>NC_090449.1:958849893-961349893 GCF_031143425.1 Pleurodeles waltl
ACGGCTGCTGGAGTGATTTCTGATTGTTTGAAAGACTGCATATAGGACTCAAAACCTTTGTGGTTGGAGAGTAAGGAGGGTTGGAGCTCTCCTTCTGTCCCTTGGATGTAAAGGTAGTGGGGACTAGAGGGATCATCAGTGTGTTTGGATAAAAATAATAAAAATTCTCTTTGTTGCTTTGCTATATTGATGAATATATTATCAGTGAATATATAAAAATTCTACATTTTTCAAAAACAAATGATGTATGGTTAATTACAACATTAATAGTGTTTAATTGTTTAATACTGTGGAGATATTTGTATGCAAATGATTGTAACAAGCAGAGAATTACATAGCAGGAGCTGCGGTTGAGTCATAGGCCCCGAGTTTTTGTCAGTTATCAGACCAATATTTAAAAAAATGTTTTTAAGTCTTAACTTTTAGAATTAGGCAAGAGAGGTACCACCAACACTACTTTCAAGAGTTCAGGACCTGTGGTGCACCTGTGGGGTCAGGACTCACTCAAGCAGAGGCCAGAAGCAGGGTTTAAGGCCTCTTTAAGCTTTTTTTGTGTGCCTGTACCTCACACAGGAGGCTAATCAACTAACTCTTAGAGTCATTCTGGTGGCCCTGGGTTCTGGGGAGTGGTCCAGGCTTCCTTCTTCAGGCAGCAGGTCAACAGAGCCACCTTTTCAGCCATAGGTCCAGTAGTTATCTGATCTGGCGTCTGAGAGGGCCACATTATATCACCAGTGCCATCGTTTGGATGAGAGATGCCCCCACTTGTCTCCCCTTCGTCCTTCCTGGGTCTGGCTCTAAACTGCCTAAGTTGACAATAGTGAAAGCAGGCATGGTGTTGGGTTCCTTTGTGTGCAGTAGACAAAGTACATTGAAGTATAAGCAGAGCTGGGTATAGGTCTACCCCAGCCCTCCTGTCCACACCCCACTTTGATTTGTTTTGGCTGACATTTCACAGGTCCATGATTATCAATCTACTTGTTGTGTTTGGCTTAATTATTTTTAAATACTATTTTTTCAGATTTTAGTTGCTTTATGGATTTGAGATTGCTTATTAGACACACGTATTCAAATATTATACTTTCTGGCCAAAATGTAAGAAAAATCCAAGCAATGGAGTGCAGCAGGAAAAGTTGCTGCAATGCATGGCATGAAAAGAAGAGAGCAAAACAACATCTTATCTTCTAATAAATGGCACTGTTTCCTCTCTCCCTTCACTGGTGCACTTTAGGCTGTCATTCTCCAATGCACACGGCCAGACACTATAGTGCGATAATGTGTGCTTTCTGTAATGAATAGCTCTTATAAGGGAAGGAGGCTTTTCTAGGACAAAATTCTCCTTTAACACTGTTTCTCCTTAGTATGTGTGCTATACAAAGTAGCACACATGGAAAGTAGAAAAAGTAAGGAGAAATGAAAGCATTATGCCTGCCTTAAGGAGAGATAAGATTTGGGCACAAATCCATCTACAGATGTTTGTAGATAGGAATTTATATCAAAGCCCATAGGTGGTTGCATGGGAAAGCCCATGTGCCACCCACTGATTTGCCTCTTCACATACTAGGAAACTATCCAATGGAAATCCCAGCATAATACTTTGTGTAGGGTTTACTTTACAAAACAAATGTAAACCTGCTGCAAAATATTAGTAAATCTGGGCCTTCATGCTTATTGAGAGACCTAACTGAAGGTTTGATGAGTATTTACTAATTCCTACCATGCCACACTAGTGTGTCATAAAAGCATATCCAGGCAAATGTCAATCTTAAATCCATGATTTGCCTTTGTAAATAAGGCCCACTTATGTTTTCTTTTTCTGTTCACTTGTGGAACTCTATTGGAATTTCAGGGATGAGGTTAGGGAAATGCTTTAGAAATTAAGGCGGTCATTCTGACCCTGGCGGTTGAAAACCGCCAGGGCAGAGTGCTGCAGAAGCACCGCCAACAGGCTGGCGGTGCTTCATGGGCAATTCTGACCGCGGCGGTAAAGCCGCGGTCAGAAAAGGGCAACCGGCGGTTTCCCGCCGGTTTACCCCTGCCCCAAAGAATCCTCCATGGCGGCGCTGCTCGCAGCACCGCCATGGGGATTCCGACCCCCTTCCCGCCATCCTGGTCCTGGCGGTAAAAACCGCCAGGAACAGGATGGCGGGAATGGGTGTCGTGGGGCCCCTGGGGGCCCCTGCACTGCCCATGCCACAGGCATGGGCAGTGCAGGGGCCCCCTAACAGGGCTCCATAATGATTTTCAGTGTCTGCCTAGCAGACACTGAAAATCGCGACGGGTGCCACTGCACCCGTCGCACAACAGCAACTCCGCCGGCTCCATTCGGAGCTGGCTTCATCGTTGCTGGGGCTTTCCCGCTGGGCGGGTGGGGGCCTTTTGCCGTTTGCCCGCCCGCCCAGCGGGAAAGTCAGAATTACCGATGCGGTCATTTGACCGCGGTGCGGTCTTCTGGCGGGCAGTGCCCGCCGCCCACCGGGGTCGGAATGACCCCCTAAGTAACCTAAGAAAAGATGCGGGCAAACATTAAATGAGCACATTATGCCTAATGTTCTCTAATAAGCCTATTGTTCCTGGACAAGAAATGTGTGCCTCTTGAAGCTAACACACAACTCTTTGGTTGTATTACCTTTCACTGTGTGCGCTTCTTGATTATTGGTTTGAGTCTGAGTCCTGTCACGTCTGTTTTCTGTAGAAGTTTAGCTTATCTACACAGGCCCCTTCCTCTCCTTGGCTTCTCCAGGAAGGAGCTCACCTCCTCCTAAATTGCTATATAGTTGGAGTCCCAGGCCTCTTCACACCTACTCAGGGAGCAGCTGGCTCAGGCTTTCAATTGGTGACCAGTCAGAAGAGGTTGCAACAGGACTGCTTTAGGTAACTTTAGGGTAGTAAGTTCTAAAACTACTATACTGTTATAGATCTATTAAATCTTGGCAAGTTATTGGATTAAATGTAACTATTCATTTGATAATTTGACTTATATGGCAGTTGCATGATGGAACAACAGATGCCTTTACCACATAGTTTTTACCATGCATATACCAGTACCACGCATGTCTTTACCACGCATGTCAATACTAGGAACATTCATTATGAGTACCATTGCCACGCATGCCCTTATCACGCATACTACTACCAAACAAACCTTTACCATGCATTTTTTTAAATGGGAAATTACTATTAAATATAGAAATACTGCATGCCAAAAAAGTTAGTAAATATGGATTAAAAAATCTATACATACATATGCTTGGCGTGATTTACCTACGATGTTATATTGTATAATAGCAAAACATAAATGCTAAAAAAAGGTTATGAGTGGTGATTTTGCATTGTATGGCACATCTCCATGCAACATACTACATGCCAACGCAATGCACCTATATCCACGCAATGCATTGCAGCACAATGCAAAAGTACCATGCATTCCATGTGAAAACAGGGCAACATTGTGCAACTCTATTAAACATTATATTAAAACGGCACAAACCATGGCAACAGATTAAATATTATTTACATATGGTTTAAATGTAAACAAAAAGTGCAAAACGCACCTCTACATTGTACAAACATTTTAACAGGGTAAATATATACACAAGAATCTTTCTTTCATTTCAACATAAGCAATTTCCCTTGTCCCCAACCAAGATGGCTGTTGAATACTATGAAGGTCGAAAAAGCATTATTTTTCACTAGCAAAATAATTATACATTTAGTCATGATTTAAATCACTGAAAAAAAAACTCCAAAGCATATTTCATTGTAAATTATTGAATACCACCATAGAAACATAGAAAAGCAGCCATTCACCATTTTGTATTGAGTGATACATTGCATTCTGACATGATCACACACACCACAGAGTTCAGAAGAGTACGAACAAATTTGATACAATGTCAAGCAGGAGATCCTACACTTCGACAGATGTCAATATCGGAAAATCCACGCCAAAAACTATCATGGAGCAGGTGTGTTCCAAAGCCCCAGAACCATCCAGGGCGGCACCCCGTGTAGGGCCTATGAATGAGACAATACCATCTTCCTTCAGGAAGGGAATCTCATAAACTGCCTTACGAAGCAAACGCAACCGTAGTGCACAAGTCTGGGAATGAGCCCTAATCGGGAACATCAACAGATCAGTATCGACCACTGGGGGGCGCTGTAGTGAGAGACAGAGAGCCAGTGCATGTTCAAACGAGCACCAAAGGCACCGAAACACGGGTTGCACACAATCCAAAACTGGTCGGAACGACAGAGACCAGTCACACTCCAACTGTCCCAGGAGTGTTGCTCCAAAATGCTGCATCATGCATTCACGACACAGCTGCGCTGACGGGAGCGCCAACATGGGATCTCGTTGTGGTGGGACAGCCATTGCGGAAGAACAACAGCAACAGCAAAACACCAGCCAACAAAGCCAAAGTAATCGGAAATTCCCCAAAAATGCTTCCGAAAATAGAATGAATAGCCGAAGGTATTAAACCGAATATGGAGGAGAAGGTATGAGCAAACCCAACACCAACGGCTTTTGAAAAAATGTGCAATTCCAGCAGTGCTGGACGCATTAAATATACGTCCCACGAGTTCACCAAAGTGACTCGGAAAGTTAGTATTTAAAAGGGACTGTATTTCCGCTGATGACCTTGCCACCTGAAGTGCGTAGGTCTCGCTAGCAGATGTAAGGGCCACATGCTTTTGAAACAATAGAGCTTTCAGTTGACTCAACTTGTCAAAATTCACCTTGGAAGTAGCAATATGAGGCCAGATGTCCGCTACCTCCCTAATTTGAGTTGGTGGAAACAACACATTCCCGCAGCACGTAACGGCCTTGGTGACAACAACCACGTAAACTATTCCGGCTCGCATGCCACAACAGGGTTCACTGCTAAGAAGGACGTAGCTGCCGTTTGAAGCACCTGGAAAGTGTTTTTAATTACCGGGACTGGAACTCCCTTAAGATAACAAGCTAAGTTAGCAATCGAGGCATTACATGCCCCGTGCAAAGACAGCTGTTTACAAACCATCGAATGGCTGACAGAAGTTTCGCATTCGCTACTGCTAAGAAAAACCTCCCTCATACCATTAAGACATCTGTATGGAAAGGGAAGCTCCCACACCTCATGTATGTAACTGTCTCCCAACCGTTCATATCTACCCACCGGAATGTGCTTTAAACAAAAAGTAAATTGCAGAGTGGAGATAGGCAAATTAATAACCCCGTGAATCAACCACTCAGCTGACGGAATCTCAGCCACAGTAAAAGGCAATTTCTCCAACTTTTCAATATTTAACATAACATATGTCGCTTCCTTCTTAGCCATCAGTTGTTGTTGATGTGTCAAATTAAAGGAAATAAATATCTCCCTGGCACGAATGTGCTGCCACGGAACGCGACCAGCATTCAAGGTCTGTAGAGTCCAACCCAACTGCATGATGGACCGTGTTTGACTCTGCCCATGATATAAAGAACACATATCAGATTTAATAATGTCTATAGCAGAGGAGACAATGATGTCAATCGTATATACACGGTCTGAAAGGGTATGCATTCCATTATCCACAACAGACAAAGCCTGTATCAAATTATCCTGATCAATTTGCCTCAACCGGGCCACTGCCTCTTGTTGTGAAAGTTTCCAAATCTCATTATATACCTCATACAAAAAACGTTTCTTCCGTGGTACTCTTGGTCCTGACAAAAAATCTTGCAAGTCAGTATCATTAGACAGTTACGTGAGATGTGTCTTAACTGCATCCAGCGTGGATGACTTCAACCATTGTTGACAAAGTTTCCCCACTCTGTATGTAGTAATGATATCAGCATGTTCTGGTGATATGTAGCGAGGGTCTGCCCTACTAGTCCTGAACCCCCACGAAGAGGTGACAAAATGCTGATGACACCCATTAGTGTCTATGGGCCACAATAACCACCCGCCCGGAAGTATCAATGAAGTGTTAAGCGTACCATTCTGGACCCAGTCCCTAAGCTCACTAAACGTGGCATTAATATATCGCTGCCAATCTTTCAATTTGGAAGGGACAGGTATGCTAGGCAAATTCAAGTCTCTAATTGTCGCTAAGCCCAAACAGCTAGTCTGTTGTACAGTGTCATTCAGGAAAATCATTTGGACAGGAATAATACATGCCCTAAACAATGTGTCCCGACCCCGCATCTGCCAATTTTTCGTTCCCCAGACACTTTTCAAATCAACAGTTTTGGACCAGTATTCATACCCCTCAACTGAAAGTTTGGATACAAACAAATTTGAATACAGTAATTTAGTATCAGTCAATAACATTTGCTTATTAGTATGCGGAGTAACCTTATAATAGTAAGACTTATCACTCTGTTGATTATGCCCAGAAAATATGCAAATTTATCAGAATAAGTTTTAGAACTCCCCTGTGGAGGAGTCGGGCAATGTTCCCATTGCATATATTCAAATATCGATTTAGGGCTACTAGTTTTATGAATAAAGTGGTGTCCACAATAATTGTAGCAAAACATGTCACCATAATTATCTCTAAATAGGTAAGCATCTTCATTTTCATAGACAGTATAATATTGCAAATCCGTCAACATAGAATCCACTGTCTTTACGTCCCAATCATCAGAAACAATGCCTGGTATAACGATATCATTCATTGACAATTTGAGAACATACGGTATCTGAATCATCTCAGTGGGACCATATAGACTAACTATAAAGCCAGAACAATTGGTTTACACACAATCTGAAGGCTATCTTCGAACTCCACCTTCATTCCATTTACTACTATTGAAACCATTTAAGTTACCATTCACCCTTTTTTATATAAAAAATAATAGTTTAATTATAATTTAAATGGAACCTATAAACTACTTAGGGGAGGTGCTAGACAGTGACCTGAGGGCTAAGATCTATTCTACCTCAGACAAATGCTTACCTCCATTTAGTAGTTAACTCATGGAAGGTCCTGGACAGTGACCGGGGAAAATATTACTATTCTATTTTCTACCAAATGCTTACCTCAGGGAAGGTGCTGGACAGTGATTGTGAAGAAAAAATAATATTTTAACACCACCTAGTGCTTACCTCAGAGCAGGAGCTGGATAGTGACTGAGGGACCAAATTACTATTCTAACTACACTGAGAACTTACCTCAGGGCAGTTGCTTGACATTGACTGGGGCAGCAAAATTACTATTCTACCTCCACCAAGTACTTACTTCAGGGCAGGTGCTGAAAAGTGACTGGGAGGCAAAAATACTATTCTACCTCCACCAAGTACTTACATTAAGGCAGATGATGGACAGTGTCTGGGGGCACAATTACTATTTTAACCCAACCAAGGGCTTACCTCAGGGCAGGTTCTGGACAGTGACTGAGGGCAAAACTACTATTATACCTTTGTCAAGTATTTTCTTCAGGTCAAGTGCTGAAAAGTAACTGGGGAGCAAAAGTACTATTCTACCTCCGCTGAGTACTTACTTCAGGGCATGTGCTGGACAGCGACTGGAGGACAAAATTATAGTTCTAACCCCACTGGCTACTTACCTATTTTTCTTTTCTTAGAATTCTGGAAATTAAAGTATATGACATTGCAGTGACTAGGGTGCAAATTTAGGGAAAAGTCACACACTAGTGTAGAGGTAATTTATTCCAAAACAAAACTAGCTGCAAACAAAACAGAAACTCAAGACTATTAACACATATTGTATTCTTTTCTTTGTAATCTTAAATAGATATACAATAACCAAAGAACACAACTCCAAACCTTTACAGACTACCTCTGAATATTTGGAACCTTACAGGAAGAGACAAAAATGACCAGGTAACCCATTTCTTAAAAACAAAAAATATATTGAAAACTAATGTTCTCTCCACAGACAATGACCCTACCAAAAAATATTTTTTTCTCTTTTTCAACAGGTTTGCAAACTGTATTTCACCCAAAACAGACTGCATCAATTAACAACATATTTTTTTTCTTAGCTGACAGATTTTAATCAACAAAAATAAAGCACACTTTAAGTACATTGCACTCATCATTTCTTTTTATCTTTTAAATCAATAGGTCATTGTAAAACGGAAAACAGAAAACAAGTAAGCTACATCCAATTTAGAAGAGGAAACAGGCTGTTCATGTATGGTGGTTACATTTATAGTAAGGAGAGACTAACTGAGCCCTGGAGTCAATGTAATTGTGTTGAGTACTTTTCATCCCATTGCAAAGGCAGAGCGGTTACTCTGAGTGACACTGTGGAAAAGGCCATGGACCATAACCATTACAAATCTGCAATGAAGATTGAAGAGAGGTAGAATATCCAACAATTGAAAATGCTAGCATTCACCTCCAATGAACCCTGTGGCTCAGTTTTGAGGGAGTTAGCCCAAAACATCCCCATGCATGTTGCTAGTAGTGTGCCAACAATACCTAATTTAAGGAGAATGGTTCAGAGACAAAAACAGATGAGTAGTCCCCAAAGAATGACCGCACAATCCTACTCTGATAATAAGATCCTCCCTGAAATTTCCTGTAAATCTTTCAGAAAAAACAAGTTTTTCAGGAAACGAGAATGGTGCAATCATTGCCAGATAGTCTGAACTTGGGTATTTATAAAAAAGGGAAAGAAATGTTTGAGAGACTATTGGAAAAAATCCATAAATTTCCTTTGATGGGATACATTTTACACTACTTACATTTCCTAACACCCTTTATAATTACTCACCTGTTTTAACAACACTTTCAAATTCAATTGGCATTTTTGATTGACAAACTTAAACAATATTTTTTGATCCTACCTCTAGTTGCCTTCGTTCTTCTATTTTTGGAGATATTTCCAAAAAACTATGACCAAGAGCCAGGTGCAATTCAAAGAGTTAAACCTAAATCCACAAATAGGCCTACAATATATATATATATATATATATTATATATTTTTTTTATTTTGTAAACCTTCTCTTATGTTTCACTTTTTCAGCACTACACAGAAAAGCAAAAAGAAAAGAAAATAATCTAAAAGTAAAATTCCCAAAAATAAATCCAGTTGTATATCGGTTTAAAAAACAACCAATTCCCAAAACATCCAGCTGCATTCTATTCATTAATCCCTAATTTTTCCAGCAAAGCTGTGGTCTTTGTCTTCTTAAGAGGCAAAATCACAAACAACCACAACACTAAAACGATAAAAGTGTTGCTGTTATTCTAAATAGGTTTAAAAAAAGTTGCATTCATAAGTTTTTTTTCAACTTTTTTAAACCTACTTTGAAAAAACAAACAACCATCCTTATGTGGGCATGTGGCAAATTCTGCATGGGGATGTAAATGTTGTTAAAACAGCAATGTTATACATTTTTTTACTATACACCTTCAATATAACTCCCTGCAACTCTCCTTACAATAAACTTAACCACCAATTTGTGTAACAAATTAAGGTAAGTTTTTCTAACCTGACCACACCTCTTCCTTGCATCTGATCCTGACCACAATGCTCCAATGACTGAAGAAAGATATGTAAAACTGTTGACATCAAGCCAGAAAGTAAAAAGAAAAAAGGTCAGTTTTTCCTATGGAATTCAAGACGAAGCTGTGGGAAAATGTTTTAAAAATGATACATTAAATATGCTATAAACTATTTAAAATATGTGATTTTTTTTTTTTAATGGAAAATGCTACTAATTATTAAAATTTTCTAGTTTTTTTTCAAATGCTTTAATAAATATTTGAATTAAAAATATTATTGTTTTTTAATTTTAAAATTAATTTTGTTGATATTTGTTTTTTTAAAACACTTACACATATTATCTGTCTGCCCCCACATTTTTTATGTATTTATGTATGATGGCAAATGCATAATATTGTAGGTTTTGAATTAATACACACGTATTACATTTAATACCTGGGTATTAATACCCTTCCCCACCCATTACCCCTACTTCTCTTACATACCATCACCAACTGTTAGTTTTGCTGTAACAACCCTTTAAATGAATACTCTAAAATGTAATACTCAGTCATTAAAGTTAATACCTGAAAATTAATAAGCTTACCGACATGATACCCCTAAATCCTTTACATCCCATCCCTAAATGTTTGTTTTGTATATTTTTAAAATAGTTTCAAAAATAATATACTAGCATTAACAAAACATTAAATACATATTCCAGAAATTCATATTTTGATATTAAGGTTAATCCCTTACATCCCCTCACTAAATGTTAGTTTTGTAGAATTTTAAAATATTTGTAATAATGATATTAACAGTAAAAACCCTTCAAATACATAATCTAATAATTAATACTCAGCTATGAAAGTAAATTCCTGAATTTTAATAGATTTCCCAAACCAATACCCTCATATCCCTTAAATCCCGCTCCTAAAGAAAAGTGTTGAATTTTTAAATTATTTTTAAAAATAATGTTAACATTAACAATCCAAACAAAATTTTTAAAAAAATATTCTCCAATATGAGAAATTATACCTGAGAAAATACCTTCAAATGCTTGTGTATTCTTTCCTCTATATTTACACAATAAAATGCAAAATCATATATAGAAAGCTTTAAATGTTATAAATATATATATATATATATATATATATATATACATATATATATATATATTAAACAATAAACACTGAAAAATGTGTCCATATTTACATATACTCACATACATACATACTTACCCCATTATGCCTAGTAAAGGTAGGTATGGAAAAGGCATGGGTGATATAGGTTCTGGAAATGACATTTCTGCAGGGTCACCCCCAAACGTTTTGCCTTCCTCCTTCTCTTTTTATGACCTTATTTTTGCTGGCTTTAGGTCTCTGCACACTTTACCACTGCTAATCAGTGCTAAAGTTCAAATGCTCTCTCCTTAGAACTTGGTGAAATTGGCTCATACCCAATTGGCTTATTTAATTTACTTGTAATTCCCTTGTCAAGTGCACTACATGTGCCCAGGGCCTTTAAGTTAAATGCTACTAGTGGGCTGCAGCACTGGTTGTACCACCCACATACGTAGCCCCATAACGATGTCTCAGGCCTGCTATTGCAGGGCCTGTGAAAAACAAATTTGGCAACACTAAGCAACAGTATCAATGCACATTTCCTAATTTACCCAAGTATAAATGCTGTTAGGTAGTGCTCATACTCTAATGCACATCGTTGCCCTGATGTGCTTTCCGCTTTTTCAAAGAAAAGACCGTAACAATAGAACCAAACAAAATGTACTAGCGGAGCACAACAATTTTTTTCCTTTCTTTCTTTTTTCTAATTTTTTCTAAAGTAACCCCAACCACAGGACGCTCTGTCACACTTGCACACATCTGCATATTGAATGGGTCTTCCTGGGCTGGGAGGGAGGAGGGCCTGACACTTACATGTCAAAGGGCAGTAGCCTGCCCTCACATAAAGGACTGCCACACTCCCTACTGGAACCCTGTCAGACAGGATGGAACTGAAAGAGGACCTTGTGCACTTCTATGCTACTCTTTGAAGTCTCCCCCACTTCAAAGGCACATTTGGGTATTTAAGCAGGGTCTCTGACCCTACCAACTCAGACACTTCTGGACAAGATTCCACTGGAGAAGAATCTCTAAACCAGAACCTGCAACCTGCCAAGAGGAACTGCCTGGCTGCCCAAAGGATTATCCTGACTGCTTTTCTGCAAAGGACTGCTGCCCTGCTGTTGCCCTGCTGCCTTGCTGCCCTCTGGCTCTGATGAGAAGTGCCCTTCAAGGGCTTGGATAGAGCTTGCCTCCTGTTCCCTGAAGTCTCAGGACCAAAAAGACTTCATCTCTGCAAAAGAACTCCTTGTGCAGTGAAAATCAACACACAGCCTTCAAGAAACAATGCACAGCCTGCATCGCAGTGAGAAAATCACCGCATTCTGAACTGGAAAGACGCAGTCCAACTTCCCGAAGAGGAGATCGATGTAGTTCCAGTAAGGCGACTGGAAATTTGATGCACAGGCCGACTGGATCAACGCAAAGCTGAACCGGAATGACGCAGCCCAACTTCCTGCGAGAAGAACTGACTCAACACCAGCCATGCAGCAGAAATTTCCATGCATCACCCACCAGATTGACGCAGCCCCTGTGACTTTGTCCTGCATTCCTAGGATTTCAACGCATCATCCCAGGGGCATCTGAAAACCCTGCAACCCAAAGAGGATCCCAGTCTATGCACCGGAAATTGATGCAAAGCCCGCCCTGGGTGAAAACTCACTGATGCATTGTCTGTCTGCACCTGAAAAATCGACGCACACCTCCCCGTTTTCCACACATCTCCTCTCAGGTCTCTTGCAGAGAATTTGAACAGATAAATAATATATAATTTTCTAAACACTGTGTGGTGTATTTCTGTGGTGTTATACTGTGTTATTGCATGATCTGTTGCACAAATACATTACACATTGCCTTCTAAGTTATGCATGACTGCTCAGTGCCAAGCTACCAGAGGGTGGGCACAGGATCATTTGGATTGTGTGTGACTTACCTTTGACTAGAGTGAGGGTCCTTGCTTGGACAGGGTGTAATCTGACTGCCAACTTAAGACCCCATTTCTAACATTGGCATTTATGGCAAAGGTATATGCGTGGCAGTGGCATGTATGGTATGCGTTGTTATTTTTTGTGGTAAGTGTAATGTGTGGTAAAGACTGCATTGTAAAGGTTGTTTCCCGATACGGTTAGCTAGCTCCAATTCAAAGTTAGGGCCTAATTACAGGTACAGCGGTTTTAAGACTTCCACACTTGCAGTGGTGGTCCGACTGCCACAATCTTTGAGGCTCGACCACCAGATCATGGTGCTGGCGGTTGGACCATCAGGAGACTGCCACTACTGCCAGGACCATGGATCCCGACTGGTTGGTGACAGTGCAAGTCGTGATGAAGCACAGTGGTGTAAATGTCATCACTGCCATGTTGATCACAACTTGCCTTTCCACCAGCCTTTTCATGGTGGGGCTACTGCCATGAAAAGGCTGTTGGAAAGGCAGGAATAGGCAACAGGGGGGCTGCACTGCTCATGATGATGTCACCACACTCGGAGTGCGCACTGTCTGCCATGGCACACAGTGCACATTCCAAGTGCGCTGCCGGCACCGACAGTGCAGTTTCATTGGCCTCAGCTCTCAGAGAGAGCCAAAGCCAATGCCACTGCATTGTCGATGACAGTCAGTCTGGCTGTGCAGTCATAACATGGCAATGGGGACGGCGCCGCCAGTGGGGAGGCTGCCGGCTTGTTGGCCGCCTCACCACAGCCTTGTTGGAGGTCCGGTGGCTGGACCACCTGGATTGTAATTAGGCCCTTAGACTTTAATAAATTTAATAAAGTCCTCTCCATTTTAGCATGTAAGGGTAGCAGCGCTACCATATGGTTTTTCCCCACCAGGACATAGAAAACATATTTTATTTTGTCCTTGTCTTTTTATAACTATGCACCCTACCCTTGGGCCACCTAGGGGAGACCTTAGGGGTGACTTATAAATAATAAAAAGGTTGTTTTGGGTTTTGGAATTGCTTTTGATTCCAAAGCCGAATTTGGATATAATGTTATTTTAAAACCAGCCTCCAAAGCAGGGCTGGCTTTAAAATGGCATCAGATACCACAGCAGTAAACACTTAAATGAATTAAGGCCACTGGGATATCTAAACCTACATGCCCTACCATATACTAGGGACTTACATAAGGCTGTCCTAAAAATTATACCAATGAGTATATACCTTTAGAGGCCTGGGCCTGGCTGGCAGAGTCCAGGGTGACTTCAGGTCAGTAACTGCCAGCATCAGTCCAAACATGGGGTGTGATCAGGTCGAAAAGGATGACTTCCTACAGTGCCACTCAGAGTCATCTGCTTGTGTGAGACCGGGTGAAAGTCACAAATTTGGCCCAACCACAATGGATCATGGGCCAAATACAGTGACCAGGTTAGTCCTGCTGAAACAGTTACCTTCGAAGCCAGGCACAAAGAGTTCCCTTCACAGAGGAGGAGAATGCGAGGTTCAGGGAGAACATCGCTGATGATCGCCGTTGTAGCACAAAGATATTTACAAAGTGGCGCAAAACATGCATTGCGCCACTTCATAACCCTTTGCGCCACATTATGCACAAGCTGTGCATAATGTATGCAAAGGGGCCATTATTTTATTGTGCCATTTTTGGTATAATTTTTAATGCCTGCTGAAAGCAGGTGCTAAAAGGACACACTCGTTGTAATCAATAGGCCTCCCTGCAGATTGCTTCACTAGCACCAACATTTTGGACGCTAGTGGACCGAAGCACCAAATAGCCTAAACATTTTTGAGGCTAGCATTACTAATACTGTGATGGTTCGCCATATCATAAATATGACGAACACATGGTGGGGTTAAAAGGGGCGGGGGCGCAAGAGAAGTGGTGCTGCATTGAATGCAGCAAAACTTTTCGTAAATTCGGCCCTAGGTATGTTACCTCCAGCAACGTGTTTAAGGCCTTTTATTCTTACAGTGCTCCATCATACTACTTCAGCCTTGTTCATGTTCTAGAAAGCTGTAATGTGCGCTTTTGTTGTCAAATACCTGTGCCTTTTTTCATTTGTTCCCTGTCATTCCCCAGTACTGTTTAATAGCAAGGTCGGGGTTTTTATTCACGTGTGTATTCAGTAGTTTACTGTTTGGAAATGTCAGCGTTCTTTTCCATCCATCCCTCATTGGTGAATTTGTCAGGTCTATTTACTGTGCCCTGAATGCTGCCCGGTGTCTGGGAGTAAGACTGGCGTCTATCAAGAAACATTCCACATTCATAAAATGTGGAGAGGCAAGGTACTTTATCATCACAGAAGAACCGATGAATCAATTGGAGTGAAGTTGACATGATCACTTTTACAAGAGTGTCCCAGAGGTTATACTCCTCATATTGAAGTAATACAAGAAGTGGAAATGTTTTGACCAGGAAAAAAGCTAGATTTATTCTTTTCACAAGCTCCTTATAACTATAATAGCCCATATCAATAAAGGATAGTAAGCCGAAACTGTAAAAGAAAGAACACAGCATTGTACTCTCAGGTTCTGCATACCTTTTTGTAATGTCGACATTCACATGTAAAGTGCATTAAATGTTGTTCTTGGGCAGCCGTGTTATAAAGATACATAAATAAAAATTACATATATAGATAGTGTGGAGAGAAATGGTGATCACTAATGTACATACAACATAGGAATTCATTGTAAGAGAAAAAAGTGATTCAATCTTTTACAAGTCAGGCTATGCCATCCAAAAGAGAACTGAGACACGCATCTGAAGTAAAACAGACGTTCGTGCACTCCAAACGGTGTCAGCATTTTATTCAGGAGAGACTGGTTTTAGTAAGATCATTTGAAATTGAAATGTACCTACATGTGCTTTAAGGAAAGCAAAGACAAGCCTAATTCATAATGGTATTTGCGAGTTTGAAACTGGCTTACTTGCAGAAATTATGTCTCTTGGGAGATCACAATGTTATGTAATTAAGGTCAGTTTGCACTTTTAAAATAACTTTCTCACAAGTAATCTTTAGATGTTGCTTGCATTTCAAATAATCAGAAATCTGCTCTTACTTTTGGCAGTGAACATGCATATGCAGATTCTAGTTGTTTTTAATAATTGAAAACATGGACTCTTTTGCTCAAAAAGTTGGTTATCTTGATTCTTATTCAAAAACATAATCAGAAATGTAAAGAATGAGATGTACTCTATAGGCAGATAAAACAAATTGTGTACATGTCCTTAGTTCAAGGGAAAAGCATCCGCAAAAACAATAAGGGCCGTATTTATACTTTTTGACGCAAAACTGCGCTAACGCAGTTTTGCGTCAAAACAATTTGCGCCGGCTAACGCCATTCTGAAGCGCCATGCGGGCGCCGTATTTATTGAATGGCGTTAGCCGGCGCTAGCAGACCGGCGCTGCCTGGTGTGCGTGGAAAAAAACCACGTACACCAGACAGCGCCGGCGTAGGGGGAAAATGGCGTATGGGCGTCTTAAAATGGGGCAAGTCAGGTTGCGTCGAAAAAATCGTCGTAACCCGACTTGCGCCATTTTTTTTCGATGCCCATCCCCCATCAACATGACTCCTATCATTGTAAAGATAGGAGTCATGCCCCCTTGCCCAATGGCCATGCCCAGGGGACTTCTGTCCCCTGGGCATGGTCATTGGGCATAGTGGCATGTAGGGGGGCACAAATCAGGCCCCCCTATGCCACAAAAAAAAAAAAAAAATACTTACCTGAACTTACCTTAATGTCCATGGGATGGGTCCCTCCGTCCTTGGGTGTCCTCCTGGGGTGGGCAAGGGTGGCAGGGGGGGTCCCTGGGGGCAGGGGAGGGCACTCTGGGCTCATTTTGAGCCCACTTGTCCCTTAACGCCATCCCTGACCCAGGCGTTAAAAAGCGGCGCAAATGCGCCGTTTTTGGCCACGCCCACTCCCGGGCGTCATTTTTGCCCGGGAGTATAAATACCACGTAAAGGCCTGGGAGTCATTTTTTAAGACGGGAACGCCTCCCTTGCATATCATTAACGCAAGGAAGGGGTTCACGCTAAAAAATGACGCACATTCCGGGAACTTTGGCGCTAGACGCGTCTAGCGCCATAGTATAAATATGGCGTTAGTTGGCGTTAGTTTTGCGTCGAATTTGCGTCGAAAAAAACGACGCAAATTCGGCGCAACCAGAGTATAAATATGGCCCTAAGTATTAATCTTTTTAGGTGCATATGCTCTCTTTTGTGATGGGTAGACGCTGCGTAATATATTTAGATGCACAAAGTAAACACACATGGATATAGATGCACAGACCACAAACATGGGTACCTGCACACATAAACATACTTGCATACAGACAGCAGATACATGGTATGGTAGGAACAGGTAGATGTTGGTTAGGTTTATGAATGGGTGGCTTGATAGCTGGATGAATGTAATCATCAATGACCAGGTGGGTTAGTGGCTGTGGGTGCATAAAGTCCTTTGTGGGTACACTGATGGATGTAGTTTCATAGGTGGATGGGTACACGTCTTGTTCAATGAATTAATGTCTGGGTGGTTGATTTGATAGCGCATGGCTGAGAGTGAATGATGGTCAGAAGTGAATGGATCAGTGGTGAATAGTTACACTTAAATGTATGTGGAGGGATGGACGAATGTCTTTATAGTTGAGTATAAACAGATACGTTTGCAGTTTGATAGGCATGAGTAGCTGGGTAGATAGACAGGGCAGGGTGAACTGATGTTTAAGTGATGGAAGGAGGATGCACGAATGTTGTTGCACAGTGTATATATAAGCAATTTCAGATTATAATGATCACCTTTCAAATAAATGCATTTAGGAGAAAGAAATCTAAAGGTGCTCTGTATTGTGATCTTTCTGATGGGATCTGCGCCAGTTGAGCACCGCACTTTTATATCCATTGGATAGCTTAGAATTTGTGTGAGGATTTCACAGTCTATGGGGTGAAAGGCCATTGTAATGTAGATGAGGACTTTATGGCTTGAGGTTTTTCTCTTTCAGACAAAATTTGCCATCCACTATTTTATGGATGGATATTTTTATACTGTCCTCAAAACAGAAATCAGATCTGAAGAATTCTAGAAGCTGTTTGTTAAAAGTGCCAACCGCAAGATGGTTGCTGATTTAGCATTCCAGAACACTAGAGAGGAAGGGGAGACCAGGATGGACTTGTAATTGTCCTGCACCTCATGGTAAACATTAGGGGACGTATTTACAAGCCCTTAGCACCACTGGAGTGTGGCTTTTTGTGATGCTCCAGTGGCGCTATGCACTGCGCCATATTTACAAGGCAATGATAAGCCTCTTTTTGTGGCTTAACGACACCCTGTAAATACAGCCCCTTCACATGCAGCACTTTGTGTGGAAGGCACATGCAATGGGTGTTGCTTTGGGCATTCCACAGCAATACCCATTTCATTTTGACACTGCTTCAGATTTACTAGAATTCACAAATCTGTATCAGAACCACAATCCAAATCCACCCCAGAGGTGGTGTTAGCATGGCACAAAATGCTTTTATTTCTCCTCGTTTTTTTTGCTCTTTCTATATGTGCTACAGAATCACCATTTAAGACTGTTTATGTGCGGGAAGGTGTCTCTTCCTGCACAAAAACCATTTCCCCTGCAATGCAGCCATCCTTCAAACATGGCACAAAGGTGGCTTCACTGGCGTTTGGCAGCTAATTTAGCACCGGCACGGGGGAAACACAGGGATGCAGCATATTTTTGTGAATAAAGCGCATCCCTGCATTTTAGAACTGATACAGCACCACACTGCCAATTTTGGTGCAGCACCATGCTGCACCAGGTCTTTGTAAATATGCCCCAACGTTTCTAGAGAAAAGAACACCCATGGCCCTTCTTAAGGGAATCTGTGAGAAAGTCCTGACACTGGGAAAATGTAATGATTTGTAACCATATAAGGAAAAGGACTCTGGACTATTCCTTGTCTAGAGATGTGGGATGTAGTCTAATGAGAAAAATGTGAGATTCAGGTGCATATTTGTGGGGAATCGGGATAGGGCAGCTCCACAAATCTTCCTCCTGCGCTGCCATACGCCAATGTGAAAGGGCAGGAATGCACAGTATTTTTGCAAAATGGTGCATTCCAGTCCTTTCAACTGTGCTGGCTTGCAATTGGCTGCCTAGTGCCAACGCAAGCACCCTTGCACCATAGTGCAAGGGTGTCTGTGTTGCATGCAGGATGTTTTTTTGTGCTAGAAGGGGCACCATCCTGCACAAAAACAATCCTGAGACATGTTTTCCTCTTTCAATGTGTGCTGTAGAATGCAACACGCATGGAAAGGGGAAAAAATTAGGATAAATGCATATATTTCTACTCGGTATACCTCCCCTGGGGAGGTGTAAGGTTTTGGCACTTCCCCAGGTTTACATGATTACGTAAATTCAGGGCAGCATCAAAACCCATCAGTGTTGCATGGGAAAATCCGCTGCAACACCCATGGAACACCTCATTGGCACAAAGTAAGGCAATGTAGTGACTTGCGCTGCCTTGTCTTTCTCCATATCTGTGAGGCTATTCAAAGCCATGCAAAGTGGCTTTGTAAGGCCTCATAAATATGATTGAGAAGTCAGATAAAGTGATGCTCCAGCGGCGCAAGCCTTTCATAAAGAAGCCTTTCGTTTTAGCAATGGTTTTCCTTTATAATTTCAGGGTACAGAGACAGAAGGCACTCTAGGTTACTGAGGGAATATTATTATTCAATGTCAAATTTTCTTATTGGATAGAGGTGTGAGTTTGGCTGTGACCTCGTCATTACCATGATTTTTATTTTCTACATAGGAGGCCATGCTGCTGTATTTTGGCTCAGTAAGGTGAAATGAGGTACCCACTGTGAATTATTTTTGTGTGATCTTAAAGAGGTCTCTTGATTAATATAGTTTCCTACATTTCAGGTTTAGCAAGGATAATTTTCTAGGGTATATAGTTTACCTGTATGCTTTTCTGGTAAAACTGAGTTTAAGAAAGTGAGAGGGTGTAGGGAATTTCTTGCGATGCCATTCACAGGCTTGTAAGATTTCTACCATCTTATTTATGTAACAATGTACCAATAACTAGAGGTGTTCAAAGATAGTCAATTTGAAAAAGGTGTGGACTTGTTTGTTAATATTGCTGGCGGCCTTATGATTACATAATCTACTATCTTGGAGGGGGTTGTCATTTAACTTTGTAGTTTTACAGAGTGAGATGGCAAGCTGTCTAAGTTCTTTTTACGGGGATGGGTCCTAGCAGTCTTCCATCACCAGAACCAACACGCCAGCAAGACTCCGCCAAGCTGTATTACAGCTCGTAATACGGCAGGCGGAGTCTTGCTGCTGTGGCAGTGCTGGCGATGCAACCGCCTCTTCAGAGTTAGATTTCCACTCAGAAATGGGCGGAAGTCCTCCAATGACTCCTAACATTGTGGTCAGCAGACCACCAGCACTGGTGGTCTGCTGGCTGCAGCAGCTTTGGTGGTCTTTCAAAAAGACCGCCAAAATCAAAATGATGGCTATTGTGTTATCTTATGGATATGATTCAGCTTTAGGTTGATGCCAAGAAGGTCGTTTTAGGAAGTGGTTAAGTGATTTGTGCTCAATTCAAATGAGGAATGGGCAGAATACTTCTACCTTTTATGTGGATCACTCCTTCGCGTGGTCGAGTTGTTCCCTGGAAATTATTAGTGTGCTGTTGTTTAGATTTAATAGTACTGGACCGGGAAATTGGTTTACAGTGGAAGGCGGAATCCAGGCCCAATGACTGCTGTGAGCTAACCCATGATGGTATTTCGGTGTGTTTAGTTCTAGGTTATGTTCTTGAATATTTACATATATGCTGTCATTAGGGTGTTTTCTTTCATCACAAAGAATGCATTAGTGATAATGGGGAACACAGGAAGGTGAGCTAGATGTGTCATGGTTAATTTTTAGGAAAGGTATGGTATTAGTGCCAACTTGCCTAGAAGAAGCAACACTTAGGACTTACTTTATTTTGGTTTATTTCATTTATTTACAAACTGCAACAGGACTAGGAAGGAAACCCAAACTCAAGACACCAAGCATCAAACACTCAAAACGAAAAAGGGAAGAGAGAAGAGTAAAAACATATACAAATGTAAAACGTAATAGTGAATTCCTCTTTATTAACATCATCTGGTATTGATCAGATAAATGTCCACCAAAATGAGCTAAGAGATTTAGGAGCTGGTACATTGTCCTGAAGGGGCAGTCTAACAGCTACAGGAGGTTGCGTTTAAGCTTTATATTAAAAGACTTAGATGATCAGAAATCTGATAAAGGCTTTTGCAAGGTCATTCCATGTGTTTTGAGTGATTTTGCCTCTATAATCTGTTAGAAGCAACTGTTTTTCTTATAAGTCTTTTTTGTGTTCTCTAAGAATAAGCAGAACAATAATAGTATCCAGAAGGATATGCTGTTCATACAAGGTGTTGGTATTTGTCACTTGTTAGACTTTTCATCCTTGGTGTGGTCTCCCTTAATTTTTTGCCTCTGTTTCCCAGGTTGTTGATGTTTGCTGGACTCTGATTTGGCTGTTGTTGTTACTCTGGACACTTTACCACTGCTAACCAGTGCTAAAGTGCAAGTGCTCCTATACCAAATGTGTATGTGATTGGCTTATCCATGATTGGCATATTTGATTTACTAGTCAGTCCCTAGTAAAGTGCACTAGAGGTGCCCAGGGCCCATAAATCAAATGCTACTAATGGGCCTGCATCACTGGTTGTGCCACCCACGTAGGTAGCCCTGAAATCATGTCTCAGACCTGCCACTACAGTGTATGTGGGTGCAGTTTTTAACTGTAAATTCGACATCGCAAGTGTACCACATGCAAGGCCTAAACCTTCCCTTTTCTTACATGTAAGGTACCGCTAAGGCAGGCACTAGGTAGCCCCAAGGGCAGGGTGCAGTGTATGGGTAAGGTAGGACATATAGGGGGTCATTCTGACCTTGGCGGTCTTTTCGCAAGACCGCCGAGTTACCGCCGCGGTGAAGACCGCCGACCGCGGCGGTATGCCGCTGTGCGCATTCTGACCGCTGGGAGCGTTCCGCCGGAAAACCGCCAGCAGCCACACTGGCGGTCGGCGGGAAAGTGGAGACTGGTCAACCTCCACCGCAACGCCAGCAGAACACCGCCCACAGAATTACGACCCACATTTCTGTGTGGCGGTCTTCTGTTGGCGGTCTTCTGTTGGCGGTCACCTCCCCATGGCTCCTGTCACCTCCCGGAGGACCAACGCACAAGGTAAGTTGATCGTCCGTGAGGGGAGGGGGTGGGGTTGTGTGATGTGTGCGTGCATGGGGGTGTGCGTGTGAGTGTGTAGAGGGGGTGTGTGAGTGCGTGCATGCGGGCGGGGAGTGCTGCTGTGCCTATGGGCAATGTGTGTAGTTCGCCGGGTGCGCATGTCGGCATGTATGTGTGCGGGTATGTGTCCCTGTTGTGTATGTGTGTGTGTAGGGGGTGTGTATATGTGCATGTTGGGGGTGTGTGCATGTCGGGGTGCGTGTATGTGCATGTCGGGGTGGGGGTGGGGAGGGGGTTCGTACCACCTCTGGGGGGTGGCAGGGGGGTGGAGGGTGTGGGGGGAGGACTCGGGGGGGCAGTGGGGGGTGGGGGAGACCCCTATCAGTGCCAGGGAAGGAATTCCCTGGCCCCGATAGTGCCTACCGCCATGGTTCGCATGGCGGTTCCCGAACGCCAGAAACCGCGGCGGTGAGCAGGGTCATGATACCGTTGGCGGTCTTGGGTCGACCGCCGGACCGGAGTGCGCAGACTCCAGCCCGTCGGTCATGACCGCCGTGGCTGTCGGAGTGGGGAAGTGGCGGTCGGTCGCGGCGGTGACCGCCGCGGTCAGAATGCCATTTTTAATACCGCCGGTCTGTTCGCGGTCCGACCGCCGCCTCTCCGCCGACCGCCAAGGTCAGAATGAGGGCCATAGTAATGTGTTTTATATGTCCTGACAGTGAAATACTGCTAAATTCGTTATTCACAGTTGCAAGGTCTGACCCTCTCATAGGTTAACATGGGGGCTACCTTTAAATCAGATTAAAGTGTAGATTCCCTTTGGGAGCAGATGAACATGTGGAGTTTGGGGTCTCTGAACTCACAATTTAAAAATACTTCTTTTAGTAAAGTTGATTTTAAGACTGTGTGTTTGAAAATGCCACTTTTAGAAAGTGAGCATTTTCTTGTTTATTCCATTTCTATGGCTCTGCCTGTTTGTGGCTTCCCTGTCTGGGTCAGTCTGACAGTTCGGCTGGTTGCACCTCACACTAGACAGTGACACAAAGGGAGCTGGGGTGTATTCTGCATTTCCTGATGAGCCATCTGTGCTAGGAGGGAGGGGAGCAGTGGTCACTCATACCTGAAAGGGCAGTGCCTGTTCTCACACAATGCAGTCTCCAACCCCCTGGTGAGTGTCTGGGGCCTTTGCCTGGGCAAGGCAGGATTGCACAATCAAGAGAGACTTTGCTTTGAAGTAGGCCTACTTCAAAGGAGAGAATGGGTTTAAAAAGGGCACCCAAAACCACAGACTTTAGAGCACTTCTGGAGACCAAGAGGAGCCTCTCCCTGGAGAAGAGCTAAAAAGCTGTTGAAGAAGAGCTGCCCTGCCTGTGACTGTGCTTTGTAGAGCTATCCTGCAGTTTCTGCTTCTGCTAGAGTGAGAGGGCAAAGACTGGACTTTGTGTGCCTTCCGTCTTGTGAAGATCTCAAAGGGTTTGATTTAGAGCTTGCCTCCTGTTGTTTGAAGTCTCAGGGACTGCAAAGACTTCTCTCTGCCAGCACCTGGAGTCTCTGGAGAGACTCCTACTCTGCCGAGTGGTGCCCATTCAGTTCCTGGGACCCTGAAAGGAGAAGGTGGCAGCCTAAGAGGAAGAAATCAAAGCACTAACCGCCGTGCGGAGAAAAGATCAACGTGACTCCGTCCGCTGGCTTTGAGGCTGAAAATCGACGCTCGCCTGCAACGCGACTGGAAGATCAATGCCCGGAGCTGGGGACATGACGTGCAGCATTGGTGACAGAGGTTGATGAAATGCAACTGGTGTTGCGTGATTCTCGGATCATCATGCGGCTGGATTTCCAACGCAAGTACTGCTGGGTGTGTAAAAACAACGCAAGGCCTGCCCGGACCCGAGAATGCTGACCGGATCGGCGCATTGCTTTCCTGCGGAGAGAAGAAACGACATGCCTGACCCAATGAAAGGAGAAACGACGCAAGGTCTCACTCGTGAGTGAAATCGACGCATCACAAGCCCTTTTGACAGACATTTGCCCGTACAGGGATATTTTGGATGCACCCAAGGTACATTTTCACGCTAACAGCGTTAGCGTTGTGTTTAAAATTACATGGACGCTTTTTGCATTTTTAATGATAACTTGACTTGTGTATTGTGGATTTTTGTCGTTTTTGTCTTGTTTTGTTTAGATAAATATTTTCTATTTTTCTAAACCTGTGTTGTATCATTTTGTAGTGTTTTCATTGAATTACAGTGTGTGTTGGTACAAATACTTTACACCTAGCACTCTGGTGTTAAGCCTACTGCTTGTGCCAAGCTACCAAGAGGGTAAGCAGAGGTTAGCTGAGGGAGATTCTCTTTTTCCTTGACTAGAGTGAGGGTCCTTGCTTGGACAGGGGGTAACCTGACTGCTTACCAAAGACCCAATTTCTAACATTGGTGGTAATGGTGGGATTGGACTTGTATTTGTACTTGACACACAGTGATTAAGTGTACACTACTGTTTTGAGTGCAAACCACTACGTAACCACTTACTGCTTGTCTTGTGATTTTTTATTTTTCTCTTTTGCTTGGATTTTTCCTACATCCATTTTTGTGGTGATCTTTGATTGACTTCTGAACTTCATTCGGGAACTTGTTTTCTGCCTTTTGGAACTTTGCACTTTTGTTGACTTTTCATCATGTCCCAATCTGGAGAGGCATCAGTTGGAGCTGCTTTTGACCTAGAGAAATTGGAAAGCTATGCCAAGGCTCAGTTAAAGCAGTTCTGTAAAAGATTTGACTATCCCATTAAGAGTTCACCCAAGAAGGAGGATCTGCAAAAGGTGCTGAGGGCCTGGGTGACAGCCAAGAACACTGAAGGGCACACAGCGGAGGAGGAGGGTGAGGAGGAGAAAGAGCATTCCATACACAATGGTATTGTGGGTGGGCCTGCTAGACCCAGGGGGAGGGTCTCCAGGGCAGGAAGCAGTGTCTCATCTAAGGGTCGGACCCCAGAAGAATTGCAGGACAGACAGGCAGAGAGGGAGCACCAGAGGGAGTTCGAGAAAATGAGGATGCCCTAGAAGAGAAAAAGATTTTGTTGGCTCATGAGCGTAGCTTGAGAGAGCAGGATCAGAGGAGCCAGTCTAGTAGGGATGGTGGCAGCCACATCAAAGTGCAGCCGGAAAGGAGGGTGCACATTCCTAAAGATCTTGGGGATGATTATAAAAGGGAGGACGACATATACCTGTGGTTTAAGGGGTATGAGTCAGCTCTCCATATAAATCTGGTCCCTGAAGCTCATTGGGGGGTGGTTCTGTGGGAGCACTTTGAGGTAGAGGGGAGGAATACATTGACATCCTTAGGGGATGCTCAGAATCTCACCTACACTATCATGATGGATGCCCTACTTTCAAGGTATGGTAACACCACTGAGCAGTATAAGGATAAGTTTAGATCCTACAAAAACAAGGAATCCCAAACATGGTTGGAATGTGTTGATTCTTATTGCAGGTCACTGGATGGTTGGGTGAAGGGCAGTAAGGTAACTATGTATATGGGGCTTTACAATCTGATTGCTTGGGTGCACTTGTACAGTTTCTGTTTTCCAGAGCTGAGCCAGCACCTGATTGACAGCAAGCTGACTGATCCGAGGAAGCTTGTGCAGGAAGCTGACTGCTGGGTGAGCAGCAGGGTCCAAAAGAGGTATGGGAGACCATGCCAAGGGTGGGCAGGGTCCCTCTCTGAAGAAAGGGGGGTAAGGGTAAACAGGGGGTGTTCTCTAAAGGGCCCCAAACTGTTTCCCAGGGTAAGGGTTCCCAACCCCCCAGTGAGAAGAAGCCATGGTTCTCCAAAGGGACGCCAGTAGCAGGTGGTCCCCCATGTAAGTGCTATGCAAGTGACCAGGTAAGTCATGTGAGGAGGGACCCCAAATGCCCCAAAAGTACACCGGCACCCACTGGTGCACTGTCCCAGGGTTTGGCCAGTGTAACGCTGAGGGAGAAGATGGTTCCAGGTGGGTGAGAGCCAGCTGAGATTACCCTTGTCTCACTAGGTGACAGTGAGATGGTCCAGAGAACCCTCATGCCTGAGAACACTAAGAAGTACAGGCAGTAGGTGACCATCAATGGACAGAGGGTGGAGGCTCTGAGAGACACAGGAGCCAGTGTGAATACAGTGAGGAGTCAGCTGGTGTCTGAAGAGCAGTTTGATCCCCAGGTACTTCAGCAAGTAGTTGCAGTGGTTGTGATAGTTGTCCAGGGTCAGTGATTGTGGTATTTTTGGGTTGAGGTGAACTCTATCTTTGAGCTGTTTTATCTGTGTTTTGGAATCTGACATGATATGAAACCCCTTTTGTTTACTGCGTGGTGGCCACAATGCAATCACACAAAACCATGTAAATGATGAATTGTTAGAAAAGATACAGTGAAGGAGAGCCACAGTTTGCAGCTGTGGACTGCCACTCTCCACAGAAAGAAAATGGAATAGTATGATGTCATATCAGGTGTAAATGTTGTGCATTGCATGTATTTCTGAAAAATTCCATTCCATTCCATTCACCTGCTTGGGGAAGTACTGTGGACATGGCAAAGAGTGAGGTACAAGGCTGTGACAGTGGGAGCGAGCGAGCTGGAACTTGATCACCAGAGCCCGACAGCTAGATCATGTTGGAGCACTTTGGAGTATTTGAAGCTCATCGGAGGGGCCAAGCGCTGTGTGTGAAGTGCGGGGCAGATTGAGGCAGGTTCAGTGGGTAAAGCAGGCCAAACAGTCACTTCTGCTCCCCACCTCTTGTTCCTTGTCCCCGCTTGCCACCCGCTTAAATGCTGCTACCTGGACTGGCGGCTGGTGTATTGGCGAACCAACCTGATTGGCAGCCCTGCCCTATTCCAACCTTCATTCAGCAATTGGAGCCATCCTGGACTGTGGTGGTGGGGACCATCAAGCAAGAAAGAGAGAAGGTGAGGAGAGTGTTCTACGTAGCGTGAACTCTCCATTGAGGTGGGCCCACCAGGAGGGTGAGCACATCGACAGCAGAGGTGGCCAAGCTTGAGCTCGGTGCGGTTTGAGGTCCTGCGCCCCCTGTTTTTGCCTCTTCCCCTTCCATAAACTTTCCCAGAGACAGTTTGCCAAACCTGGCAGCCGCACTGCTTTTTCCTCTTTGATAGGAAAAGTGAAGGAAACTATAAAGGGACTTGTCCATGCATGAATTGTGAAAGTACAACAGAGTCCAGTTGAAAAGTTGGATTGGGTAGCCCATAGGGCGCCTCCAGAAGTTCGAATTAATGTTCCTGAGTCTTGAGCTTCTAGTCTTGATTTTGTCTCACAAGCAGAAAAGTCCTTTGTTGAGGCCTCTGGGGATACCCCTAAAACAAGATCTAGGACAAAAAGCCCTAGACTTGTCATAAGACACCTCTTTGACTCCTATTCTGTGGACTCTGCGGCTCCTGGATCAAATGTGACTTCCTCAAATCTTGAACTTGAAGTCTTTCCCATTTTTAAGACTAAAATTTGGCCGGAGTCAAGTGTGGTCTCCCCAGCAGAGAATACACAGCCCAAGAGCAAAGGCAAAACAAAATAAAGGTGAGGGAATAAAAAACAGAATAGGCAAATCTGAAATAAAGGCCCTAAAAACTCTGCTTCAAGAAGAGGAGAACTCTACACAAAGGTCCAAGGTATCCCAAAAAGGTGTTTGTCAGGAAAGGTTAAACCTTGACCTATCAACCCCAATTATCAATCCTTCTGTAGCGTGAAATGATCTTGATACAGTAAACATGCACCCTTTTCTTGCCTTACTGTTTATTCCTCGTCCCTCAACCCAGCATCTGTTCCATTTGTGTATCGTTGTAAAATGTAAGCAACTCTGATGCCATCTGACCAGGACGCCCATTCCACTTCTTTAGCTTCTGATAACACTCACAGGCTAGACTTTGTGACCCTTTTTGATTCAGATTTGATTTTAAATTGTGCAGCTTTACTTATATGTTTTGCAGACAATAAGAACTTGAATTTAAGCCAGAGCAGTGATATCTCATTGGTGTCTTTGTCACATAGCGGGCCTGGGACAAAAACAAGCGTACTTTTCCATTCTAAATTTGTTGTGAACATGGTGCTTCAAAACAGCAAATTCCTCCAATATGGAAGTTTTGAAGTGTTTCCCAATTATGAGGAAGTTAATTGTCAAAATAAGGGGTCTTGATCTTCTAAGGGAGGAACTGTAGTGGATCCGAGAAGGTCACAAGTTTATATAGGAACCTAGGGGAGACGTGTGACATAAGGCAATCCTGTTAATGTTCACGCTGATTGTGTAAATAATGATATTCTATAATGAAACTGAGTGGCAAGTGCCTTAAATATTGCTCGTGTACCACCCCCACAATAAAATGCTGCAATTAGCAATGAATTAAAAGTGGTCTCCTGGAATGTGGCAGGAATAATGAAAAACCAAGAGAAGCTGCACTTTTTGAAGAACCTAAATTCTCATTTATTCTGCCTCCAGGAATATTGGTGTATTAGTGAGCTCCAGTGTGATGATTTTGTCTGTATAGTTTGAAAAGCTGCTCAGTCTAAGAAAGGCCTTGTAAAAGGGAGTTGGTGATCTTTCTTACCAACAGGATTAATTGGAACTCTGTGATCTTAAGGACCCTTCCAACCACTTTTTAGCCATAACATTGTCTCCTAAAGAAGTAGGGAACGCATCAGCCCCTATCTTATTGATTAATGCTTATATCCCAGCCAATTCCTCTTTTAATATCCTTGTATATAGGTTATTTTTCTTTATTAAAATGCTTTAGATAAGGAGAAAGGCCTCCATGTAACTTTGGTCGGAGCCCTAAACAGCAAAATCTCCAATCATGCTCTCAGTTTCTTCCAAGAGGTAGAAAAATAGGAAGCCTTGTGTATCTCGCCCACATTCGTACCATCTGAATTTAGAACTGATAGGAAAAGGAAGATCCTCCTAGACCAACTGAGAAGCAATCACCGCTTAATAGACAACACGGGATTGCCCTCTGACTCCCCTGCACAATATACCCATAAATCATCATTGAGTGAGGCCATTTCCGACTATTTTATTAGTGGGTATACTTACTTCCATCTGCTAGGTGACTAAAATATAATTAATTCCATTCACAGTGACCATCGACTCTCAGTCTTCACTCCAGAGGTGAATACAACCCCTGCCAGCTCCTGGAAATTCAATGGGTCTGCTGCAAAATGTACTTAAAAAATCAGGCGGAACCCAATGGGACCCAAAAATGATAGTTATTTACCTAGACTGCTTGGAGGTCAATGTCTTGCAATCCTTCAAGCAGTTTATGAAGCAGATTGTGAGAAATTCTATCTGAGGACTACCTAACGTTCCAATAAAGTCTGCTTCCTTTCCAGTTCTCCAACTGAATAAGGAAATAAATAGACTGGTTAGAAAACAGTTTATTTTCCTTTCTAATGAGAGACATAGTCACATTTCTCTTTTAAAAAGGATGAGAAGCCATATAAAAGCAGGCCTAAAAAAGCAAGCTGTTGACTACACTTGGGTGAAGCTAAAAAAAAGTGGCCTCAACACGAACATCAACACGAAAAGCATTTGAGAATTAGAGACAGAAGGTTGCAGGACAAGGGTTTGGTCAACCCCTTCCCTTATTGGAGAGGATAGCTGGGTCAATTTAATCATCATATTACATGTGGCAAATGGTGAAATAGAGAGATCCCCCTCTCCAGAACCTTGTACAACTCCATTAAATTCACTGACTGTAAAAGGAATTGAGTCTGCCATTATAGGAATGTGATCGTCCACAGCTATTGGTCCAGATGATGTCCCAATCTCCTTGGTAAAACAGAAAGCTACCCTTTGGGTCACAATATTGTTCCTGGTGTTTGAATTCTGCTATGCAAATTCGACAGTCCTCATGTCCTGGACTGGAAGCCTTATTGTCCCCATTTATAAAAAGGGGGACCATTATACTCCTGTAATCTATTGTCAGATTGCCCTTTTAGATGCAGTGAGTAAAGTTTTTACCAAATGCCTGCTAGCACAGCTAAACTTCTGGATGGAGGAAAATAAAATCATACTGCTGGAGCAGACCAGTTTTAGGAAAAACAATTGGACCCTAAATAATATAGTTGCTCTACAACTAATCAATGAGAAATTTGTGAGTGCTACAGGCTGTTTTATATATGCTGCATTTATAGACTTTTGGACTGCATTTTATAAGGTGGACTGATCTGTATTGTGGAAATAGCTGTTGGACTTTGGTATGCCAGGATCCTTATTGCACTTAATTAATGCTCTCCACTCTTCCATGTGGTGTAAGGTCCTATTATGAGATGATCAGGGTCTTTCTAGGGTAATACCAAGACAGAACAGTCTAAAACAAGGTTGCCTCCTCGCCCCGCTGCTCTTTTCTTGGCATATTTCAGACATGCCTGCCACCCTTTCGCAAAGTGTTGGACTTCTCCCAAATATTGGTGGACTGTCAATATCATGTCTCCTCTATGTGGATGACGTAGTAATTTTGGATCTCACCCCTAAGGGTCTAAATAATCAATTGGGGCTCTACAAAACTAAACTGATGCACATTGTTTAAATATTAACACCTCTAAAAGTAAATTACTCTGCTTCCATGGTAAGAAAAAACCTTAATATGCCCATTTCCCCTGGTGCTTAGGCTCTCAAAAATTAGAAGTGGGAAAGATAATGTGTTGTAACCTGAGCGATAGTGACCACATTTTAAATAAAACGTGTAAGGCTCAGTCCCAGGCTAAAGGTTTTCGTGCATTCTATAGGACCACAGGTAGAAGACACTTCTCTCCCCTTTTAGCCATTTACTGGGCCAAGATTCCAACTACCTTATTATGTGCAATGGAGTTCATAGATTTCAGTACATAGGGCTTTTTTGAATAAAATAAAGTTGCAGGTTTTGAGAAGACTGGCTTCCTGTAATATCTCAATATCAGTGGCAGAGCTAAGGCTGGAATTAGGAATTAAAAGTGCCTATGCTCTAGGCTAGGCGGGGATTGTATGGTGGACTATTAACCTTGAAAACAGTAAAAGGGCTATCTTAAAGAAAGGAAATATTGATGGATAAGAAAAATAACTCTTTATTCTATAGGAATTTCAACCATGCCATAGACCCAACTGGACGTGACCAATGTCTAGCACGTTCTCTCTCCACCCCCCAATAAAAGACCAACTTAAAACAAGCCTCTCAGACCCTGTGTTTTCATTTAAAAAGTAAGGCTTTTAGTAAGAAAAGTGGCTATCTAAAGGTAAAAACACCATCTTAATGAAAAAAGTACAAGCATCGGTAACATGAAATATGCCTCAAGGGGTTTAAAGCTTTTGAACATTGCTGCGTTTGGATATCTTGCCTTTAAACTGTGTAATATCTAAATGGAATGAAACCTCTGAGGTTTCTGTCAGAATGCTGTTCAGGACTTAAACCATGTCTTACTTGTCTGTCCTGCCTCTTATATTGCATCGTTGCAAATGGCTGCGGCCTATTTACAGTCATTGTAGGAAAGTCCTCCTTTTTGCCCTGGTCACCCCCACACTTTTTGGACAGGTACTGGTGGTTACTGGCTCTTGGCTGTGCCCTGGGTACTGCTTACCAGTCCCAGGGCCAGTGCTCTGTGTAAAATGGATATGCAAATTAGGCTAATTATAACTGGCTAAGTTAACCTACCTATAAGTCCCTAGTATATGGTAGGGCATGTAGGTTTAGGGACCACAGCACAGGTAGTGCACCCATAGGTGCACTGCTGAGGTGTCCAGTGTCATTTTAATGGCAGGCATGCCTTGCTGGCTGCTTTTAAATTAAAGTTATATGCAAATTCGACTTTGGAATTAAAAGTAGTTGCAAAGTCTCAAACTGCCTTATTGTTACATGTAAGTCACCCCTATGATGTGCCCTATGTGCCCCTAGGGCTGGGTGCCAAGTAACTATAAGCAGGGACTTTATAAAAAAAGGTTTTATAAGCCCTGGTGAGGTAAAATTCGTTTTTCCCTCATTGTAGTAAATGGCCTTCATAGGCTAGAATGGGGAGATTTTATTTTAATTTGTAAAGTCTCCTTAAATGATGCATACCAAGAATTTGGTATCAAATTAATTGTTGTAATAAATCCCACAACTTCCAGTTGTTGGATTTAATATAACTTGTTCAGGTAAAGAGTTTTAAATTTTACCTGAAAAGTTGCCTATTTCAGCCCTGCATTGTTTTTGCTGCTGTGCTCTGATTGGCCAGCTCTAGTAGCTTGGCCAAGCTGCCTTGATGAGGTGTGAAGTGGCCTGGCTTCACACAAAGGAATGTGCCTGTGGGAGGGAATCTCCCCTCAGCAGATGGTGAGGCAGGAAGGGCTGCCAAACTGGTCTTCAAAGGCAGAGAATGACATTTGGAGCAACCAGCAACACCCCCACATCCTGCAACCCCAGACAACTAGGTGCCCCCTTGATTAGATTAGGAGAGGGCAGGAGAGGGGTGTGTTTATGATTTTTAGCCACACCAGTGGGTGGGCTCAGCCAGATGTAACCTCCAAAAATCAGATTCAGCCATGATGGATTTTTAGAGAATGTTGCCTCCTGGGATTGATTTTTGCCACACTTCCCAGGAAGTGGTCATCACAGGGGGAATGACCCTGCACCTGATTGGAGAACCAGGACCCCCCTGCTTTTCACCCAGGAGCAAGGATAAAACTGGCAGACCTGCACCCACACCTCAGATCCCCATCAGATTTCAACAAGGAAGAACCAAAGGAGAAGAAGGACTGCCCTGCTGGACCCCTGGCCTGCACCTGGAACCTGCACTCAGAAGGACTGCACCAGCTGCACACTTGGGCTTCACCACAAGAAGGACTTTGCCTGGCTTCAACTGGTTCAAGGAGGGACTCCCTGTTTGCTACAGGTGAAAAATTGCTATCCAGAGTCCCCTGCACCAACTCCTGAAGAAAGCGACCAGCTGACCACTGTCCAGTGGCCAAAAAGGAGTTTGTGCCAGGTGCATTCTGGGAGTTGTAGTCCGCACCCCCCCAAGGACCATCTCAGAACTTCTGGACCCTTGGGGTGAGCTGTGGACCCCAAAAGAACCTTAAAAGGACATCTGGGAGAAGCCACAGAAGTTTGGAGAAGTTTGGACAACTTTTGAAAAAAAGCTCCATAGAGAAACCGACCCGCCACGGCAACTCTAGCCGGCTTGCCTCCACCGCGACCCGGCCTGAAAAAAAAAAATCTCAGAAAAAGAGACTAAGTCCGAAGGTAAAAAGTTGACCGGGACCTCCCAGCCAGCATATCCGAGAAGGGCTCCATGGACGTCGGATCAAGATCCAGGTTTACCCCGGTCGAAGGATTTTCACCTCGAAAAAACGACTAAGTCCGAAGGTAAAAATCTCCACCGAGGATTCCAGCATCGCGTATCTGGAGAAGGGCTCTAGGAGGTCGGATTGGACTGGCAGGTTCTTCCCGCTGAAGAAAATCTTAGAAAAAAAGACTAAGAGGGTCATTCTGACCCCGGCGGTCATGGATCGCCGGGGCCAGGGTTGGCGGGAGCACCGCCAACAGGCTGGCGGTGCCCCGCAGGGCATTCTGACCGCGGCGGTTTGGACGCGGTCAGAAGTGGAAAACCGGCGGTCTCCCGCCGGTTTTCCACTGCCCAAAAGAATCCGAGCTGCGCCGCCATGGGGATTCTGACACCCCATACCGCCATCTGGAACAGGATGGAGGTATGGGGTGTCGTGGGGCCCCTGGGGGCCCCTGCAGTGCCCATGCCAATGGCATGGGCACTGCAGGGGCCCCCGTAAGAGGGCCCCACTTTGAATTTCACTGTCTGCATTGCAGACAGTGAAATTCGCAACGGGTGCAACTGCACCCGTCGCACCTTCCCACTCCGCCGGCTCCATTCAGAGCCGGCGTCCTCGTGGGAAGGTTGTTTTCCACTGGGCTGGCGGGCGGCCTTTTGGCGGTCGCCCGCCAGCCCAGTGGAAAACCCAGAATCACTGCAGCGGTCTGACGACCGCGGTGCGGTGTTCTGGCGGGGGTACTTTGGCGGGCGGCCTCCGCCGCCCGCCAAGGTAAAAATCACCCCCTAAGTGTGAAGGTAACATTTTAACCGAGGCCTCCCGCGGCCTGTAGCCGAGCAGGGCTCCATCGCGGTCGGCCTGAAACTTTGACTTTGCCCCGGTCGAGGTGCAACCAGATGACCCGATTGGCGCTTTTTGTTTCTAGGCGCTAAAAAATAATAATTCTTTAAAAATTCATATCTCCTGTTCCCCTTATCCGATTTTATTCGTTTTGGTGTCATTTTAAAGATAAAAATATAATCTATTTTTATAAATTGGTTTTGGATTTTTAAACTGTTTCCTGTGTTTTATTTAATTACTGTTTTGTGATATTTGAATGCTTTACACTCTGTCTCCTAAGTTAAGCCTTGACGCTCGTTGCCAAGCTACCAAGGGTTGAGCTGGGTTTAATTTACTGAGACCTAACTGGACCTTAGTGGAGGTTAGTGGCCTATTGCTAAGTGTAGGTACCTACCTGCCCTTACCAATAACCCATTTTCTAACAGTCATTAATTGATCCCCTTCATGAATTGTTTTGCAGCCGTATGTTTAACTTTTTAAAATGTTTCTTAAATTTAGACTGATTTTATTTAGGAGATTAGGCTATTAATATTAATACTTTGTATTCTCAATGAATTCGTTGAATTCTTTTCAACTGTTTTATAGGAAAGTACATATTGAACTGCATTGTCTTATGTGGACCTCTTGGAAGTTCTGAATCTTGATAAACTAAACTAAACTAAACATCAACTGTTGCCAACAACAATGAGAGATTTACTGTGAGCTCGAGTGTGAAAAACTTTTAAGAGCACTAATCACACCTAGGTACAAAACCACATGTAGGTGCAGAATCACTTTCATGGGAAGGCTCATATTTATTGTGAAATAAGCAGGATTATGGCATCGTGTTTAGAACCAAATTCACCCATGACACAATATCAGCTGAAGGAAACACTTGAAGGAGCAGCAATAACATTTAAGTTTATAGGCACATTCAGGTTCAAAATCACTTTCAGGTGTAAAACAATATCTAGGTGCAACACAGCTGGGTTGGAGAAACCTAGGTGCGCATGCCAGTTTGGCTGGCCAAATTGACATGCCCACTGAAGCGCTCTCTACTCCTCCTCCAACCTCCCATGGCCCAGACCCACTTCTTCCTACACAAGCTGGCTGAGCCAGCAGCTGAAAAATAAAACAATAATAAAATATTGTTTTATTTTTCAGCTGCTGGCTCTTAGCGAGTGGGGCAAAGCTCCTTCGCCATTGCGAAGGAGCCGCCCATGCCAGGTTCAATGTCAAATACTATATGGCTTTCTTTCAAACCTAGTTGTCCAGTCTAGGGAGTATCATATAAAAGCAAACACTCCACTTGCACTAAATTGTTGCAGGCTTGAGACATGGAAGCAGTTTAGAGGCACTATGCCCATTAGGCCAGATTCAATAGAAAATCATTAGGATTATTTCTTTGTAAAATCTCAGGCAAATATAGGTCATTCTTACTGTGTCAACATTGCTCTCTTTTTTCCTGAAGTTTCCTTCCAGAGTAGCCAGTGTTTAGAAAAAATATCGGGAAGAAAATAACATTAAAAAATATCTAGGACAAAAATACTGTAAAGGTCACTTTCTATAGGTAAGCAAGGTTTTACGATATATAGCTCCACATATATGTTCCTTGACAATATATATAGCTCCAAAGTATGCAGATGTGGAGAGAATAGTAAATCTATGCTTACCTATCTGCACTTCTCACCTGCACACCTCTATATTTTTGACACAATTTTCTGTCAACACAATATTTTTGTTTCCAATATTCTGTCAGCGATCCGAACAGCCTTTTGTCATGAGAGACAAAATATTGTCTTGTCTCTCATAAAACAGGTTCAACCAAGAATCGAAATGTCAAAATTTGACCACTAATTCAAAGAGTTAGGTGAAATGGTTCTGTAACTTTATTGATCAAGAAAGAACCATTTTATCTAACTCTTTGAATTAGTGGTCAAATTTGGACAGTTTTTCTTCATCACAGTTTGGTTTGAGGGTTTACAAAATATCAAAGAAGCATGTATGAGCTTAAATCATACCTTTATTTGTGCTCCTTAAGGCACAGGCTACTAGCTGCCACCAGCAAGATGTAACGTGGCAGTTGAATATGCTGAGATCTGAGATATGAGTTAACAAGGCCTATATGCATTGAGTTTAAACCTGCGTTGTCAGCACACAACAGACATATCGTTTGTAGCATTGTAGAAATATTGTTGTTCTTCTTTGAACTTTTAAAAGAGACACATCAGTCTTTGGCAGCAGCTTCTGCCTCACTTTCCATCTATACACCAACTTTGAAGGGAACATTTAAATCAGACTTTTGAGGTCCAGCAGATGCAGATTTGTTTACATACAGGTCCTCATTCATATGTGCAACACATTAGCAAATGTATTTTATCTTTTCATCACCCAAGATCCAAAATAGTAATACAAGCAGATAACTATTCTCAGGGTAACATAAGAAGCAGTCCATATCATTCAATAAAATAAAGTAGGTGTCAATACTGGTTAAAATAAGGGTCATATTTAGAAAGTGTTTGCAATGGTATTCAGGTGAGGTTAAGTAACGCAAAGCACCTCAAAACACTGCAAACAGCAGTGACAGATCAACTGTCATGCACAAAAGCTATTTTGCGCTGAATGTTAACCTTCATGTGGGACACAAACCCCTGTGTGTATATCACCTGCTAATGTATGCAAGGAAGTTAATGTCTGAGGCATCCCTGTGGAGATACCCACTTGGAAGTTTTGGTGGACAGTCAGATGCAATAAAAAAGCATATTATGGCTTTGCCACAGATCCTAACACCAAAGTAAAGCGGGTAAAAGCAAGTGATCAAGTGGTATAGCTCCTTTTATACCATATGCAATGTGTGGTTTTCCTTAAAGCATACACCTTACAAGTTTAAACTCAGTGCTTCAGTGAACATGCTAACATTGCAGTTTCGTTGCAGCACCATGTGAGGCTCTGTCTGAAAAAGGACAGTGATTTAGTGTAAGCTCTGACAATGCCACCATATTCAGGCCACTCTTAGTAAATCTGGCGCTGTGCTATTTTCTGTCATTTTCACATTTCATCTCTGCATTTTTTCACACTGCACTGTCTGGAGTGAAAGACAAAAAATTAGATCCTTAGCATAGAATTTGGACAGCCGTTGTCCTGTTCTTCCCTTAAACTGATCTAGTCAAGTTTTTCAAAGGACCATTTGATAGTTGTTTGTCCACGGACAGGGACAGAAAGAAGGTGAAATGGAACAAATGTAATAGTATATTTCATACTGGACACATATTCCTCAGCAACTGATACTTATTCTTTTGTGGCATAGGTCTTCAAATTGAAGGGCATACCCCCACAAGGGATCTGCGGTGCTGTTTTCAGGGGTGCACATCCCTCAGCCCAGTAAATGGATCCACAAGGTATGGACAGGAGCTGATTGTGGGGCAGCCACCATTGTTACTAAAGATAGCGCAAAGCCCAACCTTGTTTGTTTGGTGGGTTTCCATATTATCTTTATCTCCTCTTTCACAATGGTGGGAAGAAATTGGTGGACCATGTTGTCCCATCATGTTGGCAGGGTTGCCAATGTCTGAACTCCTGGTCGGTGGTATTCATGCTGGAGGATGGGAGGGCAAAGTGAGAGGGAGATGGACGAGGTGTTGGCTTACTGTGGGGCATATTTATACTCTGCTTGAACCAAATTAGCGTCATTTTTTTTTTTACTCTAAATCGGTGCAAAACTAACTCCATATTTATACTTTGGTGCTAGACTCGTCTAGCACCACATTTATGGAGTTAAAGTCATTTTTTGGAAGTAGACACCTACCTTGCCTTAATGAGATGCAAGGTAGACGTTCCTGTGCAAAACATGACTCTATGGCCTTAACGGCATATTTATACTCCCGTGCAAAAATGGTGCACGGGAGGGAGGAGGGGTCAAAAAATGGTGAAAAGCTTACTTTGCCTCATTTTTAAAACACCTAGGTCAGGGCAGGCGTTAGGGGACCTCTGGGCCTATTTCCATGGTGGAACACCATGGAATAAGCCCACAGGTGCCATCCCCAGGCCCCAGGGACACCCACACCAGAGGGATTGCGGAGGATGGGGGACCCCATCCCAGGTAAGTACTGGTAAGTATTTTATTTTATTTTTTAAAGTGACATAGGGGGCCCTGAAATGGGCCCCCATACATAGCACAGGGTGCAATGGCCATGCCCAGGGGACCCTGGCCCCCTGTGCTGGCCATTGGGGTGGTGGGCATGACTCCTGTCTTTTCTAAGACAGGAGTCATGTGGTATGGATGATTTTGTGTCAGAAAATGACTCTAGGCAGGTTAGAGTCATTTTTTTGACTCTAACCTGCCTAACGTCATTTTTTGGTGCAAAACTCCCTTCTTCCATACCGCCAGCCCCACATGACTAACGTCATTTTGTTTTTACACTAGCCTACCCTTTGCACCGGCGTGCACCATTCCATAAATATGGTGCCTGGCTGGTGCACAGAAATGGTGCAAGCTGGTGCTAAACTTTTTGGTGCAAAACTGCCTTAGTGCAGTTTTGCCCCAAAAAGTATAAATCAGGGGCTGTGATCTTTTAAAAGGGGGCCGGAGACTTCCATTTGGGGACCTCAAAGCAATGACCCAAGCACAGAGGAAGGAGGCCGTCTCTATGTGATGTTTTGCAAATAAGATGATAAGACCTGCTGGGGGCCTCAGACTAGTAACACAGGGAAGGACAGACAGGAGCAACTCCTGCCTGCTGCAGCATGTCAGCTCATATTGCCCTGGTGAAGTAAGAAATACCCACTGAGGCAGTGAATGTTCTAATAAAAAATATGAACGAAGAGATCTGTTTTTGTGAGAAACACACGAGGGACATCTCAAAGCTGCTTCTGCGTGAATGGGTATGGGCATCACCTCTGAACTGTGTTTCTTTATCAAAGGATGTATTTACAATATTTTTCTAATAAAATGTTTTCAACACACTGAAAATGCTGTAATCTAGAAAGTGCTTGATAATCAAAAGCAGTTCCGAAATCTGCTTTTTAGGGTCGAGCCTGCGTTGCATGCGCTTGCGCATGCGTATCGCAGCGAGATGCTTTAGGGTTTAGAAAAGGGCTCAGCGCCCTGTCGACGTCACGTCAGTGTTTTTCATTGGTTAGTGGGCTTGCCTATTAAAATCTGCTTGCTTTCATTAGTCAAAGGCATGCATACGTCATGCGTTTTCCAGTGGCTAGCCCTCCTCGGGCGCATCGACCACGTACAGAAAACATGCGAGGCTGGCTGTTTTGTGTCCGGCTCGTGGACTACTTTTTTTCTAATTTACTAGCGCGATTTCGCTTGGCAGAAGTCGAGCGCTTTACATAGTTAAATGCACTTTTTCGGCTCCTGTACATAAATGCACTTTTGCCGATAGGTGAAAAGTCGGGTTAGGAGTTTACAACACTATCAGCTCGAACATGAGCAAACGCGAGACCCGTTGCATTGCAAATGCTTGTTCTGTCTGCAAATGGATGCTGCCTGTTGTAACAGGCCTGTGAGCTTCATGCTCGCATTTCACCAATCCTTTTTTTGGAGGGTGTCAGCTTCCTTCGACCCACCACCCTCCAAACCACGAACTTGCCTCAACTCACGTGACTTCAATGGGCTCTTCGCTCTGAAAACCCCCTCACAGTAGCACGCATGTACCTTTCCATTCATTTCAATAGGTCACCATCCAGAATCCCTGAATTTCACCCTTCCCTCCTCGGACTCTTAAACGGTTGAGAGGTGTGGGTAAAGATTTAACTTTTAAAACCAGTACCTTTAGATGCCTTTACTGCGTCTGTTTGTCATGTAGGGAAAGGTTATATCTAAAGGGAAAAAAATAAAAAAAATAACTTCAGAAAATTCAGTTTTGCTGTCATGTTTCAAAGATAAAAGAAAAATTTAATTTGAGGACTGTCTTCTAGTTGTATTCTTAATGTAAGTTGTTAAGCCTCACCCTTTCCTCCCCCCACTAAATTTGTGGTTTTAAAGACTTGAAGGGGGATTCGCATGAAAACATTTGGATCAAGGGGGCTTTGGAAGAAGAAAGATTGGTAACCACTGTCTAAAGGCTATTGAAGCTGGTAAAGTTGAGGTTAATATACAGACGAATGTTCAGAGCGAAAAGCTACTCCATGCACTGTTACCAATCTATATTTGTAGAACTATTTCAATCAGGCCTGTCTGGGGAATCAAAGGCAGCCCAGGCACAAATGTTCAAACCAGCCCTGCAACCTTCGTCTCCTCGCTCTTCCTCTCTCTTTCCATTCATCCATCTACTTTCTCTCCTTTCCACCCCTCTCTCTCTTCTCCCTCTGATCGCTTTCTCTCAGCCTTTCCCCTCCCTCTTTCTTTTTCCCTCTTTCTGGAAGCCTCCCTGTGCCTGCTGCAAATTAACCTCAGAAGCTAGGGAAAGTGAAAGAGGCACAGAAGTAGCCTTTGGCTTTCTAAATCGGCCCCCAAGGGATTCAGCCTACAGGAGAAATGCCTGGTAGCATGAAAGGCCAGTCAAGCCCTTATTTCACCCTGAAAGTATAGAATTTAACAAGCGAGCTGTGGTCCTCTTTTAGAAGGGTTTGCATGTATGCTGATGAACAGATGATTTTGTTGGAAAGCAGCGTGGCACTTTACTCTTTCTATTCTATCCTGTTCGTTCCATGCCAACGCCTTGAGCTGTAGGTCACTGCATTTATTGGACTGTTTTATTAGCCTACCTTGCACCGCAGGATTTCTTAAACTGCACAAACGTGAAGGAAGGCTTCGTTATTCATTGGTTTGTGTCAGCAATCTTTCCCATCGATCCCCTGTTATGGAATTTGGCAGGTCTATTTACAATGGTTTCAAAGCAGCTTTCGGCCTGGCAGTGAGAAGGAAGCCTATCAAAAGATATGCCACATGAGTACAAAATCTGAAGGCAAGGCGCTTCATCATCGAGGAAGAATCGATGAATCAATTGAGGTGGGGTTGACCTCATCACTTTCACAAGAACGGATGGTAATGGGAAAAAAGTACTTGTGGCGATAATTCATGTCCTGAAGAAAACAAAGAGTGTTATTTTCAGGGACTCCCTGCAGAGTGGACGGGCTATGGAAGCGAAATGCAAGAGAGTGACTGACTGTAATTTCTGACGATCAACGCAATAGTCGACATTGAAAGTTGTGCTGCTGCAGGGCGCAAGGCAAGACGAATGATACGTTACAAAAAAAAATCTGAAAATAAATAAATTACGGAAATGCAGTGTTTTTGATTAAGTAAACAGCATGCAAACTATTAGTGGAACCCCGCAGATACTGAGTGGACTTGTGAATGAATAACTTATTTCAGTCAGTCAGTCAAAGATCTTTATTCGGCGTATTGCCATAAAAGCACACATACATACATAATATATATATATATATATATATATATATATATATATATATATAAAAACCATAATAATGCAATCCTTATTACTTGATTAAAAAAAGACCAATGTCTTCAATCTACAAATATTACAAAATTAACTATCAAAAATCAAGAAATATCCCATAGCCCTTCTAAATAAATAAATATTAATTTACACATTTTAAAATCCTGAACGAGAAAATAAAATCACGTATTCAAAATTACATTAACAAACAGTCGCATCGACCAGTTCATATCGGTTCCTAATGGCAATGGCTGATTTGATGAAACTTAAAATCGAACTGCACATTTGTTTGGATGAAAGTCTTTGAATACCAATCAGTGACTCCTTATGAAAAGAAGTGTGTAATTTACGCAAAATTGGCAATATAAAAACTTTCCTAGGAGCTGAGTAAAGTGAACAAAATAAAACAAAGTGACAAGTGCTTTGTTTAGAAAAATTGTCACAAGGGCATGGCAGTAACGTTTTTTGCCACATACATTTCGTTGGAAAAGATACTCTGAAATGAATCATATTTAATCTAAAGAGTACAAGTAGAGAGTACAAAGAGGGAGTCGGAAACCAGATGAAATATGGTTCTATCGAAATTGAAGTTGAAATCTGTACATAGAATTCAAATGTTTTCAATTTCTCAGCCACTTGCTATCTATGATTCATAGTATACCCTATACATTGAGATTTAACTATTTCCTTGGCATTTGCAGGCATAAGCTCAGGTTTAAGATACATGAACTCCATAACTTATTTAAATATGCGTAGCTTTCATAAATGCATACTGCTTTCATAAATACATGCACGTTCTATTTTTCAGTTGTTCCATTCATGAGAGGTTCCTTGTTGATAACATGCACTGCTACATATTAACCCCATCCTGATCCATTAAACAGCTACACCACTTAAACCTTTCACCATTAGTGTTGATCCATGCAGTTTAAAACAGAACTTGGATGTCGTATGGAATTATGAGTAATTAGTCTCATATCACTTAGTAGACACCCAGTGCTATGGGAAACAGCAAATGTTATTAGTGGTTCAAGGTTCCAGGGGTCAGACCAAACCCATGGAGGGACGTTGCCAGGCTGGTGAGGCACACTACACTTAACTCACTTTCTCTCTCTCGCACATGCACACACACACACACCCACACACAGTAATGCAGATATAGAAGAACAACACAGGTGCATGCATACACAGCCCACAGGACAGCCACAGTAGATATTGAGGGCTTTCACTCTCCAGTCTCCTCCTCTCCTCCTCTGGCACCTACTGCCCTGCAGCAACTTTGCCTGCTCCAAATTCTTCCACAGGTTCTCCCTCATGTCAGGCCTTGCACTCCCATAGCAAAGGGAGATGTGATTGGTTGTCCTGCACCACCACATATTAATCACAGTAACAGTGTTTGAGCATTGTGCCATCTTAAAATCTACATTGAATTGTAGCCTGGTCTGGGACCTGGGAGGAGATATCCTGTGGAAATCCCTACCTCTCACATTGCAGTCCATCATTGCACAGTCCACATTGAGTGTTGCTCGCTGAATGTGGTCTTTAGGTAGGATTTTCCCCCAACTTACTACCTGCTTTAAGCTCTATTTTCTTAGCGTGAAAGGCACTCTCCCGTCCAGAATGTAATTAAGGTTGCATTTTGCAGTAAAAACCATGCTAAATGCAGCAGAACATGAATAGTGAGTGCGAGTGGCAGCTTACATTCTCTAACTGTGCTCTTGCAGTAGTATTATCCCCACAAAGTACTCGTAATTTCATGAGCAACAATTCCAAAATTACTTTAATTACTTTGGGGTAATTAAACTTCTGCCCCAGCCTACTGAAAAGTCAAAAGAACAAATGCAGTTCTCAATGTAGGCTTGAGACAGAAAGAGACACCTGCATTAGCAAGTTTGTTCAAGGCAGATGCTCACTAACGGGCAGCACCAAAATAATACACAGTTGGCAGCATGACTGTTGGAAATGGACCTCTGTACAGGATCACCCCAAACGTTTTGTCTTCCTCCCATACTTTTTGCTGGATTTCTGGTTGTTGGCCTTAGTCCTCTGTGCACTTTACCACTGCTGACAAGTGATAAAGTGCCAGTGCTTGCTTTCTCCCTAAAACATGGTTTGATTTACGTATACCTGATTTGTGTATTTAATTTACATGTAAGTCCCTTTTGGGGTGGTATAACATATACCCAGGGCCTGTAAATTAAATGCTACCAGTGAGCCCGCAGCACCTATTGTGCCATTCACTTATGTAGCATCTTAAAACTTGTCCCAGGCCTGCCATTGCATCCTGGAGGCAGTGTCCCACTTCCATGTCGACTTGGCATTTAAAACCCCTTGCTAAACTTTAAAAACCCTTTTATTACATATAAGGTACCACTAAGGTAGGCTCTACGTAGCCCATAGGGCAGGGTGCTGTATAATTGAAAGGTAGGAAATATACTTTTCAGTTTTACACGTCCTACTAGTGAAAAACTCCCATGTTTGTTTTCTTACTACTGAGAGGTCTCCCCTTCCCATAGGTTAACATTGGGGATTCCTCATTAAAATTGATACGTTTGAATTCTTAAACCAAAGGTTGTAGATATGTCATGTTAGGAGTTAGAAATTAGGTCTTTGGTGGTCAGTCTGGTTGCCCCCTGTCTAAGCAAGGACCTTAACTCTAGTCAGGGTAAAAGAGAAACAAACCTGGCTATCCCCCGCTCACCCTTTTAGTAGCTTGACACAAGCAGAAAGGCTTAACCCAGAGGCTATGTGTAAAATATTTTTACCGACACACACAGTAATACAGTGAAACACTACAAAATGGACACCACACAGGTTTAGAAAAATAGAAAATATTTATCTAAGCAAAACACGATCAAATACAATAAAAATCCACCATATACCATTAAAAATATGACTCTAACAATTAAAAATTGTGCCTGGGGCCACAAATGCTGCAATCTGAAGTTAAAGCGGTGTCATGACGGAGTCGTTTCCCACAACGTGACGCCACTGGAGCCACTTACAGAGTCACAGGGACCCCTTAGGAAAATGTGTGGAAAACAGTCCGGTGCCCGGAGTCGAGGTACGAGGCATCGCTGAATCTGATGCAGCGTTGGTTCCGGTGCTGCGGGGCAAAGGAGCGGAGGTGTCACAAAGAGATGTTGGTTGTGCTACGCTCCAGCTCATGAGTTTGTGAGGACGTCAGCGATTGCAGTGATGTAGGGCCTATGTTGATGGTTGGGTCATTGTAGTAAGTAGTAGTAAAGGATTATTGTTTAGTTACTTAAAACCATAACAAAGGGAAAAAAGGTAAAAAGAAGAAGACACTTTTAAAATGCATTGCTAATTATCATCAAAGGGTTATGTGCATTCTCCAGTCGTTTTGATATGCGCTCCGTATGAGCTCATGACTCACAGGAAGGATGGTGCTATTTTGTTAAATGTTGCTTTTGCGTCAACAATGATAAAAACTTCACTAAGGCACAGTTCAGCTGCAGGCCCCCAGTTGCAAAGCATACCATCACTGCTTGTCTCCATATCCGTATGACTTTTTCGTCAAACTTTTTCTTTAATAGGGCTTTTCGTTCCAGTGCAAGACGGTTACATGAGCAGAAGACATGCAGGAGATTTCCCATGTCCGCGCCACACAGGCAGCAGATAGAATTGATTACGTCCCTCAGCCAAGGGGCTGCATTTGAAGCAAGTGGTAAAAGACCAAGACAATACTTTAAGAATTGCTCCTTTGTTCGTCTCGAGAAACCCTGGCCTAGATATGAGTGTGTTGCCAGAGACGTGTATGTGTGCAAAGTCATCCATGCATGAGACCTCCATGAGTAGACTGCTTTGTCCTCCAATAGTGACTGAAGCCTAATTGATTTCCCAACTGCTTTCTTAAAGGCGCTGTGTGTCATTGGGATCCTCCAAAGGTCTTCTTAAATAAATCATCTAAATGGATTTTGAACGGGGAGGTGTTCTTACATTTGAGCTCTTGCCACATACATTAATAGAGAGTGTCCTGAGTGGCAACACGGGCTTTCCTCCAGAAGTTTATGTATGCACCACACCAGTGATTGGTTCAGCAAGCCAAACTCCAGTCTCAGTTGGGCGGGGGAGGTGAATCTGTGGATGTTGAAGATCATCCAGTAGACTTTGCTCACAGCGTGGTTTAAGATGTCTAAATCCCTGCCTCTTTGTACTTCGCTCCCGTATGTCATTGTGGGCAGGACCTTGGCTTTTAGCACATTTAGGAAGGGGGTGTATGAAGGCCCATTCAGATAAATTTTTAGTCTTTTTAAGGATAGCACTATGGCCAGACCTTTTTCCATTAGGCTTTTTCTTTGATGCACAAAGTTCCCTGATTTGTCAATAATGGCTCCAAGTTATTTATACTTGTCTGTTTGAACAGGTCATGGCTTACCCCAAAACGATGCTCTCAAGGGTGCCTTAGATCTAGTAGACAATATTTGTGTTTTTCCAAAGTTCACTGTCAAGGCATTAGTGGCTGAGTAATGTTGAGAAGCGTTTAATAGTCTCTGAAGTCCTATGTCCGTATGACTGATCAGTACGAGGTCATCAGCGTACATAAGGTACGGTAGTTCCAGGTCCCTGATTTTTGGGGGTTGCGAGTTTGTGCTAGTGAGTGAGCCCAAAAGTCTGCTAAATATAGATTGAACTGTGTGGGGGCCAAAACACAGCCCTGTTTTAAACCTTTGGTAGTGGGAATCGCCTTGAAAGATGAGTGCCTGTGCCCAATTTCATCTTAACCCATGTATTCGAGTGAAGGGCTATTATCAGGCATAGGAGTGGATATGGAAGCCCCCAGGTTTCAATCGTCTTCCACAACAGATTCCTGTCCACATGGTCAAATGCAGCCTTGAAGTCAACAAAACATAAATGGAGCTGACGTTTCAGTGTTATAGCTTTGTTGATTAAGAGGACAATGGCCATTATGTTCGTAATGGTGCCAGTCTGTTTAGAAAATCCTGTTTGGATCATGGGGATGATACATGTTTGAATAGTGGAAAGATGACAAACGTGTAGTAAATTGTGGTAGAGGCTGTGGTATAAAAGTATGTTGCTGCTGGAGGCGAGTCCTCAATAAATCTGCCATTTAGGGCTCTTAGCTGTAACAATTCTAAGCCATTGAGCGAAGACCTGCAGATCTTTGTTGGACAGCCGTGTTTGTTGGCCCTCTGTATAGGAACATCCCAAGTGCTGAAAAGGGCATTTGAGGTTTGCGTCTGTGGAGGATCCGAGTAGATGCCATTTGAAATCGCCTGAGACAATGATATCGGCCGTGTCGGTCATTCCACCGTTGCTTATATAACTTTCGAGTAGAGCCACTAGACTATTGGCATCACTAGATTTTAGTTTGGGGTGAAGGTAAGTGTTTATGAGAACTATCTCAGCTGTCGGCACACTCGTCATGGTGGCAATTGTCACAATATTGATAGAGGAGCAGGTGGAGAGCAAAGGGGTGACTCTGACCGATAGTGCTGAAGAAAAGTAAGTGGCCAGGCCACTTTGCGGGTGACCATTCTTTGCCTTCTTGGTTGCTGGGGTGAAGAAGCCCATATAGCCCTGTAAGTGGAATGGTTCACCAGCCAAGTTTCCTGCATTATTATATTGTCAAAGGTGCTGAGGTATTGGATTAAGTCATGGTCCAAAGCTTTAGAAAGGAGGCCATTTACATTCCAAGAACACAGGCAGAGGATCTCCTTTGACAATATGGGGCCCAACTTTTCATCTGAGGTTGGTCACCCTTGCCTGTTGCAGTTGTTTATTGTTTTTGAAAACCACCCTAAGTCGTTGTCGTTTAAAGAGAAGTTAGTTGAAGGGAAGAGTTTTTGCAGCCAAGAGTTGCCCCCAGCAGTAGAGGCGGAGCCTAAGGACATAGGAGAGCAGCCCCGGGTGCTCCTGATAATGGAGCGTGTTTCCCTGCTCTGGGGATCTGATTCAAAGTCAGGACCCGTTGTTAGTAAAGAGGTTGGGTAGCCAGCCTCCCGATGTGTGGTAATACTGATGACCCAAACGTTTCGAAGGTTGGACTTTCTCCTAAGATTGTTTGGGTGATTAATCTTGTCTTCCATGTGGCCTTAGTAGCTTCAGAGGCGGTGGCTTTGGTTGGCTGGAGAAATTCTACTGCTAGGATATCAGTTGAATTCAGGCCGATTGTAGAGGGGATGTGTGAAAGTAGCCAAAAATATTCCCCCTGTTAAAGATATCACCAGTTCCCCTGGATTTGTAGTGAGGATGAAAAATGAATGAGTTGGTGATTGAGGGATATGGATGAGTTTTGAATTTCTGCAGTGGATGCAGAGGGTTCAATTAGGGGGAGTCCCTTCCCAGATTCCAGCAGTTGTTGGACCTGTTGGTTATAGAGTTCCTGAATTGTGCTTGTTGTGTGGGGCTTGAAGGTATAATAATTGCTCCCTGTAGTGGATGGGCATTAGCTGGTCAGGAAAGGGAGTACAGGGAGTTGCTTTTTTAGGTTGACTGGAACTGCTAGGATGCTGGGATTCCAGTACTGCAGCATTCCCTGCCCCTTATGTTGCCCAGGAGTGGACGTTTTTGGCTGCGTTCCTCTGCTTGATAGCCAAATTTGAGGGTGAGTCCTCAGAGATTGTTGCTGGAGCAGGTGACCCGGAAGACGTAGCTTCATTGGAGGACAAGATGTTGGGTACTGTTAGTTTGGGGTCAGCTGACAGGTTTACTGCATTCCCTGCGGTTCCCTTCTTGCGGCCTTTCCTCCGCTGAGTGCATCTCTGCTTAGCATTGTTTTTCACCATGGCATTGCCATCCACAGGACTATCAGTTGGGAGTTGGTTCTTTAAAAGTTTGGGTGCAGTAACTGTTGGAGTCAAATTGAAAGGGGTTGCTATTGCAGGGGTCGCCTGGTTGGGACCATTTGCCCTGTCATCGCTTCTTGTACCCAGGCCGATGGTTGTGATCTCAGGAGGATCCAAGTAAGTTTTTTTCAGGACATGTATTGAAAGGTCGGATGAAGGGTGCAAGTATGGGTGATGACTGGAGGCTCCCTCTTTTAGAGATGCACAGAGGTTAGAGAGCATGGAAGGTAATGTGGATAGTTTGTCTATTATTGGCCCACATTAGCTGCTCATGGGTTTCCTTGTGAGTGCATGAAAAGGGATTTGAGGTCACCTAATATTTCATCAATACCAGCTATGAATACTGCCAAGGTATTGAGCAGAGTTAGCTGAACATCCATTTTGTCTGACTGATAATGAAGTGCTTCCACTAGGAGCTGCATGGTTTTGAGAAGGGGGGCTGAGGCGCCATCCGCATGCGGGTTGTGATGGTTTGTAACAGGGTCCTGGGCAGTTGTTGATGCAGCCCTTGTGTCTGTGCTCACTCTGATCCTTGCGCAGTCATTGGGAAATGGGTGACTGAAAGGTGGAATAGTCGAGTTGGTCCTTGCTTTGTCATCTGGAAACTTCTGGCTGGGATCTATAGTAAATCGAGTCACAGGGGAGGAATCTTAGGAGTATGCGACAAGCATGTCTCCCCACTCTTGCATGTTTAGGTAGGATAAAGTTTCTTCATCCACCCCCTTACTGAAGCCCTTGCTGGGAGTGATGATGGGTAGGGTGGCTGAGATCCTTCATTTGTTATGGTTCGCTGGCAAGCAGCATCTGGAGCCAAGGATGTGGCCAGGGTGTCTGTGGGCTGCTGTCCCTCCTTTTTGATGAAGATTGGCTGCGCTGCTTCCAGTCCACGGAGCGCTAGATTGATTTAGTGGGTCGCACTCTGTTGGGGGGAATCTCACCATAGGTTCGCTGGAGCCTGCCTGGGCTCCTCATACACCTCGGCCCTGATGAATGTCACAGGTTGCCCCAGGGGCGACAAGGTTGTGCTGGTTATGGAAGTCTGAGCATGGCTTACGCTTGATGTGGCCCCCCTTGCGGCAGAGTCAATTCGTGATGGAGAGCTATCTGCTGTGTTTGTAAGGATTGACGGGATTATTGGTGTCTATAACCCCTGTGTTTCAATGCTATTTGAGAGGAGGGCGGGACTGCCATTTTTTAGAAAGGAGAACTTGGTATACATTTTTGGTTGGCAGTTAGTGTTGCGACGTTATTTAGATTGCTAAAGGCTGTTTTTGGATTCCAGACTGTGCCCAGCATGAAGTCTGGAGATGGGTTGCTCCCATTCCCCTTCCTGGTCTGGCTCTGACTCAATCTCAATAAGAGGTAGGACATTCTGTGCCTCATGATGGCTGTCCAGAGCCTGAGGTCTCCTCTTCCTTATTCCCATTGCGGTTTTGTGAGGGGGCATCTTTTTTGTTTTGTCTGACAGCATAGTCATGCGTTCCCCTTCCTTCTCTTCCTTCCCTTTTTTACCTCCTGCGAACCCTCTGGGCTTCTGCTGGTGAGGTGAGGGAGGTAGTGGAAGTGGCAGTGCAGAGGAGTTGACAGCCGACTTTTGAAACTGTCACTCGTAAGAACAGTGAATCTCACTGGGTGCAGATTGAAGAGTACCTGGAGGTACCGATACTGGTGCCACTAATGCTGCTGGCTTGACAAGTGGGACTCACCGGCCAGCCGCAAGCTGCACCCACCCTGGGAAGGGTGCTTCCACAGATGCTGGGGCACACCCTTAGTGGTGGGTGAGTTCAGTCACCGCACTCGCCTGTCATCTGGCCCCTGCACACCAAAAAATAGGTCTAGCTGCTCCAAGAATTGTCCCCCAAAGCTGAAGACAGGTTAGGCTTGCTTCAGGATTGCAGCATCTATCCTGGGGCCAGAGAGTCCAATGCAAAGGACCTGGAGGCCTGGTGAGCTGCAGGAGCGCCGGGGGGGCAGAGACAAATGGTGGTGTGGTCAAGGGAAGAGCAGGACCAGCGATCTCCTTCTCGGCCACTTGCCCTGACCAGCACCAACCCCCCTCGCTGCACACTCCCCTCTGCTTGCCCCTACTGCTTGTGGCACCACTCGCCTAGCCAGAGCGGGGAGGCTCGGGAGGATCAGAAGCCATGGATCTGGGAAGCTCTGGGGCTCTGGGCCCGGGAGATCGAGAGGCAGGACGCCAGATGCAAGACAGGGGGTGAGAGGGTGGAGAGCGAGGAAAGGGGGTCAGGGAGGGCAGAGCCGAGTCAGAGGAACCGGCAGAGCAAGGAGGGAGGCAGGGCACCAATTGTGACAGCAGTGGCAGCAGGGCGGCAAGCCAGGCAGGTGGGTGAGTGAGTGAGCCCACAGAGCTTCCCTGACTGGTCAGTGCTGCCCGCCCTGAAGCCACAGACCACAGACACCCCACGTGACCACACAGTACAGCCGTGCCCCGACACACTGCGGTGACCACCACTCTGCACCTTGCACCGCCCCTTAGCCCTTTTGCCTTACCTCACCTCTCTTTCCTGTCCCTCCTTCTCTGCCCCCCCTCCGCGGCCCCCCTAGCAACAGGGGTCTAAACACAGATGGCGCTCATCTCCCCCTCTGCTTGACTCCTCAGGTCGCGGCTTGCGGTTCGCTGCACGGCTCTGCTATGCTCGCGGCTCGCAGCACAGCTCTGTTGTGAGTTTCCAGTGGGGTCATCGTGTCCTGGTGAGGTCCATGGGTCCAGGCGTAGGCCACGTCGCAGGGTTCAGGCAGCGGTCTCCTTAGCGAAGTCGTACATAGTCGCCCTGCATCATTTCACAGGATTTTCACCAGAAGTTCACTTCCAGGGGCCCAGGATTTGGAATGGCACCCTCTGGCAAGCTATGGTCCACTGCATGCAGACTCAGAGACTGGTTGGTGAAGCCTTTGCTGTCCCTGAGGCTTCAAACTGGGAGGCAAGCTCAGTCGAAGCCCTTGAAGATACCTCTCAAGCAGGAATGCACAACAAAGTCCAGTCTTTGTCCCCTTTCACAGACAGAAGCAGCAACTGCAGGATAGCCCAACAAAGCACAGTCACAGACAGGGGCTGCACTTCTCCACAGCTCTTCAGCTCTTGCCAGAGGTTCCTCATGATTCCTTGAAGTTCTCTGAAGTCTGTGGCTTTGGGTCCAATAGGTTTGCCCCTTGTTGCCTTTGAAGTTACCCAACTTCAAAGAAAAGTCTCTGTTGTTTACAGGATCATGCCTTGTCTAGGCCTGGCACCAGACACACACCAGGGGGTTGGAAACTGTATTGAGTGAGGGCAGGCACAGCCATTCAGGTGTAAGTGGCCACTCCTCCCTCCACTCTAGCCCAGATGGCCCATCAGGATATGTAGGTTACACCCCAGCACCCTTTGTGTCACTGTCCAGTGGAGATGCACAAACAGCCCAACTGTCAGTCTGACCCAGCCAAAAAGATGTATTTTTAAATTGTGAATTCAGAAAGCCCAAACTCCTTATTTCCACCTGCTCTCAAAAGGAAACTGCACTTTAAGGATATTTCAAGGCAGCCCCCATGTTAACCTATGAAAGAGATAGGCTTTGCAACAGTGAAAAACGAATTTGGCAGTATTTCACAGTTAGGACATGTAAAAACACACCAGTACATATCCTACCTTAAACATAAACTACACCCTGCCCATGGGGCTACCTAGGGCCTACCTAAGGGGTACCTTACATGTATAAACAGGGAAAGTTTAGGCTTGGCAAGGGGGTACACTTGCCAAGTCTAATTGGCAGAGTTAGAGATGGGGTCATTGGTTGGCTGTCAGGTTACCCCCTGCCCAAGCAAGGACCCTCACTCTAGTCAGGGTAAAGGAGAATCAAGCTCAGTTACCCCTGTTCACCCCCTTGGTAGCTTGGCACAAGCAGGCAGGCTTAGTCTATGTGTAAAGTATTTATACCAACACACACGGTAACTCAATGAAAAAACACTACAAAATGACACAACACAGGTTTAGAATGATAGACATTTTTTATCTAAAGAAAACAAGACCAAAACGACAAAAATCCAACATAAACAAGTCAAGTTATTAATTAAAATACAAAAAGAGTCTTAAATCCTTGAGAACACAACACTAATGCTGTTCGTGTGGAAATGTACCTGGGTCGCATCAAAATAACACGCACAGGCGAGTATGCAGCGAAAAAGGTTAGCGATGTGTTGATTTCTCATCCGCAAGCGAGACCGTACATTGTTTCTTCTACTCTGGTCGTGTCGGCGTGCCCTCATTTCTTCTCTCCTCAGGAGAGTGATGTGTTGTATTTCCATGACCAATGATGTTGCATCGAAAATCCGTCCGCACGGTATCCAAAAAACTACGCTGAGTGGGTTGGGTTGCGATGTTACCAGACTCTGTCAGCCGGTTTGCGCGTTGTTTCTCCAGCCGCATGCATCGATCTCCCAGCCGTGCTGCAGGCAGAATGCTGATTTCAGCCTCGAAGCTGGCGGTGAGTCATTTTTACAGCCGCGTCTCGGAAGTTGCGTCAAAAATTTCCACGCACGGCGGGTTGTGCGTGGATTTTCAGTCTTGGTCTGCCAGCTTCTCCTTTCAAGGCCCCAGGAACTAGGTAGGGCACCACTTGGCTGGACAGGAGTCTCAGCAGAGAGCCCAGGTGCTGGCAGGGGAAGTCTTTGATGGCTCTGACACTTCAACAACAGGAGGAAGGCTCAGAACAAGCCCTTGGGGATTTCTTCACAAGCAGGAATGCACAACAAAGTCAAGCATTTGTCCCCTTCCACAGGCAGAAGCAGCAACTGCAGGATAGATCCTCAAAGCACAGTCACAGGCAGGGCAGCACTTCTCCTCAGGTCTTCTCCAGGCAGAGGTTCCTCTTGAGTTCCAAAAGTGATCTAATTTTCAGGGGTTTAGGTGCCCTTCTTAGTCCCAGTTCTGCCTTTGAAGTAGACATACTTCAAAAGAAAGTCTCTCTTGCTTGTGAAATCCTGCCTTACCCAGGCCAGGCCCCAGACACACACCAGGGGGTTGGAGACTGCATTGTGTGAGGGCAGGCACAGCCCATTTAGATGTAAGTGACCACTCATCCCCTGCCTCCTAGCACAGATGGCTCATCAGGATATGCAGGCTACACCCCAGCTCCCTTTGTGACACTGTCTAGAGAGAGGTGCAAACAGCCTCACTGTCAAACTGACCCAGACAGGGAATCCTGTCTCTCACTCGAGTCAGGGTAAAGGAGAATCAAGCTCAGTTACCCCCGTTCACCCCCTTGGTAGCTTGGCACAAGCAGGCAGGCTTAACGTCAGAGTCTATGTGTAAAGTATTTGTACCAACACACACGGTCACTCAATGAAAACACTACAAAATGACACAACACAGGTTTAGAATAATAGAAAATATTTATCTAAAGAAAACAAGACCAAAATGACAAAAATCCAAAATAAACAAGTCAAGTTATTAATTAAAATGCAAAAAGACTCTTAAATCCTTGAGAAAACAACGCTAATGCTGTTAGCGTGAAAATGTACCTGGGTCGCATAAAAATAACACGCACAAGCGATTGTGCGTCGAAAAAGGTTAGCGATGTGTCGATTTCTCATCCGCAAGCAAGACCGTACATTGTTTCTTCTACTCCGGTCATGTCGGTGTGCGTCATTTCTTCTCTCCTCGGGAGAGAGATATGTGGTATTTCCATGACCAATGATGCTACATCGAAAATCCGTCCGCACGGTATCCAAAAAACCACGCTGTGTGGGTTGCGATGTTACCAGACTCTGTCAGCCGTGTTGCGCGTTGTTTCTCCAGCCACGTGCGTCAATCTCCCAGCCGTGCTGCAGGCAGAGCGCTGATCAGCTGCGAAGCTGCGGTGCGTCATTTTTTCAGCCGCGTCTCACAGGTTGTGTCAAAAATTTCCACGCATGCGGGCTGTGCGTGGATTTTCAGTCTTGGTCTGCCAGCTTCTCCTTTCAAGGCCCCAGGAACTATATAGGGCACTACTTGGCTGGACAGGAGTCTCAGCAGAGAGCCCAGGTGCTGGCAGGGGAAGTCTTTGATGGCTCTGAGACTTCAACAACAGGAGGAAGGCTCAGAACAAGCGCTTGGAGATTTCTTAACAAGCAGGAATGCACAACAAAGTCCAGCCTTTGTCCCCTTACACAGGCAGCAGCAGAAGCAGCAACTGCAGGATAGATCCTCAAAGCACAGTCACAGGCAGGGCAGCACTTCTCCTCAGGTCTTCTCCAGGCAGAGGTTCCTCTTGAGTTCCAGAAGTGATCTAATTTTCAGGGGTTTGGGTGCCCTTCTTACCTGCCAGTTCTGCCTATGAAGTAGGCATACTTCAAAAGAAAGTCTCTCTTGCTTGTGAAATCCTGCCTTACCCAGGCCAGGCCCCAGACACACACCAGGGGGTTGGATACTGCATTGTGTGAGGGCTGGCACAGCCCTTTCAGGTTTAAGTGACCACTCATCCCCTGCCTCCTAGCACAGATGTCTCATCAGGATATGCAGGCTACACCCCAGCTCCCTTTTGAGGTGCAAACAGCCTAACTGTCAAACTGACCCAGATAGGGAATCCATAAACAGGCAGAGTCACAGAATAGTTTAAGCAAGAAAATGCCCACTTTCTAAAAGTGGCATTTTCAAACAGACAATCTCAAAACAAACTTTACTAAAAGATGAATTTTGAAATTGTGAGTCCAGAGACCCCAAACTCCACATGTCTATCTGTTCCCAAAGGGAATTTACGCTTTAATCATACTTAAAGGTAGCCCCCATGTTAACCTATTGGAAAAATAGGCCTTGCAACAGTGAAAAACGAATTTTGCAGTATTTCACTGTCAGGACATATAAAGCACGTTAGTATATGTCCTACCTTAGCCGTACACTGCACCCTGCCAATGGGGCTACCTAGGGCCTACATTAGGGGTGTCTTACATGTAAGAAAAGGGAAGGTTTCGGCCTGGCAAGTGGGTACATTTGCCAAGTCGAATTTGCAGTTTAAAACTGCACACACAGACACTGCAGTGGCAGGTCTGAGAAATTATTACAGGGCTACCAATGTGGGTGACACAACCAGTGCTGCAGGCCTACTAGTAGAATTGGATTTGCAGGCCCAGAGCACCTCTAGTGGACTTTACTAGGGACTTACTAGTGCATCAAGTATGCCAATTTTGGAAAAGCCAGTTACACATACAATTTCCCATAGGGAGCACTTTGCACTTCAGCACTGGTTAGCAGTGATAGAAATTAGGCTCTCAGACCCACTCTTCAGTTCACTACTGGACCTGCAGAAGGACTCTCAGAGGACCGCCTGCTGTGGTGACCTCTTGTGCACTCTGCCAGATTGCTTTCTTCACCCAGGACTTCAAAAGTGGCTCCAAGTGCTAATTTGGCTGTTCTCCTGTTCTGAGCCACAGGGACATAATGGGTTCCCACCATCTCATCTTCAACCTGGAACCAGCCTGAGTGAGTCTTCAACCGTCAAGAGGCCCAGTCCATTCCTGGACCCTTGCTTGTGCTAAAGGTACCCAGGTGGCCATTTTCCAAAATTGAGGAATTGCTATTTTTAACCTTCAACCTTAAACATTTAGAACTCTATTTCTACTAATTGGATTTTTATGGTTTTAGTGTCATATAATTTATTACGATTTTCTCTATTTTTCCAAATTGGTTTGGGATTTTTATTGTGTTGTGTTTTCAGTGTCTTACTTGTTCCATCAAATATCTCAATGGAAAAGATCTCCAAATGGTGACAGACGTTTACCTTTGCCCTGAGTGTCCCAACTCTGGAGAGGCTGGGTTGCTAATGTTGATTTTGGTTGTCATAGGTAAAAACTGATCATGTGTGTGCACCATGACATAGGTCTGTCTCCTTGATTTCAGTTTTGTGGATCAGAAGGGGCCCGAAAAGCACAACTTTCCTAGTGGTGAAAGATTACTGCCTTCACTAGGAGTTAAACAGCGGGAGCATGGTGCTGGCAGCATACCGTGTATTGAGGAGTAGGAGTGAACAGGTCCTCTTTAACATGTGTCACAGGAGTAAGGCCTACAGGCTCATTCAAAGTTCCACTGCTATGTGCTTAATTTACCCCTTGGTTTACACGGGTTAGATGTAGAGTCCTGGGCATTGCATGTATTTTTGCTGGGTGTATGTGTGAAAGGGAAGCCACCCCTACATGGTGTCGGTCCTGGCCCTTTTTGCAGGTTGATTCCCAGACTTTGTACCTCCTTCCTCCTATTTTTCCTGACCTCTTGCTGTTGGCTCTAGGACTATGAGCACTTAATCACTGCTGATCAGTGCTAAAGTACAGCTGCTCTCCCTTCTAAAGTTGGTATGATTGGCTTACACCTAATTGGCACATTTAGTTTACCTGTAAGACCCTTCTACAGTGGTATCCCTATACCCAAGGCCTGTAAATTAAATGCTACTAGTGGGCCTGCAGCGCTGCTTGTGCCACCCACAAAAGTAGCCTTTCAAACTTGTCTCTGGCCTGCTAGTTCAGGGCCTGCATGCACAGTTTACTGCCACAGGGACCTGGCACCTACATTTACTTGCCAAACCCAGAACTCCCCTTTCACTACATGTAAGTCATCCCTAATGTAGGCCCTAGCTATTCCTATGGGTGGGGTGCTATGTATGTAGAAGGCAGGACAAGTGCCTTGTTGCGTGGTCTGTCCTGGTAGTGACTAACAGCCTATTTGGTTTCTCACTGCTGTGAGTGCTGCCTTCTCATAGTATTTCATTGGAAATGCCCTGCCTTATGTCTAGAGGTATTTTCTAATTTATTTGGGGAAGTGTAGTTATGTTTGGTATGGTTATAATGGTAGTGGGAAATGCTGCTTACTGGTGTAGGTGGAATTTTTATTACTATTACAGAAATGCCACTTCTAGAAAGTGAGCATTTCTCTCTGCTTATCACTCTGGTGTTTTGCAGCTTGACTCCAATCCATGTCTCGGCAGAGTGAGAGTTGGGCTTTGTGCATACTTTTCAGACAGCCTATACATAGGGAGGGTTGTAACATCCTCTCCTCCTCTTTGTTAAACCTTTGCAAAACTGAGTATAAATACAGGGGATTTTCCCCCACAATTTGTAAACACTGTGGATTTCAAACATGCTTGTAACTGGATACAGAATGCTGCTGGAGGGACTCACCAGAAACCGCCTAGGACTGCTGCTGCTGTGCTGACCTGTGACCTGCTTGGTCACCTGGAGGAATTGCCAATATCTGTATCCCCGTTGTCCTGGCCTGCTGCTGGGCCCTGCCGCCCTGTGCTCCATCTTTAGGGTCCCCCAGGGACTGGGTGCTGTGCCCTCTGACCCATGCAATATCTGCATAGCACCTAGAGGAGCACTGGATGTACTCCTGTAAAAGCACCTGTAGAGCGCTGAACATTTAGTTCAGCACGTTGAAAGCATTTTACTTTTCCGCCCCCCTGCGCTTTGTAAGGGCTTGCCGACGTGCCAAGATCACAGCCACATCCCAGGCAGGCTGTTTTGTCAAAGCACGAGTGAACCGCACTGTGCTGTGACCCCATGGCACAAAGAAAGTGAGATTTGAGAGAGCGTGCTACTATCAGTGCCCCATGGAGTAGCACGCTTCGAGGAGCACCCCCTGGGCACCAGAAGGGCCTTATTTTAGGACCAAAGACAAAGCTACGACAATGCTGCGGCCCAGGCAGCTGCAGCTGACTCACGTACCAGGTCGGTGTGGGCAAGTCAGCCCTTAAAGGACGAGCACTGAGGCTCCAAGAAGGTCACTGGGGAGCAAGGCAGGGAGGAGGCCTCATCGGAGTCTCCCCCCCCCCACCCAGCATCCATCTTGTTAGGGGTTTGCGTGGAGGGAGGAAGTCTCATTGGAGGCCCTCCGCAATGCCTGGCCCCTTGTTTGGTTTTGGGCTCTACCCCCACTTGGGAGGGCTGGTCATGGCCTGGAGGGGTTACAGAGGTCATAGGCGCCTGGTTTGGGCATGGGCCCCAGGTGGGGCTCCTGCATGAAATCAGAGGGGGTGCATGCTGTGCCCCTCCCTCAACCATAAAACAGCCCTGTTTTTGCAGTGAGGAGCGCTCGGGGCGGCCACATTTATTGTTATGCCACTGGGGGTGCCTTCATCATAAAGACAGGTAGTTTTGAATGGATATATACTTTTCTAATGTACCTTTTATGGCATGCTGGGAATGTTATGATGTGCCATATAATTGCTAATGTTCCTTTTATGAGCATGCTTTGTTAACATGTTTTTATGACTTGCTATATGTTTTATAATGTTCCTGGTATCGGCATATATGATATTTCATGACAAGTGCATCTCTATAGTAATGCTTTCCTGACTACTGCTTATGTTGCATAATAATAAGTAACCTGTGTGTTATGTGTGACTACTGCTGGTTTCTGCAGTGTAACATTCTGACAACTGCTTGAGTAGCAGGGTTTTACGGACATGTTGTGTTTGGTCTAATAATGTTGTGTACAATACAGAATACTTTTGTATAACTTGGTGTTGTGTTTCCTTTGTTGTGGGGACAGTGCATTCCGTGTGTTGTGTGTGTTGTTCACACGCTTTACACATTGCCTCTGGGATAGGCCTGACTGCTCATGCCAAGCTACCAAGGGGGTGAGCAGGGGTTATCTTCTTGCCCTACCTAGAGTGGGTGGGTTCTGCTTGGCGTAGGTGCATGCCCTAGTCAACCAGAAACCCCATTTTTAACACATGGATAATGCTGTACTGTGCAGTTGTGTGAGATGTAGTTCTATGCAGTGTGTGCATGTTAAATGCCTGTGCTGGGTGTATGTGTGCCTGTGAGTGGTACAGTACATGAAGTATATAGGCCCATATTTATACTTTTTTAGTGCCGCATTTGCTTAATTTATAAACGCAAAAGCGGCGCAAACTTGAAAAATACAATTGTATGTTGCAAGTTTGTGCCGCTTTTGCGCCAAAAAGTGACGCAAATGCGGCGCTAAAAAAGTATAAATATGGGCCATAGTGTTGTTCAGTGTGTACAGGTTAAAAGCATGATCTGGGAGCATGTGTCCCTGTGAGCGGTACAGTACAGGGAAGGAAAAGTGCTGTGCACTACAGGTATGTCAATTTCATGTGCTGTATGTAGGTGAGCCTGAAGATGGTACAACACACAGCACACTATGAGTTCCATTTTAGGAGAGCCAGGGTCGCATGGTGAAACATGAGGAGAGGAGGTATCAAAATCCCCAAGAAAGATTTGTGTATTGCTGCATGCCTGGAAGCTGGGTGGGACACACTGGAGATGGAAGAGCGTGGCTTCCCATGTATACTTTGAATTGTGTTCTTTGGTTAAAATAGAGGTCACAAGGAAGTGATATGGGCACATCTTAAGACAGAAATGGGGCTGATAAGAGTGTCATATAGGGTAGGTCTGGGGCCCTTAGATAAACCTTTGCTACACATATCATTGTGGCTGACATCCAAGTGTGAACTCTAGTCACTCCCATGACCTGTGTTGTGGGAGATTTAGGGTCACTCCTGCTGTGACAGACTGCTCTCAAGAAGAAGAGAGGGCAGAGGAGTGGGCACTTCAAAAGGAAGCAGACCCCGACATAAAATTCAAAGACTCACATTTGGTGTCTGGGAATAGACTGTAAGAAGGGGAACTCAAGACTCTAAAAACTGTCAACTGCCAAGCAGGCAGTCAACCTGTGTGAGGAGGAGAAGCTCTGCAAGACTTCTGCCTGTGAACAGGACTGGGAGCCAAGACTTGCTAGTCAGTCTGCTGGGTGAGGGGACATCACTCTAGCTGGGAATCCAAAACCAGCTGCCCTGGAGTCTGCAGCACAAGTGCCTGCCTGCGTGCCAAGACCAGTGTTCCCTGTGAGGAAGATGAGAGCATTGGAGGGAGCGAGGTAAAGTGAGGAACCCTGTCAAGTCAATTCCCTGAGCGAGGAATGAGGAAACAACTGCTGAACCAATCAGGTCATTGCCCATGTGAACAACCAAGTCAGTGACCCCCATATGTCAGAAGAAGGCCACCATAACGTGACCCATGGATATCCCTGTGCTGATTAGACCAGAAACCTGTGCAATAAGGCACCAGCGACCCCGTATCCCAAGTGTGTCCACTGCAAAGTGAACTTTATTGTTGCAGTGCTGATCAGGTAACTCTGAATGTTAGGAGGGGTCCTGTAGGTGGATTGCCATAAAGAGTGTGCTGTGGTCCTGTGCAGTAAACAGCCAGTGACCCTGCATGCCAGAAGGGGCTACTGTGCAAGTATCTGGTGTGTCACTGAGGTTGGTGCCCGTGTACAGTATGGCTGTGAAGAACCTGTATGCCAAAGGGGGGTCACCCGAACTAGCAAGAATGTGACCTGGCCAGTAGCATTGCCGGAGTGAGGACACTGTAGGAACCCCTATGCACTTCCAGTGGGACAAGGGATGAGCAGCAGGAACATCGCATCACCTTCCCACCTCTGTGGGTGGACCAAAGTCCTAACCTGCCAGGAGGAGTCACAAAAGAACTTCTGGTTGCTGTGGGTGCATGACTGCGTATGCGTATGAGGAATGTGAGGATCATCGAGTGCAGCCAGCTTGCCTGAGTACAGTGAGCTCACTTGAACCAGCCACTGCTGCTCTTGTGCCCAATAAGAGGGCCTGCTCAGGAATGCTGGATGATCTGATCCTTCACATGCAAGTTTGACTTGATATAGGCTAGTCAACTCCAGGGGAACTTGCTTGCTAAATAGCGTTTCAACACTTTTGAGTTTAAAATAGAGTCAGAATGAACTCTTGAGACATGGACTACTATTAGTTGCCTTACACTGGATCTTGCCTATAGTGAATGAGAAATGACCACTATTCCTATAGTGAAGAGGGAGAGGGACACAGGCTACTGGCTATGAAACACTAGAGCCCTGTCCTTAGGGAGACTGTGCAGTTGTTAGTGAATGTTGCATTTCAGTTTGTGGTAGTAGCTTTATAAATAAAATGTTTCTTTTATAGTAAAAGTGGGTATTTGGCTGGACAATAATTTAATGCTGCTAGTGCGTGTATTTTGATTTGTGAACCCGTATCCATCTGTCGTATCTACCTTCCCCTGAGGGACCCTTGGAATTCCCAGAGCATGCTATTCTTGAGAGTCAAGCCCTGAAAGGGTACTTTTTGCTTGTGATCTATCGTAGGAATGGCCCCACGACATCAGTAGTACAATGCCTCAACCCCCACAACTAGGTACAGTAGATCCTGCTTGCCCTGTGGCCCTTTACACACACACACAGACACACATGCACACACACAAACACACACATACACTCCTGTGTCCTATCATGGCACATTGTAAAACCCATTTTTCACAGGGAATTGCTTACAGATTACTAGATATAAATAAAAGCCCCCGCTCCTCCCTACCAGCATTACTATTTAGAAGGCTACCGGTATAAGGCAACCAGAAGGGCAAAGTTATGCAGCTAGGTTATCTAAATTATGGAGCATAAACTGCTAATTATTGGGGGCATTCACTGGCAGTATTATTTTCATCTATTTGAGTTACAAACTCTATTTTTTAGTAAAATGATTTTGCAAATTATAAAGCAAGATAGCTATGTTCAAAATTATGCGGTAAACACTGCAGGCACAGAATTGCTTGAGTGCACTAATCTTCATCATTGCTCGTTATTTCATAAATATTTTAGTTAGGAAACTGTAACTAAACCTCAGCATTCTAATTCTAGTTTTGAGCTTCTTTACCCCAAACTAAATATGCAATATAAAAATACTTAAGCAATTGTTTGAAAAAATAATTCTGTTTTCATGATCACTCCCATTTTTGTTAAGTGATCATGCCAGCTTTTGTTTTACCTCTGCACCATGGCACTACGAGAGTATGTGCTCTGAGCCCCTACCCACGGTAAAAAAAGGCTATTCATCATAACAAAGTGGATTATTTTTTGGGTGGGATAAGTATCTACCTCAAAGGATAAAGCTACCACCTACTAGATGTTAATCAAAATTAAATTAAATAAACCTGTGCTCAATGCCTGGTAATGTAACACAAAGCAGTCATGCTTAAATCTGAGGCAATGTGTAAAGTATTTTAGTAGTGCTAACAAAGAAGAAAAAAGTCACTCTAGACACACACAAACTCTACAACCAATAACCCCTTCGCTGCTCGGCCTTTTCCCCCTCCTGTGCCAAGCCTTTTTTTGCCTATTTGGGGCAGTTCGTGCTTAGGCTGTCATAACTTTTGTTCACATAAGCTACCCACGCCAAATTTGAGTCCTTTTTTTCCAACATCCTAGGGATTATAGAGGTACCCAGACTTTGTGGGTTCCCCAAAAGGAGGCCAAGAAATTAGCCAAAATACAGTGAAAATTTCGTTTTTTTTTAAAAAAATTGAAAAAGGGGCTGCAGAAGAAGGCTTGTGGTTTTTTCCCTGAAAATTGCATCAACAAAGTAAAATCACCAGCTTCCCAGCTTTCAGGAACAGGCAGACTTGAATCAGAAAACCCAATTTTTCAACCCAATTTTGGCATTTTACTGGGACATACCCCATTTTTACGATATTTTGTGCTTTCAGCCTTCTTCCAGTCAATGACAGAAATGGGCTTGAAACAAATGCTGGATCCCAGGAACCGAAACATTTCTGAAAAGTAGACCAAATTCTGAATACAGCAAGGGGTAATTTGTGTAGATCCTACAAGGGTTTCCTACAGAAAATAACAACTGAAAAGAAAATATTGAAATTGAGTTGAAAAGAATTGCGATTTTTCTCTACATTTTACTGTGTAACTTTTTCCTGCAATGTCAGATTTTTTAAAGCAATATACCGTTACGTCTGCTGGGCTCTTCTGGTTGTGGAGATATATAGAACTTGTAGGTTCATCAAGAACTCTAGGTACCCAGAGCCAATAAATGAGGTGCACCCTGCAGTGGGTTTTCATTCTACACCGGGTATACAGCAATTCATTTGCTGAAATATAAAGAGTAAAAAATAGCTTTCAAGAAAACCTTTGTATTTCCAAAATGGGCACAAGATAAGGTGTTGAGGAGCAGTGGTTATTTGCACATCTCTGAATTCCGGGATGCCCATACTAGCATGTGAATTACAGGGCATTTCTCGAATAGACGTCTTTTTTACACACTCTCTTATATTTGGAAGGAAAAAATGTAGAGAAAGACAAGGGTCAATAACACTTGTTTTGCTATTATATGTTCTCCCAAGTCTCCTGATAAAAATGGTACCTCACTTCTGTGGGTAGGCCTAGCGCCCGCGACAGGAAATGCCCCAAAACACAACGTGGACACATCCCATTTTTTCACAGAAAACAGAGGTGTTTTTTGCAAAGTGCCTACCTGTAGATTTTGGCCTCTAGCTCAGCCGGCACCTTGGGAAACGTACCAAACCTGTGCATTTTTTAAAACTAGAGACCTAGGGGAATCCAATATGGGGAGACATGAGGGGCTCTGACCAGGTTCTGTTACCCAGAATCCTTTGCAAACCTCAAAATTTGGCTAAAAAAACATATTTTCCTCACATTTCGGTGACAGAAAGTTCTGGAATCTGAGAGGAGCCACAAATTTCCTTCCACCCAGCATTTCCCCAAGTCTCCCGATAAAACTGATACCTCCCTTGTGTGGGTAGGCCTAGCGCCCGCGACAGGAAATAGCCCAAAACACAACGTGGACACATCCCTTTTTTTGACAGAAAACAGAGGTGTTTTTTTGCAAAGTGCCTACCTGTAGATTTTGGCCTCTAGCTCAGTCGGCATCTAGGGAAACCTACCACACCTGTGCATTTTTGAAAACTAGAGACCTAGGGGAATCCAAGATGGGGTGACTTGTGGGGCTCTGACCAGGTTCTGTTACCCAGAATCCTTTGCAAACCTCAAAATGTGGCTATAAAAACACATTTTCCTCAAATTTCGGTAACAGAAAGTTCTGGAGAGGAGGCACAAATTTCCTTACACCCAGAGTTTCCCCAAGCCTCCCGATAAAAATGGTATCTCACTTGTGTGGGTAGGCCTAGCGCCCACGAAAGGAAATGGCTCAAAACACAACGTGGACACATCACATTTTCTCACAGAAAACAGAGGTGTTTTTTGCAAAGTGCCTACCTGTAGATTTTGGCCTCTAGCTCAGCCGGCACCTAGGGAAACCTACCAAACCTGTGCATTTTTGAAAAATAGAGACCTAGAGGAATCCAAGATGGGGTGACTTGTGGGGCTCTGACCAGGTTCTGTTACCCAGAATCCTTTGCAAACCTCAAAATTTAGCTAAAAAAACACATTTTCCTCAAATTTCGTTGATAGAAAGTTCTGGAATCTGAGAGGAGCCACAAATTTCCTTCCACCCAGCGTTCCCCCAAGTCTCCTGATAAAAATGGTACATCACTTGTGTGGGTAGGCCTAGCTCCCACGAAAGGAAATGGCCCAAAACATAACGTGGACACCACATTTTTTCACAGAAAACAGTGCCTACCTGTGGATTTTGGCCTCTAGCTCAGCCGGCACCTGTGGAAACATAGCAAACCAGCACATTTTTGAAAACTAGAGACCTAGGGGAATCCAAGATGGGGAGACTTGTGGGGCTCTGACCAGGTTCTGTTACCCAGAATCCTTTGCAAACATAAAAATTTGGCCAAAAAAACACTTCTTCTTCTCATTTCGGTGACAGAAAGTTCTGGAATCTGAGAGGAGCCACAAATGTCCTTCCACCCAGCGTTCCCCCAAGTCTCCCGATAAAAATGGTACCTCACTTGTGTGGGTTGGCCTAGCGCCCACGAAAGGAAATGTCCCAAAACACAACATGGACACATCACATTTTTTCACAGAAAACAGAGGTGTTTTTTGCAAAGTGCCTACCTGTGGATTTTGGCCTGTAGCTCAGCTGGCCCCAGGGGGGGCAGAAATGGCCTAGAATAAATGTGCCCCCCCAATCCCCGTGGGGAGCAACCCTTGCCTACGGGGTCACTCCCCTTGTGAGACGGCGCAAAAAAAAAGATCCCTGGTGACTAGTGGTTTCTGCCCCCCTTGGGGGCAGATTGACCTAAAATCGGCCGATCTGCCCCCAGAGCGGGCAGAAATGGCCTAAATAGTATTTGTCCCTCCAGGGGAGCGACCCTTGCCTAAGGGGTCGCTCCCCATATCTAAAAAAACAAAAAAACAAAAAATAAAATTGCCCTGGTGCCTAGAGGTTTCAGACCCCCTGGGGGCAGATCGGCATAATACCAATAGGCCGATCTGCCCCCGGGGGGGCAGAAATGGCCTAAAATAAATTTGCCCCCCCGGGGAGCGACCCTTGCCTACGGGGTCGCTCCCCTTGTGTGACGGAGCAAAAAAAAAAGATCCCTGGTGCCTAGTGGTTTCTGCCCCCCTTGGGGGCAGATTGACCTAAAATCGGCCGATCTGCCCCCAAAGCGGGCAGAAATGTCCTAAATACAATTTGCCCCTCCAGGGGAGCGACCCTTGCCTAAGGGGTCGCTCCCCATCTCTAAAAAAATAAACAAACAAACAAAAAAAATTTTTTTATTTTTTTTTAGCCCTGGCGCCTAGAGGTTTCTGCCCCTCCTGGGGCAGATCGGCCTAATAACAATAGGCCGATCTGCCTACAGGGGGGGCAGAAATGGCCTAAAATAAATTTGCTCCCACAGCCCCTCGGGGAGCGACCCTTGCGTGAAATTCACGAACAAAAAAAAAACTCCCTGGTATCTAGTGGTTTCTGTCCCCCTTGGGGCAGACATGGCCTAAATGTCATTTGCCCCCTATGGGAGTGACCCTTGCCTAAGGGGTCGCTCCCCACCTCCAAAACAAAAAAACAAAACAAAAACAAAACAAAAAAATATATATATCTCTGGTGCCTAGAGGTTTCTGCCCCCCTGGGGGGGGGGGGGCAGAAAAGGCCTTAAAAAAAAATGCCCCCCCTGGGAGCGACCCTTGCCCAAGGAGTCGCTCCCTTATGTCAATTTCATTTTTGAAAAAACATCCCTGGTGTCTAGTGGGCGTTTTGACAGCCGGATTGCTTTCAATCCAGCTGGCAAAACGCAGAGAGAGACTTCAAAGGGAAGGAAATAACTTTCCTTCCCATTGAAGCCTCTCTCGGCCTCCCCCACGTGATCGGAAGAGAAATGCAAAGCATTTCTCTTCCGATCGTGCTGGAAGCTGATCTTCCAGCGCGATGGGAGGAGGCTCTGTGACAATCAGCGCGCGATCGCGCACTGACGTCACAGGGGGGATGGGTGGGGTCGTGGGTGGAAGGGGAAGGGCTTTCCCTTCCATCCCTGACTTGGGGGGGGGGGGGAACCCCACAGAGGGAGCGCTAGCGCTCCCTCTGGGCTGTGTGCCCAGGACGTAATGGTTACGTCCTGGGCACAGCAGCACTGTGCCTCAGGACGTAACCATTACGTCCTGTTCACAGAAGGGGTTAAAGAGAAAAATTAGTAAAATAAGACCAAAAATAGAATGGGGGGGCAGAGGCATGAATTTTTTAACATTTAAGGAAAAGGAGGGTCAAAAAGCACAAACCCCACTGATAGTCAATGGTATTAGTAGACCAGGACCTAGGTGTGATTTGAGGCCAACAGTGATGAATACACCAGGTGGATTGGCTCTGTTTAAATTCTTCAGACTCTTGAGCATTTTGTCCTGTTCTGTAGGCTTTATGAACCCCAAAGGAGGAAGTTTTTATTGCCAATCCTTAAAGCAAAGGGCTTTTTACAATTCTGCCTTTCTTTATCTTCAGCTGCTAAATGACCATATGGTGGCTTGTGTGGTTTGTTCTTTCCTAAAAAAGTGCCCTTTTTTGGAACAAAGTGATGAATTATAGTTTTTAGTACACTGATCTGCTGTCACATTTTTTGTGCTTAGATGTGAGGGATTATATATTCGTTTTAGCTATTTCATTAGCAGTTGTTCATGATGTATATAGATTTTATGAAGTGGTTTTAACTGTATTATGAGTGTGTTCTTTGTATGTGGTCGTGGTGTTATGATTATATTCATAATCGAAATAAAGATACATTAATTCTTTCAAATTCTACAGTTCAAAACTTTCAAAAACATTTCTAAGCCCCACTTCAAAAAGCGACTTTGTAACTTTTTTGGGGAAAAGTATTGGACTTTCCTTTGAGTCCTAATACAAAATGTGATGTTGTCACCTTTGAGTACAAACTCCTCCCATGGAGGCTGCTGCTGACGTTGTACCCACTGTCATGTAATCAGAAGTGGGATACCTGAAGAAGGTTGGTCCTTCATGAGCACCAGAGCTTTGAGTATTTCAAGCTGAATGTTTTTGTAAGACCCAACACAGAATCTGACTTTTTTCAATGGGCCCTGCTGAAGATCTAAAGGAAAATATTTCTAAAGTTTCCAAACTTTCTTCTGATGCCTAAAACCCACAGGAGCACATCTCAGGGAAGGGCACATATAAACCTTCATGTATCAGGCAGAGGCCAACAACAAAGTCCAGGTTAGGTCCAGTTTTGCTGATCAGCTGAGCACTTCCAGGAAAAAGTCTCTTGCAGCTTGTTTCCCTTTAGTCACACAGGAAGTCAGCGAACTGATCCTTGAAGTTCACTTCTATGTCCTGGGTACAAGAAGGGGCAGATCCAGTCCTTCCAGGATCCTCTTCATTTACAGACAGTGGGTCCTTTCCAGATCCTCTGCAGGTTCAGAAAGTGTTCTAAGGATGATATGTTGGTGGGCCACATTTATGGTTGGCACTAGCTAGTGGGTGTTGGTGACTCATGGGCACTCCCTAGTTCTGAGGGTCCACCCTAACCACTTTGTCAGTAGTTCCTGTGTGCTTTATTATAAACAGGCCTAAAATGATTGGTTCCCTGGGAAATGCCAAGGTCGGAAAAGTCATCAACCATGCTAAACTTGGGCTGCGAGGGCTGGGGGGGTGTATGGGAGTGTCATGTGGAAATCACAGTGTCCTTCCAAATATAACACTAAGATCCATTTTAAAGTAGGCTCTGGCTCTAACAGGTGAGAGCCATCTAGTTTTAGGTCTGTGGTTTTCAGCTGCCTAGGTGCCCGAGAACAGTGGTACTTTGCTAGGTCCTGTGAGTTTCCAGGGAAGGAAGATGTTGTACTAAGCCTCTAGCGGCAAGCTGGGAGAGTCTCTCAGCTGGGCCTGTTTCCTCTCATTCTCCTTGGCTCGTACCTGCTGCTTCTTCTCTCTTCAACTCCAAAAAGGCAATCATCTGCCTGATGGTTTACAGATGCATTTTAATGTGACTCTGCAGCTTGCCCACTTTACATTTCCATTCTCTTTCTTTTTCCCTTTCCTTAATAGCTGTTCCTCCACTCATGTCTTCCTGGCCATCCCAATCCAATATGCGTCCTGTGTTACAGTGTTTGATGTTGTTTCCTTTTCCTGTTCCTATACTACATAAAGGCCTCAGTCTGGTTGAAGAGTGCATTGCAACAAAGCTGTGGTCCTTCGCTTGTTTTCTCGTTGCCAACACTTGCTAATCCTGACCTCAGACTGCCAAAGAATTCCACTATTGGAATCCGTATTCCTGATTTTCTTCAATCATTTGAAATCTTCATCCAGCAAGAAGACTTTTTACACCTTTAGCTTTTTCTTCCTGAGAAGTTTTCATTTTCTCTATGGTACTTGCCTACCACATAGTCCAGTGTGTGGTGATGCCATAAAATTTGGAAACAGTCACTCATACATCTTCAGGGGGACACCAGAGCAGGTTTATGGGTAAGCATCCAGACCTGAATAGCTGGGTCAGTCAGTGACCAGATATGCAATAATTATTTGGTCTTGTTTGAACCCTTTCAAGAGCACAAAAGCTTTAAATGTGCTTCAGATGACCTGTTAAGCAGGATGTGACACTGTTGTGCCAATGGAGCTACCACAGCCCATACCCTTAATATTTTTCTCCTTAGAGAAAACTCACACTTCAAGCATACCACATGCCAGCCAAGTACAGGCTGACCAGCTTTAAGGGTCCAATACAAATGAGTCCCAGGATGGGAAAAGGTAACTTTATAGAAGTTGTTTTACTTTAATATTTCTTGAAAATTAATTTTTACCATTGAATTAGATTGCTGGTTGTTAGACCTGTTAGCTCTTGGTGTGGTTTTCTCTGTATTTGTTGCTTCAAACCTCCTTTTTTTGATCCTGTACTGAATTTCTTTTTGCTGGCTTTAGCACTTTCCCACTGCTGACCGGTGCTAAAGCGCAAGTGCTTTCTGTCTAAATTTGATTGGTAACTGGTTTCTCCATGGATGGCATATTTGATTTATGAGTAAGTCCTTAGTAAGATGCACTAAAGGTGCCCAGGGCCTGTAAATCAAATGCTACTAGTTTGGCCTGCAGCACTGATTGTCCCACCCCCATGAGTAGCCCTGTAAGCCTGTCTCAGACCTGCCATTGCAGTGTGGATGTGTGCAGTTTTAAAGTGCCATTTTGACGTATTAAGTGCACCCACTTTCCAGGCTCAAACCTTCCCTTTTACTCCATGTACGTCACCCTTAATGTTGGCCCAAGGCAGCCCCATAGTTAGGGTGCAGTGTATTCAAAAGATAGGAAATGTACTGGTGTGTTTTTCATGTCCCGACAATGAAATACTGCTAAATTTGTTTTTCAATATTGCAAGGACTATCTCTCACATAGGGTAACATGGGGATTGCCTTGAAATATCTTTTACGTGCAATTTCCCATTGGGAGCAGATAGAAATTTTGAGTTTGGGGTCTCTGAACTTATCATTTTAAAATACATCATTTGGTAAAGCTGTTTTTTAGAAAGTTGACATTTTCTTGCTTAACCATGCTGTGTCTCTTTCTGGCTGCTGAATACACGTCTGGGTCAGACTGATGGTTGGGATGTTTGTGAATTCACTCTAGACAGTCACATTAAGGGAGCTGAGGTGTGTTCTGCATATCCTCATGGGTCTTCCTGGGCATTGGACTGCTGACTCAACAACTTCAGAGGAGGACCCGCCACTCTGCCTGTTGTTTTGCTGCTCTGACCTGATACTGCTGCTTCTGCCCTGAGAGTGAAAGGACTGGACTTTGCTTTCTATATCCTGATTTTCAAAGGTTCTCCAAGGGTTTGAACTGAGCTTGCCTCCTGTAGTTAAGTCTCAGGGACATCAAAGGCTTCATCTGCCAGTGCCTTGGCTCTTCTGCTGAGAGTCCTGACTTGCCAAGTGGTGCCAAGTCCAGTACCTGGGCCCTTGGAAGAGGAAGCTGGTGACCTAAAGCAAAATCCATGCACGCCGGCCTATATGGCAGAAAAATTGCCACACTGCGGCTGAAAAATCAATGCAGCCTCAGTGAAATCGATGCATTGTCTGCTTCAGCGTGGACCTATTGTTGCTGTGCATCTGGATTTTCCATGTACCAGCCCTGGGCATCAAATCTTCAACATCAGCCCAAGGAACTGAGGTAGCGTGGCTAGAAATCAACACATCGGGGAAGAATTGAGACATGGCCTACCCAGCGGAGAAAGAATCAAAGCACGGCCTCACTTGCAAGTATGGAATTGACGCATTGCTTGCTTTTCTGATGCATCACTTCTCCTGCAGCTTGATGTTTGATGCATATCAGGTACTTTGTGTTAAAACAATGCATCCCTTGATTACTATCGAGTAAGACTTTTCTGTATGTTGGATTTTTTTTGATTTGGCCTTGTTTCACTTAGATAAATATTGACTATTTTCCTAAACTGGTGTGGAGTACTTTTGTGGTGTTTCCACTGTCTTACTGTGTGTGTGGGTACAAATACTTTACACGTTGCCTCTGAGATAAGCTTGACTGTTTGTGCCAAGCTCCCAAGAGGGTGAGCAGGGGTTATCTTAGGTGTGTGACTCCCTTATCCTGGCTGGAGTAAGGGTCCATACTTGGACAGGGTGTAAATTGACTGCCAACTAGAGACCCCACTTATAACACTGGCGGGCTACAGTGAAAATACCTGTTGGAGCCATGTCACTATAGGGGCAAGGTAATATCAATTTTCTACTTGTGCCACTTTTATATTTGATGCACCCTACCTCATGGGCTATATTGCCTACAAAGGGGTGGCATAATAATATTTAAAATGGAGGTCTTTACCTTAAAAAAATAGTTTTTTTGAGAGGTAGCATTGACGGTTTTACACTATACATTGTAGGCTAGAGCCATGTTTTCAGTCCCATTGTAGTAGATAGCAGAATAGATACTGCAGTCCACAATTGACATTTAACCTTACAAGCCATGCAGTGTATTATGGCATCGTATATTATTGCTTTATGGGATAGATAAATGTGCCACTCAGAGTTTACGTCAATTTGAACATGTTTTGGGGTCAGAGCACATACACAGAGCACTGGTTAGTAATATCACTCTGTTAAAGTTCAAGATTACCTGCAGGTAAGCCTCCCCCAAAAATGAATAATTGAGATTGACCACACAAAAAGTGGTCACTTTTCAATCATCACCAATTACCATATTTAATTTCAGTAAGCCCACATGGTGCTGAAAAATCCACCAATGTCATGGAAAGTTAAGTGTCACCTATGGATTGAAGCACCAATGGATCATCTATCAGCTGGCAAGGAAGAACATGGCTCCAGGTCTGTATAGCTTGACTGCTGTAACTTTTAAAACTGCAGGTAAACCTGTCAAAATAACAATTTTTGACAGGGAGGATTCATACTTTTAAATATTAAGGGGCATATTTATACTCTGTTTGCACCGAATGTGCGTCAAAAATGTTGACGCACATTTGGCGCAAACCTTGCACCATATTTATACTATGACGCCCGACCCCGCGAACGTCAAAATTCCTTCAAACCGCCTTGCAGGGCAGGGGGGCATGACTCCTGTCTTTGCTAAGACCCAGGTGTTAAATAATGGAGCTAAGCGGGCTTAGCACCATTATTTAGGCCCGTGTCCCACCCGCGTGCCATTTCTGCACCAGGAGTTAAATATGGCGCAGGGTTAATTTTTAGTATGGGAATGCCTACCTTGCATCTCATTGATGCAAGATGGGTTCGCACATCCTACAAATGGCACTAAGAGAGGTGGGAAAGAGAGACTTTTTTTCTCTCAGCAGAATATAGTCATTTTGTCAACAGCCCTTTCCAAAGAAGAACTGATCCCAGAACAGGTTCAGTGTGGTTGCGGAAGAAGGGGTTGTCTGCTCTGCCATGTAACTACCAGGGGTGGAGCCCAGGTTGATTTACTGAACTTATATTTTGAACCTAAAAACAGTTTGGAAACATTACTTGGGAAGGACTAAAATCTCCCCAAATAATCTATTTTCTACAGGTACCATGTCTAATAAGGCTAAGTGTTCTGAAACGTCACCAGAATGCCAAGGTGGCAATATAGGGCCATACTACATATGTTACCTCTTAGCTATCTTTTTTATATTACATGTTTATTTTGCGGTTATTTAGCATAAAAAGCTCTTTTTATTTCAAGGGCACCAACTAACAAAGGGGACTGAAATTAGAATATTTGGGTTTTGTTTGCCTTTCTTTAATTCATGTTTGATAAAACTATGACCTAGGTGAAGGTCAGTAGATTTATGTGATTCTGTAGCTGCTGCATTTATTATAATTATGAATTTATCCCATTTACCATATCCACCCGATGATTTGTCACCTCATTTTCAAAATGTGAAGATTAAACCAACAATGCTGCTTTTTGCTCAAATCGATACAAATTACACTGCCAGGGAATGTGCCACATCATTTGTACTTCATCGTATAACATATTCCTCAACCATGAAATACTTTCAATATATTGTAGTTCCCTCTGATATGGATTTTCATACCACTGAATTTTGTGAAATAAAAGGTGGGAGACTGTACATATTTATATATACATATGGGGTCCGGTAAAATACTGTAGCCCTGATTCCGAGTGAGGCAGAGGAAATTATTGGATGGATTTCTGCTCTGCCTGTTTCAAAGTGGATAGATTTTTCCACACCTGTTTTTTCGGGTGCGTGAGATCCATACACAGATTTTCAAGCTGATAGTAACTGACTGAAAAGTCACATTAATCTTTTGGTGCACTGTGGGTAAGCCTCATACCCTGCTTATTTTGTATGAGGAGCATATATTGCCTCACTTACCAGAAGAAGAAAACGTTGATTTCCTTACCCTATCCCCCTATATTCTCCCCAATTCTCAACATTCAATTCCTTGGTACTTATACCACCATTCCAGAACAAATGGTAAATATATGCACTCATAATTAAATGGTACTGGTGCAGATTTATTATACTCTAAGTGTAAGTAATTGGGCTATTTATTGGCTGGAGTGGGAGCCCTGATCAAGCCTAACTTAACCTGTGCTCACTCACTGGAAGCTTCGCACAAAGCAGTCAGGCTTACCTTAGAGCCTATATGTAAAATATTTCTGTAACATTTCAAACAGTAATATAGTGAAAATACCAAAGAAAAAGCATCTCACACCAAGTAAAACAACACAACTTTCTTTAATAAATGAAACAAGACTAAAACGGCAATAAGCCAATCAGTGGAACTGGAGACATTTAATTTTGAAGATTTTAGTGAAAATAGCACCAAAAAGCACAAAATGTCAACCGTGTGTATCTGGTCAATTCGGACAAGGAGAAAGTACAAAGTTCATGCTGACCGTGATGGAGCACAGGCCGACTACACAGACCAATTTAGGCCTGCTGAGCAGAGTACCTTAAATTCTGGTTTGAAAAGTATTGAGAGGATTTGCGCCGCTAAAGGGATGTGTCAGTTTCGAGATGCGATGAGGCTGCTATGCGAGAACCTACTTGTTCACTGAGGATCCCCTTGACAGGGCTTGTGATGCAAAGTCTGACATCGAGGATGCAGTGCTCAGTCAGGTTGATGTGTTAGTTCGAAGAGCTGCTAGGCTGTGATGCGTAGTCTGGAGTTGTCTTTCGAGGCCACCGTCGAAGAGGGATGCGAGGGCCTGAGCTGAAGATTCATCACACAGCAGTGGTTCTGAAGGCATTGTGGACTGCAGAGGCGATGCAAGTCTTTGCGATGGGTCCAATCCAGCAGAGATGCTTCGGTTCTGCTTGGGGTTGCACCAAGCACCAGAAGAAATATGTCCATTCTGCTGAATCCACAGAGGATGGCAGAATACCTTAAGCCCACTTCCAAGGGACCAGGACTTGGGTGGCACCACTTTGCAGGATAGACTCACAGATGGCAGAGTCCAGGTCCACATGCAAGGTTGTTGGAAGCCTGTTGTGTCTTGGAGGCTTCAGATCTTGAGGCTAGCCAACTAGCCCTTGGAGACAATCTGGTTTCTGGGTTCAAGAGATTAAGGTCCAGTCCTTCTCACATAGGCAAAGGGGCAGCAAGCAGCAGGTCAGAATAGCAGGGCGGCTGTCCTTAAGACCAGCATTCCAGCAGAGTGGCAGTCCTTTAAGTTGGAAAGCAGTCCTTCTTTCTGGCACAGGTCCAGATGTGTACTGGAGACTTGGGGGTATATTTATTCTCTGTTTGCGCCGGAATTGCGTAGTTTTTTTTTACGCAAATCCGACGCAAAGCTAACTCCATATTTATACTTTGGCGTTAGACCCGTCTAGCGCCAAAGATCTTGGAGTTTGCGTAATTTTTTAGCGTGGACACCTACCTTGCGTTAATGATATGCAAGGTAGGCGTTCCCTTCTAAAAAATGACTCCAAGGCATGTGCGCCTTATTTAAACTCCTGTGCAAAAATGACGCACGGGACTGGGCGGGCCCGAAAAAATGTCGTCCAGCCGCTTTTGTGTCATGTTTTAACGCCTGGTCAGGGCAGGCGTTAAGGGACCTGTGGGCTCGGAAGGAGCCCAGAGGTGCCCTCCCATGCCCCCAGGGACACCCCCTGCCACCCTTGCCCACCCCAGGAGGACGCCCAAGGATGGAGGGACCCATCCCAGGGAACTTAAGGTAAGTTCAGGTAAGTTTTATTTTTTTTGTGTGGCATAGGGGGACCTGATTTGTGCCCCCCTACATGCCACTATGCCCAATGACCATGCCCAGGGGACATAAGTCCCCTGGGCATGGCCATTGGGCAAGGGGGCATGACTCCTGTCTTTGCTAAGACAGGAGTCATTTCAATGGGGGTTGGGAGTAAAAAAATGGCGCAAATCGGGTTGAGGCCAATATTTTGCCTCAGACCTGACTTGCCCCATTTTTTGACGCCCAAGCTCCATTTTCCCCTACGCCGGCTAACATCATTCAATAAATAAGGCGCCCGCATGGCGCTTTGGAATGGCGTTAGCCGGCATTAAATTTTTTGACGCACAGCTGCGGTGGCGCAGTTGTGCGTAAAAAAGTATAAATATGGCCCTTGGTGTCTTAGGCCCAGAATGTATACTCAGTTGTGCCTTTGAAGTAGGGAGAAGCTTCTAGAACATGCCTTTGAAATGCACCGGTTCCCTGCCTTTCTGACCCTGGCTCCAGACTAACTACATTGGGTATGGCATGCAGTCCTTTATGTGGAAACAGGTCACAGCCTATTCAAGTGAAAGTGTGGTTGTGTCCAGCTCCTCCCTCGCATTCTGCTAGGGATGGCCCATTCAGTTACGACTAAGCTCCTCATTGTGTGTGGCTGTCTAGGAGGAATACACAAAGCCCAACTGCCAACTACACCCAGTCATGTGACCAAGGGACAGGCGGGAGGCACCAAATGGCTAAGGCAAGAAAGTGTCAACTTTCTAAATGTGACATTTTAAAAATTGTAATTGAAAGTCCCACTTCCTAATAAGTCAGTATTTTTCATTAGAATTCACAAGACACCAAAAATGAATTGATTCCCTGTTCCCATTTGGAAATTACACTTATAAAATGTAAGAAGATAATTTCTGTGTTATCCTATGGGAGAGGTGGGCCTTGCAGTAGTGAAAAAAGAGATCTTCAGTATCAGGACATATAAAAGTTAAAAGTACATATCCTCATTTTTACGTACTTTGCATGCTGCCTTCTGAGATGTCCAGGGCCTACCCTAGAGGTTACATATATGTATTAAAAAAGAAGGCTGGTGCCTGGCAAAAGGTTTACTTAGCCAGTTTCAAATGGCAGTTTAAAACCACATGCACAGAGGCTGCAATAACAGGACTTGGACATGTTTAAAGTGCTTTAAGTTGGGGGCACAATCAGTGCTGCAGGTACACGTTAGTAGCATTTTATTTATAGGCCCTGTGCACAGGTAGTGCCACTTTATTGGATAACTACAAGTAACTTAAATATGTAATTTGGGTTTAAGCCAGCCTATCATGTATTAAGGAGAGAGAACAAGTACTTTAGCAGTCCTTAGGCAAGAAAAAATTAAGTCAGCAAAATCAGAAGGTTTGAAGGCAAAAGGTTAATAGGAAAACCACATCAAGGATGTCACGTCTAACATTATTGGTAAAAACACATGTGATTTTTAAATTTCCTCAGTAAATCTGCAATTTGAAATCAGGCCCTATAAGGAGTCCACCTGTGAACAACAGAAACCCAAACCCATGGAGGCCTGTTTAGCCACTATTAACATTTTACATACATTGTATAGAGTGGTATGATATTTATATAGTCCTTTCCACCCCTAAGAATGTGTTGAAACATTTTATGAAAGAGTAGCAAACCACTTCATCGGACAGATACAGCATCAAGAGCCTTGTCATCAGTACTGAGTTAATATATGTCATGCTGCTTATCACACAGTTGTTGCACATATTATATTAAGTTTGTCATGCAATCTGTTGTAAGATATGTTCTTAAGAGGTTATACAAGCTGTCATCTTGGTGGTCATTCAGGTAATTGAACCTGCATTCCTGTAGTGATCATGGGAGCAGTTGAGCACATATCTGCATGTAGTCATCCCAAAGATGGCAGAATCCCAACCCATAGTGGTAGTACTAAGCCACCAGGAAGTACATTTGGAGTTAACCCAAGAGTGACAAAATGCTAGTCCCTTGTGGCAGTTCCAAGCCTTCAGGAAATGTCACTTGGATTAACGATAAAAGCTAGAGAATCCTAGCCCGTGGGGCAGGTCTAAGTTACAAAGTGATCCCATGATCTTGAAATAACTCTCAACTGTAGCAAATATGTTTCTTATAATATGTACGAAAGCTTTTTCCCATAGACACAGAATGGGTAAAATCCTTTGGTACATCTGGCCCTTAGTTAGCTATTCAGGTACTTGATTTAACTGGGTCACATGCAACTCTGCCGAGCAACCCTGATGTGGCCTAGCCGCCACCAAATCCTGCTTTATTAACATCACTTGGAGGGGACTTCTGAGAAACGAAACTCCACTCAACCTCCTGGAGTATAATGGTTTTCACTCAGATCTGGGCCTCTATTCTTGTGAGGACCAACTTTATTATAACATGAACTATATAAGTACACCTTGCTATTCCAAGCAATGACTTTAAAAAAATGTACTTCAGAAAAGAAGCCCGTTCCTGTGTGGACTAGCAGCCTGCTGGAGCATCAAGGCAGCCCACTCCAGCAAATCCTGGCGATGCTCCAATGCTGCTCATCTGCAACATAAAAGCAGCGTCAGGATTTACAGAGGGGAGCTGCTTGAGGCTCCAGGAAGTGGCGTCATGATGACTGAATGATGACAAGGAGTAGAAGCAGAAGGAGAGTTGGTAAGTATATTTTTCTCTTTTTTTGGCCTGCTAACAGGCACTCTGAAAAACTCACATTGCCTTCAGCTTTAATTCCAGAGCTCTCAGTCAAGACCCGTCATAATAACGAGCCATGATTAAGAGCTTTGGAATTTGAGCCTAAAGGCATTGTGTGTGTTGTGTACAGTGCCTGCCACTGGACTGCCAATCGATGACCCTCTACTGTTGAGGGAGTCAGCCACTACTGTTGTTCAGATAATGTAACAGAGATTTTATGCATTTTCAAGTTGACAGGTGATGCATCATATTTTATCGAGCTAAAAGAAATTACCAACAATGTATGGAGTCGAGGGAGTTAAGAAAATCATTCAATGTTATGCAGACCTCTAAGTGCAGCACAATACCAATTGAAAATATGTGAACTGTAACTGAGGCATGAAGCTTTTGAGTAATTCAATGTGTCTTTGTGCAGGACAAATTGATTTTGAAACGCATGGATCCCATTTGCAAATGGAACCTTTAGCTGCATGACCATACATTACAATTTTTATTTTAATCTATGGTTATCAGTGTAAAAAGGATTGCTGCTCCTTTCACTCTGTCATCAAGGGGCAATACTTGGACCAATCTGGCGTGTTGTGCAATGTAGAACTGCAAAGTTAACACCAAATACCTTTTCTGGGAAGAGAAGCTAAGCATTATTTTCCAACATTCATACTCAAGAGGCCAATTTACTTCCAACAATGTATGGATACATCGCTTGTACCTTGTGAACTTTATTAATTACTGTCTTGTAATTTACTGCTTGAAATGACCTACTCTGTTGAAAAGTGTACTTTCCTCTTATGTATTTTATAAGTTCAACATCGCTTTATGGCCCACTAGTTTTATATTTTGCATTCAATCACTTCATGGTGACCGGTAAGTGATTAAAGCAGTGAAAGTACAATCAGGCAGGAAAAAAAACAGTTGGAAATCTATTTTGTCCCTGGAAAATGGTAAAGATTTGTTGAGATCATTATTTATTTTACTTGAACAACAAAAGTTACGTATAGATAATACAAATAAGCATAAACTCCGGGATCCCCCATGGCACTTCCCCAGATACCAATGACTGAAATAAGCAAATGTAGGCAGGATGGGTGATAGTGCTGTTAATATAGGATTATTTGTTGTTGATATACACAGCAATACATTTATATACACGAATGATGTTGCATCACCATTGTTAGATACCCTTGTCTTGAACTCTCCGTCGACTGTGGCACATAGGTACATGGTCAGGCAGGCCCTGTGACCTAGGCCTGAGGTTAATGACTGACAGGTCACAGGTGGGCTAACATTTAGCTAGCAGCCCATTGCACAAACAACAAAACTTAGTTCAGATCACACAAATAGCCAGCAACACCACAATGGCCCCCGGAGACTGGTCCCAATCAAACACAAATGGCCAGAGGGACACATACATTCCCAAAAGACCATAAATTTAGATGCCAAATGTAATTAGGAACACAGCCAATCAGAACACAGCACACACAGCACACACAGTGAGCCTTTGCCCCTCAGGCTAGACATCTGGACACATACATGCTGGCCCACATTGTGTCCACACCAGGTCAAGGCCCATCTGCATTAACTATCTGGAAGTGTATTTACAACTCTTTAACAACTGTTAATTTTTTTGACCGAGAAACAAATGTATTTTCTGGTTTTATGACACTCAGAGAAATGTACAAAACTTGCTTCAATCCGATGTACAATGAGAGACAGTCCTCTGACTCCTGTTCTGTAACTGCTCGCCCAGATGTAAAGTTTAATTAAACAGACCGTTCCTGTTTTGCTACATGCCTCCTGTCCGTTGTTTTATAGGGTAAATTCTCATTCGAGCAACATTTTGGTGAGCCAGCCAGGAGCTGATTGGTTCCTGGGACCCGACTGCAACCAAATAAGTGGGGCCTCGTCCAAACAGATTCACATTTTCACAATAAGAATGGTGACCAGCCAAATGGGGACCCCCTTTTGGTTCCAAAACAAAGCTGTCCTCTAGTGTCAAGAGCCAGGCTTCCCATGTGCTTGAGGTAGTGAAGACCACATAACAATACATAGCGCATGTATGAGTCCCAACAGAACACAGCATGGTGTTGAGTCAGTAGAGGGGGTTCATCAGGACAGCTAGCTGCCCTAGTTCATTCCCATAATCTGGGAAAAACTTTGACGAGTTCCTGACCTTACTTCAGACTCTCCATACGGCAATGTCTTTGTCTCCACGTTACCTTTTGAGCTTTCCAACAGTAGCCCAGAACTGTAGGCCAAAAAAGATGTGGTCCAAGGGAGAGGGAGGTGCCAGGGAGTGAAGGCCATCACAGCTCCAAGCAGAGTAGAATGCAAAAATATGCTCACCCCTGCAGCAAGCCTTGCAACACGCAAAGCATCACACACTATAAGAAGGGAACAACAATCCCAATCTGGAACGCCAGAAGTCAGAGACACATAAGGCCCACAACAACTCTCTGATCCCCTCAGTTAACAACAGTAAAGATCAGAGGTCTAGGGAAATGCCCAAAATAACTAAGAAGCCCAAAGCTAGCCCAAAGGAAGCCTTGACAAAAGGGCACAGTAGGACAACTGACACCACATGCCTGGACCAGAGAAGTACACATGTGACCTCAGGGCACGTTGTGATCGCCAAACCCTTTTCAGTGCGACATGCCTCCTCCTTTACATCCCCTGCACATGTGTAGATTGAAAACACTGCCCACACCCAATGGCACCCCCATGCGCACAGTAGAGCACTAAATGGCTGGGAATGGCAAAATAACACCTGCCAAAAGTTCCATTTAACCTCATACAGACGAATTGACAAATAAAACCGAATCATTCAAATACACAGTTAGTCAAGCACCCCCAGCAGGATCAAAACCATATACTGTCAGGGACTGTTGAGGGTACTGGCTAGACTGGTGGCAGTAAGGACAAACGAGGCAGAATATTGGTATAGGCCTGCTCTAGATCACACAGAGAGTCAAAGGAGAGAGGGGATCCCAAGGGAAAACTTTATTCAAGGGAATACGAGAGATAAGGCTCAGATAGAACAAACATTCAAGAGGCAATGCGGGACCCATACTAACTAACACTCCAGGATAAAAGAACATATATATATATATATATAGAGAGATGTATATATATATATATATATATATATATATATATATATATATATATATATATATACATACATATATATATATATTTTTTTTATATATATTTTTTTTCTCAAAATGGCCCCTATCAGTCGGTGCTCGTGTCAGGGACGGGCCAGCCCTGTAAACACTTCTCCACCAAATGACACAGAGGCGAAACACGTTTCAACCACCAAGGTCTTGACCACCGTGATCAAAACCTTGGTGGTTGAAACGTATTTGGTGGTGGTGCGGTTACTCATCTCTGTTGGAAGAATACATTTCAAACACAAGGATTCATGTGTGTGCCTAGCCTAAACAATAAAGGGGATGTGGGGTAAAGCACTCGGGATCTTTACAAGGTAGAACTGAAGCTCAGTAAGTTCCTTCCCACAAATAATTACTGCTAATGCCCCTATAATGGATATGCATGCAAAGGCAGGAACTGTGGAGCTGACCCCTGCGCTGATGTTATAAAAGTAACTGAAAGACAATACTCACAGTGGGCAAGAATCACCACCTAGGTCAGCTGAGCCCACGAATCCAGGTGATCAAACAGGAATATGCAAGGCAGTAACAGCAAGGGTGTAGAATTCAATACATCCACGGTAAACAAGGAGCTAGCAAGGAGGAGTGCTTAACAGGAAAGAAGGGAAAACAAAGGGCACACTTCGCAGAAAGCAAGTAACAAACATACAAGGAAACTAGAAGCAAGACAGCAGGAACACAGCAAACTAGGAACTGGAACAAAGAAATGGAAAGAAAGGCAATGCCACGTGGGCTGTCATTATCCTAATGAGGCTGCTGGATTCAGGAGGCAGTATCACCTGAATTGTGGGGAACTGAGTACAATCCCACACCATGTGACAACTGTTGGACTAATCCATTTCTGGCCAACGAGCAGCTCCACACCTCTGCCGAAGAGCAGGGATGATTTGTGGCAACCGGGTGCATGATAAGAATGACTTCTCAGGGAAATCGCGGTGTATCAGATCTCACCCTTTTCTCTCAGTTACATTAGTCTCACATATGCAAAGACACACAGAGGCAGAAAATGGTTCAGTAAGATTTATTGAAGCAGCTGCATCTTTGATTAAATGGCATGAATTGTAATAATAAGAATGATGAAACATGCTAGAAGCAAAATGGTGATGAGAAAAGGGAAGCACAGGAAAAGTCCCACCGTACTGTCACTATGCGTAATATATGTTGTTCCAACCTAGGCTATGTTAGAGCACAGCGTGATAAGCCCTAATCCGCCATTCAGGATTCCCCCCTAGGAAGACATCATTCCTCATACTCAAGCAAGAAAGCCTGTTGTCTAGCGAGACACCATTCCCATGTAGGTCAGGAAACCAGTGGTCTCAGCAAGCAGCTGTAGCAAAGTCAAACAGCATGCAGTTGTGGACCTCTGGCTGGTATCTTCCTCTAACATGCATGGGACAGAGAAGTGTTTTTATAAAACAACAGCTGATGTTCTGAGAACATGTCCCCACGTAGGGATGTGTATGTTTCTGTGTATGTTGGAGACGCAATGTATCACTTTGCCAGAAACCCTATCTCACTGCAGCCGTGAGGAAAGCACAAAGTGAAAAAAATGCCTTTGCTAAGAAACGCAATGCTTTCCTAGGCGAAAGAACAACTTCATAAAGAAAATAAACAGCACCAGGAATGTGGCTAATTCAGAAATAATAAAGATTATAATAAAAAGGAAGCAAAATGAAATGTAGCTGGGCTAATGGGTTTAAGCAGACCTAGTTGCTAAAATAAGGTGCCTAGAAACATTACTAATATGGCACTACAACAGCAAGGACTGGGAAAAGGAAAATACAGAAATAGGGGCTTCAAGGGGGCACAAAAAGTGCTGGTGGAGGAATCAAGGAAACAAGGAAACACAGAAGACAGGAATAGTTCAAGGAACAAGAAATAACTGAGGCTCAGGAGTCAAGTAGCACTTAGTGCTAAGTCTAATGAACAAGGATAGCTTCAGCTCAGGAATAAGGAATAACAACAGCTCTGGAACAAGGAATAACTATGGCTCAGAAACTCAGGAAATAAGAATAATAAAAGCTCAGGAAATAAGGGAGGAATCAATAAGGCTCTGGAACAGGAACAAGGAATAACTGTGGCTCAGAAACTTCAAAAAACAAGGGTCAGTCTCACCAGACAAACAGCTAAAATGACCAACACTGGGCCAAAGGGAGCAGAGGCTTAAAAAGCCTCCCAGTAATCACATGCATCAGGTGTGAGCAGGCCAGCAGCAGCCAGGCCCAGGTGTACTGAATTCCTTCACCAATCCTTGGCCTGCAGGGGTGGAGATGAAGCAGTGAGCAGGGGATTCTAGGAAATGGAGTTCCAAGCATGAGCAGAGTGGCTTCCTTCAAACCCCTGCATGGATTGGGAATGGATTGTAATTGGCAAATAGTGTCCAAATGGCTAGAAGTCAGGATATGTATGCACGGGAAGGTATGGAGGCTTATTAGAGCATTGGAAAGTCCCACAGTTTAGCCCCCTAGTGATGAGCATTAGAGCGTAAGGAGCGAATTATGACACATACTGCTACAAAGAACTTTTCCATCCAACAGAATCAAGAGACACAACAAGCCCCAAGGGCTTTCACATCCATACCCTCAACAAGATCTATTGGACATGTCCCTTTTTGTATGGTAATCCCCAAACATTTTTGCCTTCCTCCTGTTTTTCTGACCCTCTTTTTGTTGGTTGTAGGACTCTGGGAACGTTATCACTGCTGATCAGTGCTAAAGTGAATTTGCTCTCCCTTCTAAACTTGGTATGATTGGCTTATACCTGATTGGCCCATTTAATTTACTTGTAAGTCCCTTGTTTATTGGTAGCCCTTATATCCAGAGCCTGTAAATTAAATGCTATTCACAGGCCTGCACCACAGCTTGTGCCACCCACAGAAGTAGGCTTTTAAACATGTCTCAGGCCTGCCACTGCAGGGCCTGCACGCACAGTTTACTGCCACCGTGGCTTGGCTTCTAAATTTCCTGGAACTCCCCTTACTATAAGGTAGGCCTGAGGTAGCCCTATGTGCAGTGTGCTGTGTAAGTAAGAGGTAGGACATGTGCACTTACTGTGTGGCATGTCCTGATAGTGACAAACAGCCTATTTGGATTCTCACTGCTGTGAGTGCTGCCCCTCTCATAGTTTTGCATTAGGAATGCCTTTGCAAATGTCTACCTGGTATTTTCTGATCTAGAAGGAGTAGCATGTCCATGTTTAATATGCTTGGAACAGTAGTGAGAAATCCTACTTATTAGTGTAGATAGATTTTGTATTACCCCTGTGGAAATGCCATTTTTAAAAAGTGGGCATTTCACTGTGCTTATGTCTCTTGTGCTTTGCAGCCTGACTTCAATCCATGTCTGGGGTAGAGAGACAGCTGGGCTTTGTGCTCACTTTCCAGACAGCCATTACACAGGGAGCCTGGAGGTGTAAGAGGATTACATCTTCATACCGAATGGTCTACCTGGGCTGGGAGAGGGAGAGGCGGGGGGTTAAAAGGAGGTGTTGTATACTTCTAAAGGTCCTTTGAAGTGCTCCCTAAGATCGAAGACAAAATGAGTATACGTACAGGGGCTGTTCCCATGTTTTTGGACCTGCAGGACCTAAAACCAGATGCTGCTTGGGGGGACTATTATGCTGTAAGGAGCTGCCACTAGACTGACATGCTGTGCTGACCTGTGGCCATCTGATACTCAGGAAGTACTACCACTTTGCATGCAAAGACCCTGGTGTGCTGGCCTGCTGCTTGCCTCTGCCTGGCATTTCTCAGCTGTTCTCAGGGGCTGGGTGGTGTAACCCTTTCCCCCTGTATTCTATTTGGTTAGCTCTTGGAGAGCGCTATACGTGATGCTGAAGGTGGACCCTGTGTTTAGGAGCCCGGAGCGAAGTTCTGATGAAGCACGCGCAAATAAGTGCCCCGGCAAACAAGCAGGCACCTACTGCTGAAGACGGAGCTGAAAGGATGGATGCGCTCTGCCCAGCTGTCTCTTGTGCCCTTTGGGGTTTTCACTAAGAAACCCTCCGGCCTGGGAGCCCTGAAGTGACAGCCACGCATACGTGGGCAGCTGTTTTGATTGTTGGCATTTGTGGGGAGCCTTGAAAGGTTGCCCCACCATTGTGGGAGCCGTGTTGCTCACCCCCTCCTATATAGTGGAGTTATCCTTGGTCACGGGTGCCTGGTGTTTTCATATCTATCCCTCACAGGACAGGACAGAAACCTCAACAGATGCCCTAGCCTGCTGAGGATAATTCACGGCACTCTGGGGTGTTTTTGCCGAGGAGGCCCCTGTGATACGATCAAAGTAGCCTCCCTTTAAAGAACTGAATTTATAACCAGAGGAGCGTGGGAGCTCCTGTGCTGACTGTGGTGGGATGTCACTCACCGCATGCAATGTAGAAGAAGCGCAGACATGTAGTGACTTTCCTGTCGAAGGTGTTTTGGAATGATCACTTTATGTTCTGCCTCTCTCTACTGTGTCTTTATGCCCTCAGTACTTATGTTGTACTTCATGCCCCAATTTATTATGTGGTTCTCACCTGGCTATCGTAACTCATATAATTTCAGGATCAGTAGTGCATGCATGTGGAGGGTGTGTTTATCATGTGCAGAATGTGGAAATGTTTTATTGTGTTTGCTCTCCGGTTGAGGATGATCTGACAGTTGCCTGTTGGGCAAAGCAGTACTGATTTATGTTGTTTTGGTCTATACCTGTTATGTTTTATTTAATACTGTTTATTTTTATATAAATTACCTGGAGTTTCTTTTGTGGTGTATTTATTGTGTCACTGGGTTGTGTGTGTTGTGCAAACTCTTCACACATTGCCTATGGGATGAGTCTGACTGCTCTGGCCAAACCTACCAAGGGAGTGAGCAGGGGTTATCTTAGGTGTGTAGCTCGCTTGCCCTGACTAAAGCCTGGCTTAGGTGCCTAACCTAGCCAACCAGAAAACCCTATTTCTAATAGGATCCTGTATCCCACTGTGCTCCAAAGACTTTGCCTAAAACTGTTTTTCAACTCAGAATCTCCCCTCACCAAGCAGACCCTGAGCAAATCTGCTAGAATCATCTCAAGGCTAACAATGTTCCATAATTTAGGTGTTTTTTATGCATTTATACATCCTCTGTTTGCTAGGGATGCTACTGCATTCATGCATTTCCAAAGTATAGTCTAGTCTGATGGAGTCTATTAAAAAAAATGGCACCATGCTTACACAGGGACCTCTTTCACGTTACCTTAAATGACACCGCACCCAACATGAGCATCCCACACGCAATACACATCGCTCCTTTACACAACACGTGGTATCAGCATATGACCACCATGGGCTCTAAGACATCAGCCAGGTCATGTTATGTCTGTTTGCTGATACCATATGCAGTAGACACAAATAGGTTTTACTTATCCCAAGAGGTTGCCACTGAAAAGACGCAATTTCTTCTCCATCTGTATATAATTAGGGACAAAGTACATCCTAATAGATTAAAGCCCGATTAGGTAGTAGTAAATCTGACCCACTATAGGACCAATCCTGCAGTAGTGTTCCTTCTCACGAAGCCTAGCAGTATACAAACTGAGCTAGACAGGATGCGCAGGAAGGGAGCTATAGGGGAGGACACTGTTTGGCCCTGAGATTGTCACGAGAAGAGATTTTTGGAGGTAGCTAAACCACCTGACTAGTGCACATGCACGTCCGCTCCACTCCCTTTGGTCCCAGGGTGGCCCTTAGGATCTAGGACTGTCTTCATTAATAACAAATGGAACTCAGACATGGAGTTTTAGTGCAGGGCCATTCACCTTGATGATATGAAGGAAAATGGGTCTCGTAGGGGAGGATTAAATAACCGTGTGTCACGAGATCTGGCACACTGAGATAGACAGGTGCACATGGATACAAGGGAAGGGGCAAACCCTAATTGTAAAGAAACTCACATTGTTTTTCTTGTATTTCAGATGCAAAGGAACCATTCCTCTGGGCACAAGCAAATACTGTGGCACAATACTGCACATTACGGACATGCAATGGAGAACATCCATGCTGTTAGACACCTATTGGGAGTGCAGAGTGTTTGCTTACATTCAGCTTGTCCCTAGATGCCGTGGCCTTTGCTTCCTTATCACCATACACACCCCAACCCTGGTCATCCCCAGAGAAGATATGTCTGAATTGTATCCGCACCTGCTGAGGAAGAAAACCACACTGTTGCGTCAGGCTTGAAGAAAAAGAACGGCAAATTGGCTTGGCTGTGCTCAGCACAAGGACATTCTCGAGCAATTTGGACTGTTCACCAATGTTGTCATGACTCTTCTTCAACTAGCAGACAAAAGCAAATGGCTGCTGGCTGCAAATAACCCTGTGGGAACTGCTCAAAATGATTAACAGTACTGAGCTCTGTCTTAAAGCAATCAAGGTCAAACTGAGAGCCATCTGCCTCATTGTGATGCAACATCAGTATGTTTTGAATTAAATGACTACAATGGAGTGTGGGGTGTGGGCAAAAATCTGTGCATTTTGCTGCACTTTTATACCTGGCAATAACGTGGGCAATGGAACTCTGACTCTTGGCATTCAAGCATTGCACTGACTACAGAAAGACATGTGTGAATAGTGAGGTACCCCTGAGCAGGAGTGGTTCACAAACTGGTTCTCCTGGCTCCCTCAGTAGCTGACCGGTCTGTGCACGCCATTGTTGTCTGTTTTCATTGTGTTATTTTTATTGTGTAGATTTCTGCAGTTGGGAGTTTCCTACTGTAAAAGAACAGTCCCCAAATTGGGTGGAGTACAAGTAGTGAGGAAGTGGGACAACAAGGTACTGACAATGTGACTGCCATGACATATGGGTTTGATGTTGTAGTTGAAAATTCAACTAGAGGGGGGAATGGTAATATTGGATTGATTGATGTTGATGCACATGGAATGCATTTATATACATGAATGTATTAACATCCCCTTTCTTAGTTTCCCCCACTGTGAACTCTCCGTCAACCCCGGCACGTGGGTATATGGTCAGACAGGTCCTGAGACCTAGGCCTGAAGTTCATGACTGGCAGGTCACAGGTGGGGTAACCCTTAGCCGGAAGTCAAACACACAAACAGGAGAACTTAGGTCAGATCCCACAGATAGGCAGCTACATCGCAATGGACCATGGAGATTGGCCCCAATAAGACACATACGGCCAGACGGACTTGTGCATTCCCAAAATACCATAAAGTTAGATGCTGCATGTAGTTAGGAACACATAGCCAATCAGTACACAACACACGCAGCAAGTACGTGCCCCTCAGGCCGGACATGTGGACACCTACTCGCTGGTCCATATAAGCCCATATTTATACTTTTTTATCACTGCATTTGCGTTGTTTGTTGATGCAAAAGCAGCATAAACTTACAAAATACAATTGTACTTTGTAAGTTTGCACTGCTTTTGCTTAAAAAAATGATGCAAATGCTGCGCTAAAAAAGTATAAATGTGGGCCATAGTGTCCACACCAGGTCAAGGCCCACTCTCGTAGTTGGACTCTTGCTCTAGGCAAGACTGCTGGCTTTAGGATGACAGTACTTATGTTTGTAGGCGACTATGCCTAGCCTAGAACAAGTTGCAACTGTCGTACCAACCCTTCCGGCTCACTAGCAGCACCTCACCAAAAACCTAAACAGTAAAAGGTGATTTGTGGCTGCCTTTACGCATGGACTCAAGAGTATGACATCTCAGGGAGTGTAGTGGTTAAATGGAGATTACCCCTTTCTCACAGATATGTCATGTCTCATCGAAACACAGGCAATAACGAAGATGCAGTAAAGTTTCAATAGTTTTTATTTAATACAACTGCAATCTGCGATAAGTTGCATGGGCTGCAATGATTAGGATAATGAACAGTGCAAGAAAAAGAATTGAAAAGACAAGAGTCATTATTACAAAGACCCCCACCATCTTGCAATAACATGAAAAGACATAAAGGGGGTCATTATGACCCTGGCAGTTGACGGAGAAGTGGCGGTTTTACCACCAACAGGCTGGCGGTAAAAAATTTGGAATTATGACCATGGCGGTTACCGCCATGGTCATCCGCCACTTCTCCGATCAGACCGCCATGGCGGAGGCGACCGCTAGGCTGGAGACTTGGGTCTCCAGCCCGGCAGCCGTCACAAGACCGCCAGCGGTATCATGACCCGGCTTACCGCCATGGAGTTCATGGGGTTTGGAACCGCCATGAAATCCATGGCGGTAAGGACTATCAGTGCCAGGAAATTCCTTCCATGGCACTGATAGGGGTCTCCGCCACTCCCCACCCCCTACCCCGAGTCCATCCCCAACACCCCCACCCCCCTGCCACCCCCAAAGGTGGCAGGACCCCCCTCCCCACCCCTACCCCGACATCACAACACAGACACACACCCGACACGCATGCAGACACCACCAACACACATTCCGGCGCACACACGATCAAACATGGCAACAGACACACACACAGTCATACACACACACCCTCATTCAGACATACATGCACACATCCATACAGATATACATACAGACAGACACGTACACATTTCCATTCACAGTACACCTCCGCATGCATACACGCACTCACACACCCCCTCTACATACTCACACGCACACCCCCATGCACCCACACATCATACAACACCCCTCCACCCCCTCCCCTAACGGACGATCAACTTACCTTGTCCATTGATCTTCCGGGAGGGGGCGGGATCCATGGGGGCTGCTCCGCCGCCAGCACACCGTCAACAGAACACCGCCACGCCGAATCACAGAACGTGATTCGGTGGGCGGTGTTCTGTTGACGTGGCAGTGGAGGTGGAGCAACCTCCACTTCCCCGCCGCCTGCAAGTATGGCTGCAGGCAGCTCTCTGTCCGGAAAAGGACGGAGGGCTGCCAGCAGTCATAATATGCCGAGCGGAAAACCGCCACCACTGGCGGTCTTCAGCAAGGCGGTCCCTCGGCGGTCTTGTGAAAAGACCGCCGAGGTCGAAATTATCCCCAAACTGTGTAATATGTCCTAATACCTTATCATGATAGGCCTAACCTCCTACCTAAAGGAGAGCTAGGTATGTTAAACCTAATCTGCCAATGCCATGTCCATGAGAGGAGCCCCCAACCCTTGTTACCTTAGAATGAGGACTCTATCCCAGACTCCGCAGGAACATGGAAGACTAAGTCAGCGTCAAGACAACGTGCAGCATCGATATCAGCGATGGTGGTGATGCCCTCTGGTCGGAATCCCTCTGATTATCTGTGTACAGTGTGATGTATTTATACAGATCTACTTGGACCCCTGACAAAGGTGTGTTCCCAAACAATAGATAACGGCATGCTTGGGGCGGCAATTAACATAAACAATTCCCTCGAAAGCATGAAGAGGGAAAGTCCCTAAATGTGAACACCCACAGTTTGTTTGTCTTTGTCACTTGATTTTGACGCCTTAACGTGGTGGCACTGATAATGCAAATCATAACAAGTGGCCTAACTATAAACAAGGCAGCCATCTTAGAAGAATTAAATAATTAAATGGGCTAAGACAGAGCAAGCTAAGTAGGTTTAAAGTCACTAGGTGACGGGGCATGAGTCCGCAAGCCAATGGCTAAGCTAACTCCAGTTATCCCATTAAAACAAACTACACCACCTGCGGTCATTATCTGGAAGTGTATTTACGTCTCCTTGACAACTGTTAGCATTTTTTACCAAGAAAGGAATGTCTTTTATGGTTTTATGACAATCATAGAAATGTATAAAAACTTGCTTCAAACCAATGTACAGCGAGAGACAATCCTCAGACCCTGGTTCTGTAACTGCTCTCGTGGCTGTAATGGTTAGTTAAACAAACCATTCCTGTTTTGCAAGACGCATCTTGTCTTTTGTTTTGTCAGGCAAATACTTATTCGAGCAACATTGCATCAAGAGCACCAGACTAATGTCAAAATGAATTTAGCAATAACAAATAATGTTAACAGGAATAGCTCATTAATAATTGATCTGTATTCAATAAACCAAAGTTTTTTATTTTACGCAATGAGACCACAAATTCACTTTTATTTTTTTACTTTGCACATTTAAAAAAAAACATTTTTTCTCATCTCCCTGCCTGTGCAGCCCTCATTAAAAAGTGCCATTCAGCTTTTTTGTAAAATACCCTTAATTGAAGTAGTTTTACCAACTTATTTTTGCTGCATCTTTCAAATCTATTCTTCTTCCTGTTCCTGATGTTCCTAGAGGACGGAGAAGAGCTCAACTGTATCTTTACAAGACCACTTCATGTGGCTAGAGGAAGATGTGTAAATCATTTTAAATGTGCATTTGTTTTCTCTGTGTGACATAATGTGGTATTTTCATTAGTATTAGAGAAGTTCATTTTCCATGTGATGCGTGTTTTTTGTTTTATCATTGGATACTTTGATGTATCATTTATTTCACACCATGTCAAAAATGAGATTTCTCTGTTTGAAAAACTGTATAACATGTTTTTGAGGTTGTTTGCCAGAAGCTTTTCTCTTTCTTTAGAAGAACAGTCACCATGTTGTTCCGCTTATTAAAGCAATATTTAGAGAGATTTTATTGACTTTTCCTTGCTCTCTTTCAAGGCAGATTCCATGATGGTCTTCTCTTTGACCCAGCACTCAGTTATCTTGCTGATGTATTTTTTGCCTTGTGCTAGACTTTATCTGGTTCTGGCTGCTTAACCAGAATGGAGACCAAGCCCTATGCTAATTACAATTATTTTGTTTCTTAGATATTTTAATTGAAATTAGTATTTTTATCTTTTATAACAATTTTGAATTTAAATAAACCTTCATGGTTTTGACTTTGAACCTAATCGGTGCAATTTAGTTTTGACTTGATTTATCTTCATTTCAGGATCATCATCCTTTGGGACTCAAGTCTTGTGATCCCAAAAGTGAATTCTTAAGAGTAATAATTATGTATCAGCATTTCTTGGGTGAACACACTAGTGCCAGCGCTGACAACGATAGTGGATAGGAAAACTGTAAGCAACATTTAATAGTAATATCTACTTCCTTTTTACTTTCTTTCATCACTGATTAAAGAAAATCTTGTAGAAGGAAATTACAATTCTATGGATCCATAAACCATAGCTTTTGAACCATAGGTTGCTGAACACATGCAGCAGAAGCATCTGAAACAAGATTAACCCCATTCAACTTTTCTAAAATGATAGAGCAATGTAAGGAAGATTAAAGTCCTTCAGAGGCCAAGTGATCTATGGAATGTAATATAGTTACAGGAGGGGATTTAGTGGTTCACTGTTTTCACAGCCTCATACAACTCTTGAGACAGCTATTGAAAATATAGGCCTCTATATCTGGAACCAATGGAGCGATGAACCATACCAAGATTGTTATGATCAATTTTACAGGGGGGTGAGTGTTATCACAGTTAAGGGAAAGCCACCATTGAAGCAGAGTGCCCCACTTTTTTTGCTCTTACAATAGAAAGCCATGACATACTGCTGCTGACGGACAGTGAAAATCAAAAGACTGTGGAGTGGGAGACTGAGGCAGGAGGCAGACCAGACAGTTCACGTGATCTCATGACTAGAGGTGAAAATGGAGGTAATAGCTTTTTAAACGATGGCACATGCTAGTATGCTGTGTGCTTGGCAGTGTTGTTTTATATGTAAAGAGAACAATTACGAATAGTGAGTAATAAGACTGTGTATTTGTAAGCGTTAGTATATTTCCACTCATACCCTGAATATTGGGCTCTGCATATCCTATGTAATTTCTGTTTTCTTTATGCTTTACCCACACTAATCTGCAATTACCTGCCCCTTTGCTCCCCATGTAAGGTCTCAACCATGCATTTGTACAAGCTGGAAACTTCGCCTCATCTAATTACATACTGAACAACATAAGAAGAGCAAGAATTAAGCTGTTTTGCAAGGCAGATTTAAAATAATATTTCTGCTGCAACCCTGGTACCACTCTACAACATGTTACAATTTGGCTATCCAACAGAATAGAAAAACCTATGTCCAGGTCCAACAACAAGTGGTACATAAGTGACCTGGCTGAAATTGAAAAATGTCAGTAAGCACCCAAACAATGTTCACTGTGACAAAAAAAGTAAGGTTCTGAACCAAACAAAGAAAAATCTTCATCTTTCAAGACAAACCCACCTGATGTGCTGAACAAAAAGTTTTATTACACACTATTGACCATCAAAAAACAGAATTACCACAATATTTTGAAAACAATGTTTATCAAATATTGTCACCCTATACACAAAAAAGAAATACATAAACATTGCTAACAAAAATATTGATGTTAGAAATATTTAAAATGCCTTAAGATTTAATACAAAAGTATAATGAAGGTAAATAAGGTTAAGCCTATTAAAGATATACAAAAAGTAAAAGCATATCAAAAACAATAATATGGACTATCAAAATATAATTTCCCGCTGGGCGGGCGGGTGGCCTTTTGGCGGTCGCCCGCCAGCCCAGCGGGAAAGTCAGAATGACCGCCGCGGTCTTTTGACTGCGGTACGGTCTTCTGGCGGTTCCCGCCAGGCGGGCGGCTTCCGCCACCTGCGGGAGTCAGAATGACCCCCTTAAAGTTTGCAGCAAAAATGTACATCTAGATGGAACCAACACTCTGCTGTATTGTATAGTGAAATTCCAGTTGATATCCTGCACATGACTGACTATTTACATCCATTTGCATCAAAAAGTAAACATAATAAGCCCATTAAAAAAATGTGTTAAATTCCCCTAAACTAAATGCATGATGCTTACCCCAAAATCACAAAAACACCACTATAACTATTGTTAACTATTATCTAAACATAACATTGAAACAAAGCTTTTATAACCAATGGAGAGAACAGCACTACCTCAACAGAACTTAACAAAAGAGAAAAAAAACAGCATGTTAAAAGCACAGCAACTACTAAGTAGTATTAAATGTGAACAGTGAAAATGCATATAAAAATGTTAACTGTAAATGAAGTACATTTTCACAAAAAATAAATAAATATTTACTTTTAGCATTTGCAGATGCAATGTCATAAGTAACTACGTACATCACCTCTCAGAAGAGCAACAAATTGTTATCGCACATGAGATATAAATACGGACAGAAGAGCACAAGCACCAAGAATATACATTGGAAATATACTATGCTAATGCTTGTTTTAGAAGGGCTACAACTAGAAATTATGTCATAATTGGTGGCCTGAGGCAGAAAGACAGAAGATGCCTAAAGCACCTGCTCTGCTCCAGCCTACCCAGTCATCTGCCACAGTTGGCCACAGTTGACGATATCGTGGCCAGCGGTGAACTAGGACAGCAATAGGGCTGTAGTGTCTGGCTACCAACAGAGATCAAGGGCTGCCCTGGAGGGGGGCCTAGAGTGCCAGAGGCCCGTGCTCCCACCCGAATATGTTATGCTGCTCAGAAGGGCCCAGTGCAGCGGAGACAGTATGGCTTCAGACCCCGTGTACTCTTTGGGGGGGGGACCGCTGCCAATAACAGGACGTGCAGAGCTGGGTGAACGAGGCCTGTGAGCAAGAGCTGTTCCTTGTACACCCTGCACTACATGAAACAATGAGCGCATAGGGGAGCTTTGCCCGGTGGGCATGCGGCTGAGGTAGCCTGGTAGCTGTTGAGCAGCCAGTGAATAAGGGGGCAGGGCCTCTCTGAATGGGGGTAAAGGCACCGCAAGCTGTTGAATTTGAGTTGCGGCTCAGTACCCTGGGGATTAGGAGCAATGGATTTAGATTTTTTGGCCATCCAGGCTGGACAAGACTGGTGAATTTGAGCCCTGGGATTCGCTGGTGGACTTATTCTAGCATGGTAAAACCTGTGGACCACATGGGGCCTTCTTCCTCTGTGAGATGAATTGACAGTTACATCACTGGTGATTGCTGTGCCTCACCAATGGTGGCCTTGGGGTAAGGAAATGGCCCCTATAACCTAGGGGAATCTTGGTGGGTGGTGGTTGGGCTTGGTTACTGGATCTGCCTTTACGCCACACCTGGCTTGTGAACCCACACCTTTGAACTTGTGATTTGGCTATGTGGTATATGCATAGACCCACAACAGCTCAGGTGGGTGAGATCTGTGCCCTGCTATGACTGTCTGAGGGAAGGTCTGATGCCTGGAGAGTTGGCCTAACCCCAGTGGACTTTCTAGCTGTCCTACTGCCCAGACTCCCATGCACTGAGAGGTAACTGAAAGACATCAGCCTGTGGAAGCAGCGGTTTTCGGACTAGGAGACGGTAAATTCCATAGTGAGAGACACTGGCTCGGCTGGGGATTCGCAAGAGCATCCCCATTGGAGGTAATAGCACATGGGGGTAGTGAAGGTGAGATGTTCCCGCTCTACAGCACACCCTGGACAGGATCCTGCCTGCTACTGTGGACTGTAAGGGCACACTTCAGCCCCAGATCAGCACTGTGTCAATGGATTTAGGCCTCCTGTGGGCAGACAACCATAAGTTTGCAGACAGGGTCAAGGAGACAGAAGGGAAAGTTGGAGAATTACGCCCGGCACAGCACACTTTAAAACAGTAGATGGTAGTCCTCGCTGACCGAGTCAAAACCTTGGAAGGCAGAGCAGAGGATGAGGAAGGGTTTGACCGCCTCAGTAACACCTACCTACGGATTGCAGGACTGCCTGAGGGGGCAGAGGGAAGTAATACGATTGCTTACCTGGATGTCAACACATGTGGGCCCTGAGGTGCTCACCCCCTACTTTGCCTTTGAGTCAGCTCATTGAGCTCCTGCAAGGCTCCCAGCCCCGGAGAGACTGCCAAGACCTCTGGTGGAAGGACTGTTGCACTACAGGGAACGCAGTACCTTGCTCCAGAAGGCACGTATGGTTGGCCCCTTACAAACAGACAATGCAGCTGTGACTCTTTTCTCAAATTTTACTGCAGCGGTGCAGGCAAGGAGGGCCTCTTTTCAGGAGGTTAAACGCAGATCTTGCTATCTGGGAAAATGCACATCTTCCTGAACCCCACAAAAGCATGGGTCGTGCTGAATGGATATGGGACCGAGGCACCAGGAGGTGATTTCCCGTTGGCGGGATTTTACCCAAGGCAATGGCTACAGAAGAACCGCAGAGACTCGGCTGATGTGAGCTGCATTCAGGGACCGACAAAAGCCAAGGTGGCTAGGGACAAGGCAGCAACACTCCTGGTGGCAACTGGCTTTACATGTGACACGCTCACGGAATGAGTTGTTGGAACTCTCTCTGATGAACAGTCTGTAGAATACATCTTAGATGAAGATCAAGAGAAATATGCCCGTTACCCAACAGACCACAGAGGAATTGATATCAATGTCTGGCCTGCTGGTTTTTAGGTGGTCATTTTGGAGGAGGCAGGAATGTGGGTAGGTGCATGCCACCACTGCCACAGTGAAATTTTGATGTTATATAGTGCAGGATGTCAGATGGCAGTGAGTTATTGCATTAACCTGTCTCTTCACTGCTGGTGATGCTAGCTGGCAAGGTCTGCCCAATTGTATAGCTACTCTGAGCCTTTGGAGTTAGGAATGTTGCTTGAGCAGGGTGCGCTCTGTCCCCCTTCTCCTTGCCCTGTTGCACATGCATGTGAGATGTGGGTGGCTGGCTGTGTAACTGACAGGCCGGACTAAATGGTCACACGTATTGTTAGGAAGCTTGCATGCCCTTACACACGCCCATATCCACTGCCCTGTGGATAGCAGTACTGTGACGTGTGTTTGTCTATTTACTTTGTCATGCCTATGTTTAGGTGGCTAGCCTTTGCTAAGCTACCTGGGATTGGGGAGCTGGGGGCTTGTTTCTTTGTTCTGTGGATCACAAAGCTGGTGCAGCAACTATATAAAGGTGACATGTATATTGCAGGTGGGGGTCAGGAGAGAGAGTCTATCACAGAGTAGACTGTTTATAGCTGTGATGCACACTGATTTTCAACTACTGACTTAGAAGATTAGGGGCATAGGAGTGGAATACCAGGAACCCAAGGCTCATATGATCCTGAAGCACCAGGCAGTGTATATCGCTCTGTTACAAGAGACACACCTAACCACCGTAGATGCACAGTGTCTCAAACGATGTTGGAGAGGACACACCACTAGATATATTGTATGTGCCCAGGTCGTACTCATCTGGGTATGGGCAGGGGTCCCCTTCAAAGATGTGGAAGTCCAGGTGGATAGAGATGGTAGACAGAGGGGAAGCTGGATGAAATGCCTTTGACAACTGGATGTGTCCATGCTCCTAACTAGGTTCAACTCACTTTCTTGTCCCATTTGTCAGCACAGGTAGATCTATTGCATGGGGGATATAGTTTTGGGGGAGACGTTAATTATGTAGTGGACACCGATCTCAATCGCTCCACTCCACCTCTCCCTAGGGCATCAGTGCACAGACTCATGAAAGGATTTCTGGACTGGGTGAGCTGTTGGGACTTTGTGCATTTCTGGAGGACACAACACAATAGTAGAGAGATTACTCTTTTTATTTTGGTTTGTACGCCCTTCATGAACACCTGGATACCTTGCTAGGCCTGTCCCCCCTCTGTCAATTTGTCCTTCACACCGAATACTGGTCTCGGATTGTAGCCCCCTCGTGCTGGGTGTACCTTGGCCGGTGATACCTATGTGCCGCTTCTCCACCAGTGCCCTACAAGAAGACGTCTACCAAGAGGGCCTCCATGAAGCCATCTCTGGCTATTTTGCGTTGAAGGCTGGCACAGCATCTGATTGCCTTGTCATGTGGGAGGCCTTTAGGACAGTCATCAGGGGACACTGCATGGGTGAGACGGTGGGAGTGTGGAGGGAGCTTGACTGAGCATTGGTGTTGAAAGATAAGACCATATGTGACATGGACAACTGTGCTGACACCGATGCTGCATCAGCCACGAATAGTGCTACAATTTTATTCTGGAGAGACTCTGGTACCATAACTATAAAGATGATGTTGAGTGGGCACATGCTTGTGAAGGTAAGGCGGGTAGATTGTTGGCCTGGATGGTGCAGCCTGAGACACAGGGGGCTTTGATTACCTGTTAGTCTCGACCAGATGGGTGGCAGGTGTACTCTCAGGCATACATCATTGATATCGTTTGTTAATATTACACTGGACTCTACGGGAGTAATCCTGAGGGACATAAGGAGTTTCTGGATGTTTGTCTACGAGGATTAGTTCCCGTTGCTGCTGGGGAGTCCTATTACACCCCAGGAAATCAAGGGTACCTCAATGAAATGGCACAAGTGAAGAAGGGAAGTCCCCTAGACCTGACGTCCTCCCATTGGAATCTTATTTCACATTTCTGGGCCTGCTGGCCCCAGGCCTAGCTGATACATATAACATGGTGCTGGAGAAATAGGAACTTCTGGCTACCACTCATGATGTAATGGTCATTTCCCTTGTCAAGACAACCACAAGAGAGACAACTGCCACAACATATAGGCTGTTGTCCATGCTGAACCTGGACTTTAGGATTCTTAGCAATTTTTTGGCCACAAGTCTACTGCAGCATATGTGAACACTGGTCTAAGCCAATCAATGTGAGTTTATTCCACAATGTAATAGTTCCCTCAATATACCCTTCATGTACACAATGCTCCTTGCTCACTGACAAGATGGGGGAGATGGGGCAGGGCTGATAGCAGTGGACCTGAAACAGGAATTTTACACTATGTGCTGGTCCTCCCTTGAGGGGGTGATGGACCGGATGCAAGTGGGGGCTGCACGGGTGCCATGGGTTTTACTGTTCTATACTAAATCCACATCCCGGGTCAGTAATGGGCCATCTGGGATGAGGGGACGGGAGGCGTGGTCACTTGCACCTGAAAGGGCTGTGCCTGCCCTCACACAATGCAGTCTCCAACCCCGTGATGTGTGTCTGGGGCCTGGCCTGGGCAAGGCAGGATCCTGTAAATAACTAAGACTTCTCTTTGAAGTAGGCCTACTTCAAAGGCAGAAAGGGTTATAAGAGAGCACCCAAAACCCCTGAAAATCAGATTACTTCTGGAACCAAGAGGAACCTCTGCATGAGAAAAGAGCTGGGGAAGCTGGAGGAGTACTGTCCCTTTACCTGTGACTGTGCTTTGCTAGGTTGGCCTGCAGTAGCTGCTTCTGCCTGAGAGAGGTTATAGACTAACTTTTGGATGACTTCCCACTGGTGAAGAATCTCCAAGGGCTTGAACTGAGCTTGCCTCCTGCTGTTGAAGCCTCAGGGACAACAAAGACTTCTCTCTCTGCCAGCACTTGGGCTTTCTGCTGAGAGTCCTGCTTGCCAAGTGGTGCACTAACCAGTCTCTGGGCCCTTGAAAGGTGCAGCTGGTGGAAAAGGACAGAAAACATCGCAAAGACCACTGTGCAGGGAAACTTTCGACGCACCACGCTCCTTGTGACTGGAAAACATTGCACCACCAGCCTCATTGCTAAAATCGACACTCCACCTGCATTGCGGTTGGGAGATCGATGCAATGTGGCTGGAGAAACAATGTCCACCACCCGCAGCAGCTGCTGTTAATGACGCAAGTGAGAAATAGACGCATTGCTGGCCTTTTCCAACACACACGCCTGTGCTGCTTTATTTTGATGCTACATCGGTATTTTTGTGCAATAACAGTGTTCTCACTGCTTTCTAAGGATTAAGACTCTTAGGGGGTCATTCTAAGTTTGGCAGGCGGCGGTTGCTGCCCGCCAAACTTCCCCCGTCAAAAGACCGCTCCGCGGTCAGAAGACCGCAGGGTCCATTTCGACTTTCCCGTTGGGCCGGAGGGCGCCCGCCAAGGGAGCGCCCGCCGACCCAGCGGGAAAGGCCCTGCAACACAGGAGCCGGCTCCGAATGGAGCCGGCGGTGTTGCAGGGGTGCGACGGGTGCAGTTGCACCCATCGCGGTTTTCACTGTCTGCTAAGCAGACTCTCCATGGGGTCAGAATCTCCATGGAGATTCAGCCCAGCCAGGGGTAATCCGGCGGGAAACCGCCGGATCCCCTTTTCTGACCGCGGCTTTACCGCCGTGGTCAGAATGGGCAGGAAAGCACCGCCAGCCTGTTGGCGGTGCTTTCCGTCGGTCACGGCCCTGGCGGTTTTTACCGCCAGGGTCGGAATGACCCCCTTAGTCTTTTTTAATTCATAACTTGTTTTGTGTATGTCGGATTTTTGCCATTTTGGTGTTGCTTTGTTTAGATAAATATTATCTATTTTTCTAAGTGTCTGTTGAGTCATTTTAGTGTTTTCACTGGGTTACTGTGTGTGTTGATACAACAACTTTACTCATTACTTCTGAAGTTAAGCCTGCCTGCTCGTGCCAAGCTACGAAGGGGTGAGCGGGGGTAACTGAGGGTGATTCTCCTTTTCCCTGACTAGAGGGAGGGTCCTTGCTTGGACAGGGTGTAACCTGACTGCCAACCAAGGACCCCATTTCTAACACTTTTATTGATTAATACAATTGTGAGGCTGGCACACAGGACATTCTCTACAATATTTTTGTACTTAACTATGGATACCAAGCCAATAGAATTTCTCCATTATGGTTTTCCCCGTCTTTTCTGCCCCAAAATGTCCTCCAAGTTAGTGTCTGTGAACCAGCTGAAGTACCTTCTCTCTTAAAGATGAGGGAATCAAAAATTGTTTTGGCTGGAGAGGCCCTCTTTTTCTATACAACAACCTATCCTGAATAAAGAAATAGGGACATACCCCTTTTGGGTCTTCTACTTTGGCCCACCCACGCTTCCTGGTATTGCACTTCTTCTCTTTTGCTGCTCTGAAATTGTTGTCAGTCTCCCAAACGAAGTCTTTTAGATACACTGGAACTCCCATAGAAAGTCTTTCTTTTTCTTCTCTTCTGCTGCTTGTACTCTTCCTGATCTTTGGGCTTGGGTGCTCCGGAATATCTTCTTGGAAAAAAGGTGCATTGTTAAATGATTCTCTTACGTCCTCCTTAGCTTGCTGTACTAGATCATCCAGGTCAGGTTGGTCTGATCCTATTATGAGGGGCTCAAGAAGGTTGGGTATCCATGCCACTCAAAGAGAAATCATGTTGTTTTCTTTATGTTGCAGATTGATGGTCACAGTGGGGTATTTCCTTTTGTCTCTGTGAGCACACTGAATGATAACATAATTCAGGGGCTAATTAAGTGATTGTGGTACCCCTTGTGTTCGCATGACACTTTGTCTACACCCTGTATCCAACAGAGCAGAAACCAGAGTACCATTGACTTTTATAGTACAGTCATAACTTGGTTTCCTATCCCCAGTTGTATATTATGATTATTTTGTCTGATCAATAACCATAGGTTCCACCCTTTTGGGGGGACACCCTAGCTATGTGCCCCCATCCCCCACAGTGGTAGTACTGAGGTCTTGTGGGACCTGATCAGTTACTAGAAGTGATTTCTACAAGCACAAAGTCCAGTTTTCTAGGGGGAGGTTGCATCTTTTGAGATTGATTGGAAGATGTGTTCTTTGGTTTCAGAGAAACACATTCCCTTCCTTTTGCCAATTCCTGAGCTTGACTATAAGCGTTGACTATTTCCACGTCAGACTCCAAAGTGAGATTCCGATGCTGTCTTACCCATCATTGGATGGAGCAAGCTTAAGAATTGTTCCAAACATATTTTCTCAACTATTTCTTCCTTGGTTGCTGTCTCCGGCTGTAGCCAATGTCCCACCAAATCCTCCACTCTAAAATATAGGGGTCTCAGGGATTAGTTTGGTCCCTCCTTTATCTGCCTTAAATGTATTTGGTATGTCTCACTGTCTAACCCCACAAATTCTAAGATGCTTTTCTTGGTATCCTCAAAGGGGGTTGTTCCATAAGGATTCACCACCTGGTTTGCTGCTTGCTGGTCCCTTGATAGGAGTATCCCTAAGTACAGCCCCCATCCCTCTTGGGGCAAGGCTGTGGTGTGTGCCAACCTTTCAAAATTATTAAAGAAGTATTCCAGGTCCTCTCCAGCCACGTATTTCTGCAAAACGACTGAGGGAAACCCTGCATGCAATTCTTGCAGGCCCAGGGTCTCAGCAAGCCTTCCTATGATCATTTTTTGAGTCTGAGCTAGTTTATCCAGTATTTCTGCTTGGCCGGTAATAGCTGTCTGGATGGACTTACGATCTACTTCTGTTGCTGTAGAAAGTGTTTAATCAATTTTTTGAGTGTCTGTTGGCCTTCTGCCATTTCTGTTACCAAAGCCTCTATTTCCTGCAATTCCACTTATGACACAACCTGTGGGAGATATGGGTCAGAAATAAGGATTCGGAGGCTTGATATGGTCTGAAATTTTGGCTGTTTTTGTTTCTTTCACGTTAGGCAAAAATAAGGGACAAATTTACTGCAGGATTTTCTTCACAGGGATACTGGTAGTGACAGTGATGTAAGCTTCTAGTGTTGTTCTAATCCTTGAAGTTCTAATCTTTCTCTTCTTTCTTTTCACTTTTAGGTGTACTGGTGCAGGTCAGGAGTGGTGACTTCCGCTGGAGTCTCATCATGGGGGACCCGAGAGAGAAAAGAGAAAACAAAATCCTGTGGTAAGTATAACAGGAAAGATTATGGGCATTCCCCTTTCACCAAGACACCAAAAGTGAATACCTTAGTGAGTTGAAGTGATCCTATAGTCTCATACAACAGAGGGGAGCGGGAAAAAACACACAGTAGAAGAGGTGCTTGTGACATCCCTCAAAGAGCCTTGACAAATAATGACTGTCCGCTCACCTTAACAAACTATTCTCAAGGTGGGTAAGCTTGGCGGAGTGCTTCTCTTCACTAGAGAGATTTCAGTCTACACACATATGGCTGAAAAAATGTATATAATGTAATTGAGGCTAGCAGCCCTCGCCTTCCCTTTTGCTGTTCTTTATCTGTATTGTGCACAAAATAACTCGTTAAGATAGTGTTCTCTTGTTTTCAAGCTACTCCTTTTCCCTTTTCCAGCCCAAACCTTTTACCATGAGTGCCACGGTTCTACGGAACCTTGGCAGGTCCCTTGACTTCTCCGGCAGAGTTCCAGGACTCTGCTTCAAACCACTCTTCTTGCTCCTCGTCCTCTTCTTCTCCCTCTTCTCTGCTCTGGCCATCTGCTTCTTATCCTGGATTCACTCTCCTTTCATCTTCTTCTCGTCTTTGCTCTTTCCTTCCTTGGTTTCTGGTTCTTCCTTTACCTTCTTCTGTCGCACTAATTTTTTTCTTCTTGTTCCTCCTTCCTGGTGTCTTTGGCTTCTCCTTCTTCTCCACCTTCTGCATGCCACCTCCTTTGCTCCCTCCTATCTTGATTGCTCTCTGTCTGCCCTTTCTTTTCTTCTTCTGGGTCTTCCTTAGCGCTGGTCTGGTTCTGAAAAATAGCATCTGGGGTCAGGGTTAATTTTTCCTCTGATTTTTGTTTCATATTGTTCTGCAGATGTGGTGAAATGTATCCCTCTGCGGAAGTCTCAGGTAAATGTTGGGGATGGGTGGGGATCACACCACAGGCTCCCATTGGACAACTGCAGGATGGGACTCAGCACTCACCATCAGCAGCCTGGACTACAGCAGCTCCATACAGAGTTATCTCTGTCAAGTTGAGGAACAAATTTCAAGTTGTTCAAAACACTGCAGCAAGACTCATACTATACCTTGCTTCTGGAGCACACATCTCCACACACCTCTGAGGCAGCCCTCTGGCTCCCCATATACTAGCTAACTATCTACAAAATTCTCACCCTCCCCTAAAAAAACACTTCACAGCTTGGGCACTGTCAACCTTAATAAGGAATCCACTTCCACACCTCTAACAGGCACCTCAGATCAGCCTGATGCTTTCTTGTTCACATCCCTTGCACCAGGCAAATTAAAATTGGAGTTTGTGCCTTCCTTCACATTGACTCAAGACCTGGTATGAGCTGCCTTTTCCCCTCCAGAGCATCCAGCTCCCTCCTTGATTTCAGAAGAAATCTGAAAACCTGGCATTTTAACTAGGCACCTAATAAACAGTTCAGTTCAATCCATCTAGACACCTGGATACCCTCGTGGATGATTGGCGCCATGCAATATTAGCATAACAAAATGTAACGTAACATAACATAACATAAAATAGTGCCACGTAACGTAATATGACATAACTTAACGTAACATAATGTGATGTAACATGACGTAACATAACATATCATAACAAGAATAGCATAATATAACATAATGTAACATAACAAAAATAACATACAATAACATAACATAATGTAACGTAACATAACATAACAAAAATAGCATACCATAACATAACATAACATAACAAAAATAGCATAATATAACATAAGGTAACGTAATGTGATGTAACGTCACATAACCATAACATACCATAACATAACATTACATAACATAATAAAAGTAGCATAACATAACATACTGCAACATAACAAACATAATATAACATAACATAATGTAACATAACATAACGTAACATAACACAAATAGCATAACTTAACGTAACAAAAACACATAACATAACATAACAATGTAACAATACAATAGCATAGCATAACATAACATAAGAAAAATAGCATAACATAATGTAACAGAACATAACATAACATAATGTAACATAACATAACATAACGTAACTTAACGTATCATAACATAAAATAACATAACATGTAACATAACATAAAATAACATTATATAACTAAAATAGCACTAACATTTCGTAACATAATACAATAAAAATAGCATAACAACAAAATATAACATAACATAACAACAAAATGTAACATAACATAAATAATATATCACAGTGCCTCTGCTAAATTTCCTCAGTGAGGTATCACAAGGATGTTCGTATATTTTGTGGTCTCGTGCCCTTTGTTGTTACTAGATTTATTTGCAATGTAAGAAACATAAAATGAGCAAGTGCTAGTGAGTTGTATATAAATGCATATCTAAAACAGAATCAAGAGCTTCATAATGAAGGCAATTATAATTAACTAAGCTTGAATAATGTACTCTATTAACTAATTTGCACAACTGTATTTCTTTATGGCCATCTTCTGATGTTCAAAGTAACCCCCTCACATTGTTACATAAAGGTGTTACTACTGATCATTGCTAACACCTGAGTAAATGGATCAAGCAATCTCCATCTTTGACAGCAAATAAGTTGCTATACTACCATTTGTTTGCATAATTTTAGTTTTTTTTCCCCTTATAGAAGCTTTCTGGGCCACCGTATCCAGCAATTTTAAAATCTAAAAACAGAAAGGACACCACCATCTCAATATTGTTCAAAACATAGTAGGCTACATTTATGACTAGGCAGAGTGGGACACATGCCAAAAACAGCAGTCCATTCACACTGTCAAATCCCGGTTTCCCCCACCTCATACCGAGTCAATGTACAAATGAATTACTATCTGCAGGCATCCACTTAATCTGTACTGTGACCCAATCTTCCGTCCATTACAGTATCACTGGGTCACAGTGACCGTTGCCCAGCCCTATGGTGGAAAATGGCTTGAAAATGAGCATGTCAAAACTTTTTACTACAGACAAAAAATGTCCTGTTTTGGAAGGATATTTTCACCTCCATGAAAGAGATCTATTGCTGTGTGACTTCCTCTATATAACACTGCATAGGCAGAAGTCTGAAGTTTACTGACGTTCTGTGTCACAGCCGAGGAAATGCAATGTTTGTGATTCACATAGGTAACTTACAGTTTTGAGTAATTTACACCTTTGAGTTAGTTTACTACCAGCTATTCACAAAATCCAAGTATAAATTTACTCCAAAGGTTTCCTGGAATTGAGAACCAATCACAAGAAGAAAAAGCTGAAAGAAATAAGCAAAGAGAGGAAAAAGGAGTCAAAACAAGTATGATGCAACAAGAGGTAAAGCAAAACAAGTGTAAGAGCAAAAGAGTGAGCGTGATAGAGACCACAGGAGGGAATGACAACAGAGGAAAATTGGCAAAAAATAGAGACACATGTGTCCACCAAAGTGAGGGACCTGGGGCTATTCACAAGCTCCATTTTGTAGTAGGTTTTGTAATACTCAATAGTACTATAAATGTACTACACACTGCTACTCACAAACTGCATATTGCAGTAGGATTTGTAGTCCAGATGTAAACTAGTGTTGGATAATCATTTATAATAACGAGATCTAGTTTTGTGAGTATTATAGGTTGAATGAGTGAATGGGTATAAAAGCCGCCTGATGAAGGACTAGGTCTGAAATGCATTAGGGATGCATAAACACCAAAAGGAATTTATCACTATTTCCAATGGAGTATATTTTTGGAGAAATATGAAGCTGTGCTTTGTACGTGATAAGAATAACACTTGAAAAATAACAGTTTTAATTTTTAAAGTATGGTCCCATTAGTCCTAAAACAAAACAACTGAACACAGTTCAAGACTGTTCATTGTAAGGGTGTGGTTTGAACCTAAGGAGAATGGCAGCCTAGCTTCAGAGTTGTACAATACACAAATGATGGTTTCCTAATATCAGAGCCTTCTCTAAATCCACAAAACTGCAGCATCTCGAACTGCTTCTCACAAGGAACCTGGAAGTCTCCATGAATATCTAGTGGATATATATCCATATAATATCTAGTGGATGCTATTTTTCACCCCCATGGCAGTTTCTGGCTCCTCTTTAACCCTACCCAAGATGGTGCACCAGGAAACAGTAGACATTTTCCCTGCAGACATTGGATCATTTTGGTGTAGATTTCAGTGTGCCACGCACACACTAATTGTGCAATCAACTTTCTAGAGCTGAAGTAAATAACACAATCAAGTGAGTGATTCGTTTTTTGCTAATCGGCCCGATGTTCTCCTTCATCCAGATGCACCCCTCAGCACTTCTCATCAGAAAAGGTGCTTTCTACCAGTTCTGTGTCCCACCTTTCCCATCTTCTGCTGAATAGACAAATACCAGCAACTTTGCTAAAATATATAATGAAAATATCCAGCGTGCCTGTCCTACTCGTTTATTCATGGGTCTGCCCTCTGATTATAAGCTATAGCCTAAGCTTTTGTAGAATTTCCTGACCTGATTTGCTTAATTTCATCAGCATTACGTATTACATTGTTAGATAATACTTTTAGTGATGCCTGTCAGCACGTAAGTTTAGCAACTAGGAAACTGCTCCCTGTGCCCTTTAGCCTAGTAACATTTCATTTTATTTAATTTTGTTCTTTTAGAATTGGCCACAATTGTGGTGGTGTTTTATTTTCCCTTATCTTGATGTCCTATTGCCAAGGAAAGCATTACATTTCTTAGCACAACATTCTTTCACTCTGTGCTTTCTTCAAGGCTGCAGCGAGATAGGATTGTCAGCACCAGTTGTTCACTGCATCTCTAACATTCACAGAAACACAATTTTTTTTTATGTGGGGACACTTTCTCAGAGCATCAGTTGTTTTTTTATAAAAACATTTCCCCTTCCCATGCATGTTAGATGGCCATTCTAGCCAGATGACCACGACTGCATGCTATCTGACTTTGTTATAGCTGCTCACTGAGGCCACCGTTTCCCTGGCCCACATGGTGATGGTGTCTCTATAGACAACAGGCTTCTCCACCATTGTCATATTCAGGTATGGGGGATGATGTCTTCCCAGCATGGAATTCTGAGGGGCAGATTAGGCTTTATCCTGCTGTGCTCTAACATAGCTTAGGTAGGAATTACATATATTGTGCATATTGACAATATGGTGGGACTATTCCTGTGTTTCACTTTTCTTGTCACCATTTTGCTTCTTGTATGTTTTGTCATTCTAATTATTGTATTTCATATTATTTTATCTAAGACACAGCTGATTCAATAAATCTTATTGAACCATTCCCTGCTTCTGTTTGTCTTTGCACGTGTGAGACTAATGGAACTGAAAGAAAAGGATGAGATCTGATTCACTACGATATCCCTAAGAATTTACAATGTCTTGCTCGCGGTTGCCACAAATCATCCCTGCTCTTGGGCAGAGATGAGGCACTGCTAGCTGGCCAGAAACTGATTAAGCCGACACCTCTCACATGGTGTGGGATTGTACTTAGTTCCCCACAATTCAGGTGATGCTGCCCCCCAAATCCAGTAGCCTCAATGGTACAATGAGAGCCAACGCAACAACATCTATACCCTCAGAAACAGGTTTAGGGTCTGGTTTAGATATTGGTGGTAAAGCTCCCGTTATTGATTTTTTGACAGAAAACCCGTTCTTTTATTAGGCAGTCCACCTGCCTGATTTAGATGTGGGTGGGACCATAGGTAAAAGAGTGCTCAGGTCCTGCCGACCCCGCCAAGAATCTCCAGCCGCCTCAATGTCAGCATTGGGAATAGGGACTAATGGCAGGACTCCAGCCACCCTTAGCGCTGAGCAGAATTGGATGTACCTTACACCCAAGCCAACTATGTTGGTCCGACCTCCACACCTGAGTTGGCTGATTGAAGGGGAAATGGAGTACAAACCTACTGTTCTCAACATTCCACCGCTGTTTGCAACTGGACGTGACCTTCCATCGCTGCTGCTACTGGACCATGAAGAAAACACAAACCCCCATGTGGATGGACTTAAAGGTAGGGAACCTGCATTGACTCTGAACTTTTGTTTGGTCACCCCATATAAGCTCGAGACCACTGCAGTAATGTATATGTCACAGTAATATTTTGAATTACTGTGCCATGCATATATCAGAAGCACATTTGTGTGGAGCATGGATCAACATTGATCTGACTGTTGCTGTGTGGTTGTCATTGTCTTGACTTGTGTAGTTGTGCTTGTGTTTGAGTGTGTTTGTGTAGCTGAGTGTGTAGTTGTGTTGATTGTTGTGTTTGTGTTGTGTGTGTGTGTGTGTGCAGTGTCAATAATGTGTGGGTGTTGTGTCATAGATATATAGCAATGTGTATTTTTGGCATGTATGTGATGTGTGGTTTTGGAATGATAATGGATTATAGCGTGTGTGTGGTCTGTTCTGTAGTTTGTTGTAAAGGGGGAGCATATGGCTGAAGTACAGTGCAGAAAAATGACTTACCTCTATTCCATTTCCACAGCCATTGTATGATGTCCACTGGGTCTAGCGACAGGTTCCCTCTGCCAGCAATGCGCCACCAGTTAACTCCCTGAAGGACAGTAATATCCAAATAGGGTCAACGCTGGGAAGAAAACTCCATTGTGGCAGTTTTCAGCTCAGCCGCAATACATCCAAACACGGTGGGTGGAACACTGTCAATCTGACTGTGTTTTCAAGTTCACTGCTGCAGTGGATTGGCAGTAATAAAGCCAAGATCTATATCAGGCCCAAAGTCACTGCACTGAAATATTCCTGAAGCTGCTGGGCATAGCCTTGCAATATATATGGAAACTTCACATTACTGGATTCTTTATAAAGGAGTGACTTTCTGTGCTCGATAGGCGGATATATGCCACCTCTCAAATACCTGATGCCATACCTCATTAAGGTAAATACATAATGGTAGATCTATACACAGTTAATTATGGTCTCTGTGCTCTAAACAGCACATTTGTCATTAATTTTACATTTCCATACATCCGGGGCTCTATACACGGATCCTGGTAAGTCCGATAGAAAAACAGTGAATAGGTCTGTCCGTCCTGTATGTCGCCCAGGGCGACATACATTCGGGGCTCTATACGCAGTTTAGTCCAATTTACCACTACCAAGACCATTCTGCTATCTACGGGATACAGATTCATATCTGATTTCATCCATTACAGCACTCCCCAGTTACGTCTCATTCGTGATCCTGGTCGTTACCGCTCCCTACACAACCTATATAGCCTTGATAAAGTCACAGGTGTGACGAAACACGTGTTGGCTGTGTCCAATCTTGGACCATACTGTGGATTGACAATCCGAATACAAAGACCCACTGGAACATAAGAAGAACTGTGAATTGCTTTCTTTCGGATCTACTACATTTAATGATGTTTTGTACTTTATCTGAGCAATACGCTATTTGAGTGCAGTGGTTCTGTTCTTTCACATTAACAGATCAATAAAGGAGGTCAGAATGTATAATCAGTAAGTGCCTTTTCTAATGGTAATCACCACTGGGAAAATTGTATTTCTCCTTCAAAGGCTAGGGTACAGTATACCCAGCCATGGGCTGCAAATATAATCTGAGTCTTCCCAGGCTTCCTCTTAGGGACAATTGTCCATACTAATTTAACTGAGAAAACCGCCCTGTCACTAGATTGTCAACTAGATGGACCTCCAAGTGTACCCATGGATGGGAACTGCAACCTCGCCTCATCATTTTAAACATTATGCCCTGGAAATGGTACATCTGCCCGCAGTACTTAGCCCGAGCCTAATATGATCCTAACAGCCCAGGAATGGAACATGTGCAAGTCATAAAGATGGACAACCCACTTTGTTACATGCAGTGGTATGGTCAGTATCGGCCTCCTGCTCCCTGTACAAGGCGTTGTACCAGGTCAAAATGTTCCTTAAGGTAACTGTCGGGAAACCTAACCTTTAAAGACAGTTGCCTAATGTCAGTGTAACAGAGTGAGTACATCGCCCAGCATCAAAGATTGCTTTCAGTACAGCCAAAGGAAATCCATTATTGTCAACCCCCGAGATCATTATCTGGTGGCTGTTTGGGTTCGAGTTCTTTTTCATAATGATACATTGTGAAATTCAGAATCTCATAATCGTTTGGAGCAGAATCCGGTTTTTGGAGGATTTGGCTATTCACCTTCAGCATGGCTCCGATACTTAAGTTGTCTTGGAGAAAAACACTCACCAAACGTACCTGCTATTTGGAGTTTGCTGCGTCTTGAATCCGGGCCTGGATCACCCAGCTCCCACAAGTCATCTCTCTTAACATACTGCATTTTTTTTTACACTCCATCTCTGTATCCAGTTTTTTTTTATTTGTTCACGTATTGATTCATACGCACTGCGGCCCATATTTATACTTTTTGACGCAAGACTGCGCTAACGCAGTTTTGCGTCAAAAAAATTAGCGCCGGCTAACGCCATTCTGAAGCACCATGCGGGCGCCGTATTTATTGAATGACGTTAGCCGGCGTTAGCCGCCGGCGCCGTCTGGTGTGCGTTAAAAGAAACGACATACACCAGGCAGCGCTGGCGTAGGGGGATATGGGGCTTGGGCGTTAAGAAATGGGGCAAGTCAGGTTGAGGCAATTTTTTCGCCTCAACCCGATTTGCACCATTTGTTTTCACTTCCAACCCCCATAGAAATGACTCCTGTCTTAGCAAAGACAGGAGTCATGCCCCCTTGCCCAATGGCCATGCCCAGGGGACTTCTGTCCCCTGGGCATGGTCATTGGGCATAGTGGCATGTAGGGGGACACAAGTCAGGCCCCCCTATGCCACAAATTCTTTTTTTTTAAATGAACTTACCTGAACTTACCTTAATGTCCCTGGGATGGGTCCCTCCAGCCTTGGGTGTCCTCCTGGGGTGGGCAAGAGTGACAGGGGGTGTCCCTGGGGGCATGGGAGGGCACCTCTGGACTCCTTCAGAGCCCACAGGTCCCTTAACGCCTGCCTTTTGCAGGCGCTAAAAAACGGCGCAAAAGCGGCCGTACGTCATTTTTTTTGACCCGCCCACTCCCGGGCGTGAATTTTGCCCGGGAGTATAAATCCGACGCACATGCCTCGGAGTCAATTTTTTAGACGGGATGCCTACCTTGCATATAATTAACGCAAAGTAGGTGTCCACGCTAAAAAATGACGCTAACTCCATGGACTTTGGCGCTAGACGCGTCTAACGCCAAAGTATAAATATGGAGTTAGTTTTGCGTCGAAATTGCGTAAAAAAAAACGACGCAATTCCGGCGCAAACAGAGTATAAATATGCCCCTGCATCTCAAACTGCACTTACAGGCACCTTTGAGGACAAAGAACAAACAAAGTTCAGTCAGTGCAATTTTGCTGATTTACTTCTGTGCAGCAAAAGTAAAGGCAGTAGGGATGACACTAGACCCACAATCAAGGCAGAAATATCAGAAGCAGTCTGGACGGAAAATTAGGTTCTATTACAAACAACAGTCAAGAGTAACTCTTTGATTAACAGAACCAACACCACTTGAGAGCTGGAATCTTCTAAAGAGAGAATACCCATGACCACAGTACACATATAAAAGCAAAGGGCAGACTTGCTCTTCTGTCAGTCTGCTGTGTGTGCTCAAAATATTTCAGTCTTATGTATGCCTAAAAGTGTGTTTACCAGTAAGGGGCATGCCCTGCGTACTTCTGTTGGTTTGTTCTATAATTCAGTTTTTGTCTTCATTCTTTATGCACAATTCTACCTCAAGTAAATTTCTGTAAAGGACTCCATAGAACGATACATACATATAGTTAGATGGTTGGCAGTATTCTTGATTAACGTTTGCCATCATTTTGCCACTTTGTTTTGCCTATGTAATGAAGAGCAACAGAGAGGTGGACAACCACTTCGGCACAATGTCCATAGAAACATTGATTCACAAACTGCACTTTGTAGTAGATTTTGTAGTACTAGAAAACGTACTATAAACTGCAAATCACAAATTGCATGCAGGGTTTTACTCCTCCACATTACCTACATATATGTTTGAGGAGTTCTCTGTCTCGACTGTGGAGTACCCACTCCTAAGTACACATTTACGTAGTAAATGTGGGTGAACTGCAGTCATTTTTTTTTACGCACACCGCAGCGTCAAGTCGTAAAGCAAAACAACGTTAATGCGGCGGAAATGACTGTTGGTCGATTTACGACACTGCAAACCGGATATGCAGCGTTTTTTTATGCAATAGCATCAAAATTCCCTGCGAACACAGCCATTTCAGCAGAGGAGAGCCAAAATGGATCCTAGATGCCTCTACAGACCCCAGGAAGATGACAACCGACCAGGAACCAGCCAGGAGGACCCACACAAGAACCAGGACACTTTTAAGAAGAAAAGAAAGTGTTGCTTCAGTGCAGAGGAACAGGAAATTCCGGTAAAAGAGGAGACGGAACACCAGCACCAACTGTTTGTCACCTCAAAGTTGCCAATCAGTAGGAGAGAGGCTATATGGCAACAAATTGTTGACAAGATTAACAGTGTGGCAGAAGTACGTAAAACAGTCATCGAGTGCAAGAAATGCTGGCATGACTGCAAGCGCAGGACCAAGGAAAAGATGGCCAGGAGCAGGAAGGCAGCACTGCAGACTGAAGGTGGGAATCCAGCACACCAGGAGGCCCTGGACCACGTGGAGGAGATGGTCGCAGCCGTCATCCCTGAGGAGATCGTCACAGGGATTCAAGGACAGGACAGCGCAGACTACTAGGAGACAACGCACATGCAGGGTAAGTCACATGGGGAATTAAAATGCACTAATATCAACTGTAAGCAGGGGGGGGATACCGACCACAAAATGCATGGAAGTCATCATATACATGGAGTGGCATGGGTAAAGGGGTATGGCATGGGGGCATGGCCTGCACAGACAGAAGCTGGGGCACACCATTACACTACACCAACAACAGTTCCATGGGGGCATGCTGCCATGCCAACGATGGAGCAAAGGTAAAGCCACTCCAGGAGGGAAGGGCACAACGTCAAACTGATATCCTGGCACACATCAGCCACTATACCCCCTACATTAACTAGGGCCCAATTAACAACCTCTAGCCATACCGACAACTGGAATGTAACATTGACAACAGTTGTTACTACCACCTCCGCTGTGTGTGCAGCTCAAGTAGCCAATGGCAGTAACTTCCCCATGGATCATACACAGCAAAATTAGAGGGTTTAGGATGACAACTCCAATAATCCCCTGAAACAAGACAAAGGCCCCAGTCCTGTCAAATGGCAATGCCCATAGTTGTCGCAAACATCAGCCAATGTCATCAACAGTAGGAGCTACTCAGCACTAAGGACACACCCATGCTGCATATATCAGGGTCTATCCTGTGCCTGGGTCACAATGTAACATCCCAAATGTCACACTGCTCAGACAACAGCATTGAGGGGGAGGACACATGTAACTGGTCACTGACATACACCTGCACAATCAGAGGAGGAAATAGGACACTGCTACGACTGTCAGGGCAATCCAATGTACCACACATTCCCAACATCAGCTGTACACATTACCAATGCCATCATCCATATTGTGCCATAACGATGCTATCCATAGGATACGCTACATGTCAACTACATATAAGTGGATGTGAAAGATCAGAGACTGGGGCAGGTCCAGATTGTTAAGTGTGCTGCCAGTGCCATCACAGCACCCACAGCCAGTGAAAGGCCTCATCATGCGAATGGATGTAGACGGAGGGTTGAGTAGGACAATAAGGTGGCAAATCACTATTTGGCCAGAACAAACACCTAGAAGAGATGATGCCGACAAGTCTAATAACTTACCACAATACATGTGACATGCAGGTTGGCCATAGGCCTGGGAGAATGCCCATCTGAAAGACTGGAGCAATAAACACGAAACAAATTCATCACAAGGCAGGCATGCACATCACTAATGCCACAACACAGACCTACTAATTGTACCCCATTTAATTGCAGAGGACGATGGATCTCCTGCGGATATGGCTGTCCCAGAATACCCTGATGACATGGATGACGAGCTGACAGACATTCCCCAGCAGACCATCCAAGAAGTCCTTGGAACCCTCCAGACCCCACCTTCAGCCACAAGGAGGAGCACAGAACAAGCAGCCATCACAGAGGACCCACCCACCACCCCAATTGTAAGACCTGCCAGCTCCAATACAGCTGAGGACTCAGACAACACATGCACCAGCTTTGAGAGAATTGTAGTTGGGGTACAGTGGGAGCTGGCCAATGAGGTGCGGGTGGGGATGCAAACCATGGCAGCCAGCCTAGAGGGGGTGCGTTTGTGCATGATGTCAACTGAGGAACAGGCAGCAGATATGCAAGGGCGAAAAACTATCTTGCAGGAAGTTGAAAAAAGGTTGAAGGAAATCAGCACAGCTGTAATGCAGTTGACCCAACACCTACAACAGCAATCCTGTCAACGTGTGCACGAATGCAACATTGAACCCCTCAGAGCCGACCTGGCTGCCTACCATCGTGATGTGGCTGCTATTCTTAAGAATCAGCAGATCCTCCTTGCTGCAGTACTGCTCTTAAGACCTTCACAGGTAGCAGCGACCGGGATGTCTGACTCCACGTCTTCTAACACTAAGGTGTGTGTTGCCCCTTCACAACCACCACCACCAAGGACAGAGGAGGCAACACACACATCAGAAGAAGAAGAAGACATGGAACAGATCACATTCACACAGAAAAGTACCCGGAAGCACTAGTCCATGCCACATGGCCAAATATTACCAAGGTCCTGCGTTTTGAAACATGCCAGTCTTACAACAACTCTACTCAATGACTGTTCTGCTAACCACTGTATATCTTGTCTGCCTGCCAATGCTTGTCTCTCTCTTACTCAATGGCAAATCCTGTCCCTCTGCACTGTCTGAAACATCACCCCAGCATATCAAATGCATTTTCCTTTATCACTTGTGTAGGATCACAATGGAAGAGGTCACTATAATGGACTCACAATCATGGACAATGTACATATGGCACTACAGCACTTTTCAATAAATAACACATACACAACAAATCCGTCTCTGTGTAATGTGACACATCAACTGTGCAGTAGATAACTGAAATGTGCCTCATGTCAAATAACGTAGCTTGTCAATACAACTGACCTGAAATGATGTAGTCAGATAAATCTGCACATTGGCCAGGATTGCATCATACTCTGCCCTTCCTGATGGTAATATCTGATGAAGTGAGAAACCATACACCATCATGCTGTGTTGGACAGAATAATGCTTCCTCAAGGGATATCTAAGTCATCAAATAGTGGCCGCAAAATTTTGTCACCATGCAATACTAACACATATAACAGTGCACACAAATCTAAGCAAACACTCCAAAAACTGCATGAATGAAGGTGTCTGAGTTTATTTCCAAATAGGTAATCATGCTGAACAGTGTCACAAATGATCTATGTGAGTCATGAAGACGATACTACAAGAGTGCTTACGACAACTCATCTCAAAAGGGTGTCCTTGAACATCACACTGCAGTCAGACCTAAAACTGTTCCCCCAATATCAAGCCTGGAAGCACTGTTTGTGACTTTGAAAACATACTTATCGACAAAAACACGTAGGGATCCATATTAACTGTGATTGGTGGTTGCAAAGAATGGTAGAATCTTTGCAAGGTAGCTCTGGGGTAGCTGCCAATCTTACAGCTCAGTTGGGAATTGTTGGTAGCATAGGACACAAATGTAATAGTACAAAATTCATGTACACTAATGCCAGGGCCATGATCAAGAAGCATTTAACACATACTGTAAAGGGTTCACTATATATTTATTAAATGGTAATCAGAGAAGATGAGACTGAGGGAAAAGTCTTACCTACCCTAATCTACCCTGACTACTCATTACCCACAACTGTCCCGAACTAACCTAACCTAAACTTACTTATCACATGTAACAAAACGTTCTAAACATCAACCCTCCACCCCCCTTATGAGACGGGACACATGGAGGACAACATATACTAACCTAAACACATACTATACTATCCTAAATAAATACATATTTTTTTGTAATTTTTTATATTGTTTTAATTTTGTTTTGTTTTTTAAACACACAAGAACCCCAACATAGTCCCCCACCCAGCCACCCACACACTTAATAAGTAAAAATAGAAAGAATCAGGCTCCCTACCCCCCACCCACTAACACTAACTAAACTAACAGCCTATACTAAACTAACACTAAGCCCCCTAAGCCCACTAAGTATGAGAACAAGGAAAGAGGAGGGAGGGGAGGGAATCATGTCCATCATCATCAAAGTCTACAGGTTGGCCCTCCGGAGGGTCCGCTTTATGGACCGCACACGCCTATTCATATGGCGAACATCCCGGCTCAGACTACTGATTTTCCTCAACACACAGTCCATCTTACGTTCCATTGCCTGGAAAGCTGCAGGGTCAACTGTTGGAGCTGGGGCAGTCTGGGTACCGGCGGAGGAGGTTTGTGGGCGTTTAGAGCCAAGGCCTGTGGGCTGCCCTGAAGGTTTTGCAATGCTGGGGCCTGGAACTACAGCAGGCGTTGGGACAACAGTCCCAGCTGTGGGTGGTGCCACCTGGGTGGAACTGGTGGTTGTGCTGGTGGTGGCTGTGGTGGGCAAAGTAGGGCCACCCTGTGGGAAAGCCCTCCATGCTCCGGAAGCCCGTTCATTGCGGTATCTATGGCCATCCTCCTGAACCCTGACTCGACCAGCAGGATATGTTGATATCTCATGGCCCGCCTCTGGAACTCACGGACCAGGATGGGTGTCATGTTTGCAGCTGTGAAGACAAAGGCAAATAATTTACATTAGGAACTGCATTGTCTGAAATGGCACAAGAGGTAAATCAGACAATACATCTACTGTATTGTAACAGCGCATATCACAATACAGATCATTGAATGTCCCTGAGGAAGTACATGGCAGGCCAGCCTACAAAGGTCACATCACACATAGCACATCCAAAACCTACAAGATGGGTAACAACCGGCATTGACTTGCCATCTGAGTTCTGCCAGTTCTCAGCTAACAATCATGCTGCACATCCTCCTCCAATGCCTGGGCTACAGATGTCAGTGTACGGAATGAAAAACTAAAGCCACATGGTCTGCAAGTTGTAACTGGACTTGCTAGCATAGTACTCATGTGCCATACCTGAGTGTGTTTACTAGGTTCCGACCAAACAGTCACTTATTCACATGTATGTGTAACATACTGGTAGCATCAGTCCTAGGTACCCTATTCACAAACCCCTGCCTGTGTTTGGGGGCGGGTGGAGAAACAACAAACAATTCCAAACAACATGGACAACCAGCAGTGTACAGAAAACTCCACACATGTTTGGCTCTATACACACACCACAGGTAAGGTCTATCAACAATTAGGAGTCTGCAAACCCTTGAACAATCATATGTCAGGAAATGCAGAGCTTGGTACACATCATATACTTCCAGTAAGGCATGACTTACACTAGACACAGAGTTGCAAGAACACCCATGATCATGATTAGCATGCACACCTAGGCCATTGCACTCAAGTTCCACATACCTGTAGCACTACATGTGGAAGTACATGCTGCTACGAGGTTCTACCTACAGTTTAATAAGTACTTTGGTGAATAGGGAAGCAGAAGTCTGTTGGAAAGCGATTTGCAGTACCAATCTAGGAGACTGTGGGTCTGACAGGCTGACTAAATCTGAGATGAGTTCCAGTGCGACTCTTGTTGATACAAGTGTTATCCACATGACTCACCCCAGTACTCATTGTGGGGCCTACAGGAATGACCTACAATCCCTAGATAATACAATCGGATAAGCATTGGCCAACTCAAACATTTTGAGAAACTGAAATCCCACTCATGGAACAAGACAAATGATTGGCCAGTGCATCACACCTTGCTATGTGTTCAACACACAGGAGTCCATCACACATCACCAGCAAACACAACACATAACAGACATATCAACACTTACTGGAGTGGTCGGGGGTCCTCAAATGAAGCCACCTCTCCCACAGTGTAGGGTGCCGTCCACCTGTAAGGCATGGAAGGAAGAAATGTGCTCAGAATCTGTGCACTGACCAACAATTTCAAAGATATATACAATGTCTCAGCTGACTAAAGTAATGAAAGCCATTCAGACATGATGAAACTGCATCTGATATATCACGGCCAACATGTACATAGCATGGGTCTCCTGTGACAGTTACACACATCTGCACACATGCAGTGTCCCTAACTGTCATGTGGTGGCAAACATGCTCCGTCATTAGTGATCAGAAATAATAATGGTGTGTAATCGTCTTATCATGTGCATCCAAGAGAGACATCCAAAGCCTGGTTACTTGAGGACTGCATTACCAGTCGAACATCCTAAATGGCCATGACACATTTATTACACATAGGTACAATGTACAGAGGGGCAGGGACTTTTGTAAGCCCTAATGTTGTTACAGTTTCTTCATTTGATGTGGCCCAGCAATGGTGATTTACACCAAACATGGAGATGTGAACCCATGTGCATACCTTTGGACTGCCATCCCTAATTGGAATGTGGCACAACAAACTCCAAATACCATTCTAAGTTGTTAGTTGAGGGCACCTTACACCTTTTCCCGATGTTTTCAAATCCATATCTGACATGTATCCAAAAAGATGAAGGACCACAATAACCCCTAACATTCATAGAACTTCCGTGAACGCTTTCCTTCCACACTCACCAAACTCACATGAGACATATGTCTGGGCCACTTTGCTATCAACAATTGACGTGAAGCCAGTACTCATTTTCTGCATCATGTAGTGTTTCTAAAGTCAGTCTAGCTATTGCGTCAACAAAGTTAGCCAATATTTTAGTACATCTATACTTCTCTGGCAAATGTGACCTATATCGACATGATTGGCTCCTATTTTGTTTGGTTGTCTGACACAAAGGCGGCACCAATTTACTTAACGCAAAGGTATGCAGTAAGTTTGCAGAGCACATGCTTCCTGACAGCTAGCAATTGTGATCCTTCACATAGTGCATCAATTACCCTGTATGTTTCTGCAGCATTACACACAGTCAGCAACTTAGCTGCCAGACACTGTACAAATCATCTGATGTCACTACAGAGCATTTAATCGTGCACATTTACAAGATTTGTACTCACCAACAGGGCCACCAATCACTATTCCCAGGTGGTCCAGCAGATCTTGCTCCCAGGTGATGAGGTCAGCCCACCGGTGCTTCAGCTGGTAGTCACTCCTCTGGCTCGCATACACGCGCTGCAGGTGATGCAGCACCTTTCCCCACTGGATTCTGCGCGCCTCAGTGTGATACCCTTGTATCACACTGCCTCGATCATGAGTGGTAGGAAATGGCACACAAGCCATATAAAGCCCCCCAACTCCTTATCACTCATCCTGCCAAGACGTGGCCTACCAGACATCTCGGCAATGAAAAGGGGAATATGGGATAAAGAAGTAAAAAGGAGAAAAGGGGGAAAGTAGGGGTACGAAAAAAAAGAAAAGTAAACTTTACCACTAAAAGAGCCCAACTATCCCCAAACTAACACTACCCACAACAGACTCCCACAAACAACAAAAACACTAGAATACTGGACAAATGTAAACAAAACACACTAGGACACTATACAACAATATTTATTTCACAAAATAACAATTAAGATAGCACACAGGACATAAAAGCACAAAATCACTGGACAACACTCCGAACACAGCCACACAGTCTAGAAGATTCACAGACTGCAAAGTGAAAGTACACCCACTGTGCATAATCTGTAAACAGGATATCCTATTACATCACTTCCTGCAAAAAATGTCTGCTGTTTTTCCCGTTATGAGTCATTTTTTTTCACGCATACAGTTTGTGCGTCATATTTTTCGACACACAGGAGTGAAAATTATGCCGCATCCAAAAAATAGTAAATAGTCTGTACAATTATTTGGATGCGGCCTAATTTTCACTCCTGTGCGTCGAAAAATATGACGCACAATCTGTATTGGTGGGGGAAAAAATTACGCATAACGCTAGCAACGTCAAAATTTCAGTGCATGAACTGGTTTGGGGCATTTTTTCAGTTTTTATGTTATGTTACATTTGGGACACATCAGAGTTAGGCTGTTTGCACCCACTATGGTGTTGATGGTGTATGTTCACATGTAAGACATCATACTGCAGCGGACCATGACCCGCTACTTCCTTAAAAGGATTTTGATGGTTGGCTGACGCACTGGATGGCCATATGTGTGGCCTACATATATGTATTGCACAATTTGGGCATATTTGGCATTAGGAGAGGATAGCAATGTGATGCACATACGTACAATACCTCAATGCCTATGGCTCAATGTGTGTGCAGTGGCAACTAATGTAGTTGTTGACCGAGTGTGTGTGCATCACAAGATGCATTATTGAACATATGCTTGTATGAATATGAAGTCAATGTGTCCATACCTTAGATGCAAATCAGTGTGGAAATGAGAGAGGACATGTGTTAGTCATACATGTAGCAACATCCATTGTGTGTACTTCCAAGATTTTGGGTAACGTAGACACCACAAATGACAAAGCATGCACCAGATAGATGGCAGACGCTTGTTCATGTCAATGGTCCACAATTTCACCATCCTATGTCCTAGATTTTTGGTAACTGCTTCCTAGGCACTTGTTGGTGAATCCCACAGTGAGTCAGGCACATGCATTGACGAGGTGGGTACCACGTAATTGGCCCAGACAGCCAAAGGTGAACCACAAATGAATGATGATGCCACAGTTGAGGTCATATAACTAAGCCACAACTCTCCAGTGGCTGTGGTGGACCAGCAGACGAGGCAGCACGTGTCCACATATTTCCAGTGATCAATTACACAGAGGTGTCTTGTTCATGTGTGTGGTCCAATGTTGATCCTGTATATTTTTAGGGGTGTATGTTGTCACAGTTACATCCAGGTCTCATCATGATTCAGTGGCAGCTATTCCTGTATCTAATGAGTATCCTTTGTTGAGCAATGTGAGTAAAGTGGATGAGGACATGAGAACCTACATGGGGATGGTCCCACCCTGTCACTGAAGACGTGTAATGAGACTGTCAACAAGGCACCCTTGGTGTGCTGAGTGAGATCATTTCTCAGGTGTCCGGCAGGTATCATTACAACATTTGTACACAGGTTGGCCTCTGTAATTCCCACTGCATCTGGGAACATCATAGCCTCCGTGCTGATTATTTTCGCAGCTATTCACCACACACGGCCCATCAATATGTTGTAAGCAATGTAATTCTGCATGTGAACTGTCAGGGTCCTAATGTTGCTTAGGCTCTCATTATCCTAATGAGACTACTGGATTTTGAGTGGCAAGATCGTTCACAGAGTGGGGGACTGAGTCTGACCCACGGTGAAGGACCCTTGTCAATATAAATCCGGGTTTTGCTCCGGCTAACTAGCAGTGCCTCATCTCTCCCAAAGGGAAGAGACAATTGGGCAGCCGAGCACATGACATCTTAGTACTTCCCAGGGAAGCCGTGGTCACTCAGGTCACAACCGGTTCTCTCATACACAGGGCGGTCTCATATATAAATGACAAAGGCAGTTTGAGTTTTAAAGGTTGGTTTAATAAAACGACTGCATTTTGGATAGCAAAGCATGCGCTGCAATAACCAGAACTACACAACACAGTAGGATTAAAATAGTAACGCTAGAGTGAAGCACAAGAATAAGGCTATCATAGTGCAACTAGATTAGGTCCTCTCTAAGTTATATTCTGAGCACAGCATGTAAAGCTCTAAGCCTGCCTTTCAGGCTCCCCCGGGAGGACATCAACCCTCATACCTGAGCAAAGGCCTGTAATCTGCATCAGCATCTGCAACGGCGCACTCAGCATCTAGTTGTAGGTTCCTGATCGGAATCTCCCTCTTACCTGTACTAGGACTGGAAAGAGTTTTTTATAACTAACACGCAGATGTTCTAAAAAAATGTCCCTACGTAAGGATGCGTTTTTTCTACGAACACTAGAGACTAAACTTCTACCACGTGTACCGACAATGTACCAGACTGTAGCCTTGACTGAAGCACAGGGTGAGCAAGAATGCGTTGTTTGAGAACACAGTGCTGAACTAAGCTAAACAGTGTGATATAAATAAATAAAACAAGACCGTAAAACTGGTTATTATAAAATAACAGTGCGAGGTTGAATAATACGTATCTAGGGCAAAGCGCATAAAGGCCTAATATGTTAACCTAACGTGCATGAAGCTATATTAAAAAATGGCTACACTACACTAACATGTGTGGACTTTTCATGGACATTATCAGAGGTAGCTGGTTCTGCTGGAGGCACCATACCCAATCCCTGCCAACGGCCAAGGTACACTGTCACACTTTGTTGTTCATGCATAAATGAGACCCAGACAAGGGATGGGCCATGATTTTGGTATTCAAAGAGGATTTAACTAATATGGTAAAATTAAAAGGCAGATGACGCTATACAATGTATTTGGGTATGCATTGACCAAATACCCTCTGAGGAATGAGAGGTTTGGTAAAGCAAGTGTGGTACATATGTAGCCGCAGGGAAACTTTAGGGTGACGAACAGGCAGATGCCAGTCAGGCTGACACGATGGCGGGTCAATCTGGATCCAGCAATTTCACAAGTTACATAATCAGTGGTCTGACTAAGACTGTTTGGAGGACAAACTAGACAGTTGACATGTAAAACTGTGTATGTCCTGTGTTTTTGATGGTGACATATGAACCCAAGGGCTGTGTTACATGGCTTACTTACTAGCAATGCTTAACGGTGTATTTGACAACATGGCAACTCCTATGCTGTTCCAGGTATCAGCAGGGGCAGTGCATGTTTAAATGGGTGGTGTGCATGGAGGTGATCACAGGTGTGGGCTGCATCAGTTTCTCACAAGTCCTGTAGGTGAGATTTGCATTCTAATGGCCAACAGACGTTTTCACACGGGAAGAAATCTACAGGTGCTAACAGGGCTTAGAAACTACAAGCCAGTGTATTAAATAACCTGACGTACATGCAGTCAGATGTACTATGACAATGGTATACCAAAGGAAAGGGTGTAGCAGACTGGATTACTATTTTTAGTCTGTGTGTGTAGAGGAGGGAATATCGGGGTACACATATTACTATTCCAGGGACCTCTTCAGACAGGTGGGTTGTGACCAGGTGCATGGGTGTGTCAGGAGTTAGGAAATGGGCTGACATGTACATGGAATGTCATGTGTGCAATGCTTGTCATATGTGTGGCACTTGTGCTGTCTATGTTCTGACTCTAGGGAACTCTAGTCACAGATAGTCCTTGGAAAGATTGGATGCAGTTGGACTTACTGCTGTCAAGGGTCTGGCCATACATTCCTGTTACTGATGCAAAAACACATCAACTGCCTCATGTATGAGGCTTGTTTTCCCCTTATTGAGTGATGGTGTCTCAGTTGTGTGCCATATGCTGCGATGAACCATGTTTCCAACATGTATGTGTGAAATAGGTGTGGTCCTCTGCTATTGGCCTTTCAAAGGTGAAATGTACAGGATGTATGTCATTAACGGTGTGTGTGTATGTGACCGTTGTATGGTACGCATCACAATTGCTCTGGAATTTTCAGTGTCCTAATCGGTATATCAGCAATGCTCCATGAGGCAACACTCTTATTCTGATAGTTAGAGATAAAGGTGTGCAAAAATGATTAGCCAAACCATGTTATGGTGATAATTATCAGTGTTTAAATTAGTTCATAAAGTTGTGATGGTGATTACATTTAAAAGAAATTGTTCACAATATGTTGCCGCCTACGCAAACCAGCGGCCGTGTTTTGTTGTTCCCACTCATGTTGCAGGCCACCATCCTCCTCTTCCTTCTCTTCAGGCATGTGTGGCTCTGGTTCCAGGAGAGGAATGTTCCTTCTTATGCAAATATTGTGCAGGATGGCACATGTTAGAATGATCTTACAGACCATTTCAGGGGAATATAGGAGGCTACCACCAGTGATGTTGAGGCACCGGAATCTCGACTTGAGGATGCCGAAGGTCCTCTCAACTATGGTGCGTGTCCTCCTATGTGGGTCATTGTAGGCACGCTCTGCTGCAGTACTCGGGTTGCCAATAGGGGTCATTATCCATGGCTGGATGCATTACCCCTGATCAGCTGAAAGAGAAAATGAATGGGATCATGTTGATGCCCCATTGATATCAGCTTGCATGGCAGTAGTTGTCCTGTGTTGTCTGTGATTCTTTTGTGTTATTGTGTTGAATCCTAGGCTTGTAGGATGTACCATCTGCATTGTGTTGTTTCCATGGCTGAAGGAGTGTTTGGCTGCTGACCGGTTGTCAGCAGTATGTTTTGGGATTTGCAGTACAGTGTGCCCTCCCTAGCATTGTGACTTGTGATACAGGTGTCCCTGTGTCTTCACTGGGGCTGAGATGATAGTTCCATACACAGGTTAAATTTGACAACGTTGTTAACACGTTCATATCAATGTACCCTGGACATACCACACCTTTAGACTTGTGCAATGGATTAATGTAAACATAACTGAGAAGGTTACAATTTGCAAGGTGACATTTAGGCAACACACTCCAAACATTGTGATCATTGACATCTTAACATTAGGCTGTACAGTTATTTCAGATGTGTGACAGGTTCAATTGTGACCTATGAAACATGGCTAGTGATGTCACGACCTCAGTGTGTTCCTGTCGACATGTTGCTGTTGTGGTGTATGTGTTGTGTGTCCTAGAGGGTTGCTGTGCAGTGTGTATATAAGTAGGTTTTTGTACTTACCAACAAGTAGTCCATTGCCATACCGTCCATCCTGGAAGTGTTGATTGATGGTGCTGTGACGAAAGATGAATGAGTCATGAACTTTCCCAGGATATTTTGCCACGATGTTGGTGATCAATCCTTGGTGATCGACAATGGCCTGCACATTGATGGAATGTGTGTGCTTCCTGTTGCGGTAGAGGTGTTTAGTTGCAGCAGGTGGCAAAAGGCGTACATGTGTGCAGTCGATTGCACCAAGGACGTGTGGGAAGCCACTAATGAGGTAGAACCCCTGTTTTGTTTCCTGCTGCTTCTGCAGTGTGTTAGGGAAGCAGATGTGGCGGGTGTGAGTCCAATGATGGCATCCAGTACTTTGGGCAAAAAGGCAGAGAATGATGGCTGTGATATTCTGGCAACCAGGGCACCAGTTGTTTGAAAAGAGCCACTTGCCAGCATGTGAAGTATAGCAAGCAGCTTGGTTTCTGTTGGGATGGTGCGGGGTGTCAGCAAGGTGGGTGCCAACTGTGGCTCTATGTTTCGCAGCAGCTGCTGAATGGCCTGCCAGTTCAACCTGTACCTCTGGATGATGTCATGTTCCCTGAGGCCATGAAGGGTTGTTCTGGGGCGGAATATCCTCTCCTGCCTTCTGTGCTGCCTTTGGGGTCCCTGCTGGTGTTGTGGTAGCTGCTATTGTTGTTGCTGGGCTCTGCGTCTGCGTGCACGCTGGATGAGAAGCACCTACATGTCTCCCTTTTGCTGCCCTGCTGCTCTGCTGTTGCTTCTGTGTGTTCTGATTAAATACAGGTGTGTTTGCCCCATTTTAACACCTGCCCTGACCCAGGTGTTAAATTTTGACGCAAATCGGGCTGTGTTTCATTTTCCGGCTCCGCCTCCCGGTCGTGCGTCATTTTTTGCCCAAAAGCATAAATACGACGCACGGCCGTTTAAGTCATTTTTTGGACAGGAACGCCTACCTTGCATATGATTAATACAAGGCGGGTTGCAGCATCCAAAAAATTACGCCCACAGCGGATTTTTGTCATCCGCAGGCTCGGGCGTCAAAGTTTAAATATGGGGCAAGGTTTGCGCTGAATGTGCGTCAAAATGTTTGACGTTCATTCGGCACAGACAGTGTATAAATATGCCACATACATTTTTAGTAGTCGAAGTTTGGGGATCCCGAAAATAGTAATCTTACTCCAAAGTGTAAGCTTACTCAAAAGTGTTAACTTATCATTTTAGATCAGACCTTGAGAATTCCTATTGCACTTCCCCCCTTACTACCTCATAAGGGATACTTGAGAGACTCCACCACTCACCTGCTGAGACACCACAGGCCGGCTCCTCTGTCCCACTGCATCTATCTACTTGGATAACCAACCAGTATTATCATGCAAACTCTATTATTCGTTAGTGACTACGAGCAAGGCAGAACAATTAAATCTTCTGTAACTTTGGGGTAGTAGTGGGCTGTGCCACAATATCCATTTTTAAAGGGATCATCCAATGAAGAGGAAAAAAGGTCGTCTTTACCCAATCCTGTATCACTGCCAGTCACTAACAATTGGCAATCTAAGTGGTTCTTGGTTTGATGACGTCTTGATTTTGAAGCATACTGTCTCATCATTTACGGATAGCCACTTTAAAGAGTTATTAATTTAGAAATGATTTGGATACGTCAGTGTGAAATATTTCATTACACTATTAATGGCACACAAATGCATATCATCTGTCAAGTCAATGTCTACTTTGTGCTGACTGGTGTGATATGTTAAGCAATATATCAAACAAGAAAATTAAATTGTATAATACCTTTTATTATTATTAATAAAACCTATTTACATAAATCAATAACAACGAGGAAGCCTCCAATCATGATGGCATTAACTAGACACTGACAAGGAAAGACGTTGCACTTTGAAACAAAATTAACGTCAAAATCATAATGGACTTTTTGGCAGTAGAACATAGGCGATCTGTTGACCCTTCATTTGTATGAAAAATAATGAAATGTGAGCAATTGGATTAAAAGTTAGCGTGCTGTTTTGAAGTACGTTCTTAATGGGGGATTCACCATTTATAACAAAGATTTTAAATCAACCTCGTCCATGTGAATGCTGACTCAAAAACCCTTAAGGCAACCTCATAAATCTATTTCTGTCTGAAAGCGCCAACCGCTTACTGCTGCAAATTATTGTTCTGCTCTTCATTTCCCATTGCAGTCATGGCAAAGTGAAACTGAGTTATCATTCGAAAAGCACCAGAGCAGCACTTTTCAGAATTGCTACTTAACAAGAATATTTCATTCATATGTGTTCATTTATCATTTATGCATTTCAGCGTTTTCGGATGTGGGACCTAATTTCTCCCAGTCACAATCACGAAATCAAACTGCACCTCAAAATATCCCAAACGGTACTGTTGCCTACTTGTTTAAGTCACAGGTTTAGCTATTAACAGCAGAATTGCTAAAAACAAGTGCATACCAGTCATGAAATAGTGCTCATGGTGATAAACTCAAAGTTATCATTTCAGTTGACGAAACACGTATGTTAAGCACATGAGAAAAAACTAGGGGACAATAAACTATCCATTTTTGAGGAACCAAAACACTGTGAATTGGAGCTTGCGATTGCCAAAATGTATTTCCAACTATGCAAATTAAATTTTAGCTTAAGGTAATGTTTTAAAGAGTCCTGAAATGGGACTACAAATGGGTAGCAATCCAGCATTCCGAATAGCCGTGTTTGTTACTGCTGAACCTTAATAATGAATATTCATGCATTTTGAGTGTTGAATTTGCGTAGAAAATGTATTGACTTAGAGAAGAATAATGCACGCATTTGAATAGCGCCCACGTAAGTGGCCGCCAATGTTCACGAAGTGTACTTATTAATAGCTTATTAATATGAAATGTTGAGTTTATGTTTGATTAATGTAGCAATATTAAGAATTATGCCTTATGTATTAGCTTTATTAATCTTAGGCCTTAACTTAGCGAGGCCTTGGCCTAGTTGCACGGCCTCATGTCAAGCTGCATTTTCTTAGGTTTTTTATAAATTGGTTGTTTAGAGAATTAAATTGTGATTTTCCAAATCGTAGCTGAAGTTAGTTCTGATGAGAAACTGCTTGCTTGAAGATGTTGTACTAGCTAGTTAAACATTGTATGTCGTAGTATGTGTAAGACTGACCTTCCCAGGAGAAGACAATGGATGCACTGACTGGAGTATAAGCTGCAACAATATTGATACCTGACAAGCAGAATGGCTAGAACGGGAGAAAATGAGCCAATCATCGGCATGTGAACTGTGTAGCAGTAAAACTTTAGATTGGGGTTTTTATTTTCATTGGACTAAATGCAAACATGTGATTCTTTGACCAATAAGGACTGGGGAAATAGTTTTAGGAAATCTAACTTTGTCGGACTGCACTGAGAGAAGACACACCATTAGCTCTATTCTTTCGAACTGTCTAGGAAGGCCATTCTCCCCTTTCTTTCTGAGCATTACTATTCTGTCCGAACTGCATGAAGAGACTTTGCTTTTCTGAACTTTGATGCTATATCCTGATGCCTTACTGACCAAACTGATGTTTTGTTGACCAAGACTGTCACAGCTGGCTGAACCATACTGAGGCAAGGTATAATACGAAGTTACTGATTGTTATGTCTTTTTGCTTTTCTTTCTAGGTACCAACCGCTATTTTGATAGAGCCATTGCTAGATGTTTTCCAAATGTGTGTGACTAAATTGTTTTGCTTGAAGTCCAAACATGCTATTCTAATCTGATGTCAGTTAGGGTACACACTGATGAAGTTCGCTACATGTAATAGCAGTTAATGTCTTTTCTTTGCTGAATCTAAATGTATGCTTTATCGTTTGCGCAGTTATTCATGTTATTAATTTGGACTGTAACTCTAGAATATGTGGTAGCTCGGGCTTTGATTAGATTGCAATTCTTTCACTGCTTTGGTCAGCCAGTATTGTTTTTGTATGTTTATCATTTTGATACTGAGACTAAGCTACATGACATTAGCATTGTTAATATAGGGAAATAAGCATTCTAACTTTTACATCTTTTACATGAAGGTGTGGTTATTCATGACTGCAAGGTCATGGTGTGTGTAAATTACTGAGTCTTATTGATTATTGATGTTATTGATTGCTATTTGCTATCGATTTGTATTGGTATGGGGTAATATGGTGGGAACAACTCGAAGTGAAGTCAGAAGGTCCATCAGCCTATACGCGTCTCCCTTGTAACTTTACTTAATAAGGTCAGACAGGCTCACAGAGATGGTAATAGAGATTGTTGGTTTGTCCCCTAACAGCCCATCAGAGATGCCTGGTACATGGTTTGTCTCCTTAAGAGCTCATCATACAGTCCAGAGAGAGGTGCAAGAGTATTTGGTCCCAGAGATAGTAACTGAGGAATACCAGGTGCCACCAGAAATGGTGGTGGGGTTAGGGTTAATATCCTACAAAGAGCAAAATAATTTGCAGATTTTGTGAAATTGGCGACATTTTGTTTTTTTCGGATTCGATGACACAAAGTGGAAGGAAAATGTGCCCCTAAGCACTTAAGATGACTTTCCCAGAATCTTGGAGCTTGCCAGTGATTGTTTGAGGATGTTCTTGGCATTCTAGTGACGGCGTGAATGACATAGGGTTTGGGCTTGCACAGCTTATGCACATTGCAGGTGAATTGTGAGGTTTGCGAGGGTTTAGGGAGTTTACTTATTCCAAATGAAGTTGTAGAAGGAATGTGCGTACTCCAAAGTGTGAGAGTAAGGAAGTCTTCAAACTTCACATGTGTGTGGCGATTTGTGCTCAAACGTTTTCCACGTGGTTGTTGATATACCGACCCTGTATGGTCTAAGACTCCGGCGTATATTTAAAAGTGTATGAGACACTTGTTTTTGTTGTAATTTTCCTGGTTTAATAGGTCGATCAGACGTGATCGACAAGTCAGAGTGTGAGTCAAAGTGAGTGGAAGAAGTTTTCAATGGAGATTTGGCGAGTCTTATTTGATTACACAGGACAGCAAAAAAGAAGGAAGGAAAGCTAGTGGAAAAACAAACAGAAGCCCTTCCAAGAGTAGGGAGCGGAGATCAAAGGAGGCTAGGAGATCTTTGACATTTGAGGAAGAATCAGACGATGATGAGTTTATTTTACAGTTATTAAGGAATCGTTCTACACCATATGCAGCGCAAGAGAATGGTCTGAGCACCAGTGTAAATCCCTCAGCACCGACACAGGTTAACGCAACAATGAATCCAGTGCAGATTAATTCTAGAATGACACAGAGCCCTTCAGAGCAGTCTCATTGCACCTATTACTCCAGTAGAACAAAATCAGGTGCCGCAGTCAAGTGTTCCGAGAATTTACCCTGATGTACCTGTAGTGTAAACTGCCACAAACCTAATAGCGCCAACAGGACAGGTTTTCCCGAAACCAATATTGGTTCAGACAGAACCAATTCCACTTTTGCTGCTGCAAATGCATTCACAAGCAATGCCAAAGAACACTGATAAGAGGGACCCAGACAGTGACGTCTGTATTGATGAGTCAGAATACGGGAACTATGCACCCACAGAACTTGAGTGTTAGACCAAGCCCAGATGCTGTATCTGTACCTGTCACAATTGGTCCAGTTGGGTCTTTGTTCGCACAAGAGAATAAAAGTGAAAATGGACAGGGAGTCCCGAGTTAGAATTCAATGGGGGAGAACTTAATGGGACTATCCGAATAGTCTCTCCTATGGGACTGGCCTTTGATGGAATAATATCATTGCTAGACCTTAGTCCATTTGGAGTTTATCTGGATACTGTCATAGGGTTGAACGTTAGTCAGAGCCTGAAATTACTGACGCTGCAGTCCCCGAATACAGTTGTGCAACAAGTGCCACATGCCCAGGCCAACAATATCTTGCTGCAAGGTTTGACTGCCCAACAATTGACTGAATGATTAGACAAGCTGAATCCCCTGCAGAGGGCTCCTAGGGGAGAGGAGTACTTGAACCACACAAGACTAGGAATGGAAGCGGGGGAGCCCATTGAAGGGACTATGGGTGTGAACAGACTGGAGTCCTCCACAGAAGCAGAGTTGAGATATCTGTGCCCGAAAATTACAAGTGAAGTGATCAATATGCATCAAAGATTAGCAGACCTGGCAGAGAAGTAAGGCATAGAAATAGAGAAAACAAAGCATTAGAAAATGAGTTACAGATTATATTTTGACATAAAACACTTTGAACACATGAGACCAGTAGGAATAAAGGCACACCTTAGGGACTTACTCCAAAATGTTCACACTTGGGGATCCTTAGACAAATGGGAAGGCAGATGGGCAAAGGAAAGAGATAAAAGAAAAAGAGATTCTGCGGACCGGATTGCAAATGTGCAGCAGGGCAAGAATCCAGTGAAAATTTTAACAATAAGAGAGATTACAGGAGGGAATTTTGTTCATATCCCTTGGAGAAGAAGTGATATTCTGTCTTTTACAAATGACTACCCCAGGTTGAGAGAGAAGCCAGTAGAATGGTACCATCAGAGAGACAGGTTTGTGAAACTTGCAAAGTGCCTGTGGGAAGACTTGAACACAGAGATAGTAGTTCCAGCTGATTTATGGATGGAGTGTAAGAGGAGTATATATTGGCTGACAAAAGAACCAGAGAGCTATCCGAATACGGGTGCGCCATCTCCTAAAGTAATGAAATAGTACTATAAGGCGATTTCATTTTTGAAGATGAGAATCTCTCCCAAAAATATTGACTAGCAGAGAATAGACAGAACAGCTCAAGACATATGATTCATTTTGTGTTCAGGTTTGTGGAAGGATGGAGGCCTGCAATTAGTCAGATGATTAGGACTCATTTAATTTGCTGGCAAGCAAAGCTGATTGATGAGGTGTTGCAGTATGCAATGTCCTGTAATGACCAGATTGAGATGAAGCAGAGAAAATTGAAGGACAGGGCGATGGTGATGCAGATTAAAGCAGCACAAACAGAGATGCAGGGAAATTTTCCACAGCAACAGCAGCAGCAGCAGGGAAATGTGGTATTTCAAAATCAGATGAGAGGTAGAGGTCGCAGAGGAATTGGTAATGGAAACCGTAGTCCCGATTTGAATACTGTATTGGTCCAGAATGATGTGCAGGGAATGAGTGTTGCCTTGTCATGCTTGCGGAGCGGTCAGACATTGGAAGTGGGAGTGTCCGATGATGGTGCAGAAAGGTGTTGTTCAGCAAACAAGTGACATCAATTTGTTAAAAAAACATGAGAGGATTGAGAATGAGAGGTCATAAATCATATTTTCATGATGATGTGAATCAGATGCAAAATTTACAACCTGTGCAGCAGGTGCAACTGTCACGTGTATAAATGACACAGTTTCAGTCAATGCAACAGCAGGTTCAAATGGTACCTAGACACCAAATTCAAATACCTCAAGTCCCAATGGAACAGCAGCAGTTGATGCTTCCTCAACAAGTCACAGGTCAGAGTAATAACACAGTAAACCAATTTCCGTTACACAGTGAGAATGGAATAGACGATGATTGGGTGAGCGAGAGTTCGGATGAGGAGGAATGTGTGCTTGCAGCTTCATTAGAAGTAGATCAGAAAGGCCCATATGTGAAGGGAAAGGTAATGAGTCACAAAGTTTCATTCTTGGTTGACACAGGAGCTACACGCTCTACAGTGAGAACTGCAGAAGTTCCGAACTTGCCCCTTTCAGGTAAAACAAACCAGATTGTAGGATTATCAGATCAGTATTTGACCAACCCAATTACAGAACCAGTTAAGGGTAAAATTGGCAACTGTAAAGAGCTGCAAAAATTTGTAGTCTGTGATTCAAGTCCCGTATCCCTACTGGGAAGAGACTTGCTGGGTAAAACCAGGTGCTCGATTACTTGTTCAAACAATGGAATCAAGATACAGACGAATAGTGGTGATGAGAATGACCCAGCTCCACAGACTGAGTGTGAGACAATAAATGATGAGTACCCCCTGATTAATTTATTTCCAGTATTCACTTTGAAGGCGCTTCCTCCTGATTTACAGGGAACAGTTAAAGAAGAGGTGTGGAATTTGACAGGGAAAGAGATTGGCCTGATAAAGGGAGTTGAGCCAGTTAAAGTTCCTGTTAAGCCAAGCACAATTTTTCCTCAGTCTCCCCAGTACCACAGGCCACAGGATATCCTTATGAAGGTTACCCACATAATTGCAGAATTTGTAAAGTAAGGGGTCTTGAAAGAAGTGTTGAGCAGCCGAGGTAATTCACCGATATTGGGATTGAAAAAGCCCTGTGGGAAAGTTTGACTTGTCCAGGATTTGAGAAAAATAAATGACATTGTGATCAATTGTTGCCCTGTGGTGACAAATCCAGCCGTGATTCTGTTCCAGATCCCATGTGATGCTGAATGGTTCACCATTATAGACTTATCAATAGCCTTCTTTTCTGTGCCTCTACACGAGGATAGCCAATTTCTCTTTTGTTTCAAATGTTTGGAACAAGTTTACTGTTGGTGTCGAATTCCTCAAGGGTTTTCAGAGTCACCTTCCATATTCAATCAGATCTTGAAAAATAATTTGGAGTTGTTGCAATTGCCTTTCCAATCGATCTTGATACAGTACATCGATGACTTGCTGATTGCATCCAAAATGAAGGAAGAGTGCAAGTATGAAACGATTGCCTTACTGAACCATTTGGGGAAGAATGGTCATAAAGTGCCTCCACTTAAATAAATTACAATACTGTCAGAGAGAAGTGAAATACTTGGATCACCAGATTGGGAAGGAAATAAGCGAATATCCAGAGAAAGGGTTACAGCCATATTGCAGATGAGTCCCCGATCACCCAAAGAGATGTCAGGATGTTTCTAGGGGTGGTAGCTATTGTCGCCAATTAATCCCTAATTTTTCGGTCATTTCCAAACCATTGCAGAAGCTGACTCATAAAGAAGTCACTGATCCCCTAGTTTTAGACCAGGCTTGCATGAAAGCATTTTCTGAGTTGAGAGAATGTCTGTGTAAAGCTCCGGCTTTGGGTATGCCTGACTACAATAAGTCCTTCTCATTGTTTTGACATGAGCGTGAAGCATGTTCTTTGTCTGTCTTGACGCAGGTCCATGGAGGTGTAAACCGCCCAGTAACATATTTTTCAACTACTTTGGACCCAGTATCAGCTTTTCCAGGCTGCTTGCATGCAGTTGTACCGGTTGGACAGCGCCTCAAACAGTGTGAAGGTATTGTGAAGGGACATTCCCTACAAGTAATGGTGCCTCACTCAGTTGAAGTTTTACTTACCCGAACCAAAACCAAGAACCTGACAGGTGCAAGATTGACGCATTATGAAACCAGCATTCCAGGGTCACCAAATGTGCCTTTGAAAAGATGTACAGTGCTTATCCCGGCAACCTTACTTCCGAATGAAAATGTTGAAATTGAAAAATTGGAAGACATTGAGCGTGATTGCCTTGAACTGACTGACTTGTGCACAAAACCGAGACCTGATATCAGGATCACCCGATTGGAAGAAAATGACCAAATTATCTTTGTTGATGGTTCCTGTCTAAGAGACAATACAGGAGTACTGAGGTGCAGGATATGCGGTATGTACAATTACTGGTATACTGGAAGCATCTTAGCTTTGAGGAGTATATTCTGCACAAGTTGCGGAACTGGTAGCCCTTACTAGAGCGTGCCATGTTTCTGCTCAGCTTAAAGTTACCATCTATACGGAAAGCCAATATGGATTTTGAATAGTCCATGACTTTGGCCAGTTGTGGTCTCAGAGTTGTTCAATGCCCTCTTCTGGTTCACCAGTGAGAAATGGTGAGATAATTCGAGATTTGTTGCAAACTATCTAATTGCTTTAAGAGAATGCCATGGTGAAATGCAGTGCACACCTGAAATCGCAAGATTTTGTGTCAATGGGAAATGGATATGCGGATCAAGTTTCAAGGTTTTGTGCATTGAACTATATATTGTTCAAAGATAAGTGGGAATTGTTACCTGAAGAAGATTAAACATGTCCAAGTTATACATTGCATGTGATAGATCCATTGGAAAAATTGAGAACACTGCAGAATAATGTTGACAGGGAGGAAAAAAGATAATAGAGCAAAATTAAATGTGTACAGCGACAGGATGAATTGTGGGTTTCAGAAGAGGGTCAATTGGCCTTGCCGAACAATCTGTTGTCTCAAATGGGTTGGTGTTATCATGGTCAAACACATGTTGGGAGATGCCATAATTCGCACTTTTAAAGAGAATTGGTTCAGTCTCAGGTTTAGACAAGTTGCTGAAGGAGTTTGCCATTGTTGCGTCATTTGTCAGCAAATCAACGTGGGAAAAGGGACAGTGGTTAATTTGAGCCACAGTGGAAAAGCAGGAGGTCCATTCAGCAGGATGCAATTGGATTTAATTGGGATGCCTGTGTGTGGATGTTTGAGATATGTGCTGGTGATTGTCTGCATTTTTAGTTACTCGATTGAAGCGCACCCTACACAGAGAAATGACAGCCTCACAGTAGCAAAATTACTCCTTAGGGAACTGATACCACGTTTTGGGTTTCCAATCTCTTTAGAATCAGATAGGGGAAGTCACTTCAACAATGAGGTAAGTAAATTACTGTGTACAGCATTGAACATTGAGCAGAAGTTGCAATGTAGCTACTGCCCTGAAGCATCAGGGCTAGTGGAACAGATGAATGGTACCTTGAAATCAAGAATGGCGAAAATGTGTGCGTCCACGAATCTGATATGGCCTGACGCACTGCCGGTAGTTCTGATGACAATGAGCAACATACCCGTTAGAAAGACAGGATTGTCACTGCATGAGATCCTCATGGGCAGAGCAATGAGGTTGCCAGCAGTTCCTGCAAATGCTCTTGTGAACATGACAGATGATATGCTGATGTGGTTCTCCCTTTCTCTCAGCAGGTGGAAGCCACCACACGGCAACCATCACAAGATCAATGGCACAACCTGAGAGCTGGTGACTGGGTTGTGGTCTGAAAGCATTTGAAGAAGACATGTTTGGAACCTCGGTGGCAAGGCCCTTACCAGGAAGTTTTGATCACTACCACAGCTGTGAAGTGCGCTGGAGTTCTGAACTGAATACATGTCCTTTGGACAATAGAGAAGAGTTGTTGAGAGTACCAACAGCAACCAGACAAACCTCAGAGCTGGAAAGAGAAGAAAGAGGAACTTAGACCAAATCTGAGCAAGTTGAGAATGGTTCAGTCACTCCTGTGAGAGACAAAGGAGAAGCACTCCAGGAGAGTGGCAGTGAGCCACTATCGATTGAGGCAGCAGGACAGTCTAGTCAGAGGAGGGCTCTCCCAGAAGTAGATGATTTTGAGAGACAAATAGAGCAAACACCAAACCCCCAGGGGGAAGGACTTGAGGTGGATCAAAGCTAATGTGGTCTGACTCCTCCTGAACCAGTTGTAGGTCCATTGAGAGAAAATCCTGCAGAGCAAGAAGAAGTTTCAAGTTCAACACTGAAAAGAGCATTGACCAAGGGTCCACTGAAAGGAGATAATTAGCCGGAGTCACAAGCAAAAAGAAAGGAAGATAATTGTTGTGACAATAATCAAGGTAGAAGTAGATATGACAAGAAGGGAAGATCTGAGTGAAGGAGAATTGAATGGAGATCGAAAGTTGAAAAGAAAGAGAATAGCAAGTCAAAAGCACGCAGGCCCTGAATGGGCGTGTGCAAAAACAAGTGAATGGCAAAGAGAGTTTTTCTCTTTTTGTTTTGATTGAGACATTCCAGGTCAATATTTTGGCACTTGAAGGGAAGTAACAAACTGAACTGTCAAGCCAAATTGAGAAAAGTACAAAGAAAAAAAGAGACAGTCGAAAGTTACTGGAAAACAGCTTTTGATAACCTGAATTGATGAGATAATCTGATTTGACAAGCTGGTAAACCGATTTTTGACAAACTTACTGATTTTTGAGAAAAAGGATCCTGGAAGTGAGACTGAAGCTGTAAATAACTGCTGAAAGAAGGCTTTTGTTTTTGATTTTTGCTGCATAATTTCTAAATTTTCTCTTCTACTTTCTGATTCTTTACAGATCATGAGTAATATTAGTTAGCAGGGTAAGAAGAACAGGTGTTGTAAATACACGAGTATTGGTTTGGCACTTGTATATGTGATATTGTGTGTAATATTGAATGTGGGAATGACTGTTCTTGACAAGGGTAAAGCCAACCATACTTCAGCTTTAGAGATGACTACTGCATTAACAGCAATAGAGAAGATTAGGTTAGATGGGATGTATCTGCACGTAGACAATGCACAAGGGAAACTTTCTTCGAATGTCTTCTATCGCTTATTGAGTGAGTATGTTGAAGCGATGAATGCAAAGAATTGTTTTGTGTGTACGCAGATTCCTTCATCACTCGAAGAAGGAGTTACCTATCATAGTTTGCCTGTTACTTATGAGATAAGTTGTAGTCTGTTACTAACAAGATTCTATAACCAAGAGTACATTCAGTATTTCTATTCCAACCATGATGTAGGGTTTTCATTTGTTCCCATAATTAGGTATCTGAGTAGAGTAGCTAAAGACAATGACATAGTATTAGTGAGGGGTTTCTTTGAACCCACATTAACTTTTGGGACTTTATATGCGCAGAAGAATAACCTGACATGCTTGCTTACACCATTAGAAAAGAGCTTCTCAGAGCAGGCACATGACAGGAGAAAGGCATTAAAGGAGAAGTTGGAGAAGGGCTTAGAGAAAAGGACTTTTAGAAATAATTATGCTTTTAGTGAAATAAAAACACAAGGTAAATTAGCTTTAGATGCACAACACGTAGGGACGCTTTGTGTGTCTAGACCTAAATCTCGCACTGACACTTTGTTTATGGGAATGAGTGAATGTAGACATGTTTTCGTTCCAGAGGAAATGGACATTTATGTTGAATGGACAGGAACCAGTCATTCCTGGTATATATTACATTTGTGTACCTAATGCTTATTACCATCTTCAAAGAGGATGGTACGGCACATGTTATTTGCGGAGAGTATTCCCAAAGATATTCCAACCTGATGAGAAAAGAGAGAGTCTTCTTCTGGTATAGTAGAAGATATATTTGGAGCAATGATTCCTTTGGTAGAAGTTGTTCTGAATTCTATAAAGATTCGGAAGTTGTCTACTATTGTGGATAACATGCTGACAAATCTTTTATGAGCCATGATCCTGATAGATACAGAATTGGCAGTGGAAAGAGCTGTGACTCCTCAGAACCGCCTTGCTTTAGACATTCTTTTAGTAAAATATGGCAGAGTTTGCAAAATGCTTAATTCGAGGCATTGCTGCTCATATATTCCTTTTAAAAAGTAAAGAAATTAGAATCTTACTTACTTATCTGACTAATGAAAGTGCTGATTTGAAAGAATTGAAAAAAACAGGTATTTGGGAGAAAGTTGGCAAAGGGTTTGCTTCCGTGGAAAATTGGCTCAGCAACATTGCAAAAGGGATAATATTGAAAATAATACAAGGGATTCTGATTATTGTGATTTGCATAATTGGAGCCAGTGGAATATGTAAATTGTGTAGAGTAATTAAATTGAAGAAAATTAAAAATGATCAGAGGCGGAAAGAACTGAAAAGAGAAAAATTGTTTAGGGGAAAGTCAAAAAGGGAACGAAGATATAAGGGGATGGAGATGACGGTATTTTAGCTGAATCAAACATTTGTGTGGGAAGATTTAGTGTGATGACACACTTAGTCATCACAGGAAGGATTGTTAAAGCTGAACCTTATTAATTAATATTCATGCATTTTGAGTATTGAATTTCTGTGGAAAATGTATTGACTTAGAGAAGAGTAATGCACGCATTTGAAGATGCGCCCAAGTAAGTGGCCGTCAATGTTCACAAAGTGTACTTATTGATAGCTAATTAATTTGAAATGTTCAGCTTATGTTTGATTAATGTGGTAACATTTCTTAATTAAGAGTTATGCCTTAGGTATTAGCATTATTAATCATAAGCCTCAACTTAGCGAGGTATTGGACTAGTTACACCACCTCATGTTTAGCTGCATTTACTTAGATGTTATATAAATTAGTTGCTTAGAGAATTAAATAGTGTTTTTCCACTGTACTGACTATGGGGGTCATTCTGACCCTGGCGGCCGGTGGCCGCCAGGGCCACCGACCACGGGAGCACCGCCAACAGGCTGGCGGTGCTCCCACGAGCATTCTGACCGCGGCGGTTCAGCCGCGGTCAGAAGCGGAAAGTCGGCGGTCTCCCGCCGACTTCCCGCTGCTCGGGGGAATCCTCCATGGCTGCGGAGCGCGCTCCGCAGCCATGGGGATTCTGACACCCCCTACCGCCATCCTGTTCCTGGCGGGTCTCCCGCCAGGAACAGGATGGCGGTAGGGGGTGCCGCGGGGCCCCTATGTGCTTGTATCTGAAGTTAGTTCTCATGAGAAACTGCTTGTTAGAAGATGTTGTACTGGCTAGGGAAATGTTAGACCTGACAGCCTTAGGGTAGTCACCCCTAACTTTTTGCCTGCCTCCCTCCACTTTTGGGACACTGTTTTAGCTGGCTTTTAGACTCTGTGCACTTTACCACTGCTAACCAGTGCTAAAGTGCAAATCCTCTCTCCCTTTAAACATGGTAACCTTGGATCACACCCAATTGGACTATTTGATTTACTTGTAAGTCCCTAGTAGATTGCAATATATGTGCCCAGGGCCTGTAGATTAAATGCTACTAGTGGGCCTGCAGCACAGGTTGTGCCACCCACTTTAGTAGCCCCTTTACCTTGTCTAAGGCCTGCCATTACAAGGCCTGTGTGTGCAGTTTCACTGTCACTTCAACTTGGCATTTAAAAGTACTTGCCAAGCCTAAACTCCCCCTTTTAATACATATAACTCACCCCTAATGTGTGCCCTAGGTAACCCCTCCCCGGCCCGCTCCCTTCAAAGGCTAACATTGGGGCTGCCCTCATACATTGTTGAAGTGGTAGCTGCTGATCTCAAAGGAGTAGGAAGGTCATATTTAGTATGGCCAGAATGGTAATACAAAATCCTGCTGACTGGTGAAGTTGGATTTAATATTACTATTTTAGAAATGCCACTTTTAGAAAGTGAGCATTTCTTTGTACTTAAATCTTTCTGTGCCTTACAATCCACGTCTGGCTGGGTTTAGTTGACAGCTCCTTGTGCATTCACTCAGACACACCCCAAACACAGGGTACTCAGCCTCACTTGCATACATCTGCAGTTTGAATGGGTCTTCCTGGGCTGGGAGGGTGGAGGGCCTGCTCTCACACAAAGGACTGCCACACCCCCTACTGGGACCCTGGCAGACAGGATTGAACTGAAAGTGCACTTCTAAGCCACTCTTTGAAGTCTCCCCCACTTCAAAGGCACATTTGGGCATAAAACAGGGCCTCTGCCCTACCACCGCAGACACTTGCTGGAGAAGAAACCTGAACCAGAACCTGCATCCTGCCAAGAAGAACTGCCTGGCTGCCTAAAGGACTCACCTGACTGCTTTCTACAGAGGACTGCTGCCTTGATGTTGCCCTGCTGCCTTGCTGAACTCTTGCCCTGCTGCAGAAGTGTTCTCCAAGGGCTTGGATAGAGCTTGCCTCCTATTCCCTGAAGTCTCAGGACCAAAAAGACTTCTATCTTTCAACTGGACTCCTTGTGCGCCCAAAAATTTTACGCACAGCTTGCTCTGTGGTGAAAAATTCACCGCACGCCGATCCGGAAAGACGCCGCTCGACCCCGCAAGGAAAAGATCGACACAACGCCTGTGGTGCGACCGGAACTTCTACGCACGGCCCACCTGGACAACGCCGCCCGAGTTCCAGAGAGGAAATCGACGCAGCGCCTGCCATGAGGAAGAAAATTCCATGCACAGCCCACCGGAACAACGTGCAGCCGGACAACAAGCCCAGGATTCCACGCACAGACCCCGAGGCGTCCGAAAACCCCATGACCCACAGAGGAGACCTGTCCGCGTGCCGGAAATCTACGCACGTCTTCCCCGCGTGAAAAATAACGATGCAAGTCCGTGTATGAAGGGGTGAAACCGACACACACACCATTTTTCCACGCATCTCCTCCTCTGCGGCTCTTTGCAGTGATTTTTCACTCCAAACCAGGGGGCATATTTATACTCCGTTTGCGCCAAATTTGCGTAGTTTTTTTCGACGCAAATTCGACGCAAAACTAACTCCATATTTATACTTTCGCGTTAGACACGTCTAGCGCCAAAGTTCATGGAGTTTGCGTAATTTTTTTGCGTGAACACCTTCCTTGCGTTAATGATATGCAAGGTAGGCGTTCCCGTCTTAAAAAATGACTGCGATGCATATGCGTCGTATTTATACTCCCGGGCAAAAATGACGCCCGGGAGTGGGCGGGTCTAAAAAACCTGCATTTGCGCCGGATTTTAATGCCTGGGTCAGGGCAGGCGTTAAGGGACCTGTGGGCTCAGAATGAGCCCAGAGGTGCCCTCCCCTGCCCCCAGGGACACCCCCTGCCACCCTTGCCCACCCCAGGAGGACACCCAAGGATGGAGGGACCCACCCCAGGGACATTAAGGTAAGTCCAGGTAAGTATTTTGTTTTAAAAAAAAATTGTGGCATCCGGGGGCCTGATTTGTGCCCCCCTACATGCCACTATGCCCAATGACCGTGCCCAGGGGACAGAAGTCCCCTGGGCATGGCCATTGGGCAAGGGGGCATGACTCCTGTCTTTGCTAAGACAGGAGTCATTTCAATGGGGGATGGGCGTCGTTAAAAAATGGCGCAAATCGGGTTGTGGCGATTTTTTTGCCTCAGCCTGACTTGCACCATTTCTGGACGGCCATACGCCATTTTCCCCCTACGCCGGCGCTGCCTGGTGTACGTCGTTTTTTTTTAACGCACACCAGACAGCGCCGGCGGCTAACGCCGGCTAACGTCATTGAATAAATACGGCGCCTGCATGGCGCTTCAGAATGGCGTTAGCCGGCGCTAATTTTTTTGACGCAAAACTGCGTTGGCGCAGTTTTGCGTCAAAAAGTATAAATATGGGCCCAGGTACTTTGTGCTTGAAAGAGACTTTGGGGGTCATTACAACCCTGGCGGACGGTGTTAAAGCGGCGGTAAGACCGCAAACAGGCCGGCGGTGAAAAAATAGGAACTATGACCGTGGCAGAAACCGCCAATAAAGACAGCCACTTTAACACTCCGCCCGCCACGGTAGTACAGATAAACAGCCCGGTGGTCACCGCCAACAGACAGGCGGGAGACAAAGTAGCGCCCACAGTATCACAACCTACCAATCCGCCACCTTTTCTGGGGCGGATTCACCGTGGATAAAAACACGGCGGAAGCAGCCATTTCAAAGGGAAAACGCTCACCTCTACACACTCCACGAGGAAGGAGGACACCATGGAGCCGGAACTCCCAAAAATTCCTGCACTAGTCTTCCTGCTCCTGTACGACCATCATCAATGCCGGCGCCGAAGACAATGGTGAGTACTGCACCTACGACATAGGGGAGGGGGAGGCAAAAGTCAGGGACACACACACGAAACACCCCCACCCCCACCCCGACCCTCACCCACTACAACACACACCAATGCATATCCAAACATTACAGTAACAACCCCCAACCCCCCCGGAAGAATGCAAAGACAAAAGGAAATTAGTTCAACCATTGTAATATATCAAAATACAGGAAGCAAATATCTACAGATATATATATACACATTCAACAAAATATACATCACGATTAGTAGTGCAGGTAATGCACCATTCATTGTCCGTGGACCACTGGGCCCAAAATGCATGGGAGAGGCCCACATCAGATACCTGATCAAAACGGAGAGAACACTGCCGGGGCATCAGATAGAAATACAACAGGCACCTTAGGGGGAAGGGAAGGGGGTGCTCCTCAGCCGGATGAGTGCACCACGCCAGATCCACAACGGGGCTCCATGCCCATTGATGTATCCTGGGGAGTGCAAAGCCACAGTCTCTCAAGTCTCACAAGTGGGTGCTTTGCCCACTGGACCATCCTGGGGGGTGCAAAGCCACAGTCTCTCAAGTGGATGACAGTCTCCATTGGTTCTGGAGGGGGACTGGTGCCCAGAGTGCTTCATCCTGTGAAGGACAGAGGTAGTGGATGCATGTCTCCGCTGGTTCTGGAGGGGGACTGGTGCCCAGAGTGCTTCATCCTGTTAAGGACAGAGGTAGTGGATGCATGTCTCCACTGGTTCTGGAGGGGGACTGGTGCCCAGAGTGTTTCATCCTGTGAAGGACAGAGGTAGTGGATGCATGTCTCCACTGGTTCTGGACGGGGACTGGTGCCCAGAGTGCTTCATCCTGTTAAAGACAGAGGTAGTTGATGCATGTCTCCACTGGTTCTGGAGGGGGACTGGTGCCCAGAGTGCTTCATCCTGTGAAGGACAGAGGTAGTGGATGCATGTCTCTACTGGTTCTGGACGGGGAATGGTGCCCAGAGTGCTTCATCCTGTTAAGGACAGAGGTAGTGGATGCATGTCTCCACTGGTTCTGGAGGGGGACTGGTGCCCAGAGTGCATCACTCTCCCCATGACGGTCCCAGTTCCGTCACTGGCCCTGCCGCTCATGGGCTAGCGGTGCTTGAGTTGGCAGTCCTTGCCCTGTTCAGCGTTCTTTGCCCTGTTCAGCGGTGCTCGAGTTTGCAGTGTCTGACCTGTTCAGCGGTGCTTGCCATGGCGGTCTTTGCCCTGTTCAGCGGTCTTTGCCCTATTCAGCGGTGCTTGAGTTTGCAGTGTCTGACCTGTTCAGTGGTGCTTGCCATGGCAGTATTTGCCCTGTTCAGTGGTCTTTGTCCTGTTCAGCGGTGCTTGAGTTTGCAGTGTCTGACCTGTTCAGCGGTGCTTGCCATGGCAGTCCTCATTGCCCAGCAGGGCTGGGGGTCCTTCAATGGGCAGCTGGGCTGTGGCTGGTGGTGGCCTCCTGGCCACTGACCATGGGGCTACCCTCCTGGGCACTGACTCTGGGGGTGGCCTCCTGGCCAGTGACGATGGGGATGCCCTCCTGGGCACTGACTCTGGTGGTGGCCTCCTGGCCAGTGACGATGGGACTGCCCTCCTGGGCACTGACTCTGGTGGTGGCCTCCTGGCCAGTGACGATGGGGCTGGCGGTGGCCTCCTGGGCAGCGGGGATGATGGCGGTCTTCTCCACCGTGCTGCTCTTCCCAGACCTTGGCGATTTCTTCTGCTCCTTCCCCACCTTGGGAGGAGTCACAGCTGAGTGGACACTCCCCCCGGGACCCTTGTGAGCGGCTTTGCTGGCTGGAGTCTTCCCCCACTCCCGCCGGGCACTGTCCAACTTCTGGTACTTCACAGGGGGGGGACTGGCTGTGCTGTGGCTCCGTGTCACACTGGCTGCCCTGGTGCCCTGTGCACTCCACACACCTCTAACAGGCACCACTGGTACCGAAGATTTTTTGGCTGAGGTGCTAGTACGGTACCTATGAATTGGAGGGGGGTGGGAAAGAGGTCAAGCTTGGTCAGGAAAAGTTTCTTCGGTACACTGGGACGGGTAGCTGGAGAGGGTCTGGGAGTGGAGGAAGAGGAGGTGGTTGTAGGAGGTGTAACTTTTGTGGCTTTGGGTGCAGGTGCATGCGCTGGAGGCTGTTGTGAGGTGGATGTATGTTGCGTGGGTGTGTGCCTGCGTTTGTGTACTTTGGGAGGGGGAGTCACAGACACACTGGGAGAGGACACAGGGGACGTGTAAATGGTAGTGGGGGTGGGGGTGGTGACTGCACGTGAGCGGGGTGTGGTGGTGGGTGTGCTGGTGAGGGACCTAGTGGCTGTAGTGGTAGTGCATGCAGGTGAGAGTGTAGACAACACTGGGAGGGAGGAGGGAGACGACGAGGAGGGGGACACTGTGAAGGCAGTGGATGTTGCTGTGTCTGTATGTGTGTGATGCTTGCGTGAGTGCCTGTGGGATGTGTGGTGCTTATGTTTGCCTGAGCTTCCCTTGTGTGTTGAGGTGTGTGCAGGCTGGTCTGATGGTGTGCTTGGGATAGGCAGGGGTACAGGGGATTGGGTCTGGGTGGAGGAAGTTAGAGGGGGGAGGCTAGAGACAGGGACAATGGCTGCCATCAGTGCTGAGGCCAGAGATTGCAGGGTTCGATGAAGGGCAGCCTGACCAGAATGAATGCCCTCCAGGAATGCATTTGTGTGTTGCAATTCCCTTTGTACAACCTGGATGGCATTCAAAATGGTAGACTGCCCAACAGTGAGGGACCTGAGGAGGTCAATGGCCTCCTCACTGAGGGCAGCAGAGGTGACAGGGGCAGGGGCTGAGGTGCCTGGGGCGAAGGTGATGCCCACCCTCCTGGGTGAGCGGCCACCAGGCGAAGGCTGAGGGGCTGCTGGGAAGGCGGTGCTGGTAGGGGGGGTGGTGGCTGTACCTGTAGAAGTGGGGGGCACAGATTTTGCCGCCACCACAAGAAAGCTCCCATCGGAGGACGAGTCTGTGTCGCTGGTTGCAGATCCGGTGACCGCCGTGAAGCTCCCCTCGTCCTCCGTCCTGGGATAGGTCCTACATGGATATGGTCGACATCTGCACACATAGATGACACAGGGGCACAATGTGTTTCAGCAGGGCAGACAACACTCTGGACAACACGTTGGAAAACATAGGCTGGGACATCCCTGATGCCATGGCCACAGTGGTTTGAAATGACCCACTTGCTAGGAAATGGAGCACTGATAGCACCTGCATTTGAGTGGGGATTCCTGTGGGAGGGCGGATTGGTGACATCAGGTCAGGCTCCAACTGGGTACACAATTCCTGGATTGTGGCACGGTCAAACATGCAGGTGATGATTAAATGTCGCTCCTCCATTGTCAACAGGTCCACCAGCGGTCGGTATACCGGAGGATTCCGCCATCTCCTCACATGTCCCAGCTGACATTGCCTAGGAAGGACAATAGCGACCACAGAGTCAAGCAGTTCAGAGGTATGTACCTACAGCTACACAGAACACAAAACAAATTCCAAAAGAGTTGTCTGTATGTGTGTGTAGTCCAGGCCTCAGTATGTGTGACGCAGTAGAAAATGAAGCCATGTGGGCCCCTGAAATGGTGGATGCCTGACCTCTAAACTGGGACAATGGGATGTGAGGTAACTGCGCTGGCGTTATACACCGTCGCGGTAGGCGGTCGTAGACTGCGGAGCAATGCTGCATTGGTTAACATTGGACCCTATGGGTCCCAGGAGCCAATGATGAAGTGCGCCGGCGGTGATGATACGCACCGCCGCGGACATCACCACTGCGGACGTGACCGCCATTTTCTATCTGTTCAATCACTCGATACCTGATCTTCGACAGGAGAGGACCTATACTGCAAGTGCCGCTGTGACCTCGGTCTGGAAGAGACAATGGCACGTGCGTCTGGGGAAAAGGCCCCTGCCTTCACTGCACAGGAGTTGGAGAAGCTCATGGACGGTATCCTCCCCCAGTACACGCTACTCTACGGTCCTCCAGACCAACAGGTGAGTACATAGGGTGCAAGTTGTATGGGCTATGCCTGGGTGGAGAGGGCTGGATGTAAGAAGGAAGGGGGCACAGTTCAGCGAACATGAATGAGTGTGAATGCATGTGCCACATGGCAAGGGCAGGGTTGTGGGCCACTCACTTCGACGGTGCAGTTGTTAATGACTTCTCTTCTTCCCCTGTACATGTCATGTGGGTCAGCGCCCACCAGAAGAAGGATATTTGGCGTGCCATCGCCAAGGACGTCCGGACCCTGGGGGTCCACCAGAGACGGAGCACCCACTGCGGTAAAAGATGGGAGGACATTCGCCACTGGAGCAAGAAGACGGCGGAGGCTCAGCTGGGGATGGCCTCCCAACGTGGGATGGTTGCCCGTCGCACCATGACCCCCCTGATGTTCCGGATCCTGACAGTGGCCTACCCTGAGTTGGATGGGCGCATGAGGGCATCACAGCAGACACAAGGGGGCGAGTACACTCTGACTTTGCGCGCAGTGGAGGTGTCTGGGTGGGGAAGGAGGGCTGTGGGTTTCCCTTGGCCAGGGCGAGTTCCGTAGGCTAGGCCCCTCCGTAATGCAGGCCATGTGGCACCCCACCCCACCTCTGTAGAGTGCCAAGTACAGGTATTCATGCCCCTGTGTCATCTATGTGTGCAGTTGTCGCCCATAGCCATGTAGGCCATATCCCAGGAACTGCATATGTAGAGGCCAAGAGCGCGTCATAGTGCAGGGGGCTGCTGTGTTTGTATTGTCCGCCAATGGTTGCGGTAAGCCATGCACTCAACCTGTCTTTCTTCTGTCCCCCCCCCCCTTTTGTGCTCTCCCTGTTCCTCTGTGCATCAGCATCATCAGGCGGAGGTACAGTGGCACCGGAGCACGAGGGGGCTGCATCCCACATGGCCTTGGAGGGCCACACCACGGACTCTGAGTACACCAGTTGGACGGAGGGCGAGGGGAGCTTCACAGCGATCACCGGATCAGCAAACAGTGACACAGACTCGTCCTCCGATGGGAGCTCCCTTGTGGTGGCGGCACCATCTGTGCCCCCCACTTCAACAGGTACAGCCGCCACCGCCCCTACCAGCACCGCCCTCCCAGCAGCCCCTCAGCCTTCGGCCCGTACCCGCTCACCCAGGAGGGTGGGCATCACCTTCGCCCCAGGCACCTCAGCCCCTGCCCCTGTCACCCCTGCTGCCCTCAGTGAGGAGGCCATTGACCTCCTCAGGTCACTCACTGTTGGGCAGTCTACCATTGTGAATGCCATCAAGGGTTTAGAAAGGGAGTTGCAACACACTAATGCATTCCTGGAGGGCATTCATTCTGGTCAGGCTGCCCATCATCGAACCCTGCAATCTCTGGCCTCAGCACTGATGGCGGCCATTGTCCCTGTGTCTAGCCTCCCCCCTCCAACTTCCTCCACCCAGACCCAATCCCCTGTACCTCTGCCTATCCCAAGCACACCATCAGACCAGCCTGCACACACCTCAACACACAAGGGCAGCTCAGGCAAACATAGGCACCACACATCCCTCAGGCACTCACACAAGCATCACCCACATACAGGCACAGCAACATCCACTGGCTCCACTGTGTCCCGCTCGTCGTCGTCTCCCTCCTCTCTCCCAGTGTCGCCTACACTCTCACCTGCATGCACTACCACTACAGCCACTAGGACTCGCACTAGAACACCCATCACCACACCCCGCTCACCTGCACTCACCACCCCCATTACCATTTACACATCCCCTGTATCCTCTCCCACTGTGTCTGTGACGCCCCCTCCCAAAGTACACAAACGCGGGCACACACACACCGAACATCCATCCACCTCACGACAGCCTCCAGAACATGCACCTGCACCCAAATCACCTAAAGTTACACCTCCTACAACCACCTCCTCTTCCTCCACTCCCAGACCCCCTCCAGCTACCCGTCCCAGTGTTCGTCAGAAACTTTTCCTGAGCAACGTTGACCTCTTTCCCACCACCCCCCATCCAATTCATAGGACCGTAGTAGCACCTCAGCCCAAAAAAGTCCGGTACCAGTGGTGCCTGTTAGAGGTATGTGGGGTGCACTGGGCACCAGGGCAGCCAGTGTGACACGGAGCCAAAGCACAGCCAGTCCCCCCTGTGAAGCACCAGAAGTTGGACAGTGCCCGATGGGAGAGGGTGAAGACTCCTGCCGGCAAAGCCACTCACAAGGGTCCCGGGGGTGAGTGTTGAGTCAGCTGTGACTCCTCCCAAGGTGGGGAAGGGGCAGAAGAAAGCGCCAAAGTCTGGGAAGAGCAGCACGGCGGAGAAGGCCGCCATCATCTCCGCTGCCCAATACGCCACTGCCAGCACTATCGTCACTGGTCAGGAGACCACCGCCAGAGTCAGTTCCCTGGAGGGCAGCACAATCGTCACTGGTCAGGAGACCACCACCAGAGTCAGTGCCCTGGAGGGCAGCACAATCGTCACTGGTCAGGAGACCACCGCCAGAGTCAGTTCCCTGGAGGGCCCCGGCAGCCACAGCCCCTCTGGGCAATGAGGGACCGCCATGGCAGACACCGCTGCACAGGTCAGAGACAGCAAAGTGAAGCACCACTGAACAGGGCAGAAACCGCCATGGCAAGCACCGCTGAACAGGGGAAGCACAGCTGATCAGGGCAAAGACCGCCATGGCAAGCACCGCTGAACAGGGGAAGCACCGCTGAACAGGGCAAAGACCGCCATGGCAAGCACTGCTGAACAGGGCAAAGACCGCCATGGCAAGCACTGCTGAACAGGGCAAGCACTGCTGAACAGGGCAAAGACCGCCATGGCAAGCACCGCTGAACAGGGGAAGCACCGCTGAACAGGGCAAGCACCACTGAACAGGGCAAAGACCGCCAACTCAAGCCCCGCTATCCCATGGGTGGCAGGGGCAGTGACGCAACTGGGACCGACACGGGGTGAGTGATGCACTCTGGGCACCAGTCCCCCTCCAGAACCAGTGGAGACTGTTATCGACTTGAGAGTCTGTGGCTTTGCACTCCCCAGGATGGTCCAGTGGGCAACCCACCCACTATAGAGACTTGTGAGACTGTGGCTTTGCACTCCCCAGGATATGGCAGTGGGCAACCCACCCACTGTAGAGAATTGAGAGACTGTGGCTTTGCACTCCCCAGGATGGTCCAGTGGGCAACCCACCCACTGTAGAGACTTGAGAGACTGTGGCTTTGCACTCCCCAGGATATGGTAGTGGGCCACCCACCCACTGTAGAGACTTGTGAGACTGTGGCTTTGCACTCCCCAGAATATGGCAGTGGGCAACCCACCCACTGTAGAGACTCGAGAGACTGTGGCTTTGCACTCCCCAGGATGGTCCAGTGGGCAACCCACCCACTGTAGAGACTTGAGAGACTGTGGCTTTGCACTCTCCAGGATATGGCAGTGGGCAACCCACCCACTGTAGAGACTTGTGAGACTGTGGCTTTGCACTCCCCAGGATGGTCCAGTGGGCAACCCACCCACTGTAGAGACTTGAGAGACCATGGCTTTGCACTCCCCAGGATATGGCAGTGGGCAACCCACCCACTGTAGAGACTTTAAAGACTGTGGCTTTGCACTCCCCAGAATGGTCCAGTGGCCAAGACACCCACTTTAGAGACTTGAGAGACTGTGGCTTTGCACTCCCCAGGATGGAACAGTGGGCAACCCACCCACTTGTGAGACTTGAGAGACCGTGGCTTTGCACTCCCCAGGATGGTCCAGTGGGCAACCCACCCACTGTAGAGACTTGTGAGACTGTGGCTTTGCACTCCGCAGGATACATCAATGGGCATGGATCCCCGTCGTGGATCTAGCGTGGTGCTGTCATCCGGCTGAGGTGCCCCCACTTCCCTTCCCCCTGAGGTGCCTGTTGTATTTCTATCTGATGCCCCTGAAGTGTTCTCTCCGTTTCTGGACAGGTATCTAGTGTGGGCCTCGCCCATGCATTTTGGGCCCAGTGGTCCACGGACATTGGATGGTGCATACCTGCACTACTGATCGTGATGTATATATTTTGGCATTTGTAAATATTTCTGTATATATTAGTGTAGACGGGTGTTTTCCACTGCGCTTACAGACTCCTCCGACTGGCGCCGTTCGAGCGCGTTGGAGGACGGAGTTTACCGTTCCCATGGTAACATGGGGGTGGCATCAGACTCCTGGGACTCTGATTCCCGGGTCCCGGGCACAGTAAAAAGAGACGACGGACGCAAAGAAGGAACGGAGGAGTCTTCCGAGGCAACGGCCTCGAGAGGAGGAGGAGATCGAGTATCGGAAGACGCGGCGGCCGCGGCAGAAGAAGACGAGACTGGGAAGCCGGAGCTTCCCAAACCAAGGACAAGACTCGAGGAGAGGACCAGCCCGCAGGAAACTAGCACTTTCCGCCACGTACCAGGAGGGACGTGGCTAAACAAGGTACGGTCCTTGCTAAAGGACACACTAACCATTCATAAACAGAGAACAGGGGAGGGGAGAGAGGGAAGGGAGGAGGAGGTGGGGGAGAGGGGTTAAAAAGGGGGAAACCACTGCTGATAACTAGAAGTACAGAGACAGCCTATAACCTTGAACCTGATTGATAGCACGGATCTACAGGGGAGCACTAAAGGTGTTTGAGTGCAGCACCTGTGTTTCTGCCTTCATCACACACACAACCGGGTCTCTCTCTCTCTCTCTCTCTCTCTCTCTATCCTACTTTTGCGGTAGAGATATATCTGCGCCTGACTTACCTTCCATTCCGCTCCTTTGTTTTTGGTACACCCGGGAGTCCACATCAAGTAGGCGCCAGTCAAGAGGGGAGCCTAGAAAGAACACCAAGAGAGAGACATTAAAGAAGAAACCGAACGGAAACCTAAATCACAACAAGTTTTGCACAAATTCTTAAATAAATATCACCGTTATCTAAAATAAGTCTCAGAGTCCTTCATACCACCCTCGCACCCCGTAACAGTGGTGTCAGAAGTGGGATGCAGATAGGTGGTACGAAGTAACCGGCAAAGATGGGAGACAAGCAAACTCTGGAGGACATGATTCAGCAACTAGCTGAAGGTCAAAGGCACCTACAGCTCGTATGGGAGGCGCATCAGAGGGAGGCAAAAGAAGACCGGGAAGCCCTGCAAACCGCATTAAAGAGCCAAGCTACCATCATGGCTAATAATCAATTGGTACACAAAACTGCATTACAGAAATTAACTGATACCATTGCAGCAAGTAAAGTACATCCGAACGTCCCGAGTTCCGTCCTGCAGAAATTTCAAGAGGGGGAGGACCCCGACGCGTTCTTCACGAACTTCAAACGCGTGGCCTCCTCGGCCCAGTGGCCCGAAGAACGCTGAGGTCAATACATTGCCCCTCTCTTAACAGGTATATTACAGACGGCGTACCAAGCTGCCAACCCAGGGGGTACTACACCCTATAAAGATATCAAGAACAGTATATTAGAAAGGGTGGTCCACGACTCCGAGTATTATAGAATGAGGTTTCGGAAAATTAGGTGGGGACAGAGTGAGGATCCCAGAACCTTCTATTTCAAAGTTAAAGACCTCGGGTTAAAATGGTTGGGACCGATGGGGACAGAAAGAGAGGACGTTATCAAGGCGGTCATACTGGAGCAATATTTAGACTCGCTTCCTGGCTCTACTAGGAGTTGGATAAGGCAACACCCAAAAGTTGACACCGAAAGGGCGGTAGATCTAGCCTGTGCCTATCACAGATCTGCTGAGTTTAAGAATCTGGGGATCAAAGTCAATACCAAACCTCCTGTGGTACCCCTCAAATACCCAGCACGATGACTACCGGAAGATCCAGGACCAAGTCAGAGTGGAGAGACGGCCCCCATGCAACAGCCCCAATGTTACAGCTGTGGGGAGTGGGGCCACATAGCCAGAATGTGCCTGAGGAAAGGCGACAGGGTAGAACCCATGGAAATCGGGGTCACTAGGGGTAGAGTACTGTGCACCGGTATGGGAAACCTTAGGTTCAAACAAACCATCAAAATAAATGGAAATCCCATACAGGCGCTCATAGACTCAGGGTGCAGTCAGTCGGTGATACGAGGTAACCTGTTAAGTCGTATGGACCAAACTTCCAACCAATGGGTTTCCATCTGCTGCATCCACGGGGACATAACCAACTACCCTTTGGCTCTGGTGCAAATAGAATGGGAAAAGCATCAGGATTTTCTACCGGTAGGAGTCATGGATCGGTTAGTAGAGGACTGTCTCATAGGTACTGACTATATCAGATTCTCCAAACTATTAGACAAAGTGAGGTCTCCCATAATGTCTCCAAACTGGTGGACTGAAGCACCCTTTCATAACAGTCCTATTGAGAAACCTCCAACCCGTGTAAAACTAACTAGACGAGAAAAAAGACAAGGGAAACAAAACTATCAACTCTCAAGATCCGGACAGATACCCGAGAAAGTGGTAGCCAGTAAATTGACTCCCTCTCTCTCTTTTCGAGCTAGTCAGCGAGAGGACCCCACACTATGTCATGCGTGGAGAAGTGCAAAATCCGAATCCACTAACGAGGTGGGTCCCTATTTTTTAATCCAAAAGAACCTTCTATATAGGATCATCAACTCCACCCAAGGGGAAAAGAAACAGCTGGTAGTACCCGAGTCCTATCGTACACAAGTCCTATTTCTGGCACACAACCAACCAGGGGGTGGGCATTACGGTAGGGAGAAAACAGAGGAATACCTATTAAGACGATTCCATTGGCCTGGGGTTTATGCCCAAATTAGAAAGTATTGTGCCCAGTGCCCTCGCTGTCAAATGATAGACCCAGGATCTCTTAGGAAGGCCCCTTTACAACCACTTCCCATTATTGATATTCCGTTTACTCGCATCGGTATGGATCTGGTCGGACCCCTCTTACCCTCCACAAAAGGGTACACCTATATATTAGTCTTAGTCGACTACGCTACTAGGTATCCTGAAGCAATTCCACTCTCTAGTATGACCACAAAGGCAGTAGCCCAAGCCATGATCACCTTCTTTTCTAGAGTGGGGTTCCCACAGGAAATACTAACGGATCAAGGAACGCCTTTTATGTCTGCCCTCATGAAACAGATCTGTAAAGTCCTGGGGATTAGGCAGTTAAAAACCTCGGTCTATCATCCCCAAACTGACGGTTTAGTGGAACGCTACAACCGTACTATTAAGACCTTGTTGAGGAAAACTGTTGAGGATTCAGGGAGGGATTGGGACCAGAAACTACCTTTAGTCCTCTGCGCCATCCAGACCCATGAGCAGACATCCATGGGACATAGCCCCTTTGAGCTAGTGTTTGCGAGACAGCCACGAAACCTACTCGACATGGCAGCCGAGGGGTGGGAAGAAGAGGGGGAAGAAGAAAGGCCCCTGTTAGAATATGTCACTAAATTAAAAACCCAACTACAGGTCGTGTGGTATGATGTCCGGAAACATCTAGAGAAAGCCCAGAGAAACCAAAAGACTTATTATGATCAGGGGACCAAAATTCGTTCCTTCCAACCGAATGACCAAGTCCTGATATTACGACCCTCATCCGAAAACAAACTCTTAGCCAGGTGGCAGGGACCCTATGAGATCTTAAAGTCCATTTCCCCAGTCACATATCTGATTGAATTATCTCAACACCCTAAAAGGACGCAAATATATCAAGTCAATTTGTTAAAAAAATGGGAAGAACCAGAAGATACCACAACACCCTCCGCTACAGGATTTTTAGTAACCCCAAACACAGCTTTAGGGATGGACCTATTCCCTACAAACAGGGAAGAGGCATGGGAAGCCCCACGTGTGAATAGTTCTCTTACAGAGAATGAGAGAGCCCAACTCACAGCACTCTTAAAAGTACATTCACAGTTTTTTTCAGGGACCCCGGGAAGAACCAATTTAAATCAACACCACATTAGAACCCCTGAGGGGAAAACCGTCCGGTTATGACCCTACCAGATCCCGGAAGTGCGGAAACACCTCATTGAAGAGGAAGTACAAAAGATGCTAACCCTCAACGTTATTGAACCCTCTACAAGCCCATGGTGTTCTCCTGTGGTCATAGTACCAAAACCGGACGGTTCCGTCCGGTTCTGCATTGACTTCTGCAAATTAAACGAAATATCCCTCTTCGACACATACCCCATTCCGCGGGTTGACGATTTACTTGAGAAATTAGGGAATGCCCGGTATATGTCAACCTTAGACCTGACGAAGGGATACTGGCAAATTCCACTTGCTCCTGTAGACAAAGAAAAAACAGCCTTTTCCACACAGTCAGGGCTCTATAATTTTACTGTTCTTCCTTTTGGCCTCCATGGGGCTCCAGCCACGTTCCAACGCTTAATGGATCATCTCTTAAAACCATTCCAAGCGTTTGCAACGGCGTATTTAGATGATATCGTCATCTTCAGTGATACATGGGAAGAACATTTACAACACCTACACAAAATATTCCACACATTGTATGAGGCAGGCCTCACGGCCAACCCAAAGAAATGCGACCTAGGAAACAACCACATCGCGTATCTCGGATACTTTATAGGAAACGGGTTTCTACAGCCCCAAAAAAAACAAAGTAGAAGCTATTTTGCGGGTATCTGTCCCCACGACCAAAAGAGAACTCCGTTTATTCTTGGGTCTTGTGGAGTACTATCGACGGTTTATTCCCCAATACTCTACGCTAGCTGCTCCTCTCACTGATCTCCTTAAAAAGCACTATCCATCGAAATTGCCCATGTTCTCGAACTCCCAACTGTCCAGCTTCCACCATCTGAAACAGTCCCTTACGACGGAGCCCGTTCTGAGGTGTCCCGATTTCTCCAAGACATTCCATTTGTATACCGATGCTTTCAATGTGGGGCTAGGGGCTGTCCTTACTCAACCTGACACTGAGGGGCAGGACCATCCTGTTGTATATTTTAGTAGGAAGTTACTTCCCCGGGAATGCAATTATCCAGTTATTGAAAGGGAATGCATAGTTATCAAGTGGGCTATTGAAAATCTGCAATATTACCTATTAGGCAGACCTTTTGTCCTCTTCACCGACCATGCTCCTTTAACCTGGTTGGCTTCACATAAAGACTCTAATGCTCGGGTGCTTCATTGGCTTCTGGAACTACAACCAAGGTACGGTCCTTGCTAAGGGACACACTAACCATTCATAAACAGGGAACAGGGGAGGGTAGAGAGGGAAGGGAGGAGGAGGTGGGGGAGAGGGGTTAAAAAGGGGGAAACCACTGCTGATAACTAGAAGTACAGAGACAGCCTATAACCTTGAACCTGATTGATAGCACAGATCTACAGGGGAGCACTAAAGGTGTTTGAGTGCAGCACCTGTGTTTCTGCCTTTCTCACACACACGACCGGGTCTCTCTCTCTCTCTCTCTCTCTCTCTCTCTCTCTCTCTCTATCCTACTTTTGTGGTAGAGATATATCTGCGCCTGACTTACCTTCCATTCCGCTCCTTTGTTTTCGGTACACCCGGGAGTCCACATCAAGTCAGCGCCAGTCAAGAGGGGAGCCTAGAAAGAACACCAAGAGAGAGACATTAAAGAAGAAACCGAACGGAAACCTAAATCACAACAAGTTTTGCACAAATTCTTAAATAAATATCACTGTTATCTAAAATAAGTCTCAGAGTCCTTCATACCACCCTCGCACCCCGTAACAATTAGCTTACTGTATTTTGATACATTACAATGGTTGTAGTCATTTCCTTTTGTCTTTGCATTCTTCCGGGGGGGTTGGGGGTTGTTACTGTGATGTTTGGAAATGCATTGGTGTGTGTGTTGTAGGGTGCGAGGGTCAGGGTGGGGGTGGGGGTGTTGCGTGTGTGTGTCCCTGACTTTTGCCTCCCCCCTTCCCTATGTCATAGGTGCAGTACTCACCGTTGTCTTCTGCTCCGCCATTGCTGATGTTCGTAGAGGAGCAGGAACACTATCGCAGGGAGCATTTGGAGTTCCGGCTCCATGGTGTCCTCCTTCCTCATGGAGTGTGTAGAGGGGAGCGTTTTCCCATTGAAATGTCTGTTAACGCCGTGTTTTTATCCACGGTGAATCCACCCCGGAAAAGGTGGCGGATCGGCCTGTTGTAATACTGTGGGCGGTACTTTGTCTTCCGCCTGTCTGTTGTCGGTGACCGCCGCGCTGGTTGTCTGTACCGCTGTGGCGGTCGGAGTGTTAAAGTGGCTGTCTATGTTGGCGGTTTCCGCCACGGTCATAATTCCCTTTTTTTTTCTGCCGGCCTGTTGACGGTTTTACCGCCGCTTTAACACCGACCGCCAGGGTTGTAATAAGGGCCTTTATATCACTTTTCAGTGATATCTCTACAATTTCTTATTGCACCTTTTATCGTTTTGACCTACAAATACCCAGATAAATATTATACATTTTTCTAAACACTGTGTGGTCTATTTTTGTGGTGCTATATTGTGTTATTGTATGATTTATTGCACAAATACTTTACACATTGCCTTCTAAGTTAAGCCTGACTGCTCAGTGCCAAGCTACCAGAGGGTGGTCACAGGATAATTTGGATTGTGTGTGACTTACCCTGACTAGAGTGAGGGTCCTTGCTTGGACAGGGGGAAACCTGACTGCCAAGCAAAGACCCCATTTCGAACAGGAAACATTGTATGTCATAGTATGTGTAAGACTGACCTTCCTAGGAGAAGTCAGTGGATGCACTGACTGGAGTATAAGCTGCAACAATATTGATACCTGACAAGCTGAATGAAGAGGACGGGAGACGAGGAGCCAATCATCGTCATGTGAACCGTGAAGTAGTAAAACTTGAGATAGGGGTTTTTATTTTCATTAGACCAAATGTAAACATACGATTCTTTGACCAATAGGGACATGGGAAATAGTTTTAGGAAATCTAACTTAGCCAGACTGCACTGAGAGAAGACACACCATTAGCTCTATTCTTTCAAACTGTCTAGGGAGGCCATTCTCCCCTTTCTTTCTGAGTGTTAATATTCTTTCTGAGCTGCATGAAGAGACCTTGCTTTATGAACTTTGATGCTGAATCCTGATGCCTTGCTGACCAAACTGATGTTTTGTTGACCAAGACTGTCACAGCTTGGTGATCCAAACTGAGGTAAGGTATAAGATTATGTTACTGATTGTTATATCTATTTGCTTTTGTTTCTAGGTACCAACCACTATTTTGATAGAGCCATAATTAGATGTTTTTCAAATTTGTGTGACTAAATTGTCCAAACATGCTATTCTAATCTGATGTTAGCTAGGGTGCACACTGATGGAGTTTGCTACCTGTAATAGCAGTTGATGTATTTTCTATGCTGAATCTAAATGTACGTTATGCCGTTTGCTCAGTTATCCATGTTATTAATTTGTACTGTAACTCTAGAATGTGTGGTAGGTCAAGCTTCGATTAGATTGCGATTCTTTTGCCGCTTTGGTCAGCCAGCGTTGTTTTTGTATGTTTATCATTTGATACTGAGACTAAGCTACGTGTCATTAGAATTGTTATTATAGGGACATAAACGTTCTAACTTTTACATAAAGGTGTGATCATTCATGACTGCAAGGTCATGGTGTGTGTACATTACTGAGTCTTATTGATTATTGATGTAATTGATTCCAATTTGCTATTGATTTGCATTAGTATGGGATTATGTGATGGGAACAACTCAAAGCACAGTCAAAAGGTCCATCAGCATATGCGCGTCTCACTTGTAAGTTTACTTAATAAGGTCTAATGCTCTCACATGTTGTAGGTGTCCCTTTCAAATATTGAATTGCTATGTGATGTATGAATGTTATGTACACAAAATCCAGTAGCAAAACATTGAAAAAAGAAGGACTCTTTAGTTGGATAGTAAGCCACTCACAAAAGGGAGGAGGTCCTCTTGGGACACCTTTTCCTTTGTGAATGTTAAAATAAACATTGTTAGATAGTAGGTTGTGGTCCAAAAGACCTCTGCCAACTGTGAAACAAATTAATAAAAACTAAACTTTTTTTTAAAACACAGCTTTGTTTTCTTTAAGGAAAATGAGTCACATTTAAAAAAAAGTGTACTTTATTGAAAGGCAACCACAGGCAAGAGGGTCTGTGGACTTTAGCAGCCCACCATCCCTATGATGAGCACCAATTGAAGTGAGCCAAAATTTGTTACCTTCCTCATGCATGGAAATGAGATAGATCATATTACGATCCTCTTCAATTCAGAATTTTATGAAGTGACATATTGGTACAATAGTCGGTTCAATAAATGTAGTACTGGTCACTAAATCAATAAATTCATGTCTGTCAAACTCAAGGTTATGGTAATTCATCTATAAAATTACACTTCACTTCTGAAGACACCACAGGAATTTAAACATTCAGGCTATAGCATTGAAGGAGGGGACAGACCTTGTGGCAGAGGGTTTGGTATAGTTATTATCCACAAATCTCTGGTAGCCTGCAGTCTGGCTCCCTGCCCAATTCAAAACTGTGAAAGCATTTTAGTTCAGATATCTGTGAATAACAATTATACCCCATCTGGCCTTTTAAAATATAGACCCCACTGACCCCTCCAAAGCCTTCAGAAAAGCCTTGGTAAACCAGACGGCCCCATTAGCACTTAAGCTATCCAATTTCTGCATCATTAGAGACTTAAATCTCCAGTTTGATCTGCCCGAAGACAACAAGGCCCACTAATTATTGGATGACCTGGCATCTATGCAGCTGGACCTAGACACGTGGCAGGTCATCTCTTAAACCAGGTTTTTTTCCAATCTTCACACTCTCTTTGGCCCATGATCTGGTACAACCACTTTCTGATTCCCATGCCCATCACACTGACTAGCACTATAAATACTATTGCCACTAATACAATTACTATAAGGCCATTTAAGTCAATATGGTGAATTCCTTCCTTTTTCCCTGAGCTGGTGCTGATTCAGTAGCCTAGCGCCAATGAAAGTTCCTGCACAAAAATGATCCACTGAGGCATATTCCTCTATTTATGTGTGCCGCACAATGCAGCACACATAGAAAGAGGAAGTAATGAGGTGAAACAAAGATATTTCTCTTCGTTACACCTCCCCTGGGAAGGTGTAGCATGTTGGCGCATTCCAAGGTTTACCAGCTCTAGTAAATCTGGGAATGCATCAAGATTCATGGGAGTTGCATGGCAGAGTAAGGCAACAACAGTGATTTATGGAGCCATACAGGGCCATGCAAAGTGGCCTTGCGTGGCATCATAAATTCTCATTTAAGGTTTGTGTCACGCAAGTACCACATTGTGTGGTGCACATGCATTGCAAACCAGCTCAAAGATATGCCCCCAAGGTTTTAAGTGGTTTGTGGGCAAGGTGGTAGTGTGACCATGTATTATATGGGACAAAGTACCCCCTGGCATACATGATAAGGATTTTGCAAGTCACCTCAGAGTTTCATAACCCTATAAATAGACTGTGACTTCAAACGCGTCCTTCTATATGGGTATGGAACTCCTCTGTTACTTGCAATATCCTTATAATGTATGACAGTGGGTACTTTATCCCTTACATGAATGATAATCCGATTTGTTGCATTGTAATGAAGACCTTCATCACACTTACTACCCACGTAATACTGGGGATTCATCCCTCATGGTCTAGCATGTACTTTGGCTTGTATGTAAAGCAAAATGCGCTGATGTAGCCTTAAGTGCATGTTGTTGCGCTGTAGGTACACTACAAAATCATAAAAAATAAAAGCTGTAGATGTTAGATGTATGTTTCTGTGGCACCATTAGTCATACAGGCTGGCTAACTGACCAGAGTTGCACAAGGTATTGTAACTAGGCCTGAGAGAAGTTTTAGTTACACCAGAGGGATCAGAGTAAATTCAGTATTTTCGCGTTACTCTTGTGATGCAAAATTATCAAAACTATGTGATTAAGCTATCTTGAGTAATTAAGAGTAATTTGGAGCAAATGTTCTACAGCAGGAGCATAGGAACAATGAACTGAGAGAGTGAGTGGGTGCTACTGTGTGTTCTGTAGCATTTAGTGCTATTTTGAACATAGGGCTGCATTTTGCACCAAAAATATGGAGCTAAATGCTGAATTATTCTTTTTACATAATTATCCAAGATTAAGAGTAATTTCAAAGTAATTACTAGTATTCAAGCTAGAGAGAATTACGCCAATTATGCCCACCCCTATTCGTAAAAGTAACCATATAGAGAGCAATGTCTTCCCATATACAAGGCTTCTGGAACTACATTTCATGTAATTTAGAATTAAATTCACATCATCAGTAATTGCACAAAAGCCTTTAGAAAATACAGTCATAACTTTCAGCCATAAGACTGTAGTATGTTCTGTTAGGTGCACTCATACAAGTCGCTAATAATTACTACAGACGCTTTGGAATGTGCACTTTGTGTCCTTTGTTGGCAGCTCACTTTGGGGGTCATTCTGACCTTGGCGGTCTTTTCGCAAGACCGCCGAGTTACCGCCGCGGTGAAGACCGCCGACCGCGGCGGTATGCCGCTGTGCGCATTCTGACCGCTGGGAGCGTTCCGCCGGAAAACCGCCAGCAGCCACACTGGCGGTCGGCGGGAAAGTGGAGACTGGTCAACCTCCACCGCCACGCCAGCAGAACACCGCCCACAGAATTACGACCCACATTTCTGTGTGGCGGTCTTCTGTTGGCGGTCTTCTGTTGGCGGTCACCTCCCCATGGCTCCTGTCACCTCCCGGAGGACCAACGCACAAGGTAAGTTGATCGTCCGTGAGGGGAGGGGGTGGGGGGGTGTTGTGTGATGTGTGCGTGCATGGGGGTGTGCGTGTGAGTGTAGAGGGGGTGTGTGAGTGCGTGCATGCGGGCGGGGAGTGCTGCTGTGCCTATGGGCAATGTGTGTAGTTCGGCGGGTGCGCATGTCGGCATGTATGTGTGCGGGTATGTGTCCCCGTTGTGTATGTGTGTGTGTAGGGGGTGTGTATATGTGCATGTTGGGGGTGTGTGCATGTCGGGGTGCGTGTATGTGCATGTCGGGGTGGGGGTGGGGAGGGGGTTCGTACCACCTCTGGGGGGTGGCAGGGGGGTGGAGGGTGTGGGGGGAGGACTCGGGGGGGCAGTGGGGGGTGGGGGAGACCCCTATCAGTGCCAGGGAAGGAATTCCCTGGCCCCGATAGTGCCTACCGCCATGGTTCGCATGGCGGTTCCCGAACGCCAGAAACCGCGGCGGTGAGCAGGGTCATGATACCGTTGGCGGTCTTGGGTCGACCGCTGGACCGGAGTGCGCAGACTCCAGCCCGTCGGTCATGACCGCCGTGGCTGTCGGAGTGGGGAAGTGGCGGTCGGTCGCGGCGGTGACCGCCGCGGTCAGAATGCCATTTTTAATACCGCCGGTCTGTTCGCGGTCCGACCGCCGCCTCTCCGCCGACCGCCAAGGTCAGAATGAGGGCCTTTGTGTCTTTTTGACTCTGCTCTTAAGTGTTTCAACTATGGCTTCGAAATAATAGCCAGGCTCCCTTACAATTGTTCTTAGAGGTACGAAAAGCAATTTAAATCATTTTTGCCAGTTGCAGTGGACTTTCAAGTTTTCATGCTGAAAGTCGTACGCAGACCAATAAACAAACACATGACCTTCAGGTAATATACAAAAAAGGACCAGGTGAGAATCAATATTATTTTACAATCTAAGGCAGAAAGATCTCACTAAAGACGAAAGCCAATTTATCCTGGGCCCACCCTCTGGTAGCTTGGCACTGAGCAGTCAGGCTTAACTTAGAAGGCAATGTGTAAAGTATTTGTGCAATAAATCATACAATAACACCATATAGCACCACAAAAATACACTACAAGGTGCTTAGAAAAATATTCAATTTATCTGGATGTTTGCAGGTCAAAAACGATCAAAGATGCAATAAGAAAATGTTAAGATATCACTGAAAAGTGATATAAAGGTGGTCATTACAACCTTGGCGGACAGTGTTAAAGCGGCGGTAAGACCGCCAACAGGCCGGCGGTAAAAATTTAGAAATTACCACCGTGGCGGAAACCGCCAACAAAGACAGCCACTTTAACACTCCGACCGCCACGGCGGAACAAACAAACAGCGCAGCGGTCACCGCCAACAGACAGGCGGAGGACAATGTACCGCCCACACTTTTATGACAGGCCAATCCGCCACCTTTCCCGGGGCGGATTCACCACGGATAAAAACACAGCGGAAACAGGATTTCGAAGGGAAAACGCTCACCTCTACACACTCCACGAGGAGGAGGACACCATGGACCCGGAACTCCAAATCCTACCTGCGATAGTCTTCCTGCTCCTGTACCAGGAGCACCAATGCCGGCGGCGAAGACCACGGTGAGTACTGCACCTACGACACAGGGAGGCAAAAAACAGGGACACACACACTCAACACCCGCACCCCCACCCTCACCCACTACAACACACACACTAATACATATCTATACATTATAGTTACACCTCCCAACACCCCCGGAAGAATGCAAAGACAAAAGGAAATGAGTGTCATCATTGTAATATATGAAAATGCAGTCCGGAAAAATATACATATATACACCATTAACAAAATATACACCAAGAATAGTAGTCCAGGTATTGCACCATTCATAGTCCGTGGACCACTGGGCCAAAAATGCATGGGTGAGGCCCACACTGGATACCAGATCAAAACAGAGAGAACACTGCAGGGGCATCAGATCGAAATACAACAGGCATCTCAGGGGGAAGGGAAGGGAGGGCACCTCAGCCGGATGAGTGCACAACGCCAGATCCACGAGGGGGCTCCATGCCCACTGCTGTATCCTGGGGAGTGCAAAGCCACAGTCTCTCAAGTCTCTACAGTGGGTGGCTGGCCCACTGCTGCATCCTGGGGATTGCAAAGCCACAGTCTCTCAAGTCTCTACAGTGGGTGAGCTACCCACTGCTGCATCCTGGGGAGTGCAAAGCCACAGTCTCTCAAGTCTCTACAGTGGGTGATTTGCCCACTGCTGCATCCTGGGGAGTGCAAAGCCACAGTCTCTCAAGTCTCTACAGTGGGTGGTTTGCCCACCGCTGCATCCTGGGGAGTGCAAAGCCACAGTCTCTCAAGTGGATAACAGTTTCCACTGGTTCTGGAGGGGGACTGGTGCCCAGAGTGCTTCATCCTGTGAAGGACAGAGGTACTGAATGTATGTCTCCACTGGTTCTGGAGGGGATTGGTGCCCAGAGTGCTTCATCTTGTTAAGGACAGAGGTAGTGGATGCATGTCTCCACTGGTTCTGGAGGGGGACTGGTGCCCAGAGTGCTTCATCCTGTGAAGGACAGAGTTAGTGGATGAATGTCTCCACTGGTTCTGGAGGGGGACTGGTGCCCAGAGTGCATCAATCACCCCGTGACGGTCCCAGTTGCGTCAGTGCCCCAGCCGCTTATGGGCTAGTGGTGCTTGAGTTGGCGGTGCCCTGTTCAGCGGTGCTTGCACTGTTCAGCGGTGCTTGAGTAGGCAGTGCCCTGTTCAGCGGTGCTTGAGTTGGCGGTGCCCTGTTCAGCGGTGCTTGAGTTGGCGGTGCCCTGTTCAGCGGTGCTTGAGTTGGCGGTGCCCTGTTCAGCGGTGCTTGAGTTGGCGGTCCTTCATGGCACAGCGGGTCTTGTGCTGGCGGTCCTTCATGGCCCAGCGGGTCTTGTGCTGGCGGTCTTTCATGGGCCAGCTGGGCTGTGGCTGGCGGGGTACTCCTGGGCAGCTGGGCTGTGGTTGGCGGGGCCCTCCTGGGCAGCTGGGCTGGGGCTGGGGCTGGCGGTGGCCTCCTGGGCAGCTAGGCTGGGGCTGGCGTTGGCCTCCTGGCAAGCTGTGCTGGGGCTGGCGGTGGCCTCCTGGCCAGCTGGACTGGGGCTGGCGGTGGCCTCCTGGGCAGCTGGGCAGTGGCTGGCGGTAGCCTCCTGGGCAGCTGGGCTGTGGCTGTCGGGGCCCTCCTGGGCAGCTGGGCTGGGGCTGGCGGTGGCCTCCTGGGCAGCAGGGATGGGGCTGGTGGTGGCCTCCTGGACAGCGGGGATGGGACTGGTGGGGCCCTCCTAGGCAGCTGGGATGGGGCTGGCATTGGCCTCCTGGACAGCGGGGATGGGGCTGGCGGTGGCCTCCTGGACAGCGGGGATGGGACTGGCAGGGCCCTCCTGGGCAGCGGGGATGATGGCGGTCTTCTCCGCCGTGCAGCTCTTCCCAGACTTGCTGGGTTTCTTGTGGCCCTTCCCCACCTTCGGAGGTGTCACAGCTGAGTCTACACTCCTACCGGGACCCCTGGGAGCGGCTTGGGTGGCTGGAGTCTTTCCCCTCTCCCGCCAGGCACTCACCAACTTCTGGTGCTTCACAGGGGGGGACTGGCTGTACTGTGGCTCCGTGATACACTGGCTGTCCTGGTGGCCGGTGCACTCCACATACCTGTGACTACAGGCACCACTGGTCCCGGAGATGTTGTGGCTGAGGTGCTAGTACGGGACCTATGAGATGGACGGGGTGGGGGAGGTGTGGGAAAAAGGTCAAGGCTGGACAGGAAAGTTCTTTTGGACACACTGGGACGGGTAGCTGGAGGGGGTTTGGGAGTGGAGGAAGAGGTGGTGGTAGTAGGATGTGTACGTTTGGTGACTTTGGGTGCAGGTGCATGCTCTGGAGGTGGATGGCTGTTGGGTGGGTGTGTGCCTGCGTTTGTGTATCTTCGGACGGGGCATCACAGACACGCTGGGAGAGGACACAGGGGACGTGTGAATGGTAGTGGGGGTGGTGACTGCATGTGAGCGGGGTGTGCTGGTGGGTGTGCTGGTGAGGGACGTAGTGGCTGTAGAGGTAGTGCATGCAGGTGTGTGTGTGGATAAGACTGGAAGGGAGGAGGGAGACGACGAGGAGGGGGACACAGTGGAGGCAGTGGATGTTGGTGTGTCTGCATGTGTGTGATGCTTGCGTGAGTGCCTGTGTGATGTGTGGTGCTTATGTTTGCCTGAGCTTCCTTTGTGTGGTGTGGTGTGTGCAGGCTGGTCTGATGGTGTGCTTGGGATAGGCAGAGGTACAGGGGATTGGGTCTGGGTGGAGGAAGTTGGAGGGGGGAGGCTAGACACAGGGACAATGGCTGCCATCAGTGCTGAGGCCAGAGTGTGAAAGGCTCGGTGAAGGGCCGCCTGACCAGAATGAATGCCCTCCAGGAATGCATTGGTTTGTTGCAACTGCCTTTCTACACCCTGGATGGCATTCAAAATGGTAGACTGCCCAACAGTGAGTGACCTGAGGAGGTCAATGGCCTCCTCACTGAGGGCAGCAGGGGTGACTGGGGCAGGGCCTGAGGTGCCTGGGGCGAAGGTGATGCCCACCCTCCTGGGTGAGCGGGCACGGGGCGAAGGCTGAGGGACTGCTGGGAGGGCGTTGCTGGTAGAGGGGGTGGCGGCTGTACCTGTAGATGCGGGGGTACAGATGTTGCCACCACCACAAGGGAGCTCCCATCAGAGGACGAGTCTGTGTCGCTGGTCTCAGCTCCTGTCCCCGCCGTGGAGCTCCCCTCATCCTCCGTCCCACTGGTGAATTCTGAGTCCGTAGTGTGGCCCTCCATGGCCATGTAGGATGCAGCTCCCTCGTGCTCCGGTGCCACTGCTCCTCTGCCTGATGATGCTAATGCACACAAGAACAGGGAGACTACAAAAAGGGGGGGGAAACAGAAGAAAGACATGTCAAGTGCATGGATTACCGCTACCGTTGGCGGACAGGACAGACACAGAAGCCCCCTGCACTATGCCGCGCTCTTGGGCTCTACAGTGCAATTCCTGGGAAATGGCCTACAAGGCTATGGACGACATCTGCACACATAGATGACACAGGGGCATGAATAGCTGTACTTGGCACTCTACAGAGGTGGGGTGGGGGGCCACAGGGACATGCCTTACGGAGGGGCCTAGCCTACAGAACTCGCCCTGGCCTAGGGAAACTCACAGCCCTCATCCCCCATCCAGACAACTCCACTGCGCGCAAAGTCAGCAGAATGATAGTGTACTCACCCCCTTGTGTCTGCTGTGATGCCCTCAAGCACCCATCCAACTCCGGGTAGGCCACCGCCAAGATCATGAACATCAGGGGGTCATGGTTCGACGGGCACCCCTCCCACGTTGGGAGGCCATCCCCAGCTGAGCCTTTGCCGTCTTCTTGCTCCAGCGGCGAATGTCCTCCCATCTTTTCCGGCAGTGGGTGCTCCGTCTGCGGTAGACCCCCAGGGTCGGACGTCCTTGGCGATGGCACACCAAATATCTTTCTTCTGGTGGGCGCTGACCTACATGAAATGTACAGGGAAAGAAGAGAAGTCATTACCAACTGCACCGTCAAAGTAAGTGGCCCCCATCCCTACCCTTGCCATGTGGCACATGCACCCACCGTCTTTCATGCACGCAGAACTCTGCCCCCTTCCTTCTTACATCCAGCCCTCTCCACAAAGGCATAGCCCATACAACATGCTCCCTGTGTACTTACCTGTTTGTCTGGAGGACCGTAGAGTAGCGTGTACTGGGGGAGGACCCCATCGACGAGCTTCTCCAACTCCTCCGATGTGAAGGCAGGGGCCCTTTCCCCAGATGCGCGAGCCATTGTCTCTTCCAGACTGAGGTCACAGCAGCATTTGCAGTGTAGGTCCTCTCCTGTCGAAGATCAGGTATCGAGTGATTAAACAGATAGAAAATGGCGGTTACGTCTGCGGCGGTCACGTCCGCGGTGATGCGTACCATCACTGCCAGCGTACATCGTCATTGGCTCCTGGGACCTATAGGGTCCAATGTTAACCAATGAATAATTGCGCTGCGGTCTCCGACCGCCTACCGCGACGGTGTACAACGCCAGCGCATTTCCTCACATCCCACTGTCACACTTTAGAGGTCAGGCAGCCGCCATTTCAGGGGCCCACATGGCCTAATTTCCAACTGCGTCACACATACCTAGGCCTAGTCTCAACACACATACAGGCCATATTTTGTGTAAGATTGGTGTTCTGTGTTAACTGTGGGTACGTACCTCTGAGTTGTTTGACTCTGTGGTCGCTGTTGTCCTTCATAGGCACCGTCCGCTGGGACATGTGAGGAGATGGCTGCATCATCCGGTGTACAGACCGCTGGTGGACCTGTCGACAATGGAGGAGCGACATTTGATAATCACCTACAGGTTTGACCGTGCCACAATCCAGGAACTGTGTATCCAGTTGGAGCCAGACCTGATGTCAGCAATCCGCCATCCCACAGGTATCCCCCCTCAAGTGCAGGTGCTATCAGTGCTCCATTTCCTTGCAAGGGGGTCTTTTCAAACAACTGTGGCCATGGCATCAGGGATGTCCCAGCCTATGTTTTCAAACGTATTGTCCAGAGTGTTGTCTGCCCTGCTGAAACACATGCGGAGCTACATTGTTTTCCCTCAGATGGAGGATTTGCCTACAGTGAAAGGTGACTTCTATGCCCTTGGACATATCCCCAACATCATAGGTGCCATTGATGGGACCCATGTGGCTTTGGTCCCCCCCCACAGGAGTGAGCAGGTGTACAGAAACCGGAAGAGTTATCATTCCATGAATGTACAGATGGTATGTTTGGCAGACCAATACATCTCCCATGTGAATGCCATGTTCCCTGGCTCAGTGCATGACGCCTACATCCTGCGGAATAGCAGCGTCCCTTATGTGATGGGTCAACTCCAGAGGCACCGTGTGTGGCTATTAGGTGAGCCCCTGGAAGCAAGACAGTGGAAATGGTTGTCTGGGGTTGTCCCTACAAGTTAGTGTGTGTCTAACAGTTGTCCCTCGCCATTTGCAGGTGACTCTGGGTATCCCAACCTGTCATGGCTACTGACCCCAGTGAGGAATCCCAGGACCAGGGCAGAGGAACGCTACAATGAGGCCCATGGGCGAACTAGGAGGGTGATCGAGCGGACCTTCGGCCTCCTGAAGACCAGGTTCAGGTGCCTGCATATGACAGGTGGATCCCTATTCTACTCACCAAAGAAGGTGTGCCAGATCATCGTGGCCTGCTGTATGCTTCACAACTTGGCTTTGCGACGACAGGTGCCTTTTCTGCAGGAGGATGGTCCAGATGGCGGTGTTGTGGCAGCTGTGGAGCCTGTGGACAGTGATGAGGATGAAGCAGAGGAAGAAGACATGCAGAACAGGGACTCAGTGATCCAGCAATATTTCCAGTGAAACACAGGTGAGAATACATTCCTGCCTACTACATGTACTTTTACACTACTACCTCTATCCTGTCTGTCGTTTTCACCCAGTGTATGGTCACTGAGTTGTCACTTTCCCTTACGGTTTCACAGGTGTGGGTCCCAACGTGTGTCCTCTGCTTAGATTCCTCATTGACTAGAGCTGTGTGACATAGGTATGTTGACATTGCTATTTCAAGAACATTTTGTCACTGTAATTGCAAATACACTATTTCAAAATCACAGACAGACTCCAGATCTTCTTGTGCTTTAGGTGTGTTTATTTAAATGCAAAATATTGGAGGGGGAAGTTAAATGGTCAGGGGTGATGGCGGAGGAGTGTCCATGGCAGAGTCCAGTCTATTAGTCTCACAAGTGCATTGCCCATATGGGCATAGGAAGTGGCGCTGGGGCAGTTTAAATATGGACAGGGTGACAAAATGGGACAGTGGGATGACAATCAGTGTGGTCTCATTTCTTGGCGGGGGTCTTGGCATCGTGCTCTGTCTTGTTCCTGGATCTCAGGGACCGTTGGCGGGGTGGTTCTTGGTCTGCAGGGGGTGGGATGCTGGTGTGGTGGTCCTGTGGCGGGGCTTCCTGTCCACTAGCGCTGGCAGAGGTGGTCGGCAGTTCATCGTCCATGCTAGTGTCAGGGGCCCCTTGGAGTGCCACAGTGTCCCTCCTGGTGTTGAGTACTTCCTTCAGCACCCCTACAATGGTGCCCATGGTGGAGCTGATGGTTCTGAGTTCCTCCCTGAAGCCCAAATAGTGTTCCTCCTGCATGCACTGGGTCTCCTGAAACTTGGCCAGGACCGTTGCCATCGTCTCCTGTGCTTCCATGATGGAGGAGAGGGCCTCGTGGAGAGCGGGTTCCCTTGGCCTGTCCGCCCCTTGTCACACGGCAGCTCTCCCAGTTCCCCTGTGTTCCTGGGCCTCCGTCCCCTGGACTGTGTGTCCACTGCCACTGCCTCCAGGTCCCTGTTTTTGTTGGGGTGGTGGGTTATCCTGGGTTCCCTGTAGTGGTGGACACACAGCTGATTGACCTGTCCTGGGGACGGAGGTATGGGCCCGCTGGGTGGGTGCTGTGCTAGTGTTTTAAGAGGGGGGAAGGTCTGTGGTGGCCTGTGCCTGTGGGAGGGGAACCGACTGTCCCAAGTTCCACGATGGTCCGGGCTGGTCATCTAGATCCTGTTGGACAGAGGTGCTGTCATCACTGTGGGCCTCTTCTGTGGGTGGAGTGGACATGTCTGGATCCTCCTGTCTGGTGACGTTGGGTAGTGGTCCTGCAGGGGTGGAAAGGCATGATTATTGCATCTGTGTGTGTCATGGTGTGCAATGGGTGGGTGACCGTGTACCCCAGTGCTGGAATTCCTGTGTGGGAGCTTGTGTGATGATGGTTTAGGGGGTGTATGGGTGTATGGGTGTGTGCAGTGGGCATGCTTTAATGATGGGTGTCCATGCTTTGTTGTTGCATGCAGGGCTTGGTGTTGGGATGTGTGGTTTGTGATATTGGTACATTTGTGAGGAGTTGGAGTGATAGGGGTGAGGACAAGGGTGGGGGTATGTGTTAGCATGCAGGTAGGGTGGGGGATGTAATAGTTAAGATTTGACTTACCAGAGTCCATTCCTCCACCAACTCCTGCGAGGCCCTCAGGATGCAGAATCGCCAAGACCTGCTCCTCCCATGTTGTTAATTGTGGGGGAGGAGGTGGGGGTCCGCCGCCAGTCCGCTCAACCGCCTGGTGGTGGCTTGAGACCACGGAACGCACCTTCCCCCGTAAGTCATTCCACCTTTTCCTGATGTCCTCCCGATTTCTTGGGTGTTGTCCCACTGCGTTGACCCTGTCGACTATCCTTCGCCATAGCTCCATCTTCCTTGCAATTGAGGTGTGCTGCACCTGGGATCCAAATAGCTGTGGCTCTACCCAGACAATTTTCTCCACCATGACCCTGAGCTCCTCCTCCGAGAACCCAGCCTGTCTTTGCTGTGCCATGGGGTGGTGTACGCCTACGTGACCGATCGAGTATTCGAGGCCCTCCTCCTCTTCCCTGGTGTCCAGCGACGCTAGTAAGTGTTTCTACCCTGTGCATTGTGTTATTTGTGCCTTCCTACTTTTTCTTACCTGATCTCTTTACCTTCTGTTTTCCGCTGTGCTCGGCCGTTCTGTGCATTATGTGTCCATTACTGTGCCTTCCTACTTTTTTCTGACCTGATCTCTTTACCTTCTGTTTTCCGCTGTGCTCTGCCGTTCCGTGCATTGTGTGTCCATTACTGTGCCTTCCTACTTTTTATGACCTGATCTCTTTACCTTCTGTTTTCCGCTGTGCTCTGCCGTTCTGTGCATTGTGTGTCCATTACTGGGCCTTCCTACCTTTTCTGACCTGATCTCTTTACCTTCTGTTTTCCGCTGTGCTCTGCCGTTCTGTGCATTGTGTGTCCATTACTGGGCCTTCCTACTTTTTCTGACCTGATCTCTTTACCTTCTGTTTTCCACTGTGCTCTGCTGTTCTGTGCATTGTGTGTCCATTACTGGGCCTTCTTACTTTTTCTGACCTGATCTCTTTACCCTCTGTTTTCCTCTGTGCTCTGCCGTTCTGTGCATTGTGTGTCCATTACTGTGCCTTCCTACTTTTTCTGACCTGATCTCTTTACCTTCTGTTTTCCGCTGTGCTCTGCCGTTCTGTGCATTGTGTGTCCATTACTGTGCCTTCCTACTTTTTCTGATCTGATCTCTTTACCTTCTGTTTTCCGCTGTGCTCTGCCGTTCTGTGCATTGTGTGTCCATTACTGTGCCTTCCTACTTTTTCTGACCTGATCTCTTTACCTTCTGTTTTCCGCTGTGCTCAGCCGTTCTGTGCATTGTCTGCTTCTTGTTGTTTTGCCTTTTTTCCACTGTATTTTTCCATCTCCGGGCCATCTCGACCCTTTTGCGCTCCCCCGGCTCTGTTTATTCCCCGCCGCTGCATCCCTGCGGCCTGCCCCCCTCCCGCCCCAATTCGCTGTCCCTTCCTTCCCGCCTCCTGCCTCCCAGCTGCCCCTCCGTCCCACCTCCCCCACTTAATGGCGGTCGCTGCGCGATGCAGGTGAGAGACCCCTGACTTCCTGTCCGGAGCTCTCTCCCATGTGCCGACAGCACCACCTTGCTGCGCTGCCTCTCCCCACCCCCGTCTACGCGACCGATCGCGTGTTTGAGGCCCTCCTCCTCTTCCCTGATGTCCAGCGACGCTAGTAAGTGTTTCTACCCTGTGCATTGTGTTATTTGTGCCTTCCTACTTTTTCTGACCTGATCTCTTTACCTTCTGTTTTCCGCTGTGCTCTGCCGTTCTGTGCATTGTGTGTCCATTACTGTGCCTTCCTACTTTTTCTGACCTGATCTCTTTACCTTCTGTTTTCCGCTGTGCTCTGCCGTTCTGTGCACTGCGTGTCCACTACTGTGCCTTCCTACTTTTTATGACCTGATCTCTTTACCTTCTGTTTTCCGCTGTACTCTGCCGTTCTGTGCATTGTCTGCTTCTTGTTGTTTTGCCTTTTTTCCACTGTATTTTTCCATCTCCGGGCCATCTCGACCCTTGTGCGCTCCCCCGGCTCTGTTTATTCTGCGCCGCTGCGTCCCTGCGGCCCGAGCCCCTCCCGCCCCAATTCGCTCTCCCTTCCCGCCCACCTCCCGCCTCACAGCTGCCCCTCCCTCCCACCTCCCCCTCTTAATGGCAGTTGCTGCGCAGCTGCGCCGCTGGCGCGCCGGACGCGTGCCAGAGACAAGACCGTCTGTGCCCGTCCGTGCCCGGACCGCGCCCAGCGCCAGTCCCCCTGGCCCAACCAGCCAAATTCCCCCCAGACTCCACTACCACCCCCACTCGCTCCTCTCCCTCAACCCCGGAGCCTGCCCCAACTGCTTTCAAACCACCCCCTCACTCACACAAGGCCCCTTCTCCTGCTTTACCCCCCACGCACCTCACACTAACACCAACACCAAACACAACATCCTCCACACAACAATATCCACACCCACCAACAAACCCCACAACCCACACAAGCCCCACGCGATCACCACCCCTACCCTCAGCAACACCACAAGTATCCCCGCAAACACTATCACACATTACAACAACCACACCACCCGCAACCACCTCAGCTGTCTGCTTCTTAACACACGGTCCCTACACAAACATGCCATAGAACTCTGGGACCTCATCACATCACACTCACCTGACATCGTCTTCCTCACAGAAACGTGGACAAACCTCACATGCGAGCCAGACATAGCCATAGCCACACCCCGGAGGGCTACACCATCAAGGTCACCACCAACACCCTCGACACCCTGAACAACGCAGAACACATGCACTTCCTCATCCACATTAACAACACCACCACCCTCAGAGGCACACTCATATACAGACCTCCAGGACCACGCCCCCCATTCTGTGACACCATCTCTGACACCATCAGCACGCACATTCTCACCTCCACAGACTACATACTCCTCGGAGACTTCAACTTCCACCTGGAAAACACTCACAACCACAACTCCTCCTCCCTCCTGGACAACCTCACCAACCTGGGACTCAAACAACTGGTTAGTGCCCCACCCACTCGGCCGGACACACACTCGACGCAATTTTCACCTCAAGCCAACATGTTACCTACACCCACACCACCAAACTCCAATGGATGGATCCCCATTGCGTTCACTTCTCCTACAACAAACCACCCACACACCAACACACCACCCCCTACCGCATGTGGGGCAAGATCCCCACTGAGCTCCTGAACTCCCAACTGACACAAACCCCCCCCAACAACACCGACCTCAACACCGCCACACACAACCTCAACAAATGGATCACCACCTGTGCCGACGCTCTCGCGCCCCTCAGAAAAAACATCCCCACCCGCAATATCAAGAACGCCCCATGGTTCACCAGTGAACTCCACGAGTCCAAACGCAAATGCCGCAAAGCAGAGAAAACTTGGAGACAAGAACCCTCCACCACAAACTTCTCCGCCCTCAAAACCACCACACGCATCCACCACCAACTCATATGCACCGCCAAAAGAACACACTACAAGGAACGCATTGACAACAAATCACATAGCAGCAAAGAACTCTTTACCATCATCAAAGAGCTCTCCAAACCCAAAGCCAGCAACCAAGATCCCAAAAACACACAAACCCTCTGCAACTCCCTCTCAAATCACTTCCATCGCAAATCCAGGGCATTCACAACAGCTTCACACCCCACACACCCCCAACACGCGCCCTCCACCCACCCAACACTAACCCACCACACACACCCCCCAACCTACTCACCACCTGGGCCCCTACCACCAGTGAAGAAACTGAAAACACAATGAACTCCATTCACTCTGGCTCCCCCTCCGACCCATGCCCCCACCGAATATACAACAGGGCCAGCCCTGCCATCGACCCCATACTCCGAGCCATAATCAACAGCTCATTCGAAACCGCCACCTTCCCAGACCTCTGGAAACACGTGGAAGTCACTGCGCTCCTAAAAAAAAACAAAGCCGACCCGGACGACCTCTCCAATTACCGCCCCATCTCCCTCCTCCCATTCCCAGCCAAGGTCACAGAAAAAATTGTCAACTCCTGCCTATCCCACTTCCTCGAGACAAACCACACACTCGACCCCTCCCAATCTGGGTTCCGCAAGAACCACAGCACAGAAACCGCGCTCATCGGTTGCACCGACGAAATCAGATCCAGAGTTGACATGGGCAAGACCGTTGCACTCATACTCCTGGACCTCTCCACAGCCTTTAACACTGTCTGCCACCACACACTCCGCACACGTCTTCACGACGCCGGGATCAGACACAAAGCCCTGGACTGGCTCACCTCCTTCCTCACCGACAGAACCCAAAAAGTCTGGCTCCCACCCTTCCAATCAACGGCCACCAAAATCACCTGCGGAGTCCCACAAGGCTCCTTCCTCAGCCCCACACTCTTTAACATCTACATGACCCCTCTAGCCAACATCCTCAGACCCCACGGCATCACCATCCTCTCATACGCTGATGACACACAACTCATCTTCTCCCTCACCCGCAACCCCAACACCACCAAATCCAACCCACACACCGCACTCCTTGACACCGCTGCCTGGGTGACAGCCAACCACCTTAAACTCAACTCCAAACAAAACGAAATAATCATCTTTGGCCCACACAAAAACACTTGGGACCCCTCGTAGTGGCCCACCATAATAGGCCCCGCACCCACCCCCGCAAACCACACACGCAACCTCGGCATCATCCTGGACTCCTCCCTCTCGATGACCCAACAAATCAACGCCCTCACCTCCTCATGTTTCAACACACTCCGCACACTGAAAAAAACATTCAAGTGGATCCCCACAGAGACCAGAAAGACAGTCACCCACGCACTCATCAGCTGCAGGCTAGACTACGGCAACGCCCTCTACGCCGGCACCACACAAAAACTAAAGCGCAAACTACAGCGAATCCAGAACTCAGCAGCACGACTCATCCTCGACCTCCCCCGACATGAACACATCTCACCACACCTCAAATCCCTCCACTGGCTCCCCATAGACAAAAGGATCACCTTTAAGATCCTCATCCACGCACATAAATCGCTCCACAACACCGACCCAACCTACCTTAACGAAAGTGTGACCTTCCACACTCCCACACGCCACCTCCACTCCGCCGACCTCTCTCTCACCACTGTCCCTCGCATCAAACACACCACCACCGGAGGCAGATCTTTCTCCTACCTAGCCCCCAGGGCCTGGAACTCCCTCCCCACCCACCTCTGCAAGACCCAACACCTCCTGCTCTTCAGGAAGAACCTTAAGACCTGGCTTTTCAAACAGTGATCTGCCCTCCCCTCCCACCCCCCTCCTTCTCTCCCCCCCAGCGCCTTGAGACCCTCACGGGTGAGTAGCACGCTCTATAAGTCTCTTTGATTGATTGATTGATTGATTGATGTGTGGGGTGGTGTGTGTAGTGAGAAGTGTGGTGATACGTAGTGGTTTGTTGTGTGAGGTGCGAGGAAGTTGTGTGGGTGATGGTGTTGTGTGCCTGTGGATGCTAGTTTGTTGATGGTGGTGTCTCTCTCTGGCCTTCAGTCGTGAATTTTGGTCGTAGGGGTTTGTGGGTGATGTGGGTGTGTGTTTTATATTGTATTGGGTGTGTGGGCGTGGTGTGTGTATGTGTATCAGGTGTGTGTATTTCAAATTGTCCAATGTGGTTGTGTTTTGTAAAAGTGTGTGTATTCGTGTGTCGTGATAGTGTGTGCGTATTTCTGTTGGCGTGGCGGTGGAGGTTTAGTTTTCGCCAGTTTATCACTGACCTTTGGTGTGGCGGACTTGTGTTGGTGTCTGAATTTTGGCGGATTCCGGGCAGTGGGTCATAATGACTGTGGCGGAATTCTGCAGCCGCGCCGTTGTGTTGGCGGTCTTCTGCACGGCGGTAAGCGCCTTTTACTGCCAATGTTGTAATGACCACCAAAGTGTCTTAAGTCTTTTAAAAGCAAACAAAGTCTCTTTCAAACACAAAGTACCTGGTTTGAGTGAAAAATCTCCGCAAAGGGCCGCAGAGGAGAAGTGTGGAAATAAAGGGGTGTGCGTCGATTTCTCAGGCTGCACACGGTTGATGCGTTGTTTAGTTTCCATGCAGGGACGGCTGGGCGTTGATTTCCAGCGCTCGGTCGTGGATCCTTTTCGGGTTTCTGGGTTTTCAGATGCCCCGGGGTCTGTGTGTGGAATCCTGGGCTTGTTGACAAGCATTGCGTTGTTCCTGTCGATGGTGCGGGGAAATTTCTCCCTCACGGCAGGCTCTTCGTCGATTTCCCCTCTGGAAGTCGGGCGTCATCATCCCAGGTCGGCTGTGCGTCGATCTGGTGGGCCGTGCATCGAAGTTCCGGTCGCACTGCAGGCGCCGCATCGATCGTTTCCTTGCAAAGTCAAGCGGTGGTGTCCCGGTTCGGCGTGCGGTGAATTTCTCACAGCGGAACAGGCTGTGTGTTGTTTTTAGCAAGCTGTGTATCGAATTTTCGCCGCACAAGGAGTCCAGTTGCAAGATAGTCTTTTTGGTCCTGAGACTTCAAGGAACAGGATGCAAGCTCTATCCAAGCCCTTGGAGAGCACTTCTTCACCCCACCCAGGGAGCAGGGAGCAGCAAGGCAGCAGGGCAACAGCAAGGCAGCAGTCCTTCACAGAATGCAGTCACGTGAGTCATCTGGGCAGCCAGGCAGGATGCAGGTTCTGGTTACAAGTTTCTTTTCCAGGAAGTGTCTGAGGTGGTAGAGCAGAGGCCCTGTTTTATACCCTGTTTTATACCCAAATGTGCCTTTGAAGTGGGGGAGACTTCAAAGAGTGGCTTAGAGGTGCACCAGGTCCCCTTTCAGTTCAATCCTGTCTGCCAGGGACCCAGTAGGGGGAGTGGCAGTCCTGTGTGTGAGAGCAGGCCCTCCAACCTCCCAGCCCAGGAAAACCCATTCAAAATGCAGATATATGCAAGTGAGACTGAGTACCCTGTGTTTGGCCTGTGTCTGAGTGAATGAACAAGGAGCTGTCAACTAAACCCAGCTAGACGTGGATTGTAAGGCACAGAAAGATTTAAGTGCAGAGAAATGCTCACTTTCTAAAAGTGGCATTTCTAAAATAGTAATATTAAATCCAACTTCACCAGTCAGCACGATTTTGTATTACGATTCTGGCCATACTAAATATGACCTTCCTACTCCTTTCAGATCAGTAGCTACCACTTCAGTAATGTATGAGGGCCTCACAGTAGGGTAAAAACAAATTTAGGAGTTTTACACTACAAGGACATGTAAACTACACAGGTACATGTCCTGCCTTTTACCCACACAGCACCCTTCTCCAGGGGTTACCTAGGGCACACTTTAGGAGTGACTTATATGTAGAAAAAGGGGAATACTAGGCTTGGCAAGTACTTTTAAATGCCAAGTCGAAGTGGCAGTGAAACTGCACACACAGGCCTTGCAATGTCAGGCCTGAGACAAGGTTAAGGGGCTACTTAAGTGGTTGGCACAACCAGTGCTGCAGGCCCACTAGTAGTATTTAATCTACAGGCCCTGGGCACATACAGTGCACATCACTAGGGACTTATAAGTAAATTAAATAGTCCAATTGGGTATGATCCAATGTTACCATGTTTAAAGGGAGAGAGCATATGCACTTTAGCACTAGTTAGCAGTGGTAAAGTGTGCAGAGTCTAAAATCCAGCAACAACAGTGTCCAAAAAGTGGAGGGAGGCAGGCAAAAAGTTAGGGGTGACCACCCTAAGGCTGTCAGGTCTAACACCGGCCTAGTACTGAGATTCAGAAAATGGTTTAGACGTGTTCAAAGTTAGAAAATGTGCTAGTCCACTTTAGTGCACCATTTTGAATACCCGAGGTCATCTTGGTAAAAGCTTTCTACGCATCAGGTGAGAGAAGGACCAGTTGAATCTTCAATTTCTATGCATGATCTGTAAGGTCCATTGCTAAATGGGCATATCCCCAGTCTGCCTATCAATAACAAATACTGGCTGGCAAGGAGTGATTGAAGATGGACCGCTATCTTTCAATTGCGAGACCAAGATTGGTGTGCAAACCATCACATCACAATTCAGGAAAACTATTGGGTGGTTTGAGCTACAACATTTTGGCTTGCATCCAGGTTTTAGAAATACAGATAGCATGGATACCAGTATGTCATCCACAATGGTGTTGGATAATTGGCACAAACCAATCAGGGCTCAGAACAAACTAGAGATAGCTGCTTGAACATTACATTCTCTGTCAGAATAGCGCCTGTCATAATAAAAGACTGGCCATGAGGCGGAGCTATGTGTTGACTAGGATGTCCATGCTTGCTGAAGTTCCCGAACAGTGCTTCACTACCAGGGCCCCCAATGCATGTTCTGGGATCAGGAGGCCCTCATGGCATATTGGGGAGAGGTGCTACACCCACCTGGTCCGCTGGGAAATTGCCTGAATTCTACCTGACACCAGACCAGTCACACTAGGTGGCATGGAGCAGGGCAATAATCATGGCCCTCCTCCAGTGCTGTGGCAACAACAACAGGCATTTCTCTGTCTGCTAGAAGCTGACATGATTGGACTACTCCCCCTTCTGAGGGAGGCCCATGAGGGGGCATTGATTTAAGGGGCTCATTGTGACACCTGAACCCCAGACCCAAAGGGGGACAGGCTGACTGCTGGAGACAGGCCTACAAGTTCCAGGTCTCCTCAATGGGCCTGCCTCTCTTTGGCCTGTAGGTCCATGCCCATGATTCGAGGAAGGTAGAGCAATAGCTTCCAGGGATGGACCCTACACACAGCACCTATCTTCCCTAGGATGAAGAGATAAATATTCCCAAAGAGTCTGATGCTACATCATAGGTGAGCTGCGCTGAACTTCTTCTCTACATTTTTCCTCATTGGAGGCCTGGGGACCTTCCTGCCTCTGGCCTGAGTCCCATTTTTGATTCTCCCTCATACGTCTTTGGCCTGGAATAGCACCTGTCCCTGAGGTGAACAGATATTTTGTCCTATGGGAGGAGTATAGGCTGAGGAATATCAGTGTCCCTCCTGCTATCTGCTGAAGCTCTGTCTTTTCCAGGAGCAACTGCCTAGATCCTCCTTCTACTGGGGTACTTGAGACTCCACTGTGCAAAGATGGTGGCGCTTGCAGCTCCATTCAGAAGGGCATGTGTCTAGTGCCCCCCACAGACACTGGCATCTTCCTTGTATCAATCCTGTGGGGGCTTCTACTCCTTTGGTGCTCTGGTGGTCCCTTGGACACTACCTACCTGTACTACTAGGACCCAACTTTGGGCCACATCATGGTGGCCTGATTGATTGCATACTCTCTTGTTCCACACAAGCAACAGCCCAAGCCACCATTAATTCAACTACTCTTCTTTGAGGAGGTCGTGCGCACCAAGCCTCTGGCCATGCCTGCACTGCCCCCAGAACCAACTCAGGTCATTGTGAGAGCCATGAAGGTCATCTTGAAAGAGGTATCGGCCATAGGGGCCACCCTGTCAACCATGGATGACAAAATGACCTAATCTCAGAGGGTAAATCCTTACAAATGGAGGCCACCAACTTTCAATCCCACCTGAATATGGAGGATCATCACATGAGCATGTAGAATCACAATAGACACATTCACCAGAATGGGGCAGCAACGCTGATTTCCTCCTGTACAAAGTTACGGATTTGGAAGTCAGGTATAGGCAAGACAATAGCTGTGTCTTCAGTGTTCCAGAGGGAGTGGAGGAAAAAAACATGTTGCCTTTCTTGGAACTTTCCTTCCCAAGCTGTTGGAACTCCGCTTCTCTGAACCTCTAAAATCCAAAGCGCATGTAGGGTTTGTTCTCACTCCTCAGCCCCAGACTGACCACCCTGCCTGATTATTGCCTTTCATTCAGGCAGCAAAACTCTTCTCAACCCCGCTACTCTTAGAAGGTCATCCCAGTTCTATCTAAAAAATTACTCTTCTGCCATCAAAAAATGATGGGCTTCTGGACCTGGCCAGTAAGTGGATCACTAGTGAAGGAAAAACTATAGAGTTTGCTGACCCGAGTGTAGTAAAATGGGTATGTTTGGCCACTGACTTTATGTTGCACCACTTTGCGTATTAGTTGTTCAGTGTTCACCGGTTGCAGATTACATTTTGTATTCAGTTTAGCTGCCTGTTGACTTTATCGTGGTGTTAGATATTTCAGATGAGACATTGCAGTTGAGCTGTGTTTTTCCACTTGGTAAACTGTGATTGTTTTTCGTATTTCTTTGTCATCGGAGGCAGATCTTTCTCCTACCTAGCCCCCAGGGCCTGGAACTCCCTCCCCACCCACCTCTGCAAGACCCAACACCTCCTGCTCTTCAGGAAGAACCTTAAGACCTGGCTTTTCAAACAGTGATCTGCCCTCCTTCTCTCCCCCCCAGCGCCTTGAGACCCTCACGGGTGAGTAGCACGCTCTATAAGTCTCTTTGATTGATTGATTGATTGATTGATGTGTGGGGTGGTGTGTGTAGTGAGAAGTGTGGTGATATGTAGTGGTCTGTTGTGTGAGGTGCGAGGAAGTTGTGTGGGTGATGGTGTTGTGTGCCTGTGGATGCTAGTTTGTTGATGGTGATGTCTCTCTCTGGCCTTCAGTCGTGAATTTTGGTCGTAGGGGGTTGTGGGTGATGTGGGTGTGTGTTTTATATTGTATTGGGTGTGTGGGCGTGGTGTGTGTATGTGTATCAGGTGTGTGTATTTCAAATTGTCCAATGTGGTTGTGTTTTGTAAAAGTGTGTGTATTCGTGTGTCGTGATAGTGTGTGCGTATTTCTGTTGGCGTGGCGGTGGAGGTTTAGTTTTTGCCAGTTTATCACTGACCTTTGGTGTGGCGGACTTGTGTTGGTGTCTGAATTTTGGCGGATTCCGGGCAGTGGGTCATAATGACTGTGGCGGAATTCTGCAGCCGCGGCGTTGTGTTGGCGGTCTTCTGCACGGCGGTAAGCGCCTTTTACTGCCAATGTTGTAATGACCACCAAAGTGTCTTAAGTCTTTTAAAAGCAAACAAAGTCTCTTTCAAACACAAAGTACCTGGTTTGAGTGAAAAATCTCCGCAAAGGGCCACAGAGGAGAAGTGTGGAAACAAAGCGGTGTGCGTCGATTTCTCAGGCTGCACACGGTTGATGCGTCATTCAGTTTCCATGCAGGGACGGCTGGGCGTTGATTTCCAGCGCTCGGTCGTGGATCCTTTTCGGGTTTCTGGGTTTTCAGACGCCCCGGGGTCTGTGTGTGGAATCCTGGGCTTGTTGACAAGCATTGCGTCGTTCCGGTCGACGGTGCGGGGAAATTTCTCCCTCACGGCAGGCTCTTCGTCGATTTCCCCTCTGGAAGTCGGGCGTCATCATCCCAGGTCGGCTGTGCGTCGATCTGGTGGGCCGTGCATCGAAGTTCCGGTCGCAGTGCAGGCGCCGCATCGATCGTTTCCTTGCAAAGTCGAGCGGTGGTGTCCCGGTTCGGCGTGCGGTGAATTTCTCACCGCGGAACAGGCTGTGTGTCGTTTTTAGCAAGCTGTGTATCGAATTTTCGCCGCACAAGCAGTCCAGTTGCAAGATAGTCTTTTTGGTCCTGAGACTTCAGGGAACAGGATGCAAGCTCTATCCAAGCCCTTGGAGAGCACTTCTTCACCCCAGCCAGGGAGCAGGGAGCAGCAAGGCAGCAGGGCAACAGCAAGGCAGCAGTCCTTCACAGAGTGCAGTCACGTGAGTCATCTGGGCAGCCAGGCAGGATGCAGGTTCTGGTTACAAGTTTCTTTTCCAGGAAGTGTCTGAGGTGGTAGAGCAGAGGCCCTGTTTTATACCCTGTTTTATACCCAAATGTGCCTTTGAAGTGGGGGAGACTTCAAAGAGTGGCTTAGAGGTGCACCAGGTCCCCTTTCAGTTCAATCCTGTCTGCCAGGGACCCAGTAGGGGGAGTGGCAGTCCTTTGTGTGAGAGCAGGCCCTCCAACCTCCCAGCCCAGGAAAACCCATTCAAAATGCAGATGTATGCAAGTGAGACTGAGTACCCTGTGTTTGGCCTGTGTCTGAGTGAATGAACAAGGAGCTGTCAACTAAACCCAGCTAGACGTGGATTGTAAGGCACAGAAAGATTTAAGTGCAGAGAAATTCTCACTTTCTAAAAGTGGCATTTCTAAAATAGTAATATTAAATCCAACTTCACCAGTCAGCACAATTTTGTATTACGATTCTGGCCATACTAAATATGACCTTCCTACTCCTTTCAGATCAGTAGCTACCACTTCAGTAATGTATGAGGGCCTCACAGTAGGGTAAAAACAAATTTAGGAGTTTTACACTACGAGGACATGTAAACTACACAGGTACATGTCCTGCCTTTTACCCACACAGCACCCTTCTCCAGGGGTTACCTAGGGCACACTTTAGGAGTGACCTATATGTAGAAAAAGGGGAATACTAGGCTTGGCAAGTACTTTTAAATGCCAAGTCGAAGTGGCAGTGAAACTGCACACACAGGCCTTGCAATGTCAGGCCTGAGACAAGGTTAAGGGGCTACTTAAGTGGTTGGCACAACCAGTGCTGCAGGCCCACTAGTAGTATTTAATCTACAGGCCCTGGGCACATACAGTGCACATTACTAGGGACTTATAAGTAAATTAAATAGTCCAATTGGGAATGATCCAATGTTACCATGTTTAAAGGGAGAGAGCATATGCACTTTAGCACTAGTTAGCAGTGGTAAAGTGTGCAGAGTCTAAAAACCAGCAAAAACAGTGTCCAAAAAGTGGAGGGAGGCAGGCAAAAAGTTAGGGGTGACCACCCTAAGGCTGTCAGGTCTAACACCGGCCTAGTACTGAGATTCAGAAAATGGTTTAGACGTGTTCAAAGTTAAAAAATGTGCTAGTCCACTTTAGTGCACCATTTTGAATACCCGAGGTCATCTTGGTAAAAGCTTTCTACGCATCAGGTGAGAGAAGGACCAGTTGAATCTTCAATTTCTATGCATGATCTGTAAGGTCCATTGCTAAATGGGCATATCCCCAGTCTGCCTATCAATAACAAATACTGGCTGGCAAGGAGTGATTGAAGATGGACCGCTATCTTTCAATTGCGAGACCAAGATTGGTGTGCAAACCATCACATCACAATTCAGGAAAACTATTGGGTGATTTGAGCTACAACATTTGGGCTTGCATCCAGGTTTTAGAAATACTGATAGCGTGGATACCAGTATGTCATCCACAATGGTGTTGGATAATTGGCACAAACCAATCAGGGCTCAGAACAAACTAGAGATAGCTGCTTGAACATTACATTCTCTGTCAGAATAGCGCCTGTCATAATAAAAGACTGGCCATGAGGCGGAGCTATGTGTTGACTAGGATGTCCATGCTTGCTGAAGTTCCCGAACAGTGCTTCACTACCAGGGCCCCCAATGCATGTTCTGGGATCAGGAGGCCCTCATGGCATATTGGGGAGAGGTGCTACACCCACCTGGTCCGCTGGGAAATTGCCTGAATTCTACCTGACACCAGACCAGTCACACTAGGTGGCATGGAGCAGGGCAATAATCATGGCCCTCCTCCAGTGCTGTGGCAACAACAACAGGCATTTCTCTGTCTGCTAGAAGCTGACATAATTGGACTACTCCCCCTTCTGAGGGAGGCCCATGAGGGGGCATTGATTTAAGGGGCTCATTGTGACACCTGAACCCCGGACCCAAAGGGGGACAGGCTGACTGCTGGAGACAGGCCCACAAGTTCCAGGTCTCCTCAATGGGCCTGCCTCTCTTTGGCCTGTAGGCCCATGCCCATGATTCGAGGAAGGTAGAGCAATAGCTTCCAGGGATGGACCCTACACACAGCACCTATCTTCCCTAGGATGAAGAGATAAATATTCCCAAAGAGTCTGATGCTACATCATAGGTGAGCTGCGCTGAACTTCTTCTCTACATTTTTCCTCATTGGAGGCCTGGGGACCTTCCTGCCTCTGGCCTGAGTCCCATTTTTGATTCTCCCTCAAACGTCTCTGGCCTGGAATAGCACCTGGCCCTGAGGTGAAAAGATATTTTGTCCTATGGGAGGAGTATAGGCTGAGGAATATCAGTGTCCCTCCTGCTATCTGCTGAAGCTCTGTCTTTTTGTCTAGGAGCAACTGCCTAGATCCTCCTTCCACTGGGGTACTTGAGACTCCACTGTGCAAAGATGGTGGCGCATGCAGCTCCATTCAGAAGGGCATGTGTCTAGTGCCCCCCACAGACACAGGCATCTTCCTTGTATCAATCCTGTGGAGGCTTCTACTCCTTTAGTGCTCTGGTGGTCCCTTGGACACTACCTACCTGTACTACTAGGACCCAACTTTGGGCCACATCATGGTGGCCTGATTGATTGCATACTCTCTTGTTCCACACAAGCAACAGCCCCAGCCACCATTAATTCAACTACTCTTCTTTGAGGTGGTCGTGCGCACCAAGCCTCTGGCCATGCCTGCACTGCCCCCAGAACCAACTCAGGTCATTGTGAGAGCCATGAAGGTCATCTTGAAAGAGGTATCGGCCATAGGGGCCACCCTGTCAACCATGGATGACAAAATGACCTAATCTCAGAGGGTAAATCCTTACAAATGGAGGCCACCAACTTTCAATCCTACATGAATATGGAGGATCATCACATGGAGCATGTAGAATCACAATAGACACACTCACCAGAATGGGGCAGCAACGCTGATTTCCTCCTGTACAAAGTTACGGATTTGGAAGTCAGGTATAGGCAATACAATAGCTGTGTCTTCAGTGTTCCAGAGGGAGTGGAGGAAGAAAACATGTTGCCTTTCTTGGAACTTTCCTTCCCAATCTGTTAGAACTCCACTTCTCTGAACCTCTAAAATCCAAAGCGCATGTAGGGTTTGTTCTTACTCCTCAGCCCCAGACTGACCACCCTGCCTGATTATTGCCTTTCATTCAGGCAGCAAAACTCTTCTCAACCCCGCTACTCTTATAAGGTCATCCCAGTTCTATCTAAAAAATTACTCTTCTGCCATCAAAAAATTATGGGCTTCTGGACCTGGCCAGTAAGTGGATCACCAGTGAAGGAAAAACTATAGAGTTTGCTGACCCGAGTGTAGTAAAATGGGTATGTTTGGCCACTGACTTTATGTTGCACCACTTTGCGTATTAGTTGTTCAGTGTTCACCGGTTGCAGATTAAATTTTGTATTCAGTTTAGCTGCCTGTTGACTTTATCGTGGTGTTAGATATTTCAGATGAGACATTGCAGTTGAGCTGTGTTTTTCCACTTGGTAAACTGTGATTGTTTTTCGTATTTCTTTGTCATCGAACACGAACTGTTAGTCAGTCAACATGATAAGAATGTACTTGTTTTTTGTTTTTTTCAGTGCAAGGAACGGTTCAGCCTTGGGAGGGGAGCCTTAAGAATTTGACCAGTTTTCACCGTTGTTCTTCCAACTCTGACCTACAGTAGCCAGCATGTTTGAATATTTCTCTTTCATGGGAGTTTTTTTTTCCAGAAAGCCATTTAGGTTCTTTAAGGTATAAAAAAGGTGGCCCTGCTCAGTAGCGTGGAAATTTCCAAGACCTCGGTAAGGATTAAACATTGAATGCCTGACACACACACTTGTCACATGATGGTGGATATATCTTTCTCGCAGTTGAACGGGGTCATCTTCTTGCTGACATGCGAAAGATGAAGAGCCTGGCAGGCCCTACGGTGATTCATTTTTACTTTGTTCCTTGCTTTGAAATTATGCTATAATATAAACACATATATTTGCTGTGTACATTGCAGTTGAGAATCATTTTTGATATATTTTCCTTTTATTGCTGTGACTACTCTTAAATGTGTGCTTTCGACCTAATAATTTCCTTCATTTTTTAGGAACCTCGTGGTGAAATAATATTAAATGTCTTCTTTGAACTGAGAAGTGCATTCCAGAGATTTTTGTCAGCTCGGTCATTAGTGAAAGCAAAACACTGAGTGACCTAGAATCCTTCCTAGACATGTTAGAGGACTACTCAGAATGAGGGCGACTCCCTCCCCAGAACTTCCACCACCTCCTCTGCTGCTCAGACAGCTATTTCTCTCCCTACATCACAGCAGAAGCAGATACACTTCCCTGCACTGAGCTGTTGGAGATAGGATCATACAGGTATCAATCAGGTGATGAAGGCTCTGCATAAAGAGAGAGACAGAGACAAGTCATGGTCACCACTCAAACAATCCTCATTTCTCCATTCTGGGAGCACGGGAGCCCCTCACTCTAGTGGACTCCTTTTACTGGATGAAAAACTGGAGGCGCACCTACTTCGTATCCCCTTTTCCTTGATGTACAGGACATATTTGAAATCCATGGTCTAGGCAGACTGGACATCATATGTTTTTTCAATGGTTTGTTTGTATGCTTATTTGTTAGCTCTCTTGGTAGTTTACTGCAGGTGCAACATGAACAGTTTTGCCCCTCCCTTCGAGTGATGCTTGAAACCTCTACAGTCAACTACAGGGATCCCCACATGCCCTGATGGCTATCACACCCCTGCCCCAAGACCCACTAGGCACTCAAGCCCCCCCCATTGTCCTCTATCCATGCACTATCTCCACCAATATTGGCTACCTCTTCTAGGACATGAAGGTCTTACCCGTGGATCCATTACTAGACATGCTGCTCTACGCTAGTCACAATCTGTGACATTTTGGGTGACTCCCTCTCCCCTACTACACCAGATTCCACTCTTCTGGAGCTGAAGAGAGAACTGGGCCATAGAACACAGGTCGTAGCTCGAGAAACCACTTACTCCCCCTTCTCGTCCCCTCTTTTCCTCTTCCCTTCCTCCCTGCTATCCTCACCATTCACTGAAGTGATTGCTAGAAGATCCCCACCACTGGTTAGGCACTGTAGAAAGGGACTGCCTGGGAGTCCTTCCTCATCCAAGCCCTTTTACAATCCTCTGATGCTCAACGGAGAATGCATCCACCTCCCATGATAGTCACACTGAATGTCAACGGCATGACAGATTGTAAAACGCAAATAAGTTCTTCATTACCTAGGTACACACAGGTTAATATTTTGCTTCTTCAGAAAACAAACAAGTCCACAGACTAATTCTTGAAAGCTAAACGAGATTGGGTGGTGTTAGGCATGGCCCTTCTTAGGGGATTTCCCAGAAACATTTAGTTTTTTCCTCTTGCGTTCCCTTTGGACTCTAGGCACTTTCCCACTGTCCTGCAGTAGGAAAGTGCATGTGCTCTTCCTCCACATGCCAGGAAGGGGCACTTACAATATTGGTTGAGGTGCTGTACTTAGGAGTGCCCTGTAAAAGGGTACACCACATACCCAGTGCAGATATGGCCCTGGCTGCTGGTGGGACGCTGCACTGATTGTGCCCTCTAACAGAATAGCCTGTCAAACATGTGTTAGGCCTGACAGTGCAGGCCTGTGGAGGTGCAGTTGGGCTTGCACTCAGGGTGGTATTTCCCACTCCATGGTCAGCCCTGAGTAGGCCTTACACTACCCCTTGAGGAACCCCCTGAAAGGTGAAGCAGGTGGTAGGCAGAGGGTAGGGCAGATACACACAGGTGTTCCATGCCCCGGTGGGGAAGAATGCCCACATGTCTCTACCTAGGAGGTCAACTCTTCTCTGAGGTTTTGCTGATCTTCTTGGAGTGGTCTCAGGTCCCTGGATGCTTTCCCGCTGCAAGTACAGTGTGAAAGTGTGTGTGCCCTTCCTACATTTGTTAGGAAGTCATGCGTATCAGTATGTGATCACATGCACATTGCAGTTCTCATATATATTCTGGCGGAAAAAAAACAGGTGATGGATTAAATAGTGAACAATGCAAACATTCCCCCGTCACAAAGATCTGGGTTTAATCCATTGTTTTTTTACATATGCAAATCAGTCTTGAACCTGTTCCCCATGAAAACAGTCTAGCCCGAACTGCCAGGCCAGGTCCTCCCTGGACCAGAATCAAGCATCCTGAGAACAGTTTCAAGGTATTACCTTTTATCAGCCAGGCTAGCTTTAATCCAGTGGCGCAGTGAGCATGGAACGTACGTCTGGGCATACCTTTCTCACTCAGGGCCTGCCCAGACGTGCATTCGGTGCCTGGCTGAGGAGGTGTGATACTCCAAAACTGGTCCCAGGATGCTTGATTCTGGTCCAGGGAGGACAAGGCCTGACTGTTTCCATGGGGAACAGGCTCAAGACTGATTTACATATGGCTGGGTCCAAACTGGGGTGGTGTGAGCAAAAAAATTATGGATTAAACCCAGATCTTTGTGACTAGGGGGGTGAATGTTTGCATAGTTCAACATTGCATCCATCATCTGTTTTTTTTGCTTTTGTCACCCTAAGTGAGAAGGGTATGTGTTAGTCTTGGCATCCTTGGCATCATCTCCCCTAAATTTTTGCCTCTGCTTCCCAGGTTGTTGATGTGTGCTGGACTCTGTTGGGTATTGTGGGCACTTTACCACTGCTAACCAGTGCTAAATTGCAGGTGCTCCTGTATAAAATATATGTGTAACTGGTTCTTCATGATTGGCATATTTGGTTTATGAATAAGTCCCTAATAAAGTGCACTATAGGTGCCCAGGGCCTGTAAATTAAATGCTACTAGTTGGCCTGCAGCACTGGTTGTGCCACCAACGTTAGTAGCCCTGTAAACATGGCTCAGGTCTGCCACTGCAGTGTCTGTGTGTGTAGTTGTAAACTGTCAATTCAACTTAGCAAGTGTACCCACTTGCCAGGCCTAAACGTTCCTATTTTATACATATAAGACACACCTAAGGTAGACCCTAGTTAGCCCCATGGGCAGGGTGTAGTGTATGTTAAAGGTGGGACATGTACTGGTGTGTTTTAATGTCCTAACAGTGAAATACTGCTCAATCCTGTTTTCACTGTTGCAAGGCGTATCTCTCTCATACGTTAACATGGGGGCCGCCTTTAAATATTATTAAAGTTCAGATTCTCTTTGAGAGTAGATTGAAAAATGGAGTTTGTGGTCTCTGAACTCACACTTTAAAAATACATCTTTTAGTGAAGTTGGTTTTTAGATTGTTAGTTTGAAAATGCCACTTTTAGAAAGTAGGCATTTTCTTGTTTAAACAATTTTGTGATTCTGCCTGTTTGTGGATTCCCTGTCTGGGTCAGGTTGACAGTTGGGCTGTTTGTGAATCCCCACTAGACAGTGAGTCAAAGAGAGCTAGGGTGTAGCCTGCTTATCCTGATGGGCCATCTTTGCTTGAGTGGAGGGAGGAGTGGTCACTTACACCTGAATGGGCTGTGCCTGCCCTCTCACAATCCAGTCTCAAACCTCCTGATATGTGTCTGGGGCCTGGCCAGTGCATGGCAGGATCTTGCAAACAAGAGAGACTTCCGTTTGAAGTTTACCAACTTGAAAGGCAGAAAGGGGAATACATATTGGACCCAAAACCCCTGGAAATTAGATAACTTCTGGATTGCAGAGGAACCTCTGCCAAGGAAAAGAGCTAAAGAACTGAGGAGAAGTGCTCCCCCTGCCTGCGACTGTGCTTTGTTGGGCTAACCTGCAGTTGCTACTTCTGCCTGTGAAAGGTGACAAATACTGGGCTTTGTGGTATATTTCTGTTTGTGAAGAATCTCCAAGAGCTTGGACTGAGTTTGCCTCCTGTTTTGAGAGCTCAGGGCCATCAAAGACTTCCTCTGCCAGCACCTGGACTCTCTACTGAGACTCCTGCCCTGCCAAGTGGTACCCTGTCTAGTCCCTGAGCCCTTGAAAGGTGAAGTTGGCAGACCAAGAGCTGAAAATCCATGCACAGAACGCCGTGCGTGGAAATGTTCGATGCACCATCTGCAACATGGCTGATAAACAATGTGCTGCAGGCTTCGCTGCTAAAATCGACGCTCCACCTGCATCGTGGCTGGGAGATCGACACATAGCGGCTGGAGAAATGATGTGCCACACCCGCTTGTGGCTGCTGACAACGATGCAAACCCAACGCAGCACAGTTTTCTACCACCATGCAACCGGATTTTCCATGCATCGTCCCTGGATGTCAAAGTCATCCCAACACTGCAAAGATCCGTGGTGCCCCATCTAGAAATCAACACATCACTCTCTTGCCAGGGAGAAAAATGACACATCACAAGCCGACTGGAGAAGGAAACAACTCACGGCCTCACTTGCAAGTAAGGAATCAACGTATCCCTGACTTTTCCAATGCTTGCTCGCCTGTGCGGCTTTATTTTCTCCCTCACGAGGAACCCATCTCCCACACGAGGAACCCATCTACCGCCAAGAACAACCTCCACACCGGACTCCTCGCCATCGCTAATTGGATGACAGCAAGCCACCTCAAACTGAACTCAGGAAAAACCGAGATCATCATCTTCAGACCCAACAAGACAGCATGGAACGACTCATGGTGGCTTGCTTAGGACCGCCCCGACACCCACCCACCACCCACACACACAATCTCAGATTCATGCTAGACTCGTCTCTCTCCATGACCAGAAGAACGGTCACCCATGCCCTCGTCAGCAGCAGACTGGACTACGGCAATGCCCTCTACATAGGGACCACAGCCAAGCTTCAGAGAAAACTCCAGCTCATCCAGAACGCCGCTGCACATCTCATCCTCAACCTCCCTCGCCACAAGCACATCTCCGCCCACCTCAGATCCCTACACTGGCGGCCCATCAACAAAAGAATTGTCTTCAAAATCCTAATCCACGCTCACAAAGTCCTCCATGATACTGGACCGGCCTACCTCAACGAACGACTTAACTTCCACATCCCGGCCCGCCAGCTCCGTTCCGCCGAACTCACCCTCACAACAGTCCCCCGCACTCAACGCACCACTTCCGGCAGCAGATCCTTCTCCCACCTCGCCGCCAAAACCTGGAACTCCCTCCCCACCAACCTACGCAAGACCCAGGACCTCATAGCCTTCAGAATGTGCCTCAAAACATGGCTCTTTGAGCATTAACACCCCCCCACCCGAGCGCATTGAAACCCTATCGGGTGAGTAGCGCGCTTAAGAAATTATTGATTGATTGATTGTATGATGCAATCCAGGTACTTTTTCATCGTTTCCATTATTTTCTATGGAGTAAGACTCTTATTCGTTTGAAAAATCATATTTTAACTTATTTTGGATTTTTGTCATTTTGGTCTTGTTTGATTTATATAAGTATTGCCTATTTTTCTAAACTGGTGTGGTGTCCATTTTGTAGTGTTTTCACTGAATTACTGTGTGTGTTGGTACAAATACTTTACACATTGTTTCTGAGTTAAGCCTGCCTACTCGTGCCAAGCTACCAAAGGGGTGAGTGGTGGTTAACCAGGTGTGTTTCTACTTTGCCCTGATTAGAGTGAGGGTGCTTGCTTCGACAGGGATAACCTGACTCAACCAAAGACCCCATTTCTAACATTGGTGATCAGCGGAGAGGATTGGACTTGGATTTGTACCTGACATACAGAGATTAAGGGCCTGATTACAACTTTGGAGGACGGTGTTAAACCGTCCCAAAAGTGACGGATATACCACCTACCGTATTACGAGTTCCATAGGATATAATGGACTCGTAATACGGTAGGTGGTATATCCGCCACTTTTGGGACGGTTTAACACCGTCCTCCAAAGTTGTAATCAGGCCCTAAGTGTACACTACTGTTTTCAGTGCAGACCATTACATGACCACATACTACTTATTTTTACTTTTCCTCTCTTTGGACTTTTTCCTGCTTTTTATTGATTCTTGAACTTTTCATTAGGATCTCTTTTTTTCTGCCTTGGAACTTTGCACTTTTGATTTGCCATCATGTTGCAATCTGGAGATGCACCAGCTGGAGCTGTTTTTGAGTTAGAGAAACTGGAAAGTTACACAGTTGCTTAATTGAAACAGTTCTTTAAGGATCTTGCCTGTCCCATTAAGAGCTCCACCAGGAAGGAGGAGCTGAAAAAGGCACTGATGGCCTGGGAGACAGCCAAGGAGGCTGGGGAGCACACAGAGGAGGAGGAGGAGGATGAGGTTGTGGAGGTTAGGAGTATACACAATAGTGTAGTGGATGTACCTGTTATGCCTGGTGAGGGTCTCCAGGGAAGGTAGCAGTGTGTCATCAAAGGGTCTGACTCCTAAGGAGTTACAGGACAGACAGGCAGAGAGGAGTCACCAGATGGAGCTGGAGAGGCTCAAAATGGAGATGAAACAGAGGAGGCTGGCCATTGAAGAGCAAAAGTTACTGCTGGCTCATGAACTCTGTTTGAGGGAGCTGGATCAGAGGAGCCAGTCCAGTAGGGATAGTGGTGGCAGTACCTTAATGGAGCCTGAGAGAAGGGTACACATTCCTAAGGTCTTAGGGGCACATGTACGAAGGAGGTTAGGAGTATACACAATAGTGTAGTGGATGTACCTGTTATGCCTGGTGAGGGTCTCCAGGGAAGGTAGCAGTGTGTCATCAAAGGGTCTGACTCCTAAGGAGTTACAGGACAGACAGGCAGAGAGGAGTCACCAGATGGAGCTGGAGAGGCTCAAAATGGAGATGAAACAGAGGAGGCTGGCCATTGAAGAGAAAAAGTTACTGCTGGCTCATGAACTCTGTTTGAGGGAGCTGGATCAGAGGAGCCAGTCCAGTAGGGATAGTGGTGGCAGTACCTTAATGGAGCCTGAGAGAAGGGTACACATTCCTAAGGTCTTAGGGGCACATGTACGAACAGTAACATTTGCGAGTCGTTGATTGCGATTCAATGTGAATCGCAATTACCGACTCGCAAATCCAAATGTACACACAAATAGAAGACCAATTTAGCGATTCGGTGCCGAGTCGCATCACAATTTGTGTAATCGCGAATTGCGATTACCTAAATTGTGAATGGGGGTGTTACCAAATTGCAATTTGCAACCCGGACACGCAAATTGCGTTTGAGTCGCAATTAGCGAAAGGGTGCAAAAGAACAGAGAAATGTCACTTCCTCTTGATGGGTAATGACCTTAGAACCAGGAAGTACCTTCCATGGAAGTGGGAGGAGTCTAGCCAGCACACACAGCAGAGGCACACCCAGCTGAGAGGAGGAACTGCAGCCATGGCTAGCAAAACAAAGGAGGAAAACACAGAAGGGAGGAAGAGAAAGCTGACATTTTCAGAAAAAGAGTTGGAAGTCCTCACTGAGGAGTGCTGCCTACATCATGAGGTCCTATTTGGGAAGGCATAATGACTGTATCTGACTCACAGAAAAATAAATCTGGATGAACATACAAAGAAAAATCAATGCTATTGGAATCAGTCACCGCTCCATCCATCCAGTGCGCAAAAGAAGGTATGACCTCAGGTCAAGAACCAAGGACAGGGTTGCAGAGTGGATGAAAGAGGCACATGGAACAGGTAGGGGACCATCCACGGTACCACCACCCATAGCAATTGAGAGTATGGTAGAGACCACACTGGAGCCAGAGGCTGTTGTGGGAATCAGGAACCTGGACAGTTTAGCACCAGGAACCTTCAAAGGTAAGTAGCTCATCTCACTTTTTTAAACTTTTCAGGGCACTATGCACACAACCACAGTTCACAAAAACACGCAACATTTAAATATCTCCATGCCTATAAGTCCAGCTCAAGTATAGTGCATTATGGGTAATGTAGCACAGTAGTCCAAAATTTGATGATTTTTAATTTTGATAAGCCACACATCTGAAAGGCAGTGACAGTGTGTCCTCTGTGTCCCACAGGTCTCCCTCAGGTATATACTGATGACCCCAGTGTGGAGGGAGGTGATAATGCCACCATGGCAGCAGAGGAGGCAGTGAGGATTTCCGCAGAGGAGTGCAACACACCAATCATTGTTCCCAATGCACCTGAAACCTCAGAGGACACAGATCTGGACACTGTGGGTGTAAACCTGACTCTCAGTCCACAGATGGGTGATAGCCAGCCACAGAGATTTGCAGGGCGTGGGCATAGAAGGTGTTGTCTGACACATGATGCAGGTGACGAGGATACCAGTACTCAACTATTTCTGGGAATGGAAGCATCACTACTCAGCAGTCAACGCCTCCAAAACAAACATATGCGCCTAATGAACAGGAATTTAAATCGTATGCAACAGACTCTCACACAGGGTTTTGGGAATGTGAAAACACAATTGTCCACCATGAATAGCAATATGGTCAACCTCACCACTGTCATCACTGAAGTATGTAGGTAAATGGTGGCAGATCATGCCCATGTAAGGCGCCATGAGTGCAGCACAGATGTACGGTTGGACCAGCTAAGTCAGTCCATTGGCCGTCTAGCCACAACAACAACATGCCTGTCACGATGCACTGTCACACTCCAGGTTGAACTGGTGCATTTTGCTGGAGATGTGGCAAGGGGACTAGGCCGCATTACTGCAGCTGTGAACCTACTTCATACTTCCCAGGCAGCAAGAGGCACTGGTGACATGCCCTGTGCTCTTAATCCTGGGGAGGCTGGGGTTGGTGGGTGTTTTACCCACTGGTTCTGGAGGGGGCATTGTGCCCTGTGCTCTTGATCCTGGAGAGTCTGGGATTGGTGGGTGTCTTACCCACTGGTTCTGGAGGGGGGCATTGTGCGCTGTGCTCTTGATCCTGGGGAGTGCAAGGTCACAGTCTCTCAGGTGCGTGTCATCCCCAATGGATTTGCAGGGGGCAAGCCACACAGCAGCCCATGGACGCAGTATTACATTCCGTCCGCTAGCGGTGACAGCTACCCAGTGGTGGTAGTGGTGCTGCTGCTGCTGGAGTGGGGAGGCTCCAGCCCATTCCCTGCAGCCTCGGATGGCTGCACAACCATGGTTGATGGTGGGGGCTCCATCTGAGTCCCTGCCCCAGGCCCCTTGTCCTTCCTGCCTGCTGGTGCTGGCTCCTTCCCCTTCCTGGCTACAGCTGGTGCTGGCTTCTTGCCGTTCCTGGCTTCAGCTGGTGCTGGCTCCTTGCCCTTCCTGGCAGCAGCTGGGGCTGGCTCCTTGCCCTTCCTGGCAGCAGCTGGGGCTGGCTCCTTGCCATTTCCGGCAGCAGCTCGGGCTGGCTCCTTGTCCTTCCTTGCAGCAGCTGGGGCTGGTTCCTTGCCCTTCCAGGCAGCAGCTGGGGCAGGCACCCTTTCCTTGAGGCTACCTGGTGCAGGCTCCTTCACCCTCTGCACAAGTGCCCTGGATCCTTTCCCATCACGAGTGGGAGTGGAGACTTCTGGGCCCGTGGACTGGTTGGCTGAGATGCTTGCCTGGGTTTTTGCCACCCTGCCTAGACGTGTAGGATGGGGGGAGGGGTAGGGAAGAGGTCAGTGGTGGAGAGGAAAAGCTTCTTAGGGACATTGGGATGGGAAGAGGGAGAAGATTTGGGAGTGGAGGAAGAGGGGGTGGTTGTAGGAGGAGCTGTCTGCTGAGTTTGGATGCAGGTACATGGGCTGGATGTTGTTGTGAGGTGGATGGCGGTTGGGTGTCTGAGTGCTTGTGTTTGCGTACTTAAGGGGGACAGACACAGTGGGAGAGGACACAGGGAACATGTGCATGGCTGTTTTGGAGGTATCTGCCAGTGAGTTGTGTGTTCTGCCAGGGATGGTGATGATGCTGGTAGTGGATGAGGATGTAGTGCATGCAGGTGTGAGCATAGACGGAACTGGGAGGGAGGCGGAGGATGAGGAGGATGGAGAGACAGTGGAAATTGTGGATGCTGGCATGTCTGCATCTGGATGGTGTTTGTGTGAGTGCCTGTGGGATAATGTGTGGTGCTTGTGTTTGCCAGTGCCACTCTTGTATGTTGTCTTGTGTGCATGCTCGTCTACCTGTGTGCTTGGGATGGGTTGAGGGGAATGGGATATGGAAGAGCAAGTTGGAGGGTGGAGGGTGGAAACAGGGACAATGGCTACCATTAGAGAGGAGTCCAGAGCCTGGATCGATCTCTGTTGGGCCACCAAGCCAGTGTGAATGCCCTCCAGAAATGCATTAGTTTGTTGCATTTGGGCTGCCAGCCCCTGGATGGCACTCACAATGGTTGACTGCCCTACAGAGATGGAGCTCAGGAGGTCAATAGCCTTCTCATTTAGGGCAGCAAGGCTCACTGGGGCAGGGCCTGAGGTGCCTGGGGCGAAGGAGAAGCCCCCGCCTGGGTGAACGGGCACGGGCAATTCGATGAGGGGGTGCTGGGAGGGAAGTTCTGGTACAGGGGTGGGAGAGGTACCTGTAGCTGGGGTGGTCACAGAGGTGTCCGCCACCACCAGGTAGCTTCCATCGGAGGAGGTATCTGTGTCTGAACTGTCCCCTCCAGTCTCTGCCGTGGTGCTCCCCTCGCCCTCCATCCCACTGGTGCCCTCAGCGTCGGTGGACTCTGCCTCCTGGGTCCTGTGGTATGCAGCTCCCTCCGTCACAGGTGCCTCTGCTCCTCCGCCAGACGATGCTAATGCACATAAGGACAGGGCGACAAAACAAAAAGGGGGGGAAGAGACAAAGAATACACCAGGTCAATGGCTGCACCAACACCACAGTTGGCATACACACCACTCTCACACACAGGGAATAGCCCTATGCACTATGCATTGCACTACCAGTTATTTTGCTAGCCACCAAAGCATTGGGAGGGGCACACACCGCCAAATGCAGCACACCTATGTCGCACGCAGCCCTGACCAGTTGTTGATGCCTACGAGCTAGGTAGCAGGAGTATCCCTTCAGGACCCTTGCCACAAGGGGACCTACTTTGCAATGTCAGGCCTGGGCTAGGGGTACCCACTGACACATATCCCGTACCCGGATACTACCCTACCATGCGTAAGTTGTAATGATGGGCACTGTACTCACCCCCTTGTGGCTACTGTGTTGCCCTCATGCACCCATCCAGCTTAGGATAGGCCACTACCAGTATGTGGACTATCAGGTGGGTCAGGGTTCTACGGGCACCCCTTCCTCTTTGGAAGACCATCTCCAGCTGGGCCACCTCTGTCTTCTGTGCCCAGCATCTCAGGTCTCCCACCGTTTCCGACAGTGGGTGTTCCGCCTGCATTAGACCCCCAGGGTCTGCACGTCCTTGGAGATGGCACGCCATATACCCTTCTTTTGATGAGCGATGACCTGTTATCAGTCAGACAGTCCTGCCTGTTACACTCATGGCCTCCCATACCCCTTCACATCACCATTTTCACACACATGGCCCAGCACACAACCAATACGCTGCCCAGAGGACATCCACCCATCCCCCTTGCCTGAGGCCTTCAACACACCCGACTCCATGCATTCATGCCACATGCATTGTGCCCACAGTGTACTCACCTGTTGGTCTGGAGGCCAATACAGCAGCCTGTACTGGGGTACAACCCCATCCACCAGTCACTCCATCTCCGCTGAGGTGAAGGCAGGGGCCCTTCCCCCAGTCACACGGGCCGTGGTAGGTTCCAGACACAGGTCACAGCAGCACAGGCAGTGTAGGTCCTCTCCTGTTGAAGATCAGGTAGCAAGTGAGTGATCAGATAGAAAATGGCAGTCACATCCGCGGCGGTGCATACCTTCACCGCCGGCGTAGATCACCATTGGCCACTGTACCCCATAGGGCCCAATGTTAACCAATGAGGAGTTGCACTGCGGTTCCCGACTGTCAACATCAGGACAGTGCGAGCTCTAAGGGCGACGTAATGCAAAAAGCCAATCCTTATGCAATGTAATAATTCATGCATTGTGTGTTGATGCAGTATGTTAACCTTTTGCATTGCAGAGATTTATCTTGAAATGTCATAAATACTGTTTGCAATGTATTGTTCATTTTCAAGGCTTTGCTGCAGGATTACAGGGAGTGGTTAGGGTGTGGTCCCTATTCTGAGCCCTTCTAGAATCCTTTCCTGCAGTCTGGCTGGGTGTGGCACGTGGGCGGGATCTGGGTCTATTTAAGGGAACCAGCTCAGCTCCACGTGCTCACTATTCAGAGGTCCCGGTCCAGAGCAGCAGCATTTTCCTGAGCTCCTGTTCCGGAGGCCTGCCTAGGTTTTTCCAGGCCCTGTCCTCATTATCTTGGTGATCCTCAAGAGGGGCGGTAAAGCGGAGATCGGGTTAGGCCCCCAACTCCATTTTCAGAGATATTTGAGTTTTGGCCCTTTTGGTCAATCGCGTGTGCGATTGTTTTCATGGCATTTGTATCTAGATGCACGAATCGGCAACAGTGAGCGCGATTCATTCTTGGCATTTAACGCTTGCAGGACAGATTCGCAGAGTGCACAATCATTTCATGGCATTTGAATCTTGATGTACGAATCAGCAACAGAGTGCACAATTCATTCTTGGCATTTACCTTTTGCAGAACAGTTCGGCAGAGTGTGCAATCATTTCATGGCATTTGAATCTTGATGTACGAATTGGCAACAGTGTGCGCAATTCATTCTTGGCATTTAACTCTTGCAGTACAGATCGGCAGAGTGTGCGATCATTTCATGGCATTTGAATCTTGATGTATGAATCGGCAGCAGTGTGCCTGATTCATTCTTGGCAAATAACTCTTGCAGCTCAGATCGACAGAGTGCGCAATCATATCTTGGCGTTTAAACCTTAATGGTGAAACTGGCAGCAGTGTGCACGATTCATTCTTGGTATTTAACCCTTGCAGTTCAGATCGGCAGAATGCGCGATCGTTTCTAGGCATTGAAATCTTGATGCATAGTTTGGTATTAAAGTGCATAATAGTTTCTAGACAATTGAATTCTGAAATTCAGAACAGAGTGTGACCTTGCAGTATAATTTATGAGTCCATCGCAGTTCATTCATGAAAATTAATGTGTTCATTGATTCTTGTCATAACGTAGTTTCTATTCAAAGAACTAACTTGAGAAAGTTCAATGTTCAGAGCATAAGATGTTATTCTAAAAACGCGGTCATATGAAAGTTTTCATAATCCTTCTTTATTTTCCAGGTACCCAGAGCTGATAAGGTCATGTTATAGAAAAGCCCTTGATCATTCATGTTATCAGTATATAAATATTTGGAACAAAGTTTATGAAAATCAATGTGAATAATCTTGCTATTGTGTTCTTAACTGCTGCTCCCACAGGTCTCCTTCCCCGCTGTTCCCAACCTAAAAACCCCATCCCCGCTTGGCCATTCTTTAACTCTGTGCTATGATAGCTAGTAGAGTTTGGAGCTGCCAAGAGGTGGACATATTGGGAACAGGCGAAAACCCCGAGGATCTGGTCCCCCTGACAGAATGGTGAGCCCACGAATTTGTAAATCCTCCTGGTTTGCGCTAGGTTGTCAATATGGCCACATTGGATGAGTTAGTTATTTACGCAGCTCCAATCGGATATAGTAGCATCTAAAGATATAGCAACCAGTCTAGCAGAGAGAGTGAGTCAGTTACAAAACAGAGTAGAAAAGAAGGAGCAAGGTCCTCTGGGTGCGGGTTGGTTTGGTTCTCCTCCTCAAGGTTCAGGAGGAAATCTTCCAACTAACATTTCCTTCACAGTTCCCTCAGCCATTCCTTTGGGTCCTCCAGAAAGGTTTTCAGGTGACCCTCAGAAAACACAATCCTTTTTGACTCAAGTAGAATTGCATTTCACCTGTCGACCAAACACCTTCCCTGATGCTCAGTTCAGGGTGGCCTTCCTGCTATCCTATTTGACTGGAGACGCGGCCACCTGGGAAATCCCTCTTGTGCGTAAAGACAGTCCCCTGCTTTATAATTGGAAAAACTTTGTCTGGGAATTTGAAAGAGTGTTTGATCGAAGAACAGTTACTCTATCCGCAGACCTAGAACTGCTAGAATTGCGACAAGTCAATAAAGACCTAGGGCCAGATGTATGAAAATTTTTGGCACTCGCAAACGGTGCGAATCGCAAAATTCGGCCGTTTGCGAGTGCAAAAAAGTGGTCTGCGATGCATAAAAAAGGCATTCGCAGACCATAAATAAGAAATCGCAAAAATTGGTTTTGCGAGTCGCAATTTGCGATTCGCAAAATCCAAATCGCAAGGAGATGCTGCAAAAAATCGCAAATTGCGATTTTTCGCAGAATGGCATTTTGCACATGCAAAATGCCATTAAAAGAAACCAGGTGGTAACCTGGTGCAAAATTTAAAAAGGCATTTAAAATGCATTTCTAAATTGTACATGTAAAGCACACATGCCCTTTTGGCATATGTGCACCTTACATGTACGCAAAAATGTTTTTGGGGTGCAGCAGAGGGGGCCTTAGGCCCCCAGCACCCTGGGGTTTTGCATTTCCAAAATTGCGATTTCTGGTTCAGAAATCGCAATTTTGGAAATGCAAAAAATTTGCAGATATGGGCCAACAGGCCCATAGCTGCGAATGGGGCCGGTATCACAATTTTCGATTCGGTAATAGCATTTGCGATTTTTAAGAAATCGCTATTACCGATTCGCAAATGTGATACATGGCACTTTGCAAATCGGAAATAGTGATATCTTAAAAATCGCTATTTCTGAAGCACAAAGGGCCGTGATGATACATCTGGCCCCAAGGGCCAGATGTATCAAGCCTTTTTGCATGCGCAAACAGTGCAAATGCCTGTTTGCAAATCCAAATATGCCTTTCAGTATTTATGAAAGGCATTTGCAACGCAAATTTAAGGAATCGCTAAAATAGGGATTCCTTCAATTTGTGACCCGTTTAGAGAATCGCAAATTGCGATTCTCTAAATAAGAGATCTCAAATAAGAAATCCTTATTTGCGATTTCTAAACCACATGTATCAAGCAATTCCTTAATGCGAATTTGTTATTAAGGAATCACAATTACCACCAAGTAAAACTTGGTGGTAACCATGTGCAAATTTTAAAACTGCATTAAAAATGCATTTTTTAAATTGACATGTAACGCACACATGCCCTTTCGGCTTACACATGCATAAAACCTTTTTGGGGTGTCGCAGATGGGGCCCTAGGCCCCCAGCACCCTGGGGTTTTTCATTTCCAAAATTGCAAATTCCTGTTAGGAATTCACTATTTGGGAAATGCAAAAAAATTGCAAATATGGCCCATAGGTGTGAATGGGGGCTGTATCGCAATTTGCAATTCGGTAATAGCATTTGTGATTTTTAAGAAATCGCTATTACCGAATCGCAAATATGATACATAGCATTTTGCAAATCAGAAATAGCGATTTCTTAAAATTTGCTATTACCGATTCGCAAAAGGCTTTTCTGATACATCTGGCCCCTAGTTTTGTACTTGGCTAGCTTTAATCGGCTAATAGCAGAAACATCGTGGCCTAAAGAAAAGCAAGCAGCCCTGTTCTACCAAGGACTCAAAGATGAGCTAAAAGACATTCTTGCTCAGATCGATCCTCAACCCACGGATTGACAAGATTTGATAAATCTTGTTTTGAGTCTAGACCATCGTCTTGCTGAATGTCAGGGAACATGCAAAAAGACTGAGAAACCTTCCTGGTTGTGTTCATGAACTCAGAGAATCACAAGTTCATAAAGAGAATAATCATGAGCCAATGAAAATTGGAACTATCAGACGGCCCTTGAAGAAAGAAGAAAAAGATCTATGTAGAAAGAACGGACAATGCCTGTACTGTGGTTGAAAGGGCCATTTCATCAAGAATGTACAGTAAAACCGAAAAGCAAACAAATTCCCACCAAGAAAGTGGTAGCAAATGTACAAATCGAGCAGGAAAACTAGAACACCCAAGGTGTAAAGAAGGGTTGCTCTTGGGTGTAACCGTGGACCCTTCTCAGTCAAGACATCTGAAGTTAGACCTAGAAGTGCTAGTAAAAAAGAAGAGTTATCTATAGAAAGCCTTAGTAGACTCCGGGGCTACTGGTAACTTTATTGATGCACAATTGGTTCAAACATGGCGGATCCCATGCAAGAAAAAGAAAACACCAGAAATAGTACAAGCCGTAGGTGGAAAGCTCCTAGCTGGAGGTCCAGTGACTCTACAGACCCTTCCCTTGTCTGTGATCTGTAAAGGGGGGAATCAAGATACCAAACACGTTGAAAAATGAATCTTTGATGTCATCCATGCTCCTCAGTATGGGATCATCCTTGGATTGCCGTGGGTAAGTTACCATAACCCTGTAATAAATTGGCAATAAAGTAAAATCATGTTTTCTTCACTCCTGTGTAAAGGAAAATGTCTCCAGACATCGAGTGTCACTGTTCCTCACAAATCTCACATAGCCCTAGCCGCTGAAAAGACGTAACGCCGGCCTGGCAGTACTCATCCTACTTAGACGTATTTGACGAAAAAGAAGCAGAAACCTTGCCATCTCACAGACCCTATGACTGCCAAATTGATCTGACTCCTGGTGCAATACTCCCTAGTTGTCATGTGTACGCCCTGTCAGAACACGAAACACAACACCTAAGAAAATACTTAGACCAATTTCTAGCTAATGGCTTTATTCGCCCCTCCAAGTCTCCTGCAGCATCTCCTCTTTTATTTGTCCTCACGGCTAATGGGCACCTTCAAACCTGTATAGACTACAGAGGATTGAATAAAATCACAGTAAAAAACAAATACCCATTACCTTTGATTCCTGTTTTGCTGGATCAAGTTAAAAAGGCCAAAATCTACACCAAGTTAGACCTAAGAGGTGCTTACCACTTAGTCAGAATGAGAGAAGGCGACAAATGGAAAACTGCCTTTATGGTCTGTTTAAATACACAGTCATGCCCTTTTGACTTTGTAATGCACCAGCAGCGTTCCAATTCCTTTTGAATGATGTCCTTAGAGAATTTTTAGATCTGTTTGCAATAGTCTATATCAATGACATTCCAATCTATTCTGATAACGAAGTCGAACATGTGCAACATGTCAAGAAGATTCTCACAGCTCTTCGAAAACATCATCTATTTTGCAAATCAACCAAATGTGAATTTCATGTTACCACCGTTGAATTTTTAGGGGTTATCCTTACCCCTAAAGGCATGGTCATAGCAGAAAGAAAAGTACAAGCAGTATCTGATTGGCCAATCCCAAAGACTGTTCGAGATGTTCAATGCTTCCTAGGTTTTGCACACTTCTATCGCATGTTCATAGATCGTTTCTCACGGACAGTGGCAAGTTATTACGAAAGAAAGAACCATTTGTTTGGCTCCAGGAGCTGACAAGGCTTTTTCAACCTTAAAGGAACATTTTTACACTGCCCACAGTCTTGACTCACCCAGATACTAAACATCCGTTCGTAGTGTGCAGATGTGGCAATTGGTGCAGTGTTATCACAACGCAGTAAAGATACTGGTCAGTTGCACCCTGTAGCTTACATGTCTCGAAAACTGAATGAGGCTGAACAAAATCATGTCATCGCTGAGAAAGAGCTTCTAGCAATCCGTGATGCCTTCAAAGAGTGGAGGCACTATCTGCTATGTGCCCAGTACATTATCACAGTGTACACAGATCTTCGCAATCTCCAGTTCATGAGTTCAGCTAGACTTTTGACGCCTCGACAATTGCGGTGGATGCTGTTTTTTGCTGAGTTTGATTTTGTGGTAACCTTCCGTCCAGGTAAAGACAATCGCAAAGCGGATGCCTTGTCCAGACAAGATTCTACCATGTTACCCACAATCCAGCCCCCACGAGCTATCTTTGCTCTAGACAAAATCCTTTGTATCATCAAAACAGAAGGCTTTTTTGATGAAATTTGTAATTCTTTCACCATTGAAAAATGGCAGAAATGGGCTCAAGCAGATCCCAAAAGATCAATCAAACAAGGCCTACCTTTTCATGATGCAAGTCTTTTTGTTCCAACTACCAAGTTGGGTAAATTAGTGTTTCATTGGTTAGACGTTATAACTACCGCACGTCATCCAGGTATTCCTAAGACTCTTGAACTAATACAACAATACTTTTGGTGGCCTACTTTGACAAAAGACGTCAAGCAAATGGTAGCTAACTGCGAAGTCTGTGCTCGCATCAAGACAAGTCATTCAAAATCAAAAGGGCTGTTACATCCTCTCCCAACTCCACTCCGAACTTGGGAACACATATCATTAGGCTTTATTACAGGACTACAAGTTGTTCAACTTCACTCAGTTATCCTTGTGGTGGTAGACAGTCTCCCTAAATATGAACATTTCATTGCTTGCAGGAAATTGCCTACTTCCAGTGAATTGGCAACAATACTTTTAAATCGAGTGGTCCGTTTTTACGGATTACCAAAAGTAATTCTCTCCGATCGAGAGTCAGAATTTGCCTCTAACTTCTGGAAATCATTGTACTAAATGCTACAAGTTACATCTACGCTATCTACCAGTCATCATCCTCAAACGGATGGTTAAAATGAGAGACTAAATCAAACATTGAAACAATATCTGTGTGTTTACGCTGAGAAAGCACTTCATTCTTGGAAATCAATGCTTTGGTTAGCTGAACTGGCCTAAAATGACTCGTATCATACTTCCACTGGCACAACCCCCTTTTTTGGTCTATTTGTCTATCATCCTGATACTTTGTCAATCACAATTCCACAAGAAAGTTCACTTGCACCAGCGGTTTCAGAAATCATACGACAACTCTATCAAACCCAGACACAAATCTAGCAACATCTAGATAAAGCAAAACAAACGTATAAAAAACATTATGACAAAAAACATTGTGAAGGACCACAATATAAGCCAGGAGACAGAGTGTGGCTTTCCACACGCCATACTGATTTCAAGAAAAAAACATATGTTTAATCCCAAATATATAGGTCCTTGCACAGTCTTTCAGCAGATCAATCCAGTAACCTATAAGCTGCAGTTACCAAAATAACTACGTATTCATCCAGTGTAGTCCAAAAAACCCACTCTCAACCAGCTCCTGTTCTAGTACAGGGAGAATTGGAATACGAAGTAAAACAGGTTCTGGATTCAAAATGTAAAGGTCGTAATCTCTAGTATCTAATATCTTGGAAAGGTTACGGTCCAGAGAACAACTCATGGGTCTCAGCATCTGACATTCATGCTCTAGACTAGTGCAGCGTTTTCATCGCCTAAACCCAGATAAGCCAGGCCCTAGAGTACGTTCGGGAGGGGGGAGTACTGACAACATCAGGACAGTGCGCGCTCTACAGACAACGTAATGCAAAAAGCCAATCCTTATGCAATGTAATAATTCATGCATTGTGTGTTGATGCAGTATGTTAACCTTTTGCATTGCAGAGATTTATCTTGAAATGTCATAAAGGCTGTTTGCAATGTATTGTTCATTTTCAAGGCTTTGCTGCAGGATTACAGGGAGTGGTTAGGGTGTAGTCCCTATTTTGAGCCCTTCTAGAATCCTTTCCTGCAGTCAGGCTGGGTGTGGCACGTGGGCGGGGTCTGGGTCTATTTAAGGGACCCATCCCAGCTCCTCATGTTCACTATTCAGAGGTTCTGGTGCAGAGCAGCAGCATTTTCCTGAACTCCTGTTCCGGAGGCCTGCCTAGGTTTTTCCAGGCCCCGATAGAGTACAGATCGGCAGAGTGCACAATCATTTCATGGAATTTGAATCTTGATGTACGAATCAGCAACATTGTGCGCAATTCATTCTTGGCAAAAAACTCTTGCAGCTCAGATCTGCAGAGTGCGCGATCGTATCTTGGCATTTAAACCTTGATGGTAGAACCGGCAGCAGTGTGCGTGATTCATTCTTGATATTTAACCCTTGCAGTTCAGATCGGCAGAATGTGCAATCGTTTCTAGACATTTGAATTCTGATAGTTGAATCAGCAGCAGTGTGTGTGATTCATTCTTGGCATTTATCTCTTGTGTTTTAGATCGGCAGAATGCGCGATCGTTTCTAGGCATTGAAATCTTGATGCATAGTTTGGTATTAAAGTGCATAATAATTTCTAGACAATTGAATTCTGAAATTCAGAACAGAGTGTGACCTTGCAGTATCATTTATGAGTCTATCGTAGTTCATTTATGAAAACTAATGTGTTCATTGATTCTTGTTATACCGTAGTTGCTATTCAAAGAACTAACTTGAGAAAGTTCAATGTTCAGAGCATAAGATGTTATTCTAAAAACGCTCATATGAAAGTTTGCATTATCCTTCTTTATTTTCCAGGTACCCAGAGCTAATAAGGTCATGATATAGAAAAGCCCTTGATCATTTATGTTATCAGTATATACATATTTGGAACAAAGTTTATGAAAATCAATGTGAATAATCTTGCTATTGTGTTCTTAACTCTTGCTCCCACAGGTCTCCTTCCCCGCTGTTCCCAACCTAAAAACCCCATCCCCTGCTTGGCCATTCTTTAACTCTGTGCTATGATAGCTAGTAGAGTTTGGAGCTGCCAAGAGGTGGACATATTGGGAACAGGCGCAAACCCCGAGGATCCGTCTCCCTGACACCGACCGCCTCCTGTAACGGCGCACATCGTCAGCGTAATTACCTCACTTTCACCTGTCCCTCCACACAGGACAGGCGGACTCCATTTCAGGGGGGTGCAGGCCCTGGCTAATAACTTTGTCACAGTTAAAATTTGGACATACAGGACAAATCCCACTTTCCCATTACAAATTGACATCATGCACCGTACTGTTGTGGCTCCAATGTTCAGTTTGTGACCGGCTCCTCACTCTTTTGTCCCTTAGATTGCTACCACTGTGGATGAATAGGAGATGGAGACATACCCCCGTGTACAGACCCCTGGTGCACTTGGCAACACTGAAGGACAGGCACATCATCCTCACCTATAGACTTGACAAGCCCACAGCCACAGAGCTGTGTGCCCAATTGGAGCCTGACCTGATATCTGCTATCCGTCACCCAAGTGCTATCCCCCCTCTTGTGCAAGTTCTATCAGTGCTCCTTCTCCTGGCAACTGGTTCTTTCCAAGTGACAGTGGTCTTGGCAGCAGGAATGTCACAGCCAATGTTCTCAATAGTTCTGACCAGAGTATTGTCTGCCCTGATTAAACACATGTGCAGCTACATTGTTTTCCCCCAGGTGGAAGATTTGGCCACAGTGAAGGCTGACTTCTATGCAATGGGACATATCTCCAACATAATTGGTGTGATTGATGGAACTCATATTGCATTTGTCCCCCCCCTCCGTTACAATGAACATGTGTTCAGAACTGATAAGAATTTCCACTCCATGAATGTACAGATGGTGTGCTCGGTGGACCAGTACATCTCCCATGTCAATGCTAAGTATCCTGGGTCGTTAAATGATGCCTTTATCCTGAGGAATAGCAGCATCCCAAATGTGATGGGCCAACTACAGATGCACAGGGTGTGACAGCAGTGGACCCTGTGTACAGTGAGAATGAGGAGGCAGAGGATGAGGATGAGGACAGCAGAACAGCAATGATACGACAATACTCCCAATGACACACAGGTAAGACAGTGTTACTTTACATTTCATTGTCATTATTTTGAATATCTTTGGAACTGGCAAGCTGTTAGTTCCCAATTCTATGCCCCCTTACTGTACCCTTTGGCAATTCATTTTACAGATGTTGGTACCCCACTATCGCTCCTGGTGTGATCACTGCAACCAACTACAGGTCTTTCCTATGTGCACACTTACTGTATAGTTGAATTGCAATGTTTGAACCTGGTTAAGCGAATGTCTGACTGTCTTGTGTATGAGGTGTGGCCTAGGGTCCCTGTAGAGGTGGACACACTGCTGATTGATGTGTCCTGGGGACACAGGTGTGGGTACGCTGGGTGGGTGCTGGGGTGGTGTTTCCAGATGGGGGAGGCTCTGTGGTGGTGTGTGACTGGGCCTGGGTAACCGACTGTCCAGAGGTTCCTGATGGGCCAGGTTGGTCATCCAGATCCAGGCGACCAGAGTTGCTGTTATCACTGTGGGCCTCTCCAGTTGGGAGACTGGATAGTGCTGCCACCTCTTCTCCGGTGACATTGGCTGGGATACCTGTGGGGATGTAAACAATGTGTTATTGTTTCTGTGTGTGACATATTGTGCATCTGTGGGTTGCCCTATTTGGTTGTATTTGCCCTGGCAGCTTTCACTTGTGCAAGTTGGTATATGGTGGTCTAGCTGAATCTCTCTAGTGTACATGCTTTGGTTATAGGTATCCCTGCAGGGCTGTGAGTGATATCTGTGCATTGGTAGTGCATGCAGGGCTTGGCAATGGAATAAGTCAGATGTGATGGTGGGGTGTGGGAGGTGGTGGAGTGATGGGAGTGAGGGTGTGGGTGAGGGTATGTGATGGCATGCAGGTAGGTGGGTAGTAGGAGTATAGAGTTGATTTACCAGAGTCCAGTCCTCCTCCTACTCCGGCGAGGCCCTTAGGATGTATGATTGCCAAGACTTGCTGAGGATCATCCCTGATGATTTGCTCCACCATGACCCTTAGCTCCTCCTCTGAGAATCGGGGTGTCTTTGTGGGGCCATGGTTGTTGTGTAAGGTGTGTAGGTGAGGGTGTGTAAGGTAATGTGTTAGGTTGTGTGATGTAGGATGCGTGAATGGTGTATAGGTGCGAGTGGTATGTGGCTCTTGTTCTATCAGTGGTCTTGCTGTTTCTCGCTGGTGGCAATTATTTGTAGTCATAAACGGTTGTAAGTAATGTGGGTGTGTGTTTTATAGTGATGTGAGTGGGTTGGTGTGGTGTGTGTATGGGTGTCAGGTGTGTTTTATTTAAATTGACCAATGTAATGTTGTTTTGTATGTGTGTGTGTAATTTGAGCATGGCAGTATGTACCGCCAATGGTTTACCGTGGTTGAATGTCTGCTGTGGTGATTAGGCCTCCCCGGTCTTCCGGGCCCAGCGTTTCAGGCCTTCCCACCTTTTTCTACAGTGTGTGCATCGACTGCTGTAGACCTCCAGGGTCTGCACATCCTAGGCGATGGCACGCCACAATCCCTTCTTCTGATGGGCGCTGACCTGCAGAGGAAACACAGACAGGAGGACGCCATTACACATACAATCCAGCCTGTCATACATATGGCCCACAAATCCCATTTCCAGCTCCATTGGAACACATATCACCCAGCGCCAACCATGTACACTACCACCAGGCCTACCACCTCCCCAAACGACACAATGCTTGCACACACATTTCCATGCAACCTTGTCACATGCATTGTGTCCAAGGTGTACTCACCTGTTGGTCTGGAGGCCCATACAGCTGTCCATACTGGGGTAGGACCCATTCCACCAAGTGCTCCAACTCCTCAAAAGAGAAGGCAGGGGCCCTTTCCCTGGTCACACGGGCCATGGCAGGATCCAGACACAGGTCACAGCAGCACAAGAAGTGTAGGTGTTGTTCTGTGGAAAGTCAGGAATCAAGTCAGGATTTAGATAGAAAATGGCGGTCATGTCCACGGTGGTGTACACTGTCACCACCACCGCTGATCCCCATTGGCCACTGTACTCCATAGAGCCCCATATTAGCCAATGTGGTGTGTGTTGTGCAGAGGGTGTTAAGTGATGTGGTGGGGTATGGGATGTGGGGTGCGTGACGGATGGATGAGTGTTTGTAGTGTGTGTGTGTAGTTGCCTCAGTGGTCTTCATGTTAGTCTTGTGGCAATTATTGGTATTCGTAAAGGGTTGTGTGTAATGTGGGTGTGTGTTTTATAGTGCTGTGGATGGGTGTGGAGTGTGTATCAGTGTCAGTTGTGTGATTTTCAAATATGGCCAATGTTGTGTTGTTTTGTATTGGGGTGGCTATTCTGAGCGCACTGGTGTGTACCGCCAATGGTTTACCGTCATTGAATGTCCGCCATGGTGATTTGTGGGTCATAATGTTGTGGTAGTTGTTTTGTTGGTGTAACGGTATGGGTGTTCGTACTGACATTTTACCACTGACCTTTGGGCTGGCGGATTTGTGTATGTGGAAGCATTCGTTTTTTTGTGTGTGTGTGTCATAATATGGCGAATGGATATTCGCCACAGCGGCGGTATGTTGCTGGCTGTCACCACAGCGGTAAGCGCCATTTACCACCAGTGTCATAATGAGGGCCTTATTCTTTTGAAAATCCATAATTTAATTTGTATATTTTGGCTTTTTGTCATTTTGGTCTTGTTTTATTTAGATAAATATTGTCTATTTTTCTAAACTGGTGTGGTGACCATTTTGTATTGTTTTAACTGTATTACTGTGTGTGTTGGTACAAATACTTTACACATTAAAGCCTGCCTCATTGTGCCAAGCTACCAAGGGGGTGATTGGAGGTTAACCAGGCATGTTTTTCCTTTGCCCTGACTAGAGTGAGGGTCTTTGCTTGGACAGAGGGTAACCTGACTGCCAACCAAAGACCCCATTTCTAACAGTATGACCAGATGTTTGTCCCCTGCTCAATGCACCTCTGGACTCATGGTAGGCTGGCTTATGAGCAGTGATACCCCGAAACTGGTCCCAGGATGTTTGATTCTGGTCCAGGGAGGACCTGGCTTGACAGTTTGGGCTGGACTATTCCATGGGGAACAGGGTCAAGAATGATTTGCATATGGTTGGGTCCCATCTGGAGTGGCGTGGTGGGCATCAAAATGGTGAATTAAACCTAGATATTTGTGACTGGGAGTGAATGTTTGCATGGTAAGCATTATGTCTATCATCTGTTCTTTTATTCTTTCTTTTTGCTCATATATATCTACTGAGTCTGGCATAGCTCACCAGTATGTGCACACTTGCACAATGATGGTTTCATACATCCTCAGCCTGGCACAGATTGCCAGCATGTGCACATTTGCACAATGGTGTTTTCATATATATACTGAGCCTGGCACAGCTTGCCAGTATGTGCACCTTTGCACATTAGTGTTTTCATATATATACTGAGGCTGGTATGGCTTGTCAGTATATGCACACTTGCCCAGTGATGTTTTCATATATGTACTGAGCCTGTCACAGTAGGCCAATATGGGCACACTTGCACCTTTGTGGTGTTCTTAAACCTTGTGTCCATTCTGCTGCTGCATGCAAGAGCACATGTGTCCAGGGAGTGAAGAATACCCATGTGTGTTTTCACTTCCAACAAGGATTGCTTTGTCCATAAGTTAGCATAGGGAATGTTTACCATTACTCGTTAGTGAAAAAGTGGATTGCAGCGAGGCAGCCTCATAATGTTTCCTATCATTGAAATCATACTGACAAACGTCTTCCTATGGTAAAGGTTGTTTTGTCAATAATCAATATGAAATGCCACTTCTAGAAAGTGGGCATTTCTCTGGTTTAAAATGCTTTGTGTACATTTTTAAATTTGACTCTATTCCACACTGAAGGCTGGGGAGAACATCTGTACATTCCAGAGAGACAGCTAGAAACCTTGGGTACACAACTGGAACAACAGACCTCTGACTAGAATGAAGGACCTCTGCCATTTGAGTGCCTGGTAGGAAAGATTGGAGGGAGAGGTTTGACACTTGACCTCCTGGGGCCAGGATATGGCCCCACTAAAGATTAAGATCTGCATTCCACAGCCCCATGGCAGACACAGCTAAAACTTAGGGGAGACGTCTATGGTTCAAAGGGGAACCCTCTGTTTGAACCATCCAAACGGCCCCCAACTTCAAAGGCACACTACAGTGTAACTACGGGTGCCCCACTGTACCAAACTAGAGATACAATTGCAGATATGTGGGACTGGAGACGCTCGACCGGGTGGTGCACACTGCCAGAAGAATCTGTTGTGCACAGGAGCATTTACTGCCCTTGGATGGGACCACGCACCATTCCTGCATCGTGGCTGGCCTGGGCAGACAGCCTGCTGCTCTGTGGCTCTCTGAAGTGTGCTGTCCATGGGCTTGTTGGCTTTCCCCCTGCCCACGGTTTAGGTCTCAGGTACGTCAAAGACCTCCTGCAAGGGATCCACATCTTCTACCTTTGTTGTCTGGAGAGCAGTGCCCTCCTAAGCACATACATCATCTGATGGATTCCACCTGGTAGCAGGGGTGTGAGCGTGGACCTAAGTATTGTGCCTGGTGACAGGATTGCCTGGTGCAGAGCTTTTAAAGTACTGCCTGCGTTCAAGCAGTGTGACCCTTCATCATGGGACACAACACGCATAAGCGTCAACTTGATTGTGAGCGGATTCACTGGTTGCAGGAACCCACGTGGTCCCCTTTGCTGACTATGCTGCATTTCTCTTGTGTGACATGCCAACTGCACGCTTACTGTGTGCGGTGTCTGATTCACAGTTTGCCAACCGCAAAGGTGGAGGCATACCCAGAGCAGTGCTGAACTCTACCTTCAGTGGAACTGCAGAACTTGCTTCTTTTTTGTGGCTGGAATTGTCTGGTGCGACTCAAGTCATTGCACACCAGACTTTGTGCCTCATTCCAGGGAAGTATGGACATTGATAATTCTTTGTGTGTGGTTGAAATTGTCTGGTGCGATTCAAGTCATTGTGCACCTAACATTTTGGCTCATTCCAGGGAAGTACGGACATTGGTACCTTCCCATTGGTGATCGGAATTGTCTGGTGGGACTCAAGTCATCACAAACCAGATGTTGTGCCTCATTCCAAGGCGATACGGCATTGGTCACTTTTCATGTGCAATCTGAATTGTCTGGTGCTACTCAATTCATCACGCACCAGATATTGTGCCTCATTGCAGGAAGGTACAAAATTTTATCATTTTTGTGTGCAATCGTAATTGTCTGGTGAGACTCAAGTCATCGTACACCAGACCTTGTGCCTCGTTAAAGGCAGGTTGGTAACTATTTGTGTACTGGAGTGTCTGTCCTGGGTGGGTACTTTTGTGATCAGCGTGTGTCCTATGGTGACCCTGCCCCATGCTTTACAGACCTAGGCTAATGCCAGAATGCACATTGCAGAGATCTGTATGTGAATTTCCAGAGTGGCGGGCAAACCTCTATTTGTTGAGTGTTGCCTAATCAGCCTGCAATCTATTCTTACCCCCACCTTTCCCCCGGGACCCTGAATAAGTGTGACTCTTGCCATGATCGGCCTAGTATCCAGGGAAAAGTTGCTTTCATCTCCAGCTCATGGGTGTGGTGTAGTAGGTATTGGTTGAAGGGTGGAGGTAGGTTTGGTCCCACGGTGTCTGTGAGTACAGTGACTACTGACATGTTGGACATCAGTGCACCACATTAGGGTGCTGAGATCGAGTGTATGCGAGTGTGTGCTATTCGAGTCTGCCTGATATCCGTGGCACTGTATAGCACTGTGGAGTGATTGTGTTGGAGTGACTGCCTGTGATTGACTACATCGCACAGTGGTGTTGCCATACATGTTGTTTGCTTGCCAAAAGACTAGCAGGGTTGACATTGGTTCTTACCTGTGTGGCCTAGGCCACAAAGCTATTTAAAAGTGATGGACCTATCTATGTGAGCACATTGCTGCTAACTCTGTGAACCGGAGTGCACCCTAGAACTGTGTGATAATGAATTGGGATACTTGCTGAGGTGGGTCTCGTGCTTACACTGTTTTGCACAACATAAGGGTGTGGGGAGGGAACCTATTGCTAATATTGTTTTTAACATGTTGGACCAAGCACTGCTAGTGAAATTTCTGAATGTGATTTATGCCTTGATTTACACAATGTTCATGTCATGTTAACTGTGTATGTTGAATATAAACTATGTGAAGTCTCTTTTGTGATGCTGTGTATTTATTGTGCAAGAGTGCTGTGACAATGCTTTACATATTTCCCCTGTGATAACCCTCACTGCTCAGTTCCAAGCTCCCTAAGGGTGAGTGCAGGTTATACAGTGAGTGCAATCACACACCCCCGGTGGGAGTGGTAGGTTCTGCCTGGCTACAGGCTCGTCTTAGCCAACCAAAACATGCCACCTCCAACAGGTGGGCACAGTGATTAGCAGCAGTCATAAGCTGGGGTTCAATGGTACTCACTCACTCACAGATGTTCAAAGTAATGCATGGTGGCCATTCTCTTTTATTTCTTTATTTAATTTGTGTTTGTTTTTTCCTTATGAGCAAACACAATCACATCAAGACATAAAAATCATGATATTAATCATGACATTAAATAATCCCTCATGTTTCCCTAGATGCGTTGAAATCTGTCAGTTTACCCCTGCAATTTAGCTACCTGGAGTTTGATTTCATATACTTGCATACAATTCCTCATACATGGGCAAGGACTCAGAATTCCATTTTTAAGCAGCCATAAGCCTAGCAATAGTTATAGCATAAAAAGCTTAGTTTTCTACCCCAGCACCCAATAGAATCACTTCAGGAGTAAGTGAGACCCCTGTATGGAGTATGGAGGTTATTTTCAAGAAGATCAAGGCTCAAAATTAATTGAGGTTTTGGAAAGTGACAATCATGTGAATATTGTCAGCTGCCGAGGTTGAACAGAGTGGGCAGCACTGAGGTGTTTTGTATCACCTACATAGTTTAAAGGAGCTTATATAGAAATCAAATAAGGTCCTATAGACTTGGTCCTGCTGTCTAATAGTTTGGGGGGCATATTTATACTCTGTTTGCTCTGAATTAGCATTTTCTTTTTATGCTAATTCAGTGCAAACTCAACAACAAATGTATATTTTGATGCTAGACTTGCCTAGCATCAAAACATTGGTGTTAACGTCATTTTTCAGATGCATGAAACCTCCTTGCGTCAATGAGATGTAAGGTAGGCGTTCCCGTCTAAAAAATGACTCTAATCGCCTAGCGCCATATTTATCCACCAAGGCAAAAATGACACACAGGTGGGAGGCGGACCCAAAAAATTATGTTAACTCCGATTTATGTCAAAATGTAACGCCTGGATCAGGGCAGGTGTTAAAATGAGGCAAACTCATCAGTACTTAAGGAGCAACTTTACCAACCAACATGAGAAGATGGAGGTGATACTGATCCAGCTTGCGAGATGATGCAGTGGACAGCAACAATTACAGCTATCACCACCACCACAACGCAGCCCACAAAGGCAACGCAGAAGGCAGGAGAGGGTCTTCAGAATCAGGACAACCCTCCTTGGCCTCAGGGACCAGGACATCATTAGGACCTACAGACTGAACCGGCAAGCCATACTACACCTGCTGCACCACACTGATCCACAATTCACAGCTATCCTGCAGATTCCACACAACATACCACCTGTCATAAAACTGCTAGCTATCCTGCACATGCTGGCAAGTGGCTCATTCCAAACAACGGGTGCCCTGGTTGGTGGTGTCTCACAGCCATCATTCTCTGCATACCTGCCAAAGGTGTTAGACGCTATAATCTCCCTGACACCCCACCACATCAGCTTCCCCAACACCTAGCAAAAGTAACAGGAGACAAAACAGGGGTCATATCAAATCCATGGCTTCCTGCATGTGCTCGATGCAATTGACTGGACTCATGTCTGGCTCGTACCACCTGTAGCAAATGAGCACTTATTCCGGAATCATAAGCACACGCATTCCATTAATATGCAGGGCATAGTGGACCACCGGGGACTATTTATAAACATTTTGGCCAAGTATCCTGGGAGTGTCCCTGATGCCTTTATATTTCGGCACAGCAGGCTCAATGAACTATTCCAGGATGGACAATACAGAAATGGCCTACTTGTGGGTAGGTCAACAAACCTAGCAATATACACACAACACACAAACCTTGTAGGACACAAAAGACATACACCACTACATTAACACATGGCCAGGGTAACACAGATGTGCAGATAACAACACATATGCAGCATGCTGGAGTACAGCACAATTAGTGCACAACACAAACACATGTATCCACATGTACGTAACACACCCACTACTTGACAGGCACACCACGTAAAGGACAGGTGCAGATATGTACCCTTTGATAGCATAAGAACTACACAGACCACTACAAGTGCCCACAGGTCGCTTTGTACGTACACTTCACACACAGTACACCAAACAAAGAATACCACTGTAATGTCAAGGGCATACACCAAGCCCATGTTATGTAATTTCCATATAGGAACAGATCCTTCAAATAATGCCTTGCAAATCACTACCAGAACAAACATAAAATACCAGACAACTGCTGCCTATACCAACTACATCTCACCAACACATGTCTGCCTTACCTGTAGTGTGCAGAGACATATGCCTGGCACATTGGCTCATACACATAGGAATACAAGATCAATGACCATCACATACCATGTGCCAGATGTGTGATAAGTGGAACCACACATACTATAGTGCCACCACACATGCACCACTTACTGACCCACAACACCATCATGTCTGCACCAGATTAAAAAAATGGCCCACCATGGGGCAGAGTCACTGTCAGACAGTGCAGATAATGGACGTCATAGTGGGTCCCTGTAGGAGAATACAGGACATCACTGACCTCACATGCACTGTGCCAAGGAACACATTTGCTAAGTAGCTGAGCTCCATCCCGTAGCCTGCACTGTGCATGTGTTGTCAGTATAAAAGCTGAATCATGTATTTTAAGATATGAGAACCACTGGTAGTTATGCTGATCATCCTGTAACAATGGGATACACACCCTTGGTTACATCATGGCTGCCACAAACATTAGCTGCCACTCTGGACCACCAAGGGACCTTTGTAAAAGCCCACTGTGCCATTGTCATGGCCTGCAATTTATGTACACCTTGGCAGATTACCTTTTTTTAATTACTTGAAGCCACATTGTAAATCGGCCATCCTCCCATGCAGTATGTAGCGTGGAAAGGGTGTGCAATGTGTGTTGCTGCAGGTCTGTCACCACAAGATACATAGCATTATGATGATGACTTAGATGTAGGTGTAACCTAAAACCTGAGGTGGTGCTGTTTGCAGGCTGCAATAAGGAAGTAGACTTGTCACGGTCTCGGGCGGGTCTGATCAGGGCTCTGGTTGGGATACCCCTTGAGGTCACCGAATATCCTAAAGAGGTAGTATACTGGGGCAGAAGAGCAGCTAAAGGCATACACAGAACGGACAGCTATGAATAGGCACAGGAAAGTAAAAGCAGAGCAACCCTTGTGTGAACAAACAGGAAACAGATTACTAATGGACAAACACACTGGGGTTGTACATAGAGTAAGGCGCAGAAACTCCCATAGTGACAGGGAATGTCAATGCCTCTGTGCAGTTTGCTCTTACAGATAGTCACCCTGCCAGCCCCATAGAAAGGAGGCAGCAGAAGTGATTCTGTCTCTGGACCCTAGAGCACAAACAAGGAAAGTACTTTCATACACAAGACACGCTCTTGTGGGTCCAGCTGGAAAAACAGTGGCAATTCCTGACAAAACAGCAATAGCACACTGTCACTGTTAGGCACGAAAGACAACGTATAACACTGGACAAGGATGGGGGCTGCAATTGCCTCCTGGAAACCAGGAGCCAACCCCAGTACAAAGGAGGACACGTATACACTGGTGAAGACTGATAGAGCACTTACCAGATACAAATAACCAAGAAGAAACGGAAACAGAAGGGAACAAACTAAGAGGCAGAGGCAAGAACTGGAAACAGGCTCAGGCTGAAGCAAAGGCAGGACTAGGACTGGAAAACAGGGCGCAAACTTCTGGCTGGGACAAACAGAGACAGGACTGGGAACTGAGAGCAGGCTCTGGCTGGAACAGGCAAGGACAGGGCTGGAATACAGGGAGTAGGAAAAAGCAGTAAACAGGACTGAGAAACAGAGAGCAGGTTCAGGCTGAAACAAGGCAGGACAGAGAAACAGGGAGCAGGCTCTGGAGGAAACAAACAGGTACAATGCTAAGAGATAGGGAGCAGACACTGGCTGGAACAATCAGGAGCTGGGCAGAGACACAGGAAACAGGTTCAAGCTGGAATAGATCAGGAACAGGAATAAAACTGGAACACCATCCGATAAAGGGTCTGTAACACAAAGGAATAGAACTCCAATGCACGACGGGGATCTTGAGGAAATGGCTGCTTATAAGCAGTTCCAAGCTGGGCTAAACAGGAGAGGTCTCAGGTGTGTGTAATTTCAGACACTTGCAAGTCCTGGAGGAGAGGACTCGGTGAAAAGGAGCAACTGGACTTATCCCATAGAAAACAATGGGAAACAGAATCCAGGTTTTCCTGACTACCAGGCTGTGCATTATGGGATTTGCAGTCCCAGGAAGCAAATGTAGTACTACACAAGTGTACCATGGAGAAAAGAGAAACAAACAGGAGTCAGCAAGGGACTCTAGATAAGTGTTCAGTGTGATTCCCAGGCTACCGAGAGTCCCCTTACAGCGCCCCCTAGAAATGGGATGACAGAGTCGTAACAAGACTGTGCTTTGAACTCAGATGATTGTGCCACTAATGCATGATGCGTACTTCTGCATACACAGAAATAGATAATTGTCCATCAACACAGAATATGTATTGGGTGGTGTCCCTTCCTGAACAGATACACCCACCTCTACAGGGCAGCTAGCCAAGTACCCCGGTGCAAGGTAGATAGTGTAGGTGCACGGCTGCATTTGAGCAACTGGCGCAGGGGAAAACAAAGGGATGCCTAGTAATATGTCACACATGGGGCATTCTTGCATAGTCTTAATGTTGCAGGATAGTGCTGCCAATTTTGGAGATGTGTTGTGCATTGTCACTTACCCATTTCAATGGCCCTAAGTGTTGCACATCATCTGCAAAGGCACATGTCAAAATGGATGGCATGTCCAGGCTCTGTAGTGCTACCATGTTGCCACCACATCTGACCCTATTGTGTTGTTAGGATGTGTCATGTCCTCTCTAGTGATAGCACACTGATACAAAGGTGCACTACACAACTGAAGGTGCATACATACTGACCATCAGTTAGGAATCCAAATCATATGTCCGAGGTCATTCAGCCAAACACAAGACTGTCATGTCCAACAACCCAGTGCTGAGAAGACCTTACACAAGGCCAGGAACTCACCCCATACCACAAACACATATGAGTCACAGCCAACTCAAAATATCAACTGCCTTGCTACATGACAAATCTGTTGCAAGCCTTAACAACAACTTACTCCTTCAATCTTTTGCAGAGGATCGGGTTATGGCATACAGCGATGGATAATGACCCCATTTCCCAACCCAAGCACAGCAATCAGAGCTTGAGTGTAATGAGGGACATCCGAGGACACAGACTATTGTGGAGAGGACATTTGACATCCTGAAGTCAAGATTCAGGTGCCTGGACATCACAGGTGGCAGCCTCCTATATGCCCCACACATTGTCTGCAAGATCATAATGACATGTGCTATCCTGCACAACATATGTGTGTGGATGAACGTCCCCTTTTATGAGCAGGTTGATGACCTGCCTGAGGAGGAGGAGGGGGATGGTGGTGAAGAAAATGAGGAGGAACAGCACAACACAGCTGCTTGGATATGCTACAGACTGCACATAGTTGAAAACTTCTTCACTTAAAAACACTCAACTCACCTTGTACGGCTTTGGTCTCTTCAATTTCCACAACATATACCTCAGGATTGTGAGTCTAACCTCAGGGAGCATGTTACAAACACTAATCTGAAAAGTACTGTTGCTACATCACCTGTGATGGATAAGATTGTACTGATCATCACTTGAATGTGACAACTGAAGGACACAGTCTATGGACCACAACATATGAATTACATCCACGTTGGCAACTTGTACAACAATAGCTCATCACACACAACTATAACATGTCCAAATAGGAGGTAAACAAGGGCTCCACACATGAGGCAGTGGATGTCAAAATTTGGTAAGACAGTAATGTTTGAACAGACCACTGTCATAGTTCAGTGTGAGAGTTGTAATGGCTGCATGGAGCATGTGTGACAAAGGGGGGGACATCATTGGTAACAATGGTCATCATGATTAGCCCAGGTATGACAATCAATGGAATTATTTGGGCCTGCACAGGACATCCATAGAAATCAGTGCTGCTACTGCCATGTGGCCCAATCCTGACCCAGGGTACACATGACCTCACACTTTGCACGGACACGTCTGGATGAGAACATATGCAGCTAGGGCTCCAGGTCCACCACACAAAAAACAAGAGCCATTGCTAAATATAATGAACCTAATCAACATTTGTGGACAAAACACAATATGGGCGAAATATAGGGAGAGTGTGTCAATCACAGTATGGGCCAGATGTAGCAAAGGTTTTTCCCCATTCTGTGTCTATGGGAAAAAGTGTTCGTACATGTGGCCCTATGTACCAAATATGTACACATGTCAGACATATGTGTAGACCTCACAAAAGTCACCATAAACTCAAAATCTACATATGGCGACAGTTGTTGGGTAACATTTCCTAGGTAGCATTCATCAGCCATCATCAACAATGCCTGAGCTGTGTATGTCGTCTTAAATGCTATGCTCTGTAAGACAACTACACACATCACATAAGTAAACACAATTCACAATCACAAACCAGAACTGTTGAAAAATATTGACTGCCATACATATGTGGACACACTGTTGTTGCACATGCATACATAAGCACAACGTGCAGATATTTGAATGCCGTTGACTATGTAACACACACATCAGTGGAACAAACCAATCACACCCAAATCACATTGTTGCATAGACTACCACATGTGGCCATACGCAATATGCCACACTGCAGCACAGCCCATTCTATTTGTATGTTGATACAGGGTGCAACCATAGACAATGGAATAAAATCACGCAATCAGGAATAGAGTCAAAACAAATTACGCAAATGGGTGAAAAACAGCTGCAAACGCAAAGTATATGACCCATGGACCCTTTGTGTAAATTCCACCTTCTCACTCATCTCAATGCTGATTTCCTGTTAATTCATCGCAGAAAGGTAATACATCAAAAATATGACGCACGCACGTCATGAGTCCAAAATAGTCATGCACATATCATATGCTTCAAATAAATACACTCATAACAAAAAACGTGACGCACTGGGACAGGAAGTGATGTAATAGGAAATCCTGTTTACAGGTATTGTACAGTGGGTGTAATTTCACTTTCAGTCTGTGCCTCTTTTGACTGTGTGGTTGTGTCCTGGAGTTGGTGGTGTGTTTCTGGTCAGTATTGTAACTTGTGGTGTCCCTCCTGTTGTGTTTTTCATATTTTTGACTGTATTTTGTCCCACTGTCAGTACATTTGTGTGTTTTTCTTTTTTTGTCTATCATTGTACTTGTACTGTGGGGTGTCTGTCCGGGATAGTTGATAAGTTGGGTTAGTTGGGATTTATTTTTGGGCTTTAAGTTTCCTTTCCTTTCTATTCATTTATTTATTTTTTTGTCAACATGTACCTGGTAATTATGTCTGGGAGGGGGACGTTGACAAGGATGGGAGAGGAGGAGCTGGGAGGCTTCATGTGGCTGGTAGCCCACTACCTGCCATTGATGTTGGAGATGGGGGGGGAGTTCAATCCAAGGTTACCGGACTGAGGCGAAACGGCTGAGGTGGGGCAAGGTGCTCCACCACCTGGAGAGGGTGTTTTGCAGCACCCAGAACGAGCACCAGTTCAAGCATCGCTGGGCAGATCTGGGGGCCAGTGAGCAGGATCTGCTTGACCATTTTGGTGTGGTGATCGGTGGCCCTGTTGGTGAGTCATGTCCTTATGCATTTGCTAACTGTGCCTTTCAATAAGTACACATATTAATTTCTTTGCAGCCTTGAAAAAGTCACTGTGTGACGAAACATGTGTTGTCTGCCATTGCAAAGATTAACTACATGTGACTGTTATTGCAAAGATTGACTGGGAGTTGTTACTTCATGGACTGACTAAATGGGAACAAACTAAAATCAAGGAGGACTTTCTTTATATAAATAAATCACTAGGTTGTTACCTAAGAGAAACTTCGTTGGAATTTCTTCGAAGAAAAAATGCATTAAACATTTGCCTCTTGCAGAATGAATAATTACTGTTTACACATATTTTCTGGAGTACTGTGGTCTTCAGCAAATATTTATATGTTGTGTATGCTCTGTGATACAGACATCAATGACCACATAGCACCATAACATACGTTCTTAGTTGATTATTGGACACACATGGGAAGTGCTTTTAGGTTGCTATTGCTACCTTTGCTTTATTCATGTTCATTCATATGTCGGGAAAAGTACTGATGACAGTGTTAAGGACAGGTTGGCCATAACTATAAACTACAAGGATAGGTTCTAAATAAAATGGACTGAAGGTAAGGTCATATCATCGATTGTCTTCTGGAAAAACCTTGCAATATTATTGCAATGGCATGATGAGGATTCAGGGGTTGAGGAGTTAGAGGGTGAATTTAAAAGAGAATTAACAATCAAGAATATTTCTCTAGATCATTTGGAGCCATTTATAGTTTTTCATCATAAAATGTTCTCGTTGCAGATTTAATATCACAATTATATTTTCGGATGATCTCCATATATTATACCTTACCTATTTCTAAGTAGTATTTCCTCCAGGATCTCTATGCCTTCTTTCATAGTTGTTGTAAGGTTCTGAGATGAGGAGTATACCAAGGGGTGACACAGGTTTGTTACATCTGGTTTGAGTTTTTATAGGAATTACTAGGTCCAATGACTGATTGATCCAATGTGAAAACTCATTGTAAACCAGATTAGTGTCTGGGTTGAGTTCAGGTCTAGTTATAGTAAGTATTTTTTTCCATGAATCAACTGTGAGTTTAGACCTGCAACGCTCTTTCTGTGTGGTACAACTGGAAGGAGGACAAAGGTGAGGGAGATCGATAGTGAAAGGAATCATAAAGTGATCAAATCAAGTGAGTGAATTATGGAGTATGGATTGCAGTTTTCAGTTTAGTAAGGTGGATCTCCTGTAAAGGCACAATGTCGGACGTCATGCACCAAGCTTCAGAAGATTTTTTAGCCTTCTTCCTCCCTTTTTATACCATTGATATTCCATGGCTAAATATTAACCACTTCCTCTCTCTTTTCCTTCTTGTTGTTGTTCTCTTACAAACATACTGCCATGTCTAAACACTTTAATTGTTTGATTGCTCTTTCTTCTTGATTTTGTCCCAAGTAATTGCCTCCCCCACCCTCTTCCCCTTGCTTGCCTCCCTCATCTAATCCCACTCCCCTAGTGCACTTATGATGCTTCCTAGCTCAGCAGGGAATATAGATTGCCCTTCCTGCTTAGATGTTGCCTCTGACATCCAAGCAATATTGGAGTAGTACTTCCCACTTTCAAGGTACCACACTGTTCATTTCTTTTCCCTCCCCTCTCCTCTTTCTATTTTCATTATTCTCCCTGGTGTCTAACCCAGATCTTAGTACATGTTAATGCCTCTGATGTTTTTATTTAAAAAATTGCCCAGCTTTCCCTGGTTCAGAGAAATTAAAAATGACCATTCCAAATATAATTTTAAGAAAAGAGCTGCTTATGAGGGAAATGGGACTAGATAGAGCTTTAAACCTCTGAATTAGGGGCCTCACTTCTTGAATCCTAGAAGCTGTCTCCTAGGCCAATTCCTAAAAAATAGAAAAATAATATCTCTCCTGAGCAGTAAATCTACTGCGTTCCCTGACAATGGATAATATTTACCTCCTTTATATTAAAATCTTGAAAGCAGACAATACTGTGTGGAGTCTGCTTCCTGATTTAAAAGAGCCTAGTGGAACCCTATTTGCCCGTGCAATGGAAAGAAGAGAAACAGTTCCTTGGTCTCTATCTGTGAGGTTGCCCAGGACGAGTAGAGCCTCTTGTTTCTTTTATCATCTGGGACAAAGCATCCTCCAAGTTTAGAATCTTGTTCTCAATAGTTTTGTTAGCATCCACAAATTCAAGAATTTGTTGTTCAATAGAGAGTACTTTCTGTTTCTGCCTGGGCTGATTGATTTCTTTTTACCAAACAAACTTCCTTTAAAATGGTATTGAGCATACTTTCAGTAGATGTGGACTTTGTGGAATGAGTAGAATTTCCTGTCAATTCTTCAGCTTCTGAAGTGTGTGGAGTAAAGACAGTGGGGGTCATTACAACCCTGGCGGACGGTGTAAAAGGTGGGGTAATACCGCAAACAGGCCGGCAGAAAAAAAAGGGAATTACGACCCTGGCGGTAACCGCCAACAAAGACAGACACTTTAACACTTCGCACTGTACAGACAAACAGCGTGGCGGTCACCGCCCACACTATTACAACACACCAATCCGCCACCTTTTCCAGGGCGGATTCACCGTGGATAAAAACACGGCGGAAACAGCATTTGCTATGGGAAAACGCTCACCTCAACACACTCCACGAGGAACGACGACTCCATGGAGCCGGAACTCCAAATACTACCTGCCCTTGTCTTTCTGCTCCTCTACGAACAACAGCGACGTAGGCGCAGAACATACCGGTGAGTACTGCATCTACGACACGTGGGAGGCAAAAGTTAGGGGGACACCCACCAAACACCCCCACCCTCGCATATCACAACATACACACCAATGCAGTCAAAAATATCACATTAACAACCCACAATCCCCCCGGAAGAATGCTAAGACAAAGCGAGATCCGTTCAAATATTGTAATGTGCCAATATACATGTCATATAAAAATATACTGAATCATATCTCAAAATCTGTCATATTTATACTGTATATACAATACAAGAAGTAGTGCAGATATGTACACAACAATGTCCGTGCACCAACAGACCAAAAATGCATGGGCGAGGCCCACAATAGGTACCTGACCAGAATCCGAGAGAACACTGCTGGGGCATCAGATAGAAACACTACAGGCACCTCAGGGGGAACGGAAGGGGGGGCACCTCAGCCACATGACTGCAAAGCCAGATCCACGACGAGGCTCCATGGCCATTGATGTATCCTGGGGAGTGCAAAGCCACAGTCTCCCAAGTCTCTACAGTGGGTGGGTTGCCCACTGTGCCATCCTGGGGAGTGCAAAGCCACATTGACGCAAGTAGGTGCAGTTCTCAACTGGTACTGGGTGGGACTGGTGGCCAGACTGGATGAGTCTCCCCGTGAAAGTTCCTGTCCTGTCACTGTCCCAGCTGCACATGGGAGAAGGATGCCTGATGTGGCGGCCTATTCATACCCACACGGTGTTTGCCCTGATCAGCGGTCTTCACCATGGCGGTCTTGGCCTTGTTCAGCGGTGCTTTGCCATGGCTGGCTATGGACTGTTCAGCGGTCTTCACCATGGCGGTCTTGCCCTTGTTCAGCGGTGCTTTGCCATGGCTGGCTATGGACTGTTCAGCGTTAGCCTGAGATGGCGGTTCAGATACTGACATTGGGGTGTGGCATGACGAACTCCACACTGGACATTGGGGTGTGGCATGACGTTCCATCATCGCCCAGCGGGGCTGTGGGATCCTGGTCCCTCCTGGGCACTGACTCTGATGTGGGTGTGTGTTTTATATTGTATTGAGTGTGTGGGAGTGGTGTGTGTATGTATATCAGGTGTGTGTATTTCGTAATGTCCAATGTGGCTGTGTTTTGTAAGTGTGTGTGTATTTTGAGCGCGGCGGTGTGTACCGCCAATGGAATACCGCGGTTGAAAGACCGCCGCGTGGATTCGTGGGTCGTAATAGCATGGGCGTGTTTCTGTTGGCATGGAGGTGGAGGATTTGTTTCCGCCACTTTTCCACTGACCTTTGGTGTGGCGGACTTGTGTGGGTGTCTGAATTTCGACGGATTCCGAGATGTGTGTCATAATAGCTGTGGCGATCTACCGCGGCCGCGGCGGTGTATTGGCGGTGTTCTGCACGGCGGTAAGCACCTTATACCGCCAATGTCGTAATGACCACCAGTATTTGGTGACATATCATGTTCCACATCCAAATCCAGATTCATAGCTGCTCTGATTTCTTCTTTAGAAATCATATTAGAAGGATTTAAAATAGAATATCTATTAAATTGCCCCTTGCTGCTGAGTGTTGGATAAAGAGCATAAGTAGCATAACTTATTGATGAATTAGAACTCAGGCTCTCCAGCTTTTTATTATGCATTCATATATGTTTGCATTATTTGCTGGGCTGTGACCTTAGCCAGTAGTTTCTGCCCTTTTTAAATTCCCAGATTCCTCATTTCAGTCCCCTCATGGAAGTGGCCCATAATGTTAAGCAAACTGCATCTTGTCAGAAGGGGGTGGGTGCTTCCTTTGAGTCTAGTCAGTTTAGAGTCTGTTGGAATTGATTGTAATGGAAAAGATAAGGATGTTTGCTTCTGCTTCATCTCCTCTATTGTAGTGTTTGGAAGCTGACTCTTCTGCTTTTTCTGGGTGTCTCCTAGGCAGTCATCCAAATTTGGTGCAGGGCTAATTGATGATCTATTGATGGTTGCCGGTTCTGGGGGGTTCGCTGCATCTTCAGTTGCCTCCAGCGTATTAGCCAATCTATAATCCTGTAGGTTAGCTGAGGCTGTAAGATTTGGTTGTTTCTCTATACTATTTAGCTGAGCAACACATGGAGTCTCAGTTGGGTTGCTTTGAGGGTTATGTGGTAGTGAGGATGTCAGGGGGAGTTTAATGCCTGCCTCAGGTATTTTTGCAGTCGCAAACAGAATAGATTCAGAATAAGAAGCTTTGTAACGAGCTGGAAGGCAAAGAGTTTGTAAACTGGCATTTCACATTAAGTTTGAACTTGCAATATCAGTCCTGTGTGGGGGTGTTTTACCTCCAAATGTCTTATGCCCACTCTAAGCACTGGTGTTGCAGTCCATGAGAGAAATATCAAGAGGAAGATTTACAATCCCCTACTGCTGCCTTATCGCCACCTTAGCATAATTTTTATGATGCTAAGTTTGCACTAAGGTGGCTGTTCCCCTATGCCATATTTACAAAGTGGTGCAATGCATGCATTACACCACTTTGCAACACACTGGCCACATTATGCCTGCGCCAGGCATAATGTATGCAAAGGAGGACGTTCCCACACAGGGAGGCCCGATAAAATGGTGCAGTGAAATGTAAAATATTTCACTGTGCCATTTCTTTCCATCATTTTTAACACCTGCTCAGGGCAGGCATTAAAGTGGCAAACTCATAATAATCTATGGCCCTCCCTGTGCTTTGCTGCTTTGCTGCACTAGTGTCAAAATCTTTGACACTAGTGCAGCAAAGTGTCACAATAGTGCCAAAACCTTTGTGGTAATGACCGCCATTGTGCAACGTATTGTAAATATGCTGCAACTATGGTGTGGTTAGGAGGGGCAAAAGAAAAGTAGTGCATTGCGATCAATGCACCACTATCTTGTAAATCTGCCTCTATGACCTGTTACTGTCATTTCATTCCAAGTGACTGCCACTGCTGCTAGTCCTCTCAGGTTAATTTTAGATTTTTTATGGCACCCTCTGCCAGTTCAACATGAGTTTCCCAGCTACATGATGGCTACTCTGCAACCTGGGCTGTTTGATATTAAATGACTCAGAATAATAAATCCAAACTGGTACCAGTGTTGAATTTAACCCTAAATGTACCCAGGGGTCCCCTTAGATGTGCCCCCTGCAAAAGCAAACCCTAACTAGCATAGTTGCTGACTAGTTCATTCCAGCCTGCCATGCCAGACGGACAATATACAAACCTAGTGGAGAGCCATGGCTCTCTGGTTTGTAAGGTAATGTCCTTCCTGGATGGAGGATCTAACACCCCTCCCTCAGGCATGTGCAACACCCTGGTGGTGAGCTTCAAAGGGCTGCTGCCCCTGAAACTCGAGCACCCAGGCCTGCTGCTAGCAGCATAGGGCTTCGCCCCCTTGAAAACCTCCTCCTTTGGGTGGGAGCAAAGGTGGGAAACCAGACAAAGGGTAGGAGGAGTGGCCTCACTGAGCATGCACCACCACTAATGGTTTGTATGTGAAGTGGACCCTCTATCTCATTTTTCCCCATCTTGAAATGGAGAAAAATTGCCAACCAGGTTTAGGGAAGTGACCCCTCCCACACGAAGTAGTCACTGTAGTGAGTATAGTCATCCAAGAGTAAGGGTCCCATCGCACACTACCAGGTTCCCCCTAAAATGCCCACTGCATTCATTATTTAGTGGGCTCCCCTGGACCAAGAATTTAGATTGAACAGGAAGAAAGAAAACAACGCCGAAGAAATCTGCCAGGACGAGAGCCAAGGACCTGTTGCACCAGAAGAGGCCCCAAGACCCCTGCTTGCTGAACCAGAAGTCCCAACAATCGCTGCTGCGGAGGAGCTGACAACTAGACCAACCTCAAAAGCCCCAAAAGACCTCCTGGCTTTGGAAATAGCCTAAATCTCCCTCCTGAATGGAGGCACCAGTCAAGAAAAGCATTTGATCAAGTGGAGTGGCCTTACCTCTCTGGGGCGATGTCAAAATGCAGTCAACTTCATTTCCAATGTATGGCTACTATATGATTCCACTACAGCAGAGGTCAACTGTGGAGATTTTCTTTCTGATATGTTTCAGATCCACAGGGGCACCCATCAAGGCTGTCTGCTCTCCGCTCTACTGTTTTTGATAGTCTTGTAGCCCTTCTCTGTAGCAATACACTTGTCTGCATTGGTGTGCGGAATAGCCATTGGAGCCTCCTCCTCTTCCACTCTGCCTCCACATTGATGACAGTTATAATCATTATATACTGATTCGCCAGTCTCTCGGGATATAAAATAAACGAGTCTAAGAGTGAAACCATCCCTCTGTTTAGAGGGACTACCGGGGCATGCTTCCATGACTGGGACATAAAGTAGTAAAGGGGCTCTGAAATCTAGGTATTCAAACAAATAACAGCCTCAAGAAGATGGTAGAGAATAATCTCCTCACTCTTCAGGAGCGGTCAAAGCAAGGGCCAAATGCCAACACAAAGGATCATCTCTCTGAGTCTTAATAGACCCCTAGAACTCCATCCCTCAAAGCCACACTTATCTTAAATGGGATGCAAGCACCATTTATTGCCCCTGGGGCCTCAACCCATGCGGTCTGTCTAATTTGGTGGGGCACTCACCGAGCAGCAAGTTGGAAGCCATAGGGAGAGCCCCATGGCCCACATGGGCCTAGCTGGCACATCACATACTGCAGGAACCAACATTTCTCCCATCCATCAGGAACAGCTGTTTAAGCATGTTCTAGCCAGGAGTGTGGGCAGGGAAACAGAAGCCTGCTCCAACCTGTTAGGAGCATTATTAAAGCTCCCACTAAGTGACATCTGATATGCCTTCCCTGCTCACTTTCCTGTGAGCATGTCTGCTTCCTCATGGTAGGAGAGGACAAATGAGTATCTGCCCATGCTGATGTGACCAACCCCCCGCAAGCAGCCAACCCCATGCCATGGGCCTGTGAGTGGCTATGTGGGTGTGTGAACTGGTATGCATAGGGGTGCATGGTTGAGTGATCATGTGAGTAGGTGTGTGACTTTATGAGTGTGTGTGTGTGTGTATGACTGGATGTGTTGGTCTGTGCGTGGGTGTGTGAGTGGTTTTGTGGGTCTGACAGTGGGTGTGTGAGTGCCTGTATAGATGTGTGAGTGGATCTGTGAGCTGTTGCGTTGATGTGTAAGTGGGTGTCTGAGTGTCTGTATGAGTGGCTGTGTGGTCTGTGAGGGTGTGTGTGAGTAGTTTTGTGCATGTCTGAGTGGCTGTAAGGGTGTGTGAGTAGGTGCATGAGCGGTTGTGTGGGATTGTAAGAGGGTGCATGTGTGAGCGGGTATGTGAGTGAGCGTCTGAGTGACTGTGTGGGTCTGCGACTGGGTGTGGTAATGGTTTTGTTGGTCTGTGAATGGGTGTGTGAGTATTTGAATGGGTATGAAAGTGAGTGGGTCTGAGAGTGGATGTACTTATTTTGTAATTGGGGTCTGGATCCGTGGATCTGTTGTTGATTCACATGAGAGACGTGCTACGTGCTGCAGAGGATTTGCGGGTCTTCGCCAGGCCAAAAAAAGAAATGCTTTTCTTGTCCAGACCTCTTCATCAGCATCAGTCCCATTGGGTCAGAATATCTCTATTTTGACCCCTTATGTCCTATTCAATCTATATTCCAAACCCCGGGAACCATGCTCCAATTCACAAAATGGTGGCAATAACTTTTGTCTCAGGTTGTGGCTAGCCAATCACGACATTGCTGTTGGTGCATGGATCCGCTGATCCACTGCAGAAGATCTGCTGTGGATCCATGAATCTAGAAATACATAAGTATTTTTTCTTTAATAACAAAAACTACTGAACAAATTACTAGGGGGAGGGGTAAACTCCATGCCGCTGGTGGAAGTAGCTACGTTTTGCTACTCTGCGCTCAACTTGGAGCACGGAGTTTGGCTACACTCTGTCAACCACTATGGACCCGAGTTTACCGGTGCTAAAGCCCACCCTAATGCTGTATGTCTGCTGTCGCCCATTTTCCTGGGCGGGGAGCTTATTTTAATTCTAAGCTAAAGTTGTGGGTTATTCAGGGAGGTCCCTAACACCACCACAGAGGCCTCTTCTTTAGGTCTGGAAATCTCACAAAATAGACAAACTCACCTGAGTTTTTCTCCCAATAAGAATTTATTCCTGTCTGTGCTTTTGCATTTCCCTTCCTTTTGAACACTCATTAATAGCAGTTTGTTTTCGTAGACCTCTTTCCTTTATGTTCTTATATCAGTCTCTATTTTTCTTCTGTCTCTTTTTTGAAAATCTTTTTCTCATTGTTTTCCCTCTTGTTTCTTAGATGGATCTCATAGTCGGACCACAGCCATACAAGAGCATGCAGACAAAACAGAGAAAGGACAGAAAAGAAAGGTAGGTCTACTATTCTGAGGGTAAGTATATTTTATGTTCTCTATAATAGGAAGGTAAGTAAGGGTCTAGTGCCAAGTGTTGAAATATGTTGAAATATTCACTTTAGTTTGTGTTCATAGTGTAATTGTAAATGTGCTTAAAAACAAGTCATGCTTCCTTTAGGAAACTTAATTTATTTCCCAGTTGCCGCTCCTTTCTTTAAGAGTAGAGCCACCACCTTCCCCACTATTCTGGTCATTCCTTTCTCCCTCTTTTAAATAGGGAGGTTACAGGTCCCCGAATAAAGGCACGTACCTGTGCTAGCCACGTCCCTCCTGTAGAGAGCAGTGCACTTCCACAAATATTTTCATTTTTTTTGCTTCATAAAAAAAAAAAAACCTTGCAAACTGTACTGTAAATGATGCTGCCAAAAAGCATCAGTGCATGTAATGTGCATTCGCCTGCTCTGTCGAATGTGTTTTAAAGGAGACTCGGACAGGAGTAAACATATGTTCAGTGATAACGGATTTGAGGTCTTGGGATCTGGAGGCACGTGTGTCCAGCCAGCACACTTCATTGATACAATGTAACTCCATCTGCTCATGGACCTTCACGGAATTGGGCGTAGTTTTTTGGTAGTTCTGTGGAATTGAAGTCAATGGAGTGACACTTTGCGAGGTCTGACCAGGCCTACAAATTTCAAAAATAGATCTTTCTGGGCCAAGACTTAGCTTTCTGCCAAATTTGGTGTAATCTGCCCATCAGTTCCGTCTGTAATGATGTCTAAAATCCCTATGGCAACATATCATGGAGAAAATGAGTTTTGGGAATCCCCCTTTCTTGCACCTGCTTGACGAATCACCCTGAACTGCCAGACAGTCGCTGAAGTGAATGGTGAATTAGTTATGAACACTTTGTGAAGATTCCTCAAACGGTTCAAAAGGTATTAGCAAAACAAAAATGTTTTTCCTATGGAAACTAGACGCTAACTATAACTACCTACTGGCAACTCCCTTGTGTTTTACTGCAGCCTCACAGAGTGTTCTAAATGACAAGTAGAGCGCTGTCTTCCTTATGACAATAGTGTGGCTCACCTAAAGCCAGCTTGATTGAATCAAACTGGTAAAACTTAAAACATTTTGGGGCAGATGTAAAAGCCCCTAGCACCTCCTTGTGCCACATTACAGTCACTTGTTTTTTACACTAATTGGCCCAACAAGGCTAAAATCACTGCACCAAATTTACAAAGTGATGCCATGCCTGCATTGCACCACTTTGTAACCCTTTGCGCTACATTATGCATGTGCCAGGCATAATGTATGCAAAGGGGGCGTTCCCCTGTTAGGGGGGTTGATTTCTTTGTGGGATTTTTTTTGTTGCCACTTTTAACGCCTGCTCAGAGCAGGCGTTAAAAGGAGGCACACCATTGTTTACAATTAGCCTCAATGGGCTTTGCAGGATCAGCGTCAACATTTTTGATGCTAATCCTGCAAAGCTCCAAACTAGTTTAAAAAATGTTGATGCTAGTTCCTTAACTACCGCTATGGTGTGCTGTATCTTAGATACGGCGCACATATTCTGGTGGTAGGGGGAGCACTAAGGGGCGCAAGAAAAGTTGTGCTGCACTGGGAGTAGAGTCCTTTTTCTTAAATCTTGCCCTTAATTTAGAAAGGAACAAAATAAAATGGTTCATTTTGTCACAGGAATTATGTTTTTTGCGTGGCGCTGCACTGGGAGCAGAGTCACTTTTCCTAAATCTGGCTCTTAATTTAGAAAGGAACAAAATAAAGGGGTTCATTTTGTCACAGGAATTCTACTTTTTGCTGTACAAGTGAGGACATGTTTCAAGTGAGTTCTCAAATATCTTTCTTTTCTAATTCATTAAAACATTCTGACATGCATACTGAAACATGCACTCTCAACACCAGCAACAGACTGCTGGTTAACTCGCTAGTGATCAGCAGCTACTCTACAAAGTTCTACTGTGTAACTAGAGTGCTAACATTCTGAATTGATGCAAAAAGTGTGGCACGTCTGAACGCAAGCTTGATGGAATCGAAGAGGAAAACTAAAAGCATTGTTTTTTAGTACTGTAATAAATTAGGAAACTGGGGAGCTTAATAACAAATAAGTCTCCTAAGATGGCCAGCAGAGAAAAAACATCCCAAATGTAGCAAAAATATCACCCAAATGTAGCCTAAGTACGGCCCAATGACAGAAGTGTGCAAAACACTTAGGTCCAGATTTATAAAAGTGGCATAGCGCGTGTTACTGCATCAGAAATTGCAACACCGTGCTGCGCCACTTTTGAAACACAGGGATGCACCGTATTTACAGGAATACAGCTCACCCCTGTGTTTCCCCTTGTGCCAGCACTGAATTAAGCTGCCTGCGCCAACACAGACATCCTTGCACCATAGTGCAAGGGAGTCTGTGTTGACGGGATAGATTGTTTATGTGCAGGAAGGTGTTCCTTCCTGCACATAAACAATCCACAATGGCGAATTGTCACTTCTATGTATGCTGCAAAATGCAGCACACATAGAAGTAACAGAGCGTCATTTTGTAATGATTGTTTATGTGCATGACAGGACACCTTCCTGCACATAAACAATCCTTCTATGTGCAGCAGAATGCAGCACACATACTGTAGAAAAAGCAAAAAACTAGGAGGAATAAAAGTCTACCTCCTCGTTTTGCCATGCTAACTCCACCCCTTGGGTGGCATTTCTTTTTAGCCCTGCCTCAGATTTGTGTCTTCTTGTAAATCTGGGGCAGCATCAAAAGCAATTTGTGTTGCAGTGGAAGGACCTCAGCAACACCCATAGGGTGCAGTTAAAAGCGCCCTGGAGGGTCACTTTCAGTGACGCTCCATTGGTGCTGGCCTTGTAAATCCGGCTCTTAGGGGCCTATTCACAAGCCCCTTGCGCTGAAGGTGTGTCACTTTTCCCCATATAAAAAGTGATGCACTGGCAGCGCTAGGGGCTTGTAAATAAGTCCTTTAATTTTTTATTTATTTTTTGCAGTTTTATATAGCTCAGATTTGACCTGAAGGTATTGGAGTGCTATACATGAGAATCAGTTACATTACACAAGGACGCATTCATTTTGGTTTGAGGCTTGGAGAGATTCAGTGATTTGTCCAAAATCACAGGATGCCGAGCTTCAAATAATGAAGTGATTAATTGGCCGAAAAAAAACATAAAGGTAGCAAATAATTTAAAAGTACTATGTCGCTACTGGAGAACTCAGAAAATGCGTCCTCATTTTAGTTTTTTACAGAACTAACCATAATTTCTATGGGAATAAGACCCCTCTCAATTTTATAATTTCCAAAGGAAATGCTTTAGGTATTACTGTTTTGGTTACAGCAAGATGGCTTCAAGTGTACCACACTTTTGTAATAAATATTAAATGTTAGCTTAAGTTGTACTTAAGCATACTGTGGGGGAGGCAGAGGCAACAAGTTGACCACATCAGGGAGGTGGAAGGGTCAGTGGCAGCACAATGAACAAGGGTGGGCAAGAGAAAAGGGGGCAGGTGCAACAAACTGACCAGGCAGGAAAGGCCAGAGAGGCTGTAGAAATATAACAGACCATTGAGGGCAGAAGAAAGAGGCAGTGGCAGTACAACCATACTTGCCAACAAACTAAATTCAGTCAGGAGACTCCTGATGTTTTTAAGCCCAAAAGGACTTTATTTTATCTGCCTCCTGCCTAAATGTCCTCTTTTTCAATGTATGTTGATGGGGAAAATCAATTCCCCAGGCCTTTTCTCCCTCTTACAAAGTTCAAAGTTTTGGCAAATATGGTACATTGGATCACGGAGGGCAGGAGGAATGGGGTAGGGACATGGAGTCAGATAACAGAGGGCAGCAGGGAGATTAGCAGGGGGACCAAACTGACCTTACAGGGCAAGCGTCAAGGGTTGCAGCAACAAAATACACCTCACAGGTCAAGTGGGACAGCAGTGCAGCACAATGGACCATAAAAAGCAATCGCAGGGGACAGTGCCATGCACATGGACAACAGGGAGCAGAGGGGAAAGAGGCAAAGGTAGCAAGCTGACTCTACTGGGCAGACAGTAGGGAAAGATACTGCATAGCAGTCCATGAAGGGCAGGAGGGAGGGGTTAGTGACAGCACATCGAACCATGTAGGGCAGGAGGCAGGGGGCTGGTGCATGGACTCAGGCAACAGAGTGTGTGGAGGAGGTGGATGTGGCAGCAAGCTAACTGTTCAGGGCACGTGGGAAGGGCAGTGGCAGAATAATGGCCAAACAGTGATGTAATGAGGGAGCAAGGGCGTGGACTTTGACCACTGATGGGAGGGCAGGAGCAGCAAACTTGAATCGGGCAGTACAATGTCAGGCCAGGTCCTGCACCCAATCCCTCCTCCCCCATTGTGCATAGCGATGGGCATCCTACTTAATGTTAAAAAAAAAAACTAGAAATTCACTGAAAACACAAAGGTTACAGGGATGATATAGTTCGGAAATAGAATTAAAAAAACTTAGAAATTCACTTAGAAAACAAAGGTTACAGGGATGTTATAGTGAGGTTCAGATTTTACACACACAAAACCACAGGAATTCAGCTGTTAGAGTTATTTTAAGTTACTATAAATTGTGTCCTAAGGGAACTATAACTTGCGCCCTTGCCATGCATTGCTAATTACCTCAGATATTACATCACTCATCGCATCTTCTATGACATCATTGATAATGTCACTGTAAGATTTTCAGTAAAATTATTGATAAGAAAACTGTGCATTTTAAGGGTTTAAGTTATAGTTACTTCGGGCACGTCCTTGTAACCTTTGTTTTTTTTAATGAGAAACTATATATACCGTGCAGGGAAATGCAGAGCTCTAATTGGCTGCCATCACTTCAGCCAGGAAGTGTTGGCAGCCATCTTGGGTCTTGGCTTGAACTGAGTACCCCACAAAAAAGAAAAAAAAAAGAAAAGGGGCAGGAGAGGGTCACCCTGACCCCTTAGCTCTGGTGCTGGACTACACCCCCAGGGCAAAAAAGCATTTTTTTTAAATCCTTGCTACAAATTCATGGTGAATCAGCAAATTTGTGGCACAAAAAAGAAACAAGCACAGTCCAGCGCTTGTTTTTAAGAATCCGGAGGAGGGACAGGTTGGGGGGCCCCCTCCTAGAGCAGTTTGATGCCTAATAAAATGCATGGGGCATATGGCCCCTGTAGCCTTAGTGCCCGCCACCTCCCCGGGGCTCCAGCCAAATGTAATGCAGGAGGGGTAGCCAGGCCTCCCCAGTAAAGGGGACCACCACCTCCCCAGGGCACCAATAAAATGTAACGTGGGGGGCTTCCTGGCCAACCCACTGCCCCAGGACTGCTATCTCCCTGGGGCTCCAATAAAATGTAATGCAGGGGGCTACTCACCCCCCACCTGCCCTGGGGATGCCACCTCCTCGGGGCTATAACCAATTGTAATGCGGGTGGGTGGCCTGGCCCCCCACAGACCCAAGGACCACCACCTTCCTGGGCCTCTAATCAAATGTAATGGGGGTAGCCAAGCAGTTACCCACAGCCCCAGTGACCACCACCTCCCCGGGGCTCCAATAAAATGTATTGCAGGGGGAATTCCACCTCCCCAAGGATGAACTAAAAGAATTAAGGGGATTCTGTTGCGGACTCCCAGCCCCCTGGACCACCACCACTCTGGGGCTATTTTATGTTGGAGAGGGGCCACACAGCCCCCCTCGAGCAGCCATAGATGAACCTGGGGACTGACGCCCCCCAGGGCCGGCTCCTGCTATGTCCTGGGGTGCCCACCCCTAGGACATAGCTGTTTGCTCTGACTTAGCAGAAGCTTTGAAGGCTACCACCAAGTGAAAGCAAACACTTCACTTTCTGCAAGTAAAGATGCCAAACAGCTATCACTTGCAGAAAGTGAAGGTTTCATCTGTTTCCCTGCACATATATATGTGGGCATGGAAACAGATTGAAACATTGCTCCCACAAGCAGGGAGCTGCTGTATAAAGGCGCTCCCTGCTTGTGAGACCAATGTTGGCTCCTGTAGGATGTGGGGAGCCAGCTAAGACAGCAGTGGCCTTGAGGCTACCCCCGTGGTCCTGTCACTTGAGCTCTCTACCATCTCATAAAGGGATGGAAGACAGCAAGAGATTGTTATTGCAATGGTCGATCCATACAATGGCTCCAAAGAGTCAGACTAGCAAGATATTTGGTACAAATGTTATAGTTACGTTTGGATGGGAAGTGGAACGGAGTCACTTCTGTCCTAATGGTCAAGGACTTGTGCTGGCACTCAGGAGGCTGAAGGTTCAAATACTAGTATTGCTTGGGTGTGTGTTTGTTTATTTACTAGTGTTTTGACTGTTAAACTTTCCTTGTGATGGAACATTCATGTTTCTTTCCAATCACATGTGTGTGTTGACTGTCATAGGTATGTCTGGAAGCATCACAGTAAACCGTCACCTATGGCCTAAAGGTTAGGGTTGCAGATCTTCACACTAAAAGTTAAGGGTTCTACTCCAAGTGTGTCTGGGGTCGTTTTCCTTCTTTAATTTCTTTTAAACTACAAAAGTTTAAGGTTCATACTGAAAGGTGTTCTCACTCTTTTTAAACGACAAAAACATTTTATTTTCAATTTGTCCAAAAATATTTCATTTTAAGTATGTCATTTACCAAAGCGTAAATCGCTCGATCTGTTTCAATCTCTCACTTTCTCTCTCTCAGGACGCCAGCCAGTCCCTGTGGCCAACCACCACCGCACATGGCGTTCGTGGTTGAATTAATGTATACTAATAAAAATTACTTTACATTAAAAAAACATAGAAAATCATTGAAAAAAACAAAGGTTACAGGGATGTTATAGTTAGGAAATAGAATTTAAAAAAACATAGAGACTTATAACATATAACTTGTGCCCTCGCCATGCACTGCTAATTATCCCAGATATTACAAACTCATGACATCTTTTGTAATATCATTGTTATCACAGTAACATGTGTTGTAAAATTGTTCATTAAAAAACTGTGCTTGGTGGGGGCACGAGTTATAGTTACCTTAGCTCACGAGTTAAAGTCAATTGAAATACCTAAAAGTATAACTGATGAATTTATACGTTTTTGTATGAGTAAATTCAGAAACCTAACTATAACATCCCTTTTACCTTTGGTTTTTTAAGTGAAAGTGTGTGCATATATATCATATATATGTATATAAGTCTACATGTGTTTGTGTGTGTATATATATATATATATATATATGCAAAAAACAAAGGAGAACTCTGGGAAGTTCCCAATTTTAGGTGGAGAGCTGCTCTAGTAAGGAGCATCCTGCAACACCAGCGACACTCTAGATTTGCTCACCTCAAATGTCTGCTTATCTAGCAAAGTTTTTAAGCATAGGATCAGCACAGTGCTATCCTCGCCGAGCTAGATAGTGACAAAGTCTTTTGCCATTTGTACAGCAAAGTCTTTAAGCATATGATTGACACAGTGTCATCCTCGCCGAGCTGTAAAATGACAAAAGCCATTTACCACTCCAGGCACAGCATTACAGCTTTGAACTGGTCAAATACCATCCAAGCCAACCTGGAATGAGTAAAGCAACCCCTGACACGTGTTTCGCTCTCATTAGAGCTCTTCAGAGGAGTATAGCTTTGTCCAGACACAAGGGAGCACCCAGTATAAGTCAAACCAATGCTCTTTCAGGGTTAGAGTGATGCATAAATTATGCAAAAAACAAAGGAGAACTCTGGTAAGTTCCCAATTTTAGGTGGAGAGCTGCTCTAGTAAGTAACACCCTGCAACACCAGCGACACTCTAGATTTGCTCACCTCAAATATCTGCTTATCTAGCAAAGTTTTTAAGCATAGGATCAGCACAGTGCTATTCTCGCCGAGCTAGATAGTGACAAAGTCTTTTGCCATTTGTACAGCAAAGCCTTTAAGCATAGGATTGACACAGTGTCATCCTCACCGAGCTGTAAGATGACAAAAGCCATTTACCACTCCAGGCACAGTATTACAGCTTTGGACTGGTCAAATACCGTCCAAGCCAACCTGGACTGAGTAAAGCAACCCCTGACATGTGTTTCGCTCTCATTAGAGCTCTTCAGAGGAGTATAGCTTTGTCCAGACACAAGGGAGCACCCAGTATAAGTCAAACCAAGGCCCTTTCAGGGTTAGAGTGATGCATAAATTATGCAAAAAACAAAGGAGAACTCTGGGAAGTTCCCAATTTTAGGTGGAGAGCTGCTCTAGTAAGGAGCACCCTGCAACACCAGCGACACTCTAGATTTGCTCACCTCAAAAGTCTGCTTATCTAGCAAAGTTTTTAAGCATAGGATCAGCACAGTGCTATGCTCACCGAGCTAGATAGTGACAAAGTCTTTTGCCATTTGTACAGCAAAGTCTTTAAGCATAGGATAGACACAGTTTCATCCTCGCCGAGCTGTAAAATGACAAAAGCCATTTACCACTCCAGGCACAGTATTACAGCTTTGGACTGGTCAAATACCGTCCAAGCCAACCTGGAATGAGTAAAGCAACCCCTGACACGTGTTTTGCTCTCATTAGAGCTCTTCAGAGGAGTATAGCTTCGTCCAGACACAAGGGAGCACCCAGTATAAGTCAAACCAAGGCTCTTTCAGGGTTAGAGTGATGCATAAATTATGCAAAAAACAAAGGAGAACTCTGGGAAGTTCCCAATTTTAGGTGGAGATCTGCTCTAGTAAGGAACACCCTGCAACACCAGTGACACTCTAGATTTGCTCACCTCAAATGTCTGCTTATCTAGCAAAGTTTTTAAGCATAGGATCAGCACAGTGCTATTCTCGCCGAGCTAGATAGTGACAAAGTCTTTTGCCATTTGTACAGCAAAGTCTTTAAGCATAGGATTGACACAGTGTCATCCTCGATGAGCTGTAAAATGACAAAAGCCATTTACCACTCCAGGCACAGTATTACAGCTTTGGACTGGTCAAATACCATCCAAGCCAACCTGGAATTATTAAAGCACACCCTGACATGTGTTTCGCTCTCATTAGAGCTCTTCAGAGGAGTATAGCTTCGTCCAGACACAAGGGAGCACCCAGTATAAGTTAAACCAAGGCTCTTTCAGGGTTAGAGTGATGCATAAATTATGCAAAAAACAAAGGAGAACTCTGGGAAGTTCCCAATTTTAGGTGGAGAGCTGCTCTAGTAAGGAGCACCCTGCAACACCAGCAACACTCTAGATTTGCTCACCTCAAATGTCTGCTTATCTAGCATAGTTTTTAAGCATAGGATCAGCACAGTGCTATTCTCGCCGAGCTAGATAGTGACAAAGTCTTTTGCCATTTGTACAGCAAAGTCTTTAAGCATAGGATTGACACAGTGTCATCCTCGCTGAGCTGTAAAATGACAAAAGCCATTTACCACTCCAGGCACAGTATTACAGCTTTGGACTGGGCAAAAACCGTCCAAGCCAACCTGGAATTAGTAAAGCAACCCCTGACATGTGTTTCGCTCTCATTAGAGCTCTTCAGAGGAGTATAACTTCGTCCAGACACAAGGGAGCACCCAGTATAAGTTAAACCAAGGCTCTTTCAGGGTTAGAGTGATGCATAAATTATGCAAAAAACAAAGGAGAACTCTGGGAAGTTCCCAATTTTAGGTGGAGAGCTGCTCTAGTAAGGAACACCCTGCAACACCAGTGACACTCTAGATTTGCTCACCTCAAATGTCTGCTTATCTAGCAAAGTTTTTAAGCATAGGATCAGCACAGTGCTATTCTCGACGAGCTAGATAGTGACAAAGGGGGTCATTCTGACCTCAACGGTAAAAGGCCCTTACCGCCAGTCAGAAGTCCGCCATTCTACCGCCGCGGCCGCGGTAAACCGCCACGGTCATTCTGACCACCAACTGTGAAACTGCCGAAAACCCGACATCCAAGGAAGGCCGCCTCATCAGCGGGCCGCGGAAAACTGTAGATGACCAAACCTCCACCGTCACGCCAACACAAACACGCCCATGCCATTCTGACCCACGAATCCACGCGGCGGTCTTTCAACCGCGGTATTCCATTGGCGGTACACACTGCCGCGCTCAAAATACACACACAGCTCCAAAACACAGCCACATTGGACAATTTGAAATACCCACACCTGACACACATACCAACAACACTCCCACACATCCAATCAACTATAAAACACACACCCACATTACCCATAAACCCCCACTAGTTGGAAATCTGAGAGAAGGCGATAGAGATAGAGAGAGCGAGCACAGCAATCGAAAACCCCAACACACACAGGAACCCAACTTCATCACCCACACCACATCTACGCACACATCACCACACATCACCACGCACATCACCACAAACACCACCCCACACCTCATCCACACCACCCCATGGCACCCCAAAGACACCCCAGGTTCTCGGACCAAGAACTCAGGGTCATGGTGGAGGAAATTATAAGGGTTGAGCCCCAGCTCTTCGGCACACAGGTGCAACACACCACAATAGCAAGGAAGGCTGAGCTATGGCAAAGGATCGTAGACAGGGTCAACGCTGTGGGACAGCATCCCAGAAATCGGGAAGATATCCGAAAGCGATGGAACGACCTACGGGGGAAGGTGCGCTCGATGGTGTCGCGACACAACATCGCTGTGCAGAAGACTGGCGGCGGACCCCCGCCCACTCCACCCCAATTCACAGCATGGGAGCAAGAGGTAGTAAACATCCTGCATCCTGATGGCCTCGCTGGAGTACACAGAGGAATGGACTCTGGTAAGTCGAATCTCAACTACTTCACCCCCCCCAACCACCAGCATGCCAACCCCCAACCCCCCTCACCCCCAATCTCAACCCCCCAGCACACAACCTCCCTGCCAATGTCTCACCAGCACAACCCACCCTAAACAACACCAACGCCTGAATGCCAACACAAACCATAGACAGCCACCACCAAAGCATGACCATTGCACATACCCATACACCCCCCCCCCCCACCACCCTCACAACACCTCCCACAAGGGAATGCCAGCACTGGGGGACAAGGGCACTCAAAATGCACACCATGGCACACACAGAAACAATAACCATACTCCTTTACCCCTGCAGGGCCCGAACGCCAACACACTGCCACGGAGGGTCCAGATTTGTCCATCCCACCCCCAGAACAGGCCCCCAGTGAGGACAGCAGCTCTGTCGACCTCGAACCTGATGACCAGCCCGGCCCATCGGGGACCTCTGGACAGTCGGTTCCCCACACACAGACACAGGTCACAGCAGACCCAACCCCCTCTGGGAACACCAGCACAGCTCCCACCCAGCGGGCCCATGCCTCTGTCTCCAGGACGCGTCAAGCAGCGGTGTGTCCGCCACTACAGGGCACCCAGGCTGACCCAACACCCCAACAACAACAGGGACCTGGGGGCAGTGGTAGTGGACACACCGTCCAGGGGACAGAGGCCCGGGGAAACAGGGCAACTGGGAGGGCTGCTGTGCGACAGGGGGGGGGAGGACAGGCCCAGGGAACCGACTCTCCAAGAGGCCCTCACCACCATCAAGGGAGCATACCATCACTCCCAGGAGACGATGGCGACGGTACTGGCCAGGTTCACCGAGATCCAGCCACAGCGTGAGGAACGCTACATGGGGTTCAGCAATGAACTCAGGAACATCGCTACCGCTATGGGGACCATAGTCCAGGCCCTCAACCGGATAGAAACCACATTGCGGGACCATGTGGCACCACAAAGGGCCCCTGTCACTAGCCAGGACCAGGAACAGCCTACCACCTCCGCCGGCGCTAGTGGACAGGAGGCCCCACCACAACGACAGGCCACCAGAACCCCACCTCCTGCTGAAGAAAAACCACCCCGCAAGAGGAACCTGAGATCTCACAGGAAGACAGAGTAGGATGCCAAGACCCCCGCCAGCATAAGATACCCCCTGATGTCATCCCACTGTCCCACATTGTCACCCTGTCCAACCTTGAACTGCCCCTGCTCCATCCTTCCACAGGCATATGGACAATGCACCTGTGCGACTGAGAACTGGACTCTGCCATGGACATAACTCCACCATCACCGTTTTAATATCATGTAGCAATATCTAGCACTAAAAATAAATCACTCATTGCACTGAAATCATTCAGGAGTCAGCCTGTATTATTTACAAATGTATAACACATTACTGATCAATAATGTTCAGTTAAGTTTGTGATGACAACATACCGATGTCAATAAGCATTAGTCCATGGGCTAACCAAGCAGAAGTCACGCAGTGGGTCATACAGCACTGAAAAGGGAAGGGAAAATCAAACATCAGTTTAAAAGAACTGGGGGAAATACACAAAGTAAAGATGCAGGGGGCTTTCAGTAAATGTTAAATGGCGTGGGTGATTCTTACCTGTGTGCTACTGAAAATACTGTTGGATAACTCTGTCCCTTTTGTCTGTGTCGTCCTCTTCGTCTTCCTCCTCTTTACTCTCCGCAGGCTCCACAGCTGCCACAACACCACCATCTAGACCATCCTCCTGCAGGAAAGGCACCTGACGTCGCAATGCCAGATTGTGAAGCATACAGCAGGCCACGATGATCTGGCACACCTTCTTTGGTGAGTACATCAGGGATCCCCCTGTCATATGCAGGCACCTAAACCTGGCCTTCAGGAGGCCAAAGGTTCTTTCTATGATCCTCCTAGTTCGCCCATGGGCCTCATTGTACCGTTCCTCTGCCCTGGTCCGGGGATTCCTCACTGGGGTCAATAGCCAAGGCAGGTTGGGGTAACCAGAGTCACCAATTAGCCACACACGTTGTCTCTGTAGCTGTTCCATCACATAAGGGATGCTGCTATTACGCATCACATACGCGTCATGCACTGACCCAGGGAACTTGGCATTTACATGGGAGATGTACTGGTCAGCCAAACAGACCACCTGGACGTTCATAGAATGGTAACTTTTCCTGTTTCTGTACACCTGCTCATCGTCTTTTGGGGGTACTAAAGCCACATGGGTCCCATCAATGGCACCAATTATGTTGGGGATATATCCAAGGGCATAAAAATCACCCTTCACAGTGGCCAAATCAACCTCCTCAGGGAATACAATGTAGCCCCGCATGTGTTTCGTCAGGGCAGACAACACTCAAGACAACATTTTTGAAAACATGGGCTGAGACATTCCAGATGACATGGCCACTGTTGTCTGGAATGAGCCACTTGCCAAAAAATGGAGGACTGACAGAACCTGCACTAGAGGGGGAATTCCTGTGGGTTGGCGGATGGGGGACATCAGGGCTGGCTCCAGCTGGGCACACAGTTCATGTATAGTGGCTTGGTCAAGGCGGTATCGTAGTATGATATGGCGTTCTTCCATTGTCGACAGGTCCACCAGCGGTCGGTACACGCGAGGATTCATCCTTCTCCTCGCAAGTCCCAGCGGACGGTGCCTAGGAAGGACAACATGGAGCACAGAGTCAAGCAAATCACAGGTACGTTCACCACAGCATGCATAGCACACGATTATCTATGTATTGAAAGGCGTGTATGTGTGGCAATGCAAGGCCTAGGCCTGTGTGACGCAGTACAAATTATGCCATGTGGGCCCTTGAAATGGCGGCTGCCTGACCTGTGAAGTGGGACAATGGGATGTGAGGTCAATGCGCTGGCGTGGCACACCGTGGCGGTAGGCGGTCGAAGACCGCTATACGAAGCCGCATTGGTTAACATTGAAGCCTATGGGTTTCTGGAGCCAATGACGAGGTGCGCCGGCGGTCGCGGTACGCACCGCCGCGGTACGCACCGCCGCGGGCGTGACCGCCATTTTCTATCTGCTTAATCACTCGAGACCTGATCATCCACAGAAGAGGACCTATACTGCAAGTGCTGCTGTGACCTCGGTCTGGAAGATACAATGGCTGCTGCGACTGGGAAAAGGGCCCCTGCCTTCACGTCTGAAGAGTTGGAGAAACTAGTGGATGGGGTCCTCCCCCAGTATGCGTTACTCTACGGTCCTCCAGACCAACAGGTAAGTACACTGGCTGCACATGGAATGGGCTATGCCTGTGTTGAGTGGGGTGGATGTAAGATGGTGGGGTGGGGAGCGAATGAGGAGTGCAACGCACGACAGATGAGAGCATGTGCCACATGGCAAATTTGGGGAGGGGGGGGCAATCACATCTAACATGCAGATAAATGATGAATTTTCCTTTCCCACCCTGTACATGTCAAATAGGTCAGCGCCCATCAGAAAGTCGACATTTGGCGTGCCATCGCCAAGGAAGTCCAGGCCCTGGGGGTCCACGTCAGACGGGGCACCCACTGCCGCAAGAGGTGGGAGGACATCCGCCACGGGACCAGGAAGACCGCCGAGTCACTGCTGGGGATGGCCTCCCAACCTAGGATCGGTGCCAGTCGTACCCTGACCCCCCTGATGTCCCGGATCCTGGTGGTGGCCTACCCTGATTTGGATGGGCGCTTGAGGACATCACAGCAGACACAAGGGGGTGAGTATCAGCACATTCTGCTATCTTAATGCGCAGTGGAGGCGTCTGGGTGGGGGAGGAGGGTTGTGGGTGACATTAGGCCAGGGCACTTTTCTGTAGTGTAGTCCTCTCCTTTAGGCATGGCCCTGTGCCCCCGCCCCCCACCTCTGTAGGGTGCCAAGTACAGCTATCCATGGTCCTGCATCATCCATGTGTGTATTTGTTGTGCATAGACCTGTAGGCCTGGTCACAAGTACTGAGTAGTATACCCCGATTGCGCAGCGTAGTGCATGAGGCTCCTGTGTCTGTCCTCTCCGCCAACGGTGTTGACATTGCATGCACTCAACCTGTTTTATTATTTCTCCCCCCACCCTTTTTCTTGATCATCTTGTGCATGTGTGCATTAGCATCATCAGGCGGAGGAGATTTGGCATCGGAGCACGAGGGAGCTGCAAGTCACAAGGCCCCGGTGGGCCGTGGTACAGACACCGAGGGCACCAGTGATCCGGAGGGCGAGGGGAGCACCACAACCGGGACCGGTGGTGACACCAGCGACACCGACACGTCCTCGGATGGGAGCTCCCTAGCGGTGGCGGCAACATCCGGGCCCCCCGCCTCTACAGGTACAGCCGCCACCCAGCGCACCAGCCCCGCCCTCCCAGCAGCCCCTCAGCCTACGCTCCGTGCCCGCTCGCCCAAGAAGGCGGGCATCTCCTTCGCCCTAGGCACCTCAGGCCCTGCCCCTGTCACCCCTGCTGCCCTCAGTGAGGAGGTCATTGACCTCCTTCAGACCATCATTGTTGGGCAGACTACCCTTTTGAATGCCATCCAGGGGGTAGAAAGGGAGGTGCATCGGAGCAATGTCTACCTGGAGGGCATTCATTCGGGTCAGGCTGCCCATCAACGATCGTTCAATGCTCTGGCCTCAGCACTGACGGCAGCCATTGTCCCTGTTTCCAGCCTCCCTCTTCTAACTGCCTCCACCCTGTCTCTGTCTCCTGTTCCTCTGCCTATCCCATCCACATCATCAGACCAGCCTGCACACACCTCAACACCCAAGGTCAGCTCATCCAGACACAAGCACCACAGATCCCACAAACACTCACCCAAGCAACATCCAGATGCAGACATGCCAACAGTCACTACCACCTCTGTGTCCCCCTCCTCCTCGTCTCCCTCCTCCCTCCCTGTGACGTCTACACTCACACCTGCATGCACACCACCATCAGCCAGTGCTTCCATCACCAGCACACCCTCCAGTACAGTCCGCACACGTGCAGTCACCACCCCCACTGCCATTTACACGTCCCCTGTGTCCTCTCCCACTGTGTCTGTCACCCCCTCTTCCAAGACACACAAACGCAGGCAGCCACCCACCCAACAGCCATCCACCTCACAACAGCCTACGTCACAATCACCTGCACCCAAAGACAGCACACCTGACTCTCCTACAACCACATCCTCTTCCTCCACTCCCATCACCACTACTCCCACCCTTTACCTTAGTCCTAAAAAAGTTTACCTCTCCAATCTTAACCTCTTTCCCTCCCCTGACCCACCCCCTCCATCTGCTAAGAGTCCCAAGAGCACCTCAGCCACCATCAGCCCAGCATCGAGTGTCACTGTGGTGCATGGGTTCTGGAGTCCACCCTTTGGCAGCAGTGACACTTCTATCAGCAGCTAGGGGACAGCCAGCCCCCCCCCAGGCAAGAGGACCCGGAAACTCAAGGGCCGCCGTGAGAGGACTGACACGGCTGCCCCCAAGGACCAGAGTTCGGCCACTTCACCTGCCACAACATCCAGGGGAGGCAAGGGCCAGAGAGCCTCTTCTAAGGAGCGAAAGGGCAGCAGGGCGGAGAAGTCAGCCAGCAGGAGCGCGGAGCAGGAGGGCCCCACATGCCCCATCCCGGCTGTAAGGAAGGACACCAAAGGGCCCAGGACTCCGTCACTGAAGGGTCCTGCGACTGCACGGTCGGAGGGCGACTGAGCAGGGAGTCCAGGCCAGGTCTGGCTCCCTTGAATTACTGGACAAGCACCGCTGAACAGGGCCCCGCCGCACAGAAGAGCACCGCTGAACAGGGCCCCGCCGTGCAGAAGAGCACCGCTGAACAGGGCCCCGCTGTGCAGAAGAGCACCGCTGAACAGTGCCCCGCCGTGCAGAAGAGCACCGCTGAACAGGGCCCCGCCGCGCAGAAGAGCACCGCTGAACAGGGCCCCGCCGTGCAGAAGAGCACCGCTGAACAGGGCCCCGCCGTGCAGAAGGGCACCGCTGAACAGGGCCCCGCCGCACAGAAGAGCACCGCTGAACAGGGCCCCGCCGTGCAGAAGAGCACCGCTGAACAGGGCCCCGCCGCACAGAAGAGCACCGCTGAACAGGGCCCCGCCGTCTCAAGCACAGCTCCGCTGGGCCCTTCCTGTCAAGCACCGCTCCGCTGGGCCCTTCCGCCGCACAGAAGAGCACCGCTGAACAGGGCCCCGCCGCGCAGAAGAGCACCGCTGAACAGGGCCCCGCCGTGCAGAAGAGCACCGCTGAACAGGGCCCCACCGTGCAGAAGAGCACCGCTGAACAGGGCCCCGCCGCACAGAAGAGCACCGCTGAACAGGGCCCCGCCGTGCAGAAGAGCACCGCTGAACAGGGCCCCGCCGCACAGAAGAGCACCGCTGAACAGGGCCCCGCCGTCTCAAGCACAGCTCCGCTGGGCCCTTCCTGTCAAGCACCGCTCTGCTGGGCCCTTCCAGTCAAGCACCGCTCCGCTGGGCCCCGCCGTCTCAAGCACCGCTCCGCTGGGCCCTTCCTGTCAAGCACCGCTCCGCTGGGCCCCGCTGTCTCAAGCACCGCTCCGCTGGGCCCCGCCGTCTCAAGCACCGCTCCGCTGAGCCCTTCCTGTCATGCACCGCTCCGCTGGGCCCTTCCTGTCAAGCACCGCTCCACTGGGCCCCGCCGTCTCAAGCACCGCTCCGCTGGGCCCTGCCGTCTCAAGCACCGCTCCGCTGGGCCCCGCCGTCTCAAGCACCGCTCCGCTGGGCCCTTCCTGTCAAGCACCGCTCCGCTGGGCCCTTCCTGTCAAGCACCGCTCCTCTGGGCCCTTCCTGTCAAGAACCGCTCCGCTGGGCCCCGCCGTCTCAATCACCGCTCCGCTGGGCCCCGCCGTCTCAAGCACCGCTCCGCTGGGCCCCGCCGTCTCAAGCACCGCTCCGCTGGGCCCTTCCTGTCAAGCACCGCTCCGCTGGGCCGCGCCATCTCAAGCACCGCTCCGCTGGGCCCCGCCGTCTCAAGCACCGCTCCGCTGGGCCCTTCCTGTCAAGCACCGCTCCGCTGGGCCCCGACGTCTGAAGCACCACTGGCACAATGACAGTGCCGGATCTGTCTCGAGATACTGTTCACGGTTCACTGTGCTTACCATGCCTCCTCCTTGACCGGTGGAGACTGTTATCCACCTGATGGACTGTGGCTTTGCACTCCCCAGGATGGCACAGTGGGCAAGCCACCCACTGTAGAGACTTGAGAGACTGTAACTTTGCACTCCCCAGGATGGCACAGTGGGCAAGCCACCCACTGTAGAGACTTGAGAGACTGTGGCTTTGCACTCCCCAGGATGGCACAGTGGGCAAGCCACCCACTGTAGAGACTTGAGAGACTGTGGCTTTGCACTCCCCAGGATGGCACAGTGGGCATGGTGGCCCCTTCGTGGATCTGGCGTCGTAGACTCATGTGGCTGTGGTGCCCCCCCCCCTTCCCTTCCCCCTGAGGTGCCTGTAGTTTTGTCATCAGATGCCCCTGCAGTGTTCTCTCCAAAGGACTCAGGTCTCCTGTGTGGGCTTTGCCCTTGTGTTGATACACTTTGGCCCACGGACACTTGGAAATTCGTTAGATGTGCAGGACTAATTGCCTCGGTTTATCGTATGCACTAAATATTGAATTGATTTTTTTACATTGTTATTGCTATTTGACCATGACTTATCAGTGGCTTTTTTTTTCCAAAAATTTTGATTCACAATTTAATTATGTCCTTGCTTTTTTCACGGGGGTTTGGGTGGTGTCACTGTGACTTGCTGCTCTGCATTGGTGTGTACTTAGTTTGGGGGGGGTGGGGGTCGCATATGTGTGTGCCGTAACCTTTCGTCCTCCCCTGTGTCGTAGGTGCAGTACTCACCGTTGTCGTCTGCGCCGGCGTTCGTACTCGTGGTAGATGAGCAGGTAGATGAGAGCAGGTGGGATGTTTAATTCGGGTTCCATGCTGTCCTCCTTCCTCGTGGAGTGCGTAGAGGTGCGCATTTTCCCGTTCGTAGTCTGTTTCCGCCGTGTTTTTATCGGCGGTGCTCCCGCCCCGGAAAAGGTGGCGGATTGGTGAGTTGTGATAGTGTGGGCGGTACATTGTCTGCCGCCTGTCTGTTGGCGGTGACCGCCGCGCTGTTTGTTTGTACCGCCGTGGCGGGCGGAGTGTTAATGTGGCGGCCTGTGTTGCCGGTTCCCGCCAGAGTCAGAATTCCATTTTTTGGACCGCCGGCCTGTTGGCGGGTTGGCCGCCGCTTTATCACCGACAGCCAGGGTTAGAATCACCCCCAAAGTCTTTTGCCATTTGTACAGCAAAGTCTTTAAGCATAGGATTGACACAGTGTCATCCTCGCTGAGCTGTAAAATGACAAAAGCCATTTACCACTCCAGGCACAGTATTACAGCTTTGGACTGGTCAAATACCGTCCAAGCCAACCTGGAATGAGTAAGGCAACCCCTGACACGTGTTTTGCTCTCATTAGAGCTCTTCAGAGGAGTATAGCTTCGTCCAGGCACAAGGGAGCACCCAGTATAAGTCAAACCAAGGCTCTTTCAGGGTTAGAGTGATGCATAAATTATGCAAAAACAAAGGAGAACTCTGGGAAGTTCCCAATTTTAGGTGGAGAGCTGCTCTAGTAAGGAACACCCTGCAACACCAGTGACACTCTAGATTTGCTCACCTCAAATGTCTGCTTATCTAGCAAAGTTTTTAAGCATAGGATCAGCACAGTGCTATTCACGCCGAGCTAGATAGTGACAAAGTCTTTTGCCATTTGTACAGCAAAGTCTTTAAGCATAGGATTGACACAGTGTCATCCTCGCTGAGCTGTAAAATGACAAAAGCCATTTACCACTCCAGGCACAGTATTACAGCTTTGGACTGGTCAAATACCGTCCAAGCCAACCTGGAATTAGTAAAGCAACCCCTGACATGTGTTTCGCTCTCATTAGAGCTCTTCAGAGGAGTATAGCTTCGTCCAGACACAAGGGAGCACCCAGTATAAGTTAAACCAAGGCTCTTTCAGGGTTAGAGTGATGCATAAATTATGCAAAAAACAAAGGAGAACTCTGGGAAGTTCCCAATTTTAGGTGGAGAGCTGCTCTAGTAAGGAGCACCCTGCAACACCAGCAACACTCTAGATTTGCTCACCTCAAATGTCTGCTTATCTAGCATAGTTTTTAGGCATAGGATCAGCACAGTGCTATGCTCGCCGAGCTAGATAGTGACAAAGTCTTTTGCCATCTGTACAGCAAAGTCTTTAAGCATAGGATTGACACAGTGTCATCCTCGCCGAGCTGTAAAATGACAAATACTGTGCCTGGAGTGGTAAATGGCTTTTGTCTAATTATTATAGATTGATATAGTGGAGATAATAATTTGATATTAATAGAATTTATTACTCTAATAAAAGTTGTAATGAACACTATGTCGTCTTTTGACAAATTTTTAGCTTTCTGGTATGTGAGTAGATATACTTCAAAATGGCTGCCACACTTTCCCTTCCTGAGATATCTGTCGTCGAAACTAGTCCTTTGTCTATGTTTATGGCACTTTAAGGTTTATATGTCACTAGAATGAATTTGAATGACATTGTGAGCAAGGCTACGGCCGAAACGCGTCAATAAATGTAATACTGCATGGCCTTGGTGTCCGGTTTCCTTTTCTGGATTGAGAAATTGCTTCAAGTATGATTTGTGGGCTCCTGGAACCCGCACCGGACCGCTTAAGAATCCGAGGCGGCTGTACGCGATGGAATCGGAAAACTCCATTGTTGAATCTACAAGGACGAACCTGTTTTCAATTTTATGCATTCATGAATTTCTTCTACAGGAGGCGGAAATGGATCTTGCCAACTGAGCTTTTCAATTAGAAAGCGGTTTCTGCGTTATGGCACATATACATAAGAACTGAAAAGAGAAACGGACGAGGACGGCGGCTCCTCGATTGAAGGAATCCATCCATTTGTTTTATAAAGTACGCCTGTCACATATGCACGATTACGATATCAGTTTCATTAGCACGGCAATTCATTAAGACGGCGTACGCGCATGTGGGGTGCCATGTAAAAATAAAGAAATTTGTCGCATGGTTGGAAGAATTCCCCTGTATTTAAAAACGAAGCGGGCTGGAGGGAGAACTCTCTGGTAAATCGCGAGTAGTGACTAAAGCTATTTGGGCTCGTTGACACTTTTCGTTCTCCTACGTAAGAGAAAAGAGAAGAAAACAACACGTCTATACTATAATCTAGAAGGCAGTAAGAACAATTTGGAATACAGAGTTGATAAACATGGGGTTATGAGCACAGACACTGAAAGTTTATTCTTCAGAGAATAATTAAAATGATCCTTATACAAAAAAAAAAAAATTGACTGTAGAAACACATTCCCTGAGGATTATGTGCTCTCTTTAGAGATTCAAATACGCTGTTACAGTTAAGAGTGAGTAAGAGATATAAAAAAAAATGATGGTGGTACTCACCCTGGCCAGCACTTTACATTATTGTTGGAATCTTAGTGGCAAGATATGGCGTCTGCTTTGGAGGTGCGAAGAAAAGAAAAGTCTAATAAATTGTTTTTTTCTGGTGCTAATAATGAGAGCACAAGTAACATTGACAATGGTAGTATCAATCTAGGCCTGAAATCACAGCTGTTATGTGAAAAGTTGGAAAAATTACATATAAAAGAACTCTCCAAATGGTGGGAAGCAGAATCCCTACAAAGATACTGTGATGTTGAGAGAGTTCCAAGGGGCCTGAGGATCTTCACTATACCAATTTATGATGAACCAGATCTGATTATGTTAGAAGAGTGGGCTAGTAATTCGAATTGCTGCTGACTAAATATGATGAAAATTTTGATCAAATATGCCATCAAAGACAGAGAGAAAATTTTGGATGAGATTGAAAAATTAACAGCAGATCTAATAGCTTCAGTATCAAAAAAAGTATATAAAGAATTCATGAAGAAAATTGAGATTAGACTGGCGAAATTGGAAGAAGAAATCACTATTAAGAAACAACGGAAATTTATACGTGATTTCAAAGATTATAACTCAGGAAGAATTTTGACCTTCCATCGGAAATTTGACCATATGTATAATGAGGAGTCCAATCCACTAAGAGAAGTACAAGTGGGACAAAAAGTTGGGATTTCACATGATACCAGTGAAAGTGATGTCTCGGATAGTAATCTTTCAGATGTGTCTGAAGCTACATTATCTGCCATTTATCGAGGAGGACATCATACAGACAAGTCTAATTTTTTTTAACAATTCCAAGTATTACACAAGGGCACGACAGAGCAACAAGGGTTTCAGCCCTCACAAAAAGGAAGGGGGAGAGGAACGAGAGGAAGAGGGAGAGGAACAGACAGGCAAAAGCGAGAAGCAAGAAAAGAAGAACAAAAGCCGATGGGAATGACAACCAGAGCCAAAAAGACAATATTATGAATGTAGTCAATTTGTCTAAGAGGGCGTTAACTGTTATTGAACACAAACTCCTCTCTCGTGGCCTCTCTTTCTGCCCCTCGAGTAATTTTGACTATACGCAGACGAGAATAGATGTATTCAAATTTGTTAGAAAACTAAAATTGAAAAAATGGTTTAATAATACAATTCGACCAAGTAAGCCTGAAAGTACCTTTAAACCTAATAATTTATGTATTAGTGATGTTGAAATTTTACACACTTTGACCGAGCTGGATGATGACACATCCGCACATCAAGATCCTTTGATCAATCTTGATGTTTTGGGGGTAGAGGTAGACAGACCATGCCCTGGGCCTTTTAAAGTTAAATCTCGATTTTTACCTACAATTCAGTGTGACTCAATGGAAGCATTTTAAAAGGATGTTATTAAATAACTGAGACAGTTGAAGGGGAAACAAGGCGCGAATAGGAAGAATAACTTGAATATAGCAATGTTTCACGCACTGCAGGAGTTGAAAAAGGACAACGACATTGTTATCAGACAGTCCGATAAAGGAGGCAATGTCGTTGTCATGGACAAAAATTGGTACATCAAGGAAGGCTTAAGACAATTGGGGGACTCCAACTTTTATATGAGAGCAAACCATGAGTTGGTGAGACAGTCTGACAATTCTTTTAGAGACAAATTACAAAATTGGAGAGAGCAAGGACTCTTGGAATGGGATGAATACTGTTCTCTTTTATGTGAACATCCCAAAATTCCGGTTTTATATTTACTACCGAAGTTGCATAAAGACAAGACTAATCCCCCAGGTAGACCAATTGTGTCTGCTCTAGGATCAATGCTTGAGAATACGTCTAAATATATTGATTTCTTCATTCATACTTTTGTGGAGGGTTTACCCTCTTATATAAAAGACACAACACATTTCCTTAAGATCATAGATGGAATACATTGGGAACAAGATTTCCTATTAATGACATTAGATGTGGCCAGCCTGTACACGTGTATTAAACATGATGTGGGATTGGCTGCTACTAGGCATCACATGAGGGCCAGACCAATTTCCTACTTGTTACATACTGAAATGATATTAGACATGATTGATTTCTGTTTAAAGAATAACTTCTTTTTATTTGACAATAATGTATATAGACAACTACAGGGGACAGCGATGGGCACTTGCTTTGCCCCCAGCTACGCGAACTTGTTCATGGGCTGGTGGGAGGAACAGATGTCCGTCAGCTTACCTGAATTTGAGAAACATAATTTTATGGTGCAGGTATATTGACGATGTATTTGTCATTTGGAGAGGTGATACGATTTCAGCAAACAATTTCATATCTAATTTGAATGTAAATAATTGCAACTTGTTTTTTAGTGGAACAGTTAGCAACATTGGTACTGAGTTTTTGGATGTAATGATTACTGTAAAGGAAGAGAGACTCACTACGAAGTTATACAGGAAAAAAACAGCAGGGAACAGTCTCCTCAGTGCACAGAGTGCACATCTGGATAGTCTGATACGAAGTATCCCTTATGGGGAACTTCTTCGAGCAAAACGTATATGTAGTACTGCCACAGATTTTGAACTTGAACAGAAAAATATGTGTTTACGATTTAAAGAACGAGGGTACAGTGAACATTTGGTTGCTCAAGCAATGGAGAAAATCAGTAGAATCACGAGAGAAAGTCTGCTCTTTGTCACCCGGAACACTAAAGCAGTGGAGGAAGAAAGAATAAGATTTATTACTACTTTTTCTAAACAATCAAAGAAAGTTAGATCTATATTAAATAGGAGCTGGCATATTCTACATACAGATCCCGTATTGATACAATATATACACGAGACACCGCAGATTACCTTTAGAAAAAGTAGGTCCCTGCGAGATAATTTGAGCCACAATATGATTACATCTAACACTCATGTGAATGATATTAAAAGCACAGGCTTTGTGTGTTGTTTGAACTGCAAAGCATGTAGGAAGAGCGAGAATTCTGACACCCTCAAAATAGGAGAGAGACTCTTTAAAATTAGAGGGTTTTTCAACTGCAACACTGATTACTGTGTCTATTGTTTAATTTGCCCGTGTGGGTCCTCGAACATATGAGAGCCATCGGACATAATGATCATAAGTACCCGGTGGCATGACATTTTCAGATCATGCATAATGGAGATATGAATAAGTTAACATTTTTAGTGATTGATCAGGTGAAAAAGGACCCACGTGGGGGGGATAGAGTTGTAAAACTGAGGATTCTTGAGTCAAAATACATTATTGATTTCGAGACACTTGCCCCACAAGGACTAAATCTGAGCAAGGAATTAGCTGTACATTTGAGAGGAAACTAAATTCATGTTCTAGCTCTGCTTGTTACTACCTAAGATGAACTAACTAATAATTGTATATATTTTTAGATGTGTATTGCACTGTTGGGATGCTTTGGGGTGAGTAATTAATAAGTATTTTTGTGGTAATATACATAGCACGGATGTTTTAGGAGTTACAAACTTGGAGACTTATTTATGTATTTATTCTTGGATTAAATAATATATTTTATATTTATATTTATATATATTTAAATATATTTATATATTCATTTACACATTACTATTTATAAATAGCCAGGATATTACATCAGTATTAGTTGTCAAGATGGGATGGTTAAAAAAATTATGAAATAAAAAATATGATGATAAGATGGATAATAGTGAGCTAAAGAGGTTGGTTTCTCAGTACACTGGGAATTGGCTTTAGAAGTGTAAAAATATTAATCATTTTAGGTGTGAGCAAATGACTTGTGATTTATTGAGAATACAGTAATTTCAGATGAGGTGATTTGGAGAAAGAGATACATTGGGGAAGTTGACGTTTTGCCATTATTGGAATAAGAAAATTAGAAGATTTTTTTTTTTTTTAAAGATTGTGAAAGGAATTCATTCTATACAAACTAATTATTATAGATTGATATAGTGGAGATAATAATTTGATATTAATAGAACGTATTACTCTAAGAAAAGTTGTAATGAACAGTATGTCGTCTTTTGACTAATTTTTAGCTTTCTGGTATGTGAATAGATATACTTCAAAATGGCTGCCACACTTTCCCTTCCTGAGATATCTGTCGTCGAAACTAGTCCTTTGTCTATGTATATGGCACTTTAAGGTTTATATGTCACTAGAATGAATTTGAATGACATTGTGAGCAAGGCTACGGCCGAAACGCGTCAATAAATGTAATACTGCATGGCCTTGGTGTCCGGTTTCCTTTTCTGGATTGAGAAATTGCTTCAAGTATGATTTTTGGGCTCCTGGAACCCGCACCGGACCACTTAAGAATCCGCCTTGGCATTTTGCCAGGACTGTGTTTGTTTGTTTGTATATATATATATATATATATATATATATATATATATACCAGAGAATTTCCTAGAGAGAAACCAGTCAAAAAATAAAAAAAATATATAATTCAAGGAACAGTGTAGTTGTGTGTTAGATGCTATAGCCAGAAGGGTTAAGGTGGTGTTTGATGAGAAGATGTGTCCCTTTTTTTAAGGTCATGAAGGAGGGGTGTGTTCTGATAATTTACTGAGGGGAGTTCCCGATTTTGGGAGGTTTGGCCTAGAAATTGTGTGCTAGGGTTTTTGTTCATGTTTTGTGGGGAATGACAAGTAGAGTATTGGTGCTTCTTAGATTTTTTGGGAGCCACTTAAGATTTTTCAGGGAGGGGAGATGTGTTTGTGTCTTTCCCAGCAACCATCCTTACCTCTGAATTTAGAGTGGCTTAAAGGGAGCTAATTGCAACTTTGCTGTGCCTGTGAGAGTGGCATTTCCACAGTCCAGTCTTGATAGAGCCATTGTTTGCAAGGTGGCTTTCAGATTCCTTGGAGGAAGAAAGGGCTTGACTTTGTGTAGTATTTTTAGATTGTAGAAAGCACTCCTCACTGTATTTTCTATTTACGGTTTCATGCTCAGACGAGGTTACAGGGTGATTCCTAGCCATTTAACTGATTCATATAGAGTCAATTTGCAATGAAAAGCATCATTAGTGTTCTCGGGCCAAAGCTTGGACCTGAGTTGTCTGACCGTTGTTGGATAGAAGAAGGATTTCTCTCTTGTCTTGGTTGAGTTTCAGGCAGTTGTGTGACAACCAGTTTTTGATGTTGGAGAGTGGAATTTGCTTGTCATAAGTCCTTCATGGAAGATATTTTAAAACAGAGCTGAGTGTCATCTGCATAATGGTGGTATAGACTCTTAGCTTGTTTGACTATGATGGTGAGGAGTGTAGGTGAGAGGACTGAGCCTTGGAGGACATCCCTGGGTATGGCAGAAGTATTGGAGGTAGAGTTGTTTATTTTTATTTGATGGGAATGGTTATGTAGTTATGAAGAGAACCATTTCAAAACCACTCCACCTACTCTGATTCATTTTTATAGCGATTCTAAAAGCAACTTGTGATATGTCAAGGAGGATGAGCAGGCTGCATTTATCCACATCTAAAGATTTGTTTAAGTCATCTAGTATTTTTAGAATAGCTTTTTTAGGGCTACATCCTTTTGTAAAGCCCGAGTGGAGTGAGTGAAGAAGATTATTGGTGTCAATGTGATGGCTGAGCTGGAAGAGGACCCATTTCTCAAAACGTTTGCCAGGAGAGTAAGGTTGGACATCATCCTGAAGTTGTTGAGGTCATCCATGTCAGCACCTGTTTATTTTAGTAGGAGGGTGACAACCAAGTTTGAGGCAATCGGGCATAACCCAATTACTTAGGGAGCTATTTATTATTTTAGTCCATAGAGGTGTTAGGGCTTGGTTGAGACTCTTCACTAGGGAGGCCGGGAGAGGGTCTGCTAGGTGAGAGGAGGGTTGTCTTTTGAGATCATCATTGAGATGTCCTCCTCTGAGTTGAATGTCTTCCAGTTCCTTGGAGTTGTGAGGGGTTCTGGGACTTTATTGCAACATGGGGACTCACGTAGAGAGGCCACCTCTTGGGAATTAAAGGAGATCAGAGAAGTGTATGTTCCTTCCTTTGTGATGGAATAGATTCCTATTGAATAGCCAAATGTGGTGATCTAGGAAGAGTTCAATCTATGGGACTTTGTCATTGAATAATTTCTCAACTTTGTCACAACTTTCTTTAGTGACATGAGGATTATCGGCTGTTGTTTTTGAGGTTTGTTGTTTACTGATGTTGAAAAAATTATTTGTTTTTTTTTTTGCTTTATCTAGTGCTCTGCAGAAGAAAGCAGATTTTTCTTGTACTGTTTTTTTTTATTTCTGCATTACAGTTTGAGTTGTAAAAGCTGGGTTATGGCTGGTTTTGTTCTCCAGAGTCTTTCTGCAGCTCTAATTTATCTTCATTCAGAGTTACGGTTTTCTTAAACCAGGATCTCGAAAAATTATTTTGGATTTCTTTTTTTGTGTCAGAGGAGCTTATAGGTCTAGGATGGCTGATGGTATTGCGTTATAGTGTGCTGTCAATTCATCTGTTGTAAGGTAATCTGTTGGGAGAGAAGTAGTGTCATCATTCAGTCTTCTGGATCAGCCAGGGGAATCTAACTAATGTTATGAGACCATTGGCCAGTTTTCTGAGAGTAAATGGGGGAATTTTGGTTTGACTGAATTGGAACAGAATGATGTGGTGATATGACTAGTCAACTGGAAAGATGTTGTTAATTCGTTGTGCTTCAATATGGGCTATATTGGCTTCAAGGGTTCCACTTGTGATATGTGTTTTTGCCTTTGCAGTGTTGGATAAGGTCTTTGCTGAGAAGGAGTTCGTTGGGGGATTGGAGAAGTGTGTTTTCTCATTGTTAGAATGAAGATTGAAGTCACCTAGGATTACGCTATTACATTGAAGAGTGAGAAGTGCATCATCAGTTTCATCAGGTGTTCACCAAAGGTGAGCACATGGTAGATGATAGAGGAGGTGACATTTTGTTGTTTCAATGCTCTTCAACATTATAATTACGCTGAGGTATTCAAATGTAGGGTAGGTGAAGGTGTTTGTTTCAGCCATGAGACAGCTACTCTTGTAGGTGATAGCTAAGCAGTCCCTGTGGCTGTCCTCCCTGTCCTTCTGGATGATAAAGAACCCAGGAGAAACTAGGAGGCCAAGGAGTGGATAAGATGTGTCATTTAGCCATGTTTCTGTGATTAATGTAATGCCAATGTCATAGATCAAGATGGCTTCGGCAAGATCCGTTGCATGTTTGGTAGCTGATCCGCATTTTATGAGCACATAGTTGATATTATTGGTGCTGTTGATTTTTGAGCTGGGGGAACCAAGTGGATAATGATGTGGTGTGTTGATGGTCTAGGAATTCTTGGGGTTTAAGGGGTCTCCTGATTCCAGTTATTAGTTGGATATTTGAGGTGAGGTTGTCTTAGGTTGAAATCAGATTGTAAGTTTTAGCTAAATTTGTAGCTTCTCTCAGGGACATTCCAGGGCTTGAGCTTTTCGGCCAGTGAGATTGATTTGTAAGCGGATTTGTATGCCAACATTGAGGCTGGATATTGGACATTCTTATGGGTTGTCTGATGATGGAGAAGGAGGGAAGGTGTGGAGTTTGGGTCAACCCTGCGTTATTTTATAGCGATGATTTTTCAAGTCAGTTAGCCGTTCGTTGAAATCAATTGTGGATGTAGCGTTCCGGGAGGAGAGAGAGGAGGTGTTGCGATGTGATTTATCATCTGCATGGCATTCTGGATAAGCAGGTTATAAGTCAGTGAGAGCGGGGGTCGAGTTACCACTTGTTGCTTCACTGATTTGGTTAGGATTGGAGTGGGAACTTTAATGCACTGTTGTACTTTTACCGCTATCATGTCAAATGGGGCTGGAGGAAGTTTGAAAATGTCAGGTTCGGGTGCCACTGATTCTGCATTCCGCGTGCAATGGTGGTGAGAAGGAGGGGAGGGGATTTGGTTTGACTTAATATTGTCATGGGGGTTGGAGTGTTTGTCATTAGAGTTGATGCTGGGAGCAGGCTTGGTTTCTGTGTTAGTCTTGATTGGGAGGTCCACTGCGTGAGAGTAAGTGGATGTTATGAATTCCGAAAGATAGTGGAGGCCCGCTCTGGTTTGGAAGTTGCTAAGGTGGGATAGGTTGTGGGGAGGTGCTAGAGTTACGATGACTAATGGGTCCTATGTACTTTTCAACCTGCATTATGGCCTGATGTGTAGATAGCTTCAAGGATGCGCAGTTGGGCATATACATTGGACGGCATTGCGTAGAGTTGGGACTAAGGAGTCAAAGGAACATAGCTTGTTGTCATGGGCTTGGATCAGAATATTTCTGTTTCTGTAAATGGTTATGGTGGTGTTGCCTTTGAAGGTAGGTGAAATATCTGTTGTTAGATTGTGGCCGTATGAGATTTTGGTAGAGTGGTTATATTTAGGAGGTTAGTTAGGATTAATAGCCTGTTAAAGGGTTTGGAGAACAAATGTACCACACTGGAGTCTGATCAGGAAGTTTAGTTCAGTTTTATTGGCTCTTTCTATATGTATAAATGTTAGCCAAGATAGTCCATCCATTAGTTATTGTCTTTGTTTTATGTCTCCTCTTTTTTCTTCCTAGGTGTTCGGGCTCCCTCGTACTGGCTGCTGAAGTACCCTCAAGAAGAGACAAGAAAATGTACTTGTGGTCAGTGAGAGAGTAGGAGGTAGTAAACTCCAAAACCTATCCTGTGATTCCTTGTGTGTCTCTTGGTGTCTGACTAATTTATAGTGCTCCCCTTTTCCTCAGCCCCACCATGCCTGGCCTTTCACATTCCCCATGCTTCTTTGATTTCAGGGCCAGCCCTGAGCATGTAATTTGCTAAGCCACGTTCCTCCTGGGATGTGGCTGGAACTGTCACAGTAGGTCCTGGCTTTAGGGTCCGCTCCTGGAAGACCCAGCACCTCAGGGGAGTTGTTCCTCTTATGCTCTCCTTCTTCTTTCTTCTCCTGTCGCCTCCCCTGTAGCAGGTCATTTTAGGTGGTTCTGCCCTCCTTGTCTCCTTTCTGTTGTTTGTCTTCTCTCTCCTGTCTCCTCTCCACGTCTTCTTCTTCATGCACACCTCCTTGTGTAGCGTCCATGCCCTCTCCCCGTCAGCTTGGGTTATAAGAGTTCTTCCTGGTGAAACCCGGCTCTCCTCAGTGTCCCCAGGGTACTCTGTACTCGGCCCGGGGGATTCAATGAGAGGAGCATTCTCCATGTCCTCCCATTCACAGACGCCCCCACCGAGTCTGGACGATCGGGCCAGAGTGGATTAGGACATCTGGACAGAAAGTCAGCTAAGTTCTGTTGGGATCCAGGTATATGGTGAGTCTGAAAAGAAAAATATTACAGGGCTTAGAACCACCACAGGATATTGGTATTGGTATCTTTATTTTTTGTCAACCAGGTCAATGGCACATGGGCCCTCATTCTGACCTTCAGGCCGCCCGCCAGCCCAGCGGGAAAGAGGCTTCCACGATGAAGCCGGCTCGGAATTGAGCCGGCGGAGTGAAAGCTGTGCGACGGGTGCAGTTGCACCCGTCGCGTATTTCACTGTCTGCGCAGCAGACAGTGAAATACATTTAGGGGCCCTCTTACGGGGGCCCCTGCAGTGCCCATGCCAGTGGCATGGGCACTGCAGGGGCCCCCAGGGGCCCCGCGACCCCCCCTACCGCCATCCGGTTCCCGGCGGGCGGACCGCCGGGAACTGGATGGCGGTAGGGGGGGTCGGAATCCCCTCGGCGGCGCAGCTAGCTGCAGCTGCGCCGCCTTGGAGGATTCCAATGGGCGGCGGTACACTGGCGGGTGACCGCCAGTGTTGCCGGTCCGACCGCGGCTTTACCGCCGCGGTCGGAATGCCCATTGGAGCACCGCCGGCCTGTCGGCGGTGCTCCCGCGGTCCTCCAACCCGGCGGTCATGGACCGCCAGGGTTGGAATGACCACCATGATCTGTTAAGAGAGTAAAGGTTCTGCCTAACAGATAATACTGCAAGGCGTCAACAGACCATTTGATACAAAGACACTCCTTTTCGATGGTGGGATACTTTGTTTCTCTAGAGGACAACTTACACCTTATATATACTACAGGATGAAGCAGGGTGGACTCATCTGGTTGAGATAAGATGGCCCCAAGACCTTGATTTGAGGCATCTGTTTGAAGCACAAAGGCCCGTATTTATACTTTTTTTAGCGCCGCATTTGCGCCGCTTTTTGACGCAAAACGGCGCAAACCTACAAAATACAATGCCATTTTGCAAGTTTGCGCCGTTTTTGCGTCAAAAAACGACGCAAATGCGGCGCAAAAAAAGTATAAATACGGGCCAAAAGGTTTTGAGAAATTGGGACATCGGAGGACAGGATCTTGGCAGAGGCATGTCTTTAGGTATTCAAAACTAGTTTTTTCTCATTCAATGAGAGTCCCTGTTTTGTTGGGTTTGTTATTCTTCAATAAGTCTGTTAGGGTGCAGCCTTTTCAGCAAACTGAGGAATAACGCGTTGATAATACCCAACGAAACCTAAGAATGATCTTACTTCTTTTTTTGTACAAGGGGGCTTAATAGCTTTGATGGCTTGTATTTTTTCTTTCTGAAGTTTAATGGTTCCTTTTGTAATGGTATACCGCCGAATAATGGATAGAATCTCTGGCCAAGCGTCATTTTTTGGAGTTGCTTGTTAATCCCACTCGTCTCAGGGCACTAAAAACGGCTTTGAAATGATGCAGGTGGGAGTCCCAAGAGGGGCTATGTATCACTATGTCATCTAAATATACAGCTGCATACTGTTGATGTTTGTGCAAAAGAAGACCCATTAACCTTTGGAAAGTAATCGAAGCACCATGTAACCCAAAAGGCATTACTTGGAATTGATAAAGTCCTGATGATGTGGAAAAGGCTGTTTTTTCTTGGTCTGTAGCAGCTAAGGGAACCTGCCAATATCCCTTAGTTAGATCTAAAGTAGACAGTTATTCTGCTGTTCCCAATCATTCTATTAATTATATAATAGGATAGGATTTGAATTTGGAGATTGCGGTCAATTGTCAAAAGTCAATACAAAAGCTGATGCTTCCATCGGGTTTTGGTACCAGTACAATGGGCAAGCACTAAGGGCTGTATGAGGGTTCAATAATGTTGTTCTTAAGCATTTTTGTCACTTTGTCTTCTACAGCTACTCTTCTAGCTTCTGGGATTCAGTAAGGTCAAAGCTTTACTACTTTTCTGGGATTTGTCCTCATCTCATGTTGGATTAGGGATGTTTTCCCTGGGAGTGTTGAGAATACATCTTTGCTAGCCCTAGTATTTGTCCCTTTGGGTCTGGGATAGGTGATTTCCGATCGGGGGTAGAGTATCCCGATCATCTGCTGTGGTTGGGGAATAGTTAAAGGCTGTGAGACACAGCTCGTTTCCCTGGGGTTATTCTTTCTTTCGCTGTTACCCATTCCTTAAGGAGGTTAATGTGGAATATCTGCCCATCCTGTTCAGTGTTTGGTATTGCTACTCTGTTGGTAACAGGAGTGAGGTGTTCTAGAATCTTGTAGGGTCCTTGCCATTTTGCTAGTAGTTTCTTATCAGTAGCCAGGAGTAGGATAAGCATTTGGCTACCTATTGCCTGTTCTCACAGTCTAATGGAATGATTGTACAAACAAGTTCCCTAGCATACTCCACTAATTCTTTACCCTCATCCACCACTCCCTCCCGTTGCTCTGCCGCCATATCTAGGAGACTTCTAGGTTCTCTACCGAACACCAATTAAAAAGCATGGGACTGTGTTGATGATTGTTCATGTGTACAAATAGCATAAAGTACTAAAGGTAATTTCCCATCCCAGTCCCTCCTGGCATCAGAAATTGTTTTCTTAAGGAGTGTCTTGATGGTGTGGTTATACCTTTCCACTAAGCCATCCATTTGGGTTTGATAAACAGAAGTCCTCAGGTGTTTAATATCCAATAATAGGCAGATCTCTGCCATACGTTTCGACATAAAGGGGGTTCCTTAGCCGGACAGTAATTCCTTAGGGAACCGAACTCGGCGAAAAGAAGTCAATCATGGCTTGTGCTTCTGTTTTGGTAGTCATGCTTCTCAGAGGAATTGCCTCTGGATAACGAGTAGCATAATCCACTAGAACTAGGATGTATTAGTAGCCTTTACTTGACGTTACTAAGGGGCCTACTAAATCCATCCCTACTCTTGCAAAAAGGACCTCTATGACTGGAAGATGCTGCATAGGGGCTCTGGGAAGATTGTGCAGATTGGTCAGTTGGCATCAGGGGCAGGAAGCGCAATGTCTCCGCACATTCAAATAAACTCCGGGCCAATACAATTGTCACAGTAAGTACATCTCGGTTTTCTCTCTACCATAATGTCCCCCCTGTTTTGTTATGAGCTAAGTGAAGAACCTGAGATCTAAAAGGCCGTGGGACATTGAGTTGCATTTTAGACACCTTGAAGTGGTTACTTTCCTATATAACAGAGCCCTGTGTTCAGTAAAGAAGAGTCCTATTTGTTGGGGTGGATCTCGAAAGACTTGAGCCCAGGCATGCTTTAACGTGGGATCTTCCCTCTGCGAGAGATCAAAACTTCCAGGGTTCTCTTCTGGTGTTTTGTCTGACATAGAAAAATATAACATATTAGCAGGGAGTATTCTAATTGTGGGCTCCTTATGTTCTTCAGCTAAGGAGGGGGCTTCTGACATCGGTGTCTCTGCCGAGTAGAGTGGGACTTTCTCTGGGGTCTCGTCGGGAGGGGAATGGAGATAAGATGCTGTCTGTAGTAAGGATGGGAAGTCACTATAATCAGTCCCAAGAACTAAGTCCTCTATCATTTGGGGAATAACCTCTACTTTGACTAACTCTTTCTGTTCTTTCCATTCTCTTTCTACCACTGCCACCGGATACTTTCCTGTTTCATCGTGAACACACGAGATGGCAGCTTGTTTGTTTACTTTCCACTGGTGGGATTGTACCCATGATGCGATTATCACAAATATCGACATCCAGAGTCTATCAGGGCCCATGCCGGTTTATTGTTTATCAAGAGGTCTGACAGAAACCCTGGATGTCGATCCTTGCCTTCTAAGAACCTTCCTTTGGGCAAGCCCACTTCCATTGATTCTTGGTTTGATTATTTTTGGGGACGCTGCCAGGCTATATGGCCCCAGTCACTGCATTGAAAACACTGGAGTTGATGGTATAGTTCCCTCTGCCTAGAATGCTCCCATTTGTGTCCTTCTTTATTCCCCTTGTGGGAAGGGAGTGATACCATTGTTTTTTTTTTCTACTTTGAAATTACTACTGTTATCTCGGGGGGCTCCCTGTCTCTGCTCATAAGAACGCTGATACGCACAGGCTAAGTCTAGTGCTTTCTGAGTGGTAAAGTCTATGTTCTGTCTTATCCAGCTTCGGGTACTAAGAGGGAGAGCCTCCAAAAATTGCTCCAAAACTACTTTATCTAATAAGTCCTCCTTAGTAGCTTCATATGGATGCAACCATTTGAATGGTAAATCCTGCACTCTGTAGAATAAGGCTTGTGGGTTCTCTCAGGGGATCCATCTCTCTTTCTGGAATGTAACACGATAATGTTCTTCATCAAATCCCATTCTTTCTAGTATGGCTGTTTTGATTTCCAGATATGGGGTCTCACCTCCAGTGTTAACAGCCTGATATGGGGTTTGGAGTTCCCCTGTTAATAGTGGGGCTATATACTGACCCCATCTTTCTTTGGGCCAGACACCCGAAGATGCTACTCTTTTGAAGTTGACAAAAAAAGCATTGGGGCCTTCCCTAGTCTGATATTTTTGTAGGACCAAACTGGGGACATTAGGATGGAACCTAGAACTGGTAATGGTTTCGGTCAATTTCTGAATTGCTTTCTCATGGGCCATCTGATTACTTGCTGTCACAGTAGACTGTATTTTTAAGGCTTCCTTTAAATACTCAAGTTTTTTCTAGGCAGTACTAGCTTGTTCTTCCATCATAAGCTGTAAGTGTCTTTGGCCCTAAGCTAATTCTCGGATTACGCTTTCCATGCTGACAGGGTTCACCATGCCTGTCTCATCCTATCTTGCTCGCCACTATTAAAGGGTTTGGAGAACGAATGTAGCACACTGGAGTCTGATTAGGAAGTTTAGTTCAGTTTTATTGGCTCTTTTTATATGTTTGTATGTATAGCCAAGATAGACCATCTGTTAGTTACTGTCTTTGTTTTATTTCCCCATTTCTTTCTTCCTAGTTGTTTGGGCTCCCCGTACTCGCTGCTGAAGGACTCTCGAGAATACACCAGAAAACACACTGGTGGTCAGGTAAATGAATTTTATGGTATGTTTTGCTTTTAGAAATAAAGGGAGGGATGAACGGGTCTGTGTCAGTGAGAGGGTTAGAGGTAGTGAACTCCAACACCAATCCCATAATTCCTCATGTGTCTCTTGGTGTCTGACATTTATAGTGTTCCCCTTTTCCTCAGCCCCACCATCCCTGCCCTTTCACATTCCAGTTCCAGCCCGAGCACGTACCTGGCTAACCCACGTCCCCTACGGGTTGTGGCTGGAGCTCTCATGGTGGGTCCTGGCTGTAGGGTCCTCTCCTGGAAGATCCGGCACCACAGGGGAGTCGTTCCTCTTCTACTCTCCTTCTTCTTTCTTCTCCTGTCGCCTCCCCTGTAGCAGGTCATTTTCAGTGGTTCTGCCCTCCTTGTCTCCTTTCTGTCATTTGTCTTTTCTCTCCTGTCTCCTCTCCGTGTCTTCTTCATACACACCCTCCTCGCGTAGCGCCTGCGCCCTCTCCCCATCAGCTAAGGTTATAAGAGCTCTTCAAGGTGAAACCTGGCTCTCCTCAGTGCCCCCGGGGTACTCTGTACTCGGCCTGGGGGATTCAATGGGAGGAGCGTTCTCCTCCCCCTCCCATATCCCAAAACTCCAGGTCCTGCGGGGCTCCTCAGGGGGATCAGAAACGTCTTCCAGCAGAGTCTAGCATGAATGGGCAGGTCTAGTTGCAGGCTCAGCCAGCAGTTCAGCTGAACGGTGTCAGGAAGCATCTGGAGCTTTTATACCCCTGAGCTCAGAACAGAATGCCAGTCAGCTGACCATAGAAGTCTCTTCAGCCTGGTATGAAAAGTGCAGGTCCATGTTTTCTTCTCAACTAGCAGGACAGCAGGTAGCAGAGTACAGAGTAGCAGGGTAGCAGCCCTTCTTGTATCAAAATAGCACAGTAGTCCTTCTGTAGTCTCCATAGGTCTGAAGGTGTAATGAAGATTTGGGTCTGAGGGTCCAATTTTTATGGATGGTACCTTCTTTGAAGCAGGAGACATTTCTAGAGAATTCCCTTTGAAGTCACTGAAGTTTCTTGCCTCTTCTGCCCTGGCTCCAACCTGGCTGCATTAAGAATGCAGGGGTGACAAGTCCTTTGTCTGAAGGCAGGTCCCAGTCGAATCATTTGCAGGTGGGAATGTGCCCAACTCAGTGCCCCCCACCCCATTCTGCCAGGTGTTGGCCCAACCAGGCACACCTAATCCATCTAGAGTGTTACTGCCTGGGAAGAATAAATAAAGTCCACCTGTCAACTACACCAAGTCATGTGACCCAGAATCAGGCTTCATGCACCAAATAGGGCAGGGGAATGGCAACTTTCTAAAAGTGGTACTTTCAAAATAGTAACTTAAATCCGACTTTACCATTGAAGAGGATTTTCAATTACGTTTCTCAAACTTGGAATGTTTAGCTGTTCCCTATAAGACATTAGCATTTAATAAATGTAATAAGGTTACTCAATGTTATCATGTGGGAGATGTAGGCCTTACACTACCAGTACATGTAAAAGTTAAACGTACACACTCAATATTTAAAATACACTGCACCCTGCCCTCTGGGCTATTTCAGGCTTACCCCAGGGGTGACATATGTATTAAAAAAGAAGGTCTAGGCCTAGCAAAAGGTTTATTTTGGCAGGTCAAAAAATGGCAGTTTAAACTGCACATACAGATTGCCGTGACAGGTTTGAGACATGTTTAAAAGGCTACTTAGGTGGGTGGCACAATCAGTGCTATAGGCCTATTAGTAGCATTTGCCTTACAGGCCCTATGCACATGTAGTAGCACTTTATTGTGGACTTACTGTGAGAAAGATAGGCTTCTCACAGATGTCCCCTTACTTTCTGCCCTCTTGTTTGAATAATACTTGTGTTTCCTGACTTTGATCATGCCCTGGGCACTGCTAACCAGGCCCAGGGCCAGTGTTCTGTTTGAAAGATATATGGTAACTAGGTATAATTACAATTGGTACTGACAACCTGCCTGTAGATCCCTAGTATATGATAGGGCATGTAGGTTTAGAGGCCCAGTAAATATAACGCCCTTCAGTATGTACTGCTGTGACGCCTGCTATCATCTTAAAAGACAGCCCTACCTTGCATATGCTTTTAAAATAAAACTATGTCCAACTCTGACTTTGAAATTAAACGGACTGCCGAAGCCTTAAACGACCTTATTTGTACCTAATGTTCACTCCTAAGTGAACTGTAGGGACCCCAAGGGTAGGGTACATTGTAATAATAAGCATGATCATTCTAAACTATGTTTTATATGCCTTTGTGAGGGGAAAAACTGCTGATTTCATTTTTCCTCCATCATAGCACTGCTAGCCCCATAGGCTAAAATGGGAAGGCTTTATTAAACTTTAATAAAGTGTCTTTTTTATAGGAGTGACCTAGAACAGTAATTTAAAAAGTAAAACTAATAGTTACAATAAATCTACAAACTTGCCACAGTTAGATTTCTTATAACTATTACAAGAAAGCAGTTTTAGAACTGTTTTCATAATGTTACCTAATATCAGCCCTGTAGCAGCCTCTTCTGTTTGATCAGCATTTGACAGGCTGGCCACAATGCTTTGATGAGGTGTGAAGGAGATTTGCAGCAGCAGATTCCAGGACAGGAAGGTGGCTGGGTAGCCAAACTGCTTTTCAAGGGAAAAAGGCAGTTAGGACAGAAACCATGCCGACCCCTAATTCCTGGACCCCCAGCCAGCTGGGGGCCTCTCTAATTAGATTAAGAGAGGGACTGGAAGGGAAGTGTAGGGGAATGTTAGTCACATCTGTGAGTGGGCCTAGCCAGACCTGAACCACCAGGAAAGATTTTCTCCATTTTGGATTTTTGTGAAACAGTGCTTTCAGGGACAAAAAAATGTAAGCTTCTATGGAAGTTGTCATCAATGAGGATGGCATCCTGTACCCCATTAGTCAGGGGTGCTCCCCTACTTGACAGACCAGAAACCTGAATAAATGTGGGAGAACCGCCTACTATCTCAGGTCCCTGCCTAAAAACAAGAAGAAGTAGAATGACTGCCCTCAAGAACTCCTGGTCTGAACCAAGAAGGACTGCACTCATAAGGACTATACCTGCTGCATACACTGGGCATTACAAAAGAAGACTTTGCCTTGCTTTCGAGAAATCTGAAGTGAACTCTACTTCTCAGTGTAGGCGACCTGTGCTACATCATGTCAGCCTCAAATTTTGACTTTTGCTCCATCAGGTGTAACCAGATAGCCAAGGTTGGCACCTTTCATTTTTGTGCTAGAAAGCACATTTTTACATTTACACTTTGAAAATTCATATCTCCGCTTTCCTACATTGGATTTTTGTCATTTTGGTGTCATTTTAAAGATAAGACTATTTCCTAATTTTATGATGAATGCTTGTTGTGTGTTGTGTCTTACTAATGTACTGTTTTGGTGAAATTAAATGCTTTACACACCTTTCTCCTAAGTTAAGCCTGACTGCTTGTGAGGAAAGCTGCCAAGGGGAGAGCAAGGATTAATTTATTGAGACTTGTCTTGACCTTACTTGTGATTGTGGTGGTATTACTAGTTGTAGCTACCTACCTGCACCTACTCCTAAACCAATTTCCAACACTTAAAAGTAAATTCAATGTCCCAGTTGGGTGTAAGCCAATTTCAACATATGGAGAGAGCACAAGCATTTTTAACTGGTAAAATGTGCAAAGTCCAAAATCACATACAAAATGGGTTCACAAAACAGGAGGGTGAAGGCAGATATTTTGGGGATGACCCTGCAGAAAGGGCCAAGTCCAATATGGCCCCCCTCTAGCCACAAGCCAATTCTAAGTCTCATTGAACTCAATGGGATCCCTTTGTTTACAGTCTCTTGAGTCACTGCACTGATCCATGGGAAAACCTTCTCAACTGTCAACCCTGTCTGTGCAGCTCCTAACCTTAACTTGCTCATAGATGCATCCCAGTAGTCAGACAGTACCATTATGTTGTTACCTATTCCATCGTTTGGATCCATCTTCTGTCTCCAACCCAAGAAAGCTCTGCCCATGAGGACAGCAACCAACAAAGGCCACTGACATCAGGCCCCCAACCATCCACTGCCAAGGGTAACCTCCAAACAGGGCACATTGGGTGGACGTCTCTTCCAGCCTTGAGTATGACAAAGAGTTCCCTATGGGCTCCTGAGGGTTCTCTGACCTTCTGAAGTTTCTCAGAGTGGGGGTAAATAGTCCCTGATATTAGGCACCCCACGTCCCCTGTACTTCCCACAGCTTCAGGGATTGCATCCTGAGAATGGCTTTTCAGCCCAGGGTGTGTACCCTGAGGCTGAACAGAGGGTAGGGATGAGTCCTTCTCACCAAGCACCTCCATCTGGGATCCTGTACCCTCTGATTGGGAATGGTACCCCCAGAAAACTGTACTGACAGAGCAACCAGGGTGGCCAACCCTTCCAGCTCTACTGGCACCAGAGGGGGCTTATTTCCTAGGATGCAGTCTATGGGCATCTGGGGGCTAATTATGACCCTCTTCTAGGTCACCTCCCTACCAAACCCCAGGGACACCAGGGCTATGGGGTAGAAAAAGTCCTGCCCTGGGCCAGAGTTACCACACACACCTGACTGGTATACTGGCCTGGGGAAACCAGTCTAATCACTATCATGGTCTGGCTAGCCCCAGAGTCCCTCAAAGATAATGACTGGGGTCCCACTGACCTTCATCTGGAGGAACTTGTGACTTCCACCCTCACCAGCTCACCCCCTGAGTCTATCTCCCAACTAAGGGAGTTCATAGGATCGTCTATGACCTGTCCCTGGAAAGGAATATATATATGGTGGGAAAGTGTGACCCTTGAAAAGTAAATAGAATGTAAATGTATACCTAGAGGTTTGAGAATCTTTGACCTGTCAACACTAAATGACATTGACCCTAGCCTGCATAAATGCTGGCAGAATGACACAACTGAATGCTCAATTAAATTAACAATGACATTGATTGAACATACAGAACGCAGGTTAAAGACAACTACGGAGAGAACAAGAGTTAGAGAAATCTTTGGAGGAATACAGGGGCACTGATGAAGGAGAAAACATATGAAACACTAGAGAGGAAATTAGAGAAACATGAAAGTGATGGAGTTAAAGAACCATAGAACGTTCAAGAGAGACAGAGCAGCTTACATGGTTGGAAGAATCTATACTTTTTCATGGCACTTTGATTCCCTCCACAATAGACAGTCTATGGATCAAGTGAAGGATCAAGTGAAGGCTCAAGTTATGGAGAAATTTTGAGGAATGAAGGTCCCTCTCTGCAACACCCAAAACTAGATTTCACAGAGGAAATGTGGCTGTACCATATGATGACTAGAAGAGGAGAGGCACATTGAATGCAGGACATTTCAAAGAATGAGAGGAAGCCGTAAAAGAAAAAGGAAGCAAAGGAACAGCAACAAAAAAGGATTAGAACTAATGGATGAGCTGGTGATGAATTTGTCACAAAAAAATCGAAATGAGAGACACAGAATTGTATAACATAAAGGTCTCACATTCTGTCCTAGTACAAGAATGGACTTGGCAACAGCTAGGACAAATCTTCACAAATTTTTCAGAAAACTGAAATTATAAAAATATTATGGAATGAAGAAGAAAGATATGAAGAAATCATGTTCAATAGAGAAATTGACAACTTGGCAGGAGGATATATAGCTTAAATGAAAGTTCTTGCTGGTTATAAAATAGAACTTAATGATTCTGAAACAACAGCAATGTAAGGAAATGTTGCAGATGTGGAATTCTGTCTGCTGATGGGCATTGAACAAACAAATCTGTAGGCAGTGGATGTAAAATGATATAAAAATTTTGCCCGCAATTGCAATATGCGAACAAAGTGGATCTCTTCCAAGATATAGGGGGTCATTACGACCCTGGCGGCTGGCGGTATGTTGGCGGTAACACCGCCAACAGGCTGGCGGTGTTCCGCCAGCAATTATGAACATGGTGGAATTACCACGGCCATACCGCCGACCCCTCCACTTTCCCGCCAGGATTCCGCCTGGCGGTCATAATCCCCAGGGCAGCGGTGCAAGCACCGCTGCCCTGGGGATTATGAGTCCCCGACCGCCGGCCTGTCCATGGCGGTGTGGGCTGGCGGTAAGGGGACTTGGGGTGCCCCTGGGGGCCCCTGCACTGCCCATGCACTTGGCATGGGCAGTGCAGGGGCCCCCAGACATAGCCCCGTCGCGCATTTCAGAAATGTGGAACGGGTGCTACTGCACCCGCTGCACATGAGCATTGCCGCTGGCTCTATTACGAGCCGGCAGCAATGTTGATGTGACATTTCCGCTGGGCCAGCGGACGGTAACACTGTTACCGTCCGCTGGCCCAGCGGAACTGTCATAATAGGGAGACAGAAATACCGCCGGCAATGGCGGTATTCTGTCTCCCGCGGCCTCTGCGGTCTTTTGAAAAGACCGCCGAGGTCGTAATGACCCCCATAGTGACAGATGGTTTATAAACAATATTTTTAAAGAAAGAAAATGAGAAAGATATTGATTAAATGAAGAACATGACATTGGATGACTGGAAAACATCAACGGAGCTACAAAATAATGGACAAATAGTGATTAAAGCATCAGGCAAGGGTAGAAATATTATGATTATGGATACTAGCAAATATTACAATGGCGCTAAAAGGCAGCTACCAGATCTAGAGCACTATGCCAGGTTAAAGGTGAACCCAACAAAAATGATTATGAAGATCTTCCATGGAAAACTCAAAGCTTGGCATGAACAAGATCTGAATGACAATGAAGAACTGAAATATTTGAAGAAGGAACATTCCAGAACACCCACAATTTATGTGGTCCAAAAGTTCACAAAAGTCTGGTAAACCCTCTAGGGTATCGAGTAGTAAGTTCTTATGAATCATTATTAGAAAATGCATCAAGGTTTGTAGATGTATTTTTATTCCCTTTGTGGCAAATTTACCATCGTACTTTACAAATTCTATGCATTTTGAAATTAAATTCCATCAACAATACATTTTGGCAAGAGCTGTAGATCATGGATACTATAGATGTATTGTCCTTATACACTTCTATAGCACATGGATATGGGTTAAAAGCCTGCAGATATGTTATACAATCTAGATCATTAGGTTTATTGTAACATACAGAAATGTAAATGCAAAATATGGAATTCTGCCTCACCAACAATGTATTTATTTTTGGTGGGAAGATGTCTATTCAAAAATAGGGAACAGCTATGGACACTTCTTTTGTGACACGACACACAAATCTAACCATGGGAAACACTGAAGCAGAAACAATTTGGACAAATTAAAACAGTGAAAGGCTGAAACATATTACCTTATGGGTACGCTTCATTGATGATCATTTCATAATCTGGGATGGTGAGATTGAAGAATTGAACTCATTTTTATGAATTTGAAGCTCACCTATGAGATGAGCAAAATCAACATCAGCTATTTGGATATGGATGTGTTTGTGGAGAACATGAAAATTGGCACAAAGATACATAAAAAACCCACAAGCAGCAACAGCATTTCATTGCTAACAGCTCTAAAATGGAGTGTGTTGTATTTTTGTGAGCAAAGAGAAACTGCTCGGAGACACATGGCTTTGAGATCCAAGTTTAGGAGATATTCCACAGATTTAAAAGACAGGGGTACCCCACCATGGTCCTGGAAGACGCACTAAAATGAGGAGCTAAAGGAAGAAACAGGGAAAAGCTATTGGTTTTGTAATCCTCTGATTACAAGCAAAAAGAACACTGTGAGATATATAATGGATTTCAATAGGTCTAATCACAAGATCAAGACAGTACTAAGAAAGAACTGGGATATTATTAAGAGAGATGAAGATCTCAAAGTCTCAGGGCCAGATTTATACCTTTTGACTCAAAACTGCGCTAAAACAGTTTTGCATAAAAATTTTTAACGCTGGCTAGCGTAATTTCTTAATGCCACCCATGCATCAAATTTATACTTTGACACTGGATGGCGTTAAGAACAGGTTAGAGTCATTTTGCATGACGCTAACCATTGCGCCTTGTCGTAAGGCAAAATTATGTTGACGCAGGAAAAATGTCTCTAATCCGGTTTGCGACATGGAAACACGTCACAAAACGGATATGCACCATTTTTCACCGCAATAGTGTAAAAAAGAGACGCAACCGGAGCAAACAGTTCTAAGGAGCCCCAAAATGGATCCAGAAGCCAGGAGAGAGCCCAGGGAGATCCCACACAACCAGGAACAAGCCAGGAGGACACAGACAAGACCCAGGGGAAAGACAAGAAGAAGAGGAAGTGTTGCTTCAGCGCAGGGGAGCATGAAATTCTTGTGAGAGAGGTGACGGAGCACCAGTATCTACTCGTCATCACCTCTAAATTGCCAATTGGGAGGAGAGAGGCAATTTGGAAACAGATTGTGGACAAGATTAACAGTGTGGCAGAGGTCAGGAGAACTGTCACTGAGTACAAGAAACGCTGTCATGACTGAAAGCACAGGACAAAGGAGAAAATGGCAAGGGAGAGGAAGGCAGCACTGCAGACCGGAGTGGGAGTCCAGCACTGCAAGAGGACCTGGAGGAGATGGTTGCAGCCGTCATCCAAGAGGAAATCGACATTGGTATCACAGGACAGGACCACGCAGACTACCAGGAAATAACACATATGCAGGGTAAGTTGCATGGGGGACAAAAATGCCTACATTTCAATTGCAAGAAGGATGAGGCACATATCTACTACACAATGCATGTCAGCCCTGAAAATCAGGCAGTGGAAAGGGCAAAGGGGCATGGAACGGGACTCCCGGCACTGCCCATGCCAGGTGCATGGGCTGTGCAGGGGCATCCAGTGGCACAGCACAACACAACACCAACAACCTTTGCATGGGGGTACACCGCTATGTCAAGGCTGCTGGAAATGCTAAAGCAGACCAGGAGGGTAGGGTAGAATGCAAAACTGGTCTGGTGTCACAGAACAGCTGGTATTGTCAAAATGTAAACCAGAGGACAATGCCCAGTCTCAGGCCATTGTCTCAAGTGGCATTTACCACTGACAAGAGTTACCACTACTACCTGTGCTGTGTGTGCTGGTCAATTAGGAAATGGCAGTTAAGTGCCCATGGCACAAACACACTCAAAATGAGGGTTCAATATGACTATGTGATCAATCCCCCTCAATCCCTATCCAAGTGCAACTCCTGTCGACTGCTCATGTCCATAGACTCAATAACCATCAGGCACTGTCACATGCATACTGATGTACACAGCAGTAATCTCATACCTTTGGGTTTACCCCTGTGCCTGTGTGACAATAGCTGCAATGCCACCAGGCAACATCTCAGGTGTCATAGTGCTAAGACAACTGCATTGAAGGGGAGGACATATGTGTGTAAATAGGCAAACACACCCGCACAATCATTAGAGGAAATGGAACTCTGCCAGGCTCATCAGTGCAGTGCAATGTACCACACATATGCAAACATCAACATGAGAATCTACCAATTGTGACACCTGTATCGTTTCATGGAAATGCAATAGATGGTATGGTGCCAGGTCTCAGCACCACATAGGTGTATGTGAAAAATGATAGACTGGGACAGGGCCATATTGTTATGTGTGGTGCATGTGGCATCAGCACACCAACAATCATAGCAATCATTGCAAGGCCTCACCATGCTAATGGAAGAAGAGGGAGGGTTGATGAGCCACAATTTGGACAGAACCCACAACTAGAAGATGTGATGCAAACAATTCCCCAAACTGCCCACACTACATGTGACATGCAGGTGGGGCATAGAGCTGAGATACTGCAAACGTAGTGACAGGAACAATGTATGGGAACCAAGATAACAATGTACCACCAATAGGAAGTCAGTGACGTCACATTACAACTGGCACAACACAGACACACTAATTGTACAATATTTAATTGCAGAGGACGATGTCTCTCCTTTGGATCTGTCTGTCCTGGACTACCCTGATGACCTGGATGACCAGCAGACAACCATCAGCCAGGAAACCCTCCAAGATGTCCTGGGAACCCTCCAGACACCACCTCCAGTAGAAAGTAGGAGCACACATGCAGCAGCCATCCCAGAGGACCCACCCACCACCCCAATAGTATGACCAGCCTGCTCAACCACGGCTGAGGACTCTGATGACAGAGGGACCACCTTTAAGAGGACAGTAGTGGGAGTAAAGAGGGAGCTGGCCAAGGAGGTGTGGTGGGGATACAAACTATGGCAGCCAGCCTTGAGGTGATGGACATGTGCATGATGAGGACTGCAGAACCATCAGCAGCCATGCAAGTCACACAATCCCTACTGCAAGGAATCCAACAGTGTGTGAGGGACCTCACCACTGCTGAGTGGGAGTTGCCACAAGACCTGCCCTCCCAATCTTGCAGCTGCATGTTCGACAACAAGCTGGACTCCATGCACCAGGAACTAGCCTCCCTCAGGGCAGATATGGCTGCCTACCACAAGGATGCTGCTGCCATACTCAATAATCAGCAGCTTCTCCTTGCTGCAGTGATGCCATGTGTAGTTCCACTGATGGCAGCTGCTGGGAATTTGGTGTCCACTTCACCAACCACTGGCGAGCGTGTTGCCCCCTCAAACCCACCAGCTCCACCATCAAGGGCAGAGAAGCCGTGGATCTGATAAAACCCCTGTTTGATCTACTGCTGCTTCTGCTGGGTAATGGGGAAGCTGATGTGGCAGGCTGTGAGGGAAATTATGGCATCTAAGACCTTGGGCAGGAAGGCAGAGAATGAGGTCTGTGATACCCCAGCGACCAGGGCACCTGTTGTTTGGAAGGAGCCACTTGCCAACATATGCAGGACAGCTCGCAGCTTGGTCACTGGTGGTATATTGTGTGGTGTCTGCAGGGTGGCTGTTATTTGTGGCTCAATTTGGCGCAGCAGCAGCTGTATGGCTTCCCAGTTGAGTCTATACCTCCGGATGATGTCCTGTTCCCTGAGGCCGTGGAGGGTTGTTCTGTTCCTGGAGACCCTCTCCTCCCTTCTGCATTGCCTTTGGGAGCCACGTTGGGGTGGTGTTGGCTGCTGCTGTGGGTCCTGTGCTCTGCGTCGTCTAACATGCTGCATCAGTAGCACTTCCATGTTGTCCTGTTGAGCTATGATGTTGCTTGTGTGTGTTTTTCTTAAGTAGTGGAATGTTTGCCTCATTTTAAGGCCTGCCCTGACCCAGGCATTAAAATGTGATGCAAATCTGGCTTAGCGTTGTTTTTCGGGTCATCCTGCCACCCGTGTGTCATTTTTGCCCTGTTGGATAAATATGGCGCTAAGGTGTTTGAGTCATTGTTTGGACGAGAATGCCTACCTTGCATCTCATTGATGCAAGGTGGTTTCACGCATCCTTAAAATGACGCAAACACCATATTTTTGATGCTAGATGGGTCAAGCGTCAAAACATAAATATATAAATATGGAGTTAAATTTGAGCTGGATTTTCGTCAAAAAATTGACGCAAATCCAGCGCAAACAGAGTATAAATATGGGCCTCAGTTTCTAACCATCCCAGCATTACATATGAAAAGACAGCCTCTCTTGGTGCATGTTAACCCACTTCTCTACCTCAAAAATAGGGACAAAAAACTGGTTAATGAAACCTGGTTTCTACAAATGTCAGAAATGCAAGATGTGCAAAGTTGGCCCAAACACTACATCTATGAAACTCGTGGATGGGACAGAAAGACAGATAAAAGAATGGATACACTGTAAAACAACGCATGTGCTGGAATGCAGATGTGGAAATAGATATATAGACAGCACAGTAAATAAAGTGAAACTGCGCAATCTACAACATTTAAGAACAATTTCAAACAAGGATTACACCTATGTAACAGCAAAGCATGGGGGTCGAGAGTTGTCATTAAAAGGGCTGGAAGCAAGATGGATAATAATTGCTGGGACAGAAACACCTTGAGGTCTTAACCCCTTCGCTGCCAGGCCTTTTCCCCCTCCTGTGCCAAGCCTTTTTTTGCCTATTTGGGGCAGTTCGCGCTTAGGCCCTCATAACTTTTTGTTCACATAAGCTAACCAAGCCAAATTTGCGGCCTTTTTTTCCAACATCCTAGGGATTCTAGAGGTACTCAGAATTTGTGGGTTCCCTAGAAGGAGGCCAAGAAATTGGCCAAAATACAGTGAAAATTTCGTTTTTTTTTTAAAAAAATGGAAAAAGTGGCTGCAGAAGAAGGCTTGTGGATTTCCCCCTGAAAATGGCATCAACAAAGGGTTTGTAGTGCTAAACTCAGCAGCTTCCTCTAGCTTTCAGGAACAGGCCGACTTGAATCAGAAAACCCAATTTTTCAACACAATTTTGGCATTTTACTGGGGCATACCCCATTTTTGCAATTTTTTGTGCTTTCAGCCTCCTTCCAGTCAGTGACAGGAATGGGCATGAAACCAATGCTGGATCCCAGAAACCTAACCATTTCTGAAAAGTAGACAAAATTCTGAATTCAGCAAGGGGTCATTTGTGTAGATCCTACAAGGGTTTCCTACAGAAAATAACAGCTGAAAAAGAAAAATATTGAAATTGAGGTGAAAAAAACATCAATTTTTCTCTACGTTTTACTCTGTAACTTTTCCCTGCAATGTCAGATTATGGAAAGCAATATACCGTTACGTCTGCTGGATTCCTCTGGTTGCGGGGATATATAGGGCTTGTAGGTTCATCAAGAACCCGAGGAACCCGGAGCCAATAAATGAGCTGCACCCTGCAGTGCGTTTTGATTCTATACCGGGTATACAGCAATTCATTTGCTGAAATATAAAGAGTAAAAAATTGCTATCAAGAAAACCTTTGCATTTCCAAAAAGGGCACAAGATAAGGTGCTGAGGAGCAGTGGTTATTTGCACATCTCTGAATTCCGGGGTGACCATACAAGCATGTGAATTATAGGGAATTTCTCAAATAGATGTCTTTTTTACACACTCTCCTATATTTGGAAGGAAAAAATGTAGAGAAAGACAAGGGGCAATAGCACTTGTTTTGCTAATCTATGTTCCCCCAAGTCTCCCGATAAAAATGATACCTCACTTGCGTGGGTAGGCCTAGCGCCGGCGACAGGAAACACCCCAAAGCGCAACGTGGACACATCCTAAATTTTGGAAAAAAACAGAGGTGTTTTTTGCGAAGTGCCTACCTGTAGATTTTGGCCTCTAGCTCAGCCTGCACCTAGGGAAACCTACCAAACCTGTGCATTTCTGAAAACTAGAGACCTAGGGGAATCCAAGGAGGGGTGACTTGCGGGGCTCGGACCAGGTTCTGTTACCCAGAATCCTTTGCAAACCTCAAAATTTGGCTAAAAAACACATGTCCCTCACATTTCTGTGGCAGAAAGTTCTGGAATCTGAGAGGAGCTACAAATTTCCTTCCACCCAGCGTTCCCCCAAGTCTCCCGATAAAAATGATACCTCACTTGCATGGGTAGGCCTAGCGCCGGCGACAGGAAACACCCCAAAGCGCAACGTGGACACATCCTAAATTTTGGAAAAAAACAGAGGTGTTTTTTGCAAAGTGCCTACCTGTAGATTTTGGCCTCTAGCTCAGCCGGCACCTAGGGAAACCTACCAAACCTGTGCATTTCTGAAAACTAGAGACCTAGGGGAATCCAAGGAGGGGTGACTTGCGGGGCTCGGACCAGGTTCTGTTACCCAGAATCCTTTGCAAACCTCAAAATTTGGCTAAAAAAACACATGTCCCTCACATTTCTGTGGCAGAAAGTTCTGGAATCTGAGAGGAGCTACAAATTTCCTTCCACCCAGCGTTCCCCCAAGTCTCCCGATAAAAATGATACCTCACTTGCATGGGTAGGCCTAGCGCCGGCGACAGGAAACACCCCAAAGCGCAACGTGGACACATCCTAAATTTTGGAAAAAAACAGAGGTGTTTTTTGCGAAGTGCCTACCTGTAGATTTTGGCCTCTAGCTCAGCCGGCACCTAGGGAAACCTACCAAACCTGTGCATTTCTGAAAACTAGAGACCTAGGGGAATCCAAGGAGGGGTGACTTGCGGGGCTCGGACCAGGTTCTGTTACCCAGAATCCTTTGCAAACCTCAAAATTTGGCTAAAAAAGCACATGTCCCTCACATTTCTGTGGCAGAAAGTTCTGGAATCTGAGAGGAGCTACAAATTTCCTTCCACCCAGCGTTCCCCCAAGTCTCCCGATAAAAATGATACCTCACTTGCGTGGGTAGGCCTAGCGCCGGCGACAGGAAACACCCCAAAGCGCAACGTGGACACATCCTAAATTTTGGAAAAAAACAGAGGTGTTTTTTGCAAAGTGCCTACCTGTAGATTTTGGCCTCTAGCTCAGCCGGCACCTAGGGAAACCTACCAAACCTGTGCATTTCTGAAAACTAGAGACCTAGGGGAATCCAAGGAGGGGTGACTTGCGGGGCTCGGACCAGGTTCTGTTACCCAGAATCCTTTGCAAACCTCAAAATTTGGCTAAAAAAACACATGTCCCTCACATTTCTGTTGCAGAAAGTTCTGGAATCTGAGAGGAGCTACAAATTTCCTTCCACCCAGCGTTCCCCCAAGTCTCCCGATAAAAATGATACCTCACTTGCGTGGGTAGGCCTAGCGCCGGCGACAGGAAACACCCCAAACCGCAACGTGGACACATCCTAAATTTTGTAAAAAAACAGAGGTGTTTTTTGCGAAGTGCCTACCTGTAGATTTTGGCCTCTAGCTCAGCCAGCACCTAGGGAAACCTACCAAACTTGTGCATTTCTGAAAACTAGAGACCTAGGGGAATCCAAGGAGGGGTGACTTGCGGGGCTCGGACCAGGTTCTGTTACCCAGAATCCTTTGCAAACCTCAAAATTTGGCTAAAAAAACACATGTCCCTCACATTTCTGTGGCAGAAAGTTCTGGAATCTGAGAGGAGCTACAAATTTCCTTCCACCCAGCGTTCCCCCAAGTCTCCCGATAAAAATGATACCTCACTTGCGTGGGTAGGCCTAGCTCCGGCGACAGGAAACACCCTAAAGCGCAACGTGGACACATCCTAAATTTTGGAAAAAAACAGAGGTGTTTTTTGCGAAGTGCCTACCTGTAGATTTTGGCCTCTAGCTCAGCCGGCACCTAGGGAAACCTACCAAACCTGTGCATTTCTGAAAACTAGAGACCTAGGGGAATCCAAGGAGGGGTAACTTGCGGGGCTCAGACCAGGTTCTGTTACCCAGAATCCTTTGCAAACCTCAAAATTTGGCTAAAAAAACACATGTCCCTCACATTTCTGTGGCAGAAAGTTCTGGAATCTGAGAGGAGCTACAAATTTCCTTCCACCCAGCGTTCCCCCAAGTCTCCCGATAAAAATGATACCTCACTTGCGTGGGTAGGCCTAGCGCCCACGAAAGGAAAGGGCCCAAAACACAACGTGGACACATCACATTTTTTTATAAAAAGCAGTGCATACCTGTGGATTTTGGCCTGTAGCTCAGCCGACACCTGAGGGAACCTAGCAAACCAGTGCATTTTTGAAAACTAGAAACCCAGGGGAATCCAAGATGGGGTGACTTGCGGGGCTCTGACCAGGTTATGTTACCCAGAATCCTTTGCAAACATCAAAATTTGGCCCAAAAAACACTTTTTCCTCTCATTTCGGTGACAGAAAGTTCTGGAATCTGAGAGGAGCCACAAATTTCCTTCCACCCAGCGTTCCCCTAAGTCTCTCGATAAAAATGGTACGTCACTTCTGTGGGTAGGCCTAGCGCCCACAAAAGGAAATGACCCAAAACACAACTTGGACACAACATATTTTTTCACAGAAAACAGAGGTGTTTTTTGCAAGGTGTGGTGTTTGGCCTGTAGCTCAGCCGGCCCCAGGGGGGGGGGCGTGAAATCCCCTAAAATAAATTTGCCCCCCCAACCCCCACCCTCCCCCGCCGGGAGCGACCCTTGCCTACGGGGTCGCTCCCCCTGCGTGACATTGGCACCAAAAAACAAATCCCCGGTGCCTAGTGGTTTCTGCCCCCTTGGGGGCAGATTGACCTAAACTCTGCCAATCTGCCCCCAGGGGGGCAGAAATGGTCTAAATACAATTTGCCCCCCAGGGGAGCGACTTTTGCCTGATGGGTCGCTCCCCATCTCTAAAAAAAAAAACAAAGAAAAAAAAAAATTCCCCTGGCGCCTAGAGGTTTCTGATCCCCCCCCCCCGGGGCAGATCGGCCTAAAATAAATCTCTCTCCCCCCAACCTCCACCCCCCCCGGGAGCGACCCTTGCCTATGGGGTCGCTCCCCCTGCGTGACATTGGCACCAAAAAACAAATCCCCGGTGCCTAGTGGTTTCTGCCCCCTTGGGGGCAGGTTGACCTAAACTCAGCCAATCTGCCCCCAAGGGGGGCAGAAATGGCCTAAATACAATTTGTCCCCCAGGGGAGCGACTTTTGCCTGATGGGTCGCTCCCCATCTCTAAAAAAAAAAACAAAGAAAAAAAAAAATTCCCCTGGCGCCTAGAGGTTTCTGATCCCCCCCCCCCCGGGGGCAGATCGGCCTAATAATAGGCCGATCTGCCCCCCAGGGGGGCATAAATGGCCTAAAATATATTTGCCCCCCCAACACCCAACCCCCCCCCCCCGGGAGCGACCCTTGCCTACGGGGTCGCTCCCCCTGCGTGACATTGGCGCCAAAAAACAAATCTCCGGTGCCTAGTGGTTTCTGCCCCCTTGGGGGCAGATTGACCTAAAATTGGCCAATCTGCCCCCAGGGGGGCAGAAATGGTCTAAATACAATTTGCCCCCCCAGGGGAGCGACCCTTGCCTGATGGGTCGCTCCCCATCTCTAAAAAAAGAAACAACAAAAAAAAATACACAAAAAACAAAATTGCCCTGGCGCCTAGAGGGTTCTGCCCCCCCGGGGGCATTTCGGCCTAATAATAGGCCGATCTGTCCCCCGGGGGGGCAGAAATGGCCTAAAATAAATTTGCCCCCCCAACCCCCACCCCCCCCCGGGAGCGACCCTTGCCTACGGGGTCGCTCCCCCTGCGTGACATTGGCGCCAAAAAACAAATCCCCGGTGCCTAGTGGTTTCTGCCCCCTTGGGGGCAGATTGACCTAAAATCGGCCAATCTGCCCCCAGGGGGGGCAGAAATGGCCTAAAATAAATTGCCCTCCCCCCCAGGGAGCGACCCTTGCCTAAGGCGTCGCTCCCTTTGCGTGAAATTCACGCAAAGAAAAAACTCCCTGGTGTCTAGTGGTTTCTACCCCCCTTGGGGGCAGATTGGCCTCATCAAAATAGGCCAATCTGCCCCCAAGGGGGGCAGAAATGGGCAAAATATAATTTTCCCCCAAGGGGGGCGACCCTTGCCTAAGGGGTCGCTCCCCACCAAAAAAAAAAAAAAATGAAAAAAAAAAAAAAAAAATGCTCCCTGGTGCCTAGAGGTTTCTGCCCCCAGGGGGGGCAGAAAAGGCCTTCCCGAAAATATGCCCCGCCTGGGAGCGACCCTTGCCCAAGGGGTCGCTCCCTTTTGTCAATAACAATAAAAAAAATGGCAGAAATGGCCAAAATATAATTTTCCCCCAAGGGGAGCGACCCTTGCCTAAGGGGTCGCTCCCCACCAAAAAAAAAAAAAAAATGAAACAAAAAAAAAAATGGTCCCTGGTGCTTAGAGGTTTCTGCCCCCCCTGGGGGCAGAAAAGGCCTTTTCCAAAAAATGCCCCCCCTGGGAGCGACCCTTGCCCAAGGGGTCGCTCCCTTTTGTCAATTTCAATAAAAAAAAAAAAAAATCCCTGGTGTCTAGTGGGGTTTCAAAAGCCGGATTGCAAGCAATCCGGCTTTTGAAACCCTCGGAGGGACTTCAAAGGGAAGGAAATACTTTTCCTTCCCTTTGAAGCCCCTCCGGGCCTCCCATCGATTGAAAGAGAAATGCTTTTGCATTTCTTTTTCAATCACACTGGAAGCAGAGCTTCCAGCGCGACGAGGGAGGCCCCTGTGACACATCAGCGCGCGCGCGCGCGCGCGCTGACGTCACAGGGGGGGGTGGGGGGGGGGTCGGGGGTGGAAGGGGAAGGTCTTCCCCTTCCATCCCCGACTTGGGGGGGAGGGGGGTGCACGGGGGGCACGCTAGCGCGCCCCCAAGTTCCCCTGTGCCATGGACGAGATGATCTCGTCCAAGGCACAGGGGAACTGTAGCCTTGGACGAGATCATCTCGTCCAAGGCACAGAAGCGGTTAATACTGATGCTGACCTCCATATGCATCTATGATGTCAATTAAGGGACGTGATAAGGAACCATGGATCTGTGGTCGCATACGTTGAGGAATGCAGCTCTTATGAGTTTTGATGTATAATTAAACTATTTTGGGGGGGATTTATCTTTCTTTTCTTCTCCCTTCATTTGAAAATAAATGCTGTTTTGAGAACCAATGGGCATTTGATTCAGATAGTTTGGATGCTTAAGAAAAAAACACCCTCAAATCTTTAAACTAGTTAAAAATGAATTAAGGAGCTGACATTAATAATAAATTCTGCTTGCTAGAGTGCAAGGCAGTTGTGCTTGTAGTAATAGGTACTTCACCATGATCAAGGCCAATCATTTTCAATATTCCAATTAGGTCATATATGCTAGAGTGCAAAATAGTTGCATAGCACATATTAGATATTCCACTGTGAATTTGGTTAAACTGTACTTCACCAGGAATCACAGCTTTGATTAATTTGAGAATGTCTAGTCAGAGCAGTTGATTGGTGACAGTGATTCATTTCTTGAAAGTACTTCCTTGTTGAAATAAAATAAAATAAAATAGAATTTATTACAATGTCAGATGAAAATTAGGGAAAAGACAGGAGAAAAATATAATTTTTCTTTTTACGTATAGAACTGTTAAAGGTCTAGTATTTGTTTTGACTAATTTGGTGAGGGTAAAAGTGGGGTTGTTCCCTTTAAATAGACATTCTGTAATGCTCCATTATGTTGAAGGCTTCGGCCGAAACATGCAGGTTGTTTGTTTCCCGAGCACTTGCACTTTACTTATGGATTTGTAAAAATGAAAGAATAATTTCTTGATTTCACTAGATTGTGCCATTTCCTGCTTTGTTCACCTGAGGAGTGGATTTCTAATATGGTGATTCTATGGAGTGAAGTTGAGAAAGGTAGTTGGTGCGAAAATGCCTCCTGTCTTTTTGCTACTTTATTAAAACATCACTGCTACTACCGAGTGCTACCCTTCTTGCAACTTGAGGGGAGAAAGTGCAAATCTGTAAGATGCATTGGCGTTGTGTCTCTGGCAGCACCACCAACGATCTGGCACTTCAAGGAAATGCTGCAGTGTTTCAGTGTGAAATTCACCTGTTATGGTTAGAGTTAATTCAAATAACTATAACTCATGTCCCTCTAAGGTAATCCCGCTATGCACAGTTTTCTCATCAAAAAATTTACTTCAAATATTACATTGATTATCAGTGATGTTATCAAAGATGTCATGAGTGCCGTAGTATGTCTGGCAATTAGCAGTGCATGGTGAGGGTGCAAGTTATAGTAATCTTAGGGCATGAGTTACTGCCCTTTGGCTGTGCATGGTGGGAGTTGGCCACAGCCTGTCTCTCTGGGTGTGAGAATAGGTGTAAGAGGGTGTATGTGGGGGTGACAGTGGTTGTGAGAGTGTGTGTCTAGGTGTGAAAGTGGGTGCATCAGTGTCTTAGTGGGTGCATCTGTGTCTATGTGGGTCTGTGAGTGGGTTTGTGAGGGTTTCAGTGGGTCCGTAAGTGTGTGTGTGTGAGTGTGAGTGGATCTGTGAGTATGTGCATGAGTGTTCTGTGTGGGTGTAAGAGTGGGTCCGTCAATGTCTTAGTGGGTGTGTCAGTGTCTGTGAGGGTCTATGAGTGGGCGTGTGAGAGTGTAAGGGGCCCTGTGAGTAGGTGAATGAGTGTCAGAGTGGGCCTATCAGTGGGTGCGTGGGGGTGTGAGTGGGGCTGTGAGTGGGTGCATGAGTGTCTGAGTGGCTGTGTAAGGGTCTGAGTGGGTGTGTGAGTGGGAGAAAATGATTGAGAACAGAAACTGAGAGAGAGAAAGAGAGTGTGTGTGTGAGAGAGAGTTTCTTAGGCTTTGATGAATGATATATATAGGATGAGATATTTCGGCACAAATTGAAAATTAAAAAATATAATTGTCACTTAAAAAGAGTGACATCACCTTTTAATTTGAACCTTAACTTTTTAAAATTTAAAAGAAATGAAAGTAGGGAAATTACCACAGACATGCCTAGACTAGAACCTTCAACTGTCAGTGTGAGTGTCTGTGATCTTAACCATTATGCAATTATGCAACAGATAACCGTTTTCTCCTTTGGAAATCATTGCATGGAGAGACCATTGCAATTACTATCTCTCTCTCTCTCTCTCTCTCTCTCTCTCTCTCTCTCTCTGTCTCTCTCTCTCTCTCTTCTCTCTCTCTCTCTCTCTCTCTCTCTCTCTCTCTCTCTCTCTCTCTCTCTCTCTCTCTCTCGCTCTCTCTCTCTCTCTCTCTCTCTCTCTCTCTCTCTCACTCTTCCAACCCATTTTGGGATAGAAGAGAGAGAGAGAGAGTGACAGGACCGCAGGGGGGTCTAAAGGTAGCTCCTAATAGGCTTTTCATAGCAGTTCTCTGCTTGTGGAAGCAATGCTTTCATCTGTCTTCCCCATATGCATATTTGCGTGCAGGGAAGATAGGTGAAAAATGTGCTTTCTGCAAGACAGACTGTTTGATAGCTCTCACTTGCAGAAAACGGACTTTGTTTGCTTTTGCGATGTGGGAGTTTGGTTGGAGGTGTCAGCTCCCACTCAGCAAAAAAAAACAGTTATATCCTGGGGGTGGGCATCCCGGGACATAGCCAGAGCCGACCCTGGGGTGGCGGTCCCCAGGGCCATCTGTGGCTCCCCGAGGGACCTTTGCCCCAGGGAGGTTGTGGTTCCCGTGGCTTGGGGGTCTGAAACAGACCCCCTCAACTTCTTTATTGTAGCCCCAGGGAAGTGACGGTCCTAAGGGCTGCGGGGGTTCCATGTGCCCCCCCCAGCATTGAATTCGATAATAGCCCTGAGTAGGTGGTGGTCACTGGAGCTGCAGGGGGGGGCATGCAGCCACCGACATTGAATTGGACTTACGCCCTGAGAGGTGGGGGGTTCCCAGGGCTGTGGGAGGGGGGCACACGACCCCCCGCATATTACTTCAAAGCCAGAGGAGGTACCGGTCCTCGGGGCTGTGGGGGGGCTGTGCACCCCCTGCCTTAATTTTGAGTTAAGCCCAGGGAGGTGGGGATCCGTGGGGCTGCAATGGGGTGCCAGGTAAACCCCATTACAATTCTTTAATGACTCCGGGAGGTGTCCCCCGCATACATCATTTTTTTCGCCCTGGGGACGTGTCCCCCCCACATGAAAATGGCAATGCCTTCAGGACTTGGCCCTCCCGGAGGCTATAGTTAAACAAGCATGGGAGCCCGTGCTTGTTTTTTTTTCAGTGGATCCACGGATTCGCCACAAATCGAGGTAAAATAAAAATTATAACATTTGGGGGGGTTCGTTTGGGCCCCCAGCACCAGAGCTAAGGGGTCAGGGTGTCACTACCCTGACCCCTTTTGTTTTGATTTTTACACTTTTTTCTGAAGCCAAGTCCCAACATGGCTGCCAACACTTCTTTGTTGAAGTGTTGGCAGCCAATCAGATCTCAACACAAGAGGGTTTGTGTACTGCTAAATATCCCACAAATTGACATCTTTGATAATGTCATTGATCATTTTGATGAAAATATTGTGCATGGCAGGGGTGCGAGTTATAGTTACCTTAGGGCACAAATTATATTTACGTGAGATAACTGTAACTATATATGTTCCTCTTGAAATTCCTTACAGGAAACAATCACTGGAACTAATGGGGCATTTAAATCATTTAATTGTATATTTTAATATAAGTATATATATGTGGAGTTTGATACACACCTATATTTGTGATAGTTTGTTTTTGATATTTTTGTCCTCAATATTCATATACCATGATATTCAATCTTTGGTAATTAGCGGCCACACCTAGTTGAGCAGTGGTAGTTTTGGGGCCAGATTACCTAAAATGTGGCTCAGTGCAGTGCTGCGCCAAAATTAGCAGCGCTGAGTCACTTTAGAAACGCGGGGATACACTATATTTACTAAAATACTTTGCACTCCTCTGTTTCCCCCTGCATCAGCACTAAATTTAGCTGACAGTGCCAACGCAGGTATCCTTGCACCACAGTGCAAGGGTGTCTGAGTTGAGGGGATTGATTGTTTATCTGCAGGAAGGTTTTCCTTCCTGCACATAAGCAATCTGCAATGGTGATTTGGCATTTATTTGTGTGCTGCAGAATGCAGCATGCATAGAAGTAGCAAATCATCATTTTTGAATGACTGTTTATGTGCAGGAAGGGACACCTTCCTTCATATAAATAATTATTCATGTTGTTTTGCTCTTTCTGTGTTTGCTGCAGAATGCAACATACATGGAAAAAGCAAATACAAGGAGGAATAAAAGTATTCCTCCACTTTGCGCCATGCTAACGCCACCCCAGGAGTTCCGTTAGTGTTTGGCACTGCCTCAGATTTATGCCTTCTTGTAAATCTGGGGTAGCATCCAACGCAATGGGTGTTGCAGTGGAACACCCACAGCAAAACCCATTGCATGCTCCTCTGACACAGAAAACTGCATTGGGGCCCATATTTACAAGGCGGCATTAAGCCACAAAAAGTTGTAAATGTGGCGCACTGCACAGCGCCACCAGAGCATCACAAAAAGTGACTCTCCGGTGTCCCTAGGGCCTTGTAAATCTAGCCCTTTATTTGCTCTCCCTGGTGCTGTGGTGCATCATTTGTTTCAGTTTGGTGTGGAATTGTACAATCTTGGAATGGCTGGTGAATGTTGATCAAAAGAACGTGATGTTGCACCATGTAACGACTTGCTCATTCAGTTCATAGTGAATATGTAACAAACAAGCATCACAATACTTTCTGTAACAACAGCAATGTTTCTGCATCTTTCTATTAGCCCAGGCTCACGTTCAAGCAGCCGAGTACACCTTCAAAGTGACACACGCGAGTTCAGTCGTGCTGTAAGTTCTACACAGAAGCAAAGACTCGCTGGTTGGCAACAAAAATACTATATTTTGAGCAAATTGATAACGTACTTTTTAATTTTGATACTTCTCAGATTATGGAAGAAAACTACAGGTGGCAGGTGAGTGTGTGGCTGACACTATGGGAAGACAGCTTCAGGAAATAGTTCTTAATGCAATATCCATACACAATGTAACTTAACTTTTTTTGTTTTCAACATTATTTATTAGGTATATCACGAAAAATAGAAAGCAAACAATAAATGGGAAGAAAAGGAACAATAAAAAGGAAATACGGATATAATGTTGGTAAGATATTAGGAAACACTACCAACTGATAAACAGGCTAACCAAAACACTAAGAAAAACGCCGAAGTACTTAAAAAGTAAGATCAAGTCAGAAGCACTCTCTATTCCAAACAAAGAGTGGAGAATAACTCTGTGGACAGTCTGCATACTTGTATTCAAGGAAGTAAGTCGCATGGACAGAAACAGAATGTCTTTTACTTAAATCACATTAATTACCTGTCGATTACCAGTCTCCACCTTTCTTTTCGAATTTCCAATTCTGCTATTGACTTAAATACAAAAATATTCAAACACGTATACTCTTGAGTAGAAGTATTTACTGTTTGTTTACATTCAGTTCCTTTCAAACATCAACGATTAAGGGGCAGTCAAAATCAAATGTTGTAATGTACTAGAAGACCATTTCTAATACCAACACAGATCGGAGTCAGCAGCATCAATTTTGTGAAACTGATTTACAGAACCCAAAATAAAAAGTTCAATAAAGTAGTTAATTTATAATGATGGGCCAATAGTTTTTGTATTAGCATTCCACACATATGAAGATTCTCAAAAAGGGATTTCTGTAAAATTCCTCTGGAGGGAAATCCAAAGCAGCCTTTAGCTCAACCATAGACAAAGGAGTCATCAAAAATAATAGCTTTATGGGTGTACACATACATATTTGTATTTATTATTTTATTGTGGCACATTTCCCATTGTTCTAAACTTGTGGTTTGAAGTTTGCATTCCACGAATTCTTTTATAAAACTATGCGCACAGCTTTGGATGCACTGGTGTAAATCTACTCTGGATGTGGACTGCAGAATCTAAGCCTAGGCATCTGAATACCAAACAAAAGCACTGCCTCCAGCACAAGTACTCGCTCTGATGCTAGCATCTGCAGTCTGCTTTCTGGAGCAGCCGAGCTGACCATTGAAGGGGCCATCAAGGCCCTCATGGAGGTGGCAAATGGGGACCCTGAAGGCGCTATTGAGGGTGGCTGCAGTCATACAATACACTCACTCTTATGGAAGCATTCAGAACTCCCTTCACAAGCAGTAAATAGAGTGAATCAGCAAAGACAATGAGTGCAGCTCTTTCACTGCCTTTGCAGTAGGATCCTCAGCGTGGCTTTCAGGTAGGGACAATGGGGAGTCCCTACATTCTGTTCTTCCCTCTGCCAATGGCACTCTGAAGGTGAACTAACTATTCCACCTCTTTGCAGGTAAATAATTGTTCCAGGATGTTTGACCTTGAACCTACATCTGTATTCCGACACTTGTTCATGAACAAACATATGTCACTACCATCTCCCTTTTATAATGTGGGCCTGGAACACCTTTAGTTCTATATGTTCACCCCTGAAAAAAAAAATCCTATAACGCTGAGGGAATTAACTAGGTCTTAACAACTATTGCACTTTGGATACTACCATCTCATGCAGGACTTTTTTTTGCTTATTTTTTAATTAAACTAAAGCAATGAAAGGAATATATGCAAGCTGGTTCCCTTAGTGAAATAAAATGTTGTCCTTAACAGCTTTGTGCACTTTTTTACAATACATCTGTGTGACTTCGAAAGCGTAAACAATGCACCTTTGCAATATATTCATTCCAGGTAGTCCAGTAAACGATAATAAAACCTCAATGATCAGGTAGTTTTCGTAGCCCATCAATCACTGGATTGCATGAGCAGATAAAAAGCATACATCAATGAGAAATCCACTTGAGCTAGACACTTGACCACTCAGTCCTAAATCTCAATCTGAAAATGTCTCCGCACTATCAATCTACTGAGACTCTCGGCTCTGTATTTCCAACCTTTTACTTTGGCTGAATCCTGGAGGTGTTTTACTTAGAAGTGCACCTGATATCAATCACACTTTCTCTCTAAATTCCAAAACCAGCGGTCTGCTGCCGAAAAAACACATTCAGCACTTCTCTGTCTGTGGTTTATGGCAGCAAATCACCACTGAGCTAAAACGCTGTTTGTTTCATGGAATCTCGTGTGCATTACCGTTTATGACTCGTATATATATTCACTGCTGCATTAAAGTATATATCTCAAAACAAATATTTGTGCATTTCAATACAATTTACAATTAAAATTACAAATATTTCTAACGATATTCCCACAAATAACCTCTTGATAAAGTTGTCGTTTTTATTTTTGTTTTTAATCGGAATTATGCACCATGTTTTTCTAAGTACAAAATTTTAAAACTACAAATTGAACATAACAAATATAACTTAGATTCAACTAACCTTTACTTAGTTGGAGGTATTTAGTGAAAAAATATGTCTATCAACGGATACCAACCCTCCAATCAGCCAGACTGGACTGGATTGAGTCTATAGGGTCAGATAATGATTAGGGAATAGAGGTAGAAATAAATGTATTTATAATAGAAGGGAAATTCAGTGGCTAATGAAAACGAAGACATTGTAAAATCGGGAATAGCTTCATAAAGCTGTAAGGAATTGTTTTTTGAACAGTTTTCATATTTTTATATACATATAATAGCACTTCTTCTCTGATTATGGAATAGCGTAAATTCTAGGATTTTAAACCAACGAAGGCTATAACATTTAAAAGATGCATTGAAAATGCGTGCTTTATGGTTCAAATCTCTTTGGCATTTCAAGAACAAAAACGAATGAGCAGAACTACGAGCATACACCGCTCGTCGTTGATGTCACATATATAACAAAAACAGCAAAACACCCCTTTAAGACTACTTCCTCCCACTCCATCCTCCTTTAGCACGCAGAGCGATAGAACTGTATATAATATAGCACCTCATGGGTCCACTGTTGTCAACCTAGTCATCTTCAGGATGTGTGGTGGTGGCAATGTCTGTCAGGCGCAGTAAGGCGAGGTATTTGGGGAATGTTAGTTCCCTTAGGGCCAGATGAATCAAAGGTTTTTACCCATTGTATGTCTATGGGAAAATGTGTTCATACATATGGCCCTTAATTCTGTGGAGAGTTCATCATATGATCCGCCCTGCGCAGTGAGAGTGAGAGTATGTTTCTCAATCCCCAGTATGTGCAAAAGGTTATGCATCTATTCCTGCTGATGTGGAATGCGTCCTGTGCACTGTTGTGTTAAAATATTCTGGTCGGCTGCTCCTAAGGCTAGTCCAATCTGTAGACCCCTGCAGGATTTTAATGGGAAAGTGAGCACGTTTGAAAGCCCCAGAACCATGTAAGCAGGGAATCAAGGTAAGTGAGTATTTAGTTATGTGTCAATATCGTCTAGGATCTTGTCCAAGTATTTTTTAAGCGTGGGACAATCCCATAGCAGGTGAAGCAGAGTCCCTGGAAATCCAAAGCCTAGCCTGCAGTCGGCATTTCGCATGGGGTTGCCTCTATGCAAGCGTCCCGGCGTGAGGTTCCAATATGTCGCTGTCTTGGTGGCAGTTTTGATGCTGGACGTGTTCTGGGCTATGGGTCTTGCTCTGCAGTACACCTCTTTCAACTCTTTTTGTGTCAATTGTCACCCAAGTTCTAGTTCCCATCTCTTTTGGCCTGCTGTTCTAACCTGTGGGAGTCCTGGTGTAGAATGCTGTACAGTTTGGTTACTAGGAGCCTGTCTAAAGTTTTCGTCACCAAATATTTTTCAAAAGGCGTAAGGGAGTGCTGCGCTCCTGTGCAGACCGACGGATGTCCAAGCTAGTATTGAATTTCGAGATAGTACAATCTCTCCATTTCACGTAATGCGTAATTAATGCAAAGCTATTCAAATAAAAGTGGGCCCTCCTTGTCGAACATGTGGCCTCCGGATCGGCATCCAGCTCGCTGCCACAACAGGAATGCCAGCTGGTCTAGGCCTGGGGTGAAGTCAGCATTACCTATGATCAGTGTCAATGGGGAGGAGAACGAGGTCAAGCACTGGTGCAATCATACTGGGTCCCAAACCTTTAATGTAGTTCTAGCGATGGGAGAGGAGTAGAGATCTCTTGGGAGGTAAGTCTTGTTCAAGAAAGGAACTTTCCATGATTTCTGCCCAGCAACGGTCCGGACCCTAAAGAGCCAGTGTTTCTCTGATTCCTCTCTGGTCTATTCTACCATATACCGAAGTTACGCCGTTTGATAGTACTGTAAGAGACTTGGGATGCCTAGTCCTCCCTCCTTCACGGGTCTATATCCCTCCACTTCCAGGATTGCCCCTCCACCCAGACAAAGCAATTCCATTCCTGTTGTAGGGACTGGATTGAACCTAGGGGAGGTTCCACTGGGAGAGCCCAGAATAAGAAGAAGGTCTTTGGCAGAACAGTCATCTTCAGGGCGGCTACCCAGCTGAACCATGAGAGTGACAGTGTTTTTACCTGGTCAAGTCACCTTTAATTTGTCAGTGTAGGGTCCTCTAACTTAGAATTGCAGTCTCTGTTGTTGATGAGGCCAGTTGAATTCTACAACTAAGGGATGAAAGTGGCCAACCATTAGATTGGAAATTGACAGGTAATCTGTGCCTCTGTCGCCGCAGACATCTAGAGGTTAAGATCTTGTGATTTATGAACATTGATGCAGAACCCCGCCGCTTGGCCAAAGGTCTCCAACTCACTCAAGAAGGCTGGAACAAATGTAATCATATCTTCCAGGGCCACGAATAAAGGCTAATAGAGGTGACCCCTTTAATGTTAGGATTATCGCGAACATGTTAAACCCAATGCTCCAAGTATAGTGCAATAACACTGGCGAGAGTGGGGACCCCTGGCATGTGTCTCTGCTTATGGGAAATGGAGTCTGTCTGTTCACCAGAAATGTGCCACTGGGTAGGCTATAGTTGCTGAGAATCCACGTAAGAAAGCACTAGCTGAAGACAAAATGGTTCAGTGTAGCCCTTTAGGTAGGGCCAGTGGACCCAACCAAATCCCTTCTCAACATTTACGGCCAAGACCACTCTCTCCAGATTGGAGCTCCGGGACTTGTCTATCGGATGCATGATGCATTAAATGTTGTCACTACACTGTCTATTCTGTACAAAACCTGCCTGATACAGGGTGATCATGCCTAGCATAAGAGCGCCCAGTTAGGCAGATGAAATGCTAGTGAATAATTTGATATTCACATTGACGAGGGATATCAGGCAATATGAGCCACATTGCTGTTTGTCTTTCCCTGGCTTTGGAATGACCATGATAGAGGCCTCTAACATGGAGGGTAGAATTGTATCCGGACCCGCTATCGAATTGAAGAGTTGGGCCAATATAGAAGTGAGCGTAGTGCAAAAAGGTTTTATAAAAGATCGCTGGAAAGCCACCTGACCCTGGTGCTTGAGTGGTTTCTGTTGCGCAATGGAGGAGATGATTTCTTCAATCCGGATCGGTTGATCCAGAGTATCTATCTGTTCTGGAATCAGCTGTGATGTGCGTGCTTCTTGAAGGTAAAGCTCCGGTCATTCCAGAGGTAGAGTCTGCCCCGTATAGAGCTCCTTGTAGAAGTCACAGAAGGCAGAAGCTATTGGACTGTCTGCCGTAATTTCAGAGCTGTCCTGTTGCTGCACCCTTAATCTATTGGCCAAAAGGTGCCCACATCTGTTACACCCACATAAAAGTGTGTTGGAGCTGAAATGCACCACATTTATATAAGCCAAATCCTGCCAGCTGTTTGTGTGCCACTTCTATCGCACTTGTGTATGCAAACAATCAATTAAAGAAGGAGAGCACGTCACTTATCATAAATTACATACTGGTCAGGATTCACACCACGCGCTATGTGCTTCATCACCGTGCGGAGCCTCAGGAGCGTCCCCACATAGGCCCTGAAGTCAAAGTGGGAAATGTGTAACAGAAGCGTCCCCACATATGCCCTGACCCCGAAGTCAAAGTGGCCATGTGGAACAAGTCTCACTTCTGTTGGGGTATGACCACCAATGCAGGACTCTGTGCTGTACTTCTCCCCCACTGATCACCAGCCTGCTGGGCTGAAGAAGGGGACATCCAAGATGCGCTGGTAGGCAGATCCTCAAGGAGGAGGTAGATGGGCCAGGTTCAGTCGCACGTGCACTTCATGGTGGTTGCATATTTTTCACTACATGTGGCCCAGCTTAATCTGTGATCGCCGTCCACCAGGCCAGCATTTCAGGGCCCGGGCTCTCCACATAAGCCTCCTCTGGTGCTCTGCAATCTCTAGTGGTGGTGTGTGCACCGTGGGCTCACATAGCTTGAGTTGCAGGGCAGTTAGCTGGGGCCAGCCTGCGGCGGGGACGAGGAGACAGGGAGACACGTCTTATCCATTCACCATCTTGGCCACACCCCACAATGTGTGCTTTAAAGGCATTATTTGTCAACTGAATTCTTGTAAAAATCTAGAAATTCACAATACCACAGTAACAAAATGGATTTTTAAAACCTGAAAATACACTGACAGAAAACGAAATCCGTATTTATACCACTCTTTTCAGTTTCTAGGTTTCTTTCTTTGGTCTTTACCTATTACATCTTATTGTTTTGCTTTTTAAAAATGCCTATATGCAATGAATTGATTTTGGAAGGTTTCTGGAACTTTAGAAAATTAAGGCACGCATTACTTCTGGAGGATTAAACTTGTTTTATCAAATGAATACCCAAGGCTTTAACGAATACCACTTGAAGTTCACATCATATTTAGTTTAACATATTTAGGCCCTGATGAAAGATTGCCTAGTGCTACTTTAGCGCTGCCTTAGCGTCATTTTTTTATGTTAAGGCAGAGGTGGTCTTTCCCTGCACCATATTTTCCTCTACATTAGGCCTGCACCAGGCTTAATGTATGCAAAGGGGGCATTACCCCGTTAGGGGGGGCAAAAAAATGGCACAAAGAAATCTAAGAGATTAGTTTGCGTCACTTTTTTCTGCACCTTTAATGTCTGCTCAGAGCAGGTGTTAGAAGGAGGCACATCATTGTTTACAATGGGCCCCTATGTATTTTTCAGGGTTAGCACCAAGATTTTGGAGCTGACCGTGAACAGCACATCAATAGCGTCAGAAACTCAGACGCTATTGCCCCTACCCTGCGCCACGGTGCTCAGTATTTTTAGTATTTTAAATATGGCGCACACATAGTGGTGGTAGGGGGGCACAAGGGGAAACAAGAAAAGTGGCGCTACATGTGATCTAGAGCCACTTTTAATAAATCTGGCCCTTAGTATTTGTGGGAATTTATGTTATTTTAGACTACGTCTACAACACAGCAGGGCCATATAGAAGGCAGCAAGACAAATAAGTAATTCAGATGCAGATTGAGAAAGTAGGCAAGGGAAGGGCAACTCCACCTATTTTCATTGAGTTAGTGAAACAAAGACAAACCAGCAGTGGCAAGATCTGACTTTGATGTTTTAACGCAGGCAGGCACAAGTGCAAATATAAGCATGCCTATGATTTTACGCATTAACATATTAGAGCCACATTTTCTGGAGTGCCCTTTGGATTATTACACATAGAAGCAAAAGCATGATTATAATGAAAACACTCCTGTCTTCACTGCAGTTCTGCTTTTGTTTCTATATGAACTGAAAGTCAGATAGTAAATGTTAGTAAAGGAGACTCATTTTAAAGAAAGAAAGAGTGCAGGACTTTAAAAACTGTTCCCTTGCTATTATATTAATAAATCTCACAGAAACATAGTTAGGGCATGAAAGTATTCATCATGTTCTTGCATTTGCTGGTATTAAATAGAATCAAACAGAGACTACAATAAAGGTGTGGTTGCATGCTTGGTTTCCCCAAACCATTTTCTTTCACCCCTCCCCTTTTCTGAAATTCATTGTTTTTTCATTAGTGCCTGCTCCTTAAAACCTGGTCAAATTGGCCTACACATGATTGGCACATTTAGGGGCATATTTATACTCCGTTTGCGCCGAATGTGCGTCAAAAATTTTGACGCACTTTGAGCGCAAACGTTGCCCCATATTTAAACCCTGACGCCCGATCCGGCGCACCAGGAAAATGGCGCTATGTGTGCCAGTTTTTGGAAGCGGCACCCCGCCCTGCGTTAATGACATGCAGGGTAGGCGTTCCCGTCCAAAAACAGACGCACATAGCGGTGCGTGGTATTTATGCTTCAGGGCAAAAATCACTCCCGCGCGGCAGGCGGCGCAAAAAAATGGCGCAAAGCACGAATATCGTGAAATTTTAACGCCTGGGTCAGGGCAGGCGTTAAAATGGGGCAAACACACCTGTACTTAATCAGAACACACAGAACAAACAACAGAGCAGCAGAGCAGCAACAGGGAGACATGGAGGTGATTTTTCTTCAACGTGCACGTAGACGCAGAGCCCTGCAGCAACAACAGCAGCCACAACAACAACAGCAGGGATCCCAAAGACAGCGCAGAAGGCAGGAGAGGATATTCCGCCCAAGAACAACCCTGCATGGTCTCAGGGAACGAGACATCATACAGAGGTACCGGTTGAACTGGCAGGCCATTCAGCAGCTGCTGACAAATATTGAACAGCAATTGGCCCCCACTTTAGTGACTCCACGCACTATCCCAACCGAAACAAAGCTGCTTGCCGTACTTCACATGCTGGCAAGTGGCTCCTTTCAGACAACTGGTGCCCTGGTTGGTGGAATCTCACAACCATCTTTCTCCGCATTCCTGCCTAAAGTACTGGATGCCATCATTGGACTGACACCCCGCCACATCTGCTTCCCTAACACAGTGCAGAAGCAGCAGGAAACTAAACAGGGGTTCTACGCCATCAGTGGCTTTCCGCACGTCCTTGGTGCAATCGACTGCACACACGTACGCCTTGTGCCACCTGCTGCGAGTGAACACCTCTACCGCAACAGGAAGCACACACATTCCATCAACGTGCAGGCCATAGTCGATCACCAAGGACTGATCAGCAACATTGTGGCTAAATATCCTGGGAGTGTACATGACGCATTCATCTTCCGTCACTGCACCATCAACCAACACTTCCAGGATGGACGGTATGGCAATGGACTACTTGTTGGTAAGGACAAAAATCTACTTATATACTCACTGCACAGAAACCCTCTAGGATAAACAACCCATACACCACAATAGCAACACCTAGACAAGAACACACTGAGGTACTCACATCACTAGCCATGTTTCACAAGTCACCATTGAACCTCTCACACCTTGGAATTTACTCCACAGCTTAGTGTGAAGACATTCATGACTGTGGTTGCCTAAATGTCACCTTGCAAATTGGAAGTCTCACAATAACCTGTACACTAATACAATGCATAACTTTTAAGGGATGGGATGGCCTGGGTATGTTCAATTGAACGTTTCTAATACCCTTTCATGTTTCAACTCTGCATGGAACTATCATCACACCCCCAGTGAGGACACACGGACACCTGTGTCACAAGTCACAATGCAAGGGAGGGCACACTGTACTTGAGAAACCGATACATCCTGCTGACAAACAGTTAGCCAACAAACACTTGCTCAGCCAAGGAAAAAAAACAATGCCAAAGTTTCCACCAACAACCATAGGTTGTCACATTAGTACACAAAATAGTCACAGACAACACAACACAACTACTTCCATCAAAGATACGTACAACAGTGCCTCCTACATCTAATTGATACCATTCTGTGTTTCTCTTTCAGCTGATCAGGGGTATGGCATCCAGCCTTGGCTAATGACACCATATGGGAACCCAAATACTGCTGCTGAGCGGGCATACAATGACGCCCACAAGAGGACACGCAGCATTGTGGAGCGGACCTTTGGGATCCTAAAGTCAAGGTTCCGCTGCCTTGACATCACTGGCGGAAGCCTACTATACTCCCCAGAGATGGTCTGCAAGATCATATGCACTTGTGCCATATTACACAATATTTGTGTAAAAAGGAACATTCCCCTCCTTGAACCGGACCCAGACATGCCTGAGGATGATGATGAGGAGGATGCTAGCCTGCAACAGGAGGGGGAACAACCTAACACCGCAGCAGGAGTGCGTAGGCGCCAACAGCTTGTGAACAATATTTTTACTTAAGTTATTATAATCACTTGTATTCCACACTTGTAAATAAACACAGATAACAAACACCACATCATGCTTTGGCCTATTCATTTCTGACCACCTTTAGTTTGAAATAGCTGAAGATGAATGTCGTCTCATTGATCAAGAATGCCCTTAAAATTCATCACACCAAAAATAAACATCACAACTGTATGCACAGAGGGTAGGATGTGACATGTTACATTACCATACACAGAGCCCAACAAGAGTACAAATGTGACAATTACACATGCCGGATCCAAACAACTGAAACAGTCTCTCATCCAGCCCAAAATTGGAGATCATTTGAAAGTCACATCACACGTGTTCAGAGACAGGGTGGGACCATCCATGTGTACGTGAACATGTCATCAATGGCTTCTCTCAAGTGTATGATGTGAGCAATACACAATTGCAACAACATCAGCTGCCACTAACTCAGGAGGAGACCTTGAAGTTACAGTGACAACATACACACAGACAGGTCATAGTGGATCCACATTCCCACACACATGTACACATATGTCATACAACCAACCTAATATTTGAAAGTAGACCATCACAGTTGTGTCCCAGTTTGAACCTAGCAGGAAGATTGTAACATGACACTAAACCAGTTTATGCAGAAAGGGACACAGACAACCAAAAAAATCTTCGCATCATCACATCGTGAACGCTGAGAGTCTTGCAAACTTAGTCATATGAAAATGGTATGCAACTTAGCTCCAAATCATCATTACTGCAAACGTCAAATGGGCTAATGAGATGAATGAATGGTCAACAGTCATTCATACCATATGGCCTTACATTAGCACGCTGCTGCAGGTTTGCCATGATATAATAAAAATACTCCATGGATACAGTAGCTATTCTGGATGGTCAAATCCTAGGGTGCTGGGGGCCTAAGTCCACCTCTACCGCCCCCAAAACATACAAGAATCATGTACTTGTGAACTAAACACATGCATAAGGCACATGTGTGGCCTCCATGTCACAAGTCCTACACAAATATGAAACACAAAATCATAATGGGACATGATCAGCCCCATAAAAACTGAAAGTGACTCTCCCACTCCCTGTTAGGACTACAGATAAAAGCATCACCATCATAAAGGTGGGCACATTTTGGAGACGGAATACATAATGGTATCCCAGGCATCATTTCAAAATAGCCATCAGCAATTACACCAAATATGTTGTCAAATATGGTCAATACATTAGTTAAAGTATCCCAAACATTACAGTGTGAAGGCCGTCTATACATAAAAGTACGGACATGTGTCATATACAAACACAAATGTGTCTCACATCGCACGATTTGACCATGACAAATCACCTTTCCAAAGCTAAACACATGAAGACATTAGGATAAATTTGCTCCATATTCTACGCATACAGCATGGCCGTCATAATTTGTTCACGTACATGAGTGCACACAATGCAGAGTCAGATACAAATGTATCCAAAAGTGTCTTGATATTTCGCCTTCAAAATATAATTAACATCCACAATATTTTTGACTCTGCATCATGTGCACTACTGTACGTGTAAAAAAAACGACGCCCATGATGTATGCGTGGTAAAATTGACGCTACATGGACAATATGTTGGTCATTTCATGTACATTATTAATTATTAATATTCATATCATATTTTTTCACTCCGCATCATGTGCGCCACTGTACGTGTAAAAAAAACGACGCCCATGATGTATGCGTGGTAAAATTGACGCTACATGGACAATATGTTGGTCATTTCATGTACATTATTAATTATTAATATTCATATCATATTTTTTCACTCCGCATCATGTGCACCACTGTACGTGTAAAAAAACGACGCCCATGATGTATGCGTGGTAAAATTGACGCTACATGGACAATATGTTGGTCATTTCATGTACATTATTAATTATTAATATTCATATCATATTTTTTCACTCCGCATCATGTGCACTGTAATGCATAAAAAAAATTGACGCACAACTGTGTATGCGTGAAAATATGACGCATAACGGGAAAATAAAAACGGCGGCCATTTTATGCAGGAAGTGATGTAATAGGATATCCTGTACTGGGAGTTAACTTTCACTTTCACTTTGCAGTCTCAGATTTATCTAGACTGTGTGGTTGTGTGAAAGGTGTTGTCCTGTGTTTTACTGCTTTTGTGTCCTGTGTGCCTTGTATTTTGTCTTAGTGTCAATCTATTATTGTTGTATAACATTGTCTCAGTCTGTTTAGTGTTATTTTGTCTATACCTGTGATAGTTTGTATTGTCTGTGGGAGTCTGTTGTGGGTAGCATAGTTTGGGGGGTTAGTTGGGCTATTTTTCTCCTTCTTCTTTTTCTTTCACACCTCTACCTTTCCCCATTTCCCCCTTTTTATTTCATATTTTTTTGGTACATTCTTAGTCCTCTCAATATGTCAGGTAGGCCTCGCCTGTCCAGGATGGGGGAAGACGAATTGGGGGGGTTCATATGGCTCGTAAGCCATTTCCTCCCACTAATGCTGGAAGCTGGGGGCCGTGTGATACAGGGGTATCACACGGAGGCGAGGAAAATCCGGTGGGAGAAGGTGCGCCATCACCTGGTCCGGGTCTATGGGAGTCTCAGGAATGTACACCAACTCAAGCACCGCTGGGCAGATCTGATCACCAGGGAACAGGACCTGCTGGACCACCTGGGACTCCGGATTGGTGGCCATGTTGGTGAGTAAAAAACAATTAAATGGGAATGACAGAAATCGGTGTGTGAACATGTGATGATTGTTAGCCAATCTGCAAAATAAGTAGCTGAGTGTGTGTAATGCCAGGGAAACCTAGGCCCATGGTTATACACATTAATCCCCATTTTTGCAACACATGTACACGCAATGACAGCTTTATAAATTCAACATCTATTTGTATTATGCTAAGTCGCCCCCTCTCTGCGTCACAAAATGTTTCAAATGCTGCGCTACAAAGGTATACATATGTGTCCTAATGTGTATTTGTTGCAGAATGTGTATGAAGACCTATGCTACCAGTCCGATGGCTCATTTTTGCAACACATACCAGATGCCTGTAGCTGCATGTAATGTAGTGTTGCATTTGTGTCAGAAAAGCAACACGTGAACGGCTCTATTTGTACTCCACTGGTCATAATGGCCAGTGAGTACGTCATGTAGAAACAACATACCTACATATGCAGACGCCATAGCTAGACAGAAAATTGGAAACACATGATGATGCTATACATGTGTGTTGCCGTCACGTCACATGAAGTTAGTCATGTTGTTCACACATATGTCACATGTGTGTCTGGTTGCCGTCTGTTGACCCTGTCCAAATAGCCTGTTTAATTGTGAGTGGTCATGCAGTCCTCATGGAACCAGTTTTGGAATGTCTCTCGGGGATGCACATGCTGAGATGTATGGATAACATTATTGTTGGGGCATACTAATGGAGGATTAACTTGGACGACACATGACTGTCCTGACCACTGCATGAGTGTAGTAGGGTGTGACACTGGAGCAGGAGACTCATCCAATGATAATGTTGAATACAAAGCGATCCATGCAGGATGAGCATGTGTGAAAGTCTATCATTACCATGTCATATTCACACAGTGTCATTGAAACAGAAATCATTTGTCCGTTCACACAGTCTGAGTATAATCTTTGTTTCATGCTTTACAGGTGGACCAGCCCCGTACACCGTGGGAGAGGTGGCCCATTTTGACGACCCCGATACCTACAGTGAGTGTCGCCTGAGTGCTATTTACATTGTTTGGTAATGACGCATGATGGATTACTGTGTGTTCAAGAGAATTCATGATTTGATGTGCTGGCCGTTCATTGGCTTTGTTCTTTTAGTGTGATATCAAATTTGAATAATGTTTCTGCAAAGCAATACGTAGTCATCTCTCAGATTGAGGGGCTGTAGCCCATTCAATTAGGGCGGCAATTGGGAATGGTATGACTCATTTGGAATACACTGGTCAATGTTAGACTTGGTTAGGGACTTGCCATGAACTGAGTCTGCATATCAGACTGACAGTCTCCCAGATAGCCTAGGAACATGGCTTTGATGACAAGTGCTTCTTCCTAGTTGAGGATGGACTGTGTACACTGTAGGTTGGATCTTCCGTGGGCATGTACTTCCACAAGGTGAACTCGAAGTGTGTGTGACTTGAGTGCAATGCCCTAGGTGTTCAGTTGAATCATGTGAATGGGTGTACTACCTCCCCTGTGTGTGTTGTTAAACATGCCTCACTAATAGTATGTTATGTTGGGCTAAGTCATACCAGTTTGACATGTGTGGACCTGGGATGTGACAAGGTTGGGCTGACTACAACGTGTTGCTAGCCCTTCATAGGTGTTGTGTGTGAAGGCACATAATTGTTGAACTTTCTGTACACTCCTGGGTGTGCATTGAACATGGGATTGTTGGTTGTTCTTCCCACACCACCCACAAAGACTGGGATGTTACTGTGAAACCGGGTACCTAGGACTGTAGCAACCAGTATGTTACACGTACTTAACACCTTTTGTGACTTGAGTTAGTACCTTGGGCCAGAGTGAGAAAAATGTCTACACGTTGCAAATGGCATAAATATATGTGTGGGATTTGCAAACGTCTGTTTCCTATTCCAAAATGTATTTGGTGGTCATGTACATATGAGGAAAATGCTTTTCAAAATGGATATAATAAAGGGTTTTACCAGACCTACTTGCAAATCACAGTGGTAGGCAATCCCATTTGCAACCGAGTACGTGGTTGCAAAGTGAGTAGCTGTTATCATCCACTTGAAGTGGATGGTAACCACCTTGCTGACTGGAAGGGGTCCTCATTGTAAAGCTTCACCTTTGTGAGTGGACTAAAATTATCCTGCGCAAAACAGCCAGTGGTCTAAGGGACCAATAATTACCGCGAAAATTTCCAAGTACAATTGTTGTGATTTAAAAATAATTGCAGCTCATTTTCCTTTCCGGTAAACGGCCTACACTTGGGGAAAAATAACTTGCTTAATTTAAAAACAGTCACGTCTATGGAGTTCTGCTGGTCCCAGCAGGCCTCCATCCCCGTGAGTGCCCATGTTGCTAAGGTGGGGCAACTTGGAACCCACATCATTGATGTTCATGAGGTGGGTTTTAGGGACCCCATAGCGACTCGCAGACGGTGTCAGAGACACCGTTCTGCTTTGCAAATTGCTAGTTGATTTTCCTAAATTCCTACATCTGACACCTAGTGTGGACATATGATTCTGGGCCAGGGGTTCAATCTTAGCACACAACTAATTAAAAATGCTATTGAGTGAGGAGTGTGAGTGTTATCACATAGAATGACATATGTACTGAAGTCAGTATGCGGAAGAGCTGGTGCCATAATGTCAAATGCCTTAGGTATGATTTGGATGAGTAGTTTAGGGTGATGTCATCCATCATGTAGAGACATGGATATGCTAGGTGTGATATGACCTTAGGTATGCATGATTCACATGTATTTCCTCTGAGCATTTCCGTGAACCATGTTGTAACAATTGCTGCATACAATATATTTATAGTAATGGACAAATGAGCCATTGTGGGATTCAACCCACTGTAAATTCAATGCTCAATATTTCCCTTTTCTCTTCACAGCTGCAAACCTGAGTGCCGCAGAGCGCAACCATTTTGAGCACAGGGCAATGAGGTACAGGCGCATCCTGCAGGTGCAGTGTGGGTGTCGGAGGATGGCCCGCAGATACAATTCCGATCGGGCCTCCGGGGCGTGGTATGCCACACCACAGGCTTCACCAACGGTGCCACCTACAACCACCGCCACTACAACCACCAGGTCTGCCCAAGGGGACCCAGCGACGGACCAGGCATCTTCCTCAAGACCTGGACCCAGCCGTGTGTTGGGAGCAGGGCTGTCCCGTGGCCACTCCACTCCAGCAACAACCTCCACCTCCACCGGCACGCAGACCAGCAGTGACCCTCCGATTGACCCTGCAGCCTTCCAGGCATTGTCTAGAAAATTGGACAGGTTAATTCGCAAGGTGGACAACCTGACGGAGGACATGGCTGAGGTTAAGGAGAAGGTGCGCTCCATCCGGCGCACACTTCAGAGGGCAAATCTTTAGTCATTTTGCCCTCCTGAACTTTTACCCCTCCCCTCTCACCTCTTTCCTCTTTTCATACTGTTAGTTGGGTTTGGGGGGTTAGTAATAGAATAAGTATAGGTAATTAGCTTAGTTAGTGTTAGGTAAGAGGGTGGGGGGTCCTTATTCTTTCTATCTAATATTTTTGTGTGGGTGGGTGGGTGGGGGGCAATGTTGGGATTCCTGTTTAATAAAAAAAAAAAATATATGTTTGTTTAGGATAGTATAGTATGTGTGTAGGTTAGTAAGTGTTGTCCTTCATGTGTCTTGTCTCTTAATGGTGGGTGGGGGGTTGATGTTTAGATAGTTTTGTTACATGTGTAGAGTAAGTTTAGCTTAGGTTAGTTAGGGACAGTTGTGGGTTAGTAGTAGTCAGGTTAGATTAGTGTAGGTTTACCTTTCCCTTAGTTGCCTCTTTTATTACTACTTTTAAATACAAATTTTGTTAACCCTTTACCTGATGCGTTAGGTGCTACCTTTTCATGGCCTTGACATCAGTGTAGCAGAAAGTTTAAGTATGACATTTGTGTTCCATGCTCGCTATCCCCAGGCTTATGAGGTTTAAGAGGCCAGCTACCCGTGTGCTAACTTGGTAAGTATCCACCATGTTGGAGAGCCACCATTGGTAGTGTGCATTGATCATCAAGGTTTGGGGTTGGTATGTATCCTACTTCACAAAGAGTGCTTCCAGACTTGTTATTGTAGGTAAATAGATAGGTCGGACAGCATTGTGAAGTTCAGGGAAAGCTTTATAGATGATGATTTGTTCACACTCTTGTCTTGTTGCTGTCATTGCTGACCTACATCATGTGTGTACTGATTCAGCATTAATTTCCTTCATGGAAGTATACGCCGTAAGGGTGATTGATGCTGTGTAATTTGTTTATCATTCCTTTCATTCTACAGCATAATTTCAAATTTTAGTATTGCATGGTGCCTACATTTCTCAGCCACCATTAGTTGTGTAGAATAGCTATAGATGGTGCATCATTCTGTCCAACACAGCATGATTGTGTGTGCTTAGTCCCTTCATCAGTTATTTTCCTCAGTATAGTAAAGCTATGATGCAATCCTGGCCACTGCACAGATGTTTCAGTATACATGAAATCAGGACAGTAGTATAGAGAATCAACATGGTTGCCACACAGCCACTTTGGAGTTATCTACTGCACAGTTGAATTTTGAAATGACACAGAGACACAATAGGTGTGCAAGTGATATTTATTTATAGGTGGTGTTGTGCAAAATGTCCATTCACCATGTTTGCTGACTCCTTTCTGGTGCATTATTACATGGTGATCCTACAGAAGGGGTGTGGATGATGCTCCTGACATGCTGGGGTGATGTCACAGACAGTGCAGAGGAACATGAAATGCCAAATGGTAGGAGAGAAACATTCACTGGCAAGGTGGACAAGTCATACAGTGGATTGCCGAACAGTCATTGAGGTTAGTTGTAGTGAGACTGGCATGTGTCGAAACGTAGGACCTTGGTCAGAGTAGGGCATGGTGCAGGGACTAGGGCTTCCGGGTACTCTTGCGTGTGAATGTTATCTGTTCCATGTCTTCTTCTTCTGATGTGTGTGTTGCCTGGTGTGTCCTTGTTGTTGTTGGTTGTGAAGGGGCAACACACACCTCAGTGTTAGAAGACATGGAGGCAGACATCCCGGGGGCTGATCCCTGTTGAGTAAGGAAGGGCAGTACTGCAGCAAGGAGGGCCTGCTGGTTTTTCAGAATGGCAGCCACATCCCGATGGTAGGCAGCCAGGTCGGCCCTGAGGGGTACTATGTTGCATTCGTGCACACGTTGAGTGGCTTGCAGTTTGAGTTGTTGTGTCAACTGGATGACAGCTGTGCCAATTTCCTTCAGTGTTTTTGAAATGTCCTCCAAGAACAAATTTCTGGCTTGTATTGCAGCTGCCTGATCAGCAGTTGACAACATGCACGAACGCACCCTCAGCTGCCATATTTTGCATCCCCACCCGCACCTCCTTGGCCAGCTCCCGCTGGACCCCAACGACAGTTCTTTCGAAGCTGGTGCCAGTGTCGTCAGAGTCCTCAGCTGTGTTGGAGCTGGCAGGTCTTACAATTGGGGTGGCGGGTGGTTCTACTGTGGTGGCTGCTTGTTCTGTGCTACTCCTTGTGACTGAAGGTGGGGTTTGGAGGCTTTCAAGGACCATGTCAATGGTCTCTTGTGGGAGGTTGATGGTCTCGTCATCCATGTCATCAGGGAACTCATGGACAGGCAGATCAGCAGGAGATCCGTGTTCCTCTGCAATGAAACAGGGTACAATTAGTGTGTCTGTGTTGTGACAATTTTGCAGTAAGATACAAGCATTTGTATGCCTAAACATTGTACTCTGTGTTTGTCGAGGTATCTGCTGTCCGTCATAGGGCATTGTTGTAGGCCTATGGCCCACCTGTGTGTCACATGTTTGATATGGATCTTTCAGACATGTCTGCCAGGTCGCCTCTAGCTGTTGCTTTGTAATTATTTAGGAATAGGCGTTTTTTTCTCCTACTCCTCACTCGGTGTTTCACTATTGTTATGGAGGGACATTTTGTAGGGTGGGCTCTCATTATCCAACATGTGATTCTTGGCTTTCTAGGCAGCAGGATAGCTAATGGTGTGGGGGACTAAGTTTGACCCACTTGTAAATAACTCTGTCACCCAGATATTCAATTTAGCTAAGACTAACTAGCAGTGCCTCTGGTCTCCCACATCAAAGGAATGTTTACACATCCGAGCGCATGACATCTTTGGAACTTCTCAGGGAAGTGGTGGTCACTCAGGTCCTACACATTTCTATCTTTTCCGGTATGTTCCCATACACAAATGACAAAGACAGTATTAGTTTGATATGTAGTTTCACTGTGCAACTGACTTGTAGGAATTTAGGTGTGAGCCCCAATTACACAAACAATACACACTGTTAGAATTGAAATAGTCCGCAGGAGAGTAATACATTGGTACACAGCTTTCATGGTGCCTAACAGTTTCTACTCTCCCTCTGCATGTTCTATGTATAGCACAGCATGTTAAGTTTGGAGGTTGCCTGTCAGAATCACAGGGGAGACATCATCCCTCATATCAGAGGAATGGGCTAGGATCTGGTTGTGCATCAGCAGCAAGGCAGGCAGCATCTAGTTATTATTTTCTGTTTGGAAACTCCCCCATGCGTGTCTTGGGACAAGGAAGTGAATGTAAAAGACATATGTCATGGTGATGACAAAGTTTCCCTACGCAGGAATGCCAAACCTTAACCCCTACCACATCTATCAGCAACGTACTAGACGGTATCCTTGACTGGGGCACAGAGTGAATATGTTCTGGCAAACTCCAGTGCAGAAGTAGGCAAAACAGTGTGATTTGACTAATTGACAACACCTTAGGACTGACTATTTGCTACATTAACTGATAGGAAGGGCAATGAGAATCATTTAGTGCAAATTGCTCTGAGGCACTTAGATGTGAGCAAATGAGTATAAGTACAATCAGGGTAAGATGCACAAAGGCCTCCAGCCTGAGGCTAATGCGCAAAGTATACGTTTCACTTGCCACACTACACTTTGACTGACTGTGGGTGTTGTGACTGCCCTGGCAGCACACTTGCCTCTCAGGCCCTGCCCCATACACTTTTTATTCACATTGCATGATCTGTACATGTCACGTGGCATTACCTATGCATGTCAATGTTAGGATGTGGTATGGATGTAAACATTCTTGATGTTTTGAGATGATGTTGGGTGATGTGTATTGAATTGGATTGGCCTGTTTATCGTATGAATGTCCTATTTGTTTGTCCGACTTTGCAGGTGTGTTTCAGTGACCAGTTGCCTGTGTCCCCTCCTCAATGTTGTTGTCTGAGCAGTATGACATTAGTGATCTAGCCTTGTTAGTCAGGCACGTGAGGGACCCTGACGTATGCAGCATGTGTGTATCGTTAGTGCTGTGTGGCTCCTATTGCTGTTTACTTAGGCTTATGTATGTGTCAGTTATGGACATTCGGCATTTGAGTGTACTGGTACCTTTGTCTTATTTCTAGGAGTAATTGCAGATGTCATCCTCACCCCCTAATTTAGGTATGTATGTTCCAGGGTGGGGTTCCTGCCATTTGGTGCTATAGCTGCACAGAGATGAGAAGTGTTATTGTCAACTGTGGTGGCAGTTAAGTTGCAGTTGTTGTATTTGCTACAGCATCACAGGTAGGGACCTAGTTGATGGGGAATAGATTTTGCAATACAAGTGCCTGGATGTGGATTTGAGGTAGTGTCCTTCCCACCTGTCACTGCTTTCCCTTGGCTCTCTTGTTGTAATTACAGGATGTCCCCGTGGGACTGTTGTTGTTGCTGTATTTTGTCGTGCCCCAGCTTCGGTCAGTACTGGGCATGCCCCCCTGGCGCGCCCCTTTCCCCATGCCACTTCATATATGTGCTGACTTACATGCATTGTGTAGTAGGTATCCCCCCCCTGCTTACAGTCCCCATTATTGTATTATGATTCCCCATGCGACTTACCCTGCATGTGCGTAGTGTCGTGGTAGTCTGCGCTGTCCAGTCCTTGAATCCCTGTGACGATCTCCTCCGGGATGACGGCTGCGACCATCTCCTCCATGTGGTCCAGGGCCTCCTGTTGTGCTGGACTCCCCCCTCCAGTCTGCATTGCTGCCTTCCTGTTCCTGGCCATTTTCTCTTTGGTCCTACGTTTGCAGTCATGCCAGCGTTTCTTACACTCGGTGACTGTCCGGCGTTCTTCAGCCACACTGTTAATCTTGTCCACAATTTGTTTCCAGATGGCCTCTCTCCTACTGAGTGGCAATTTAGAGGTGATGAAAAGTTGGTGCTGGTGTTCCGTCACCTCTTTCACCAGGATTTCCTGCTCCTCTGCACTGAAGCGACACTTTCTTTTTTTTTTTAAATGTCCTGGTTCCTGTATGCTTCCTCCTGGCTGGTTCCTGGTATGCTCTCATCCTCCTGGGGTCTGTTGGGGCATCTAGGATCCATTTTGGGTCTCCTCTCCTGAAAGGGCAGTTTTCGCGCAAAAATGTGACGCAATAGCGTGAAAAAAAACTGCGTTTTCACGATTGCGCTGTCGTAAATCGACCCACAGTGATGTGCGTCGCATTTACGTTGGTTTCCTTTACGACAGACGGACGCTGTCTGCGTCACGAAATAATGACTCCCACCTGTTGGCTGCGCCGCCGTACGTCAAAGTATAAATTTTACGCCCACATGGCGCATCCAAATGGCGTTAGACGGCGCAAATTTTTTTTACGCAAAATTGCGTTAGCGCAGTTTTGCGTCAAAAAGTATAAATATGGACCTCAATGTACTTGTAAGTCCCTAGGAAAGAAGTACTGCCTGCACCCAGGGACTGTAAATTAAATGCTACTATTGGGTTTGTAGCACTCATTGTGCCACCCACCCACCCCACATGTCTCAGGCCTACCATTGTAGCCTGTAGTGCAATTTGTAACTGCCAATCGACCTGGGAAAAACATTGATTTTACCAGGCCCAACCATAAATTTTTAATGAACATAGGTCACCCCTAAAATAGGCCCTATAAAGCCCATAGGGCAATGTGCATTGTATTTAAAAAGTAGGATATGTATTTTTAATACAAGTCCTGTGAATGAAAATGTTTAAATTCCTTTATCACTAGCATAAGGTCAACCTTTCCATAGGATAGCATTGGGTTACCATCTTACATTTATTAGCTGCTAGCTTTTGATAGGGGACTGTAGGAAAGTAAGTCATAAGTAGGTGAGGCATGTACCTTCAGCTAGTAATAATACCACAATCACTAATTAGGTCCAGTCATCTCTCAATGCTTGCTCAAACCTTGGTAGCCTAGCAATGAGCAGTCAGGCTGAATTTGGGAGGTTGGCAAGTGTAAACCATTTAATATCACTAAAACAATAAATGAGTAAAAGACACATCAAAATAAAACTCCAGCACCAATTAAGAAAAAAAGAGAATGTTTTTATCTTTAAAAGGACATCAAAATTGCAAACATCCAATATAGGAAACCCTAGATATGAATTTCCAAAGATTAATTAAAAAATTGTGCATTCTAGTGCCAAAATTCATGTAGTGAAAATCATCTAGTGGTGTTCTGGTCGCGCGCCACTGGGACAAGGTCAAAATCTAAGGCTGACCACGATGAAGCGTGTCACATAGGGGAAGCAGGAGGTCCTGCTTTGCACTTATAACCAGATTGGGTGCAGCACCACTTTTCCTGTGCCCCTTAGCACCCCCTAACTGCACATTGTAAGAACCATAGCTAAGCTATGGAGCACCCTGGCGGTAGTTAGGGAACTAGCATCAAACGTTTGGATGCTAATTTGGAGTTTTTCAAGATTAGCATAAAAAATGTTGACGCTCATCCTGCAAAGCCCAATGAGGCCGATTGTACACAATGGTGTACCTCCTTTTAACTCTTGCTCTGAGCAGGCGTTAAAAGTGCTGACAAAATTGATGCAAAGAAATCTCTTAGATTTCTTTGCACCATTTTTTCGGCCCCCCCTAACGGGGGAACACCCCCTTTGCATACATTATCCTGATGCAGGCATAATGTAGCACAAAGAGTTACAAAGTGGTGCAATGCATGCATTGCGCCACTTTTTAAAACTGGCACAGGGAAAAAGTCCCCTCAGTGCCGCCTTAGCATCAGTGCTAAATGGGCTCTAGTCCCTCTTAAATCAGGGCCTTAGTCACTTTTTAGGAGCTTTTTCTATCGACCTCAAGCAATGAGGTCCTCGGATTCGGATTTGGATTCTATGTCAGTGGCCTGTTGCAGCGCAAAGGTTCTGTGATCCCTGGAGGTCTTTGAATTCATCGTCAACAGCGATGAGCTCCAGAGTTTTCAGCAGGGCAGACCTGCATGGATGGGCCCAGCAGAGGTTCTAAGTTGCCGGTTTGGCTCTTATGGTCGATGCAGGTTTTCTTTTGGAGCACATCCACAAAAGAAGCCAAAAGGTTCCTAAACTTTCAGATCTTCTTTTGAAAGGTTCCTTGAGAGCCAGAAAGGGTCCAAAGCCCCAGCTAAGGGTTCAGAAGCTCTAATTTGCCTGTTACTGTTCTTGGACTCCAGCTCTCATAATGCACCTGGTCAATCCGTGAAAAAACACTACCTGTTGATGCTCAAGGGGTTCACTCCTTATCATTGAAGACAGACAAAGTCTGTCTTGTGTGGAGCCTTTAAAAGGCAGCAGGTGTAGTCCTTCTGAGTGCAGTCTTCTGTTGTATAGTCCAAGGGTCCCGCAGGGCAGCCCTTCTTCTTCATATGTTTCAGACAGGGATCTAAAGGGCTCCTGCAGATCTCCCATATTTATTCTACATTCTGGGCTGGCAAAAGGGGGGCTCCCCAACCATTAGGGTTCAGCTTGCCATCCTCTGGTGTGACCACTTCCAGGGAAATGAGGAATATTGTTGACCCATAATGCATATTTCCTTCAAAAATAAAAATGAAGAAATTCTCTCCTTGGAGTGCAGGTCTGGCTAATCCAACCCAGTCTAGTCTTATTAGGGGGACTCCGATCTGGCTGTGGATCAAAGAAGTTTGGGCTGGCCTAGGTCCAGTGACATCTGTGCTTTAACTTTTAAAGTCCAGTTTATCCCCCAGCCCCCTTCCTGTCCTTGCTTCTCCAGGAAACAGATCACCTTAAATCAAATGGCTGTATTATTTCATCCCCAGGCCTCTTCACACCTACTCAGTGAGCAGCTTGCCTCAGGCTGTAAGAGGCTAACCAACCAGAAAAGGTTTTTAAAGGCCTCCTTAAGGTAACTACAGGCTAGTAAGTTCTAATGCTACTTTCCTGTAATACTTATAATGAATCTACCATTGGTAAGTTGTTGGATTTATTGTAACTATAATTTTGACACTTTGAATGACATTGTTAGTTAACTCCAATCAAACGTTAGACTTTATTAAAGTTTAATAAAGCTTTCCAATGTTAGCCTGAGTGGCTAGCAGCACTACAATTGGGAAAACCATTTAATTGTGGCATTGTGTAAAAGTCTTCTGCATGAATAATTGATTAGTTTTATTATAATGCTGCACTGTATTAATGACACTTTTGCTTCTATAGCTCAATCACATCCGAATAAAGAATGATTGACTGACCATTTCTGACAGTGACAGGAAGGTACCCTGCTTTTAAATATTAAGTAAGTCATCCCTAACTGGTACGTGCAAAATGTGTACTTTGCATGTTCTTAAAGTGACTGCCCCCAAACCTATTTCCCCTGTAAAGGAGTATTTTGAACCCTATAAGAAAAACTAAACTAAAGTAACATTAAAATACTGTTTTGCTAACTGATGTGGAATAGCTGCATACATTATTCAATCATTGTTTTTAATATTTCCTAAAATTCAATTCAATGATGAAGTTGGAGTTTCAATAAAGATATCGGAAACGCTACTTTCCAACATTTAGACTTTGCTTGTCTGAGTTCCAATAGGCTAATTTGCATGAGTGTTTCAACAGCTGCCCCTTCAGGGCTTTTTCCTTAATGAGGTCTGAAAACTGCAATTAGTGCCGAAACAATGGCTTGGGGCTTTTGGAATGAAGGCCTGGGTGTAAAGAATGTAACTTATTTTCACTCAGTAAGGGCATTTGGAGAGGGAGAAGCACGCAAATGCATGATTAAGTGCACAAGGCTATCCAGAGAGGACTGACCTTTCAATGTGAGGGCACACTGTAGCCATCTTGAAACCATCCCAGTGGGAGAAGGAGCTATTCCCAGACATAGTTTAATGTGATTGAGGATGACTAGAAAGCTAATTCCCTAGCTGCCCCTCTGGCTGGGCCACAAACTACATTCAAGGGCCTGAAGGTTCTGTCATTTTGGATTTCCCTAGAAATAGTTCACTATGGGATAGATTGCAGTAAGGCAAATCGAATAAAGTGGAAAGGTTCGCCCATGGAAACTTTTTGCCCCTTGACTATGGAATGCCCAGGAGCCATCGCCCCCCACTGGCAAGTGATGTCCACAAAAGTAACATCTCATCCCAGGCTCCAGAAAACACTTTCCGGCCCTGTGGAAGAACAACAGAGATCTGGACTCTTCTGTGACTCCTATAGATATCAGAAGGGCTGCACTTGATCTCACGTCAAGGACTGAGAAGCAGATTCTAAGGGTCGGCACAGGGACACAATAAGGTTCAAGAGACCTTTTCCTTAAATAACCAGTTACAATTGGACCTGGACTGGACCCTGATGGTGAACTTTGCTGGAGTGAGCCCTGGCTTCTAAGAGTTTTCTATGAGGTCTTGGGAGCCTTAGAAGTGACCAAAGGAGTTTCTCCAGTAAATATTCCAGACCTCCAGAGCCTCAATGGGACTCATGACAAAGGAATCTGATTCAAGACGACTTTATCGGATACAGCTTCAGGTTTGCCCCACTGGAGGATTTTGAGCTCCACAAAAGAGCTTAATGAGCGTGATACTCTGTCAAAATATTGAGGATATTGAATCTGCTGTAGTCATAGTGTACAATGCACTTGCAAAGCACTTGTAGATGACAGGAAATTTGCCCCTTTCTGAGGTATTCTCCTATCTGCCAAACTATAAATATCTAAAGGTAGAAAACTTCACCCGTGGGGCCACAAAAATTATCCGACTGATGAGAGTACTTCAGAGGTCATTCAATTTGAATCTTCCCGCTCAGAATCTATCTCAACAAAAACAGTGGCTTTAATGGACCTTTCTTAACAGCTGTCCAACTTCGAGAAGACTCGCCAGATACAGCATTCAACATTGCCCCACTGGAGGAGAACTACTTCCATGAAAAAGTCTAGGTCTGATGGTAAATATTTTGACAGGAATGATTCAACTGGTGGATTCAAACTGCACTCAGTCGCAGCAGCCTGAAATTGCACCTTGGTCCCGGTTGGTCAGTAGTAAACAGTGACTTCTGTTCAGTGATTTACTTTTTCTTTGCATTTTTGGCAATAAATATTTATGAAGCCATATTGCTTGTTTCCTTTATTCACGTTAAATCATTCTGTGTCGTTTTTGCTAATTACATATTCTCTCTTTACAAATTGATTGTTGTTTTATTTTATTGAGTGTTTCAACAGCTGCCCCTTCAGGGCTTTTTCCTTAATGAGGTCTAAAAACTGCAATTAGTGCCGAAACAATGGCTTGGGGCTTTTGGAACGAAGGCCTGGGTGTAAAGAATGTAACTTATTTTCACTCAGTAAGGGCATTTGGAGAGGGAGAAGCATGCAAATGCATGATTAAGTGCGCAAGGCTATCCAGAGAGGACTGACCTTTCAATGTGAGGGCACACTGTAGCCATCTTGAAACCATCCCAGTGGGAGAAGGAGCTATTCCCAGACATAGTTTAATGTGATTGAGGATGACTAGAAAGCTAATTCCCTAGCTGCCCCTCTGGCTGGGCCACAAACTACATTCAAGGGCCTGAAGGTTCTGTCATTTTGGATTTCCCTAGAAATAGTTCACTATGGGATAGATTGCAGTAAGGCAAATCGAATAAAGTGGAAAGGTTCGCCCATGGAAACTTTTTGCCCCTTGACTATGGAATGCCCAGGAGCCATCGCCACCCACTGGCAAGTGATGTCCACAAAAGTAACATCTCATCCCAGGCTCCAGAAAACACTTTCCGGCCCTGTGGAAGAACAACAGAGATCTGGACTCTTCTGTGACTCCTATAGATATCAGAAGGGCTGCACTTGATCTCACGTCAAGGACTGAGAAGCAGATTCTAAGGGTCGGCACAGGGACACAATAAGGTTCAAGAGACCTTTTCCTTAAATAACCAGTTACAATTGGACCTGGACTGGACCCTGATGGTGAACTTTGCTGGAGTGAGCCCTGGCTTCTAAGAGTTTTCTATGAGGTCTTGGGAGCCTTAGAAGTGACCAAAGGAGTTTCTCCAGTAAATATTCCAGACCTCCAGAGCCTCAATGGGACTCATGACAAAGGAATCTGATTCAAGACGACTTTATCGGATACAGCTTCAGGTTTGCCCCACTGGAGGATTTTGAGCTCCACAAAAGAGCTTAATGAGCGTGATACTCTGTCAAAATATTGAGGATATTGAATCTGCTGTAGTCATAGTGTACAATGCACTTGCAAAGCACTTGTAGATGACAGGAAATTTGCCCCTTTCTGAGGTATTCTCCTATCTGCCAAACTATAAATATCTAAAGGTAGAAAACTTCACCCGTGGGGCCACAAAAAGTATCCGACTGATGAGAGTACTTCAGAGGTCATTCAATTTGAATCTTCCCGCTCAGAATCTATCTCAACAAAAACAGTGGCTTTAATGGACCTTTCTTAACAGCTGTCCAACTTCGAGAAGACTCGCCAGATACAGCATTCAACATTGCCCCACTGGAGGAGAACTACTTCCATGAAAAAGTCTAGGTCTGATGGTAAATATTTTGACAGGAATGATTCAACTGGTGGATTCAAACTGCACTCAGTCGCAGCAGCCTGAAATTGCACCTTGGTCCCGGTTGGTCAGTAGTAAACAGTGACTTCTGTTCAGTGATTTACTTTTTCTTTGCATTTTTGGCAATAAATATTTATGAAGCCATATTGCTTGTTTCATTTATTCACGTTAAATCATTCTGTGTCGTTTTTGCTAATTACATATTCTCTCTTTACAAATTGATTGTTGTTTTATTTTATTGAGTGTTTCAACAGCTGCCCCTTCAGGGCTTTTTCCTTAATGAGGTCTAAAAACTGCAATTAGTGCCGAAACAATGGCTTGGGGCTTTTGGAACGAAGGCCTGGGTGTAAAGAATGTAACTTATTTTCACTCAGTAAGGGCATTTGGAGAGGGAGAAGCATGCAAATGCATGATTAAGTGCACAAGGCTATCCAGAGAGGACTGACCTTTCAATGTGAGGGCACACTGTGTTTATTGGCATCAGATCTTGAGTGACAGCAACTCCCAGAAACATTCTTCACAGACCTTCAATGACAGGCGTACCTTTAGCTTCACATAAGCTCAGCCTAAAGTGTACCTATCTCCTGTTAGGAATATTAATATATTTCACCTACATGTTCTGACAGAGTAGATGAGTAATGAGTACATTCATGTACTACATTCTTTTAAATTTCACTATCTGTACTGTGGGCTTCAAATGTAACACCTTGTGAGTCTATTGCATGTTTTGAGGATGGAGTCTCTTCATCTAATTCATATGAAACAATTGTTTTTCTGGTGAGAATATGCGTGTATGTGTAAAAAGACACTTGTCAGCTAGAGTTGAAATTATCTTTACAGGTTAAGGAACTAACAATACCTTATCTCTCCCACACACCATGGGGTTTAATGGATATGTTAATAGGAGAGTGAACAGGTGTGGGAATGAATATGCCATGTAGAAATATCCATCCACTGGCCACAGAGGAAAGAAATCTTTTTCATTTGCTTTCAATTGCACCAGCTTAGAACTCCGTGCTCCCTCCTCCCCTCTGCACTCTGAAACAATTCCTTCTACAGGGTTTCCAGATGAAGGTGCATTTCTTCTATTTTAGTGGCATTTCCACCATCAGCTATATAAAGAGGTACTATTTTCTTGTTGAACGAGTCTCTTTCACATCAGCCTCTGATACTGTAGGATAACAATGTTCCTCTTTCTAGATTTTAAATTGCCACTGCAAATGTGACCTATTTTGATTGCAGACGATATGAAACTGTTATGCAAAGACACATAATAAAACCAATAAGAGAAAAGAAAACAAAAACATAATTGTGGACATAGAGTACAAAAAGATCCTGTCAGGCACCACAGTTAATTAAAACATTGTCAAACAGCAGGACAGACAGTTCAAAAAGCTTTACTTTGAATTGCACAAATTTCACTTTTTCTGTCAGGCTAGCTCAATATGAAACATTCTTTCAGAGTTTGAATGTTATTCGAGTTAAATAACCTTCAAGTGTAGGGCTTTCACAGGCCTTCATATTTCGGAGAGGTAAAATAATTAAGCATTAATACCTATACTTGTGGGCAATAACGGCTGTTAATTACCCTCCCAGCCTTAATGGCCCTGTACAGCAGGTAGGCATGCATAACAAAGGTGTGCGATAAACAACCATTAGTGGCGTGCAAGCAGGTGCACTAAAGTTATTGTCACTCTCTATTCTCCCCCACAGCCCAAAACGGAGAGAAATACGGGAGCAGGGGCTGCCTCTCACTTGAAAGTGGAGGTGAAAAAAGGCCCCCTTCTCTCGTGGCGCTGTTTCTTTCAATTTTGAAGTTACCAGGTCAGGCAGTGGTGAGCAGGCTCCTCCCCTTGCTTTTTCTGACAGAGGTTCACAGCCAAGGAAAGCTAGAAAAACATAAACACATTCAGTTTTTGCATTCATTACTTCTCTCTCCTTCATAAACAAAAAGTAGCGAGTACTCATTTTAATAGTGGCAGATTTAGGTCTCATTGGGCAAAGGACAACAAAGATATGTTTTTAGTTTTAACATGTGAATCTCTATTGGCAAAATGATAAAAGCTGGATTGTGGAATACTGTACTAAACTGGCTTGTAGTCTAATTGGCTGATTTGTTCCAAAGCATAATTGAATCATATTAGCTGAAATCCCTCTGAAACAGAACCAGGTGTCAGCTATAATGTTCCCTTCAATTTTCTTTGTGAATATCAACATACCTATAGAATAATGGAGGAAAACAAAATAAATAGGTATTTAACAATCATTAGAACATTTTGTGCAGGTCAAAATGGTGCACATAGCATTACATGTTCTCATTATGAGAATAAAATACCCCAATTTAATGAAAGAAAGCGTTTGTATTGCTTGCAAACATCAAGAGTGAGAAGCCAAAGTTAAACATCACAGTGGGAGAGCCAATGATGCACTATACATAAGTGGGCAGACCAGACCTGTACAGAGTACTCCACAGCTCATCATGCAGACCACAAAGAGAAAAAACAAAAAGGCATTCATCCCACGTCCTTTGGTCAGGCCATCAATGGGGGTTTAGATTACACTCTAGCATTGTGAAGGAACTGTGGTGTAAGAAATACTGCATCCCATCCTTGCCAATTGGCCTGGGAGGATTAATTTATCCATGATCTCCCTAATCCAATCAGGGCCCCTTTGTTCAAAGTAAGGGCCTTCCCAATTCTGCATCCTGTCCCTTCCTCAGTAAATTTTCTTGACCTTGCCCAAAGTCCAGGGACAGCGTCCCCACATTACTGCATCATGCCCTTCACTACAATTCACCCACATGTTATTTGTGGTCTTGTTGAGTTATATCTTCCTCTACCAAGCTATTTCATTCTCCTTCAACTTTTATCAAAGTCAGGGTTAGGATTTTAACCTACCTCCAGAAGCTTCCTATCACTGAGATCACATCTCAAAGGCTTTGTCTAACCTAAGGGCCAGGAAGCAAGGTTGCAAGAGATGACAGTAGGGAAAGTGACAGCTAGCCCGCAGTCACAATCATAATAGTTACTGTTTTTCTTATTCAGCAAAACCTTTCCATTGAAGGAGACCTAAGACAGCTGACACCAGTGCTGTTGTCTGACCTGTTTGCAGTTGTGACTAGGAAACTGGCATAGCTGTCTGGTTGCTAGGCTTTTATGGCTTTACACCCTTTTTTGGACAAAGAGGACCAGGAAATCTGTCAGGTGTCTAGGGAAACAAAATCAAATGAAACTGGCAACTTACTTGCAGACCTTGAGGAAGGAGGGGCTGCATAGGTTTGTGGAATGATTAACTTTCAGCCCACTCTTTGGCAAGGTGGGGAGGGACCAAACATGTCCCCTGTCTTGGACAAGGCCTAAGGATGATAAACTTAAATTCTAAGTGAGCATGAAATCCACTGTAGACAATTAAAAAATAACCGATTTCTCTGTTGAACTTTTATTCCACAAAGAATGTTAAAAGGTACAACAAATTGCTAAAAATTAAAAAGTGTTTCTCTTTGTTCTTTTGTGATCACTAGTGATGTCTGTGAAGACACTGAGACATCACAAACAAAAAGAAACATTGTTAAACATGTTGAAATAAGACAAAACTGTGATAGAGACAAAGAACCTCATTACGAGTTAGGCAGTCCAAGGACCGCCTAAACGAGTTTGGTGGTCCATGGACTGGGAAACCCATGGTGGCAGTGAGACCACCACACTCCTGGCAGTCTGGCCACCAGAATATGATCCTGGTGGTCGGACTGCCAGGAGACCACAGCCACTGCCAGGATCAGGGATCCAGATGAGTTAATGGCACTTCAAGTTGTGATCAGCCACGGTGGTGCCCATGGCAGCACCGCCGTGCTGATCATTACTTCACTTTCTGAAGGGGCCCCACCCATAAAAGGCTGATGGAAAGCCAGTGCTGGGGGACCATATCGTGGGCAGTGCAGGGGCTCTCCAGCCAGCACCCTCGGAATGCGCACTGTGTGCAATGCAGACAGTGTGCATTCTGAGGGTGCTTGCGTGTGACAGCATTGACCCGCCTCACTGTTTCCACAGGGCAATGCCACCAAAAATCGTAATTAGGCACATAGTTTGCACTATTAACAGTGTTCACTTTTTAATTTTCTCTAATCTTTCACTTTGAAAAAATATTTTCTTTCTGGTATTTGATCTCAGTCGCAAGTTGTTTTGCTCACCAGCCTTGAGGGATGTTTGTTGCCTCCCACCTGACCCAAGATTGGAGGAATTCAAGGCTCTGGCAAGCCAATTCAACTTACTCCATCCTTGCTTATTGCCTTGAATTGAACTACTGCATTCATTTTAAACTTTCTTTTCCTGGAGCAGTGGCATTTGCCCTACTATCGTGTTTGTAATGGGGAACAGAACACAGTGGTAGCTGGCACATTTGCTAGTTCACCTTATCATGCAGAAGGATGTATGACAAGGAGGATCAATGCAGTAATTGCCATCACTAGCTCTAGGCAATAATGAACTTGATGAGTTTAGAGCAGTGTTTCCCAACCTGTGGTCCGGGGACCCCTGGGGGTCTGCAAAGCCTCCTCAGGGGGTCCTCCACTGCTTGAAAGATTAATCAATATTAACAGATTAGGTCCCCGACTTTCATGAATGACTTAGTGGAGGATCCCCAGACTCCGTTAATGGTTCAGTGGGGGTCCCTGGGTTCCAGTAATCCTAAAGTGGGGCTCCACAGAAGTCAACATCACTGGACCCACATGGTAGTTAACGTCAATGGCCTCTTTGCAGTATTTAACATCAATGGTCGAGGCATCAATAAACATAAATGGCCGGTACAATTAATGAGCATTAACAGATCTTGGTCACCTTAAGCATTAAGTGCCCATGGCAGTATTGAACATCTGTTGCTCCATTATTGAACATTAATAACCTCTGGCATTATTTAAAAACATGGCCCCTGCAATACTGGACATCAATGGCCACTGACAGTAACGTACATCACTAGCCAGAGGATCAGCGTTCTGCAGTCCATGTTTGGATGCCCAATGCATGTATTCTGCTCATTTTCAGTGCCTGAAACAACAACAGTTACATTGAATGTCCCGAAAGAGGAAAATCAAAAGATTTCCCCATTCAGTTCTTCAGCAGTGCCATTGATTCACCTCAGCACATCCTGCAAGCAGAAATAAAGCAAGCTTATTTCTATTATTAGAGGCATCAGTCTTTGCTGTAGCTTTACCCAACAGTGAAGGGCAATCGGAAGTTCAATATTTCCTTGGAGAAGAAAAGCTATGTTTTCAAGCAAACTGCTCAATACAACTGGCAAATAACTTACAATTAATTTACCTGATGTTTATGTCAATATCAGAACATTTTCTACTAGTACACATGATCAGATTTTAGAGGATCTAATGGCTAGAATATGCAAATATATTGATACAGACAAATTGGAAACTACATTTTTAAAACTAATAATACAGATGACAATTGTCACAGATGACAAGCTTAAATGGTGGGGGGCAGCGCAGCAAAGTGACGTGCTGCACTGCCCTCCGCCAAATCCCTGTAAATTTGGCCCTAGATGTACTTAAGTAGTGAAATATTTGAACTGAACTCAGGAAGTGGGCATGAACAAGAGACGACATGGAACTAAAGAGGTACATTTGTTGTTCTCTCATTCCTCTCTTAAAAGTGATGTATGAATGGTCATTCTTTATTTTCTAATAACGAGATTGAATGTGCACAGGCCTTGGATATAGACATTATGGCATATGTAGTAAAGAAACCAGTTAGGGTGTGATCACATGTTTTAATGGTTCAGGGCAGAACCGTCCATGTTCCAAACAGAGCGGCATGCACTATTTTCCTAAGAAAGTTAGAATCCGTTCTACGGAAACTGTATAGGAAAGTGGTGTGACATTTATCTGCATTTCTACCTGTTAGGCATAAAAAAAAATAGAACAGTATTTTAAGCATTTTCGTCTTTTTAGCATATGCGGTTAACACATTTTTTAAAGCCAGGATGTGAGGCCCAAATAGGAATTGTCAGCATACTCAAAATCATACTATGTATAAATGAGTTAAATAGGAAATAAGTGATTAAAGCAGTAAGGATGTTTGTACTTGTAATAATGTTTATGGCTAGTCATAAATGGTCCAATACATATAATTTGATGGAGAGCAGGGTGGTTCCCAGTGCTGGTAAATGATGCACATGTATTCAATGGGATCGAGAGCACGGGTTTTGTAGAAATGCTGAGATGCACGAGCACAGAAGCCCTTTATTTATATTCTATACAGAACTGACTGACTGTCATTTACACAATCAAAAGCAAAATCAGCTGTGGTCCGGTCACCACTGTCCTAATGACTTACCCTAAAAGGATATATTTTTTAAGAATACCAATTTGCTTTCCAGAATGATCTCGGTTTTATTGGCAAGGTATTAATTATAATGTAATTCATTGCACCAAATAATGGAATTACATTTTTAATCAAGAATATTGAATATTGATCAGTTTGAGAAGTATGCTTTGAAATGAGAAATACGTCCTAATATCTCATTGACCAAGCTATGAAGGAAAGCACTATTGATTTATCATTCCTTCGTTTAATCCCAGGTAAAGCTTGAGTGATTATTTGACTTTGCGTTATCTGAACATATATTATCAATCTTGTCATGTCGCACGTAAGAGTCATAGATAATGGAATGTCAAGGAGCCAATCTCCTTCTCCGAGAAGGCCTAAAATAACAATGCTGGTGAAGCATTGCTGCAATTAAACTGTTCGAGAGAGACATTGTACTCCTTTAATTCATGCCAATAGGGTCCCCTTCACCACCATACAGAGGCCATATTAAAGAACGTGCCCCAGGGAGGTGTAATGGGCATGTGTGCCCGCTTTGAGGAACCCCCATGGCACTTTGGTATTACAGAAGGGGCCACAGATGCTTGTGCGGCCCCTTTTGTAATACTGATAGTTCTGGTGCATATGTAGCACCACCTCTATCTCAACAGGGTGTTCTCTCATTTGCGTGGGGGCGTGTGGCATTATTCAAACGAGGGAATTTTTTTGCCACTGTACCTGCGCCATATTATGGATGCAGGTGCAAAGACACAGAAAGTCAGTGCACCCTCTGATGGGAGCCCTCTGGAGAGGGAACTGGACCCCCTACACATCACCCTACAACTGGGTGCAGTCACCCATGACACCAGTCTGCAGGGGGATCTCTGTCCCCACACTAATGTGCAGGCGGGTGCCGCCTAAACTGTGAAACAAGGAGCAGCTTGGAAGCAGCCTCTCTGTATGTCTTTTGAATGCACTGCCCCTAACTCAGTCCAACTTCATGTGTGCCCTAAGGGAAGTACTTTCATTGTTATCTGTCACACTATTGATGTTTGGCCCGGTGCACCTCTTTAAAGGTACACCATTGTGCAAACATTAACAGTGTGCCTGATTCATAAAACGGGCTGAGGAGACTAATTACTGATCTTCCATTATTCACAGTCATTGTGAGGAGTAAGAAAAGTGCATTAAAGATGTCTGTCTCAGAGGTGACTCATGGTAAAGTAGCAGGTATTGCCAAATCACCAATCAGTGATGTCATGGAATGCACTGTTAAACCACCTGGGGCCCTATTATCAAGAATGCCCCCTCTTTGTGCACCCCTGGAAAAACTTTGATATTACAGAGGGGGCAACAGACGCTTGTTTGTTGCCTTCTGTCATACAGATAGCATTGGTGTACATGTAGAAACAGTGCTATCATTAGAGGGTGTTCCCTCATTTGCAGGGGGCTAGTCTCTGCGCCCGTGCCATATTTTGGGAGTGGGTGCAAACGCAAACATGCCTTTAGGAGGAGCCCTGAAAGTGTGTCAAACAAAGTTGGTGGACTTTCAGTACACCTCTTAAAGGCAGCCCTCAGAAGGGGAGAAAGTGGTTCCCGTGGACCCTTTAGGCATTACCTTGTGGTAACGTGCAGTCATTTACTGCATGCGCCTGCAAGAGGATCTCTGGCTCCCCTCTTGAAAGTGCACGTGGGTTGCCCCCTGCACAGTGAAACATGGAGCTGCTTTGAAGCAGCTGTTCTGTATTTCACCTGAAATCACTGCCCTCAGGGCAGCCGCAAAACACAGGCATTCAGGCCCTGATTGATAATTTTTTTTGCGCTGCATTTTGCATCAAACAATGATGCAAATGTGGCACAAAAAATTATAAATCAGGGTCTGAATGCAAAAGCGGCGCAAACGTACAAAATACAATTGTATTTTGTAAGTTTATGCCGCTTTGCGTAAAAAAATGATGCAAATGCAGCGCAAAAAAACTATAAATCAGGGCCTCAGTTTAATAGGGTACTGTTGGACCTGGCTTTTTGACAGGGTCATCCCCAAACTTTTTGCCTTCCTCCTTTTCTTTTTCTGACCTCATTTTTGCTGGTTTTTAGACTCTGCGCACTTTACCACTGCTAACCAGTGCTAAAGTGCATATGCTCTCTCCCTTAAAACATGGTAACCTTGAATCATACCTGATTGGACTATTAATTTACTTATAAGTCCCTAGTAAGGAGCACTTTATGTGCATAGGGCTGGAAAATTAAATGCTACTAGTGGGCCAGCAGCAATGGTTGTGCCACCCACTTAAGTAGCCCCTTTCCATTGTCTCGGGCCTGCCCTTGCAAGGCCTGTGTGTGCAGTTTCACTACCACCTCGACTTGGCATTTAAAAGTACTTGCCAAGCCTAGAACTCCCCTTTTTCTACATATAAGTCACCCTTAATGTGTGCCCTAGGTAACCCCTAGAGCAGGGTGCTGTGTAGGTAAAAGGCAGGACATGTACCTGTGTAGTTATATGTCCTGGTAGTGTAAAACTCCTAAATTCATTTTTACACTACTGTGAGGCCTGCTCCCTTCATAGGCTAACATTGGGGCTGCCCTCATACACTGTTGAAGAGGCAGCTGCTGATCTGAAAGGAGCAGGAAGGTCATATTTAGAATGGCCAGAATGGTAATACAAAATCCTGCTGACTGGTGAAGTCGGATTTAATATTTCTATTCTAGAAATGCCACTTTTAGAAAGTGAGCATTTCTTTGCACTTAAATCCTTCTGTGCCTTACAATCCACGTCTGGCTGGGCTTGGTTGACAGCTCCTTGTGCATTCACTCAGACACACCCCAAACACAGGGTACTCAGCCTCACTTGCATACATCTGCATTTTGAATGGGTCTTCCTGGGCTGGGAGGGTGGAGGGCCTGCTCTCAAACAAAGGACTGCCACACCCCCTACTGGGACTCTGGCAGACAGGATTGAACTGAAAGGGGACCTGGTGCACTTCTTAGCCACTCTTTGAAGTCCCCCCCCACTTCAAAGGCACATTTGGGTATAAAACAGGGCCTCTGCCCTACCTCATGAGACACTTGCTGGAGAAGAAACCTGAACCAGAAACTACATCCTGCCAAGAAGAACTGCCTGGCTGCTCAAAGGACTCACCTGTCTGCTTTCTACAAAGGATTGCTGCCTTGCTGTTGGCCTGCTGCCTTGCTGAACTCTTGTCTGGCTGTGAAAGTGCTCTCCAAGGGCTTGGATAGAGCTTGCCTCCTGTTCCCTGAAGTCTCAGGACCAAAAAGACTTCCCTCTTTCGCTTGGACGCTCCGTGCGCCAAAAAAATTTCGCCGCACAGCTTGTTCCGCGGCGAGAAAAACGCTGCACACCGACGCGACGCTCTTGGGACAACCGAAAATCCGACGCACGGCTTCGCAAGGACAACGCCGCCCGACCTCTAGAGGAGAAATCGACGCGACGCCTACCGTGAGATCGTAATTTCGACGCGCAGCCCCGCAGAACGACGCGCAGCCGAAAAACAAGCAGGAAAATCCACGCACAGACCCGGGACATCTGGTAATCCCCGCGATCCACGAAAAGAGACTGTCCGCGCGCCGGAAAACGACGCACGACTTCCCCGCGTGAAAAAATAACGACGCAAGTCCGTGTGTGCTAAGGAGAAATCGACGCACACACCCTTTTTCCACGCACCTCTTCTTTTGTGGCCCTCTGAGGAGATTTTTCCACGCTAAACCAGGTACTTGTGCTTGAAAGAGACTTTGTTTATATTCTAAAGACTTAAGACACTTTATATCACTTTTCAGTGATATCTCTACAATTTCCCATTGCAACTTTATTCTTTTTGACCTACAATTATCCTGATAAATATTATATATTTTTCTAAACACTGTGTGGTGTATTTTTGTGGTGCTATATGGTGGTATTGTATGATTTATTGCACAAATACTTTACACATTGCCTTCTAAGTTAAGCCTGACTGCTCGTGCCAAGCTACCAGAGGGTGGGCACAGGCTGATTTTGGATTGTGTGTGACTTACCCTGACTAGAGTGAGGGTTCTTGCTTGGACAGAGGGCAACCTGACTGCCAACCAAAAACCCCATTTCTAACATTGGTGATCAGCGGTGAGGATAGGACTTGTATTTGTGCAGTGACATACAGTAGCTAAGTATTTCACTACCTACCCACAGTTGAAGGTCAACTTGGTTTTTATCTCTTTTTGCAAATCCGTTTTTTTTTTCCTGACAATTTTCAAAAACTAAATCCTCACTCAACATGTCTCTGACTGGGTCTCAGACAGGGGACTTTGACCTAGTCCAGTTGGATACATATACGGTCAAACAACTAAGAGGATTCTGCAGGGCATTGAGGGTACCCACCCAAGGGGCTTCCAGAAAGGAGGACTTTCAAGTGGCGCTGAAGGCCTGGGCAGAAGCCCATTTAGAGGATGATGAGGAAGAGGAGCCAGAAAATGGCCCCTCAGAGGAATTTTCACTATCTGTGGATGGTGTTACTACTGCAATTGTGCACCCTTCCAAATCAGGGAGCAGTGTCTCGGTGCAAAGCCTGACCGCAGAGGAAAGGAGAGAAGAAAGGGAGTTCCAATTGCAAATGGCAAAACTGAAAATTGAGGCTCAACAGGAGGAGAGAAGGGCAGAAAGAGAAGCCAAACAAGCTGAGGCTGAAAGAGCAGCCAAACAGATTGAAGCTGAAAGAACAGCCAAACAAGTGGAAGCTGAAAGAGCAGCCAAACAGGTGGAAGCTGAAAGAGCTTTGGCTGAAAAGAAACTATTGTTGGCTCATGAACTGAGTCTCAAGGAGCTGGAGATCAAGGCAAGACAGTCTGAATCCAGCAATAATGGTGGCAGCATACTGACAGGATCTGCTGGAGAAAAGAAGGTTCGTATACCCCAAAATGTGGTGTCCAGTTTTGTGGTGGGAGATGACATAGATAAATGGTTAGCTGCTTATGAAGTTGCACTAAGGGCTCATGAGGTTCCTGAAGGGCAATGGGGGGTAGCTATGTGGGGTTATGTACCGCCATTGGGGAGGGATACACTCCTCACATTGGATCAACCTGATCAAAACACATACCCACTTCAGAAAGCCACTTTACTTGCCAAGTTTGGGCTGACCCCTGAGGGATACCGTCAGAGGTTCAGGGACAGCACCAAACAAACCACACAAACATAGGTAGATTTCTTTGACTTCTCCAGTAAGGCACTGAATGGATGGGTGCGGGGCAACAAAGTAGCTGATTATAAAGGTTTATATGACTTGATTCTGAGAGAGCATATGCTTAATACTACTTTTACAGAGTTGCGCCAGCACTTAGTGGATAGTAAGCTGACTGATCCCAGGAAGCTTGCTGAGGAGGTGGACCTCTGGGCAAGCACCAGAGTGTCCAAAAAGGTATCTGAGAGTGACCCCGAGAAGGGTAGTTCCGGTTCCCCCCAACAAAGTGAGGGGGAAGTAGAAATGACCCAGACGAGTCCCAGAGTAAGGGGGGAAGAAAGGGTTCCCATACCTCATCTGAGAAACAGGGTGGGGGTTCTGGTGGGTAGTGGCCCAAAGCATCCCATTCCCAACCCCGCTGCTTTGAGTGTTCCCAGATAGGACACAGGAAGGGGGACTCTGTCTGTCCAAAGAACTCACCCAATATTGGGACCTCTACAGGGGTGGCCCATGTGGCCTTAGGGGAATGTAGTTCTTAGGGGCAGGTCGTAGATCATGCCTTCATCTCCTTTAGTTGGGAGGTGGACTCAGAGGGTAAACTGGTGATCCCTGAGGGTGGGAGTCGTCACTTCCACCAGGTGGGAGTGAATGGGATCCCAGTCACCGCTCTGAGAGACACAGGGGCTAGTCTTACCATGATTGTGGAGAGACTAGTGTCACCAGAGCAGTACACCGGACAGGTGTGTAAAGTGACTCCAGCCATTGGGGAAGATTTCTTCCGCCCCATGGCCCGGGTGTCCCTAGAGTGGGGTGGGGAGGTGACCCAGAGGCGGGTCATAGTTAGTCCCCAGCTGCCCATTGACTGCATTCTGGGGAATGAGTTTCCCTTAGTGTCAGGAGAGCTGAGAGGGCCAACCCCCAAGGGTGCCCTAACAGTACAGATGTCTGGCAGTACCACTCCCCAGAGGAGGGTATGTAAGCCCCGATGGGGAGGCACAGGGAGGAAGGACTCACCCCTGTCCTCTGTTCAGCCTCAGAGTACAGACCCTGGGCTGAGGGACCAGTATCAGGGATCCACCCTGGCCTGGTGAGAGTGGAGAAGGGGTGCAAGACCCCTGGGGTTACTACCCCCCATTCTGGGATGCTACAGGAATCCCTTGGGAGCTCCCTACCAGCCCCCCAGTTGGAGGAGAAGCTCAGCCAACGGCCCCCCTCAGGGTCTCCACCTAGCAGTGGATGGTCAGGGGCCTGGCTCATAACACTGACAGCTGTTAGTGGCATCTGTTGGTTTCTGTCCTTGTGGGCAGAGTTTTCCCTGGGTTGGGGACAGAAGTCAGACCCAAGGAATGGAATGGGCCACATCACTTTGTTGGCCATGGTGATACTGTCTGCATACTGGGATGCATCTGTAGGCAAATTAAAGTTAGGAGCTGAACAGATGGGGTCCTCAGGTGATGAGAAGGGTTCCCCATGGGCCAGATCAGTGGCCCCAGAGAGTATAGACAAAGAAGCCTCACTGAGTTCAGAAAGGCGTAGAACTGACGAGTGCCCCTGCAGTAGTGGGCCATTGTCCATGTTCTATCGCCTTAAGCCGGGAAGTCCATCAGAGTGTTGATTAGTCTACCCTGGCTTTAGGCTGGGAGGGGGTTATGTTGGACCTGGCTTTTTGACAGGGTCATCCCCAAACTTTTTGCCTTCCTCCTTTTCTTTTTCTGACCTCATTTTTGCTGGTTTTTAGACTCTGCGCACTTTACCACTGCTAACCAGTGCTAAAGTGCATATGCTCTCTCCCTTAAAACATGGTAACCTTGAATCATACCTGATTGGACTATTAATTTACTTATAAGTCCCTAGTAAGGTGCACTTTATGTGCATAGGGCTGGTAAATTAAATGCTACTAGTGGGCCAGCAGCACTGGTTGTGCCACCCACTTAAGTAGCCCCTTTCCCTTGTCTCAGGCCTGCCCTTGCAAGGCCTGTGTGTGCAGTTTCACTGCCACCTCGACTTGGCATTTAAAAGTACTTGCCAAGCCTAGAACTCCCCTTTTTCTACATATAAGTCACCCTTAATGTGTGCCCTAGGTAACCCCTAGAGCAGGGTGCTGTGTAGGTAAAAGGCAGGACATGTACCTGTGTAGTTATATGTCCTGGTAGTGTAAAACTCCTAAATTCATTTTTACACTACAGTGAGGCCTGCTCCCTTCATAGGCTAACATTGGGGCTGCCCTCATACACTGTTGAAGAGGCAGCTGCTGATCTGAAAGGAGCAGGAAGGTCATATTTAGTATGGCCAGAATGGTAATACAAAATCCTGCTGACTGGTGAAGTCGGATTTAATATTTCTATTCTAGAAATGCCACTTTTAGAAAGTGAGCATTTCTTTGCACTTAAATCCTTCTGTGCCTTACAATCCACGTCTGTCTGGGCTTGGTTGACAGCTCCTTGTGCATTCACTCAGACACACCCCAAACACAGTGTACTCAGCCTCACTTGCATACATCTGCATTTTGAATGGGTCTTCCTGGGCTGGGAGGGGGGAGGGTCTGCTCTCACACAAAGGACTGCCACACCCCCTACTGGGACCCTGGCAGACAGGATTGAACTGAAAGGGGACCTGGTGCACTTCTTAGCCACTCTTGCGGGGTACCTCAAGGCTCATCACTCAGCCCGACACTCTTCAATGTCTACATGAGCCCCCTCGCTAACATCGTACGCAAGCACGAGATCATCCTCACCTCCTACGCCGACGACACCCAACTTATACTCTCCCTCACCAAGGACCCCGCCAGTGCCAAGACCAACCTACAAGAGGGTATGAAGGACGTCGCAGATTGGATGAGGCTCAGCCGCCTAAAGCTGAACTCTGAAAAAACTGAAGTCCTCATCCTCGGCAACACCCCGTCCGCCTGGGACGACTCCTGGTGGCCCACGGCCCTCGGCACCGCACCGACCCCCGCAGACCACGCCCGCAACCTCGGCTTCATCTTGGACCCCCTTCTCACCATGACCAAGCAAGTCAACGCCGTGTCCTCCGCCTGCTTCCTCACCCTCCGCATGCTCCGCAAGATCTTCCGCTGGATCCCCGCCGACACCAGAAAAACCGTGACCCACGCCCTCGTCACGAGCCGCCTGGACTACGGCAACACCCTCTACGCTGGGACCACCGCCAAACTCCAAAATCGCCTGCAACGCATTCAAAATGCCTCAGCCCGCCTCATCCTCGACGTACCCCGCAACAGCCACATCTCCGCACACCTGAGACACCTGCATTGGCTCCCAGTCAGCAAAAGGATCACCTTCCGACTTCTCACCCACGCACACAAAGCCCTCCACGACAAGGGACCAGAATACCTCAACAGACGCCTCAACTTCTACGTCCCCACCCGCCCCCTCCACTCCTCTGGCCTCGCACTCGCCACCGTCCTTCGCATCCGACGCTCCACGGTGGCCAAGACCTGGAACTCCCTCCCCACCAGCCTCAGGACCACCCAGGACCACTCCGCTTTCCGGAGACTCCTAAAGACCTGGCTGTTCGAGCAGCGATAACCACCCCCTTTGTCCCTAGCGCCTTGAGACCCGCACGGGTGAGTAGCGCGCTTTATAAATGCTAATGATTTGATTTGACTTGATTTGATTTGATTTGAAGTCTCCCCCCACTTCAAAGGCACATTTGGGTATAAAACAGGGCCTCTGCCCTACCTCATGAGACACTTGCTGGAGAAGAAACCTGAACCAGAAACTACATCCTGCCAAGAAGAACTGCCTGGCTGCTCAAAGGACTCACCTGTCTGCTTTCAACAAAGGACTGCTGCCTTGCTGTTGGCCTGCTGCCTTGCTGAACTCTTGTCTGGCTGTGAATGTGCTCTCCAAGGGTTTGGATAGAGCTTGCCTCCTGTTCCCTGAAGTCTCAGGACCAAAAAGACTTCCCTCTTTCGCTTGGACGCTCCGTGCGCGAAAATTTCGACGCACAGCTTGTTCCGCGGCGAGAAAAACGCCGCACACCGACGCTGATCGACGCGACGCTCTTGGGACGACCGAAAATCCAACGCACGGCTTCGCAAGGACAACGCCGCCCGACCTCTAGAGGAGAAATCGACGCGACGCCTGCCGTGAGATCGTAATTTCGACGCGCAGCCCCGCAGAACGACGCGCAGACGGAAAACAAGCAGGAAAATCCACGCACAGACCAGGGACATCTGGTAATCCGCGCGATCCACGAAAAGAGACTGTCCTCGCGCCGGAAAACGACGCACGACTTCCCCGCGTGAAAAATAACAACGCAAGTCCGTGTGTGCTGAGGAGAAATCGACGCACACACCCTTTTTCCACGCACCTCTTCTTTTGTGGCCCTCTGAGGAGATTTTTCCATGCTAAACCAGGTACTTGTGCTTGAAAGAGACTTTGTTTATATTCTAAAGACTTAAGACACTTTATATCACTTTTCAGTGATATCTCAACAATTTCCCATTGCAACTTTATTCTTTTTGACCTACAATTATCCTGATAAATATTATATATTTTTCTAAACACTGTGTGGTGTATTTTTGTGGTGCTATATGGTGGTATTGTATGATTTATTTCACAAATACTTTACACATTGCCTTCTAAGTTAAGCCTGACTGCTCGTGCCAAGCTACTAGAGGGTGGGCACAGGCTGATTTTGAATTGTGTGTGACTTACCCTGACTAGAGTGAGGGTTCTTGCTTGGACAGAGGGCAACCTGACTGCCAACCAAAAACCCAATTTCTAACAGGTACACTTTCCCCATTTGCACCCAGCATGCCTGCTTTAAGGTCTGCCATGGTTCAAACAGACAATGGACGCCATTATGGTAATATGGGCCCATGATTCTGCAATTAATTGATGTATACAATGTTTGCTTTATAGTTAATAGTGACTACGTTACAGTTCTACGAGTACCATAATACTAAAGAGTGAGGGACAAAATAGCTGAGCATTACATATGTATCTTGTAGTGCCAATGTTTTGCCTGACTGCGATGTAACTGCTCATGATGCAGGTTTGTGCTACTACTGCCCAATATGATTTCTGTCAATACATGTGAATAAAGTAATCACTGCTTTCTGTCTGTTCTGACTCTGTGGCATGTGTGAGATACGTGCACTTCTCTTAGCCTCTTGTCCATGCTGTACCTTTACTCTGTAATGAATGAAGACTGCACTGTACATGTAGTATATGAACAACATGCACTTCCACTGGCTTTCTGTGTATGCTATTGTTTGGAAGGTGGTTTATTAGCAAGGTTGGTAGGTAACCACCTCAGGTAATAAGGCCACAACCACAATATATGGTCCAGTCAATGTCTCAATAAATTATCCTTTGCTCAACCCTTGATAGCTGGCAACAAGAAGACAGACTTAACTTAGGAGACAGGTGTACAAAGAATTTAAAACACCAATACATTATATAAGTAAGACACAGCACACAATAAAAATCCAACACTGATGTATAACAATAGGAAATATTTCTATAAGTAAAATGAAACCAAAATGACAACAATCTAATATACGGAACCAGAGCTATGACTTTTTAACGTTTAAAATTAAAATTAGTGATTAGGAGCAAATAGCGCTCAAAGGTTTAAAAAAGGTCACACTGGACTGGGACAAAGTCAAGAGTTCCATCCATCCACAATTTAACACTATTACATTTACTTCCAAAAGTGTTTTTGATGCAGGAAAGTGATCCACAGAACCAGCCAAGTGTTCAGAAACTCTGGTTTGTCTTTTGGGGTCTAGGTCTACAACTTCCACAATGCACCTGGTCAATCCTACGAAACCCCTACGAAGCTTGTCAGCTGGAGTTGTCCTTGTTTGTGATGATGCAGGTAGCCATTCTAGCAGTTTTCTACCTGTTGCTTATCAGGGAGTCCACTCATTTTCCTTTAATACAGGCAAAGTCATTTTGTTGTAAAGTCTTGTGAGTGCAGTAGGTGCAGTCCTTATGAGTGCAGTCCTCTCTAGTGCAATTCAAGGGTTCAGCAGTTCAGCCCTTTTTCTCCAGTACTCTCTTTTGGGTCTTTGGGTGTCCACAACACCAATCCAAGGTTCCAGAATCTCTGAGTTGCTCCTTGGGATGTCTGGACTACAATCCCCACATTGCACTTGCCCAAATCCTTAAACCTTAACTGAACACTGACCGCAGGGCTCTTCTGGCAGGAACTGATGCAGGTGACTTTTATAAGCTCCTTTATACCTATTGCTTACAGGAAGTCCATTCCTTCCACTCTGAAAGCAAGACAAAGTCCTTTTTGGGATGATGACAGAAGTGTGATGCAGATGCAGTAATTAAGAGTGTTCTATCTTTTGTCCAGCAGGACAGTCCTTCTTCTTCTTTTAGTTTCCAGGTGGAGATTTGAGTCGCTGGACAGCTCTTCCATATTTATCCAGTGTTGCTGGGTGGCAAGCAGGGGGGCACTATTGACAAATGGGGTGCAGGGTGATAACCAGAAATATAACAACTTCCTCCAAAGTGTGAACTATTCTTGCCCATGAAGCACTCTTCCGTCAAACCCCAAAATGGAGAAACTCTTTCCTGGAGGTTATGATATGGCTAAGCCATTGTACTGGTGTGACTAAGTTTCCCTAACACTCCCCTTTCAGCTTCCTTTCTTATTCAATTACTAGGGCTCCTTTATGGATGGGGATGCAGGGAGTAGGGTGAGCCTGTGTTCTGGCCGGTCATTCCCTCTTTGAAGACTAGTTGGCTACCCAGCCCCCTTCCTACCTTTTGCTCTGCAGCCTGCAGGTCTCCGCCCATCAGATGTCATTTTGTCTCTATGCAGGCTACTTCACACCTCCTTAAGACAGCTTGGCAGAGGCTGGCCAATCAGAGCAGGGCTGCTGGAAGGGTGTAGTTTAGCTCCTCAAAAAAGCAAGTTCTATAACTTATTTTCAGCGATAGTTATAATAAGTCTAACAGTGACAAGTTATTTGATTTATTCTATCATTGTAAGTATTTTAATGATATTTTTAGCTCATTCCTATCAATAGTTATACTTGAATAAAGTATTCCCATGTTAGACTATGGAGCCAATGGACTACAGTGGGGGAAAATGACAATTGGTAGTTTATCCCTCGCCAGGGCATAGAGAACATATTTTATAATGTCCCTGCGTATAGTTGCAAGGTACTCTACCCCTGTGGAGACCTTAGGGGTGACATATATTTAAAAATAAGGTAGGTTACGATTTGGAAGTACCTTTAATTCCAAAGTCAAATTTGCATATAAGTTACTGTAAAAGCAGCCAGCAAAGCAGTGCTGCCTTTAAAATGGCAGCAGGCACCAAAGCAGTGCTCCCTTAAATTCATTAAACCTGCTGGACCTCTAAACCTACATGGTCTACCACAGACTAGAGAGTTACAGGTAGGTTGTCATGCCAGTTTTATTTACAACAAATTATCATGTATGTTTAATCAGAGCACAGGCTCTGGGTCTGGTTAACAGAGCCCAGGGCACAATTAGAGTCAAAACCAGCATCCAGTAGTCAAAAATGGGGAGGAGAAAATGGGGAAGGTCTCTGCACAAAGTTCTGATTTCTCAAAGCTATTCATAATCTATGTGTGTTTCGTGAAGTTGTCAAAGTTGCTGCCTAGTTTCCATATACTATGACTGTGAGGTATCCTTTTACTGCTAATGCCTTAGGTGCACCAGGTATGTGCCTAACTGAAGCTTGAACTAATGCTGTCTATGGTGTGTATCCATTCTGGGTATGACTCTAAAGGGTTTGTGTTGCTGCCACACATGTCTGTGTATGTCTTTTTGTGTGCCTAATTGTTAGAGTCAACATGCACCACTATAACTTATGGTGTAAGAAAAGGTTGATCTAACAATTAAAAGACTGCACATTTTCAAAAACACTGACAACCCTCAATATTATTGTGGTCCATTAGAGCACACAATTGGAGGGGACAAAACTCTTCTACCTTCAATGATGTGTGTTGAATCCTTTATTTGTGTCCTTCTAGTGTATGAGTCTAATGTGGTTTACTACCCGTTGGTCAGATAACAGAATGCTATGATTGGAGGAGTAACAAAACCTCCTTATTTTATTGGCTTTCCAGAGGAAGCAGCTCTCAACAATGAAGCCATACACACTATACCAGTTGGCCTAGATCAAATACAATCTAACATAGCAGTCACCAAAGTCAGTAAATGTGAATTTCAACTTAAGGTATTTCTAGTATGAAGGACACTTTTTGAAATGCACAAGATAAATGATAAACTGCAAAATAAATCTTGCATGTGAAAGAAAACCTGGTGTCTTTAGCTATCACCATTCTTGAGTAATGGCCTCCAAACATTTACTGCAAATCTAGAGCTTATGTTCCATGGAAAACATGGAAAACCAAGGTAATTATGTCAAAATACGCACACACTGGCTTATCCACAGACAGCTCATTACTGAGCAGGTACAAAGAAATGCTCTGCTGATTACGTTGATGGTCAAACTCTCATCTTAAGCCAAAACAGCAATGTGTATCCTCAGAAGCAAATGTTCTGTATCTATATGTTGAAAGGCAACACACAACAGTGTGCAGTTGTGGAAGGATCACTGTGTTGTGTTCCAAAAAGCTGCATTTCAATTCATGGTCAATCATAGAGTAAAGCTAGATCAAGGATTTTGAACCACACTATCCTTGATTCATTTGGGTCTCCTGCATGAGATTATTTGTGAACCCTCTGTGATATCAGCTATTGGCATGTCACTTCTTACAGCAGTCCAGTGTTTTATTAGAAATATTTTAATTTGTGATGCTTCTTTGAAATATTACCTCAGTCCAATTTTTCGTTCTTCTTTTTTTCAACTCCTTTGAAATTTATTTCATTCTTTGTGATCAGACTCTCTAACTATTGTTTTGCTTTGCCTTTTCAGTTTCCTCTTGATTGCATTAGTTGGCTACATGTTTTGCTTGAAAGCTTTAACATCCCCTTGCTGTGTTTGTCGAATTAAGCTATGAGAGAGCATTTCTGTCTATTCTTAAAATTTCAGTATAGGAAATACTCAATTACACATTTGATTAATGGAAACTATCAGTAGGTAAAACACTGATCGTGTCTGCTGGCTTTCTAGTTTTGTTTGCATTATTCCTCCTATGTATATCTCTTTTTTCATTATTGTTGCTCGTGTCTCACTCAGATCATAACAGACTCTCAAATTAGCAGTAGATGTATTTCATTTGTTGAGATAGTCTTCAAATGATTTTGTTGTTCCATCCCACAAGATCATCAATCAATCAATCAGTTATGAATAAATATTCTGTTAAGCAGGCCACAGGAGGATCTTTTGCATTGGTTCTTCATTACCTTCTCCCAGAGAATTTCATTCTCCTACCAGCCCATTGTTAGATTTGTGCAGATGGGGAGAAGGAAATTCCCATGGCTGTTCCGCTCTTCTATTTGAACACTTCAATATTTTATTTCAAAGGCATTTTTCAATCATTTTTGCTAATATTTTATTGTGTTTTCAGAAATGTAGGTCCATTAGTTTTAGATAGTACTTACATGTGTCTATCCCTAGTTCATGATATATACACGTATACCAAGAGATCATATTGATTATTGTTATTTGTTCTTGCTGTGTCTTTTAAATAGCCGCTTAAGGCTTTTACCATCAGGGTCAGGAAATAGTTCACAAATGTCAATTTTTTCTCAAGTAGTAAACTTATTAAATAGACAAAATAGACCTTCCAGGTGGAATATTTCTATTGTTATGGGCTTTGGGTCAAAAGTTAATAATTGGTGTTACTAGAAGCTCCAGTCTCAACTGTCTATGTTCATCCTCATCTGGCAATCCAATGTCTTTCCATGGAAATAATTTTGTTTCACAGTATTCTTTAAGTTTTTTTGTTGGATTATTCAACCCTTCATAATATTCTGTATTTACTATTTGTCTTTCTGTTTCTTCTATGTAATTTGCTTTGTTCAATGTTACCTAATGCCTGCATTTGCCTGCTGTTTTACTATTTTTCTTTTCTTTTGCATTGTGCTTAAGGCCTTTCATTTAAATTCTCATTTCTGTACATTCTTAATATGCCTTGGGCAACAATGTAAACTCTTACTTAGGACTGCCATCTCTGTGTCACTTAATATTTCTTCTTCTGTTTTTCGTGCTTTCCCATTTCTTAGATGGATTGCTCATCAAAGCCGTGGCATTTGTGCATAGATATATTGCCCCATTTGTGCTTGTATTAGGCTTTGGTGATGGTGTTTAAATAAGTTTTTTTGTTAGTATGGAGCCAGTGCGGGCTCAAACCATTGTGGGCTCATTGGTGAATTTGCTTTGCTGGCGAAGCAGCGGTTTGGGTCATGTTTTATGTAATTTGTTTTTAGGAAAAGTTTGCTGTTTGGAGTCCTTTGTCTGTCTTAAAGACACAAAGCTATTCACTAATCACCCCTTTGTGTGTTTTACTTTGCTGCCATCATAACCCATTGGATTTACAGCATTTTGTTCCACATAGAGGTGTGTCCTTTGACTTTTGTAGAAATTAGTTAAAAATAGTGCACTTTTGTCAAGAAGTATCTGCTATGCATCCTTTTACCAACACTGTTCCTCCAGGATATAGTTTAACACTACTAATACTGCTTGTACGAGTTTCCACCCTGTCATAGCTCAAGACGTTTCTCTATTGTGGGAATTTCTACTAGGGCACACAGGGGCAACACACAGTGTTCTCCAACTGTTATCAAACACCTCCCTTAATAAAAAGTCAGACATATTAGATTTTCCAATACATTTTTGTTTCATCATTCAGTTACAAAAATGCAATATGTTTCACATATTTCCAGAAACAGTATTGTAGGAAAGAAAATAAGCTGTTTTTCGACTGCATGTTTGATTGTTCAGCAAGACATCTATTTTTATAACATTTTAGATAAGTTTGACTGCTATTTCTTTTTTTGTTCCAGAAACTTGATTTTTTGTTATGCTTTTTTAATTACAAAATACATACATTTCTGCAGTTTTTCCACAATCCACTTTATTCAATTGCCTTCAACAAACACTCCTGCACTGACTAAGAATATGTAGATTTGTGTTCAAACACTGTTAGATCTGTCAGCCTTAGGGTGGTCTTCCTCCAAATCATTTGCCTGTTTGACTCCATCTTATCTGGCTTTTTGGTTGTTGGCTTTAGGACTCTATGAACTTTACCACTGATAACCAGTGCTTCATTGCATGTGCTCTCTCCCTAAAGCATGGTGTGATTGGCATATACTTAACTGCCATATTTAATGGTATACCATACATTCAGAGCTTGTAAATTAAATGCTACCACTGGGCCTGCAGCACTTATTGTGCCACCCACCTGTGTGGTACCTTAAAACCTGTCACAGGCCTGCCATTGTAGCTTGAATGCAGTGTTCTACTGCCATATTGTCTTGGGATTTAAAACCCATTTCCAAGCCTTAAACCCAACTTTTATTACATATTTCATCCCTAAGGTAGGCCCTATGTATCCCATATGGCAGGGTGCTGTGTAATTAAAGGTAGGACATGTACTTTTTAGTTTTACATATCCTAGTAATGAAATACTTCTAAATCAGTTTTTCACTACTGTGAGGCCTACCCCCAATAGGATAACACTGGGGATTACTTAATATACTTAATACGCTGTAAGTCCTAAAGCAGAGGTAGTGGATTTATCATGTTTGGTGTCTATGAGCTTGTAATGATACACCCTCTTTAATGGGAAAGCTGAGTTTATCATTACAAGTTTGAAAATGCCACTTTTAGAACGTTGGCATTTTCCTGCCCTTAGCCCTCTGTGCCTGCTGCCTGACTTAGGTCACTCGACTGGGTGTAACTGACAGTTTGGACTTTGTCAATTTCCCCCCAGACAGTCACAAAATAGTGGGATTAGTAGAGCCTGAATGGGCAATTAACTGACTTGATGGGGGTGGAGCTAAGCACAGCCCCACTTGCACCTGAATAGGCTGGGCTCTGCCACCACAAAGTAGGCTTAACAACCCTGTATTGTCAGAGCAGCCAGCTAGAAGCCAGGTAAGGGGAGGTAGGAAACTCCTGGAACTTTAAAGAACCTTTCTGGAAATGTCTTCCATGTTCTAGGAGCAGGGCACAAGGGTTTAAATATAGGGCTCTCAGACCCACTCTTCAGTTCACCCTTGGACCTGCGGAAGGACTCTCAGAGTATTGCCCACTGCTGTCACCTGCTGTGCACTGTACCAGACAGCTGCTGTATTTGGAAGGACTGTTTTGCTGCCTAGAGCCTGCCTTTAATCTTCAGAGGCCAGCCCTGATGTGGAGCCCTGCATCTTCACCTGCACCATAGACTTTAGCTGGCCTCCTGTTCAGAGCCACAGAGTCATAACAGGCTATCACCATCTTGAACCCACACGTGGACCCAGTCTGAGTAGGTATTGAACCCCCAGGATGTCCCCAGCCACTCCTAGGCACTAGGTTGTGGTGATAAGGGTGCTCAGGTGGCCATTTTCTAAAACTGAGAACGTGCTATCTTGAACCTTAAGCTTTAAAAATGTATAACTCTGGTTCTACTAAGTGGAGTTTGATGGTTTTGGTCTCAAATAATTTAATAATATGTTCTCTATATTTCTAAATTGTTTTTTTATTTTTCTTGTGTTGTGTTTTCAATGTATTGATGTTTGTGTATTGCATAAATACTTAACACATTTCTTCTGTGTTTAGCCTGACTGCTTTTTATGCTAAGCTATGCAGGGTTGAGCACAGGTTAAATTAGTGACTTCTTGTGATTCACCCTGCAAGGAATTGTGGCTGTTGCTTGACCAGGGCTCCCATCCCAGTCAACCAGCAGCCCAAATTCTCACAAACACCATAAATAAAATTGCCACTCAGCGGGTCCGGTTTGCAAACTGTTTTCTATGAGTACTTATGGTTTACTCCTGGCTTCATGCAGAGATTCACTAGTTGGTCAGAAGTAATACAAGAGCAAGCCTCAGCAAATTAATTGTGAATGAGGCCTTGTACCTTTGCATGTGATGCTGACGTTGATTAAATCGAGTCAATTTGCACCAGGATGGTTCATAGAAGCAGCTGTTCATGCTCTAGACGTAGCACTTTTTTTCATTCAATTAATCAATATTCCAATTCATATTTGTAAGGTACATATTGAATCTGACAGTCATACGAACGTGAGCTAATAATAACAACAATTGCAATAGTCCAAATTAAATACTGAATTGCCCTTGCTTACCTCGTTTAGCACCCTCTGAAGGCTGAAGGGCTGAGTGGGTCTTGTGAGAAGAAAACTAATGAACTTTGGGTCTCTGGACTTATGCACGGCCTGTGGATCGATACTGCTCGCATACAACGTGTAAGATGCCTTCCCATTTCATATGCTGTGATTTAAAAGTTCAGTTTGTGTATTCTAAAAGTATGCTTAAAATAAATTCGCAAAGGTTAAACATCTATATGAGCGAAGCAAGAAGTCTTTTTATGATACGTTGATGAAACTCCTCACCTCCCGCATCTGAAAACACCCACACACCCACACAGACATAAGCATTATCTTCTCTTTCCTTCTCTCTCTAATTTGCAGTACATTATCTTCCAAATGAAAAGGAGATTTCCAATCCTGAGAGAATGCAGGAGCCGCAGTATGTTATCTGAATACAACAATACTAAAGAACCTCAGCCCTTGTTGGCTATTATCTTCTTTAGCTTTTTCCATGATTGACAGTCTCTGGCAACAAAGGCAAATTAGCATCATTACTTCTCTGCTGCATATCAAAGTTGTTCTGGCTAAAACGGAGTGCAACGCTGCTTGAGATGCACGTTATGTGGTCTGCTATCAGGTGAGCTCATGGCGTGAAAGATTCTCAAAGAGTCCCCTGCGTGGAGATCTAAGAAGCGTTTCTTTTAGTTCAATGAAATTGCTTGAGGATATGAGCATGTACTAGATGCAAAGATAAAAGGTTAAGAATAACAGTTGTCTAATAATGAGCCCGGTGGAATGTTGGAGTGTAGGCCACTCACCTTATCAGAGTCCAGCTGTTTTTTGTCTTCCTACCAACCCTTTCTGAGAATGGATATGGTACTGCCTAAGTGCTCGTGCAATATAAAGTGGTGCACACTTATGCAAATAGCAGTATCAATACACTTCTAAGTGCTAAAGTGTTTCATCTCTGAAAGTTGGCCCTGGCGCAGCACCAAAATCATTTTGATCCGTGAAAAAGATTATGGAACACTTGCAAAACGTATGTGATACCTTTATTGCATCTGCATTATTTTTCTTGCATGATATAATTATAAAGGAAGACAAAAAATATGGATTCCCCAATTTTCTGTAAGAAAAACAAAACAAATCACCTTTGAGCTATTTATTGGCTTATTAAATGCATGTACTACTAGAGAGGCAGATGAAATTCAAAAGTGCATTTGTAACATAAACAGGTGCAAACTGATTTTGCTTCAAATTTTATTCCAATATTAATATTTTGAAAATGGAGAAATCAATGTTTGCAACAAAATTAAAGCACGTTTGATCCACTGTTAAAAACTTATTTTATTGTGGACTAATTTGCACTATTCTCAGTTGCATAAGAAGAGTAAATTGGAAAGTCGCACAGTGAAAAAGATTATGAAATAACTTTAATTCTAAACATGTGAGATGCGGGTAATTTGAATCAAAAGGTGTATTGGATAACGTTGCTGTTGTCAATCTTGGTATTGGTATTGTGTGTATGGAGATTTGCATAATGCAGTGAATATTGTTAATCGTTTGCATGGGGGTTGGAGTGTAATTTGTTTTCATTGTTTTGATTTTCACTAAAAAATAAATATATTTTGGTCACTCAACTTGTTTTTATAAAGGTTCAAAAACATCTGTAAGAGCTCAAGAGTCATTCAAAGCTCCATAGAAGTAACATGCAATGTAGCGGGCTGGCCAGCAGCACACTGATCAGGCAAGCCCATCGCAGTCCAAGTGGGACTAACAAGAGCAGGCTCCAGAGACTATCTGCAATGATTCTTGGCAAGCACTAACCAATTTATCAAGTGAAATTAGAGCAATGAGAACCATAGTCTGCTATCCTCCTTCAAAAGCAGTATGTCAATAGGTTTCTCTTAATCTTCCTTGCGTTCGCCTGACAATGCAATTTGCTGATTAACAATGAACTTCTTCATGATATACCTTCCAGTCGCTGTGACAACATTTCTGCTTCCCTCTGATTCCCCTTTCCCCCATCTAGAATAATACTCTGTGCAAGTTCTTTCTCCTCAGTGGCCAAAACATGCTTTTGAAATGGCCAACATTCTAAATATCAAATAATCTTAACATATTAAGCCTGCCTTAGACATAGTTAAAAGGATGGCACCCCTATGAGCTATCCTCCACTATTCCTGATGGATATGCAATTTTGAAAAGTGACAGACCTGGTAGAAAGACATGGTTATGGAGTGGCCATTATTTACAAAAAGTCCCGTAGAGTTCTTGACTCACATAAACCAATTAGAGTGGGTTCAAACATTTTATCAGCAACGTTTTCTGTTGTACAAACACTCAGACACACCAGCTCCCTTCCTCAAGTAGTCATACCTAAAAAATATTAATAAAAATACAGTCATATATTGACTCTGAGAAAATATCAGACACAATGTATCGCAGGTGCCTTTGCTAAACCCGCTATGTTAGTGTGCCCCAAACAATGTTTTCGGAATATCGAAGTTGGTTCGCCACCGCACAAGTAGCTAAATCCTTAATCAAATGAAAACAATAGGATTCTCCTTGGTTGACTTTCACTTACTGCAGTATGAAACATGGAACTAGAACTCCAAGTGTAGATGTCTTACCCACTGGACCGTAAAACAATTTATGAGCCAAACAAAAGATCTATAATTAGGCTATCTCTTCTGCTCACACAAAATACTACACGATCTACGTAATAAATGATGATAATAAACATGCAGAAATCTTATTGAAGTTATTTCTTTGCAAACCTTAACTTCTCAAAAACCCTGCTGTGACTTGAAAGTCTATTCCATGGTCAAGATTGCTCAAATATGAAATAAAATTGCTAACAGAGCCTATTCGTCAGGCACTGTTTCTTCTAAGGTTATTACATTTCTTTTTTGCCACCCTTCAGTAGAAAACCTAGACTGCCTAATAGCAAAGCTCAATTTAGGTTTCACTCAGACTCCATTCCTAGGAAGGACTCACACATGAAAACCCAGGTCTCACTGAATTCATTAAGACTATCATCAATTTCTTATGATGTTAGAATTGTTAGAATTAAAAAAAGGAACTACAAAGCCTCTTATCAGATAACCTGGTCTTGGTCAAGGCACTCTACCTAATTGCAAAGCATCACACTTTCTTCCAGATGTGGCTAAACTTCAAGACAGTCATGTGGCTTCCCAGCTATCCTCCGATTTTTTAAGATAACTGCATCATTAATGACACTCGAACATAATTTAATGGAAGTATAACATTGACCTTAACTGCTGCAATCGAATGGCTTCTGGCAAAAATTGAACTTTCATTTTGATGTTGCAAGCCCTGCCTGTGGCATTCAACACTGTGAAGCATAATCTTCTGTAGGACTCTCTCGCTCTCTCAGCTGACTGTGAGGAAAGACTTTGAATGGGTTGCTACTTTCGTAAAAAACTGATCCCAAAATATGTATTTGGATACCTACACATCATACTCATATAGTGTTTCCACCAGGGTACCACAAGAATCTGTTCTTATACCTTATTTATTTACCATCTCCCTACAACCATAGGCAACGATGATCTCTGCCTTTAGAGTCTGTATATTTTCTTATGTTTATGGCACACAACACATTTTCTGTTTAATGGATGTTCAAGCAAACTAAGGGCCTGATTTAGAGTTTGATGGATGGGTTACCCTATCACAAACATGACGAATACCCCGTCAGCCATGTTATAATCCCATAAACTATGAAAGGATCGTAATACGGTGGATGGGATATTCGTCACATTTGTGATAGAGTAACACCCACAGCCAACCTATAAATCGGTCCCTTTATTTTCTTAAAAGACAGACTTTACAAAGTTAAGGAACCGATGGATAAAAATTGTCTCAAGATCGATATGGGCAAAAGAGAGGGATCGTTTTTTCTGTCATTCCCAATTCTATTCCAACGCGTGGTCCTTTTCCAAACAACATTGTTAAAAGCCTGGGAGTTCAAACAGCCTCTCAATTCAAAATGGACTTTCCAATTTCAGCAGTTTATAGGTTGCATTACTACAATGCCCTATATCTTTACATGAAGAATACCCTACTACAACAACTTCAATCTATTCAAAATCAAGCACTTAATCAAACACCAAAAAGCTCCCAGTTGCAAAATTCTCGATCTGCATTCACCATGATGCACTTGAAGGACTGGGATAGACCTGTGATCAATGTATGTACCTGACCCCCAGAAATGAGTATTACAAGTATTACAAGCAATTGGTTTCCAGAGCCAGGAGTCAGCACCTGGTTGCTTGTTGACACTCATGAACAACAGACCATTTGGGCCTGATGTACAATGCCTTTTTGCTGCAGCAATAGGCAAAAAACACTGTTTGCGACCACAAAAAGGCCAGGTATGATGTACCATCCCTAATTTCCAGAGGGCATCCCTTCCTAATTGCGAGCTGCAGTAGTATGTATGATTGTTTTGTGACCATGAATGCAGTCGCAAAACATCTGCAGTTAACACTAATTTCAAATTTGTGTCAACCCATTCGCAAATGGGAAAGTGTCCTCACAAGGCCCCTTCCCCTTTGATATTACATGTGAAAATTTGTTTTTCCGAGCACCACTGCCTACTCTGAAAAAATGAAAAGAAAACTTTTCATTTTTATTTTTGAAATGCATCCTGTTTTCCTTTAAGGAAAATTGGCTGCATTTAAAAAAAAATACTGCTTTATTGAAAAACAGTCACAGGCATGGTATTCTGCTGAGCCCAGGAGGCTACCATCCCTGTGAGTGCAGCCATTCCCAATGGAGTCACAAATTGCAACCTACCTCATGAATATTAATGAGGAAGGTAATTTGCAACCTCATTGGGAATCACTAAATGTGTCTAGACACATAGGTACATTTCATTTTGTGAGTCTGTATTTGGAATTCGCAATGATTCACAATCAGAGACTCGGAAAATCAAATGGTTGTACATCTGGCCCTTTGTCCTGCTGAAGAGTTCAAAAGAATGAAACACTGGATTCTAGAGCTAACAGCACTGGCTGTGCTTCAATGCTCAAGCAAACCCAAGAAAAATGATATGCTATAGACTGCCTTGAATTGCTTTTACCATGATGCATTGGCAAGGATTGAGACAGATTTGTCAGTGTGCAACTCCACCCCATAGCACACCACTGGAGTAGGGAGCTTTTTCAATTGTCATTCTTTGATGATTTGTGAATCTGGCTTCAGATTGGTTGGCTGTCATGAAATATTTCTTCTGTCACTGTCATTACAAAAAACAGTGCTTTGACTACTGCTCTGGGAAAAATACAGGAAAAAGGACATAAAGGAGCTGGGTGAAACACCCTTGACACCGCCACCCCACCCACAGGCACATATTATTTTTATAGTGCGATTCACTAATTGTATGCTGGATTTGTGGATCCTTGACCCTCTTGGACCTCATGAGCCAGCAGTGTCTAGCATACGAGTTGTATTTGAGGTACAATTGCCAGTACAGTTCCCTACTGTAGACAATAACACAGCTGTTAAACATGTAAGATATGCATCTGATCTGAAATTGAGGAATACATTACAAATAGGTGTATCATGTAATATACCACTTGGCCCATTACTTGAGCCTGGTTTCCCTTGACTTTAGGATCTGATGCAAAATCAGGTCACATTACTTTAAGTAGATCTGTCATTGTGGCATACCTATGGTTTTTGAGCTGTTCTCTTCAGACGTGCTTCTTTTGCATAACTTTATTTGAGGTTCTTCTCATGTTGGTTTGGCACTGCACAAAAGACGGTTTTTGGTGCAAAATTGCTTGTGTGTGCAAAACCTGATCTGGGCATCTGTTTGCCTCACTTTGTGTCAGACTATTACCTGTGAGGACGCTCAACTGATGTTGGCTTAAATATATGTCTCGTTGTGACTTAGGGGCCGATGTTCAACGCAATTTTGCAGTTGCAAAAGGCAAAAACCTCCATTTGCAACTGCAAAATGTCTTTGTACAATGTACCTTCGCTGTTTTGAGAGTCGGTGGCCTGTTACCAACTCACAAAATAGGGATTGCAACTCGCAATTACGAAGGGGAGTCCCAAGGGCATCCCTTCCTAATTGCGATTCGCTGAGGGATGATGATTGTTTTGTGATAGTGAATGCAGTCGCAAAACAATCGCACCAATTTCAAACTGATGTTAACTCAGTCGCAAATGGGAAGGGGTCCCCACAGGACCCTCTTCACCTTTGTGAATGGTAGCAAAAATATTTTTTCAGAGCAAGCAGTAGTACCATGGACCACTGCCTATTCTGAAAAAATTAAAAGAAAACATTGAATTTTTATTTTTGAAGTGCATCCCGCTCTCCTTTAAGGAAAACAGGCTGCGTTTATAAAGAAAAATACTTTTTTGAAAAAGAAGTCCCAGACATGGTGGTTTGCTGAGCCCAGCAGGACACCATCCTGTGAGTTCAGTCATTCCCAAATGGGTCGCAAATTGCAAACTGCCTCATGAATATTAATGAGACAGGTCCCTTGCGACCCATTTGGGAATTGCAAACAGTGCGGTTAACACTGTGTACATTTTGTTTTGTGACTCGCAATTTGCAAACGGATTGCAAATTGCAAGTCGCAAAACAAAACGTGGTACATCTGGCCATTAGAGATTTTCCCCACAGGTTTTACATGACAAAACAACAATCATTTGTGCTGGCCGGAGAGTAGTCAGGTACTGATGGCAGATGCTGCGCTTGCAGTTTCAGCTCACCGTTTCTGCATAATAAAGCATGTTGTGTGCACTTTCTCCTCTGTGATGGATTGGTTCCCATGCGTTAAGTGAATATGGTAATTGCAGCCTGTTGGAGTCAGCAGGCTCAATTCCCTACACTCATGTCACCTATTTCAGTGCATTTATATGCATGGGCCTTGAAATGTGTGTACTTGTCAGTCCATGGAATCACTTACCTGCGCTTAGTTTTGGGAATGTAATTCAGCTCCCCATGGCTCATGTATTTCATGAGTGGTAAATTCAGAGACTACTCTGAAACTAAGGTATATTTCTTTCTTTCGCACTTGGTCAGGATTTCTTTGGGAGAACGGACAGAGCTGAAAGTAAAATAAGTCTTTGCATTCCTTTCCTGATATTATTACTGAACGTAGTCGTATTGTTATCCTTGTTAATGGGACAAAGCAGAAAGCGCCAGCACAGCAAAACAATTGGGGATATTTTTTAGAGTTTAGTGATTGGCACAGGGGTGGCTGGTGTTCAAGGGCTAAGGGGCTGCGCCCCTAGCCTTTTCTGGCCTCTCTAGTGAAGTATATATTTAATTACATGATGAAAGTAAAACATTTTCTGCACAACATTTTCCGAGTGAAAGTTGTGCACTTTCAAAAGCCCCACTGCGCCTGCATCAGTATGTGACTGAAATCTGCACAGTAGGGCTGACAGGGCTTGCCCGTAAAGCCCTTATGTTTTCTCAGAACGCAGTGACGTCCCTGGCTTATCTCCTCCTCCACCAGAAGCCCTGATAGTAAACAGCCTGGAGCGTTTTTTGTTCAGCCCGGGTTTATGAAAACTTCATGCCACTCCGATATTATTATCCACCCTTTCCTATTTACTCAAATGGTGGGGTGTGATCAGAAGGGTCTACGTACAAGAGGTCACATTTTATTAAAATAATGTGGCATTGTGCAAAGCAAATCCCCTTTTCCTGCATTACAAGCAGTCTGTGGCAGAGAAATGGAATAAATACAATAAATAACTCCATCCAGGGCTCTCTGGGAGACAGGAGTGTGACCTGAAGAACCTCAAGTCATAAATATGCCAAAGACTACCCTGCACACAAGTAAGTTGGAGCTCTATCTTTTTTACAGACAATAAGAAAAAAAATATGTTCTTTCAGCTCTCCTCTCCCTTCAATGCCTCTGTAGGTGATTTCGTCTCTCAAAGGCAGTAATGGTTCTAGTAATTTATCATGGCTAGTTATGCTGGTTTTATTTCTTCTTCAGACTAATGACGTGATATGCCATATTAAACATGTAATCTGCAGCTCAAATAAACGTGTAGCTTTTATCACTGAAACTGCTGGATACTGGATGGGTGAGGCAACGTATGTTTGTTTAAATAAGTGTTTGCAGGGCTTGACTGAGTGGCTGAGAAAATGTGTGTGTCTGTGTATAAGAGTTGTGTGAATGGCAGTGGATGACAATGTGGATGAGTAAATGGGTAGGTGACCAAAGGCAGTGGGTGAGTAGGTGAATGGAAATACGTGGGTAGTGAGGCTCACTCACAAGGTGCAATTCCATCTTGTATTTGTGCCCCACCACTGCTTTCAGTCACCAGCCACCACTGGATTGGCATACTCCTGTCAGCACGTGTCTGCCTTATTACAAATGCCATGCACTTGTGGCATTACAGATGGGATATCGGCCACATCTGTTGATTATTTTCTACAACCACGTTGTCAAGCGTTTTCTTTTGTAAAAGAGGGGTCACCTCTCCCTTTTTAGACCCTGAAAGGTTTTATGAGGTAATCAGGAGCCACTGAAGAAGTCTACAATATGTTATATAATCTTTGAACCCAGCACCTGATAGCTTGAAACAGGCCATACTGTATATCTTCCAGTGATTAGATTTCCCCAGCATCATAATTGTCATTATCTCGCCAAGAGAAGGAAAATCAGTTATGCTTTGTTATTCGCAGAATGAAAGAGAGGGGCCGCACTGGCTACTTGGGAGTCTACAAAGTCTACGTAGACTTTTTAGAGTTTGCGGGTAAATAACTCAGCATGTCCATTACTTAGGCTTATGCGGGAAAAGCAATTTTGAGAAATAGGATAATTGCAAGAAGGTGTGTATTACTGAGACTTGTTGATGACTAGACTTCTAGAATCTGCAATAACGATCCATAAGCAGTTGAATTGGAGAACACACTGGAAACAGACAGGATTTGTAGTGACAGCCCTCATTTGTGGAGATAGATAGCTGCCACTTACATATCTATTGGCAGACTCAAAGCCAATTCTACTGGCAGACTGAACGTTGTTTCTTATTTAGATCTGGGGAAAAAATGCACAAAATCTTTAAAGGAACATCTTAGTCGAAGACCTCTGAAATATTCCTGGTACAGCTACAAGCACATCATCATCTTTTGAAGGTCCTTTTTGTTGAGAATTTGGGGCCACGAGTTTTTCACATGCTCTGGTGAAAGTATTTTTCCACCATGGATTGAACTTCTTCGGAAAAAACAGTAGATGTGTAGGAGCTCAGATTTTCATATATTTTTATAGATGATCTGTACAGGCCTTTGATGTAGCGTCCACAATGATATAGTTTGCTGGTGTAAATATAAGGGCCATGGTAGGTTTTAAATGAGTAGGGCTGTTGCATATTTGAGATAAACCAAACACCAAAACACAGTAAACAGACTTCAGAAAGTTGACGATCGAATTTAGAGAGTGAAAAGCTAACAGAGACATCAAATATATTTCTGGTGAGGATTGCCAGTAAAGGACCAAGGCCTATATTCCACTCTCCGTGTTTGAGCCATGGTGCACCTTTCAAAAGTTGTATACGGGTCAGACCAGAATAGTGCGCCCTATTATGATGGGGTGCACTGAAAGAGCTCCAACTTCTTGTGGCACACTGCCAGTGTTGTTTGCCCACATCTGTAAAATGGCATGGGTGCAGAGGAAACATAATTCCCTCGATTGCAAGGGGCCATGCTTCATGCAACAGAGAACAACAACACAAGCTCCTGAACCTACTTCGGTAATACATAGGTGGTCATTCTGACCCTGGCGGTCTTTGACCGCCAGGGCGGAGGACCGCGGGAGCACCGCCGACAGGCCGGCGGTGCTCCAATGGGGATTCCGACCGCGGCGGTAAAGCCGCGGTCGGACCGGCACCACTGGCGGGGTCCCGCCAGTGTACCGCGGCCCCATTGAATCCTCCGCGGCTGCGCAGCTTGCTGCACCGCCGCGGGGATTCCGACCCCCCCTACCGCCATCCAGATCCCGGCGGTCGGACCGCCGAGATCCGGATGGCGGTAGGGGGGGGTCGCGGGGCCCCTGCAGTGCCCATGCCACTGGCATGGGCATTGCAGGGGCCCCCGTAAGAGGGCCCCTACATGTATTTCACTGTCTGCTGCGCAGACAGTGAAATACGCGACGGGTGCAACTGCACCCGTCGCACAGCTTCCACTCCGCCGGCTCGATTCCGAGCCGGCTTCATCGTGGAAGCCTCTTTCCCGCTGGGCTGGCTGGCGGTCTGAAGGCGACCGCCCGCCAGCCCAGCGGGAAAGTCAGAATTACCGCCGCGGTCTTTCGACCGCGGAACGGTAACCTGACGGCGGGACTTTGGCGGGCGGCCTCCGCCGCCCGCCAAGGTCAGAATGAGGGCCATAGTGTCCATGGGGTGCATAAGCGTGCACCCAGGCCTATTGCGCCCCGAGGGGCCCTAGGTATAATGCGCCCGGAGATGCACCTCAGTGAATGTAAATAGCTCAAAGTTTTGCACCTGCAACTTCGTTAAGTTCACTCCCATAATGTACACACTTAGATTCGCTTTCCCAAACTACTAGAGCAATTATTTTTTTCCCAAACTACTAGAGCAAATGTATATATATATATATATATATATATATATATATATATATATATATATGTGCAAGTAATTGCGGATATGGATATTGTGTGTCTAAAGGGTAGTGTTCTAGTCACGGATGATGGTGATTGATTTATGGGATCTATTCTAGGCCTTTAGCAGACAAACACTGTCATAAAAGGCTGTACAGATTGCATCTAAAAAATTGGACTATGGAAAATGACGTCAAATCAGAATTAGAAGATTAAAGTATGAATCAGTCTCTGCAGACAACCGTTCAAAGAAAATGAAAATGACATGTGCAAACCTTCTGAAATTTTTAACATGGCCTAGGCCTGGTAATTAAGAGGATTGCTTGTTTTATATTAGAAAGGAGACCCGACTATCAGTCTGTGAGCACTGACTTTATATGCAAATAGTGGCTAACGCAGCAGATCCATAAACAATATATTAATGCTGCACTGGAGTGCCGCGGCTCCGTAGGATGAAAAGAACACGCGGATGTAATCAGTAATGCTGGCTTTATTACAGTGTTCACTCTGTGCAGACTGAAATGGACAAACAGATATAATTAGTAATGCCGGCTTTATTACAGTGCTCGGTCTAAGCTGGATGAAATGACACACAGATATAATTAGCTACACTGGCTCCTTCTCTTTGTTCAGCTAAGCGGGATGTAAAGGACATAAACAAGGACTAAGAAGTAGAACATTTACAATGTTTACAAATGTGGCTACATTTTATTACTGCTCAGTCTTCTATAATGCAACCTGCCATGTGTACGACCGCTTCAGGACCTGCAAGGTTGTGCCAAGAAAGGCTGCATTGCTTATTCCTTAGGGTCAGACAGAGACCAAGGGCTATCACATTTTCATTTATGAAGAGATTTTGGACATTCAGAGAGCACTGCAGAATGAAGTTTCTGCTCTAGTCGCAGACAAGTACGAGTGGAGGTAATGGGTGCACATTGGTGAAAAATATTAGGAGAGGCATGTATAGGATGTGTGCAATAACAGTAGAATGGACAGGCAGGGGAGTTGTTTGTGAGGCATGGCAATGGACAGATGTTAGCTGCTCCAAGTTAGGGACCTTAGTTTGGAGTTATTTGGAAAAGATACTTTTATAGTAGCATCAACATATACCTGGAGCCATCAGTTGCAGTAAAGGTTAACAGAGAAAATACAGAGGGATACATGTATTCAGTGTCTATGTAATGTGATGTCTGCAGTGGTTCTCTCCTGCACTGTAGCCGGACTGAAAATGGCTCATTTTCATAAACACTAAGTAAATTCTCTTCTAGGAATTGTGCTGTGGCTGGAAGCATCTGGTGGTCACATGCAACCCAGCTAGACACTCACACATTGTCACTAGAAGCGGAAGCTCATTAAAGCAACCTAATATGCACCGATTGTGTCACTTCACTAGTTACAAACTACCGTACACAATACAATCGTTCTTTTTAGAGACTATTATACTTATTACCCAGTGGAGTCAATTTTATAAAGAAGTTTTGATATATCTGCTTGTTGAAGGAGCATAAATCGCTAAGCAATTTTATCAGGAATGCAACTTGTTATCTACAGGTTACATTAGGATCTCTTCAACGAGAGAATTAATCAAGCGAGCTTTCGTAAATAGAAAATGAATATGTGACCTCCTCTTAAATTCATGCTCAGGAGTTGGTACACTTGTCCCCCAAGCTGTTTTAGAATGTTTCAAATCTGTAACAAGATATACCCATCAGACTTCTCCAGCATGTGCATTGGTGTTTTGTTCAAATGTCTAGTGAGGAAAGCTTTCCCTTCAAGCTTAAAATTGGAATTTGAATCCTGGCAGCCTGTGCCACTTGGGCACCCATTACAAGTGATTTTGAAAACTTCAGCTATACCAATTTAATTGTAAAAATGTTTTCCATGCTTAGGAAAGGGTACACACACAGAGTTGGGAGCTGCATAGAAGGTCCTGGCCAGTGGCAGCCACCACATATGTCAAAAAAGGGGGTGGGTGGTGGGGGGAGGACGACGAACAATAGGGGAAACATTACAAAAAAAATACTTACCTTGCGCTGCCAGTCACCCTTCGCCATCTCCTGCTACCTCACTCTTCTTTTGGTGTCCCAGCATTTGCGCACTTAGTGAACTCTCCCACCTCCCCTTGGCCCAGCCCTGTCATGCACCTGCTGGCTGAGCCAGCAGATGAAAAATAAAACAATAGCCAGCTATTGTTTTATTTTTCATCTGCTGGCTCATCCAGAGGGGCAACGCCCCTTCACCACTGCAGAGGAGACACCACTGGCATTCCAAAGGTTAAAATACAACTCACTCAAGGTCAACAATTATAAAAATGTTAAGAAAAATAGTTAAAAGTTAGATCACTCAACGTTAGATTTATGAGTTACATTAGAATTTTTAAGGTTACTTTTTATGTAATTTAATAGAAATGACTTAGGAGCCCATCATGGTTGAAATAGGCCTAGGTTAAGTGTACCTTCCTAATTTAATGTGGTTTGGTTTACATGCATTTGCATTTATTGAGGGATGGTGTAGGCCTAAGGGATAGGCTAACGTTTCTTGCAATACCTTCTTCACATACCAAAAATAAGAATATTGTAGTGATACAGTTAGGGTTAGCAGTAGAACACTAGAGTATGGCTAATCATTTAATTTAAATAAATTAAAAAGCAGGGTTAATGTTTGTATTGTTACTTTTTAACAGTAATAATAAAAAGAATGATGTCTTTGCAGGTTCTGGGTTAGGTTTAGCTGCCTGATTTTGCTGTACCTCTCAGCTGATTTCGGCACCTTGAATCATCTGACCCCTCCAACACATTTCTTGAATGGGATTTACTGGCAACCTTCTGCACTAGTTCTTCTCCTGCCTATCTAGCCAACACCAGGTTATGGGCATGGGTACCTCAAGGTTTCACCTGCAGAGTACCTGGGGGTTTTATTATGACATCTGTCATCTTCAACATCTACATGGACACATTTGGAGCTCTACTCACCAATAACACCATCAATGTTCACCAAAAGGATGGCAACAGACAGCTCTATTTGAGCCTGTCTGTTCTTTACATTTGGATGTACAGCACCCGCCTGTAGCTCAACCCCATCCGGCCAGCATTACCCCTATTTGTACACAATGGCAAGCAACAACTAGTACAAAAAATTGTCTGACAGACATGAACATAGATGGATTTTTCTTTGGAATCTTTTTTATTGATTTTACACAAACTGTGGTTTATACACACACAGAAAACATTCAATCACATACACATACCTGTCCCTGTCCTCTCTTGCTCCCTTTCCTGCCTGAGATGCATATGCCAGCAAATGTGGCTGTCCCTGGCTCTTGTACCTGCACAACCTATATTGATGCCTCTTGGTGGGCTGTGGTACTAAGGCTGGGTCTCTCCACCCGAGCAGTCATCATGGCTGTTCTCAAGACCCTGTAGGCTCCCTATTTCTCCCAAACTTTCTGGGCTGCCGTGACTCCATCGATCTATTCATTCCTCCTCACCACATGGTTATCAAGCGGCCTGCAGTCCCCACCCCACAACCTAACCATGTCTCTTTTATATCCAATAAAGTCCAGTATGCAAACAGTAGTTGCATTCTAGGGAGTTTAAAGTCATTTGGTAAGTCCAGTCAATGAGTTGGGAAGTTTTAGGGATAGCAGTCTCCACCATGGCTTCCAGCTATTGTCCCCCAATATTCACACATCCTCTGACAGCTCCAAATCATATGAAGAAAGGTGCCTTCTCCCTCCCCACACCTAAAGAACGTGGAGTTTTCTGCCTTCCCTATTTTGTGGAGCCAGGACCTGTTACATTATGCCTTGTGGAGGATGTTAAACTAATTCAGATGCAGCCTGGCTCTGATGGAAACTTCCCTGGGATGCAGTGTTGTCTTTCAGTTCACATCTTCCAGATGTCCTACATCAGCTTCCCTTTTTTCCTTCTATGACCCCCAGTTGTCCGGTGTATTGTTTAACATTGTATGGTACATCTTGGATACTGTCTTGCATGCAAGCACGCCTCCAAAGACCCAGGTCTCTAATGGGCTGTGATCTTGTAGGTCCATTTCCACGACCCTCTCACTTGCCAGGTCATGCCAGTTGAAAGTATTTGAATTGCTGAATGGCAGCTAAGGTGTAATCTCATTATATAGTACCTCGAATGCCTTAAAATACCCTCCCAAAAGAACATCACCTGTTGGTTCTATCCTGATCTGTTCCTATGTGTAAAAGCCAGTGAGTTTGCCTACTTCATTAGCCTTACCTCTTATTAAGGGTGGCCAAGGTGAGTTCCCCCTCCAAACTACAACCCCCTATGGCATCATCTCAGGCCCTCAGGGTGGTCTGGGTCAGCTCAGATAGGTGCTTCCTTTCTTATTTATCATAGATATAATGAATGTAGATCTCCCCTCCAATGGCTGTTTTCTCTATTCTAAATGCTGGCTTGTTAAGGGAACGATGTCCACAGGCCTTGATTTTGTGTGGCTGGGTGCCCTATAGTATGGTCTAATGTCAGGAAGCACCAATCCCTCATTACAGATGTATCTGTACAGGGTCTTTAGAGCTAATCTTGGGGTGCTCTCATCTCAAAGCAAGGTATGAAGCATTTTATCTAGTTTGTCAAAGTATTTATCAGGAATTTGAAATGGGGTATTTTGGAGTGCAAAGAGCAGTGTGGGTATTGGGATCATTTTGCAACTGCAGCCCTGCCCATGATTGTCAAGATGCGTTGATGCCACCTTTCTGCTTCTTTATGGAAGTCTCCCAGGACCCTTTCCACATTCAGCTCCATAAATTGCGCACAATCTGATGTGATCTCAATACCTCGGTATTTGAAATCCAAACTCATCAGTCAGCGATCATCTGTCACACCCCACAAGCACCCCCAGTCCCTGAGTTGGTAGAGAATGGATTTGTCCCAGCTAATGCAGTTTCTACAGCAGGACTCAAAGGCAAGGAACACCAGTAGCACAGATGGGATCGACAGCTCTGGGTCTGTGAGGTACAGCAGTGCTTTGTCAGCATATTTTCTCTGCATCGACCGTTGTCCGTGGGAAACTCATGATGTCTGCTCTGCACCACACCCAGGAGGCCAGTGGGCCAGATAAGAGAAACAACAGTGGACAGCCCTGTCTCATGCCTCTCTCCAGTGGAATGTGTCAGAGAACATCCCATTCACCCTTGCTACTGCAGTGAGTGCTCTGTAGAGGAGGGCCACAAAGCTACAGAAAATGGAACTGAATGCAAACCATAGTAGGGTCCCGGAGAGACACCACCAGTCTATGGAGTCAACACTTTCTCATCATCTAGTGACCCTATTGTCCTAAGTTCCATATCTGTTGTAAGTCTACCTAACAGCTTTTGTAGGCGCCTCGTGATCAGTCTCATGGCCCACCTTGGTATATAACGAAATTGGTCAGCATGTACCAAGTTGGTTATCATGCTCACCAATCTGTTTGCCAGGAACTTGGCTAGGATCTTGCTTTTGGAGTTTGTCAGTGGGATGGCCCTGTATGATGAGCTCAGGTTAGGCCGTTTGCCTTTGTTAGGGATAATCTTGATGACACCATGATTGAGCTCCTGGGGCAAACACCCCTCCTCTTTTGCAATCCTGAACAGTTTCAGTGAGTGAAGCAGTATAGCCAGTCACTTATATAACTCCAGCTGGAGGTCATTGGTGCCTGACATCTTCCCCAACTAAAGGGCTTTTATTGCCTCCCCACCTCCTCTATCAACAGGTTGGTCTCAAGTGTGTCTCTATCTACTGTGTTTAAGAGCAAGACAGGTACCTCCTCCAGAAACTCCATAATTTACTGCTCTATGATAGAGTCTACAATAGTATTCCTCTAACATGCAGACAATGTGAGCATCTGAGCGGGCAATCACTCCTGTGACTATCACCACTTCAGCCACCCACCTCGCTGCCTCTTTCCTCCTCCCCAACCACCTGAGAAGGCAACCTGCTTTGTTATCTATGTCGTATAGTTTCCTTTGAACACCTAGATAGTGTTAGTGGGCTGCCTGTGTTACGTGGTTGTAATACTGGTCCAGTGTCACCTCCAGGAGTAGGAGGGATGTCTTGTCCCCATTGTCAACCCAGGTCTAGTTTGAGGAGGCAACCCTCCTAATGTTGCTTCCTTTCCTCCGTTAGTTTGTATTTTATTGCAATTATGGTCTGGGCCTTATCTCTAAGCCCTTCTGCATATGCCTCCCAGAGGGTAAATGGAGAAGACACTGACCCTTCGCTCTCTTCAAAGTATAATTGAGCATCCACTCTTAGAGGATTTGCTATGACTGCAACTTTAAGGACCCACGCATTTATCCTCCAGATGTGTGCTCTGCTGGTTTGTAGGGTGCCGAATTTGACAAACAAAGGGAAATGGTCTCATATCCCTCAGGTCAGGTACTGAGTGTCTCACACTGAAGTTATCTCCATCTTAGGAACAAAGATATAGGAGCTCTTTAGGTGTGCCTATAAGGATGGGGCCTCCTCGAGCCTCAGGGGGACCTATACGTCAAGTATCAACACCTCCCTCTGGTGCACCCTGGCCTTCACTGCCACACATCAGCCTTCAGGGTTAACCCACTTCTTTTCAACATGGAATGGGTTTGTTCTTGGCTGAGGTTGCAACCCCTCACAGTCTTGAGTGACCACGCACCACGTAGATACTTGCAGGTATTACCCAGCAGATGTGTATGTTGCAGGAGTACCAGGTCTGGAGAATGTCTGTGGATATAGGGGGTCATTCTAAGTCTGGCGGGCGGCGGAGGCCGCCCGCCAGACTTCCCCCTCCGAAATACCGCTCCGCGGTCGAAAGACCGCGGAGGGTATTCTAAGTTTTTCCCTGGGCTGGCGGGCGGTCGCCAAAAGACCGCCCGCCAGCCCAGGGAAAAACTCCCTTCCCACAAGGATGCCGGCTCGTAATCGAGCCGGCGGAGTGGGAAGGTGCGACGGGTGCTGTTGCACCCGTCGCGTATTTCACTGTCTGCCAAGCAGACAGTGAAATACTTGTAGGGGCCCTCTTATGGGGGCCCCTGCAGTGCCCATGCCAGTGGCATGGGCACTGCAGGGGCCCCCAGGGGCCCCGCGACCCCCCCTACCGCCATCCGGTTCCCGGCGGGCGGACCGCCGGGAACTGGATGGCGGTAGGGGGGGTCGGAATCCCCTCGGCGGCGCAGCTAGCTGCGCCGCCTTGGAGGATTCAAACGGGCGGCGGTACACTGGCGGGAGACCGCCAGTGTTGCCGGTCTGACCGCGGCTTTACCGCCGCGGTCAGAATGCCCTGCGGGGCACCGCCGGCCTGTCGGCGGTGCTCCCGCCGACCCTGGCCCCGGCGGTCTAAGACCGCCGGGGTCAGAATCATCCCCATAGTGTGTTACAACACCTTTACAACCCAGATGGTTCACGTTCAATAAAAGACCTGTCAATGGGTCAGGGTATTGCCCAACCATCCTCTCTGCTGTCTTTCCCATGAGTGTGACTTCTAGTGACAATGGACAGGGTAGATCCTCTATCTCATATCATGACGTGCTTGTATGACTCTGTGCCTGATTACAACTTCGGCGGAGGGGATTACTCCGTTCCAACTGTGATGGATATCCCACCCGCCGAATTACAAGTCCATTATATCCTATGGAACTCGTAATATGGCGGGCCAGATATCTGTCACATTTGGGATGGAGTAATCCCCTCTGCCGAAGTTGTAATCAGGCCCTATGTGTTGTGCCCCCACTGAACAACTAAACTTTTCAACCACAACCCATCCCTGCCTAACTTTTCTCTGACATGGGTTTCCAACTACCCACTTCCCCAAACTGGGAAGGCATGTCACCCACCCAACCCTTTAAACATCTCACTCAAATGTTCCCGTTCCTCTGTTATAGGCAGGCTCCTTCATCCTTCCACCCCTCAACACTCACTCAGTTCCAGTTCACCATTTAGAGCATGTCTCTGCGAGTGGCTGTCTAGTCTTCAGTGTCTGAGGCCCCTTCACTGGCCTCCTTTCATAAATGGGTAGCAAGTGCTTCGTAAATGTCTGTGTCTGAGAAATAAGGCGCAGAGGCTGCCCCTGGAGGGCTAGCTGGTCTTCCCCCTTGTGCGGTTGCAACAATCCTTGGCAGCCTGTCCGGGACCAATGCTACTGAGTCGCCTCCCTCCAGCCCCCATGCTCAATCATGGCTGCCCCAGGGATGGCAGGAGATAGGTCTGGGTGTCACAGAGGCCTTTCTTCTATCCACTCTTATACTCGATCTGGATTGTCTAACACGTTGACTTTACCCTGAAAGATCACCTTGAATCTGGCTGTGTTTTATATCTAGGACCTGCAATTTCTACTTCAACAGCTCAAATGATCCCTCCCACACTAGGATCATGCTGACCACCTTGGGGCATATTTATACTCTGTTTGCGCCGGAATTGCGTCGTTTTTTTTTACGCAATTCCGACGCAAAACTAACTGCATATTTATACTTTGGCGTTAGACGCGTCTAGCGCCAAAGTCCATGGAGTTAGCGTCATTTTTTAGCGTGGACACCTACTTTGCGTTAATTATATGCAAGGTAGGCGTTCCCGTCTAAAAAATCGACTCCGAGGCATGTGCGTCGGATTTATACTCCCGGGCAAAATTCACGCCCGGGAGTGGGCGGGTCCAAAAAAATTACGTACGGCCGCTTTTGCGCTGTTTTTTAGCGCCTGCAAAAGGCAGGCGTTAAGGGACCTGTGGGCTCTGAAGGAGCCCAGAGGTGCCCTCCCATGCCCCCAGGGACCCCCCCTGTCACCCTTGCCCACCCCAGGAGGACACTCAAGGCTGGAGGGACCCATCCCAGGGACATTAAGGTAAGTTCAGGTAAGTTTTTTAAAAAAGTTTTTTTGTGGCTTAGGGGGGCCTGATTTGTGCCCCCCTACATGCCACTATGCCCAATGACAATGCCCAGGGGACAGAAGTCCCCTGGGCATGGCCATTGGGCAAGGGGGCATGACTCCTGTCTTTGCTAAGACAGGAGTCATTTCTATGGGGATTGGGAGTGAAAAACAAATGGCGCAAATCGGGTTGAGGCGAAAAAATTGCCTCAACCTGACTTGCCCCATTTCTTGACGCCCAAGCCCAATATCCCCCTACGCCGGCACTGTCTGGTGTACGTCGTTTTTTTTAACGCACACCAGACGGCGACGGCGGCTAACGTCATTCAATAAATACGGCGCCCGCATGGCGCTTCAGAATGGCGTTAGCCGGCGCTAATTTTTTTGACGCAAAACTGCGTTAGCGCAGTTTTGCGTCAAAAAGTATAAATATGGGCCCAAGTCTCTATCTCAATAATTGGGCAATCATTGGCCACAGGGATTTGCCCGGAGGATGTTTATCCACTAAGGACCTGTGCACTCTCTCTATCAAGAAACATCTCAAGAGCTGGTCCTGTGGGATGAAGGTATGCAGCCACTCTTATGGAGAGTGCTCCCTATGGGAGCCTTCCACACCCTGTGGGAACCCCAGGAACCACAGATTATTGCACCTGGATTACCCCTCTGCATCTTCAACTTGGACTACCATCTCTCAAGAAACACTCCTCAGCTTTTGGACAGCTTGGTTCAGGTTCCATACAGCGCCCTCCAGAGTCACTATTTGTATTCAGCCTCTGCCACATGATCAGCGGTTTTCTTGAATTCCTGGTGGAGTAGTGCTACCTCTGTACCTACTCCCATGATTTCATCACCAGGGCTTGATGGGTAGATTTTATAGCTCACAGAATAGTGTCTTTCCCTGGGTGGGGATCTTTGTCTGCCCCACCTGAGGGGTTTAGCAAATTTGTCCAGCTTCCCTTGCCCCCTGGCCTGCCAGTCCCCTATCCTCCTTAATTCAGGGCGGGTGGTGTGATCAGCGATGGCTGCACTGTCCCCCTGAGCCACCAGGTCTTACTGACTCACCTAGGGTCCCCACCTGGAGAAGGCAATGTCATCTCTTTATCCAGAGCCTCCCCCGTCTAGGGTCTGGCCCAGCCACAAGGTGGATCTCCTCTACGGCAGTTATACAAATGGATATGCCACAAGGTCCTCATGGGCTTACCTCCCAGTGCCTCATCCAGCTCCCGGGCCTTCTTCTGTCTCTACAGCAGAACGTGCAGCAACCAATTTAAGCCAGGCTCTCTCTTCTGTCTGTCTACCTGCCTTAGCAGGTTCCTCCACTTCACTGCAGCAGTGCAGGGGCTGTGGGCACCAAGCAAGGGCTGCAAAGTTCTTGGTGGGGCTTCCACCCAGCTCTACTCAGCTCTACTCCCCACTTATGGTTGTCAGGCTGTGGGAACTCCACAGGTGCCATCACTGACTTTTGGACCTCAATAGATTAGCACCTTGGCTCATAGTGGAGCCCCCTCTATCACTCTCTGCAGTCTCTGTGCCACTCCCCAGGGCCACAGCCACCTCCCAGCTACAGGGAGGGTGTGTTGGGTTGCAACATCACCCGGTTGGGGAAGGATCAGCGATGCTGGCACAGGAGAACTAGAAAATGGCGGCATCCATCTTGTACTGCTAACTATGCCATCACTCTAAAAGGATTCTGAACTCAGTGTTTTAAGAAATGGCAAGACACTTAGCCTCACCATTAAAGAACACATTGGCAACGAAAGGAACATGGTCTGGTACCAGCTTTCTGTTGATGAAAGTGAACCATTCTTCCCAAAAAGCCCTTTTATTCTTGCATTTTCATGGCGGCAACACCCTACTCCATGACTTCCGAAGCTCCACATCTACCCCTTTTAATGAGTGGCATACCTCATCAAGGACTGCAAGAAATAGGGTCAGATGAACTCTAACCTGCTGTAACTAACCAGGCTACCCATAGCAACCTGCAATATCTTCAAGATCAGCCACATTATCTACAAAGCCAGAAAAATCAGAACATCCAACTAGCATGATTACAAGCTCCCCACTCTGGTGGCCCCCTCATACTAGTGATACAAAAGGGCAACTAGCTTTCTCCATAATATAGCTAGGATCTGGAATGAAATCCCCAAATGCATCTGGACCTGACCAGCTCCGATTTAAGAATGAGCTGAGGACACACCACTTTACAAACATTACAAACTATGAAGTAACAGTCCACTTTCTCTCTTGGAATCAAGCTTCACCTCCAATTACTTTTTTAATCTACCATTTTATTGGTCCTGTACTGAACTCAGCTTCTTTTTGGATATGCTTGTGCTTTATAAATATCAACGATATACAAACATACCTTAAATTTAGACTAATTTTACTAAATTAATTGAATATATTCTAGATTATGTTACATCAGTTAAGATTTAGCATTGTCACAAGGGTCATTTCATAATTCTTTTTAGTTTAATTAAAATACGATCTATTTAAATATTCTGGGGATCATTTAGAAGCCCCTAGCACCACCGGATCATCACTTTCAGCAACACTCAGATGGCGCTGTGCCCTTTTCCATACTTACAAGTAAATATGGGTCCCCAACATAGTTTTCTGTGGCAGAGGGGCATGCAAGTGTTGCTGTGGGTGTTTCCACGCAACAGCCATTCTTTTTTACACTGCCTCAGATTTACGAAAAATAGTAAACCTGAGGCAGCACCTTTGTGGTGCATCAATGAGAAATACTTTTATTTCTGCTTGTTTTTGCTTTTTCTATGTATGCTGCATTCTACAGCACATATAGAAAGAGCAAAATACCATTAATGATTGTTTATTTGCAATCATTAAAGAATTATCATTATGTGTCATGTGCAACCATTAAATAATGACGAGTTGCTACTTCTATGTGCGCTGCATTCTGCAGCACACATAGAAGTAACAACTCACCCTTACTGATTGTTTATGTATAGGGAGGGACACCTTCCTGTACATACACAATCGTTCCCTGAAATGCAGGCACCCTAGCACTGCGTTGGCACTAGACAGCTAATTTTAGCACCGGAGCAAAGAAAACGCACAGGAATGCGCCAAATTGTTGTAAATACAGCACATCCCTACGTTTTTGAAATGTTGGAGCACGGTGCTGCCAAATTTGGCATACCTCCTCGTTCCATTTCCTTATCAATGAGGCCCTGTGTTTGATAAATTAGGGTGAAGTTAAGGTTAGTAAAAGAGTAAAAAGTTAATTTATTTAATAATATTAATAAATTACTGAATGTATTAAATATTATGATATGATAATATGATAAAACACAATTTAATGTAATTAATGCGCTGGCCATAGTTGTAGATTTGAAGCAATAAGTTTGATAGTCAAGGTATGCTAAGACTTCCATCCTTACAAGATTGATAAACTATGAAGTATAAAGTTCATAGTAGCAGCTGCCATGTACAATTCTTAGAAATGGTATATTTGAGGTATAAGATGCTATATAAAAAAAGTTTTTTTTATTTTTATTTAAATGTTACTTTGTCAATGTAATTGTAGTTGAGGTAGCAGATCCATTTGGTGGTCAGGTCAGGTAGCGGACTTCAGGGTGGAAATAGGAAATACCTATTGCCACTGTAATATCTCATGTTATCATAGTCACCTGTTTGTGACTGATGAAAGGTAGTCTTGGAAATGTTTTGTTGAATCTCGCATGCATGCATGTGATGTAGCAGAAATGTAAGTACTGTCACTGTGTTTTAACTTCATGTTCAAAGAATTTATTTCCCTTTATGTCATAATTCATTAATTATAATAGGCCGATCTGCCTTGGGGGGGTTTAAGGCCTAATAAAAAAATGACCCCTTGGGGAGCAACCCTTGTCCAAGGGGTCACCCCCTTCATTGTTTACTTACAAAAAAACAAACTCCCTGGCGTCTAGTGGCCATTTCTGCAATCCGATCACTTTACGATCGGGTTGCATCTATGCTCAGAAAGACATGAAAGGAAAGGCCTTTCCTTTCATGTCTCTCTTCCATTCCCCACCCCCCCGATCGGAAGAGAAATGCAAGCATTTCTCTTTTGATCATGTCGGAAGCTGGGGGCGACCTCTGATGAGGGCAATGCACGATGGCACGCTGACATCATCAGATGTCACTGGGGAGGGGGTGGTGGAGCGGGTTGGAAGGGGAAATGATTCGACTTCCATCCCTGCCCAGGGAACGGGGATGGGAGGCCCATGGGGGAGCGCTAGCACTCCCCCCATGGACCGATACCAGGATGTAATGGTTACGTCCGTGGTGCCCCAGCGCTGCGTCACTTGACGTAACTATTCCGTCCTTTGTGCAGAAGGGGTTCATTTGCAGTCTGAATCATATCATTGTTTGCCATTGGACATTTCCACCTTTTTTTCTCATTGGAGTGATGGATGGACAAATCAACTTGCGCTATGAACTTTAATATACCGTTCCCCAACTGGAGTTTGGTTAGAATCCATTTCTTTCTTCACCGCTTGCTGAAACCTTGTTGAGAGGTATAGCCCTCTGTACCCTCAGCCTCTTTGAAATGCCTTGCCGTGATCTTGAGATTTTTCTCTTGACGCAGACAAGAAGACTCCTGACCGAGCTTTTGAAATTCTTAAGCCTTCTCTTTTTATCTACATTTTGTCAACCTTAGTTATTTTCCTAATTCCCCAGATCTTCTCTGCCAAATTATTTTTATCCTTTTTTGTGCTTTTTGTCTTTTTGCCCATGTGTTTGTCCCAGCACATGCTAAATGCATTTGTTATTTCGTGGGGGTTTCCCTTCCCCAGGTTACTAAGAATTTCAAGCTTAGAGCTGCTAGATGATTAAAAGGATTAGACAGTGTATGTTTCATCCTTTTCAAAATTTCCTAATGCTTTTGTGCGTTGCTCTCTTTGAGTGCCTAGTTTTTCTGATGTTAGTCCGTCTGAACTTCTTTAGGAGGTTCGGGCAACATATTGTGATTCTTTAACTTTATAGTCTTGCTTTGAGAATTACCTATGTCACTCCGAGCATTAACCTGTAAGAAAAACCCTCAGAATTTATCTGCGCTTGAAGTATCTTCTGTGTGGTTCAATGAGTCATAATGTTAATTTAATTGATTGTTAAAGTTTGCTGCCTTTTGTCTCCACTCCATTATTAGCTGCATGAAAAGATCCATCTACCTCATCCTAGCATAATCCTGTGAAGAAATATGCTAAAGCAAATTTGGTAGCAGACTGATGTTTTCTCCCATGAGGGGAGATACACTGTAGTTAGACACAGTATTAGGAAGGTAGGATTATTGTCATGCAACCTGCACATTCAAAATTTGCCCACCCCAAATTCTGTCCCATTGTCCATTCCTAAGATTGATGAAGTTCCTCACAGAAGTGGATGTGTGAGCATTCATTAATAAGGTCTGCACTTTCATTGTTTTGGCCTAAAGATTGTGGCAAAAAGTGATGGTGTGAAGTGTTTTGTGGAGTTTCTGCAGGTGTGTGGTTGTGGTGCTTATTGATTAAAAATGTCCACGGTTGTTGTTGACAGGTCTGTCATGGCCTAAGATCCCAGGATAATGGACAAGTGTATAAGATGTCATCAACAGTGCCAATAGTTTTTTCCTACTGTGAGTGCAGGTTTAGTTGGTATTAAGTGAATACTGAGTGCTCATGGATGATCAGTTTCCTTCAGATATAATTGTGAAAGCTGTAATTGGAAAACATATCTCCATACTGCTTTAAAGTGCTTGGTTACCCTATCCTGTAATGTGCAGACAGGGTGTTGTTTTTTGCTTGCAATATTTTGCATTAGGTTGCGGTGAAGAGTGAATATGTGAGAAATTGTAAAGGAGGGTGAGCTGCTGCAAGGAATTAAATTTACATCATCTTGTGCAGCACTGGTGTAGGTCGGTTGGAGTGAAGCTGGGCTAGTATGTAGTATGTAATAAGAACGACAGTCACACCCGCTGACGGAGGTTGTTAACGTCGCCACCCACATTGCGTGCTTTTGCTGAGACCGTGCAGCAGGATTTTCGATGCAAACCTTGCTGGGCGTGGAGAAATGCCGCAATGCCTGCCCGGAACTGAGTGCTGCCCGGATCAACACATCACTCTCCTGCGGGGAGGAAAAGCGATGCACGCTGGCCCGACCGGAGAATCAACACACCGCTTACCTTTTTAGACGCACACTCGCCTGTGTGTGTTATTTTGACTCTACCCAGGTACTTTTCAACGCTTACAGTGGTTTACCTGTTTTCTCAAGGATTTAAGACTCTTTTTAATCAATAACTTGACTTGTGTATGTTAGAGTTTTGTCGTCTTGGTCTTGTTTTGTTTAGATAAATATTTTCTATTTTTTCTAAACCTATGTTGTGTCATTTTGTAGTGTTTTCATTGAGTTACTGTGTGTATTGGTACAAATACTTTACACCTAGCACTCTGAAGTTAAGCCTGCCTACTCATGCCAAGCTACCAAGGGGGTTAGCTGAGGGTGATTCTCCTTTACCCTGACTAGAGAGAGGGTCCTTGCTTGGATCTTAGAAAAGTTATCAAAATTGTTGTCCCATGTTTTCCTATAGTACGAAATCCAGCAGTGGCTTTATTCCAAATGTCATGTGAAGCAGGTTGGTCACTGTGATTGACCTGTGTCAATCATCTTTCTCCATATCATTGCATGAGCGGAGCCAGTTTCTCTTTGCATTTTGGTTTGGCAGCCATGTTTTGTCATGGTGCCGGGTTTCACAAGGGCATACTGACAGCCCCTCATTTTTCAAACATATCTTGAAAAAGAATCTGAAGTCACTTATCATTCAGTCTTGATCCAATATATTGATGACCTACTTGTAGTACCAAAAACTCAAGAAGCTTGTAGTAGAGACACAATTGCCATCTTGAACCATTTAGGAGAGAATGAACATAATGTTTCCCCAACAAAATTACAGTATTGTATTGTATTACAGAAGTTCTGTACCTAGGTAACTACAATAAAGAAGGTGCAAGGAATGTGTTGCAAGAAAGAACCTCAGCAATCTTGAAAATGAATCCCCCTTTCACACAGAAAGGAGTGAGAAAGTTCTTGGGAATGGTTGGCTACTGTGGTTAGTGGACTCCAAACTTTTCCCTTTTAGCAAAGCCAGAGGCTGACACACTAGGATGTGTCTGATCCTGTACCTATGGAGGGCAACTGCAACCATGACTTCACAGAGCAGAAAGAAAATCTCTGTCATGTCCCTGCCCTGGGAATGCCTGAAATAGGTGTTCTATTGTTCCATGCATAGAGGCTTGTGAATTAAACATTAAGACCCGTACATTCAAGAACCATGGAAGGAATATGTATTTAAAACATTTCAATTTGCATGCTTGTGTCGAGATGGAAACTGATTCACATGAAGATCCTGACCATTTTCACTGATGTTGCAGTCTAAATTGTATGACTGTTTGCCATTGGACATTCTGACCTTTTTCCTCATATAGAGTGCTGGATGGACGAATCAGCTTGCCCTATGAACTTTAATATACCGTTCCCCAACTGGACTTTGGTCGGAATCTCTTCCATTCTTCACCACCTGCTGAACTCTTGGGCTCTGGGAGGTATAGACCTCTCTATCCTTTGCCACTTTGAAATGCCTTGCTGAGACCTACAGATTTTTCCCTTGACCCAGAGAAGAAGACTCTTGACCGAGCTTCTGAAATGCTGGAGCCTTCCCTTTTTATCTACATATTTTCAACCTTAGTTTCCTGTTTCCTCAGATCTTCTTTTCCTAATTCTTTTTGTACTTTTTATGCTATTGTCTTTTTGCCCACATGTTTGTACCAGCACATGCTAATTGGATTTATTATGTCATTGGGCTTCCCCTTGGCCAGGTTTCTAAGAATTTCAAGCTTAGAACTGCTAGATGATTAATAGGATTAGACACTGTGGCCCATATTTATGTTAAGTTACTGCTGTCTAAGCGGCATTTTTCTTACACTAAAGCGGCGCTAACTTAACTTCATATTTATATTTGGACGCTAAACCCATCTAGCATCAAAATATCTGAGTTCACATCATTTTCTGGAAGTGCCAACCCACCTTGTGACAATGATATGCAAGGTAGACGTTCCCTTCCAAAAATTTATGCTAGCCCTCCAGCGCCATATTTACCTCCTGAAGCTAAAACAATGCACACTAAGGAGGTGGACCTAAAAAATGACGCTAAGGGTGATTAGCGTCACGTTTTAATGCCTGGTCAGATCAGGCGTGAAAGTAAGGCCCACACACCACCACTTAAGGAAAACACACACAAGGAGCATTAGCAACCTCCAGGACAACATGGAAGTGTCACTGCTCCAGCTTGTCACACGCCACAGACATCAGCGATGACAACAGGTCCCTCCACCACCACCGCAGCAAACCCAAACACCACTGCAGCAGCCACAAAGGCAGAGCAGAAGGCGAGAGAGGATCTTACAACAACATACACTTGTGCTTCCTCTTCTTCTTCTACTGGGACTTTGCTGGACCCTCCTGGCTAGTACTTGGGTGATTGGGTTCTCCTTTGGGTATCTCTTGGTCTGCAAACTCCATCTTGTGTTTGAATTTGTATGTTTTCTTGCTTGTGCATTTATTTCATGCTAATATGGTAAAAAATGGTGCTCACCCATTTTGTGTGATAAATACATGCCGCAAAGCTGTTTAGCGTTATTTTTACTGCATTAGTGTCATTTTTCTAATGATAACCATTTCTCAGCACCATCATGCGTCATTTTTTAAATATGGCACTAGGGAAGGACGTTAGCTTGTGTTAAAAATTATGATGCACAACTGCACTAGCACAGTTGTGCGTCATTTTGTCATAAATATGGGCCTATGTGTTTCCTCCTTTTCAAATGTTCCTATTGCTTTTGTGTGCTGCTATCAATGAGTGCCTACTATTTCAGATGTTAGTCCATCTGAACTTATTTAGGAGGTTCAGGCAACCTTTTCCTCCTTTTCAAATGTTCCTATTGCTTTTGTGTGCTGCTATCAATGAGTGCCTACTATTTCAGATGTTAGTCCATCTGAACTTATTTAGGAGGTTCAGGCAACCTATTATAATTCTGTATCTTTATAGTCTTGTTTTGATGATGATCTATGTCACTCTGAGCATTAACCTTTAATAAAAAACCTTTGGGCCTTATTTGAACTTGGAGTATTATTTGAGTGGCTAAATGAGTCATACTGTTAACTTAAATGATTGTTAAAGTTTGATGCCTTTTGTCTCCACTCGCTTTTTCGCTGGGTAAAAAGATCTATCGGCCACATCCTAGCATAACCCTGCAAAGGAATATGCTGCATCACATGCAAAGGCAGTTTCGCAAACATAAATGTATATAATGCAGATTTTGGCATGCAAAGAAATCCCTTCACATTAATGTCAATGCCTCATGGAAGAGAATCGAAGGAATTTGTCAGATCATGAGACCACACAAGAGAATAAGCTTGTGGAACATATAGTCCCAGTAAATCCCTAGATATTGACATGCTCCTAGTGCATTTGTTATATTTTCACTATTTTGCCCAGCCCACATATACCACGGCAAGGGATCTTCCTGATTTAGAGGTACTTTATCCTCAAGGAAGTGCTATATTTCCTCAAGGTCATTGACCCAGATGTGATTGTTGTCATACTCTCTGCTATCTCTGTAATCTGGGAGTTCATTTGAGTATAATGCCTGTGTTGTTTACTATTTCCATAGTACGATTTTCCTTTTTCAGTACTTCCTTACTGAGTGTCATTTAAGTTTATCAAGAACCAAAATGCGTTCTTAATGATATCCATTTTTGTCTGACTAGTTATCTTTCTTTGTCACTGGAGGTATTGGTACCCCCCAATGAAGTTTAAAATAAGGAGGGAGCAGTATGATCATCATGTAGGTGAGTGACAAAAAACTGACATAATGTTCTAAGTGTAATCATTTCATCCTCTTTCTTTGCTTTTCATGTGGCATTGATGGAGCTAGCAGAATTTCTCCATGATTGCTTTGCTTTAGCAAGGGTAATTTGACTGACCTCTCAACCTTCTCCAATCAGGTGCTTCTGCTGAGAAGCCAAAAGCCTTCTTCTTTGAATTATGTCTACACACTCCTCATTCTTTCACCTTTTGCATCACTTTTTCCTTTCTTGCCTTTGCTAAGAGCGCTAGCGTCAGATACTGCTTTCAGCATATTTGGAGAGTTAATTTCGATCTTGCCTCCTGCCAACTAGTTTTGCAATTTTGTTTTAAGTTGGCTCACTTTGCCTCATTTGTGATAGCAGTGGTATAGGTGTTTTGTTGAGTTGCAGCTTTGTCTCAAAATATGGTAGCAGGTTATCTGCACTCAAATGTTTTGCCTCTAAACCTGAGGCAAAATTACTATCACATGCTTCTGATTGTGATTCTGTAACTGCATCCCACAACTGTAGGGGACATCTCAACTCTCCTGACACCCATAAATGCAGTTTCAAGCACTTTGTTTTTTGCACTATGTAGACTCAGTTGACCAGTGTAGGTTTTTAAGCATATATGGAGCTTAGTGTGGTACAAACTATGCAGGGCAAGTTAGAAGTTCATTGATACCATTTCCCACTAATTTCACTTGTGTCGCTTGGTCCTACTCATTGTGCTCCATCCCCGGTTGCACAGTGTTATTATGGGAATTCTTGCTTGACTTTACCTTATTTATTTCTGTGATTTTTTATTACTAGGCTTGCTCAGTATAGGTATGAAATGATAGCAGATTGCCTGCACAGCATGTGTTGCATGAAGCCTGGGCATTGTTCCAGGACTTGGTTGTTCACTCAGTGCTGTTTGGTCAGTAGGGCTCTTGATTGCCTTCTCCTGTTTCCCATCCAATCAGAGCTCCATCATGAACTCTCTACCCTGATTTGACACTAAGTCATCCACTACTGGCATTGCTGCTTCTTCCCCAGTAGTGACCATGAAGTGTGAACCAAATTCTGGGGCGGATTCTGGAGGATAAATTGAGAGCATGTCTGGGGAAACAACTTGGTGGCCTTCCTGTACTCTTTGTCATGGGTGTGACATAGCTAGAAGAAAACCCCACCATTCCTTTTGTGGTCCAGAAATGCAGCAATAGGCCACGTCTGTGAAATAAATGTCCTCTCACTGTTATTTATAGGAGGTTATGCTCCTTGTTGGGCTACCTACATAGAATATAATTAGTGTTCTTTTTTTTTTACTATTATATTTTGTTTTTCTTATTTAAGTATCAAGGGAATGTGCCTAGACCAAATGAGCTGTAATGTAAATACTTAATGAGTTTTAGTTTGAATGTTTAATGACTTTCAGTATTCTAATTTACAAGTGATGTACAATGATCCTTGCAGGAATAAGCTTACTTACTTGAAAAAGAGCATGTGTCCTGTAAGTTGTGCATTCCATATTATATACTACTAAAGTTTGCTGGTAGCAGGCATTTCCTGTCTAGGGACTTGAAAAAAGTGTTATATTAGGTTTAATAATCCATCTCACATTGTGGATTGGAGAGAAATACCACTTTAGGACTGACGTATTCCTTGGGGTGGGCAGTGAGCTCCGCTGGTGGAACTAAAAGAGTTTTTGGCAGAGTTCGATCAAAAACTCTGTTAACTCCGCATGCGGAGCAGAGAGCATCGCCTGCACACTGCAGCCCAGTTATGTGCCACACATTGCAAGTGCAGACAGTAGGCGCTTGTGCTGTGTGGCCATAACTGGGATGCAGTTTGCAGTCTTGGTCTGACTGCAATTAAGCAGGAGCTGGCACCAGCAGCTCCGGATCAAGGAGGATTACAGGCCTCCCTCTGCCAGCAGCCTGGGCCAGGCCCGGAAACAGGGGGCAGGAGCAGTCAGAGCACCAGGCTGCTGGCAACGAGGACCTAGGTGAGTCCTCGTTTTTTCTTTTTTCGTTTGTGCACACTGGTGCACAAGAGGCCTGAAACTGCAGCTTTCGCTGCCCACTGCCCTGGCCTGAATTTTTGTGCACAGACCTGCCCAGGCCTCTTATGCACCGACCTGCCTCATGTGCAGTGCACATGGAGCAGGCCTTTGCACAAGAGGCCTGCAACTGCAACTTTCACTACCTATGGCCCTGTCCTGAATGTGCCCAATCTCGGAAGCGCTAAGCAGGGTTGGGCCTGGCAAAGGCACATTCAGGACAGGGTGCCACTCCACCTCTTATGTAACTCAACCTCCACCGAATTCCAGAGAGTTTGACATCAACTCCATAGAATTCCACATAGTGGAACTCCAAGAGCTCCGCCCAGGCCTATTTATTTCTGCCATCCTGTGTTTTGCGTAAGGGTGACTGATGCTGAAGATTTTGCTTGACTGGTATCCATGGTAGAAGGGTGGTTTTCATTAAATACCTGAAGATCAAGCTAGCAATTACGTTTTAAACATTTGGCTTTGCGAAGTTCTCACGAAGATGCGTGGATCAGACCATCTCACTATTAGTCTTATTGAGCTTGCATTTCTCTTCAAGTTGCTAGCACCAGGGATGTTCCAGTGTTCTGTAAGCAAATAAGGGAACAAGAAGAGCAAGGTGAGCAGAGAAGGGTCTCCTGGGATAGCCTGATGTTTGAAGGAGGAAGACATGTAGCTTAATGCAGGTTTTTAGTTAAGGTTCACTCAAAAAACAATGTGGGCAATTACATTAGCTTTAGAAAAAACTGTGGCAAGTAAAGCAAGAATTATTTGGCTCTAGATCACAAACAAAATGTGACTGGTGGTGTTTCATGTATTTTGTGATAGTTAAGGCAGTGTTTGCTGCAAGCATCTTTTACAAGACCAGTATTCTGTACAAGGCAATGTGCAACACCAAGAACATTTGTGCACATCAGCTGTGTGGCATTTTGTTTTGGTTATGTATTCAGTTGTTTTTCGTGCAGCTGTGTTTTTGTGTGCTATTACTAAAATTTTGTTTTATATTGTTGCATTGTTGTTCTTGTGTAGAGGACATGTAAACCTTAAACCCAAGTCTTACTTTTTACATACAATGCACCATGCCATATGGAACTTAGCTTAGACGTGACCTTTATGCATCTTTTGGTTCTTTACATTTTTGACAATTTTGTTGTGATGTCTTCTGTTATCGTTTAATTGTTTAGCTATTGTGCCTGGCTGAAGGTCAGACAGAATTGGCAGTTTAAAATGCATAAAAGGCTGCAATGGCAAGCCTTGGACATGTTTTATGTGGCTACTGTAGTCGGTGGCCCAATAAGTGCAGTAGGCCCACTAGCATCATTTAATTTACAGGGTACATGTAGTACCATATACTAGGGACTTACAAGTAATTAAATGAGCCAAACATCTGTAAGCCAATTTTACTATGTTTCAGGGAGAGAGTGCAAACACTTTAACACTGGTTAGAAGTGGATAGCAGTGGTAAAGTGTGCAAAGTCCTAATGCCAAAAAAAATAATCAGAAATAGAAAAGATGAAGGTAAAGGTTTGTGTGTGAACTGACATAGGCCATTAGAGATTATGAAAGGCATGTGCCAGAGGTAAGTGCTTTTGCTACTCATTTTGCTTGCTGCACATATCTGTTGTGATTTGATTCCTATTAAGGCAAAATAAACCTTTTATTCTTCTGAGAAAGATAAATTGAGGAACGTTTTAAGTAAGTCATGTCTATATCTAAGGTGCTTGTTAAAAGCAAAACAAATAGTATCAGGTTTTATATAAATATTAATTTGCTAAAAACGTATAATGTATTGAAAATGTGATTACTGCTATGAAAGCACACCACAAAACTTTGAAGTGCCTATGTAACAAGTATGCATTTAACATACTTCTGTTTGCGCATGCCTTCACTGCGCACTGCTTATACCCTTTCATATTAAATTACTTATAGCATGTTAAATAATTGCATTCATAACAACACTCATATGATCTCAAATATTATAATTTATGAGAACACTTGGCAAGGTAAAGTTATAAAGAGCTGACGTCTATCTGTCAATTGATTGTAGTGGAAATTATAGTTTTAAGTTATAATATTAACTTTCAAATTTCTCAAGTTTGTGTACTTTAATTTGTTTTTGTAAAGAAATAATAAATTACGTTTTCAAAACTATAACTTGTTTGCGCTTAGTTTTTTTCATTGAATGTCTGCTTTTGTTTTGAAAAATCATCTTCTAATCATATATTTTTGTTTATTTTGGAACTAATTATATGATATAGATTTTTTTACATTTGAATATCACTGTGGTACTTTCTTGATAATGTCTAATAGAGTGGTATAGAGTGGATTGGCATGGCGCAGTGTATTGTGGAGTGGTGTAAAGCGGAGTAAAGTAGAGTGAAGTAGATTGATATACAGTGAGGTGGAGTAAAGAGGCTTGCATTGGCGTAAAGTGTAATGGTGCAGGATGGAGTGATTCAAAGTACAGTACAGTGGCATAGAGTGTACTAGCATAGAGTAGAGTAGTGCATAGTTGAGTGGAGTGTTGTATGGTGCACAGGAATTAAGTATTGTGGAGTAGAGTGTTGCAGACTAGAGTAGAAAGCTGTTGAGTGCAGTGGCATACCATACAGTGATGTACAGTGTAGTGGCATAGAGTACAGTGGTATAGAGTGTAATAGGCTAGAATAGAGTGCTTGCAAGCACCACAATATTCTCAAGCCACTAGCGAGCACGTCTGAGATTGCACTCTCTACTCACATTGCTTCAGACATCACCTTTATAGTTACCCTTGCTAGCGACCACAGGTGCATCTCGAGCTGATCCTCTATTCGAGAAGCAGGTAAATCTACTCAAAAATATGTTTTGAGTTGCTTTTCTACTCCAACAGACCATTCAAGTTTTTTTAAGTGCAAGTTTTTTTAACTTTTTTTTCCAATAGGAGGGGAGTGTCCCACAGACTCCAACTTCCTGTTCCTGTCTAACAGGCTCCTCTCAGTACTTTGTCCATCTCCTGGTCAGTTTTGTCTTGGATTTTAGGTGGAAGGATCACTCTTCTTGACCACTGAATATATACCTTTGGATTCAAGGACTTTGTTGTCATGATATCACAAAAGGTAATCTAAAAAACTATTGTATAAGGGTGTTATTTATTAGCTTGGGGATGCACCAGTATTTCTTTGTACTTTTTTTTGATTTTTAAGTTTCATAATGATGGGTGGCCTGTAGATTCAGTGGGGGCCTAGTTATTTTTTTGCATTTCATTTTTTGTCTTTTGTAAAGGAAAAATGTTGCAGAGTTCAGTACCTTTTTGCCATGTTTGTTACATTTGAAATATTAATTTATTTTACTATGTGGCCTAGTCTTCCAAAGAACCATCCAGCAGTAAGCCCAGTACTAGTCATCAGAGCATGAAAGATTGTTTTTGTGGTATATGGTTTCTAAAACATTGTTTAGTGCAGGTTTAGCAATAGAACACATTACAAATATTGGCTATAGTGTATATGTGGAGTAATATTTGATGCCAAAGGAGGATGTGTGTTGTTGTAAGATGTTTATAGATCAGTAAATTTTTGTGTTGAATTAATGGTAGTGTTTTCTTCAGTGTTACCATACCTCCTTTGCATGACCAGTGTGTGTGAATGTGTTTGCCATTGGCCAGAATTTGTCTTTGTTCTCTGTTCCATGTGGCCGCGGCCCATTTTGTGTAATCTATGTCTATAGGTCTGACTGTGCTCTTTGTTCTCCATGCTTCCTAGCTCGCTGTTGTTTATTGATCAAGTGGCTCTAGGCCATTTTGTGCAGCCAGCCAGTGTGCGTTTGCCATAAGCTTGCATGTGTTCTTTGTTCTCCATGCCTTTTTGCTCACTGTTGTTGTTTGACTATGTTGACGAAGGCCATTTTCTGCACTCAGCCAGTGTGCTTTTGCCACATTCTTAAATGTGCTCTTTGTTCTCCATGGTTTTTGCTTGCCATTGTACTTTTTGACTATGTGTCTTGTGGCCATTTTGTGCAGCTAACCAGCGTGCTTTTGACATAGGCTTGCATGTGGTACCTGTTTAATATTATGCTTAAGAATCACTGTAGTATATGTCTGTTATTAATAGGATGATGATGAACAGCACTTTATATTACATGCATTTTATTTGCATTTTTCATCTGCACCTCCTTGCGTCCCAAAACGTTATTATACTCCCATAGTGCAAACATCAGAAATTAATTTTCTTTTTTCTTTTATTTAATTGTTTAACTCATTTTTTCTTTTATTTTTGTATGTGTTTTTTTCTTTTTTTTATTTACTTTTAAGTTTGCTTTAGTTATTATTCCATTTCCCTTTGGGCCCATTGTCTGCCACAGAGTAGGTGCACTTCGCACACAACAGCATAATTCATTTTTTAATGCTTATTCCATTTTCCCCTGGACCATCCTGTCTGCCATAGGCGCACACTATCCTTCATTCTGATTTTTTAAGGACTATTCCATTTACCCCTGCACCTTCCTGATTGCCACAGGTGCCCCCTTTAAAAATAGATGCACATAAACCAAAGACCTATTTCTATATGTTGTGTTATCCAGATTGGAAATTACATGTTATGTTATGGTGGTGTGGTTTGACTTTAAAATGGTTGGATGAATTGTTGTTATGATTCTTACCTAAGTAACCTACCACACTAAATTATATTGTCTTTATCTGCACTGATTCAAAGTGCAACAATACCACATTTCACTAAAGGTTTTTCTTGCTTGTTTGCTTTTAGGTGTGCAAGTACCTTCAGTACTCCCAAACAGAAGGTCTGTACAAAGAACAGGTGACGGTCCTCCAATCTCTTTCACTTGGGCAGCTTAGTGCCATTGCAACTGACAGCTTTAAGATAGCCCCAAAGAATGGTGCTGTCACGAAGGTGGCCACTGGGAAAAAGAAGCAGCTGATAATGTGGACATGATGTGGACATGGAGTGGACCTCAGCAGAGTCTGGGAGAGACCATAAAAAGCAAGGGAAAAGAAAAGTTTGTGAAGGCCTTAGAATTATGGGAGGGTGAGGAGGAGGATGATGACCGGCCAGTCTTTGTAGAAGCTGGCACAGTGGAGTCTGACATTACCCCTTCTATTCAACCTACTCCAGGGGATGTGGCACACGTAGCGCCACCAACTCCCATACATGTAAAGCCCCAGCCGAGACCTGTGCCAACCCCTACCTCATCCACCAACCTCCAGTTCTTCTTCAAGCACTGGCCCAATAAGAAAGTACTTCTCCCCAGTTTGCGACTATTTTACGCTTAGCAAGAAGGAGGATAACATTGCAATATGCTCCATTTGCCACGCAAGTGTTCATCCAGGTAAGCCTGGTTCACAATATTGTACTGCAGGCCAAACGACCCATATGAAAAAAATTCTCACACAATCTAGAGGGAGGAGCACCTTAAAATAATGGCTGAATGTGGTTGTGGTGAAGGTGAGAAGAGCTAGGAAGTATCAGCGACAAGTCCAATCATGGACAGAGGTCATGAGGAAGAAGAGGGTGACATGAAGCAGCCCTGTCCCCAGCAGTGCACCAGCATCACCCAGCTCTGAGACTTCAAAATGGCAAAAGACTCAGAGTCAGATGAAGACTCCATGGCACACAGTGATTGCCAAAAGACGCACATTGAGTATACCATCTCCTCCTTCTCAGAAGTTGCCTGCATCAATAGCCTCAGGAGAGAAGAACATCTAGGCTACTATTATGGGCATGTTTAGGCAGGAGAGGCCGTACCACCACAACTAACCAATAGTATTTTTGTACAATGGGATGCTGGCTAAAATGTTAGCGGCTGGATCTCTTTCCGTTTTTGTGAAAGAAGTGGATTTTTTTTAAATTTGTGGTGCCCATCTGCCTGAAATGGAAGGTTCCAAGTTGGACCTATTTTGCCAGAGTTGCTGTTCCAGTGCTCCATCACGATGTGCTACAATTGGTTGGACAAGCTTTGCAGCAAAATGCTGTTCACACTATTTGCCTGATGACAAGCATGTGAACCAGTTGTTAAGCAACTGATTATATGTGTATCACTGCTCACTAGATCTCTTTTGAGGGGGTTAGTCAACAGCTTTAAACAGGTCTTAGCACTGAAAATACTTTTAAGGGCATTCTGCGACATGCAACAGTAGCCATGTTTGCCATGGAAAACTCCCATACACCTGCAAACATCTTCAGTGAATTTACAGCAAGATGTGTGAATGGCTGCAACCCAGAAGTCTCAGAATTGGATTTGTTGCAATGGACAACAGCAGTAATATAGTCAGGTCCATGGCAGATGGTGACGTTAATTCAGGGTCCTGTGTTTGGTGCATTGCATCAACCTGGTGGTGCAGGAGTTTCTCACAAAAGAAGACATAGTCAGCAAACACACTGACCACGTGCAGAAGACCCTGCATTCATTTCAGCCATTCTTTTAAAACCTGGAAACAGTTGAGAATTAGTCAGTGTGCTAATAGAGTACCAGCTAAAACCCTTATGCAGGAGGTGTAAACGCTCTGGAACTTGACCTACTACATGTTGCCACATCTGTTTTTAGCAATACAGACAGATCAATGTCTATACCATAAAAAGAGGAGGGGATGCAATTGGGAAAGCTATGTCCATGAATGTGGATAAAGGGGGCCGAGCCAAATGCCTGGCACAGATGCTACTCCCTTTTGAGTATTTCACACCAGAAGTTAGCAAGGAGGGCAGTACAATGTGCCATACTATCCTGTTGTTGTGTCTGCTACAGGACCAGCTTAAGAAGGTGTTCAAATAGTTTGCAGTTGCAAGTGTGAATAAAAACGCAGCAGCTCTTGCCTTGGTTGAGAGCCTAATCCTTTGCTTACCTTGTAATGCAAGGCTGCAAAATGCCATCATATTCTCCAAAGCGTACATCTATGACACATTTCTTGATCCAGGTTGGTTAAAGAAAATTCTACCCACTTTAATTCTGTTTTCTGGATGGGGTGTTTCAAATTACAAGCAGTGGATTGCTGAGCAAGCCAGAGACCTGCAAGAAAAATGGCTTTAAATTACGGCAGACGTTCAGGCATGCTACCTTCACCTTTCAGATAGGGCAGCCTTCTCTCACAGCAGCCAAAAGCAGCAACAAAAACACTAGCAAAATTCACAACTACAGGAACAGAAGATTTGGCCCCAACCTCTATATTGGCTTGGTTTCAATTGGAAGGTATTACGTCCAGTGCAGAGGCAAAGGTTAAATAAGTCGAGCAAATGGCTATACCAATGACCATTGAGAGGATGTTCCGGAACTATCTGGATGACCCTAAAGAGGTCTATGTGGATCAAAACACATTGGTGGATTGGTATGCAAAGATGCACCAATGGCCAGTGCTTAGCAAGCTGGCAATAAAGTATCTGGCTTGTCCTGTGTGTGTGTGTTCAGTGCAGCTGGTGCAGTTGTCACAGTGAGAAGGACCAGTCCCTCACCTTAAAATGTGGAGAGATTGACCATGATCAAAATGAAGCAATATTCCATACCACACAATTACACTATTCCTGAAACAGTAAAGGAGGTGGAGGAGGATTGGTCAGAATTGTGTGTGTTAGCTGACCAACTTCTGAGTGCATCGCCCTAGTTGAGGATGAACTCTACTTCTCTGACTGAGTATGCAATCATAGTACTTTCTAATTATTTACTGTTGAATATCTTTGCCAAAAAAAAGGTATAGCTTGGAGAACATTATTTTTGTGTCGGATTTACGCTGTCCTACCAATATTTGGCCAGATTGGAGTGTGCTGTGAAGAAACTTCCACATTCCCTTCAGGACATTGGAGATAATGCTGCCTCCCTTGCATGCCTACCCTTTTTTTACATCACCTAGCAGGGCTGCCCCAGAAGATCATTGATTTACAAGACTGCTGGTGACAATGCTAAATTCCAATACATTACTACTAATACAGGAGATAATATTTTGCTCAACCACATGCTTGGATTGGAAGAGGTAACTACTAACTATTGAACCAATGAGTAATGATATATTTAGTGAGTGATACTAGATGATGTATGTCGTAGCAGGAAGTGTGGAGGAAAGGTGTAACAACCAATTTGTATACTTGATTTCATGATTTGCAATTTTTGGGGACTGATGGGTGATCATTTTTCCTGAAGGTGATTGGCCTTTCAATCATAGCCAAATTTCTCTGCAGAGTCCATTCCTTTTTTCTGGTTCTTCAGAAACCAGATCAGTCTCTTTAGTTAACAAATCGAAATCTATTCAAAATACTCCAATACTGTTTGTTTATTTGTTCTTTAGCAGCAGTGCACTACAAGTCTTGGTCTATCTGGCCCAGGTTGGGAGTGGGACAGGGTTACTCGGAGTCAGGAGGTTGGAAGAACTGGGGGCAGGACTACCTCAGCAGCCAAAAGAAGGAAGGTATAGACTTTAAAGGGAAACCATGATGATGATGATGACTCTGAGGCCTAGTGTTCACTCAGCTCTGTGGACTGGAGAGAGGTGTGTTGACTTGAGAAATTTTGCTGAGTGTGTGTGTGTGCTGCTTTGCTGGCTGAAACATCAAAGTCCTCTTATATTCTTGCTCTGCCTCTGAGCCTTCTTGGTACACTCCTGACTCCTCATGAAGCTTCCCTTCCTTCTGTCTTTCTCCTACAGTTTCTGTTTTTCAATCCACAGACCTTCTCCTCTACTACATGAACGAAAGGCGAAAGCTCAACACTCCTGCTTATCTACTGGACAGATTCAGCCAGGCACCCAAGAGTGACCGACATTCCAAGAAGAAGGCAGATGCACCGCCAACCTTGGCAACAAAGTGTAATTTTTCTTTTATCAATCATGATTTTTAGAACTGGGTGGGTTCCCTTCACTCCTCCATAATTTGTACTTTTCAACCATGGATGACAGAACATTTAGATACATACTATTTTGGGTTTCTCCGGTGCTGAAGGAATGTTTCCAATGCATTTAACAGGACTGTGTAATACACATTCCTTCATTTCCTTCCACAACAGATTGATGATGATCTGCTGTTCAGTGCACTGATGAATATTGTTGTGTTTTTGTGTAGCGTTTGTCTTTGTAACTCCTTTCCCCAAATCCCCTTTCCCATCCATTCATCGAACTCATAAACCTCTGCCCGAGCTATGTGATTTATTGAGGTGTGACTTAATTTTACACTATAAATGATCACACCCTTGGTGGGGCACATGTGGTGAATGTAACACCAACTCACTGCACGATCATCTATTACTGAGCAATAGTCCACATTGGACCCATTTACCCACCCATGAATTATTCATCAACATCATCCTTTAGGCTTTAAGTTGTGTTACATAAACACTTAACCTTGTGCATTCAACCCCTGACTCTGGGACCATTTCTCTTGACTCGAGGATTTCGTAAGTTTAGGTTTTACTAAATAGTCTCTCCCCATTGCACAGAAGAAGTATCTATTGCTAGTTTTTGTTATCATATCAGGTCTTCTTTGGTGTGTGTCACCGTGGTAGTCTGGTCTCAGTCTTTCTAAAGTTATGATACAAATAATATAAGCTACTAACTCTGTGTTTTCTTTCAATCTAGTTGCTGGTGATGGATAACCCTTTGATTAATCCTAGAGTTGGCGTTTGCCTGGGTGGGAGTGGAACCTCACTTGTGATGTCTTCCCTATTAAATTGCCAGCCTGCTACTACTACCAGAAGATGGCACCTTGGGAAACCCTGTAGTAAGAAGGCTAAGGCCCATATTTATACTTTTTTAGCGCTGCATTTGCGTCATTTTTTGACGCAAAAGCGGTGCAAACTTGCAAAATTCCTTTGTATTTTGTAAGTTTGTGCCATTTTTGCATCAAAAAGTGTCACAAACGCAGCGCTAAAAAAGTTTAAATATGGGCCTAAGAGAGGTAGCAGCCCTTGCTTCATCTATTCACGTAAGAGGACTATGGAGTGAAGTGAAATAGTTTAGCTAGTAATTAACTTTTACTGAAAATGTTGTTTGTGTGTATTTAGGATTTTGTAGGCAATATAGGCAAAGGCTATCACCCCCTCGTGGTCAATACAATAAGAGAGGGTAGTAAGACAAGGGTATAAGTAGCTGCCATACACATTTTTAAAGCAGATTTTAAAAATAGGCGACACTAAAAGACAGCAGTGCAAAGTAAAACACCAAATGAATGATTCTCCTTTTATTTCTGACAATTATAAAACCCACCCTTAGTACCCACAACAGGCACACCCCTCTCCCCAAACAAATCACAACATCCCAACCAAAGGTCAAACAAAAGGTCCAATGTGTCCATAAAAACCTGATCCCAACTCCCTTTCCCACACTATCCACCCACAAAATATGTCCCTCCAACCAAAACATAAAATTAAAAAAGGGTTTAAAGAGAGCTTTCTCCATGTAGGTCTTGAGATCATTGAGGGTTGCCTCAATCTGTGGTACCCTGCGGTCCAGGCTCTCAAAATATTGTATTGCTACATTGCTGGAATATGCGGTCAGGAGCATGAAGGGGGCAGCAGTGGTCTGACCTGGATAGACTGCTGGCGGTGGTGCTGACAACAATGTTGTTGCCACTGGAAGTCTGGAGGCCCTGGCTGGAGAAGCTGTGACTGCGGAGCCACCAGCCACTGGTACGCAATATGGATGGCATCAAGCATCTGCTGCCACAGTTGGGCTGCTATTCCCTGGTGTAGGTGGTTCATCAGGAGGAGCTATAGCAAGAAATAAAAAAGAAAAAGACAAATTGTAAACAGTGTTCTGTACAAACAATTTTTTAAAAACAGAGTTGCAGAGTAGGAGTATCTTTTCCCGTACAGCCATTGGAATTTGATGTGGCTGATTACGAGTCACAGAGCCATTTTGTTACCCACACATGCCTCACTGTAAGTGACAAATGTTGAAAGGGTATGAACGGGCATGAATCCATTATGGAAACTATGAAATATAAATCACTTGTCCTGAAAAATGTAGCACATGCCAAAAAAGGGATTTTTCATTTTTTGTGTGTGTGGTTGTGACAGAACTTAGGAAAGAATAAAGGACTCAAGTGCTATGCTAGGAGGTGACTGGGAGGGCACTGGCAGGGAAGGGGAATTCACCTTGCTTTCAGTTTGCAATGCATTGAAAACATTGCAAATGCTGCATTAACTGAAGCAAATGCACATTGCACAGACAATACCATTGTACTGCCCAATTGAACCGTGCTGCAGTTACATCATAGCATGGGAGACTAAATTCCGTGGGCAGGGAGGTAATGAATGATGATGGGTGGGAGGATACATATCTGCCTTGCTTAACAAATACACTGAATTAAGGGAGTAGATAGAAAATTAAAATACCCCCACTTTGACCCACAGCTTTGATAACCAAGCAAAGGAAGCAAAGTAGATGAACATGTCCCTCTCCAGAAGAGCTCCCTTATTTCTTCATCCAAGCAATTATCCATTCATCCTTTCATTGTTCTATTCACCCTTTGATACCCACCTTTCTCGCATTCAGTCTTTCACCAATAAAATCCATCCATCCATATAGCCACCCAACCATCCATATAGCCACCTGTCCAACCTCTCAACCATTCTTTCAACCAACCATCCATCCATTTACCTAGGCATCATTACCCATTTAGGCATCCCTTAACCCACCTGAGCATCCTTTTACCCATCTACTTTTCACCCAGCCAGGCATCCTTTCACCCATATAACCTTTCATCCACCCTTTTACCCAGATTCACATCCTTTCACCCACCCACACATCCTTTCACTCATATACCATTTCACCCTTCCTTTCTGTCAACCATACATCCTTCTTACCCTTTTCCATCAACTGGTCATTTGTAGCATTATGAGCTTTTGTCTGCTGAGTTGCATATAGGAGATGCCTTTAGGAGCTAAACCCTGCTGTAGCTGCTAAAGCAGGGGGTTCACAAGCAAAGCCCTCTCAGTGAGTATACCAGTAATTGTCAATAAGCAAGCAATATGACTTACCAACGCCCGTCCCTGCTGCCTCCAGTTCTCCCCCTCTGACCACTGCCACGTCCTGTGCACTGGTGCTGGCGGAAAAACATTACACATTTTTGTTGACAGATACACCTCTACTTCTCCATTACAAACATTATGACTATCTCTTCCGCTGCATAACAATCCCATAATAGCCCCTTGGCTGTCATTCCCAACCTTCTGACTTCTGTGGACCCCCACTTTATCATTACTGGAACCTGGGGATCCCCACTGAGTCATTACTTGTACCTGGGGACCCCCTACTGAGGCATTACTGGAAGCCGGGGACCACCCACTTTAGCGTTACTGGAACCTGGGGACCTCCGTCTTGGAATCTGGGGACCAAGCACCAAATCGTTACTGAAAGCCGTGGATCCCGGCCTACACATTGTCAATGATTTGAAACGCAAAACAGTACACAAAAAATACAGAAACAAGTATTCATCAAACACATACACAAATGATAACACATTTTATTTAATTTGCAAACAAATATAAATACAAAAAACACAAAATGTAATTTTAATAGGAAGGTTGGAGCTTTTCTAAATTCAACTGAAGCCACTCATTGTCCATGCATTATTCTGTTTGATGCACCTGCACTGCTCCCACAGCTCAATCAGAAGATACTAATTTAATATTTCTTTCGCATTTATAGTACGTTTTAAAATTTCCAAATGTACATTTAGCCATCTTATATATATTTATATTATTAATCTGTTAATATTAGTTATGTTTCAGTCTCGGACACCCTGAGAAAGCTTTGCGGACCCACTGAGGTCCCCGGACCACAGGTTGGTAACCACTGGCCTATAGAGATTGAAATACAGCAGGCAGCCTATCCAACACATTTGTGACTCATCCACCAAACCCTAAATCAGGCTCTCAGCCTCCCTTTTCAATGCATAGATGCATATCACACATCACTGGGAGACTGCGATTGGGACTGCATAAGCTACATACAGAAAGGCACAGAGAAGAAAAAACTAAATCACTGATAATACTTACTACTACTACCACTATCCTAGTGACAGGACAGAAAAGTCTGCATGTCTTCTTAAATAATCACCTCAAGTGAGCGCTGAAAAGTACAGTTAGGTAGCACAGAGCTCCTGACTGTCTCAGGCTGGATCATATAATATTTGTTGTAACGCAATCTTAACTTACCTCTGAGTGTCAGCGCTGCTATTTGAAAATAAATTAGCATAGGGAACATACACAACGAATAGAGAAATAATTACTCACTGAGCTCTGACAACTCAATGCCCAGGAGGTCGAGCAGGTTCTGCTCATGATACAGTATGTCCGCTTAATGGTGCGGCATCTGCTGCTGGCTGTGATGGACCCCAGTGTGCTGATGCACACACCGGCGCACCCTCCCCCACAGCATTTGATGCTCCCACAGGCTGTAACTGCTCCCAGACCTGCTGCTAGCTGCCAGCATGGAGGGGAAGTGGCACTGCACAAAAACACAAGTGCCTCCATTTCCACCTTGGAAAAAATGGGACAGGGCTGCAATCCTTGGCAGCCCCAATGACCGCAACGTGTGCAGCTACTAGTCACACTGGCACCACCACTCCCTCTGAAACCCTGCTCTGCCATGAAAGAAGAAAGAAAGAAAGAAAAAATAAAGAAGTAAAGGGAATAATAAAAAAAAAAATCAAAAGTCACAAAAACATAAAAATTTAAAGCACACAAGCACAAAGACACACACTGGTACAATAAGGAAAACTGAGAGATGAATGAATTAGGGGTGGGACTGAAAGGATTAAGGGTGGTTTAAAGTTAGGCAAGGCACCATGCACAGAACCTGAAAAAAACAAAAAGGCCACACACATGTCAACTTTGTAGTGCCATTCTCAAACTGTTTTCAGAGCAAGAACATGCATCATGCTCAGAACATAGCAGAACTTTGTGGGCTAGTTACCATGTCCCTCCAGTGACAAGCCCCCAAAAGCTATTTTCACTGTTGAAGGCTACTGTATCTCAGGTTTGGGCTCAGATACAAGAAAAATTGAACAACTATTTTTAATATTTACTGAAAGCCAAATTCAATGGTGAATTTGGATTTTTAATACATATTTAGAAAAAGTAACTTTTAGAAAGTTACTTTTTCCTTGCCTCAGGCTCCTAGGGTCTAATTTATATCAGTTCTTCAACAGCTGCTAATCAAGAACTTACTTGAATTTAAGGAGGCATGAAAAATGTGCCCAGAGCAGAGACAATGACATTCTGGTGGGGAGGTGTCTTCTTCTCCTGGCAGAAAGACCAGCTGGTGCAAACCCAGGAACCTAATTACCTTCAAAGGGATCTGGTAGAAGCAAATGTCAGGTGACACCTGAAAATGCCATGCCTTTTGTCCCTATAGTCAGACTGACACCAAACTTAGGGCCTTATTATGAATGTGGCAGTCAGTGGTTGTTTGGACCACCACACTCGCAGTGGTGACCTGGACCACCACCATTGCGGCAGTCAGACTGTTACATCACAACCCTGGTGATCGAACCCCCAGGAAACCACCAACTCTGCCAGGACCTTGGATCCCGACTTTGGATTCATGGCAGTAGCACTGCCATGAAATGACTGTTGAGGAACAGACGCAGGGGCGCCCCTGGCCAGCACCATCACAATGTTCACTGTCTGCCTGGCAGACAGTGAACATTGCGAGGCTGCTGGTGCACCTTGCAGGCAACACCATTCCCGCTGGCTCGATTACGAGCCAGAGAAAATGGTATAGCCCGTTCCCTGCTAGGCCACCAGCGGGCGGAATCTTAGGTTTCCACCCGCCAACATAGCAAAAAACCCATAATAGCTCCGGCTCCAGGGAAGTCACCGCGTAGGCAGCAGCCACGCTGTCAGGAGTTTGGCAGACTGAATAATGGGGCACTTAGTTTGAGGTAAGCTACCTTCAGGACCAGTTTTGAGTGCTGACATAGGAGAAAACTGCTCATTACCCTGGCTACACATCTGAGTGGGCACACAGGGACTCCACAAGGGGAGTTGGGTTCCCTTTTTGAGTTTTGAGAATAAAGTGCACTGTGGAATTGTATGCAGTATGAAAAACAGGAGCTGCTGCGAAAATAGGTGGGGTTGGTCCTGGAGACATTTGCCCAATTGGTTAGGCAATGTGATACTTCAAGTCACAAACCTCAGAAAATTCTTCGGACCTGTAGAAGATCACAATAGAGACTGAACCTGCAGCTTGAGACCTCTGAAGACACCTGAAGGGCTGGACCTACTTTAACTTGTATATAGGAGAAAGCAGTGGACTCCAAGTGCCAGGTCAGTTGGCTGACTTCCTGTGCGCCTAAATCGACACAGCAAGCTACCAAAAGTCCCCAGCTTACAAGTAGCATCTGGACCTGTACTGGACCCTGCTTTAGGCCTCTTCCTGAGGCTTCCTTTTGGTCCTGTGGATCTTTAAAGTATACGTTTGTCACCAGATGAAAGTTCTGACAGGTCCACAGCATGTGACTGGATTTCAGCTTCTTTCTGCTCAAAGACAAACCACATTCTTGAGAAAAGTGAGATGGCACACACAGTCATGGTTGTAAAAGCACTCTTCACTTTATTTACAATACAAAGAAGCCCATGATTGGTAGACAGATAACGGACCAGTATGACATTGCTCTCCTGCTCCCAGCTCCAAACTGATGGTTTACCCCTTAGCCACATTCCACTTCCCATCATTAATTGTAAAAGAACTATACACATAACTTAACTTGCATAAATGGTACACAACACATTCCTATTTTAATTGAAATTAAATAAACAAACACAAACAAAAACTGCATAGCCACAAAACAAAATGCACATTAGTTTAAAACAAAATCATAAAGTCTCTTTGGAAATTTGATCACTCTCTTGGAATTGCATAATAGTGTATTCTCAACTGGATCTTCTGTACACTCAGAAGAATTCAAAGTTTTTCACCACCTAGCACCACTTTTTCAGCATCATTCTCATTATTGAGAGGTTGAACTAATGATGCTTCTTTTGAACTACTCCTATCAGCCTGACTTTGTTCAGCATGATATTGCTGAGAATGCAGTACTCTCATCACATACAACATTTGTATTCAGTGCACAATCACCAAAAGCAATCCCATCATCTTCACCAAATTTCTTCTGTTGATGTCATACCTTCTCTTGACTTGGTTTAGTAACATCAATTGGGCTCTTGTTCCACCATTCCTTCTTGTGCAACAACACAGCACTGCCTGTAACTTTTACCACTTTCACAGGTTTCATGAATTTGGATTCTCCCTTGTGAACAAAATCAGAGTTAGACATAAGCACCCAATTCTTTTCTTTAACATCTTTAGCTTTTGTCCTATTTAATTTGTCATAATGGATTTACAAATTTACAGAGTTATCCTAGTGCGGGCTTCTCTCATAGTTGAATGTTCAGTATTATGACAACTCTATAGTGTTGCCTTCAAAAATTCTTCAGTTGTTTTATTGTTAGACAAGGCAGATTGAATTCCTTCATTCAAAAATGTACTATCCCTCTCACCATGACCATTGGCCTTGAGACAATAGAGTGGTGCTCTTTTGGTAACAATGCCCCGTGAATTAAAACAATGTGAAATTTTGGTGAAAACAAATTGTACACCATTTTCAGACATCAATACTTTGGGGAATATTTCACTTTGGAAAACTCTATCCAAGAAATTAACCACATCCTCTGTGTGGTTTTACAGATACAATGCATGATATATCCTCTTAGAAAAATTGTCAATAAGTGCAATCAACGACATCTTTGTTAGACCTCGATTCTTGGTGTGGTTTCCCCTACACTTTTTGCCCTCTGGCTTCCTCTTTTGCTGAACTTGTTCATGCTGGCATTAGGACTATGGGTGCTTTACCACTGCTGACCAGTGCTAAAGTGCATGTTCCCTTTCCCTAAAACATGATACCACTGCCTTATCCACAACTGGCATATTTAATATACTTATAAGTCCCTGGTGAACTGCACTACATGTGCCCAGGGCCTGTAAATTAAATGCTACTGGTGGGCCTGCAGCACTGATCGCGCCGCTCACTTCAGTAACCCTTTATCAGGACTCAGGCCTTTTGAGCCTGTTTATGCTTTGTTAAGCTGCCATGTTAACTAGACATGCTATGCCAGGCACTAACCTTCCTTTTCAATTCTTACAAGTCACCCCTAAGGTAGGCACTGGAGAGCCCCAAGGGCAGGGTGCAGTGTATTTAAAAAGTGGAACATGTACTTTTATGTTTTAGATGTCCTGGTAGTGAACATATGTTTTTCACTACTACATGGCATTTCTGTCCCGTAGGTTAACATTGGGAATGATTTATTACAAGTTCTAAGAATAATTTCAGAATGAGAGGAGATGGGACCCTAAGTTTGGTCTCTGGAATCAGAATTTAAAATCACAACTTATGGTGACTTTGAATCTTAAATTGTTATTCTGAAAATGACACTTTTAGAAAGTTGGCATCTCCTTACTTTAAATCATCTACTGCCTTTGGCTTGTCTCCGAATACCCATCTGGGTGGGTGACAGCTGGGCTCCTGTGCATTCCCTCCAGACAGCCGCATATAAAGGGAGCTTAGGTGTAAATGAGTGGCCGTCTGCATTTTGATGGGCCATCCTGGGCAGGATGGCAGTTAGAAGCGGTTACACCTGAATGGGATGTGTCCTGAGCCCTCACAAAGGGCTGCATAACCCATAGAGTGTGTCTCTAGCCAAGGCAGGAAAGGCAGGGACTTTACAGACTTCAAAGTCCTCTCTTTGAAGTCTCTCCCACTTCAAAGGCACTGCAGGTTATAAGAACTAGACTTCTGACTCTACTAAATCAGTAGACTTCTGGACCTGAGGCATTCTGCCAGGAAGAAGGACTGCTGTGCTGCTGAAAGGACTGTCACTCTGCGGGATTCTGCTGGACTCCTGTTATGCTTTGCTTTCCTGCTGCCCTCTTTGCCTGGGAGTGAGGAGGACTGGACCTGCATCTCTTTATCCCCAGAACCATAGTGACTCCAAGGGCTTGCTAGCTTGCTTCCCATTCTGAAGTCTCATGGACATCACAGACTTCATTTAACTCTGCCACAGCCTCTGGACTCAGCCAACTGTGAGTCCTGCCCTGCCATGTGGTGCCAGTCCAGGGCCCTTGGAAGTGCATTCTTCAGCTGTTTGTACTAAATCCATGGATCACTGTTGTTGCGCTGGTCAGAACCAACACGTTTTCCAATCGAAGCCAAAGCATTGCTGCCATTGCAGAGGACAAAGACATTGCATAGCCGGCTGTGCAGCTCGATGACAACACGTTGCCTTCATTGCAAAGGGTTCGATGCCGCATAGCTAATGGAGGACATTGTAGCGCTGATTGCACGGTTCAACGATGACGCATCCCTGACTACGCAGATCAGAAACGATGCATCGCCTTTACATCTTCCACTCTGCTCCTTCCATCGGACCTTTGACATCAAAGCAACCCTCCACACAAGGTACTCCTTCAGCAGAACAACATTGGTCCATGTAGCCAGCCTGCACTCTATTGTGCTCAGCCTGAACCTTTAGATTTACCCTGGTGTAGCATGATCAGGTAGCCCCAGTTGGTGCTTTAAGCTTCAAAGCATTACATTTGCAGATATTCTTTAAAAATTCATATCTCGACTTCTACTTATTGGATGTTTGTCATTTTGATCTTGTTTTATTCATTTAATCAAGCTCCGTTCTTTTAACCTGGTGTGTGGTCCTTTCTGTGTTGTATTGTCACTGTTTTACAGTTTTAAGTATTGCACAATTACCTTACATGTTGCCTCCTAAGTTAAGCCTGCCTGCTCTGTGGCAAGCAATCAGAGGGTAAGCACAGATTAATTTATGGTATGCTAGGTTGCTAGCTTACTTCCTGTTCTGAAGTCTCAGGGACATCACAGACTTCATTTAACTCTGCCACAGCCTCTGGACTCAGCCAACTATGAGTCCTGCCCTGCCATGTGGTGCCAGTCCAGGGCCCTTGGAAGTGCATTCTTCAGCTGTTTGTACTAAATCCATGGATCACTGTTGTTGCGCTGGTCAGAACCAACACGTTTTCCAATCGAAGCCAAAGCATTGCTGCCATTGCAGAGGACAAAGACATTGCATAGCCGGCTGTGCAGCTCGATTACAACACGTTGCCTTTATTGCAAAGGGTTCGATGCCGCATGGCTGCTGGAGCACATTGTAGCACTGATTGCATGGTTCAACGATGACGCATCCCTGACTACGCAGATCAGAACCGATGCATCGCCTTTACATCTTCCACTCTGCTCCTCGCATCGGACTTTTGACATCAAAGCAACCCTCCACACAAGGTACTCCTTCAGCAGAACAACATTGGTCTATGTAGCCAGCCTGCACTCTATTTTGCTCAGCCTGAACCTTTAGATTTACTGTGGTCCAGCATGATCAGGTAGCCCCAGTTGGTGCTTTAAGCTATAAAGCATTACATTTGCAGATATTCTTTAAAAATTCATATCTCGACTTCTACTTATTGGATGTATGTCATTTTGATCTTGTTTCATTCATTTAATCAAGCTCCGTTCTTTTAACCTGGTGTGGGGTCCTTTCTGTGTTGTATTTTCACTGTTTTACAGTTTTAAGTATTGCACAATTACCTTACATGTTGCCTCCTAAGTTAAGCCTTCCTGCTCTGTGGCAAGCAACCAGAGGGTAAGCACAGATTCATTTATGGTATGTATCTGACTTACCCTGCCTAGAATTGTGGTCCCTACTTAGAGAGGGTTACTCAATTTCTAACATTTGCTCTGCCTTAGTACATTATAAGGACCCAAAAGTCAATGTAAACGTTTTCACACAGTTAACTTGAATTTCTGATGGATTGGAGGGTTCACACTTTGCCTACTAATGTGTATCTGAATTTACACAAAATGCACAAGAATCAGCACATCGTTGAACAACAGAATTAATTCCTGGCAACCAATAATGCTGTTTGAGGGGTTTTTTCTAGCAGTTATCCCCAGGTGACCCTAATGAGCTAAGGTAATCCACCTCTGTCTGAGACCAAGTGAGGACACAAAAAACTCATGTCTCAATAGTATTCCATTCTCACCACTCAGCTAACCTTATACCTGAGCAAAACTTTATAATTCTGATTTCAGCTTTCTACTAGGTGGCCACATATTTCCGAGATACTGCTTAATGTGTAAATATTGACTCTCCTCCTCACTCATCTTCAGCCACTCTGATTCTGAAATGGTACCACCACAATTATCAACTGCATCCACTGCTGCAAGAACAAGCTCATGCTATTCCAACACATTTTTAGGCCTGGTTGGAGTTTGCGGAGTTCTGCTACGCGGAACTCCACAAAGTGCATAAAACAATCTGCATTGCTGCACGGAGTTCCGCGAGCGACTGAGTTTGGGTAAGTTGCTCTGTTCGCACTGAGTTTCAGAGCCAGGAGTTTTTCCAATCTGTAAAGATCAGCATGAATGGCATCACGCAGAGCACCAGAGGGCGCTAATTTCTTTCTGCTCCTCAAGTAGATTTTCTGTTCGAGCTTCGAGCGGCAGCTTCCTCAACATGAGTGACAGCTTTCTCATTGCCTATCACTCACGTTCAGAAATCTTGCCAACAGAGGAATTTCTTTTGCTCGCCAACTTTGGCGAGTGCGAGCAAGAGAAAAAACTCTGCTCTGTGGCACTTTGCAGAGTTTTTCGGAAGTCTGCACACCACGCGGATTGGGGAAAACTGCACGAACTCCGCCAGCGGAGTGGAATTCTTCACCCACCCCTACACATTTTCACCATCAACCTTCCAAGGCAACTTAGATAAATAAGCAGCCGTCAAATTCATCCCACCTGCAACATGTTTTATCTCAAAATTAAACTCCTGCAGTCTGGAAATTAACCTCACCGATCTCCATGAAGCTTTACCAGATTTTCTCCCATCCATCATTTAATCTAGGGGGTTATGATCAGTCAAAAGGATGAACTCCTTGCACCACATGAGATTTTTCAAATTCTCCACTTCTCACACACAAGCAGCCCAAACTGCCAGACTAGGTCCTCCCTCGACTGGAAAAAAGCATCTTGGGACGGAGTTTGGGGTATTATCCCTCTTCAGCCAGGCTGGCTTGAATCCAGTGGCATAGTGGGGGAGGGACCCATGTCTTGGCATACCCAGCGCACTTAGGGCACCAAAACGGGTCCCAGGATGCTTGTTTCTAGTCCAGGGAAGATCTTGTCTGGCAGTTCGGGCTGGACTGTTCCCACGGGGTGCACGGTAAAGACTGATTTGCATATGGCTGGGTCCTAACTGGAAAGGCATGGAGAGCAAAAAAAGTGATGGAATAAACCCAGATCTGTGGCTGGGGATGAATGATGATTTGTTCTGCATTCCGTACATCATCTGTTCTTTTTGCATTTGTCACTCTAAGTGGGAAGGCTATGCCTAGAAATGGGTCCCATGCTAGCTGTGCCACAAGATTCAAACTAGCCTAACTGATGAGGGGTGATACCCCGAAACTGGTCCCAGGATGCTTGTTTCTGGTCTACGGAGGACCTGACCTGGCAGTTTGGGCTGGATTGTTTCCATGGGGAGCAGGGTCAAGACTGATTTGCATATGACTGGCTCCAAACTGAAATGGCATGACGAGGAAAAAAACTGATGGATTAAACCCAGATCTGTGATGGGAGTGAATGCTTGATTTGTTCCACATTCCGTTCCTCATGTGTTCTTTCTGCAAAACTGTAAGAGCAGCTACATATTCTTCAACTGACTTTTCTCCATACTGTTTTCTTTTAAAGAAACAAAGTCATTCAATCATAACATTTGACTTATCTTCGAATTGTTCCTCTAGTTTGCAAACTGCTTCTTTAAAAGCATCCCAGGGAGCATCCGCTGCTTTAGGTGCAGGTACTCGTTATATATTATCAAAGATCTCCAGAGCAGGATTTCCCAAAAAGCTAAATAAAAATGCTAGTTTTCTTCCAGTAGAAAATATTCTGCTATCTATAGCAACCAAATAATTTCGAAAAGTACTAAACTATTTTTTCCAGATCATTAGCAGGTTTGTCTGGGGTGTGCAGAAATATACAAAAATATACTAGGCTAACTGAACATTTGACAGGCAACAATTATTACCTGTTTGTATACAGAGCAATACAAATTATGAAATACAGTAAAATACACTTAAAAACAATACCAGGAAAATAGTAAAGTTGTGACTTCTATTAGGAGTTTGAGCACAAAACTAGAGATGGTGTGTGTTAGAAATGGGGTTTCTGGTTGGCTAGGGTATGTACCTCAGCCAGGCAGAACTTACCCACTCTAGTCAGGGCAAGGGAGTTACACGTCCAAGATAACCCCTGCTCACCCCCTTGGTAGCTTGGCACGAGCAGTTAGGCTTAACCCGGAGGCAATGCGTAAAGCGTCTGCACAACACACACATACATGTGACGCAATATTCCCACCACCAAGGAAACACAACACTAGATTATATGAAAATATCCTGTATTGTACACAACGTAATTATCAGACAAACATCACATAACAGTACTATCCTGCTACCTTAGCAGTTGTCAGAACGTTACACATTAGTTACTCTGCAAACTAGCAGTAGTCACACATAACACACAGGTTACTCAGTATTCTGCAACATAAGCAGTAGTCAGGAAACACGTTATCACATTAGCACACTTGTCATAAGAATATCATAAAACGCCCATAATAGGAACATTAGAAAATCTATGGCAAGTTAAGCAAACATATTAGCAAGTCATGCCCATAAAAGGAACATGTGCACACATATGTCAAAAAACATCAAAGACCAGGTAGGCAATATAACATAATTACAAAAAGTCTGTAGCAAGAACTTTAAATCAACGTTACATTAGTCCCTTTTAAAAGTACCTGGGAATGATGAAGAGGCACTTCCAGTGCCTAAAACGAATCATGGGGCCCCCGGCGCTCTTCTGCGCAAAACGGGGGCCTCCCTAAACTTGGCAAATAGAGAGGGGCGGCACGCACCCTCTCTGTTTCCTTGGCGGGCCCCTTCTGGGACCCGTGTTCATTGGAGGGCCCCCCGGGCCTCCACCGGCCCTCTCCAAGGGGGGCCCAAGTCAGGGAAATCCTCGGGTTAAGGAGGGGGGCGCCACGCACCCCCTCCGATCTGCGAGCGGGCCCCTCTGGGGGCCCGCAACTTCCTGGGGTCTCCCGGGGCCTCCGTCGGCCCTTTCAGCAGGGGAGACCCCTTTGTGCTGGCCTTGGGCCCACGAGGGGGCCCACCAGAGAGCTGGCGGCGGGGGCGAGCCTCCGATGAGGCTGCCTCCCTGCCCGCACACGTCGGGGAGAGCCCTTCGGGGCTGGAGCAGGAGAGGGAGAGGCGTCCTCCTCTCCCTCCGGCTCCAACAACAAACGCCGGCACCAGGTTGGGCCGGCCGGTGCCCCGGGGGCGCTCCTCGGAGCGATCCCTACCCCGGGGGCACCGCTAGGAGCAGGCTTGCTCCTCGTTATTTCCGAAGTGGTTTCCTCGTGCCCCGGGGGCACGGAGCGGAGCGCGATCCTCGCGCTTCACAGCATTTATCTCCCCGGGCTGCGGCGGTGATTTTTTTACCAACGAAGCGCTTTTCACAGCGCTTAGGCAAAATATGCAGCCTGGGCTGCGGCGGTGATTTTCATCAACGAAGAAGCGCTTCACAAAGCGCTAGGGCACAGTTTAAAGCCCGGGCTGCGGCGGTGATTTCTTTTTGGAAAAGAAAAGCGCTTTCCAAGCGCTATAGTGCATCAACAGCCCAGCAACTGAAGGAATGCCTTGTTCTCCTTCAAAGCATTCTGGGCAAAGGTTTAAACGAGCGTTGCAGGGATCAGGGGCCACAGCACCCTGCCCCTGGGAACAACCAAACCAGAAAAAGCACAAAGCTGGTGGGTCCAGCTACAGGCCAGCACAGGGGGGTGCAGATGGTGGCAGTTCCTCCTAGTGACCAGGCAGGTCACAGGTCAGCCCAGCAGCAGCAGTCCATGGCGGTTTCCTGGTGAGTCCATTCATCAGCGTTCTGTGTCCAGTTTCAAGTTCCAAGAATGTTCAAATTGTGGGGAAAATTCCCCTGTACTTATAGTCAGTTCTTACAGTGTTTTACAGTGGTAGGGAGAGGAGGTTCCAGCCAGTTACAACTGGTTCTGGGAGTGCCCCCTCTCTCCTTTCAGCACAGGCTCCAAACATCAGTGGGGGGTTAACGACCCTATTGTGTGAGGCCAGGGCACAGCCTTTACAAATGTAGGTGTGCCCCGCCTCTCCCTTCTCTCAGCCCAGGAAGACTATTCAGTATGTAGATGCACCTCAGTGACACCTCCACCCTCCCTGTGTACAGGCTGTCTGAAAAGTATGCACAAAGCCCCAACTGTCACTCTGCCCAGACGTGGATTGGAGTCAAGCTGCAAAACACCAGAATCATAAGCATAGATAAATGCGCACTTTCTAGAAGTGGCATTTCTGTGATAGTAATAAAAAATACACCCACACCAGTAAGCAGTATTTATTATCACCATCACAACCATACCAAACACGCCTACGCTAGCCCTCATAAATCAGACAATACCCCTACACATAAGGCAGGGCATTTCTAATGCAATCCTATGAGAAGGCAGCACTCACAGCAGTGAGACACCAAGTTAGGCTGTTTGTCACTACCAGGACAGGCCATGCAATATGGCACATGTCCTGCCTTTCTACATACATGGCACCCTGCCCACAGGGCGTACTTTAGGGGTGACTTACATGTAGTAAAAGGGGAGTCCTGGGCCTGGCAAGTAAATTTAGATGCCAGGTCCCTGTGGCAGAAAACTGCGCACACAGGCCCTGCGCTAGCAGGCCTGAGACAGGTTTGAAAGTCTACTTCAGTGGGTGGCGCAAGCAGCGCTGCAGGCCCACTAGTAGTATTTAATTTACAGGCCCTGGGTATAGAGATACCACTGTACAAGGGACTTATAGGTAGATTAAATATGCCAATCAGGTATAAGCCAATCATACCAACTTTAGATGGGAGAGCACCTGCACTTTAACACTGGTCAGCAGTGATAAAGTGCTCAGAGTCCTAGAGCCAACAGCGAAAGGTCAGAAAAACCAGGAGGAAGGAGGCAAAAAGACTAGGGATGACCATGCGTATGGCCAAAAGTCCAACACAACCCCCTACCAGCCAAAATCCAGGGGAGAACAATCAATACCTTGATGTACTTTCCTGATTGGGGCGATAGAACAAGGACCCAGGCCCACAACAGCAGGGGCATGTTCCAGTTCTACGCCTTCCTGACTCCACTGGGATCTCTCTGTCAATGCGTCCCAGGCAGCCTAGACCAACCCACGGGGATTCTCTAGCTGCCAATGGCCAGAACCAGGCCCCAGGCCATCTAGGAGCCTCTGGTCTCTGAAACCATAATGAGTGGGGGGCGGTAGCCCCAGGTGCAAAGCAACCTGTCTCCACTCCCTTTCCGATCAGTTCAGGGGCTCTACCCTGCCACTGATCCACCAACCTAGGGTCCGCACCCATAGGTTCTACAGGGGCTAGAGGCGAGGCTCTCCTCCCTCTACCCCTCCTTCTAGGATCCCGCCCTCCTCTCCTAGGAGGGGTATCACCAGAATCCACACTTGCCAGGGTGCTGGGTACAGCAGCCCTGCACAACTTCCTTGCCAGCCCAGGATCACTACCTGGCGACTGACCACCCAACCCAGGGACGACACCCTTGGGTTGCACCGGGGTCCGGGGCGGGCTTCCCCCTCCCTGAACCCCACTTCCAGAGTCCTGCGTCTCCCCACCTCGGGAGAAGCCACCAGAAGTTTCACACAGGGGGGTGAGCACACTAACCGCCCCCCCAACCAGGTCAGAGTTTACCCCCTGAACCTGTCTATCTAGTCCAGGGACGACACCCTTAGACTGGACCATTGCCCAGCGAACCAGGACTTCCTTGGGAGCACACCTACCCCCTACCAGATCAGAGCTTACCCCCTGAATCTGGCAATCCAACCCAGAGTCACTACCCTGCGGTTGAACCACTGCCTGGCGCACCAGGACTTCCTTGGGAGCACACGTACTCCCCATCAGGTCAGAGTTTACCCCCTGAACCTGATCATCCAACCCAGAGTCACCACCCTGCGGTTGAATCATTGCCTGGCGCACCAGGACTTCCTGGGGGGCACACCTACCCCCCACAAGGGAAACACTTTCCCCAAGGGCCATACAAGAGTCTGGCTGGCGCAGGTCTCCTGACCTCTGCCCATCTGACAGAGTCTGGATTCCCCCCAGCCCAGAAATGGTCTCACCAAGGTCATTCCTGGGGGGCTCTGCACTCAGAGCTGACCCCTGACCCTCCAGGTTCTCCACTGGGGCCTGCAGCCCCCTCTCAACCCTATGTCTGGATTTCCGCCTCCTCCGCTGTAGAGCGAGACTACCAGACACCAGGACCGGCGGAACGCTATCACCAGCCACCCGCCTAAATCCTAATGACAAAATGGGATCCTTCTGAACAGCTGGCCCTACGGCACAGGTTAGGCTCACCTCCTGGCGTTCACTCATGGAACCTTCAGGGGCCTGGGACGGTATCTTGGGCACCTTGGGCCTCAGCCCAGCCCCATTCCCTCTCCTCAGAGACGGGACATGGGGTCCCTCACCCATCCCAGTCCACTGGGACCTACCTGGGACACTCCATTCCTTTCCCACCACACCTTGTTGGGAAACACCTAGACCACTCTCATTAGGAACACCCCCTAATGTCACACCAGACCCTCTGGTACGCAACCAGAAGTCTGCCTCCTTTGCAAGCTCCCTGGAGTCAGAGAGCTCACACACTGACAAGTGTTGGCGTAACTCTGAAAAACAACAACGAAACAGGTGCTCTCTGAGAATCAGATTAAACAGCCCTTCAAAATTGTTTACTGTGCTACCCTTCACCCATCCATCTAGTGCAATGCAGCAATCCTCCACAAACTCCTCCCAAGACTGGTGGGACAGTTTCTTACCACCCCTAAACCTTTTTCTGTATTCCTCAGGGGAAAAACCATACTTCACAATCAGTGCGTTCTTCACAGCGGAGTACCCCTCCCTGTCACTCTCTTCTAGAGTCAGTAGGGCATCCCTCCCCTCCTCAGGAATAAAACTCCCTAGGCCAGTTCCCCAATCCTTCTCAGGGATCCTGCGCTCTACCAGAGCCTTCTCATATTCCTTTAACCACTGACGTATGTCACCCCCCTCTTGGAACCTAGGTACCAGATCTATGGGTATGTGAGGAACCTCTTTGCTACAGCACTGTACATTGCTGCCACCACTGGACTCCACCTGCAACGCTGGTGAGTCCAGAACCTTCAGACTGCGCTCTAGAGCGAGTCTTTCTCTGGCAAAGGCCCTCTCTGCCTCTGCCATTCTCTCCTGTACTAAGGCCTTCTCTACCTCAGCCCTTCTCTCCTCAACAGCTAGGCGCGCTAACTGCAACTTCAGGTCCCTCTCTTCCCGCCTATCTCTTAGCTCATCAGGCGTCAAGGAATGAGAGGTAGCCCTGCTTCTTACACTGGACCCAGCAAGGGACTCCCTATCACTGGGGCCTTCCCTGTCAACTGGCGTCCCCAACCGGTCATTCTCACCCTCCTGATCAGTCTCTCTACCACTCTCTAGGGATGAGGTCTGGGAGCCCTCCCATTGGGAACCCTCGCTACACTCAGGATCCTCTGGGTACCCCCTAAGCACACTCCCTCCCTGGGTAAATGTCACAAACCTTTCAAAGAAATTCAGAGATCTCCTGAGGTCCCCTTCTACAGGCAGCCCTCTCTCTCTACAGAACCCCTCTAATTCCTCCTGCGTGTAAAACGGCAGGTCCTCTAAATCAAAGGTAAGCCCCATCTTGAAAAGGTACAAATAACTCAACTGTGACAACCACAATACCCAAGCGTGAGAACTGAAAACAGGAAAAATGACCAAAGAGAGAAAGTTAAGAGAAGCCAAACATGTGATGGTCTAAACGCAATCCTTGTAGTGAAATAATGAGTCACAATGGTATTGTGCAAGCGCAAGTCCTATCCCACCGCTGCCACCAATGTTAGAAATGGGGTTTCTGGTTGGCTAGGGTATGTACCTCAGCCAGGCAGAACTTACCCACTCTAGTCAGGGCAAGGGAGTTACACGTCCAAGATAACCCCTGCTCACCCCCTTGGTAGCTTGGCACGAGCAGTTAGGCTTAACCCGGAGGCAATGCGTAAAGCGTCTGCACAACACACACATACATGTGACGCAATATTCCCACCACCAAGGAAACACAACACTAGATTATATGAAAATATCCTGTATTGTACACAACGTAATTATCAGACAAACATCACATAACAGTACTATCCTGCTACCTTAGCAGTTGTCAGAACGTTACACATTAGTTACTCTGCAAACTAGCAGTAGTCACACATAACACACAGGTTACTCAGTATTCTGCAACATAAGCAGTAGTCAGGAAACACGTTATCACATTAGCACACTTGTCATAAGAATATCATAAAACGCCCATAATAGGAACATTAGAAAATCTATGGCAAGTTAAGCAAACATATTAGCAAGTCATGCCCATAAAAGGAACATGTGCACACATATGTCAAAAAACATCAAAGACCAGGTAGGCAATATAACATAATTACAAAAAGTCTGTAGCAAGAACTTTAAATCAACGTTACATTAGTCCCTTTTAAAAGTACCTGGGAATGATGAAGAGGCACTTCCAGTGCCTAAAACGAATCATGGGGCCCCCGGCGCTCTTCTGCGCAAAACGGGGGCCTCCCTAAACTTGGCAAATAGAGAGGGGCGGCACGCACCCTCTCTGTTTCCTTGGCGGGCCCCTTCTGGGACCCGTGTTCATTGGAGGGCCCCCCGGGCCTCCACCGGCCCTCTCCAAGGGGGGCCCAAGTCAGGGAAATCCTCGGGTTAAGGAGGGGGGCGCCACGCACCCCCTCCGATCTGCGAGCGGGCCCCTCTGGGGGCCCGCAACTTCCTGGGGTCTCCAGGGGCCTCCGTCGGCCCTTTCAGCAGGGGAGACCCCTTTGTGCTGGCCTTGGGCCCACGAGGGGGCCCACCAGAGAGCTGGCGGCGGGGGCGAGCCTCCGATGAGGCTGCCTCCCTGCCCGCACACGTCGGGGAGAGCCCTTCGGGGCTGGAGCAGGAGAGGGAGAGGCGTCCTCCTCTCCCTCCGGCTCCAACAACAAACGCCGGCACCAGGTTGGGCCGGCCGGTGCCCCGGGGGCGCTCCTCGGAGCGATCCCTACCCCGGGGGCACCGCTAGGAGCAGGCTTGCTCCTCGTTATTTCCGAAGTGGTTTCCTCGTGCCCCGGGGGCACGGAGCGGAGCGCGATCCTCGCGCTTCACAGCATTTATCTCCCCGGCCTGCGGCGGTGATTTTTTTACCAACGAAGCGCTTTTCACAGCGCTTAGGCAAAATATGCAGCCTGGGCTGCGGCGGTGATTTTCATCAACGAAGAAGCGCTTCACAAAGCGCTAGGGCACAGTTTAAAGCCCGGGCTGCGGCGGTGATTTCTTTTTGGAAAAGAAAAGCGCTTTCCAAGCGCTATAGTGCATCAACAGCCCAGCAACTGAAGGAATGCCTTGTTCTCCTTCAAAGCATTCTGGGCAAAGGTTTAAACGAGCGTTGCAGGGATCAGGGGCCACAGCACCCTGCCCCTGGGAACAACCAAACCAGAAAAAGCACAAAGCTGGTGGGTCCAGCTACAGGCCAGCACAGGGGGGTGCAGATGGTGGCAGTTCCTCCTAGTGACCAGGCAGGTCACAGGTCAGCCCAGCAGCAGCAGTCCATGGCGGTTTCCTGGTGAGTCCATTCATCAGCGTTCTGTGTCCAGTTTCAAGTTCCAAGAATGTTCAAATTGTGGGGAAAATTCCCCTGTACTTATAGTCAGTTCTTACAGTGTTTTACAGTGGTAGGGAGAGGAGGTTCCAGCCAGTTACAACTGGTTCTGGGAGTGCCCCCTCTCTCCTTTCAGCACAGGCTCCAAACATCAGTGGGGGGTTAACGACCCTATTGTGTGAGGCCAGGGCACAGCCTTTACAAATGTAGGTGTGCCCCGCCTCTCCCTTCTCTCAGCCCAGGAAGACTATTCAGTATGTAGATGCACCTCAGTGACACCTCCACCCTCCCTGTGTACAGGCTGTCTGAAAAGTATGCACAAAGCCCCAACTGTCACTCTGCCCAGACGTGGATTGGAGTCAAGCTGCAAAACACCAGAATCATAAGCACAGATAAATGCGCACTTTCTAGAAGTGGCATTTCTGTGATAGTAATAAAAAATACACCCACACCAGTAAGCAGTATTTATTATCACCATCACAACCATACCAAACACGCCTACGCTAGCCCTCATAAATCAGACAATACCCCTACACATAAGGCAGGGCATTTCTAATGCAATCCTATGAGAAGGCAGCACTCACAGCAGTGAGACACCAAGTTAGGCTGTTTGTCACTACCAGGACAGGCCATGCAATATGGCACATGTCCTGCCTTTCTACATACATGGCACCCTGCCCACAGGGCGTACTTTAGGGGTGACTTACATGTAGTAAAAGGGGAGTCCTGGGCCTGGCAAGTAAATTTAGATGCCAGGTCCCTGTGGCAGAAAACTGCGCACACAGGCCCTGCGCTAGCAGGCCTGAGACAGGTTTGAAAGTCTACTTCAGTGGGTGGCGCAAGCAGCGCTGCAGGCCCACTAGTAGTATTTAATTTACAGGCCCTGGGTATAGAGATACCACTGTACAAGGGACTTATAGGTAGATTAAATATGCCAATCAGGTATAAGCCAATCATACCAACTTTAGATGGGAGAGCACCTGCACTTTAACACTGGTCAGCAGTGATAAAGTGCTCAGAGTCCTAGAGCCAACAGCGAAAGGTCAGAAAAACCAGGAGGAAGGAGGCAAAAAGACTAGGGATGACCATGCGTATGGCCAAAAGTCCAACAGTGTGCTTGTCATTGTTATCATTAACTGTATTCACAGTTGTTGTCTGCATAGAAGTGAAGTGCCTATGACTGCTGACACAGGCATTTGGAATGAAGAGTGTACGTATCACTGACATGCTAAACTGGTGCTGCTGAATGAATATACTGATCTACAAACAGCAGCAATGGTCCCAACAATGTACACAGAGGGATGCTTGCAGTGAAGAGTATATCACTGACTCTTTCTGAATTGGGACCTACAAACTTTTTCCAAAGGTTTTGACTTCCAGACTTTCATCTGTGCCAATCCACTTGGTATATCCGACCTACCTCCATTGCAGGCAGCCTGAAATCACTCCTAGGTCCCTTGCTACTGCTTCCATAACTATCATTGGTGCTTAGTGCGTTTTGACAGTATTTCTCACTTAAACCTTTAAAGATTCATATCTCAAAATACCCTGATATGATTTTAGTCATTTTAGTGTTGTTTTACTTATTGTATCTTTCTCCATTGTTAAAAAGTGCAGTGGAATTGTTATTATAGTGCCTTTCACTTTTTAACTGTTTTGATACTTTCTAAATGCCTTTCACGTTTTCCTTATATTAAGCCTACCTGTGCTGGCCTGTCTGTACTGCGCCATAACTACCAGTGGTTTAAATAAGGTTTAAATTACTGAAACCTTTGACTGAACTTAACAGGTTAGTGATCATTTTAATTGTGGTGGACTACCCGTTACCCCACTTAATAATTCTCTTTCATACAGCAGATGGGGAGGAGATCTCCCCATGGCAAAGTACAGGGGGAAACAAGTTTATTTAACTCAAAAATAATATTAACAGTACTTTAAGTTACTTACTTTAAATGTAAAACAAAATAGAAAATGCTTTAGCATTATTAACTTAATTGTGAAATAAACCTTTAATAAATAAAATATTTTAAACCATTATTTTAATAATCATTAAAAGTGATGCATTAAATTAATGAATATTAATTTAGTTGTGTTTTGATACAAAATATTGTTAAATTACGTTTTAAATTCAAAATAATTAGTAACATATTTATAATCAGTAATGAATGTGCACTATTTGGATGTATTTTCAACAATAAATTATATTTATTTATTTTTCATTGGTTTTACATATTTTAGTTCAGTTTAACATTATTTTCTATGGGGTTTTATTTGAATTACCTCCTCCATTTTTTTCTCTTGGAAGGTGTTGCAGTATCAATGGTTGGCCATGTGTCACGCTGAACTTACTACTGTTTTGTTGGTAGTCATTCACAGTTGGATTTTGTGAATGAGCAAAAAGTAATTACTCAAAAGGGTAAGTTGCTTTTGTGAAGCAGTCCTATTGCACAGTTTTGCAGATGTATTGGACCCCCTCCACCTCCTCACTGCATGCTACACATTTGTAACGACTGTTGGTCAGGGAGTGCCAAATCCATATCATATTTTCACTCTAACCACTAGCTATGTATACTAGCTACATAAAGAGTTCTTGGAGGTAAATGTATCATATGTGACTATTTTACTTTTTTGCTGTTGATCTGCCCCCTCTGGACCTACGTGGCATAGCACTGGCATGGTCATTTAGCTCTAGTTGTAGACTTTTCATCCTCATCAGAAATAATAGGTCACCTATATTTTCATCTACATTTGTTTCTATGTTTCAGTTTCCCAGTTCGGTGTTGTGCTCTTGTCATTACTTCTTTGACATATTATGGATATCCCTCACTGATCAAGACTTGCTGTTTTTGCTTTATCTATAGACGAGACCTAGCTCTAGTGATTGTGTTTTGTACATTTTGTTGTTTTGTAATCAATTTTATTGATCATCTACCAAAGCTATATTTTTTATTTATATGAAAAGTTGAAATAGTTTACTTTTATATGTGCATGCCTGCTCAATACATTTTACAGCAAACATTATAAATCTTTAGCATAAATTGAATTTTGAAAAGCTTTGAGGCCTTTTGCGTATGAGTATTCCAACCTCAATGTCGTGTGTTGACCAACAGCAGCACTCAAATAACACTGACGTATTCAAACTAAGTAAAACAATTGCATTAAAATATATATGAGAAACATAGATAAAAAGAAGACAGAAATGGCAGCTGGAAACACTGGTGCCTCTTTATAAAGCTTTTTTGATTACATAAAGTAATACTTATTTAGTTCTCTTTTACATACTCCAATCTGCTATTGATTATTTGGTCCCATCGAAATTGGGAATAAAACGGGACTATTTACATACAACTAGCAAAAATGGAAAGGACTGTGCACTTTTAGTAATAGGGGGTTGGATGTATCGGGCCAATTCACAAAGGCCTGTAAAGGTATATAAAAGAATCTTTCTGTATGGCATCTCATAGTCATGACTGCTTCTATGGATAAGCACCATTGAGAGTTATGCAGTTTATGGATTCATCCGACAGTATAGGTTAACCTCATCTCGGGTAACAGGGAATTTGGTACGGGTAGTGCTGTACTTTCATTACACTCATGACATTCCAAGATGTTGAACATTTGTTCCTCTTGCTACTTAGTCCGAATAAGACTAAGAGGAGAAGTATTAATATGATGTCTCAGACCATGCACATGAATAATGCGAATATGGACATGAGACCTTTGCTGAGACATTAAATTATTTCTGCACGTTGTACATTACCGATTTACTCTCATTTACATTTACAGAGAAGACAAATCACCTTGAAATGAAAGATGCAACGAAAAGTCCTTAGAAGAAGTATACAGCAAAATTGCCACCAGTAATGATTCATCTTTGTAGCTGAAGTCTCAATGAATCACCTTGAAGCCACAGTTTTAAGAATGTTTTCTTCATCACACAAAGAGCAATAAACGGGTAAAGGAGTGCCATTTATAAAACTTTTTATTCGTTTTTTTAAATAGTGATATCAGTTCATTAGGTGTATATTTTCTTAGTACTCTCCAGTTATTAAATAAAGAAGTTTCAATACTGAAGTAATTTGTTACCTTGATGTGATCAATCTTTTCGAATCATTTCCTTTTAATTGCTAAAGACTTTCCCTGACATGTACAACATGCAATATGCAGTTTTGCAGTATTGGTGTTCGTGATCCTATTGAATGAAGTAAGCTGATGGAGGAAATGAAATATTGGTTTTAAAACTACCAGGAGAAAACGGATTGCATTATGATTTGGCTATGCTTTCTAGGCGCAGCCTTGCATGCAGATGGAAGTTGCGTGCCTTTGTGCACTTAGATAACTTGATGGATGTCTTGTACTAATTTGTGATTTAAGCAAATACAGCAAAATGCTTTAAAACTATTAGATACCAGGGGCAGATTTATTGGAAAATTACGGTGCACTGCGCTGAGCAAATTTATTTACTAGAAGACGGCACATCCTTGTGTTTCCCCCTAAATCGGCTGCTGTGCGCCAACCCAGCCACCCTTGCACTGTAGTGCAAGGATAGCTGCTTTGAGTGGGAGATTGCTTTTGTGCAGGAAGGAACACCGCCCTGCACAAAAACAATCCTAAATGGTGATTTGCTCTTTCTATGTGTGCTGCTAAATGCAGCACATATAGAAAGAGCAAAATATGAGGCGAAATGAAAGCATTTCTCCATGTTGTCTCACTCTAACACCACTCCTGGTCTGGTGTTAGATTTTGGTGCTGCCTAAGTTTTACCAAAACCTGTAAATCTGAGGCACTGTCAAAATGCAATGGGTGTTGCCACCTTGTAAATACGGAGCAGGGCATAGAGCTCCCGGGGGTCTCGAAAAGTGATTCTCTGGTGGTGGTAAGGACTCTTGAAGGTGGCCCCTAGATGGTCTCAGTTTTGTTCTCAGATGTATTTAAACTATTCACATTATGCCATAGCCTTACATGGCCATTACAATTTCCCCAATAAGTCAAGAAAATGTTGAAAAGACTTAAGTTGTCTAACAATCCTAGATGTTTAATAATACAAAACACCCATCCCCTAGCCCTTCTTAGTAATCAAGCAAGCAACAACAAAATATACAAATAAATTCTCTATTCTGATAAGCAGTGTATAGAGACGTTAGAGTTTTTTATTTTTTTAGAGTAACGTCGGAATGGCACAGATCTGTTTAGAATGGAATTTTGGTTAACAGGCTCAGAGTTTCCAAATATCTACCTTTTTAATGTCAACCTAGTAGAATTTTCCATAGGAATTGCTCATGCAGTTAGAATGCAATACTAATTACATTTTCTTCTTTAAATTTATAAACGCAGCATTGATCATAGTCTTTAACAGATGAAATTCTTTATGCTATGTTATTAATGAGGAACATTTAATACTAGTGAGGAAACCACTAGACCGTCAGAATTGGACAATAATTCAAAATACAGATCATTATGACTTTATCTTACATATGACATTATATTTAACAGTACAATTATATGTTATTATTATTCAGTATTGTTAGAAATGGGGTCTTTGGTTGACAGTCAGGTTACCCCCTGTTCAAGCAAAAACCCTCACTCTAATCAGGGTAAAAGAGAATCACCCTCAGCTAACCCCTGCTTACGCCCTTGGTAGCTTGGCAGAGCAGTAGGCATAGCTTCAGAGTGCTAGGTGTAAGGTATTTGTACCAACACACACAGTAACTTAATGAAAACACTACAAAATTACAAAACAAAGGTTTAGAAAATTAGTAAATATTTATCTAAACAAAACAAGACCAGAACAACAAAAATCCACAATACACAAGTCAAGCTATCAATTAAAAAGCAAAAAGTCTTTATGTAGTTTAAAACACACACTAACACTGTTAGCATGAAAATGTACCTTTGGTGCATCAAAAATAACTCCGCGCGGTTGAGTGTGCGACAAAAAGGGCTTGCGATGCGTCGATTCCACTCACAAGCAGGACCTTACTTAATTTCTCCTTTCGCCTGGTCACGGTGCGTTGTTTCTTCTCTCTGCAGGAGAGCAATGCGTCGATCCGGTCAGCACTCTCAGGTCCGGGGAGGCCTTGCATTGTTTTTACACGCCCTGCGGTACTTGCACCGGAAATCCAGCCACATGATGATCCGAAAACCATGCAGCGCGGGTTGTGATCTCCCAGCCTCCATCAGCGATGCTGCGTGTCGTTTCTCCGGCAATCTTTTCCCCGCACGCCCCTCTGGGCGTGGATTTCCTCCTCTTAGGCTGCCAGCTTCTCCTGTCAGGGTCTCAGGAACTGGCTGGGCACCACAGGTCAGGGTAGGAGTCTCCCCAGACACCCTTTGTGTCACTGTCTAGTGTAAGGTGCAACCAGCCCAACTGTCAAACTGACCCAGACAGGGAATCCACAAACAGGCAGAGTTACAGAAATGGTATAAGCAAGAAAATGCCCACTTTCTAAAAGTGGCATTATCAAACACGCAATCTTAAAATCAACTTTCCTAAAAGATGTGTTTTTACATTGTGAGCTCAGAGACCCCAAACTCCACATGTCTATCCGCTCCCAAAGGGAATCTACACTTTAATCAGATTTAAAGGTAGCCCGCATATTAACATATGAGAGGGACAGACCTTGCAACAGTGAAAAACAAATTTAGCAATATTTCACTGTACAATACATAACTATATGTCCTACATTAACCATAAACTGCACCCTGCCCTTTGAGCTACCTAGGGCCTACCTTAGGGGTGTCTTACATGTAAGAAAAGGGAAGGTTTAGGCCTGGCAACTGGGTACACTTGCCAAGTCGGATTTACAGTTAAAACTGCACACACAGACACTGCAGTGGCAGGTCTGAGACATGATTACAGAGCTACTTATGTGGGTGGCACAGCCAGTGCTGCAGGCCCACTAGTAGGATTTTATTTACAGGCCCTGGCACCTCTAGTAGGGACTTACTAGTAAATGAAATATGCCAATCATGGATAAACCAATTACATACAATTTACACAGAGAACATATGCACTTCAGCACTGGTTAGCAGTTAGTGCTCAGAGTTCAAAGGCCAACAGCAACAGGTCAGAAAAAATAGGAGTCAGGAGGCAAAAAGATTGGGGATGACCCTGCATGAGCAAAAAAGTCCAACAAGTATAATGAAGCTGCCTAACCTCAGCTAATCGGAAACATGGAGGAGCCAAAGATTGATACACAGTAAAAAATAGTTAAATGGGAAATTACATTTTATTCAAATAGAGACAGTTCCATTTCAAATAGAAATACCCATCCCTTGCCTTTATTAAATATCATACTGGAAGAAATGTTTCTTACAGAAATGTATTGAAGTTTGTGGGGATAAAAATATGTGTAAATGTTTGCAAACTAATTCATCTTCTCCTGTTTCTATGATTTTGTTTGTTACATAAAAGATGTATTTCCGTCCTCATCAGTTGTTATAGGGCGTGATCCAGAACAATTTACTCATGGTCCTTTTGAACAGATACATAGTTTTATTTCCAAATTGCTGATATGTCATTCTGGCAAGACAACTGTCTTATGGAGGTTCAGCCCAAATCTTCATGCAGTACAGACATGAGAAGAAATTAAAAGCAGGTGTCCAAACTTCTTCCGACCACTCAACATGTCTTATATTGCATGATTTGATAGCAACATTTCTCTTTCTGCATAACATATAATGTAACATTTAAGTGATAATATTTATTGGACCATGTTATCCAAATCAAATTCACTCTGGAAAGGTATTAATAGAAGGTACATTAAAAGCAGAGTATTGAAGCAAATTTCTTGCCACAAATTATTATAACAGCAGTTATTATATGAAGCATATATTCTGCCTTTGCTCAGATGAAGGGCATTTCAAACGTCATACACAATTCTTTTTGAGCTATCTCAGAATCCCTATATGTTGGCTCTCATCTACAGCAGACACTGCGAAGGGTTGGCCATACAATTCCCAGTGTGGACAGGTCAAAAATACTGGGACCTGGCAATTGGTAACATCTGTCAATGAAGTGACTATGTCATCCTTTTGTTGATTCAGGTATGTGGCCTGTCGGATCTAATGCAGCCAGGTCTTTCACGCATCCTGGGGCAAATAATGACCCAAGGGACATGATTTTATTGGAAGCTCCGAAAACTGATCTGAGAGGGATAGTGGTGGAGAAGGAAGGCATAAAAGGGCTCGACATACCCAAGACAGAGAGTCACTATTTTGCACAACTGATGCATGGAGCTCTATGAGACTATTGATGCCACAAAGCCAGTGCCAAGTAAAGAAAGTGAATTGCCACTGTTAAAATGGAAGTGGGAAGCTTATGATTTTAATTGGCTCATTCGCTGAATTCCATCAGCAGCTATTGACTGATTTATGCTTTAAAATGACTTGGTCGTGCACACCAAGGTGGGATCTGCCTTGATCTGAAAAGGAGAAAAGACTTTCCTGCATGCTGCACTATGAATTCCTGTCTGTTTTCCAGAGATAATTGGAGAGAAGTGACCACTTCTCTCCCGGTACTAATTATTCCAACATTTTTATCAAAAATTGGTGACCCAATCTACTTCTGATTCACTGGGCTCAAGCAGTCAGTGGTCTGCTGGTCAAGCACCACACTCCTTCAGAAATTTGCTCTTCCGATAGGATGGCCCACAATGGCATCAGAAAGAGGAAACTTCTGCCTGGATGGATGCCAGTAGGCCAATTATAATGAAGCATGTATTGTGAGCTTAGCACATGAGCTGTGGTGATTCTGCTGCAACTGAACAATGTAAAGTGGAGTCAGAGAGAGCAGAAGCTAGAGAAATAGGTGAGTATTAAAAACCTTCAGTGGGACCAGCTATCAGACTGAATTCAATCCCACAGTAGACAAAGAGCGTACTGAGGTCTTGGCAACCACAGAGAATGAATATCACCATTTGCTTACAGTTTTTCATATTTTCCATTAAATATTATTCAGTGCTTTATTCCAGTACTTTCCTTTGCAATATTTTCTATTGTCTTTAGAACCAAAGTCAGTTGGGGGCATATTTATACTTTCTTTGTGCTGAATTAGCGTATTTTTTTTCTCTAATTCAGCGCAAACTTAACTCCATACTTATATTTTGACGCTAGACCAGTCTAGCATCAAAATATTGGCGTTAAAGTCATTTTTGGATGTGTGAAACCACCTTGCGTCAATGAGGTGCAAGGTAGGTGTTCCGGTCCAAAATATTACTCAAAGCCCCTAGTGCCTTATTTATCCTCCTGTGCAAAAATGGTGCACGGGAGGGAGGTGGGCCTAAATAATGGCACTAAGCCTGCTTAGCGCCATTATTTAACGCCTGGGTCAGGGCAGGTGTTAGGCGAACTGTGGACCCATTTCCAGGGTTAAACACCATGGAAAGAGCCAACAGCTCCCCACCCCAAGCCCCAGAAACACCCCCTACCACACCAGAGGGACACCAGAGGATGGGGGGACCCCATCCTAGGTAAGTAGGGTAAGTATAGGTAAGTATTCTTAAAAAATGTTTAAAGTGCCATTGTGAACCCAGAAATGGGCCCACCTACATGGCACAGGGTGGAAAGGCCATGCCCAGGGCACCCTTGTCCCCTGTGCTGGCCACTGGGGTGGAGGGCATGACTCCTGTCTTTTATAAGAGAGGGGTCATGTGGTATGGATGGTTTTGCATCAGGAAATGACGCTAGGCTGGTGAAAGTCATTTTTTTTGCCTCCAACCAGCTTAGTGTACTTTTTTGGTGCAAAACCCCCTTACCCCATACTGCCACCTCCAACCGGCTTAAGTCATTTTACAAGACATTAGTAAACCCTTTGCGCCGGCTTGTGGAATTCCATAAATTTGGCACCCGGCTGGCGCTTTGGAATAACGCAAGCCTGCAAATACCTTTTGACGCAAAACTGCGCTTGTGCAGTTTTGCATCAAAAAGTATAAATATGGGCCTTGGATTTTTCATTGACAGCAATGCTTTCAGAGAAGGATGTTATAAATTAGACTTTTTATTTGCCTTTGATTGTATTATTTTATTGGAAGTTTGCTTTATTCTTCATTCTACTTATTTATTGCTACAAATTATGTAGTAGTTCAAAGCAAAATATTACTAAACAATTACACTCACCTCCATCAGCTAATCCTTTTTATCCTTGTTGTGAGAATTTCCTTCATGTTTTTATGCCTAGTCATTTTACAACGGCCTGAAAACATGGTCCCATATTTATACTTTTTGACGCAAAACTGCACCGGTGCAGTTTTGCGTCAAAAATATCACCGCCAGCTAACGACATTTTGGTGCACCGTTCGGGTGTCAAATTTATACTTTGACGCACGGCGGCACAAACCACAGGTGTAAGTCATTTTTTTACGCACACCGCAGCGTCAAGTCGTAAAGCAAAATGACGTTAACGCGGCGGAAACGACTGTGGGTCGATTTACAACACCGCACACCGGATATGCAACGTTTTTTGACACAATATCATCAAAATACCCCGCAAACACAGCCATTTCAACAGAGGAGAGCTAAAATGGATCCCAGATGCCTGTACAGACCCCAGGAAGATGACAATACACCAGGCACCAGCCAAGAGGACCCACACAAGAACCAGGACACTTTTAAGAAGAAAAGAAAGTGTTGCTTCAGTGCAGAGGAGCAGGAAATTCTGGTTAAAGAGGTGACGGAACACCAGCACCAACTGTTTGTCACCTCAAAGTTGCCAATCAGTAGGAGAGAGGCTACATGGCAACAAATTGTTGACAAGATTAACAGTATGGCAGAAGTACGCAGAACAGTCATTGGGTGCAAGAAACGCTGGCATGACTGCAAGTGCAGGACCAAGGAAAAGATGGCCAGGAACAGGAAGGCAGCACTGCATACTGGAGGTGGGAGTCCAGCACACCAGGAGCCCCTGGACCACATGGAAGAGATGGTTGCAGCCGTCATGCCTGAGGAGATCGTCACAGGGATTCAAGGACAGCGCAGACTACCAGGAGACAACGCACATGCAGGGTAAGTCGCAAGGGGAATTATAATGCACTAATGTCAACTGTAAGCGGGGGGATACTGACCACAAAATGCACGGAAGTCATCATATACATGGAGTGGCATGGGTAAAGGGGTATGGCATGGGGGCATGGCCTGCACAGAGAGATGCTGGGGCACACCATTACACTACACCAACAACAGTCCCATGGGGGCATGCTGCCATGCCAACGATGGAGCAAAGGTAAAGCCACGCCAGGACGGAAGGGCACAATGTCAAACTGACATCCCGTCACACGTCAGCCACTATACCCCCTACATTAACTAGGGCCCAATTAACAACCGCTAGTCATACTGACAACTGGAATGTAACAGTGACAACAGTTGCCACTACCACCTACGCTCTCTGTGCAGCTCAAGTAGCCAATGGCAGTAACTTCCCCATCAATCATACACACCTAAATTAGAGGGTTGAGGATGACAACTTCAATAATCCCCTGAAACAAGACAAAGGCTTCAGTCCTGTCAAATGTGAATGCCCATAGTTGTTGCAAACATCAGCCAATGTCATCCACATTAGGAGCTACACAGCACTAAGGTCACACCCATGCTGCATATGTCAGGGTCCATCCTGTGCCTGGGTCACAATGCAACATCCCAAATGTCATACTGCTCAGCCAACAGCATTGAGGGGGAGGACACATGTAACTGGTCACTGAAATACACCTGCACAGTCAAAAGAGGAAATAGGACACTGCTACGACTATCAGGGCAATCCAATGTACCACACATACCCTAACATCAGCTGTACACATTACCAATGCCAACATCCATATCGTGCCAAAACAATGCTATGCATAGGATACGCTGCATGTCAATTACATAAAAGTGGATGTGAAAGATCAGAGACTGGGGCAGGTCCAGTTTGTTAAGTGTGGTGCCAGTGCCATCAGAACACCCACAGCCAGTGAAAGGTCTCACCATGAGAATGAATGTAGACAGAGGCCTAAGTAGGACAACAACGTGGCAATTCACTATTCGGCCTAAAACAAGACTAGAGGAGATGATGCTGAGAAGTCCAATAACTTAATACTATACACGTGACATGCAGATGGGCAATAGGCCTGGGATAATGCCCATCTGAAAGACTGGAGCAATGAACAGGAAACAAGATAAACAATGTGAAATCATCACAAGGCAGGCAAGTCACATCACAAATGCCACAAGACACACACACACTAATTGTACCCCGTTTCATTGCAGAGGATGATGGATCTCCTGTGGATATGCATGTCCCGGAATACCCTGATGACATGGGTGACGAGCTGACAAACATTCCCCAGAAGACCATCCAAGATGTCCTTGGAACCCTCCAGAACCCACCTTCAGTCACAAGGAGGAGCACAAAACAAGCAGCCATGGCAGAGGATCCACCCACCACCCCAATTGTAAGACCTGCCAGCTCCAATACAGCTGAAGACTCAGACGACACAGGCACCAGCTTTGAGAGAACTGTAGTTGGGGTACAGCAGGAGCTGGCCAATGAGGTGCGGATGGGGATGCAAACTATGGCAGCCAGCCTAGAGGGGATGCGTTTGTGCATGATGTCATCTGCAGATCAGGCAGCAGCTATGCAAGCCCTAACATCCATCCTGCAAGGACTACAAGAAACCGTGAAGGAATTCACCACTGCAGTAAGGGAGTTGCCACAACACCTCGCACCCCAAACCTTCCACTGCATGCACGAATGCAATCATGACTCCCTCAGGGCCGACCTGGCTGCCTACCATCGTGATGTGGCTGCTATTCTTAAGAATCAGCAGATCCTCCTTGCTGCAGTACTGCCCTTAAGACCTTCACAGGTAGCAGTGACCGGGATGTCTGACTCCACATCTTCTAACACTGAGGTGATCAGTTGCCCCTTCACAACCACCACCACCAAGGACAGAGGAGGCAACACACACATCAGAAGAAGAAGACATAGAACAGATCACATTCACACAGAAAAGTACCCGGAAGCACTAGTCCCTGCCACATGGCCAACTATTTCCAAGGTCCAGCGCTTTGTAACATGCCAGTCCTACAACAACTGTACTCAATGACTGTTCTGCAAACCACTGTATATCTTTCAGCCTGCCCAGTGCTTGTCTCTCTCTTACTCATTGGCAAATCCTGTCCCTCTGCACTGTCTGACACATCACCCCAACATGTCAAAAGCATTTTCCTTTACCACTTGTGTAGAATCACAATGGAAGATGACACTATAATGGACTCACAATCATGGACAATGTACATATAGCACTAAAGCACTTTTCAATAAATAGCACTTACACAACAAATTTGTCTCTGTGTAATGTGACACATCAACTGTGCAGTAGATAACTGAAATGTGCCTCCTGTCAAATTACGTAGCTTGTCAATACAACTGTCCTGAAATTATGTAGTCAGATAAATGTGCACACTGGCCAGGATTGCATCATACTCTGCCCTTCCTGAGGGTAATATCTGATGAAGTGAGAAACCATACACCATCATCCTGTGTTGGACAGAAAAATGCTTCCTCAAGGGATATCTAAGTCATCAAATAGTGGCAGCAAAATGTTGTCACCATGCAATACTAACACATATAACAGTGCACACAAATCTAAGCAAACACTCCAAAAACTGCATGAATGAAGGTGTCTGAGTTTACATCCAAATAGGTAATCATGCTGAACAGTGTCACAAATGATCTATGTGAGTCATGAAGACGATACTACAAGAGTGCTTACGACAACTCACCTTAGAAGGGTGTCCTTAAACATCATACTCCAGTCAGACCTAAAACAGTTCCCCCAATGACAAATCTGGAAGCACTGTTTGTGACTTTGAAAACACTTATTGACAAAAACACGTTGGGATCCATATTAACTGAGATTGGTGGTTGCAACAAATGGTGGAATCTTTGCAAGGTAGCTCTGGGTTAGCTGCCAATCTTACAGCTCAGTTGGGATTTGTTCGTAGCATAGGACACAAATGTAATAGAACAAAATTCATGTACACTAATGCCAAGGCCCTGATCAACAAGCATTTAACACATACTGTAAAGGGTTCACTATATATTTATTAAACGGTAATCACAGAAGAGGAAACTGAGGGAAAAGTCTTACCTACCCTAATCTACCCTAACCAGTCATTACCCACAACTGTCCCTAACTAACCTAACCTAAACTTACTTATCACATGTAACGAAGCGTTCTAAACACCAACCCCCCACCGCTCTTATGAGACGGGACACATGGAGGACAACAGATACTAACCTAAACACATACTATACTATCCTAAACAAATATATATTTTCTTGTATTTTTTTGATATTTTTTTTTTTATTTGATTTTTTTTTAACACACATGAACCCCATCATAGCCCCCACCCACCCACACACTTAATAAGTAAAAATAGAAAGATTCAGGACCTCCCACCCCCACCCACTAGCACTAACTAAACTAACAGCGTATACTAACCTAACACTAAGCCCCCTAAGCCCACTAAATATGAGAACAAGGAAAGAGGAGGGAGGAGGGAGGGGAGGGAATCATGTCCATATCCAAAAGTCTAGAGGTTGGCCCGCCTGGGTGTCCGCTTTATGCAGGTGACTGATTTTCCGTAGCACACGGTCCATTTTACGTTCCATTGCCTGAAAAGCTGCTGGGTCAACTGTAGCAGCTGGTGCAGTCTGGGTACCGGCAGAGGATGTGTGTGGGCGTGTAGAGCCAATGGCTGTGGGCTGCCCTGAAGGTGTTCCACTGCTGGGGCCTGGAGCAACTGCAGACGTTGGGACAACAGTCCCAGCTGTGGGTGGTGGCACCTGGGTGGAAGTGGTGGTTGTGCTGGTGGTGGCTGTGGTGGGCAAAGTAGGGCCACCCTGTGGGAAAGCCCTCCATGCTCCGGAGGCCCGTTCATTCCGGTATCTTCGGGCCATCCGTCTCAACCCCGACTCTACCAGCAGGATATGTTGGTACCTCATAGCCCGCCTCTGGAACTCACGGACCTGGATGGGTGTCATGTTCGCAGCTGTGAAGACAAAGACAAAAATTTACATTAGGAACAGCATTGTGTGAAATGGCACAAGAAGTAAATCAGACAGTACATCTACTGTACTTGTAACAGCTCATATCACCATACAGATCATTGAATGTCCCTGAGGAAGTACATGGCAGGCCAGCCTACAAAGGTCATATCACACATAGCACATCCAAACCCTACAAGATGGGTAACAACTGGCATTAACTTGGCATCTGAGTCCTGCCAGTTGTAAGCTAACAATCATGCTGCACATCCTCCGCCAATGCCTGGGCTACAGATGTCAGTGTACGGGATGGAATTCTAAAGCCACATGGTCTGCAAGTTGTAATTGGAGTTGCTAGTATAGTTCTCACGTGCCATACCTGAGTGTGTATACTAGGTTCCAACCAAACATTAATTTATTCACATGTATGTGTAACATACTGGTAGCATCAGTCCTAGGTACCCTATTCACAAACCCATGCTTGTGTTTGAGGGTGGGGGGGTGGAGAAACAACTAACAATTCCAAACAACATGGACACCCAGGAGTCTAAAGAAAGCTCGACATGTGTTTGGCTCTACACCCACACCACAGGTAAAGTCTATCAACAATTAGGAGACAGCAAACCCTTGACCAATCCTAGCACCACACCTGCCAGGAAATGCAGACCTTTGTCCACATCATATACTTAAGGCATGACTTACAACAGACACAGAGTTGCAAGAATACCCATGATCATGATTTGCATGCACACCTAGGCCATTGCACTCAAGTGTCACATACTTGTAGCACTACATGTGGAACTACATGCTGCTAGGAAGTTCAACCTACATTTTAATAATTACTTTGGTGAATAGGGAAGCAGAAGTCTGTTGGAAAGCGATTTGCAGTCCCAATCTGGGAGAATGTAGGTCTGACAGGCAGACTAAATCTGAGATGAGTTCCAGTGCGACTCTTGTTGACACAAGTGTTATCCACATGACTCACCCCAGTTCTCATTGCGGGGCCTACAGGAATGACCTACAATCCCTAGATAATACAATAGGATAAGCATTGGCCAACTAAAAAATGGTGAGAAACTGAAATCCTACTCATGGAACAAGACAAATGATTGGCCACCGCTTCATACCTTGCTATGTGTTCAACACACAGGAGTCCATCACACATCACCAGCAAACACAACACATAACAGACATATCAACACTTACTGGAGTGGTCGGGATCCTCAAATGTAGCCACCTCTCCCACAGTGTAGGGTGCCGGTCCACCTGTAAGGCATGGAAGGAAGAAATGTGCTCAGAATCTGTGCACTGACCAACAATTCCAAAGACAAAAACAATGTGTAAGACGACATAAGTAATGAAAGCCATTCAGACATGATGATACTGCATCTGATATATCACGGCTAACATGTACATAGCATGGGTCTCCTGTGACAATTACACACATGCAGTGGCCCTAACTATCATGTGGTGGCAAACATGCTCCTTCATTAGTGAGCATAAATAATAATGGTGTGTAATCGTCTCATCATGTGCATCCAAGAGAGACATCCAAAGCCTGGTTACTTGAGGATTGCATTACCAGTCAAACAGCCTATGTGGCCATGACACATTTATGACACATAGGTACAACGTACAGACGGACAGGGACTTTTGTAAGCCCTCATGTTGTTACAGTTTCTTCATTTGATGTGGCCCAGCAATGGTGTTTTGCACCAAACATAGAGATATGAACCCATGTGCATACCTTTGGACTGCCATCCCTAATTGGAATGTGGCACAACAAACACCAAATACCGGTCTAAGATGTTAGCTGAGGGCACCTTACACCTTTTCCAGATGCTTTAAAATCCAGATCTGACATGTATCCAAAAAGATGAAGGACCACAATAATCCCTAACATTCATAGAACTTCCAAAAATGCTTTCCTTACACACTCACCAGAGACACATGAGACATATCTCTGGGCCACATTGCTATCATCAATTGAAGTGAAGCCAGCACTCATTTTCTGCATCATGTAGTGTTTCTAAAGTCAGTCTAGCTATTACATCAACAAAGGTTGCCAATATTTTAGTAAATCTATACTTCACTGGCAAATGTAACCTATATAGACATGATTCGCTCCTATTTTGTGTTGCTGTCTGACACAAAGGCGGCACCAAATTACATTAAGCAATAGTATTCTGTAAGTTTGCAGAGCACGTGCTTCCTGACAGCTAGCAATTGTGGTCCTTCACATAGTCCATCAATCACCCTGTATGTTTCCGCAGCATTCCACCCAGTCAGCAACTTAGCCAGCAGATATTGTACAAATCATCTGATGTCACTACAGAGCTTTTAATTGTGCATATTTACATGATTTGTACTCACCAACAGGGCCACCAATCACTATTCCTAGGTGGTCCATCAGATCTTGCTCTCTGGTGATGAGGTCAGCCCAGCGGTGCTTCAGCTGGTGGTCATTCCTCTGGCTCCCATACACGCGCTGCAAGTGATGCAACACCTTTCCCCACCAGATTCTTCGCGCCTCAGTGTGATACCCCTCTATCACCCTGCCCCCTGCCTCGATCATGAGTGGGTGGAAATGGCACACCAGCCATATAAAACCCCCAAGCTCCTCCTCACCCATCCTGCCAAGATGTGGCCTACCCAACATCTCAGCACTGAAAAGGGGAATAGGGGATAAAGAAGAAGAAAGGAGAAAAGAGGGGAAGTAGAAGTACAAAAAAATAAGTAAACTTAACAACTAAAAGAGCCCAACTATCCCCAAACTAGCACTACCGACAACAGACTCCCACAAACAACAAATACACTACAGTACCGGACAATTGTAAACAAAACACACTTAGACAGTAAACAACAACACTATTTATTTCACAAAGTAACAAGTAAGATAGCACACAGGACACCAAAGCACAAAATCACTGGAAAACACTCTGAACACAGCCACACAGTCTAGAAGATTCACAGACTGCAAAGTGAAAGTGAAAGTACACCCACTGTACATATTCTGTAAACAGGATATCCTATTACATCACTTCCTGCATAAAATGACTGCCATTTTTATCGGTATGCGTCATATTTTTTCACGCATACAGATTGTGCGTCATATTTTTCGACGCACAGGAGTGAAAATTAGGCCGCATCCAAATAATAGTAAATAGTCTTTACAATTATTTGGATGCAGCATAATTTTCACTCCTGTGCGTCAAAACATATGATGCACAATCTGTATTGGTGAAAAAAATATGACGCATAACGCTAAAAACGTCAAAATTTCAGGGCATGAACTGGTTTTGGGATTTTTTCCATTTTAATGCTATGTTACATTTGGGACACAACTGAGATAGGCTGATTGCTCCCACTTTGGTGTTGATGGTGTATGTTCACATGTGAGACATCATAATGCAGCGGACCATGACCCGCTACTTCCTTAACAGGATTTTGACGCTTGGCTGACGCGCTAGGTGGCCAGATGTGTGGCCTACATATATATACTGCACAATTTGGGCATGTTTGGCATCAGGAGAGGATAGCAAGGTGACGCACATGAGTACAGTACCTCAATGCCTATGGCTCAATGTGTGTGCAGAGGCTACTAATGTAGTTGTTGACCCAGTGTGTGAGCATCACAAGTTGTATTATTGCAAATATGTTTGTATATATGTGAAGTCAATATGTCCAAACCTTAGATGCAAGTCATTGTGGAAATGAGAGAGGACATGTGTTAGTCATACATGTTGCAACATCCGTTGTGTGCACTTCCAAGATTTTGGGTAACGTAGACACCACAAATGGAAAAGCATGCACCAGTCAGATGGCAGACGCTTGTTCATGTCAATGGTCCACAATTTCGCCATCCCATGTCCTAGATTTTTGGTAACTGCTTCCAAGGCACTTGTTGGTGAATCCCACAGTGAGTGAGGCACATGCATAGACGAAGTGGGTACCATGTAATTGGCCCAGACAGCCAAAGGTGAACCACAAATGTATTATGATGCCACAGTTGAGGTCATATAACTGAGCAACAACTCTCCAGTGGCTGTGGTGGACCAGCAGACGAGGCAGCACGTGTCCACATATTTCCAGTGATCAATTGCACAGAGGTGTCTTGTTCATGTGTGGTCCAATGTTGATCCTGTATATTTTTAGGGGTGTATGTTGTCACAGTTACGTCCAGGTCTCATCATGAGTCAGTGGCAGCTATTCCTGAATCTACTGAGTATCCTTCGGAGATCAATGTGAGTAAAGTAAATGAGGACATGAGAACCTACATGGGGATGGTCCCACCCTGTCACTGAAAACGTGTAATGAGACTCTCAACAGGGCAACCTTGGTGTGCTGAGTGAGATAATGTCTCTGGTGTCATGTTCCTGCAGGTGTCATTACAAGATTTGTACACAGGTTGGCCTCTAAAATTCCCACTGCATCTGGGAACATCATAGCCTCTGTGCTGATTATTCTCGCAGCTATTCACCACGCACGGCCCATCAATATGTTGTGAGCAATGTTATTCAGAGTGTGAACTGTCAGGGTCATAACGCATGGACTTTTCATGGACATTATCAGAGGTTGCTGTTTCTGCTGGAGGCACCGTACCCAATCCCTGCATACGGCCCTGGGACACTGTCACACTTTGTCGTTCATGCATACATGAGACCCAGACAAGGCATGGGCCATGATTTTGGTATTCAAAGACAATTTAACAAATATGGTACAATTAAAAGGCAGATGATGCTATACAATGCATTTGGGTATGCATTGATGAAGCACATGACAAAATACCCTCTGAGGAGTGAGAGGTTTGGTAAAGCAAGTGTGGTACATATGTAGCCACAGGCAATCTTTAGGGTAACGCACAGACAGGTGCCAGTCAGGCTGACAGGATGCAGAGTCAATCAGGATCCAGCAATTTCACAAGTTACATAATCAGTGGTCTGACTAAGACTGGTTGGTGGAGGAACAAGACAGTTGACATGTAAAACTGTGTATGTCCTGTGTTTTTGAAGGTGACACATGAACCCAAGGGCTGTGTTACACGGCTTAATTACTAGCAATGCATAACAGTGTATTTGACAAAATGGCAACTTCTATGCTGTTCCAGGCATCAGCAGGGGCAGTGCATGTTGAAATGGGTGGTGTGCATGGAGGTGATCACAGGTGTGTGCTGCATCAGTTTAACACAAGTCCTGTAGGTGAGATTTGCATTCAGATGGCCAACAGTAACTTTCACACGGGAAGCAATCTACAGGTGATAACAGGGCTTAGAAACTACAAGCCAGTGTATTAATTGACCTGCCATCCATGCAGTCAGATGTACTATGACAATGGTATATCATGGGAAAGGGTGTAGCACACTGGATTACTATTCTTAGTCTATGTGTGTGGAGGAGGTAATATCGGGGTACACATATTACTATTCCAGGGACCTCTTCAGACAGGTGGGTTGTGACCAGGTGCATGGGTGTGTCAGGAGTTAGGAAACGGGCTGACATGTACATGGTATGTCATGTGAGCAATGCTTGTCACATGTGTGGCACTTGTGCTGTCTATGTTCTGCTTATATGGAACTCTAGTCACAGATAGTCCTTGCAAAGATTGGATGCAGTTGGACTTACTGCTGTCAAGGGTCTGGTCATACATTCCTGTTACCGCTGCATTAGCACATCAACTGCCTCATGTATGAGGCTTGTTTTCCCCTTATTGAGTGATGGTGTCTTAGTTGTGTGCCATATGCTGTGATGAACCATGTTGCCAACATGTATGTGTGAAGTAGGTGTGGTCCTCTGCTATTGCTTTTCAAAGGTGAAATGTACAGGATATATGTCATTTACAGTGTGTGTGTATGTGACCGTTGTATGATATGCATCACAATTGCTCTGGGATTTTCTGTGTCCTCATCAGTATATCATGCTCCATGAGGCTACGCTCTTATTCTGATAGTTAGAGATAAAGGTGAGCACAAATGATTAGCCATACCATGATATGGTGATTATTATCGGTGTTTATTTACATTAGTTATTAAAGTGGTGATGGTGATTATTTTTAAAAGAAATTGTTCACTATATGTTGGCGCCTACGCAATCCAGCATCCGTGTTTTGTTGTTACTCCTCATGTTGCAGGCCACCATCCTCCTCTTCCTCCTCTTCAGGAATGTGTGGCTCTGGCTCCAAGAGGGGAATGTTCCTTCTTATGCAAATGTTGTGCAGGATGGCACATGTTAGAATGATCTCACAGACTATTTCAGGGGAATATAGGAGGCTACCACCAATGATGTTGAGGCACCTGAATCTCGACTTGAGGATGCCGAAGGTCCTCTCCACTATGCTGTGTGTCCTCCTATGTGCGTCATTGTAGGCACGCTCTGCTGCAGTGCTTGGGTTGCCAAATGGTGTCATAATCCATGGCTGGATCCCATACCCCTGATCAGCTGAAAGAGAAAATGAATGGGATCTTGTTGATGTAGCTTTTCCTATTGAAATCACCTTGCATGGCAATAGGTGTCTTGTGTCGTCTGTGACTCTTCTGTGTTACTGTGTTGCATCCTAGGCTTATAGGATGTACCATCTGCATTGTGTTGTTTCCTTGGCTGAGCGAGTGTTTGGCTACTGACCGGTTGTCAGCAGTATGTTTTGGGATTTGCAGTACAGTGTGTGCTCCCTAGCATTGTTACTTTTGATACAGGTGTCCCTGTGTCTTCACTGGGGGTGAGATGATAGTTCCATACACAGGTTCAATTTGACAGTGTTGTTAACACGTTCATATCAATGTACCCTGGACATCACATACCTTTAGACTTCTGCAATGGATTAATGTAAACATAATTGAGACGCTTACATTTTGCAAGGTGACAATTAGGCAACCCACTCCAAACGTTGTGATCATTGACGTCTTAACATTAGACTGTACACTAATTTCAGATGTGTGACAGGTTCAATGGTGACCTATGATACATGGCTAGCGATGTCACAACCTCAGTGTGTTCCTGTTGACACGTTCCTGTTGTGGTGTATATGTTGTGTGTCCTAGAGGGTTCCTGTGCAGTGTGTATATAAGTAGGTTTCTGTACTTACCAACAGGTGGTCCATTGCCATACGGTCTATCCAAGAAGTGCTGATTGATGGTGCTGTGACGGAAGATGAATGAGTCATGGACACTCCCAGGATATTTTGCCACGATGTTGGTGATCAATCCTTGAACGACAATGGCCTGCACATTGATGGAATGTGTGTGCTTCCTGTTGCGGTAGAGGTGTTCAGTTGCAGCAGGTGGCACAAGGCGTACATCTGTGCAGTCGATTGCACCAAGGACATTTGGGAAACCACTAATGAGGTAGAACCCCTGTTTTATTTCCTGCTGCTTCTGCAGTGTGTTAGGGAAGCAGATATTGCAGGTGTGAGTCCAATGATGGCATCCAGCACTTTGGGCAAAAAGGCAGAGAATGATGGCTGTGATATTCCGGCAACCAGGGTACCAGTTGTTTGAAAAGAGCCACTTGCCAGCATGTGAAGTATGGCAAGCAGCTGGGTTTCTGTTGGGATGGTGCGGGGTGTCAGCAAGGTGTGTGCCAACTGTGGCTCAATGTTTCACAGCAGCTGCTGAATGGCCTGCCAGTTCAACCTGTACCTCTGGGTGATGTCATGTTCCCTGAGGCCATGAAGGGTTGTTCTGGTGCGGAATATCCTCTCCTGCCTTCTGCGCTGCCTTTGGGGTCCCTGCTGGTGTTGTGGTAGCTGCTGCTGTTGTTCCTGGGCTCTTCGTCTGCGTGCACGCTGGATGAGAAGCACCTCCATGTCTCCCTTTTGCTGCTCTGCTGCTCTGCTGTTGCTTCTGTGTGTTCTGATTAAATACAGGTGTGTTTGCCCCATTTTAACACCTGCCCTGACCCAGGCGTTAATTTTTTACTGAAATCGGGCTGTGCGTCATTTTCCGGCTCAGGCTCCGCCTCCCGGCCGTGCATCATTTTTGCCAGAAAGCATAAATACGACGCACAGCCGTTTAAGTCATTTTTTGGACAGGAACGCCTACCTTGCATATGATTAACACAAGGCGGGTTGACCCCTCAAAAAAATGACGCACACGGTGGGATTTTGACGTCCGCGGCCGTCAAAGTTTAAATATGGGGCAAGGTTTGCGCTAAATGTGCATCAACATTTTTGACGCACATTCCGCGCAGACGGAGGATAAATATGCCCCTCGGGGTTTGAAACAATTTAATTGTTCTTCAGCAACTACATAAATATTGAACTATGTCAAAGGAGTTCTATAAATATGTGAAAATGTGTGAACTTATAAAGCTCACTCTCAAAATAGAAGCCATGCCCTTAAAAAGGTGCTGCACTTAAAATAGCAAAAATGACTGTTTGCTTGTAGATATTTGGAAGGAATTCGCTAATAATATATGTGCTAATGATTTTACTGCCACATATATTAAAGTAAGTTTTGAAATGACAACAAAGAATGCAGGTCACAATCAGGAGTCACAGCAGATATAAATGAAATGCAAAAACGAGGCTTACTTCTACATAATATATAAATGATTTGGGGAAGAGTCCTACTAAATTGCTAAAATGGGTAGGCGTTTCTTGAGAAAAATGAAAACTAAAGTGAAGAAACAGTCTTTTAGCATTCACAAACTAATTTGGTAATAAGGAGCAACATTTAATTGGTAGATATGACACCCTTGGATCACAGTCCCCCATACATTTTGCCTTCACCACTCCTGTTTTGCTGAACTCATTTGTGTTGGCTTTAGGGCTCTGTCCACTGATAACCAGTGCTAAAGTTCTTGTGCTCTCACCTTTCAACTTGTTTAAAGTGGCTTACACCCAATCGCCTCATTTAAATTACTTATGAATCTCTAGTAAAGTGTTACTAAAGGTACCCAGGCCCTGTAAATTAAATGTTACAAGTTGGCCTGTAGCACTTACCGTGCCACCCACTTAAGTAGTGCTTCAACACGTCTCAGGCCTGTCATTAGATCCTCTGTGCAGTTTTAATTTGTCATTTAAACTTGGCAAAATAAAACTTTTGCCAGGCCCAAATTATTCTTTTTAATAAATAAAATTCACCTCTGCGATAGGCCCCAAACAGCCTAAAGGGACGTTGTTTTTTAAAAGCTGAATATGTACTTTTAAGTTTTACATGCCTTAGTTGCAAAAAACTCTTAAATTCATTTTTCACAATTGCAAGACCTATCTCTTCCATAGAATAACACTGGCTTACGTTGTTATATAGAACAAGTGATAACTTTTGTTTGGGAGCCAATAAATATTTCATGTTGGGCTTTTGAGAAATTGTAATTTAAAACCTTCTTTAATGATAAAGTCAGATTTCAAGTTACAATTCTGAAAATACTACTTTTAGAAAGATGGCATTTTCTTGTCCTACCCATTTGGTGCCTACAGCTTGTTTCCTGGGTCCCATGACTAAGCCAGTCATTATGATGCCTGTGGTCTTCAGGCTGCCAGGGCTGATGTGGCGGTCGGACCGCCGCCAATGTGGTGGTCTGGCAGCAAAATTATGACCTTGGCGGAGCTGGCGGCCCCAATTCGCAAGGCCTTTTCCATCCGCCAAACTCTTAATGGCCCCCTAAGTGTATTTGGCAATTAAATTAGATGGCAGCTGCTTCTTCTACTTCAAGGTCAACACCCGGTGTAAAAATAGGACCCTCAGACTCACTCTTCAGATCACTTGTGCATCAGTGGAAGACTCAGCAGAAGGACTACTCTGTTGCCCTACTGCTGGAAGGATTCTTCTGTGTTCCTCCTTTTTGAAGGACTGCCCTACTGCCTGAGGAAGGAAGTCTGGAAATGCTACTGAAAACCAGAACCACCAGAGTGGCTGCAAGGACTAGATGACTGGCCTCCTGTTATGAGCTACAGAGACACAACAAGTTCAAATGGCATTGCTGCAACTGCCCAGCTGGCCTGATGCATTGGGGGTGCCTGGACCTGCAACCGGACCTGCCTGAGCCCTGCTGGCTTCTACTGGAGTTAGTTCCTGATGCTTTTTATTTTTAGGTGCTATACTTACTTTAAGCATTTCAAATTGCATATCTCTGGTTCTAATGATTGAATTTTTGTTGTTTTGGTGTCAAATAATTTATTACATTTTGGTGATGGGGATTTTTCTTGTGTTGTGTTTACACTTTATTACTCTTTGTGTGCTGCATACATTCTTTACATATTGCCGCTAAGTTAAGTGTGGTAGCTTTTGTGCCAAGCTAGTAAAGAGTTAAACATAGGTTAATTTAGTGAATTGTGTGCTTTAACCTGACAGTGAATGTGGCTGTAGTTTGAGAAGGGATCACGCCCCTCCAACCAACAACCCAATTTCTCACAGTAAATAACTAAATGGCATATAAATGGCCAGAATCAGATTAAGAAAGAAACAGAAGATACATATTTTTACAAAAATGAAACAACAAAATATAAAGCACCAAGTTGAGTCAGTAGTTATTGTAGATCAGAAACTAGGCAAGATTCCATGCTGACTGCAACAGAATTGGATCAACCTAGATGGTCACACTGGCTCACATGTTCTACCTCTGGAATAAGTGGTATGCTACAGTGAGGAATCTTCAGAGTCGGATACATTCTCCTGATAAAACCTTGGGTTTAGGCTGTAAAATGTCATGGTGAGACAAATGTGAAAACTGTTGCAATCCATCACGTATGATTTATAAATTGTGGTCTTTGCTGTGATATGGGAGAAGGACCGTCCTCCATTTCTGCTTTGGTAGATGTGAAGCCTATGGGTGAAGGAGCATAGTCTTCTCTATTGTTGGAGGAAGTTCAGGTGGTGGTTAATGTAGGCAAGTCCTTGATTGTGTAGAACCTTGTGTGAGTGGGTCATCAGATTGAATTGGAATCTCTTCAGTATGGGAAGTCAGTGGAGTTGCCTGAGGTGGGTGGGATGTGATGTGGGTCTGGCAGGGATGGCCAGGGAAGGATGAGAATGATCTGGCTGAGGTGGTCTGTATGGTCTGAAGTCTCTTTTGGAGGTGTGTGGTGATTTCTACATAGAGTGTGTTGCCTGAGTCAAAGTGAGTCTCATGGGTAAGGGTAGCCACATGAAGCTCTTACATAGCATGCACAGAATGAGAAAGCAGCCGGAGGAGACAATATTGATCTGTGATTTCATGGTGAGCTTGTTGTCAATGATGATTCCAAGGTTTCTGGCATGGTCAGAGGAAGTGGGTGCGGGTCCTAGATCTGATGGCCACCAGGGATCGTTCCACATGTTGCTGCAGTTGCCAAAGATCAGTACTTCCATTGTGTCTGTTTTCAGCAGCAGGAAGTTGTTATTCATGCAGTCGCCAACGCTTGCCATGCGTCTGTGGAAGTTGGGTGTGATGGTGGTGGGGCCATCTTTGAGTGAGAGGAAGAGTTGAATGGATGAATGAATAATAATTTATTGTACAGATAATAAAATCCAATATTAAAAAGAAATCGAGAATAAATACCCTCAGAGACTAAACTCATGCTAAAAACACACCATAAATTAGACACACATGACATATTAAAAAAATACATTCCTGCCTAAAAGTGTAAAACATCCTGAGCTATAAAAATAAAACAAACCACCCAACCCGGAGCCCCACGTAGTACACCAAGACAAAATGAATAGGCACAGCCCTAAAGTGCATATTGCATTAAATAGTAATTGCACTAAACATCAACATATGCCATTTGAACTCCTCGACCTAACCAATAACAGGCAATGTGGCAAGAGCGTGAAAAGATTCCGATTATACCTGTTCATTGCTTGCAGTGCCATTGAATTTGTATTGTTCAATTTTAATAAATTTAGTCAATAACACATTTAGCATTGGGTTGCCTGGGTCCAAAGACTGGATGATAGACGGTCGACAGGAGAGGATTCCCAGTTCATTCCATTTGCTCCGAAGCAAAAATCTATGCTCCTTTAATAAAGCTAGGCACAGGCAAACCACATGATCAATGGGTTCATCCGTGTTACTAAACCTCTACATTTCACACCGTCCCCGGGGGCTTGCTGCCATTGGGGCAGATGTTTGTTTAACCCCTTCGCTGCCAGGCCTTTTCCCCCTCCTGTGCCAGGCCTTTTTGTGGCTATTTGGGTCTGTTTGCGCTTAGGCCCTCATAACCTTTTGTCCACATAAGCTAGCCAAACCAAATTTGCGTCCTTCTTTTTCAACATCCTAGGGATTCTAGAGGTACCCAGACTTTGTGGGTTCCCCTGAAGGAGGCCAGGAAATTAGCCAAAATACAGTGAAACTTTTGTTTTTTTAAAAGAAATGGGAAAAAGTGGCTGTAGAAGAGGGCTTGTGGTTTTTTCCCTGAAAATGGCATCAACAAAGGGTTTGTGGTGCTAAAATCACCGGCTTCCCAGCTTTCAGGAACAGGCAGACTTGAATCAGAAAACCCAATTTTTCCACACAAATTTGGCATTTTACTGGGACATACCCCATTTTTACAATTTTTGGGGCTTTCAGCCTCCTTCCAGTCAGTGACGGAAATGGGCGTGAAACCAATGCTGGATCCCAGAAACCTAAACATATCTGAAAAGTAGACAAAATTAGTAATTCAGCAAGGGGTCATTTGTGTAGATCCTACAGGGTTTCCTACAGAAAATAACAACTGAAAAAGAAAAATATTGAAATTGAGGTGAAAAAAACAGCACATTTTCTCTACGTTTTACCCTGTAACTTTTTCCTGCAATGTCAGATTTTCGAACGCAATACACCGTTACGTCTGCTGTACTCCTCTGGTTGTGGGGATATATAGGACTTGTAGGTTCATCAAGAACCCGAGGTACCCAGAGCCAATAAATGAGCTGCACCCTGCAGTGCGTTTTCATTCTAAAATGGGTATGCAGCAATTCATTTGCTGAAATATAAAGAGTGAAAAGTAGCTATCAAGAAAAGCTTTGGATTCCAAAATGGGCACAAGATAAGGTGTTGAGGAGCAGTGGGTATTTGCACATCTCTGAATTCCGGGGTGACCATACTAGCATGTGAATTACAGGGCATTTCTCAAATAGATGTCTTTTTTACACCCTCTCTTATATTTGGAAGGAAAAAATGTAGAGAAAGACAAGGGGCTATAACACTTGTTTTGCTATTCTATGTTCCCCCAAGTCTCCCGATAAAAATGATACCTCACTTGTGTGGGTAGGCCTAGCGCCCGTGACAGGAAACGCCCCAAAATGCAACGTGGACACATCACATTTTTTAAATGAAAACAGAGGTGTTTTTTGCAAAGTGCCTACCTGTAGATTTTGGCCTCTAGCTCAGCCGGCACCTAGGGAAACCTACCAAACCTGTGCATTTCTGAAAACTAGAGACCTAGGGGAATCCAATAAGGGGTGACTTGTGGGGCTCTGACCAGGTTCTGTTACCCAGAATCCTTTGCAAACCTCAAAATTTGGCTAAAAAAAACACATTTTCCTCACATTTTGGTGACAGAAAGTTCTGGAATCAGAGAGGAGCCACAAATTTCCTTCCACCCAGCGTTCCCCCAAGTCTCCCGATAAAAATGATACCTCACTAGTGTGGGTAGGCTTAGCGCCCGCGACGGGAAACGCCCCAAAACGCAACGTGGACACATCACATTTTTTTAAAGAAAACAGAGGTGTTTTTTGCAAAGTGCCTACCTGTAGATTTTGGCCTCTAGCTCAGCCGGCACCTAGGGAAACCTACCAAACCTGTGCATTTTTGAAAACTAGAGACCTAGGGGAATCCAAGATGGGGTGACTTGTGGGGCTCTGACCAGGTTCTGTTACCCAGAATCCTTTGCAAACCTCAAAATTTGGCTAAAAAACACATGTTCCTCCCATTTTGGTGACAGAAAGTTCTGGAATCAGAGAGGAGCCACAAATTTCCTTCCACCCAGCGTTCCCCCAAGACTTCTGATAAAAATAATACCTCACTAGTGTGGGTAGGCCTAGCGCCCGCAACAGGAAACGCCCCAAATCGCAACGTGGACAAATCACATTTTTTTAAAGAAAACAGAGGTGTTTTTTGCAAAGTGCCTACCTGTAGATTTTGGCCTCTAGCTCAGCCGGCACCTAGGGAAACCTACCAAACCTGTGCATTTCTGAAAACTAGAGACCTAGGGGAATCCAAGATGGGGTGACTTGTGGGGCTCTGACCAGGTTCTGTTACCCAGAATCCTTTGCAAACCTCAAAATTTGGCTAAAAACAAATTTTCCTCACATTTTGGTGACAGAAAGTTCTGGAATCACAGAGGAGCCACACATTTCCTTCCACCCAGCGCTCCCCCAAGTCTTCCGATAAAAATGATACCTCACTTGTGTGGGTAGGCCTAGCGCCCACGAAAGGAAATGGCCCAAAACACAACGTGGACACATCACATTTTTTCATAGAAAACAGTGCCTACCTGTGGATTTTGGCCTCTAGCTCAGCCGGCACCTGGGGAAACCTAGCAAACCGGCGCATTTTTTAAAACTAGAAACCCAGGGGAATCCAAGATGGGGTGACTTGTGGGGCTCTGACCAGGTTCTGTTACCCAGAATCCTTTGCAAACATCAAAATTTGGCCCAAAAAACACTTTTTCCTCTCATTTCGGTGACAGAAAGTCCTGGAATCTGAGAGGAGCCACAAATGTCCTTCCACCCAGTGTTCCCCCAAGTCTCTCGATAAAAATGGTACCTCAATTGTGTGGGTGGGCCTAGCGCCCATGAAAGGAAATGCCCCAAAACACAACATGGACACATCACATTTTTTCACAGAAAACAGAGGTGTTTTTTTGCAAAGTGCCTATCAGTGGATTTTGCCCTCTAGCTGAGCCGGCCCCAGGGGCTGCAGAAATGGCCTAAAATAAATTTGTCCCCTCCACCCCCCCAAACCACCCCACCGGTGCCTAGTGGTTTCTGCCCCCTTGGGGGCAGATTGACCTAAAATCGACCAATTTGCTCCCGGGGGGGCAGAAATGGCCTAAAATAAATTTGCTCCCCCGCCCCCCCAACCCTCCCTGGGAGCGACCCTTGCCTACGGGGTCGCTCCCCCTGCGTGACATTGGCACCAAAAAAAAAAACCACGGTGCCTAGTGGTTTCTGCCCCCTTGGGGGCAGATTGACCTAAAATCGGCCAATCTGCCCCCAAGGGGGGCAGAAATGGTCTAAATACAATTTGCCCCCCAGGGGAGCGACCCTTGCCTAATGGGTCGCTCTCCATCTCTAAAAAAACAAACAAACAAAACAAAAACACAAAAAAAATAATTGCCCTGGCGCCTAAAGCTCTCTGCCCCAGGGGGGGCAGAAATGGCCTAAAATAAATTTGCTCCCCCACCCCCCTAACCCTCCCCCCCCGGAGCGACCCTTGCCTACGAGGTCGCTCCACCTGCGTGACATTGGTGCCCAAAAAAAAATCCCCAGTGCCTAGTGGTTTCTGCCCCCTTTGGGGCAGATTGACCTAGAATCAGCCAATCTGCCCCCAAGGGGGGCAGAAATGGTCTAAATACAATTTGCCCCCCAGGAGAGCGACCCTTGCCTAATGGGTCGCTCCCCATCTCTAAAAAAACAAAAAAAAAAAAAAAAAAAAAAAAAAAAAAATTGCCCCGGCGCCTAGAGGTTTCTGCCCCCCTGGGGGCAGATCGGCCTAATAACAATAGGCCGATCTGCCCCCAGGGGGGGCAGAAATGTCCTAAAATAAATTCCCGGTGCCTAGTGGTTTCTGCCCCCATTGCCGTAGCAAAAATCGGCAGAAATAGCCTAACTACAATTTTCCTCTCCAGGGGAGCGACCCTTGTCCAAGGGGTCGCTCCCCATCTGTAAATCAAAAAAAAATCCCCGGTGCCTGGTGGTTCAGAAATGGCCGAAAACAATTTCCCCAACCAGGGGAGCGACCCTTGCCTAAGGGGTCGCTCCCCTTGAGTGAAATTCACGAAAACAAAAAAAACTCCCTGGTGTCTAGTGGTTTCTGCCCCCATTGAGGGCAGATTTGCCTCATCAAAATAGGTCAATCTTCCCCAAATGGCCTAAATATAATTTGCCCCCTATGGGAGCGAACCTTGCCTAAGGGGTCGCTCCCCACCTAAAAGAAAAACCAAAGAAAACAAAAAGAAAAAAACAAAAAACAAAAAAAGGATCCCTGGTGCCTAGAAGTTTCTGCCCCCCCCCCAGAAAAGGCCTTCCTAAAAAATGCCCCCCATTGGGAGTGACCCTTGCCCAAGCGGTCACTCCCTTATGCCAGTTTCCCCAAAAAAAAAAATACCTGGTGTCTAGTTGGGTTTCAAAAGCCGGATTGCAAGCAATCCGGCTTTTGAAACGCTGGGAGAGACTTCAAAGGGAAGGAAATACATTTCATTCCCTTTGAAGCCTCTCCAGGCCTCCCTCACGTGATCGAAAGAGAAATGCTGGGCATTTCTCTTTCGATCGCGCTGGAAGCTCAGCTTCCAGCATGATGGGAAAGCCCTGTGACAAATCAGCGCGCGCTCGCGCGCTGATGTCATGGGGGGGTCAGGGGCGGAAGGGGAAGGGCTTCCCCTTCCATCCCTGCCTTGGGGGGGGTGGGGAGCACAGGGGGGGGAGCGCTCCCCCCAGTTCCTGTGCCTTGGACGAGGCGACCTCGTCCAAGGCACACGGGAACCGGTGCCTTGGACGAGGTGACCTCGTCCAAGGCACCCAACAGGTTAAAAAAAAGCAATCACCCATCCTTAAGGCCATAAAGGTCTTTTTCAACCAGAACCCATAAGTGCAAAAGAAAAAACTAGAAGACAGACCTGGCTTAAAGGTTTCGATTACTGCCCAGGCATGCTTCCGTTGAATGAGGAGGGAACAGTCTGAATGATAAGAGTACAATTGAATAAGCCTTTTAATATCTAGTTTAAACAGAGAGTAGGGGGGTTACTTGCCCAAAAATCACCAGCATCTAGTCGCCGTTTACATTCAACCAAGAAATTAGAATAAGTACACTTTGATTTCGACTCAATAATTTCTTACCACAAGACTGCCTCCAAGTGACCGTGCGTGGCCTGTGCAATTTACAGCAAAGCTTTAAAAAAGCACAGCACCAACTGCCACCAAATCCGGAAGCCCAAATTCCAACCGTACCTGCACGGGTGAAGCGAGGCATGGGACATGAAAGACTCTCTTGTACATTTTATTGACCAGCCTATTTAGTAGGCAAGAGCCTTTGCCCAACAAAATTTCTTGGCCGTAGAGGAAGAGTTGGTTGTTGTCTACGTAGGAAATTGTGCTGAGATCGTGGGATCTGATGATTTTGGCCAACGGGGGTCATATAAGCACTGAAATATGAGGTGCAAAGGGATGAGCCCTGAAGGACACTGTAGGTGATCTCCTTGAGTTCTGAGATAAAAAATGGGGGTAGATCCTCTGGGTTCTTCTGATGAGGAGGGAGGTCATCCCTCTGAACGCATCCCTTTGGATGCCAGTGTGATGGAGTCTTTTGATCAGCATGTGGTGGGATACAGTGTAGACTGCTGGTGTGAAGCAGAGGAAGATCAGAGCTGAACTTTCTCCTCGGTCAATCAGAGCTCAGATATTGTTGGGGACTGTGATCAGGGAGGTTTCAGTCCTGTGATAGCTTCAGAAGCTGGTTCTGCTCCAGGTGTATCATGAGTTGCTTGTAGATGATCTTTTCTAGTACCATCACTGGAAATGGGAGCAGGGAGATTGTCCAGAAGTTTTTGAGTTTGCTGGGGTTGGCAGAGTGTTTTTTGAGTAGTGGTGTGACTTTGGCATGCTTCCAGGCATTGGGAAAGGTTGCCGTGGTGATGCATGTGTTGAGCAGGGTGGTGAGTTTCTTGCCGATCCTTTGATTTCTGATGTTGAAGATGTGGTGCTGCAGTCATGGGTCTGTGGGAGTTCTTCAGTGGATGGATTTCAAGGTGGAGGTTGTGTACTGGGTGGAGAGGAGGTTCCAGGTGGTCAGTTTGTGGTTGGTGTCGGGTGCAGTGGCGGCATATCTGACAAGGAAGTCCGTAGGTGTGGGTTGGGGTTTCTGTTTGTGGTTGTGATCATGTTGTGAAAGAAGTTAGAGAGGTTGTCATTCAGCTCCTGAGAGGGTATGATGCTGTTTTTGCTGGCAACTGGGTTGGAGAATTCCTTAACAATGTTGAAAAGATCCTTGGTGCTGTTGGTGCTGGTTTTCAAAGTATGGGGCTAGGGCTGTCTTTCCTTATTGTCCTTAGCAGGCAGTAGTAGAGGTGGAGGGAGGTCTTGAAGGCTGCCCTGTCAATGCCCCTTTGCCTCTTTGATTACTTTGCTACTCTCTCTTGTCCTGTTCACAAAATGTATCAGAGACATACTCATTTTTCTGGAGCTCATAATCCTCCGGTTGGGCAAGGCTGAGTTGTGCTTTTGGGAAGGTCTTCATGAAGCTGTGTCCCTTCAAGACCAGGTCCCCATGAAACTCCTTTCTTCTAGAAAAAGCTTCAAGTGGGGTGGTCCTAAACATTTCCTTGTCTCTTTTTCTGGGGACACCCCCACACACATTTCCACACTTCTCCAGAGAATGAGGAAATGATGAAGTCTCAACCTTTGAAAATATTTGGGAACCTTCCCACTCATATGGCTTACAACCATTAAGGGACAGCTCTTATAAACCAATCCACAGTTTAACAATGAGTCACGTTTAACCACTCACTCAAGTAAGGACTCCAGCAAGATTCAGTCCATACACAAATGGTCAGTTGATTCCAGTGGCAGCCAGCAGCAAACAAAACTGGTGGGGCGAATATGCAACCCACTGACAGGCACTGGTAAGCAAATAGCAGTGCCCTTACACTCAGATCCAAAGCTCTCAATCCTGGTCAGTTTTAAACAGTGTTTATAATGGGCCATGATTAAGAGCTCTGGCATTGAGTGATTTTATCTCTCCAGAAACACCGTTTACTTCCTCAGCAAGGTGCAAATTACTTCAGTTGTAATGAAGAGAGTGGTGCAGAACTTAATCAAGTAGAGTTTATGATTCGTGGGTGGAGATAAACCTATTTTTATAAAAATATCTTTGCAATATATAATTAACAAATATGTATGTTTATCACTTGATTGGATTTTGTAATTAGTATATTAGTGCATAATGATCTCTATAGTATGTTCCAGCATGACTTATAGAAAATGTACTTAATTAATGGGCATATTTGTACCACAGGAAAGGTTACTTTAGCGTATACAGTGTAAACAGCTTCGTACTCTTACTGGAAGGAGATACTTAACTAAATGTTGGAGGTGAGCCACAATGCCACTTTATATACCCTGGTCTCTGGACTCAAAGGCACGACTTAAGGGTGACTTTGCTAATATCAAATGTAGGTGTTCACATATGCCCAAACACTTTACATGACGTACACCTAATTGTTCTGGGTTGTATTGGGTAGCCTCAAAGGAAAGATTTTACACAAGTTGGTGTTGCAAATCTGTATTACAACCAACATGCAAAATTTAACTTTTATGCATGCGGAGTATCTGCTGTACCAAGTAACTTTTGCTTCATTGAAAAAATAAATATGCCAATTCCAGCGAGTCAGTTTTATTAACACCACATTAGTGGACAAAGAACTTTCACTGGGAGGCTTTTTAGCAATCTGCCAGTGCTGTAAATCAAAATGCCAACAGACCCTAGGACAGGAAATGGAAAGACCACACACAAATAACTTTTCTAAACTTACTACATAGTTGTTTCCATAAACATGGAAGAATCTATGTTCTTTACCACACACCTTTCGAAGCTTTAAAGTCAGATTCATTCTTACTGGCCTTCTTGAATGTGCCACATTTAGGGGCATATTAAAAAAAATGATGCAAATCCGGCACAAACGTAACACCATATTTATATTTTGACGCTAGACCCGTCTAGCGTCAAAATGTCAGAGTTAATTCTTTTTTTTTTACAGTGGAGACCTACCTTGAGTCAATGAGATGTAAGGTAGGCGTTCCCGGGCAAAAAATTACTCAAAGGCCAAAACCCTTATTTATCCTCCTGTGCAAAACTCATGCATCGGAGGAGGAGGGCCTTAAATAATGGCGCTAAGCTTGCTTAGCGACATTATTTATTGCCTGGGTCAGGGCAGGCATTAGGGGACATGTGGGTTCATTTCCATGGTTGTAGACCATGGTAGCAGCCCACAGGTGCCCTTCCCTGCCCCCATTGACACCCTCACCCACCCCCACCCACACCTGAAGGACACCTAAGGATGGGGGACCCAATCCAGGTAGTTTATTTTTTTTTAAAGTGCCATGGGGGGCCTAACTTGGGCCCCTCTACATCGCACTGTGCCCAATGGCCAGGCCTACGGGACAAATGTCCCCTGGGCCTGGCCATTAGGCACGGGGAATGACTCTTGTCTTTACTAAGACAGGAGTTATGTCCATGGGGGTTGTGCGTCAAAAAATGACGCTATTCAGGTTAGAGTCAATTTTCTGCCTCTAATCCGACTACCGCCATTCTTTGACGCACAACCTCCTGCTTCCCCAACGCCTCCCCTACCCGGTTAGCGTCAATTATTTTGATGCTAATCAGGCCTTACCGCCTGCTAGCATCATTCCTTGAATATGACTCCTAACTGGTGTCCAAGAATGGCACTTGCCGGAGGTAAACTTTTCAATGCAAACCTGTGCTAACTCAGGTTTGCGTCAAAGAGTATAAATCAGGGCCTTAGTATTCATTTTTTTACTGGGTGACTCTTAAAATCCAATGGCTATATGTGCTACATATATAGGTGGTCATTACAACATTGGCGGTAAAAGCCGCTTACCGCCGTGCAGAAGACTGCCAACACACCCCCATGGCCGCAGAATTCCGCCACAGCTACTATGACCCACATCTCTGAATCCGCCAAAACTCAGACACCCTCACAAGTCCGCCACAGCAAAGGTCAGTGATAAACTGGTGAAAACAAATCCTCCATTGTCACTCCAACAGCAATACGCCCACACTATCACGGCACACAAATCCACTTGGCGGTCTTTCATCCGCGGTATTCCATTGGCGGTACACACCGCCGCGCTCAAAATACACACACTCTTACAAAACATCCCCACATTGGACAATTCAAAATACACACACCTGAGACACATACACACACCACTCCCACATACCCATTACAATATAAAACACACACACACATCACCCACAAACCCCCATGACAAAAAATTCAGAAAGAAGGCCAGAGAGAGACACCACCAGCAAGAACAACAGCATCCACAGGCACACAACACCATCACCCATACAAATTCCACGCACCTCACACAACACATCACTACATATCACCACACTTATCACCAAACACTCCACCCCACACATCACCTATACCACCCCATGGCACGGCAAAGACACCCCAGGTTCTCGGAGGAGGAGCTCAGGGTCATGGTGGAGGAAATCGTCCAGGTAGAGCCACAGCTATTCGGAGCACAGGTGCAGCACACCTCAATTGCAAGGAAGATGGAGCTATGGCGAAGAATAGTGGACAGGGTCAACGCAGTGGGACAACACCCAAGAAATCGGGAGGACATCAGGAAAAGGTGGAAAGACCTACGGGGGAAGGTGCGTTCTGTGGTCTCAAGACACCACCTGGCGGTTCAGCAGACTGGCGGAGGACCCCCACCTCCTCCCCCACAACTAACAACATGGGAGGAGCAGGTTTTGGCGATTCTGCATCCTGAGGGCCTTGCAGGAGTAGGTGGAGGAATGGACTCTGGTAAGTCAAATCTTAACTATTACATCCCCCACCCTACCTGCATGCCAGCACATAACCCCACCCTCACCCTCACCCTCACCCCCAGCACCCCAACTCCTCACAAATGTCCCAACATCACAAACCACACATCCCAACACCAAGCCCTGCATGCAACTACAAAGCATGGACACCCATCACCAAAGCATGCCCACTGCACATACCCATACACCCACCTAAACCACCATCACCAAGCTCCCACACAGGAATGCTAGCACTGGGGTATACGGTCACCCACCCATTGCACACCATTACACACACAGATTTAACAAACATCCTTTTATACCCCTGCATGACCCCTACCCAACGTCACCGGACAGGAGGGTCCACACATGTCCACACCACCAAAAGAAGAGGCCCACAGTGATGACACCACTTCTGTCCAACTGGATCTAGATGACCAGCCCTGACCATCGGGGACCTCTGGACAGTCGGTTCCCCTCACACAAGCACAGGCCACCACAGACCTTCCCCCCTCTGGAAACACCAGCACAGCACCCACCCAGCGGGCCCATACCTCCGTCCCCAGGACACGTCAATCAGCTGTGTGTCCACCACTACAGGGAACCCAGGATCACCCACCACCCCAACAACAACAGGGACCTGGGGGCAGTGGGCACACGGTCCAGGGGACGGAGGCCCAGGAACACAGGGGAACTAGGAGGGCTGCCGTGCAACAGGGGGTGGACAGGCCAAGGGAACCCACTCTCCACGAGGCCCTCTCCTCCATCATGGGAGCATACCACCATTACCAGGAGACGATGGCAATGGTACTGGCCAAGTTTCAGGAGACCCAGCGCATGCAGGAGGAACAGTATATGGGCTTCAGGGAGGAACTCAGAACTATCAGCTCCACCCTGGGCACCATCGTAGGGGTGCTGAAGGAAGTACTCAACACCAGGAGGGACACTGTGGCACTACAAGGGGCCCCTGACACTAGCATGGATGCTGAACTGCCCACCACCTCCGCCGGCGATAGTGGACAGGACGCCCCTCCACAGGACCACTACACCAGCACCCCACCCCCTACAGACAGAGAACCACCCCGCAAACGGTCCCTGAGATCCAGGAACAAGACAGAGAATGATGCCAAGACCCCCGCCAAGAAATGAGACCACCATGATTGTCATCCTACTGTCCCACTTTGTCACCCTGTCCATAATTAAACTGCCCCAGCTCCACTTCCTATGCCCATATGGGCAATGCACCTGTGAGACTAATAGACTGAACTCTGCCATGGACACTCCTCCGCCATCACCCCTCACCATTTAACTACCCCCTCCAATATTTTGCATTTAAATAAACACACCTAAAGCAAAAAATGATCTGGAGTCTGTCTATGATTTCGAAATAGTGTATTAGCAATTACAGTGACAAAATGTTTTTGAAATAGTAATGTCACACAACTCTAGTTCATGAGGAATTTAACCAGATGTCACATAGTGGGACCCACATCTGTGAAACTGTAAGGGAAAGTGACAACTCAGTCACCATACACTGGGTGAAAACGACAGACAGGAGAGAGGTAGTAGTGTAAAAGTACATGTAGTAGGCAGGATTGTATTCTTACCTGTGTTTCACTGGAAATATTGCTGGATCAATGAGTCCCTGTTGTGCATGTCTTCTGCCTCTGCTTCCTCCTCATCACTGTCCACGGGCTCCACAATTGCCACAACACCGCCATCTGGACCATCCTCCTGCAGAAAAGGCACCTGTGGTCGCAAAGACAAGTTGTGAAGCATACATCAGGCCACGATGATCTGGCACACCTTTTTTGGTGAGTAGAAGAGGGATCCACCTGTCATATGGAGGCAACTGAACCTGGCCTTCAGGGGGCCGAAGGTCCGCTCGATCACCCTCCTAGTTCACCCATGGGCCTCATTGTAGTGTTCCTCTGCCCTGGTCTTGGGATTCCTCACTGGGGTCAGTAGCCATGACAGGTTGGGGTAACCAGAGTCACCTGAAAATGGTGAGGGGCAACTGTTAGAGACATACTAACCTGGAGGGATAACCCCAGACCCATGCAACCATTCCCACTGACTTGCTACCAGGTGCTCACCTAATAGCCACACACGGTGCCTCTGGAGTTGACCCATCACATAAGGGATGCTGCTATTCCGCAGGATGTAGGCGTCATGCACTGAGCCATGGAACATGACATTCACATGGGAGATGTCCTGGTCTGCCAAACATACCATCTGTACATTCATAGAATGATAACTCTTCCGGTTTCTGTACACCTGTTCACTCCTGTGGGGGGGGACCAAAGCCACATGAGTCCCATCAATGGAACCTATGATGTTGGGGATATGTCCCAGGGCATAGAAATCACCTTTCACTGGAGGCAAATCCTCCACCTGAGGGAAAACGATGTAGCCTCATGTGTTTCAGAAGGGCAGACAACATTCTGGACAATACGTTGGAAAACATAGGCTGGGACATCCCTGATGCCATGGCCACGGGTGTTTGAAAAGACCCACTTGCAAGGAAATGGAGCACTGACAGCACCTGCACTTGAGGGGGGATTCCTGTGGGATGGCGGATTGCTGACATCAGGTCTGGCTCCAACTGGGTACACAGTTCCTGGATTGTGGCATGGTCAAGCCTGTAGGTGATTATCAAATGTTGCTCCTCCATTGTCGACAGGTCCACCAACGGTCGGTACACCGGAGGATGCCGCCATCTCCTCACATGTCCCAGCGGACGGTGCCTATGAAGGACAACAGCAAGCACAGAGTCAAACAACTCAGAGTTACGTACCCACAGTTTACACAGAACACCAATCATACACAAAAGGTGGCCTGTATGTGTGTTGAGACTAGGCCTAGGTATGTGTGACGCAGTTGAAAATGAAGCCATGTGGGCCCCTGAAATGGCGGCTGCCTGACCTGTAAAGTGGGACAATGAGATGTGAGGTAACTGCGCTGGCGTTATACACCGTTGCAGTAGGCGGTCAGAGACCATGGCACAATGCTGCATTGGTTAACATTGGACCCTATAGATCCCAGGAGCCAATGACGATGTACGCTGGCGGTGACGGTACGCACCGCCGTGGATGTGACCGCCGCGGACGTGACTGTCATTTTCTATCTGTTCAATCACTCGATACCTGATATTCGACAGGAGAGGACCTACACTGCAAGTGCTGCTGTGACCTCGGTCTGGAAGAGACAATGGCTCGTGTGTCTGGGGAAAGGGCCCCTGCCTTCACATCGGAGGAGTTGGAGAAGCTCATGGATTGGGTCCTCCCCCAGTACACGCTACTCTACAGTCCTCCAGACAAACAGGTAAGTACACAGGGAGCATGTTGTATGGGCTATGCCTGTGTGGAGAGGGCTGGATGTAAGAAGGAAGGGGGCAGAGTGCTGCGTGCATGAAAGACGGTAAATGCATGTGCCACATGGCAAGGGTAGGGATGGGGACCAATCACTTTGACGGAGCAGTTGTTAATGACTTCTCTTCTTCCCCTGTACATTTCATGTAGGTCAGCACCCAGCAGAAGAAAGATATTTGGCGTGCCATCGCCAAGGACGTCCGGACCCTGGGGGTCTACCACAGGCGGAGCACCCACTGCCGGAAAAGATGGGAGGACATTCGCCGCTGGAGCAAGAAGACGGCAGAGGCTCAGCTGGGGATGGCCTCCCAACGTGGGAGGGGTGCCCGTCGCACCATGACCCCCCTGATGTTCAGGATCCTGGCGGTGGCCTACCCGGAGTTGGATGGGCGCTTGAGGGCATCACAGCAGACACAACAGGAGTACACTTTAATTCTGCTGACTTTGCATGCAGTGGAGTTGTCTGGGTGGGGGAGGAGGGCTGTGGGTTTCCCTATGCCAGGGCGAGTTCCGTAGGCAAGGCCCCTCCGTAAGGCACTCCCCAGGATTGAACAGTGGGCAAACCACCCACTGTAGAGACTTGAGAGACTGTGGCTTTGCACTCCCCAGGATTGAACAGTGGGCAAACCACCCACTGTAGAGACTTGGGAGACTGTGGCTTTGCACTCCCCAGGATTGAACAGTGGGCAAACCACCCACTGTAGAGACTTGAGAGATTGTGGCTTTGCACTCCCGAGGATACATCAGTGGGCATTGAGCCCCCTCGTGGATCTGGCGTCGTGCACTCATCTGGCTGAGGTGCCCCCCCTTCCCTTCCCCCTGGGGTGCCTGTTGTATTTATATCTGATGCACCTGCAGTGTTCTCTCTGTTTTGATCAGGTATCGAGTGTGGGCCTCGCCCATGCATTTTGAGCCCAGTGGTCCACAGACTATAAATGGTGCAATACCTGGACTTGTATTATTGGTGTATATATTTGTTTATAGTGTATGTATATTTTGGAGTATTGGATTTTAATAGATTACAATCGTTACAATCATTTCCCTTTTGTTTTTGCATTCTTCCGGGGGGGTTAGGGGGTGTAACTGTAATGTATCAACATGTATTAGTGTGTGTGTTGTAGTGGGTGAGGGTGGGGGTGGGGGTGTTGCGTGTGTGTGTCCCTGTTTTTTGCCTCCCCATCCCCTGTGTCGTAGGTGCAGTACTCACCGTGGTCTTCGCCGCCAGCGTTCGTGCTCCTGGTAGAGGAGCAGGAAGACTATTGCAGTTAGAATTTGGAGTTCTGGTTCCATGGTGTCCTCGTTCCTCGTGGTGTGTGTAAAGGTGAGTCTTTTCCCTTCAAAATTCAAGTTTCCACTGTGTTTTTATCCGCGGTGAATCCGCCCCGGAAAAGGTGGCAGATTGGCCTGTCATAATAGTGTGGGTGGTACATTGTCTCCCGCCTGTCTGTTGGCGGTGACCGTCAAGCTGTTTGTTTGTACCGCCGTGGCGGTCTGAGTGTTAAAGTGGCTGAATTTGTTGGCGGTTTCCGCCACGGTCGTAATTGCTATTTTTTTACCGCCGGCCTGTTGGCGGTCTTATCGCCGCTTTAACACCGTCCTCCAGGGTTGTAATGACCACCATAATCTCTTAAGCAATTTTTATCTTCCCTGTGTTTTCAGTCACATTCATAAATTTCCATTTATTTCAGAGTACATTCTGTCATACTTATGTGAAACACTGTTACATGTCGCTGAGTTTGCTGTGTGAGCGCATCCAGGCTTATCTGTTTAGTTATTGTAACTAATGCGCAGATGGGTTCCTAGGCCGATGAACCTTTTCACTTATTTAAGATGATCTCATCATACGTTTCACATAAAATCATCAAAATTAAACAATACAATTCATTAGAGTCAGTAAAAGAACGCACCATGACCCATTTGGTAACGAATACCCACACCATTAGTATCAGTTAAAAAATGTTCATTTCCCTATATTAACAATGTTAACATCACGTAAATTAATCTCAAAACCAGATGGTACAGATATAGAAACAACACAGGCTGTCCAAAATGCCTAATGAATCTTAGTTTTATCAGAGCGCTAACAACAAGACCCTCAATAGCAACAATATAAATTAATAGTAACAATAATTGAGCAATGGTAATAACATACATTTGATAAGCAATTATATGATGTCAGTTCATTGGCAAAGTCAAATGAATAGACAAAACACCTCACTAACTTCAGATTATCATTAGCATGTTGGGCTTCATGCAAAAGTTTTCATAACACAAATTGAGAAACATCTAGCTGTGGATTATCAAAGCAGCGGTTGGTACCTGGAAAAAAAAGTCAAAACAACAAAGCACAATCTATACATAATACCTGTCCCTAGGAATTAGCAAAACAGTGCTAACTTCATCAGGAGGACATCAGCATCAGGACATGGGTTTTGGAGATGGGGAGACAGTTTAGAATTGGGACGTTAAAATCTCCAAACCGTCAAGTCATTAATCTAAAGTAAACAGCATGAGGCATAGAAAGTAAACTTGAAAATAATAAAGTACCAGAACATCAAAAGACCGGCCGGCAAGTATCAAAGTGTTGAAGTGACAGGTCAATGAATCTCAGATCGCTCCAGAAAAGTGGCTCAGAACTCTAAGAACAATCTGGTTAAGTTGAAGTTGTCCCATGCTTGTCATTGGTCAACAGCATCTGGCGAGGATAGATTGTCCAATTACAAATATATCAGACATATATTAGAATAGACATTCAAATGTTAATGATTGGTTCTTCTCCATTTGTCTACATCCAGTCAATACAATAAGAATCAGCTTGAGGATTCTTCATTTCATAATCAGTAGGCCCTTTGTTCATCACATTCCCATTACCCTTTGAAACAACAGTTACAAAGATTGTAGAAACTTTCAGGATACATCTATTTCCTCAAAAGAAATACATTTAATTAATACAAGTTTTAGACAGATATGCAACTCAAACAAAGGAATTTGTTATGCGGCGGACATGAAATCATTTTCTAACGTTGCATCTTTCAGCTTTCAGCATTTGGCAGACATTCAGCTTTAGCTGTGGCCTTGTTAACTTGCAGCCTTTTAGTTAGCACAAGTAAGGTTTGTATTATTCAGCCATAAGTATAATAGAGCAATGCATTTTAAAAGTCTCGATACATATGAGTAGATTATTTATGAATAACTCTGTATATGATGGTGGCAAATCAAGTAGGCACTTTATGAGTCATATGTTAATTTCCATGTTAATACATTTTATTTGTTAAATCAAAATCAAAAATGTATGAGATAATTATTAATGTTAATTTCAGTGCTCACAATCCTTGCTCTGATGACTATATATGCCATCAAAACTTTATTTTAAATACATTTATACATTTATTTCTAAAATGTTGTCCCTCGCCCATTTGAGGATAGCTAATTTTCATCTTCCAGTATTCTTTCCACTTTGTCTATCAGAGAGATGGGCAAGTCAGCTGGTGGGTACTCGGGCACCGTTTCCTCTTATTTCTTGCCCTGTAGTGCGTTTGGATGTTGTTGGTAACCTCAACAAATCTTCTTCCTGTGCAGTTGGTTTGTTTACCTTCCGAGTGTGTCTAGCGTGAATCCAGTTCGGAAGTCCAGCACACTTCACAGCCGTGGTAGTGATTAAAACCAGCCTTCTACCGAGGCTCCAAACGATTGCAGTGTGGTAGCTTCCACTTGATGAGAAAAAGAGTGAACCACATCAGTTAGACCTTTGCAGTAGTCCAATACTATATCCTCTGTAATGTTCACTAGAGCATTTGCAGGGACAGTTGGCAATCTCATGGCTCTTCCCGTGAAGATTTTGTGATCCTGTTTTCTAGTCGGTGTGCTTCTCATTGAGATTAGAACTAGCTGCAATGCGTCAGGCCATTTCAGATTTGTGGATGCACACATTTTTGCCATTCTTAATTTCAAGGTACCATTCATCTGTTCTATAAGTCCTGAGAAACCTGGGCGGTAACTACATCAGCTTCTGCTCAATGTTTAAAGCTGAACATAGCAATTTAATAACTTCATTGTTGAAGTGGCTTCCCCTATCTGATTCTAAAGAGACTGGGAAACCAAAAGTGGAAATAATTCTCTAAGCAGTAAGTTTGATACTGTGAGACTGTCATTTCTTCGTGTTGGATAAGCCTCAATCCAGTGACTAAAGATGCATACAATCATCAACACAAATCTCAAACCTCCACACACAGGCATCTCAATGAATTCCATTTGCGTTCTGCTCCTTTTTCCACATTCCTCTGCTGGCAGATGACGAACCTGTAGCAAATTGCTTTGGCAACCTGTCTAAATTTTGGATTAAACCAAAATTACTTGATTTGACCTGACCATGGAATGGGTGTAAATAGGCTTGAGTCCTACACTGAAGCAGAATTGTGGTATTTGTGTCAGAACATTTCTAAAGAGGCAGGTGAGGTACATCAAAAGTTAGAAGATTTAGCAGAAAAATACGACATAGACATTGAGAAGGTTAGAATTTGGCATTAAAGATTTTGAGCACATACGAAAGTACAAGACTGAAAACACAGCTTAAAGAATTACTTCAAAGCATAAAGATGTCAGGAATCCCCAAGGTGCCTCCTGTGTTATCTGTCAGCATCCCCAGAGATTAGGGTTAAATCATATCTCTGTTCTTGGTTAAACCTTCATGTTTCTAAGTAAACATAATGTGCTGTGTCACACAATTGGTTTTATCAATGCTTGTTTGCTAATGTGAACAGGTGTAGACATGTGTTTCTAATTGGGTGTGGTGAAGGCATGTGCTTCTAATTCGGTGTGGTGACTCATCCACATGTGGAAACTCAACTGCTTTCCTGATTGGCTATAAATAGCAGAATGAAGCATGCCTCCCTGCTTGGCTTTGTTTTGCTTCCTGATCTCAGCATCTGACTTGGCAGTCCAGCCCTTGCTGTCATCCTCTTATTCAAGACTTTTGAGGCAATTCTTTTCTTCATTCCTGTACCCACTGACACCAGGCATCACTCCAGCAGTCCAGAAAAGACTACAGCTAAGTGACTAGTATTCTCCAGGGAGTTTGTTCTTTGAGCGCTGCGCTTTCCTAGAACAGCTGGTGTATTTCAGACCTCGTATTTTGGCAGAGTGCTTATCTTGGAGAGACAAATGCATTTCTGAACATTCTACATTATTGTTGTAGTTACTTGCCTAAATGTGCTTCAGGAAATCTGCTTGAGTTCAAGTACTATAAATATTGACAGTGCAATTTTAAAAGAGCATTTACATGACTTTTCTATCTGTAATAGCATAACTATTGGATTTAAATTGTGTAATTTATGCCTGTGTTTCAGGTTTGATGAATTTTCTTTTTAAAGGGTTTTTCACACACACAGTGAAACCAAACCAAACTGTGCCACCCTAACTGTTTAAACCCAGAGTGGGCATTTGTATTTCTTGGATTGTTTTTGTTCCTTTTAGTTTAACCTTACGCATGCAGGAAAGTCATATGTAATATAATTAATGCCCTTGTTTATCTTTCTTGTGCATGATAAGTGCAACCACAGTTCTAATTGTAGTGTGCAACAGTGAATCTCTGTGAGGCCAGCCCTAGTGTTGCAGTACTTATTGTTATGGTACTCAGTTTGTGTTTTTGGTAATGCAGTGTTAGTAATTGTGCCAACAGTTATTATTATCCAAGAAAGGTGCTTGAGCATCCTGGTGTTCTTCTACCTCTCCCGTGCCCATACTAGAAAGAGAGATTTAGTTTCAAGGAAGTTAAGTGCACTAACTCTACTATCACTCTGTCAACAATGACCTTCCCCCGAAGATCTAGGGTGCCTGGCTGGACCGGCAAGACGTGGCATTCTTTTGTCTCTTTCTCTTCCACTCCCCCTTTCCTTTTGGGACACCTGCTGGGTTTTCTGTGTTCACCAGGAAGTGCTAAGAGGTGTTCCAGGAGGTCAGGGGAATTCCATCGCCTCTGCAGACATCCTGCTTTTCAGGTGAGTGGCACCGTCTCAACATCAGACATGGAGAGCATTAGACAAGTGGGAAGCAGATGGAGAAAGAAGCGAGACACAGGGAAGAAGGATTCTGACATTCCCCTGAAGTGCAAGCTGTATTTCAGGGTAAATGTTTTTATGAAGAGAGACTGATCAATTCTTTCTACGAGATTTGGTATTTTGAGTGAACACATGATTTACTGCTTGCAAGTGGTGATGGGGAATGGGAGAAGTGGCAAATGACAATACTTATATTGAATTAAACAATGTAATAGCCAGGCAACAAACTCTAAAATGTCAAAGAAAACATTACCATGTACTACATTTCAAAAAGTATTCCCATAGCAATAACAAGGAGGGGAGGATGTTCAAAAAGACAATGATTATTGTATTTGCACTTTAGAAATAGCAAGTATATTCTAATCAGTCATAAAAATCACACGTCAAGAGAAGTATCTGAAAATGACCACACAAGTTCTTTTAGTCTTTAGGTAGATGGCCTTTTTGTTGACACTACAATATTGTGGCCTACAAAGTGTTTCCAAAAATGTCATCCTATTAGAGTTCTTAGCAGAAAACCTATGATGGAGCAATATTTTTGTAAATGTGATTTGTGTCAAGATGAGTATGCCAGTCTATATTTTGTTAAGCTAATAGTATTCTCATATACAACCGGACATTGGGATGCTCTCTGAAAGGAAGATGGTTGCCTGACATTAGACAGGAAGCACTTCTTTTTTACCACATGAAATACCTATGCACAAGTGTGCCACTTAAGGTGAGGTATTAACTACTCATTATATACATGATTAAAAAATAAAAACACAGTGAGCTGCAAATACATTGGCTGTCTCTTACTAAATGATATCTGAGGTTATCAGATACTGTGAGCAACCGCTGATCCCTGCACCAGATCTGCCAGACTCTAGTAGGGGATCTTCATTCAGGCTAGGACCTAAGTCCTATGTCAGTACTGTTTATGTGACTGTATAGGGGAATAAGATGAAGGGTACTGTTTGACATGTAAGGCGTTGTGGAGCCAAGGTCTCTCCTGCAATGAAAGACAAAACCATGTTTAATGGTGAAGTGAAAAAAGGTAGCAAGTGATCAGACAAGAAATAACATTCAGGGACTTGAAGTAATATTGTGAATGTTTCATAGCTTTTTTTCTCATCACACAGATCACTCCCTTCCCCAGAAATATCAGCTTTGTTCAGATAATGTGAGGGAACATGAAATTTATAAATAGGAAATTCTGGATAAGTTGAGTATCTGAAAAGCATATGGGCTCAAACATTTCAGGTATACTGGCAGATCTGTGATTGTTCCTGGTAAATCTGCCAAGCTGGAAGCACTAGTGATTTAAAGAGCACCCTCACCTCCCATGAAGAGAACATTGCTTTCGGGAAAAGGTCTGTGATTATGTGATACCCCAGTGCCACATAAGAGACAATGATTGCCATTGGGTTCTGGGACTTTGAATAAAATAAGGCCTTCATCCAAAGATGGGTGTTGAGTAAGACACTCCGCTTCAGGATATCTTAAGGCCCTGGATCTCAATCAGATAGAATCTGTTGAAAACCCAGAAACCTATTGTCCATCTTCTCTGTAAATGAAGGAGAAACATGAATGAGGAAGAGAATTGTTAAAGGCTTAAGCCTAACTTCACCATAGCTGTCCTAGCTTACCATGGCCAATCCTTAGTACACAGTAGACATAAATCTAGCCTTTCCATGTACTTGTCAGTGTTTACAAGTTGTGCAGATAGGTTGGTACTGCCACATCAGCTTCACCTTCATAAGCTCTCTAAAATCTCAACAGCAAAACAATCAACTAATGATAGCTCTAGAGAGAATATTCTTCACAATTCAATCTAATGACACCCCAGCCCAGCTGAACAAAATTACCCAAAAATAGTTTAGTGTCATCTACACAATGTACTACAAAGATCCCCTGACAGCATTGCCACATCCTGTTCGGCCCATTATGAAGACTTACCTTAACCAAACAACTCTTTGAACAGATTGGCTGCACAGCAAGAGCAAAAAAAGAGACCAACTTGACTCATGTAAACAATAAATGGGCCCAGTTTCTGAAAGCTCTGCGGGACCATGTTAAAGTTAGAAGCTTGCTAGGCAAGTGCTAGCAACGTTACAAAGATTAATTTAAACTGGCAATTTTAACAGTGCCATAGATAGTTTGGGTATTTTCCTTCTATTTAGCATACAGATCGATGTGATGTTTTTGCTCTAATTCTATATAATTTTGACACAGTCAACCTTTGCACAACTTCTCGCTTACTGTTATCTAGCACCATGCGAAGATATATAAAAATATAGTTTATTGCTTTCTTAAGTAGATCTTCCCACCCGTTAGTGTATTTTTTATATTCTCGTAGATGGCCAAGTATAACTTTAGTAAAAACTGTCCCCTGTGCTAGGGTCAGAGTAATCGTGGCTACAATATAATTGCATTTTTAGAATTGTAATATTAAACTAACCAGTTCCTGTTTTTGAAATAACCCTGGCTTTTGAAATAATTGGAAAAGCCTTAAACAAAAACCTCGGACCGCAAGGAAACAGCATTTTAAACAGTTCAGTGGAATAGGTTTTTGCTTGAAACATCCTACCTAAACTATCAAAAGGTATCATAAATCTGTAGATAAAACTATATTTTCATGAAACAGGTGACTGTTCGCGTTATAATAGTAGGAATTATTCTATTTTCTAAAAAACAAAATAGCTGAAAACTTCATATGCCTGTTTGATTTTATTTAAACCCAATTTGTGCTGCTTTGTATTTTTTAATTGGTCGTGGGAACACTTAATAAGACAGATCCTTTTCTTCCCTTCAGCTTCATTATGCCCTGCTGGGAATCCATTCCTTCAGAATACACACATGTTCAATGAGAAGGAAACCGCAGTGATTGCTCGTCTTAGTGCATTCCCTCGGAGGCAAATTAGAAATATATTTATCAGCCCCCGTGAAGCGCTTTTAACCTTCACGAATGTATTATGGCTGCATTATTCACACGATGCAGTGTTCGATGTAAGTAATGCGAAAGCAACGAGTTTGCCACACAAATGTAATTTATTTTTCCCTTAGTAACCCGAGTGTAATCTAATTTGTTTCGCCTTAGATGCACTATTTGTGTAAGAATATGAAGTCCCAACAATCATTTAGAAAAGTAAATTCATTCCTTCAATGTTTGACCTTTAACCCTTACCAATGACTCTTCAGACGTTAAATATGATCCTGTAAGATTCAGTATGTATTTATTTATAATTAGCATAGTTATAGTTTATGGGGTTGTATTTGAAAGCTGTTAGTGAATTTGGAGGAAAAAAAACACACAATTGAAGCCGAAAAGCTCAAAACGGCCTGCCGAGCTCCTCGGCTCTCTCCATCTTTCCATCCATCTATTCTCAGACTGTTCTTCTCTCCTCTGAAACCTGCCTCATTAACATCAGGGAGCTGAGAAGGTCACAGAGGCAACAGCAAGGTGTTGGCATTCAAAAGCGTCCTCTTATCTTTAGCCCCTACTCCCCTCTTCCCCACTCTGTCCCCGGCAGGAAAGGCTCGTTTAAAGCCAGCCCTAATGTGGAATAATGCCCCCATTATTTACTGGTAATCTTCATTTCTCCAAAACCAGGTCTTCCTCAGCACAGTATAGTTTCCCATCCCTTCCCTCCCTTTTGTAGTTGGTTTCACTTTTTTGTTTGAGGCTTTTGGAAAACAGGATGTGGGTGGGGTTGACCTGTCTTTTATAACAGACAGGGGAAGAGGAAGTCGGCCATTTGAAGGTGATGTGAACCTAGTAGGTTAATGGTGGTGCAGCCTAATGCTCATGATGTAATTACTGTGGCAATGAAGTTTGAGGAGGAGGTAATGACCTTGAGGCCTGCAACTATTAATATCAATCTATCCCAACCATTACTTCCTTAGAATGCTGGTGGATCATGTAATGGCCCAGCTTCTCTGACTCGCCCCCAGTGTTATCTGTCATACCCAAGCTGCAGATACATGGTGCAGTCTTCCACCACTTTCCTGTGGCTGGTACGTAAACACTTATTAGGTTGTGTTAAATTTATTTATAAAACCTGCATATGGAGAAGCTTCTGTTTTTCAGAAAAGCACAACTGTGCAGAATACATGTAAACAGTCTAGCTAGCCAAGCACAACAAATACTAAAACAACTGGTTAATATACTATGACCCTCATTAGGAGTAGTCCTTTTTTTCTGATTCCTGCGTAAACCCCTGTTCATGCGAGGATCAAAACTCTGAGTAATGTTAATGTTTTGGCACCTGGTAATTACTGGCTGCATACTCTAAGGGCCAGATGTAGGTAGCCTTTTGCGCCTCGCAAACGGCGAAAAACGCAGTTTGCGAAGCGCAAAAGGCCTTCTGCGATGCAGAGTCACATTTTGCGAGTCGGTACCGACTCGCAAAATGTCATTCCGACTCGCAAATAGGAGAGGGGTGTTCCCTTCCTATTTGCGACCGCATCGCGATGTAGAGTTGATTTGTGACCGCGAAAGCGGTCGTGAAACCACTCGCAGTTACCATCCACTTGAAGTGGATGGTAACTCATTCGCAAAAGGGAAGGGGACCCATGGGACCCCTCCCCCTTTGTGAATGCAAAAAAAAAAAAAATTTCAGAGCAGGCAGTGGTCCTATGGACCACTGCCTACTCTGAAAAAAACGAAACTAAATGGTTTCGGTATTTTTTCTTTTTGCAGCTCGTTTTCCTTTAAGGAAAACGGGCTGCAAAAAGAAAAAAAAAAACTGCTTTATTTAAAAGCAGTCACAGACATGGTGGTCTGCTGTCTCCAGCATGCCACCATCCCTGTGAGTGCCTAGACTCGCCATGGGGTCGCAAACTGCGACCCACCTCATTAATATTCATGAGGTGGGTCTTTGCGACCCCATAGCGAGTCGCAGAAGGTGTCTGAGACACCTTTCTGCATTTCATTTTGCGAGTTGCAAATTGCAAGTCGCTGGGACTCGCAATTTGCAACTCGCAAAATGAAACCTACCTACATCTGGCCCTAAATTCGTACAACCACTGCCGGAAGACGATCCTTCACCTACATCACAGCAAAGAGCTGGAAAAACCTCAGACAAAGCCCATTGCTCACCTTCTTCAGTAAGAACCTCAGGACGTGGCTCTTTAGATGAGGGCTCTTCACCACCCCCAAGCTCCTTGAGACTGTCACAGGGGAGTAGCCGTGCTTTACCAAAACTGATTGATTGATTGTCTGATTGACCATATTAAATTTCAGCAGGTAAAACCTTCGGAAAGTTACCAGAGAAAAAAGTGCACAGTAATTATTGATGCATGTGCACCACGATCAAGTTGTTATTCCTGAATATTGGGGAAAATGTGGTAATAATTGCTAATTATCACATCAGATGAATTCCAACCTCTTCAGGGTTGAATATTACCAGGGTAAATAAGTGTTGCACCCTAATCCTTGCCTCTCATGAGGGCCTTTGTCTTTAGAAGTTGAAAAGAGGAGTAGAAATTCATCCAAAGCCCTTGCTAGTTCTACTGAGAAAGCGTGGTGAGAAGAGTGAAAATGTCAGCAACAGGAATGACATTTAAACTTAGCTGCAATACAAATTGGTGCAAGTATGTAAATGGCTCAGTGAGTAATGATAATGCCTTTATTAAAGACTTGGGTGGTCATTCCAACCCTGGCGGTCGGTGTTAAAGCGGCGGGCAAACCGCAAACAGGCTGGCGGGAAAAAAAATTGAATTCCGACCCTGGCGGAAACCGGCAACAGCGACCGCCACATCAACACACCGCCCGCCACGGCGGTACAAACAAACAGCAATGTACCGCCCACTGTATCACAACCTACCAATCCGCCACCTTTTCCGGGGCGGTAGCCCCGCTGATAAAAACACGGCGGAAACAGCCATTTCGAAGGGAAAACGCTCACCTCCATACAGCCCACAAGGAATCAGGACAGCATGGAACCCGAACTCCACATACTCCCACCGATAGTGTTCCTGCTCCTCTACCATGAGCACGAACGCTGGCGCAGAAGACAACAGTGAGTACTGCACCTACGACACAGGGGAAGGGGGAGGGGGAAGGGAACTAATTACGGGTACACATATACACGACACACCCACCCTCACCCTCACCCACTACAACACACACATCAATGCATAGCAACACATCAGAGTGACACCCCCCAAACCCCCGGAAGAATGCAAAGACAAAAGGAAATTATTCTAAACATTGGAATATATTGTATTACTGCCAAAAAAAAATATATACACATCAAAAACTCTTATATACATAAATGTACAAGTCCAAGCATTGTAGCAGGCATTGTTCGTGGACCACTGGGCCCAAATCACATGGGCAAAGCCCACACAGGATACCTGACTCCAACGGAGAGAACACTGCAGGGGCATCAGATAGCAAAACTACAGGCACCTCAGGGGGAAGTGAAGGGGGGGCACCTCAGCCAGATGAGTGCACGACGCCAGATCCACGAGGGGCCTCCATGCCCACTGTTCAATCCTCCGGAGTGCAAAGCCACAGTCTCACAAGTCCAGACAGTGGGTGGGCTGCCCACTGTTACATCCTGGGGAGTGCAAAGCCACAGTCTCACAAGTCCAGACAGTGGCTGGGCTGCCCACTGTTACATCTTGGGGAGTGCAAAGCCACAGTCTCACAAGTGGATAACAGTCTCCACTGGTTCTGGAGGGGGCCTGGTGCCCAGAGTGCTTCGTGCAGCCCTGCCCGACACAGATGCGGGCCAGCCCCTGCCGCTCATGGGCCAACAGTACTTGAGATGAAGGGCCCAGTGCAGCGGTGTTGAGATGAAGGGCCCAGTTCAGCGGTGCTTGAGATGAAGGGCCCAGTTCAGCGGTGCTTGAGACGGCGGTGCCCAGTGCAGCGGTACTTGAGATGAAGGGCCCAGTGCAGCGGTGCTTGAGATGAAGGGCCCAGTTCAGCGGTGCTTGAGACGGCGGTGCCCAGTTCAGCGGTGCTTGAGATGAAGGGCCCAGTTCAGCGGTGCTTGAGACGGCTGCCCCCAGTGCAGCGGTGCTTGAGACGGCGGTGCCCAGTGCAGCGGTGCTTGAGACGGCAGTGCCCAGTTCAGCGGTGCTTGAGATGAAGGGCCCAGTTCAGCAGTGCTTGAGATGAAGGGCCCAGTTCAGCGGTGCTTGAGACGGCAGTGCCCAGTGCAGCGGTGCTTGAGATGAAGGGCCCAGTTCAGCGGTGCTTGAGATGAAGGGCCCAGTTCAGCGGTGCCCAGTGCAGCGGTGCTTGAGATGAAGGGCCCAGTTCAGCGGTGCTTGAGATGAAGGGCCCAGTTCAGCGGATCCGGCCATGGCGGGGAGGTCATTTGCCACCTGTGCTGTGGCTGGTGGGGCCCTCCTGCCCATCTGTCCTACGGCTGGCGGGGCCCTCCTGGGCAGCTGTGCCGGGCCTGTTGGTGGCCTCCTGCCCACCTGGGATGGGGCTGGCGGAGCCCTCCTGGCCAGCTGGGCTGATGGCGGTGTTGTCGGGCGTGCTGCCCTTCCCAGCCTTCCCTGATCGCCTGTGGCCCTTCCCCACCTTGGGCGGTGTGCCAGCTGTCTCCACACTTCCTGCCGGAGCCATGGTAGGGGTTTTAGTCCCTGGTGTTTTCACCCTCTCGCGCCGGCCACTGCCTATCTTGGGATGTTTCTCCGGGGGGGGGCTGCCTGTGCCTTGGCTTCGTACCGAACTGGCTGCCCTGGAGGGTGGGGCACTCCACAATCCATGGCAGACTGTGATGACAGGGGCCGGTTTTGTCGTGGCTGAGGTGCTGACTGTAGTCCTATGACATGGACGGGGTGGGGGAGTTGGGGGAAAGAGGTTGAGTTTGGACAGGAAAAACTTTTTAGGAGCAGTGGGATGGGTAGGTGTAGTGGGTATGGGAGTGGAGGAAGAGGTTGTGGTTGTAGGAGTTGTAAGTTTGGTGTCTTTGGGTGCAGGTGCTTGGGCTGGAGGCTGTCGTGAGGTGGATGGCTGTTGGGTGGGTGGCTGCCTGCGTTTGTGTATCTTGGAAGAGGGGGTCACAGACACACTGGGAGAGGACACAGGGGACGTGTAAATGGCAGTGGGGTGGTGACTGCACGTGTGCGGGGTGTTTTGGTGTGTGTGCTACTGAGGGACGTAGTGGCTGAAGATGTTGTGCATGTAGGTGTGAGTGGAGACGTGACAGGGAGGGAGGAGGGAGACGAGGAGGAGGGGGACACAGTGAAGGCAGTGGGTGTTGGTATGTCTGTATGTGGATGTTGCTTGGGTGAATGCCTGTGTGATGTGTGGTGCTTATGTTTGCCTGAGCTTCCCTTGGGTGTTGAGGTGTGTGCAGGCTGGTCTGATGGTGTGTCTGGGATAGGCAGAGGTACAGGTGATAGGGTATGGGTATGGGTGGAGGAAGTTGGGGGGGGAGGCTAGAGAGAGGGACAATGGCTGCCATCAGTGCTGAGGCCAGAGTCTGGAACGATTGCTGAAGGGCAGCCTGACCAGAATGAATGCCCTCCAGGTATGCATTACTCTGGTGCACCTCCCTTTCTACACCCTGGATGGCATTCAAAATGGTAGACTGCCCAACAGTGAGCGTCCTCATGAGGTCAAGGACATCCTCACTGAGGGCAGCAGGGGTGACTGGGGCAGGGCCTGAGGTGCCTGGGGCGAAGGAGATGCCCACCTTCCTGAGTGAGCGGGCACGGGGCAAACGCTGAGGGGCTGCTGGGAGGGCGGTGCTGGTGCGGTGGGTGGCGGCTGTACCTGTTGTTGCGGGGGGCACAGATGTTGCCGCCACCACAAGGGAGCTCCCTTCAGAGGACGAGTCAGTGTCACTGATGTCTGCCCGAGTCCCCGCTGTGGAGCTCCCCTCGCCCTCTGTCCCACTGGTGAATTCGGAGTCCGTTGCATGGCCCTCCATGGCCATGTGGGATGCAGCTCCCTCGTGCTCCGATGCCACTTCTCCTCCGCCTGATGATGCTAATGCACACATGAACAGGAAAACCACAAAAAAGGGGGGGGGGAGAAAATAAAGACATGTTGAGTGCATGCATTGGCGACACCGTTGGCGGACAGGACAGACACAGAAGCCCCCTACACTACGCCGCGCACTTGGGGTCGACTATTCAATCCGTGGGACATGGCCTACAAGCCTATGGACGACATCTGCACACATAGATGACCCAGGGCCATGAATAGCTGTACTAGGCACCCTACAGAGGTGGGGTGTGGGGGCACAGGGCCCTGCCTTACGGAGGGGCCTAGCCTACAGAAATCGCCCTGGCCTAGGGATACCCACAGCCCTCCTCCCCCACCCAGACACCTCCACTGCGCGCAAAGTCAACAGAATGAGAGTGTACTCACCCCCTTGTGTCTGCTGTGAGGTCCTCACGCGCACATCCAAATCGGGGTAGGCCACCGCCAGAATCCGGGACAAAAGGGGGGTCAAAGTCCGACTGGCACCCTTCCCATGTTAGGAGGCCATCCCCAGCTGAGCCTCCGCTGTCTTCCTGCTCCAGCGGCGGATGTCCTCCCATCTCTTCCGGCAGTGGGAGCCCCGTCTGTGGTGGACCCCCAGGGTCCGGACGTCCTTGGCGATGGCACGCCAAATATCGATCTTCTGGTGGGCGCTGACCTATGTGAAATGTACAGGGGGAGAAAAATAGTCATCACCTTCTGCATATTCAATGTGAGTGGCCCCCCATCCCTACCCTTGCCATGTGGCACATGCTCTCACCGTCGTTTGATGCATGCCTCAATCGCTCCCCTCCCCACCATCTTTCATCCACCCCACTCAACACAGGCATTGCCCATAAAGCATGCTCGCTCAGTACTAACCTGTTGGTCTGGAGGACCGTAGAGTAGCGCATACTGGGGGAGGACCCCATCGACAAGTTTCTCCAACTCCTGAGCTGTGAAGGCAGGGGCCCTTTCCCCAGTCGCATGAGCCATTGTCTCTTCCATACAGAGGTCACAGCAGCACTTGCAGTGTAGGTCCTCTCCTGTCGAAGATCAGGTATCGAGTGATTAAGCAGATAGAAAATGGCGGTCACGCCTGCGGCAGTGCGTACCGCGACGGTGCGTACCGCGACCGCCGGCGCACATCGTCATTGGCTCATGAGACCCATAGGGTTCAATGTTAACCAATGCTGCTTTGCGCCGCGGTCTTCGACCGCCTACCGCCACAGTGTGCAACGCCAGCGCAGTTACCTCACATCCCATTGTCGCACTTCACAGGTCAGGCAGCCGCCATTTCAGGGGCCCACATGGCTTACTTTTTACTGCGTCACACATACCTAGGCCTTGCATCAACACTCATACAAAGCATTCAATGGAGTGAGAATCGTGTTATGTGCAAGCTGTGGTTACGTACCTGTGGGTTGATTGACTCTGTGCTCGCTGTTGTCCTTCATAGGCACCGTCCGCTGGGACATGCGAGGAGATGGCGGAATCTTCCTGTGTACAGACCGCTGGTGGACCTGTCGACAATGGAGGAAAGACATGTCATACTGACATACAGGCTTGACCGAGCCACTATTCATGAACTGTGTGCCCAGCTGGAGCCAGACCTGATGTCACCAATCCGCCAACCCACAGGGATCCCCCCTCTAGTGCAGGTGCTGTCAGTGCTCCATTTCCTTGCAAGTGGGTCATTTCAAACAACATTGGCCATATCATCAGGGATGTCCCAGTCTACGTTTTCCAAGGTGTTGTCCAGAGTGTTGTCTGCCCTGCTGAAACACATGCGCAGCTACATCGTTTTCCCTGAGGTGGGGGATTTGCCTACAGTGAAGGTTGATTTCTATGCCCTTGGACATATCCCCAACATCATAGGTGCCATTGATGGGACCCATGTGGCTTTGGTTCCCCCCCACAGGAGTGAACAGGTGTACAGAAGCAGGAAGAGTTATTATTCGATTAATGTGCAGATAGTATGTTTGGCAGACCAGTACATCTCGCATGTTAATGCCAAGTTCCCTGGCTCAGTGCATGACGTGTACATCATGCGGAATAACAGCATCCCTTACGTGATGGGTCAACTCCAGAGGCAACGTGTGTGGCTAATTGGTGACTCTGGTTACCCCAACCTGTCATGGCTACTGACCCCAGTGAGGAATCCCAGGACAAGGGCAGAGGAACGCTACAATGAGGCCCATGGGAGAACTAGGAGGGTGATCGAGCGGACCTTCGGGCTCCTGAAGGCCAGGTTCAGGTGCCTCCATATGCAGGTGGATCCCTATTCTACTCACCAAAGAAGGTGTGTCAGATCATCGTGGCCTGCTGTATGCTTCACAACCTGGCTTTGCGACAACAGGTGCCTTTTCTGCAGGAGGATGGTCCAGATGGTGGTGTTGTAGCAGCTGTGGAGCCTGTGGAGAGTGAAGACGAGGAAGCCGAAGAAGACGACATAGACAACAGGAACACAGTAATACAGCAGTATTTCCAATGACACACAGGTAAGAATACACACCGGCATATTACATATACTTAAACACTACTACCTCTCTACTGTCTGTCCTTTTCCCCCAGTGTATGGGAACTGAGTTGTGACTTTCCCTTCCGATTTCAGAGATGTGGGCCCCACTGCGTGACATCTGCTTTGTTTCCCCATGAACTACAGCTGTGTGACATTGGTATGTTGGCATCACAATGTAAATAAGCATTTTGGCACGGTAATGTCTAATACATTTGTTCAAAATCACAGCCAGACTCCTGATTGTTTTGTGCAATTACTGTGTTTATTACAGTGCTCTATATTGGTGGGTGGTTGCAAATCGGTGAGGGGTGATGGTGGAGGATTGTCCATGGCAGAGTCCAGACTATTTGTATCACAGGTACATTGTCCAAATGCCTGTGGAAAGTGGAGCAGGGGCAGTTTAAGGATGGACAGGGTGACAATGTGGGACAGTGGGATGACAATCAGGGAGGTATCCTTTCCTGGCGGGGGTCTTGGCATCTTACTCTGTCTTCTTCCTGCATCTCAGGGCCCGCTTGCGGGGTGGTTCTCCTTCTGCAGGGGGTGGGGTGCTGGTGGCCTGTTGGTCCTGTGGCGGGGCCTCCTGTCCACTAGCGCCGGCAGAGGTGGTAGGCAGTTCTTGGTCCATGCTAGTGTCAGGGGCCCTTTGTGGTGCCACAGTGTCCCACAATGTGGTGACTACCAGATTCAGAGCCCCTACAATGGTGCCCAGGGCGGAACTGATGGTTCGTAGTTCCTCCCTGAACCCCAAATACTGTTCCTCCTACAGGAGCTGGATCTCCTTTAACCTGGCCAGGACCGTCGCCATCGTCTCCTGGGAATGATGGTAGGCTCCCATGATGGAGGAGAGGGCATCGTGGAGAGTGGGTTCCCTGGGCCTGTCCCCCCCCTGTCGCACAGCAGCCCTCCCAGTTCCCCTGTTTCTCTGGGTCTCTGTCCCCTGGACCGTGTGCCCACTGCCACTGCCCCCAGGTCCCTGTTGTTGTTGGGGTGGTGGGTTAACCTGGGTGCCCTGTAGTGGTGGACACACCGCTGATTGACGTGTCCTGGGGACAGAGGTATGGGCCCGCTGGGTGGGTGCTGTGCTGGTGTTCCCAGAGGGGGGAAGGTCTGCTGTGGCCTGTAGCTGTCTGAGGGGAACCGACTGTCCCGAGGTCCCCGATGGGCCGGGCTGGTCATCTAGATCCGGGTCGACAGAGGTCCTGTCATCACTGTGGGCCTCTTCTGTTGGTGGAGTGGACATTTGTGGACCCTCCTGCGCGGTGACGTGGTGTTCGGGTCCTGCAGGGGTATAAAGGGATGGTTATTGCATCTGTGTGTGCCATAGCGTGCAATGGGTGGGTGCCCGTGTACCCCAGTGCTTGCATTCCTGTGTGGGGGCTTTTGTGACGGTGGTTTGGGGGGATGGGGATGTGCAGCGGCCATGCTTTGGTGATGGGTGTCCATGCTTTGTGGTCGCATGCAGGGCTTGGGGTTGGGATGGGTGGGTTGTGATGGTGAGACATTTGCAAGGAGTAGGTCTGATGGGGTGAGGGTGTGGGTGGGGGTATGAGTTGGCATGCTGGTGGGGTGTGGGGGATGAAGTAGTGAAGATGAGACTTACCAGAGTCCATTCCTCCAGATACTCCGCCGAGGCCCTCAGGATGCAGGATCGCCAAGACCTGCTCCTCCCATGTTGTAAATTCTGGGGGAGGAGGTGGTGGACCGCCGCCAGTCAGCTGAACCGCGATGTTGTGCCTGGATACCATTGAACGCACCTTCCCCCGTAGGTCGTTCCACCGCTTCCTGATGTCGTCTCTATTTCTTGGGTGCTGTCCCACAGCATTGACCCTGTCGACTATTCTGCTCCATAGCTCCATCTTCCTGGCAATGGAGGTGTGCTGCACCTGTGTTCCGAAGAGCTGTGGCTCTACCCGTACGATTTCCTCCACCATGACCCTGAGTTCATCCTCAGAAAACCTGGGGTGTCTTTGCAGTGCCATGGGGTGGTGTGGGTGATGTGTGGGGTGGATTGTGTGGTGCTAAGTGTGGTGATGTGTATTGGTGTGTTGTGTGAAGTGCGTGGTAATATTGCTGGGTGAATGTAATATGCGCGTCTGGGTGCTCGGATATCTATTTCTGTGCGTGGTACCGATTCTCTAGGAGTGGAGGTTTGTTGGTGATGTGGGTGTGTGTTTTATATTTAATTGGGTGTGTGGGTGTGGTGTGTGTATGTGTCTCAGGTGTGTGTATTTTGAATTGTCCAATGTGGCTGTGTTTAGTAAGAGTGTGTGGTTTTTGAGCGCGGCGGTGTGTACCGCCAATGGAATAACCCGGTTGAAAGACCGCCGCGTGGATTCGTGTGTCGTGATAGTGTGGGCGTATTTCTGTTGGCGTGACGGTGGAGGTTTGGTCATCGCCAGTTTCTCGCTGACCTTTGGTGTGGCGGACTTTTGTGGATGTCTGGATTTTGGCGGTTTGCCTGTTGTGGGTCAAAATGACCGTGACGGTTTACCGCGGCCGCAGCGGGATGTTGGCGGTCTTCTGACAGCGGTAAGCGGCTTTTACCGCCAAGGTTGTAATGACCCCCTTTGTGACAAATGGGAGTGCCCGAATGGCTGGAATAACATTGTTGCATCTAAATAAACGAGCTAACAGCTGGGCACCTACTTTCTGGACGAGGTGAAATCTTTCAGCCATTTAACAGCGGGTGTTAGAACAGATAAAATCCTCTGCATTCCTCTGGAGAGCATGTGCTCTGCCTCAAATTCACCATAGCGAGTTCTTTCGAGTCTTTCAGTTTTGCCAAAGCACATATGACCATAATGCTTTCATTCTCAGTGCTCGGTGAGACTGAGCATTTGGGCCAGATCTTGCCTTGTTTTCCAAAGTGCCAAATCATGTTCACTATTGTTAAATAAACATGACAACAATCATCTCTCTAGGCTGTATAGGACTGTCCAATGAGAAGGAAGATATTCTTTTATGAAGACACTGCCTAGAAAAGTTAGACTGCAAGAAGCTGAGGATGGACAATCAAAATGCAGCCAGCTGCAACCCAGAAAAGGTTATGCACTGCTAGGCCATGTGATTGTCTGTGAGGCCCCTGCTGCATGCCCAAAAGTGAGGTACCAGTGACGTTGATAGCGGGAGGAAATCATGGTGTTATGCACCATACAAACTTGGTGCAAATGTGAAACTCCACTATGCCCACTTGGATGGATCTTGATCTGGAACTGAGGTTTAAAATCATCAGTTCAGCAACGTATGAACAGTGTAGCATATTCTGCCACATAGTAATGACAGAGGAGTAAATTTACAAACCGTGAAGGTTTATTCAAATCGTAGCAGTTAGTCATACATTGATAATCACCTGAATACAGCATATGTGAATATAATTTAGGAAAATTAGATAGCAAATGTGAAATCAATGTATTAAAAAAATATTCAAAAAATGTGGCCACAGCTGGGGAATTCATAAGCAGCAGGTGTTAGCAAATATATCTCAAGCAGAACCAAATGAAGGTTCCAATTAGGACAAGAAGAAATGTGCTTGCTCACAAAGGTATCTCTATAAGCAGGGTAAAAACGAGCATGGCTTCTCAAGAGCAGAGAAAGTCTGACTCTGAAGGTGCACAAAAGTAAGTAAGACTGTCCAGTACCAGGAACACACAAATCATGAAACTCAGAGAAAAGATGCAACTCCTATTGTTCCCATGGGGTAGGAATCAATTAAAAATGAATGTTTAAAATGTGTCTGAAGTCGACGTCCTTATCATCGTCAGTACAATGCAGGATGTTCCATCACTGTGGACTTCATAGAAATCAAGCAAGGACGTATTCTCCTCCTCTCTCTCCCTTCCCTTGCAGGTGTTGAGAACCATCGTCCAACTCATTAAAATGCAATGATAATGACCTTTACACAGTAGGCTAACAAGAAGAATACAGTTAACAAGAACATAGTTGCTCTTTGTGCCTGGAACAGAAAAAGATATACGCAGCAGGCAGAAATATAAAATGTCATTAAAAATGGAGACTGACATCCAAGACCTATATCCAATAACTAAGGCTCACTTTAACGTGAACATAACCTAACTAGGGCAAACTATTAATGTAAACATCAAATATTATGGTCAATCTATGAGATTATAAACAAATATGCGTAATGAATGATTATGGGTGATATACATTACCATGTCATTGAATGCAAACAAAAAATAGAGACAATGGGGGTCATTACAACATTGGCGGTAAAAGGCGCTTACCGCCGTGCAGAAAACCGCCAATACACCGCCGCGGAATTCTGCCACAGCTATTATGACACACATCTCGGAAACCGCTGAAATTCAGACACCCACACAAGTCCGCCACACCAAAGGTCAGTGATAAACTGGCGAAAACAAAACCTCCACCTCCACACCAACAGAAACACGCCCATGCTATTACGACACACAAATCCAGGCTCAAGATACACACACATCTCCAAAACAGCGCCACATTGGACAATTCGAAATACACACACCTGACACACATACAAACAACACTCCCACACACCCAACGCAATATAAAACACACACCCACATCACCCACAAACCCCTACGACAAAAAATCTATCACGAAGGCCAGAGACACAGCACAGATCAGACAATCCCACCACTCAGAGGCACACAACACCATCACCAACACAACATCCATGCACAAAACACCACACACCACAACACATCACCACACACATCAACACTCACACTGCCCCACACACACCACCCCATGGCACGCCAAAGACACCCCCGCTTTTCCGAGGAGGAGCTCAGGGTCATGGTGGAGGAAATCGTCTGGGTAGAGCCACAGCTATTTGTACAGCACACATCAATAGCCAGGAAGATGGAGCTATGGCGAAGAATAGTGGACAGGGTCAACGCTGTGGGACAGCACCCAAGAAATAGGGAGGACATCAGGAAGAGGTGGAACGACCTACGGGGAAAGGTACGTTCAACGTTCTCCAGGCACAACATCGCGGTTCAGCGGACTGGCGCCGGACCCCTACCTCCTCCCCCACATCTAACAACATGGGAGGATCGAGTCTTGACCATCATGCATCCGGAGGGCCTCGGAGGAGTCGGTGGAGGATGGGACACTGGTAAGTCAAATCTTAACTAACATTTCCCCCACCCTAACTGCATGCTATCACACACCCCCACCCTCACACCCTCCCCTATCACCCCAAATCCTCACTAATGTACTAATAACACAAACTACACATCCCAACACCAAGCCCTGCATGACACAACGAAGCATGGACACCTATCACCTAAGCATGCCCACTGCACATACCCAGAACAACCCCCTAACCATCATCACACAAGCCTCCACACAGGAATGCTAGCACTGGGGTACACGCTCACAAACCCATTACACACCATGACACACACACATGCAATAATCATGCTCTTATGCCCCTGCAGGAACACGAAGGACCGTCACCACACCAGAGCGTCCAGACAACACCACTCCACCCCCAGAAGAAGCCTACAGTGACGATAGCAGCTCTGCCCTACTGGAGCCCGATGACAAGCCCGGACCATTGTGGTACTCAGGACAGTCGGTTCCCCTCGCACAGGCACAGCCCAACACTGACCTTCCACCCTCTGGTAACACCAGCACAGCACCCACCCAGCGGGCCCAAACCTCCGCACCCAGGACAGGTCAATCAGCGGTGTGTCCACCACTACAGGGAACCCAGGCTAACCCACCACCCCAACAACAACAGGGACCTGGGGGCAGTGGTAGTGGGCACACGGTCCAGGGTACGGAGGCCCAGGAACACAGGGGAACTGGGAGGGCTGCTGTGCGACAGGGGGCGGACAGGCCAAGGGAACCCACTCTCCACGAGGCCCTCACCTCCATCATGGGAGCATACCACCACTCCCAGGAGACGATGGCCACGGTCCTGGTCAAGTTTCAGGAGACCCAGCGCCTGCAGGAGGACCAGTATTTGGGGTTCATGGAGGAGCTCAGGACCATCAGCTCCGCCCTGGGCACCATCGTAGGGGTGCTGAAGGACATACAGCAGACCCTGAGGGACACCGTGGCACTCCAAGGGGCCCCTGACACTAGCATGGACGATGAACTGCCCACCACCTCCGCCGGCGCTAGTGGACAGGAGGCCCCGCCACAGGACCACCACACCAGCACCCCACCCTCTGCAGACGGACAACCACCCCGCAAGCGGTCCCTGAGATCCAGGAACAGGACAGAGCAAGATGGCAAGACCCCAGCCAGGAAATGAGACCACCCTAATTGCCCCCCCACTGCCCCACTTTGTTACCCTGTCCATACTTGAACTGCCCCCGCTCCTCTTCCTATGCCCAGATGGGCAGTGCACCTGTGAGACTAATAGACTGGACTCTGCCATGGACATTCCTCCGCCATCACCCATCACCATTTAACAACCCCCTCCAAATTCTGAGCACTGCAGTAAACACCCTTGAAACACAAAACAATCTGGAGTCAGTCTATTATTTGTTAACATGTAATAACAATGACTGTGTGAAAATGCGTTGTGAGATGTAGAGGCAACATACCAATGTCACACATCAAAAGTCCTTGAAGGATGCAAGTAGATGACACACGTTGGTGACCACACCTGTGAAACCATAATGGAAAGAAACAACTCAATTAACAAATAATCCCAAGTAATTACACACAGGATAGAGGAAGACGTGTGACAGTGAATGTAATGTAAAATCTGAAAATGTTCTCATCTGTGGGTCACTGGAAATATTGCTGTATGACTGACTCCCTGTTGTCGTTGTCTTCTTCCTCAGCTTCCTCCTCATCACTGTCCCCAGGCTCCACAGGCTCCACAGGCTCCACAGCTGCCACAACACCGTCATCTGGACCATCCTCCTGCAGAAAAGGCACCTGGCGTCGTAAAGCCAAATTATGAAGCATCGAGCAGGTGATGATGATCTGGCACACCTTCTTCGGTGAGTAGAATAGGGAACCACCTGCCATATGGAGGCACCTGAACCTGGCCTTAAGGAGGCCGAATGTGCGTTCGATCACCCTTCTAGTCCGCCCATGTGCCTCATTGTAGCGTTCCTCTGCCCTGGTCCTGGGATTCCTCACTGGGTTCAGTAGCCATGACAGGTTTGGGTAACCAGAGTCCCCTAATAGCCATACACGGTGCCTCTGGAGTTGACCCATCATATCAGGAATGCTGCTATTCCGCAGGATGTAGGCATCATGCACAGAGCCAGGGAACATAGCATTAACCTGGGAGATGTACTGGTCCGCCAAACAGACCATCTGTACATTCATAGAATGATAACTCTTCCTGTTTCTGTACACTCCTGTGGGGGGGACCAGAGCTACATGGGTCCCATCAATGGCACCTATGACGTTGGGGATATGTCCAAGGGCATAGAAGTCACCTTTAACTGTAGGCAAATCCTCCACCTCAGGGAAAATGATGTATCTCCTTACGTGTTTCAGCAGGGCAGACAACACTCTGGACAAGATATTGGAAAACATAGGCTGGGACATCCCTGATGCTATGACCACTGTTGTCTGAAAAGACCCACTTGCAAGGAAATGGAGCACTGACAGCACCTGCACGTCAGGGGGGATTCCTGTGGGATGGTGGATTGGTGACATCAGGTCTGGCTCCAACTGGGTACATAGTTCCTGGATTGTGGCACGGTCAAACCTGTAGGTGACAATGACATGTTGCTCTTCCATTGTCAACAGGTCCACCAGCGGTCTGTACACCGGAGGATTCCGCCATCTTCTCACATGTCCCAGCTGACGTCGCCTACGATGGACAAGAGGGATTTTCATCCAGGTATGTACCCAGAGTTACACAGAACACAACACCACACACAAAACCCTTCCTGTATGTGTGTTGAGTGTAGGCCTAGCTATGTGTGACGCAGAATTAAATGAAGCCATGTGTGCCCCTGAAATGGTGGCTGCCTGACCTCTACACTGGGACAATGGGATTGTGGGGTAACTGCGCTGGCGTTGCACACCGTCGCGGTAGGCGGTCGTAGACCGCGGCGCAATGCTGCATTGGTTCACATAGGACCCTATGGGTCCCAGGAGCCAATGAACAGGTGCGCCGGCGGTGATGATACGCACCGCCGCGGACGTCACCGCCGCGGACGTCACTGCCATTTTCTATCTGTTCAATCACTAGATACCTGACCTTTGACAGGAGAGGACCTACACTGCAAGTGCTGCTGTGACCTCGGTCTGGAAGCGACGATGGCTGCTGCGTCTGGGGAAAGGGCCCCTGCCTTCACTGCTCAGGAGTTGGAGAAACTGGTAGACGGGGTCCTCCCCCAGTACACGCTACTCTACGGTCCTCCAGACCAACAGGTTAGTACACAGGGAGCACGTTGTATGGGCTAGGCCTGGGTGGAGAGGGCTGGGTGGAAGAGGGAAGAGGGCAGAGTTCAGGGAACATTAATGCATGTCAATGAGTGGGCCACATGGCTAGAGTAGGGAGGGGGACCACTCACATCAACGGTGCAGTTGGTAATGACTTCTCTTCTTCCCTTGTGCATGTCATGTAGCGCCCACAAGAAGAGAGACATTTGGCGTGCCATCGCCAAGGACGTCCGGACCCTAGGGGCCCACCAGAGATGTGGCACCCACTGCCGTAAAAGATGGGAGGACATTCGCCGCTGCAGCAAGAAGACGGCGGAGGCTCAGCTGGGGATGGCCTCCCAACGTGGGAGGGGTGCCCGTCGCACTATGACCCCCCTGATGTTCCGGATCCTGGCGGTGGCCTACCTGGAGTTGGATGGGCGCTTGAGGGCATCACAGCAGACACAAGGGGGTGAGTACAACCTCATTCTGCAGACTTTGCGCGCAGTAGAGGCGTCTGGGTGGGGGAGGAGGGCTGTGGGTGTACCTAGGTCAGCCAGAAATGCGTAGATTAGACCCCTCTGTAATGCAGCCCATGTGGCACTCTACCCCACCTCAGTACAGTGGCAAGTACAGGTATAGTTGCCCCTGTGGCATCCATGTGTGCAGATGTCCACCATAGCGATGTAGGCCACATCCCAGGAATTGCATATGCAGAGGCCAGGAGCACGGCGTAATGCATGGGGCTGCTGTGTCTGTCTTGTCCGCCAACGGTAGCGGTATGCCATGCACTCAACCTGTTCTTCTTCTGTCTTTCCCCCCCCTTTTTGTGCTCTCCCAGTTCTTTTGTGCATCAGCATCATCAGGCGGAGGTACAGTGGCATCGGAGCACGAGGGAGCTGCATCCCACATGGCCATGGAGGGCCACACCACGGACTCAGAATGCACCAGTGGGACGGAGGGCGAGGGGAGCTTCACGTCGGCCACCGGATCACCAAGCAGCGACACGGACTCGTCCACCGATGGGGGCTCCCTTGCGGTGGCGGCACCATCTGTGCGCCCCATTTCTACAGGTACAGCCGCCACCTCCCCTACCAGCACCGCCCTCCCAGCAGCCCCTCAGCGTTCGGCCCGTGCCCGCTCACCCAGGAGGGTGGGCATCACCTTCGCCCCAGGCACCTCAGGCCCTGCCCCAGTCACCCCTGCTGCCCTCAGTGATGAGGCCATTGACCACCTCAGGTCACTCACTGTTGGGCAGTCTACCATTGTGAATGCCATCCAGGGTGTAGAACGAGAGTTGCAACACTGTAATGCATTCCTGGAGGGTATTCATTCTGGTCAGGCTGTCCTTCAGCGAACCCTGCAATCTCTGGCCTCAGCACTGATGGCAGCCATTGTCCCTGTGTCTAGCCTCCCCCCTCCAACCTCCTCTACCCAGACCCAATCCCCTGTACCCCAGCCCATCCCAAGCACACCTACAGACCAGCATGCACACAAGTCAGCACACACAAGTAGCTCAAGCAAACATAGGCACCACACAACCCACAGACACTCACGCAAGCCTCACCCACATACAGACACAGCAACATCCACTGCCTCCACTGTGTCCCCCTCCTCCTCTTCTCCCTCCTCCCTCCCAGTCTCGTCTACACACACACCTGCATGGACCACATCTACAGGCACCAGGAATCGCACCAGGACACCCAGCACCACAAGCCGCTCACCTGCACTCACCACCTCTACTGCCATTTACACGTCCCCTGTGTCCTCTCTCAGTGTGTCTGTGACGCCCCCTCCCAAAGTACACAAACGCCGGCAACCACACACCCAACATCCATCCACCTCACGACAGCCTCCAGTACCTGCACCTGCACCCAAAACACCTAAAGTGACACCTCCTACAACCACCTCCTCTTCCTCCACTCCCAGACCCCCTCCAACTACCCATCCCAGTGTTCGTCAGAAACTGTCCCTGTGTAAAGTTGACCTTTTTGCCCCCACTCCCCTCCAATTCATCAGTCCCGTCATAGCGCCTCAGCCAAAAAGCCTCCGATACCAGTGGTGCCTGTTCAAGGTATGTGGAGTGCACCGGCCACCAGGGCTGGCAGTATGACCCGGAGCCAAGGCACTGCCAGCCCACCCCCTGTAAAGGCTCTGAAATTGGAAAGTGGACGACGGGACCGTGTGAAGACTCCTGGTGGGAAAACAACTCACAGGGGTCCCATGGGGATTGGAGAGTCAGCTGTGACTCCACCAAAGGTGGGGAAGGGCCAAAGGAAGTCTGCCCAGCCTGTTGTGAGTCTCACGGCGGAGAAGGGCGGCATCATTCCCGGCGGTCGAGACGCCACCGCCAGCACTGTCGTCACTGGTCAGGAGACCACCGCCGGAGTCAGTGCCCAGGAGGGCCCAAGTATCGTCACTGGTCAGGAGACCACCGCCAGAGTCAGTGCCCAGGAGGGCCCAAGTATCGTCACTGGTCAGGAGACAACCGCCGGAGTCAGTGCCCAGGAGGGACCCGGCTGCCACAGCCCCGGTGCGCTATGAGGGAACGTCATGCCACACACCAATGCCCAGTCTGGGTATCGTCATGCCACACACCAATGCCCAGTCCATGGAACGTCATGCCACACACCAATGCCCAGTCTAGGGATCGTCATGCCACACACCAATGCCCGTTCCAGAGACCGCTATGGCACAGCACCGCTGAACAGTCCAGACACCGCCATGGCAAAGCACTGCTGAACAGTCCAGACACCGCCATGGCAAAGCACCGCTGAACAGTCCAGAGACCGCCATGGCAAAGCACCGCTGAACTGTCCAGACACCGCCATGGCACAGCACCGCTGAACAGTCCAGACACTGCCATGGCAAAGCACCGCTGAACAGTCCAGACACCGCCATGGCACAGCACCGCTGAACAGGGCATGCACCGGGTAAGAATGTAAAGACCGCCACATCAAGCATCCTTATCCCATGTGCATTTGGGACAGTGACGGGACAGGAACTTTCACGGGGAGACTGATCCAGTCTGGCCACCAGTCCCTCTCCAGAGCCACTAGCGGATGTTATCTACTTGAGAGACTGTGGCTTTGCGTTCCCCAGGATGGTACAGTGGGCAACCCACCCACTGTAGAGACTTGAGAGACTGTGGCTTTGCACTCCCCAGGATTGATCAGTGGGCAACTCACCCACTGTAGAGACTTGAGAGACTGTGGCTTTGCACTCCCCAGGATACATCAATGGGCATGGAGCCCCGTCGTGGATCTGGCTTTGCAGTCATCCGGCTGAGGTGCCCCCCTTTCCCTTCCCCCTGAGGTGCCTGTAGTATTTCTATCTGATGCCCCAGCAGTGTTTTCTCCGATTGAGGACAGGTATCTTTTGTGGGCCTCGCCCATGCATTTTTGGACTAGTGGTGCACGGACATTGCTATGTGCATATCTGCACTACTTCTCGTAATGTATATATTTCTGGCTGATTTTCTTATATATCTGTATATTTTTGACAGACATGTATATTGATACATTACAATGTTTGAACAGATTTCGCTTTGTCTTTGCATTCTTCCGGGGGGATTGTGGGTTGTTACTTTGATTTTTTTGGGATGCATTGGTGTGTATGTTGTAATATGTGAGGGTGGGGGTGGGGGTGGGAGTGTTTCGTGGGTGTCCCCCTAACTTTTGCCTCACCCCCCCCCATGTCGTAGGTGCTGTACTCACTGTTGTCTTCGGCCGCGCCGCTGTCGGTCTTCGTAGATGAGTAGGAATACAAGGGCCGGAAGAATGTTTAATTCGGGCTCCATGGAGTCCTCGTTCCTCGTGGGATGTGTTGAGGTGAGCGTTTTCCCATTGCAGTAACTGTTTCCGCCGTGTTTTTATCCACGGTGAATCCGCCCCGGAAAAGGTGGCGGATTGGCGGGTTGTGATACTATGGGCGGTACATTGTCTTCCGCCTGTCTGTTGGCGGTGACCGCCGCGCTGCTTGTCTGTACCGGCGTGGCGGGCGGTGTGTTAAAGTGGCTGTCTTTGTTGGCGGTTTCCGCCAAGGTCATAATTCCCTTTTTTGGTCCGCCGGCCTGTTTGCGGTATTGCCGCACCTTTAACACCGTCCGCCAGGGTTGTAATGACCCCCAATGTGTCACCAACAACACCCCCCATGGCTCAAAAAGCCACCACACAAAACATCCACCATTTTTCTTCATGACAGTTCAAAAACCATTTGCTGCTTTCTGCTGCACGAGGCTAGATTCCTCCAGCTCCTTTAAATAATCACAAGCACTGCAATGTCTCTCTTACAACTCTATCATTTTTTCTTGCTTTCCATTCCTTTAGTCTAGACAGCTTTCTATCCTTCCCACCATTTTGAATCGTTCTATCCTTTATATTCAAAACAGACAAAATAGGGGGCCACTAGAGTGTCCACGGCAAGAAGGCCGCATAATAATGTAGCTATGCCGGTCGTAGGCCAAAATCCTGCTAAAATCCTACAATCCCGCTAAAAAGGATTCTTGATGGTGAATGTGCTGCCTGTTTATACCAGAAACTATTGAGGTGAAAGGGTGCAAGATTGCCATTTTGGAGCTTGCTGATGGGTGGATCAGCCAGAACGCAAGATGGCGGCTCTGTAGGCCTAAATCAGCATTCACTGTAAGCTATTAACCTCTCAGTGGTCCCTTCTCTGTGGTGCTGGATAGGATAGCCTACTCCGAAGCAAAGTATCCACCTAATTATACCTCACATTGGCAAACAGCAAGGTTTTGGGTCGGAACTGAGCCTGGCCTTCTCATGGTGGCCAGCACACAGCGAGTACTGAGCATGCTGGCTGACAGCAGTGCTGTACTTATAGGAATCATCCTCATCAAATTAACCAAGTGCGAGGGTGCTACAGTGGGGTTGGAGTGCCGCTGCTGAGGGGGAGGACCTTTCCCTCACTGCACACCTGTTTCAGAGGTGCAGCGAGGCTCTCTGCAGATATAGAGCCTGGACCCACAGCACCAATACCATCAGTGGTGCAACTGTTTACAGGCACATCTGCTTGTCCCAGGGCCCCCTTGGCGGGGAGTGCAAAGCAGGCCTTTGCCTGCATCTGGAAAGCTGGCAAACAGCACAACAATCACCTCAAACATATATTTTCCGTATTTTAGTGCCCGCTGTATTACAGATGATGTCAGTGGCTGCACCACGCATCACACAGGTATAGATTGCACCACACATTTGTCCATTATAGTGGCTTGCGGCTGAGTGGATGAGGGAGTTTGCCACCTGACATCGCATGTATGCCTTTGGTTAACAGCACTGATTGACTGATAAAGAGGGCTGTCTCTTGGAGAACAGACCATGTGACTGTGGCTATTCCCCTTAATGTGTAACCCTGGTAATGTACAACTGCAGTGGCATTCCTATCGGTTGCGCATTCAAGCTGAAATTGAGCAGACAACTCAGGCCTACACTGGCTCTCACCGCAGCGCTACACCACATCAAGTAACTGCTGAATAGGGCACATAGGAGCACTACAGTGATATGGGAGGATCAGTGTATGGATGTATCCCCACACCGCAATGGCGCTGCTGGTCTAGGGGCACTGGAATCACATCAGCCAAATTTACTTAGTGGTTGTGGAGTCAATGCATATTAATCTATCTGTGTAGATCATGCCCTTATTTAGCGCTCCAATAGACTCACCTGCCCTGCGTGAAGACTGTCCTCTGGCTGTGGACAAATTCACTACAATGTAATTTCTCGTGATGATTTTGCCCAAGGGAAAGGTGGAAAGGGCACAGTTGAGGTTGACAACTGAAACTACTCCAGAGAAGGGGGCCAAATGACCCGGCTAATGGGGCCACTATGTTGGAAACTACGTTGTTTGCAATGCAAGACAGTTTGCAGTCTATTGATGGTAAAATTGACTCCCTCAACATCTGAATGGATCACCTAACTGAAAAGTTGAACAAACAGGCAACATGTTAGATGTCGGCAGAGCAGCGGATATTCATGAGCGAAGGTGAAGTTGCCACCCTCACTACAAAATGTCTGAATATGGCGAAAGTCTTAGCAATCATCAAGACTAAAAATGAAGATTTAGAAGCACGCTCGCAGTGTAATAATATATAAATCATGGGTATGCCAGAATCCAGGAACACTGGTAAAATGGAGTTATATGTGTAGACCTTGCTGAAAGACATGTTTGGCACTGAGCATCTATCCCAACTAATGGTGGTGGAGCACACCCACAGATTGCTGGCACCACACCCCCTCAAGGCCCCCCCCATGACCGATAATTGTCAAGCCTCTTAAACTATTGACATTGCCTCATGTTATTTAGACTGGCATGGGAAAAGAAGGATATTCACTATCAAGGAAACAACCTAACATTTTTCCCGTACTTCACTGCCGACTACGCAAGCTGCCTGAATTTTTTTGTTTTCCCTATTAAAAAGTGGCTTCCAATGACAGAAATCCTCTATGCAATGCTTTACCTGGCACAATTTAAAATTGAGCATAGTGGATATTGAAAGATATTTAACTAGGCAGCTGCAGACTTACTTAGTAAACTTTCTCCACATCGCACCAAATCGCAACCTGACGCAGAATGACAGGATGATAGCAGCTAACTGAACGACTATGTTCTGACTATTAAGTACCCTCCACAAACTCATTGTATGGTTGCAGACTGTATGCTGCCTCATACCAGACGATGCCTTGATGTGAGGATGAGGAGACTGTGGAAACATCCAGAATGCATGCAACACTGTTTTTCTATCCACCTAGCAATCTTGTTATTGTCTTGCTCTGTTGACGCAAGTGAGATGTGCAACACTTTGTTGGTGGCCTACTATCTGGGCTGCTGTCTCCATCGAGTGGCACATCTCACCCCTATGTGTTAATAATAATGCTGACATATATTGTGTCCCATGACCCTTTGTTCCTTGAGTGACTTAATAGGCTGTCTAGCTGAACCCAACAGCATACACCCCATTTACATGTGGACCCTTATCTATTGTTATGATGGGTATCTTTTGTTTTTTTCCTTGTTGTTTATTTAATGGACCCTTTGTTTACGCTTCACTGGGATTTCTTTAGCATCATTGGGATGCTGAAGTGGGAGGGGGAGAGGGAACCGTTCAATGTAAGTGTTATTGTCAATGAGTAAGCAGAAGACATATCTACCATTTTCATCGCCGTTGGACCAACTATTAGTTCCACACCGCATTTATGTCACCTGAACATGACACATCCAGTAAGATGTGTATCCCTGGTCACTTGGAACAAGTGTGGCTTTAATAATCCTTGAAAGCTACGACAAGTATTATCATATCTTGACAGACACAAAATACATGTTGCCTTTCTTCAAGAAACACATTTAACAAGCCAAACAGATGGATAGGCTGGTGCACAGTGGGCAGTAGCCAACCTAGCATCCTCCTATTTGTCATATTCTAGAGGAGTCCTAAAAAAGGGTGTTCCCTTCACTCTTCTAAATAATATGACTGATGATCAAGGTTGATATACTCTTATGCAGGACATCCTCTGTGGCACACATATCACATTGGTGAGCACCTTAGTGCCAAACATAGATGACCCTGGCTTCTATACACAGCTTTGGAATAAGCTACAATCCTTACCGCAACCCACAATCATCTAAGGAGGGGACCTTAACACTTATCTAGATCCAGCCCTTGACTGCTCATCATATACTCAATAGTCTGGAAAGTGCTGGCCAGGGTCATACAGGACAGCATTGATGATCTGGGTCTGACTGATCTATGGAGATCTCGTAACACTGAAGCGTGAGAAGGCAATTTTAGCCCTCAGGTATATAACTCATGGTCTTGCAGATAAATAAGTACTTGGACCCTAAACGTGCAACATCTTCCAAAGACTCTCTTAGACGATAACCCAGTTCAACTTGTTATATTGATCCTTACACACAGCCCTGCACAATATGTGTAGCAATTGAATGCCACTGCACTAGTGTGTCAGGTATACAGGGAGGGACTGAAAGCAGCAGAGAAAGGAATGGACACCCTCCAGGAAGCCTTTAAGGCTACTGTATGCGGAATTTGCATCAGCACACCAGCCGGCGTGCTAAGGGATATCTGCACACAACTTCACAATGTAGAACCCCAACTGCAATCTATTGAAAGGGACTATGCTAGCAAACCCACCCATAGTGAAGTCCGCTACCTGTCTTGCCAACATGTGGCTAGGGTATTTGGAGGTGGTTGCCTAGGCTGCAGCGTCTCCCTTAAGGTCACATAACTAAAATAACCAATCTGACTGGCAAAATTAGATATGAGACACTGACAATTTTATCAACTTTCTCTAATTTTTACACTCACCTCTATGATACCTCTGGTGTTGCCTCTGAGATAGTAACTGCAAAGTATTTAGATGATATAGCCTTGGCATGGTTCTCTCCCAAAAAAACTTGCTGCAACCAATAACAGTAGAAGAGATTCTTGAGGCCACCCGCACACTTTCTAATGCAAAGCGCCTGGTGATGACGACCTTACGGGGACATTTTATAAACAATTCATAGACTCTCTAGCATCCCAGCTCCATAGACTATATGAAGAGGTCTATAAGAAACAGATTCTCCTACCCATGCTTCAAGAAGCCTTAATCATTGCCTTTCTCAAGCCTGATAAACAACCTGAACATTACAATTCCTATCACCCACTCTCATTAATTAATAAGGACGCCAAAATGCTGATGACAGTTATAGTGCTTAGGCTGCAATCCTTGATGCCTAATCTGGTCCTCCAAGACGAGTCAGGGTTCATCCCTACTTGCTCCACTGCACATAATATATGTACGGTATTTGCATTACTACACTACCTCAAACCAAATAGAGGCGCTGCAGTGCTCCTGGATGCCGCTAAGAATAGCCCTATATGTTCACCATTTTATGCTGCATGGGTCCCCCTGAAGGATTATTGAGGTGGATCAGATTATTGTATACTGAATCAGCTGCAAGGGTTTGCAAGAATGGTAATGTTTCAGACCTAATCCCTATTCGTCAGGGCATGAGGTTGCGATGTCCCCTAGTATTTGCCCTTATGCTACAACCCTTGGCCTGGATAATCTGGCAACGACATGTACAATCTGCATTGCTTTTCAGACCAGGCCCATTTAGCATATCCCTATATGTGGATGATATGGTTCTCTGTGTCTGCAGCCCAACAACAAACCTGGGCCCTTTGCTCCGGAAGTACATTTGCTTTGAGCATCACTCTGGCTTGAGAATTGAGTGAGAGAAATCAGTTGTACTCCTCCTCCTCACCTCCAGTATATGCCCAATTACATTGTAATTCCCACTGTAGTGAAGTTATGACTCTGTTAAGTATCATGGGATATAGCTACATAGAGATCCAGTACTAGTGATTCATGAAAATTATATATAGGCAATCTCAAATTTGGGAGACCAAGTGGACAGATGGTCAAAGACACTGCTATCATTAGAGGATAGGATAGCAATAATGAAAATGAATAAACTACCCTGTTTTTACTATCTTTTTTAATAACATTCCCATTATACTGCCAACTGTCATGTTTAAAGAAGTTTGCACACACATGATACGATTAGTGTGGGTAGGAAAGCAACCACGGATTGATTGGAATGTCCTCACCCTCCAGTATGAGAAAGGAGGCTTATGGGCACCTGATCTATATCTCTATTATGTGCACATGTGCACTTTGCACATTGTTGGTATGGCCCACATGCTTAGGTACCTCATCTGGCAGTCGAAATTGACACCGCGCACTGTACTACAACAGCCTGGCATAGGCTGGGGTGCAGAGCCAGCAAACTTCCCCTAAATGACCCCGATTTTCCCCTAGACCATCACCTTGCTATAACCATCACACACGAGATTGGTACAAGGAAAATGCAAAAACCTATGGGATTGCGTACATTGGTGGACTTATACACGGAAGGGAAATGTACCACTATAAATGATCTGCTGTGTACACAACCACATGCACCACTTTTCACTTTCAAGTACTATCCCCTACAGGCAGCCTTTAAAGACCTGTACCCTATATTTCCAGATGATCCCCCCAAACTTAATGCCCTCCAAGTTCTCATTACCCATCCCACCTGCAACCAGTTGATCACAAGATTATATAATGCTGTTCAAGGGTACTCCCTGACCCCTCCAGGTCAAGCTCTAGCCCACTCGAAAGACACTCAGCATGCCATTTAAAACTGTGGAAAGGAATTTCTGTTGTACATTAACAGGGTTACTAACACCAAATGACAATTTATGAATTATCCATTTTAAACATCTTCAGCAAATGTATTACATGTCCGCCAAGTTGTACCATTATGGATTAAGAGAGGATGCATGCACACATGGCATGGGAATGTAATCTGATACAAAAATTCTGGGTTGATGTGACCAATGGGAGAGGGTAGAGTGCACCCCCCCAATGTGTTTTCTGGGTTTGGTTAAGAGACTACAACCAGCTAATCAAAGGTTTGTGGAAGTTACATTACTACTAGCTAAACACTGTATTGGTATGTATTGGGAAATACGTCAGGTAACACGTCAACACAGTAAAGCAGGTATCCAGCATAGGGTAGTCCAGCAGAGTGGCAGTCCATCAGCAGCACAGCAGTTCTACTTCCTGGCAGAGTATTCACAGGTCCAGAAGTGTACTCATTTGTGGTGTCTGTGGTCCAGTTCTAATAGGCAGGGTGCCTTTGATTTGAGGGAGACTTCATAGACATGCCTTTGAAGTGCACAGATGTCTTACCATCCCATTCCTGGCTCTAAATTAACTACGAGGAGATGCAGCCTTTTCTGTGAGGACAAGAAACAGCCTTTTCAGGTGTAAGTGAGGCTGTGTCCAGCTCCTTCCTTCCATCCTTCCTACGATGGCCCATCAAGTCACACCTAAGCCCCCATTGTGTAGGAGGAACACATAAAGCCCAGTTGCATTGAAACCCAGTCATGTGACCAGTGACAAATTGCAGACACCAAATGGCTAAGGCAAGAAAAGATAAACTTTCTAAAAGTGGCATTTCAGAATTGCAATTTAAAATCTAACTTTACTATAAGTTAACATTATAAATTGTGATTACAGAGACACCAAGCTTGAAAGGGTAATCTCTTTCCATTTGGAAAGTATGCTTATAAGGTGTAATAAAGCCATTTCAATGTTAACCTATATGAGAGATGTGAGAGAGGCCTTGCAGTGGTGAAAAATTAATTCAAGAGTTGTTTACCACCATGACATGTAAAATTAAAAAAATATGCATATCCTGCTTTTTAAATTTATGCCACCCAGCCCTCAGGGCAGTGCAGGGCCTACCCTAGGATTAATTTATATATGTTTAACAGGAAGGTTTGGGCCTGGATAAAAGGTTTATTTTACCAGGTCAAAATGGCAGTTCAAAACTGCACACACTGCTATGGCAAGCCTGAGACATGTTGAATGAGCAAAATCGTAGCAAAATCAGTGCTGCCGGCTCACTAGTAGCATTTAATTGATATGCCCTGGGCACAGGTAGTACTATGGATGTATAAGCAAATTAAAGGTACCAATTAGGTATATGCCAGTGTTAACATGTTTTAGAGAATAGGCATACGCACTTCAGCACTGGTTAGCAATGGTAAAGTGTGTTGAATTTTAAGGCCAGTCAAAACGAAGTCAGCAAAAACAGGAGGTCTGAAGGCAAAAAGTTGGGGTGAAAACACACCGAGGATGCGCGGTCTAACATGTGTCCTCCCCTGCTGAAGGTGAAGAGAACTACCTAACCCCTTGACAGTTCTCTTTACTAAGGCAGAAGAACCTGGAAAGGTCATCAGCAATGACATTGTCTGTTCTACTATGGTGTTTCACCATAAAGTCCATTCCCTGTAGAGAGATGGACCACTCAGCAATGTGGGATTCTCATCCCTCATCTGCATTAACTAACAGAGGGGTCTGTGGTCTGTCTAAGCCCAGAAGTGAGCACCATGCAGGTATGGTCTCAACTTCTTCAGTGCCCAGACCACAGCAAAATCTTTCCTCTCTATTGCACCCAACCTCTTTTCCTGGAAAATAATCTCCTACTAATGAAGGCCACAGGCTGATCCAGGCACTCTTTGTTTAGCTGTGAGAGCACATCGCATGCTACGCTCTGAAGCGTGTGTCTGCACAATGAATTCCTGGGCGAAGTCAGGGGCCTTAAGCATGGGTTCTGTGCACATGGCCTCCTTCAGTGTGTCAAAAGCTTTCTGTTATGCCTCTATCCATACCTCCTAACATGACTGCTTCTTAGAAGTCAGTTCTGTCAAAGAGTCAACAATGGAGCCATACCGCTCAACAAATCTTCTGTTGTAGCCCGTGAGGCCTAAGAAGGCCCTCACCTCTGTCTGGATCTTCGGGGGTTCCGAAACCAGAAATGTTTCAATCTTGGACCGGAGGGGCTGCACCTTGTCTTCTCCTGCTTGGTAACCAATATAGACCACTGACCTCTGCCTTATCTGGCATTTATTGGCCTTGATAGTCAGGCCTGCCCTCTGCAGAACCTGAAGCATTTCCGTGAGGAGGCACAGGTGGTCCTCTGAAGTAGAAATGAAGACTGCAATGTCATCCAGATGGGCCGCCCAAAGTTCTCCAACCCAACCAGGAAAGGGATCACCAACCTCTGGAAGGTAGCAGGAGCATTCATCAATCTGAAGGGCATACCTGGCTCTGGAAGTGCCCTTCTGTGGTAGAGAACACAGACCTCTCTTTGCCCCCCTTGTTCAAGGCAATCTGCCAGTACCCAGACATAAAATCAAAAGTGATGAAGAATTTGGCAGCTTCCAGCTGATCTATAAGCTCATCAGCTCTGGGGATGCAGTGTGCCTCACACTTGGTGCCTCATTGAACCCACAGTAGTCCACTTAGAACCTAAGTAGTGGAGTAACACCTGGAGGGGCAGCCTTTGGGACTAATGCCACTGGGCTGCACCAACAGCGGTTTGAGGGCTCAATAACTCCTAACTCCATCTTGGAGACTTCCTCCTTGATGCTTCCTCTCATATTATCAGACAACCTGTAAATTGTACTCTTCACGGGCATGCTGCCCCCATATCAAAATCATGGGTATAATGTGGAGCATGTCCCGGGGTAAGGGAGAATTAGGAGGTAAAATGCCCCAGCAACGGGCAGCAGTCTCTCTGTTGCTCCAGGATCAGAACGTGAAAGGCCGACACCATCCAGTGACCCATCCTGCTCTTTAGAAGAAAGGAGGTCGGGAGAGGTACAATCTCCAGTTCCATGCCACCATCTGTGACTAGGAGCATGGTTGACTCAGACCTCTTGAAGTGGGGCTTGAGATGATTGACGTGTAGGAACCTCAAAGGGTTCCTGGAAGTCTTGAAGTCCACCAGGTAGGTGACATCACTCTTTGACTTCTTCACCTCATAAGACCCAGACCAGTAGTTTTATAGGGCCCTGGGCTCCACAGGCTCCATCACCGATAGTTTTTACCAGGCTGAAACTTGACCAGAGAGGCATTCTAGTCACATCTCCATTTCATGTCCTCCTGCCTGGCTTCTAGATTTTCTTATGCTAGCTTACAGAAATGCCCCGTCTCTCTACGGAGTCCTAGCATGCAGCTGACCACATCGTGGTGGGCCTTCCTGTGTTATACAGTTTCTCGGAATCAAGTAGGACTGTGTAACTGGTCAACATAAAAGTCAGAGTACACGGACTCAGTCTGTATATGCCATTAGGAAATGTTGACTAGACTCCTCGCTAGTTCACAGCGCCCCATCTAAACCCCAAACATACCAGAGTACCAGATTGGGTTCCCAGCCGCGAAAATGACTAATGAGATTCCCAAGGAAATTGTGGAAACAGATCTATCCTTTCATGATCACTGTGGGTACCCAAGATTAGACACAAGAAATATGCTGGAATGTTTTTTAGAACATTTAGTGCAACAGTTGTATTCTTGCATAAGCTGTGATTATTAGGCAGCTGAAACAGAGCATGGTAACTGGCATTACAAAGATTGCAAAAAAGATAATTCAACCATGGTTTTGTGATTGTGTCAGTACACTTTTATCTTTAACTATCTATATTCCTGAGAGCATAGCGAGAGCACCCTCCGTTAATCCATTGGGAAAACCTGACTCTCAATACCTGGGAAAAATGTACTGGTAAGCCAGGAAGCAAGTATGATGTAATGCAGGCTATTTGTCCTCTGAAGGGTACAGGTCAGATTTAGGATCATCATTGAAGTCAGCCAAGCTGTATCTGAGGCACTACATGTGCTTTCCAGGATAATTCCAGCAGAAATGTTCCTCTACCACATATGGAGTAGGGGTGTGCGGTGAACTCTGCTCCGGTGGTGGAATTCACAGAGTTTTTGCACTCCACACTCAAATGGTGGAGTGGAGTTCACCAGGGACTCAGTCTGTACTCTGTACTAGGAGCAAATGTCCACATGCTCTCCTTCCTGTCACTACTGGGCTTGTCTGTTCATGTTTGAGCCTTCCAATCAGTCTTTCCAGTGGTCACGCGCCCCACCTCCCCTCTTTATGCTGCTGTTACCACCACTCCTGCTTCAAGGCTGTCGCGCAGACCTTCTTAGCCGGTGAGTGATGTAAGGAGATTAGGGGAACCTTAGCTAAGGCGTTGCTTTCTGCCATGCGGTGTGGAGCTGATGCAAGCTGCTAGTGAGGTGCTGCACTGGCGTTAGCTCTGGTTGAAGGTCTCCCTCCTTTCACTGTCCTCAGCAGCCAAGGAACAGGGGTGGGCAGATGGAGGCTGTGAGCCAGGTTTCTGACAATGGGGGCCCTGGACCCAGACAGCATTCTCATTTATGTGAAAATGGGGGCAGGCACTGAGCATATAAATGGTTGGAGGAGTCTATGCTTTGAAAAAAGAGAAACTTGTAGGTAGAGCTCCACTTAAAATACCTTTCTCCCCAGAGTACCTGAGAAAGGAAGTCGTGTTATGGGGTACACTGCTGAGGCCAGCAGGGAGAGTTGGAGACCGGGTGAGCATTAGATGCTCAGGACCGGGCGGCATTCCGCCCCACACAGAACCCTGCAGAATTTCATGGAGGTTTTAGATAACTCAGTGGAATTCCACAGAGTAGAATTCTGCGAGCTTTGCCCATCCCTAATATGGTGCAGAGGCATTTTTTATAATACAAGCACCATTTGTGTGGCAGTGTGACAGAGGTACAAGATCAATACTATGATATTTCTACAAATGAGGAGTTGTCTCCACGGACAATCAGAGTACTTTGGCATTATGTTCTGTGTGCTCAGCCATTGACAGAGTGTACAGACTAGATGGCAGCAACGCTTTCTAGAAAGAAGGAACATTTACAGTGAATTCCAAGTATATTTTCGCATGAATGAAAAGCTCTTTAAAAAGATACTGGCTAAAAAGAAAGGCTAAGTTAAAATGTGCATTTTATAATGGTAGGCTCTAAGTGGGCCATAATGTGCTCCACCACACCTGGGAGTCTGCTACCAGCCTTCCTTTACCAGACTAAGGCGATCATTCTGACCGCGGCGGGCGCCCGCCATGCGGTCACCGCCATTTGGCCGCTCTGCGGTCAAAAGACCGCGGAGGCCATTCTGGCTTTCCCGCTGGGCCGGCGGGCGCCCGCCAAAGGAGCGCCCGCCGGCCCAGCGGGAAAGGCCCTGCAACATAGAAGCCGGCTCCGAATGGAGCCGGCGGTGTTGCAGGGGTGTGACGGGTGCAGTTGCACCCGTCGCGATTTTAGCTGACAGTGAAAATCATGCTGGGGCCCTGTTAGGGGGCCCCTGCACTGCCCATGCCAGTGGCATGGGCAGTGCAGGGGCCCCCAGGGGGCCCCACGACACCCGTTCCCGCCATTCTGTTCCTGGCGGTAAAAACCGCCAGAAACAGGGTGGCGGGAAGGGGGTTAGAATCTCCATGGCGGCGCTGCTTGCAATTCTTGTCAGGAGATTCAGCCCAGACAGGGGAAATCTGGCGGGAAACCGCTAGATCCCCTTTTCTGACCGCGGCGGTCAGAATGGGCAGGGAAGCACCGCCAGCCTGTTGGCGGTGCTTCCGTGGTCATCCACCCTGGCGGTCGATGACCGCCAGGGTTGGAATGACCCCCTAAGTGGCATATTTAAGAAAGAAAGGTGCACCCTTTACAGCCCATCTACCGCCACAATATGTGTGCTGTATTTAAAATACAGCACACCATGATGCAGGGTGGGAGGCAATAGCATCATTTTTTATGTTGCTATTGATGTACTCTGCAGGAGTAGTGCCAACATTATGGTGCTACTCCTGCAGAGTACATATGGACCCATTGTAGACAATGGTGTGCCCCCTTTTAACTCCTGCTCTGAGCAGGCATTAAAAGTGCCGAAAGAAATGACAAAAGGACATCTGTTAGATTTCCTAATGCCATTTTTTCAGCCCCCTTGCATAATGTAGCGCAAAGGGTACAAAGTGGAGCAATGCATGCATTGCACCACTTTGTAAATATGGTGTTGGAATTTTGGCCATCTAACGAAACATTAGCATAATAAAATGATTCTAATATGCCCATAAGTTTGCCTCTCACAGGATGCCTGTACAGAAGTTCAAAGGGGCTGAAGCGAACCCCTTTCTGCAGTACCTACCTGTAGGCAAATAAAAGGCATGGCAAGATGACATCCCACATCCACGTCATGGGCTTTGACAGCCCTGTTATCATGCCTTTAAGGATCTTGTTGAACCTTTCAACAAGTTTGTTAGTTTGAGGGTGGAAAGTGGTGGAAAACGTATAGGTTACCCCACATTCTTTCTACATGTCCTTCATGTACCCTGACATGAAGTTAGTATCCCACTCTGATATCACCTCCTTGGGGAACCCCACATGGGTAAAGATCCCCATCTGTGCCCTGGCCACTGCAGGTGCAGTCACTGTCCTCAGGAAGATAGCCTCCCTGTACCAAATGGCATGGTCCATCACACCAGGATGAACCTGTTTCCCACGGCTGTCTTGAGGTCCGGAGGCACAATGCTGTTGATGTCCATCCATTTAAAGGGGATGCCAAGGACAGGAAAAGGTTGCAGTGGAGCCCTGCACTGCCCTCCTCACTTACTACTCTCCTGGCAGATAGGAGGACCAGACCTGCAGAACAAATCCGAGGGTTTCTTCATTTGAGGTTAGTAGAAGTGGGTAACAAGCATGTCAAAGGTATTGTTCTAGCCAAAATGACCTATCAAGGAGACATCATGAGCAAGTTTCAGTAGGAAAGGCCCTGTAGCACTGGGGGACAACTAACACACAAGTTGCACCAGGCTCAGAGAGCTTTCAGTCAATCAAGTATTGGCACAGATATGCAAGGCAAAGACTGATCATGTGCCCCTTTGCAATCAGATTGTACAACCACTAATAATTTACTTCACTACCCTTTACCCAAACATCCAGTGCCTTAAAAATGGAGTCCACACAATCCACCCATGTCTGCTGTTATGGTTTCTGACTGTCCGTAAACTGTATGCTGGTCACAAAATTCTTCCTGACAAGGGATTCCTTCATGGGAGGATACCTCATTCTGTCCTCCTTCTGAAGGGGCCAGTAGGGAGTCCCACCCCTCGCTAGGGAAATGGCTCCAAAGACTAGCCCCTAAATCCCCTCAGGGATCTTGTGCATCTGAAAGGCAATCTCATAGACATCAAACCACAATGATGTCTCCCACAGCAAAGTCAAGCACCAGACCTTTAGGAACCTGGACTTCCTTTTCTCCAGAGGGCACTGATGAAATGTGGCCACCATCCCTACTAGAGTCTGCCTGTTTGGTCTTGATGTCCAGTTCCTTAAGGATCTTCTCATGAGTCAAATGCTCCAAAGCAATTCTCTCCTCAATGGCCAGTTTCCTTTCCTCCATGGCCAGGTCCCTTTGCTTTGATTAGCACGTTTTCCTCTATTTTGAGCTTAGACATCTCTAGCCTGTACTCAGTCTCTGCCTTACTTTCTGCCAGCTCCTCTACGGACAGGTTGCGGGATGACACACTGCTCCTCCACATAAAGGGATGTCTAATCCTAGGAGAATGTTACTCCCTTCCTCAACAGGTCTCAGTCCAAGACCCTTGTGTAGTTCCTGCTCTAATACTTCCTCACCCTCTTTATGTTCCTAGTGATCTGTGGTGACTGGCAGTTGATGGGCCTCAGACCATGTTCTCAAGGGATTTTGGAGCTCCAACTTGTTGGTGCTCCATTTGGCGGGCAGCCCCCTATCCTAGCAAAACTACTTGAGCTGAGTTGTCATGTAGCTCTCCAAGTAGGCAAGCTCAAACTCCATCTTTGCAGGTGAGGTCACAGACATAGTCAAGTGGAGGAATAATGAATTTGGAGAAAAAAATAAACTTGAATGGTCTTAGATATGGGGTGGTAGTGTACACCAAACCACTGTGTGGCACTGCACTGCTACTATCAATGCGAGAAATTGGGTTGTTGGTTGACTAGGTTGTGGGTCCTGGTCAAGCAGCAACCACAATTCTTGTCAGGGTAAGGCACAAGTAAATCCCAAATTGACACATGCTCACCCTCTGGTAGCTTGGCACAAAGCAGTCAGGCTTAACTTGAAGGCAATGTGTAAGTATTTGTGCAACAGTTCAAAAAGTATGACAGAGACAACACCACATTAAAAGGATCCCACAACAGGTTAGAAAAATAGATCCTTATTTAATTAATACAACAAGACCAAAATGACAAACATCCAATTAGTAGAACTTGAGTAATGGATTCTTCAAGAATAAAGTGTAGCATAGTGCCTAAAAGCAAAAAGCGCAAACTGGGGATATCTGGTCATGGTGGAACTGGACAAAGTCAAAAATTCAGCCCGACCACAATGGAGCATGGGCCAGCTCCAGGGACCCAGTTAGGCCCGCTGAACATAGCACTGTACATTCTGGTTGCAGAGCAGTGCGTGAATCCGAGTTGAAGATGCATCACACAACGGATGCAATGGTTTGGTTAAGAGATACAGCAAGGCTGCTGTGCGAGGTCCTGTGTGTCAAGGATCCCATTGATAGTAGGCCAGGAGCCAGAACCCAACATTTAGGCCATTGGTACTACTCGGGGGGAATACGTTCTAACATTATTTTTTTGTAAGTTCTGGATGCCTAGAGATGGAAAATATGTGATAGCAAGGAATCAATCTTTGCCTTTTTTTAATATTATTGGATTAGCAATGTTAGCAGGAAAAAAATAATGGTCTTCATATTTTTGATAAATTGCATCCAAATTCATCATAATATGTGGAAAAGATAAATCTAATTCCACCAGATTGGTTTCATTCAATATAATTTAAAAATAATTGAGATCATTAATTGTAAGAATATCAATGTAGTCCTTAAAATAAATACAGTAAAATGTCATTGTATTCCTCATATATTGATATAGGTTATATGCATAGTTTTCACTTACAATTTCAAATGATAGTAGGTGTCACACCTTACATAGGCAATGTATGTCCTGAGTGAACATAAACACAATTTGATCATTCACATTTGTCGTCATCATCTTCTTCTGAATAGGTGTCAACATTCTCTGTGACTGTTTAATTTTCACAGGTGGGAAGTCTGCAAATGTCATTCCATCTGAGGTTATTTAGACAGCAGACATGTTGCCAGTTAGCAGTTCCTAATGCAGTTGCATGCTAATAGATCTAACACAGCCTGACATGCTGGCTGGCCCTCCATGTAATCTACTACCAGTTGCTCTTCTCCCTTATGTTTTCCAACTTCCACCCTCTTCCAATTTGACTAGGTGTTTGTGGATCATTCAGAAGACATCTCTTGCTTATAGGTGCTTGATCATTCATATGTTCTGTATGTTTCTCAGACAGTCCCTGCAGGGTGGAAGTTGACAACTGTCCATCTCACCATTCTTTCTGCAGAATAGGTGATATCTCAAGTCATTCACATGATGCACCAAAGATGTTGATGCATACAGCAAGCATAAGAATTGATCCAATTTGTCCATTTTTTTTCTTCAGTGAGATCCCATTTGTCTCTGAGCTGTGAAAATGTTTCCTGCGTATGTTTGTTGGCAGAGAGGATTTAAATGTATTTGCTTTTCCCTTTCCTGCAAATGCGCTCACTGTGTCACATCTGGTAAATGCATAGAGACCTATCATAGCTCAGCAAACATTTTCACCAAGCGTTGAAGCTATTTTCCCAATGTCAAGGACTCACATGCATATTTTAGTACCACATTTCAGAAACAATTTAGGCATTTTTCTGCCCTGGAATCCTAAACACATGATAAACACATCGGTGTCATCTAAGCTTATCATTACTGCCTCATAATCCTCATTAGTAGCGTGTGCAACATGCAGCTACAAACAACCATCTACGTCTTTGTGTGTACTGTTGAGATCGGGCACTTTGTGGCTCCCTTCAGATGTGATTTTCGTAGCATTTATCTTCGCAAACTGTGTTTTACAAAATATTTTTGTTTCCTCCATTCGTTAACAAGAAAAGCAATGAGAGTTGTTTTATTCCATATGTGGCTTAGTTTTCCCCTCTGATTGTCCTTTTGTTGTTCTTAATAGTCGTCTAATTGTGGGTATCAAACACAACATTGATTCTATGACTCCTATTTCCTTCCCGCAAAGCCATGGAGAAGATAGACATAGTAATTTCACCAAATTTTGATTCCACTCCTTTTACTTTCTGAACAAAAACCATACCATCAATCAACATGGCTGAATTTCCAGGTATTTCCTCAGGAGGCGTACGTTTTTCTGAAGGTATGTTGCTAAAACATTTTTGTTTGTCTTTCTCAACAGACATTCTGGAGTTGCTAAAGCCCATTGCAAAGGTCCTATGGGAGAGTAGATCTGCTATTTGAAGGTTCCGAGTCAGTGCTGTCACAATAATTCAATCAAATAGCGCTTTGTCTGCTTTTATGGTGATCGTCCTGCCATTGCTGTTCACTGCCTTCTTCTTGGACATGTTAGTGAAGGTTTTCAGTTTGTTTGTTTCATTTGGTCATGAAACTTCTTAATAGGTGGATTATTCCCAAGTCACTCAAGTTTGAAGTCTGTTCAACTATTTCATGCGCCTTCATCATGCTGAATACTATGCCCCTCATTATGAGTCTGGGGGTCGCATGACTGCCAGACTTGCAGTGGCAGTACCACCGCCAATAGGCTGGTGGTGGGACTGCCACATTATGACCGTGGCGGAGCCGCCACGGTCAGACCACCGACACAGACAGGCTGTGGCAAGCCTGCAGCCTCATGGTCCCGGTGGTTGTCATCTGCCAGGGCAGCACTGCTTGCCGCACCACCCTGGGGGTTACGAGTCCCCATACCACCAGCCTACCCATGGCAGTTTATACCACTATGGAAAGGCTTGTAGAATGGGGACATCGGGGACCCCTGGGGGCCCTTGCACTTCCCATGCACTTGGCATGGGCAGTGCAGGGGCCCTCATGCACAGCCCTGTCACTCATTCCACTGCCTGAATTACGGGCAGTGGAATGCACAAGGGATGCTTCTGCCTGTAAGGCTTTCAGCCTCACCTTTTTGAAAAACTTTAAATTACCTAACTTATACGTAAATATCAAACCACCACCATCCACCTCATGGCCCCCCAGACCTGAGCACCCTGAGCACCCTCCTTTTCAGACAGCAGAGCCTTCACATTTTTTAATTGGATAGCCCAAGCATTTACTGAAGATCAGAAAGTGCAATGCCCCCTTTATCACGTTTCCTCAACTTCTTCCTTGCTATTCTAGCTGCTTTAAATGCCCAAATGAAAGAATCCAATTTGCCATGCAGTTTTTGAAACCAGGTTTTCTTGAAGTTCAACAGAAACATAGTAAGTAAAAAGGTACATTTCAGGAGGATAGACATTTGGACCAGATTGGCTCAGTTCCCCTTTTATCAAGTCATGTCCTCCTTCCATATTCCATGCCATAATTTCCGTCTTAGAGATATTCACCTCATAACCTGATACTAACCAAAAAGCTGTTATTACTTGATCTAAGCTGGCTAAAGTGGTATTTAGATCGTTTGTATAAACCATCACATCATCAGCATACAATGATATCTTATTCACCCAACCCCCACAAGTAAAAGTTTTAACCATTTGTTCTTTCCTAATCTTTTCTGCTAATGGTGCTTAATACAGGTTGAATAATAGAGGGGATAAGGGACACCCCTGTCTTGACCCTCTCGCTATCTTGAAACTCACTGTTAGATTTCTATTCAACAAAATTCTAGCCGAGGGAGTGTTGTAAATTTCCCGTATTACCCTATAAAAGTTATCTCCCAGATCATAATACGCTGTAAGGACCTCCAGATATTGCCAATTCACCCTATCAAATGCCTTGGTAGCATCCAACATTATTATAGCCAAGGGGGCCTTATTTGCAACTTTATATTCTGGAGGAAGAACATGGCAGCTAGCTAACTTCAGGCCGTGGTTTGTGCCAGACAAGGTGCTGTGATATGCTGTAGGGGACAGAGGAAATACCGAAAGCATTTGACCTGTTTTTGAATACTTTGAACAGAGCTGAATAAGTGAAACGTGGTGGTCCGGTGGCATGCCGGTCAGCCGAAGGCAGCGAGGACGGTGGAAGAAGGAGGAGAACCGCTGGAGAAGGTGTTGTGGACACAAGTGGCCCAGGAAGTGAAACAGATTTGCAGAATTACTTTCTGGGTTATGCTAAGGGGGAGGAGTGGTTGCGGCAGAGGCAGCACTGGAAACTGTCTGTGAGACCTTGGTCGAGTCTGGAGTAGTAAGGGATAATTAAGCGGGAAGGTGGTCTCAGAAAGTGGCAAACCTTGTGGCTTCTGAGGTAGGACTCAGCTGATGAGGGGGAAATCGGGGACAGACAGTAAGCAGATATTGGCTGGGAAGCATAGCAAAGATGGTGAGGGAGCCTGTCATAACCCAGCAGCTCACCATAGCCCAAGACCAAGTTCCCTCGGTCAATGGTATTACATTGGCAGACTTCAGGAAAACACCAGTAAAGGCTTCAATACTAGAAAAGGGAAGGCTCCTATATCACATAAAGGCCCACTGGTGAAAGTTACCCCTCGGAAAGCACTTAAAGCAGCACTGGTCCCTTGTTGTCGGATGACTGAAGTTCACCCCCTCACTTAGGTCCTTTTTTAAAGTACAGGGGAAGGCACCAGAACTTATTGTGACCTCTATACTCCCAGCATCCAGCCTGTCTGCATTGTATCCCGGCGGGACACAGGTTTAGATATTAGGACTCCAACCCCCATAATGACTATGAAAGGAACAAAGGCGGGAGAGGTCCAAATACCATCGGACCCAAATCAGTACCAGTGTCTAGTGGAGGCAACAGAGGCACTTGCGGGAGAGGTCCCAAGGAGTAGGAACAAAGACTATGAGTTACAAGCTCCTGGGCCATCCACTCCAGTTAACTTGGGCACTGAGGTAAAGTAGGTCGATCCAGCTGATGTAGAAAGAAACAGGGAAGTTAGACAACCTATAGCTAAAGCCGGGAACGGCACGCAGTAGGGTAGCTCACTGGAACAGATTTTGCATTCACTGGCAAAAGAAGATAGAAGTGGGTTTTCTGTGTCCCAAGCAAATCAAAAAGAGATACAGGGAGTATGTGAGGGGTTGGCAGATAAGTTGGATGCACTGTTGCAGAGACCACGAGCCTTGGAGAACTCTGTAGCAGAGTTAAAGGAAGTGACCTCCCAGGATAGGCAAGAGACAGACAAATTAAAGGTAAAACTTAAGGAGAACCAGGGCAAGCTAGAGACTTTAGAGAATATAGCAAGGAGAAACAACATAAGGATCCTGAAAATACCAGAATGAAGCGAGGCAGTGGATATAAAAGCATTTGTATTGGAGTTATTAGTCGTTTGTGGAATATGGGGGGGCAGGGAAGCCCTTGGTAAGGATATTTTGTAAATTGTGATCCCTTTAAAAAAATTGCAAATAAAGGTAAGTCTTGCAGGTTTTTGGTGATTTTATTACATACTCTATCAAGGAGGAAGTTCCAAGTAAGGCCCTAAAAGGAGGCTTCATGAAATGGAAAGACTTCTCCTTTGAAATTAGATCAGATATTTCTCATATCTTCTCCAATAGGCATTGGGAGCTATGGAAAAGGATGGAGGAATTCAGGAAATTGGACGGGAAGGATCAGCTCAGCTGAAATTCCCAGCAACTTTGAAAGTGATGTTTAACAATAAGATGTATAATTTGAAAGACCATGAAGAAGCAGATGATTTGTTGGAGAAGCTCAGGTCCAGTCATGTTTGAGATTGAGTGAGGGGTCTTCCCCCTTATTACCTGTGTCTTTTTTCTCTTTCTTTCCTTGTTTTCTCCTCCTTTGCTAAGGGTTTAGATTAGATATGCCTTATTAGGTACGCCTCATCCCTTATTTTGTTCTGTTTTTATCTTTGTTTCTCTCTTTTTGCCCATTATCCTCTTCTCCTTTTTCCTAAAATAGCACCTGTAGTCCTGGCATGCACCAAATGGCTTTAATAGCCAGCCAGAAGTTGGGGAGGGTTGTCCAGGGAGGTTGGGAGGCACGTACTGGTTGGGGGGAGCACAAGGTGGGAAGCATGGAGGGGAAAATAAAAAATTAAAAAGTCCTCCAGGCATAGAGAGCTCCAAGTTGGTGTAATAGGTAGCTTTGAATCCAGAGGTAGAATTAGTAATGGGGATGGATACTAAGGAAGTTCAAGTTTTATCATGGAATGTCAACGGACTCCAAGTAAGATCTAGGAGGGAAAAGATCTTTCAAAATGTAAGAAATGCCCCAGCCCAAACAGGTATCTTACACGAGGCACACCTGTGAATGTTTAAATAGTTGTACGGGACAGAGATGAGTATAGCAGCTCATTTATATGGACCAGGTAGGCCCCACAAAAGGAGTGGTTATCCTTATTAAAAGGAAGATCGAAGCCTTTATATTATCCTACAAGGCTGATAGAAAGAAAAGGTGGGTTATTGCAAAAGCTAAAATCTTCAACAGTTTGTATACGTTGGTAGGCTATCATGGTCCTAAAGTAAACAATATTGAGCACATTAAAAAGTGATGCACTGAGTTGCTAGATGCACCCCAATCAATCATAATGTCAGCTGACTTTGATGTAGTAATGAGTGATCTATTAGATAAGTCAAGCAATAACAGATCATGCCTCTGCTCCAAATCTCAGTTATATATTAGATCCTTATTGAAACAGCTGTGGCTGTCTGACATTTGAAGAGAAAAGAGGGGCTGGGAATGGGGATATACTTCTCATAATAAGAAACATAGACATTGGTCAAGGATAGACTTCTTTCTTGTGGACCAAGCTCTTAAGGCCAAAGTACAGAAGGTCCAACACTTGGCCGCCTAGCTGTCTGACCATGCAGCAGTGGTCTTAGAGTTGAGGGTCAAAACTGGAAAAGTACTTGAAGATGGACACTAGACCGCTCATTACTGAAAGATCCGGAAGTGGTGAATACCTCGAGAGCTAGGGCTGTGGAGTTTTCTTAGAATAATATTAACTCTACAATGCTACACGTAGTATGGGACTCCTTTAAGGCCTATAAAGGAGGGCAATTGACCAGCCTTTCAGCTCAAAATAATAGAGAACGTAGGAAGGCAGTTGTGGAGGGAGAACAAGAGTTGGCATTTCTAGAAAAATGACTTGGAGGTCAACAGGATCCGAGAGAGATTATTGAGACCCTGCTGAAGGAGATTCATCAGCGGAAGATTATTATTATTATCATTATTATTATTATTATTAACCGGTTCTGTGCCTTGGACAAGATGATCTCGTCCAAGGCTACAGTTCCCCTGTGCCTTGGACGAGATCATCTCGTCCTAGGCACAGGGGAACTTGGGGGAGCACTAGCGCGCCCCCCCGTGCACCCCCCTTTCCCCCCCAGGTGGGGATGGAAGGGGAAGACCTGCCCCTTCCACCCCCGCCCCCCCCCACGGCAATCCGATGACGTCAGCTCGCGCACGGCGCGCTGACGTCATCTAGTGTTGCCGGGCGCGCTGGAAGCCATTTGCTTCCAGCGCGTCTTCGGAGGAGGACTTGAAAGGTGAGTCCTCTCCGTTGTTGGGGGGCGGGGGGTGGTGAAAACAGACACAGTGGGAAAGGAAAGTGTTTTTCCTTTCCCCCTGTGTCTGTTTTCACAAGATTCCTGCTCCACGATCGCGGGCAGGGCCCGCGATCGTGGAGCAGGAATCTCCACTAGCCACCAGGGATTTTCTTTTTTGGTAATTTTGGGGGCGACCCCTTGGGCAAGGGGGGCCCCCCCGGGGGCTATTTTTATTTGTATTTCGCTCCCCCTGGGGGCAGATCCGCCGATTTTTCGGCGGATCTGCCCCCGGGGGGGGGGGGCGATAACCCCTAGACACCAGGGATATGTTTATTTATGTGTGTTTTGGGGGCAACCCCTTGGGCAAGGGTCGCCAATTTATTTTTGTATTTCGCCCCCCCCCCCCCTTGGGGGCAGATCCGCCGATTTTTTGGCGGATCTGCCCCCAGGGGGGAGCGAAAACCACTAGACACCAGGGATATGTTTATTTATGTGTATTTTGGGGGCGACCCCTTGGGCAAGGGTCCCCCCCCGGGGCCATTTTTATTTTTATTTTGCCCCCCCCCCGGGGGCAGATCCGCAGATTTTTGGACTGATCTGCCCCCAGGGGGGGGGGGGCGAAAATCACTAGACACCAGGGATTTTGCTTTTATTGTTTATTTTGGGGGCAACTCCTTGGGCAAGGGTCGCTCCCCTGGGGAGCTTTTTTTTTTTCTGTTTCGGCCCCCCCGATGGCAGACCAGCCATTTTTTGGACGATCTGGCCCTGGGGGGGGTGGAAGCACACTAGGCGCCAGGGATTGTGTTGTGTGTGTGGTGTGTGTTTGGGGGCACCCCTTGGGCAACGGTCGCCCCCCTAAGGTGGGGAAAATTTGTATTGGCCATCTCTGCCCGTAATTTTGTAGGCCCATCTGCCCCCAAGGAGGGCAGAAACCACCAATACGGCAGGGATTTTTTTGTTTTGTTTTGTGTTGTGCTGGGGGTGCCCCCTTTGGGAAGGGTCGCCCCCTGAAAGGGGGCACAGAGGTGTTGCCCATTTCTGCCCCCCTTGGGGGCAGATTGGCCAATTTCTTTACGCCCATCTACCCCGAGGGGGGCAGGATCCACTTAGGTACCAGGGACAACTTCTAAGTTCTTGGTGGTGGGGTGTTTGTCAACTGGCAAAGTATTTGTATTTGTGATTATAACAATTTATTTCTTCTTTTTCTTCTAGTTCAATGCTTTTGCTTCCTTTGCTGTGGATCTTTGCGGTTTTGGCAGTAGTTGTCCTGTGGTTTGCATAGTTGCATGTTTTAGGTAAGTGAAAGCAATTTACTCCAAAGGAGTATTGTTGACATGTTTGTAGGTGGTGTGCTAAATGCAGTATTGTGTGTTTGACATTGTCCTTAGATTTGAGCACAGTGATGTTTGTGTTGTCATATGTCTAATTTGCTTTATTCTTTTTTCTTTTTAGTGGGATATCATTGGTGATTGCTGTCTGTGCAGAGTAGTTGCTTGGTGAGTAGCTATTTCAGGCAACTGAGTGGTATAGTTTTTTGTAGCACATAACTCTTTGTGATAAAGCTACACTTTGTTTATTACTTATTTTAGTGCTAGTTGTTGTTGGCAATCCATTTGTTGTTAGGATCATGGCTAGCCGCAAAGTGACCGCTCAGCAGGTTGTTCGCATGCTCTTTGAGTCGTCTTCAGACCATGATTACGACACTGACTCTGCATCTGAGGCAGAGGAGGAAGCAGGAGATTCTGGAAGTGAGTTTTCTGTCCGAGAGTATTCTTCTGATGAGGAAGCTGAAGATGAAGGAGGACATTGATGTGCCAAGAGTGCAGCAGCCTGGGGCTGCAGGGTTTCCCATTGGAAGACCTGACACCTGGATTGCCCCAAACATGGAGCAGCCACAGTTACCTGCATTTACTGGTCTCCCAGGGTGTAGAGTTAATACGGAAAACTTTCTGCCTGTCCATTTCTTTCACTTGTTTATGGACGATGTATTTTTGGAAGAGATTGTGGAGCAGACAAATGTGTATGCAGAGCAATATTTGCAGGACAACGCTGCCAGACTTAAGCCTCAGTCTAGAGCTACTCATTGGGTTCCCACATATCTGGAAGAGATGAAAAGGTTTTTAGGTTTGTCTTTTTTGATGGGGTTGATCAGGAAGCCGTCACTGGCTTCTTATTGGTCTACTAGTCCCTTGATGGCAACTGCTATATTTCCTGCAACTATGACACGTAATCGGTATTTGCTTCTTCTTCGTATGCTGCATTTTTTAGACAATGCTTTAGCCTTGCCACGAGATCACCCTGATTGTGACCGCCTTTCTAAGATTAGGCCTGTCCTTGATCATTTTGTGGATCGGTTTTCAGAGGTCTATGTTCCAGGCAAAGAGATAAGTGTGGACGAGTCTTTGGTCCTTTTCAAGGGGCGTTTAGTTTTTAAGCAGTACATTCCTAGTAAGAGGGCACGGTATGGGATTAAATTGTATCTGCTGTCAGAAAGCAGTACAGGATATGTGTATAATTTCTGGGTCTACACTGGTAGGGATTCCAGTATTGACCCTCCTGGTTGTCCGGCCACTTTTGGAGTTAGCGAAAAAAATAGTGTGGGAACTTGCTAGACGGCTGTTTAACAAAGGTCACCATTTGTACGTAGATCATTTCTACACTGGAGTGCAGTTGTTCAAGGAGTTGTTTAGGGTGGACACTGTTGCTTGTGGCACAATCCCTTCTAACCATAAAGGCTATCCAAGGGAGCTTGTCTGCAAAAAACTTGAGAGGGGACAGTGCAGTGCCTTGCGGAATAATGAGCTGCTAGCTCTGAAATTTTCAGACAGGAGGGATGTGTACATGCTATCGACCATCCATGATGAGAGTACTTCCCCTGTGGCTGTTTGGGGTCAGGATGCGGAAGTGCGCAAACCTGCGTGCATTTTGGACTACAATAGGCACATGGGTGGTGTTGATAGAGTAGATCAGAGGTTAGAACCTTACACTGCTCTTCGTAAGTCATATGTGTGGTATAAAAAGTTGGCCTTACATTTATTTCATTTGGCAACTTTTAATGCCTTTATTGTATACAAGGATTGTTCACCCGAGTCAAGGATGACATTTGTTAAATTTCAGGAGTCGGTGATAGAAAGCCTTATTGTGTTGGAACCGGCAAGAGTTCCTAGAGTAGAAGTGGTGGAGGATGTGGCTAGATTGAAAGATCGGCACTTTCCAGATCACATTCCTCCCACTCCCAAAAAAGACATGCCCACAAAGAAATGTAGAGTATGTGCCCGGAGATCAATCCGGAGGGAGAGCCGGATGTACTGCCCCGAATGCCCTTCAAAGCCTGGGCTGTGTGTGCCCAGCTGTTTTAGAAGTTACCACACAAGGAAAAACTTTTGGGAAATACCGTGAGCGTAAGCTGTCTGTTTTATATTTTCATATGTTTCACGGTTGGCATCTGTCGTGTATTTAGTTAGAGCTTTTGTGTTTGTAGTTTTGTGCTTATTTTATAATTAGTAGTTTCTTTGTTGTTTATAAATTTTAAAAAAGTGATTGCGGTGTGCGTGGGGTGGAGCTTGGCTGGCGATGTGCGTGGGGTGGCGCATGGCTGGCGATGTGCTTGGGGTCGCTTGGCTGGCGGTGTGCTTGGGGTGGCGCTTGGCTGGCGGTGTGCTTGGGGTGGCGCTTGGCTGTCGGTGTGCGGGGGTGGCGCTTGGCTGGCGGTGTGCGTGGGGTGGCGCTTGGCTGGCGGTGCCAGCCAAACGGCAGTCCACACTCCCATCAGCTGGTGTGATTCTTGTATCAGGCATGTGGGCGTATGTAAGTGATGGGCCCTTGAGTGGCGCGGTCTGTCGATGTGAGTGTTGTAATGTGCTGGGCCCGTGGCTGGCGGTGTGAATGGTCTTGTGCGTGTCATGTCTGAAAGGTGTGTGAATGGACTGTAAAGCGGTTGGTGCCTTGTCGCGGCTTTACAGCTCACGAGCTGTGAGTCATTGGTTCACTTTTTTGCCTTTCAGTTATTAGCAGTGCATTTCATTTTTGTGAAATCTCTTGTTAATAAAATTTGATCCACTGAACCATCACTCACCCTCGTGCCAAATCCAACCAGTATGTGTTGTAAAAAATGACAAAACCTGCTCCGCTGTAATCAGGCGTCGCAGCACACCTGTGACACGCTAGGTGCCTCGGGTGGGACCCCGATGATGAAGCATGCCACCAACTTGGTTGGTGGGTGAGGGGTCTTCTTCACATAACCTAAGTGTGTTTCTTTTCACAATTTTAGTGTTTGGCACATCACGGACGTATGTGCACACATCAAAGTGATATATTCCAAAAATACCTGTGTTTGGGGGGGAGGGCCCACCTATGTTTTTGGTCCTGGGTGCGGCCTTCATGTAGGGAAACCTACAAAACCCAGAAACTTTTTAAAACTAGGTACCCCAAGGAGTCCAGGGAGGTGTGGCTTGCGTGGCTCCCCCAACATTTTCTTACCCAGACTCCTCTCTAAACCTCAAAATGTGCATAAAAAAGCATATTTTCCTGATTTTTCTTAGTAGGATCACCGCTCCAGCACAAAATTCCTACTCCCCAGTTTTCCCCTCAGTCTCCCAAGTAAAATGACACCTCACTTATGTGGGTCCCCAAAGCAGAGTCCGTCTAAAGATGTATAAAAGAATATGCCCTTATAAACTTGCTGTGCTATCCCTTCTATCCCTTCAGGTTTTGGGCCTTATTCTGTTGCAGGCACCTGGCCCACCCACACAATTTTGGATGTGTCCACGTTGCGCTTTGGGGTGTTTCCTATTGCGGGCGCTAGGCCTTCCCACGCAAGTGAGGTATCATTTTTATCGGGAGACTTGGGGGAACGCTGGGTGGAAGGAAATTTGTGGCTCCTCTCAGATTCCAGAACTTTCTGCCACAGAAATGTGAGGAACATGTGTTTTTTTAGCCAAATTTTGAGGTTTGCAAAGGATTCTGGGTAACAGAACCTGGTCTGAGCCCCGCAAGTCACCCTATCTTGGATTCCCCTAGGTCTCTAGTTTTCAGAAATGCACAGGTTTGGTAGGTTTCCCTAGGTGCCGGCTGAGCTAGAGGCCAAAATCTACAGATAGGCACTTCGCAAAAAACACCTCTGTTTTCTTCCAAAATTTTGGATGTGTCCACGTTGCTCTTTGGGGTGTTTCCTGTCGCCGGCGCTAGGCCTACCCACACAAGTGAGGTATCATTTTTATCGGGAGACTTGTGGGAACGCTGGGTGGAAGGAAATTTGTGGCTCCTCTCAGATTCCAGAACTTTCTGCCACAGAAATGTGAGGAACATGTGTTTTTTTAGCCAAATTTTGAGGTTTGCAAAGGATTCTGGGTAACAGAACCTAGTCCGAGCCCCGCAAGTCACCCCTACTTGGATTCCCCTAGGTCTCTAGTTTTCAGAAATGCACAGGTTTGGTAGGTTTCCCTAGGTGCCGGCTGAGCTAGAGGCCAAAATCTACAGGTAGGCACTTCGCAAAAAACACCTCTGTTTTCTTCCAAAATTTTGGATGTGTCCACGTTGTGCTTTGGGGTGTTTCCTGTCGCGGGCGCTAGGCCTACCCACACAAGTGAGGTATCATTTTTATCGGGAGACTTGGGGGAACGCTGGGTGGAAGGAAATTTGTGGCTCCTCTCAGATTCCAGAATTTCTGCCACAGAAATGTGAGGAACATGTGTTTTTTTAGCCAAATTTTGAGGTTTGCAAAGGATTCTGGGTAACAGAACCTGGTCCGAGCCCCGCAAGTCACCCCATCTTGGATTCCCCTAGGTCTCTAGTTTTCAGAAATGCACAGGTTTGGTAGGTTTCCCTAGGTGCCGGCTGAGCTAGAGGCCAAAATCTACCGGTAGGCACTTCGCAAAAAACACCTCTGTTTTCTTCCAAAATTTTTTATGTGTCCACGTTGCGCTTTGGGGTATTTCCTGTCGCGGGCGCTAGGCCTACCCACACAAGTGAGGTATCATTTTTATCGGGAGACTTGAGGGAACGCTGGGTGGAAGGAAATTTGTGGCTCCTCTCAGATTCCAGAACTTTCTGCCACAGAAATGTGAGGAACATGTGTTTTTTTAGCCAAATTTTGAGGTTTGCAAAGGATTCTGGGTAACAGAACCTGGTCAGAGCCCCGCAAGTCACCCCTCCTTCGATTCCCCTAGGTCTCTAGTTTTCAGAAATGCACAGGTTTGGTAGGTTTCCCTAGGTGCCGGCTGAGCTAGAGGCCAAAATCTGCAGGTAGGCACTTCGCAAAAAACACCTCTGTTTTCTTTCAAAAAAATGGGATGTGTCCACGTTGCGTTTTGGGGAGTTTCCTGTCGCGGGCGCTAGGCCTACCCACACAAGTGAGGTATCATTTTTATCGGGAGACTTGGGGGAACATAGATTAGCAAAACAAGTGCTATTGCCCCTTGTCTTTCTCTACATTTTTTCCTTCCAAATATAGGAGAGTGTGTAAAAAAGACATCTATTTGTGAAATTCCCTATAATTCACATGCTAGTATGGTCACCCCGGAATTCAGAGATGTGCAAATAACCACTGCTCCTCAGCACCTTGTCTTGTGCCCTTTTTGGAAATGCAAAGGTTTTCTTGATAGCAATTTTTTACTCTTTATATTTCAGCAAATGAATTGCTGTATACCCGGTATAGAATGAAAACGCACTGCAGGGTGCAGCTCATTTATTAGCTCTGGGTTCCTCGGGTTCTTGATGAACCTACAAGCCCTATATATCCCCGCAACCAGAGGAGTCCAGCAGACGTAACTGTATATTGCTTTCCATAATCTGACATTGCAGGGAAAAGTTACAGAGTAAAACGTAGAGAAAAATTGATGGTTTTTTCACCTCAATTTCAATATTTTTCTTTTTCAGCTGTTATTTTCTGTAGGAAACCCTTGTAGGATCTACACAAATGACCCCTTGCTGAATTCAGAATTTTGTCTACTTTTCAGAAATGGTTAGGTTTCTGGGATCCAGCATTGGTTTCATGCCCATTCCTGTCACTGACTGGAAGGAGGCTTAAAGAACATAAAATTGCAAAAATGGGGTATGCCCCAGTAAAATGCCAAAATTGTGTTGAAAAATTGGGTTTTCTGATTCAAGTCTGCCTGTTCCTGAAAGCTAGGAAGCTGCTGAGTTTAGCACTGCAAACCCTTTGTTGATGCCATTTTCAGGGGGAAATCCACAAGCCTTCTTCTGCAGCCACTTTTTCCATTTATTTTTAAAAAAAACGAAATTTTCACTGTATTTTGGCCAATTTCTTGGCCTCCTTCAAGGGAACCCACAAAGTCTGGGTACCTCTAGAATCCCTAGGATGTTGGAAAAAAAGGACGAAAATTTGGCTTGGTTAGCTTATGTGTACAAAAAGTTATGAGGGCCTAAGCGCGAACTGCCTCAAATAGGCAAAAAAAGGCCTGGCACAGGAGGGGGAAAAGGCCTGGCAGCGAAGGGGCTAATATTATTATTATTATTATTATTATTGGAACAGTGGTGGAAACTAGGGTAAGGGCTGGATGGGAGGTAAGTAAGTTAGCGCTCTTTGAGCATGGTGAAAGTGCAGGGAAGTTACTGGCCTGGAAGATCTAGCTAGACTTAGTAAGAAATGAAGTGAGAGAGGTAAAATGTAAAATCACTGGGAAAAGATTGGAGGAAATGACGGAGGTGCAGCAGGCCTTCTTAGACTTTTTTAGGACCTTGTATGCAAAGGATTCGACAAAGGCGCAAGTGAACAATTGGCTGGAAGGGCTGGCAATGCCAAGATTGACAGAGGAGGAGAAGGAAGATTTACCTTGGAAGAACTACGGCAGATAGTTGGTAGGTGTAAGAGAATAAAGGCAGAAGATCCTAATAGGTTGCCAAATGAGTTTTATCAGATTCTGGAAGAGATAATTAGCCCAGTTCTGACCCAGCTTTTTTGTGAGGATTTTCCAAGAAGGTGCTTCTCTCCAAAAAAACCTGGGAAGAGGCTGTGATAATGCTGATTTTGAAACCAGTTAAAGACCCTTTGATGTGTGAATAATATAGGTCTATCTCTTTGATGATTATAAACTCTTTGCAAGCATTTTGGCAAAGAAGTTGAGTAATGTCGTAGGAAGCCTGATAGCAGAATAACAGCTATTGTATCTTTGTCTTTTCATTTTTGTACTTCTATAGGTCTGCGTGTGTAAGATTTGATCTGTTGTTACAAACCATTTCCCTTATCTGACCCAAAAGGCTCTTCTGTGTTCAGCTGTCATATAATATCTTTTCACAGCACCAGCCTTGAGGTTAAATCTTGTCATTACATCTAGAGTCTGTGGGGCATATTTATACTCTGTTTGCGCCGGAATTGCGTTGTTTTTTTTAACGCAATTCCGACGCAAAACTAACTCCATATTTATACTTTGGCGTTAGACGCGTCTAGCGCCAAAGTCCATGGAGTTTGCGTCATTTTTTTGCGTGGACACCTACTTTGCGTTAATGATATGCAAGGTAGGCGTTCCCGTCTAAAAAATTGACTCAGAGGCATGTGCGCCGTATTTACACTCCCGGGCAAAATTCACGCCCGGGAGTGGGCGGGTCAAAAAAAATGACGTACGGCTGCTTTTGCGCCGTTTTTTAGCGCCTAGACAAGGCAGGCGTTAAGGGACCTGTGGGCTCGGAAGGAGCCCAGAGGTGCCCTCCCATGCCCCCAGGGACACCCCCTGTCACCTTTGCCCACCCCAGGAGGACACCCAAGGCTGGAGGGACCCATCCCAGGGACATTAAGGTAAGTTCCGGTAAGTATTTTTTTTAATTTTTTTTGTGGCATGGGGGGCCTGATTTGTGCCCCCCTACATGCCACTATGCCCAATGACCATGCCCAGGGGACAGAAGTCCCCTGGGCATGGCCATTGGGCAAGGAGACATGACTCCTGTCTTTGCTAAGACAGGAGTCATTTCTATGGGGGTTGGGAGTCTAAATAAATGGCGCAAATCGGGTTGAGGCGAAAAATTTGCCTCAGCCTGACTTGCCCCATTTTTTGGCGCCCAAGCTCCATATCCCCCTACGCCGGCGCTGCCTGGTGTACGTCGTTTTTTTCCACGCACACCAGGCAGCGCCGGCGGCTAACGCCGGCTAACGTCATTGATTAAATACAGCGCCCGCATGGCGCTTCAGAATGGCGTTAGCCGGCGCTAATTTTTTTTACGCAAAAAGTATAAATATGGCCCTGTGTGTCTTTGTTGACTGATATCTCTATCACTTGATCAGATTTTTTCACAGCATGTAATGTCATTTCGGCAAAGCAGGCAGGAAGATATCTAGTGTACTTCATCCTGTCATATGTAAAACACCATAGGATCATAGAGCGCATGGCGGTAAGATGTAAATGCCAGGTTCCCTTTCGAGCAGGGTGCAGCAGATCGAGCAAGACATTTTCAACAATATCCACATAAAAAGTCCTAAATGCAGCAAGATCTCCATTGTCATTACGAAAATGTTCCAGGCATACATCCTAAAGCTGTTTTACTTCGGCAAAGGCAGCATTCTGCAAGCAGTCATCTAATCTCTGTTGACATAGGTCTTTTGCAAGTCAGTAAAATCCTTAATGAAGGAGTAGACTACCTGGATGTTTTCTTTGTAATTCTTCTCCACTTAGGGGATAGATTCCAACCAAGCCAGTCTCAACATAGCTTCATGCATGCACTTGTGTACTCAAAGTGCACATATTACTTTCTAGTACTGATGATATTGATCCTTCTGCTATCATGTCTGCTTCAACGCAAAGGTCACGAAGGCCACCATCTTGAAAGCATTTTCTAAGTATGGACATGGCTTTCAAATGGTGTGATGGGTGCAAGCTCGAAGACTGATTCTGTCGTACATTGCTTTATGCTTCCACACAATCTCAGTAGCTTTGTGTAGAGAGCTTGATCCATGACCACTACAATTTTTGCCAAAAGCAGTGATTCCAGTATCAACTCCGACTGTTTCACAATTTCAGAAACAGTTTTCAACACAGTTGCAGGGGCATTAAGGGAGGCAAGTAGCCAAAGGAATCAGATGATATGCTAACTAGACCTCTACTACTGATGTTAAACCCTGTTGTTCAACTTGGTATTCAACTTGGTATTATCTGTGCGAGGCTCGCTTCTTGTCTTGTAACAACCCTGATTATGTTCTTATTTTGTGCAAGTTTCAACATGGCAACACATTCCGGCATGACTTTGGTACTGGTCATCAATGGCTGAGGTCTAACTTGTTTACCAGAAACATACATGAACAATTCTTCTGTATGTGAGATGGTCAATGTTCTTTGCTTTTGTTTCTCAATGCTTGGGAAATGCTTCATAAGGTTGTGGTACAAACAACGTGGGCTGCACAGCTATACCGTTGACTTGATATGTTGTCCCCTTACCACTAAGAGTCTCTTTCACCCTATCAATGTTATCCTATGCTAAGTTAGTGAAGACATGAGGCTGAATGTTGGCTGGAAGTACAATTTACTCAATTATGGTAGCGGCAAGTTTCTCAAGACACAAAGTGGTATCATTTGCTTACAGTTGTGTGAGTATGAAATCCCATGAACAATTCTGTTTAGAGTGCAAATGATTTTAACATTGCCTGTCAGCATTTTTATGGCCTAATGGAGCATCAATTGCTTGGGGGCTTTCTGCTGACCATTTGTGACTGCCTATATAATGTCCTGACTGAATGATTGCATAAGTAAGACAACCCTTTGGGAAGGCTTTGTGTTTTCTGGCTCTCCAGTCAGAAGTTCTAATAGGAACTGTTTAAGGTAATCAGGCAGTGTAAATGAATCTTTATCAATGCCTGATGGATGATATGGCCATGGTATTGATGTCAAGTTTGTTTTAATCATTGTTCTTATGTGAGATGATGTTTGATCAATGGTCTGTTGCCTTAACCTTTAAAACTGATAATTCTCTTTTCAAACTCTGGATTTTCCACTACAGTGTCCTGTAGCATGACTCTATCAGGTTGGGCCAATAATTTTCCGTGGTTGTCTGGGAATATGTGGAGGCTGTCACTGAACTCAGAGTCCAGTTTTTTTCTAATTTGCTTCTGGGCTCATTTGTCAATTCCCTATATTCCTCTGCATGTCATGAGGGTTTCAAGTCTTTCAGTGAGAGTCATCACACATATTACCACTTTGTTAGGAATAATCACAGTTCTAATGCAGTGAAATAATTAATCATATGCTTCCTCTCTCTTATTTTTATAATGATCATCGATTCAAATGCGAGATGCATGATCTTCCTCCTTTGCTTTAACCCTTGTATAGTTCCTATAACTAGATGCTTCTTCAGTCACTATGTCCCTACCTCAAGCTGCTAAGATCTTTGAATCACAAATAATGGATGCACGCTCTTGTAGCCTTTTGTCAACTCTAAGCTCCTTGGCCTTGATTAATTTTACACCTTGATATTCCCTTGTAACATTTTATCTTTCCACACCAAAAAATTCTTCAGCATACTCGTTTGCCTTTAATGATGTTCTTCTGTTTAAGCGTTTACTCATGCACTAACTCGTTCCAGCATTATCACTTGCTTCAGCTTTTCGGTTATTAGTCTATAAATCTCTCTTCATGGTAAACAGACTCCTGCGCTTCCTGCTGTAAAATACTTGAGGAATGGTGTTGCTTTCTACATTTCTAACAGTGGAATGTGATTCCTTACTTGAGCTGCAGAAGTTTTCCATGATGAGCAGTCCTGCGGGCTTGTCAGAGCAACTCTATATTGGACATTTGATCATAAATGAATTATACACTGGGGATGAGAGGGACAGAATCTGCTTGTTTCTGTCTTCTTCATGATGCTGCATGGTCATTCACTACTAGCTCTGAAAAAATAAATACATTAAAAAAATTATAAATTTGACTGGGTGTACTGAATATAGTCATAATTTCTATAGTAGTAATTATCAATTTATCTAATCACATTTACTGTAATAGCAAATTTTAATAATAAAAATTTGCAATAAAAAAAATTATGAAACAATTTCCATTTACATCAAGGTATCTTGAGAGTAGAGTGGCAACCCACAGAAGGCAAAGAGTTATGACTTGCTGTGACATATTTCCCATCTCTAGGCATCCATACCTTGTCAATAAATCATAATAAAACTCATCCCCCTAAGTGGGACCGACAGATAACATGGTTGGCTCAAGGTTATAGGGCCTGTGATGTGAAGGCCTGTGTTGAGAATGCGTTGTGCAGCCAAATTGATGGGTCGGTTCTGATGAGAGGTGAAGCTGAGATTCAGAGCTTTGGAGTCATAGTCAAGGCTGCCTTTGATGAGGGATGTAAGGTCCTAATCCAGGGAAGCATCACGCATTGTTGGTTTCAAATGTGATGCGTTGAACTCAAGATGTGAGAAGGGGCAGCAAAGAAAATCTTCTGCTCTGGTTCCAATCCACACAGCAGTGCCAATGCATCTGTTCTGCTTGGGAATGCACCAATCAGCTGAGCTGATGCATCAGTTCCATTGGGAAGCACCTGAGGCCCCACTTCCAAGGGTTCAGGACTGGGATGGCACCACTTTGCAGGGTACACTCACAGTTGGTAGAGTCCTGCGTGTTGGAAGTCATTTGTGTCCCTGAGGCTTCAGATCAGAAGGCCAGTTAACTAGTCCATAAAGTCACACTGGGTTCTGGTTTGGAGAAATGCAGTTCCAGTCCTTGTCACTCCCAGGCAACAGGGCAGCAGGCAACAGGTCAGCACAGCAAAGCAAGAGTCCAGCATAATCAAGTACAGCAGAGTGGCAGTCCTTCAGTAGCATGGCAATCCTTCTTCCTGGCTGACAAGACCATTTCCACTCACCTGACTTCCAGGTTCTGCGGGTATGAAGAGAATAAAACCCTCACCCCTAAACACTATCCTCTCATATCTGAACTGAATAGGGAACAAGCGAATAGTCTCTGGGGGAAAGGCATAGGGAACAGGGATTTGGGAAGGGAACAGAAACAAAAACACTGGTTCAATAAGGAGCGTCACTGTTTTTAATTCTTTTAAATAAAAATATTTTTATTAACAGTTTGCTGTTATACAAATACAGAATAATTTGGCGTGGCAGTTGAGATTACACATGTAGTTCAAGGTATTACATATTTGGTCAAATATCATGTATTTTCTTTTACACCACTTTGAATTGCTTATTGTCTAATTCTGAAGCCTCATATATTTGCCTGTGCACCACCTGAGAGCTATGCCATCGATCTGATTGTTATACATCTAGAATAGTCTTTAACTAAACTTAAACAGGTTAATGGTGTGATGGACCTTGTGTGGGCAGGTGGTTCCATTATCCGGATTCAACCTCCTCTCCATTACATTCATGCTATTCATCCCTATTTTAATCCCAAGACGGTAACTCCCTCAAATAATGCCCTTCTCCTCTAACCCCACTCGGTCATTTCTGTGCCCTCGGCCGTACATTCCATGTCTGTTTTCGTTTCCCTTCTAGTGTCTTCTAGGTTCTGAACCCTGGATTTATCCTTCCCTACCCCATGATTTGTGTCATTGCCGGTCTCTATCGTGGGTCTTTATTTTAATCTTTATGTCAGTCCGTCTGTGGCTGTGTACGTCCCCCTCAGCATCCCTTCCCACTTTGTCAGTATCTCCTCCCATTCTGGGGCGACAGGGGTCTGGCGGAGTCCACGCTCCTCCTCTCTCTTCAGTAGCTGCAGTTCTGCTCTGGCCCACTTCTCTACTTCCCGTCTCCATTCTGTCAGTGATGGGCATCTGGGGGATTTCCACCCCAAGGTGATCAGTCTCCGGTATAAAACCAGAGCGAGGTTCAGAAAATGACCCCTCACTTTCCCACGTGGGAGTCCGGTTCCAAGACCCAATAGGCACACCCTGGGAGATAGGGCCAAGTCCCTTTCAAGCAGTCTAGAGAGGTCCGTCAACACCCTGCCCCAGCCCTGACACACGTCTGGACAGCTCCACACCATGTGGTCAAAGTCTGCGTTCACATCACTGCACCTGGGGCATGCCCTGGGGACCCCCTGTACATTAAGGATAGACGTGTGGGGTGAGGTATGTCCTGTGCATGTAATTATATTGAGTATATCTCAGTCTCGTGTTTCTCTATACTTCCTTTGGGTACGCTAGTACTCTACTCCATTCTGAGTCTATTATTTCATTTTCCAAGGATCCCCCCCACCTCTCCCGTAAGGATTGCATTGGGTCAAGGGCTCCTTCCTGTTGGGCTCGATACAGTCTTGTGATGCAGTGTGCATCATCCCCCAATGTTAGGAGGGGGTGTAATATCTGATGGGTGGTGGGCTCTGCGTTCACTGTTTCCCAGTGTTCCCGCCGATTATGCGTTAACTTTTGATATAGAAGGAATTGTCCCGGATGGATTCCTCTGTCATTCACTAGATCAGTAAAGGGCCTCAACACCCCGTCCCGGAATAAGTCCCCTACCGTCTCTACTCCCGCCCTTTTCCAAATCCTGAGCCTTGTACCCATCAAGCCCTCCCCCTCTTGATCTAGTATTAGTGCAGTCAGGGGCAGGGCCGGAGAATAAGGGGATCCCACCCCCACTCGTCTTGCGCACTTCTTCCAGCAAAGAATGGCTACTTTCGTCATCAGACTGTCCACTTGGCGTGTCACCTTCTTATTAATCAATTGTGCTATGACTCGGTCCGTACCTTTATCTCCCACTGTAATCCATCTGTCCAGGCATCCCTTTCCAGCGGACCAACTGGCGATCCATTGTAGTTGGCATGACAGATAGTAGGCCTCAAAATCTGGAATCCCCAGGCCCCCTGTTAAAGTTGGTCTACACAGGGTCAGGAGTGCTGTACGTCTGCGGCCATCATCCCAGATAAGCTCCCTAAGTAGGGTATTTAACTCTCGAAACCACGCTGAGAGAATCGATAACGGTAGGTTGGCAAAATAATAGAGGAGGCGGGGAAGCATGATCATTTTAGATAAAGAAATTCTGGCCATGATGGATAGTTTTAATGAGCGCCAGAAACCTACTGAGGCTGTCAGGGAACGAAGTGCCCTTCCAATGTTTCCATCTCTCAGATCCCCAGTCTCGTGGTATACCTGTATACCCAGATACTTAAACGTGCGTGGAGCCCAAACTATATCCCCAGGGCAGGAGGAGGGTCGCCCATAAGATTGTGTTAGGGGAAAAACAAATGTCTTGTTCCTGTTGAGGCAGAGACCTGAGAGTGCACCAAAATGGTCCAGCGTCTTCAAGGCCCAAGGTAGACTCTCCATCACATAGGTATACAAGTATATCATCAGCATATAGTGAAATGATATGTTCTGATTGACCCCATCTTACTCTCTTGCCAGTGCCCTTGCTACACATTGCAACCGCCAGTGGCTCTATGGCCAGAGAAAATAAAAGCGGCGATAGCGGGCACCCCTGTCGTGTCCCCGATATATAGAGTAAGTATCCGATATCGTTTTGCCCGTTCTCACCGTCGCCAACGGTGACATATACAGTAAATCCACCCATTTTATCCAGCCTTCTCCCATTCCCATCTGCCGCATCACTGTTCTCAAATAGTCCCATCTAACCGAGTCAAATGCTTTCTCAAAATCTACTGCAAGCAGCACTCCCGCCCCGGACCTCTCTTCTTCGGGCATGTGCAAGATGGCGAACAAGCGCCTCAAGTTCAAAGAGGTGCTACGGTTCGGGACAAAGCCATTTTGATCAGTATGTACTAACCCAGTGATATGGCGTAGGAGTCTATTGGCTAAGGCTTTACTAAGGATTTTAAAATCATTATTTAACATCGATAGAGGTCGAAAGTCCATTACTGAGGCCTCTCCTGACTTCGTTTTGGGCAGAGGGACCACCAGTGCCTCCCTAAGTGAGTCCAGTAGCATTCCGCGTTGCAATGCCTATGTGTACATCTCCATCAACTGGGGGGCTAACAGTGCAGTATATTTTTTGTAAAAGTCCATGGGAAGTCCATCCGTCCCTGGGGTCTTACCAGAGGCCAGCTGTGCAATAGCCTCCTGTACCTCATCTACCGTCAGCGGGCCTCCTAAACTATCCTGTTCCTCAGGTGCTAGCGTGGTCAGAGGGAGTGGGTGCAAAAAATCATTGAGATCATCCGCTCTAAGCTCTCCCGGGGCCCCATAGAGGTGGGAGTAGTACTCTTTGAAGGCGTCATTTATGGGTCCAGGCATACACTGACGTTTCCCCCCCTTTGTCATATACAGTGGTGATGGGTCCACTGTCCCTTTCAGCCCTCACTAACCACACCAGCATTCTACCTGATCGGTCCTCCTCAGCCTGGAGTGATGCCAGATATTCCCGGAGACTGTGACAGCGAAGCTGCTCTTCCACCTGGGCATATGACTTTCGTGCCTGGGCATATCTTTCCTGTGCTATATCCCCGTTCTCGCCACCTCGTTCCCCTTCGTGTATTATCCTCTATAAACTATTCAGTTCGCGTTCTAGAGTGCGTCTCACTCTAACCGTCTGACCTAGGCAAAAACCTCTAGTTGTCACCTTGTGAGCCTCCCATTCCAAGGATCTTGAAGAGGCTGATCCCTTTTTGGTTTTAATATGGTCTGAGAGGTGTAGGCAAAGGGATTCTCTGTATGCCTGGTCCTCTAATGAGCCAGGGGTCAGTCTCCATGTCAGACAGGAGGCGGCCTATCCACTGTCGCTTTCCAAGTGACCAGTAGGGGGTTATGGTCCGATAATGTGCGAGCCAGGTATTCTGCACAGGTCATTCCCTGCGCAATATCTGCTGTACACACCACCCTATCTATTCAGGTATGTACTTGGTGAAGTCCCGAATAGAATGAATAATCCCTTTCAGTGGGGTGTTGGGCCCTCCATTTCCATTCTCTAAATTTTTCTGCCACTCTATTTGTCGCTGCCCCTGTAACCGGTGGAGAGGATCGGTCTAAGTCCACGTCTAATATTCCGTTAAAGTCTCCCCCGATTAAGATACCCCCGGTTTGTTGGCGTGTGAGATGACTCAACAATTGCGTTATAAAGGGGACCTGATCTTGATTAGGGGCGTAGACACTGCCCAGGACAATTGGAGTTCCATGAAGTCTCCCCTCCGCTATTACAAACCTACCCTCATGGTCTATGTCCTTAGATATGACTTCAAAGGGAACCCCAGCTCGTATCCAAATCAAGGAGCCCCTTGCATACGCTGAATAGCCAGTGGCAAACACCTGTCCTCTCCATCTACGTCTCAATCTGTCCACCTCTCCTGCGGTTAAGTGGGTCTCCTGTAGCATTGCCACCTGCACACCCCTTCTTTTAAAAAAATACAGTATTCTGTGACGTTTGGATGGGGACCCCATACCGCGTACATTCCATGTTAGTATATTATATTCTGCCATAGTGTTATCTTATTAGCATTCCAGGTTGCCCACCCCTGCCCTGGGTACAGTCTCCCCGTGTTACGGTATGTATACATAGATATTTCTCTCCACCCTGCCCATCGCACCTGCAAAAGTTGTAACTGTAAAACCCAACTCCCTAACCCCAGGGTGCCTCGCAAACAGTAGGTTGCCCAAAGAACTGTGCAACAGTGCAACATGTTCAACAGAGTATCTGAAATTCTCGCCAGTCTGATTGGTTGGACGAGAACTCGTGTGGGGGGACATATTCCAGAGGGGCCATGTGTGCATACTATTTACTTTGCCCCAGGGTCGTGGTATCACATCCGTTACACAAGTTCGTCTGATGTCTGGGGAGTCACCTTCGGAGCCCGCATCAAGGACTCCGAGCATCCTATGGAGGACCCGGCCGTGCCATATGAGTCTACCCCGGAGCCTCCAGGGAGGGATTCCTCTCTGCCCATGGACGCCACCGCCTCAAGGGCCGCTCGCTTTCCAATTCCTTCTGTGTCTGCGTTGGCATCCCACGTGAGCGGTCCCTGTTCCTCCGCCTTCCCAGGACTCTGCGCTTTCCAGGCTCTGTTATGTTAACTTTTTTGCTCTGGGCCGACTGGCCTCCGTGGGATTCAGACCATTCCCAGGCTTCCTCGGGGTTCTGGAAAAACAAAGATTTACCCTCGTGTGTCACTCTCAAACGAGCCGGGAAGAGGAGCGAATACTGGATTCCTTCCGCTCTGAGGGCCTTTTTGACTGCCATGTACGAGTTTCGCCTGATCTGGACCTCAAAGGTGAAATCTGGGAATAACGTCACCTCTCCGTTCTCAACTCTGAAGGGGCCTGCCTCCCTGGCCCTCTGGATTAGGGCATCCCTGTCTCTGTAATGCAGGACTCTGGCTATCACCGCTCTGGGTGGTCTGCCCGGAGGAAGGGATCTCGAGGGCACTCGGTGTGCTCGTTCAAGCGTAAAAAGCAGAATCAGGTTGTCTGCTGCTACAGACGTGCGCAACCAATTTTCCAGAAATGCCACCATATTCGTCCCTTCTGCTCCCTCCGGCAGGCCTACCACTCGGATATTATTCCTTTGGTTCCTCCCTTCTGCGTACTCAGCTCTCTGTTCCAGCCGCTTCACTCTGTCGTTGAGATTCTCCACCATAATTGTTGTGTCTCTTTGTTTAGGAGTGATATCCGCCAATGCAGTCTCTGCCTCTTTAACTCTGTCAGTTAATTTTTGATGGTCTTCCCTCAGAAGCCCCACCTCTACAGTCACTTGATTGATATTGTGCTGTAGCGTAGCTTTGGTATCTTCGATTGCCCCCAGGATCTTGTCCAGGGTATCCTGCACTCTAGCTTGCGAGAAGTTCAGAGCCTCCCCCTCTTTAGGATCAGTGTGTGTTGGACGGTCCATAGCTTTGGTCTTGTGCCGACTTTTGGATGACATCGAGCTTGCAGTGCTTCACTTCGGTGTTAACGGGAAGGTAAGCTGGACTGTTATATTGCACTCATTCACATAAGCTCAAAGGCTTATCTTGCGCCAATCAGTTGCATCCAGCAGCCCAATTCAGCTCTTCCACACAGTAGTATTGTGGTTCTCTTAGGGTGTTCCCCCTCTTTTACCTGGTTCTCTCACTCCTAGGGGCCTAGCAGCCCATTCTTATTATTGCCCTAAGCACGGGGTCCAGGTCTCTGCTGCTCTCCACTTCCAGGGTTTCCTTTATCGGGTGCAGTACACTACCCAGGGCAGCAGCGATTATTACAGGCCTTGGTAGGACTCACCCCCTCACTTCTGCTTTACATCCTTATGGGGAGCTGGGTTCACTCCCGGTGTCCAAGGTTCGTGCGTAGTATGGGATTATTCTACTCACCAAGGCGTTTCACTTACTTTCGGTTCTTGTTCCCCAGCGTCCCTTCCCTGTTGTGGGTGCTAAGTTTTCACCGACACCGCCGGCTGACCACGTGCTCCATCACACCCTCAGTTTTTACGGGCGCTTTATCCAATGCATTGCAACATGTTCTCTGCTAGGCCAACGCAGGACGGCCCCCACCGTCCACCATCAGTCCCGTGGGGCTATGCTCAGCACCTCTGTCCTTGTTGTCCATCGTTACTTCCTCGCCATGGGTGTCAGGCCTGCACCAACTCCGCCGATGGCCCCCACACTTCGTCGCGCCCTCGAGCGTCCCATCTGGCGCCCTGCAGCGTACCCTCCGCTAAACCGGGGCGAAACCGCCCTTCAACGTCCTCTGCAAGTCTCAGGGGGCGCATTTCGTGCTTCGCTCCTTGTTCCCCAGTGTTACTTCCTCATTGTGGGTGATGGGCCTGCATCGGCCCCGCCAGCGGATCGTGCTCTCCGCCACGTCCTCAGCGCACACGGGCACTTTATTCGGTGCACTGCTGTGTGTTCTCCGCCAAGCCGGTGGGAAGCCACCCTTCCACATCCTCTACAAGTCCCCTGGGGCCCTGCACCGTGCCTCGTTCCTCATTCCCAAGCGTTACTTCCTCGATGTGGATGCCGGGCCTGTGTCGGCATCACCAATGGCCCACTCACTCCATCGCGCCATTAGCACGCACAGGCGTACTGTAGTGTGTTCTCTATTAGGCCAAGTTGAGGCAACTCCTCAGTGTCCTCTACAGGTTCCCCGGGGCTATGCTCCGTACCTCAGTCCTTGCTCGCCAGCGTTGCTTCCTCACCGTGGGTGCCAGGCCCGCGCCAACACTGCCGGTGGACCGCGCATTCCGCTGCGCTCCCAGCGCACACCAGCGCTTTATCCGATGCACTGCAGCGTGTTCTCTGTCCGTCGGGCGGGAGACCACCCCTCAACGACCTCTACAATTCCCCTGGTGGTGCGCTCCGTACCTCGATCCTCGTTGTAGGCACTAGGTCGGCACCGACACCGCCTGCGGATCGCGCACTCCATTGCGCCCTCAGTGCACTCGGGCGCCTTGCCCAATGTGCTGTAGCGTGTCTTCTGCCAGGCCGAGTGGGGATCTTACTTCAACGTCCCCTACAAGCCCCCTGGGATTCTGTTCCATGCCTCGTTCCTCACTCCTCGGTGTTACTTCCTCGTTATGGGTGCCGGGCCCTCACCTGCCCTCATGGACCGTGCCCCCAGCGCACACGGGCACTTTATCCAATGCACTGCAGCGTGTTCTCTGCTAAGTCGGGGCGAGTCCGCCCTTCAATGTGCTCCTCTGGCAAGCGCCGAAGCCGCCGGGGGGACCGCGTGACTACGCGAGTCCCCGGTCTCGATCACGGCCGCAAGCCCGGCGGCCCCGGCTCCAGCGGGGACCCCAACGTTCCGGGATTAGACTCCACCTTGTTTCTCTGGACCACCGGTGCCTCCGGGTACCGACTCTACAAGTCGATGGTCCCCGAGAGTGGGCTATTTTCAAGGATTAATAGTAGGCCCCTCCGGAGCCACGTTCTTAAGCGTGCGCCATCTTGGCTTCTTGGCCACGCCCCCCAAAGGAGCGTCACTGTTGTTCTAAGAAAGTTGCCTCAGGGTTTGATGCAGGAATTTCTAAGACCAAAAACAAATCAAAAATAACAGAACTACAAATATCACAGAGTCTTTCAGCAACATAACAATAATTATTATCATTCGATTGAGTAATCACCGAGCCTTTCAGCAAAATCACAATAGTTTTTAGCACTTGAATGCTCAACTATTAAACACACTCTTGTAACTCACAACAAAATCGTTATCAAATCCAACTTATGAATTTGTCTTTTGTTATTTGTTTTCACACAATAGACTCGCTCCAAAAATAATCAGAATAAACATCTAATTTTACATACATATCGAGCGATGCTTTCAGGAGTTCACAACACTTATCTTCAACGCTGCCTTTAAAAATACTTCTCAAGCTGTCTTTGGAAAATAATCTTGTATCACGGTTTTCTAAGCATCGACAAATGTTTTTCATAATGCACCACTAGATCACTAACCTCGAGAAGGTTGAAAACAGGGGAACGAGAGGGGGATTATTCACAAACCAACTTCTCCTGGAATGTTTTTGATTGAGAGAGATGGAATACAGTTTGTAAATTCTCCAGTCGCTGCCAAAGTAATCCGCTCCAGAGAGGGATGCTCTGATGAAGCCTAGCACTGAAATGACAACTCCAGAAAGAATCTCGGAAACTCCATCTGAACCGGGAACACCTGCGAGTGAAGGAAGACTGGAAGCCAAGCACAGGAAACACCTTGGCAGTTCTATTTATATCCTGGTGATGAGTCATCAGACACATGCTGGTGATGAGTCATCAATCACTTCTGATGATTCATATGAAGGAATTCTGGTGATGAGTCATCAGACACATGCCGGTAATGAGTCATCACACACTTCTGATGATCCATATGAAGGAATTCGATGTCTCCATAAACCACTTGGCAGACAGTTCACAAATGGAACACTTGCTTTTATCAATATAAACAAACATGCAATGTAGTGTTCCTCACAAGTTACAGGGACGTGTTGTGCTGTAAACACATTCATGACATGTTTCTTTGTTCTTCATACATGCTGATTTATTTTGTGAGGGTGCAGCAAGAAGCGTGCATGTGTGAATGCGAGTCCTAGCACGGGCAGAATATCTACAGGTCCAGAGGTGTACTAAAGTTGGGGTCTGATGCTCTTGTTGTGAGGGAGACTTCAAAGATGTGCCTTCAAAGTGCATAGATGTTTTGGCCTCCTAGCTCTAGCTCCAGACTAACTACATAGGGTATGCAGCTCTTTGTGTGGGGACAGGACACAATATATTCAAGTGTAAGTAAGGCTGTGTCCAGTTCCTCCCTCCCATCCTTCTCAGGATAGCCCATCAAGTCACACCTAAGCTCTCAATGTGTGTGGTTGTCTAGGAGGAAAACACAAAGCCAAACTGCCCACTACAGCCAGTTGTGACCAGAGACAGGAACCAAATGGCTAAAGCAAGAAAATGCCAACTTTCTAAAAGTAGCGTTTTCAGAATAGCAAATTCAAAATAAGACCAGTGTAGTTTAGGCTTTTAAATTTATATTTTAGAGACACCAAACTTGAAGAGGTCATCTCTTCCCATTTGGAAATTATGCTTATAAAGTTTAATAAAGCAATTCCAATGTTAACATATAAGAGAAACAGGCCTTGCAGTGGTGTAAACCAAATGTAAGATATTTTCACCACCAGGTCATGTAAAACAAAAAAGTACATGTCCCACTTTTCAAATATATTGCAACCTGCTCCTTGGGCTGTCCAGTGCCTACCTTAGGGTTTTTTATATACATCAAAAAGGTAGGTTTCTGCCTGGCAAATACATTTATTTTGTCAGGTCAAAATGGCAGTTCAAAACTTCTCCTTGCAATGACAAGCTTCAGAATGTTTGAAAGGCTATATAAGTGGGTGGCACAATCAGTGCTTCAGGCCCACTAGTCACTAATGATGTACAGGCCCTGGACACATTTTGTGCACTTTACTAGGCACTTATAAGTACATTAAATATACCAATTGGGTACATGCCACTTTTACCATGTTTTAGGGAAAGATCATAAGCACTTTAGCACTGATTAGCAGTGGTAAAGTGTGCAGAATCCTAAGGCCAGGAAAAAAAAAGTTACCAAAAACAGGAGGTCTGAAAGCAAAACGTTAGGGGGGAAACCATGCCAAGGATGCCAGGTTTAAAAGGGTCTAGCTATAACACCTAAAAGCCCAGCACCTCTACTAGCAATCACACTAAGGACCCTATTACGATTTCGGCGGACGGAAAAGCCCATCTGCCAAAATCCCTATCAGGAGGTTGCTGCCATTGTGGCTGCCTCCCCACCATGCCCATTATGAGTTTCCCACTGGGTCAGCAGACGGAAACCTCAGTTTCCACCCACTGGCCAGGCAGGAACAGCCTACAGCATTGTGCATGGCTCGTAATCGAGTGAGCGGCAATGCTGTAGTGCGCAGGGTGCACCAGCACCCTCGCAATGTTCACTGTCTGCAAAGCAGACAGTGAACATTGTGACGGTGCTGGCCAGGAGGGCCCCTGCACTGCCTATGCCAAATGCCAAATTTGTGGGCAGTGCAGGGCACCCTCCGGGGCCCCTTGCACCTGTTCTCTGGCAGCTTTTTCAAAGCAGTGCTACTGCCATGAAATCGCTAGTGGAGAACAAAGTCGTAATCCCCAGGGCAGTGCTGCCCTCACGGAAAAAGGACCGCCAGGACAGACAAACTACAGGGACGACTAAACCTGGTGGTGCGCAACCACTGCAGTCATAATGTGGCGATCGGACCACAGCATTGGTGGCAGTGCGACCGCCACCTCAAACCTGGCAGTCATGACCACTAGGTTTGTAATCAGGCTCTAAGCCATTTGCTATAGCAGAAAATCGCTATTCAACAGCTTCCCAGGCACACGTCTCTTACAATACTTTTAAGTCCTTAGATAGATTTGTGATATTCTTCACTTACTTGTTGATATCCCTGCTCTTATCCGGCATGTATGTGCAGCATTGTTGGACATTTCTACACACATAGTACACTACAGGAACAATGAGGTAATTATCAACAAATATCTGCTCTGTATAACCCAAAACCTCAAATCTTTGTGGACACTCACTACACCCCATCATCTGGCAATTCCAAACATTCTCCTTCTTCCTTATGAAAAGTAACTTTCAATGATCCCAATCTAAATTCAGTTTTGGCTGGATTCCAAGCATTTTACACCTCTTCTTTTCTTTACCCCAAACTGCCTTCAATTCATCCTCTCCCTTCTTTGCTTTCTATGCAGTTTCTTCCCTCCTGTCTTCTAAATCATGAATGAAGTGCTTAACTTGGTGCCTAAAGATGTTCCCCACGGTTTCCATATACCTACCATTAGAGTGACAATTCAAATATTGACAAATGGACAGCTCTGTAAGTACCAAATTATAATTCAGAAAATAATATTTGAAACAAACCTAATGATACAGAAGACTCACAATGATACTACAAGATATACCATAAGTAAGTGGAATATGATGAGAGGTCATAACCTCCACCACAGATGCAAGCAGATGGGAACAAACATTACAGTCCTTTGCATGCATTGAACAGGAATACTCACGCAAAAGATTGCATTTGCTGTAAAGTGTCTCTTTAAACTAGCTCTATGTGATAGGTTTGAATCAATAATATGCTGTTCTTCTATGGGGCAAGGCCAGGTTTAGCCTTAGGAAATACTGGCTCTCAGGAGAACATTTATTAGTAAGTATTGGAGATACGGTTACTGGTTGAGAGGGGGTGAAACCCGATTGAAACAGCAGCCACAGTTTCTATCAGGGTGAAGTCACAAGCAAATTAACCTGTGCTTAACTCTCTGGTAGCTTGGCACAAAGCAGTCAGGCTCAACTTAGAGGCAATGTGTAAAATATTTATGCAGCACTTCAAACAGTAATAACATCAAAAAAAAGACACCCAGTCCCAAACCAATTTAGAAAAATAGAGTAAAATTTAATAAATTAGTTGCAACCAAAAGACAAAAATCCTATGCCTAAAAGCACAAAGCACCAACCGTGGTTATCCGGTCATGTTGGACCTTAACAAAGCCACAAATTCACACTGATCATGATGGAGCATGATCTGAGTACAAGGATGAAATTAGGCCAGCTGAATAAAGTACATTAAATCCTGGTTTGAGGAGTGATGTAAGATCCTGTTTCAAGGATGTGTCATGCAGCAACAGTTCAGAGGAAGTTGCAGGGCTGCGGTGCAAGTCCTGAATTGTCATTGAGGTTGCTGTCAATGAAGGGCTTGCAATGTGAAGTCCTGCATCCAAGATGCATTGAGCACTGGCAGTTTTGAAGAAGCTGTGGGGCTGCAATCTTCTTACATGACCACAGCTGGGCTGGCAGAGCATCTTCAGGCCCACTTCAAAGGAACAGGACTGGAGTGGCCCCACATGGAGAGAAAGACTCACAGCAAGTAGTGTCTAGGTGCTTAAACAAAATGGTTGGAGTCTATTCTGTCCCTAAGGCTCCGATCAGAAGGCTAGCCAGCTAGCCCTTGGAGTCACTCTCATGGTCCTGGGCTCAAGATGCAAGTGCAGCCCTTTTACTATGGGAGCAGGGCAGCAGAACAACACTCTTTATTGGAGACCAGCACAACAGTGCTTCTGATTCTTCCACGGGCTGAGGGTTAGACTGAAGATTTGGGTCTGAAAGTCCATTATTTGTATATGGTGGCTACTTTGAAGTAGAAGAAGGTCCTGGAGGTACCCAGCCCCAAAGGATTTGGGAATTTCCTTTCTCTCTGCCCTGGCCCCAGGTTGTCTAGGGTCACAAAAGAGTAGTGTAAAACACTTTGTCAGGCAGATCTTTTGTGATGTGCATGTGTGTAAGGTGACAGCCTCTCCTCCTCATCAAGTCAGAGATGGCCCATCCTACCATGCAGCTTGCACAGGTGAGGCTGCTTCACTCTGCTCTGCCCTTGCACCCCCCAATCCAGCCTCTCCTGGGATGGCTCTACATTTTTGTTCCCCAGTCAGTCTTGGCAGTCGGCCATAAATAATTGCCGCAATAATCCAAATATTAAGGACTACAAAATAAATCTGCGGCCATCTCAGCATTTACAACTTCACTAAGGGCCAGATGTAGCAAAGTGTTTGCGCCTCACAAACAGCGGAAAACGCCGTTTGCGAGGCGCAAAAGCCTCTTTGCTATGCAGAAATTCATTTTGCAAGTCGGATCCGACTCGCAAAATGCATTTCCGACTCGCAAATAGGAAGGGGTGTTCCCTTCCTATTTGCGACTCGCAATGCTATTCAATTTCATTTGAAGTGGATGGTAACCCAGTCGCAAATGGGAAGGGGTCCCCATGGGACCCCTTCCCCTTTGTGAATGGAAACAAAAATAATTTTTCAGAGCAGGTAGTGGTCCTATGGACCACTGCCTGCTCTGAAAAATACTGAAACAAAAGGTTTCGGTTTTTTTTCTAAGTGCAGCTTGTTTTCCTTTAACAGAAACGGGCTGCAGATAGAAACAAAAAAACTGCTTTATTAAAAAGCAGTCTCGGACATGGTGGTCTGCTGTCTCCAGCAGGCCACCATCCCCGTGAGTGCCCAGACTCGCAATGGGGTCGCAAACTGCGACCCACCTCATTAATATTAATGAGGTGGGTCTTTGCGACCCCATTGCGAGTTGCAGAAGGTGTCTGAGACACCTTTCTGCATACCAAATTGCGAGTTGCAATTTGCGAGTCGCGCAGACTCGCAAATTGCAAGTCGCAATTTGTTTTTTTCCTACATCTGGCCCTAAGTGCCTAAATACAAAAAGAGCACTGTAGCACTGTGGACTTTCTGAATGGGGGTGTGGTGACAAAGAGTGGCCTAGTCTACAAGATAATGGAAGCGTGCCAGTGGGGCAACCGCATATTTGCCTAATAAGTAGTGCAAGTTACATTAACTAATCCAGCAACTCCTGGTATTTTGCATATATTGCATGCTCATGCTCTGCCCCAACACCCAAATGCATCACTCATGAAGATGTTATGTCTGGGGCAGAGGCGGCACACATGACTTTTAAAAGCATCAAAGAGCCTCCAAGAGCTGCTGGGCAAAACTTCAATGCCATCTGATCAAGAATAACGCAGTGTGTATTGGTCATCATCATGCATTCTGGTAAGTCAAGAAGGGCCCCTACAATGGTCCTGCATATGCAGAAGGACTCTAGCAGCATCTAGGACTAATACTGCGGATCAAGTAGTGGGGCTCTTCATCCGTTAACACCAGCAAGTTCCAGCCAAGATTCACTGGCAAACTTTAGAGCCAAGTTTGACCTTTTAAAAGACCGAATGGATGCCCTGTTATTTTATAATAAAAATGTAAATGGCCTACAAACCCGTTTACAACCTTACTCGCCTAGTGCTCTTGGGTTAAGCCTGAAGGTGACACAGGGCAGCTAAGGGGTACAAATACCTGCGGAATCAAAGAAAAAGTCTGTTTTCCAATGGGAGGACTGGTTGAAAAAGAGCATAGAGGCTCGGGAAATGAGGCAAACTCATACAACAAGTATTCCTTCAGCAAACAGTGGATTTGAAGCTTTGCAGCCCTTAGCATTTAAAGTCTTGGAGGCAAATGTCAATAGTTTCACCGGTCAACAGTCTATTAATAGTATTCTGGAAACTAACTTCTCCCTGGGGAAAAATAAGGACTTTCAGTTCACAGTTGAGGTACACATTCACCTCATAGCAACAACATTATGGCTCCTTCTTAAGGAGGACAGGAGGAGTTAATTTTAGTGACTTCAGCCTGGGTAACAGATCAGTTTGTGGATAAAGGTGCAGAATCTTCAGCTAGGTCAAGAAGAAGTAGACAGCTCTCTGTGGAATTGCCATATAAGGTTTTTCCTTCTTCTCAGGCTGAGTCTGTGGCACTGCTGGAGGTAAAGACGCCTTCAGTAGGCTTCCTCCTATAGGCAAGTCCTGACACCTCCGTCCAGTCAATCTCCTTCAAAGTAAAAAAACCTTATCCGGATGGGGAGAAAAATAAAACATGGGATGTCTTGCTCCGCTCATTTCTGGCAGTAATAAATGATTTAACATATCAGGGAAGCAAATTAGATCTGCAGGTGGATCTTCAAAACACATTGGCTATTTATGTTACTGCTACTGATTGAAAATAGGTGCATTGAATTCACTGATACAGAGGGCCCAGGCTGAAGTACAATCTGCTTCCACTTGTGCATGCAGCCCGATACTTGATAAACTGGAATGCTTGTCAGACATATTAGATGCTGTGTTAACAGACATCAAGCTGCAGCTGAAAACAAACATCCAGGCCGCAGAAAAACCTACAGCAACTAACCCACCATAAAGTGCTACCGATGAGCTATAGCAGGATACTCCTCTGTGCAATGTTGAACAAAATATGATTATTAGCCGACAGCCTTCAGTGATCTGTCAACCAATTACTGCTAGTTTTGCAGATAAATTACTAACAACAAAGGTTTCAAGTAATGAGAAATTGAATCAGCATAACAGCAAATACCTTTATACTACAATTTGGGGGCTAGCGAGCGTGATTGAACCCATGGCTTAGCATCAATTTCTCCGGTTGCGACTACTCTTTCTTCGAAAAGACAGCACAAGCGGCTTGGAAAACCCCATAATAAAAAAGTTGTTTCTGGCTTGGGGAAAGTGCAAATAGAATGGACTGACCAAGTGTATTCTATTTTCAGGTAGCCTGTTCAGCCTAAAAATCAGCCCGTGAGTTGGGAGGGGAACAGGTCCTGTTTGGTGATATAAATACTGCTATTGTTAAGGTTATGGATAATGTTATTGCAATAGATACAATAAAAGAATCTACAAATATTTTAAATCCCACTAAGCAGCAAACTGTTACAAATTTAAAAGCCTGCATGGGGAGTCAGGCGCCATTACTCTGAATATACATGAAGAGTGAATTTTATCAGTGTGTGACTTGAGGATAAGTGGGGGTATTTGTTTTACAAACAATCAAGCTTTAACGGCATCTAGCCTGGGAGATGCAAAAAAGCAATTATTATGATCAAATCCTCCATTAGGTGGAGTATATATTTTCAACAAAGTAACTGCAGAAGAACGCAAAAACTATCCCAGCAGCCTGTACAAACTGCTTTCCCACTAACCTTCAAAGATGTCAGGCCTGCTCTCAAGGTTAACTTTGTTCAACAGTTGTCATTGGAACATAACCTACCGATTCCTATATGTTTAGCATCGAAGATAGTCTGTCCTCCCAATAAACTTTGTAATGTGATTTTAACACTGCTAGCGAGCCCGGTCCTTAGTAAGTAAACTTACAAGGGGACGGGTATAGGTTGATGAACCTTTTGAATCGCATGGAGTATCCTAGTCATGCAGTGACCACTAAACCAATAACCAACATCAATAAACAAGAAAAACACTTTATGGAACCATAATAGAAACCATTCTAATCAGAAATAACCACTACTCATGAGAAGGGTTAACAAGTTTCATTCCCTATTGCTCACAATTCAAATCGTATGTTAATTCAATCTTTATTCAAATCAATTCTTTATTAATCCATCAGTTATAAGACATTGGGGGTCATTACAACCCTGGCGGTACAGGACTGCCAGGGAAGAAATGACGGAAGCACCGCCAACAGGCTGGCGGTGCTCCCCTGGTCATTACGACCGCAGCGGAAGTGCCGTGGTCGCACCGCTGGGGCCGGCGGTTTCCCGCCACAATGGCCCCAGCTGTAGTAATCCGCCAGGGCAGCACTGCTAGCACCGCTGCCCAGGGGATTACGAGTCCCCCTTCCACCAGCCTTTTCCTGGCTGTTTGAACTGCCAGGAAAAGGCTGGCGGTACAGGGAGTCGCGGGGCCCCTGGGGCATGGGCAGTGCAGGGGCCCCCTGACAGGGCCCCATACGGCTTTTCACTGTGTGCTCTACAGACAGTGAAAAGCGCGACGTGTGCAACTGCACCCGTCGCATGGCCGCAACACCGCCGGCTCCATTTGGAGCCGGCTCCCATGTTGCGGCCCACATCCCCGCTGGGCCGGCGGGAGGAAACTCTGTTTCCGCCCGCCGGCCCAACAGGGATGTCATAATGGGCACCACGAGAGTGCAGCCGCATTGACGGCCGCATGGCGGTTACAGCTTGGCGGACGTCAGTTGCCGCCCGCCAATGTTGTAATGACCCCCATTATTTCTTGAAGAAAACATTTGCAGCAGAGCAACACCTTAAGCTATGAATATCAGCATTAATAATGTAATTCAGCAATTAAGTTTGTCAGTCATTTGTCACCATCAACGTCACCCCTAACAACCTACCTAACCAAGATTAGCATTAACATGGGGTCTTCATGCGAAAACAGTTTAGAGAAAAAATGTATTTGGAAAGATCTACATAAGTGTGAATCTCTATAAAACAGCGCAGTTGGTACCTAGAAGAAAAGGCACAAAATTGTCAGTCACATTTTAATAGCTACCTATCAAAGATGGATCAGCAACAAGTCAGTCTTCGTCTTCAGGTCATCAATAGTCCGCTACAGATCAGGCTCACAGAGTATCAGCCCAATATCAGCACCTCGGACAGCATCTCCTGACATCATCAACTTTCTACTCGCAGTTCTGATTCCTCACCGCTTGTCATGTCTTTTTATTAGGGTCTCCCAGTCCATCCCACTAATTGCTAATTGCTCAATCGGTCGGAAGATATGACTCTAACCTATAGTTTTTATTTACCAAATCATATTCTTATATTTCACAAAATGCTGATTGGTTCTTCTTGTGATGAGGACATCATCCAGCTCTTCAGGTATCACAATTGTTGCACATGGATCTCTAGTCAGTGCTTCCATTGTTCAAGTCCTGGGAAAGTACATTTAGCCTACACTACACATAATTGTATTCACCATCTCTGTCCGTCGGTACATTGCAGAATGTTCTAGCTAAGCGACTTGAACCCTGAGCAGTTCAAGGTCTCTGTCTCCAGCTACCAGTCCTTTGCAAGGTGTTTGATTTCTCCATGTTCAGAGCGAGCAAGTCCGAGTGAAACTAGGCCTCTGGTACGGCTAACTTAAAACTATTGAATTAATACCAAACATGGGTTATACATCTTATTATGACATATTAGTACATTTTTCTCATGTATTTTCATTATTTCGCATATTTAGTCACTTTAGTACATATGGTGATCACTCCCCGAGGGCACATTTCTAAACATGCACATTATTTTCTACTATTAATTTCTCTATGCATTTTTCTCATTAGTATACACACATATAAGTCAATAATACATTTCTTAATTAACATATCTGCTCCAATAACACCAAAATACAAACCGAGGCACATTTTGACAAAATTAACAGAAGGACCATGCTCCGTATAGTACAAGGAATCCCTTCACTGAGACACATTAAGTTATCTGACATTTATGCTATCCCCTTTATGAGTGCTTTGATGCCTGGTGGGGAAGAATCAACCGTCATTGCTTGGGCAACTGATTTGCTTGTGGAACAGGGGTTGGGCAAAGAAATAGGCTTCAGCAAAATTGGGAATTGAAATATCCCAAGAGGTTGAAGAAGCCCACCCTAGTTTCTCTTGTCTTGCCCCCCTCAAGAACGTAGGCCTTATAAAGGCCTTGCAGGGAGATGAGGTAAACAGGGTTGAAGCAAAGGACTTGATGACATTGTACAGACTCAGCCTTCTCAAATTCTGAGCGGAGCCCGGAGCCAATCAATCACAGGAATAAGTGACCACGAGGTCAATATAAAAATGGTCAAGACATTGTGGTTCAGACTCAACAACTTCTACAACATGAAGCAATGGATAGATCTTGGCTTCCGGGTGCCCTTCTATTAGCTCCCCACAGGAGTCAGATCAATTGATAAAATAATTACTTTGTTAATAGCTCTTCAGTGGAGAGTCTTTCACTGGAACATTGAAGGTGTACCAGGGAAAATTAAAGATGAGGCCCTTTTTAGCTTTCATCAAAACCTTTCATGTGGTGATCCCACAAGAATATTGGGCCCAAGAAGTCATTGATCTTCCAGTTTATCTGAGTTTTAGCATATTGCTGGGTAAAACAAATTCAATGGGCCACTCCACTGGAGGGCTTTCTGAATATGTAGTGAACTTAATGCCAGAATAGAGGATATTTTTTATTGACCATCCTAATTTGCAAGCAGTAAATGTTTGGGAGTATTCTTCAACAAATAAATTGCCCTTGCTCATGATATATCTTTACGTCCACTCCTCACCGTTAAAAAAGAAAAAATCCATCAAAAAAAATTGGACTTATTGACCGCTCTGTGAACTCAGTGCAGTAAAGGTTTGGGAGTATTCTTCAACAGATAAATTGCCCTTGCTCATAATATATGTTTACATCCACTCCTCGCTGGTGAAAAAGAAAGAATCCATCAACATTTTATTGGACTTTCTGACCGCTCCGTGAACCCGGAGCCTCATATTTTAATGACAGATGATTTTAATATGAAGTTGCTACAGCTGGCAACTAGGGATCAAATAGTGGAAACTCTGAACCAAATTTGGCATATCCCTGTGTTTCAACCAAACAACTAGAGGAAGGATGCAAATGGGCAACAATTCATAAGTAACATGGAGCACTTGGGCCTGAGAGTCCTCAATGGGCGCTTAGAACCTGATATACCGGAGCATCCAACTCATCATTCAGCGACATCCCATTCAATCATTGACTATGTGATTTAAGGTCAGGTTTCACTCCCCACGCTGCGCTGCTCCTCCTGACTGCGTCCGTGCCCTCTACCCCACCCTCACTGCTGCTACAAGTTCGAGGCCCTCCACCACTCGCAGGCACCCGCCTGCGCCTCATCCTCGGTGTCTAGTGGTTGCCGTAAGTATTGTGTGTCTGTCTTGGTCTTTCTTTTGTGCCTTTTTACCACTTTATCTATTTTTTTTCAGCCTCCTTTTCCTTTTCTGCTAGCCATTTTTCCCTTTTTTCTCCTCTTTCTGCCTGTTTTTTGGCTTCTCTGAAGCCGTTCTCCCGGCTCGACCTTTCCCGCCGCTGCGTCCCCAGTGACCCTGCCCGCCTCACACCCCCATTCGCCCACCGCTCCCACCTCCTAGCTGCTCCTCCCTCCCACCTCCCCTTCTTAATGGCGGCCGCTATGCGGCCGCGTGCAGCGGGCACACCAGAGGCAAGCCTGTCTGCGCCTGTCTGCGCCTTGACCGTGTCCAGCGTCAGAACCCCTGGCCCCGCGCTCCCCACGCCGCCTGACGCTGCTACAATGCCAACGACCTCCACGCCCTCAACACAGGCCGCTCTGCCACCTGCTTCCAAGCCACCCCGAAACTCACCCATGGACCATTCTCCTGCCGGAACTGCAGCTTTACCTGCTCCCAAGCCACCAAACATCACACCAGAACCAAACACAACCAGCTGCATCCTCCTCAACACCCGCTCTGCAACAAGCACGTCATCAAACTCTGGAACCTACTCACCTCATCATCCTCGGACGTCGCCTTCCTCACCGAACTTGGATGAACCCCTCCTTGGAACCTGACATTGCCATAGCCATCCCTGAAGGCTTTAAGATCACCCGCAGAGATTGCATCAACAGACCGGGAGGAGGGATCACCATAGTCCACAAGAACACCATCAAAATCTCAACCAACACCAATGACACCCTTGACGTCGCCGAACACCTAAATTTCCAGATTCACATCAACGCCAACACCACCCTCAGAGGAACCCTTGTCTACAGGCCTCCCGGCCCAAGGCCACGGTTCAGTGACTCCATCACCGACTTAACCAGCACCCATGCCCTTGCCTCTACAGACTACATCCTCCTCGGCGACCTGAATTTTCACCTTGAGAACGCAGACAACAGCAACTCCACCTCCTTTATCGACAACCTCACCAACCTCGGCCTCAAACAACTTGTCACGACGCCCACCCACTCCGCCGGCCATATGCTCGACCCCGTCTTCTCTGCCAGCAGCCATGTCACCTTCAGCCACACCACCGAACTCCACTGGACCGACCACCGCTGCGTCCACTTCACCTTCCAGAAACCCGCCACACCCCAACACCCACAACAGATCCCCATCCGCAGCTGGAACAAGATCACAGAAGATCAGCTGATCTCCACCCTCACCCATGCCCCGCCACCCATCTCCACTGACCCCAACACAGCTGCCCTCAACCTCAGACAATGGATAGACGACTGCGCCAACACCCTCACCCCAATCAGGAAGTCCTCCAACAAACGCACCAGCACTAAGGCCATCTGGTTCACCGCCTACCTTCAGGCCTCCAAGCAGGAGTGCTGAAAAATCGAGAAGTGGCGCCTCGAACAAACAGAGAGCAACCACACCGCCCTCAAGATATCCATCCTCAAGCACCACCAGCTCATCCGGACCACCAAGAGATTCTTCTACAAGGATTGCATCAACAACAGCGCGCACAACAGAAAAGAGCTCTTCAACATCATCAAGGAACTCGCCAAACCCCGGTCCTGTTCCATCAACACCCCTCCTTTAACAAGACCTCTGTGAATCCCTCTCCACCTTCTTTCACCGCAAGATCACGGACATCCACGACAGCTTCAACACCTCGACCCCCAGGACCACCGCGGACACCTCAAACACCAACACACTCAGCCACACCAACCTCCTGCTCTCCTGGAACCACATCAACGACGAGGACACCATCAAAACAATGAGCACCATCCACTCCGGATCACCCTCCGACCCTTGCCCCCACCATGTCTTTAACAAAGCAAGCCCCATCATCGCCCCCCAACTCCGTATGATCGTCAACAGCTCCTTTGAGACCGCCACCTTCCCGGAGAGCTGGAAGTACGCCGTGGTCAATGCCCTGCTAAAGAAACCCAAAGCGGACCCCGGAGATCTCAAGAACTACCAGCCAATCTCCCTCCCCCCCCTTCCCAGCGAAGGTCATTGAGAAGATCATCAATGGCCAACTGACCCGCTTCCTGGAAGACAACAACACGCTGGACACCTTTCAATCTGGATTCCGTAGGAACCACAGCACCGAGACCACCCTCATCGCCGCAATTGACGAAATCATGACCATGCTCAACAAAGGTGAAACTGTGGCCCTCATCCTCCTAGACCTCTCGGCTGCCTTCGACACGGTCTGTCACCATACCCTTCTCACACGCCTCCACGATGCAGGGATCCACCACAAAGCCCTGGACTCGATCAAATCCTTCCTCTCCGGCAGAAACCAGAGAGTCCGCCTCCCTCCCTTCCTTTCTGAAATCACCAAGACCATCTGGTGGGTTCCCCATGGATCCTCACTCAACCCAACCCTTTTTAACATCTAAATGGCACTGCTCGCCAACATCGTCTGATCCCACAACCTCAACATCATCTCCTACGCCAACGACACCCAGCTGATCCTCTCACTCACCAAGGACCCCGCCAAAACCAACTTCCACGACAGAAGAAAGACCATCGCCAATTGGATGAAGAGGAGCCGCCTAAAACTAAACTCATACAAGACGGAGATACTCATCCTCGGCTCCAAACGCTCCTCATGGGATGACTCCTGGTGGCCAGCCATACTGGGAACCGCAGCAATGTCCAGCAACCACACACGCAACTTAGGTTTCATCCTAGACTCAGCGCTCACCATAACCCAGCAAGTCAACGCAGTCTCATCTTCCTGCTTCAACACCCTCTGCATGCTCTGCAAGATCTTCAGATGGATACCCATCGAAACCAGAAGGACAGTCACCCACGCCCTTGTCAGCAGCAGACTGGACTACGGCAATGCTCTCTACGCGGGAACCACGGTCAAGCTCCAGAAAAAACACATACAGAACGCCTCCGCATGCCTCATCCTCAACATCCCATGCCTCAACAACATCTCAGCCCACCTAAGAGACCTACACTGGCTCCCCGTCAACAAGAGGATCACCTTTAAACTCCTCATCCACGCTCACAAAGCACTCTGCATCGCTGGCCCTGCCTACCTCAACGAGCGACTCACCTTCCACACTCCCATCTGTCAACTCCGCTCCGCCAACCTCGCCACCGTCCCTCGCATCCACCGAACTACAGCCGGCAGCAGATCTTTCTCCCACCTCACCGCCAAAACCTGGAAGTCCCTCCCCGTCCACCTACAACAGACCCAGGACCGGCTGACCTTCAGGAAACGCCTCAAGACCTAGCTGTTCGAGCATTAGCACTTTCCCCCCACCTACCCTTTCAACACCTTGAGACCCTAGCGTGTGAGTAGCAAGCTCTACAAATGATTGATTGATTGACTATACACTAGCATCGCTTTCTCTATTTCATACGGTGACTTACTATGCATTGAGAAGCCGGCTGAAAAGTGATCATCAAACACAGATGATTCAATTTAATTTGCATGTTTCCTTGCACAATCAAGTCCAACCAGAAATTGGTACAGTCTCCATGAATAAACATAGGACATTGCAGTGGTTTATTGATTCCATCGACAAAGTGCAATACCAAGCTACACAGTAATGGGAAAAGTTAAGGGAAACAACTCTGATGCCACTGGTTCTGTGGGATCAATTCCCCATGCAACTTCTGGAACATCAGGATGGTGTCCGTAAGACGGTAACTGCTTTGGCCTTGGTACACAGACAGCCTAGAAGAATGTCTGCTAAATTTGTAATAGCTAGAAAAAGCCTGTTCCTAGAAATAATCCAAATTCAAGTACACAGAAAGGGTTCCTCCCAAAATTAAGATTATTATTTTAAAAAGCTATATGGGATTCTGCTTAATCTGAGGTTAACCTATACTAGTATAAAATCATTCAGCTATAAGACAAAATACAGCCAGGTAATTTTGGTGGTTAGTGAACTAAGCTGCCGGGCCCAGGATGTTGCCATCAACTTCGAACATTTCAGAAGCTTACTAGTCAACCTACACAGAAGAAATGTTTGGCAGTGCCGAAGTAACAAAGAGTCCACCAAGAGCGGTGGCCTCAAAAGTGGAAGGGGAAACCTCATTAAAAGCAGTTTCGATAGGAGAAGTGAAGAAAATGATTACCAGAAGTGCCAAGATTGTGCACCTGGACCTAATGGTTTTCTACAGGTGATATTGAAACATAACCTGCAATATTGGGAGAAGAGATTGAACATGTCCTTACTAACCAGGAAATACCTGATAGCTGGCGTGGGTCTATTCTGGTCTTCTGGTTCCAATTTATAAAGAACAGGAGATTGCTTTAATGGATGGCGAAGCAAAATATTTTGCACAATGTCTGCTTTCTGAACTGACAGAGTGGGCTGATAAGAGTTCTATAGTTCCATTGAACCAGACGGGGTTTACCAAGGGAATTGGCACAACTACCTACATTCAGATGTTATTATTTATTAATCAAACATGCAAGACTCCATTCTATAAATCTCCATCCATGCTCTGTCGACTTTTGTGCTGCTTTAGATGCAGTGCAGCAAAATATCCTGTTGACCAAGCTTCTGAGCTGGGGTATCCCTCCTCTCATTCTGAGAGCTATCAAATTGCTTTACACAGATACCCGGACCAGGGTCAGGTTGGGAAAAGGCATTACGATAACTAAAAAAAACTTCAAATGAGAAACGGCTTAAAGCAAGACTGTGTATTGGGTATGCTTTTATTTAATTTGTATCTTGTGAAAATGTCAACTGCCCTAAATAGGGTCAACATCCATTTGCCTAGAGTGGTAGGCTTTAATGCATCAAATATGCTGTAAGATGAAAATACGGTTTTGATTCTTTATGTGAAAGTTGGCCTGCAGCATTTATTAATTCAACTGCTCAATATGCTGGGGAACATGGATTAAGAGTCAATCTCAATAAAACAAAAACATGTTAGTAACAAGGAGAAGATCATCACATCCCACATTCTTTTTTGATGAGTCAGCTTTGGAAATTGTGTCTGAGTACAAATACTTGCGAGTGATTTTTTATTCTAGAGGTGCATTTAAGGAACAGTGCTGCATTGTACAAAGAAGAAATAATACATTATTTGCAGCTTTTCATCATTATGGTCCTCTTTAAAAGGCCTGTCCCCTCAGCACCTATTGCAAGTAATGGCCGTTAAACGTTCTCCTTTGTTCACTTCCGGACCTGAGTGGAAGAGCTGATAAAATTGTTGGCAATGCAAAATTGAACTTATCGACGCCTGTTTAATCTTCCAGGCCTCGTCAGCCCAAATTTTATTAGAGTTTGGGCTTAGGAGGCAGTTGATAAATAGCCTGGGTGCTTACTTGAAATTCTGTTACAAACTAAGAAATGACTCAAGGTCTACTTTAGGCTCTGTTGTGTGGGAAGCGCTAAGGGACCCAAATAATAACATGGCTCACAACTATTTACATTTGGCTTTAACAATATTTAAGGCAGAGGAGAATTGGGGCCAAACCATCTCACAACCTACATTTAACAGAGTCATCAATGTATCAGGGAAAAAGATCTCATCCTTAATGGATAAAGCTGTGCTGGCAAAAAGATCCCACGCATAGATGGTAATAGGAACATACAGCCCCCTCGAAGCTCAAACATACTTGGGATGTTTCTATTGCCTAAAGGCAAAACTAAAGTTGATGCGCCTTCATCTTGGAGACTTACAAATGTGTCTCAACTCTCCAGTTTGTAAGAGAATGACAGCAAAGTCTTCATGTCATCTCTGCACCTATCCTAAGGAAGACATTTGTCATATTGTTTGCACTTGTCCAGTCCTAATGACTGAGTGGAAAGGGCTGGTGAGACAGTTCTTTATTCGAAACTCAGGGGCCGATTTATGGAAAGTGGCGCTGAACCGAATGCAGAGCCACTTTCCCTGCGCCCCTTAGCACCCCCTACCACCACCATGTGTGCGCTGTATTTAAAATACTGTGCACCATGGCGCAGGGTAGAGGGCAATATCGTAATTTCTCATGACGCTATTGATGTACTCTGCAGGAGTAGTGCCAAAATGTTGGCGCTACTGCTGCGGAGTACATAGCCCCCTTTCAAAGCTCTTGAGCAGGCGTCAAAAGTGCCATAAAAAATGGTGCAAGGAACTATAAGAGATTTCCTTAGGCCATTTTTCCAGCTCCCCTAACGGGGGAATGCCCCATTTGCATACATTATGCCTGGTACAGGCATAATTTAGCGCAAAGGATTACAGAGTGGTGCAATGCGTGCATTGTGCCACCCTGTAAATACGGCGTGGGGATTTCGGCCTCGCTGGGCACATTAGCATAAAAAAGAATGACGTTAATGTGGTGCAAGGTGGTGCTAGGGCATTATAAATATGCCCCTTAATTTGTACATGCCGGCAAGCAGTTAAAGTATGTCTCCAAGGGGGTGATCCGATGTTCTGTGGGAAATGTTTCAAATTTATGTCAATTGCTGAGTGAAAATTAGTAAAGTCCCTGCTGTGGGACTTTAATTTTCCATTCAGGTGTACAGGTATATGGTCCCTTTAAAAGGGAAATGGCCTGACAAAAACACAATAACGAATTGTAATTGTGTAAGCCTATAGTTACGCAGGTTTGCTTATGCTGAGCTAGGAAGATTCTGAACTTGCAGGTTAGCAACAAAAGAATAGTACGAAAATCTGGTCAATGTCTAAAGTAAAGCTTGCTTGTTGAGGCTAAGCTAGGATAGTCTTATACTTGCTTTTCAGCAGCAGACGAACAGTATAAACTCAGGATAAGCACACGTCAATTTTCTTGATTATTAGTGCAGATTAGTTCTTAATGTTAGCAACATTATTTGTGAGGAAGATTTTAGTTGTGCTATATAAAATATGAAAATAGGTGAAAAGCGGACTAAACGAAAAACATGAATTTTATCGTACCATCTTTCAACACAGAAAGTTTCTAGATAAGCTTGATCGTTCATGTTACACTAGGAAGATTTAACCTTGTAGTTTGGCAACAAAAGAATAGTTTTTAAGGGGTAATATAGAATATATGCACATAGTATTTTTTTAGGATATGCACATAGCACTTTTGTCTTCAGCCTTTTTTGGACACATAATGATATTGGTGGGATGTCCTCATATGCTGCTAAATAATATTTGAATGCAATCCATGCCAGCGTAAACTTTTTATCCTAAAGCACTTTTATATTTAAGGATTGGGCCAATCTTTATGATTATAATTTATTGCTGGAGGTTTACGAATCGTTTTCGCATTACATGACTTATGACTAATGTCAAATCCTTTTTGTCTTATGTGGGTTGAGTTGTAAGATGATCAAGAAAAACAAAAACTGGGTGCCCAACTGAATGATGAACAAGTTTTTTATGATGTTATTTATTAAGTGATGTTTTATTTAGAAATTTTATTGCATCATGTTGGACCTGGCCCTTTTACAGGGTCATTTCCCAGAGTTTTTGCCTTTTGCCTCCTTATTTTTCAGACCTTTGTTGGCTGACGTTTTGACTCAGTTTTCCACTGCTAACCTGTGCTAAAGTTCATGTGCTCCCCCTTGGTATGATTGGCTTATACCTAATTGGCATATTTAATTTACCTATAAGTCCCTTGTAAAGTGGTATCCCTATACTCAGGGCCTGTAAATTAAATGCTACTAGTGGGCCTGCAACGCTGCTTGCACCACCCACTGAAGTCGCCTGTAAAACCTATCTCAGGCCTGCTAGCGCATTTCTGCCATTTACTGCCAGGCCCAAAACTCCCATTTTACTACATGTAAGTCACCCCTAAGGGACGCCCTAGCTAGCCCTATGGGCAGGATGCCATGTATGTAGAAGGCCGGACATGTGCCAGGTTGCGTGGCCTGTCCTGGTAGTGACAGCCTAACTTGGTGTCTCACTGCTGTGAGTGCTGCCTTCTCACAGGATTGCATTGGAAATGCCCTGCCTTATGTGTAAGGGGTATTGTCTGATTTATGAGGGGTAGCGTAGGCATGTTTAGTATGGTTGTGATAGTGATGAGAAATGCTGCTTACTGGTGTGAGTGTATTTTTTATTACTATCACAGAAATGCCACTTCTAGAAAGTGCACATTTATCTGTGCTTAAGACTATGGTGTTTTGCAGCTTGCCTCCAAGCCACGTCTGGGCAGACTGACAGTTGGGGCTTTGCGCATACTTTTCAGACAGCCTGAACACAGGGAGGGTGGAGGTGTCACTGAGGTGCATCTGCATATTGTAAAGCCTTCCTGGGCTGAGAGAAGGGAGAGGCGGGGCACATCTGCATTTGTAAAGGCTGTGCCCTGGCCTCGCACAATAGGGTTGTTTACCCCCCACTGATTTTTTGAGCCTGTGCCGGAGGAGAGAAAGGTCACTCCCAGAACTAGTTGTAACTGGTTGGAACCCTCTCTCCTCCCCATTGTAAAACACACTGAAAACTTAGTATAAGTACAGGGGAATTTTCCCCACAATTTAGACATCATTTGACATCACTTTGGACTACAGGAACCTTACCAGAAGCTGGACAGGATGCTGTTGAAAGGACTCACCAGGACCACCGTGGACTGCTGCTGCTGTGCTGACCTGTGACCTGCTTGGTCACGAGGAGGAACTGCCAGTGCTTGCACCCCCTTGTTGTCCTGACCTGCTGCTGAGTTCTCCAGCCCTGCGCCCCCTTCTTCATCTGTTGTCTCCAGAGGCAGCGTGCTGTGGCCCCTGACCTCTGTACATTTCTTCCAGCATGAGGAGTACTGCTGTTTCTGCCTAGCTCTTTCGGAGCTCTCCTTTGTGACATAAAATTGCTTTTCTAAAAGCGCGCTTTTGTGACTGGAGAAAATCACCACGCAGCCCGGGCTGCAGATTAGGCTATAGCGCTTTGAAAAGCTTTCTTTTAATAACCCCCCAGAATCACCACCGTGACCCAGGCATCTTATTGATCGCCAGCGCGAGGACCATGCTGTTTTCAGTGCCCCCCAGGCACGCGAAGAAGTCCAGAGGAGCAAGCGTGCTCCTGTAGGCACCCACGGGGCACGGTCCACTCTTGGGAGTGCCCCCGGGGCACCAGCCACCTCCTACTCTGTAGGGATCACCACGGTGGCCCGGGACGCTGCCTCAAAACACTTGCACACTGCATCGGGTGCGGGCGAGTGTCAACTTGGGCCCCAGGAGGGATCCGAGGAGCCTCACAAGCTTCACAAGCAGGACTCGGGGAAGGCACGGTGAGTGCCCCTACCCCGGTTTCTGCATTAGGGGCAGGACGCTCAGGGAGTGCCTCTTCCCCGGGAAATAAGGTACTTTCTAGCAAAATGGTGGCTCAGTGAGCCAAGTATGGACCTCAGAGAATTCATATGTTACCTGCTTTTCCTGCCATCACATATACGTGCTAATGTTCCTTTTATGGGCATAATTTGCTGATATGTATTTTTATGACTTGTGAGATATTTTCTAATGTCCTTTTATGGGTATTTAGGAGTTATTCATGACAAGTGTCAGAGTCACCAGATCCTCGGGGTTTGTGCACGTTCCCAACACTTCCACCACAAGACAGCTCCAAAACTCTGATTAGAATTGTCACAGAGTCTAAGAGAGTCCAAGTGGGGAAAAGGGGATTAGGTAGGGGAACAGCTGGGAAGGAGACCTGTAGGAAGCAAAAAGGTTAAAACACACAATATCAAAATTACATCATATGAATCAGTACTAGGTTATGACTCTAACCATTGTCATTCTGAAAACATGAACAACCTAAGCACAAACTTAAAATGACTAGGCTTCAAGATGACTGGATACCTGTGAGGGAATCAAGAAAGGTTAAATGCAATTTTCAGATTCAAGTATCATCCTATGCATGAGGATTAAGAAACAATCTGAATGATTTCTAAAGCTTCATATGAATCACGTTTGAGAATCATATTAAGAACACATAACATTACATCTAGAACTCTGGCCTTCGTTCTCTCAAATTGCCAGAACATGAGTTGCACACTTTGCAGAATTTCACATTAATAGTAAATACCATAGAATGATTGTGCACCAAGAATAACACGAATTAGACTCAAGGAATAAATCACACGACTTGCCAACTAGAAAACCACCAAGTAAATGCCTTAAAATGGTAGCGTACAATGAGTAAAATGAATTACACTCAGAAAGTGAATTGCGCATCTTGCCGATTCGAATACCACCATGTAACTGCCAAGGAATGGTCGTGCACAATGAATATCAAGGGTTAAAGCACAAGAAAACGAATCGCATGTCTTGCCGATACGAATGCCACCATGTAACTGTCAAGGAATGGTAGCGCACAATGAATAACATGAATTAAGCACGAAGAAGGAATCGAGCGTCTTGCCGATTCGAATGCCACCATGTAACTGTCAAGGAATGGTAGCGCACAATGAATAACATGAATTAAGCTCGAGGAAAGAATTGCGCCTCTTGCTGATTCGAATGCCACCATGAAACTGCCAAGAAATGGTAACGCACAATGAGTAACATGAATTAAGCATGAGAAAACGAATTGCGCGTTTTGCCGATTCAAATGCCACCAGGAAACTGCCAAGAAATGGTAGCGTACAATGAATATCATGAATTAACACACAAGAAAAGAATTGCACGTCTTGCCGATTCGAACGCTACCTTGTAAATGCCATAAAATGGTAGCGCACAATGAATAACATGAATTAGGCTCGAGGACAGAATTGCGCGTCTTGCCGATTCGAATGCCACCATGAAACTGCCAATAAATGGTAGCGTACAATGAATATCATGAATTAACGCACAAGAAAAGAATCGCGCGTCATCCTGATTCGAACGGTACCTTGTAAATGCCATACAATGGTAGCGCACAATGAATAACATGAATTAAGCTCGAGGAAAGAATCGCGCATCTTGCCGATTCGAATGCCACCATGAAACTGCCAAGAAATGGTAGCGTACAATGAGTATCATGAATTAACACACAAGAAAAGAATTGCGAGTCTTGCCGATTTGAACGCGACCTTGTAAATGCCATAAAACGACCAAGCGCACATTTACACGCACAAGAATAAAGTTGTTTTGTCAATGCAAGATTAGGCCCAAGAACTTGAGCGCACTCGATAACAGTGTCGGGTGAACAGCCCAACTACTGTCGTACTGCCCTGCTTAAGGATCACCAAAGTAGTATGAAGGGCAGAGGCCTGGAGGATCAAAGTAGGCCACCGGAACAGGAGCTCAGGAAGTTGCTGCTGCTCTGCACCGGGACCTCTGAATAGTGAGCACATGGAGCTGGGCTGGCTCCCTTTTATAGAGTCTTGGCGCAGCCCACAACCACACCCAGGCATGCTGCAGGGAAAGCTTCTAGAAAGCCCTGGAAAGGGACCACACCCTGACACACTCTGAAAGCCTGCAGCAATACTCTGCAAAAGCACAATATTTATAAGCACCTTAAAAATAAGTCTTCAGGATTGAACTCTGCAATGCAAAAGCTTAAACAACAACATATCAGCACAATGCATAAATTACGTTGTCTTGAGAGTGCTGGATTTTTGCATTCTAGTCGCCCGTAGAGCGCGCACTGCCATGGTGTTGACAGTACTCCCCTCTCCCAGACGCGCTCTAGGGCCTGGGTTGTCTGGATTGAGACAATGAAAGCGTCTCACAAGTACTGGAGCGTGAATATCAGATGCGGAAACCCATGAGTTACTTTCAGGGCCATGACCTTTCCATGAGATTACGTACCATAGGTTACGCCCTCTCAGTTTAGAATACAACACTTTGTTGACTTCGTATTCTTCTTCCCCCTGTACTTGAACAGGAGCTGGATGAGGACGGACCTTTTGGACTGCCTTTTTCAAGAGGGAAGTGTGGAACACTGGATGAATCCGCAATGATTTTGGCAATTGCAGTTTATAGGTCACAGGATTGATTTGCTGAAGGACAGTGTAAGGACCTATAAATTTGGCGTTGAACATGTGCTTTTTTTAAAGTCTATTGGGCCTGATTACAACTTTGGAGGACGGGGTTAATCCGTCCCAAATGTGACGGATATACCACCTACCGTATTATGAGTCCATTATAACCTATGGAACTCATAATACGGTAGGTGGTATATCTGTCACATTTGGGACGGATTAACACCGTCCTCCAAAGTTGTAATCAGGCCCTATATGTTTTGTGGAAAGCCACACTTTGTCACCTGGTTGATACTGTGGTCCCTCACAATGTTTCTTGTCATAATGCTTTTTGTATTTTTGTTTGGCTTTTTCTAAATGCTGTTGAATCAGTTTCTGGGTTTGATGCACATGTTGAATAGTTTCTGACACAGATGGAGTAAGAGAACTTTCTTGAGGGATTGTGATGGGTAAGGTGTCAGGATGATAGCCAAACAAACCAAAAAAGGGTGTAACATCAGCAGAAGTGTGGAAGGAGTTATTCTAAGCTAACTCAGCTAACCAGAGCATTGATGTCCAAGAATGAAGTGCCTTTTCAGCATAAGCACGTAGGTATTGCTTAAAAGTCTGATTTAGTCTCTCCGTTTGACCATCTGTTTGAGGATGGTGGCTAGTAGATAGTGTAGATGTCACTTGGAGTGTTTTACACCATGTCTTCCAGAAATTGGAGGCAAATTGTGACCCTCGATCGGAGAGGATCACTTTTGGCAGTCCATGATAACGAACCACTATATTCAGTAAAATAGTTGCCAGTTCACTAGAGGTGAGCAATTTCTTACAGGAAATGAAATGTCCATATTTTGTGAGACTAGCTACTACCACCAGAATTACTGAATGCTGTTAAACCACTGGCAGACCGGTAATAAAGTCTAAGGAAATGTGCTCCCACGGACGACTTGGGGTTTGGAGTGGGTGTAACAACCCTTTCGGTTTTAAATGACTTGTTTTAGTGTGAGCACAGACTTTGCAGTTGTTTACCATTGCTTTTACATCTTTTGTTAGGGTAGGCCACCAAAAATAGCGTTGGATTAATTCAAGAGTTTTAGGAGTACCTGGATGTCCTGCCGTAGGTATAACATGCAACCAATGAAACACTATCTTGCGAAGTTTGGTAGTGGGCACGAACAAACGAGCGTCATGAAAGGGTAGTCCTTGCTTGATTGACGTTTTGGGATCTGCTTGGGCCCACGTCTGCCATTTCTCAACAGTAAAAGAATTGCGGATGTTTTCAAAGAAATCTTCAGTTTTTAAGATACATAGGACTTTGTCGGAGCAATGATAGCTCTGGAGGTTTGAACTTCAGGCAAACGTGGTAGACTCTTGGTGGGACAAGGTGTCAGTTTTGCGATTGTCTTTACCAGGCAAGAAGGTTACCACAAAATCAAATTCGGCAAAAAACAGCATCCAGCGTAATTGCTGAGGAGTCAAAAGTCTGGCGGAACTCATGAACTGAAGATTGCGATGATCAGTATATACCGTGACAGTGTATTTGGCACCCAACAAATTATGTCTCCATTCTTTAAAGGCGTCACAAATCGCCAGAAGTTCTTTTTCAGCAATGACATGGTTCTGTTTGGCTTCATTCAACTTCCGAGACATGTAAGCTACAGGATGAAGTTGACCAATGTCCTTGTTTCGTTGCGATAAGACTGCTCCTATTGCCACATCTGAAGCATCAGCTTCCACCATAAAGGGTCGATCCGCGTCAGGATGAGTCAAGACTGGTGCAGTGGAGAAAGCTTCTTTCAAAGTTGAAAAGGCTTGGTCAGCCTCTGGAGACCATACAAAATTCTCTTTCTTTCTTATTAACTTAGTGATTGGAGCCACTGTCTGGGAGAAATGATTTATGAACCTCCGGTAAAAGTTTGCAAACCCCAGGAAACATTGTACATCACGAACAGTTTTTGGGGTGGGCCAATCAGATACAGCTTTTACTTTCGTTTCTGCCATCACCATACCTTGAGGGGTAAGGATAACCCCTAAAAACTCAACTGTGGTAACATGAAACTCAAATTTGGTTAGTTTGCAATATAAATGGTGCTTTCGAAGGGCAGCAAGAATTTTCTTGACATGTTGGACATGTTCATTTTCATTGTCTGAGTAGATCAAAATGTCATTGATGTAAACTATGGCAACTATTTCGAGGTACTCTCTAAGAACGTCATTCAAGAAAAATAGAAATGCTGCCGGAGCATTACATAGTCCAAAAGGCATGACAGTGTATTCCATCAGGCCATATCTCGCCTTGAACGCTGTTTTCCATTCGTCACCCTCTCTCATTCTGACCAAATGATAAGCACCTCGAAGGTCAAGCTTCGTGTAGATTTTTGCTTTCTTTACTTGTTCCAGTAAGACCGGAATTAGAGGCAAGGGGTATTTATTCTTGATGGTGACTTTGTTCAAACCCCTATAGTCGATACAAGCTCGAAGTTCTCCATTTGCCTTCGGAACAAAAAACAAAGGAGAAGCTGCGGGAGACTTAGAGGGGCAAATGAAACCATTCTCCAAGAATTGATCTAGGTATTTTCGTAAATGTTGATTTTCATGTTCTGACAGGGCATACACACGACAGTTGGGAAGTATCGCACCTGGGACTAGATCAATTTGACATTCATAAGATCTATGAGGAGGTAAGTTGTCTGCTTCTTTCTCATCGAATACATCTTCGTAAAATGAATACTGTTTGGGCAACTGAACTTCTTTCTCAGCGGCAGTAGCTGTGTAAGAGTTGCAAACTTTTGATACTTGAACCTTTTGAAGACATTGTTCTTTACATAGCGGAGATGAGAACATGACCTTTCGTTCTGCCCAATTAATCTGTGGATTGTGATGAGTTAACTTACCGGACCTCCAGTCAAGAGTTTTCCATCGACTGCCTGGATGATTTCTGGGGTCTTCTTTTCAATACATGGGATTCCCCATTCACGAACCAATTGGGCGTCACCAAAGTTCCCCAGAATCGACTAGAGCCTTCTTGAAGTAGGTCTTTTTCTTAACCTGAACTCTTATTCCCAGTTTGAGATGCCTAGATTGTGAAGGGTCCACGGTGACACCCAAGAGCAACCCTTCTCTGCATCTTGGGTGCTTTAGTTTTCCGACTCGACTAGTGCAGTGGCTGCAACCTTCTGAACTGGGCCTCGCTTGCTCTTTGGTTTGATTGGATAATCTTTGGCAAAGTGACCCTTCCGCCGACAATAGAGACATTGTCCATTCTTTATGCGTAGGTCCTTTTCCTCTTTGGTCAAAGGTCTCCTGATGGTTCCAATTTCCATTTGTTCCGGCGTTCTTTCTTTTGGAGTTCTTGAGTCTGTTATTGTGAACACGCCAGAATTATTTTTCAGTCTTTTTGCGCGTTCCTTTTCGTTCTGATAAACGATGATCAAGCCTCAAGACAAGGTTTATTAATTCTTGACAGTCTGTAGGTTGCGGGTCAATTGGCGTTAAAATATCTTTTAGCTCCTCTTTGAGTACCTTGTAGAACAAGGCCGCTTGTTTTTCCTCAGACCAGGATGTCTCAGCAACCAACCGATTAAAGTTGGCTAAATATGACACTAAGGCGGTCATTACAACATTGGCGGTAAAAGCACCTTACCGCCGTGCAGAAGACCGCCAACACACCACCGCGGCTGCGGAATTCCGCCACAGCTATCATGACCCACATCTCAGAATCCAACAAAATTCAGACACCCACACAAGTCCACCACAGCAAAGGTAAGTGATAAACTGGCGGAAAAAAACCTCCACCTTCACGCCAACAGAAATACGCCCACACTATCACGACACACAAATCCATGTGGCGGTCTTTCAACCGCGGTATTCCATTGGCGGTACACACCGCCGCCCTCATAATACACACACATATACAAAACACCACCACATTGGACAATTCGAAATACACACACCTGATACACATACACACACCACTCCCACACACCCATTACAATATAAAACACACACCCACATCACCCACAAACCCCTACGACCACTATTACAGAGAGAAGGCCAGAGAGAGACGCCACCATCCACAAACTAGCATCCACAGGCACACAACACCATCACCCACACAACTTCCACGCACAAAACACCACGCACCACTACATATCACCACACTTATCACCACACACACCACCCCACACATCACCTACACTACCCCATGGCACGGCATGGTTCTCGGAGGAGGAGCTCAGGGTCATGGTTGAGGAAATCATACGGGTAGAGCCACAGCTATCTGGATCCCAGGTGCAGCACACCTCAATTGCAAGGAAGATGGAGATATGGCGAAGAATAGTCGACAGGGTCAACGCAGTGGGACAACACCAAAGAAATCAGGAGGATATCAGGAAGAGGTGGAACGACCTACGGGGGAAGGTGCGTTCTGTAGTCTCAAGACACCACCAGGCGGTTCAGCGGACTGGCGGCGGACCCCCACCTCCTCCCCCACAACTAACAACATGGGAGGAGCAGGTCTTGGCGATTCTGCATCCTGAGGGCCTCGCAGGAGTCGGTGGAGGAATGGACTCTGGTAAGTCAAACCTTTAACTACCATATCCTCCACCCTACCTGCATGCTATCACATACCCCCAGCCTCGCCCCCACCCCTATCACTCCAACTCCTCACAAATATACCAATATCACAAACCACACATCCCAACACCAAGCCCTGCATGCAACACCAACGCATGGACACCCATCACTAAAGCATGCCCACTGCACATACCCATACACCCCCCTAAACCATCATCACACAAGCCCCCACACAGGAATGCCAGCACGGGGGTACACGGTCACCCACCCATTGCACACCATGACACACACAGATGCAATAATCATGCCTTTACACCCCTGCAGGACCACTACCCAACGTCACCAGACAGGAGGGTCCAGACATCTCCACTCCACCCACAGAAGTTGCCCACAGTGATGACAGCACCTCTGTCCACCTGGATCTAGATGACCAGCCCGGTCCATCGGGGACCTCTGGACAGTCGGTTCCCCTCACACAGGCACAGGCCACCACAGACCTTCCCCCCTCTGGAAACACCAGCACAGCACCCACCCAGAAGGCCCATACCTCCGTCCCCAGGACACGTCAATCAGCTGTGTGTCCACCACTACAGGGAACCCAGGATAACCCACCACCCCAAAAACAACAGGGACCTGGGGGCAGTGGCAGTGGGCACACGGTCCAGGGGACGGAGGCCCAGGAACACAGGGGAACTGGGAGGGCTGCTGTGCGACAGGGGGCGGACAGGCCAGGGGAACCCACTCTCCACGAGGACCTCTCCTCCATCATGGGAGCATACCACCACTCCCAGGAGGCAATGGCAACAGTACTGGCCAAGTTTCAGGAGACCCAGCGCATGCAGGAGGAACAGTATTTGGGGTTCAGGGAGGAACTCAGAACCATCAGCTCCGCCCTGGGCACCATCATAGGGGTGCTGAAGGATGAACTCAACACCAGGAGGGACACTGTGGCACTACAAGGGGCCCCTGACACTAGCATTGACGAAGAACTGCCCACCACCTCCGCCGGCGCTAGTGGACGGGAGGCACTGCCACAGGACCACCACACCAGCACCCCACCCCCTGCAGAGGGAGAACCACCCCGCAAACAGTCCCTGAGATCCAGGAACAAGACAGAGCACAATGCCAAGACCCCCGTCAAGAAATGAGACCACCCTGATTGTCATCCCACTGTCCCACTTTGTCACCCTGTTCATGTTGAAACTGCCCCAGCTCCACTTCCTATGCCCATATGGGCAATGCACCTGTGAGACTAATAGACTGGACTCTGCCATGGACAATCCTTCCCCATCACCCCTCACCATTTAACTTCCCCCTCCAATATTTTGTATGTAAATAAACACACCTAAAGCACCAAAAGATCTTGAGTCTGTCTGTGATTTTGGAATAGTGTATTTGCAATTACAGTGACAAAATGTTCATGAAATAGTAATGTCAACATACCCATGTCACACAGCTCTAGTCCATGAGGAATCTAAGGAGATGACACACGTTAGGACCCACACCTGTGAAACCGTAAGGGAAAGTGACAACTCAGTGACCATACACTGGGTGAAATCGACAGACAGGATAGAGGTAGAAGTGTAAGAGTACATGTAGTAGGCAGGAATGTATTCTCACCTGTGTTTCACTGGAAATATTGCTGGATGACTGAGTCCCTGTTCTGCATGTCTTCTTCCTCTGCTTCCTCCTCATCACTGTCCACAGGCTCCACAGCTGCCACAACACCGCCATCTGGACCATCCTCCTGCAGAAAAGGCACCTTTCGTCGCAAAGCCAAGTTGTGAAGCATACAGCAGGCCACGATGATCTGGCACACCTTCTTTGGTGAGTAGAATAGGGATCCACCTGTCATATGCAGACACCTGAACCTGGCCTTCAGGAGGCCGAAGGTCCGCTCGATCACCCTCCTAGTTCATCCATGGGCCTCATTGTAGCGTTCCTCTGCCCTGGTCCTGGGATTCCTCACTGGGGTCAGTAGCCATGACAGGTTAGGGTAACCAGAGTCACCTAATAGCCACACACGGTGCCTCTGGAGCTGACCCATCACATAAGGGATGCTGCTATTCCACATGATGTAGGCGTCATGCACTGAGCCAGGGAACATGGCATTCACTTGGGAGATGTACTGGTCTGCCAAACATACCAACTGCACATTCATGGAATGATAACTCTTCCGGTTCCTGTACACCTGTTCACTCCTGTGGGGGGGTACCAAAGCCACATGGGTCCCATCAATGGCACCTATGATGTTGGGGATATGTCCAAGGGCATAGAAGTCACCTTTCACTGTAGGCAAATCCTCCACCTGAGGGAAAACGATGTAGCTCCGCATTTGTTTCAGCAGGGCAGACAAACACTCTGGACAATACACTGGAAAACATAGGCTGTGACATCCCTGATGCCATGGCCACAGTTATCTGAAAAGACCCACTTGCAAGGAAATGGAGCACTGATAGCACCTGCACTTGAGGGGGGATTCCTGTGGGATGGCGGATTGCTGACATCAGGTCAGGCTCCAACTGTGTACACAATTCCTGGATTGTGGCACGGTCAAACCTGTAGGTGATAATCAAATTGTCGACAGGTCCACCAGCGGTCGGTACACCGGAGGATTCCGCCATCGCCTCACATGTCCCAGCGGACGGTGCCTATAAAGGACAACAGCGAGCACAGAGTCAAACAACTCAGAGGTATGTACCCACAGTCTACACAGAACACCATTCATACACAAAATGTGGCCTGTATGTGTGTTGAGACTAGGCCTAGGTATGTGTGACGCAGTTGGTAATTAGGCGATGTGGGCCCCTGAAATGGCGGCTGCCTGACCTGTAAAGTGGGACAATGGGATGTGAGGTAACTGCGCTGGTGTTGTACACCGTCGCAGTAGGCGGTTGACGACCGCGGCGCAATGCTGCATTGGTTAACATTGGACCCTATGGGTTCCATGAGCCAATGACGATGTACGCCTGCGGTGATGGTACGCACCGCCGCGGACGTGACCGCCGTGGACGTGACCTCCATTTTCTATCTGTTGAATCACTCGATACCTGATCTTCGACAGGAGAGGACCTACACTGCAAGTGCTGCAGTGACCTCGGTCTGGAAGAGGCAATGGCTCGTACGTCTGGGGAAAGGGCCCCTGCCTTCACATCGGAGGAGTTGGAGGAGCTCGTGGATGGGGTCCTCCCCCAGTACACACTACTATACGGTCCTCCGGACCAACAGGTAAGTACACAGGGAGCATGTTGTATGGGCTATGCATGTGTGGAGAGGGCTGGTTGTAAGAAGGAAGGGGGCAGAGTTCTGCATGCATGAAAGACGGTGGGTGCATGTGCCACATGGCAAGGGTAGGGATGGTGGCCACTCACTTTGACAGCGCAGTTGTTAATGACTTCTCTTCTTCCACTGTACATTTCATGTAGGTCAGCGTCCACCAGAAGAAGGATATTTGGTGTGCCATTGCCAAGGACGTCCGGACCCTGGGGGTCCACCACAGATGGAGCACCCACTGCCGGAAAAGATGGGAGGACATTCGCCGCTGGAGCAAGAAGACGGCTGACGCTCAGCTGGGGATGGCCTCCCAACGCGGGAGGGGTGCCCGTCGAACCATGACCCCCCTGATGTTCCGGATCCTGGCGGTGGCCTACCCGGAGTTGGATGGGCCCTTGAGGACATCACAGCAGACACAAGGGGGTGAGTACACTCTCATTCAGCTGACTTTGCGCGCAGTGGAGGGGTCTGGGTGGGGGAGGAGGGCTGTGGGTTTCCTTAGGCCAGGGCGAGTTCCGTAGGGTATGCCCCTTTGTAAGGCATGGCCCTGTGGCCCCCCACCCCACCTCTGTAGGGTGCCACGTACAGCTATTCGTGCACCTGTGTCATCTATGTGTGCAGATGTCGTCCATAGCCTTGTCGGCCATTTCCCATGAATTGCACTGTAGAGCCCAACAGCGCGACGTAGTGCAGGGGGCTTTTGTGTCTGTCTTGTCCGCCAACGGTAGCGGTAAGCCATGCACTCAACATGTCTTTCTTCTGTTCCCCCCCCTTTTTGTGGTCTCCCTGTTCTTGTGTGCATTAGCATCATCAGGCGGAGGAGCAGTGGCACCGGTGCACGAGGGAGTTGCTTCCCACATGGCCATGGAGGGCCACACTATGGACTCTGAATACACCAGTGGGACGGAGGGCGAGGGGAGCACCACGGCGGGGACAGGAGCTGAAACCAGCGACACGGACTCGTCCTCCGATGGGCGCTCCCTTGTGGTGGCGGCAACATCTGTGCTCCCACTTCTACAGGTACAGCCGCCACCCCCTACCAGCACCACCCTCCCAGCAGCCCCTCAGCCTTCGCGCCGTGCCCACTCACCCAGGAGGGTGGGCATTACCTTTGCCCCAGTCACCTCAGCCCTGCCCCTGTCACGTCTGCTGCCCTCAGTGAGGAGGCCATTGACCTCCTCAGGTCACTCACTGTTGGGCAGTCTACCATTTTGAATGCCATCCAGGGTGTAGAAAGGGAGTTGCAACAAACCAATGCATTCCTGGAGGGCATTCATTCTGGTCAGGCGGCCCTTCACCGATCCTTTATAACTCTGGCCTCAGCACTGATGGCAGCCATTGTCCCTGTGTCTAGCCTCCCCCTCCAACTCCCTCCACCAAGACCCAATCCCCTGTACCTCTGCCTATACCAAGCACACCATCATCCTAGCCTGCACACACCTCACCACACAAGGGAAGCTCAGGAAAACATAAGCACCACACATCCCACAGGCACTCACGCAAGCATCACACACATACAGACACCCCAACATCCACTGCCTCCACTGTGTCCCCCTCCTCGTCATCTCCCTCCTCCCTCCCAGTCTCATCTACACTCACACCTGCATGCACTACCTCTACAGCCACTACGTCCCGCACCAGCACACCCACCACCACACCCCGCTTACGTGCAGTCACCACCCCCACTACCATTCACACATCCCCTGTGTACTCTCCCAGTGTGTCTGTGATGCCCCCTCCGAAGATACACAAACGCAGGCACACACCCACCCAACATACATCCACCTCACGACAGCCTCCAGCACATGCACCTGCACCCAAAGCCACAAAACTTACACCTTCTACAACCACCACCTCTTCCTCCACTCCCAAACCCCCTCCAGCTACCCGTCCCAGTGTCTCCAAACAACTTTTCCTGTCCACCCTTCACCTATTTCCCAACCACCCCCCGTCCAACTCATAGGTCCCGAACGAGCACCTCAGCCACAAAATCACCGGGACCAGTGGTACCTGTTGTCACAGGTATGTGGAGTGCACCGGCCATCAGGACAGCCACTGTGTCACAGAGCCATAGCACAGCCAGTCCCCCCCCTGTGAAGCACCAGAAGTTGGCCAGTGCCCAGCGGGAGAGGGGGAAGACTCCAGCCACCCAAGCCGCTCCCAGTGGTCCCGGTGGGAGTGTGGACTCAGCTGTGACTCCTCCCAAGGTGGGGAAGGGCCAGAAGAAACCCGGCAAGTCTGGGAGGAGCATCACAGCGGAGAAGACCGCCATCATCCTCGCTGGCCAGGAGGGCCCAGCCAGCCCCATCGTCGCTGCCCAGGAGGAAACCGCCAGCCCCATCGTCGCTTCCCAAGAGGCCACCACCAGCCCCATCGTCGCTGCCCAGGAGCCCACCGCCAGCCCCATCGTCGCTGCCCAGGAGGCCACCGCCAGCCACAGCCCAGCAGGCCAGGAGGGCCCCACCAGCCACAGCCCAGCTGGCCAGGAGGGCCCCGTCAGCCACTGCCCAGCTGACCAATGAAGGACCGCCAGCCCCAGCCCAGCTGGGCAATAAAGGACCGCCAAGTCAAGCACCGCTGAACAGGGCAAGCACCGCTAAACAGGGCAAGGACCGCCAAGTCAAGCACCGCTGAACAGGGCAAGGACCGCCAAGTCAAGCACCGCTGAACAGGGCAAGGACCGCCAAGTCAAGCACCACTGAACAGGGCAAGCACCGCTGAACAGGGCAAGGACCGCCAAGTCAAGCACCGCTGAACAGGGCAAGGACCGCCAAGTCAAGCACTGCTGAACAGGGCAAGGACGGCCAAGTCAAGCACCGCCAAGTCAAGCACCGCTGAATAGGGCAAGGACCGCCAAGTCAAGCACCGCTGAACAGGGCAAGCACCGCTGAACAGGGCAAGGACGGCCAAGTCAAGCACCGCTGAACAGGGCACGGACCGCCAAGTCAAGCGCCGCTGAACAGGGCAAGCACCGCTGAACAGGGCAAGCCCCGCCAAGTCAAGCATCGCTGAACAGGGCAAGCACCGCTGAACAGGGCAAGGACTGCCAAGTCAAGCACCACTGAACAGGGAAAGCACCGCTGAACAGGTCAAGCCCCACCAACACAATCACCGCTAGCCCATTAGCGGCAGGGGCACTGACGCAACAGGGACCATCACGGGGTGAGTGATGCACTCTGGGCACCAGTCCCCCTCCAGAACCAGTGGAGAAAGACATCCACTACGTCTGTCTTTGGCAGGATGAAGCACTCTGGGCACCAGTCCCGCTCCAGAACCAGTGGAGAAAGACATCCACTACGTCTGTCCTTGGCAGGATGAAGCACTTTGGGCACCAGTCCCCCTCCAGAACCAGTGGAGAGTTACATCCACTACCTCAGTCCTTGGCAGGATGAAGCACTCTGGGCACCAGTCCCCCTCCAGAACCAGTGGAGAAAGACATCCACTACGTCTCTCCTTGGCAGGATGAAGCACTCTGGGCACCAAGCCCCCTCTAGAACCAGTGGAGACAGGCATCCACTTGAGAGACTGTGGCTTTGCACTCCCCAGTATTGAACGGTGGGCAAACCAGCCACTGTAGAGACTTGAGAGACTGTGGCTTTGCACTCCCCAGGATGCAGCAGTGGGCAAACCACCCACTGTAGAGACTTGAGAGACTGTGCCTTTGAACTCCCCAGGATGCAGTAGTGGGCAAACCACCCACTGTAGAGACTTGAGAGACTGTGGCTTTGCACTCCCCAGGTTTGAACAGTGGGCAAACCACCCACTGTAGAGACTTGAGAGACTGTGGCTTTGCATTCCCCAGGATGCAACAGTGGTCAAACCACCCACTGTAGAGACTTGAGAGACTGTGGCTTTGCACTCCCCAGGATGCAGCAGTGGGCAAACCACCCACTGTAGAGACTTGAGAGACTGTGGCTTTGCACTCCCCAGGATTGAACAGTGGGCAAACCACCCACTGTAGAGACTTGAGAGACTGTGGCTTTGCACTCCCCAGGATGCAGCAGTGGGCAAACCACCCACTGTAGAGACTTTAGAGACTGTGGCTTTGCACTCCCCAGGATGCAGCAGTGGGCAAACCACCCACTGTAGAGACTTGAGAGACTGTGGCTTTGCACTCCCCAGGATTGAACAGTGGGCAAACCACCCACTGTGAAGACTTGAGAGACTGTGGCTTTGCACTCCCCAGGATGCAGCAGTGGGCAAACCACCCACTGTAGAGACTTGAGAGACTGTGGCTTTGCACTCCCCAGGATGCAGCAGTGGGCAAACCACCCACTGTAGAGACTTGAGATACTGTGGCTTTGCACTCCCCAGGATTGAACAGTGGGCAAACCACCCACTGTAGAGACTTGAGAGACTGTGGCTTTGCACTCCCCAGGATGCAGCAGTGGGCAAACCACCCACTGTAGAGACTTGAGAGACTGTGGCTTTGCACTCCCCAGGATGCAGCAGTGGGCAAACCACCCACTGTAGAGACTTGAGAGACTGTGGCTTTGCACTCCCCTGGATACATCAATGGGCATGGAGCCCCCTTGTGGATCTGGCGTTGTGCACTCATCCGGCTGAGGTGCTCCCCTTCCCTCCCCCCTGAGGTGCCTGTTGTATTTCTATCTGATGCCCCTGCAGTGTTCTCTCTGTTTTGATCTGGTATCGTGTGTGGGCCTCGCCCATGCATTTTGGGCCCAGTGGTCCACGGACTATAAATGGTGCAGTACCTGGACTACTAATCTTGGTGTATATTTTGTTAATAGTGTATATATGTATATTTTTGCTTACTGTTTTTGACATATTACAATGGTTACACTCATTTCCTTTTGTCTTTGCATTCATCCGGGGGGGGTTGGGTTGGGGGTGTGTGACTGTAATGTATAGATATGCATTGGTGTGTGTGTTGTAGTGGGTGAGGGTGGGGGTGGGGGTGTTGCGTGTGTGTGTCCCTGTTTTTTGCCTCCCCCCTCCCCTGTGTCGTAGGTGCAGTACTCACCATGGTCTTCGCCGCCGGCTTTGGTGCTCCTGGTACAGGAGCAGGAAGACTATCGCAGGGAGAATATGGAGTTCCGGCTCCATGGTGTCCTCCTTCCTCGTGGAGTGTGTAGAGGTGAGCATTTTCCCTTCGAATTTCCTGTTTCCGCTGTGTTTTTATCCGCGGTGTGTCCGCCCCGGAAAAGGTGGCGGATTGGCCTGTCATAATAGTGTGGGCGGTACATTGTCCTCTGCCTGTCTGTTGGCAGTGACCGCCGAGCTGTTTGTTTGTACCTCTGAGTGTTAAAGTGGCTGTCTTTGTTGGTGGTTTCCGCCACGGTCATAATTGCAATTTTTTTACCGCCGGCCTGTTGGCGGTCTTACCGCTGCTTTAACACTATCCGCCAGGGTTGTAATGACCCCCTAAGTCCTGATTCCCTTGGCGTAAGTCTAATAATTCACGATCTGCTGACAGTGTTACAGTTCTACGATCAAAAACTCGCTCAAACTCGCGAACAAAATTACTCCAGTTGTATAACAGGGGACTGTGTTTACGCACAAGAGGAATAGCCCAGGTATCTGCATCTCCAGACAGATATGATAACAAGAAAGCTACTTTGGACTGGGCATCAGGGAAAGTATGTGGGCTGCAGGTGAAGTGTAGTTCCACTTGAACCAGGAAAGATTGTGCTTTCAAGGGGTCACCTGAGAAACGTTTGGGGGGAGCTAAAGGAATGGCTGACGGAATATTGAGGGAAATGTTTGTCGGATTACCTCCAGAAGTCTGAGAAGAAGTTCCTGGCCAAGACACACCTGTGGAACTTTGTTCCTTCTTCTCTACCTTATCCTGTAACTGACTCACTCTCTCAGCTAGGCTAGTTGCCAAATCTTTTGATGATACCACCTCTGCCTGGAGTTGGGTGATAGCCTTGACTAGCTCGTCCAGTGTGGCCATGCTGAGAACATCCACAAACCAGGAGGATAATAATTTGTGGGCTCACTATTCTGTCACCAGATCCTCGGGGTTTGTGCACGTTCCCAACACTTCCACCACAAGACAGCTCCAATACTCTGATTAGAATTTTCACAGAGTCTAAGAGAGTCCAAGTGGGGAAAAGGGGATTAAATAGGGGAACAGCTGGGAAGGAGACCTGTAGGAAGCAAAAAGGTTAAAACACACAATATCAAAATTACATCATATGAATCAGTACCAGGCTATGACTCTAACCATTGTCATTCTGAAAACATGAACAACCTAAGCACAAACTTAAAATGACTGGGCTTCAAGATGACTGGATACCTGTGAGGCAATTTTTCAGATTCAAGTATTATCCTATGCATGAGGATTAAGAAACAATCTGAATGATTTCTAAAGCATCATATGAATCGTGTTTGAGAAGCATATTAAGTACACATAACATTACATTTAGAACTCTGGCTTCTGTTCTCTCAAATTGCCAAAACATGAGTTGCACACTTTGCAGATTTTCACATTAATAGTAAATACCATAGAATGATTGTGCACCAAGAATAACACGAATTAGACTCAAGGAATAAATCACACGACTTGCCAACTAGAAAACCACCAAGTAAATGCCTTAAAATGGTAGCGTACAATGAGTAACATGAATTACACTCAGAAAGTGAATCGCGCATCTTGCCGATTCGAATACCACCATGTAACTGCCAAGGAATGGTAGCGCACAATGAATATCAAGGGTTAAAGCACAAGAAAACGAATCGCACGTCTTGCCGATTCGAATGCCACAATGTAACTGTCAAGGAATGGTAGCGCACAATGAATAACATGAATTAAGCACGAAGAAGTAATCGAGCGTCTTGCCAATTCGAATGCCACCATGTAACTGTCAAGGAATGGCAGCGCACAATGAATAACATGAATTAAGCTTGAGGAAAGAATCTCGCCTCTTGACGATTCGAATGCCACCATGAAACTGCCAAGAAATGGTAGCGCACAATGAGTAACATGAATTAAGCACGAGAAAACAAATTGCGCGTTTTGCCGAATCGAATGCCACCAGAAAACTGCCAAGAAATGGTAGCGTACAATGAATATCATGAATTAACACACAAGAAAAGAATAGCGCGTCTTGCCGATTCGAACGCTACCTTGTAAATGCCATAAAATGGTAGCGCAAAATGAATAACATGAATTAAGCTTGAGGAAAGAATTGCACGTCTTGCCGATTCAAATGCCACCATGAAACTGCCAAGAAATGCTAGCGTACAATGAATATCATGAATTAACACACAAGAAAAGAATTACGCGTCTTGCCGATTCGAACGCTACCTTGTAAATGCCATAAAATGGTAGTGCACAATGAATAACACAAATTAAGCTTGAGGAAAGAATTGCGCGTCTTGCCGATTCGAATGCCACCATGAAACTGCCAAGAAATGCTAGCGTACAATGAATATCATGAATTAACACACATGAAAAGAATCGCAAGTCTTGCCGATTCGAACGCTACCTTGTAAATGCCATAAAACGACCAAGTGCACATTTACACACAAAAGAATAAAGTTGTTTTGTCAATGCAAGATTAGGCCCAAGAACTTGAGCGCACTCGATAACGGTGTCCGGGGAACAGCCCAACTACCATCTTACCGCCCTGCTTAAGGATCACCAAAGTAGTATGAAGGGCAGAGGCCTGGAGGATCAAAGTAGGCCACCGGAACAGTAGCTCAGGAAGTTGCTGCTGCTCTGCACCGGGACTTCTGAATAGTGAGCACGTGGAGCTGGGCTGGCTCCCTTTTATAGAGTCTTGGCCCAGCCCACAACCACACCCAGGCATGCTGCAGGGAAAGCTTCTAGAAGGCCCTGGAAAGGGACCACACCCTGACACACTCTGAAAGCCTGCAGCAATACATTGCAAAAGCACAATATTTATAAGCACCTTACAAATAAGTCTTCAGGATTGAACTCTGCAATGCAAAAGGTTAAACAACAACATATCAGCACAATGCATAAATTACGTTGTCTTGCGAGTGCTGGATTTTTGCATTCTAGTCGCCCGTAGAGCACGCACTGCCCTGGTGTTGACAACAAGTGCATAGAATTCTTACTGTAATTCCTGACTGCTGCTTATGTTGCAGAATCCTGAGTAGTTACGTGCTCTAAGGTGACAACTGTGTATTCTTGTAGAGTATTAGTAACTTGTGTAACGTTCTGACAACTGCTAAGGTAGAAGGGTATTACTTACGTGTAATGTTGGTCTAATTATGTTTTGTGCAATACAGTTTATTTTTACATAGCTCAATGTTGTGTTTACTTTGTAGTGTACATTTTGCGTCACGTGTGTTGTGTCTGTTGTGCAAACGCTTTACACATTGCCTCCGGGTTAGGCCTGACTGCTCGTGCCAAGCTACCAAGGGGGTGAGCAGGGGTTTTCTTGGATGTGTAACTCACTTGCCCTGACTAGAGTGCATACGCTAGCCAACCAGAAACCCCATTTCTAATCCATCTATATTGTATTTTTTAATTAACTGAGAAATAAAGTATTTACCTTACCTAAAAAATGTACCAATTGGAAATAAGTCAATTTCACCATGCATAAAGGCAAGAGCACAAGCACTTTATCTCTGGTTAGAAGTGGGAAAGTTCAAGGATTCCTAAGGCCAACAAAAATGATACCAGCCAAACAAAATGGAGGTGTAAGGCAAAATGTTTGGGGGAAGATCCACCTAAGGCTGACAGGTCTAGCAGTAAACATATCATTAGAATGCTAGAAATGATTGATATGATGGCCACTGTTGAATCTATGTTGGTTTAGCTAAATAATCCATATGGCTTCTTGAGAATCAGAAAGGAAAAATGTAAGACCCAAAAATAAAATAACACAAAAATTTCTACTGATTGCTTCTACTTGTGCAAATTGGCAAAACTGTTAACTTATTCATGTTGAATATCATGTTCAGCTACTTCAAAATCCTTAACTCTATACCAATCGTCTTATAAAATGACACTCCTACTTTTCTACTGGAACCTGGGCCGTAAAGGTCATCACGACTTTTAATCTAAAATGTTAAAGATTTAGAAATGTCAATTATCAGATAAGTCAAGATAAACAATTCAGTGTAAGTCAAAAGGTGACAACTTAAATCATAGAGGTTTTTTTTAAAACAAGCTACCTAAGCTTAGTTTCATGTGTTCTCAAGTCAGATTCAAGTTCAGCAAAGTAGGTTCATTCACCTGCTGAATGCTCCCACCTAAGTACCTGTGTTTTTGTTGATCTTCCGACTATTACTTGTTCACTGTCTCTTTGCTCTTTTATATATGTCTCCTTGTTGATGTAGTCTGAAATGCCTTCTTCAGACATGTAGACTTTCAATCGCACACACCTCCTTGGCCACTTCTCATTTCTTAGAACCCTTCTGATCACACTGCTTGTCCCTTCTCAAGGGTCAAAGCCTTCACTTACAGCTTCTTCGGCTTGGTTCTCGGTGTTTACTTTTGGCACATTCACTACAGGCTCTCATGTGCCTAAATTTGACTTTGAAATGCTTGTGCACACTCTTTTTCTTATCTCTCTGAGCTCCCTGGTTGCACTTAGTTTGGCCTTTGTGAGTCAGTACGGGTTTTCACCATTTCTTCTCTTCTTGCCTCACTTTCTGGGTGTGTAAGTAATGAATCCAGTTTGAAAGGCCTCAATATTTAACACCAGTGTTCGTGACCAAGATAAGTTGATAGGGAACAAACCATCTGGGATTAAAGCATGGTTTCCTCAAGAGCTTTTTCACCAGAATCGTGCTGCCAAGGCTGAAGGTCATGGCACTGTTCTTGCCTTTGTCGGAAGGGTCACTAACTCAACCTTGTAAAAGACCAAATGCAGGACATCAGCCAAGCTTTTGCAGTAGTCAAGAATCATATAATCTGTAATATTCACAAGTGCAGTTGTAGGCACAGGATGAAGTCTCATGGCTCTGCTCATGAGGATCTCATGAGGGGACAGTCCTTTTCTCTGAGCCGAGATACATCTCAGACTCATCAATACCATTAGAAGAGCATCAGCCATTTCAAATACGTGAATGCACACACATTAGCAAGACTGGACTTTAATGTGCCATTTAACTCCTCAACTATGCCTGAAGACTCAGGTCTGTGATTACAGTTGAACCTCTTGTCAGTCTGCAAAGCTGTATACAAATGTTTTATCTCCTTATTCTTAAAGGGACTTCAATAATCAGAGTTCTCACAAACCGAATCCCAAATGAGGGATTAAATCCCTTAGAAATAATTTAGCCACAGTAAGACGGTCATTTCACCTGTTAGGGTAAGCCTCAACGCATTGGGAAAAGAGGCAAACTACCCCATAATATAGCTGAAGCCTTTGCACACAGACATCTTGACACGATCAAGTTGCATAAAGGTAAAAGGGCTGCCTGATGTTTGTGAGGACCAGAGGTCTCCTTCCTACATTTCACTTTGGCTCATGGGACACCTGTGATATAACTCTGCTGGAACTACACAGAACCTGGGGTTAAAGCAGTATGTGCAAAAGAGACAAACCATCTCATCCAATCCTATGTAGGTAGTGCCGGGGAAATAATGTGCCATAGGAGGCAATATGTAGTCAGGTAACGTAGGACGGCTGTCTACAGAAACCCAAACCTCATCTTCAATCCTAGAACACTGTGCTCTGATACATCTCTCCTGCTCACACTCTGGTGATTCTTCCTGCAGTCTATTCACCTCTTCCCTCTTATCAGCAAAAGTCATCAAAAGGCACCTAGAAGTGTCACTCTTGGTATAATTTGAATAATCTTCGTTGAAGGTGCAAACTCAAGAGCATAATATCTGGCTATTTCATGTCACAAAATCATTTACACTCTTGCATGCTGCACACTTCACAACAGCTACTACAGGAGGCATTTCCAATGCATCAAGGAGATCCATAAAATAGTACCAATTCTGAATGAGGGAGCCAGATGAGGTCATGAAACTCCTCAGGGACGACAACTGCCCGAAGTTATAGACCACACCAAACCCATATTACCTATCAGTATAAACAGTTAATAGGTTACATTACGCAAACAGGAGGCTTCCAATACACATTCCAAAATACAAACAGCATAAGCTGCTTTCAAAATCCCCCTTTCATCCATCAAGCAAGAGCCATTCACAAATAACAGATAATAAGCCCCTCATGACAACCCTGGCGGTGGGTGTTAAAGCGGCGGTAATAACGCCAACAGACTGGTGGTAAAAAAAATTAGATCATGACCATGGTGGAAACCGCCAACATAGATAGCCACTTTAACACTCCGACCGCCATGGCGGTAGAAACAAACACAGCGGCGGTAACAGCCAACAGACAGGCAGAAGACAAGGTTCCGCCCACTGTATTACAAGAGGCCTATCTGCCACCTTTTCCGGGGCGGTACCAGCGCCATCAAAAGCAGGGCAGAAACAGTACTTGGAACGGAAACCACTCACCTTTCAACACCCAACGAGGACCCAGGATGCCAGGGAGCACGAGTTACAGGTCTTGCCCATGAAGCTTTACCTCCTCATGTATCAGGAGCAGCAAAGATGCCGGCAACGACCATGGTGAGTACTGCACCTAGCACACAGGGGAGGGAAGAAGGGAAAAGAGAGTGACACACACACACGCAACAAGCAACACCCCCAACCCCACCCTCACCCCCAACACCATACACACAAATACATGCAGCAACATTACATATACACCCCGTAATCCTCTGGAAGAACGCAAGGAGCACATGAAATGATTGTAACAAGTGTAATCATTGAAAAAACAGATAGGGCAAATTAAAATATCAGTATATACAAATATGTACACCAACTACACAAGTCCGGATATTAATGAAATCATTGTCTGCGGACTAGTGGTCCCAAAATGCATGGGCGGAGCCCACAAAAGATACCTGACTCGAAACGGAGAGAACACTGCAGGGGCATCAGATCGAAAATAAACAGGCACCTCAGGGGGAAGGGGAGGTGGGGCACCTCACCCGGATGAACGGACGGCACCACTGCTCCACGAGGGGGCTCCATGCCCACAGTTTGGTCCTGGGGAGTGCAAAGCCACAGTCTCTCAAGTCTCTCCAGTGGGTGGTTTGCACACTGCTTTCTCCTGGGGAGTGCAAAAGCCACAGTCTCTCAAGTCTCTCCAGTGGGTGGTTTGCTCACTGCTTTATCCTGGGGAGTACAAAGCCACAATCTCTCAAGTCTCTCAAGTGGGTGGTTTGCCCCCTGCTTTATCCTGGGGAGTGCAAAGCCACAGTCTCTCAAGTGGATGTGATTCTCCACAGGTTCTGGAGGGGGCATTGTGCCCAGAGTGCTTCATCCTGCCAAGGATTGGGGTAGTGGATGTGAATCTCCACTGGTTCTGGAGGGGACATTGTGCCCGGAGTGCTTTATCCTGCCAAGGATTAGGTGAGTGGATGTGACTCTCCACTGGTTCTGGAGGGGGCATTGTGTCCAGAGTGCTACACGTGCAGTGTGGCAGGTACCTTTCCCTCACCTGGGTGTGTGTGCCACGAGATTGCCTGGAATCAGGTAGCATGATACTCCATGGAGGCAGAGACACACTCCACCCTGCTGCGACTTCGCCTGCCACATGCAGGTACAAACAGTGCTGGGTGTCGTGCCTCATGAACGCTGTGCAGGGTCCAGGACATCTCCTGCAGCCTCGGACGGCTGCCCACTGGGGATGATAGCCATGTCAGCTGTGGTGGCACTGTCTAAGCACGTCACGGGGCTGGTGGCGGTGGTTGCGGCGGTGTCTGTGGCGGTGGTGCTGGCGGTGGTGCATGTGTCAGCACCTGTGGAGGGACACAGCAGGACGTCTCCTGCAGCCTCGGGCGGCTGCCCACTGGGGATGGTGCTGGGGACTGTTGCTGAGACAGCAGATGTGCAGGTGGCGGTGCAGGTGGCGGTTCAGGTGGCAGTGCATGTGGCGGTGTCCACCGCCGTATAGGTTGATGTTCTGGTTGACAGAAGGGGTGACTCTGGACCCTCAGCCGGATCCTCCGTTTCCTGTCCTGACTTGCTCTTCGCCTTGTGTCCCTTCCCCACCTTTGATGTCGCTGCTGGTCCCTTGGCACTGTCCCCTTTTGGCTTGGAGGAGCCTTTGCTTGGTGGTTGGTGCGGCTTCTCCCTCCGGCATGTGGGCACCTTCTTCACCTTGGCAGGTGGCGCAAAGGGCTGATCCTTGGCCTCGCTAGGTGGCACACTGGCAGCCCTGATGAGTGCCGCCTGTGATGTGTCCGGGCTTGCTGAAACCACTGTGCTGGATGATTTGGTGGTTGAGGTGCTGGGCTGGGACCTGGAAAGCCTGGCCCTAGGGGAAGGACGGGGGGGAGGTGTAGGGAAGAGGTCAATGTTAACGAGGAAGAGTTTCTTAGACACACTGGGACGGGACGATGGAGGGGGTTTGGGAATGGAGATAGTGGTAGTGGTTGTAGGAGGTGTATATCTGCTGAATTTGGGTGAAGGTGCATGGGCCGGAGGCTGTTGTGAGGTGGGTGGCTGTTGGGTGGGTGTGTGCCTGCGTTTGTGTAGTTTTGGATGAGGGCTCACAGACACACTGGGAGAGGAGACAGGGGATGTGTGAATGGTAGGGAGGGGTGGTGATTGCACGTGAGCGGTGTGTGGTGATGGGCGTGCTGGTGATGGAGGTAGTGGATGAAGATGTAGTGCATGCAGGTGTGAGTGGAGATGAGACAGGGAGGGAGGAAGAGGACGTGGAGGAGGGGGACACAGTGGAGGCAGTGGATGTTGATGTGTCTGCATGGGGATGGTGCTTGTGTGAGTGCCTGTAGGATGTGTGGTGCTTATGTTTGCCATGTCCACTCTTGTGTGTTGATGAGTGTGCATGCTGGTCTGATGGTGTGCTTGGGATAGGCTGAGGTACAGGGGATTGGTTCTGGGTGGAGGAAGTTGGAGGGGGAGGCTGGACACGGGTACAATGGCTGCCATCAGTGCTGAGGCCAGAGCCTGAAATGCTCTCTGTTGGGCTGCCACACCAGAATGAATGCCCTCCAGGTATGCATTTGTTTGCTGCAAATGCCTCTCAACACCCTTGATGGCATTCAAAATGGTTGACTGCCCAACATTGAGGGATCTCAGGAGGTCAATAGCCTCCTCACTGAGGGCAGCAGGGCTAACTGGGGCAGGGCCTGAGGTGCCTGGGGCGAAAGAGATACCCATCCTCCTAGGTGAGCGGGTACGGGAAACTCGATGAGGGGCTGCTGGGAGGGCGGTGCTGGTAGGGGGGATGGCGGCTGTGCTTGTTGATGCGGTGGGCACAGAGGTGCCCACCACCGCAACGGAGCTCCCATCAGAGGAGGAGTCACTGTTGCTGGTGCCTCCTCCTGTCCCCGTCGTGGAGCTCCCCTCGCCCTCTGTCCCACTGGTGCCTTCTGACTCCATTACTTCACCCTCCAGGGCCATGTGGGATGCAGCTCCCTCCTGCTCCAGTGCCACTGCTCCTCCACCAGATGATGCTAATGCACACAAGGACAGGATGACAAAACAAAAAGGGGGAGAAAGACAGAGGAGACACATGGTCAATGCCTGCAACACACTACAGTTGGCGGACACAACACACAGGGAGCAGCCCTATGCACTAAGCCATGCACTAACAGGGCAGGGGAAAAGCCCATGCCCATGGGGGACTCTGTCTAGACCCATTTCATGCACAGCTGGAACCCATGGGAGCCTGACTAGGTGTAGAGGGCAAATACCACCTTTGAGGTTGTAGTGGGAATGAGCCTGCAAATCAATGGATCTACCTTTGCGCGTCTGCCCTGGCCTAGGGGAACCCACAGACCACCTCCCCGACCCAGACACCTCGTCAAGCATGCAGAGACAGCTGAATGAGAGTGTACTCACCCCCTTGTGGCTGCTGTGATGCCCTCAAGCACCCATCCAACTCAGGATGTGCCATCGCCAGGATCCGGTATATCAGGGGGGGGTCATGGTTCGACAGGCACCCCTTCCACGTTGGGAGGCCATCCCCAGCTGGGCCTTTGCCGTCTTGTTGGTCCAGCGGCGCAGGTCCTCCCATCTTTTCCGGCAGTGGGTGCTCCGTCTATGGTAGATCCCCCAGGGTCTGCACTCCCTTGGCGATGGCACGCCAAATACCCTTCTTCTGGTGGGTGCTGACCTAGAGGAATAGTGAAGTTAAAAAGGATGTTACTTTCCCGTACAGTTCTTCTCACACAGTGGACACAAACCTCCCACCCTGTCCCATAAAAACATGCACTCTCCATCCTCACATGCTGGCCTGTCCCCCCCGTCTCTTCCATCCACGACACTTCATACATCATGTCCCAATCCACCATGCACACAGTTCACTCACCTGTTTGTCTGGGGGACCGTGGAGTATCGTGTTCTGGGGGAGGACCCCATCCACCAGTTTCTCCAACTCCTCCACAGGGAAGGCAGGGGCCCTTTCCCCAGACACTGTAGCCACTGACGCTTCCAGACGCAGGTCACAGCAGCGCTTGCAGTGTAGTTCCTCTCCTGTTGAAGATCAGGTATCAAGTGAGGGAACAGATAGAAAATGGCGGTCACGTCTGCAGCAGTGCGTACCGTCACCGCCGGCGTACATCGTCATTGGCTCCTGGAACCCATAGGGCCCAATAATAACCAATGCTGAATTGTGCAGCAGTCTTCGACCACCTACCGCAACGCTGCACAACGCCAGCGCAGTTACCTCATTTCCCCTTGTCCCACTTTACAGGTCAGGCAGCCGCCTTTTCAGGGGGCCACATGGCAGGGAAAAAGACTGCATCACACCCATTTAGGCCAGGAATACGGACAGACAAAGGCACATAGAGATAAGTTAACGATTGTGCTAAACAGCCTTGTGAAACCTATGTGGTGTATGACCCTCTGCTCACCGTTCTCCTCCATAGGGCACGTCCGCTGGGGCAGGTGATGAGATGGCGGCATCCTCCGGTGTACAGACCCCTGGTGGACCTGTTGGCAATGGACGTCAGACACATCATTATCACTTACTAACTTGATCGTGCAACAATCCAGGAACTTTGTGCCCAGTTGGAGCCAGACCTGATGTCAGCTATCCGCCATCCCACAAGAATCCCTCCTCTAGTGCAGGTCCTGTCAGTGCTCCATTTCCTGGCAAGTGGTTTTTTTCAAACAACAGTAGCCATGGCATCAGGGATGTCACAGCCAATGTTCTCTAACGTGTTGTCCAGAGTTTTATCTGCCCTGCTGAAACACATGCGCAGCGACATAGTTTTCCCTCGGGTGGAGGATCTGCCCGCAATGAAAGGTGACTTTTATGCCCTCGGACATATCTCCAACATAATTTGTGCCATTGATGGGACACATGTGGCATTTGTCCCCCCCCCACAGGAATGAACAGGTGTAAAGAAACCGGAAAAGCTACCATTCAATGAATGTGCAGATGGTGGGTTTGGCAGACCAGTACATCTCCCATGTGAATGCCAAGTATCCAGGATATGTGCATGACACTTACATTTTGAGGAATAGCAGCATCCCTTTTGTGATGGGGCAACTCCAGAGGCACTGTGTGTGGCTAATAGGTGAGCCCAAGTTCCCCACACAGTTTATGTAGGTGTCTGGGTATGGGAGATTCCCTAATGGTTGGAGGATGTCTACCAGTTGTCCCTCGATATTTGCAGGTGACTCTGGTTACCCCAACCTGTCATGACACTGACCCCAATGAGGAATCCCAGGACAAGGGCAGAAGAACACTACAATGAGGCACAAGGGTGAACTAGGAGTAAAATAGAGCGCACCTTCGGCCTCCTGAAGGCCAGATTCCGGTGCCTCCATCTAACAGGTGGATCCCTATACTACTCACCGTAGAAGGTGTGCCAGATCATTGTGGCATGCTGTGTGTTGCACAACCTGGCTTTACGATGCCAGGTGCCTTCTCTGCAGGAGGATGGGCCTGATGGTGGTCTTGTGGCAGCTGTGAAGCCTGTGGACAGTGAAGAAGAGGAGGCAGAAGAAGAAGATGTAGACAACCGTAACAACATCATCATGCAATACTTCCAGTGAGACACAGGTAAGAGGATTGAACTGCTTCCCACATCTCATACTATTGTAGGACCTAGCATAAATCTGCCTTTTTAGCTCTGTGTATGGACCCTGACATGTCACTTTGGCTTTCCATTTCACAGATCTGGGTCCCACTTTGTGCCCTCTGCTATGTTTACTGCTGGCCAACAACTGCGTAACATTGGTATGTGAACATGCACATTAACATTGCTATATTTCTGAGAGTTTGCAATTACACATTTATGATAGTACAGGCTGACTCCAGATTGATTTGTGATTCAAGGGTGTTTATTTCTGTGCTGATAAGTGGAGGGGTGTGTGTGCAATGGGCTGGGGTGATGGTGGAGGAATGTCTATGGTGGAGTTCAGTCTCTTGGTCTCACAGGTGCATTGTCCATGGGGGCATAGGAAGGGGAGCAATGGCAGTTTAAGGTGGAGAGGGTGACAGAGTGGGACAGAAGGGTGACATTCAGGAGGGTCTTATTTCCTGGCGGGGTCTTGGCAATGTTCTCTGTCTTGTTCCTGGATCTCAGGGACCGCTTGCAGGGTGGTTCTCCTTCTGCAGGGGGTGGGGTGCTGGTGGCCTGTTGTTCCTGTGGTGGTGCCTCCTGTCCACTAGCGCCGTCGGAGGTGGAGGGATGTTCATCGTCAGGGCTCGTGTCAGGGGCCCGTTTGTGTGCCACTGTGTCCCTCATGGCATTAGCCAGGTCTGCCAGCACCCCTGCAATGGTGACCAGGGTGGTGTTAATGGACTTCAAGTCCTCCCTGATCCCAAGGTAGTGTTCCTCCTGCCGCCGCTGGGTTTCCTGAAACTTGGACAGTACCGTGTCCATGGTCTCCTGGGAATGGTGGTATGCTCCCATGATGTTGGAGAGTGCCTCGTGGAGTGTCGGTTCCCTGGGCCTGTCCTCCTCCTGTCACACAGCAGTCCACCTAGCTTCCCTGTTGTCCTGTGCCTCTGTCCCCTGAACCGTGTGCCCACTGCCACTGACCCCAGGTCCTTGATTGTCTTGGGTTGGTGGGTTTGCCTTGGGTCCCTGTAGTGGTGGACACACTGCTGATTGACGTGTCCTGGGGACAGTGGCATGGGCCTGTTGGGTGGGTGCTGTGCTGGTGTTTCCTGAGGGTGGAGGGTCTGTGGTGGTTTGTGACAGTGGCAGGGGAACCAACTGTTCAAAGGTCCCTGATGGTCCGGGCTGGTCATCTTGATCCAGGCATGCAGAACTGCTGTCATCACTGTGGGCCTCTTCTGTGGGGGGACTGGATATGCCTGGCACCTTCTGTCCTGTGACATTGAGTATTGATCCTGTTGGGGTTTAAATGCATAGTTTTAGTATCTGTGTGTGCCAACTTCTGCAATGGGCGAGGTACCCTCTACTCCTGTGCTTGTATTATTGTGTTTGCCCTTTTGTGATAGTTCGTTTGGGGTCTGTGTGGGTGTCTGTACTGGACATGCTTTGGTGATGGGGGTCCATACATAGGTGTTGCATGCAGGGCCTTGGTATTGGGATGTGTGGGTTGTGATAGTGGGGCATAGGTGAGATGTTGGAGTCATGGGTGTGAGGGTGAGGGCAGGGGTATGTGATGGCATGCAGGTGGGGTGGGGGGATATGGTAAATAAGATATGACTTACCAGAGTCCAGTCCTCCTGCTACTCCTGCGAGGCCCTCAAGCTGCAGTATTGCCAAGACTTGTTCCTCCCATGTTGTTAGTTGTGGGGGAGGAAGTGGGGGTCCACCGCCAGTCCTCTGTACAGCAATCTGGTGTCTGGATACCACTGAACGCACCTTCCCCCGTAGGTTGTTCCACCTCTTCCTGATGTCATCCCTAGTTCTTGGGTGCTGTCCCACTGCATTGACTAGCACCGCCACCTGTACCACGGCCAGCACCGCCACCTGCACCGCCGCTAGCACCGCCGCAGGCACCTCCACAAGCACTACCACCTGCACCGCTGACAGTAGCACCACTACCAGCAGCAGCAGCCCCAGTGGGTAACCGTCCGAGGCTGCAGGAGAAGGGTTGGGGCCTCTCTCCATCAGTGGCAGCACTCCCCACCAGCACCGGCACTACCACCAGTTTGCAGCCGTAGCTGTCGCCGGATGGAGTCTACCCCTGCCTCCATGGACTATCATGCAACCTGGTCCCTACAAATCTCATGCCTCAGACACCCAGGTGAGGGACTCTGAACTGCCACACCCTGGGCATCACTGGGCACAAAGCCCCCTCCAGAACCAGTGGAGATATACATCCACTCACCCTATCCTTGGCAGGATGAAGCACACTGGGCACAAAGCCCCCTCCAGAACCAGTGGAGATATGCATCCACTCACCCTATCCTTGGCAGCAGCATGAAGCACACTGGGTACAAAGCCCCCTCCAGAACTAGTGTAGATATGCATCCACTCACCCTATCCTTGGCAGGATGAATCACACTGGGCACAAAGCCCCCTCCAGAACCAGTGGAAGAAGGCATCCACTCACCTTATCCTTGGCAGGATGAAGCACACTGGGAACAAAGCCCCCTCCAGAACCAGTGGAGGTATGCATCCACTTGAGAGACTGTGGCCTTGCACTCCCCAGGGCCAAGCAGTGGGCAAACCACCTACTAGAGAGACTGTGGCCTTGCACTCCCCAGGACCCAGCAGTGCCCAAACCACCCACTTGAGAGACTGTGGCCTTGCACTCCCTAGGACCAAGCAGTGGGCAAACCACCCACTGAAGAGACTGTGGCCTTGCACTCCCTAGGACCAAGCAGTGGGCAAACCACCCACTTGTGAGACTGTGGCCTTGCACTCCCCAGGACATCGCTGTGGGCATGGAGCCCCCTCCAGGAGCAGTGGCGTTATTCCATCTTTCAGCTGAGGTGACCCACCCTTCCCCATCCCCCTGAGGTGCCTGTGTGTTTTCGACCTGATGCCCCTGCAGTGTAATCTCCGTATTGAGGCAGGAGTCAAGTGTGGGCTTGGCCTATGATTCGGCCCAGTGGCCGATGGACATTTTGAGTGGACAATGTACTGCCTTATGTACATATTATGTATTTTTGTAAATACTGTTTTTAAAATTATTACCTATATCTGACTATTTCTAAAATATCACTGATTTGACTCTATTTCTTTTGTCCTTGCGTTCTTCCAGTGGGTTGCGGGGTGTAAATGTAATGTTGATGCATGTCTTTGTGTGTATGGTGTTGTGGGTGAGGAAGGGCGGGTGTTGCGTGTTGCGTGTGTGTGTCACTCTCTTTTCACCCATGTACTAGGTGCAGTACTCACTGTGGTCGTCGCCACCGCCGTTCGTACTCCTGGTAGATGAGGAAGTGGCCCAGCATGAGGAGGACCTGCAGCTCAGGCTCCATGGCGTCCTGGTTCTTCGTTCAGTGTCGAGAGGTGAGTGGTTCCCCTTCTGGGTACTGTTTCTGCTGTGCTTTTGATGGCGTTGGCACCGCCCTGGAAAAGCTGGCGGATGGCCGGGTTGTGATGGGGTGGGCGGCACATTGACTTCCGCCTGGCTGTTGGCGGTTACCGCTGCGGTGGTTGTTGCTACTGCCGTGGCGGTCAGAGTGTTAAAGTGGCTGTATGTGTTGCCAGTTTCCACCGAGGTCGTGATCCAATTTTTTTTTACCGCCGGCCTGTTGGCTGTATTACCGCCACTTTAACAGCAATCGCCAGGGTTGTAATGAGGGCCAATGTGTTAATGATGCGCCATAAGTCAAGCTGTGATGCATCGATCTCACAGCAAGGAAGCAGGCAGAGCATCGGAGTCACGGCGGTGCCACACTGACTTCAGTGATGCGGTGCTTGAAACTCACCCAGTGGTGGTTCTTCTGACGCGCTGCGATGCAAAACTGGGGCCTGTGTGGTAAACCATAGTCATTGTGCCAAGCGGGGACCACACTCCGGTGTAGGCAGCAGCGATGCTTTGAATCCTTACATTTACTCAACTTTTCAAAATGATTCGGTGGGTCGATGCATTGATTTTCTTCTGGTAGTACCAAAAGCCAAAAGTGGATTTGGTACCACATGATAGGACAGACCTCTTGGCAGAGGAGCCCATGTGCTGGCAGATTAAGTCTTTGATGTCCCTGAGACTTCTTAACAGGATGCGAGCTCAACTGAAGCCCTTGGAGATCCTTGGAAAGTAGGATATAGAAAGAAATGTCCAGTCCTTTCATTTCCTGGACAGAAGCAGCAGGCCAGCACAACATAGCAACAGGCAGAGTGCAGTCCCTCCAACAGTATCCAGCTCTTCTTCCTGGCAGAATGTGCTCAGTCCAGAAGTGTCCCAACTATGTGGGGTCAGAGGTCCACTACTTATACCATTTCTGTCAATGAAGTAGGCAAACTTCAAAGAGAAGTCTTTGTAGTGCACAAGACCCTGCCTTTCCTTCGCCTTGCCCCATACACACTCCAGGGGGTTGAAGACAGTTTTTGTGAGGACAGACACAGCCCTCTTTAGGTGCAAGTGTCAGCTCCTCCCACTACACTAGCTAAGGAAGACCCATCAAGATATACAGGGCACACCTCAACTCCCTTTGTGTGATTGTCTAGAGTGAATTTGCAAACAGCCCAACTGTCATCCTGACACAGATGTGTATTCCACGGACAGGTAGCAGAGGCACAGAATAGTTAAGCAAGAAAATGCCCACTTCCTAAAGGTTCTGTGCCTGCAATTACGTACTCTGAATCAATATCTAGCAGCTCTACTAGAGAGGGTCATGCCCCTTTCATGGTTTCCTATTGTGTCCTTTTCTTTCTTATGGTAGGTATGAGGGCTGTGAGTCCCTTTCTATGTACTTTCATTTCTGACATTTAGTTGTATTAGTTGTTGTGGTTGATGGCTAATAATGCCATGACAATAATTGGTTTGTTTTTTTCTATCTGTTCTATGGATAAGCTAGACTCTGGGGCTACCTACAGCAGGGTTGTGAAAGTAGATTTAGCATTGGAGAGTATTTATTACATTTCAAGATGGCCACCACAGTTACTGCATTGGTCATGTGACATGTGACTACCTGAATGCTCTGTAATAGGGAGACAGACAGCATGTGGATCTTACTAACATGGACTGAGCTGATCGCCCAGATGGATAGTTTATTTATTAACTTACTGAGGCCAACAACAGTATACTTACCGTAATTACAACAGTTTCCAAACTCAGGGTATTAGTTAGCCATTTTTACCAGTTTAAGATGGCCGCCATAGTCACTGGAATGGTCACATGACCTTTGACTTCCTTATTTAAGCTCACTGGGAAGGCCACAAATGTTTGATTCCGACATGTGCTAACCGAATGTGGATGGAGACAGACGCTAGCGGTCCCATATTTAAAAGGTATGAGTACACTGCAATGGAGGCAGAGTTTTTCTAGAGTTTATGTTGTATGACTGTTAAGCAATTCTAATATTTTAATCTTTGTAGATTTGTTTACTTGGGCTTGTAGGTTGAAGTCCTCTGGTGTGTTGCTACAGAGCCTATTTTTGCAACCTGTTGTAAGTAGCAAAATATGGGGCCATATGTATGAAAACTGGGGTCTGCGAATCGTAAAATGCGATTATTAAGAAATTGCTATTTCCGAGTCGCAATTGGCTATGTTACAAAACTGCCGATTTGGAATTAGCGATTTCTTAAAGATCGCTATTTGTGCTTTGCGAGGCCCATTTACCGAATTTTTCGTGATTCGGTAAAAAATCGCAAAATGCGAGAAAGTTCGAGAATGCACACCTGGAGGAGACTGATGACATCACCAGCAGGAAATGAGTCATCCCAGGCAGTTTCAGGTGCCACACCCAAACCAGCATCCTGAGTGAGAGCAGCCCAGCCACATAGAGCAGCACTCTGAAGGAACAGCAACACCTGAGCCAGAATGGAGCCCCAAGGTACTTCACAGGAGAAGCAGGAGAGGAGGCGCAAACTCAAGTTCAGTGAACAGGAGCTGGAGGTTGTGAGGAGCCATGACCGCATGTTTGGTAAATCATCACTCCAGGTTCCTGAGAGCGAGAAAAGAAGGCTATGGCTTGACATCCAGGGTAAAATCTGCGCATTGGAGTGGCACTGCGTTCCATTGAGGAGATTAAGAAAAGGTGGTACGACCTGCGGTCCCGGGCAAAGGAGAGGGTGGCAAGGAGACTTGCAGAGGCCAGGGTCACAGGTGGCAGACCACCAAACGAACCACCTGCCACACCACTGGAGGACCTGGTGGAATCCACACTCCTCCCTGAAGCAGTGACAGGGGTCACAGATATCGGCACCTCCGCTCAACCGAGTACCAGCCAAGGTAAGTGCAATGTTGTTGTGTGAACCCAATATGTGCATGCATAAAAGCCCCTTAGGAATTAGCATGTAATGTGAAGTAGTGTGTGAAGTAGTCCAGTCCACATCTGAGAAGCAGCACAACAATGCATTATGGGAGTTGCGGTCCACAAACTAGTACAGACAGTAGCATGACAATGTAAGGAAGCATAGTGACACCCAAGGTAACACAACACACACAAGACCATGTAGAGCAGTACCTGTACCTTTATTGCCATTTTCGGACAGATAATGTAACATACAGAACTGACATGCTGCATATTGTTGTTGCAGGTGGGCCTGGCCCAGCAGCCCCACACAGTCCTTGTGTAGGGGAGACGGACACCCTGCAGCACCTCTGACACCAACACCAGTGGGCCCCTCAACATCTCCACTGTGCGCCGCAGGCCCAGGCCACTACCACTGCGAGACCTCAGTGGTGACTCGGATGTGCAGCAGGAGGGGCCAAGCACACCGTCTGCACCAGACAGGCGCAGCCAGATACCGGAGGACAGGGGTCATGCAGCACAATGCAGGAGTGCCACAGTGTGCCAGCAGCAACCGCATGAGGCAGGTGAGGGTCCCTCCTTGTTCGGGGGACTTGAGGCTGCTATGTTGCAGCAACAGTGCCTGCAAAACAGGAGAATATTGAGTTTGGACCGGAACCTGAGAGTCCACAATAGACATATGATGGGCCTGCATCACCAACTTGAGACACTGAACAGAAACATCACCCAGCTACGTGAGGGACAGGTGCAGGCCTCTGAGGACACTAGGGAGCTTACTAGTGCAGTGCGTGACCTCTGTGAGGAGCTGCGACACGAAAGGGTGAGCCGACGCAGACATGAACACCGCTTCAGGACAATGTTTGCAAACTACTGCAGGTCCTCAAACAGGATGGCAAACTCCACAGCACTCATCGCCCGTCGCGCTGTGGCGGCCCAAGTGGAGCCTGCACACACCATCAGGGATGTGGTCCAGGGCCTTGTACAAATCACTAATATGATTGAACTAGTCATGGGACAGAGATCTGCCACTCCCAGTGAGGTAGCCTTGGGGGACACTGAGGACAGTTTGAGCCTTAGTAGTGTGGCAGTACCGGCATCAGACACCAGACGGCGCAGTGCCAGACACAGCACTGCCACTGAGGGTGACATTCAGGGTGCCAGTGAGTCAACTGGACACCCGAGTGGTGTGCGTGGGAGGAGGAAGTGACTCTTGACGCATTGACACTGGTGTTCCCACTATGATGTAATAGTGCGGGACTCAGTTCATTTGTTTATGTTAGTTTTTGCCATCACCTGTTTACTTCATTTTTCACCATTCATTACCTGACGTAAGGTAATACATTTCTATCACTACAGGTACAGTTGTCAGTGGAGTTTTGTCATTCATACTCACGTCTGAAATGGTTGTGTGTGATGTCAGCACGCCTTTGCCTTCCCTCTGCTGCACTGGTCCTGTCTGCTGGCTGTAGAGGTGGTATGGGATCGTCATCCTCATCTGTTCAGTGTCCCTGATTTCTATAGGTATGCCCCTGGTTGTAGCAATATTGTGCAAGATTGCACAAGTAGCCACTATTCTACATGTGGTTTCTGGACTGTACTGTAGTGCCCCTCCACTCTTGTGGAGGTAATGGAAGCTACTCTTCAGGAGGCGAAATGTGCGCTCCACCACGTTGCAGGTTGCCCTGTGTGCTGCATTGTATCTCCGTTCTGGTGGTGTTGTGGGATTGAGGTAGGGTGTCATCATGTAGGTGCGCACTGCGTAGGCACTGTCTCCTGGAAGGGACAGAAGGTGTGATGAGTAACTCAGCCATCTGACATGGGTTTGTTATCTATGCACCAGTGTAAAGAGTGACAGTACCTAGTAGATATCCTTCACCAAACTCCCCGGCTAGCAGTCTTGTGTGAATGCCGCTGTGACGAAAGATGTATGAATCATGTGTGCTCCCTGGGTACCTGGCCACGAGATCAGTTATGATATAGGAGGCATTGCATATCACCTGTATATTCATGGAATGTTGGTGTTTACGGTTGCGGTACACATACTCTGTGACTGATGGTGGACATATTGCCACATGTGTGCCATCTATGGCACCTAGGACGTGGGGGAACTGTGCTATCTGATAAAACTCAATTTTTGTCTGCTGTATTTCCTGTGGGGTGTGGGGGAATCTGATGTACTGTTGGAGTTTGCTTAGCATGGCGTTGCAAAATGCATTGAAAAATCTGGAGAGGGTGCTCTGTGACACCCCCCCCAGCCGCTGCTATGACCCCTTGATAGCTCCCTGAGGCGAGTAGGTGTAAGGAGCATAATACCTGCACATGGGTGGGGATACTATGGCCCTCATTCTGACCTTGGCGGGCGGCGGAGGCCGCCCGCCAAAGTCCCGCCGTCAGGTTACCGTTCCGCGGTCGAAAGACCGCGGCGGTAATTCTGACTTTCCCGCTGGGCTGGCGGGCGGTCGCCTTCAGACCGCCAGCCAGCCCAGCGGGAAAGAGGCTTCCACGATGAAGCCGGCTCGGAATCGAGCCGGCGGAGTGGAAGCTGTGCGACGGGTGCAGTTGCACCCGTCGCGTATTTCACTGTCTGCGCAGCAGACAGTGAAATACATGTAGGGGCCCTCTTACGGGGGCCCCTGCAATGCCCATGCCAGTGGCATGGGCACTGCAGGGGCCCCCAGGGGCCCCGCGACCCCCCCTACCGCCATCCGGATCTCGGCGGTCCGACCGCCGGGATCTGGATGGCGGTAGGGGGGGTCGGAATCCCCGCGGCGGTGCAGCAAGCTGCGCCGCCGCGGAGGATTCAATGGGGCCGCGGTACACTGGCGGGACCCCGCCAGTGGTGCCGGTCCGACCGCGGCTTTACCGCCGCGGTCGGAATCCCCATTGGAGCACCGCCGGCCTGTCGGCGGTGCTCCCGCGGTCCTCCGCCCTGGCGGTCAAAGACCGCCATGGTCAGAATGACCACCTATGTGTCCTTAGTGTTCTGCGCTGCAGTAGGGGTTGTAGCTCAGCTATCAGATCAAGTATCATGGCTTAGTTCAACCTATACATCTCATATATTTCCTCCTCTGTCAGGTCAAAGAGTGTAATGCACACTCTGAAAATGCGCTACTGTCTCCTCGTCCCTCTCCTCAAACCTGCCAGGATCCTCATCCTCCTCGCCATGACGTAGAGTGCAGCCATTGTGGAAAAGAGTCTGAGGCATTCTGAGCCTCATTATATAGGTTGTACCTGGTTACCACCTGCTTTCTCTTAGTGGTATTCTGCATGTGCAAAATGCCATTCTGCGAAAAATCGCTATTTCCGATTATTTGATGCATCTATTTGCGATTTGGATTTTGCGATTCGCATTTTGCACCTCGCAATTTCCTACTGGAAATACCGAATCACAAAATGCGACTCGCAAAACCAGGTCGCACCGCAAAAAATCGCAAATTTTGCGATTTCTTATTTTTGGTCTGCGAATGCCTTTCATGCATCGCAGATCACGTTTTTGCACTCGCAAACGGCCGAATTTACCGATTCGCACCGTTTGTGAGTGCAAAAATATTTCATACATCTGGCCCATAGATTTTCTAGGTGGGAGCCTGAATAAGTGTACTTTATGGTGCATGTTTGCTATGTTTTTAAAGTATTTTTGTATCTCATTTTGTCATATAGGTGGTGGCTTATACTATTATCCACAACTGTGCCAACAGGCGGGACACATGGTGTGATTTAATAGATTGCATGTACTGTTTTTTTAAATCAATTTTTCTTATGTGTAGGTATTATTTAACAACACTGAGTCCTGATGAAGGTCTGACAAACCTCTGACTGCCATTACAGGCCGAAACATCAACATTACCTTATCATTTGACAAGCTGAATTGAAAGTCCATGATATTGCTTGAACTGGGACTGAAAACCAGACAATTATTGTGCAGAACTGTGTCATGAGGAGGGTTACAACCCCTTCCTGGATTTGCAGTTGGGATTCAATCTTATGATCTCGAGGGGTTATATACAGTGTTGTTGTTTATGAAATGGACATTCGTTGGAATTGTTGTACATTTTTTGGAACTTCCTGTATCCTATTGAGTAATATATTGGATTTTAACAGTACGGAGTTGTCTTATTCAATAGTTGAAGACTGGATAATATGTACGCATACATAGCTATATCATTCCTCTAGGAGCATTTTTAAGTGAGAAACTTCCAAAAGGTGGCATTTTCAAATTTACAGTTCAAATACCAACTTCACCAAAAGTTATATTTTTAAATTGAGTTCAGAACACCCCAACTCTATATCTCTATCTGCTCCCAATAGGAAACTACAGTTAATTGATATTTCAAGACAATCCCTATGTTACCCTTTGGGAGAGATAGTTCTTGTAACAGTGAAAAACAAATTTAGTAGTATTTCACTATCAGGACATATAAACACACCCGTACATATTCTACCTTTTACATACCCTCAACCCTGCCCATGGGATGCCTTTGACCTACCTTAGGGGTGACTGAGATATGTAGTAAAAGGAAAGGTTTGGGCCTAGCAACTGGGTGCACTTGCCAGTGTGAAATGGCAGTTTAAAACTGCCCACACAGACACTGCAGTGGTAGGTCTGAGACATGTTTACAGGGCTATTCTTGTGGGTGGCACATTCAGTGCTGCAGGCCCACTAGCAGCATTTGGTGCACTATACGGGGGTCTGAATATGGCAATCATGGATAAACCAATCATCAATACAATTTAGACAGAGAGATTGCCCCTTAGCACTCGCCAGCAATGGTAAAGTGTCCTGAGTCCTAAAGCCAGCAAAAACAAAATTCTTCACTGTTGTAAGGAAATGCCTCCTTGGCATGGTTACTCCCTGACTTTTTGCCTTTTGTTGATGCCAGTTATGATTGAAAGTGTGCTGGGACCCTGCTTACCAGGCCCCAGCACAAGTGTTCTTTCCCAAAACTGTACCTTTGTTCCCACAATTGGCACAGCCCTGGCACCCAGATAAGTCCTGGTGCCCAGGGCCCTGATGCCAGAGAAGGTCTCTAAGGGCTGCAGCATGACTTATGTGACCCTGGGGACCCCTCACTCAGCACATGCACACTGCCTCACAGCTTGTGTGTGCTGGTGGGGGGAAAATGACTAAGTTGACATGCCCACCTCTCACTGCCTGTGGCATAGGTACGTCACCCCTCTAGAAGGCCCTACAGCCCTAAGGCAGGGTGCACTATACCACAGGTGAGGGCGTATGTGACTGAGCACTATGCCCCTACAGTGTCTAAGCCAAACCTTTGACATTGTAAGTGCAGGGTAGCCATAAAGAGTATATGGTCTGGGAGTTTGACAAACACGAACTCCACAGTTCCATAATGGCTACACTGAAATCTGGGAAGTTTGGTATCAAACTTCTCAGCATAATAAATGCACACTGATGCCAGTGTGGAATTTATTGCAAAATACACCCAGAGGGCGTCTTAGCGATGCCCCCTGGATACCAGTCCGACGCCTAGTGCTAGGCTGACCAGTTTCTGCCAGCCTGCCACCACCAGACAGATTTATGCCACAAGGGGAGAGTGCCTTTATCACTCTGTGGCCAGGAACAAAGCCTGTACTGGGTGGAGGTGCTTCTCACCTCCCCCTGCACGAACTGTAAGACCTGGCGGTGAGCCTCAAAGGCTCATGCCTTTTCTTACAGCACCCAGGGCATCCCAGCTAGTGGAGATGCCCACCCCTCTGGCCACTGCCCCCAATTTTGGCGGCAAGGCTGGAGGAGATAATGAGAAAAACAAGGAGGAGTCACCCACCAGTCAGGACAGCCCCTAAGGTGTCCTAAGCTGAGGTGACCCCTGCCCTTAGAAATCCTCCATCTTGAGATTGGAGGATTTCCCCAATAGGATTAGGGATGTTCTTCCCTCCTCGCAGGGAGGAGGCACAAAGAGGTTGTAGCCACCCTCCAGGACAGTAGCCATTGGCTACCTCCCTCCTCACCTAAACACACCCCTAAATTTAGTATTTAGGGGCGGCCCAGGACCCAGGAAATCAGATTCCTGCAACCTACACAGAGAAGAAGGACTGCTGACCTGAAAGCCCTGCAGAGACGACGGAGACGACATCTGACTTGGCCGCTACCGGCCTGTCTCCAGACTCAAAGAATCTCCACAGGGACGCATCCAACAGGGACCAGCGACCTCTGAAGCCTCAGAGGACTGCCCTGAACTGAAGGTCCAAGAAACTCCCAAGAACAGAGGCACTGTTCACCTACAGCAAAATGTTTGCAACTTTGAAGCAACTTTTAAAGAACTCACTCTTCCCGCCGGAAGCGTGAGACTTCACCCTCTACACCCAACAGCCCTGGCTCGAGCTCCAATCACCAACACTGCAGAGAGGACTCCCAGGCAACTGCAACCTCATGAGTAATCTGAAACAACCTCCCTGCACCCCCACAGCGACGCCTGCAGAGAGGATCCAGAGTCTTCCCCTGACCGCGAATGCCTGGAACAAAGCCGATGCTTGGACCAAACACTGCACCCGCAGCCACCAGGCCCGAAAGGAACCGACCTCCAGTGCAGGAGTGACCATCAGGCGGCCTTCTGCCTAGCCCAGTCGATGGCTGACTGAGAAGCCCCCCTGTGCCCTGCCTGCATCACTAGAGTGACCCCCGGGTCTCTCCATGGATTTCTACAGAAAACCTGACGCCAACTTTGCACACTGTACCCGGCCGCCCCTGTGCCACTGAGGGTGTGTTTTGTGTGCCTGTTTGTGTCCCCCGAGTGCTCGACAAAACCCCCCAAGTCTGTCCTCCAAAGACGCAGGTACTTACCTGTTGGCAGACTGGAACCGGAACACCCCTGTTCTCCATTGGCGCCTATGTGTTTTGGGCCCTCCTTTGACCTCTGCACCTGATTGGCCATGTTTTGCTATTGTGGTGACTTTGGGGCTGCCTTGAACCCCCAATGGTGGGCTGCCTATACCCAGGAAACTGAACTTGTAAGTGCTTTACTTACCTCAGAAACTTAACCTTACTTACCTCTCCCAGGAACTGTTGATTTTTGCACTGTGTCCACTTTTAAAATAGCTTACTGCCTTTTTAACCCATACTGTGAATGTTACTGTTCTAATTCAAAGTTCCTTACTTACCTGTGTGGAGTACCTTGCATTTTATTTAGTTACTTCAAATCTTGAATCTTGTGGTTCTAAAATCAATTAAGAAAATATATTTTTCTATCTAAAAACTATTGGCCTGGAGTTAAGTCTTTGAGTGTGTGTTCCTCATTTATTGCCTGTGTGTGTACAACAAATGCTTAACACTACCCTCTGATAAGCCTACTGCTCGACCACACTACCACAAAATAGAGCATTAGAATTATCTAATGTTGCCACTATCAACCTCTAAGTTGAACCCTTGGACTCTGTGCACACTATCTCTCACTTTGAGATAGTATATGCATAGACAACTTCCTACACTGGTGGATCAGCGGTGGGGTCTAAGACTTTGCATTTGCTGGAATACTCAGCCAGTACCTGATCACACGACTAAATTAAAAAAACTGTCATTAGAAACTGATTTTTTTAAAGTCCTGCTAGGGCCTTGTGTAAGTCCCTGTTAGCATTTCTTTTAGAGTTTAAAAGTCTGTAAAAGTTTGGATTTAAGTTTATGAAGTAGTTTTTAGATTCTTAAAAAGTTATCCCAACTTTTAGAGTGATAATGTCTAGCAGAGATGAGATGGTGGTGGAACTCAACCTCACCCCTTTCCTGCATCTAGCGATGTGATAGTTAAGGACTCTATGTAAGCTAAAAAATATAAAGACTGGGTCCAACCCTACCGAAGTAAAGCTCCAGGAGCTCTTGGCAGAATTTGCAAAAGACCAACCCTCTGAGGATAATCCTACAGATGGGGAAGTTAGTGAACAGGAGGATGATTTTCCCCCTCCTGTCCTAACCAGGGAGAACAGGGTTTTTCAAACTCTGATTCCAAAAATCATAGTCAGAGAGACTGTTTCTTCCACAGGGGAGACCAGTAACTGTGGAAGCATTGAGGGCAGCCTCAATGAAGATGATCTCCTGTTAGCCAGGATGGCCAGAAGATTGGCTTTGGAGAGACAGATCCTAGCCATAGAAAGGGAAAGACATGAGATGGATTTAGCTCCCATCAACGGTGGCAGCAACTTAAATAGGGTCAGAGAGAATACTGACATCCTAAAAATCCCCAAAGGGATTGTAACAAAATATAAAGATGGTGATGATATCACCAAATGGTTCACAGCTTTTGAGAGGGCTTGTGCAACCAGAAAAGTAAACAAATCTCACTGGGGTGCTCTCCTTTGGGAAATGTTCACTGGAAAGTGTAGGAATAGACTCCTCACACTCTCTGGTAATGATGCAGAATCCTATGACCCCATAAAAGCTACCCTGATTGAGGTCTGTGGATTCTCAACTGAGGAGTACAGGATTAGGTTCAGGGGGGCTCAAAAATCCTCGAGCCAGACCTGGGTTGATTTTGTTGACTTCTCAGTCAAAACACTAGATGGTTAGATAACTGGCAGTGGTGTAAATGATTATGATGGGCTGTATAACTTCTTTATGAAAGAACATCCGTTAAGTAATTGTTTCAATGACAAACTGCATCAACATCTGGTAGACCTAGGACCCATTTCTCCTTAAGAATTGGGAAAGAAGGCAGATCATTAGGTCAAGACTAGGGTGACGAAGACTTCCACAGGGGGTGACCAAATGAAAGGGGTCACAAAGATTCCTCAGGGGAAGAGTGGTGAAACATCCAAGGGAAAAAGTAAAGAGTTTCCACAGGGCCCCAAAAACCTGCTCAGGAGGGTGGGCCCAGAGCCTCTTCATAGTCCTCAAATGGGTATAAGGGTAAAAACTTTGATCCCAAAGAGGCCTAGTGTTGCATCTGTACTCAGCATGGACACCAGACTGGAGACAAGGCCTGTCCCAAGAAAAGTCCCGAAACTAGTACTACTCCAGTTAACACTGGAATAGCCAGTCTCCCTGTGGGATTAAGAGTGTGCCCAGAGAAAATCAGGGTTCACACTGAAGCTACATTAGTCTCTGAGGGTGGGGTTGACCTAGCCACACTTGCTGCCTGGCCGCCTAACATGCAAAAATACAGGCAGCAGCTCTTAAACAATGGGACTAGAGTAGAAGCCCTTAGGGATACAGGTGCCAGTGTCACAATGGTGACAGAAAAACTGGTTTCCCCAGGACAGTACCTTGCTGGACAGACATATCCAGTCACTAATGCTGACAATCAAACTAAAGTCCATCCCATAGCAATGGTAACTTTAGAATGGGGAGAGGTCACTGGCCTGAAACAGGTGGTAGTCTTCTCTGCAATTCCAGTAGAATGTCTGCTAGGGAATGATCTAAAGTCCTCAGCATGGGCTGAGGTAGAGCTCAAGACCCATGCAGCCATGCTGGGTATCCCTGAACTGGTGTGTCACAAGACAAGGGCACAATGCAGGGCTCAGGGTGAACAAGAAGTATTGGAGTCTGGAATAATGGCCCAACCTTCAAAGAGAAAAGGAAAGAAGACTGAGGGACCAGCTTCAACACAGCAAAAGAAACAGAACATCTCTTCCCAGGAATATGTTCTATCCCCTGAGGGAACTGAGTCCATGGAGCTGGAGCCTTACCAGGTTGAGCTCTTGGGCCCAGGGGGACCCTCAAGGGAACATCTGTGTAAAGGGCAAGAAACTTGTCCCTCTCTTGAAGGCCTAAGACAGCAAGCAGCTGAGCAAGAAAAACGGTAGTGTCAGTGGAACCCACAGGGTCTATTGGGAAGATGGACTCCTTTACACTGAGGCAAGAGATCCCAAACCTAGTGCCACTATGAGACTGGTAGTGCCTCAGGAGTTTAGAGAGTTAATTCTGACCTTAGCCCATGACATTCCCCTTGCTGGGCATTTGGGACAAACCAAGACATGGGAGTGATTAGTCAACCATTTCTACTGGCCCAATATGTCCCAGAAGGTAAAGGAGTTTTACACCTCTTGTGTCACCTGTCAAGCCAGTGGTAAGACAGGTGGCCATCCAAAGGCCCCCCTCATTTTACTTCCAGTGGTGGGGGTCCCCTTTGAAAGAGTGTGAGTGGACATAGTGGGTTCACTGGAACCTCCCACAGCATCAGGGAACCAGTATATACTAGTAGCAGTGGATCATGCTACTAGGTACCCTCAAGCAATTCCCCTTAGGTCCACTACTGCCCCTGCAGTAGCAAAAACACTTATTGGTATTTTTAACCAGAGTGGGATTTCCTAAGGAGGTGGTTTCTGACAGAGGTACCAACTTCTTGTCAGCTTACCTAAAAAACGTGTGGAATGGGTGTGGGGTGAATTATAAGTTCACCACACCATAACATCAACAAACCAATGGTCTTGTGGAGAGATTTAACAAGACATTGAAGGGCATGATCTTGGGGCTCCCTGAAAAACTCAAAAGGAGATGGGATGTCCTTTTGCCATGTCTGCTTTTCGCCTACAGAGAGGTGCCACAGAAGGGAGTAGGGTTTTCCCCCTTTGAGCTTCTGTTTGGCTATCCTGTTAGGGGCCCACTAGCACTTGTAAAAGAAGGCTGGGAGTTACCTCTCCATGAGCCTAAACAAGATGTGGTGGACTATGTACTAGGCCTATGTTCAAGGATGGCAGAGTACATGGAAAAGGCAAGCAAAAACCTTAAGGTCAGCCAACAACTCCAGATGTTGTGGTATGACCAAAAGGCTGCTATGGTTGAGTTTCAGCCAGGGCAGAAAGTCTGGGTTCTGGAGCCTATGGCTCCCAGGGCACTTCAGGACAGATGGAGTGGCCCTTACCCAGTTCTTGAGAAAAAGTCAGGTCACCTACCTGGTGGACCTAGGCACTAGCAGGACCCCTAAGAGGGTGATCCATGTGAACCGCCTCAAACTCTTTCATGATAGGGCAGATGTAAACATGCTGGTTATAGATGAGGACCAGGAAGCAGAGTGTGAACCTCTCCCTGATCTCCTCTCCACTGACCCTAAAGATGGCTCAGTAGATGGAGTGATCTATTCAGACACCCTCTCTGGCCAACAGCAAGCTGACTGCAGGCAGGTCCTCCAGCAGTTTGCTAAGCTCTTTTCTTTGACCCCTGGTCAGATACACCTGTGTACCCATGATGTGGACACAGGAGACAGTATGCCTGTCAAAAATAAAGTAGTCAGACAGTCTGACCAAGTCAAGGAAAGCATCAAAGTAGAAGTCCACAAGATGCTGGAGTTGGGAGTGATTGAGCACACTGACAGTCCCTGGGCTAGCCAAGTAGTCTTGGTCCCCAAACCTCACACAAAAGATGGCAAGAGAGAGATGAGGTTTTGTGTGGACCACAGGGGGCTCAACTCTGTCACCAACGCAGATGCTCACCCCATCCCAAGGGCATATGAGCTCATAGATAAATTAGGTGTTGCCAAATACTTAAGTACCTTTGACTTAACAGCAGGGTACTGGAAAATAAAAATGGCACCTGGAGCAAAAGAGAAAACAGCATTCTCTACACCTAATGGGCACTACCAGTTTACTGTGATAACCTTCGGCTTAAAGAATGCCCCTGCCACCTTCCAGATGTTGGTGAATCAAGTCCTTGATGGCTTGGAGTCCTTTAGTGTAGCTTATCTTGATGATATTACTGTCTTTAGCTTCAACTGGCAGGATCACCTGGTCCACTTGAGGAAGGTTTTGCAGGCCCTGCAAGCAGCAGGCCTCTCTATCAGGGCATCTAAATGTCACATAGGGCAGTGTACTGTGGTTTAAATGGGTCACGTTGTAGGTGGAGGCCAAGTTCAGCCACTCAAACCCAAGATCCAGACTATTCTGGACTGGGTAGCTCCAAAAAGCCAGACTCAAGTCAGGGCATTCCTTGGCTTGACTCGGTGCTATAAGAGGATTGTGAAGGAATATGGATCAATAATGACACCCCTCACAGAACTGACCTCCGAGAAAATGCCCAAGAAAGTGAACTGAACCGTGGACTGTCAAAAGGCCTTTGACCCCCTAAAGCAAGCTATGTGTACAGCACCAGTTTTGAAATCTCCAGATTATTCTAAGCAGTTCATTGTGCAGACAGATGCCTCTAAGCATGGGATAGGAGCAGTCCTGTCCCAAACAAAGGATGATGGCCTTGACCAGCCTGTTGCTTTTATTAGCAGGAGGTTACTCCCCAGGGAGCAGCGTTGGAGTGCCATTGAGAGGGAGGCCTTTGCTGTGGTTTGTTACCTGAAGAAGTTGAGACCATACCTCTTTGGTACCCACTTCATACTTCAAACTGACCACAGACCTCTCAGATGGCTGATGCAAATGAAAGGGGAAAACCCTAAACTGTTGAGGTGGTACATATCCCTACAGGGAATGGATTTTGTAGTGGAACACAGACCTGGGACTGCCAATGCCAATGCTGATGGCCTTGCCAGGTTCTTCCACTTAGAAAAGAAGACTCTCTTGGGAAAGGATAGTCTCATCCTCTTTCATTTGGGGGGGTAGTTGTGTAAGGAAATGCCTCCTTGGCATAGTTACCCCCTGACTTTTTGACTTTTGTTGATGCCAGTTATGATTGAAAGTGTGCTTGGACCCTGGTAACCAGGCCCCAGCACCAGTGTTCTTTCCCTAAACCGTACCTTTGTTCCCACAATTGGCACAGCCCTGGCACCCAGATAAGTCCCTTGTAAATGGTACCCCAGGTACCAAGGGCCCGAAGGTCTCTAAGGGCTGCAGCATGTCTTATGTGACCCTGGGGACCCCTCACTCAGCACATGCACACTACCTCACAGCTTGTGTATGCTGGTGGGGGGAAAGTGACTAAGTTGACATGGCACTCCCCTCAGAGTGCCATGCCCACCTCTCACTGCCTGTGGAATGGGTAAGTCACCCCTGTAGAAGGCCTTACAGCCCTAAGGCAGGATGCACTATACCACAGGTGAGGTCATATGTGCATGAGCACTATGCCCCTACAGTGTCTAAGCCAAACCTTAGACATTGTAAGTGCAGGGTAGCCATAAAGAGTATATGGTCTGGGAGTTTGTCAAACACGAACTCCACAGTTCCATAATGGCTACACTGAAATCTGGGATGTTTGGTATCAAACCTCTCAGCACAATAAATGCACACTGATGTCAGTGTGGGATTTATTGTAAAATACACTCAGAGGGAGTCTTAGAGATGCCCCCTGAATACCAGTCCGACTCCTAGTGCTAGGCTGACCAGTTTCTGCCAGCCTGCCACAACCAGACGAATTTATGGCCACATGGGGAGAGCTCCTTTGTCACTCTGTGGCCAGGAACAAAGCCTGTACTGGGTGGAGGTGCTTCTCACCTCCCCCTGCAGGAACTGTAACTCCTGGTGGTGAGCCTCAAAGGCTCATGCCTTTTGTTACAGCACCCCAGGGCATCCCAGCTAGTGGAGTTGACCGCCCCTCCGGCCACTGCCCGCACTTTTGGCAGCAAGGCTGGAGGAGATAATGAGAAAAAACAAGGAGGAGTCACCCACCAGTCAGGACAGCCCCTAAGGTGTCCTGAGCTGAGCTGACCCCTGCCTTTAGAAATCCTCTATCTTGAAATTGGAGGATTCCCCCAATAGGATTGTGCCTCAGGGAGTAGGCACAAAGAGGGTGTAGCCACCCTCCAGGACAGTAGCCATTGGCTACTGCCCTCCTCACCTAAACACCCCCCTAAATTTTGTATTTAGGGGCAACCCAGAACCCAGGAAATCAGATTCATGCAGCCTACACAAAAAAAAGGACTGGTGACCTGAAAGCCCTGCAGAGACGATGGAGACAACTGACTTGGCCCCAGCCCTACAGGCCTGTCTCCAGACTCAAAGAACCTGCACAGTGACCCATCCGACAGGGACCAGTGACCTCTGAAGCCTCAGAGGACTGCCCTGAACTGAGGCACCAAGAAACTCCAGAGAACAGCGGCACTGTTCACCTACAGCAAACTTTTTGCAACTTTGAAGTAACTTTTAAAGAACTCTCTTTCCGCCGGAAGCGTGAGACTTCACCCTCTGCACCCGACGCCCCGGCTCGAGCTCCAGAGCACCAACACTACAGAGAGGACTCCCTGGCGACTGAAACCTTGTGAGTAACTTAAGATGACCCCCCTGCACCCACACAGCGATGCCTGCAGAGAGGATCCAGAGGCTCCCCCTGACCGCGACTTGCTGGAACAAAGAACCTGATGCCTGGACCAATCACTGCACCCGCAGCCCCTAGGCCTGAAAGGAACCGACCTCCAGTGCAGGAGTGACCATCAGGCAGCCCTCTGCCTAGCTCAGTCGATGGTTGGCCCGAGAAGGCACCCTGTGCCCTGCCTGCATCGCTAGAGTGACTCCTGGGTCCCTCGATTGATTTCTACAGAAAACCCAACCCCATTTTTGCACACTGGACCCGGCCGCCCCTGTGCCACTGTGGGTGTGTTTTATGTGCCTGTTTGTGTCCTCCCCAGTGCTCTACAAAACCCCCTTAGTCTGCCCTGCCTGTTGGCAGACTGGAGCCGGAGCACCCCTGTTCTATATAGGTGCCTATGTGTTTTGGGCCCTCCTTTGACCTCTGCACCTGACTGGCCCTGTGTTGCTGGTGCAGTGGCTTTGGGGTTGCTTGAACCCCCAGTGGTGGGCTGCCTATTCCCAGGAAACTGAACTTGTAAGTGCTTTACTTACCTCAGAAACTTAACCTTACTTACCTCCCCCAGGAACTGGTTTTTTTTGCATTGTGTCCACTTTTAAAATAGTGTATTGCCATTTTAACCCATACTGTGTATGTTACTGCTCTAATTCAAAGTTCCTTACTTACCTGTGTGGAGTACCTTGCATTTTATGTAGTTACTTCGAATCTTGAATCTTGTGGTTCTAAAATAAATTAAGAAAGAATAGTTTATATATATATATATATATATAAAAACTATTGGCCCGGAGTTAAGTCTTTGAGTGTGTGTTCCTCATTTATTGCCTGTGTGTGTACAACAAATGCTTAACACTACCCTCTGATGAGCCTACTTCTCGACCACACTACCACAAAATAGAGCATTAGAATTATATAACTTTGCCACTATCAACCTCTAAGGGGAACCCTTGGACTCTGTGCACACTATCTCTCACTTTAAGATAGTATATACAGAGACAAATTCCTACAACTGGATCAAAAACAGGAGGTCTGAACCCAAAAGACAGCGGAAACTATGCCAAGAGTTGACAGGTCTAACAAGTGCCATTGTAGCCTGTGTTTGTGCAGTTTTAAACTGCCACTTCAACCTGGCAAAGTAAACCTTTTGCAAGGCCTAAACCTTCCTTTTTCATAAATTTACATCACCCCTAGGTCAAGCCCTAAATACCCCAGAGGGCAGGGTGCAGGGTATTTAAAAAGGAGGACATGTACCTTTATCTTTTACATGTCCTGGTAGTGAAAAACTCTACCTCTCTCTAACATAACTGTGGACCTTATTAGATTAATAAACTATAATGTCCAATTGGGAACAGGTAGACAAGTTTATTTTGGTGCCTAAAGAATTGTAATTAAAAGCCTTTTTTAATGGTAAAGTTGGATTTTAACCACAATTTTGAATTTGCCACCTTTAGAAAGTCCTTACCATTTGGTGCCTGCAGCCTGTCCTTGGGTCACATGACTAGGTGTGGTTGGCAGTAGGCCTTTGCGTATTGCTCCCGTATAGTGAGAAAGAGGGAAGATAGGTGTCGTCAGGATGGACCACTCGAGGAGGAGGAACTGTCACACTTGCACATCACAAAGGCACTGCCTGGGCATTCTAACAAAGGGACTGTCATAAGTCTATTGTGACCTCAGCAAGCTGGGCCAGGACAAGGAGAACAGAGATGCCAGACACCTCAGGGAGTTGGAAACCTCTCGTAGCTCCCTCTACTTCAAAGTGGAGCCCAGGTATAAATATTGGACCTCAGACCCCCAACTCTTGAATACACTTCTGGACCTGTGGACTCTCTTCTTCTGTGCAGCACAATGCAGAGACAAACTGATAAATCTCCTCTGCTGCATGAACTTTCATGGTGGAAGAACTTTGCACCGCAGCCTCATCGGAACCTCCGCTGCACGACACATCTTCAAAGCAGGCCCTCACTTTGCAAGCTTGTCATAAACAGCAGACTCGATGACGACACAAAAGTTTGCACCGCAAGCCACAGCTTTTTCGGAACCAGACAATGTGTGACACATCTTTGACACAGGGTTTTGCATCACAAGCCCTCTTTGTCTACAGCTTCTTCAATGATGTTGCAGGACCTCGAATTGCAGGAGTATAACTCCTCAGAACAGATGCTGCACAAAGCATATCTGACCCACACCTTGCATCCTCAACTTTTCGCAACCAAGATTTAAGGTACTCTTGTTCAGTGGGCCTAACTGGGTCCTTGTAGCTAACCCACTGTCAATTGTATTCAGCCTAAACTTATGAATTTGTCCCGACTAGCACAACCGGATATACACAGTTAACACTTTGTGCTTTGTGGCGCAAAATGGCAACTGTCATCTCAATCTTTAAACCTGTAAACCTTTTTATACTGATTGGATTTTTTTTGTTTTCGTCTCTTTATATATATTGGTGGGGTTTTACTTGTTTTCAATGTATTACTGATTGAAGTGTTGCATTAATACTTTATACATTGAATCCTAGTTAAGCTTGACTGCTCTGTGCCAAGCTACCAGAGGGTTGAGCACGGATTAATTTGGGATTTTCTTCTGCCTCACCCTGACAAGGATTGTGATTCCTTCATATACATGATGAGTAGAACTTCCCTTCCATTCCTGTACATTAACATTATGCCTGGACAAGAAGGGATAAAGACTAATACATGTAAAAAAACGTATGGACAAAAACAGATTTTTGAAGTTCAGCATCTCCCGTCCCCGCCCATTACAGGAAAGCTTACCATTTAGTTAATTTTTATGACTCGGGAGGAACTGCAGAGAAACCAATGACTTCAAAAATCAATCAGAGGAGCTCTTGAAAAAACTGAAAGTAAGAGCCTACCCAGATTCCATTATCTCAAAAAGTCAAACACGGGCTAAAAATCAGAACAGGGAAAGACTCCTGGACCCACTGCTGACGTCCAAAGAGGCAAACGCCTTTGATTTGCATTACTACATATAACCTCTAACTAACTCAAGAGGATCATAAAAAATAAAAAAAATTAGGTCAATTACATTTTGAAACACCACAATTCGCTCGTAAAAACAATAAAAACCTACAAGACCATCTGGTTCATACTCAGCCACGCGCCCCTGTAAACAAAACTCTGATGGTATTTCAATTATGGTGCTTCCAACCAGTGACAGGACGTTTCCCATGTGGTTCATGCAATGTATGTCATTTGACTACTACAATTAATCAGTTGACTTAGGCTTGGTCAGACCCTGGGTGATAAGAAGACATACAAACTATAGTACATCGCACATAGTATATATGACTACTTGCCCATATAAAATGAGGTATATTGGAATGACCAGAAAAAGGATCTAGAACAGAGATAGGGAACACCAAAGTAATATTCAGTTCAAAAAGATCACAGCCAAGATGAATAACCATTTTATTACACAAAATCACACTGCCAATAAATTACTACACTACCATACAGATACCTTTTTGGGACACTACGGCATGGCTCCCTTAATGAATCATACAAACATTCTAACTTTTTAAAAAAAACATAATTGTAATGCTTTTCAGTAGTCCCATATGTTTCAGAATACTACAAAATACTGGCACTCATGTCATCTTACCTCTGAGTTGCTGCTACATTACTCAATTGTTTTGTACCTATAGGTTATTTGATTAAACAGTCCTTATGAGTATAATTGCTTAATATGACCTATTTGTATGTAGCACTAACTTTTGTGTATTATCAATCTACAGAATAAACTAGCAGAGGAATTAGCGGCTCTCTGGGGGTTACCCCCTTTACAATTCACATTTCTGAAAATAGACACTCAACACAAAATATAAGGTTGAGCAATTTTTCAATCACAGCCCCTGTGTCTGTCTTTTTATACATAGAGATTGGTGCCTTTTCACCACAAATAGAGGGACTTGCCCCCAAGTTAAGTCCAGCCAGGTGATGCAGGAAGTTGCATCCACACGCAAGGGGAGGAGCCTCTATACACTGTCTTGTTGTCTTAATCCCTGGCAGTGCTAGCTTCTCATAAGATGCAGGGCATCGAAGTTTTAATAGTTGTAGCAGCCAAGCAGAGACCCTTGACAAAGTAAGTGGTAGCCCTTGGGGGTGGATGCATTTTTGTAATTTTTCCAGTTACAAGTCTGTGCTAATGTGTCCCTTTGACTCCATGTCCATAGTTTGGGACTACAGGGTCTCCCCCCTCTACTTTTGCACTATGGGGCCTCAATAGCCTCTGAGGCACTTGAATCCTTAATCACTGGATGGCCCAAATGGCATCTTTGATTTACTTGTAATTTACTTGTAAGTCCAATATAAATTGACACCACCTATACCTAGGACCTGTAAATTAAATGCTACTAGTGGGGCTGCAGCACTGATTGTGACACCCACTTAAGTAGCTCGTTAAACATGTTTCAGGCCTGCCTTTGCAGCTCGTTTGTGTGTAATTTTAAACTGCCATTTCAACCAGGCAAAGTAAGCCTTTTGCCAAGGTAAACCTTCCTTATTAATACATATACGTCACGACTAGTGTAGGCCCGGGAGATCCCATAGGGTGCAATGTATTTAAATGGTTGAGCATGTATGTTTAATTTTCACCTGTCCTGGTAGTGGAAAGTTCTTAAATTAGTTTTTCACTGCTGCAAAGCTTACCTCTCATAGGATACCATTGGTGTTTATTACTTATTACATTAAATAAGCATAATTTCTAAATTGGAACAGACAATCGTGTTTTGTATCCTTGGAATTGTAATGAAAAATCCTAACTCATGGTGAAGTCGGATTTTAAGTTAGAATTATATGCCACTTTAGAAAGTTGAAATTGTCCTGCCTTAGCCATTTGGTGCCTGCAGCATGTCTCAGGTTTAAATGACTGGGTGTATCTTACAGTTGGGTTTTGTGTATACCTCCTAGACAGCCACAGATAATGGGAAGCCTAAATGTGACTGTATGGGCCATCACTGGCAAGATGGGAGGGAGGAGCTGGGCCTAGCCCCACTTACATTTGAATAGGATGTGCCCTGTCTCAACACAAAGGGCTGCATACCCCCTGTAGTATGTCTGGAGCCAGGGCAATGAGGCTTCTCTCCTCACCTCAAAGGCACAACTGGGTGAAATACTAGACCTCAGACACCAACTCCTCAGTACACTTCTAGGCCTGTGTATACTCTAGCAGCACAAAAGGCTGATGGACGAAGTGCTGAAACTTTTCAAACACTCACCCCCAGTCACAGATCTGGGTTTAATCCATTGTCCTTTTGCTCACCATGTCACCCCGGTTTGCACCCAGTTACATGCAAATCAGTCTTGACCCTGGTCCCCATTGGAACAGTCCAGCCCAAACTGCCAGGCCAGGTCCTCCCTGGAACAGAATCTACATTCTGGGAATGGTTTCAGGGTACCACCCTTCATCACCCATCAAAAATGGGTGCAAGAATGTATTCTGTGGCAAGAAATGGGGCTTAATCCAAGAGAATATGAATAGCGGGCGTGAGTAGCCACTCACGCTTGCTAAATGTGCTCTTGGGGTAGGATCTTCCCCCAACTTACTCCTGGCATTTAGGACTATTTTTGTAGTGCAAAATGCCACCTCTTGTCCAAAATGAGTGTTGGAATGCATTTTGCAGTAAGAAATAGCGCTAATTGTGCTATTGGGATAGGAGTTTCTCTCAACTTACTCTCAACATTTTGTGCCAAGAAATAGCATTAAATGCAGTAGAACGTGAATGGTGAGTGTGAGCAGGTGCTCGCATGCACAAAAAGTCTTCTGCAGTAGGATTTCCCTCTGTAAATTACCAATTATTACAGAGCAGGAGTAATTGCATAATTATCTGTAATTCTGCATCAAAGAGTAATGTGGAATTACCAAACTTACTCTGATTACTTCAGTGCAATTGAAATTACATTTGGGCATACTGATTTCCTCACAGCCCCCTTGCCGAGGCACATGGCTATTCTTTATATTGCGAAGTGATCAAAAGCTGTGCTATTGTTTGATGGTTGTGTCTCGTAGCCATCTCCTTTATCTGTGTGCACTTTGCTAAGCTCCCAATGATCAGGTGTGGCTATTGATTCCTCATTATTTTAAATTCCAAAAGTATAGACATTATGATAAGGTAGAGTTTTCATTAAACATACATTAATTGGTCTTCTTACGTTTTATGCCAATCTATTCAAAGATTTCAAAGGAAAAATACATCTGAATTGGGTTTGTCATGCCAATTGTTGGACAGGTGAACAAATTGAGGGGCCAAAAAAAGGGGTGGGGGTGTCGAAAAGCGACAGCTCCCATTGTAATTCCAATGGGAGTCTTTGCTCTCTGAAAGAGAACAAATGCTGAAAAGAATTGTGTTAAGCTTGGCAGGATGGTTGAACTTTTCTCAAGGAAACATGTTTCCCCAGTTTGATGCAAATCAGTTCAGTATGTTTTGGGACCTTAGTGTTAAAACATTTTTGGAGGTCTAGAAATTGTGAGGTTATAGAGCTATCTGCAATACTAAGCCATGGAGGGATATAAACACAAGAGTGTGGATCTTCTAATGAAATAAATTGTGAAAAATATCCTGATATGAATGGATGAGTGAACTTTTTCCCCATCATCCATTTCAGATCCGAACATAAATCTGGATTTACCAACCAATGCTCTCTGGCAATTCACAGCTTGAGAATAAAATGTATGTGGCAGCCACCATAACATAAAGCAGGGACTCGTAGCTCACACAAATTAAAAAATCTTTAAAAAATGCTTATTTTGAACAGTCCTGAGATAGATTTGTGGCCTTCATGGCAGTCTGTGATGTCTGCAAACCCAGGTAAAGTGACCACAAACTGACATAAAGCATTTGACCATGGGCCACAATCCCACAGCAAGCTTCAGGGATCAACAATAAGTCCAAGAGTGTTCTCAAGCCATGACACAAGCTCACAAACCCTTAAACACCTAAATGTATGTTTAAAAGCTTTTGATTGAAATCCATAATCAGGACTGTACTTTAACTTTGCGTTTTTAAAGTGGATTTTTAATTTTCTTGTAAACATTAATTTAACTGTGATGTTTAGCTTTAGCCTTTCTTTTGAATGCATCTGCGTTAAATTTTGCTTTATTCACAACAGCTCAGATGACTGATACATCCCTTTTAGGATCTTCTTCATCTTAACTTTTTGTACATTTCTCCTAGGTTGCTTTGTCAATACAGGAAACAACATCTGTATTTATTGGCTCCTTTTGTTCCTCTACTTAAAGTGTTCCAGGTTCTGTTTTTTGGAAATGCGTAGATGAGTGTGCATATAGTGCAATTCCTTCCAGTTTATTTTTTTACAATTACTGCAAAATTATGCGTAATTACACAAGGAGTGTAATTCAACATTTAGTGCTATTTTGATAAATGCAACAGAACACAATCAGCAGCACACAGCAGGTAGCTCGAGCCTTCTTGCTCCTGGCGTAGGATTATTACCCCCAAATTACTCTTAATTATCCCATCGGGAATGATTGCATACTTTTAGTAATTCCAAGTCAGAAGAGCAAAGCAGAATTAACAAAATGACTCCAATTACTAAAGCATAATTAAAATTTCGCCTAGGTCTAGAGATGGGTGCATGAGAAACTCTATCTATTGTGACCTTTGTGCAAATTGCAGTTATCTTACTTGGATACTAGCGGGCATAAACAACGTTCTCTGTTATTAACACCAATCCAGAACTGTGGGATTGGATAATCACTGAAATAAGATTGAACATTCCCATGTGTTCATAGGGTTTCACAAGGAATAGATCAACTATCCTAGTTACAACTCTACTGCCATTTATTCACTATGAGTTATCATTAGGGATGTGCACATTTTTGTCACTTGCAAAATATTGCAACATTCCTAATTTTCACTTCTGATGTTGGCTGCAAAGTTCTCCAGTTTTGTTTAACTTTTTGAACTGCCTAAGATTTTGTTCATATACAAGACAATTTTTACAATTAAAAACCAAGCTATATGCAAACAGTAAAGTGCAATCATGCTACTTGCTTGTTTGAATAGTAATTCTATACTGGAATATAATTACATAATGTTTCTCTGCAAGTCTTCATTTGGCAAATACCTTGCTGAGGAGAACACTTGGGGCCCTATCATAATGGGCTCTTCTGTCTGAGTGCACAACTGAGCATCTGTTTCATGCACCTGCAGTGTGTAAAGTGAACTCATTTAGGCAAATATGTCTCCAAAGTAAGGGCATTATTTTAAATAGCACAGTTCAGAAAGAGACAAATCTTGCACACTCTGTCTGAGCTGTATTAACTTAAAATGAAGCTATAACTCAGACAAATATCAAGTTATACTAATTAACTTTACACACTGCTGCAAACAGACAGCTCTGTGCTGAGGCAGTGGAGACCATCATGACACTACACTTGCAGCAGAACTGCAGGCCGGATGTACAAAGCAGGTCTGCGCTTACAAAGGCTCCCATAAGAAGTCTCTGTCTGCAAAATTATTTTTTGCAATGTACTAAACTCATTCTAGGAGTTGGTACTATTTTCCAGACTAAACTGGGATTAGAAATGCAAAATGAATCACTGTTTGAAAGGGGAATGTTGTGAGTGCCCTTCCAAATATCGATTCCATTCCATATGTATCAATGGTTTGAAACCAAGAAAGCTATAGTAAACCATTGAAAAGTTGGAGAAGTAATCCATTTGCAAAAGCGAAGAGGTCTTTTTGGGACACTTTCCCCTTTTTGAATATAAAAATAAGTTTATTGCTGAATAGGCAGTGGTCCATGGGAACCACCAAAGAAAAGTAAAGTTTACATTTTAGATGCAGCCCCATTTCCTTTAAGGACAGTTGGTTGTGATGGTCTCGATCAGAGTGAGCTGCAATTTGTGACCAACTATATGAATATTATGATGTAGACCAACTTGTGACACACTCTGAATGAGAATTTTCCAGACTGACCTATTTGTGCGTGTTAGACTTTTCATCCTTGGCGTGGTCTCCCTTAACTCTTTGCCTCTGTTCCCCAGGTTGTTGATGTGTGCTGGACTCTGATTGTGCTGTTTTTATTACTCTGGGCACTTTACCACTGCTAACCAGTGCTAAAGTGCAAGTGCTCCTGTTTAAAATGTGTACGTAATTGGTTCTCCATGATTGTCATATTTGTTTTACTGTTAAGTCCCTAGTAAAGTGCACTAGAGGTGCCCAGGGCCTGTAAATCAAATGTTACTAGTGGGCCTGCAGCACTGGTTGTGCCACCCACACAAGTAACCCTGTAATCACGTCTCAGACCTGCCACTGCAGTGTCTGTGTGTGTATTTTTATAATATAAATTCGACTTGGCAAGTGTACCCACTTGCCAGGCCTAAACCTTCCCTTTTCTTACATGTAAGGCACCCCTAAGGTAGGCCCTAGGTAGCCCCAAGGGCAGGGTGCAGTGTATGGATAAGGTAGGACATACAGTAATGTGGTTTATATGTCCTCACAGTGAAATACTGCCAACTTCGTTTTCACTGTTGCAAGGCCTGTCTCTCTCATAGGATAATATGGGGGCTACCTTTAAATATGATTAAAGTGTAGATTCCCCTAGAGAGTAGATGGACATGTGGAGTTTGGGGTCCCTGAACTCACAATTTAAAAATACATCTTTTAGTAAAGTTGATTTTAAGATTGTGTGTTTGAAAATGCCACTTTTAGAAAGTGAGCATTTTCTTGCTTAAACCATTCTGTGACTCTGCCGTGTTTGTGGATAACCTGTCTGGGTCAGTTTGACAGTTGGGTTGTTTTTCACCTCACACTAGACAGTGACACAAAGGGAGCTGGGGTGTGACCTGCATTTCCTGATTAGCCATCTCTGCTAGGAGGGAGGGGTAGAGTGGTCACTCTCATCTGAAAGGACTGTGCCTGCCTCTGACAATGCAGACTCCAACCCCCTGGTGTGTGTCTGAGGCCTTGCCTGGGCAAGGCAGGATTTCACAAGTAGTTGTGAGTCCCCTTTGAAGAAAGGTGACTTCAAAGACAAAAATGGGTATAAGAAGTTCACCCAAACCTATAGACTTTAGAAACACTTCTGGAACCAAGAGGAACCTCTGCCAGGAGAAGAGCTGATAGCTGAGGAAGAAGTGCTGCCCTGCCTGTGACTGTGCTTTGTGGAGCTTTCCTGCAGTGCTGCTTCTGCCAGAGTAAGAGGGCAAAGACTGGACTTTGTGTGCCTTCCATCTTGTGAAGAAATCTCCAAAGGCTTGATTTAGAATTTTCCTCCTGTTGTTTGAAGTCTCAGGGACAGCAGAGACTTCTCTCTGCCAGCACCTGGAGTCTCTGGAGAGACTCCTGCTCCGACAAGTGGTGCCCTATCCAGTCCCTGGGCCCTTGAAATGAAAGCTGGTGGAAATCCAAGGAAATCGACTTCGGACGACTCCAGACCGACGCCGCTGCTGAATCCGGTGACGCCGCCTGCACCCGACCCCGTGACCATCGCTGGAACGCAATGCTCTTCGCAGGCCCGATGCCGCTGCAGCCCCACTGATGTCCGCGACTCCGTGGAAGTTGCTGCACCACGTCGTGACCGACGCCGCTCGAAGTGCGCAGATTCAACAGTTCGCACCGATGCCGCGATCCCCGACTTCGTGCATCGGCTTGTTTTCACTCTTCACCAAAGGTACTGTACTTGGGGGTCTACGCGACTCCATGTCCGGCGCCGCTGGTGTCGGCTTGTTGGGAACGACTCCATTACGACGCTGTGTTAACACCTCATCGAAGCATTTTTGTTTCTAAGCGCTATTTTTTAGTTTAATCTTTAAAAATTCATAACTTGACTTGTGTATGTCGGATTTTTGTCGTTTTGGTCTTGTTTTGTTTAGATAAATATTTCCTATTGTTCTAAACTGGTGTTGTGTAAGTTTGTAGTGTTTTCATTAAGTTACTGTGTGGGTTGGTACAAATACTTTACACCTAGCACTCTGAAGTTAAGCCTACTGCTCTGCCAAGGTACCAAGGGGGTAAGCAGGGGTTAGCTGAGGGTGATTCTCTTTTACCCTGACTAGAGTGAGGGTCCTTGCTTGAACAGGGGGTAACCTGACTGTCAACCAAAGACCCCATTTCTAACATTGGTGATCAGCGGTTGGGATTTGGACTTGTATTTGTACTTGACATACAGTAATTAAGTGTACACTACTGTTTGAGTTCAGACCACTACGCGACCACATACTACTAGTCTTGTGATTTTAGTTTTTTTTCTATTTGGACTGTTTTTGCTCTGCATTCAGTTTATTTTTTCGCTGATCCTGTGATTGACTTTTCTGGAACTTCATTTGGGAACTTGTTTCTGCATTTGGAACTTTGCACTCTTTTTACCTTTCATCATGTCTCTACTTGGAGATGCATCAGTTAAAGCTGTTTTTGAACTGAAGCAATTGGATAGTTATAACAAGGCTCAGCTAAAGCAGTTTTGTAAAGTTTGGTTGTCCCATTAAGAGCTCTTCCAAGAAGGATGAGCTGAAAAAGGCGCTGAGGGCCTGGGTGACAACCAGAAGCACTGGAGGGCACACTGAGGATGAGGAGGAGGATGAGGATGAGGAGGGAGAGCAATCATTATATAATGGTATAGTGGGAGGACCTGTTATTCCCAGGGAAAGAGTCTCTAGGGCAAGTAGCAGTGTATCCTCCAGAGGTCTGACACCTGAATAGTTACAGGACAGACAGGCAGAGAGGGAGTACCAATTGGAGCTGAAAAAGCTCAGTCTAGAGATGGAACAGAGAAGGCTGGCCATTGAAAAGAAGTTAGCAATGGCTCAAGAGCTCAGTTTAAAAGAGATAGATCAGAGGAGTCAGCCCAGTAGGGATGGTGGCAGCAATCCTACAGTGCAGCCTGAGAGAAGGGTACACATCCCAAAAGACCTTGTGAAGGATTATAAGAGGGAGGAAGATATCTACTTGTGGTTCAAGGGTTATGATTCAGCTCTCCACATGAACCTGGTCCCTGAAGCTCATTGGGGGGCAGCCCTGTGGAAGCATTTTGAGGCAGAGGGGAGGGACACACTGACAGCCTTAGGGGATGCTCAGAGTCTCACCTACCCTGTCATGAAGGAGGCCTTACTCACCAGGTATGGTCTCACCTCTGAGCAGTACAAGGAGAAGTTTAGAACCTACAAGCGAAAGGAATCCCAAACATGGTTGGAATGTGTTGATTCTTTTTGCAGGTCACTTGATGGTTGGGTGAAGGGCAGTAAGGTAAACATGTATGAGGGGCTTTACAATTAAATTTCTTGGGAGCACTTGTACAGTTTATGTTTTCCAGAGCTGCGCCAGCACCTCATTGACAGCAAGCTGACTGACCCCAGGAAGCTTGCGCAGGAAGCGGACCGCTGGGAGAGCACCAGGGTCGAAAAGAGGTATGGGGGAGACCACACCAAGGATGGGCAGAGACCCTCTCAGAAGAAAGGGGGGGGGGGTAAGGGCAAACAGGGGGAGTTCTCTAAAGGGGCCCAAACTGATTCCCAGGGTAAGAATTCCCAACGCCATAGTGAAAAGAAGCCATTGTTGTCCAAAGGGAAGCCAGTGGAAGGTGGTCCCCCACGTAAGTGCTATGCATGTGACCAGGTGGGTCATGTGAGGGGGGACCCCAAATGCCCCAAAAGTACACCGGCACCCACTGGTGCACCGTACCAGGGTTTGGCCAGTGTAGCGCTTGGGGAGGAGTTGGTTTCAGGTGGGTGGGAACCAGCAAAAATGACCCTTGTCTCACTAGGGGAATGTGAGATGGTCCAGAGAAACCTAGTGCCTGATAACACTAAGAAGTACAGGAAATGGGTGACCATCAATGGACAGAGGGTGGAGGCTCTGAGAGACACAGGAGCCAGTGTGACTACAGTGAGGGGTCACCTGGTGTCTGAAGAGCAGATTGATCCCCGGGTACTTCACCAAATAGTTGCGGTAGACAACTCTGAGCGTCTCTGCAGAGTGGCGCAGGTTCCCTTTGAATGGAGAGGGTCTCAGGTTCCTGGAAAGTAGCTGTGAGTCCAACCAACCATGCCTGTTGATTGTTTGCTAGGTAACGACCTGAAGGATTCCCCTTGGAAGGAGGTGGAACACAGGTCTCACTTGGAGATGTTGGGTCTGCCTGGGTGGGTATGCATATCCACCCGGTCTATGGCAGCCAATCAGGGTAGTCAAGAGCCCCTGGAGCCTGAAACAGTGGCCCAGGGGACTGCCAAGAAGAGGAAGGGCAGGGGGCGCGGGAAACCGGCCCCTGAGGTTCCCACGGTCCGGGAGGAGGAGGAGCCTGAGGGTGACGCCCCGGAACCTACAGGGGAGCAGGTGGCTGAACTGGGGGAGGTTCCTGAGCTGTCACAGTGGCAGCAGGAAGGGGGACCCACCAGGGAAGCATTCTGCGCAGAAGGAGTGCCCTACTCTTGAGGGGCTGCGGCAGCAGGCTGCAGCCCAGGCGGCTGGCGAGGCGCCAGGTACTCACCTGATATATTGGGATGATGGCCTCCTGTATAGTGAGCCTAAGGTTCCTGAGCCTGGGTCAGCTCGTATGCTGGTGGTACCCCAGTGCTTCAGGGCCTTCCTTCTGGGTTTGGCTCATGATGTGCCTTTGGCAGGACATCAAGGGCAGGACAAGACCTATAAGAGGCTTGTCTCCCACTTTTACTGGCCCTTGATGCACAAGCAGTCAGCTGCTTATTATAGGTCTTGTCAGACTTGTCAGGCAAGTGGCAAGAGTGGGGGGAAATGCAAAGCTCCCCTCCAACCTTTACCGGTAGTCAGTACTCCCTTTGAAAGGGTAGGAATTGACATTGTGGGGCCTCTGGATCCCAAGACAGCCATGGGCAACAGGTTCATCCTGGTCTTGGTGGACCATGCCACACGGTACCCAGAAGCCATTCCTCTAAGTACGGTCACTGCCCCCGTGGTGGGACGTGCCTTGATGGGAGTTTTTACCCGCATGGGGTTCCCCAAGGGCGTGGTATCTGATAGAAGTACAAACTTCATATCCACTTATATGAAGTCTCTGTGGAAGGTGTGTGGGGTAACGTACAAGTTCACCACATCTTACCACCCCAAAGTAATGGTCTGGTTGAGAGATTCAACCGCAGTTTGAAAGGCATGATTCAGGGCCTGTCCGAGCCCTTGAGGCGTAAGTGGGACGTCCTCTTGTCATGCCTTCTGTTCTCTTACAGGGAGGTGCCTCAAAAGGGACTTGGCTTTAGCCCCTTTGAGCTCATCTATGGCCACCCTGTGAGGGGACCGCTCAGTCTGGTGAAGGAGGCTGTGGAGAAAGCTCCTAGTAAACCACCCCAGGATGTATTTAGCTACATGCTGGCACTAAGAAACCAGACTTCCCGCTTCAGGAGTCTCGCTCAGGAGAACCTGGAAGCAAGCCAGGAGGATATGAAACGGTGGTACGACCAGAATGCCACTCTGATTGAGTTTCAGACTGGACAGAAAGTGTGGGTCATGGCACCAGTGGAGCCTAGGGCTCTCCAAGATAAGTGGACTGGGCCTTTTGAGGTGGTGGAAAGAAAGATCGAGGTCACCTATCTGGTAGACTTGAAATCCCCCAGGAACCCTTTGAGGGTCCTACATGTCAACCGACTCAAACCACACTTTGAGCGAACTAAGCTATCCATGCTCCTAGCGACAGATGACGGGGTGGAGGAAGAGAGTGAGCCTCTTCCTGACCTCCTGTCTGCAGGAGAGAAAGATGGGTCTGTGGAGGGAGTGATCCTCTCCCCCTCCATGACTGAGGAACAGCAGAGGGACTGTCGCCACGTGTTGGGACAGTTTGCCTCGCTGTTTTCCCTGATCCCAGGAGTCACACACCTGTGCACACATGATGTGGACACTGGGGACAGTACACCTGTTAAACATAAGGTTTACAGGGTGACTGACAGGGTCAGGGCTTGGATTAAGGAGGAAGTCTCCAAAATGTTAACCTTAGGGGTTATTGAGCACTCCAGCAGCCCTTGGGCCAGCCCAGTGGTGTTGGTCCCAAAGGCTGCTGCTCCTGGTGCCACTCCGGAACTTAGGCTCTGTGTGGACTACTGGGGTCTCAATGCAGTCAGCAATACTGACGCACACCCCATCCCCTGAGCTGATGAGCTCATTGATCGGTTAGGAGCTGCCAAGTACCTCAGTACGTTTGATTTAACATCTGGGTACTGGCAGATTGCCTTAACTGAGGGGGCAAAGGAGAGGTCAGCATTCTCTACCCCAGATGGGCACTTCCACTTCAATGTGATGCCCTTTGGAATGAAGAATGCCCCTGCCACCTTTCAGAGGTTGGTCAACCAGGTGTTGGTAGGACTGGATGAGTTCAGTGCTGCCTACCTGGATGACATTGCTGTGTTTAGTTCCACATGGGAGGAACACCTGCACCCCTACAGCCTAAGATTGACACGATTCTGGCTTGGGAGCCTCCCAGGACCCAGACTGAAGTGAGAGCCTTTTTATGTCTCACCGGATATTACAGGAGGTTTATTAAGGGATATGGTACCATTGTTACCCTCTTAACTGAGTTGACTTCTAAGAAGCAACCCAAGAAAGTGATCTGGACTGAGGCTTGCCAGAATGCTTTTGATGCCCTGAAGGCTGCCATGTGCACAGCACCTGTGCTGAAGGCACCTGACTACTCCAAGGAGTTTGTTGTGCAAACAGACGCCTCAGAGCATGGTATTGGAGCAGTACTCTCACAGCTTAATGAAGAGGGCCTAGATCAACCCGTAGCCTTCATTAGCAGGAGGTTACGACCCAGGGAACGTAGGTGGAGTGCCATAGAACGCAAAGTGTTTGCTGTGGTCTGGGCACTGAAGAAGCTAAGACCCTACTTGTTTGGGACTCACTTCTGAGTTCAGACCGACCACAGGCCCCTCAGATGGTTAATGCAGATGAGGGGTGAGAATCCAAAACTGTTGAGGTGGTCCATTTCCCTACAGGGTATGGACTTTACGGTGGAACACCGTCCTGGTACAGAGCATGCCAACGCTGATTGTTGGACCTGGCTTTTTGACAGGGACATCCCCAAACTTTTTGCCTCCTTCCTCCTATTTATTCTGACCTGTTGTTGTTGGCTTTTGACCTCTGGGCACTTTACCACTGCTAACCAGTGCTAAAGTGCATATGCTCTCTGTGTAAATTGTACTATTGATTGGTTTATCCATGATTGACTATTTAATTTACTTATAAGTCCCTAGTAGAGTGCACTACATGTGCCTAGGGCATGTAGATTAAATGCTACTAGTGGGCCTGCAGCACTGGTTGTGCCACCCACCTCAGTAGCCCCTTAACCTTGTCTCAGGCCTGCCATTGCAAGGCCTGTGTGTGCAGTTTCACTGCCACTTCGACTTGGCATTTAAAGGTACTTGCCAAGCCTAGAACTCCCCTTTTTCTATACATAAGTCACCCCTAATGTGTACCCTAGGTAACCCCTAGAGCAGGGTGCTGTGTGGGTTAAAAGGCAGGACATGTACTTGTGTGGTTATATGTCCTGGTAGTGTAAAACTCCTAAATTCGTTTTTACACTACTGTGAGGCCTGCTCCCTTCATAGGCTAACATTGGGGCTGCTCTCATACATTGTTGAAGTGGCAGCTGCTGATCTGAAAGGAGCAGGAAGGTCATATTTAGTATGGCCAGAATGGTAATATAAAATCCTGCTGACTGGTGAAGTCGGATTTAATATTACTATTCTAGAAATGCCACTTTTAGAAAGTGAGCATTTCTTTGCACTAAAACCTTGTTGTGCCCTTCAATCCACGTCTGGCTAGGTTTAGTTGACAGCTCCTTGTGCATTCACTCAGACACACCCCAAACACAGGGTACTCAGCCTCACTTGCATACATCTGCATTTTGAATGGGTCTTCCTGGGCTGGGAGGGTGGAGGGCCTGCCCTCACACAAAGGACTGCCACACCCCCTACTGGGACTCTGGCAGACAGGATTGAACTGAAAGGGGGCTTGGTGCATTTCTTAGACACTCCTTGAAGTCACCCCCACTTCAAAGACACAACTTAGTATAAAACAGGGCCTCTGCCCTACCTCATCAGACACTTGCTGGAGAAGAAATCTGAACCAGAAACTACATCCTGCTAAGAAGAACTGCCTGGCTGCTCAAAGGACTCACCTGTCTGCTTTTCTACAAAGGACTGCTGCCTTGCTGTTGGCCTGCTGCCTTGCTGAACTCTTGTCTGGCTGTAAAAGTGCTCTCCAAGGGCTTGGATAGAGCTTGCCTCCTGTTCGCTGAAGTCTCAGGACCAAAAAGACTTCTCGCTTTCACTTGGACGCTCCGTGCGCCGAAATTTTCGACACACAGCTTGCTCCGCGGCAAGAAAAACGCCGCACACCGACGCTGATCGACGCAACGCCTTCGGGACGACCAAAACTTTGACGCACGGCCTCGCAAGGACAACGCCGCCCGACTTCCAAGGAGAAATCGACGCGACGCCTGCCGTGAGATCGAAACTTCGACGCGCAGCCCCGCAGAACGACGCGCAGCCGGAAAACAAGCAGGAAAATCCACGCACAGACCCGGGCCATCTGGTAATCCCCGCGATCCACAGAAAGAGACGGTCCGCGCACCGGAAAACGACGCACGACTTCCCCGCGTGGAAAATAACAACGCAAGTCTATGTGTGCTGAGGAGAAATCAACACACACACCATTTTTCCACGTATCTCTTCTCCTGTAGCCCTCTGAGAAGATTTCCCACCAGAAACCAAGTACTTTGTGCTTGAAAGACATTTTATTTGCTTTTTAAAGACTTAAGACACTTTATATCACTTTTCAGTGATATCTTTACAAATTCATATTGCAACTTTGATCGTTTTGACCTGCAAATCCCCAGATAAATATTATATATTTTTCTAAACACTGTGTGGTGTATTTTTGTGGTGTTATATTATGGTATTGTATGTTTTATTGCACAAATGCTTTACACATTGCCTTCTAAGTTAAGCCTGACTGTTCGTGCCAAGCTACCGGAGGGTGAGCACAGGCTGATTTTGGATTGTGTGTGACTTACCCTGACTAGAGTGAGGGTTCTTGCTTGGACAGAGGGCAACCTGACTGCCAACCAAAAACCCCATTTCTAACACTGATGGTCTGTCCAGGTTCTTCCGCCTTAGTGATGAGAACTCCCATGAGGTTGGGTAGTTGCTCCCCACTTTTAGCTGGGGGGGACACGTGTTAGACTTTTCATCCTTGGCGTGGTCTCCCTTAACTTTTTGCCTCTGTTCCCCAGGTTGTTGATGTGTGCTGGACTCTGATTGTGCTGTTTTTATTACTCTGGACACTTTACCACTGCGAACCAGTGCTAAAGTGCAAGTGCTCCTGTTTAAAATGTGTACGTAATTGGTTCTCCATGATTGGCCTATTTGTTTTACTGTTAAGTCCCTAGTAAAGTGCACTAGAGGTGCCCAGGCCCTGTAAATCAAATGTTACTAGTGGGCCTGCAGCACTGGTTGTGCCACCCACACAAGTAACCCTGTAATCATGTCTCAGACCTGCCACTGCAGTGTCTGTGTGTGTATTTTTACACTGTAATTTCGACTTGGCAAGTGTACCCACAAGCCAGGCCTAAACCTTCCCTTTTCTTACATGTAAGGCACCCCTAAGGTAGGCCCTAGGTAGCCCCAAGGGCAGGGTGCAGTGTATGGATAAGGTAGGACATATAGGGGGTCATTCCGACCCCGGTGGGCGGCGGGCTCCGCCCGCCGGGCGGAGACCGTCAAAAGACCATACCGCGGTCAAATGACCACGGCGGTCATTCAGACTTTCCCGCTGGGCGGGCGGACGACCGCCAAAAGGCCGCCCGCCCGCCCAGCGGGAAAGCCCCAGCAGCGATGAAGCCGGCTCCGAATGGAGCCGGCGGAGTTGCTGGTGTGCGACGGGTGCAGTGGCACCCGTCGCGATTTTCAGTGTCTGCTTTGCAGACACTGAAAATCTTAATGGGGCCCTGTTAGGGGGCCCCTGCAGTGCCCATGCCAGTGGCATGGGCACTGCAGGGGCCCCCAGGGGCCCCACGACACCCGTTCCCGCCAGCCTCATCCTGGCGGTGTAAACCGCCAGGAACAGACTGGCGGGCAGGGGGTCGGAATCCCCATGGCGGCGCTGCTTGCATCGCCGCCGTGGAGGATTCCCTGGGGCAGGGGAAAACCGGCGGGAAACCGCCGGTTTCCCTTTTCTGACCGCGGCTTTACCGCCGCGGTCAGAATTGCCCCAGAAGCACCGCCAGCCTGTTGGCGGTGCTTCCTCCGTCCCCGGCCCTGGTGGTCCATGACCGCCAGGGTCGGAATGACCCCCATAGTAATGTGGTTTATATGTCCTGACAGTGAAATACTGCCAACTTCGTTTTCACTGTTGCAAGGCCTGTCTCTCTCATAGGATAATATGGGGGCTACCTTTAAATATGATTAAAGTGTAGATTCCCCTAGAGAGTAGATGGACATGTGGAGTTTGGGGTCCCTGAACTCACAATTTAAAAATACATCTTTTAGTAAAGTTGATTTTAAGATTGAGCGTTTGAAAATGCCACTTTTAGAAAGTGAGCATTTTCTTGCTTAAACCATTCTGTGACTCTGCCGTGTTTGTGGATTCCCTGTCTGGGTCAGTTTGACAGTTGGGTTGTTTTTCACCTCACACTAGACAGTGACACAAAGGGAGCTGGGGTGTGACCTGCATTTCCTGATTAGCCATCTCTGCTAGGAGGGAGGGGTGGAGTGGTCACTCTCATCTGAAAGGACTGTGCCTGCCTCTGACAATGCAGACTCCAACCCCCTGGTGTGTGTCTGAGGCCTAGCCTGGGCAAGGCAGGATTTCACAAGTAGGTGTGAGTCCCCTTTGAAGAAAGGTGACTTCAAAGACTAAAATGGGTATAAGAAAGGCACCCAAACCTACAGACTTTAGAAACACTTCTGGAACCAAGAGGAACCTCTGCCTGGAGAAGAGCTGATAGCTGAGGAAGAAGTGCTGCCCTGCCTATGACTGTGCTTTGTGGAGCTTTCCTGCAGTGCTGCTTCTGCCAGAGTAAGAGGGCAAAGACTGGACTTTGTGTGCCTTCCATCTTGTGAAGAAATCTCCAAGGGCTTGATTTAGAGCTTGCCTCCTGTTGTTTGAAGTCTCAGGGACAGCAAAGACTTCTCTCTGCCAGCACCTGGAGTCTCTGGAGAGACTCCTGCTCCGACAAGTGGTGCCCTATCCAGTCCCTGGGCCCTTGAAAGGAAAGCTGGTGGAAATCCAAGGAAATCGACTTTGGACGACTCTGGACCGACACCGCTGCTGAATCAGGTGACGCCGCCTGCACCCAACGCCGTGACCTTCACTGGAACGCAACGCTCTTCGCAGGCCCGACGCCGCTGCAGCCCGGCTGAAGTCCGCGACTCCGTGGAAGTTGCCGCACCACGTCGTGACCGACGCCGCTCGAAGTGCGCAGATTCAACGTTTCGCACAGACGCCGCGATTCCCGACTTCGCGAATCGGCTTGTTTTCACTCTTCACCAAAGGTACTGTACTTGGGGGTCTACGCGACTCCGTGTCCGGCGCCGCGTGTGTCGGCTTGTTGGGAATGACTCCGTCACGACGCTGTGTTAACACCTCATCGAAGCATTTTTTTTTCTAAGCGCTATTTTTGAGTTTAATCTTTAAAAATTCATAACTTGACTTGTGTATGTCGGATGTTTGTCGTTTTGGTCTTGTTTTGTTTAGATAAATATTTCCTATTTTTCTAAACTGGTGTTGTGTCATTTTGTAGTGTTTTCATTAAGTTACTGTGTGTGTTGGTACAAATACTTTACGCCTAGCACTCTGAAGTTAAGCCTACTGCTCTGCCAAGCTAACAATTTTTTTTTTTATCTTGTCCAATCATTGAATGTGGGTGTAAGAGACTGGAAACAAGGCTGCTTGGTTCAATGAATGAATAGTTGAATGGTGAGTTGTGGCAGGGTAAAATAATTAAAGAATAGAAGACAATGTATACAAACTTTTAACCATGTAGATCAAAAGGGCGGTGTACACTGAACAAGGGTGAGAACTCTGGTTTTCATTTTAGCTTTCACATTAAAACATCACCCTCCCCAAACCTTGCCACCCACCCTTATGAATCATGCATAGCCTGGATGTATTTACTTCTGCACTGATTTATCACCTCAAGGAATTAAACACAAATCCATAAACCCTTGATCTAAAATGAGAGGAGAAAGATTGAGATAGCCATGGAGTGGCTGAACTGCATAAACAACACAAAAGGATGATGGATGGAATGCAGAAACTTTTCAAACACTTACCCCCAGTCACACATTGGTTTAATCCATTGTTCTTTTGCTCACAATCCAGTGAGGAACAGAGTCAAGACTAATTTGTATATGGCTGAGTCCAAATTGGGCTGGAATGGTGAGCAAAAGAACAATGGATTAAACCCAGATCTGTGACTGAGTGTGAGTGTTAGAAAAGTTTTACCACTCCGTCCATCATCCTTTTACGTACCTACAATTGCCCTAAGTGGGAAGGGTATGCTCAGACGTGGGTCCCATGCTCACTGTGCCACTGGATTCAAGCTAGCCTGGCTGATGGGTGATACCCTGAAACCGGTCCCAGAATGCTTGTTTTTGGGCCAGGGTGGTCCTGGCCTGGTAGTTCGGGCTAGACTGTTCCCATGGGTAAAAGGGTCAAGACCGTTTTGTGTATGGATGGGTCCAGCCTGGGGTGGCATTGTGAGCAAAAGAACAATGGATTAAACCCAGATCTGTGACTGGGAGCGAGTGTTTGAAAAGCTTCAGTACTCCATCCATCATCCTTTTGTATTGCTGACCTGCATAAACACCTTGGTCCGATGCACCTCTTTTCTTGCGTCACTTCCTGCCCACCTAATGAAACCATGGTTGCGCTGTATTTACAATACAACACACCATGGCGGTCGTTAGGACAATAGTGTCAACATTTTTACGCTATTGTGGCGTTTTGCAACACTAGTGTCAAAAAATGTGATGCTAGTGCAGCAAAGCACAAGGAGGCCCATCGATTAAAATGGGTGCAACATTTTAAAGCCTACTCTAAGCAGGCTTTAAAAATCACAGAAAATATGAAATGTAAATTTCACTGCATCATTTTTCCTGGCCTCCGTGCGTTGGAAGGCCCACTTGCGTACATTATGCCTGGCGCAGACATAATGTGGCACAAGGGTTTACAAAGTGGAACAAGCCAAGCATTGTGCCACTTTGTAAATACAGCACAAGTAAAAAGGCCTCCTTAATTCTGCCTTAGAGTCACAAAGAATGACGCTATGGCGGCGCAAGGTGGTGCTAGGGGCTTCTAAATATGCCCCTCTGTGTCCGGTAGCGTCAGTCCAGGCCTGCTCATAAATAAGGAATAACCCAAGGAACTGGTGTTTCTGCACCAATTCTCACACCTTTTTCTGCCATATCTAACCAGTTTCCCAATTTTTTCCTGCAGAGTATCTGCTTGGAATGAAAAATGGCCTTCTGTTTTAAATGAATTTCCTTGTAACTCAATTGTGGGTGGAATCGCGTGTTTATCTCTGGATGGGAATTACAGCAAACCACATGACATGAATTGAAATGGATCTGTGAAGTATTATTTCTGCTGAAGCATTTTTATAGCATTAAGCAACGATATGTGATATCAATGTCACTGGGATGTCACTTTGCAAACTACACGAATGTTGTGAAGTTTTACACAGACATTCACGAGGACCGCAAAATAATTAAACACAAAATTCACACACTAATAGTTGCTATTTAATTTGCATTAAAACATCATACTCAGAAGTTACATTCGCAAAAAGAAGCATTCCATTTTCATTCGGCAACAGAGTATATCACGTGTCAGGTATTTTACGTACAACAATGCATCCATATTCAACAGACATGAGCCTCACATTTTATCATTAAAGTATTTGCAGTGTTTAAACTTTGTGCAGCTTCAGCGTTCACCCTGGTGAACCCATCTGCTTTAATAGGTAAGTGTTAGCGGTATGCATGACATAAACAAAACAAAATGACCTTTAGCGAAAAATCCATAGAGAAAACTAAAAGTCAGTAGGGCATATCACGTTAGCAGAATTGCAATGTTGATTTAAAAAAGCTGTATCTTTCCTGGATCTTCATTTCTTGCCACTGGATTAATATCCGAAAACTCTACGTGGAAGAACTAGCATATTCTGCATTAGGTTCAGACAGGCACATGCCTACTTGTTAATATCCGTTGGGAAATTCCTTAGGATGCTACTCTTATCTCAAGCCAGTCCTAATGATCTAATCCTCAGGGGTGAGGTTTGTAATCAGATCCACTCAACCACTGCTGATAAGCAGAATCATTTAAAGAAATGCCAAGCGTTGCCCTTGTCTCCCCTTCCAATAGTCTGTTCACTTATTTCCACTGAATAGAAATAATCTAGAAAATACCTCCAATACTTCACACTGCATGTTAATTCAGTTTTACAGGTTTAGTTTTGTACTCACAGCAGCACTACTATTTAATATATTGGTATTTTTAGCGGCAAGGTTCAAATAAAATAGATTGGCTTACAGTATACTGCATTCGACCAGAGTTCCTTGTTCTTGATTTCATCGATTAGAATAGTTTTAATACTATTGAGAATGATAAGAACATGGGGGCTCCTCTATTTGGGCAGAGGAGTGTCAACCCCCCTCCCTCCGCCAGCAGCGGCATCTGCAAAACCTTTACCAGAAAACAATCATAAACTCTGTTTATGATTGTTTTCTTGTAAAGAGGACTGGGCCACAGGGGTAACGAGTAGTGAGGGGGAGTGCTCAGAACTCCCCCTCAGGGTGCATGTTTGTTTGGCCAGCCATCTCATACCTGCTAAACACACATGCACACAGGGCTCTCTCCAGCTTAGCAACAGAGGTTATTTTTTTAAAATTAAATAAAATAACTGTTTATTCCCTACCCCACCCCGTTGCCCCTTCCCCAAGCGCCACCTTCTACACGCCACAAGCCTCTACTGGGTAAGAAGTTATATCTTTCACCTGATAAACTCAGTGCAGAGCTTCATCAGTTCTCCAATCAGAAATACTAGTATTTGGTTAAATTATGATGTTTAGTTTTCAACTACGACTTAGATAGCTCTGCAGACATTGTTTTTACAAAGAGAAGCTTGGCGTTTAGGTGGTATTTTAAAAATATTAATAAATGACAGACTGAGTTGCTTTAAACTATTCTGGGAGATCATGTGGGTGGAAAAGGGCATTTGGTTGTATTGGAAGAAACCAAAGAAATTCCATAAAAGACAATAGTTTTTCGTACCACACCAACATTTTTATTCCTGACTGGTCTTCTGCGGAATTCACAAGGTAATGAAATGAGCACAAGATTAGACTTATTATGTTCTTATCGCTCCAGAAGGGCCTTTGCCTCCTTAACAGAGTAATTCATGTTTGACTAGTTCAGGAAGCTTGTCTCAGGAAATGGAGTTTTGAGATAGAACTACATTGGTTGATCCACAGATCACAAGAACGGAATGGAAGGCTTCCCTGGCTGTGAGGAGGAACAGCAGTGTAGCCATGAATTCCATCTGACCCTCGTAGCCCTGCCTGTTGTTCTTGATTTGTAAACTGGCACTGCTATCCTCAGAAATAGGAACCGGGCCCACATCTGAAGGCAGACAGCCTCAGTGTTTGCTTCTCCTAGGTGCATCACCCTAAAATCTCTGTTTATTCATTAACTTTATGTTGATCTTTTATACGAGTGGCAAAAGGAAATCACAATTACTGCAACAGTAATTAATTCATTACTAATTAGACTTTAGAGTCAATACAGAGAATGTTAAATAGTTTTAAAATATGTATTAGATATACATTTCTTACTTGGTCTATTAATTCTAAATACCAATATGCAGAAACACACATAAAGAGTGTCCTGAATCTGTCCCCACTCTGTCGATCCTGTGACCCCAACTACAGCGCTCCTTTTGCATAATACAGTTCTTAGTCTGAGAAAGTTTTAGAATGGCGTGTCAATTGGATACATTTCAGAATATTCTCATGGTTACCTGTCTCATCTGCTTCTAGCTATCAGGCTTTCTCTGAAACAATCCATCAACTCTTTAGGACTCAGTACAAACTAGCAGTGGAATGAATAACTCTGTTACACCTAAAGAAAGTATGTCTACATGCTCTTTATAACACTATTCTGACACAGAACTAACACTCTTTCTCTCTGTGCATATACTGACCTACAGCTCTTAGCTTCAGCAGTGATGGGGACCAGGGTCAAGATTGATTTGCATATGGCTGGGTCTAAACGGGGGTGACATGGCGAGCAAAATAATTATGGATTAAATCCAGATCTGTGACTGGGGTGAGTGTTTGAAAAGTTTCATCCATCATTTTATTTTGTGGTGTTGCTAAAATGTGAGTAATACAGCTTCTCTTGTTTTAAAAGATAGATATCGTTGTATATATAGGTCAGAGAGAAGTTATGAAAGAAACAGAGGGAAAAAAAAATCCCAGTGCTTTTTGCAAGTCATGCAGAGTAGGTTAAGTGAAGTGCAGAGCATGCTTTCATTGTTCAACAATGGCAGTTTTAAAGGCCTAGCAGTTCTTCATACGTATAAATCTTTTTCTATGGAGACTTTATCACTTCCAATGAGAAATAAAAACATTCTATACAATTAGAATCAATGCCCCAACTCCGGCTGTTCATTTATCAACCTACCCAGCCTAAGAAGTAGCTACAACAATAAATGTTTTATCCTGCCAAGGACAGGAATCAGTTCAAAAGCAAAAATGTACATTGTCAAGCCGTTTACCTGTAGCCAATTTTCCTTATTCATTAAACATAATTATAAACAAATATCTTATAAGTCTCTATTTAGTTGAATGACAGCACCAATCCTTTACATTTCAGGTGGATTGAGCAACCAACACCCAATCTACCTGTCTAAGAAGTGCACCACCCTTCCTGCAGAAAACGTTTTCTCCTCACTAAAGATTGTTTTCAGCTAGAACACTGGTTTCCCTTGCACTTCTTTGTGGAGTATCATGGGACCATGAATCATTGTTAATACACTACTATTTTTTACCAAATACCTTCCGGTCAGATGTATTATCTTCACATTATCATGCTAGTAACACGAAGTTGATTATTTGGGTGGATTGAACCGGCCCCCTGCCTAATGAGAGATTTTTCTTGACTGATTGAGAGAAACAGAATCAGAACAGGCCCATCATCATTGTGACCTCGAAGCAATGGTCAGACGTCCTGCTTTACAATCAATGTCTTTAAATTCCATCACACTCCAAGCCCCACCCCTTAGCTGTATTATCTCTTTCATATAAGAATGAAAATGAGAAAAAATACTTACCTACAGAGAGAGGCTTAGGCCCATATTTATACTTTTTTTAGCGCCGCATTTGCACAGCTTTTTGACGCAAAAGCGGCGCAAACTTACAAAACACAATTGTATTTCGTAAGTTTGCGCCGCTTTTGCGGAAAAAAAGGAGCAAATGCGGCGCTAAAAAAGTATAAATATGGGCCTTAGTCTTCTATTTTCAATCATTGGTTAATGAATCAACCATTCATGTTACTTCCATCCTCCACAACATACAAAATAAGGCCGTGATTCAACCCTATTCAGCTTGTTCCCATGTGCAACTCCGCATAAAAAGAAATTCATTTCAGTGAGTTATGATTGGCCAATAGTTTATGTTACCATTACATTTCTTTTTGATAATTTGTCCTTTTTTACTTCTTTGTACCTTTCTTTGAGCCATGTTTTCAGACTACACAGTTCACAGCGAATAATATCTTTCGATTGCACCATTTAGAATGCTTTTCCTGTGGTGTGCATTTAAACTTAAAAAAAACATTTCTATTACTGTTTTAAGGACAATTGTTGGCTTTGAACCCTCTAGTCTGGTCAATTGCATCCATTGCATTTTTTCAAATGTAAAACTCAGATTGCAACATATGCCCATCACATTTCGGTACAAATTGCTTTTATTTTTGTGCCACATGTTTGCAATAAGAAAAAACAATAACACTAGCACCTTGCCAAGGTTAGACCGATTGACTTTGTCAATGGTTGTAGTCCGTATAAACAATACACTAGAATAGGTTTGAGGAATTATATGCACTTACTACAAATGCCACATTCCTACTTGCGGCTGTTGAGATCAGTCCTCTCCATGTTTCAGTGTGAACGTAGGAATCCTGGAGGCACTTAGAGCACTAGTGACCTGTTTGATACCTGTTATCCACTCTGGATTCATCGAGAGCAACCATTTTTCAAGTTGGAGGTGAAAATCCAGATTGCGTTCATTACTACGTTTGTACAGGACCTCAAGGCACTTCTACGTAGTGGTAGGCTTAGGACACCTCTGTCATGTGGCTAAGCTCACCTTTAGTTCTCTTCTGGAGCTTCTCTTGAAAAGCTGCTACACTCAGTAGGACTGGGCAGGTTACATAAGAATATGTGTGTTCACACTTGTACAGGCAGGGTGAGGAATACTGTTGTTTGATTCAGTCTGACATATGCATACAAGTAACACTGTCACATATGGGACCCCGAGTAAATTGGTGGTGGCCTAATAAGGGCATGTAATTCATTTGGGAGTACATGACGTAATGCCCCCTTTCATTTTTGTTCAAGTGTAAATCTCTAGTCTTTAAACAGGTTTACACTTTCAGAAAGATGTATCAAAATATATTTTTTAATTAGTGTAGTGTAGAATGAGTTTTGAAAGATTCTTTTCTACTAGCTGCTGGGTCATAAACTCACATGAAGAGTTTGTCTTACTTTACGTGTGTTTACATACTACAAAATGTTGTCGTATCTCCTTGAGCATGCCTAAATGTAATTCTGTGTTGGGCTGCCTTGCTGGGGATGTCAATTACTCTGCACCCAGAAAGATCAACGCTGCCCTGGAACAATAATACCTACTTAGAAGATTAAGTGCCAGATGTAGGTATATTCCAATTTGCGCCTTGCAAATTGCGAGTCAGAGGGACTCGCAATTTGCGAGTCGTAAATTGGAATGTAGGATGGTGACACCATCTGCGACTCGCAAGGGGGTCGCAAAGGCCCACCTCATTAATATTAATGAGGTGGGTCGCAATTTGCGACCCCCTTGAGACTCGCGGCACTCACAGGGATGGTGGCCTGCTGGAGACAGCAGACTACCATGTCTGTGACTGCTTTTAAATAAAGCAGGTTTTTTTTTGTAATGCAGCCCATTTTCCTTAAAGGGAAACGAGATGCATTACAAACTTGAAAATCAAACGTTTTCATTTCATTTTTTCAGAGCAGTCAGTGCTCCAGAGCTGCCTGCTCTGGAAAAATGTTTTTAATGTCATTCACAAAGGGGAAGGGGTCCCTGGGGACCCCTTCCCCTTTGCGAATGGGTGCTATCTGCGATTGGTTTGCGACCGCGTTCGCGGTCACAAAGTAATCTGGCATTGCACTGTGACTCGCAATTAGGAAGGGGACTCCCCTTCCTAATTGCGACTCACAAACCCGTTTTGCTATTTGGTAACCAGGTTACCGAATTGCATAAAGGGTATTGTGCATTGCCAAGTGCAGTTTGCTACATCTGGCCCTAAGTTGCTCCTTGCAGAGGAAGAGGATGGGATGAAAACTCCCCAGCCCGATTAGTAACAGCCTCTATCAAATAATTGCATTATGTTCCCCCATGAGAAAAACAGAACAGGCAGTCATTTGATTCCAGTCACTATAACGGTTTTTCTTGCAGTCTTGGTGGGAAGTAAACAGTCCTGAGATGGTGAATCATGGTGCAAAGGGTAGGCTTGGGCTTTACAGCAATTGTGCTTTTAGCTACAATCTTTAATTCTTCCCAGAAAGCTAGTAAGAGCTTTGAGAGTTGGTGGATTGATCCATGGAGTTTCCAGAGGAACAGATGGATGATGCACCATAACAGGATTTGGCATATGGGGAAGAAACGTTTAGCAGAAGACAAACATAAGTATGAAGAAGGACCAGCATGTGAATGAATCCCTGTCGGGAGTTTGGAGGTCCCACTCTGGATTTGAATAACTGGAAACTTCATGAATTCTATCTCCATAATATGTGGTACTAGCTTATTGACTCGCTTTCACAGCCAGTAGAGAACAAGCATGCTTTGGACCCTATAGGAAGAAGGATCTCTTGAACGCCTGTTGACTGGTCCTCATTGTAGGCACAGCTGGACACACAGAGAACCATGGAAGTAGATGCCATCCAGGGTGCTTGGGCTTGGTGAGTTGCCTGTCTGAGGAAACTGGAGTGCTGCTGTAAGGAAGAACCCAGGGTAGGAGATCACCGGGGATGGACAGGAAGGCAAGTCCACTATCTACAGCTTCACTGCTGCTGAGGAGAGGATAGTAGGACTTCCAGAAACTCAGAGGCCCCACAAGAGCACTGTTGTTGGCTGAAGCATGCTATCAGCAGCACAAAGCAACACATTCCATCAGAATTGGCCCAGAGGCACTAAACATATATGTTACTAATTTTGCTACACTTGAGTGGCTGTGAAGTTGGTTCCATGAATCTTGGGGGCTCTGGCACCATCACATCACAACTAGCAGGATCTCATTAATGGCAGCAAGGGCATGCAAACTGGGCCAAAGGCAGTTGAAAGTTCATTGTATGTGCCTACCATTTTACTTCTCCTGAGACAGGTAGGTTAGCTGAGGTCCAAATAATAATTAATCCATTTACTGTTACAGCCTGGTAACTCAATGGATGGGGGTGCTGTCTTTATGCCAGCGATAATGTGCTCCCCCTGTCCTGTCCCTCCTTTTATAAACATAACAGCCCCTTCTGAGACATTCATTGCTGCGTATGCCACACCAAAGACTAACAGAAAAGATGACAGGTTGTAGTCAGGCTGTTCATGGCACTTGGAGGGACACTGGCACCTAGAATGAGTCCACAGTATGAATGTATGGGTGCCCCAGAAAGGCACTGACACCCAAAGGAAAAGAAACACCAGGGCTCCAAAATGTAAATAATTTAAAAAGGCAATAATTCCTGGACCTGGCCGCAGTCACTTAGAAATTCCAGGATGAAACAGCAGATGATGGAAATGGAACACCTCATAAGTCCCAGAGGCTTCTTATTAAAACTTGCATATTGTTGTTGTGCATATTGTTTTTGTGGTAGTTAAGATGGGCAGGGGTACCTCAGGAGTGTATGTTCACACGTCCAGGTGTCTGACTGGAACAACAACGCTGCCATCAACATTCCTCTTGCAGGGAGGTTTTCTGTCACCCTAAGTCGCCAGGAAGTACATTCACTAACCTTTGGAGAAGTTTACCACTTTTTCTGAAGGTCCTGGATCTGAGTTTTGTTGTGTTTTGTTAGTGTGATTGTACCTCTCATATTCTGGTTCACAAACAATTGTTGATGAATGGTAGAGATAATGTGCTGTATTCATGAAAGCAAAATGGTACTCGTTTATGAACTCATGAATGCCATTCTGTAAACTCTGGGCAGAAATCTCTATTTATGCTTGCTTTATCTCTTATGTATGGACTTCGCCAACTGTATGCACTAAGGGGCTGATTTAAGAAAAGTGGTGCTGCACCCAGTGAAGCACCACTTTCCTTGCGCCCCTTACCCCCCTCATACCGCCACCATTTGTGTGCCATACTTAAAATACAGCACATCATGGCGCAGGGTAGGAGAAATGGAGTCAGAATTCCTGACCCTATTGGTGTACTCTGAAGGAGTAGTGCCAACATTTTGGCTCTACTCCTGCAGAGTACATAGGGGCTCATTTTATTCAATGGGATGCCCCCTTTTAATGCGTGCTCTGAGCAGGCATTAAAAGTGCCAAACTCAATGGTGCAAGGAATTCGCTAAGATTTCCTTGCACCATTTTCTTGCCTGCCCCCCCCAACTGGGGAACGCACCCTTTGCATACCTTGTACCTGACACAGGCATAATGTGGCACTAGGTTTTACAAAGTGGTGCAAAAGCCACTTTAGCGCCAACTTAGCATCAATAAAATGATGCTATGGTGGCTCTAAGGTGGTGCTTGGGCCTCCTAAATCAGGCCCTAATTGTGTTAGGTGTAAAGGTAAGAGAGGCAAGGGGGACTGAGAAAAAAAATGGGGAATATCTACTACTAAATGGGTGGAGCTAAGTGAAAAATATGGATGGATTTAGAGAGGCATGTGCAAATAAAATAACACACCCACAAGAAATAGGTCACTTGCTATTCACCAAAGTTACCCCATGTCCACTGAAAACATACTTCTGATTAAACAGGATCAAATACAATTCAGCCATACTTTTTCACAAGTCACACATCACAAATGGCCAGTCACTGGTACTGCAAGTCACTCTCATAGAAATCAGTGAAAGCCGGGAATAACACCAACAACACCTAGGAAAAATAGTAAAGTTTTATTTTTCGATTAAAAAATGTATGTTATTTTTTTAAGAGTTGTTAATGCATGTTTTAAAAACACTGAACAGTAAATATAGCTCTAACTTTTACTAAAAACATTTTACAAACATGCTATAGCAAGTGGGGATGGGGAGTGTAAAGTTAGTACTCCACCTCACATATCAACATTTGAAATGGACTAATCACACCCGGCCTGCCCGCATTTTAAAACAAAGCACAGGCCAAAAACAAGTTTACAGTGTTAGTGAATATCATTGTAGACTTGCCCATTATTTTGAGCAATATTTATTTGAGGAAGAGAGAAAGGATTAACATGCGAATTATTAATATTTGCAAGAAAACAGTCATTGCTAGATATTACTTCTCACTTGATGTGATGATTAATATAATTGCTGCCTGAGAGCAGAAACTCATTTCACCTACATCCCATATTTCCTGGCTGCTGGATCTTTCCAGAGAGTCAGTGGGGATACTCAAGCCAATCAGGTTGTTTGCAATATGTACTCACACACTTTACCGACCAAGAGCACCACATGGGGTAGGATACTCCAATACACCTCAAAAACGGTGAGCAAGATTATTGACTCCTTTTGCTTCTTGTTGCACAACATTGTCTTGTAACAGGTCTTATATGTAGTCCTTAACTCTGAACTACAGCCAAATTCAAGTTCCTTGGGATGCTCTCAGACCAGAGGTCAGGGAATGTAGGTATATGACCGACAAGTGGTTTCCCATTTCAGGAGTTTAGGTGCTGCATACTAGTGCTTGGATAGTGTTTAGTCAATGGTTTATGGTAGATTGTCACCTTCCATATATAGTGTCCACTGTTGCAATGCCATGATGTTATATCCAAAAATGCTGCTCTCAATGAACACTCTTACTAATATGTGTGGTCCAGGTCATCCTATGTGTTGGAGAGACCCCAAATACACAAATTCCTGCACATGCTCGAGTGGGCACACCTTCAACCAAAAAAGTGGCCCTGGCTGCCTTATAGTGTATGAACACCATGATCTTGAATTTGTTGACATTGCGCTCCAAGCCCTAGTCGCTGCAAAAGCTAAAAAAAATGATCTAATATGACCTGCAGACCTCAAGGTGGTTTTAGAGATAAAGAGCAGGCTTTGAAACTAAGCACCCATTGGTTACAATGGACCTATGGGTGTTTTGCAGGATTAGCATCCACTTTTTTATGCTAATTCTGCAAAGCACCAAACTAGCGTAAAAAAATGTGGATGCTAGTTCCCTAACTACCGCCATGGTGCACTGTATATTAAATATGGCCAACATATGGTGCCGTTAGGGGGGCGCTAAGGGGCTCAAGAAACGTGGTGCTGCACTAGGTGCAGCACCACTTTTCAAAAATGTGCCCCTGAATCTTCAGAAATGATCCCCCAATGCACATTGACATTGGTATGCCAGTCACAAGATGTAATTAGTGGACCCGCTTTGCCTAAAATGCACTATAGTGTGATCTGCTTCCTCTTTTAAAAAAATAATGGAAAAAAGCCTAGTTTCCAAAAGTCACAAAAATACTGGTGAGAAAAACTCTTTGTATCGTTATGGCTTTGTCAGACGCAAAAAATAATAACGCCACCATAGACTACAGTGCCATGGGCCCTGCATTCTACTTCTAAGACCAACATCTGTGTTACTCTAAGTCGAATGTTGTTCTTGTACTGCCTAGTCCCAAATAAGTGAAAGACGTGAACACATTTCTCGATGCAGTTTGATGTCTGTGCAACAGTCCTGCATGGGACATCTTGAGGAAGAAATGGTCGATGGAATGCCTTAATACAATACCCAACTAAATATCTTTTTTTGAGAAAACACAATGTGTTCCCTTGATTACTCTTACTTCTCCAGGCCTTTGACTCCAGATGATTCCACAGGATTGACCCATTTTCTGAACTTCTTCCCTGAACAACATCCGTCTTTTTTGCAAACAGGTTGAGAGAAGAACAAGGCTTTTCTGAAATTCGTTTATTGTTTGTTACTCCATCTGTCTATCTAGCCCCTGAGGGTCAGCGGTATCAAACTGCAGACCAGAAGAAGCAACGATTGAAATCCATAGTGGCCAATCAGCAAAAGCTGCCGGCTTGGGAAAATTAAAATGAAAACACCTTTTTAGTTATTTCCGCATTTTAGGGCCCAAACGAGCATCTTAGTCCACTTTCTTGTTAACAGCCAGTCAAAAAGATGAAAACAGCATTTTAGAAGATTAATTTCTTTTTTTCCCTTTAGAACAAAACACTTTAATTGAATTGGCAGCACTTTTCATGACTGTCTAAGTAATCTTTTCTTTGCCTTTTCACTTAACTCCTAATCGATGCTCAGTGCTAAAGGCTACGTTTGATATGCATTCACTGTCCACCAAACGGCCTCTTGAAAGTATTGTTTTTGCATTGATAGAAAAACGAACTCTTCCAAAAGCTCTTTAGAAATTAAAGCAGATTCTTAATAAAGGAATGATTAGGCAACATTCAAAGTTTAGCCTGAAAGAGAATTAAGCAGAATGAAAAGGCTTATCACACAATTGGGCATTAAGAGAATAAAAACGTTAGTAAGACAGGGCTAATAGACACTCTTTCAAACAAGTCAACAGAAGGAAGGAAATAGAGCTGCTAATTGTCTTTCATTCTTATGTTACCTAAGGGAAAGCAATGATTTAGGAAAATCTGCACTAATCGTTTGTTTTCAGTGCTGCATAAAATATGTGCAGCTACATTTTAGATAAGAATGAGAAGGCACTGGGCTTTACTGGCAGAGAGAAAATCCCACCTGATCAGAGTCATTTACTGACTTTGATGTGCCCATCAGTCACAAAAAAGTGTGTGTGTGGGGGGGTAATTACTTTTAATGCAGACAAGGTTTGTGATTCGTCCTTAGAGAGTTGGTTTTCAGAAATGGGCTACGTTAGACTTGGCATCATTGGCATGGACTCCCTTAACTTTTTTGCCTCCAGTTCCCAGGTTGTTTCTGTGTGCTGGACTCTGTTTTCACTGTTTTGTTTGCTCTGGACATTTTACCACTGCTGACCAGTGGTAAAGTGTAAGTACTCCCTGTCTAAATTATATGTGTACATTGGCTTATCCATGATTGTCATATATGATTTACTGGTCCCTAGTAAAGTACACTAGATGTACCCAGGGCCTGTAAATCAAATGCAACTAGTGGGCCTGCAGCATTGGTTGTGCCACCCACATTAGTAGCCCTGTAAACATGGCTCAGACCTGCCACTGCAGTGTCTGTGAGTGAAGTTTTAAACTGCCAATTCAACTTGGCAGGTGTACCCACTTGTCAGGCCTAAACCTTCCCTTTTTATACATGTAAAGCACCCCTAAGGTAGGCCCTAGGTAGCCTCATGGGCAGCGTACAGTGTATGTTAAAGGTGGGATGTGTACATATGTGTTTTACTTGTCCTGACAGTGAAATACTGCCAGATTTGGTTTTCACTTTTGCAAGGCCTATCTCTCTCACAGGTTAACATGGGGGCTGCCTTTAAATATTATTAAAACGCAAATTCCCTTTGGTAGCAGATAGACATGTGGAGTTTGCGGTCTCTGAACTCACAATTTAAAAATACACTTTTTAGTGAAGTTGTTTTTTTGATTGTATGTTTAAAAATGACACTTTTAGAAAGTAGGAATTTTCTTGCTTAAGCCATTCTGTGACTCTGCTTGTTTGTGGATTCCCTGTTTAGGTCAGTTTGACAGTTGGGCTGTTCACACCTCTCCTCTAGGCAGTGGCACAAAGGGAGCTGGGGTGTAGCCTGCATATCCTGATGGGCCATCTGTGCTGAGGGGAGGGGAGGAGTGGTCACTTACACCTGAAAGGGCTGTGGCTGCCCTCACACAATGCAGTCTCCAACCCCCCCGGTGTGCGTCTGGGGCCTTGTCTGGGCAAGGCAGGATCTTGAAAACAACAGAGACTTTCCTTTGAAGTAGGTCTACTTCAAAGGCGGAAAGGGGTATAAGAAGAGCACTCAAAACCCCTGAAAATCTGAATATTTCTGGAACCAAAAAGAACCTCTGCCAAGGAGAAGAGGTGGAGAAGCTGGAGGAGGAGTACTGCACCTTTGCCTGTGACTGTGGTTTGTTGGTTTGGCCTGCAGTAGCTACTTCTACCTGAGAGAGGACAAAAACTGACTTTTGTGTGACTTCCCACTGGTGAAGAATCTCCAAGGGCTTGAAACTGAGTTTGCCTCCTGTTGCTGAAGTCTCACAAACAGCAAAGACTTCTCTCTGCCAGCACTTGGGCTTTCTGCTGAGAGTCCTGCCTGCCAAGTCGTGCCCTAACCCATCTCTGGGCCCTTGAAAGGTGAAGCTGGTGGAAAAAGACAGAAATCCATGCAAAGACTGCCATGCAGGGAAGCTTCTGATGCACCAATCGCTTCGCGGCTGAAAAATGACGCACAACCAACCTTGTGGCTAAAATCAACGTTTCACCAGCATCACGGCTGGGAGATCGACACAACATGGCTGGAGAAATGATTCACAACACCCGCAGCGGCTGCTGTTAATGACGAAAGCCCCCACACACTGTGGTTTCTTGATCCCGTGTGACTGGATATCAACGCAACATCCCTGGATGCGGAAAAGCAAAGCAAAGCCTGTCCAGACCCGAGGTTCCCATCCGGATCGACGCATCACTCTATTGCAGGCGAGAAGAAATGACACATGCCAACCTGACCGGAGGAGGAACGACGCACGCTCTCACTTGCGAGTGAGAAATCAATGCATCACTTGGCATTTTTTGACGCACGCTCCCCGCGTGGCTTTATTTTGACACTACCCAGGTACTTTTGTAGGCTAACAACGTTCTCACTGTTTTCTAAAGGATTTAAGACTCTTTTGCTTTTTAAATTCATAACTTGACTTGTGTATGTTAGATATTTGTCATTTTTATCTTGTTTTGTTTAGATAAATATTACCTAGTTTTCTAAACCTGTGTTGTCATTTTGTAGTGTTTCACTGAGTTACTGTGTGTGTTGGTAGAAATACTTTACACATTGCTTCTGAAGTTAACCCTGCCTGCTAGTTCCAAGCTACCAAAGGGGTCAGCGGGGGTTAACTGAGGGTGATTCTCCTTTACCCTAACTAAAGTGAGGATCCTTGCTTGGACAGGGGGTAACCTGAATGCTAATCAAAGACCCCATTTCTAACAGGCTATGTAGAACATTGAACAATGCTTCTGATTTTCATAAGTAGTTCTTAACATGAACGCCCTCATTACAACCCTGGCAGTCAGTGATAAAGCGGCGGTAATACCGCCAACAGGCTGGTGGTAACAAAAAGGGAATTAAGACCACAGTGGAAACCGCCCACACAGAGAGCCACTTTAACACACCGACCGCAACAGTGGTAGCAACAAGCACTGCGGCAGGAACCGCCAACAGCCAGGCAGAAGACAATGTACTGCCTACATTATTACAACAGGCCTATCCGCCACCTTTTCCGGGGAACGACAGAAACAGATCTCAGAAGTCAAAGGACTCACCTCTAGAGACTCAAGGAAGGACCACTACGCCATGGAACCCGAGTTGCAGGTGTTCCCCATGCTCGCCTATCTACTTCTTCACTATGAACATCAACCCCAGCGAAGACGACCACGGTGAGTACAGCCACCTAGCACACAAGGGAGGGAGGGAGGAAAAAGAGAGTGGCACACACACGCAACACACCCAACACCAGATACATAAGCAGATGCAGTAAGAAAACATACTTACCCCGTACCTCTCAAGAATAATGCAAGGACAAAAGAAATTGATTACTGTGAGTGTGATAAGATAAAAATCTAGAAATTTGCACTTCAAAATCAAAACAGTGTATACATATATACAAATGGAGGGACACAGCCCAGTCCACAATGTCCGTGAGCCGCAGGGCCACAGGGCCACATCACATAGGCCAAGGCCCCACTTGACTCCTGCAACAAAATGGAGAGAACATTGCAGGGGCATCAGGTCGAAAATACACAGGCACCTCAGGGGGACGGAGAACGGGGGGCACCTCAGCCGGAAGATGGTACAACCCCACTGGTCCTGGAGGGGGCTACATGCCCTGTGCAATGTCCTGGGGAGTTCAAGGCCACAGTCTCTCAAGTGGGTGGTTTGCCCAATGCTTGGTCTGGGAGTGCAAGGCCACAGTCTCTCAAGTGGGTGGTTTGCCCACTGCTTAGTCCTGGGGAGTGCAAGGCCACAGTATCTAAAGTGGGTGGTTTGCCCACTGCTTGGTCCTGGGGAGTGCAAGGCCACAGTCTCTCAAGTGGGTGGTTTGCCCACTACTTGGTCCTGGGGAGTGCAAGACCACAGTCTCTCAAGTGGGTGGTTTGCCCACTGCTGGGGCCTGGGAAGTGCAAGGCCACAGTCTCTCAAGTGGGTGGTTTGCCCACTGCTTGGGCCTCAGGATTACAAGGCCACAGTCTCAAAAGTGGGTAGTTTGCCTAGTGCTTGGTCCTGGGAAGTTCAAGGCCACAGTCTCAAGTGGATGGCTTCTTCCACTGGTTCTGGAGGGTGCTTTGTGCCCAGTGTGCTTCATCCTGGCAAGGATGCGGTGAGTGGATGGCTTCTTTCACTGGTTCTGGAGGGGGCTTTGTGCCCAGTGTACTTCATCCTGGCAAGGATGCGGTGAATGGATGGCTTCTTCCACTGGTTCTGGAGGGGGCTTTGTGCCCAGTGATGCTGATTTTGAGGAGGACAAGGTCACAGTCTCTCACAGTCTCTCACATGGGTGTCACACCCAGAGGATTTGCATGGTCCACGACGCACTACAGTCCATGGAGGCAGGACTACACACTGCCTGGGGCTGATGTCGGACCTGGCAGTGGTGGGGGAGGCTCCTGCCCATCCTCTGCAGCCTTGGATTGCTGCCCACTGGGGCAGCTGGCAGTGCTGGCAGAGGTGGGGGGAGACTCCTTCCCATCCCCTGCAGCCTTGGATGGCTGCCCACTGGGGCTGCTGCTGCCGGTGGCGGTGCTGGTGGGGGTGTTGTTGGCGGTGCTGGTGGAGGGAATGCCAGCAGTGGGGGGAGGCTCCAGCCCTTCCCCTGCAGCCTCGGATGGCAGAACTGGCATGGTTGATGGTGGGGGCTCAGTATCAGTCCCAGCACTAGGCCTCCTGTCCTTCCTGCCTGCAGGGGCAAGCCCCTTGCCCTTCCCAGCTGGTGGTGCCTACTTGCCCTTCACCTTGGCAGCTGGTGGTGCCTCCTTGCTCTTGCCCTTGGCAGCTGGTGGTGCCTCCTTGCCCTTCACCTTGGCAGCTGGTGGTGCCTCCTTTTTCTTGCCCTTGGCAGCTGGTGGTGTCTCCTTGCCCTTCACCTTGGCAGCTGGTGGTGCATTCTTGCTCTTGCCCTTGGTATCTGGTGGTGCCTCCCTGCCCTTCACCTTGGCAGCTGTGCAGACACACTGTCAGTGCTGATGGCTGGTTCCCTGGAGCCTCTCCCTCCTGCAGTAGCTGCTGACACTACTGTGGCAGTGGACAGGGTGGCTGAGGTGCTCGCCTGGGTTCTGACCACCCTGGCCCGATGTGAAGGACGGTGGGGAGGGATAGGGAAGAGGTCAACAGCGGAGAGGAAAAGCTTCTTAGGGATGCTGGGGCAGGAAGAGGGTGAAGGTTTGGTATGGAGGAAGAGGGAGTGGTTGTTGGAGGTGTCTGTCTGCTGTGTTTGGGTGCAGGTGCATGGGCTGGATGCTGTTGTGAGGTGGATGGCTGTTGGGTGTCTGAGTGCTTGCGTTTGTATACTTTGGGAGGAGGAAGCACAGACACAGTGGGAGAGGACACAGGGAACGTGTGCATGGATGTGGGGGTGGTGACTGCAAGTGAGGGGTGTGTAGTGATAGGCGTGATGGTGATGGTGGTAGTGGAGGAGGATGAAGTGCATGCAGGTGTGAGTGGAGACACTACTGGGAGGGTGTTGGACCACGAGGAGGAGGGGGACACAGTAGAGGCAGTGGATGTTGGTGTGTCTGGATGGTGTTTGTGTGAGTGGCTGTGTGATGATGTGTGGTGCTTGTGTTTGCCTGAGTCACTCCTGTGTGTTCTCTTGGGTGCATGCTGGTCTAAATGTGTGCTTAGGATAGGTTGGGGGTCAGGGGAATGGGACTGGGTAGAGGAAGTTGGAGGGGGGAGGCTAGAGACAGGGACAATGGCTGCCATCAGGAAGGAAGCCAGAGCCTGGATTGATCTCTGTTGGGCCTCCATGCCAGAGTGACTGCCCTCCAGGAATGCATTTGTTTGTTGCAAATGGCCTGCCAGGCCCTGGATGGCATTCACTAAGGTTGACTGCCCAACAGAGATGGATCTCAGGAGGTCAATAGCCTCCTCACTCAGGGCAGCAGGGCTAACTGGGGCAGGGCCTGAGGTGCCTGGGGCGAAGGAGATGCCCACCCTCCTGGGTGAGCGGGCACGGGAAACAGGCTGAGGGGCTGCTGGGAGGGCGGTGCTGGTACAGGGGTTGGCGGCTGTACCTGTAGTTAGGGTGGCCACAGAGATGACCACCACCACCAGGGAGCTTCCATCAGAGGAGGTATCACTGTCAGAACTGTCCCCTCCAGTCTCTGCCGTGGTGCTCCCCTCGCCCTCTGTCCCACTGGTGCCCTCACCGTCAGTGGATACGGCCTCCTGGGCCATGTGGGATGCAGCTCCCTCCGTCACCGGTGCCTCTGCTCCTCCGTCAGATGATGCTAATGCACAGAAGGACAGGGTGACAAAATCAAAAAGGGGAGGGAGACAAAGGATACACTTGGTCAATGGCTGCACCAACACCACAGTTGGCGTACACAGCACCCTCACACAGTAAACAGGCCTACGCACTATGCAATGCACTATCAGTCACAATGCTAGTCACCAGCCCAAGGACAGGAATACCTAACTCCAATAGCAGCATACCTCACACCCACAGAACCCTCCCAGTAGTGGATGCTTACTAGCTTAGTAGGAGGTGGGGTTCATCAGCCCCTGCCCAACATGGGACTACCCTGCAATGTCTGGCCTAGGGGCACCCAGAGGCCCACATCCCCCACTCGGAGCCCACCCCACCATGTTCAAGTAGTATATTGGGAAACTGTACTCACCTCCTTGTGGCTGCTGTGATGCCCTCAAGCGCCCATCCAGCTCCGATAGGCCACCACCAGTATGCGGGCCGTCAGGGGGTCAGGTTTCAACACGCACCCCTTCTTCGTTCGGAGGACATCCCCAGCTGGGCCTCCACCGTCTTCCGTGCCCAGCGTCTCAGGTCCTCCCACCGTTTGCAACAGTGGGTGCTACGCCTGCCATAGACCCCCAGGGTCCGCACGTCCTTGGCGATGGCATGCCATATACTCTTTTTCTGATGGGCGCTGACCTGCAGGGAAATAAACATTGAAAAAGGTATCAGCCATACCGTCCGGCTTGTTACACTCATGCCCACCATATCCCTCACATCCCCTTACGCACAGACATTGCCCAGCATACATGCAGCATGCTGCCCAGGACCCTTCCCTTACACAAGGCACTCACACACAGAACTCCATGCATTCTTGCCCCATGCATCGTGCTCACAGTGTACTCACCTGTTGGTCTGGAGGCCCATACACCATTGGGTACTGGGGTAGATCCCCAGCCACCACTCTCTCCAACTCCGCAGTGGTGAAGGCAGGGGCCCTTTCCTTAGTGACTCGAGCCATGGTCGGTTCTAAACACAGGTCACAGCAGCACTTGCAGTGTAGGTCCTCTCCTATTGAAGGTCAGGTAGCAAGTGAGAGAGCAGATAGAAAATGGCGGTCACGTCCATGGCAGTGCGTACCGTCACCACTGGTGTACATCACCATTGGCCACTGTAACCCATAGGGCCCAATGACAACCAGTGAGGAGTTGCACAGCGGTACTCGACCGCCTCCCGCAACGGTGCACAACGTCAGCGGAATTACCTTATTTCCACCAGTCCATCCACACAGGACAGGTGGATGCTATTTTAGTGGGGGGCAGGCCATGGCACCTAACTGAGTCACAGTACCATTTGGGCCTATCCAGCAACATACTGTTTCAGTCACAACATGCAATGCAGTGTACAGTTTGGAAATGTGGAAAACTGACCAGCCGCTCCCCGTTTTGTCCCTCAGATTACAACCGCTGCAGATGAATAGGAGATAGAGACATCCCCCTGTTTACAGACCCCTGGTGGACTTGGCAACAATGGAGGGCAGGCACATTATCCTCACCTACAGACTTGACAGGGCCACAATCACGGAGCTGTGTGCCCAATTGGAGCCAGACCTGATATCTTCTATCCGGCACCCCACTGGGATCCCCCTTCTTGTGCAAGTCCTATCTGTGCTCCATTTCTTGGCAACTGGTTCTTTCCAAATGACCATTGCTTGGCAGCAGGAATGTCACAGCCAATGTTCTCTATAGTGCTGACCAGAGTGTTGTCTGCCCGATTAAACAGATGTGCAGCTACATTGTTTTCCGCCAGGTTGAGGATTTGGCCACGGTGAAAGCTGACTTCTATGCAATGAGACATATCCCCAACATTATTGGGGCTATTGATGGTACACATATTGCACTTGTTCCCCCCCCGGAGAAAGGTACAGGTGTTCAGAAATCGAAAGAGCTTTCAGTCGATGAATGTGCAGATAGTGTGCCTGGCGGACCAGTACATCTCCCATGTCAATGCAAAGTATCCTGGGACTGTGCATGATGCCTTTATCCTGAGGAATAGCAGCATCCCATATGTGATGGCTCAACTCCAGAGGCACCGGGTGTGGCTAATAGGTGAGCCCATGGCTCCCACCCAGCATATGTTGGTGTGTGATGTGGGTCCTAAGGGTTAGTGTTTGGATAACAGGTATTCCTCGATATTTGCAGGTGACTCTGGTTACTCCAACCTCTCTTGGCAACTGACTCCTGTGAGGAATCCCAGGACACAAGAACATTACAATGAGGCACAGGGCAAACAAGAAAATTAATTGAGAGGACATTCGGCCTCCTGAAGGCCAGGTTTCGGTGCCTCCATCTAACAGGTGGTTCCCTCTGCTACTCACCCAAAAAGGTCTGCCAGATCATCGTGGCATGCTGTATGTTGCACAACCTTGCCTTGAGACACCAGGTGCCTTTTCTGCAGGAGGATGAGGCTAGAGATGGGTGTGTGGCAGCATTGGACCTTGTGGACAGTGATGAAGAGGAGGCAAAGGATGAGGATGAGGACAACAGAAAAGCAATCATTCTACAGTACTATCCGAGATACACAGGTAGGACACTGTAACTTCACCTCCCATTGACAGTTTTGTGTTGGACATTGTACATGGCAGGCTGTTTTTCACACTACTATGGCCACTTACTGAACCCTTTGGCATCTCTAATACAGACGTATGTGCCCCACTCTGGCTCCTGGTGTTTTGACTGAAGCCAACTACAGGTCATACCTATGTATACATTACTGTACAGTTGAATTGCAATGTTTACAGCTTGTTAAACAAATACATAGTTTAATCAATTGACAGACTCCATACTTGTAGTTGTACCAAGGGTGTTTATTTAGGTGCTGTTAGACTTTTCATCCTTGGTGTGGTCTCTCTTAACTTTTTGTCTCTGTTCCTCAGGTTGTTGATGTGTACTGGACTCTGATTTTACTGTTTTTGTTACTCTGGGCACTTTACCACTGCTAACCAGTGCTAAAGTGCAAGTGCTCCTTTACAAAATGTGTATGTAATTCACTTATCCATGATTGGCATCTTTGATTTACTAGTAAGTCCCTAGTAAGGTGCACTAGAGGTGCCAAGGCCTGCAAATCAAATGCTACTAGTGTGTAATCATGTCTCAGACATGCCACTGCAGTGTCTGTGTGTGCAGTTTTAACTGTAAATTCCACTTGGCAAGTGTACCCACTTACCAGGCCTAAACATTCCCTTTTCTTACATGTCAGACACCCCTAAGGTAGGCCCTAGGTAGCCCCAAGCGCAGGGTGCAGTGTATGGTTAAGGTAGGACATATAGTAATGTGTTTTATATGTCCTGACAGTGAAATATTGCTAAATTTGTTTTTCACTGTTGCAAGGCCTGTTCCTCTCATAGGTTAACATAGGGGCTACCTTTAAATATGATTAAAGTGTAGATTCCCTTTGGGAGCGAATGGACATGTGGAGTTTGGGGTCTCTGAACTCACAATTTAAAAATACATATTTTAGTAAAGTTTATTTTAAGATTGTGTGTTTGAAAATGCCACTTTTAGAAAGTGAGCATTTTCTGGCTTATACCATTTCTGTGCCTCTGCTTGTTTGTGGATTCCCTGTCTGGGTCAGTTTTACAGTTGGACTGGTTACACCTCACACTAGACAGTGACACAAAGGGAGCTGGGGTGTAGCCTGCATATCCTGATGGGCCATCTGTGCTTGGAGGGAGGGGAGGAGTGGTCACTCACACCTGAAAGGGACTGTGCCTGCCCTCACACAATGCCGTCTCCAACCCCCTGTATGTGTGTGTGTATTTTGAGCATGGCGGTATGTACCACCTATGGTTTACGGCGGTTGAATGTCCACAGCGGTGATTCGGGGTCATTATGCTGTGGCCGTAGTTCTGTTGGCCTAACAGTGTGGGTTTTGGTACTGCCAGTTTATTACTTTGCACCTTTGGGCTGGCAGACTTGTGTGTATGGCTGTATAGTGACGGCTTGCTATGTGTGTGTCATAATATGGGTAGCAGTAATCCGCCACACCGGTGGTATGTTGGCAGCGGTCGGCATGGCGGTAAAGCAGGACTTACTGCCAATGTCATAATGAGGGCCAAAATCTGAATTTCACAGAGAAATGGCGACTGCCACTAGAAACCTAACAAGAAGGCACGCTAGCCCTCATTATAACTTGGTCGGAAATAAAAAGTTAAGCAAAAACTCTGTTCTGTTCTGTATTGCAGATCAGATGGCATTTTCCACCTGAAATCTCTGAACATGGAGCTGTCACTTTATTGGCCTCCAAAATATAGTTCTTTCAAAATATTATGCCTTCATATTGACTATCACTATATTTTTAAGGTAAGTATATTCAGGTAATTGTTCAATAAAGTATAAACAAGTGAGAATAAATGTGGCAGAATAGCCCTTACTATTTAGAACAATTCCAGTAATTAACACACATAGGCACAATCAGTACTACATGGCAAAGATCACATTTCAGGTTTTACCACAGCACAGAAAAAATCATGAGAATATTTGTAAAAATCAACAGCAAATTCTTGAAAGACACAAGTGAAGGAAACTGTTTTCTTTTGGTTTAGGGGGCTAAATAACTTTCTTAAGCAACAAACAGAATCCCAGTTAGGGTGAACTACAAAAGTCAATCAATTAACGGTGCTTAACCCTCTAGTAGCGTAGCTCAAAAGCAGTCAAGCATAACCTAGAGTCAATAAAGTATTTATGCAGCACACAAACATAAATAAAGGGAAAACTCGCCAAATTAGAAAAATAAAGTAAAATGTAATAAATTGGGACCAAAACTACACAAATCCAATCATTAGAACCCAAGATGTTCAATTTCAAAAGACTTAGATAAGTACAGCACCCAAAAGCACAAAGCTTATCTGGTCATGCTAGACTGCACAGGTTTTGCATGTTAAGGTCGATTGCAAAGGTGAGCAGGCTGGATACAGGGACCAGGTAAGTCTTATTGAAAAGGTTACCTTCTCAAAGTCAGGCCAAACAGTCCAGATTACAGTGGAGGAAACCCCTAGAAGCAGAGAGAACAGAAGGTCCGCCACTTATCCCCTGGAGTCATTCTGCCTGAGATGAAGTGAACAGGTACAGTCTTCCTTCTCAGAGAGCGGGGCAGGTCTCAAGCAGCCTGGCAGTCCTCTGGAAGCAGGATGGTCCTTGTCGCATATGATACCCAGGAACATGTGTATGTAAGTAGTCTTTTATTCAACCCCAGCGGATGCACATACAAGAGGTAGACGTGAAATACACTTATCAATAATCTTCTCTCTCCTCTCTCTAACCGCTCCTCTCCTTCATCTGATAACAACTCTCTCCTCGTGTTCCACCCGAAACCATTCCATAAAAGAACATACGACAAGGTGTTCTATATTCCATTACCACATTCCTTCTTCTGTTGTATCCACAGTTCCAGGAGTGCGCTGTTGAGTGAGTCTTAGGCTTCAGTGATTATTTAAATGTGTTTAGTATTTTAGTGAATTTTAATGTACTGGAAGCTGTATTGTTGCGTTTGGAGCAATAATGCAATTTTGTTTATATAGTTGCACGCAGTGCACAAATGCCTTTTTGCACACCTGTTTGTTCTTGAAAAGTTGCGGATGTTCCTCACTGATAATTTTCTGATGTATTTTTGCGACTGTTAGAAATGGGGTTTTTGGTTGGCAGTCAGGTTACCCTCTGTCCAAGCAAAAGCCCTCTCTCTAGTCAGGGTAAGTCACACACTATCCAAGATTATCCTGTGCCCACCCTCTGGTAGCTTGGCACGAGCAGTCAGGCTTAACTTAGAAGGCAATGTGTAAAGTATTTGTGCAATAAATCATACAATACCACCATATAGCACCACAAAAATACACCACCCAGTGTTTAGAAAAATATATAATATTTATCAGGATAATTGTAGGTCAAAAAGAATAAAGTTGCAATGGAAAATTGTAGAAATATCACAGGGAAGTGATATAAAGTGTCTTAAGTCTTTAGAATGTAACAAAAGTCTCTTTCAAGCACAAGTACCTGGTTAGGAGTGGAAAAATCTCCTCAGAGGGCCACAAGAGAAGAGGTGCGTGGAAAAAGGGTGTGTGCGTTGATTTCTCCCCAGCACACACAGACTTGCGTCGTTATTTTCCACGCGGGGAAGTCGGGCGTCGTTTTCCGGCGCGTGGACAGTCTCGTTCTGTGGATCGCGGGGATTACCAGATGTCCCGGGTCTGTGCGTGGATTCTCCTGCTTGTTCTCCGGCTGTGCGTCGATCTGCGGGGCTGCGCGTCGAATTTACGAACTCACGGCAGGCGTTGCGTCGATTTCTCCTCTAGACTTGGATCTGCGGGGCTGCGCATTGAAATTATGATCTCACGGCAGGCGTTGAGTCGATTTCTCCTCTAGAGGTCGGGCGGCGTTGTCCTTGCGAGGCCGTGCGTCGGATCTTCGATCGTCCCAAGAGCGTCGCGTCGATCAGCGTCGGTGTGCGGCGTTTTTCTCGCCGCGAAACAAGCTGTGCGTCGAAATTTTCGGCGCACGGACCGTCCAAGTAAAAGAGAGAAGTCTTTTTGGTCCTGAGACTTCAGGGAACAGGAGGCAAGCTCTATCCAAGCCCTTGGAGAGCACTTTCACAGCCAGACAAGAGTTCAGCAAGGCAGCAGGGCAACAGCAAGGCAGCAGTCCTTTGTAGAAAGCAGACAGGTGAGTCCTTTGAGCAGCCAGGCAGTTCTTCTTGGCAGGATGTAGTTTCTGGTTCAGGGTTCTTCTCCAGCAAGTGTCTGATGAGGTAGGGCAGAGGCCCTGTTTTATACCCAAATGTGCCTTTGAAGTGGGGGAGACTTCAAAGAGTGGCTAAGAAGTGCACCAGGTCCCCTTTCAGTTTACTCCTGTCTGCCAGGGTCCCAGTAGGGGGTGTGGCAGTCCTTTGTGTGAGAGCAGGCCCTCCACCCTCCCAGCCCAGGAAGACCCATTCAAAATGCAGATGTATGCAAGTGAGGCTGAGTACCCTGTGTTTGGGGTGTGTCTGAGTGAATGCACAAGGAGCTATCAACCAAGCCCAGCCAGACGTGGATTGTAAGGCACAGAAGGATTTAAGTGCAAAGAAATGCTCACTTTCTAAAAGTGGCATTTCTAGAATAGTAATATTAAATCCGACTTCACCAGTCAGTAGGACTTTGTATTACCATTCTGGCCATACTAAATATGACCTCCCTGCTCCTTTCAGATCAGCAGCTGCCACTTCAACAGTGTATGAGGGCAGCCCTAATGTTAGCCTATGAAGGGAGCAGGCCTCTCAGTAGTGTGAAAACGAATTTAGGAGTTTTACACTACCAGGACATATAACTACACAGGTACATGTCCTGCCTTTTACCTACACAGCACCCTGCCCTAGGGGTTACCTAGGGCACACCTTAAGGGTGACTTATATGTAGAAAAAGGTGAGTTCTAGGCTTGGCAAGTACTTTTAAATGCCAAGTCGAGGTGGCAGTGAAACTGCACACACAGGCCTTGCAATGGCAGGCCTGAGACAAGGATAAAGGGGCTACTTAAGTGGGTGGCACAACCAGTGCTGCAGGCCCACTAGTAGCATTTAATTTACCAGCCCTATGCACATAAAGTGCACCTTACTAGGGACTTATAAGTAAATTACTAGTCCAATCAGGTATGATTCCAGGTTACCATGTTTTAAGGGAGAGAGCATATGCACTTTAGCACTGGTTAGCAGTGGTAAAGTGCGCAGAGTCTATAAACCAGCAAAAACAGTGTCCAAAAAAATGGAGGGAGGCAGGCAAAAAGTTAGGGGTGACTACCCTAAGGCTGTCAGGTCTAACATGTGTCCCCCCCAGCTGAAAGTGGGGAGAGCTACCCGACCTCCTGGGAGCTCTCATCGCTAAGGCGGAAGTACCTGGAGAGACCATCAGCATTGGCGTGGTCAACCCCTGGGCGATGTTCCACCGTAAAGTCCATCCCCTGTAGGGAAATGGACCACCTCAAGAGTTTTGGATTCTCACCCCTCATCTGCATGAGCCATCTGAGGGGCCTGTGGTCTGTCTGAACCCGGAAGTGAGTCCCAAACAGGTAGGGTCTTAGCTTCTTCAGTGCCCAGACCACAGCAAAAGCTTCTCGTTCAATAGCACTCCACCTCTGTTCCCGTGGTAATAGCCTTCTGCTAATAAAGACTACCGGTTGATCTCTGCCCTCCTCATTCAGCTGTGCTAGGACTGCCCCTATGCCATGCTCTGAAGCGTCTGTCTGCACGATAAATTCCTGGGAGTAGTCAGGGGCCATGAGTACGGGGGCCGTGCACATGGCTTCCTTCAGGGCGTCAAAGGCTTTCTGACAAGCCTCTGTCCAATTCACCAACCTAGGTTGCTTCTTGGAAGTGAGTTCTGTCAAGGGTGTTACAATGGTACTATAGCCCTTGACAAATCAGCTGTAGTATCCTGTGAGGCCTAGAAAGGCTCTCACCTCCGTCTGTGTTCGGGGTGGTTGCCAGGCCTTGATAGTTTCAATCTTGGCCTGGAGTGGCTGCACCTTGCCACAACCCACTAGGTGTCCTAAGTACACCACGGAACCCTGCCCAATCTGGCACTTACTGGCCTTGATGGTCAGGCCTGCCTGTTGCAGGGCCTGAAGCACCTCCTTGAGGTGAAGCAGGTGTTCCTCCCAGCTGGAACTGTAGACAGCTATGTCATCCAGGTAGGCTGCACAGAAGGCATCCTTGCCAGCTAGGACCCCGTTAACCAACCGTTGGAAGGTAGCGGGGGCATTTTTCAACCCAAACGGCATCACCCGGAACTGGTAATGGCCATCCGGGGTTGAAAATGCAGATCTTTCCTTGGCCCCCTCAGTTAGGCCGATCTGCCAGTACCCTGAAGTAAGATCAAACGTACTCAGGAACTTGGCAGCGCCTAGCCTGTCCACGAGCTCATCAGCTCGGGGGATGGGGTGAGCATCAGTCCGTGTGACTGAGTTGAGACCCCGGTAGTCCACACAGAACCGGAGTTCTGGCTTCGCACCTGGGGCAGTAGCCTTAGGGACCAATACCACTGGGCTGGCCCAGGGACTACTGGATTTCTCAATGACCCCTAGAGTCAACATCTTGGAGACCTCCTCCTTGATGCTGGCCTTCACCTTATCCGACAACCTGTAAATTTTGTTTTTCACAGGGAGACTGTCACTGGTGTCAATATCATGAACACAGAGGTGGGTCAGCCCAGGAGTAAGGGAGAACAGGGGGGGGAACTGCTCCAACAGCTCATAACAGTCTCCTTTCTGATTTAGAGTCAGGGAGTCAGACAGAATGACCCCGCTTACTGACCCATCACCTTCTTGGGCAGAGAGGAGGTCGGGGAGAGGTTCACTCTCCTCTTCCGTTCCTTCATCTGTGACCAGAAGCATGTTGATCTCCGACCTCTCAAAATGAGCTTTTAGTCGGTTCACATGGAGCACCCTTAGGGGATTCCTAGGGGTTTTGAGGTCCACTAGGTAAGTGGCCTCCCCTTTCCGCTCCTTTATTTCAAATGGGCCAGACCAGCGGTCCTGGAGAGCTCTGGGCTCTACTGGCTCCATTACCCACACTTTGTCTCCAGGTTGAAACTCTACCAGGGTGGCCTTCTGGTAATACCATTGTTTCATCACCTCTTGACTGGCCTCAAGGTTATCTTGGGCTTCTTTCCAGAAGCGGGTCATCTGGTTGCGGAGGGCCAACATATAGCTGACCACATCCTGAGGGGGTGTCTTTGGAGCTTTCTCCAATCCCTCCTGGACAATGCTTAAGGGTCCCCTGACAGGGTACCCATAGAGAAGTTAAAAGGGACTGAACCCTACCCCTCTCTGGGGGACCTCTCTGTAAGCACAGAGAAGGCATGGTAAGAGGCCGTCCCACTTACGCCTCATGGCCTCAGGGAGGCCACCAATCATGCCTTTCAGGGTCTTGTTGAATCTCTCCACAAGACCATTCGACTGGGGGTGATAGGGTGTGGTGAACTTGTAAGTTACACCACACGCATCCCACAGAGACTTCATGTATGCAGACATGAAGTTAGTGCCTCTGTCAGACACTATTTCCTTGGGGAATCCCACACGGGTAAATATCCCCATCAGGGTTCTGGCCACCACCGGTGCAGTTACTGTCCTCAGAGAGATTGCCTCTGGGTAACGGGTGGCATGGTCCACCAAAACCAGGATGAACCTGTTGCCTAAGGCAGTTTTGGGGTCCAAGGGACCAACAATGTCGATGCCCACCCTTTCAAAGGGGGTGCCAACGACAGGAAGTGGAATCAGGGGGGTTTTAACCCTTTTTCCTGCTTTACCACTGGCCTGGCAGGTAGGACAGGATCTGCAGAACTTGTCTGAGTGTGTCCTCATTTTGGGCCAATAAAAGTGGGTGACAAGCCTGTTAAAGGTCTTGCCCTGCCCCAAATGTCCTGCCAGGGGAATGTCGTGAGCCAGACCCAGTAGGAAGGTTCGGTAACATTGGGGGACCACCAGCATACGTGCTGCCCCAAAGCCCGGAGCCTTAGGCTCACTGTAGAGGAGATCATTCTCCCAATATAGGTGGTGATCGCCAGAGGCGTCGCCGGCTGCCTGGTTTGAGGCTTGTTTCCTCAAACCTTCTAGAGTGGGACATTCTTTCTGCGCCTTGCAGAATTCCTCCCTGGTGGGTCCACCCTCAACTTGCCAGCCAGCAAGCTCAGGTAAGTCACCTAGGGCGGCAATGTCTTCCCCAGTTGGCTCGGAAGCCTCCTCCTCAGGAGCCCCGTCAGCCACTGTGGGAACAGCTGGGGCCAGTTTCCCGCACCCCTGGTCCCTCCTCCTGGCAGCTCTCTGGGCCATCGTTCCAGGCTCCAGATGCCCTTGACTTCCCTCTCGGTCAGCCATGGACCGTGTGGTCATGCAGACCCACTCAGGTAACCCTAACATCTCCAGGTGAGACCTGAGCTCCACTTCTTTCCAAGCAGTGTGCTCAAGGTCATTGCCTAACAGACAATCTACAGGCATGGCAGGACTCACAGCTACTTTCAGAGTACCAGAGACCCCCCCCCACTCAAAGGGAACCAGAACCACCGGTAGGTGACTCTTGCGATTGTCAGCGACTCTGACCTGGTGGAATGTATTAGGTACTATCTGCTCTGCTGACACCAGCTGACTCTTGATAGTAGTCATACTGGCTCCTGTGTCACGCAGAGCCTCCACCCTCTGCCCATCAATGGTGACCCACGGCCGGTACTTGGAAGTATTTCTGGGCATGTGGGCCTTGGGCACCATTTCTCCTTCTCCCAGGGACACTAGGGAAATCTCTACCTGCTCCCCAAAGCTAGTTGGGTCCATCTCCCCCCCGAGTGCTACACTAGTCAACCCAGGTGCCTGTCCGGTAGTGGACGGTGCCCTCTTGGGGCACTGTGGATCGCCTTTGTAGTGACCATATTGGTAACACTCCATGCATTTGGGGCTAGATTTTCCTGACTTGTCAAATGTCCCTGGCTTTTTCCCAAATTTGGAAAAGGAAGGGTTGCCACCCCCTCCCTGAGAATTCTTTTGGGGGCCTTTAGAGAGTTCCTTATCTGTAAGTTTATCTCCCCCCTCTTTCTTCTGTTGGGAACCCTGACCACCTTTGTGGGAGTCCCCCCCAGGTACCTTTTTGGACACTCTGGTGCTAACCCAGAGGTCCGCCTCCTCAGCAAGCTTCCTGGGATCAGTCAGCTTACTATCCACTAGGTGCTGGCGCAAATCTGTATAAGTAACATTAAGCATATGCTCTCTCAGGATCAAGTCATATAAACCTTTATAATCTGCTACTTTGTTGCCCCGCACCCATCCATTCAGTGCCTTACTAGAGAAATCAAAGAAATCTACCCATGTTTGTGTGGTTTGTTTGGTGCTGTCCCTGAACCTCTGACGGTATCCCTCAGGGGTCAGCCCAAACTTGGCAAGTAAAGTGGCTTTCTGGAGTGGGTATGTGTTTTGATCCGGTGGATCCAATGTGAGAAGTGTGTCCCTCCCCAATGGCGGCACATAACCCCACATAGCTACCCCCCATTGCCCTTCAGGAACCTCATGAGCCCTTAGTGCAACTTCATAAGCAGCTAACCATTTATCTATGTCATCTCCCACCACAAAACTGGGCACCACATTTTTGGGTATACGAACCTTCTTTTCTCCAGCAGGTCCTGTCTGTATGCTGCCACCATTATTGCTGGATTCAGACTGTCTTGCCTTGATCTCCAGCTCCTTGAGACTCAGTTCATGAGCCAACAATAGTTTCTTTTCAGCCAAAGCTCTTTCAGCTTCCACTTGTTTGGCTGCTCTTTCAGCTTCTGCTTGTTTGGCTGCCCTTTCAGCTTCTGCTTGAATCTGTTTGGCTGTTCTTTCAGCTTCAATCTGTTTGGCTGCTCTTTCAGCCTCAGCTTGTTTGGCTTCTCTTTCTGCCCTCCTCTCCTCCTGTTGCGCCTCAATTTTCAGTTTTGCCATTTGCAATTGGAACTCCCTTTCCTCTCTCCTTTCCTCTGCGGTCAGGCTTTGCATGGAGACACTGCTCCCTGGTCTGGAAGGGTGCACAATTGCAGTGGTAACACCATCCATAGATAGTGAAAATCCTTCTGAGGGGCCATTTTCTGGCTCCCCTTCCTCATCATCCTCTAAATGGGCTTCTGCCCAGGCCCTCAGCGCCACTTGAAAGTCCTCCTTTCTGGAGGCCCCTTGGGTGGGTACCCGTAATGCCCTGCAGAATCCTCTTAGTTGTTTGACCGTGTATGTATCCAACTGGACTAGGTCAAAGTCCCCTGTCTGAGACCCAGTCAGAGACATGTTGAGTGAGGATTTAGTTTTTGAAAATTGTCAGGAAAAAACGGATTTTCAAAAAGAGATAAAAACCAAGTTGACCTTCAACTGTGGGTAGGTAGTGAAATACTTAGCTACTGTATGTCACTGCACAAATACAAGTCCTATCCTCACCGCTGATCACCAATGTTAGAAATGGGGTTTTTGGTTTCAGTCAGGTTACCCTCTGTCCAAGCAAAAGCCCTCCCTCTAGTCAGGGTAAGTCACACACTATCCAAGATTATCCTGTGCCCACCCTCTGGTAGCTTGGCACGAGCAGTCAGGCTTAACTTAGAAGGCAATGTGTAAAGTATTTGTGCAATAAATCATACAATACCACCATATAGCACCACAAAAATACACCACACAGTGTTTAGAAAAATATATAATATTTATCAGGATAATTGTAGGTCAAAAAGAATAAAGTTGCAATGGAAAATTGTAGAAATATCACAGGGAAGTGATATAAAGTGTCTTAAGTCTTTAGAATGTAACAAAAGTCTCTTTCAAGCACAAGTACCTGGTTAGGAGTGGAAAAATCTCCTCAGAGGGCCACAAGAGAAGAGGTGCGTGGAAAAAGGGTGTGTGCGTCGATTTCTCCCCAGCACACACGGACTTGCGTCGTTATTTTCCACGCGGGGAAGTCGGGCGTCGTTTTCCGGCGCGTGGACAGTCTCGTTCTGTGGATCTCGGGGATTACCAGATGTCCCGGGTCTGTGCGTGGATTCTCCTGCTTGTTCTCCGGCTGTGCGTCGATCTGCGGGGCTGCGCGTCGAATTTACGAACTCACGGCAGGCTTCGCGTCGATTTCTCCTCTAGACTTCGATCTGCGGGGCTGCGCGTTGAAATTACGATCTCACGGCAGGCGTCGCATCGATTTCTCCTCTAGAGGTCGGGCGGCGTTGTCCTTGCGAGGCCGTGCGTCGGATCTTCGATCGTCCCAAGAGCGTCGCGTCGATCAGCGTCGGTGTGCGGCGTTTTTCTCGCCGCGAAACCAGCTGTGCATCGCAATTTTCGGCGCACGGACCGTCCAAGTAAAAGAGAGAAGTCTTTTTGGTCCTGAGACTTCAGGGAACAGGAGGCAAGCTCTATCCAAGCCCTTGGAGAGCACTTTCACAGCCAGACAAGAGTTCAGCAAGGCAGCAGGGCAACAGCAAGGCAGCAGTCCTTTGTAGAAAGCAGACAGGTGAGTCCTTTGAGCAGCCAGGCAGTTCTTCTTGGCAGGATGTAGTTTCTGGTTCAGGGTTCTTCTCCAGCAAGTGTCTGATGAGGTAGGGCAGAGGCCCTGTTTTATACCCAAATGTGCCTTTGAAGTGGGGGAGACTTCAAAGAGTGGCTAAGAAGTGCACCAGGTCCCCTTTCAGTTTACTCCTGTCTGCCAGGGTCCCAGTAGGGGGTGTGGCAGTCCTTTGTGTGAGAGCAGGCCCTCCACCCTCCCAGCCCAGGAAGACCCATTCAAAATGCAGATGTATGCAAGTGAGGCTGAGTACCCTGTGTTTGGGGTGTGTCTGAGTGAATGCACAAGGAGCTGTCAACCAAGCCCAGCCAGACGTGGATTGTAAGGCACAGAAGGATTTAAGTGCAAAGAAATGCTCACTTTCTAAAAGTGGCATTTCTAGAATAGTAATATTAAATCCGACTTCACCAGTCAGTAGGACTTTGTATTACCATTCTGGCCATACTAAATATGACCTCCCTGCTCCTTTCAGATCAGCAGCTGCCACTTCAACAGTGTATGAGGGCAGCCCTAATGTTAGCCTATGAAGGGAGCAGGCCTCTCAGTAGTGTGAAAACGAATTTAGGAGTTTTACACTACCAGGACATATAACTACAGAGGTACATGTCCTGCCTTTTACCTACACAGCACCCTGCCCTAGGGGCTACCTAGGGCACACCTTAAGGGTGACTTATATGTAGAAAAAGGTGAGTTCTAGGCTTGGCAAGTACTTTTAAATGCCAAGTCGAGGTGGCAGTGAAACTGCACACACAGGCCTTGCAATGGCAGGCCTGAGACAAGGAAAGAGGGGCTACTTAAGTGGGTGGCACAACCAGTGCTGCAGGCCCACTAGTAGCATTTAATTTACCAGCCCTATGCACATAAAGTGCACCTTACTAGGGACTTATAAGTAAATTACTAGTCCAATCAGGTATGATTCCAGGTTACCATGTTTTAAGGGAGAGAGCATATGCACTTTAGCACTGGTTAGCAGTGGTAAAGTGCGCAGAGTCTATAAACCAGCAAAAACAGTGTCCAAAAAAATGGAGGGAGGCAGGCAAAAAGTTAGGGGTGACTACCTTAAGGCTGTCAGGTCTAACAGCAACCATTTGTAGATGTTTGTATATTCTGCTCTTTTGCTGGTTTGCACATTAGTTACCACTTTAGATGCTTTGAGGGCATATGTAATGCTTCGAATTTTACATCTATTTATGTACTTTTATGGATCACATGAAATCCGAATAAAGTTTACATGATGAAGTGCTGCAGTCCCACTGGTAACATTTGATTTACAAGCCCTAGGAATATGGGTTACCACTCTACAAGGGACTTATAATTAAATTAAATTTGCCAATTGGGTATAAGCTAATATAACTATGTTTTGGGGGAGAGACTACAACCATTTTAGCACTGCTTGGTAGTGGTAAAGTGCACAGAGTCCTAAGGCCAACAAAAATCAGTGCAGCAAAACTGGAAGAGGTGAGACAAAAAGCTGACAGGTCTAATATGAAACTTGCCTGCTCTGACTATTGCAAACACTGTATTATGGGCATCTTCATGAAATTTAACATTAGGATATTGGATCTTGTCTTAGATGCCCGATAATGTCTGCATTGGTAAATGGTACACTGTAGAGACTACTTCATGGTGTTATTTATAATATGAAAATTGCAGAACACCTAAGAGTAATAAGAGCAAGGAGATTACTCCCTTGTTCTTCTTTGCCTATTCTATGGATACAACAGCAATGTCATTCTGTTGCTAGTGATTACAATGGCAAGTAATAGTGATTATAAAATCTCAGTATTTGCTGATACCTCTACTGCAGGTTTTCTAAGTGTTAGAAAAAAAGCGTGTGTTATCAACTAATCACGTGTTGCTGATGAAAAGGAAGGTGTTGGCAATCTGACATGATTGAGTATCCAAAGACAGGAAAACTCCTCTACTATTTATTGAATGTTTGAATGAATCTGGAAGGCTACCGAAACGCACCTCTGCATTTTAATTCAGTGTGAAAGGGGGTACACAGTTGATGTGAAGCATTCTTACGGTAGTGCTACAGTGTGAGATAATGCCATTCGCTGCTGGGGTTTTGCCACCGGAAGGCGTAGTGATATTGCACAAACTCACTTGATGCTGCTGCTGCTGATGATTGCATGGACAATGTACAAACTAGAATGCCAATGAGTCCTCGAGTTTCAGAGTGTGGATACATCCTAGTAATTTGTGTTGTGCTGTGCTAGAGAAATGGGAAACTAGCTCCAGGGCATAGTCAGTAACATGATGCAGAAGTGTCTGATTCATGGGCCATATTCTAGCAGGAAGCTGTGCCATTACCAGTCCTGTCACCCTGTCCAACCACCTTACCTAAAAGGCAACCATGGTCTATTTAAACAACACCACTGGCTCTGTGAACAATACGGAAACATCTGATCAATTGAATTGCTGACTAAATTAGTTTGTGCGTCTGCTTTTTTTTCTCAGCGTGGGGATATATCCTCAATTGTTGGCTTGAATTCTCCTTCTATTTTTCCTTCCGGTATGCAATATATAATTGTCATCCCTTCCAGGGGGCGAATGGCACACAGTACTTGCTCGCACTGCTTCAACTTTGAAACATGCTATTGTGTATTAAGCATTTCTTTTAGGCATTTCCATTTTTCTTCTGCAATGATATTGATGAACTGTTGTGGAAAACTATTGCCCTTTCCTAATGAGTCAGGACATTGGAATACTCTATTAAAACAGCTCGTGCAAGTGATTGCTTTTTAAACTATTTTATGTGGAAAATGATCATTCATTTGTAAAATTTCAATAAAAAAATGTATTTCAGAGGGTTTGGGAGATGGTTGACCTTACTCGCTGACCTATGACATTATGTACTGTAGTTATGTCAGTGTCCACATTGTCCCGGGTACTGAACCCACACAATGACTTCTACCAAGATACTGCCCCCATTGTCCCGCTATTAAACGACATTTTGCTTAGTTGTATTAAAAATTTACCTAATGTGGAAAGTACCCCCGATCTTCTAGATTGCACATAGTGTGGGCATGTGAAGCATTATTGTCCTGAAAAGAATACATGGCAAACCTATTAAAATGCAAACATCAATATTACCTTGGTTTATCACCAATTCCACTCATGCCAAAATGCACTTTACATTTGCATGTTCAACAATATTACCACGTCAGAGCCTACATTGTACATGTAGGCCCAGATTTAGGAAAAGTGGTGCTTCACCAACGTGGAGCGCCACTTTTCTTGCGCCCCTTAGGACACCCCCTAAAACCACCATGTGTGTGCTGTATCTAAGATACGGTTCACCATGGCCATAGTTAGGGGAACTAGCATCAACATTTTTGATGCTAGTTCAGAGCTCTGCAGTATTAGCATACAAAATGTTGACACTAATCCTGCAAAGCCCATTGAGGCCCATTGAAAACAATGGTGTGCGTCCTTTTAATGCCTGCTTTGAGCAGGCATTAAAAGTGCCGGAAAAAATGACGCAAATAAATCTTTTACATTTCTTTGCACCATTTGTTTCAGTGCCCCTAACTGGGTAATGCCCCTTTTGCATACATTATGCCTGGCACAGTCATAATGTAGTGCAAAGGATTACAAAGTGGCACAATGCATGCATTGCACCATTTTGTAAATTTGGTGCCACAATTTTTGCCTCGCTGGGCCACATTAGCGTAAAAAAAAAATACATTTATGTGGCGCAAGGAGGCGATAGGGGCTCTTAAATCAGCCCCGTACTTACTTACCTTTTTCACCCGGATTCCAGAATGGCCAGTCTGTAAAGGCCTGCATCAGTACAAGCTTTATTGCCAAATATGCTCCAAATCACATTACCCTCCTGCTGATAGGAACTTATGGTTTTATGATTTAAGTAACCTAATGTGTTCCTGTGTGATTTAAAAAATGTTAGATCAATTGCATCATACTGAGACCTCATTCTTGTTTGGCGTTGAATCTAGGTTGGTGATAGCTCAATCTAAAATTGCCACCCACCATCTGCCAACTATGTTCAAATGTTCACGATGCACTATGTTGGTTTTTAGCATCCTGAAGTATGCAAGTGTAGTATCTTATCACCTTCATGGTTTATGATTCACCATGTTGTTTAGCGCTAGCATATTTTATGCACCTAATACATTTAAAGTTGTATTTATTTATTTATTTATCTATTTTTTGTCACAGTGCACGTTTTACTCATGTAATATGCAGATTCACAGTTTGGCAAACCGTTTTTCATTCTGTATGCCAGACTCCATTTTCTTTTTTACAAATTCAGCACAGGGAGGTTAGTAAGCTTCAATTACACATTTGTCAATGCTTGAATTGTGAACCTAAAATCACCACCTCAGCGCTCTTTAAAAGAGAAAACGGTGTTTTACCAGTCAGGCCAAAACTGCATGACCTTCATTATTAAAAGCTTGGTTAATTATATGGAAAAAAAGGTGGATCAATTGAGAAATGGCCTTGTGCTCTCACCCATGTGTCAGTTTTTTAAGCTGACAAAAATGTAACTGTAACATAGTGGGGATCGTGAGGAGTTTTTACATAAACATTTAGTTAAAGAATGTATGTACACGACAAGAAAAGTTTGTTTAATGTTTCTGTATTTAGTTTTTTGATATATACAAGCTGTATCTTAGCAATTTGTCATACATAAGAATACAAAATATTTTTGAATCAACAACAATAGCCCTAAGACTTTTTACTAACAGATCATACACAAATGTGATTTTAATAATCGGATTAATGCATTGTATAACTCCAGGTATGTTACAGAAATCAAACTACAGGTTGATCAGTAGAATCCAACAATAACAAGTCTTGAGTAACATGATTAATCAAAAACATAATACTGAAGTAGCCAACACATGTTGCTCTGAATCCCAGCTTCTTCAGGGCAAATTCTGCATATTAGATCAAACAAAAAAGAACCAAAGTTTCCATAATGTACTTTTCCGAGAACCAATGTTCAAACCATCATGGAACATAATGCTTCCAAATTACATACTGTTGGACCTGGCTTTTTGACAGGGACATCCCCAAACTTTTTGCCTCCTTCCTCCTATTTTTTCTGACCTGTTGTTGTTGGCTTTTGACCTCTGAGCACTTTACCACTGCTAACCAGTGCTAAAGTGCATATGCTCTCTGTGTAAATTGTACTATTGATTGGTTTATCCATGATTGACTATTTAATTTACCTGTAAGTCCCTATTAGAGTGCACTACATGTGCCTAGGGCATGTAGATTAAATGCTACTAGTGGGCCTGCAGCACTGGTTGTGCCACCCACCTCAGTAGCCCCTTAACCTTGTCTCAGGCCTGCCATTGCAAGGCCTGTGTGTGCAGTTTCACTGCCACTTCGACTTGGCATTTAAAAGTACTTGCCAAACCTAGAACTCCCCTTTTTCTACATATAAGTCATCCCTAATGTGTGCCCTAGGTAACCCCTAGAGCAGGGTGCTGTGTAGGTAAAAGGCAGGACATGTACCTGTGTAGTTATATGTCCTGGTAGTGTAAAACTCCTAAAATCGTTTTTACACTACTGTGAGGCCTGCTCCCTTCATAGGCTAACATTGGGGCTGCCCTCATACACTGTTGAAGTGGCAGCTGCTGATCTGAAAGGAGCAGGAAGGTCATATTTAGTATGGCCAGAATGGTAATATAAAATCCTGCTGACTGGTGAAGTCGGATTTAATATTACTATTCTAGAAATGCCACTTTTAGAAAGTTAGCATTTCTTTGCACTAAAAACTTGTTGTGCCCTTCAATCCACGTCTGGCTAGGTTTAGTTGACAGCTCCTTGTGCATTCACTCAGACACACCCCAAACACAGGGTACTCAGCCTCACTTGCATACATCTGCATTTTGAATGGGTCTTCCTGGGCTGGGAGGGTGGAGGGCCTGCCCTCACACAAAGGACTGCCACACCCCCTACTGGGACTCTGGCAGACAGGATTGAGCTGAAAGGGAACTTGGTGCATTTCTTAGAGACTCTTTGAAATCACCCCCACTTCAAAGGCACAACTTAGTATAAAATAGGGCCTCTGCCCTACCTCATCAGACACTTGCTGGAGAAGAAACCTGAACCAGAAACTACATCCTGCCAAGAAGAACTGCCTGGCTGCTCAAAGGACTCACCTGTCTGCTTTCTCCAAAGGACTGCTGTCTTGCTGTTGCCCTGCTGCCTTGCTGAACTCTTGTCTGGCTGTGAAAGTGCTCTCCAAGGGCTTGGATAGAGCTTGCCTCCTGTTCCTTGAAGTCTCAGGACCAAAAAGACTTCTTCCTTTCACGTGGACGCTCTGTGCGCCGAAAATTTCGACGCACAGCTTGTTTCGCGGCGAGAAAAACGCCGCACACTGACGCTGATCAACGCGACGCCCTCGGGACGATCGAGACTTCGACGCACAACCTCGCAAGGACAAAGCCGCCCGACTTCCAAGGAGAAATCGACGCGACGCCTACCGTGAGTGCGAAACTTTGACGCACGGCCTCGCAAGGACAACGCCGCCCGACTTCCAAGGAGATATCGACGCGACGCCTGCCGTGAGACCAAAATTTCGACGCACGGCCTCGCAAGGACAACGCCGCCCGACTTCCAAGGAGAAATCGACGCGACGCCTACCGTGAGATCGAAACTTCGATGCGCAGCCCCGCAGAACGACGCGCAGCCGGAAAATAAGCAGGAGAATCCACGCACAGACCCGGGACATCTGGTAATCCTCGCGATCCACAAAAAGAGACTGTCTGCGCGCCGGAAAACGACGCCCGACTTCCCCGCGTGGAAAAGAACGACGCAAGTCTGTGTGTGCTGAGCGGAAAACGACGCACACACCCCTTTTTCCACGCATCTCTTCTCCTGTGGCCCTCTGAGGAGATTTCCCACCAGAAACCAGGTACTCTGTGCTTGAAAGACACTTTATTGCTTTTTAAAGACTTCAAGACTCTTAATATCACTTTTCAGTGATATCTTTACAAATTCGTATTGCATCTTTGATCGTTTTGACTTACAATTATCCAGATAAATATTCTATATTTTTCTAAACACTGTGTGGTGTATTTTTGTGGTGTTATACTATGGTGTTGTATGATTTATTGCACAAATGCTTTACACATTGCCTTCTAAGTTAAGCCTGACTGCTCGTGCCAAGCTACCGGAGGGTGAGCACAGGCTGATTTTGGATTGTGTGTGACTTACCCTGACTAGAGTGAGGGTTCTTGCTTGGACAGAGGGCAACCTATCTGCCAACCAAAAACCCCATTTCTAACATTGGTGATCAGCGGTGAGGATAGGACTTGTGTTTGTGCAGTGACATACAGTAGCTAAGTATTTCACTACCTACCCACAGTTGAAGGTCAACTTGATTTTTTATCTCTTTTTTGACTTTTGGTCTCTGATGTCCTCCTGGATATACTATTGATATTTTGGACTTTGGACTTTGGTTTTTGCTGGTAAGATCCTATCAGAATGGGATCGCTTACCTACTTATTCTTTTTGCCTACTGACCACCTCACTAAGGGTGACCTAAGGAAGCTTTGCAGAGAATGTGGCCTTCCTGTAGCAAAGAGATCTACTAAAGCAGAGATGCTACATGCCTACATAGTCTGGGAGGAAGACAGATGGGCAGAGAGAGAGGCAGCAAGAAACCAAATGACTAAGTACCCCTCAGAGGAGGAGGAGGACGACTCAGATGAGGAAAGAGACCCAGTGAAAAAAGAATGGCTCATGGCTCTAGAGCGGTGTTTTGAAGAGCTAGATGAGCAGCTTGAAAGGGCTGAGGCAGCAAGTCTCTTAGCCCTGGAAGAAGAAAAGATTGCAGCTCAAGAGCTGAGCTGTAAAGAGCTGAAACTGGAGGCCGGAAGGGCTGAGTCCAGTTCAGATGGTGGCAGCAAAAATCTTGCATCTAGTACTGCTGAAGAAGGGCACAAGCCCAGAGATGTGGTACCCAACTTGAAGAAGAGAGTTGACACACCCCAGGCGGTTCAAGGGTATGAGGTAGTTCCCGTTATGCACAGGGTCCCTGAGAAGGATTGGGGAACTGGCACAGGGAGTCATATTCCTACTGGGGGGAGGGACACTTTACTGACTCTAGCAGAGAGTGACAGAGAAAAGGGTTCCCCCCTGGTGGACGTCCTGGATATAGAGTGTCGAGACATCCCAGAAGAGTTTGGGTTGAGTGTCAGGGACAGACAGAAACTGTCTCACCAGTCTCAAGAGGGTGATATAGAGTGCTTTTCCAAGGCTGAGTTACTAGGCGGTTGGGTGAAGGGTACTGTGGTTAATACATGTGAAGGGCAGAGTGATGTAATTGCTGGAGAGCATATGTCTGGTCCTTATTTTCCAGAGCTACGCCAACACCAGGTGGAGTGTGAGTTCTCTGACCCCAGGGAACTTACAGTGGAGGCAGACTTTTGGGTGAGTACCAGAGAGTCTGAAGAGGCATTTGGGGGTGCTCCTGAAGGGAGTGGTCTAGGTGATTCCCGACCAAGTGAGGTGGGAGAGGATTGTAGTGTCCCAGGTAGGTCTCAGAGCCTAACCTGTACCGTAGGGCCACCTTTTGAGGGAAGCCCCGCAGTGTCAGAAGAACCTGGGGGGATGACTGTAGACAGCATCCCAACAGTTCTGGTGTCTGGCAGTACCACTCCTAGTGGGGGGGTGCAGAAGTCCAGACATAGGGTTGAGAGGGGGTGGCAGACCCCAGTGGAGGATCTTGAAAGTCAGGGGTCAGCTCTGAGAGCAGAGCCCCCCAGGAATGACCCAGGTGAGACCGTTTCTGGTTTGGGGGAAACCCAGACTCTGCCGGATGGGCAGAGGTCGGGAGACCTGCGCCAACCAGACTCTTGTGTGGCCCTTGGGGACGGCGTGTCCCTTGTGGGGGGTGAGAGTGCCCCCCAGGAAGTCCTGGCATGCCAGGCAAAGATTCAACCTCAGGGTGGTGACTCTGGGTTGGATAACCGGGTTCAGAGGTTAAACTTTGACCTGGTGGGGGGTAGATGTGCCCCCCAGAAAGTCCTGGGATGCCAGGCAATGGCTCAACCTCAGGGTGGTGACTCTGGGTTGGCTTACCAGGTGAAGAGGTCAAACTCTGACCTGGTGGGGGGTAGGTGTGCCCCCCAGAAAGTCCTGGCGTGCCAGGCAGTTGTCCAACCTCAGGGTGTCGACTCTGGGTTGGATGGCCAGGTTCAGAGGTTAAACTCTGACCTGGTGGGAGGTAGGTGTGCCTCCCAGAAAGTCCTGGGGTGCCAGGCAATTGCCCAACCTCAGGGTGGTGACTCTGGGTTGGCTAACCCGGTTCAGAGGTCAAACTCTGACCTGGTGGGGGGTAGGTGTGCCCCCCAGAAAGTCCTGGTATACCAGGCAATGGTTCAACCTCAGGGTGGTGACCCTGGGTTGGAGAACCAGGCTCAGAGGTTAAACTCTGACCTGGTGGGAGGTAGGTGTGCCTCCCTGAAAGTCCTGGCCTGCCAGGCAATGGTTCAACCTCAGGGTGGTGACTCTGGGTTGGATGGCCCAGTTCAGAGGTTAAACTCTGACCTGGTGGAGGGTCAGTGTGCCCTCCAGAAAGTCCTGGCGTGCCAGGCAATTGTTCAACCTCAGAGTGCTGACTCTGGGTTGGATACCCAGGTTCAGAGGTTAAACTCTGACCTGGTGGGAGGTAGGTGTGCCTCCCAAGAAGCCCTGCTGTGCCAGGCAATTGTCCAACCTCAGGGTGTTGACTCTGGGTTGGATGACCAGGTTCAGAGGTTAAACTCTGACCTGGTGAGGGGTAGGTGTGCCCCCCAGAAAGTCCTGGCGTGCCAGGCAATTGCCCAACCTCAGGGTGGTGACCCTGGGTTGGGGAACCAGGCGCAGAGGTTAAACTCTGACCTGGTGAGGGGTAGGTGTGCCCCCCAGAAAGTCCTGGCGTGCCAGGCAATTGCCCAACCTCAGGGTGGTGACCCTGGGTTGGGGAACCAGGCGCAGAGGTTAAACTCTGACCTGGTGGGAGGTAGGTGTGCCTCCCAGAAAGTCCTGGTGCGCCAGGCAATTGTTCAACTTCAGGGTGGTGACTCTGAGTTGAATGGTCAGGTGCAGAGGTTAAACTCTGACCTGGTGGAGGGTCAGTGTGCCCTCCAGGAAGTCCTGGTGTGCCAGGCAATTGTTCAACTTCAGGGTGGTGACTCTGAGTTGAACGGTCAGGTGCAGAGGCTAAGCTCTGACCTGGTGGAGGGTCAGTGTGCCCTCCAGGAAGTCCTGGCGTGCCAGGCAATTGTTCAACTTCAGGGTGGTGACTCTGAGTTGAATGGGCAGGTGCAGAGGTTAAACTCTGACCTGGTGGGGGGTAGGTGTGCCTCCCAGGAAGTCCTGGTTTGCCAGGCGGTGATCCAGTCTGAGGGTACAGACCCTGGGCTGGAAGACCAGGTTCAGGGTGTCCCCCCGGACCTGGAGGGAGGGGCTACTGACAACAGTGCCCCTACCATGTTGTCTTCTGAGGAGGCCACTCCTAGTTGGAGGGTGCTGGACCCCAGAAGGGAGGGCAGGGGGAGGGAAGCCTCACCCCGGGCCCTAGTCCAACCTGAAGGTACAGACCCCAGGTTGGAGGGCCAGTGGCAGGTTAACAGCCCTGCACTGGTGGAGGAATGGGACAGGGCGACTTCTGTAAGCCCCCTGGCCATGTTGGACTCTGGGGGTACCGCTCCAGGAGGGAGGGTACAAAGCCCCAGAGGGGAGGACCAGGTTCAGGCTGTCATCCCTGACCTGGTGGAAGGGAGAGTGGTTAAAGGGTGCCCAGCACCTGGGGCTACCGCCCCCCACTCTCCACAGCCACAGTGGTTGGAGAGCTTTGAGAGGCCTGGGGCCTGGCTCTCATCCCTGGCAGCTGTCAGTAATCACTGTGGCTTGCTGTCCGGGTGGACAGAGTTATCCCTGGGGAGGGGACAAGTGTCACACCCCAGGGGTAGAGTGGGCAACACCACTATGTTGGTCATGGGGGTACTATCCTGCTCCTGGGATACATCTGTGAGCAAAGTAAGGTTAGGTGCTGCACAGATGGGATCCGCAGGAAAGGAGAAAGGTTCCCCATGGATGGGCTTAGTGGGCCCTGAGAGTATGGACAGAGGGATCCAATGGGAGTCAGGAAGGCGAAGAACTGGAGCATGCCCCTGCTGTTGTGGGCCTGGGTCCTTGTTCTGTCGCCTCAAACAGGGAAGTACATCAGGATAGTGATTGTTCTCCCCTGGCTTTAGGCTGGTGGGGGGTCATGTTGGACCTGGCTTTTTGACAGGGACATCCCCAAACTTTTTGCCTCCTTCCTCCTATTTTTTCTGACCTGTTGTTGTTGGCTTTTGACCTCTGAGCACTTTACCACTGCTAACCAGTGCTAAAGTGCATATGCTCTCTGTGTAAATTGTACTATTGATTGGTTTATCCATGATTGACTATTTAATTTACCTGTAAGTCCCTATTAGAGTGCGCTACATGTGCCTAGGGCATGTAGATTAAATGCTACTAGTGGGCCTGCAGCACTGGTTGTGCCACCCACCTCAGTAGCCCCTTAACCTTGTCTCAGGCCTGCCATTGCAAGGCCTGTGTGTGCAGTTTCACTGCCACTTCGACTTGGCATTTAAAAGTACTTGCCAAACCTAGAACTCCCCTTTTTCTACATATAAGTCATCCCTAATGTGTGCCCTAGGTAACCCCTAGAGCAGGGTGCTGTGTAGGTAAAAGGCAGGACATGTACCTGTGTAGTTATATGTCCTGGTAGTGTAAAACTCCTAAAATCGTTTTTACACTACTGTGAGGCCTGCTCCCTTCATAGGCTAACATTGGGGCTGCCCTCATACACTGTTGAAGTGGCAGCTGCTGATCTGAAAGGAGCAGGAAGGTCATATTTAGTATGGCCAGAATGGTAATATAAAATCCTGCTGACTGGTGAAGTCGGATTTAATATTACTATTCTAGAAATGCCACTTTTAGAAAGTTAGCATTTCTTTGCACTAAAAACTTGTTGTGCCCTTCAATCCACGTCTGGCTAGGTTTAGTTGACAGCTCCTTGTGCATTCACTCAGACACACCCCAAACACAGGGTACTCAGCCTCACTTGCATACATCTGCATTTTGAATGGGTCTTCCTGGGCTGGGAGGGTGGAGGGCCTGCCCTCACACAAAGGACTGCCACACCCCCTACTGGGACTCTGGCAGACAGGATTGAGCTGAAAGGGAACTTGGTGCATTTCTTAGAGACTCTTTGAAATCACCCCCACTTCAAAGGCACAACTTAGTATAAAACAGGGCCTCTGCCCTACCTCATCAGACACTTGCTGGAGAAGAAACCTGAACCAGAAACTACATCCTGCCAAGAAGAACTGCCTGGCTGCTCAAAGGACTCACCTGTCTGCTTTCTCCAAAGGACTGCTGTCTTGCTGTTGCCCTGCTGCCTTGCTGAACTCTTGTCTGGCTGTGAAAGTGCTCTCCAAGGGCTTGGATAGAGCTTGCCTCCTGTTCCTTGAAGTCTCAGGACCAAAAAGACTTCTTCCTTTCACGTGGACGCTCTGTGCGCCGAAAATTTCGACGCACAGCTTGTTTCGCGGCGAGAAAAACGCCGCACACTGACGCTGATCAACGCGACGCCCTCGGGACGATCGAGACTTCGACGCACAACCTCGCAAGGACAAAGCCGCCCGACTTCCAAGGAGAAATCGACGCGACGCCTACCGTGAGTGCGAAACTTTGACCCACGGCCTCGCAAGGACAACGCCGCCCGACTTCCAAGGAGAAATCGACGCGACGCCTGCCGTGAGACCAAAATTTCGACGCACGGCCTCGCAAGGACAACGCCGCCCGACTTCCAAGGAGAAATCGACGCGACGCCTACCGTGAGATCGAAACTTCGACGCGCAGCCCCGCAGAACGACGCGCAGCCGGAAAATAAGCAGGAGAATCCACGCACAGACCCGGGACATCTGGTAATCCTCGCGATCCACAAAAAGAGACTGTCTGCGCGCCGGAAAACGACGCCCGACTTCCCCGCGTGGAAAAGAACGACGCAAGTCTGTGTGTGCTGAGCGGAAAACGACGCACACACCCCTTTTTCCACGCATCTCTTCTCCTGTGGCCCTCTGAGGAGATTTCCCACCAGAAACCAGGTACTCTGTGCTTGAAAGACACTTTATTGCTTTTTGAAGACTTCAAGACTCTTAATATCACTTTTCAGTGATATCTTTACAAATTCGTATTGCATCTTTGATCGTTTTGACTTACAATTATCCAGATAAATATTCTATATTTTTCTAAACACTGTGTGGTGTATTTTTGTGGTGTTATACTATGGTGTTGTATGATTTATTGCACAAATGCTTTACACATTGCCTTCTAAGTTAAGCCTGACTGCTCGTGCCAAGCTACCGGAGGGTGAGCACAGGCTGATTTTGGATTGTGTGTGACTTACCCTGACTAGAGTGAGGGTTCTTGCTTGGACAGAGGGCAACCTATCTGCCAACCAAAAACCCCATTTCTAACACATACCTTTCCTGTAGAACATTATCAAAGCACCAAAAAAACACACAGTTACAAACTCTGCTGAGCCATAATGAAGAGCAGCACCGTGCTCCCACATAAACCTCATGCAACAAGCAAAACGGTTAACTGCATGTGCATTAACTCCTGTTACAGCTCATATTGCAATTAGGAGTTTGGTGGCTAACACAGCACTCTTGCTGCTATTCTCAATACATTTTAGGAGGTTAAACCTCCTGAAATTTATTAGGTGAAAAATTACATATAATTCTCTGGGCATAGAAATTATGGTACATTAAGCACCAATATCCACGTTAGTCTTTTGAGGGAGAAACTCCTAATTTGGAGTCATCAGATCCAATACATTTAGACCCAGATGGTGAGGTTTTGTTGGGTATGACAAATATCAAAACTAACAGTGGGCCTGTCATAATGATGGCCCGTGTTTTCTTCTGTTTATTGGTTCATTCGTTGCAGTGGTTGCCAGTGCTTGGCACCCAGCACTTCATGCTCAACACTTGAACTTATGACAGTTCACCACATCGTGACAGTGTTTTTCTAATTTTGAGATGAGCTACACAACCAAGAGTTCAATACTTCAATATACATTAAAATATAATAAATACCCACGCCATTCTTATATCTTTGGGTAGCCTAGAATTGTCTGAAATGTCGCTCCTGTAGAAGTGTGATGGTTAGTAGTTCTATTTGTATTGTCATTTGTACAACTGTATGATGCAAGCTGCAATGGCTCCAGAAAAGGGACCTGACATATTTTTTTTTACGAATCAAGCACTGCCTTTATGTAGACATATTGAACATGATATCCCCCAGTGAAATCCCTGGAAGATAATACCGCTGCATTTGGTAACGTTTTTCTTTTTTTTTGCCCTGGATAGTTTATAGTATTAGTAAATTGGGTCACTTGATTAATAGTAGCAACTATTATTTACAGTGAGTAGGAGTGACAGAAGAGGAATATGAAGCGCTGTGCATATATTTAAAAAATAGACTGCCTACATAACCGCCATGCAAATTCTAAGTGATTCCTGTCACTGAGATGTATTTGAAACAAAATAGAATGGGCAGTAGCCCAAGAAGTGTTTTTACTGATTTTAGTTTTATGTTTTTTTTTGCAACACACTCCAATTTATTTTGATCAGGATTATTTATTAGAGAGAGAACATTTTCATGTATTCAATGTAAGAATGTGGCTTTGAAAAACAATTCAAGGAAAGTCTTAGTTCAAGAGTCAATGGCAATCCACGTGGGACATAGTTGTCCAATACATGCGTTTACTAATTTACCTGGGCACTGGCCCAGGAAATAGGAATTGCTTTCGTTTAGTTAAGTATACAATGGACCAACTGCAATATATTCGTCAGAATAATCCCATGTGGCACGAGTGTTAGTATGGATACTATATTGACTCTAACGAAAAAGCAGTTTTCACGAATGTATAAATCGATTGAGAACTAAAAGGGAATGAAAATATAAAAAGCACATACTTGGAAAATGGTGCAGTTTGCGTTTTAAAATGCTGTGCGTTGTTTTGCGTGTTTTACATTTGAAAAGATGGAAGAGGTGTATTTTTTTCTTTATTTGACATGAGTGTTTTTTTCCAGTAAAACATTGAGCTATAACATATGGGCTAAAACGACGAACTTTACAAGACTTTCTGCCAACTGCTGCAATTGCGTCCAAATTTCGAGCTTCCTGTTCAATTTTGTGTAGGTATGAAAAAAACAGTACATAAATAAACACCTAAATGAATTCTTTAATAAATTGATGGCTAATTAATGTAAGTCTGCGAAGAATACAAGGACCCTAGACAATCTCGAGGCTGCAACGAATCGTGCTTACTAGGTCACAGGGCTCGGAGCAGCCTGGACAGCTGTTGTTTTCCACCACTCCCCAGGTGCCAAGTGCCTAGTGTTGTGTTTTACACTGTCAAGAGGCTTGGGGCCATACAATGAACAGCTGTGCTGCTCAGTGCAGAGTTCAGCATCTGTTTTTATGCATTGGCACTTTCTAAAGCGCAGACGTTTAACTCCGAGGCCCAGTTTTACGATTTTTTCACAAAGAACAGTGCAGCATTCAAATTTACTCTACTGCTTGCACACTTGGGACACAGAAGAGAGCCAAGTCTCCTATGACTGGTTTGTTGCTGGTCATCCCCCGCACTTGCTCTCACACAAGGATGCCTTGCAAGATGTAGGCCCGTATTTATACTCCATTTGCGCCGAATTAGCGTCGTTTTTTTCGACGCAAATTCGGCGCAAAACGAACGCCATATTTATACTTTGGCGTTAGACGCGTCTAGCGCCAAAGTATGGGCAAATAGCGTCATTTTTTTGCGTGAACGCCTTCCTTGCGTTAATGAGATGCAAGGAAGGCGTTCCCGTCAAAAAAAATGACGGCGACGCAAATGCGTCGTATTTATACTCCCGGGCAAAAATCACGCCCGGGAGTTGGCGGGTCAAAAAACCCCGCATTTGCGCCACTTTTTAACGCCTGGGTCAGGGTAGGCGTTAAGGGGCCTGTGGGCTTAAAATGAGCCCACAGGTGCCCTCCCCTGCCCCCAGGGACCCCCCCTGCCACCCCTGCCCACCCCAGGAGGACACCCAAGGATGGAGGGACCCACCCCAGGGACATTCAGGTAAGTTCAGGTAAGTATACATTTTTATATTTTTTTATTTTTTTTGGTGGCATAGGGGGGCCTTATTTGTGCCCCCCTACATGCCACTATGCCCAATGACCATGCCCAGGGGACATAAGTCCCCTGGGCATGGCCATTGGGCAAGGGGGCATGACTCCTGTCTTTACTAAGACAGGAGTCATTTAAATGGCGTCTGGGCGTCGAAAATAATGGCGCAAATCGGGTTGAGGCGATTTTTTTGCCTCAACCTGACTTGCCCCATTTTAAGACGCCCTAACGCCATTTTCCCCCTACGCCGGCGCTGCCTGGTCTACGTGGTTTTTTTCCACGCACACCAGGCAGCGCCGGTCTGCTAGCGCCGGCTAACACCATTCCATAAATACGGCGCCCGCATGGCGCTTCAGAATGGCGTTAGACGGCGCTAAATATTTTGACGCTAAACTGCGTTAGCGCAGTTTAGCGTCAAAAAGTATAAATATGGGCCGTAGTCTCGCATCATGGCGCAGAGGTGTGCGTGTGCCCCATGGCAGTGGGCTTCAAGTGGAAATGTACACTTCCAGTACCATTTTTTATGCATAGACAAACTTCGAAGTCGTCCTCGCAAAGAATGTGTGTTGTGCACGCAGCCGCATTAAATGCTTTTTTTTTTTTTTTTTTTTTTTTAGAAATGAACACAATTCTTCTTATTTGCCTCTGTTTCAACTCGTAGTTGGGAAAGTAGTAGTTGTAGTAGTTATTAACCCAAACTCCAAGCTGGCAATCTTAGTAGACCATGCTGTACAGCAAAACCTGTGGGTGTCTGTGCGGATCTCCCCAGAAAATCCTCTTTGACACCGTCGTGACGAAAAGCAACACAAAGCAGCCTAAACCTGAACTAGCACTGAGAAAGGCACACTTTTCCATCGCAAATTCCTTTTGCTGTTAGATAGAAAACACCATGGGCCATATTTATACTTTTTGACGCAAAACTGCGCTATCGCAGTTTAGCGCCAAAAAGATTAGCGCCGGCTAACGCCATTCTGAAGCGCCATGCGGGCGCCGTATTTATTGAATGGCGTTAACCGGCGCTAGCAGACCGGCGCTGCCTGGTGTGCGTGGAAAAAAACCACGTACACCAGGCAGCGCCGGCGTTGGGGAAAATGGCGTTAGGGCGTCTTAAAATGGGGCAAGTCAGGTTGAGGCAAAAAAATCGCCTCCACCCGATTTGCGCCATTTTTAACGACGCCCAGACACCATTTACATGACTCCTGTCTTAGTAAAGACAGGAGTCATGCCCCCTTGCCCAATGGCCATGCCCAGGGAACTTATGTCCCCTGGGCATGGTCATTGGGCATTGTGGCATGTAGGGGGGCACAAATCAGGCCCCTCTATGCCAAAAAAAAAAAAAAAATTATACTTACCTGAACTTACCTGAATGTCCCTGGGATGGGTCCTTCCATCCTTGGGTGTCCTCCTGGGGTGGGCAAGGGTGGCAGGGGGGTTCCCTGGGGGCATGGGAGGGCAGCTGTGGGCTCATTTTGAGCCCACAGGTCCCTTAACGCCTGCCCTGACCCAGGCATTAAAAAGAGGCGCAAATCCGGGGTTTTTTGCCCCGCCCACTCCCGGGCGTGATTTTTGCCCGGGAGTATAAATACGACGCATTTGCGTCACAGTCATTTCTTTAGACGGGAACGCCTACCTTGCATCTCATTAACGCAAGGAAGGCGTTCACGCAAAAAAATGACGCTCATTCCTCATACTTTGGCGCTAGACGCGTCTAACGCCAAAGTATAAATATGGCGCTAGTTTTGCGCCGAATTTGCGTCGAAAAAAACGACGCAAATTCAGCGCAAACGGAGTATAAATATGCCCCCATGTACTGTTTTGCTTAGAATAACTTTGTGCCTCTTTTCTCCTGAAAAATTCAGACTGGAATTTCTCCGCATTAGCACCTGATCTTAAGGCAGCACAGCATTGAAACAAAGTGGAATGGTTGCCTTTTTCTGTTTTCTGGCTGTGCTATCCGAAAATAATGCAGTAAATCAGAAAAATTCTAACATAAATTCAAGGGTTTTAGACAGTGCAAACAATTGAAAACTGTCACTCGGCTCTACACGAGAGAGCACAACTAACTGTTCATGATACGGACCTTGGCATTTTTTGCGACTACCACCTTGCAAGCTGGAATCTCAAGGGTACATTTGGCACTTGAACGTTTAAACTACAAATTAGAGTATGTTCTTTGATACTGGCTGAAACAGAAAAACATGTCGAAGTTTTCACATTTAACGCATGGTAACCGGGCAACCTCTAAGCACAACAATAACTCGCCTTAAATAGCTAAATCCCTGACCAGAACAATTCATCCCTATTCATACTCCTAGATCTGTCATCAGCATTTAACATAGTCAATTACACCACCCTCTTAGAGCTACCACAATACAGAATGGGGTTATCAAGCAATGTCCTCATATGCTATGTATCGTGCTCTGATACCTGAGGGTCATGTTCGTGCTTTACAAATTTCTCCAATAAATAAATAAATACAATTCCCTTTGCTAGAATGAAAAAGTGCTTCACGACTATAAAACGTAATAAAAGGGCTTGATATAAACAACTTTTTCCAAAACCCTGAAACACTAGAAAATACAACATACATATTTGGGAATCTTGTCGTTGCCAATTGCTGACATAATTTTATATATTATTATTATTATTATTATTATTATTTGTTTGTTTTCCATGAAGAAAACACATTTGGTGCACTCCTGAAGCAATCATGTTTCTGATGCAGCTAGCTCAGACTGGTGTGCTGTTGCTGTTCATCTCTGTGAGAAAGTAAATTATTAATTAAGGTTTATGGTAGACCGCCAGAAGGAATAATATCACTATCTTTGTTCCAATTAAAGGTTTTAGAAATTTAAAACTGAGCTCAAACCCTGGTAGCTACCACACAGAGCTGACAAGCTTAACTTAAGAAAACGAGAAAAGCACTTAGAAGTAACAAAACAGGTTAAAGGTAAAAAAACACATTGCAATACATATCTCACTCTAATTTATATTAATAGAGTTAAATGTACTGAACAAAATCACATAAAAATGACCAAAATCAGAGATATGATTTTCTAAAACTTCAAGTTGGAATAGCACCAAAAGGTAACAAAATAGTGCCACTGCTAGTCAATAGTCAGGGTAGACTGGGGCCCAGGAGCAATTTCAGGCCAACCGTAGTGGAACATAAGTAGGATATACCAACCATGTTCTACTTAGTCTTGGGATGTAGTGTCTGGAAGTCAAAATAATTCAGCAGGGCAAGGCAGTGGACTCTATCGAAGGAGGGCTCCACATCATTGGATAGGTGTTGGACGAGTCCCGGTGAAGCCGTTGGTTTTGGCACAAAAATCTCCGAGCGAGAATATTCAAATTTCAAGACCAAGGAACTCTTCTTACTGGTCAAACTTTGGTGCCTTTGCCCAGTCAAGATTTTTACCTTTGGACTTAAAGCCAGATTTAGAGTTTGGTGGAGAGGGCACTTTGTCACAATGATGAGAGTATATACCCTCTGCCAAACCCTTGGTCCATCCTTCTGATTTACAGGTGGCCAGACCTTAAGCATGTCTATAAAGGAGCTTAGCTGGCTCCTTCTCCGAGATAGTGCTCTGACGGCCTGACAGAGTACTGGTCATTGGAGGTTAACACATAATTCTGTCCACTTTATTTAGAGTAGAAGCCTTTATGTGTGTTTTGTTTGCTGTCTGTCACCACCAGGTAAAATGATGGTGAGAAACAGTAAAACAAATAGTAAATCCTACATAATGGGAGAAAATGTCTGTGGTGTTGGAGTCATATGTTTTTATCTTTCTTACACAAACTCCAGTTTTGGGGGATTGTTTTTGAAATATGAAAAACTTTGTAAAAATGAGATGGATGGCTGTTCTATTTAACAGTGCCATCCGTCAAACTGTTTCAAAGATTAGCAGGAAATGCAGTTCCTGCCAACGTTAAGAGGTTGTCTGCACTACTGATGGACAACTCAAGATTTGAGGGATGGGATGTTCTTCTGGGTGACGGATACGCCATCTCCCTGATAGACATTATTCCATCCCCTCAGTCCAACTCTGTATCAGGCACTTAGTCTCTTTTTTGGAGCTTGGAATTCTTCAGCTGTGCAAGACTGCTGGCTGTCTCTGAATGCTCCAAGAGGACTGATACCTTCTTGGTGAGGTTCTGCTAAACCAGATTTACTGCTACAGAGAATCTCTGAGCAGGGATGACTTGTTTCATTAGTCCAGAGGCAATTCACCTTGGGCAGAATTGGCTTGGCAGGTGTGTCTGGGTCCTCCGGGGTTCTTCAAGTCCAAAAAGTTTCAAAGTCTCAGGTTTTCAGAGATGGAACAAGAAGTCTAATTAGACACTTCCAAAGGTCACAGGGTTTCAGGAACAGCACTTGGGGGACAAGATTCACTCCAGCAAAAGCCAGCAAGGTCAGATATTGTTGTTTAGCAGTAAGCTAACCTCTCCAGGAAATGACTTTTCAGGAGAGGCCTCCTATATCTTTTTGTTGTGCTGTAATTTATGCAGGAGGCCAGCCACCTGACCCTTAGGGTCCACTTCTTTGTCTTGGAACAAGTAGGAGCAGGCCCAGCCCTTCTGGTCTCCTCGTAGGTCTCAAACAGTAGGTGTCATCCTTCTTCTGTTGTTCCACAGGTCCAATAGTGTTCTGAGGGGTGTGCCAGGGGAGCCACATTTATGCTGGCAATAGCTTATTGGTGGGGAGGGATCATTGGCCTTTCATAACAAATAAAGAAAAAGGTCCCATGGATACCCCGGCCCACTTTTGCAGTATTTTCTGAGTGCTCAGTGTAAACTATCCCACAGTGCCCCTTACACAATAAATCTAGGCTGGAGAAACACTTCTCCAATTGTGGAGAGTCTGTGTGCTCATCCAGTGGTATGATCAGGGTAATGAGTGCCTTGGTCTCTCCACACTAGTTCTGGGGCAGATTACCCCCTGTTGTGCAGCCATTTTAGCTATAGCTCCACGCACGTTATTTTATCACACTAGGCTAAGCCACTGTGCACTCTAACCTAGATATATTTCATTCGGCTTTACTTTAATATTGTTACAATAGCCATTTTTACGGTCTCGTTTTATTTTCTGTTTATCTAACTGTTTTTGCCTAGGCCAGCACTCTGTTCTCAAACAAGACATTCTTGCTTTCTCTGTGCTTCTTCCAAGGCTACAGCATGGTACATTGCCGGTGAACGTGGTAAAGGTTTAGTCTCCAACATTCATAGAAAACACACATCCTTACGCAGGGACATTTTCTCCGAACATCTGCTGTGTTGTTATAAAAACACTTCCTTGTCCCTTACACGTTAGAGGAAGATTTCAGCCAGAGAACCACAACTGTATGCTGATTGCCGAATGCTTCGCTACCGATGTTAACGCAGACGTTAGCTTAACATGCTGTGCTCTATCATAACCTAGGTAGGAGTTAGTCTATTGACCATAGTTACAATATGATAGCGTTATTTCTATGCTTCACTCTCTTCGTCACAATTTTAATACTGTTATGATGTGTCGTCCTAGTTATTGCAGCTCACGCTTTGCTATCTAAGATGCAGTTGTTTTATTAAAATCATTATTAAAACATATCCTACCTCTGTTTGTCATTAATATATGAGACTAAGGTAACTGAGAGAAACGGATGAGACCTGAGTGACCACGGCTTCCCTGAGAAAGCAATTATGTCATGCGCTCTTCTGCCCAGTAATCTCTGCCCTCGGGTAGAGATGAGGCACTGCTAGTTAGCCTGAGCAACACCCAGATTGAAGGGACAGGTGTCACCCGCAGTGGGTCAGACATAGTCTCCCAAGTTGCGGGCGATTCTGCCGCTCAAAATCCAGTAGTCTAATTAGAATAATCAGAGCCTACGCGACACCCCACTGGTTGTGGTGCCTGTCTAATGGTAGGACAAAGGAAGTGTATGTGCACATGGCATTTGACATCTATTTGTTACAGGGGAGGCCACAGTGAATTAAATTAAGTTGCCCATCTTGTCTTCCGTCAGGAGGAGAAAAACACCTCTCCACACACAGGCCATAACATCTGTTCTCAGAGCTTTTTCACATCTCATCAGGACCATTCACAAGACTGGTTTAGCCACCTGAAACTTCAGGCAGGGAAAAGGTTACTTTCTAAAAGTACCTTTTCATAACAGTTATTAGGTATCAAACTTGAACATTGTGTTTAAATATTTTTAAATATTACAAAACGTCCAAGAATTACATTTCTAGGTGTTTCTTATCTGAAGATACCATTGTCAAATGTAATAGTGCATCCCAATTCTTCTCTATGGAACAGCCAGTCTTGCTCCACTGAAAATAGCTTTTAGGTGCTATTGGGTCACAATTTAAAAACAATGGGAGGCCTGAAGCAGCTTTTTTACAGCCACTGTAGTGGATGGCATGATAGGTTCTGCAGTCCTGTGGTGCCATTTACCTCACAGACCCTAAGTAAACCTTATATCATATACTAGGGACTTATAAATAAGTTAAATATGACAATTAGTATTATTCCAGGGCTACCATATTAAAAGGGGGAGCACAGGAACTTTGCTACTGGGTAGCAGGGGTAAATTGCATGGAGTTCTACAGACAGCAAAAACAGGATTTAGCAAAAAGGTGAAAAATCCAGAGTGTCCATGCAAAAAAGATAGATTGCCTACACTATTTCTTATGAGCAAATCAACCAATCCCTTAAAGTTATATATTTATGAAGATAATGAAACACTCTAAAACCGTAAAGCTGTTGTGGCTATTTCTTTGTATTATGTATTCTTCTATAAGTACAAAAAAAAATTAAATTTAAAGATAGAGCAGTGTTATGACAATTCTGGCGAAGAATCATTGTCATGAATTAGAATACCTGTTGAATACCTGTTTGGCACCAGAAGATAGGTTCATTGTGAGGAGGGCTGATTTTCATAATGACTATTTTTCCAAAATATGTATTCTTGAAATGTTTTAGTTGTGCTGTAAATGCAGCACATGAACAGTTGATAGGGAAGGCCAGCAAGACCCTCTGTCTTCATTGAAAAACCTTCTCTTGCTTTTATTTGGGAGTTTAAAATGTAAGCAGTTGCTGACATTCCTGATAATAATGCCTTCTATCAAACTTAATATATTTTTTTCAAATTGCAATTCTTATCTATCCCAATCACTATTCAGACCCTGTCAAAAATGCTAATTAACCTATGTCCTGATAATGATCCAACATGCCTTTGCTTCAGGGTTTAAATGCCTATTTTGCCTCTCAAGTGATTAATTAGACCATGATCACAGACATTGACACCATAGATTACTACTAATATTTTGAGGATTCTTGTTAGCTAAAAAATGGTCACACTCCACTCTCAAAAGCACTATTGCTATGATAAGTATGAGAATTGAATATTTGTAAGCTGGGCTCCAAACACAGCACCATTTGTTTCAGTTTTTGATGATCAATAATTTGACTGACTAAAATAAATGAATGCATGGAACATACTAGCGGTGAGGTGCTAATATTGTTACATGCTGTGTATTTGTAGACGTCAGTGATAGAACTCTATATTGATTTCAAGTCAATAGCCAAATATAATCGAAAAGAAGCAAATATATCTTCTTATGTTTACTGAATCTGAAGTTTCATGTTTGAAATACAGGATAGCCCTATCTCCTATATCTATTTTTTGCTATGTCACATCTGACAAATGCTAATACTTGCATTATATTTGCTATCTATCGTTTCTCTTTAAACAGTTCTGGGGACTTTCTATCCTTTCAAGTAGTTTTGCCACTTACATTGATGTTTGTATGTGGAGACAGCCAGTAGAGGCAATTGTTCAGGGGGATCAAGCATGCAATCAGTACAAAAAACGATTAATTGGTTTTCTGATCCACAGACATCAAAAACATAGGCTGCAACTGTTGGCACGCCCATTTCTGAATGAAAGGATGTCTCTTCCCACTAAATCTGATATGAAAAGAAAAATCTGCCCTTCTCTCACCCGATTATGCGTAGGATCCTAATGCAATTTCAGACAGAAGCATGAGGTTCCTGCCCAAATTTGTATTGCAGGTGTCTGCCGTATTACCGCGTGGGGTAATCCCACGTGCAGTAAAGCTGAATTGATTTCTGGGAACAGATTATCCACATTAAACATCTATGACATTGTTCAAGAAATCTGAGCAGACTTTCAAATCCAGAAATCAGTGCAAAAGCTCCAATTTCCGCACTGTAAGAAAATACATCTTTTTTGTGATTTGCCACATATTCATGTCTGGTTTTGCTGGCTTTATGATTCTATTTGCTAGCCCACTGCTAAAACATGCCACAGCACCATGTGGCTTCCCCCAAACATTTACTGTTCATTGGTTTCACAAAATTTACTTATTTTACCTTCCATTAAGAATGGTGTAAGCTAGCATAGAAATTGCACCAAAGGTGTGGAAGTTAACTCTCATTTGTGTGCTGCAGTATGTGTTTTATGAAAACATTTTATGAAAATACATGGGTTCAGAGAACACTCTTTTGCTCTAGCTTATATGCAATTGAAAAACACTGCAGCAATACAAGACAAGGACAATTGGCTGTACCACGTAGAATAGAACTATTTTAAATATGTTAACTAAGACACCTGCCAAATATACTTCACAGGTCAGGAGGGCTGGGTACTTAATATATAAAAGTGTGGTCTACTACATTTTGGGACTAGCATGACCTCATTGAGAACTATCATGTAAAAACTGTTTTCTCTGTGTCTCCACAACTGCGTTCCAAAAATTGGCTATGCTATAAATAAAATGATTATGTCATATCTCTGCAAAACAAAAGCTACAGTAATGATGAAATGCTATGTTTTGCTTAGTATCAACATCTAATTCAGTGGTGCAAGTTGAATTTTGATAACATTATTGGAAGAGTACATTTATGAAAGTAAATTTTGCACTGCCTGGGAATTAACTGGCTTGGAATCATTTTGAATCTCATAGATGCTACAGACAATACCTCACTTCAACTGGACTGTGGCTAGGAGAAAGGTGCAAAAGATCACCAAGGCAGAGGCAGGTGAGGATCATGTTGGTGGAAGGACTCTGAAAAGGTTTGCAACTAAGAGAACAAGTCCTGAAAAAGGGGTGTGTACAAGACTAGCAAGGACTTGGCATGGGGACTTCCTTAATGACTGACTACTGCACAGCATAAGACCGGTACATCACCCCCACCTTCTTAGAATGCTCCTAGACCTGGGAGTAAAACATCTTGCAATCAGAAGACCCTGGGTGAAAACTGGAAGAAAGAAGACTAGAGAACTCAGGACTCCTGGTGGAACTTCTCTCTAAGGGTCAAGTGAACCACCTTGTGTTGCCATCTACAAAAGCAGAAGGATTCTTCATTCCAAGAAAAACCTTCATTCATCTGAAAAATTGATCCTACAGGAGCCCTGGCTGGGAGGAAACCTGGCACATAGAAGCCTTCCCTGTATGACCACAGAGCCATAGAAGTGTCACAACTAGGCCACTTTGTAGCACCTGGAAAAAGTGGGACAATTGCCACCTCCTAAGGACTAGGTCAAGTTGCTGATGCTTTTCCAGGTAGAGTGTACACACAAGGAGCAGGAAACCCTGGATCCCAATATTACCTGATTCAGAGCTTATTTTTTAACTGAAAAAAGTGCAGTGGGGCTGGTAGCAAACATTTTAACTGATAGGGAAGACCATCAAGACCCTCCATCTTCATTGTAAAACCTTCTCCTGCTGTATTTGGGAGTTCAAAATGTAAACTGTTGCTGAAATTCCTAATAATAATGCCTTCCGTCAAACTTGATTCATTTTTTTCCAAATTGCAGTTCTTACTACCCCAATCATTATTCAGACCCAGTATGATCCTTTCAAAATCTGATAAATTACCTGTGTTTTGATAATGATCCAACATGATTTTGCTTCAGGGTTTAAATGCCTATTTAGACTATTAAGTGATTAAGTAGCCCATGATCAGAGACAATGACACAAGAGATTACTACTAATATTTTGAGGATTTGTTTGCCAAAAAATGGCCATTTCCCACTCACAAAAGCACGATCACTATGATGAGTATGAGAATCGCATATTTGTAAACTAGGCTCCAAACACTGTCCCATTTATTTAAGTTTTTGATGCTCAACAATTTAACTAACTAAAATAAATGCATATTACACACCAGTAGCGAGTTGCTTATATTGTTACATGCTGTGAATTATTAGACATCAGTGATAGAACGCTATATTGTTTGCAAGGCAATAGCCAAATATAATCAAAAAGGAGCAAATATATCTTCTTCTGTTTACTAGATCTGAAGTTTCACGTTTGAAATACAGGATAGCCCTATCTCCTATATGTATTTATTGCTATATCACTATCAGACAAATGCTAGATTTATTTATTTACATAATGTATTATATTAGCTAACTACCTTTTCTCTTTTAATGGTTCTGGGGACTTTCTACGCTTACCAGCAGTTCTAGCTACTTACATGGATGTTTGTATGTGGAGACAGCCAAGAAGGGTGTTAGAAATGGGGTCTTTGGTTGACAGTCAGGTTTCCCACTGTTCAAGCAAGGACCCTCACTCTAGTCAGAGTAAAAGAGAATCACCCTCAGTTAACCCCTGCTTATCCCCTTGGTAGCTTGGCAGAGCAGTAGGCTTAACTTCAGAGTGTGAGGTGTAAAGTATTTGTACCAACACACACAGTAACTTAATGAAAACACTACAAAATTACACAACACCAGTTCAGAAAAATAGGAAATATTTATCTAAACAAAACAAGACCAAAACGACAAAAGTCCGACATACACAAGTCAAGTTATACATTTTTAAAGATTAAACTCAAAAATAGCACTTAGAAACACAAAATGCTTCAATAAGTTGTTAACACGCCGTCGTGACGGAGTCGTTCCCAACAAGCCGACACCAGCGGCGCCGGACACGGAGTCGCGTAGACCCCCAAGTACAGTACCTTTGGTGAAGAGTGAAAACAAGTCGATGCACGAAGTCGGGGATCGCAGCGTCTGTGCGAAACGTTTAATCTGTGCACTTTGAGCGGCGTCGGTCACGATGTGGTGCGGCGACTTCCACGGAGTCGCGGACTTCAGTGGGGCTGCAGCGGTGTCGGGCCTGTGAAGGTCGTCGTGTTCCAGCGAAGATCACGGAGTCGGTTGCAGGCGGCGTCACCGTATTCAGCAGCATCGTTGGACCGAAGTCGATTTCCTTGGATTTCCACCAGCTTTCCTTTCAAGGGCCCAGGGACTGGATAGGGCACCACTTTTCAGAGCAGGAGTCTCTCCAGAGACTCCAAGTGCTGGCAGAGAGAAGTCTTTGCTGTCCCTGAGACTTCAAACAACAGGAGGCAAGCTCTAAATCAAGCCCTTGGAGATTTCTTCACAAGATGGAAGGCACACAAAGTCCAGTCTTTGCCCTCTTACTCTGGCAGAAACAGCAACTGCAGGATAGCTCCACAAAGCACAGTCAGAGACAGGGCAGCTCTTCGTCCTCAGCTCTCCAGCTCTTCTCCAGGCAGAGGTTCCTCTTGTTTCCAGAAGTGTTCTAAAGTCTGTGGTATTGGGTGCCCTTCTTATATCCAATTTTTCTTTTTGAAGTAGGCCTACTTCAAAGTAAAGTCTCTTTTGAATGTGAAATCCTGTCTTGCCCAGGCCAGGCCCAAGACACTCACTAGGGGGTCGGAGACTGCATTGTGTGAGGTCAGGCACAGCCCTTTCAGGTGTAAGTGACCACTCCTCCCCTCCCTCCTAGCACAGATGGCTCATCAGGAAAAGCAGACTACACCCCAACTCCTTTTGTGTCACTGCCTAGAGTGAGGTGCAAACAGCCCAACTGTCAAACTGACCCAGACAGGGAATCCGCAAACAGGCAGAGTCACAGAAATGGTGGAAGGAAGAAAATGCTCACCTTTAAAAAGTGGCATTTTCAAACACACAATCTTAAAATCAACTTTACTAAAATATGTATTTTTAAATTGTGAGCTCATAGACCCCAAACTCCACATGTCTATCTGCTCCCAAAGGGAATCTACACTTTAATCAGATTTAAAGGTAGCCCCCATGTTAACCTATGAGAGGGACAGGCCTTGCAACAGTGAAAAACGTATTTAGCAATATTTCACTGTCAGGACATATAAAACACATTAATATGGTGGTCATTACAACCCTGGCGGACGGTGTTAAAGCAGCGGTAAGACCGCCAACAGGACGGCGGTAAAAAATATGGAACTATGACCGTGGCGGAAAACCGCCAACAAAGACACCCACTTTCACACTCCGACCGCCACTGCGGTACAAACAAACAGCGCGGCGGTCACCGCCAACAGGCAGGCGGAGGACAAAGTACCGCCCACAGTATCACAACCTACCAATCCGCCACCTTTTACGGGGCAGATTCACCGCGGACAAAAACACCGCGGAAACAGGACCTCGAAGGGAAAACGCTCACCTCTACACACCCCACGAGGAACCAGGACGACATGGAACCAGAGCTGTAGATCCTGCCAGCCTTATCTTCTTGCTCCTCAACCAGGACCACGGTGAGTACTGCACCTAAGACACAGGGGAGGGAAAAAACAGGGACACACACACGCAACACGCAACACCCCCACCCACACCCTCACCCACGACAACACACACACTAATACATCATGATACAATATAGTTAATCAACCTCCCCGGAAGAATGCAAAGACCAAAGAAAATGAGTGTAACCATTGTAATATATTAAAATGCAGTACGCAAAAATATACATATATACACTATTAACAAAATATACACCAGGAACAGTAGTCCAGGTAGTGCTCCATTGAAGTCCCTGGAACACTGGGCCCACATGGTATGGGTGAGGCCCACACAAGATCCCCGACCATGACTGCAGGGGCATCAGATAGCAATAAAACAGGCACCTCAGGGGGAGGGAAAGGGGGGGCACCTCAGCCGGTTGAGTGCACAATGCCAAATCCACGAGGGGGCCACATGCCCACTGTTCAATCCTGGGGAGTGCAAAGCACAGTCTCTCAAGTCTCTACAGTGGGTGGGTTGCCCACTGTTCAATCCTGGGGAGTGCAAAGCCATAGTCTCACAAGTCTCTACAGTGGGTGGTTTGCCCACTATTCAATCCTAGGGAGTGCAAACCCACAGTCTCTCAAGTGGATGACAGTCTCCACTGGTTCTGGAGGGGGCTTGGTGCCCAGAGTGCTTCATCCTGCCAAGAACTGAGGTAGTGGATGTATCTCTCGACTGGTTCTGGAGGGGGCCTTGTTCCCAGAGTGCTTCATCCTGCCAAGGACTGAGGTAGTGGATGTATCTCTCCACTGGTTCTGGAGGGGGCCTTGTGCCCAGAGTGCTTCATCCTGCTAAGGACTGAGGAAGTGGATGTGATACTCCACGTGTTCTGGAGGGGGCTTGGTGCCCAGAGTGCTTCATCCTGCCAAGGACTGAGGTAGTGGATGTATCTCTCCACTGGTTCTGGAGGGGGCCTTGTGCCCAGAGCGCTTCATCCTGCTAAGGACTGAGGAAGTGGATGTGATACTCCACTGGTTCTGGAGGGGGCCTTGTGCCCAGAGTGCTTCATCCTGCCAAGGACAGAGGTAGTGGATGTAAATCTCCACTGGTTCTGGAGGGGGCTTAGTGCCCAGAGTGCTTCATCCTGCCAAAGACTGAGGTAGTGGATGTATCTCTCCACTGGTTCTGGAGGGGGCCTTGTGCCCAGAGTGCTTCATCCTGCTAAGGACTGAGGAAGTGGATGTGACACTCCACTTGTTCTGGAGGAGGCTTGGTGCCCAGGGTGCTTCATCCTGCTCATGAAGAACTCAGTAGCATCAGTGCCCTTGGCGCTCATGGGCCAGTGGTGCATGTGGCGGCGGTGCCCTGTTCAGCGGTGCATGTGGCAGCGGTGCCCTGTTCAGCGGTGCTTGTGGCGGCGGTGCCCTCTTCAGCAGTGCTTGTGGCGGCGGCGCCCTGTTCAGCGGTGATTGTGGCGGCCGTGTCCTGTTCAGCGGTGAATGTGATGGCGGTGCCCTGTTCAGCGGTGCTTGTGGCGGCGGTGCCCTGTTCAGCGGTGCTTGTGGGTTCAGCGGTGCTTGTGGCGGCGGTGCCCTGTTCAGCGGTGCTTGTGGGTTCAGCAGTGCTTGTGGCGGCGGTGCCCTGTTCAGCGGTGCTTGTGGCGGCGGCGCCCTGTTCAGCGGTGCTTGTTGCGGTGGTGTCCTGTTCAGCGGTGCTTGTTGGGGCAGGGTCTTTTGCAGTGACTCAGCTGCTGGCGGTTCTATCTGGGCCGGCAGGGCTGGTGCTGGCGATCCTGTCTGGCCCAGCGGGGCTGGTGCTGGCGGTCCTGTCTGGCCCAGCGGGGCTGGTGCTGGCGGAACTGTCTGGCCCAGCGGGGCTGGTGCTGGCGGTCCTGTCTTGCCCAGCGGGGCTGGTGCTGGCGGTCCTGTCCTGGGCAGCGGTGATGATGGCGGTGGCCTCCTTGGAAGCAGGGATGATGGCGGTGTCCTCCTAGGCAGTCGGGCTGGTGGCGGTGGCCTCTTGGGCAGCAGGGCAGGTGCTGGCGGTGGCCTCCTGGGCAGCGGGGATGATGGCGGTGGCCTCCTGGGCAGCTGGGATGATGGCGGTCTTCTCCGACGTGCTGCTCTTCCCAGACCTGCTGACTTTCTTGTGGCCCTTCCCCACCTTGGAAGGTGTCGCAGCTGACTCCACACTCCCACCTGTACCCGTGGGAGCGGATTTGGTGGCTAGATTCTTCCCCCTCTCCCGCCGGGCACTGGCCAACTTTTGATGCTTTGCAGGTGGGGGACTGTCCGTGCTGTGGCTCCGTGCCACACTGGCTGCCCTGGTGGCCGGTGCACTCCAGATTCCGGTGACTACCGGCACCACTGGTCCTGGAGATGTTGTGGCTGAGGTGGTAGATTGGGACCTGGAGAGTTGGGCCCTAGGAGACGGATGGGATGGAGGAGGTGTGGGACAGAGGTCAAGGTTGGACAGGAAATCACTGGGACGGGTAGCTGGAGGGGGTTTGGGAGTGGAGGAAGAGGTTGTGGTTGTAGAAGCTGTTCGTTTGGTGACTTTGGGTGACGGTGCATGTGCTGGAGGCTGTCGTGAGGTGGATGGCTGTTGGGTGGGTGTGTGCCTGTGTTTGTGTATCTTGTGAGGTGGCGTCACAGACACACTGGGAGAGGACACAGGGGACGTGTGAATGGCAGTGGGGGTGGTGACTTCATGTGGGCGGGGTGTGGTGGTGTGTGTGCTGGTGATGGCAGTAGTGGCTGTAGATGTAGTGCATGCAGGTGTGAGTGTAGACGGGACTGGGAGGGAGGAGGGAGACGAGGAGGATGGGGACACAGTGGAGGCAGTGGATGTTGGTGTGGCTGCATGTGTGTGATGCTTGCGTGAGTTCCTGTGGGATGTGTGATGCTTATGTTTGCCTGAGCTTCCCTTGTGTGTTGACGTGTGTGCATGCTGGTCTGAAGGTGTGCTTGGGATAGTCTGAGGTAGAGGGGATTGCGTCTGGGTGGAGGAATTTGGAGGGGGGAGGCTAGACACAGGGACAATGGCTGCCATCAGTGCTGAGGCCAGAGTCTGAAAAGCTTGCTGAAGGGCAGCCTGACCAGAATGAATACCCTCCAGGAATGCATTTGTTTGTTGCAACTGCCTTTCTACACCCTGGATGGCATTCAAAATGGTAGACTGCCCAACAGTGAGGGACCTGAGGAGGTCAATGGCCTCCTCACTGAGGGCAGCAGGGGTGACTGGGGCAGGGGCTGAGGTGCCTGGGGCGAAGGTGATGGCCACCCTCCTGGGTGAGCGGGCACGGGGCAAAGGCTGAGGGGCTGCTGGGAGGGCGGTGCTGGTAAGGGGGGTGGCGGCTGTACCTGTAGATGCGGGGGCACAGATGTTGCCGCCACCACAAGGGAGCTCCCATCAGAGGACGAGTCCGTGTCACTGGTGTCAGCTTCTGTGCCCGCCTGATTCCGTTGTCTCGCCCTCAAGGGCCATGTGTGTTTTAGCTCCCTCCTGCTCCGGTGCCACTGCTCCTCCACCTGATGATGCTAGTGCACACAAGAACAGGGAGACCGTAAAAAGGGGGGGGGGGACAGAAGAAAGACATGTTGAGTGCATGCATTACCGCTACCGTTGGCGGACACGACAGACACAGAAGCCCCCTGCACTACGCCGCGCACTTGGCCTTCACTGTTCAATTCCTTGGACATGGCCTACAAGGCTATGGACGACATCTGCACACATGGATGACACAGGAGCCTGACTAGGTGTACTTGGCACTGTACACAGGTGTGGTGGGGTGCCACAGGGTCTGCCAGAACAAGGGGACCTTGCCTACTAAACTCGCCCTGGCCTAGGGAAACCCACAGCCCGCCTCCCCCACCCAGACACCTCCACTGCGCGCAAAATCAGTGGAATGAGCATGTACTCACCCCTTGTGGCTGCTGTGATGCCCCCAAGCGCCCATCCATCTCAGGGTATGCCACCGCCAGGATCCTGAACATCAGGGGGGTCATGGTGCGACGGGCACCCTTCGCACGTTGAGAGGCCATCCCCAGCTGGGCCTCCGCCGTCTTCTTGCTCAAGCGGCGAATGTCCTCCCATCACTTACGGCAGTGGGTGCTCCGTCTGTGGTAGACCCCCAGGGTCCGGGCGTCCTTGGCGATGGCACATCAAATATCTTTTTTCTGGTGGGCGCTGACCTACATGAATTTTACAGGGGGAAAAGAAAAGTTATTACCAAATGCACCGTCACATCCCTACCCTTGCCATGATGCACATGCACTCACCGTCGTTTCATGCACGCCTCGATCTCCCCCCCCCCATCTTTCATCCACCCCACTCCACACAGGCATAGCCCATACAGCATGCTCCCAGTGTATTTACCTGTTTGTCTGGAGGACCGAAGAGTAGGGTGTACTGGGGGAGGACCCCATCCACGAGTTTCTCCAACTCCTCTGATGTGAAGGGAGGGGCCCTTTCCCCAGTCGCACGAGCCATTGTCTCTTCCAGACCAAGGTCACAGCAACACTTGCAGAGTAGGTCCTCTCCTGTTGAAGATCAGGTATCGAGTGATTGAACAGATAGAAAATGGCGGTCACATCCATGGCGGTGCGTACCGTCACCGCCGGCGTACATCGTCATTGGCTCCTGGGACCCATAGGGTCCAATGTTAACCAATGCAGCATTGCGCCGTGATCTTCGACCGCCTACCGCAATGATGTACAACGCCAGCGCAGTTACCTCACATCCCATTGTCCCACTTTACAGGTCAGGCAGCCGCCATTTCAGGGGCCCACATGGCTAAATTTTAAACTGCGTCACACATACCTAGGCCTAGCCTCAACACACATACAGGCCAATTTTCGGATTATGGTTCGTGTTCTGTGTAAGCTGTGGGTACGTACCTCTGAGTTGTTTGACTCTGTGCTCGCTGTTGTCCTTCAGAGGCACCGTCCGCTGGGACATGTGAGGAGATGGCGGCATCCTCCGGTGTACAGACCGCTGGTGGACTTGTCGACAATGGAGGAAAGACATGTGATCATCACCTACAGGCTTGACCGTGTCACAATCCAGGAACTGTGTGCCCAGCTGGAGCCACACCTGATTTCAGCTATCCGCCATCCCACAGGAATCCCCCCTGAAGTGCAGGTGCTGTCAGTACTCCATTTCCTTGCAAGTGGGTCATTTCAAACAACAGCTGCCATAACAGCAGGGATGTCCCAGCCTATGTTTTCCAACGTGTTGTCCAGAGTGTTGTCTGCCCTGCTGAAACACATGCGGAGCTACATCGTTTTCCCTCAGGTGGAGGATTTGCCTACAGTGAAACAAGACTTCTATGCCCTGTGACGTATCCCCAACATCATAGGTGCCATTGATGGGACCCATGTGGCTTTGGTATCCCCCTCAGGAGTGAACAGGTGTACAGAAACCGGAAGAGTTATCATTCCATGAATGTGCAGATGGTGTGTTTGGAAGACCAGTACATCTCCCATGTGAATGCCAAGTTCCCTGACTCAGTGCATGATGCCTACATCCTGCGGAATAGCAGCATCCCTTATGTGATGGGTCAACTCCAGAGGCACCGTGTGTGGCTATTAGGTGAGCACCTGGAAGCAAGTCAGTGGGAATGGTTGTCTGGGTCTGGGGATATCCCTCCAGGTTAGTGTGTGTCTAACAGTTGTCCCTCGCCATTTGCAGGTGACTCTGGTTACCCCAACCTGTCATGGCTACTGACCCCAGTGAGGAATCCCAGGACAAGGGCAGAGGAACGCTACAATGAGGCCCATGGACGAACTCGGCGGATAATAGAGCGGACCTTCGGCCTCCTGAAGGGCAGGTTCAGGTGCCTCCATATGACAGGTGGATCCCTATTCTACTCACCAAAGAAGGTGTGCCAGATCATCGTGGCCTGCTGTATGCTTCACAACTTAGCTTTGTGACGACAGGTGCCTTTTCTGCAGGAGGATGGTCCAGATGGCAGTGTTGTTGCAGCTGTGGAGCCTGTGGACAGTGAAGACGAGTAAGCAGAGGAAGAGGACATGGACAACAGGAACTCGGTGATCCTGCAATATTTCCAGTGAGACACAGGTAAGAATACAAATCTGCCTACTACATGTACTTTAACACTACTACCACTCTACTGTCTGTTGTTTTCACCCAGTGTATGGTCACTGAGTTGTCACTTTCCCTTACGATTTCACAGATGTGGACCCACAGTGTGACATCTGCTTTGTTTCCTCATGGACTAGAGCTGTGTGACATAGGTATGTTGACATTACAATTGAAAGAGCATTTTGCCACTGTAATTGCTAATACACTATTTCGAAATCACAGACTGACTCCAGATTGTTTTGTGCTTCAAGGGTGTTTATTTAAGTGCTCAATATTGGAGGGGGTTGTAAAATGGTGAGGGGTTATGGTGGAGGAATGTCCATGGCAGAGTCCAGTCTATTAGTCTCACAGGTGCATTGCCCAAATGGGCATAGGAAGTGGAGCTGGGGCAGTTTGAGGATGGACAGGGAGACAAGGTGGGACAGAAGGATGACAATCAGGGTGGTCTCATTTCTTGGCGGGGGTCTTGGCATCGTTCTCTGTCTTTGTCCTGGATATCAGGGACCGTTTGCGGGGTGGTTCTCCCTCTGCAGAGGGTGGGGTGCTGGTGTGGTGGTCCTGTGGAGGTGCCTTCTGTCCACTAGTGCCGGCGGAGGTGGTGGGCAGTTCATCGTCCATGCTAGTGTCACGGGCCCCTTGTTGTGCCACAGTGTCCCTCCTGGTGTTGAGTACTTCCTTCAGCACTCCTACGATGGTGCCCAGGGTGGAATTGATGGCTCTGAGTTCCTCCCTGAGGCCCAAATACTGTTCCTCCTGGAGGCGCTGGGTATCCTGAACCTTGGTCAGTACCGTTGCCATCGTCTCCTGGGAGTGGTGGTAGGCTCCCATGATGGAGGAGAGGGCCTCGTGGAGAGTGGGTTCCCTTGGCCTGTTCTTCCCCTGTTGCACAGCATCCCTCCCAGTTCCCCTGTGTTCATGGGCCTCCGTCCCCTAGACCGTGTGCCCACTACCACTGCTCCCAGGTCCCTGTTGTTGTTGGGGTGGTGGGTTAGCCTGGGTTCCCTGTAGTGGTGGACACACTGCTGCTTGACGTGTCCTGGGGACAGAGGTATGGGCCCGCTGGGTGGGCGCTGTGCTGGTGTTTCCAGAGTGGGGAAGGTCTGTAGTGGCCTGTGACTGTGTGAGGGGAACCGACTGTCCAGAGGTCCCCGATGGGCCGGGCTGGTCATCTAGATCCAGTTGACAGAGCTGCTGTCATCACTGTGGGCCTCTTCTGTTGGTGGTGTGGACATGTGTGGACCCTCCTGTCCGGTGACGTTGGGTAGGGGTCCTGCAGGGTTATGAAAGGATGTTTATTACATCTGTGTGTGGCATGGTGTGCAATAGATGGGTGTCCGTGTACCCCAGTGCTTGCATTCCTGTGTGGGAACTTGTGTGATGGTGGTTTAGGGGGGTGTATGGGTATGTGCAGTGGGCATGCTTTGGTGATGGGTGTCCATGCTTTGTTGTTGCATGCAGAGCTTGGTTTTGGGATGGGTGGGTTGTGATAGTGGGACATTTGTGAGGAGTAGGAGTGATGGGGTGAGGGTGAGGGTGGGGGTATGTGATGGCAAGCAGGTAGGGTGGGGGATGTAATAGTAAAGCTTTGACTTACCATTATCCATTCCTCCAGCTACTCCTGCGAAGCCCCCAGGATGCAGAATCGCCAAGACCTGCTCCTCCCATGTTGTTAGTTGTGAGGGAGGAGGTGTCCGCTGAACCGCAAGGTGGTGTCTTGAGACTACGGAACGCACCTTCCCCCTTAGGTCGTTCCACCTCTTCCTGATACCATCCCTATTTCTTGGGTGCTGTCCCACTGCGTTGACCCTGTCCACTATTCTTCGCCATAGCTCCATCTTCCTAGCAATGGAGGTGTGCTTCACCTGTGATCCGAATAGCTGTGGCTCTACCCGGATGATTTCCTCCACCATGACCCTGAGCTCCTCGTCAGAGAACCTGGGGTGTCTTTGCAGTGCCATGGGGTGGTGTGGGTGATGTGTGGGGTGGTGTGTGTAGTGATAAGTGGGGTACTATTTAGTGGTGTTTTGTGTGAAGTGCGTGGCAGTAATGTGGGTGATGGTATTGTGTGCCTGTGGATGCTTGGTAGTTGTTTGTAGTGTCTCTCTATGGCCTTCTCTCTGTACTTGTGGTCATAGGGGTTTGTGGGTGATGTGGGTGTGCGTTTTATATTGTATTGGGTGTGTGGGAGTGGTGTGTGTATGTGTATCAGGTGTGTGTATTTTGAATTGTCCAATGTGGCTGTGTTTTGTAAACGTGTGTGTATTTTGAGCGCGGCGGTGTGTACCGCCAATGGAATACCGCGGTTGAAAGACCGCCCGTGGATTCATGTGTCGTGATAGTGTGGGCGTATTTCTGTTGGCGTGCCGGTGGAGGTTTTGTTTTCGCCAGTTTATCACTGACCTTTGGTGTGGCGGACTAGTGTGGGTGCCTGAATTTTGGCGGATTCCGTGATGTGGGTCATAATAGCTGTGGTAGAATTCCGTGGCCGCGGCGGTGTGTTGGCGGTCTTCTGCACGGCGGTAAGCGACATTCACCGCCAATGTTGTAATGAGGGCCTATATGTCCTGCGTTAACCATACACTGCACCCTGCCCTTGGGGCTACCTAGGGCCTACTGTAGGGGTGCCTTACATGTAAGAAAAGGGAAGATTTAGGCCTGGCATGTAGGTACACTTGCCAAGTCGAATTTACAGGTAAAACTGCACACACAGACACTGCAGTGGTAGGTCTGAGACATGATTACAGAGCTACTCATGTGGGTGGCACAACCAGTGCTGCAGGCCCACCAGTAGCATTTGATTTACAGGCCCTGGCACCTCTAGTGCACTTTACTAGGGACTTACTAGTAAATCAAATATGCCAATCATGAATAATCCAATTACATACAATTTACACAGAGAGAATATGCACTTTAGCACTGGTTAGCAGTGGTAAAGTGCTCAGAGTTCAAAAGCCAACAGCAACATGTCAGACAAAATAGGAGGCAGGAGGCAAAGTGATTGGGGATGACCCTGCATAAACTCAAAAGTCTAACATATACGGTAATAATACAGTTTCAGAAAGAAACATGAGGCTCCTGCCCAAATTTGTATTATAAGTGTCTGCTGTATTACCACAAGGGGTAATCCCACATGCAGTAAAGCTGAAGTGATTTCTGGGAACAAATTCTCCACATTAAACATCTATGACATTGTTCAAGAAATCTGAGCTCCGATTTCTGCACTGTAAGAAAGGACATCTTTTTTGTGATTTGCCACATATTCATGTCTGGTTTTGCTGGCTTTATGATTCTATTTGCTAGCCCACTGCTAACACATGGCACAGCCCATGTGGCTTCCCCCAAACATTTACTGTTCATTAGTTTCACCCAATTTACTTATTTAACCTTCCATTAAGAATGGTGTAAGCTAGCATAGAAATGGCACCAATGGTGTGGAAGTTCTCATTTGTGTGCTGCAGTGTGTGTTTATATTATCCACACATTTTATGAAAATACATGGGTTCAGGGATCACTCTTTTGCTCTAACTTATATGCAATTTAAAACCACTGCAGCAATACAAGACAAGGATAATTGGCTGTACCATGTGGAATAAAACTATTTTATATATGTTAACTAAGACACCTGCCAAATGTATTTCGCAGGTCAAGAGGGCTGGGTACTTATTATATAAAAGTGTGGTCTACTACATTTTGGGATTAGCATGCCCTCATTGAGAACTATCATGCAAAAACTGTTTTTGATGTGTCTCCACAGCTACATTCCAAAAATTGGCTTTGTTATAAATAAAACAAATATTTCATATCTCCACAAAAGAAAAGCTATAGTCATGATTAAAGGTTATGTTTTGCTTAGTATCAACATTTAATTCAGTGGTGCAAGTTGAATTTTGATAACATTATTGGAAGAGTACATTTATGAAAGTGAATTTTGCACTGCCTGAGAATTAACTGGTTTAGAATCATTTTGAATCTCATACATGCTACAGACAACACCTCATCTTAACTGGATTGTGGCTAGGAGAAAGGAGCAAAGGATTGCCCAGGCAGAGTCAGGTGAGGATCATGTTGGTTGAAGGACTCTGGAAAGGTTTGCAGTAAACTAAGAGAAAGAAGTCCTGAAAAAGGGGGTGAGTACAAGAATAGCAAGGACAAGGCATGGGGACTTCCTTAATGACTGACTACTGCACAGCATGAGACCACTACATCACCCCCACCTTCTTAGAATGCTCCTAGACCTGGGAATAAAACATCTTGCAATCAGAAGACACTGGCTGAGAACTGGAAGAAAGAAGACTAGAGAACTCAGGACTCCTGGTGGAACCTCTCTCTATGGGTGAAGTGAACTGCCTTGTGCTACCATCTACAAAAGCAGAAAGATTCTTCATTTCAATAAAAACCATCTGTCATCTGAAAAATTGATCCTACAGGAGCCCTGGCTGGGAAGAAACCCTGCACATAGATGCCTTCCCTGTGTGACCACCGAGCTGCAGAAGTGTCACAACTAGGCCATTTTGTAGCATCTGGAAAAAGTGGGACAATTGCCACCTCCAAAGGACTAGGTCAAGGTGCTGATGCTTTTCCAGGTAGAGTGTACGCACAGGGAGCAGGAAAATCTGGATTCCAATATTGCCTATTTTGGAGTTTATTTTTGAACTGAAAAAAGGTGCTGAGGGGCTGGTAGCAAACATTTTAACTGATAGGGAAGGCCATCAAGACCCTCAGTCTTCATTGAAAAACCATCTCCAGCTGAATTTGGAAGTTCAAAATGTATACTGTTGCTGAAATTCCTGATAATAATGCCTTCCATCAAACGTGATTCATTTTTTTCAAATTGCAATTCTAACCTACCACAATCATTATTCAGACCCTGTATGATCTTTCAAAAACTGCTAAATTACTTATGTTTTGATAATGATCCAACATGCCTCTGCTTCAGGGTTTGAATTCCTATTTAGACTATTAAGTGATTGAGTAGCCCATGATCACAGCCATTGACACAAGAAATTACTACTAATATTTTGAGGATTTTTGTTTGCCAGAAAATGGCCACTTTCCACTCACAAAAGCAGGATCACTATGATGAGTATGAAAAACGCATATTTGTAAGCTATACTCCAAACATTGCACCATTTGTTTCAGTTTTTGATGATCAACAATTTAACTAACTAAAATAAATGCATATAACACACCATTAGTGAGTTTTTAATATTGTTTCCATGCTGAGAATTATTAGACATTACATCAGTGATAGAACTCTATATCGGTTGCAAGGCAATAGCCAAATATAATCGAAAAGGAGCAAATATATCTTCTTATGTTTACTGGATCTGAATTGTCATGTTTGAAATACAGGATAGCCCTATTTCCTATATGTATTTATTGCTATACCACTAACAGACAAATGCTAGATTTATTTACATAATGCATTATATTTGCTTTCTATTGTTTCACTTTAAACAGTTCTGGGGACTTTCTATCCTTTCCAGTGGTTCTGCCCCTTACATTGATGTTTGTATGTGGAGACAGCCAGTAGAGGCAATTGCTCAGGGGGATCAAGCATGTAATCGGTACAAAAAAGCTTAATTGGTTTTCTGGTCCACATGCACCAAAAACATAGGCTGCAAATGATGCCTCATCCATTTCTGAATTAAATACTGTCTCTGCCCACTTATTCTGATATGAAAAGAAAAATTTGTCCTTCTCTCACTTCATTATGGGTACGGTCCTAATACCAGTTTAGACAGAAACATGAGGTTCCTGCCCACATTTCTATTACAAGTGTCTGCCGTATTACCACTTGGGGTAATCCCACATGGAGTAAAGCTGAATTGATTTCTGGGAACAAATTCTCCATATTAAACATCTATGACATTGTTCAAGAAATTTGAGCAGACTTTCACATCCAGAAATCAGTGCAACAGCTCCAATTTCCGCATTGCAAGAAAGGACCTCTTTTTTGTGATTTACCACATATGCATGTCTACTTTTGCTGGCTTTAGGATTATATCTGCTAGCCCAGTTGCCCCAAACATTTACTGTTCATTAGTTTCACCCGATTTACTTATTTAACCTTCCATTAAGAATGGTGTAAGCTAGAGCAGAAATTGCACCAATGGTGTGGAAGTTAGCTCTCACTTGTGTGCTGCAGTTTGTTTTTATATCACCCACACATATTATGAAAATACATGGGTTAAGAGAACACTATTTTGCTCTGGCTTGTGGGCAATTTAGAAACACTGCAGAGATACAAGGCAAGGACAAATGGCTGTACCATGTAGAAAAAAACAATTTTATATATTTTAACTAAGACACCTGCCAAATATACTTTGCAGGTCAAGAGGGCTGGGTACATAATATATAAAATTGTGGCTTACTATATTATGGGATTAGCATGCCCTCTTTGAGAACAAGCATACAAAAACTGTTTTTCTTGTGTATGTTCAACTGCGTTCCAAAAATTGGCTTTGTTATAAATAAAATGATTATTTCACATCTCCACAAAAGAAAAGCTAAAGTAATGATTAAAATGTATGTTTTGCTTAGTATCAACATCTAATTCAGTGGTGCGAGTTGATATTTCATAAAATTATTGGTACATTGACGAAAGTGAATTTTGCACTGCTTTGGAAAAAACTGTCTTGGAATCATTTTGAATCTCATACATGGTACAGACAACACCTCATTTCAACAGGAGAGTGGCTAGTAAAAAGGAGCTAAAGATCACACAGGCAGAGGCAGGTGAGAATCATTTTGGTTAAAGGACCCTGGAAAGGTTTGCTCTAAACTAAGAGAACAAGTGCTGAAAAAGGAAGACAAGAATAGTAAGGGCTGGGTTCGGGGAATTTCCTAATGACTAACAATTGCACAGCATGAGACTGGCACATCACCCCCACCTTCTGAGAATGCTCTTAGACCTGGGAATAAAACATCTTGCAATAGGAAGACACTGTGTGAAAGTTGGAAGAAATGAGACTGGAGAACTCGGGACTCCAGGTTGAACTTCTCTCTAAGGGTCAATTGAATGAGCTTCTGTTACCTTCTACAAAAGCAGAAGGATTCTTCATTCCAAGAACAACTAGCGGACAACTGTACTCTGGATCCCATAGGAGCCCTGGCTGGGAAGAGACCTGGTCCCTGGATGCCTTCCCTGAATGACCATGGAGCGGCAGAAGTGTCAAAACTAGGTCATTTTGTAGCACCTGTAAAAAGTGGGACAATGTCCACCCCCAGAGGACTTGGTCGAGGTGCTGATGCTTTTCCAGGTACGGTCTAAGCACAGGGAGCAGGAAAAAACCTGGATGCCGATATTGCCTGATTCAGAGCTTATTTTTTAACTGAAAAAAGGTTTGGGGGCTGGTAGTAAACATTTCCAGCCTTATAGATCCCAACCCAGTTCAGCTTCCTATCATGTCCAATTAATGTATTTTGAGGCCCGAAAAGTGATTATGTCAACAGGGAAACTTTTGACCTGAGCAATGTGGCAAACCTATCTGAGTAGTGAAGTGACCTTAGCAGCTTCTGAATCCACCTTCATCTTGCTCAAACTTTTTTGCTGCTAAAACCAATGGCTTCAGTTGGATTTTGACGATGGCTTAACCAATGTTGAGATACCCAGACCAGCTTAATTTTCTGATTATGCCCCGCTGGAGGACTGGAGCCCGAGAAGAATGATGAAGCCATTTGAGAAAAATGTTAACCTGTGAGACCTACCTGGCTTACCTTACCCCTGCTTAATCATAGGCACCCTAAAAGTGTGCCAATGCCCTCTTCAAATTGTGATTGAACATTTACATTAGCTCCTTATGTTTTCTTGGATTTTTTGACTCAGAGCTTTAAACATTCATATCGCTATTCCCCTTCCCAGAATATAGTGGCTTTATGATTTTTTCTCATTTATTTTTTTCTTCATTTTCTAAATTGGCCTAAGGATAGTATTGTATTTTTACATGGCATTAGAACTTTTGGTCTTGCTTGAAAGGTACATATATTTCCCTAGGGGGCTGCCTGTGGCTTTTGGCACAGGTACCTGTGGTTTGGGAAAGTTTGTCTTAGAACTGTGTTGTGACCTCCCTAAGATGTGCTCCTTTAGTAGGTGGAGGTAGCCCTTCCTAAAGTATCAACTCACTTTCATACTTGCACAATGTGCCTTAGAGGCCTCCAGTGAGCTATTTTGTAGATCCATTTAAATACTGCAACCCAATTTCATAGACACCCCAGACATACTATTGCATACAGTAGAACTATAATAACTCATAAGGAGGAACTGAATGTTCCTTTAATTCTTTTGGTAGCCAGTTTGTACTAGTTTTTACATGTGTGTATCTAATTTGGTTTCTTTATTCAGTTAGCCTACCTTTTTCTGGTACAGTGTAAGGAAGAAACTCCTGATTTCATATTCAAAGTTTTAAACTTTCTATTTCTATTTGCATCATTTCCCTGCTCCTGTATTATGTCCTTGATGTGTCATCGTTGTTGTTGTTGATTTCTGTGACATTTCATATTTCCTATTGCTTAGAGTTTGTCACAAATATTGCATTTGTTTGTCAGCATATTTTGAAACGTGTGTGTCCTGTCTATGAGCATGTTTAGAGCTATTATTAATGAAAGCTCATTGATTTAACATAATCATTAAATACATTATAGTTTGGTATTTTCCGAAGGCAGACATATAAAAAGGCGAACACATTTCTCCATTTATGGGAGGATTACAGAATTTATGTGAGTTAGATGTTATAAGCGCATTGATGAAGTGTAAGGAAACCACAAAAATGTTTATACTAGTGAACATCCATATGCTTAATATATAAAAGATAATGTATTCTTTACTGTCCTATGACATGAGTAAAGAATGCAATTATTAATTGCAGCAAAAATTATACTGATTTAAAGAATGTAAGGTGCTCACAAGTTAGCACACAGATTAGAACATTTGGCAAAATATCTGACAAAATCACAAATTCCAGATTGTGCTAACCAAACCTATAACATTATAAGCAGCAGAGAAGATAATGATCGGAGTACTCAGTGTTGCACTGAAACAAAGTCTGCAAAAATATTAGGGTCCAACTGATAGGAGACCCTGCAGACAATATAGAGTGATTTGAAAATTACACATTTAGGTATGAGAAGCTAGTGGAAGGAGGGCAAACAGGGATAAATAAGGTTTGAATGTGGAAGTCAAAGGTGAGAGAATGGACCTCAAGTTGGGTGTTCAAGACTTGGGAGGAAGAGCAAGATAGAAAGAAATACAGTATTCGTATAAAGAAAAAATGACTTTGGACTACTCTATAAAAGGGTTAGTGTGGCAGGAAATGGGTGATCTTATGAAGAAGATGGGTACTGAAAAAGCAGGAAGGGCCAATGTTTCCTGGAAAGAGAGAGAGAATGAGAGTAAGAGATTGCATAAAACAGAACTCCATATTCGAAACAAACTAGAGAGAATGTTGTTTGCCTACCACCAACACATCAGTTTTGTCAGTGTTTATTTTTTGTCAGTATTTTCTTTAAGTGAACTGTGGCTCATCCAGATCACTATGTGCAAGAAAATGATTTATTACTTGAGAAGGATGTGAGTCAGCCTCATAATAAGGCCCAGAAATCCAGTAAAGTCAAACACAGTTTTGATAATTTAAACATGTGCTCTGCTTTATGCCGCTGGAGATTTTCAACTTCCATTTCTGAGACTGAGGTGCTCATTCCAAGTTTGGCGGTCATTACCGAAGACTGCCTTGCGAACAGCAGCCGATACACCGCCAGCGATGGCAAAGTGAAGCCCGCCGCATTACAAGTGATCCACACAACTATGGCCACAAAATACACTGAAAAAACAACACCGTCGGCCTAAACGACGGTATGAAGGAGGTGGCTGCACCACCGCCACACTAAGAAAATGCCGCCTGCCGAATTCCGAATCACAAATCAGCATCGCGGACACCAACACAGTGGTAATCCATTGGCAGTCCAAACTGCTGCGGGGAAAAAAGGTAGCCACCACCGCAGGAACACTGCACCAAATAGGATAACACCAATAGCAACACCTGAAACACATACAACACCTGTCCACAGAACTACAAAACACCCCCCCACACATACCCAGAACCCTTTGCAAATAGAAACCCTGACAGAGTGAGAGAAGAGCACACTGAAAGGAGGCACTGCACCTAAATACCACAGACACCATCATACTAAGCACGCATCACACAACACACCACTGCACACAAACACCACAGAGCACACACAGATACCATTACACATATTCACAACTACAAACAGCACACAGAGAATCATCCCTGCACACCACACCCCCCCACGTGCAACACAACCACCAGGGCACCACAAAAAAAAACAGATTCACAGAAGAGAAGCTCAGGGTAATGGTCAAAGAAATTGTCAAAGTGGAGCCGTGACTGTTTGGAGCACTAGTCCAGCAGACATCCATAGCCCGGAAGAACGACTTATGGTAAAGGATAGTCAACAGGGTGAATGCAGTGGGGAACCAACCACACACAAGTGAGGACATTAGGAAGAGGTGGAATGACCTTAGGGGGAAGGTACAGGCCATGGCTTCCAGGTACCAAGTGGCTGTCATGAGGACTGTTGGAGGACCCCCACCACCTCCCCCAGAAATGGCACAGTGGGAGGAGATGGTCCTGGCCATACTACATCTGGAAGGGCTGATGGGAACTGCTACTGGACTGGACACATGTAAGTCCACTGTACTCACTGGCCACCATGTCTCTGTGCACAGCATGTACCCCCTCCACCTTCCCACCCCCTCAAACCACCGGAACGTGCACAAACCCACTATGGGCCCTATACCCACCCTTGCATGCTATATCTCCCCACTGATGCCATTCCCTCAAAGCCCAACCTAGTGCATGTATGCCTCACACAGCAGAAAAAAACACAACTACCACAATGCAACACTCCCTACCCTTGCCTGACTGCTACCTCCATATCACATCTCTGCAATTGCATGTTAAACCATGTCACTCACCTCCATCAATATGTGGTAGGAATGCACATCAGAACATGGCAATGACAGTAGCAAGCCAAATGTAAACTGCACTCCAAATTAGGGCCATTGCAACCTTCCAGTGATGGGAACACAAGCAGTAGACTGGAAACTGCCAATGCCATTACTGCCCTGCAAATACAGTGAATGAGGGAATACAACCATGTGTGTCACTGCTAGAATACCATCATCTGACACAATACCTCTCATCTCACAGGTCTCTCAAGTACTGACACACAGCAGAGGAGCCCAGTGACAGGAAGCTCAGGCCTGGATGCAGCACCAATAGGGGAGGATTCACCTGCAAGTCTGGATTTGGACAATGAACCTGGCCCATCAGGCATAAGTGTTCAGTCCCCCACCACCAGCCTCACCCTGCCAACAACTCAAACCACCTTGCCTGTGGCAGCCAGTGCACAGCAAAGCCCACCTTCCCATACCTGTGTACCAAGGTCACATCAATCATCAGTGTGCCCCACAGGACAGGGGCAGGAGTCAATGGTGCAAACCCAAGACAATGACGGTCCTGGTGTCAGTCAGAGGGGGCACACTGCACCAGGGGCAGGAAGTGATCCCTCTTTTGAAATGTCACCCTTGTGTGCCACTGTTACACCCTGTTGGCTGTCTAATACCAAGGTCACATCAGGCAAACGGACACAGGACCTATGAACCTAACAGCTGGACCACCCACTCTGTTCATCACCTAGAGCACTACCCCACTCCTCTGGACTGTGAAATTCAACACTTAATAAATAACTATTATCACAAGTCAAGGAGAACAACAAAATAATACATATGTCTACACAACCAAAATGTCCAAGTTAATAAGGTAGTGCGATACTCTAGCAGGTGTGTAGGTACATCCATACTGTTTTAACATCCACTGTCAACTATGCCAACAGGCAAATCAGCAAGCAGACTGCAAACAGATATGTTACCTGAAGAGGGATAAATAAATGGAATGAGGTCCAAGGTTGTAAGGAATGTAATCCATAGCCATACATCATTAGCAATTGAACACAAACACAGGATGAGTGGCCCAGCAGCTATGTTACACCATATGTAAGGGTCTGCATTGGCATTCACACATGTGTGGGACAGGAAAGATGAAACATAGGTAACATCCTCAATTGCACAACTCCCTGAGTAGTCAGGAACAGGTACTTGACACACAGAGGTTGACAATGCATGACATGCCTACACAGCAGAACAAGACTGTTAAGTCCCCCTAACATATCCCCAAACAGGCAGCCTGAAGACCCTAAACCTTTAGTACAACTAGAAGACTGTACCACAATGGCATCAGCATTCCACAAATGAACTTAGCAGCTGTGCATTTCCACTACCTCTCATGGTGAGTCACCCACCCTTCAAGGTCGTTAACCAATATGTAAGACTACAGTCAGTCAGTCAGTCAGTCACAAAACTTTATTCGGCAAATGCCATAAAAGTACAGACAAAAACACAAATACCACACAATAATTACGTTACAGTAAATAGATAGAAGAATAAAATAGTACCATATCTAAAACATTACGTAAACATCCGGTCTAAAATCTCATAAAAGAAACAAATAAAACTCATAACATAAGAAAAATCACAATAACAGAATACAAAGATTAACTTACAATATTAAACTATACATACATATACATTTAAAATGAAGTGAGCCTTTTCCTAATGCTTAAAGAAGCTGTAACAAAATCTAATACAAAATGACAAATTTGTCTATCTGGCAATCTCTGAAAATATATTAAAGCTTCCTTGTAATGGATGGGTCTAACAGAACGTAAAGTGGGTAAAATGCAAACCCCTCTAGGAGCAGCATAAAAAGGGCAAAAGAGAAAAAAGTGCAAAGTACTCTGGGTTGATCTAGAATCACAGGGACAAAGAGGTAAATCCCTTTTCCAAAAACATGGTTCAGGAAACGCTACTTTAAAATGAATTAAATTAAGTCTAAAAAGTGTTAAAAAAGAAAGTATCTTAAAACTGGAAAACCAGGTCAGATAAGGTTCAAGGCATGGGGCTGTCACAACCTGAGAATAGGAATCAAAGGATTTTAATTTCAGAGAACTGTAAAATCTCAGGTCTGATATGTACTCGGAGTAAGTAGCCTTCAGAACGGACCTAGAATTTATAGTTAATAGGTGAGGTTCATCAAACATATATCTAAGACCTAAATTCTCAAAAGAGTTTCGTAGAAACATAAGCCAGGGGATCCTATTTGAATTTTCCAATTGTAAGCATTCGGAAATACAATCTTGGACCAATTTTGCCATTGGGTTTAGCCAACATCTAATCCAAAGCAATAATGGCGCCAAAAAAACCCTATCCTCCAAAAAACACTGACCAAGTTCTTCGTGGCAGATGATATTTGCAGTACATTTTGGAACCAACAGTAATCTTCGCAAAAATTTATTTTCGACCCTCTGGAGAGATGGTACCTTTACACAGCCCCAGACGCCTGCTCCGTAGAGCACAGCTGCGGTACACTTAGAATTATACAGAGTTTTCATATGTGCGGGGGTCTATGGCCTAGTTTATTAGAGAAGCGAAAGATCGCTTCGGTGTTCCTTATCAGCTGTTGGAGCTTAAAATTAATATGAGTCTTCCAGGACAGAGAGGAACTCAAATGCATGCCTAGGTAACAAAAATCTTTGACCTTAATAAGAGAATGCCCTCCCATAGTAAATTGTTTGGATTTTGTGTTACGTGGGCCACAGGTCATGACAAAAGTCTTGGGGTAATTGACCTTCAAATCGAGGCTCGACATAAACTCATAAAATATGTCCAATAAGCCCTGTAAGCCATTTGCAGTACGAGCAATTAAAACTGCATCATCCGCATATAATAAAACTGGAAGTAATCTTTGGCCCATCTTCGGTACATCCTTTGCTTGTTTAACCAAAAAATCATAGAGCCCATTTATATAAATCAAGAAAAGAAAAGGGGCTAAAATACATCCTTGCCTTACGCCCCTGGTTGACGGAATAGGAGGGGTTCTCTGCCCAAATGAGCCGACCTGAACAGAAACCGTTAGGTCTGTATGTAGACGTTTAATAAGCTCCAATAGAGCCGGGTCACACCCTAGAACTTCTAGGATTTGCCATAACTTGGATCTGTTAACCAAATCAAAGGCACTGGTTAGATCGATAAAAGCCATGTGGATGGACTCTTTCTTAACAGACACATATTTATTAAGTATCAATTGTAAGTTTAAAACTTGCTCAACTGTGCCCACACCGGGTCTAAAACCAAATTGGATGGGAGATAAAATCTGGGCATCTGTTACCCAATCTTCTAAACGGGACAAGATCACACTACCTAAAATCTTTGCCGTTGAATCAATAAGGGAGATTGGTCTGTAACAAGAGGGGTCTTGTCTATTACCTTTTTTAAAGATGGGAACAATAATAGCCGATTTCCATGAAGAGGGCACATTACTAGTTACCACGTTGTTCAACACATTTGTAACCAAAGGGCCCCAGAGCTCAATTTCTGATTTAAAAAGGTCGACAGGAACCCCATCGGGTCCAGGGGCCTCTCCCTGCCTTGATCTATCAATGGCACTACAGTCCTCACACATACCTTGATGCATGCAAATACTGACTACAGATTGGCTTCAGCAGTACATCTCTCATGCGAAGATGATATGTAATGCAGACATACCTGTACATCAAGGAAAGTAGTGATGAATCATGTCAGTCCGGTTGTCATGTGCCTCATCCTCGTCAGCCTCCCCCTCAGCATCAGAGTCACAGGCCACAAACACTGCTCCAGCAGTAACGTCCCCCTCCTCCAAAAGTGGGATGAGCCTTCTGAGGGCCAGATTATGCAGCATGCAGCATGCAACAATGATCTTGCAGACTTTCCCTGGATTGTACTGTAGAGCACCACCAGACACATGAAGACAACAAAATCTGGATTTCAAGACACCGAAAGTTAGTTCAATCACATGCCTCATCCGTCCATGTGCATCATTGTACCTGTTCTTCCCTAATGTAGTTGGAAATGGCACACAGCCAGCACTGCGATGAAAATTTCACTGCACGCCAAACTGGAATGACACAGCTCGACCTCTCATAGAAGAGGTCGACGCAGCGCCAGCCTAGCGACCGTAAATTCGACCCACAGCCGAACCGCAACGATGCACAGCCGAACCGGAAAGACACAGCCCGACTTCCAGAGAGGAATCGATGCAGCACCTGCCATGCAGTAGAAAGCTTGACGCAACACCCACCGAATCAACCCAGCTCCTGTGACTTTGTCCTGCCAGCGTAGGAAATCCACACCTTGTCCCCGGGGCGACCGGAAAACCCTGCAACCCGAAGAGGATCTATGACAGAGCACTGGGAATCCATGCACAGCCGTCCCTGTGTGAAAACTAAACGACGCTTCACTGTGTGCGTCCCGAGAAATCAAGGCACACCCCTTTCTTTCCACGCATCTCCTCCTCTGTGGTTCTTTGCAGAGATTTTGCACGCGAACCAGGTACTTTGTGCTTGAAAGAGGCTTTTAAAAGACTTAAAACACTTAAAATCACTTTTACAGTGATATCTCAACAAATACTTATTGCATTTTAATCATTTTGACCTACATCTTATAAGATAAATATTATCGGGCATATTTATACTCCGTCTGCACCGAATGTGCGCCAAAAATTTTGACGCACATTCAGCGCAAACGTTGCCCAGTATTTAAACTTTGACGCCCGAGCCCGCACATGCCAAAATTCCGCTGTGTGCGTCATTTTTTTGATGCGGCAACCCGCCTTGCGTTAATGATATGCAAGGTAGATGTTTCTGTCCAAAAAATGACTTGAACAGCCGTGTGTCGTATTTATGCTTTCGGGCAAAAATGACGCATGGGCGGGAAGTGGAGCCGGAAAATGACGCACAGCCTGATTTGCGTAAAAAATTAACGCCTGAGTCAGGGCAGGCGTTAAAATGGGGCAAACACACCTGTATTTAATCAGAACACACAGAACAAACAGCAGAGCAGCAGAGCAGCAACAGGGAGCCATGGAGGTGATTCTAATCCATCGTACACGCAGACGCAGAGCCCAGCAGCAACAACAGCAGCTACAACAACACCAGCAGGGACCCCAAAGGCAGCGCAGAAGGCAGGAGAGGATATTCTGCCCCAGAACCACCCTTCAGGGCCTCAGGGAACACAACATCATCCAGAGGTACCGGTTGAACTGGCAGGCCATTCAGCAGCTGCTGCGCAACATTGAACCGCAGTTGGCCCCCACTTTGCTGACACCTCGCACCATCCCAACAGAAACCAAGCTGCTTGCCGTACTTCATATGCTGGCAAGTGGCTCTTTTTAAACAACTGGTGCCCTGGTTGCTGGAATATCACAACCATCATTCTCTGCCTTTTTGCCCAAAGCACTGGATGCCATCATTCGACTGACACCCGCCACATCTGCTTCCCTAACACACTGCAGAAGCAGCAGGAAACAAAACAGGGGTTCTTCCTCATCAGTGGCTTCCCACACGTCCTTGGTGCAATCGACTGCACACATGTACGCCTTGTGCCACCTGCTGCAACTGAACACCTTTACTGCAACAGGAAGCAGACACATTCCATCAACGTGCAGGCCATAGTCGATCACCAGGGATTGATCACCAACATCGTGGCTAAATATCCTGGGAGTGTACATGACTCATTCATCTTCCGTCACTGCACCATCAATGAACACTTCCAGGATGGACGGTATGGCAATGGACAACTTGTTGGTAAGTACAAAAACCTACTTATATACACACTGCACAGCAACCCTCTCGGACACACAACACATACACCACAACAGCAACATGTGAACAGGAACACACTGAGGTCGTGACATCCCTAGCCATGTGTCTCAGGTCACCATTGAACCTCTCACACATCGGAAATTACTGTACAGCCTAATGTTAAGACGTCAAAGATCACAACGTGTGGAGTGGGTTGCCCAAATGTCACCTTGCAAAATGTAAGTGTCCCATTGACCTTTACATTAATCCATTGCATAAGTCTAAAGGTATGGGATGTCCAGGGTACATTGATATGAACGTGTTAACAACACTGTCAATTGTAACCTGTGTATCACAAGTCACAATGCTAGGGAGGGCATACTGTACTGCAAATCCCAAAACATACTGCTGACAACCGGTTAGCAGACAAACACTTGTTCAGCCAAGGAAACAACACAATGCAGATGGTACATCCTACAAGCCTAGGATGCTACATTATAACCCAAAAGAGTCACAGACAACACAAGACAACTACTGCCATGAAAGGTAATTTCAATAGGGCCAGCTACATCAATATGATCCCATTCATTTTCTCTTGCAACTGATCAGGGGTATGGCATCCAGCCATGGATTATGACACCTTTTGGCAACCCAAGTACTGCTGCAGAGCGTACCTACAACGACGCACATAGGAGGACACACAGCATTGTCGAGAGGACCTTCGGCATCCTCAAGTCAAGGTTCCGGTGCCTCGACATCACTGGTGGTAGCCTCCTATATTCCTCGGAGATGGTCTGTAAGATCATCCTAACATGTGCTATTCTGCACAACATTTGCATCAAAAGGAAGATTCCCCTCCTGGAACCAGAGCCACACATGCCTGAAGAGGAGGAAGAGGAGGATGCTGGCCTGCAACATGAGGGGGAACTACAGAACATGGCCGCTGGTATACGCAGGCGGCAACAGATCGTGAACAATTTCTTTTGAATATAATCACCTTCATCACTTTAGTTAACTAATTTCAATAAACACCTATTATAATCACCTTATCATGGTCTTGCTATTCATTAAGCACACCTTCATCCCTACTTATCAGAATAAGAGTGTTGCCTCATGGAGCATTGCTGAGATACTGATTAGGACACTGAACATCCCAGAGCTAATGTAATGCTTAACATACAATGGTCACATACACACACACTGTTAATGACATATATCATGTATATTTCTCCTTTGAAGGCCAGTAGCAGAGGACCACAACTATTTCACACATACATGTTGAAATCAAGGTCCAACACAGCATATGGCACACAACTAAGACACCATCCCTCAATAAGTGGAAAACAAGCCTCATACATGAGGCAGTCAATGTGATTTTGCATCAGTAACAGGAATGTCTGACCAGACCCTTGACAGCAGTAAGTCCAACTGCATCCAATATTTGCAAGGACTATCTGTGACCAGAGTTCCATAGAAGCAGAACATAGACAGCGCAAGTGCCACACATATGAGCAGCATTGCACACATGACATTCCATGTACATGTCACCCCATTTCCTAACTCCTGACACACCCATGCAGTGTGCTACACCCTTTCCTATGGTATGCCATTGTCATAGAACATCTGACTGCATGGACGTCAGGTTAATTTATACACTGGCTTCTAGTTTCAAAGCCCTTTTAGCACCTGTAGATTGCTTCCCGTGTGAAAATGTCTGTTGGCCCTTAGAATGCAAGTCTCACCTACAGGACTGGTGAGAAACAGACGCAGGCCACACCTGTGATCACCTCCATGCACACCACCCATTTAAAAAAGTACTGCCCCTGCTAATGCCTGGAACAGCATAGGAGTTGCCATTTAGTCAATTACACCACTAAGCATTGATACTAATTAAGCTGTGTAACACAGCCCTTGGGTTCGTTTGTCACCTTCAAAAACACAGGACATACACAGTTTTACATGTCAACTCTCTAGTTTGTCCTCCAAACAGTCTGAGTCAGACCACTGATAATGTAACTTGTCAAATTGCTGGATCCTGAATCACCCTGCATTCTATCAGCCTGACTGGCATCTGTCTGTGTGTATACTAAAGTATCCCTGTGTCTACATATGTACCACACTTGCGTTAGCAAACCTCTCATTCATCAGGGGGTATTGGGCTTGGGCTTCTTCAATGCATACACAAATACATTGGATAGCATCATCTGCCTTTTAACTGTACCATTTGAGTTAAATCCTCTGGGAAAAGCAAAATTCATGGCCCATCCCTTGTCTGGGTCGCATTAATGCATGAATGACAAAGTTTGACAGTGTCCCAGGGCCGTAGGCAGGGATTGGGTACTGGGCTTTCAGCACAACCAGCAACCTCTGATAATGTCCATGAAAAATACACACATGTCAGGACCATGACAGTTCACACACAGAATCACAGTGCTCACAACATAGTGATGGGCCGTGTGTGGTGAATAGCTGCAAGAATAATCAGCACAGGGGCTATGATGTTCCCAGATGCAGTGGGAATTGCAGAGGCTAACCTACAAATGTTGTAATGACACCTGCCGGAACATGACACCTGAGACATTATCTCACTCAGCACACCAAGGTTGCCCTGTTGACTGCCTCATTACACGTCTTTAGTGACAGGGTGGCACCATCCCCATGTAGGTTCACATGTCCACATCCACTTTACTCACATTGATCAACCAAGGATACTCTGTAGATACAGGAATAGCTGCCACTGACTCATGATGAGTCCTGGGCCGAACTGTGACAAATTACACCCCCAAAAAATATACAGGATCAACATTGGACCACACACATGAACAAGACACCTATGTGCAATTGATCACTGGAAATATGTGGATACGTGCTGTCTTGTATGCTGGTCCACCACAGCCACTTGATAGTTGGGGCTCACTTCTATGGCCTCAACTGTGGTGTCATCATACATTTGAGATTCACACTTGTCTGTCTGTGCAAACAACATGGTACCCACTTCCTCAATGCATGTGTATGACTCACTGTGGGATTCACCAACTAGTGCCTAGGAAGCTGTTACCAATACTCTAGGACATAGGATGTTGAAAATGTGGACCATTGAAATGAACAAGCGTCTCCCATCTATCTGGTGCATGCTATGTCACATGTAGTGTCTACGTGACCCTAAATCTTGGAAGTCCATTTTACGGATGTTGCTACATGTATGACTAACACATGCCCTCTCTCATTTCCACAATGACTTGCATCTAAGGATTGGACACATGGACGTCACATTCATACAAGCATATGTACAAATATGCTTCATGTGATACACACACACTTGGTCAACAAATACATTAATTGCCAAAGAACACACTTTGAGCCAAAGGCATTTAGGTATTGTACATATGTGCGGCACATTGCTATCCTCTCCTTATGCCAAACATGCACAATTTGTGCAACACATATATGTAGGCCACACTTATGACCAACTATTGCGTCAGCCAACCGTAAAAATACTGTGAAGGGAGTAGTGGATCATGGTCCGCTGCAGTATAATGTCACACATGTGAACATACACCATCAACACCATAGTGTCTTCAATCAGCCTATCTCTGATGTGTCCCAAATGTAACATAACAAAAAAACAAGAAACATTTCCCAAAACCAGTTAATGCACTGAAATTTTGACGTTCCTAGCGTTATGCGTCATTTTTTGTCTACCAAAATTGTATTTGCGTCCTTTTTTTGGACGCACAGGAGTGAAAATTAGCCCGCATCCAGATATTTGTATAGGCCATGTACTATTATGTGGATGCGGGCTAATTTTCACTCCTGTGACGCAAATACAGTTTTGGTAGACAAAAAATGATGCATAACGCGAAAAAGGCAGGACTTTTCATACAGGGAGTGATGTAATAGGATATCCTGTTTACAGATCATGTACAGTGGGTGTACTTTCACTTTCACTTTGCAGTCTATGATCCTTCTAGACTGTGTGGCTGTGTAGTGATTGGTGTCCTGATATATTTTTTTTTTTTTCTTTCCTGTGTGCTATCTTGAAAGTCCATTTGTGAAATAAATATTGTTGCTGTATACTGTACTACTGTGTTTTGTCTACATTTGTCCATTTATTTTGTGTTTTTGTTGTTTGTTGGAGTCTGTTGGGGGTAGTGTTAGTTTGGGGATAGTTGGGCTCTTTTAGTGGTCAAGTTTACTTTTTTCATCTGTATTTGTACACCTACTTTTCCCCTTTTCCCCTTTCTATTTATTTTCCCCCTATTTCCTTTCACTTTTCCAGTATGCCTAGTAGGCCACGTCTTGGCAGGATGGGTGAAGAGAAGTTGGGGGGCTTCATCTGGCTAGTGTGCCATTTCTTGCCACCCATGATCCAGGCAGGGGGCAGGGTGATACAGGCGTATCCATCAGAGGCGCGCAGAATCCGGTGGGGAAAGGTGCTGCATCACCAGCAGCGTGTGCATGCCAGCCAGAGGAGTGACCACCAGCTGAAGCACCGGTGGGCTGACCTCATCACCAGGGAGAAGGATCTCTTGGACCACCTGGGAATCATGATTGGTGACACTGTTGGTGAGTACTCATCATGTAAATGCGCACAATTAAATGCTCTGTAGTGACATAAGAGGATTTGTACAATGTCTACCATCTAACTTGCTGACTGTGTGGAATGCTGTGGAAACATGAAGGGATAATTGATGCACTATGGCAAGGATCACAATTGCTAGCTGTCAGGTAGTACGTGCTCAGCAAACTTGCAGGATACTTTTCCATGTAGTAAATTGGTGCGGCCTTTTTGTCAGAAAACCAAACAAAATAGGAGCCAATCATGTCTATATAGGGTACTATTGACAGAGAAGTAAAGATGTACCAACATAATGGCTAACTGTGTTGAGGCAATAGCTAGACTGACTTTAAAATCACTACATGATGCTGAAAATGAGTGCTGCCTTCACGTCAATTGATAATAGCAAAGTGGCTCAGACATAGTTCTCATGTGAGTCTGGTGAGTGTGGAAGGAAAGCGTTCACGGAACTACTATGATTGTTTGGGATTATTGTGTTCCTTGATCTTTTTGGATACATGTCAGATCTGGATTTAAAAACATTGTGGAAAGGTGTAAGGTGCCTTCACCTAACATCTTAGAATGTTTGTTGGAGTTAGTTGTGCCACATTCCAAATATGGATGGCAGTCCAAGTGTATGCACATGGGTTTACATCTCCATGGTTGGTGCAAATCACCATAGCTGGGCCACATCAATTGAATCAAAAGTAACAACAGGGGGGCTTACAAAAGTCCCTGCCCCTCCCTCTGTACATTGTACCTATGTGTCATTAATGTGTCATGGCCACAAGGCATGTTTGACTGGTAATGCAGTCCTCACATAACCAGGATTTGGATGTCTCTCTTGGATGCACATGATGAGACGAATACACTCCATATTTTTTTCTGCTCACCAATTACGGGGCATGTTTGCAACCACATGATAGTTAGGGCCTATTTATGTGTGCAGATATGTGTGTAACTGTCACAGGAGACCCATGCTATGTACAAGTTGGCCGTTATATATCAGATGCAGTACCATCATGTCTGAATGGCTACCATTTCCTTATTCAGCCTACACATTGTATATGTTTATGAAATGGTTGCACTGTGCACAGATTTTCAGCACATTTCTTCCTTCCATACCTTACAGGTGGACCGGCACCCTACACTGTTGGAGAGGTGGCGACATTTGAGGACCCGACCATTCCAGTAAGTATTGATATGTCTCTTTTGTGTTGTGTTTTCTGGTTATGGACTCGTGTGTGTTGAACGCATAACAAGGTGTGATGCGTTGGGCAAGCTTTTCTCTTGTTCCATGAGTGGGAATTCAGTTTCTCACATGTTTTGAGTTGGCCACTGCATATCCAATGGTATTATGTAGGGATTGTAGGCCATTCCTGTAGGCCCCACTGTGAGTACAGGGGTTAGTCATGTGGATGACACTTGTATCAACAAGAGTCGCACTGGAAGTCAGCTCCGATTTAGTCAGCCTGTCAGACACACATTCTCCAAGATTGGTACAGCAAATTGCTTTCCAATAGACATCTGCTTCCCTATTTACCTACGTAATTATGAAACAGTAGGTAGAACCTCCTAGCAGCTTGTACTTCCACATGTAGTGCTACAAGTATGTGGAACTAGAGTGCAATGGCCTAGGTCTGCATGCAATTCATGCTCATGGGTGTTCTTGCAACTCAGTGTCTGATGTAAGTCAGGCCTTAGTGGAAGTATATGTTGTGTACCAAGTTCTGCATTTCCTGACATGTGTGGCCCTATGATTGGTCTAGGGTTTGCTGACTCCTTATTGTTCATAGGCCTTACCTGTGGTGTGTGTGTAGAGCCAAACACGTGTGGAGTTTTCTATACACTCCTCGGTGTACATGTTGTTGGAAATTGATAGTTGTTTATCCACCCCCCCACCCTCAAACACGGGCATGGGTTTGTGAATGGGGTACCCAGTACTGATGCTACCAGTATGTTACACATACATGTGAATAAGTGACGGTTTGGTTGCAACCTAGTATACATACTCAGGTTTGGCACTTGGTACTATACTGGCAAGTCCAGTTACAACTTGCAGACCATGTGGCTTTAGTTTTGCTTTCCGTACACTGACATTTGTAGCCCAGGTCTTGGTGGAGGATATGCAGCATGATTCTTAGCTGATAACTGGCAGAATTTAGATTGCAAGTCAAAGCCAGTTGTTACCCATCTTGTAGGTTATGGATGTGCTATGTGTGATGTGACCTTTGTAGGCTGGCCTGCCATGTACTTCCTCAGGGACATTCAATGATCTGTATTGTGATATGAGCTGTTTCAAGTACAGTAGATGTATTGTCTGATTAACTTCTTGTTCCATTTCACACAATGCAGGTACTAATGTAGAATATCTGCATTTGTCTTCACAGCTGTAAACATGACCCCAGGCCAGGTCCATGAATTCCAGCGCCGGTCCATGAGGTACCAGCACATCCTGCTAGTGGAGTCGGGGTTCAGGAGGATGGCCGGGCGATATCGCCATGAACGGGCCTCCGGGACATGGAGAGCCTTCCCACAGGGTGGCCCTACTTTGCCCACCGCAGCCACCACCAGCACAACCACCAATCCAAGCCAGGTGGCCCCACCCACAGCTGGGACTGTTGGTCCTACATCTGCTGGACTTCCAGGCCCCAGCATTGCCACCGGTGCAGGACAGCCCACTAGGCCTGGCACCACACAAACACAGACCTCCTCCACCGGTACCCAGACTGCCACAGCTCCATCTGTTGACCCTGCATCCTTCAACTAAATGGAACGTAAGATGGATCGTGTGCTGCGCAAGTTGAGCCACCTGAGTCGGGATGTGCGCCACATTAACCAGCGTGTTAAGTCTATTAAGAGGACCCTCCAGAGGGCCAACCTCTAGACATTTTTTGATGGACTCGATTCCCTCCCCTCCCTCCTCTTTCCTTGTTCTTACAGTTAGTGGGCTTAGGGGGCTTAGTGTTAGGTTAGTATAGGCTGTTAGTTTAGTTAGTGTTAGTGGGTGGGGGGTGGGGGTCCTGATTCTTTATATTTTTACTTATTAAGTGTGTGGGTGGGTGGGTGGGGGTATAGGTTGGGGTTTTTGTGTGTTTAATCAAAAACAAAATTCATAAATTTGTTTAAAAAAAATATAAATATATATATATATATATATATATATTTGTTTAGGATAGTATAGTATGTGCTTAGGTTAGTATGTGTTGTCCTCCATGTGTCCCGTCTCATAAGGGGGTTAGGGGGTAGATGTTTAGAACGTTTCGTTGCATGTGATAAGTAAGTGTAGCTTAGGTTAGTTAGGGACAGTTGTGGGTAATGAGTAGTCAGGGTAGATTAGGGTATGTAAGATTTTTCCCTCAGTTTCCTCTATTGTGATTAGCATGTAATAAATATTTGGTTAACCGTTAATAGTATGTGTTGAATGGTACTTGATCGTGGGTTTGGATTCAGTGTACATAAATTTGGTACTATTACATTTGTGTCCTATGCGACAAACAAATCACAACTGAGCTGTACGATTGGGAGCTAGCCCAGAGCTACCTTGCAAAGTGTCGACCCTTCGTTGCAACCACCAATCACAGTTAATATGGATGACAATGTGTTTCTGTTGATAAGTGTGTTTTCAAAGTCACAAACAGTGCTTCCAGACATGGTATTGGGGAAACAGTTTTAGGTCTGACTGCAGTGTGATGATCAAGGATGCCCTTATAAGATGAGTTCTCATTGGCACTCTTGTAATCTTGTCTTCATGACTCTCATACATCAATTGTGACACAGTTCAGCATGATTTTACTATTTGTATGTAAACTCAGACACCTTCATTTATGCAGTTTTAGTAGTGTTTGCTTAGATTAGTGTGCCATGTTATTTGTGTTATATTTGCATTTGACCACCTTTTGAGTCCACTATTTGATGACTTAGTTCTCCCCTGAGGAAGCATTCTTCTGTCCAACACAGCATGATGGTGTATGGTTTCTCACTTCATCCGATTTGTCCCTCAGGATGGGCAGAGTATGATGCAATCATGGGCACTGTGCAGATTTCTCTGACTACATTATATCAGGACATTTGTATTGACAAGCTACGTAATTTGACAGTAGGCACATTTCAGTTATCTACTGCACAGTTGGTATGTCACATTATCCAGAGACAGATTTGTTGTGTAAGTGCTATTTATTGAAAAGTGCTGTAGTGCTATCTGTACATTCTCCATGATTGTGAGTCCATTATAGTGACATCTTACATTGTGATCCAACACAAGGGGTTACCAAAATGCTTTTGACAATGAGTAGGAGAGAGACAATCACTGGGCTGGGTGACAAGATATACAGTGGTTTGCAGAACAGAGCTTGAGTAAAGTTGTTGCAAGACTGGCAAGTTACAAAGCGCATGACCTTGGTAAATGTTGGCCACCTGGCAGGGACTAGTGCTTCCGGGTCATTTTCCTTGTGAATGTGATCTGTTCCATGTCTTCTTCTTCTGATGTGTGTGTTACCTCCTCTGTCCTTGTTGTTGTTGGTTGTGAAGGGGCAACACACACCTCAGTGTTAGAAGACATGGAGTCAGACATCCCGGTCGCTGCTCCCTGTGAAGGTATTAAAGGCAGTACTGCAGCAAGGAGAATCTGCTGGTTCTTGAGAATAGCAGCCACATCACGATGGTAGGCAGCCAGGACGACCCTGAGGGGTTTAATGTTGCATTCGTGCACGCGTTGACAGGATTGCTGTTGTCGGTGTTGGGTCAACTGTATTACAGCTGTGCTGATTTCCTTCTGGGTTTTCTGTAGTTCCTCCAAGTTAGATGTTAGGGCTTGCATAGCTGCTGTCTGATCTGCACATGACATCATGCACGAACGCATCCCCTCAAGGCTGGCTGCCATAGTTTGCATCCCCACTCGCACCTCCCGCTGTACTCCAACTACAGTTCTCTCAAAGCTGGTGCCAGTGTCGTCTGAGTCCACAGCCGTATTGGAGCTGGCAGGTCTTACAATTGGGGTGGTGGGTGGATCCTCTGCGATGGCTGCTTGTTCTGTGCTCCTCCTTGTGACTGAAGGTGGGGTCTGGAGGGTTTCAAGGACCTTTTGGATAGTCTCCTGGGGGATGTTTATCAGCTCGTCATCCATGTCATCAGGGAAATCTGGGACAGGCATATCCGCAGGAGATCCATCTTCCTCTGCAATGAAACAGGGTACAATTAGTGTGTCTGTGTTGTGGCAATTTTGATGTGACGTGCCTGCCTTTTGATGAATTCACTTTTTGATCTTATTTTGTGTTAATTGCTCCAGTCCTTCGGATGGGCATTCTCCCAAGCCTATGGCCCACCTGCATGTCACATGTATATTATTGAGTTATTAGACTTGTCAGCATCATCGCCTCTAGGTGTTAGTTTAGGCCAAATAGAAAATGTACACATTCTTGTCCTACTCAATCCTCCGTCTACATCCATTCTCCTGGTGAGACCTTTCACTGGCTGTGGGTGTTCTGATGGCCCTGGCAGAACACTTAACAATCTTGACCTGCCCCAATCTCTGATCTTTCACATCCACTTATATGTGCTTGACATGTGGCATATCCTATGCATGGCAATGTTATGATCTGAAATGGACGTTGACATTGGTAATGTGTACTGCTGATATTGGGGAATGTGTGTTACATTGGATTGCCCTGATAATCGTATCAGTGTCCTATTTCCTCCTCTGACTGTGCAGGTGTATTTCAGTGACCAGTTACTTGTGTCCCCCCTCAATGCTGTTGTCTGAGCAGTATGACATTTGGGATGTTGCATTGTTACCCAGGCACAGGATGGACCCTGACATATGCAGCATGGGTGTGTCCTTAGTGCTGTGTAGCTCCATTTGTTATTTACATTGGCTGATGTTAGCGAGAACTATGGGCATTGACATTTGAGAGTACTGGGGACTTTGTCTTGTTTCAGGGGATTGTTAACTTTGTCATCCTAAACCCTCTAATTTAGGTGTGTATGATCCATGGGGAGGTGACTGCCATTGGCTACTTGAGCTGCACACAGAGCGGAGGTGGTAGTGGCAACTGTTGTCGCAGTTACATTCCAGTTGTCGGTATGGCTAGAGGTTGTTAATAGGGCCCTAGTTAATGTAGGGGGTATGGTGGCTGGCGTGTGCCAGGATGTCAGTTTGACGTTGTGCCCTTCCCTCCTGGCGTGGCTTTCCCTTTGCTCCATCGTTGGCATGACAGCATGCCCCCATGGGACTGTTGTTGGTGTTGTGTAATGGTGTGCCCCAGGTCTTCTCAGAACGGGCCATGCCCCCCTGCCGTGCCCCTTTACCCATGCCACTCCATGGATAAGATGACTTCCATGCATTTTGTGGTCGGTATCCCCCCCCCCCGGTTGTAGATGACATTATTGCATTTTAATTCCCCATGCGACTTACCCTGCATGTGCGTTGTCTCCTGGTAGTCTGCGCTGTCCTGTCCTTGAATCCCTGTGACGATCTCCTCAGGGATGACGGCTGTGACCATCTCCTCCATGTGGTCCAGGGCCTCCTGGTGTGCTGGACTCCCACCTCCAGTCTGCAATGCTGCCTTCCTGTTCCTCGCCATCTTTTCCTTGGTCCTGCGCTTGCAGTCATGCCAGCATTTCTTGCACTTGATGACAGTTCTGCGTACTTCAGCCACACTGTTAATCTTGTCGACAATTTGTTGCCATATAGCCTCTCTCCTACTGATTGGCAACTTTGAGATGACAAACAGTTGGTGCTGGTGTTCCGTCACCTCTTTAACCAGAATTTCCTGTTCCTCTGCACTGAAGCAACACTTTCTTTTCTTCTTAAAAGTGTCCTGGTTCTTGTGTGGGTCCTCCTGGCTGGTTCCTGGTCTGCTGTCATCTTGTTGGGGTCTGTAGTGGCATCTGGGATCCATTTTGGCTCCCCTCTGGTGAAATGGCAGTGTTCGTGTTTTTTTTTTTACGCTATTGCGGCAAAAAACAGCGCATATCTGGTTTGTGGGGTCGTAAATTTACGACCCACAGTCATTTCTGCCGCGTTAATGTCATTTTGCTTTATGACTTGACGCTGCGGTGTGCGTCAAAAATAATGACTCCCACCTGTGGTTTGCGCCGCCGTGCGTCAAAGTGTAAATATGACGCCCGCACGGCGCACCAAAATGGCGTTAGCCGGCGGTAATATTTTTGATGCAAAACTGCGCCGGCGCAGTTTTGCATCAAAAAGTATTGATATGGCCCTATATATTTTTAAACACTGTGTGGGGTATTTTTGTGGTGCAATATGGTGTTATTGTATGACTTATTGCACAAATTCTTTACACATGGCCTTCTAAGTTAAGCCTGACTGCTCAGTGCCAAGCTACCAGAGGGTGGGCACAAGATAATTTGGATTGTGTGTGACTTACCCTTACTAGAGTGAGGGTCCTTGCTTTGGCAGGGCCAACCAAAGATCCCATTTCTAACAGTATGCAAGACACACCACTAGTACATTGAGTGAATATGAACTTTTCCTGTTTCTGTAGACCTGTTCATTGATCCTCAGAGGTACCAGGGCAATGTGAGTCTCATCAATGGCCCCAATTACATGTGGGACATTTGAGATGTTGTAGAAGGCTGCTTTTACAGTGGGAAAATCTGGAGGCAGTGGGAACCTAATGTACCTGTGCACATGCTTGAATAGGGCATCCAGCACATTCTGCAACACCTTACAGAACTTTGGCTGCGAAAACCCTGCAGCCAGTCCCACTGTGACCTGAAAAGAGCCACTCACCATGAAATGCAGGACTGAAAACACCTGGACCATTGGATGGATGGCATGGGGATTCCTCAAACCCTACAGGAGGTCTGGCTTCAACCGGGCGACCAGTTTCTTGATGCACAAACGGTTTAGTCAATAGGTCATGGTGATGTGGCGCTCTTCCATGGTTTCAAGATCTACAAGTGGCCGGTAAATTGGTGCATTCCTCATCACTCCATTGTGACCAAATCTGTTGGGGACACAAACAACAATCAGGGTTATCTTTCACAATGTAGGCTATTCAGTATGAGACACAACAGTCATTATGTAATAGTCATACAAGTTGCCTGAAATGTGGGAGTACACATTACTGTACTCTCCGTACCTAGCCAGACGATGACACATAATTCCTGTGTGAATAGACGTATACAGGACATGTACACCTACACCTTCCATGTATTCCACTATACTGATCAAATAGGCTGACAATTGTTGTGACAAGTCTAGTGTAAGTCTAGTGTAAATGTCACTAGACACACACTACATGTGTCTATATTCACCATATCAGACCTGAAAAATGTATTTGTGACAACATGCAGGTAGTTATGTAAACTCAGGACAGGAATGTCACAGACTAAAATGGGATCTGTGTGTCCAGCATGCATTGGACTGCTGGAAGTGACCTTGTTCTGCTGGCGGAAGTCGTCATGGCGGAGTGCGGTCAGAACCGCCGTGCAACTCCTCATTGGTCAACATTGATGTCAATGGGAGACGGGACCAGAGACGATCTCCGCCGGCGGTGGCGGTCATAACCGCTGCGGTGGTTACCACCATTTTGTGAGGGTCAGATCACTTGACTCCTGGCATTCGGGATAGACAGACCTCCACTGTGTGTGCTGCTGTGTTCTGTCTCTTGGAGCAACGATGGCACACACTGCAGTGGAAAGGGCCCCAGCCTTCTTAACAGAGGAGCTGGAAAATCTTGATAAAGCGCTCCTACCTCTGAATGGGCAGTTGTACGGAGCTCCAGGACAACAGGTTAGTACAACGTCCTTTGTCCCACAAGTTGGGTGGTGTTTGACGATGTATATGTGTGCACATTGACATGTCATGACTGATCAGGTGTGTAGCATGCGCATGATATGTGTGGGATATTGCCGGTGAGCATGAGCAGTGTTCTTTGTGGGTTGCCAAAGCTTACTGCTGTATCGGTATCATTTACATCATGTCCCCCCCTTTTTTCACTGTTTCCCAATCAGGTCAGCGCCCACAAGAAGAAAGGGTTATGGTGAGCCATCGCCATGGAAGTGCGGCCCCTGGGGTCCATTGCCGGCAGAGCACCCACTGCAATGCTGGAAGAACCTGCGACACTGGGCCTGGAAGACCGCAGAGGCCCAGCTGGGGATGGCCTCCCAGCGTGGGAGGGGTGTACGTCAGACATTGACCCCTCTAATGGCCCGCATACTGGCGGTGGCATACCCTGAGTTGGATAGGCGCTTGAAGGCACCCCAGCAGTTACAAGGAGGTAAGTGTTGACTGTCAGGTCACTACTGAATGGTTGTGCTCTGTCACCCTCCTTGAACTTGGAATGAATGTAGTCAGAAGTGATTTAGGAAATGTACAGTCCTGGTTGCCACACCCATGAAGTAGGAATGTGTGACGGTGCTATGTTGAGTCATGTAGCATAAGAAGTGGTGGTACAGTGACACATGTTCTGCTGTAGGTATGGGTCTCTCAAGTCTGCTATCATGTCAATGGCTGCATCCTCCATCTCTGCGTGTCCTGTAGTAGTACTCAGTGGTCATGATGGCACTGTATATGGGTAATGATAGGCACGTTATGTGAAGGTTGAAATTGCATCACTTCATACATCAATTGTTCTTCTGTACCACATGTACTCCTCACAATCCTGTCAGTTAGTTAGTGTCCTGAGTCCCTCTCTGCTTAGATTAGTATTCTTCTGTAATGGATTACATGTGTTTGGGTATAGTCCTGGGCTTGATTCTAGGAGTAGTCTTTTGGCATTAATTGGCATGTACTTGATGGCAGTCAGTGTCCCTTCATCTTCCGTCCCCCCTCCAGCTACCTGTTCCCAACCCACAAGCCCTCCTGCCACCCGTCCATGGCACACCAACACACACGCATATACCCACTACAACAGACAAGGTGCACAAAGACAGATATGGCATCACAAACGTTCACACAGGCATGCACACACAACACACATCTGCAGACACAACAACAGACACTTTTCCCACCACCTCCTCCTGTACAGTCACATCTCCACTCATACCTGCCAGCACAGCATCATCACACACTGGTCCTGCTGTCACTCCTGTCACCCCCTCAATCACCACAACTGCAGACTCACAGTAACACACCCCACACACCACATCCACACTCACCACGACTACCGTCTCTGCCACCTGCAGCACATCCACCTCACTTGCACACACCGCCACAATATTCACTCACACATCACCCTTTCCCTCTCCCTGTATCTCTGCCTCCTCCCAAAAAATGCACACGTATCCACTCACCCACCCATCATTCAGCCACCATACCCATCCAGACACTGTACATACCAGCATCCACGTACAGCACACAGACATGTCAGACGAGCATTCCCTCTACCTCCACTCCCAACCCTCAATCAAGTGACCACTCAGTGTACCTAAAAGAGTTTTTCTTGCTGCCCTTGACCTCTTCCCTACTCCTCTCCCACCCCGTCTTCCCCGTAAACAGCATGTCCCCCTGCCCCTCTCAGGCCCTTCCACCGTCCATTTCTTAGGTACCCCCGCTGGTGTTTCCCCTGCTCCTCCACCCAGTAAAAAATCCACCCCTCCCAGTGCCAAGGTCACCCCTCCCAAGCCCAACCAGAAACATGCCCCTTCCACATCCAAGCCTCCCCACCACCACCAGACCCCTCAGGTGCCTGCCTGTCCCATTGCTGCCCCTATGACGGGGATCCTGTTTTCAACCAGAAGTCAAGTTGGGCCCATATTAATGGACAATGTGTCCTGCTGAAGTGGACATTTGGACTTGCCATTGGCACATTTTATATACAGTTTATTTATTGTTTGAATACATCTGCCCACATTAGTGTGGTTGGCAAGATAAGATGCTTGTCCTGGTTTCCTTCTACATGGTGGTGTGACATCTCCATGCAAAGGTGTGTGAGGTTTGTGTGTGGATTGTGTCTGTGTGGTTGCATGCGCTCGGTAGATGGTTTGGGCCGTGGGGATGTTGTGATGTGTGTGTCTGCTTGCTTGTGTGTTTGTATGGGGTTTGTGTGCATCCGTGTGTCTAGTGCTGCATGTGCGTATTTCCTTGATTGTTGGTTGTGAGTGTTGTGTCACCTGTATGATTGTATGGATGTGTGTTCACAGCTATTGATTGTGTGTCATTGCTACATGGAGTTCATGGTGTTTGTGTATGTGTGGTGTCGCACAACGTGCCCATCTATGCCATTGTTGAGGTGCTTGTGGGGTAGTTGTCGTTGTGTGGTTATGGTGTGTGTTGGTGGTGTTGTGCATTGTGCTGTATGTTTGGCACATATCTGCATGACTTTATGTGTGTATTGGGTATTTGGCATTGACGTATGTTGTGTGTGCATGTGTGTGTGGGGTATGTGTGTTCTGTGTAAGAGTGTATCACTGCGATTTCCCTCCCCTCTGTGCTAGGTATACTTACGGTTGTCGTCTTCATCGTCGTTGGTGGTCCTGAAGGTGTATGGCGAGATACAATGCTGGGAATACTAGCAGTTTATTTGCCATGGCAGCCACAGGTGTTTCCTTTTATACTTTGTGTTTCCACCGGGTTTTTCATGACGGTAAGGCCCCACCAGATATCCTGACAGAGGCCCTCATTCTGACCTTGGCGGTCTTTTCGCAAGACCGCTGAGTTACCGCCGCGGTGAAGACCGCCGACCGCGGCGGTGTGCCGCTGTGCGCATTCTGACCGCTGGGAGCGTTCCGCCGGAAAACCGCCAGCAGCCACACTGGCGGTCGGCGGGAAAGTGGAGACTGGTCAACCTCCACCGCCACGCCAGCAGAACACCGCCCACAGAATTACGACCCACATTTCTGTGTGGCGGTCTTCTGTTGGCGGTCTTCTGTTGGCGGTCACGTCCCTATGGCTCCCGTCGCCTCCCGGAGGACCAACGCACAAGGTAAGTTGATCGTCCGTGAGGGGAGGGGGTGGGGGGGTGTTGTGTGATGTGGGCGTGCATGGGGGTGTGCGTGTGAGTGTGTAGAGGGGGTGTGTGAGTGCGTGTATGCGGGCGGGGGGTGCTGCTGTGTCTATGGGTAATGTGTGCTGTTCGGCAGGTGCGCATGTCGGCATGTATGTGTGCGGGTATGTGTCCCCGTTGTGTATGTGTGTGTAGGGGGTGTGTATATGTGCATGTTGGGGGTGTGTGCATGTCGCGGTACATGTATGTGCATGTCGGGGTGGGGGTGGGGAGGGGGTTCGTACCACCTCTGGGGGGTGGCAGGGGGGTGGAGGGTGTGGGGGGAGGACTCGGGTGGGTAGTGGGGGGTGGGGGAGACCCCTATCAGTGCCAGGGAAGGAATTCCCTGGCCCCGATAGTGCTTACCGCCATGGTTCGCACGGCGGTTCCCGCCCGCAAGAAACCGCGGCGGTAGGCAGGGTCATAATACCCTTGGCCGTCTTGGGACGACCGCCGGGCCGGAGTGCGCAAACTCCAGCCCCGCGGTCATGACCGCCGCGGCGGTCGGAGTGGAGAAGTAGCGGTCGGTCGCGGCGGGGACCGCCGCGGTCAGAATGCCATTTTTAATACCGCCGGTCTGTTCGCGGTCCGACCGCCGTCTCTCCGCCGACCGCCAGGGTCAGAATGAGGGCCAGAGTGTTTACTCGGAATATGGAGGGCGGGACGTTGGCTGCCACCTGCCTGAAGTTGTCTTCCGCCAGCGGATGCTGCTCGTTAGCGGTGGCATTGCTAACAGTGAGTTGTCAATATTGCATTGGGTTCACCGCCTTACTCGTAATTTGACGGTCTGCACTGCCACCCTGCCGGTGGTCACAAGACCGCCATCGGTGTGGCGGTTCGGTTACCGTCAAAATCGGAATGAGCACCTTAGTCTGAAGGTAAAAATCTTCACTCTACAGCCATCCAACGACAATGCTCCCTTCTCGGATACTCCTGCAGCCTTCCCCTGCTGAACTTCTACATTCTCAGACGTCTTTTCTTCTGGAATTTTTCAAAGTCTGAATATAAGGGCTGTCTGGGCCCAATTCACTTCCAAACCATTATCCATCACAGTGGGCCAAAACTTTTGATCCGGTCTTGTAGGACCAGATGACCATGGTTGGCATTTTGATCTTTTAGGTGCTATTATGATCCTTAAACTTTAAAAATTCATAACTGTAGTTCTACTAATTGCATTGTTGTAGATTTGGTATTAAATAACCTATTACAATTGACTCCATTCTTCTAAATGGGTTTGGGATTTTTCCTGTGTTGTGTTTTCACTTTATTACTGTTTGGGTACTGGATAAATACTTTACACATTGCCTCTCAGTTAAGACTGACTGCTTTTTGTGACAAGCTAACTAGGGTTAAGCACAGGTTATTCTTTTTTACTTTTTGTTGTTCACCCGGCAGGGGATTGTAGCTGTTGATTGACCACCAACAACCCAGTTTCTCACAATGAGAAAAGTACAATAAAGGAAATCCGAGATATGAATTTTTAAAAATGTAATACAAGAAAACTTCAAGAAAAAGTAAGGTGCCAACCAGATATCACTGATTCCTGTTGATAGCTTCCTCAATGTGATAGAGCTCAGATTGGATACATCAAATGGTCATCAAGATTTTAACTTTTTACTTAACTTGTTTTTATTGAAGTTCAAATCCTCCATCAAGGCAAGACTGCATCTGGCAAAATCTTCTTGAATCTAGATAGCAATTGGTTGTGGATGTTCTTAAGCATTTCGTTTCATGGAGAAAAGCGCAGAGTGGGAGTAATTCAAATTTTGTGGCTGACAAAGTCCTACAATAAATTAAAGTTTTGTTGCACCTTTGCCTGGTCTAAATATCTACCTTCAGACTTATTATTTTTTTGGAGCTAAAAATTTGTCAGCCCTGCAAGCCTGAAGATCTATCCAACAAAGATGCACTGACAAAGTCCTGCTTGGCGGTACAACATTTTCCCAAATTCCAACTTCAAATTTTCAGGCAGAGTTCTTTCTAGCCACTTCAGGCTCCCGTGACCGCATGGACAACACTTAGGGGTGGGGACTCACTATAGCTAATGCTACCTGCAAGGTCAAGTCCAGTTCCAGTTGTAAGTGGTCTACTGGTCACTCCAGGAAAAAGACGTCTTGCAGCTTGCTACGTCCCTGTAGCCATACAGGAGTTTGGCCAACTGACCTTTGGGGTCCACTTGTTAGTCCTGGATACAAGTGGGAGCAGATACAGTTCTTCAGGGTTCCTCACGGGTTACAGGCAGCAGGTTCAGTTGTCCCCTGTTCTGCCACAGAAAGAGCTAGGAATGCTACATTTGTTCAACTCACTAACCAGTGGGTGAGCTTAACTCCTGTACACTCCTTTACCAATGGCTTAGTCAAAAAAGCTTAGTCAAATTTAAATGCCTTTACATGTGTAATACATAACAGCAATAGCTGCATTGCTATTGGAACCAAGACAATAATATTAGTAATTAGCCACCAATGTTATATAATTCATCAATGAAATATCAGCTTTAAATAAGTTAAATTATACATTAAAAAAAAACATATTTTAATTTCAAAAGCACACTTTTCAATTTCAAAATACTTACAATATTTCAATCAAGCACAAGCTTTAAGTAGTAGGGGTCCATGCAGGAAAACTACTCACTGGTAGCTGGATAGCTACCAGTAGCTCACGAACTACTCATTGGAGAAGTGTGGTTTAAGGTAATAGGCAGTCCCTCCCACTCAACCTTTAAAGACTGGTTCTGGAACTATCTCCCTCCTCTGCTTAAGCCAAAGCCAAGCATGTTTTGGAATTAAAAGATCTCTCTTCCTCCAGGCTTACCTTATTGCTAAATTTTCAAAGTACCAGTTTCCCCTGGTCCCTTTTAAGTTAATGAAGTGCCCAAAAACTCCTAAACTGCCCTGCTTGGCTTACACTGCATCACATTTCTCCCCAAAGCCAACCTGCCAGGCCCAAGCGATTGTGTCTGATATTTCATACCTCATCAAAGTAGCACTGACAAGTCTAGTTGCAGTCAATGAAACTCATGTAGCTAAATATTCTGCAGTGGTTTTGGGCAGGGAAAGCATATTTTATTAAAAGTTACTTTTCATGCATTTTAATCAAAACACCAACTTCAGCATTGAATTGGAATTTTATTAATTGTTAAAGATAGTGGTTGAACACCTATGTAGCTTATTCCAAACCCAATATACATAATTACCTTATTAACTATACTTTAGCTTTTACTCCATGGACCCAGCTACAGCACTGACAGTGAAATCAGATTTTGGGGGCTAGTCATTGTAGGAATATGCAAATATTGCATCCATAACATTTAAATACCAGGTGCTTTACCTTGTGGGCTACAAGATCTACTCAGTACCAATTAACTTAATATTTACCAGTAGAGCTTTCCTCCAGTCAAAAATATGTTTTGACAGGTCAGCCTGTACATTTAAAAGTTGCAGGAGCCATACTGCATACTTAGGCCTGAGACAATTTTTCCATTGCCACCCCGGTAAATGGCACAATAGGTGCTGCATCAGTGCCATTGGTGTATTTTCTTACTCCATATGCTGTGGTTGTACTGGAAATTTATATGACAATTTGTCATATGACAATTTTACTATGCTTTTAGGATTAGAGCACATGGGACTGGATAGCAGTACACCATTATGCAGAGTTAAACCAAAAAATCATGGGTTTATCACACAAAAAGGCACTTTCTCACATACTACAATCAGGCAATCTTGAAACTTACTCTGAGCTGTGGAAAATTGATTTGTCAAACAAAAGAGAATCTGCATGTCATCTGCATAAGGCATCAAGGAGAAACTATAGAATGTGGTTGGCTAAAACCATAGCATGCACATTAAAAATTGTAGGGCTAATGATGAAGTTCTGAGGAACTCCATGTGTTTTTTTTTTAAAGTTGTGAATGAAAAAGAGGAAAATGGCTTACACAGGAATGACCTGTGATGTAAGAGGTGATTTAAATTAGAAGCCCAATCCTGGAAACAACATGATGGAGGAAAACATGAAGGAGGTCGAGCACAACTATATCAAAGGCGGCAGAGAGGTTAAGTAAGATCCCAATAGCACTTATTGTGATTTTTGTGATCTTCAAGGATGAACACAAGTGTCAACTCTGTACAGGTCAGACGTCTGATTCTTGTTTGAGTAAGAAAAGGATTATTTTCAAGTAAAGATGAAAGTTTTTACTTAATTTTGTTCTCTTACATTTTGATAAATGAAGGGATTAAAGAAGTGGGTAGAAAGCTGCTCAATACTGAAGGCTTAGCAGTAAGATTGTTCAGAACTAGGGCCTCTTGCCAGTATAGTGATACCACGATGTTAACAATTTAAACATTATAGACTGTGTGGAATACAGGGCCAACAAAAACTGCTACTGAGTGGAGAACATCAGCAAGGTACACACCATGAGGGAATATGACTTAATAGAAAGAATATCATGTCTGGATTTATCTAGAGTGAGTGAAAGAAATCTGGGAGGGGAGGAAGAGAATAACAAGGCAAAGATAGATTGGTAAAATGAGCAAGATTCAAATATTGTGCTGAGGAGGATATTTGCTTCAGATGTTGTCATTTTCCTGTGAAAGAAATTTCAAAGGTTGTTCTATAAGGCTTGAGGTGAATTAACTAGCATGTTATGAAAAGAGGGATTTGTTTTTAATTCTTTTAGCAGAACCTGCTGCTTCTGAAATACAAGTAGCATCATGAGATGAATTTCCTGTAGACATGCAAGACTGCCTGATACATATGGTGTCTTTCTGTAATTAGTGAATAGTCCGAGAGGTGGGCATTAAATTAATGAAACACTGTGGTACATAAAAGTACAGGTCTCGGGTTAAAGGGTGAACTGGTCTCTAATTACTCAAGAAGGGCTGGTGTAAAGCAGCAAAAAGATCATAAGTTTTAGCATGCTGTAGACTCTAATCACTCAAATGGGGATGATGTTGTCGCGTGGGCTCTCATTATCCTAAATGAGACTACTGGATTTCTAGGTAGCAGGATTGTTCACGGTGTGGGGGACTTAGTCTGACCCATTTGGAAGGACCTCTGTCACCCCAAATCTGTTTTTGCTCCGGCTAACTAGCAGTGCCTCATCTCTCCCAAGGGAACGGGATGATTTGGCAGCCGAGCGCATGACATTTTAGAACTTCTCAGGGAAGTCGTCGTCACTCAGATCCAAACCAGCTCTCTCATTTACTGTATGATCTCATATACAAATGACAAAGGCAGTTTGAGTTTTATAGATTGTTTTAATAAAACAACTGCATTTTAGCTATTAAGGCGCCAGCCGCAATAACCAGAACCATACAAGACAGTAGGATTGAAATAGTCACGAGGAGAGTGAAACATAAGAATAACGCTATCATGGTGTTAATAATTTCTACTCTCTCTCAGCTAGTTCTATTTCGAGCACAGCATGTTAAGCTTCTAACTTGCCTTTCAGATTCCCTAGGAAGCCACAACCCCTCATACCTGAGCAAAGGCCTGTGATCTGGTTCAGCATCTGCAACGAGGCAGTCAGCGTCTAGTTGTGGTTCCCTGGTCGGAATCTCCCTCTTGCGTGTATTGGGACAAGGAGGTGTTTTTATAACTAACATGTCAGTGTGATCACAAAATGTCCCTACGCAAAAATGCTAAAGACTAAACTCCTACCACGTCTATCGGCAATGTGAACAAGAATGTGTTATTGAGAACTCCAGTGCTGAAGTAGGCTAAACAGTGTGATATAAAAAAATAAAACAAGACCGTAGAACTGGTTATTTGAAAAATAACAGTACGAAGCCAAATAAAAAGCATTTAGAGCAAAGTGCACAGAGGCTCTAAGCTGCGAGCAAAGGAATAAAATACATCCAGGGCAAAGTGCACAAAGGCCTAAAGCCTGAAGCTAACGTGCAAAGGATCCATAAAACTGACCACACTACACCCTCCCCTTGTCGGTAGCAAGTGGTTCTAATAATATAAAAATATGCCCCTGATACAAAAAAAAAATACATAAAATATATTTCGACAAGTCCAGAGGACAGCAAAGCAGAAAACTAATTTATATTGGAAAGCATGTGACGTTAAAGCCAAATTTGATACAATGTCAATTTTCAAAAAAAAAAAAATCCAATTCTTAGACAGAAGCCACGGAAAGCAGGAGATCCTCCACTTCGACAGATGTCAATAGCGGAAAATCCGCGCCAAAAACTATCATGGAGCAGGTGTGTTCCAAAGCCCCAAAACCATCCAGGGCGGCACCCCGTGCAGGGCCTATGAATGAGACAATACCATCTTCCTCCAGGAAGGGAATCTCATAAACTGCCTCACGAAGCAAACGCAACCGTAGTGCACAAGTCTGGGAATGAGCCCTAATCGGGAACATCAACAGATCAGTATCGACCACTGTAGGGCGTTGCAGTGAGAGACAGAGAGCCAGTGCATGTTCAAACGAGCACCAAAGGCACCGAAACACGGGTTGCACACAATCCAAAACCGGTCGGAATGACAGAGACCAGTCACACTCCAATTGTCCCAGGAGTGTTGCTCCAAAATGCTGCATCATGCGTTCACGACACAGCTGCGCTGACGGGAGCGCCAATATGGGATCTCGTCGCGGTGGGACAGCCATTGCAGAAGAACAGCAGCAACAGCAAAACACCAGCCAACAAAGCCAAAGTAATCGGAAATCCCCCCAAAATGCTTCCGAAAATAGAGTGAATAGCCGAAGGTATTAAACCGAATATGGAAGAGAAGGTATGAGCAAAACCAACACCAACGGCTTTGAAAAAATGTGCAATTCCAGCAGTGCTGGACGCATTAAATATACGTCCCACGAGTTCACCAAAGTGACTCGGAAAGTTAGGGGCATATTTATACTCTGTTTGCGCCGGAATTGCGTTGTTGTTTTTGACGCAATTCCGACGCAAAACAAACTCCATATTTATACTTTGGCGTTAGACGCGTCTAGCGACAAAGTCCATGGAGTTTGCATCATTTTTTAGCGTGGACACCTACTTTGCGTTAATGATATGCAAGGTAGGCGTTCCCGTCTAAAAAAGTGACTCCGAGGCATGTGCGCCGTACTTACACTCCCGGGCAAAAATGTCGCCCGGGAGTGGGCGGGTCAAAAAAAATTACGTCCAGCCGCTTTTGCGTCATTTTTTTGCGCCTGGTCAGGGCAGGCGTTTAGGGACCTGTGGGCTCGGAAGGAGCCTAGAGGTGCCCTCCCATGCCCCCAGGGACCCCCCCTGTCACCCTTGCCCACCCCAGGAGGACGCCTAAGGATGGAGGGACCCATCCCAGGGAACCTAAGGTAAGTTCAGGTAAGTATTAATATTTTTTTTTTTTGTGGCATAAGGGGGCCTGATTTGTGCCCCCCTACAGAAGTCCCCTGGGCATGGACATTGGGCAAGGGGGCATGACTCCTGTCTTTGCTAAGACAGGAGTCATTTAAATGGCGGTTGGGAGTCGAAAAAAATGGCGCAAATCGGGTTGAGGCGATAATTTTGCCTCAGCCTGACTTGCCCCATTTTTTGGCGCCCAAGCTCCATATTCCCCTACGCCGGCGCTGCCTGGTGTAAGTCATTTTTTTTTACGCACATCAGGCGGCTAACGCCGGCTAACGTCATTGAATAAATACGGCGCCCACATGGCGCTTCAGAATGGCGTTAGCCGGCGTTAGATTTTTTGACGTACAACTGCGTTGGCACAGTTGTGCGTCGAAAAGTATAAATATGGCCCTTAGTATTTAAAAGGGACTGTATTTCCGCTGATGACCTTGCCACCGGAAGTGCGTAGATCTCGCTAGCAGATGTAAGGGCCACATGCTTTTGAAACAATAGAGCTTTCAGTCGACTCAACTTGTCGAAATTCACCTTGGAAGTAGCAATATGAGGCCAGATGTCCGCTACCTCCTTAATTCGAGTGGGGAGAAACAACACATTCCCGCAGCACGTAACGGCCTTGATGACAACGACCACGTAAACTATTCCGGCACGCATGCCACAACAGGGTTCACCGTTAAGAAGGACGTAGCTGTTGTTTGAAAGCACCTGAAAGGGTTTTTAATTACCGGGACTGGAACTCCCTTAAGATAACAAGCTAAGTTAGCAATCGAGGCATTGCACGCCCCGTGCAAAGACAGCTGTTTACAAACCATCGAATGGCTGACAGAAGTTTCGCATTCGCTACTGCTAAGAAAAACCTCCCTCATACCATTAAGACATCTGTATAGAAAAGGAAGCTCCCACACCTCATGTATGTAACTGTCTCCCAACCGTTCATATCTACCCACCGGAATGTGTTTTAAACAAGAAGTAAATTGCAGAGTGGAGATAGGCAAATTAATAACCCCGTGAATCAACCACTCTGCTGACGGAATCTCAGCCACAGTAAAAGGCAATTTCTCCAACTTCTCAATATTTAACATAACATACGTAGCTTCCTTCTTAGCCATTAGTTGTTGTTGACGTGTCAAATTAGAGGAAATGAATATCTACCTGGCACGAATGTGCTGCCACGGAACGCGACCTGCCTCCAATGTCTGTAGAGTCCAACCCAACTGCATGATGGACCGCGTTTGACTCTGCCCATGATATAAAGAAGACATATCCGATTTAATAATGTCTATAGCAGAGGAAACAACGTTGTCGTTCGTTCGTTCATTCGTTCGTTACTTTATTTCGGCAAATATTGCCATAAAAGTCAAGACAAGAAAATACGACATACATATATACATTTCATAATTAAATATAAAATACAATAAATACAGTTGGCGAGAGATATATGGATGTCTCCATGATTAAGCAGTACCGCGTATAAAAATATAAATAACAATTATAAATTCATTAAAAGCCAGAGCAAAAAAAATTAATTAACTTGGATCGAAGAAACAGTACATCATATACCTTTACAAGGAAGGGGAAGAGCAGGCCACTTAACAAAATAATACAATTTGTGACCAAGTCGTTTTCTGATAAGGTACACATTAAATAAAAATCTACTCGTGCCAAGCACCACTGGTTGTGAAGTATTGGACTGAAATATACGCTCTGCTTCTTTGTAGGATCTAACCTCCACATATTTACAAACGGGTTTGATCCAACAACCTCTTGGTTTCTTGTATACTGGGCAAAAGAAGAGTAGATGAGCAACATCTTCTTTAGCTCCTAAAGTACAGAGAGTGCACAGTTCACAACCTTTTACCCCTCCCCAATTGCATGTGTAAGCATTAATCTGTAAGACCCCATACCTAAACTGTAGATATAGTGTTTTTGCCAGTGGAGGGCCGACCTCATCCAAAAATTGTTCGAATTTAGGTGTATCTTTTATGTTTAAAAAATTCAAAGTCAGAGTACCAATCGATGAACTAAGCAATAGCTCTCCGTTGACATAAGACCAAAAAGTGTCCTTTACATATTTCCTGGTACATGTTGTCATATTCTGGGGAACTTCCCATACGTGTGATAAACCTAATCTCTCATACCACTTAGATACATATTTTAACCAAGGGGTATTCATATGACCATCTATCTGAGTTAATTCAGTCAATCCACTCTTGTAATCACTCAACTCCGGGGTTACCCATAGCCTGACCCAATACAGCAGTGGTCTTAATAATGCTTGATAGTCTGCTCTTTTAAGATTAATATCAAGGAAGACAGGGACTAGAGGAGTTCTTGTTGGTATTTTAAGTAGCCTTCGTACAAAGTGGTTTTCCGTTTTTCCAAAGTTGTTATTGCAATAGAAGCCCCAGATTTCAGCACCATAAAGGGCGGTCGATTGGGCCTTCGCTTTATATACTTCCAGTGCCGGTGAGATTGCTTTAGAGTAACTAGCTCCGTGTACTTTTAAAATAGGCATTGAATTTTGTTTAAGGGATAAGATGCTTTTATCCATCTGTCCTTTCCAGGACAGGTTACTATCCAACATTAACCCCAAATAATTAAAACTCCCTACCTGTTCCAGTTTTTCATTCTCCAAGGACAGATAGTTCCTGAGGGATTTCTTGGGGTTTATGGACATATACTTAGTTTTGGTAGGATTTATTTCTAACCCCTTCCCCACACAATACTTCTGGAAAGAATCCACCAAATTTTGCAAACCTCTCGGAGTTTGAGAAATAAGGATGGTATCATCGGCAAATAATAATGCCGTAACCGGCTCGCCACCTAGCTTCGGGGAGTCATGTACACAGTTCCTTAAATAGCTCGGAATATCGTTGACATATAATGAGAAGAGTGTAGGTGCTAACACACAACCTTGGCGCACACCACGGTCTACAGGTATGGCCCTTGAGGTTTCACCTTCTTTTCCCCATCTAATTTTTGCATAGTTCCCTGTGTGAAGCTTGATAAGTTCTTTAAGTAGTTCCCCAGGGACCGCCATGTTCCTTAATGTAATCCACAACAAATTGCGCGGAACAAGATCAAAGGCGGCCCTTAGATCTATGAATGCCACATAGAGACTACCCTTCCTTATGTTTATATACTTCCAACAGATGCACATAAACCTAAACACCTGGTCAACCGTACTGACTTTTATTCTAAAACCAGCCTGATATTTGGTTACTATTTTAGTCTCTTCAATCCAATCTAAAAGCCTATTTAAAATGTGTCTGGCATATATCTTTTGAAAAATGTCTATTAAACTTATTGGGCGGTAATTACTTGGATCATAGCGATCACCTTTTTTAAAGATTGTTATAATTTCTGCCCCTTTCCATGAATCGGGGATCGGTGTGCCTGCCACAATGGAATTACTCAGGTAATTTATGTAAGGCCCCCACACATCTACATCATATTTTAGTAGGTCGCCGGGAATTTTATCAGGGCCTGGGGCTTTGCCCATTTTCACAGCTAATAAAGCCTTATTAGTTTCTTCTAAACTAAAAGTTAATGGAGCAATACTCATTTCTAAGTTTGTCTCATGGTCCCCGAAGGGCAAACTCTCCTTTTTGTTAGCATAGAGCTTAGTGAAGTGATCACACCAAGTGTTTTCATCTAGGAAAATATCCTTTGTTGATCTACCCTGCTTATTTCCCTTAGCAATTAAATTCCAGAACATGCTCTGATCCCGTAACTTAGCTGCGTTCAAGAGATCCTCCCAAAAACTTTCATCCCATGCTTTTTTAGCTTGGGCCATAATGCTTTTGTAGGCTAGTCTACCGCTTTTTATATCCAAACAATTCCCGGATTTTACTGCCTGGATCAGTCTTGATTTTGCTATTCGACAATCTTTATTATACCATGGGTTCGCTGTCTCAAGGTGGTTCCTTTTCCTATTACCATCTTTTTTATAGATTTTACTCAATAGTGGAGTTAGTGCATCTACCAGCTTAAGATGTAAATCAAGAACACCTTGTGTTCCCACTAATGCTGACTGTAAATCTCCTACCGTTTCAGTAAATACATTGTAAATATTTATCAGCGTTTTTTCTGTTCCCAAGATATAGGGCCATCTTAGAGCACGCCTGTTATTGGTTATCTCTAGTTCCGCGACCATGGTATTTAATAGGGTCTCTTCTTCGGATCTAATAATAAATGATTGAGAATCTAGCCATAGTTGGAGGGGGAAATGATCACTCTCCGTCCTATGGTCTATCTTGAAGTCGGTTATTTGGTCCCATATATTCCGGGTAGCCATTACAAAATCTATATGTGACCTGGAATTTTCCTTAAAATAGGTTGGAGCTGCTGGTCTGTCTGATCGAAATCGACCATTACAAGCCCTTAGATCATGTACCACAGTCAACTGTAAGATCTGTAAGGCGGCTTTTGTGCCTTTAGCTGAACTTGCAGATTCTAAGGGCAAGATATCATTAGCAGCATCTTGTTCGTCAAATAATTTTTCCAACCCCAAGACAGGCTCATATTTACAGTTAAAATCTCCAGCAACTAAAACCTTTACATTATCTCCTAATGAGTCTAAAAAGGAATCCAAGAGTTCTACCACCTCTGATACCTTGTTGGATGGGGACGGTCTATTATATATATTTATTAAATGTATAGTTTCTTTCCCTCTTGTATCAATTTTAAGGCCTAGTAGGTCCGGAGAGGGAATGGATAACTGGGTGACATCTATTTCTAGAGTCACTTTAACCCAGATAACCAGTCCCCCTGAGGCTCTGCCTCTAGTTGATGGAATAGCACAAGAACAGTATGTTTTATACCCCAACCTATGGGGGGTTTCTACCATCCAAGTTTCCTGTAGGTATATGATATCGTAATTCTCAATATAGGAACACCATACCACATCCTCAAGGTTCCTGGCTAAGCCAGCTATATTCCAAGATATCAGTCTAATATTTGTTTTCCCTTTTACACAGGGTAAATCTAATACTATAGGTAAGTTGTCTTTTTCTGTAACATCCTCTAGTTCAACTAAAGGATTTGACTCTTTGTCTAGATTATAGTCTTTACTAACGTCATTACCCTCCATAGTCACTGTGAGGCACTTGTCAGGTACGCCCAAACTAATTGCCTCACTAAAAATAGAGTAAGGGGATTTAACGCTGCTTACCAATTTTACTGTCCATGGATTCCTGGGGCTCAAAGGTACTATAAGTTTTGGTTCTAAATATTCTATACTCTGTTTTTGTTCCCACGTCTGGGTATATATCAACATTGCTGTGATAGAATCCCCTGCTCGTGGGAGTCAATCATTTTCATCCAAAGTACTCAGTACCGAAAATCTATTTTCAACTGGAGTATAAAAATTTGTGTTTCTTCTATTAGTCAAGAGTCTGTGTTTTTTAAAAAGTTCTGATGTACTGGCTAAATGTCTATAAAAATAACCCAGAGGGTGCACACCCACGTCAGACTCCTCTATATCCAAAGAAGCTGCTCTAAGAAGAACAGTCGCAACATGTTGAGGGTGCCTAAAATTAACAATTACACAATCCCCCTTACATTTTTTCCTCGCTTTTCCGATCCATGGTATCCGTCTAGTAGACAGTATATGATCGGATAGATGTGGGGGGAAACCACAATTTTTATTTAACCAAGCAACTGATTTCCGTTTGAGAGAATCATGTGATTCCTCACGGAAATTCATTGCTGTTGGGTCTAAGGGAGGAACGTTCGAAAGGACTATGACATATGGTTCACAATCAGGTGGAAGATTAATATGATTTGGTCTGTTCACGGGAGTAGTGTACCTCACAATATTAGATGCAGCTGCTTTCATATGAGAGGTACTATCCACCATACATGGTGGCTCTCTAGATTCTGGTGAACATGACCTCTGTGCTACAACCAATTGTGCAGAGTTACTGGATTGGACGGGTAGCTCAGACTGTAGCTCAGACTGTTTCATAGTCTGTTCCTTACACATTTTATCTAAAAGACCACCCAACCTAGATACCTCCATAGATAATTATTCAATCTTTTCCATAAGAGGTTTAGTCATATGGTCTAATTTTTCCTCCAATAGCTTAGCGATGTGACCCAAGAGATCACAATTCACACCATCCTTATTAATTGTAATCTCGTTATTAGCTACCTTACTTCTATGACCATATTCTATTGTTGGTTCTATCGTTGGTTTAAAATGTATGTTCCCCCGCTTAGTTTGCGTTTTTCTGCATTTTCTAACAGCTCTCTTAGGAGGAGAGTTAGACAATGCAGACTCACTCGGGGGCTCCAATGGGACTTGAATTGGTGGTTCTAAAACTAAGGGTAAAGTGGCTGAGTTTTCCAAAGGGAAAGCTTCAATATTAAAGGGATCCACCATAATAGAACCACTACCATCGTCTACAGAAGAAAAGATTTCTGAGGTGGACTCCTTCCCTAAGGATTTCCTTCTATCAATGTTTATCTTGTTCACCATTTTAACCAAGTAATTATCCAGGGTGGAAATATTTTTAGCCATTCTACACCACCCTCACGAATATAACAACCACTACTACTATTAATAAGATACTTGATGGACTGTCTAATTTTATAGCCCTGCCCTACACAGAGCTTTTATATCGTAACAAAGTATAGGGCACTTACATATATCAGTAATAACACAAAACAGCAAGTGTATATGACCCAGAAGACACAATGACTCAGTTAAGTGGAGCCCAAGTATACAGCTTACTAGAACGTTATCGGACCCTTCCAGGAGAAGTGACAGGGTCAGCACAAGGCTTTTTAAAAACCAATAGCAGCAGAAAAAGAGACACGAAAATATATATCCAATATTTGAAATGAATTTGGGCAGTCACTCCTTACTGTACACGAAAGAGGGGTGGCCCAGCCCAGCCTCTTTCGGACGATGACGGGCGCAGGACGGGCCCGCCCTTGGCCCGGGCTTCGCCCGGGCGCAGCCCGCGCGCGTCCCGTGATGCGGGAGGGCTGCCAAATATTTAAAGGGCACCTGCCCTGAATAGAGTTGTTTCCGCCTCCTGCCGCCGCAACCAGTGCTTCCCGCGATGCGGGAGGGCTGCCAAATATTTAAAGGGCACCTGCCCTGAATAGAGTTGTTTCCGCCTCCTGCCGCCGCAACCAGTGCTTCCCGCGTTGCGGGAGGGCTGCCAAATATTTAAAGGGCACCTGCCCTGAATAGAGTTGTTTCCGCCTCCTGCCGCCGCAACCAGTGCTTCCCGCGATGCGGGAGGGCTGCCAAATATTTAAAGGGCACCTGCCCTGAATAGAGTTGTTTCCGCCTCCTGCCGCCGCAACCAGTGCTTCCCCAACGTTGTCAATTGTGTATACACGGTCTGATAGGGTATGCATCCCATTATCCACAACAGACAAAGCTTGAATCAAATTTTCCTGATCAATTTGCCTCAACCGGGTAGCTGCCTCCTGTTGTGAGAACTTCCAAATCTCATTATATACTTCATACAAAAAACGTTTCTTCCATGGTATCCTTGGTCCTGACAAAAAATCTTGCAAGTCAGTATCATTAGACAGTAATGTGAGATGTGTCTTAACTGCATCCAGCGTGGATGACCTCAACCATTGTTGACAAAGTTTCCCTATGCTGTATGTAATAATGATGTCAGCATGTTCTGGTGATATGTAGCGAGGGTCTGCCCTACTAGTCCTGAATCCCCCCGAAGAGGTGACAAAACGTTGATGAAACCTATTAGTGTCTATGGGCCACAATAACCATCCGCCTGGACGTGTCAATGAAGTGTTAAGCGTACCATTCTGGACCCAGTCTGTAAGCTCACTAAACGTGGCATTAATATATTGCTGCCAATTTTTCATTTTGGAAGGGACAGGTATGCCAGGCAAATTCAATTCCCTAATTGTTGCTAAGCCCAAACAGCTAGTCTGTTGTACAGTGTCATTTAAAAAAATCATCTGGACAGGAATAATACATGCCCTAAACAATGTATCCCTACCCCGCATGTGCCAATTTTTCGTTCCCCAAACACTTTTCAAATCAACAGTTTTGGACCAGTATTCATACCCCTCAACAGATAGTTTGGACACAAACAAATTTGAATACAGTAATTTAGTATCAGTCAATAACATTTGCTTATTAGCATGCGGAGTTACTCTAAAATAACACGACTTAGCACTTTGTTGATGATGCCCAGAAAAATACGCAAATTTGTCAGAATAAGTTTTAGAACTCCCCTGTGGAGGACTCGGGCTATGTTCCCATTGCATATACTCAAATATTGATTTAGGGCTACTGGCTTTATGAATAAAGTGGTGTCCATAATAATTGTAACAAAACATGTCACCATAATTATCTCTAAACTGGTAAGCATCTTCATTTTCATAGACAGTATAAAACTGCAATTCTGTCAACATAGAATCAACTGTCTTCACATCCCAATCATCAGAAACAATGCCCGGTATAACAATATCATTCATTGACAATTTGAGAACATACGGTATCTGAATCATCTCAGTGGGACCATATATATCAAACATCACTCTGTCCCACACAATCCCATCCGGAATTGGTACAGCAGAAATGTTCACAAACAATAAGTCTCTTCGAACCATATGTGGTTTCAACACCGTCTCCACGTGCTCAATGTCAGATCGTTCAGGAAGAAAATGACCCTGTATCACCAGAAAAAAGGTAACCACAAACCCCAGCCACAGGAAAAGAGTCATCACAGTCATAAAAAGCCACAGATAGTTCCAAGGAACAACAAAATATGTATGTTTGAGCCAACACAGCAGCTTACGTGGACCCAGGGCTGGTGTTGAAGAGGACGATGAGTCCGACACAATTTCATCAGTGGTATTGAAGCAGCCCGAGGCAGTTCTTGCAAAAGGTGCAATCGTAAACAAAGAAGCAGATGGTGTCTCTCGCCTTGGCACGCTATAAACCACATGTTCAGCAACATCAGAAGAACTTACAGCAACTTGATCAAAGGATTCCAAATCATTCGCTGTCTGTGGAACAATCGCAAGATCAGCTTCCACCCTCCCCAAGCTCGGAGAGGAAATAGCGTCGGTGCAAATCACCTGCAGCGGAACTTCTTCCCCAGTAGTGAGAGGGATTCCGGAACTACTGGGTGTTCCTCTTGGTCTGCTGTGCAGAATCGGCCACATGTTGTAACTTGACATTATCAATGGAAACAAAGCGATCTCCTTTGGCCCCTCGCAACGGAGGCAAAATCACAGTTCTTGTGCCGCTGATCCCTATCACAGGGACAAGCACCCGATACGAAGGACCAAATTCTTTTTTCACTGCGACCTTTTCACGCACAAGATACGCAATCTTGGGAATCCAACCAGTTGACGTTACTGGTTCATCCTTAATTCCTGTGGAGGCAGCACTTGCAGAAGAGTTATCTTCACGGAATTGTTGTAAATCCTGCAAAACAGTGACACGATCATTCATGTCAAAGGGCGTATCCGCTGTCTCCACACCAGGACCATCTAGATCAGGAACATACATTCGTGTTCCAAACAGGCACTCATATGAAGTACGACCCCCCCAGGGACCCTCTAGGCAAGTTATTAAGTGCTCTCTGTACTCCATACAGGTGGTCTAGCCAACCACGACCCGTACCTATAACTCTGGCCGTTAAGGATTGCTTTAAATCGCGATTTAAATGCTCCACGACAGAATTTCCCTCGGGATGAACTGGAGAATAGAACTGGAGCTGGACCCCCAACGAAGCCATGGTGTCCCTGAATGCCTTAGAGGCAAAGGCAGGGCCCTGGTCCGAATAAAAAGCCACAACTGCATATGTATCGACAAAGATGCGCAAATCTTTAATAACAGTTCAAGCGTCAGCCGAGCACTGTGGCCAGACCCACACAAATCTGGAGCACGAATCTACAGCAACCAATATATATTTGTATGCACTATCTGGCGTCAGCGGACCACAATGTTCCAAGTACACACACTGTAAAGGTTTATTTGATATGAGGAGGGGCGTCTGCTGCGGGCGTTTAGCCGTGGAAACTTTAATTTGTTGACAGATGTCACAACAAAGGACATACTGCTTTGTCTCTTTATAGAGACCAGGCCACCAGTAACGGGCCTGTAAGAGTGAAATTGTGGCTGCCACGCCTGCATGGGCAGAAGCCGCCCCCTCATGTGCTGCAGTAATTAATTGAGGTCGCTCAATTTTATTGGGAATTTCACGTACACCAACGCCTGGTATTTTAACAACAGCGTTTAGCATACCACCCATACAGTAACTATATTTAGAAGGGAATCCTTTAGGAAATGGTGTGCCATCAGCCGTAGCTTTTATAGCGGCCAATATCTCTGTGTCTGGTTTGGAACTCGAACAAGTTACTGCGGCCACAGTGGCAACTGCCACTGCCGATTTCGCGGCTTCATCTGCCAAAGTATTCCCAGCAACGTGTATTCCAACGCGCTGGTGTCCAAGTATATGCACAACATGGACTTTAGGAAGCGTTTCCTTCAGATCCGCAACCTTCCCCCACAGCAATTTGTGTTTAATGGTGTTGCCTTTTGAATCTCTGAACCCGTTCAACCTCCAGTAGTGTAGATATTCATTGAAAGACTGAACACAGTAATAGGAATCACAAACCAGCAATGAAAACACTGCCTGATCCGTATGTTCCAAGGCTAACAATAGAGCTTTCAGCTCAGCCAACTGTGCCGTACAATCTCCCAAGGTCTGTGTATAAGTATGTCGGGTGCAGAACACTTCCCCCTCCATATAGCCGCTCCCCACCGGACATGCAGCAGAATACTGTTGTTTAGTCCCAACCGCTGGTTGCGCAGAGCCATCGGTATACATGACCACCTGATATTGGTCAATAGGCAATGTACCAGCGGGAACTGGGTACTCCATTTCATATTGAAGAAATTCTTGAGTCTGCAGTTTAGGGTCAAATATGTAATCTACATCAGTGGCTGTCAAAGACGTTGCCCATTGTATCCATTACGGGTGTAAAGCTTTCAAATTAGGAACACTCGCTTTTGTAACAGCCTTCAAGGCTGGAATCGGGGAAACGACAATGATGCGTTGGCCCTGGGCAAGAGGTCTTTCTTTAATAACAGCCATTTGTACAGCAGTGAGAATTTTCTCAGTTTGTGCAAAACGTTGTTCTGCAGCCGAGTACAAGTGCGACTTGTATGCTATCGGGACTGTCTCACCCTCATTAAAGGTGACATATGTAAATCCCACGGCACCAGGTATAACCCTGATGACCAGATGCGTTTTATTGTCCAGAGTGTGTAAATGCTTTACTGCTAAGAGATCAATTTGCAAATCTTGAAGAATATGTGTATGCTCAATCGTCCAAAATCTACTCGAAAAATGTGGGCGAATCAACTTGTATAATGGTTTTATACGTGTAGCGTAATCAAGAATGTAAGTTCTGCCAAAATTTAGAAACCCCAATAATGACTGGAGTTTCCGAATCGTATTAGGAGGTTGCAATTGAGTAAATTTTTCCAAAAAGTGTGGCGCTAAGCTCTTGCCCTCATTCGACAACTCATATCCCAGGAAAATGACGCTGAGGAAGGCAATTTTTGATTCCTTAAAATTAAATTTGTAGCCAATATCAGCAAATCCCACAACAATGCGCGCTACGCGCCTTAAATGTTGCAGTAACTCATTGTCTGTCAGATAGATATCATCAACATATGACAAAGCTTCAGGGTCCAACTCGTGCAGAATTTCAGTTACACGAGCCGAAAATAGTCCTGGGCTATTCTTATACCCCTGAGGCAGACGACAAAACTCTTTCTGAGAGCCAACCGCACTAAAGCTTGTATAGTCCCTACTTTCTGGCGCTATATTTTGGCAGAAGAATCCATTCGAGATATCTAATGTTGTTTTGTATTTCTTACGCACAATATTATTCATGAGCGCTGTGCTGTGTGAATTTTGAATTGCATATGTGCGTGTATGTCCATTTAAATGTCTGTAATCCAGCACTATCCTATAAGAATGGTCCGGTTTAGCTACTGGAAATAAGGGATTATTCATCCGCGAGACACAGGGTTCAATTACCCCCTGGTACTCCAATTGTGCAAGTATTTTCCTTACTGATGCCCTCGCTTCAAACTTTATAGGATATTGTGGTTGCGGCTGAGGTTCACCCTTTATCGGAATTACATGATAAGGTGAATCCCTATCCCACCCCACATTATTTCTATATAAGGCAGGAGCCTGTGCTAGATCCTATGTTTTACTATAGGACTCTGCTAGTTCTCCTGGAACAAGTGGTGAGAATGAAGGTGTAATAACCTCCTCCCCAACTGGACAGTCACGAACAAAGTCAGGAGGCCAATCCTGTTCGGCCAGCAGAACGTCATACAATTTGACCACACGGTCCCAAAAAATGGCGTTTATAGTGCGCTCAACGCCCCCTTCTAATTGTAAAGTTACTGTATAAACACTATCGGGATCAGAGACACGCATATCTGCTGTTTCGACTTGTATGAAGTCATCAGTTGCTTTCACCTCCAGATGCTCTTGAAGACTCCAGCGAACTATTGTGACCTCTGCCGCGCTGTCTAACAGTGGTAACGCCCATGTCTTGTTCTTCAAGAGAACTCTCTTCTTGAGCGGCATGTCTAACTGAGACTGCCTCTACCTTCTTCTTTTTAAATTGCTGTTTTTGTTGGATCGGTTTCTCTTCTTGTTTGACAGAAACCTCCGTTGAGCGTTGTGACTCCTGTCTCGGTTTCACATACTCTGTTCTCCGCTCTGATTGCCCACCTCTCTCATTTCTCTTTTCCGAGGAGTCCTGAAAGGAACGAGATTGGCGTGTATCAGTATATTGATATCTATCAGGCGTCTTCAAATTATCCCTATTCCTGAGATTATACCTATTCTGCGGGGTCTCCGGCTGCAGAGATTGTCCCCTATCTTTTTTAGGTTCTGTTGTTTTTTCTCCCAGTGATTTTTAGTACCCTCAGGTTGCTGTTGTTTAGTAGTATCTTTACTATTCTTACCCTGTAACTGGGGTTTCTGCGGTCTAGCCCCAAGGCTATCACGTCCGATACTCGAATATGTTTCTGCTATTATTCTCGGCAGTTCCCGCTCCTGGTTACCTTGCGGGACGTCACGAAGACGCATACTAGTGCTACTGCCTCCCCTTTGAGATTACTCAAAATCATAGAAGAAACCGCTGCAAAATTGCCCATCAGCTGCATCCCTAAATCTAAGGCTGGGGCAGCTCCATATTCATCCTGAATTTGTTTCAGCACTTCCGGTAGATTAGCCAATGTTGGTGTACCGTGTGCTGTAGTGTAGAGCGCGGCAAACACCGTGCCCCAAGTATTACAATGGTCCACAGTAGGAACCATTCCATACGGTAAACACATCGTCAATATTCTATGTTTATCCTGAGGTCCCGTATGGGGAAATACTGCTTCCAGCGTATTATTTTTTTGCGCCAGCCAAAATGGAGTTTCCTCCCGTTTTGCTGGGACTTTACCCATAACTGAGTGTACAGCGGTCGGATTGACCCCCGGAACCACTGCATGTGGTTGCGCCGGAGCAGCACACGCTGGGTTTGTGTTAAGTGTCTGCATCACAAATCGAACCAAACGTCTATATGTAGCCGTTAATTCCATATATAAGCGACAAACTTCAGCCACTGCCAATTGAGCAACCGCAGGATGTGGTGTATATGTAGCCAATAAAGGCCAGGTAGGACCATCATTTCTCAGTGGACCTAACCTAACAGGTGCTATTGTGTGGGGTAGGGCGCCATCAAGCCAATTATTATGTTCTTGATATGATAGAGGTATCTCTAAATATGCATATGCCCTGTATTGTCCAGGGACATTAGCAAGAGTATATTCGTGAAAAGTGTTTGTACCCCCATCAACTGCTGGAAATACAACCCAAGAATAAAAAAGTTCTGTTCTATAAGCTGCATGGGCGTCCACCACAAACGTGACCGGACCCCCCTGGTTCGTGAGACCATGTGCTATTAGATGTCCTGTTAGCGGATGGCGCATATTAAGCGCTATGTTCACTACTTGAGGATTTGCCATTATAAAAACAGCACTAGGGCAGAGAAGGCACACCAATATCGGGGTTTTCCTTTTAAAGTTCAAGCTTGAACAACCGACCACTAAGGAAATAGGAGGCACCTATCTCGTGGTGGCGGAAATCCTCAGCCCCACGGACGTCTCCGTTAACGGAACCGAGGAGTCAATATATATATGAGACCGAGTCAGCCGGACCCGAAAATTAGAACCAGACCAATCGTTGGAGGCGCCATGTCGCGTGGGCTCTCATTATCCTAAATGAGACTACTGGATTTCTAGGTAGCAGGATTGTTCACGGTGTGGGGGACTTAGTCTGACCCACTTGGAAGGACCTCTGTCACCCTAAATCCGGTTTTGCTCCGGCTAACTAGCAGTGCCTCATCTCTCCCAAGGAGACGGGATGATTTGGCAGCCGAGCGCATGACATCTTAGAACTTCTCAGGGAAGTCGTGGTCACTCAGATCCAAACCAGCTCTCTCATTTACAGTATGATCTCATATAAAAATGACAAAGGCAGTTTGAGTTTTATAGATTGTTTTAATAAAACGACTGCATTTTAGATATTAAGGCGTGAGCCGCAATAACCAGAACCATACAACACAGTAGGATTGAAATAGTCACGAGGAGAGTGAAACATAAGAATAACGCTATCATGGTGTTAATTATTTCTACTCTCTCTCAGCTAGTTCTATTTCGAGCACAGCATGTTAAGCTTCTAACTTGCCTTTCAGATTCCCTGGGAAGCCACAACCCCTCATACCTGAGCAAAGGCCTGTGATCTGGTTCAGCATCTGCAACGAGGCAGTCAGAGTCTAGTTGTGGTTCCCTGGTCGGAATCTCCCTCTTGTGTGTATTGGAACAAGGAAGTGTTTTTATAACAAACATGTCAGTGTGATCACAAAATGTCCCTATGCAAGAATGCCAATGACTAAACTCCTACCACGTCTATCGGCAATGTACCAGACTGTATCCTTGACAGAAGCACAGAGTGAACAAGAATGTGTTATTGAGAACTCCAGTGCTGAAGTAGGCTAAACAGTGTGATATAAAAAATAAAACAAGACCGTAGAACTGGTTATTTGAAAAATAACAGTACGAAGCCGAATAAAAAGCATTTAGAGCAAAGTGCACAGAGGCTCTAAGCTGCGAGCAAAGGAATAAAATACATCCAGGGCAAAGTGCACAAAGGCCTAAAGCCTGAAGCTAACGCGCAAAGGATACATAAAACTGACCACACTACAATGTACAGAGTAACCTGTGCCATACATTAGCGAGTGCAGGGGACTGAATTACTCAACATGTGAGAGGGTTTAGTGAAGTATAGACTGCGGGTTGACAGCCAACAGTAAACTAAAAATGAATGGGAGCTACAGGTCAGTATGTCACTCATCACATATTTCTGGAGAGACACATTACTCAAATGGGGAGTCAATACCTAGTCAATTTACCATACAATGTGGCTGAGGTAAAAGATTTGGGAGTGTCACAAGTAGTGGCAACACTTGACCCAATCGCAGCTAACACTGTGCCACAGATGCTTAGCCTTCATGTTATGTTGTGCTGGTTTGCAGTGTGATTAACAAGCAAGGTAAATCCTAGGAGGTCAGAGAGGACGAGTTAAGGGAGGATCTGTTATGATGATTCAGGTAAATGTTGTGGTTAGCAGAAAATTCTGGTTGTTATGTTGTTTTATTTTGTCAGCAGTAGAAGCATAAAGGCGTATCAGTCATCTTTCTCATATACCTGCTGGTCGTTTTCCAGGGTGAGCCTATAAGTTGTCCATCTGTGGAGAAGGGCCTATCTCTATGCAACTAAACTAATAGGTAGTTTCTAGGCTGTGTAAATCAATGGAGATCAGTGCTGAGGCTGTTTCAGTTGTGGACTCAAGTTCCTGTACAATGATATCAATAAGATAGCAGGTCATGGTATGTTAACAAACTATCAAATGGATGGATTATACAACTCTAAACAATTTTATACATTGCTTGGATGTTCTAGTAATTAACATTTAAGAACACACACAGTTTCATATGTGAAACATTTAAAGTCTGTATAACACTTGAGGAGAAAAAGAGGCTAAAGAAAACCCCGTATTTGCCTCAGGTAAACTGTCACAAACACAGTATGACTCTGTGATTGAGTCATATGGTACTATGTCTTTCATCTTTAGTACTCATTTCCAAGAAGTACTATCCACCCTGGGAACCTGCCTAGTCAATCTCAGGGTAATTCCAAGACTTGGATGAGATGGGCTCACTCACGTAATGTGACATGCTTCATCACTGCCCACCTCATCCTACACTGGTAAGATAATACTACCAGGGCTGACTCAACCTCAAGTGGGACTACCTAGAAGGAGTACTTATTGATTACTTTTCTGGATATTTATTTTTAGTTGATTGACTAAAAATACCTTTAGTTGGTGGTATCCCAGTATGGATAAAAATACTAATAAAAAGTATTAATTTGGGACAGTAAGGGGTATCATGGCCTCTGTGTCCCTCTATAGTGGCGATATGTGTCTGCACTTTTTAAAGCCTATACTACATCTTGGGCATTCATCAGGGCTAATAGGGTCCCTCTACCACTGCCATTGGTGAGTATAAGTAAAAAAGCCTACCTCTCTTAATGGGCCAAAGTAGGTACCCTAGATATGGGAACATAAAACACAATAGTTAGGTAGATAGCATGTCCAAGCAACAAGCAAATCAATTGGTCTGTATTTGAACATTAACACAATAGGTAAAAAACAATACATGTGTGGCACATGTGACAAAACACAAAAAGACCCATACTTGCGCAACCGGTATACCACGTGTTTGCAAAAACATGATACGTCAAGGTGTGTTGCTCCTTTCTATTCTTTTTTACCTAAGCCAAGTGTGTGCCTTGTATCATGGTGTGTGTGGGGTGGGCGTCTCCTATGGCTAAAGACTAAAGAAGACAAATGTGTTATCTCCATACAGAGTTCTTTCATACTAGTAGTACTCATAAACAGCTCAAATCATTCTGTGCGTATCATTGACCCTGCTAGTACCAGTATTCACAAAGGCATATACAGTCAATACTTGTGTTCTAGGTTTCACCTATACCCCCTAGACACATCTGAGTAAGGTAACACCTTTCAGCCACTCACTCTTTCACCACAACTTGACAGATTCCTATGATGCCCCAGACACAGCCGACTGGTAGATCGAAATGGGGAGAATATGGGGGCATATTTATACTCCGTTTGCGCCGAATTTGCGTCATTTTTTTCGACGCAAATTCGACGCAAAACTAACTCCATATTTATACTTTGGCGTTAGACGCATCTAGCGCCAAAGTTCATGGAGTTAGCGTCATTTTTTTGCGTGAACACCTTCCTTGCGTTAATGATATGCAAGGTAGGCATTCCCGTCTTAAAAAATGACTCCGATGCATATGCGTGGGATTTATACTCCCGGGCAAAAATCACGCCCGGGAGTGGGCGGGTCTAAAAAACCCGCATTAGCGCCGGATTTTAACGCCTGTGTCAGGGCAGGCGTTAAGGGACCTGTGGGCTCAGAATGAGCCCAGAGGTGCCCCCCCATGCCCCCAGGGACACCCCCTGTCACCCATGCCCACCCCAGGAAGACACCCAAGGCAGGAGGGACCCATCCCAGGGACATTAAGGTAAGTTCAGGTAAGTATTTTATTTTTATTTTTTTGTGGCATAGGGGGGCCTGATTTGTGCCCCCCTACATGCCACTATGCCCAATGACCATGCCCAGGGGACAGAAGTCCCCTGGGCATGGCCATTGGGCAAGGGGGCATGACTCCTGTCTTTGCTAAGACAGGAGTCATTTCAATGGGGGTTGGGAGTGAAAAAAAAATGGCGCAAATCGGGTTGAGGCGATTTTTTTGCCTCAGCCTGACTTGCACCATTTGTGGACGCCCATACGCCATTTTCCCCCTACGCCGGCGCTGCCTGGTGTACGTGTTTTTTTTTAACGCACACCAGGCAGCGCCGGTGGCTAACGCCGGCTAACGTCATTCAATAAATACGGCGCCCGCATGGCGCTTCAGAATGGCGTTAGCCGGCGCTAATTTTTTTGACGCAAAACTGCTTTGGCGCAGTTTTGCGTCAAAAAGTATAAATATGGGCCCATGGTGTTTTAATAGGGCTGTGGACTCTAATTAGTGTCAGCCCAATTGCCTTCACCTGCTTTTTTCATGCAGGTGACTGATTAAATCAGCCAATGAAAATGGAGCCCAGGGAACTACTTAGGGCTTCTAGGTACGTTGGGAGACGTAGTTCCCAGTGATGGCCAATTGGAACTACATGGGGCTACCCAGGATGCTTGTAGTTCACGGCAGATGCCCTTGCTAGTAAAAAAGAGCCCATGGGTTTTTCAGATTATTGGGATGGGCTCATCTAAACTTACCCACCAGCTTCATAAAAGTGATGAAGGTGATAACTCACAACATTATTGGGTATACTGTTTACTAGAAGTGTATAAACCTCTTGTGGGGGACACATCAGGGTCGCCTATCCTTGACAAGCGAGGATACAAACAAATGGTTATAAGGGTACCAACTGACCCTTGCATCTATCAAAATGCCCTCTACAGTTTTAGGTTAAATCTGACTAGTAGCCCAAGCCCCCCCTAGGAATATCATTGTTGAGACCCCAGGTTTCTATAAGTAGCCTAAATACCCAGTGCTTCTCACACTTTAAGAGCACTCTGTTCATATTGCTGCTTCTTTTATCAAGTTTTTAACTACATACCCCAAATGTCATCCACAGTGTGATTACACTCACTGTAATGTCTGGTTAGTTTAGTGTTGTCTCTTTTGCACCTTATTGTGTTCTGATGTTCTGTTACATGTGTAGGCACCTTATAGGTTTTATTCCAATGTATTGCAGGTTACAAGAACATTTTATCAATAGATGACACTACTTACGTTGCAATTCATCAGCTTGCTTAGTTCCCACGGGGTAGGCAGTCCTAGGTCTAAGTTTTTGAATTTTTTTGTAAACTGGTACATTCCACGGGTACCACATGGTTGATGGCCTCTGGGGGTGGGTGCGTTCTATAAGTTTATCTGTGTGTCAGAGAGAGATTTCTTTGGACATGTGTGTACTAACATGTCTCTAAGGTTCTGACTTCTCCTGAATGAAAGAAGTATTTTGATTTCCAGAGTTCAAAATCCTGCACATTTTTCCAGTAATTTGCTAATGATATTTGAACTTAGGCAAACTGTTGTCACACATTTAAGGTCTGCACATGATTCAGCGAAAACTGTACGCTAAACTCAAGGTTCCTTGAAACAGTGGAATAAAACACAAGAGGTCCGATTGTCAATCAATAGACCAGGCATCCTTGGTGTGAGCTCCCTTAAACTTTTTGCCCTCTGACTTGCTGACCTTGTTTTTGTGGGCTTTAGGACACTGGGAACTTTAACACAGCTTACCAGTGCTACAGTGCATGTGCTCTTTCTCTAAAACATGATAACTTTGGGTTATCTACAAATTACATGTTTAATTTACCTATAGGTCGCTTGTAAAATGCACTACCTGTGCTCAGGAACTATAAATGAAATACTACCAGTGGGCTTGCAGCACTAAGTTTGCCACCCACTGCAGTAGCCCTCCACACATGGCTTAGGCCTGACGTTGCTGAGCCTGTGTGTGCAGTTTTAAACTGCCATGTAGCTTTTACATACAGGACATTTCTAAGGCATGCCTTTGGCAGCCCTAATGGCAGGGTGCAGTGTATTTAAAAAATGGATATGCACTTTTAAGTTTTCAAGTCCAAGTAGTGAAAAAATCCTAAATGTGTTTTTCACTAATGCAAGGCCTATCTCTCCCATTGATTAATATTGGGATCGCCCTATTATATTTTATATGTGCCATTTCCAACTGGGAAGACATGGGACCCATCAGACTTGGTGTCCCTGGAATCAGAATTTAAAATCACAGCTGATGGTGAAGTTAGATTTTAAATTGTAATTATGAAAGTGACACTTTTAGAAATTTGGCATTTTCCTACTTTAAATCATCTAGTGCTGTGGTTCTTAACCTTTTGACTTCTGTGGACACCTACTTTATCAGTACTGAAACCCAGGGACCACCAGTGAATTATTTTTGGAATCTGGGACCCCCAGTTAGTCATTACTGAAATCTGTGGACATATTCTGTTAATAATATTATATTTTCTAAGCAGCCGCTGACCTCTTGAGGAGGCTTTGCGGATCCCCAGGGGTCCCCGGACCACAGGTTGGGAACCACTGATTTAGTGCCCTCTGTCTAAATACACGTCTGGATGAGTGAAAGCTGAGCTGTTATGCATTCCCTCCGGAAAGCCACAAACAAAGTGAGCTTAGGTGTGATTTAGTGGCCATCTGAATGTTTATGAGCCATCCTGGGCTGGATGGGAGGGAGAAGCTGACACTTACACCTGAATGGCATATATAATCCTCTGTAGTGTGTCTGGAGTTAGGGCAGGAAGGGTTGTGACTCTCTGCACTTGAAAGGCCTCTCTTTGAAGTCTCCCCCACTTCAAAGGCACCACTGGGTATAAGAACTGGACCTCTGACCCCACCAAATCAGTAGATTTCTGGACCTGGGAACATTCTGCCGGGAGGAAGGACTGCTGTGCTGCTGTAGGGACTGTCACTCTTTAGGACTCTGCTGGACTTTGCTTGACTCCTGCTCCTTTGTGCCTGCCCTTCTCCCATTCTTGCCTTGAAGTGAAAAAGACTGGACTTGCATCTCTACATCCCCAGAATCAATGTGACTCCAAGGGCTTGCTGGCTTTCCTCCTGTTCTAAAGTCTCAGGGACATCAAGGACATCACTCCATCCTGCAAAAGTACCTGGAAGTGGTATAAAGAGCTGCACTTGTAAAATTCATGCATCAACTTTGTTGCGTCAGTCAGAACTGACTCATCTCCCTTCAATGCCGATGCATCACAACTGGCGATGAGGATAAAGAAATCACATCACTGGCTGCAGGGCTTGATGTTGATGTATCACCTTCATCGCAAAGGGCTCAACAACTCAATGCTGTTTGAGGACATTGCATCAACGGCTGTGAAGCTCAAAGATGGGGCATCTCTGACTGCGTGGATCAGAATTGAAGCAGTGCATGCATCAAAAGGAAACGGACACTGATGCATCCCCTCCACTGCTCCTCACATTGGGGCTTCAACATTGATGCAACCCTCCACACAAGGCACTTTTTCAGATTGACAGGGTTGGTCCCTGTATCTGACCCGGACTCCATTGTGGTCAGCCTGACATTTCAGATTTCACCTAATCTAGTAATCAAAATAGCCCCAGTTGGTGATTTATGTTTCTAAGCACTATAATTTCAGATATCCTTTAAACATTAATATCTTCACTTCTGCTAATTGGATTTTGTTGTTTTGGTCTTATTTCACTCAGTACATTAAGCTCTATTTTCCTGACCTGGTATGGATTATGTTTGTGTGGTGTTTTCACTGTTTTACTGTTGTAAGTGGTGCACAAATACTTTACAGATTGCCTCTTAATTTAAGCCTGCCAGCTCTGCGCCAAACTAACAGAGGGTGAGCACAAGTTAATGTATGGTGTGCATCTGACTTACCCCAACTCGGATTGTGGTTCCTGCTTGAACAGAGTGCATACCTCTGCTGACCATAAACCAAATTTCTAACATCAATAGTATCTTATTTGGAAAAAAATTGAATATGTATTTGGGTGCAGAACCTTACAGAAGAATTTCCAGACATGGAATGTTTTTGGTAAAAATAATGGGATTGGCTATTGATGTATTCAGAATTTTCTATAAAAATTTGCTTTTTTACAACTACCAAACACTATAAAGAAGCTGCAATCATTGTTAGGCTTTCTAAATGTTGGTAGAACATACGCACATTTCATTTGCACAGATCTGTCCACTACACATTGAAATTCAGAACATACATAAATACTCATATCATTGCAAACTGACATGTTTGCATTCAGACACTTACACACTTGTGTCAACTCAGCAAGTCTAGTGATACACATTATTACAGGATCCACTGACTATACCTGTGTCACCTTCAATGAAGGAGACGCAGTGCCTATTGCATATATATTGCATTTATATTTCAATACCAAAACGTGTTTTGCATCTACTGACTACATACTGAATGAAGTTCAAACAGCTGTCAAAAGGAAAGACCATTGGCTCAGGGAAAGTGTATCCTTGTTGTAACCCCTGTTTCAGTGTAAGAGGCTGTCACAAATACTTCTTATTAACCCCTTCTGTGCCGCGGACGTAGTGGTTACATCCTGCGGCACAGTGCTGCTGTGCCGAGGACGTAACCACTACGTCCTCGGCACACAGCCCAGAGAGAGCGCTCTCGCTCCCTCTGTGTGCTTCCCCCCACCCCCCCAAAGTCAGGGATGGAAGGGGAAGCCCTTCCCCTCCCACCCCGACTCCCCCAACCCCGACCCCCCCAACCCCCCCTGTGACGTCAGCGCGCGAGTGCGCGCTGATTAGTCACAGGGTCTCCCCCTTCGCGCTGGAAGCAGAGCTTCCAGGGCGATTGAAAGAGAAATGCTTTTGCATTTCTCTTTCAATCCCATGGGGGAGGCCCCGAGAGGCTTCAAAGGGAAGGAAATGTATTTCCTTCCCTTTGAAGTCTCTCACAGGGTTTCAAAAGCCGGATTGCTTGCAATCCGGCTTTTGAAACCACACTAGACACCAGGGATTTTTTTTTTGAATGAAACTGTCAAAAGGGAGCGACCCCTTGGGCAAGGGTCGCTCCCAGGGGGGGCATTTTTTTAGGAAGGCCTTTTCTGCCCCCCCTGGGGGCAGATTGGCCTATTATTAGGCCGATCTGCCTCCAGGGGGGGGCAGAAACCTCTAGGCACCAGGGAGCTTTTTTTTTCCCTTTTTTTTTTTGTGATGTTTTCTTTTTTTTTAGGTGGGGAGCGACCCCTTAGGCAAGGGTCGCTCCCCTAGGGGGCAATATATATTTAAGCCATTTCTGCCCCCCTTGGGGGCAGATTGGCCTATTTTGATGAGGCCAATCTGCCCCCAAGGGGGGCAGAAACCATTAGACACCAGGGAGGTTTTTTTTCCCCGCAAATTTTACGCAACAGGAGCGACCCCTTGGGCAAGGGTCGCTCCCAGGGGGGGCATTTTTGGGGGAAGGCCTTTTCTGCCCCCCCAGGGGGGGCAGAAACCTCTAGGCACCAGGGATCATTTCTTTTTTTTTTTCTTTTTGTTATGTTTTCTTTTATTTTTTAGGTGGGGAGCGACCCCTTAGGCAAGGGTCGCTCCCCTAGGGGGCAAATTATATTTAGGCCATTTCTGCCCCCCTTGGGGGCAGATTGGCCTATTTTGATGAGGCCAATCTGCCCCCAAGGGGGGCAGAAACCATTAGATGCCAGGGAGTTTTTTTTTTTTTCGTGAATTTCACGCAAGGGGAGCGACTCCTTAGGCAAGGGTCGCTCCCTGGGGGGTGGGGGGGGGAATTATTTTAGGCCATTTCTGCCCCCCTGGGGGGTAGATCAGCCTATTTTGATTCAGCTGATCCGCCCCCAAGGGGGGCAGGAACCACTAGGCACCAGGGATTTTTTTGTTTTTTGGTTTTACAGATGGGGAGCGACCCCTTGGACAAGGGTCGCTCCCCTGGAGGGGCAAAATGTATTTAGGCCATTTCTGCTCGCTTTGGGGGCAGATCGGCCGATTTTAGGTCAATCTTCCCCCAAGGGGGGCAGAAACCACTAGGCACCAGGGATCTTTTTTTTGCGCCGTCACGCAAGGGGAGCGACCTTGTAGGCAAGGGTCGCTCCCTGGGGGGGGAGGTAGGGGGGGGCAAAACTATTTTAGGCCATCTCTGCCCCCAGGGGGGGGCAGAAACCTGTAGGCGCCAGGGGAAAAAATTTTTGTGTTTTTTTTTTTGTATGTTTGTTTTTTTAGAGATGGGGAGCGACCCATCAGGCAAGGGTCGCTCCCCTGGGGGGCAAACTGTATTTAGACCATTTCTGCCCCCCTTGGGGGCAGATTGGTCGATTTTAGGTCAATCTGCCCCCAAGGGGGCAGAAACCACTAGGAACCGGGGATTTGTTTTTTTGGCGCCAATGTCACGCAGGGGGAGCGACCCCATAGGCGAGGGTCGCTCCTGGTGGGGGGGTGGGGGTTCGGGATGCTAATTTATTTTAGGCCATTTCTGCCCCCCCTGGGGGCAGATCGGCTTATTATTAGGCCGATCTGCCACCAGGGTGGGGCAGAAACCTCTAGGCGCCAGGGCAAAATTTTTTTGTGTGTTTTTTTTTTGTATGATTGTTTTTTAGAGATGGGGAGCGACCCATCAGGCAAGGGTCGCTCCCCTGGGGGGAAAACTGTATTTAGACCATTTCTGCCCCCCTTGGGGGCAGATTGGTCGATTTTAGGTCAATCTGCCCCAAGGGGGCAGAAACCACTAGGCACCGGGGATCTGTTTTTTGGTGCCAATGTCACGCAGGGGGAGCGACCCCGTAGGCAAGGGTCGCTCCTGGGCAGGGGGGGTTTTGGGGGCTGGGGGGTCAAATTTATTTTAGGGCATTCCCCCCCCCCCCCCCCGGGGCCGGCTGAGCTAGAGGCCAAAATCCACAGGTAGGCACTTTGCAAAAAACACCTCTGTTTTCTGTGAAAAAATATGTTGTGTCCATGTTGTGTTTTGGGCCATTTCCTTTCGTGGGCGCTAGGCCTACCCACACAAGTGAGGTAGCATTTTTATGGAGAGACATAGGGGAACGCTGGGTGGAAGGAAATTTGTGGCTCCTCCCAGATTCCAGAACTTTCTGTCACCGAAATGAGAGGAAAAATAGTTATTGGGCCAAATTTTGATGTTTGCAAAGGATTCTGGGTTACAGAACCTGGTCAGAGCCCCGCAAATCACCCCATCTTGGATTCCCCTAGGTCTCTAGTTTTCAAAAATGTGCTGGTTTGCTAGGTTTCCCCAGGTGCCGGCTGAGCTAGAGGCCAAAATCCACAGGTAGGCACTGTTTTCTATGAAAAAATGTGATGTGTCCACGTTGTGTTTTGGGCCATTTCCTGTCGCGAGCGCTAGGCCTACCCACACAAGTGAGGTATCATTTTTATCGGGAGACGTGGGGGAACGCTGGATGGAAGGAAATTTGTGGCTTCTCTCAGATTCCAGAACTTTCTGCCACAGAAATGTGAGGAACATGTGTTTTTTTAGCCAAATTTTGAGGTTTGCAAAGGATTCTGGGTAACAGAACCTGGTCCGAGCCACACAAGTCACCCCATCTTGGAATCCCCTAGGTCTCTAGTTTTCAGAAATGCACAGGTTTGGTAGGTTTCCCTAGGTGGCGGCTGAGCTACAGACCAAAATCTATAGGTAGGCACTTTGCAAAAAACACCTCTGTTTTCCTTCAAAAATTTGGCTGTGTCCACGTTGCGCTTTGGGGCGTTTCCTGTCGCAGGCACTAGGCCTACCCACACAAGTGAGGTATCATTTTTATCGGGAGACGTGGGGGAACGCTGGGTGGAAGGAAATTTGTGGCTCCTCTCAGATTCCAGAACTTTCTGCCACAGAAATGTGAGGAACATGTGTTTTTTTAGCCAAATTTTGAGGTTTGCAAAGGATTCTGGGTAACAGATCCTGGTCCGAGCCACACAAGTCACCCCATCTTGGATTCCCCTAGGTCTCTAGTTTTCAGAAATGCGCAAGTTTGGTAGGTTTCCCTAGGTGGCGGCTGAGCTACAGGCCAAAATCTACAGGTAGGCACTTTGCAAAAAACACCTCTGTTTTCCTTCAAAAATTTGGCTGTGTCCACGTTGCGCTTTGGGGCGTTTCCTGTCGCGGGCGCTAGGCCTACCCACACAAGTGAGGTATCATTTTTATCGGGAGACGTGGGGGAACGCTGGGTGGAAGGAAATTTGTGGCTCCTCTCAGATTCCAGAACTTTCTGCCACAGAAATGTGAGGAACATGTGTTTTTTAGCCAAATTTTGAGGTTTGCAATGGATTCTGGGTAACAGAACCTGGTCCGAGCCACACAAGTCACCCCATCTTAGATTCCCCTAGGTCTCTAGTTTTCAGAAATGCACAGGTTTGGTAGGTTTCCCTAGGTGGCGGCTGAGCTACAGGCCAAAATCTACAGATAGGCACTTTGCAAAAAAACACCTTTGTTTTCCTTCAAAAATTTGGCTGTGTCCACGTTGCGCTTTGGGGCGTTTCCTGTCGCGGGCGCTAGGCCTACCCACACAAGTGAGGTATCATTTTTATCGGGAGACATGGGGGAACGCTGGGTGGAAGGAAATTTGTGGCTCCTCTCAGATTCCAGAACTTTCTACCACAGAAATGTGAGGAACATGTGTTTTTTTAGCCAAATTTTGAGGTTTGCGAAGGATTCTGGGTAACAGAACCTGGTCCGAGCCACACAAGTCACCCCATCTTGGATTCCCCTAGGTCTCTAGTTTTCAGAAATGCACAGGTTTGGTAGGTTTCCCTAGGTGGCGGCTGAGCTACAGGCCAAAATCTACAGGTAGGCACTTTGCAAAAAACACCTCTGTTTTCCTTCAAAAATTTGGCTGTGTCCACGTTGCGCTTTGGGGCGTTTCCTGTCGCGGGCGCTAGGCCTACCCACACAAGTGAGGTATCATTTTTATCGGGAGACGTGGGGGAACGCTGGGTGGAAGGAAATTCGTGGCTCCTCTCAATTTCCAGAACTTTCTGCCACAGAAATGTGAGGAACATGTGTTTTTTTAGCCAAATTTTGAGGTTTGCAAAGGATTCTGGGTAACAGAACCTGGTCCGAGCCACACAAGTCACCCCATCTTGGATTCCCCTAGGTCTCTAGTTTTCAGAAATGCACAGGTTTGGTAGGTTTCCCTAGGTGGCGGCTGAGCTACAGGCCAAAATCTACAGGTAGGCACTTTGCAAAAAACACCTCTGTTTTACTTCAAAAATTTGGCTGTGTCCACGTTGCGCTTTGTGGCGTTTCCTCTTGCGGGCGCTAGGCCTACCCACACAAGTGAGGTATCATTTTTATCGGGAGACATGGGGGAACGCTGGGTGGAAGGAAATTTGTGGCTCCTCTCAGATTCCAGAACTTTCTGCCACAGAAATGTGAGGAACATGTGTTTTTTTTAGCAAAATTTTGAGGTTTGCAAAGGATTCTGGGTAACAGAACCTGGTCCGAGCCACACAAGTCACCCCATCTTGGATTCCCCTAGGTCTCTAGTTTTCAGAAATGCACAGGTTTGGTAGGTTTCCCTAGGTGGCGGCTGAGCTACAGGCCAAAATCTACAGGTAGGCACTTTGCAAAAAACACCTCTGTTTTCCTTCAAAAATTTGGCTGTGTCCACGTTGCGCTTTGGGACGTTTCCTGTCGCGGGCGCTAGGCCTACCCACACAAGTGAGGTATCATTTTTATCGGGAGACGGGGGGGAACGCTGGGTGGAAGGAAATTTGTGGCTCCTCTCAGATTCCAGAACTTTCTGCCACAGAAATGTGAGGAACATGTGTTTTTTTAGCCAAATTTTGAGGTTTGCAAAGGATTCTGGGTAACAGAACCTGGTCCGAGCCACACAAGTCACCCCATCTTGGATTCCCCTAGGTCTCTAGTTTTCAGAAATGCACAGGTTTGGTAGGTTTCCCTAGGTGGCGGCTGAGCTACAGGCCAAAATCTACAGGTAGGCACTTTGCAAAAAACACCTCTGTTTTCCTTCAAAAATTTGGCTGTGTCCACGTTGCGCTTTGGGGCGTTTCCTGTCGCGGGCGCTAGGCCTACCCACACAAGTGAGGTATCATTTTTATTGGGAGACATGGGGGAACGCTGGGTGGAAGGAAATTTGTGGCTCCTCTCAGATTCCAGAACTTTCTGCCACAGAAATGTGAGGAACATGTGTTTTTTTAGCCAAATTTTGAGGTTTGCAAAGGATTCTGGGTAACAGAACCTGGTCCGAGCCACACAAGTCACCCCATCTTGTATTCCCCTAGGTCTCTAGTTTTCAGAAATGCACAGGTTTGGTAGGTTTCCCTAGGTTGCGGCTGAGCTACAGGCCAAAATCTACAGGTAGGCACTTTGCAAAAAACTCCTCTGTTTTCCTTCAAAAATTTGGCTGTGTCCACGTTGCGCTTTGGGGCGTTTCCTGTCGCGGGCGCTAGGCCTACCCACACAAGTGAGGTATCATTTTTATCGGGAGACGTGGGGGAACGCTGGGTGGAAGGAAATTTGTGGCTCCTCTCAGATTCCAGAACTTTCTGCCACAGAAATGTGAGGAACATGTGTTTTTTTAGCCAAAGTTTGAGGTTTGCAAAGGATTCTGGGTAACAGAACCTGGTCCGAGCCACACAAGTAACCCCATATTGGATTCCCCTAGGTCTCTAGTTTTCAGAAATGCACAGGTTTGGTAGGTTTCCCTAGGTGGCGGCTGAGCTACAGGCCAAAATCTACAGGTAGGCACTTTGCAAAAAACACCTCTGTTTTCCTTCAAAAATGTGGCTGTGTCCACGTTGCACTTTGGGGCGTTTCCTGTCGCGGGCGCTAGGCCTACCCACACAAGTGAGGTATCATTTTTATCGGGAGAAATGGGGGAACGCTGGGTGGTAGGAAATTTGTGGCTCCTCTCAGATTCCAGAACTTTCTGCCACAGAAATGTGAGGAACATGTGTTTTTTTAGCCAAATTTTGAGGTTTGCAAAGGATTCTGGGTAACAGAACCTGGTCCGAGCCACACAAGTCACCCCATCTTGGATTCCCCTAGGTCTCTAGTTTTCAGAAATGCACAGGTTTGGTAGGTTTCCCTAGTTGGCGGCTGAGCTACAGGCCAAAATCTACAGGTAGGCACTTTGCAAAAAACACCTCTGTTTTCCTTCAAAAATTTGGCTGTGTCCACGTTGCGCTTTGTGGCGTTTCCTCTCGCGGGCGCTAGGCCTACCCACACAAGTGAGGTATCATTTTTATCGGGAGACATGGGGGAACGCTGGGTGGAAGGAAATTTGTGGCTCCTCTCAGATTCCAGAACTTTCTGCCACAGAAATGTGAGGAACATGTGTTTTTTTAGCAAAATTTTGAGGTTTGCAAAGGATTCTGGGTAACAGAACCTGGTCCGAGCCACACAAGTCACCCCATCTTGGATTCCCCTAGGTCTCTAGTTTTCAGAAATGCACAGGTTTGGTAGGTTTCCCTAGGTGGCGGCTGAGCTACAGGCCAAAATCTACAGGTAGGCACTTTGCAAAAAACACCTCTGTTTTCCTTCAAAAATTTGGCTGTGTCCACGTTGCGCTTTGGGACGTTTCCTGTCGCGGGCGCTAGGCCTACCCACACAAGTGAGGTATCATTTTTATCGGGAGACGGGGGGGAACGCTGGGTGGAAAAAAATTTGTGGCTCCTCTCAGATTCCAGAACTTTCTGCCACAGAAATGTGAGGAACATGTGTTTTTTTAGCCAAATTTTGAGGTTTGCAAAGGATTCTGGGTAACAGAACCTGGTCCGAGCCACACAAGTCACCCCATCTTGGATTCCCCTAGGTCTCTAGTTTTCAGAAATGCACAGGTTTGGTAGGTTTCCCTAGGTGGCGGCTGAGCTACAGGCCAAAATCTACAGGTAGGCACTTTGCAAAAAACACCTCTGTTTTCCTTCAAAAATTTGGCTGTGTCCACGTTGCGCTTTGGGGCGTTTCCTGTCGCGGGCGCTAGGCCTACCCACACAAGTGAGGTATCATTTTTATTGGGAGACATGGGGGAACGCTGGGTGGAAGGAAATTTGTGGCTCCTCTCAGATTCCAGAACTTTCTGCCACAGAAATGTGAGGAACATGTGTTTTTTTAGCCAAATTTTGAGGTTTGCAAAGGATTCTGGGTAACAGAACCTGGTCCGAGCCACACAAGTAACCCCATATTGGATTCCCCTAGGTCTCTAGTTTTCAGAAATGCACAGGTTTGGTAGGTTTCCCTAGGTGGCGGCAGAGCTACAGGCCAAAATCTACAGGTAGGCACTTTGCAAAAAACACCTCTGTTTTCCTTCAAAAATGTGGCTGTGTCCACGTTGCACTTTGGGGCGTTTCCTGTCGCGGGCGCTAGGCCTACCCACACAAGTGAGGTATCATTTTTATCGGGAGAAATGGGGGAACGCTGGGTGGAAGGAAATTTGTGGCTCCTCTCAGATTCCAGAACTTTCTGCCACAGAAATGTGAGGAACATGTGTTTTTTTAGCCAAATTTTGAGGTTTGCAAAGGATTCTGGGTAACAGAACCTGGTCCGAGCCACGCAAGTCACCCCATCTTGGATTCCCCTAGGTCTCTAGTTTTCAGAAATGCACAGGTTTGGTAGGTTTCCCTAGGTGGCGGCTGAGCTACAGGCCAAAATCTACAGGTAGGCACTTTGCAAAAAACACCTCTGTTTTCCTTCAAAAATATGGCTGTGTCCACGTTGCGCTTTGGGGCGTTTCCTGTCGCGGGCGCTAGGCCTACCCACACAAGTGAGGTATCATTTTTATCGGGAGACGTGGGGGAACGCTGGGTGGAAGGAAATTTGTGGCTCCTCTCAGATTCCAGAACTTTCTGCCACAGAAATGTGAGGAACATGTGTTTTTTTAGCCAAATTTTGAGGTTTGCAAAGGATTCTGGGTAACAGAACCTGGTCCGAGCCACACAAGTCACCCCATATTGGATTCCCCTAGGTCTCTAGTTTTCAGAAATACACAGGTTTGGTAGGTTTCCCTAGGTGGCAGCTGAGCTACAGGCCAAAATCTACAGGTAGGCACTTTGCAAAAAACACCTCTGTTTTCCTTAAAAAATTTGGCTGTGTCCACGTTGCACTTTGGGGCGTTTCCTGTCGCGGGCGCTAGGACTACCCACACAAGTGAGGTATCATTTTTATCGGGAGACATGGGGGAACGCTGGGTGGAAGGAAATTCGTGGCTCCTCTCAGATTCCAGTACTTTCTGCCACAGAAATGTGAGGAACATGTGTTTTTTTAGCAAAATTTTGAGGTTTGCAAAGGATTCTGGGTAACAGAACCTGGTCCGAGCCACACAAGTCACCCCATCTTGGATTCCCCTAGGTCTCTAGTTTTCAGAAATGCACAGGTTTGGTAGGTTTCCCTAGGTGGCGGCTGAGCTACAGGCCAAAATCTACAGGTAGGCACTTTGCAAAAAACACCTCTGTTTTCCTTCAAAAATTTGGCTGTGTCCACGTTGCGCTTTGGGGCGTTTCCTGTCGCGGGCACTAGGCCTACCCACACAAGTGAGGTATCATTTTTATCGGGAGACGTGGAGGAACGATGGGTGGAAGGAAATTTGTGGCTCCTCTCAGATTCCAGAACTTTCTGCCACAGAAATGTGAGGAACATGTGTTTTTTTAGCCAAATTTTGAGGTTTGCAAAGGATTCTGGGTAACAGAACCTGGTCCGAGCCACACAAGTCACCCCATCTTGGATTCCCCTAGGTCTGTAGTTTTCAGAAATGCACAGGTTTGGTAGGTTTCCCTAGGTGGCGGCTGAGCTACAGGCCAAAATCTACAGGTAGGCACTTTGCAAAAAACACCTCTGTTTTCCTTCAAAAATTTGGCTGTGTCCACGTTGCGCTTTGGGGCGTTTCCTGTCGCGGGCGCTAGGCCTACCCACACAAGTGAGGTATCATTTTTATCGGGAGACGTGGGGGAACGCTGGGTGGAAGGAAATTTGTGGCTCCTCTCAGATTCCAGAACTTTCTGCCACAGAAATGTGAGGAACATGTGTTTTTTTAGCCAAATTTTGAGGTTTGCAAAGGATTCTGGGTAACAGAACCTGGTCCGAGCCACACAAGTCACCCCATCTTGGATTCCCCTAGGTCTCTAGTTTTCAGAAATGCACAGGTTTGGTAGGTTTCCCTAGGTGGCGGCTGAGCTACAGGCCAAAATCTACAGGTAGGCACTTTGCAAAAAACACCTCTGTTTTCCTTCAAAAATTTGGCTGTGTCCACGTTGCGCTTTGGGGCGTTTCCTGTCGCGGGCGCTAGGCCTACCCACACAAGTGAGGTATCATTTTTATCGGGAGACGTGGGGGAACGCTGGGTGGAAGGAAATTTGTGTCTCCTCTTAGATTCCAGAACTTTCTGCCACAGAAATGTGAGGAACATGTGTTTTTTTAGCCAAATTTTGAGGTTTGCAAAGGATTCTGGGTAACAGAACCTGGTCCGAGCCACACAAGTCACCCCATCTTGGATTCCCCTAGGTCTCTAGTTTTCAGAAATGCACAGGTTTGGTAGGTTTCCCTAGGTGGAAGCTGAGCTACAGGCCAAAATCTACAGGTAGGCACTTTGCAAAAAACACCTCAGTTTTCCTTCAAAAATTTGGCTGTGTCCACGTTGCGCTTTGGGGCGTTTCCTGTCGCGGGCGCTAGGCCTACCCACACAAGTGAGGTATCATTTTTATCGGGAGACGTGGGGGAACGCTGAGTGGAAGGAAATTTGTGGCTCCTCTCAGATTCCAGAACTTTCTGCCACAGAAATGTGAGGAACATGTGTTTTTTTAGCCAAATTTTGAGGTTTGCAAAGGATTCTGGGTAACAGAACCTGGTCCGAGCCACGCAAGTCACCCCATCTTGGATTCCCCTAGGTCTCTAGTTTTCAGAAATGCACAGGTTTGTTAGGTTTCCCTAGGTGGCGGCTGAGCTACAGGCCAAAGTCTACAGGTAGGTACTTTGCAAAAAACACCTCTGTTTTCCTTCAAAAATTTGGCTGTGTCCACGTTGCGCTTTGGGGCGTTTCCTGTCGCGGGCGCTAGGCCTACCCACACAAGTGAGGTATCATTTTTATCGGGAGACGTGGGGGAACGCTGGGTGGAAGGAAATTTGTGGCTCCTCTCAGATTCCAGAACTTTCTGCCACAGAAATGTGAGGAACATGTGTTTTTTTAGCCAAATTTTGAGGTTTGCAAAGGATTCTGGGTAACAGAACCTGGTCCGAGCCACACAAGTCACCCCATCTTGGATTCCCCTAGGTCTCTAGTTTTCAGAAATGCACAGGTTTGGTAGGTTTCCCTAGGTGGCGGCTGAGCTACAGGCCAAAATCTACAGGTAGGCACTTTGCAAAAAACACCTCTGTTTTCCTTCAAAAATTTGGCTGTGTCCACGTTGCGCTTCGGGGCGTGTCCTGTCGCGGGCGCTAGGCCTACCCACACAAGTGAGGTATCATTTTTATCGGGAGACGTGGGGGAACGCTGGGTGGAAGGAAATTTGTGGCTCCTCTCAGATTCCAGAACTTTCTGCCACAGAAATGTGAGGAACATGTGTTTTTTTAGCCAAATTTTGAGATTTGCAAAGGATTCTTGGTAACAGAACCTGGTCCGAGCCACGCAAGTCACCCCATCTTGGATTCCCCTAGGTCTCTAGTTTTCAGAAATGCACAGGTTTGGTAGGTTTCCCTAGGTGGCGGCTGAGCTACAGGCCAAAATCTACAGGTAGGCACTTTGCAAAAAACACCTCTGTTTTCCTTCAAAAATTTGGCTGTGTCCACATTCCGCTTTGGGGCGTTTCCTGTCGCGGGCGCTAGGCCTACCCACACAAGTGAGGTATCATTTTTATCGGGAGACGTGGGGGAACGCTGGGTGGAAGGAAATTTGTGGCTCCTCTCAGGTTCCAGAACTTTCTGCCACAGAAATTTGAGGAACATGTGTTTTTTTACCCAAATTTTGAGGTTTGCAAAGGATTCTGGGTAACAGAACCTGGTCCGAGCCACACAAGTCACCCCATCTCGGATTCCCCTAGGTCACTAGTTTTTAGAAATGCACAGGTTTGGTAGGTTTCCCTAGGTGGCGGCTGAGCTCTAGGCCAAAATCTACAGGTAGGCACTTTGCAAAAAACACCTCAGTTTTCCTTAAAAAATTTGGCTGTGTCCACGTTGCGCTTTGGGGCGTTTCCTGTCGCGGGCGCTAGGCCTACCCACACAAGTGAGGTATCATTTTTATCGGGAGACGTGGGGGAACGCTGGGTGGAAGGAAATTTGTGGCTCCTCTCAGATTCCAGAACTTTCTGCCACAGAAATGTGAGGAACATGTGTTTTTTTAGCCAAATTTTGAGGTTTGCAAAGGATTCTGGGTAACAGAACCTGGTCCGAGCCACGCAAGTCACCCCATCTTGGATTCCCCTAGGTCTCTAGTTTTCAGAAATGCACAGGTTTGGTAGGTTTCCCTAGGTGGCGGCTGAGCTACAGGCCAAAATCTACAGGTAGGCACTTTGCAAAAAACACCTCTGTTTTCCTTCAAAAATATGGCTGTGTCCACGTTGCGCTTTGGGGCGTTTCCTGTCGCGGGCGCTAGGCCTACCCACACAAGTGAGGTATCATTTTTATCGGGAGACGTGGGGGAACGCTGGGTGGAAGGAAATTTGTGGCTCCTCTCAGATTCCAGAACTTTCTGCCACAGAAATGTGAGGAACATGTGTTTTTTTAGCCAAATTTTGAGGTTTGCAAAGGATTCTGGGTAACAGAACCTGGTCCGAGCCACACAAGTCACCCCATATTGGATTCCCCTAGGTCTCTAGTTTTCAGAAATACACAGGTTTGGTAGGTTTCCCTAGGTGGCAGCTGAGCTACAGGCCAAAATCTACAGGTAGGCACTTTGCAAAAAACACCATTGTTTTCCTTAAAAAATTTGGCTGTGTCCACGTTGCACTTTGGGGCGTTTCCTGTCGCGGGCGCTAGGCCTACCCACACTAGTGAGGTATCATTTTTATCGGGAGACATGGGGGAACGCTGGGTGGAAGGAAATTCGTGGCTCCTCTCAGATTCCAGTACTTTCTGCCACAGAAATGTGAGGAACATGTGTTTTTTTAGCAAAATTTTGAGGTTTGCAAAGGATTCTGGGTAACAGAACCTGGTCCGAGCCACACAAGTCACCCCATCTTGGATTCCCCTAGGTCTCTAGTTTTCAGAAATGCACAGGTTTGGTAGGTTTCCCTAGGTGGCGGCTGAGCTACAGGCCAAAATCTACAGGTAGGCACTTTGCAAAAAACACCTCTGTTTTCCTTCAAAAATTTGGCTGTGTCCACGTTGCGCTTTGGGGCGTTTCCTGTCGCGGGCACTAGGCCTACCCACACAAGTGAGGTATCATTTTTATCGGGAGACGTGGAGGAACGATGGGTAGAAGGAAATTTGTGGCTCCTCTCAGATTCCAGAACTTTCTGCCACAGAAATGTGAGGAACATGTGTTTTTTTAGCCAAATTTTGAGGTTTGCAAAGGATTCTGGGTAACAGAACCTGGTCCGAGCCACACAAGTCACCCCATCTTGGATTCCCCTAGGTCTGTAGTTTTCAGAAATGCACAGGTTTGGTAGGTTTCCCTAGGTGGCGGCTGAGCTACAGGCCAAAATCTACAGGTAGGCACTTTGCAAAAAACACCTCTGTTTTCCTTCAAAAATTTGGCTGTGTCCACGTTGCGCTTTGGGGCGTTTCCTGTCGCGGGCGCTAGGCCTACCCACACAAGTGAGGTATCATTTTTATCGGGAGACGTGGGGGAACGCTGGGTGGAAGGAAATTTGTGGCTCCTCTCAGATTCCAGAACTTTCTGCCACAGAAATGTGAGGAACATGTGTTTTTTTAGCCAAATTTTGAGGTTTGCAAAGGATTCTGGGTAACAGAACCTGGTCCGAGCCACACAAGTCACCCCATCTTAGATTCCCCTAGGTCTCTAGTTTTCAGAAATGCACAGGTTTGGTAGGTTTCCCTAGGTGGCGGCTGAGCTACAGGCCAAAATCTACAGGTAGGCACTTTGCAAAAAACACCTCTGTTTTCCTTCAAAAATTTGGCTGTGTCCACGTTGCGCTTTGGGGCGTTTCCTGTCGCGGGCGCTAGGCCTACCCACACAAGTGAGGTACCATTTTTATCGGGAGACGTGGGGGAACGCTGGGTGGAAGGAAATTTGTGTCTCCTCTTAGATTCCAGAACTTTCTGCCACAGAAATGTGAGGAACATGTGTTTTTTTAGCCAAATTTTGAGGTTTGCAAAGGATTCTGGGTAACAGAACCTGGTCCGAGCCACACAAGTCACCCCATCTTGGATTCCCCTAGGTCTCTAGTTTTCAGAAATGCACAGGTTTGGTAGGTTTCCCTAGGTGGAAGCTGAGCTACAGGCCAAAATCTACAGGTAGGCACTTTGCAAAAAACACCTCAGTTTTCCTTCAAAAATTTGGCTGTGTCCACGTTGCGCTTTGGGGCGTTTCCTGTCGCGGGCGCTAGGCCTACCCACACAAGCGAGGTATCATTTTTATCGGGAGACGTGGGGGAACGCTGGGTAGAAGGAAATTTGTGGCTCCTCTCAGATTCCAGAACTTTCTGCCACAGAAATGTGAGGAACATGTGTTTTTTTACCCAAATTTTGAGGTTTGCAAAGGATTCTGGGTAACAGAACCTGGTCCGAGCCACGCAAGTCACCCCATCTTGGATTCCCCTAGGTCTCTAGTTTTCAGAAATGCACAGGTTTGGTAGGTTTCCCTAGGTGGCGGCTGAGCTACAGGCCAAAATCTACAGGTAGGCACTTTGCAAAAAACACCTCTGTTTTCCTTCAAAAATTTGGCTGTGTCCACGTTGCGCTTTGGGGCGTTTCCTGTCGCGGGCGCTAGGCCTACCCACACAAGTGAGGTATCATTTTTATCGGGAGACGTGGGGGAACGCTGGGAGGAAGGAAATTTGTGGCTCCTCTCAGATTCCAGAACTTTCTGCCACAGAAATGTGAGGAACATGTGTTTTTTTAGCCAAATTTTGAGGTTTGCAAAGGATTCTGGGTAACAGAACCTGGTCCGAGCCACACAAGTCACCCCATATTGGATTCCCCTAGGTCTCTAGTTTTCAGAAATGCACAGGTTTGGTAGGTTTCCCTAGGTGGCGGCTGAGCTACAGGCCAAAATCTACAGGTAGGCACTTTGCAAAAAACACCTCTGTTTTCCTTCAAAAATTTGGCTGTGTCCACTTTGCACTTTGGGGCGTTTCCTGTCGCGGGCGCTAGGCCTACCCACACAAGTGAGGTATAATTTTTATCGGGAGACGTGGGGGAACGCTGGGTGGAAGGAAATTTGTGGCTCCTCTCAGATTCCAGAACTTTCTGCCACAGAAATGTGAGGAACATGTGTTTTTTTAGCCAAATTTTGAGGTTTGCGAAGGATTCTGGGTAACAGAACTTGGTCCGATCCACACAAGTCAGCCCATCTTGGATTCCCCTAGGTCTCTAGTTTTCAGAAATGCACAGGTTTGGTAGGTTTCCCTAGGTGGCGGCTTAGCTACAGGCCAAAATCTACAGGTAGGCACTTTGCAAAAAACACCTCTGTTTTCCTTCAAAAATTTGGCTGTGTCCACGTTGCGCTTTGGGGCGTTTCCTGTCGCGGGCGCTAGGCCTACCCACACAAGTGAGGTATCATTTTTATTGGGAGACGTGGGGGAACGCTGGGTGGAAGGAAATTTGTGGCTCCTCTCAGATTCCAGAACTTTCTGCCACAGAAATGTGAGGAACATGTGTTTTTTTAGCCAAATTTTGAGGTTTGCAAAGGATTCTTGGTAACAGAACCTGGTCCGAGCCACACGAGTCACCCCATCTTGGATTCCCCTAGGTCTCTAGTTTTCAGAAATGCACAGGTTTGGTAGGTTTCCCTAGGTGGCGGCAGAGCTACAGGCCAAAATCTACAGGTAGGCACTTTGCAAAAAACACCTCTGTTTTCCTTCAAAAATTTGGCTGTGTCCACATTGCGCTTTGCGGCGTTTCCTGTCGCGGGCGCTAGGCCTACCCACACAAGTGAGGTATCATTTTTATCGGGAGACGTGGGGGAACGCTGGGTGGAAGGAAATTTGTGGCTCCTCTCAGATTCCAGAACTTTCTGCCACAGAAATTTGAGGAACATGTGTTTTTTTAGCCAAATTTTGAGGTTTGCAAAGGATTCTGGGTAACAGAACCTGGTCCGAGCCACACAAGTCACCCCATCTTGGATTCCCCTAGGTCTCTAGTTTTTAGAAATGCACAGGTTTGGTAGGTTTCCCTAGGTGGCGGCTGAGCTCTAGGCCAAAATCTACAGGTAGGCACTTTGCAAAAAACACCTCCGTTTTCCTTCAAAAATTTGGCTGTGTCCACGTTGCGCTTTGGGGCGTTTCCTGTCGCGGGCGCTAGGCCTACCCACACAAGTGAGGTATCATTTTTATCGGGAGACGTGGGGGAACGCTGGGTGGAAGGAAATTTGTGGCTCCTCTCAGATTCCAGAACTTTCTGCCACAGAAATGTGAGGAACATGTGTTTTTTTAGCCAAATTTTGAGATTTGCAAAGGATTCTTGGTAACAGAACCTGGTCCGAGCCACGCAAGTCACCCCATCTTGGATTCCCCTAGGTCTCTAGTTTTCAGAAATGCACAGGTTTGGTAGGTTTCCCTAGGTGGCGGCTGAGCTACAGGCCAAAATCTACAGGTAGGCACTTTGCAAAAAACACCTCTGTTTTCCTTCAAAAATTTGGCTGTGTCCACATTCCGCTTTGGGGCGTTTCCTGTCGCGGGCGCTAGGCCTACCCACACAAGTGAGGTATCATTTTTATCGGGAGACGTGGGGGAACGCTGGGTGGAAGGAAATTTGTGGCTCCTCTCAGGTTCCAGAACTTTCTGCCACAGAAATTTGAGGAACATGTGTTTTTTTAGCCAAATTTTGAGGTTTGCAAAGGATTCTGGGTAACAGAACCTGGTCCGAGCCACACAAGTCACCCCATCTCGGATTCCCCTAGGTCACTAGTTTTTAGAAATGCACAGGTTTGGTAGGTTTCCCTAGGTGGCGGCTGAGCTCTAGGCCAAAATCTACAGGTAGGCACTTTGCAAAAAACACCTCAGTTTTCCTTAAAAAATTTGGCTGTGTCCACGTTGCGCTTTGGGGCGTTTCCTGTCGCGGGCGCTAGGCCTACCCACACAAGTGAGGTATCATTTTTATCGGGAGACGTGGGGGAACGCTGGGTGGAAGGAAATTTGTGGCTCCTCTCAGATTCCAGAACTTTCTGCCACAGAAATGTGAGGAACATGTGTTTTTTTAGCCAAATTTTGAGGTTTGCAAAGGATTCTGGGTAACAGAACCTGGTCCGAGCCACGCAAGTCACCCCATCTTGGATTCCCCTAGGTCTCTAGTTTTCAGAAATGCACAGGTTTGGTAGGTTTCCCTAGGTGGCGGCTGAGCTACAGGCCAAAATCTACAGGTAGGCACTTTGCAAAAAACACCTCTGTTTTCCTTCAAAAATATGGCTGTGTCCACGTTGCGCTTTGGGGCGTTTCCTGTCGCGGGCGCTAGGCCTACCCACACAAGTGAGGTATCATTTTTATCGGGAGACGTGGGGGAACGCTGGGTGGAAGGAAATTTGTGGCTCCTCTCAGATTCCAGAACTTTCTGCCACAGAAATGTGAGGAACATGTGTTTTTTTAGCCAAATTTTGAGGTTTGCAAAGGATTCTGGGTAACAGAACCTGGTCCGAGCCACACAAGTCACCCCATATTGGATTCCCCTAGGTCTCTAGTTTTCAGAAATACACAGGTTTGGTAGGTTTCCCTAGGTGGCAGCTGAGCTACAGGCCAAAATCTACAGGTAGGCACTTTGCAAAAAACACCTCTGTTTTCCTTAAAAAATTTGGCTGTGTCCACGTTGCACTTTGGGGCGTTTCCTGTCGCGGGCGCTAGGACTACCCACACAAGTGAGGTATCATTTTTATCGGGAGACATGGGGGAACGCTGGGTGGAAGGAAATTCGTGGCTCCTCTCAGATTCCAGTACTTTCTGCCACAGAAATGTGAGGAACATGTGTTTTTTTAGCAAAATTTTGAGGTTTGCAAAGGATTCTGGGTAACAGAACCTGGTCCGAGCCACACAAGTCACCCCATCTTGGATTCCCCTAGGTCTCTAGTTTTCAGAAATGCACAGGTTTGGTAGGTTTCCCTAGGTGGCGGCTGAGCTACAGGCCAAAATCTACAGGTAGGCACTTTGCAAAAAACACCTCTGTTTTCCTTCAAAAATTTGGCTGTGTCCACGTTGCGCTTTGGGGCGTTTCCTGTCGCGGGCACTAGGCCTACCCACACAAGTGAGGTATCATTTTTATCGGGAGACGTGGAGGAACGATGGGTGGAAGGAAATTTGTGGCTCCTCTCAGATTCCAGAACTTTCTGCCACAGAAATGTGAGGAACATGTGTTTTTTTAGCCAAATTTTGAGGTTTGCAAAGGATTCTGGGTAACAGAACCTGGTCCGAGCCACACAAGTCACCCCATCTTGGATTCCCCTAGGTCTGTAGTTTTCAGAAATGCACAGGTTTGGTAGGTTTCCCTAGGTGGCGGCTGAGCTACAGGCCAAAATCTACAGGTAGGCACTTTGCAAAAAACACCTCTGTTTTCCTTCAAAAATTTGGCTGTGTCCACGTTGCGCTTTGGGGCGTTTCCTGTCGCGGGCGCTAGGCCTACCCACACAAGTGAGGTATCATTTTTATCGGGAGACGTGGGGGAACGCTGGGTGGAAGGAAATTTGTGGCTCCTCTCAGATTCCAGAACTTTCTGCCACAGAAATGTGAGGAACATGTGTTTTTTTAGCCAAATTTTGAGGTTTGCAAAGGATTCTGGGTAACAGAACCTGGTCCGAGCCACACAAGTCACCCCATCTTGGATTCCCCTAGGTCTCTAGTTTTCAGAAATGCACAGGTTTGGTAGGTTTCCCTAGGTGGCGGCTGAGCTACAGGCCAAAATCTACAGGTAGGCACTTTGCAAAAAACACCTCTGTTTTCCTTCAAAAATTTGGCTGTGTCCACGTTGCGCTTTGGGGCGTTTCCTGTCGCGGGCGCTAGGCCTACCCACACAAGTGAGGTATCATTTTTATCGGGAGACGTGGGGGAACGCTGGGTGGAAGGAAATTTGTGTCTCCTCTTAGATTCCAGAACTTTCTGCCACAGAAATGTGAGGAACATGTGTTTTTTTAGCCAAATTTTGAGGTTTGCAAACGATTCTGGGTAACAGAACCTGGTCCGAGCCACACAAGTCACCCCATCTTGGATTCCCCTAGGTCTCTAGTTTTCAGAAATGCACAGGTTTGGTAGGTTTCCCTAGGTGGAAGTTGAGCTACAGGCCAAAATCTACAGGTAGGCACTTTGCAAAAAACACCTCAGTTTTCCTTCAAAAATTTGGCTGTGTCCACGTTGCGCTTTGGGGCGTTTCCTGTCGCGGGCGCTAGGCCTACCCACACAAGTGAGGTATCATTTTTATCGGGAGACGTGGGGGAACGCTGAGTGGAAGGAAATTTGTGGCTCCTCTCAGATTCCAGAACTTTCTGCCACAGAAATGTGAGGAACATGTGTTTTTTTAGCCAAATTTTGAGGTTTGCAAAGGATTCTGGGTAACAGAACCTGGTCCGAGCCACGCAAGTCACCCCATCTTGGATTCCCCTAGGTCTCTAGTTTTCAGAAATGCACAGGTTTGTTAGGTTTCCCTAGGTGGCGGCTGAGCTACAGGCCAAAGTCTACAGGTAGGTACTTTGCAAAAAACACCTCTGTTTTCCTTCAAAAATTTGGCTGTGTCCACGTTGCGCTTTGGGGCGTTTCCTGTCGCGGGCGCTAGGCCTACCCACACAAGTGAGGTATCATTTTTATCGGGAGACGTGGGGGAACGCTGGGTGGAAGGAAATTTGTGGCTCCTCTCAGATTCCAGAACTTTCTGCCACAGAAATGTGAGGAACATGTGTTTTTTTAGCCAAATTTTGAGGTTTGCAAAGGATTCTGGGTAACAGAACCTGGTCCGAGCCACACAAGTCACCCCATCTTGGATTCCCCTAGGTCTCTAGTTTTCAGAAATGCACAGGTTTGGTAGGTTTCCCTAGGTGGCGGCTGAGCTACAGGCCAAAATCTACAGGTAGGCACTTTGCAAAAAACACCTCTGTTTTCCTTCAAAAATTTGGCTGTGTCCACGTTGCGCTTCGGGGCGTGTCCTGTCGCGGGCGCTAGGCCTACCCACACAAGTGAGGTATCATTTTTATCGGGAGACGTGGGGGAACGCTGGGTGGAAGGAAATTTGTGGCTCCTCTCAGATTCCAGAACTTTCTGCCACAGAAATGTGAGGAACATGTGTTTTTTTAGCCAAATTTTGAGATTTGCAAAGGATTCTTGGTAACAGAACCTGGTCCGAGCCACGCAAGTCACCCCATCTTGGATTACCCTAGGTCTCTAGTTTTCAGAAATGCACAGGTTTGGTAGGTTTCCCTAGGTGGCGGCTGAGCTACAGGCCAAAATCTACAGGTAGGCACTTTGCAAAAAACACCTCTGTTTTCCTTCAAAAATTTGGCTGTGTCCACATTCCGCTTTGGGGCGTTTCCTGTCGCGGGCGCTAGGCCTACCCACACAAGTGAGGTATCATTTTTATCGGGAGACGTGGGGGAACGCTGGGTGGAAGGAAATTTGTGGCTCCTCTCAGGTTCCAGAACTTTCTGCCACAGAAATTTGAGGAACATGTGTTTTTTTAGCCAAATTTTGAGGTTTGCAAAGGATTCTGGGTAACAGAACCTGGTCCGAGCCACACAAGTCACCCCATCTCGGATTCCCCTAGGTCACTAGTTTTTAGAAATGCACAGGTTTGGTAGGTTTCCCTAGGTGGCGGCTGAGCTCTAGGCCAAAATCTACAGGTAGGCACTTTGCAAAAAACACCTCAGTTTTCCTTAAAAAATTTGGCTGTGTCCACGTTGCGCTTTGGGGCGTTTCCTGTCGCGGGCGCTAGGCCTACCCACACAAGTGAGGTATCATTTTTATCGGGAGACGTGGGGGAACGCTGGGTGGAAGGAAATTTGTGGCTCCTCTCAGATTCCAGAACTTTCTGCCACAGAAATGTGAGGAACATGTGTTTTTTTAGCCAAATTTTGAGGTTTGCAAAGGATTCTGGGTAACAGAACCTGGTCCGAGCCACGCAAGTCACCCCATCTTGGATTCCCCTAGGTCTCTAGTTTTCAGAAATGCACAGGTTTGGTAGGTTTCCCTAGGTGGCGGCTGAGCTACAGGCCAAAATCTACAGGTAGGCACTTTGCAAAAAACACCTCTGTTTTCCTTCAAAAATATGGCTGTGTCCACGTTGCGCTTTGGGGCGTTTCCTGTCGCGGGCGCTAGGCCTACCCACACAAGTGAGGTATCATTTTTATCGGGAGACGTGGGGGAACGCTGGGTGGAAGGAAATTTGTGGCTCCTCTCAGATTCCAGAACTTTCTGCCACAGAAATGTGAGGAACATGTGTTTTTTTAGCCAAATTTTGAGGTTTGCAAAGGATTCTGGGTAACAGAACCTGGTCCGAGCCACACAAGTCACCCCATATTGGATTCCCCTAGGTCTCTAGTTTTCAGAAATACACAGGTTTGGTAGGTTTCCCTAGGTGGCAGCTGAGCTACAGGCCAAAATCTACAGGTAGGCACTTTGCAAAAAACACCATTGTTTTCCTTAAAAAATTTGGCTGTGTCCACGTTGCACTTTGGGGCGTTTCCTGTCGCGGGCGCTAGGCCTACCCACACTAGTGAGGTATCATTTTTATCGGGAGACATGGGGGAACGCTGGGTGGAAGGAAATTCGTGGCTCCTCTCAGATTCCAGTACTTTCTGCCACAGAAATGTGAGGAACATGTGTTTTTTTAGCAAAATTTTGAGGTTTGCAAAGGATTCTGGGTAACAGAACCTGGTCCGAGCCACACAAGTCACCCCATCTTGGATTCCCCTAGGTCTCTAGTTTTCAGAAATGCACAGGTTTGGTAGGTTTCCCTAGGTGGCGGCTGAGCTACAGGCCAAAATCTACAGGTAGGCACTTTGCAAAAAACACCTCTGTTTTCCTTCAAAAATTTGGCTGTGTCCACGTTGCGCTTTGGGGCGTTTCCTGTCGCGGGCACTAGGCCTACCCACACAAGTGAGGTATCATTTTTATCGGGAGACGTGGAGGAACGATGGGTGGAAGGAAATTTGTGGCTCCTCTCAGATTCCAGAACTTTCTGCCACAGAAATGTGAGGAACATGTGTTTTTTTAGCCAAATTTTGAGGTTTGCAAAGGATTCTGGGTAACAGAACCTGGTCCGAGCCACACAAGTCACCCCATCTTGGATTCCCCTAGGTCTGTAGTTTTCAGAAATGCACAGGTTTGGTAGGTTTCCCTAGGTGGCGGCTGAGCTACAGGCCAAAATCTACAGGTAGGCACTTTGCAAAAAACACCTCTGTTTTCCTTCAAAAATTTGGCTGTGTCCACGTTGCGCTTTGGGGCGTTTCCTGTCGCGGGCGCTAGGCCTACCCACACAAGTGAGGTATCATTTTTATCGGGAGACGTGGGGGAACGCTGGGTGGAAGGAAATTTGTGGCTCCTCTCAGATTCCAGAACTTTCTGCCACAGAAATGTGAGGAACATGTGTTTTTTTAGCCAAATTTTGAGGTTTGCAAAGGATTCTGAGTAACAGAACCTGGTCCGAGCCACACAAGTCACCCCATCTTAGATTCCCCTAGGTCTCTAGTTTTCAGAAATGCACAGGTTTGGTAGGTTTCCCTAGGTGGCGGCTGAGCTACAGGCCAAAATCTACAGGTAGGCACTTTGCAAAAAACACCTCTGTTTTCCTTCAAAAATTTGGCTGTGTCCACGTTGCGCTTTGGGGCGTTTCCTGTCGCGGGCGCTAGGCCTACCCACACAAGTGAGGTACCATTTTTATCGGGAGACGTGGGGGAACGCTGGGTGGAAGGAAATTTGTGTCTCCTCTTAGATTCCAGAACTTTCTGCCACAGAAATGTGAGGAACATGTGTTTTTTTAGCCAAATTTTGAGGTTTGCAAAGGATTCTGGGTAACAGAACCTGGTCCGAGCCACACAAGTCACCCCATCTTGGATTCCCCTAGGTCTCTAGTTTTCAGAAATGCACAGGTTTGGTAGGTTTCCCTAGGTGGAAGCTGAGCTACAGGCCAAAATCTACAGGTAGGCACTTTGCAAAAAACACCTCAGTTTTCCTTCAAAAATTTGGCTGTGTCCACGTTGCGCTTTGGGGCGTTTCCTGTCGCGGGCGCTAGGCCTACCCACACAAGTGAGGTATCATTTTTATCGGGAGACGTGGGGGAACGCTGAGTGGAAGGAAATTTGTGGCTCCTCTCAGATTCCAGAACTTTCTGCCACAGAAATGTGAGGAACATGTGTTTTTTTAGCCAAATTTTGAGGTTTGCAAAGGATTCTGGGTAACAGAACCTGGTCCGAGCCACGCAAGTCACCCCATCTTGGATTCCCCTAGGTCTCTAGTTTTCAGAAATGCACAGGTTTGGTAGGTTTCCCTAGGTGGCGGCTGAGCTACAGGCCAAAGTCTACAGGTAGGTACTTTGCAAAAAACACCTCTGTTTTCCTTCAAAAATTTGGCTGTGTCCACGTTGCGCTTTGGGGCGTTTCCTGTCGCGGGCGCTAGGCCTACCCACACAAGTGAGGTATCATTTTTATCGGGAGACGTGGGGGAACGCTGGGTGGAAGGAAATTTGTGGCTCCTCTCAGATTCCAGAACTTTCTGCCACAGAAATGTGAGGAACATGTGTTTTTTTAGCCAAATTTTGAGGTTTGCAAAGGATTCTGGGTAACAGAACCTGGTCCGAGCCACACAAGTCACCCCATCTTGGATTCCCCTAGGTCTCTAGTTTTCAGAAATGCACAGGTTTGGTAGGTTTCCCTAGGTGGCGGCTGAGCTACAGGCCAAAATCTACAGGTAGGCACTTTGCAAAAAACACCTCTGTTTTCCTTCAAAAATTTGGCTGTGTCCACGTTGCGCTTTGGGGCGTGTCCTGTCGCGGGCGCTAGGCCTACCCACACAAGTGAGGTATCATTTTTATCGGGAGACGTGGGGGAACGCTGGGTGGAAGGACATTTGTGGCTCCTCTCAGATTCCAGAACTTTCTGCCACAGAAATGTGAGGAACATGTGTTTTTTTAGCCAAATTTTTAGGTTTGCAAAGGATTCTGGGTAACAGAACCTGGTCCGAGCCACACAAGTCACCCCATCTTGGATTCCCCTAGGTCTCTAGTTTTCAGAAATGCACAGGTTTGGTAGGTTTCCCTAGGTGGCGGCTGAGCTAAATGCCAAAATCTACAGGTAGGCACTTTGAAAAAAAAACATCTCTGTTTTCCTTCAAAAATTTGGCTGTGTCCACGTTGCGCTTTGGGGCGTTTCCTGTCGCGGGCGCTAGGCCTACCCACACAAGTGAGGTATCATTTTTATCGGAAGACTTGGGGGAACGCTGGGTGGAATGAAATTTGTGGCTCCTCTCAGATTCCAGAACTTTCTGCCACAGAAATGTGAGGAACATGTGTTTTTTTAGCCAAATTTTGAGGTTTGCAAAGGATTCTGTGTAACAGAACCTGGTCCGAGCCACACAAGTCACCCCATCTTGGATTCCCCTAGGTCTCTAGTTTTCAGAAATGCACAGGTTTGGTAGGTTTCCCTAGGTGGCGGCTGAGCTACAGGCCAAAATCTACAGGTAGGCACTTTGCAAAAAACACCTCAGTCTTCCTTCAAAAATTTGGCTGTGTCCACGTTGCGCTTTGGGGCGTTTCCTGTCGCGGGCACTAGGCCTACCCACACAAGTGAGGTATCATTTTTATCGGGAGACGTGGAGGAACGATGGGTGGAAGGAAATTTGTGGCTCCTCTCAGATTCCAGAACTTTCTGCCACAGAAATGTGAGGAACATGTGTTTTTTTAGCCAAATTTTGAGGTTTGCAAAGGATTCTGGGTAACAGAACCTGGTCCGAGCCACACAAGTCACCCCATCTTGGATTCCCCTAGGTCTGTAGTTTTCAGAAATGCACAGGTTTGGTAGGTTTCCCTAGGTGGCGGCTGAGCTACAGGCCAAAATCTACAGGTAGGCACTTTGCAAAAAACACCTCTGTTTTCCTTCAAAAATTTGGCTGTGTCCACGTTGCGCTTTGGGGCGTTTCCTGTCGCGGGCGCTAGGCCTACCCACACAAGTGAGGTATCATTTTTATCGGGAGACGTGGGGGAACGCTGGGTGGAAGGAAATTTGTGGCTCCTCTCAGATTCCAGAACTTTCTGCCACAGAAATGTGAGGAACATGTGTTTTTTTAGCCAAATTTTGAGGTTTGCAAAGGATTCTGGGTAACAGAACCTGGTCCGAGCCACACAAGTCACCCCATCTTGGATTCCCCTAGGTCTCTAGTTTTCAGAAATGCACAGGTTTGGTAGGTTTCCCTAGGTGGCGGCTGAGCTACAGGCCAAAATCTACAGGTAGGCACTTTGCAAAAAACACCTCTGTTTTCCTTCAAAAATTTGGCTGTGTCCACGTTGCGCTTTGGGGCGTGTCCTGTCGCGGACGCTAGGCCTACCCACACAAGTGAGGTATCATTTTTATCGGGAGACGTGGGGGAACGCTGGGTGGAAGGACATTTGTGGCTCCTCTCAGATTCCAGAACTTTCTGCCACAGAAATGTGAGGAACGTGTGTTTTTTTAGCCAAATTTTTAGGTTTGCAAAGGATTCTGGGTAACAGAACCTGGTCCGAGCCACACAAGTCACCCCATCTTGGATTCCCCTAGGTCTCTAGTTTTCAGAAATGCACAGGTTTGGTAGGTTTCCCTAGGTGGCGGCTGAGCTAAATGCCAAAATCTACAGGTAGGCACTTTGAAAAAAAAACATCTCTGTTTTCCTTCAAAAATTTGGCTGTGTCCACGTTGCGCTTTGGGGCGTTTCCTGTCGCGGGCGCTAGGCCTACCCACACAAGTGAGGTATCATTTTTATCGGAAGACTTGGGGGAACGCTGGGTGGAATGAAATTTGTGGCTCCTCTCAGATTCCAGAACTTTCTGCCACAGAAATGTGAGGAACATGTGTTTTTTTAGCCAAATTTTGAGGTTTGCAAAGGATTCTGTGTAACAGAACCTGGTCCGAGCCACACAAGTCACCCCATCTTGGATTCCCCTAGGTCTCTAGTTTTCAGAAATGCACAGGTTTGGTAGGTTTCCCTAGGTGGCGGCTGAGCTACAGGCCAAAATCTACAGGTAGGCACTTTGCAAAAAACACCTCAGTCTTCCTTCAAAAATTTGGCTGTGTCCACGTTGCGCTTTGGGGCGTTTCCTGTCGCGGGCACTAGGCCTACCCACACAAGTGAGGTATCATTTTTATCGGGAGACGTGGAGGAACGATGGGTGGAAGGAAATTTGTGGCTCCTCTCAGATTCCAGAACTTTCTGCCACAGAAATGTGAGGAACATGTGTTTTTTTAGCCAAATTTTGAGGTTTGCAAAGGATTCTGGGTAACAGAACCTGGTCCGAGCCACACAAGTCACCCCATCTTGGATTCCCCTAGGTCTGTAGTTTTCAGAAATGCACAGGTTTGGTAGGTTTCCCTAGGTGGCGGCTGAGCTACAGGCCAAAATCTACAGGTAGGCACTTTGCAAAAAACACCTCTGTTTTCCTTCAAAAATTTGGCTGTGTCCACGTTGCGCTTTGGGGCGTTTCCTGTCGCGGGCGCTAGGCCTACCCACACAAGTGAGGTATCATTTTTATCGGGAGACGTGGGGGAACGCTGGGTGGAAGGAAATTTGTGGCTCCTCTCAGATTCCAGAACTTTCTGCCACAGAAATGTGAGGAACATGTGTTTTTTTAGCCAAATTTTGAGGTTTGCAAAGGATTCTGGGTAACAGAACCTGGTCCGAGCCACACAAGTCACCCCATCTTGGATTCCCCTAGGTCTCTAGTTTTCAGAAATGCACAGGTTTGGTAGGTTTCCCTAGGTGGCGGCTGAGCTACAGGCCAAAATCTACAGGTAGGCACTTTGCAAAAAACACCTCTGTTTTCCTTCAAAAATTTGGCTGTGTCCACGTTGCGCTTTGGGGCGTTTCCTGTCGCGGGCGCTAGGCCTACCCACACAAGTGAGGTATCATTTTTATCGGGAGACGTGGGGGAACGCTGGGTGGAAGGAAATTTGTGTCTCCTCTGAGATTCCAGAACTTTCTGCCACAGAAATGTGAGGAACATGTGTTTTTTTAGCCAAATTTTGAGGTTTGCAAAGGATTCAGGGTAACAGAACCTGGTCCGAGCCACACAAGTCACCCCATCTTGGATTCCCCTAGGTCTCTAGTTTTCAGAAATGCACAGGTTTGGTAGGTTTCCCTAGGTGGAAGCTGAGCTACAGGCCAAAATCTACAGGTAGGCACTTTGCAAAAAACACCTCAGTTTTCCTTCAAAAATTTGGCTGTGTCCACGTTGCGCTTTGGGGCGTTTCCTGTCGCGGGCGCTAGGCCTACCCACACAAGTGAGGTATCATTTTTATCGGGAGACGTGGGGGAACGCTGAGTGGAAGGAAATTTGTGGCTCCTCTCAGATTCCAGAACTTTCTGCCACAGAAATGTGAGGAACATGTGTTTTTTTAGCCAAATTTTGAGATTTGCAAAGGATTCTTGGTAACAGAACCTGGTCCGAGCCACGCAAGTCACCCCATCTTGGATTCCCCTAGGTCTCTAGTTTTCAGAAATGCACAGGTTTGGTAGGTTTCCCTAGGTGGCGGCTGAGCTACAGGCCAAAGTCTACAGGTAGGTACTTTGCAAAAAACACCTCTGTTTTCCTTCAAAAATTTGGCTGTGTCCACGTTGCGCTTTGGGGCGTTTCCTGTCGCGGGCGCTAGGCCTACCCACACAAGTGAGGTATCATTTTTATCGGGAGACGTTGGGGAACGCTGGGTGGAAGGAAATTTGTGGCTCCTCTCAGATTCCAGAACTTTCTGCCACAGAAATGTGAGGAACATGTGTTTTTTTAGCCAAATTTTGAGGTTTGCAAAGGATTCTGGGTAACAGAACCTGGTCCGAGCCACACAAGTCACCCCATCTTGGATTCCCCTAGGTCTCTAGTTTTCAGAAATGCACAGGTTTGGTAGGTTTCCCTAGGTGGCGGCTGAGCTACAGGCCAAAATCTACAGGTAGGCACTTTGCAAAAAACACCTCTGTTTTCCTTCAAAAATTTGGCTGTGTCCACGTTGCGCTTTGGGGCGTGTCCTGTCGCGGGCGCTAGGCCTACCCACACAAGTGAGGTATCATTTTTATCGGGAGACGTGGGGGAACGCTGGGTGGAAGGACATTTGTGGCTCCTCTCAGATTCCAGAACTTTCTGCCACAGAAATGTGAGGAACATGTGTTTTTTTAGCCAAATTTTGAGGTTTGCAAAGGATTCTGTGTAACAGAACCTGGTCCGAGCCACACAAGTCACCCCATCTTGGATTCCCCTAGGTCTCTAGTTTTCAGAAATGCACAGGTTTGGTAGGTTTCCCTAGGTGGCGGCTGAGCTACAGGCCAAAATCTACAGGTAGGCACTTTGCAAAAAACACCTCAGTCTTCCTTCAAAAATTTGGCTGTGTCCACGTTGCGCTTTGGGGCGTTTCCTGTCGCGGGCGCTAGGCCTACCCACACAAGTGAGGTATCATTTTTATCGGGAGACGTGGGGGAACGCTGAGTGGAAGGAAATTTGTGGCTCCTCTCAGATTTCAGAACTTTCTGCCACAGAAATGTGAGGAACATGTGTTTTTTTAGCCAAATTTTGAGGTTTGCAAAGGATTCTGGGTAACAGAACCTGGTCCGAGCAACGCAAGTCACCCCATCTTGGATTCCCCTAGGTCTCTAGTTTTCAGAAATGCACAGGTTTGGTAGGTTTCCCTAGGTGGCGGCTGAGCTACAGGCCAAAATCTACAGGTAGGCACTTTGCAAAAAACACCTCTGTTTTCCTTCAAAAATTTGGCTGTGTCCACGTTGCGCTTTGGGGCATCTCCTGTCGCGGGCGCTAGGCCTACCCACACAAGTGAGGTATCATTTTTATCGGGAGACATGGGGGAACGCTGGGTGGAAGGACATTTGTGGCTCCTCTCAGATTCCAGAACTTTCTGCCACAGAAATGTGAGGAACATGTGTTTTTTTAGCCAAATTTTTAGGTTTGCAAAGGATTCTGGGTAACAGAACCTGGTCCGAGCCACACAAGTCACCCCATCTTGGATTCCCTAGGTCTCTAGTTTTCAGAAATGCACAGGTTTGGTAGGTTTCCCTAGGTGGCGGCTGAGCTACAGGCCAAAATCTACAGGTAGGCACTTTGCAAAAAACACCTCAGTTTTCCTTCAAAAATTTGGCTGTGTCCACATTGCGCTTTGGGGCGTTTCCTGTCGCGGGCGCTAGGCCTACCCACACAAGTGAGGTATAATTTTTATCGGGAGACGTGGGGGAACGCTGGGTGGAAGGAAATTTGTGGCTCCTCTCAGATTCCAGAACTTTCTGCCACAGAAATGTGAGGAACATGTGTTTTTTTAGCCAAATTTTGAGGTTTGCAAAGGATTCTGGGTAACAGAACCTGGTCCGAGCCACACAAGTCACCCCATCTTGGATTCCCCTAGGTCTCTAGTTTTCAGAAATGCACAGGTTTGGTAGGTTTCCCTAGGTGGCGGCTGAGCTACAGGCCAAAATCTACAGGTAGGCACTTTGGAAAAAACACCTCTGTTTTCCTTCAAAAATTTGGCTGTGTCCACGTTGCGCTTTGGGGCGTTTCCTGTCGCGGGCGCTAGGCCTACCCACACAAGTGAGGTATCATTTTTATCGGAAGACTTGGGGGAACGCTGGGTGGAATGAAATTTGTGGCTCCTCTCAGATTCCAGAACTTTCTGCCACAGAAATGTGAGGAACATGTGTTTTTTTAGCCAAATTTTGAGGTTTGCAAAGGATTCTGGGTAACAGAACCTGGTCCGAGCCACACAAGTCACCCCATCTTGGATTCCCCTAGGTCTCTAGTTTTCAGAAATGCACAGGTTTGGTAGGTTTCCCTAGGTGGCGGCTGAGCTACAGGCCAAAATCTACAGGTAGGCACTTTGCAAAAAACACCTCTGTTTTCCTTCAAAAATGTGGCTGTGTCCACGTTGCACTTTGGGGCATTTCCTGTCGCGGGCGCTAGGCCTACCCACACAAGTGAGGTATAATTTTTAACGGGAGACGTGGGGGAACGCTGGGTGGAAGGAAATTTGTGGCTCCTCTCAGATTCCAGAACTTTCTGCCACAGAAATGTGAGGAACATGTTTTTTTTTAGCCAAATTTTGAGGTTTGCAAAGGATTCTGGGTAACAGAACCTGGTCCGAGCCACACAAGTCACCCCATCTTGGATTCCCCTAGGTCTCTAGTTTTCAGAAATGCACAGGTTTGGTAGGTTTCCCTAGGTGGCGGCTGAGCTACAGGCCAAAATCTACAGGTAGGCACTTTGCAAAAAACACCTCTGTTTTCCTTCAAAAATTTGGCTGTGTCCACGTTGCGCTTTGGGGCGTGTCCTGTCGCGGGCGCTAGGCCTACCCACACAAGTGAGGTATCATTTTTATCGGGAGACGTGGGGGAACGCTGGGTGGAAGGACATTTGTGGCTCCTCTCAGATTCCAGAACTTTCTGCCACAGAAATGTGAGGAACATGTGTTTTTTTAGCCAAATTTTTAGGTTTGCAAAGGATTCTGGGTAACAGAACCTCGTCCGAGCCACACAAGTCACCCCATCTTGGATTCCCCTAGGTCTCTAGTTTTCAGAAATGCACAGGTTTGGTAGGTTTCCCTAGGTGGCGGCTGAGCTACAGGCCAAAATCTACAGGTAGGCACTTTGCAAAAAACACCTCAGTTTTCCTTCAAAAATTTGGCTGTGTCCACGTTGCGCTTTGGGGCGTTTCCTGTCGCGGGCGCTAGGCCTACCCACACAAGTGAGGTATCATTTTTATCGGGAGACGTGGGGGAACGCTGGGTGGAAGGAAATTTGTGGCTCCTCTCAGATTCCAGAACTTTCTGCCACAGAAATGTGAGTAACATGTGTTTTTTTAGCCAAATTTTGAGGTTTGCAAAGGATTCTGGGTAACAGAACCTGGTCCGAGCCACACAAGTCACCCCATCTTGGATTCCCCTAGGTCTCTAGTTTTCAGAAATGCACAGGTTTGGTAGGTTTCCCTAGGTGGCGGCTGAGCTAAATGCCAAAATCTACAGGTAGGCACTTTGCAAAAAACACCTCAGTTTTCCTTCAAAAATTTGGCTGTGTCCACGTTGCGCTTTGGGGCGTTTCCTGTCGCGGGCGCTAGGCCTACCCACACAAGTGAGGTATCATTTTTATCGGGAGACGTGGGGGAACGCTGAGTGGAAGGAAATTTGTGGCTCCTCTCAGATTCCAGAACTTTCTGCCACAGAAATGTGAGGAACATGTGTTTTTTTAGCCAAATTTTGAGGTTTGCAAAGGATTCTGGGTAACAGAACCTGGTCCGAGCCACGCAAGTCACCCCATCTTGGATTCCCCTAGGTCTCTAGTTTTCAGAAATGCACAGGTTTGGTAGGTTTCCCTAGGTGGCGGCTGAGCTACAGGCCAAAATCTACAGGTTGGCACTTTGCAAAAAACACATCTGTTTTCCTTCAAAAATTTGGCTGTGTCCACGTTGCGCTTTGGGGCGTCTCCTGTCGCGGGCGCTAGGCCTACCCACACAAGTGAGGTATCATTTTTATCGGGAGACATGGGGGAACGCTGGGTGGAAGGACATTTGTGGCTCCTCTCAGATTCCAGAACTTTCTGCCACAGAAATGTGAGGAACATGTGTTTTTTTTAGCCAAATTTTTAGGTTTGCAAAGGATTCTGGGTAACAGAACCTGGTCCGAGCCACACAAGTCACCCCATCTTGGATTCCCTAGGTCTCTAGTTTTCAGAAATGCACAGGTTTGGTAGGTTTCCCTAGGTGGCGGCTGAGCTACAGGCCAAAATCTACACGTAGGCACTTTGCAAAAAACACCTCAGTTTTCCTTCAAAAATTTGGCTGTGTCCACGTTGCGCTTTGGGGCGTTTCCTGTCGCGGGCGCTAGGCCTACCCACACAAGTGAGGTATAATTTTTATCGGGAGACGTGGGGGAACGCTGGGTGGAAGGAAATTTGTGGCTCCTCTCAGATTCCAGAACTTTCTGCCACAGAAATGTGAGGAACATGTGTTTTTTTAGCCAAATTTTGAGGTTTGCAAAGGATTCTGGGTAACAGAACCTGGTCCGAGCCACACAAGTCACCCCATCTTGGATTCCCCTAGGTCTCTAGTTTTCAGAAATGCACAGGTTTGGTAGGTTTCCCTAGGTGGCGGCTGAGCTACATGCCAAAATCTACAGGTAGGCACTTTGGAAAAAACACCTCTGTTTTCCTTCAAAAATTTGGCTGTGTCCACGTTGCGCTTTGGGGCGTTTCCTGTCGCGGGCGCTAGGCCTACCCACACAAGTGAGGTATCATTTTTATCGGAAGACTTGGGGGAACGCTGGGTGGAATGAAATTTGTGGCTCCTCTCAGATTCCAGAACTTTCTGCCACAGAAATGTGAGGAACATGTGTTTTTTTAGCCAAATTTTGAGGTTTGCAAAGGATTCTGGGTAACAGAACCTGGTCCGAGCCACACAAGTCACCCCATCTTGGATTCCCCTAGTTCTCTAGTTTTCAGAAATGCACAGGTTTGGTAGGTTTCCCTAGGTGGCGGCTGAGCTACAGGCCAAAATCTACAGGTAGGCACTTTGCAAAAAACACCTCTGTTTTCCTTCAAAAATTTGGCTGTGTCCACGTTGCACTTTGGGGCGTTTCCTGTCGCGGGCGCTAGGCCTACCCACACAAGTGAGGTATAATTTTTATCGGGAGACGTGGGGGAACGCTGGGTGGAAGGAAATTTGTGGCTCCTCTCAGATTCCAGAACTTTCTGCCACAGAAATGTGAGGAACATGTTTTTTTTTAGCCAAATTTTGAGGTTTGCAAAGGATTCTGGGTAACAGAACCTGGTCCGAGCCACACAAGTCACCCCATCTTGGATTCCCCTAGGTCTCTAGTTTTCAGAAATGCACAGGTTTGGTAGGTTTCCCTAGGTGGCGGCTGAGCTACAGGCCAAAATCTACAGGTAGGCACTTTGCAAAAAACACCTCTGTTTTCCTTCAAAAATTTGGCTGTGTCCACGTTGCACTTTGGGGCGTTTCCTGTCGCGGGCGCTAGGCCTACCCACACAAGTGAGGTATCATTTTTATCGAGAGACGTGGGGGAACGCTGGGTGGAAGGAAATTTGTGGCTCCTCTCAGATTCCAGAACTTTCTGCCACAGAAATGTGAGGAACATGTGTTTTTTTATCCAAATTTTGAGGTTTGCAAAGGATTCTGGGTAACAGAACCTGGTCCGAGCCACACAAGTCACCCCATCTTGGATTCCCCTAGGTCTCTAGTTTTCAGAAATGCACAGGTTTGGTAGGTTTCCCTAGGTGGCGGCTGAGCTACAGGCCAAAATCTACAGGTAGGCACTTTGCAAAAAACACCTCTGTTTTCCTTCAAAAATTTGGCTGTGTCCACGTTGCGCCTTGAGGCGTTTCCTGTCGCGGGCGCTAGGCCTACCCACACAAGTAAGGTATCATTTTTATCGGGAGACGTGGGGGAACGCTGGTTGGAAGGAAATTTGTGGCTCCTCTCAGATTCCAGAACTCTCTGCCACAGAAATGTGAGGAACATGTTTTTTTTTAGCCAAATTATAAGGTTTGCAAAGGATTCTGGGTAACAGAACCTGGTCCGAGCCACACGAGTCACCCCATCTTGGATTCCCCTAGGTCTCTAGTTTTCAGAAATGCACAGGTTTGGTAGGTTTCCCTAGGTGGCGGCTGAGCTACAGGCCAAAATCTACAGGTAGGCACTTTGCAAAAAACACCTCTGTTTTCCTTAAAAAATTTGGCTGTGTCCACATTGCGCTTTGGGGCGTTTCCTGTCGCGGGCGCTAGGCCTACCCACAAAAGTGAGGTATCATTTTTATCGGGAGACATGGGGGAACGCTGGGTGGAAGGAAATTTGTGGCTCCTCTCAGATTCCAGAACTTTCTGCCACAGAAATGTGAGGAACATGTGTTTTTTCAGCCAAATTTTGAGGTTTACAAAGGATTCTGGGTAACAGAACCTGGTCCGAGCCACACAAGTCACCCTATCTTGGATTCCCCTATGTCTCTAGTTTTCAGAAATGCACAGGTTTGGTAGGTTTCCCTAGGTGGCAGTTGAGCTAGAGGCCAAAATCTACAGGTATGCACTTTGCTAAAAACAGGTCTGTTTTCTGTGATGTGTCCACGTTGTGTTTTGGGGCATATCCTGTCGCGGGCGCTAGGCCTACCCACACAAGTGAGGTATCATTTTTATCGGGAGACTTGGGGGAACATAGAATAGCAAAACAAGTGTTATTGCCCCTTGTGTTTCTCTACATTTTTCCCTTCCAAATGTAAGACAGTGTGTAAAAAAGACGTCTATTTGAGAAATGCCTTGTAATTCACATGCTAGTATGGGCACCCCGGAATTCAGAGATGTGCAAATAACCACTGCTTCTCAACACCTTATCTTGTGCCCATTTTGGAAATACAAAGGTTTTCTTGATAGCTATTTTTTACTCTTTATATTTCAGCAAATGAATTGCTGTATACCCGGCATAGAATGAAAACCCACTCCAGGGTGCAGGTCATTTATTGGCTCTGGGTACCTAGAGTTCTTGATGAACCTACAAGCCCTATATATCCCTGCAACCAGAAGAGTCCAGCAGACATAACGGTATATTGCTTTCGAAAATATGACATTGCAGGAAAAAGTTACAGAGTAAAACTTAGAGAAAAATTGATGTTTTTTTCACCTCAATTTCAATATTTTTCTTTTTCAGTTTTTATTTTCTGTAGGAAACCCTTGTAGGATCTACACAAATTACCCCTTGCTGAATTCAGAATTTTGTCTACTTTTCAGAAATGTTGCGGTTTCTGGGATCCAGCATTGGTTTCATGCCCATTTCTGTAACTGACTGGAAGGAGGCTGAAAGCACAAAAAATCGTAAAAATGGGGTATGTCCTAGTAAAATGCCAAAATTGTGTTGAAAAATTGGGTTTTCTGATTCAAGTCTGCCTGTTCCTAAAAGCTGGGAAGCTGGTGATTTCATCACCACAAACCCTTTGTTGATGCCCTTTTCAGGGAAAAAACCACAAGCCTTCTTCTGCAGTCCATTTTTCCAATTGTTTTTTAAAAAAACGAAATTTTCACAGTTTTTTGGCTAATTTCTTGGCCTCCTTCTGGGGAACCCACAAAGTATGGGTACCACTAGAATCCCTAGGATGTTGGAAAAAAAGGACGCAAATTTGGCGTGGGTAGCTTACGTGAACAAAAAGTTATGAGGGCCTAAGCGCGAACTGCTCCAAATAGCAAAAAAAAGGCTCGGCACAGGAGGGGGAAAAGGCCTGGCAGCGAAGGGGTTAATGTGTCCAGTCGTATATTGAAAACTTACAATATTTGTGCCTGAATGGATCCTAACACTTCAAAGGGAAACCTATTAAGCTTAAACGACTCTGGGAGATAGTGGCACATCTTAAAGACTGTTTGCCATGGGCTCATGTAATTCATACATTGAGCCACCAAAGTGTTGGAATACAAGTTACAGGGAATCCACTGGCTGATGACACCACAAAAGCAGTGTTCCAGAACTGCAGTAGTTGTTGCAATTACTCATTCTCACATGCCTGATGCTAACTTCAGGCTACAGTCACTGTTTCTCACAGAGGCACTCCTTAACCTAAAAATGATCCAGCAATATACTCCTATTTGTTGAGTGCCCAACACATTCCCTTTACCCGCATTCCTGGGGTGAGTGATAACCAACCATTACCACAGGCTAGAATTAATCATACCAGCACATGAGGGTTTGGAGTTTTCACATGCTTGTGTTGCGGCTACAGTTTCCTTACTACAGAAACGCTATTGGTGGCATGTTCTGTATAAGCAGATGAACAATATGTCCTCAGCTGTGACATTTGTGAACAAATTAAAAGTACCACAACTGCACAGCCACCACAGATCCCCCCTTATTTTAAAATAAATCAATCCAATGCATGTATTTAGACCATTGCGGATGTTTAAATTCTGATGGTGCATTGAAATTCATTCTAGTAGCTGTAGATTCATTTTCTAAATTTTTATGTGTGTGTTCACAGTGATGGGCTGATGCTCAAACTGGTATTAAAGATTTGCAAGTATTTGTGGGGACATATGCAGTATCAACTCTCCACTTAGACCACAGACCTGATTTTGCCACTAAGGCTTTCAGAGATACCGTGGGAACCATTGGTGTTGCTCTGCATTACTCCTCTCTAAAGTGGTGAGCTATATACTCTGCTCCGCTGGCAGAGTTTGTAGTGTTTTGGCACTCAGTGCTCCTAGTGGAGTGTGGAGTTCAGCAAAAATATCTCTGCAAGTCATCGGTGGAGCAGAGATCACCAGCGCACTCACCCACCCCTAAAAAATCGAGGAACATGTTTTGCTCTTTTATCTTTAAAAGTCGCAGTGCCACTCGGGGGGTCACAGCACCCATCCTATCAGTCATGAGCTTGAAAAAAATCTTTTAAATGTGCCAAACTATCAGTCAATAAATGACAACATGAACATTATCAATTGTTCAAAGCTATGTTTGTAAAAATGTCACTATTCACAACAATGAAATTAAAGTTGTGAAACAGCGTATCCCACTTTCAAGCAGCTCACAGTATCTCCTCAGATCTTCTGATATTTGGACCCTGTATCTGCTTTAATTCACAAGTCTTTAAAACATGTTGAGATTTCAAACACCATGGCAAGGCAAACATACATTTAAAATGTTCTTAGAAACAAATGCACCATGCCGAAAGCACCAAAGCCAAGTTATCACTACGGTACTAGACTGTAAGCATGTAAGTTGGGAGCTTGAGAGAAGCGTCTCGCTGTTTTTTTTTTTTTTTAGACTTACAATATTTTGTCCAGTTTATTTCAAACACTACATGAAAAATCTGTTGTATGACCGCAACTGCCCAATGTTGACAGGAGTTCAATTAGTATCCCCCACATGTGACCACACACAATGCCTACTAGCCCTACTGTCATGCGGAGTTGCAGAAGCACATTCGCTTGAAGAGTCATGGAAATAAAATAAAGATACTTTCATTCCTGAATCTGAGAGCAGCCACCGCAGTATGTGTGAGAGCCTCTTGGGAGGATGCTATGGCGCAGGACATGGTGGGGGAGCAAATTGTGGTTGACCACATTCTCCTGCCCTGGTGCATTTCGTCCAGAAGCAGAGGACAGCAGAGAGGTAGAGTAACAGATAAAATGTGCAGAGGGGTGGGAGTGATTGGAAGTGAGGTGGCAGGGTCTGCAAGTGATCAGGTATAAGAGAGCAGGGAGTATGAAACTGCTGTGGCACTTCAGAAGGGGTGCTTCATATAGAAACTTGAATCTTGATTTTGGACCGGGTGGTATTTTGCCATATGCAGAACTCTACAGAATTTCACAGAGTTTTAGATATCTCTAAGGAATTCTATGGGGTAGAATTCCATTAGCTTCGCCCACCCCCATCCTGAGGGAAACTCGATACTGGTAAGGAAGAACTATGAATTAAAGCAGTCCTTAACAGGTTTAGTATTAGGTTCAGGTAGTAGTTGTATTCATCACTTGTATGGAGTCAAGAGAGCTTTAAATAATCTGATCTTTGGGAGGCCATACCCACTCCCAGATCCTTTTTGGCATCCAGATGTTTGTTCCAGATCTCTATAATTCTGGCCCAAACATGGGAGACACATCTTTTGACATAAATGAATGTGCCGCTTTCTTACAAGAATTACAAGCACTCAAGTTAAATTACCAAACGTTCTGCAACTGGTGAAGTGAAGGAGCAACCAGCATCTTACATCTGGATTTCAAAGGTTGGGGATCTAGTCGAGAAAAGATTATTAAGAAGAAGAATTTGGCCCATCATGCCAAGCACCGGTGCCTGTCCTAAGCATTCAATTTAGAAGAACTATGATTTTGTCTCCGCTCTGTTTCAATTGATCTGATAGCTCTACCCCATGTGGCCAGTCCTACACAGTAGGCCAGGAGGGCTCCTGAATAGTTTTGTACCTCTTCTCACTACTCTGCATGAGATCTCTGTACAAGAGTTAAGTAACACAAGCATTGGTTCTCCCTCGATGAGCATCACGGATGCTGAGTTTCTGTTAGTTCCTGTTACTACTGTCAGTACAGGACACACTCCTGATGTGAGTTTACAGTCTTCAACTGTTTTTTTCTAACAATTAAAATGTGTATTACCAACGACCTTTGGAAGAGAATACCAGTTCTCCTTTACCACGTGAGGTCCCTGTTTTACATAGACTACCTCTAGTTACTTTATCAACATTGATGTTTTTTCTTCCGAATCTTCACAGACTTCTTTGCATTGAGTATGTGATTTTCTTCTTTGGCTAAAAAAGACTTACCTGATTGCTCTATGGTCCTAAATTGTGGTGCAATTTCACAGATTTTCCTAATTTGGATTGGATTTGTTGCAGTTTTCATCTTGATTTTAAATGCACATTATCATCCAGAACTCACTACTCCTGAACTGGTAGCCGAAGTGTTGAAGCCTCATTCTTCCTAACATAGGGTGCAATGTTACCTGTCTCTTGTGAACATTTCTGAATTTCCTGTCTCTGATGGGATTGTGTGGGATAAGGTCTCATTCGATTTTTTTGGTCCTAATGAAACTTTGCAGATGGCATATGTTTTCAATATGTCTATGAACTGCATCATTGTTCTAGGTGCTATCTCAGATGAATGTAAAGTGACAACAGTGAGAAGTATGATCTCTGAATTGGAAAGCTACTCTGTATTTGGAACCAAAGATTTGTATTTGAGTTCTGCTAGTTATGGTGAAATGTTTTGTTATCATCATTATGCTCATCAGTGTTAAAAACTGGGGCTCTGATTAGCAGAGTGTCCAAGCAGAAACCACAATCCTAGTCAGAGACACACCATAAATTAACCCATGCTCACCCTCTGGTAGCACAGAGCAGGAAGACTTAATATAGGAGGCAATGTGTAAAGTATTTGTGCAACACTTAAAACAGTAAAGCAGTGAAAACGCTGCACAAAAATGTTCCACACCTATTTAGAAAATAGAGCTTAGTTCACTTAAATAAGACTAAAACGACAAACACCAAATATGTTGCATTCGAGAAATGATTTTTTAAAGACTGTCTGCAAATATAATGCTTCGAAACATAAAGCACCAACCAGACCTATCTGGCCGCGCCTGACCTGATCAAATCTGAAAGTTCAAGTCAACCATGATGGATTGTGGATCAGATGCAGAGACCACCTTGTCCTGCTGAAAAAGTACCTTAGATGGAGGGATGTACTGACAGAGAAAACTTGATGCAAGGAGCAGAGGAGGAGATGTGGTGACGATGATTCCTTTGGATGCAGGAGATAGTGCAGTTCTGATCCACACAGTTGGAGATGCATCATCATGGAGCCACACAGCTGCCAATGCAATGTCCTTGAATATTGTTACGTTGGCTAACTCCTTTGCACTGAAAGTGATTCGTCAACACCAAGCAGCGTAGTGGACAATGCAATGTCTTTGTCAGCAGTGGCAGCAGCAATGGATCAATGTCGAGGAGAGATACATTGATTCTGACTGGTGCAACAACTGCAATGCATGGACTTTACAGTTGCATCACTTTACACCCACTTCCAAGGGCCAGGACTGGTTTGGAACCACTTGGCAGGACAGGACTTACAGCAAGCAAAGTCCATTTGCTTTTGCAGGGTGAAGTGAAGTCTTTGATTTCCCTCAGACCACAGAAAAGGAGGCACACCAGAAAGCCCTAGGAGTCACTTTGGTTCTGGGGATGTAGAGATACAGGTCCAATCCCCCTCACTATAGGCAAGGGGAGAAGCAGGGAAGGCACAGCAGAACAGTGTCCAGCACAATCCAGAATAGTCTAACAAAGTGACAGTCCATGTCACAACATAGCAGTTCTTCTTCCTGGTAGAAAGATGCCAGGTCCAGAAGTATACTGATTTGGAGGGATCAGAAGTATAATTCTTATATACAGAGATGCCCTTGAAGCGGAAAGAGGCCTTTGAAGTGCACAGAGTCGCTGTCTTTCCTGCCTTGGCTTCACACTCAGCACAGGAGGTTATGAATCCCATTGTGTGGAATCAGGAGACAGCCCATTCAGGTGTAAGTGTCAGCTCCTCTCTCCCATCCTGCCCAGGATGGCCTATCAACATGCACATGGCTATAAATTTTGTAGTTTTGCACTAACTGGAAATGTAAAAGTTAAAAGTACATGTCCTACATTTTGTTTATTCACTGCACTCATATCAAGTGGGTGTCCAGGGCCTACCTTAGAGGTGACTTATTTATACTAAAACGAAAGGCTTTGGCCTTGCAAGAGGGTTAACTTGACAGGTCGGCAAGGCAGTATATAAGTGCACACAAGCTTTGCAATGGCAGGTCTGAGTCATGTTTTAAGGGCTACTGAAATGGGTGGCACAATCAGTGCTGCAGACCCACCAGCAGCATTTAGTTTACAGGCCCCGGGCACATGTAGTTCATTTCACTATTGACCTATAAGTAAATTAAATATGCAAATTGGGGATAAGCCAATGTCACCGTGTTTTAAGCAAGAGCACATGAACTTTAGCACTGGTTAGCAGTGATGAAGAACCTAGAGACCTAAAGTCAACAAAAACGAATTCAGCAAATAGTGGAGGGAAAATACAAAATGTTTGGGTATGAACCTGCAGAAAAGGCCAAGTTCAACAATCACTATTTACACAGAACGAGTTCTCCCGGTGAAGTTTTTAATTCACACAATGGGGACATTGCCAGAAGATAGTTCTAAAACATACATGCAAAAGTTTTCATATTTTTCAGGACACAACCGCTTAGAATTTACTTTCTGTTATTTTGAACTTACCTCCTCCCCAGTGAAGAAAATCATGCTGACCCAAACTAAATTGATTTATTCAGACTCATTTATATCCAAACTGACCCCGCAGGCTTATGAATATTGGAAAATCCACGTCTGGCTGGGTTTAGTTGACAACTCCTTGTGTATTCACTCAGACACACCCAAAACACAGGATACTCGGTCTCACTTGCATATATCTGCATTTGGAATGGGTCTTCCTGGGCTGGGAGGGTGGAGGGCCTGATCTCACACAAAGGACTGCCACACCCCCTACTGTGACCCTGACAGACAGGATTGAACTGAAAGGGTACCTGGTGCACTTCTAAGCCACTCTTTGAAGTCTCCCCCACTTCAAAGGAACATTTGGGTATGAAAACAGGGCCTCTGCCCTACCACGTCAGACACTTCCTGGAGAAAACCTGAGCCAGAACCTGCACCCTGACAAGATGAACTGCTGGCTGCCTAAAGGACTCACCTGACTGCTTTCTGAAGAGGACTGCTGCCTTGCTGTTTCCCTGCTGTCTTGCTGCTCTCTTGCCAGGCTGCAGAAGTGCTTTCCAAGGGCTTGGATAGAGCTTGCCTCCTGTTCCCTGAAGTCTCAGGACCAAAAACACTTTTCTCCTGCAGCTGAAATCCCCGTGCTGCGAACATTTGATGCACCGCCTGCCAAGAACGATGCACAGCCTGCTCACGTTGAAAATTTCACTGCACGCTGCTTCCGGAATGACTCAGCCCGACTTCGCAAACAGAAGATTGACGCGGCACCAGCGACGCAACCGGAACTTCAACGCACAGCCCTACTGGGTCGACGCAAGCTGATTCAGAATGACACTGCCTGACTTCCTGAGAGAAATCGATGAAGCTCCTGCCATGCGTAAGAAAATTCCACGCATTGCCTACAGGAATCGACGCAGCCGCTGTGACTTTGCTCCAGAAGCCCAGGATTCCACGCATCGTCCCCGGGGCATCTGAAAACCCTGAAACCCGAAGAGGATCCAAGTCTGCGCGCCGGAAATCGATGCAACGTCTTCCCCGCGTGGAAAATAATGACGCAAGTCAGTGTGCGAAGGGGCGAAACCGACGCATACTCACTGTTTTCCAAGCACCTCCTCCTCTGCATCCCCTTGCGAGGATTTTTCAACGCAAACCAGGTACTTTGCCCTGCAAGAGACACTTGTGGTTCCTAGGAGAACGTAAGACACTTTTTATTGCTTTTACAGTAATCTTTTAACTCTAAAGACACTTGATATCACTTTCTGTGATATCCCTACGTTTGCTTATTTCATTGTTAATCGTTTTGACTTGCATCTATTCAGATAAATATTAAATATTTTTCTAAACACTGTGTGGTGTATTTTTGTGGTGTTATATTGTAGTATTGTATGATTTAGTGCACAAATACTTTACACATTGCATTCTAAGCTAAGCCTGACTGCTCAGTGCCAAGCTACCAGTGGGTGGGCACAGGATAATTTGGATTGTGTGTGACTTACCCTGACTAGAGTGAGGGGCCTTGCTTGGACAGGGGGTAACCTGACTGCCAACCAAAGACCCCATTTCTAACAGATATTAATATACCTAGCATTCCCTCCATTGCAAGTTTTGATAATTGGTAACATTTTGCAAACTTTATAGAAGAGCAATTAAAGGACATGGTACAGAGCGGTACATATATTTCTTCAAATTCAGGTCTAGATGGGTGGTTAGTGTGAGCAGTTGACACTAATGGTTGTTATGCACATTTTTAAAATCTACTGTGTGTTTTAAAGCTAGCAGCCCAGACCTGCTACTTGCAGTTACAACATTTAAGAATTACTTACCAGTTATAGTGTAGGGAAATTGTGCCAGCAATGGTTACATTATTCCACAATAGCTGCAGTCAAGGAACACCTACCTCTCTTTACTGATAACATGGTTTTAAAAGATTTCTTGTTAGGTCCTAGAACACCATGTCAAAAATGCTTACTATACGCAATATATAATGAGATTTGGAACATTTCTCAGCAAGACCCTGCTGAACGATTGAGACAGATAGACAGGGAAAATTAAGATAAAGAATTGGCTGTTGTGGATCATGGTATAACTACCCATTCAACTTGCGTTTATTCTTTAAACAATATTCTGCCATGTGCATTCAATAAAATACAAAATGACATGTCCCTGTTACAACATAGACAGAACAAACTGAGATCGATTTTGTAATTGGCTTGGTCTTTGCAGGTTTTTAAATCAAACTGTGTGCAATGAAAATATCCAAACACAATAGAGTTGTTGTTGCCATTTAATTTAACACGCATTCAGAGACTTATGGCAAGAAAATGCAACTTACACTATGTTGAACATTGAGCTTTTAGTAAAATGATTCTTTTCAGTAGCTGAAACATCTTCTTCAATGTGGTTAGTTCATGGCTTAATCTATTTCCAAATCTCTACATTTCAATTTACTTCTAGTTTGAAACATTATTTCTACCCACAAACATGGCTAGAGATATAGCCATATGGCCCTAAATCCCTATTTTTATAGTGAACTTCGATAGGCTGAGCCACCTGAAATTCCTATTGTTTATAAGGATGTTTCTATAACATCTGCCAGAGAGACTTTTGATCACCAAATTGCCCGGTGTTCTGCAGGAGTCCAATTGTTACTGGACACTAACTTGCTGCAGCATTTTGGTGAACATGTTCACTGAATATTTAATGCAATGAATGCAGCAGGAGTGGTACACTTTTTCAAATAGATTGAGTCAGGCTTTCTGAGCACATTTCATACTGTATCTGGAGTGATACCGTCCTTTCTGGACTCCTTGGTTTACAATCTTTTTGGAGGCATAACCATTGTATTATTCCTCATCATCGCTATTTTGGTTCTATTTTCTCCGCTCTGCAATGGATGTTCCACCATAAGGCCAAATAATTAGGAATCAGCCACATGTCCTGCTCTGTTGTGAACACATGATAGAGTATTTTAGAGTGTTGTTGCTACAGGAATTGAACATTAACTGTTCCTTGTCGGTAGACCTGTGTGGTTCAATGTGTGCAGCCAATATTCTGCTGTTCCTTTTCGAGGGTGCAATGGACCTGTACCAAGCTGCACATTTTGTTTAATTTTTGGATATGCACATGAGTACATTGAGGACCCAGAGGCTGCCATTGCTGCTGAATGCGTACTATGAACCATCTCTTACGGTTGATATGGACTTTTTGGCTCCTAGGTTCCTGGAATCTGGCTCTAAACCATTGGCTGTCTTGTCTTCAGCATCTGCTAATATGGCTGGATCTGACCATGTCTGTCCTTTGGAACTTGTTTCTCAGGCCCCAGTGGACCTGTTGTCTGTGGTTGCAGGTCTCTTCCTGGATCCCATTGATTTTGGATGTGGAAGTATGTTGGGAGCATCTTAGACTTAGGCCCTCATTACAACATTGGCGGTAAATCCCACTTACCGCCGTGCAGAAGACCACCAACACACCGCCGCGGCTGCAGAATTCCGCTACAGCTATTAAGACCCACAGCTCGGAATCCGCCAAAATCCAGACACCTACACAATTCCGTCACACCAAAGGTCAGTGATAAACTGGCGATAACAAAACCTCCACCGTCACGCCAACAGGAATACGCCCACACTATCACGACCCACGAATCCACGCAGCGGTCTTTCAACCGCGGTATTCCATTGGCGGTACATACCCCCACGCTCAAAATACACATTCACTTACAAAACACAACCACATTGGACAATTTGAAATACACACACCTGATACACATACACACACCACTCCCACACACTCAATACAATATAAAACACACACCCAAAAACCCTTACGACCAGATTTGCGATAGAAGGCCAGAGAGAGACACCACCATCAACAAACTAGCATCCACAGGCACTCAACACCATCACTCACACAACATCCATGCACCTCACACACGACACACAAATACACCCTCTCACACATCACAACACACCCCACCTCACACATCACCCACACCACCCCATGGCACCGCAAAGACACCCTAGGTTTTCTGAGGAGGAGCTCAGGGTCATGGTGGAGGAAATCATCCGGGTAGAGCCACAGCTATTGTATTGTATAGGATCACAGGTGCAGCACACCTCCATAGCTAGGAAGATGGAGCTATGGCACAGAATCGTGGACAGGGTCAACGCAGTGGGACAGCATCCAAGAACATGGGATGACATCAGGAAGAGGTGGAACAACCCACGGGGGAAGGTGCGTTCTGTGGTCTCAAGACACCACATTGCAGTTCAGAGGACTGGCAGCAGACCCCCACAACTAACAACATGGGAGGAGCAGGTCTTGGCTATACTGCATCCTGAGGGCCTCGCAGGAGTAGCAGGAGGAATGGACTCTTGTAAGTCAAATCTTTTACTACCATATCCCCCACCCTACCTGCATGCTATCAAATACCCCCACCCTCGCCCTCACCCCCATCACTCCAACTCCTCACATATGTCCCATTATCACAAACCACACATCCCAACACCAAGCCCTGCATGCAACAACAAAGCATGGACACCTATCACCAAAGCATGTCCACTACAGATACCCACACAGACCCCAAATCAATTATCACACAAGGTCCTACACAAGAATGTAAGCACTGGGGTACAGGGTCACCCACCCATTGCACACCATGGCACACACAGATGCAATAATCATTCCTTTACACCCCTGCAGGACCCCTACCCAACGTCACCGGGCAGGAGGTTCCAGACATGTCCCCCCCCCCCCACAGAAGAGGCCCACAGTTCCCTCCCCCCCACAGATGAGGCCCACAGTGATGACAGCAGCTCTGTCCTACTGTATCTAGATGACCAGCCCGGCACATCTGGGACCTCGGGACAGTTGGTTCCCCTGACACAGTCACAGGCCACCACAGAGCCTCCCCCTCAGGAAACACCAGCACAGCACCCACCCAGTGGGCCCATACCTCTGTCCCCAGGACAGGTCAAGCAGCAGTGTGTCCACCACTGCAGGGAACCCAGGCAAACCCACAAACCCAAGATCAGCAGGGACCTGGGGGCAGTGGCAGTGGGCACATGGTTCAGGGGACAGAGGCCCAGGAAAACCGGGGAACTTGGAGGTCTGCTGTGCGACAGGGAGAGGACAGGCCCAGGGAACCCACTCTCCATGAGGCTCTCCCAAACATCATGGGAGCGTACCATCATTCCCAGGAGACAATGGCAACGGTACTGGCCAAGTTTCAGGAGACCCAGCGGCTGCAGGAGGAACAGTATTTGGGGTTCAGGGAGGAACTCAAGTCCATCAACACCACCCTGGGCACCATTGTAGGGGTGCTAAAGGACCTTGTGAGCACCAGGAGGGACACTGTGGCACAACAAGGAGCTCCTGAAACTAGCCTGAACGATGAACTGCCCACCACCTCCGCCGGCGCTAGTAGACAGGAGGCACCGCCACAGGACCACGACACCAGCACCCCACCCCCTGCAGATGGAGAACCACCCGCAAGCGGTCTCTGATATCCAGGACAAAGACAGAGAACAATGCCAAGACCCCCGCCACAAACTGAGACCACCATGAATGTCATCCTTCTGGGGGGTCATGGTGCGATGGGCTCCCCTCCCATATTGGGAGGCCATCCCCAGCTGGGCCTCCGCCGTCTTCTTGCTCCAGCTGCGAATGTCCTCCCATCTTTTACGGCAGTGGGTGCTCCGTCTGAGGTGGACCCCCAGGGTCTGGACGTCTTTGGCGATGCCACGCCAAATATCCTTCTTCTGGTGGGCTCTGACCTAGAGGAATAGTACAGGGGAAAATGTAAAACTTTAACCGTCCGGACCGTCATTACAACCCTGGCGGTCGGTGGTAAAGCAGTGGTAAAACCGCCAACGCCAACAGGCCGGCGGAAAATAAAATGGAATTATGACCATGACGTCCTGGTTCCTTGTGGGCTGTGTAGAGGTGGGTGTTTTTCCTTCCAAGTCCTCTTTCCGCCGTGTCTTTGTTCACGTTGAATCCGCCCCGGAAAAGGTGGCAGATTGGTGTGTTATAATAGTGTGGGTGCTACATTGTGTTCCGCCTGTCTTTTGGCGGTGACCGACATGCTGTTTGTTTGTACCGCCATGGCGGTCGGAGTGTTAAAGTGACTGTCTATGTTGGCGGTTTCCGCCATGGTCATAATTCCATTTTATTTTCCGCCGGCCTGTTGGCGGTTTTACCACTGCTTTACCACCGACCGCCAGGGTTGTAATGAGGGCCTTAGAGTCTGCCCTTTGTTTTTAAGCAATTTGTTTGTACTAAATATCACCTTAAATATCAGATTTGAATTGGCATATTTTTTATATTTGGTGTTTCATTGCTTTTAATAGAGAAGTGCATTTCATATATCAGACATATAGGGGGTTATTCTAACTTTGGAGGAGTGTTAATCCGTCCCAAAAGTGACGGTAAAGTGACGGATATACCACCAGCCGTATTACGAGTTCCATAGGATATAATGGACTCGTAATACAGCTGGTGGTAAATCCGTCACTTTTCCGTCACTTTTGGGACAGATTAACACCTCCTCCAAAGTTAGAATAACCCCCATATTCTTTTATGTACAAGTTTTAAGCTCGTTTTACTTTGTAAGATATGTTTCTACCATTTCCTTGGGAATCTGACTACTCATGTTTGAGGTTGCCAAAACCATCTGGTACCCTGGTGTGTTTAGGGATTAAGATGGGGCACTGTCAGCTAGCTAGGAACCATGTCAAAATTTAATGATGGCATATGTGGACTGAGCCACTATATGCTCATGTTTATGCTGACCAGATACACAATTCTACTTGGTTTGTAGATACCATATAAGAACCTGTGAGCCAGCTGTGTGTCCGATATTTGCTTACCATTATTGATCTGCCATTAAAAATGATCATTTTGTTATTATTGTTTTGTCATGTTATTTACATAATTTCTCAAACACCAGTGTTCCTTTACTGTTATTTGAGAAAGCATTGGTTTGATTAGCATAAATCTGTACCCCAGACTTCTATTACGAGTGCCTTAAGTTCCAAGAACATCATTTACGAGGCCCCTGCACCACCGGAGAGTTACTTTTAGTGATGCTCCAGTAGCTGAATGCCCTGTGCCATATTTACAAGGCAGCATTAAGCCTATTTTTGTGGTTTAATGCCACCCTGTAAATTCAGCCCCTTGACATGCATCACTTAGCGTGGAAGAGGTGTGCAACGGGTGGTGCTGTGGGCATTCCACTGCAACACCCATTGTATTTTGATGCTGCCTCAGATTTACAAAGAATCGTAAATCTGAGGCAGCGCCAAAAACTAATGTCACCCAAGGGGTGGCATGAGCGTGGCGCTACAAGGATAAATACTTTTATTTTTCCTTGTTTTTGCTTTTTGATGTGTGCTGCAGAGTGCAGCACACATAAAAAGAGAAAAAAAAGCCATTAATGATTGGTTATGTGCAGGAAGAGATATCTTCCTGCACATAAACAATCAGTCCCTATGGTGCAAGGGTGCCTGCATTGGCGCAAGGAAGCTAATTTTAGTGCCAACGCGTGGGGGAAACACAGGGGTGCACCGTATTTTCATATTTGATGCAGATATTTTAATAACTATAGCCTACATAATGTTATCTATCGGGTGACAAAATCAAAGTAAATATAATGAAGAACTCACAATCGAGGCCTTAAAATATGTTAGATGCTACTACAGTTGTAAATGCAGTAAAACTTATGCTAATTGAATTGTATTGCGACTTATCTGCTGCAATAGATTGTCATAGAGGGCTACACTACATGTCCGTGTTTGTTGCTGCTTCCTGAGCTATCATGCAAAGTGCACAATAAATCTGTTGACAATTTACTTTTTTTCGGCTGAAAATTGATTTGTAAGCGATGATCTGTCACCTTGTCCTTTGGCCATCCTGCGGTTATGCACTTTATTGCCCTTTGAAAGAACAAAATGAAGCAGCAATCAATACCATGTGTCTGCGTCGTATGCTGTGAGAACAGAACAAATGAAACTGCAGGCTATTGAATACAAGCTTCTGAAAATGGGACCTTTCACATCACAACAACCTTTAATAAGAGAAAACATGTTCTGCTGATATCATCAGCAGTTTTCTTCAGAGAGTGAAAGGCGCTGTGAAAAATGCAACAGCATCATGCACTTTGAAGTATTTCTGGACAATAGCAATAGACACTCAAGCTCTGAAAAAGCTTAGAGTTACTCCATATGCAAAAAAACGCCTTCCTGTCGCGTCTAAGAAATGGCTGGCAAAAGATAAGCAAACTAGGAAGATTTAGAGGCTATGTGGGTTAAGCTCCCTCGGAATGTTGTCAGCGGTGGGCAAAAGCAAGCTTGATTGGAGGTACTTTTTTAGTGTACGGTTTGGTAGTTTTGACAACATTTGTATTTGTTTGTTATTCTTCTGTGGTACATTTGTAGCAGCCAACATCAGCACATGGTACAGGAAAGCCCCTTCTGAAATTAGATGGTGTGGCGCAGTCCTTAAGTGTTCTAACAGAGAATTCTACGTGCTGGTTGCTGATCCTGAGAAAGATTGTTTCAGTACTGGAGCAGTTGGAAAATATGAGAGCTTCCGGATTTAAATTGAAATTGCTTCTTGAGTCTTACACCTGACATCGTTGGCGTGGTATTCCACCAAACCTTTTGCCTTCTCTCTCAGATTTTTGCTGAACTCGTCCTTATTGGCATTAGGACTCTATGCACTTTAACCAGTTCGAAAGTGTTTGTGCTCTCCTCTCCCAACATGGCAATATTAGACATCTTCTAATTTAAACATTTAGGCACAGATTTAACCTTATTTCAAGCAGCAAGCTACCTTGATGCGCCTCCTGAAATTGGAAGTGTAGGATTGTGCTGTATATTTGTTATATGAACAATTGTTATTTTATTTGCATAAACATCAATAAGAACAGTTGCTCCTCTTAGATTCACATCAACAGTACAATCCTTTTCAGAACCCTGCACCTTCCCACTTCCATCCGCCATCTGCTGGTCACTTCTCTGGTCCAAACAATCTGTTCTTGGCACCATTTCCTCCAAATGTTTTTATATTCGCTGGGGATGTCTCTGGGTACATATATTGGGCCATATTTATACTTTTCGACGCACAACTGCGCCAACGCAGTTGTGCGTCAAAAAATCTAACGCCGGCTAACGCCATTCTGAAGCGCCATGCGGGCGCCGTATTTATTCAATGACGTTAGCCGGCGTTAGCCGGCGGAGCTGCCTGGTGTGCGTGAAAAAAAATGACGTACACCAGGCAGCGCCGGCGTAGGGGAATATGGAGCTTGGGCGCCAAAAAATGGGGCAAGTCAGGCTGAGGCAAAATTTTCGCCTCAACCCGATTTGCGCCATTTTTTTAACTCCCAACTCCCATTGAAATGACTCCTGTCTTAGCAAAGACAGGAGTCATGCCCCCTTGCCCAATGGCAATGCCCAGGGGACTTCTGTCCCCTGGGCATGGTCATTGGGCATAGTGGCATAGTGGCATGTAGGGGGGCACAAATCAGGCCCCCCTATGCCACACAAAAAAAAAAAATACTTACCTGAACTTACCTTATGTTCCCTGGGATGGGTCCCTCCATCCTTAGGCGTACTCCTGGGGTGGGCAAGGGTGACAGGGGGGGTCCCTGGGGGCATGGGAGGGCACCTCTGGGCTCCTTCTGAGCCAACAGGTCCCTTAACGCCTGCCCTGACCAGGCGATAAAAAACTACGCTAAAGCGGCTGGACGTCATTTTTTTTTACCCGCCCACTCCCGGGCGTGAATACGGCACACATGCCTCGGAGTCAATTTTTTAGACGGGAATGCCTACCTTGCATATCATTAACGCAAAGTAGGTGTCCACGCTAAAAAGTGACGCAAACTCCATGCACTTTGGCGCTAGATGCGTCTAACGCCAGAGTATAAATATGGAGTTAGTTTTGCGTCTAATTTGCGTAAAAAAAACGACGCAAATCCGGCGCAAATGGAGTATAAATATGCCCCATTGTTTATTCCATCGTGCCACACCGGTCCATACCTTTTACCCAAGTTGCTATGGATGGAGCTGTAGGGGAGTTCCACTTTCTCTCTATGTCCCTCTTGGCCAGCACAACTCCCAGACCCACTAGCATTCTGTCCCCCCTGCACCCCCACATCATCCTTTATACCCAGCAGTTCAAACCTAGGGTGAACCTCAATGTTTGTCCCTACCTCCTCAGAGAGGGTGGTCATATCTGTGGTCCAGTACTTATGTATAACTGGGCAAGCGCACACCAAATAGTCGAAATCCCATTCTAGGTCTTAGCAGTTAAAGCAGGCACGATTATCTTGGGTTCTGGCTCTCCACAGTCGGAGAGGTGTAACATATGCTTGATAGAAGTATTTGAATTGCAGCAGTTGGAGCCTTGCTGGTATTGCCAGGGTACGGAGCACCATGCATGCATTCCTCCAGCCTGCTTTGTCCAATGCTACCACTCACTCCTCCCACTTCTCTTCTCTTTCAAGGGACCCAAAAGGTCTGGTGTGCACACTACCAGGGTTTCTCAAATATCCCAGACCTGCCCTTTCCCAGATGACCAATCAGCAGTCTACTAATGGATTATATTCTGGGACGATCTCTAAGCCCCCTGATATTTATAGAGTGCATGGTGGAATTGGAGATACCCAAAGAATTGAGAGTCCGCTATTTGGAATTCTATGCTTAGATGTTAGAAATTCCATATATGGTCCCACTCCCAGACATCTCCTAGTTTCGATATCCGTATAAGGTCCCAGCCTCTAAAGCCCTCCAGTTTCTAAATGTGGCCCAGGCAATGGTCCTCCCAGGGGGGTCTCAAGTGTAATTCTGCTATCCCGACCAGTCCTTCTCAGGGCCACCATCTATGCCCGAAACACCTGTTACTGTATTCAAGTCCAGAGGGGACAACTCCCCCTGATATGCGGGGCTGCCCCAACCCCCATGCAATCTGTCATTTATGGGCAAGAGCTGGATCAGTCAGTAGTACAGGCAAACGTCTGCCATAATGAGGCCACCATAGTATACAGCACGGACACATTTGCCAAACGCCACCCTCTGGCATTTGCACGCCCATATAAATCTGCTCCATAATGCTGTCATAATGCTGAACCATGCTTGCAGGGTGTACAGAGGATAGTTTTGAAGGACATACTGGAGGCTTAGGAGGATCATCATTTTGAAAAGTGCTTTCCTAAACATGGGAATAAGGGGGAGGTTGCCCCATTTCGCCAAGTCCTCCTGAGCCCTTCGCATCACAAGACAAAGGTTTAGGGTCCAAGTCAGGCCAAGTTTCCAAGAGATGTAAGTCTCAAGATATTGAAAGCTGAGGCAACATATTGGGATCTGGGGTTGCCAAGCTTCATCCTGGCGGTCTCCCATCAAGGGCACCAGCAGGGACTTGTCCCACTTGACCTTTAACCCCGTGGCTACTCCAAAGACATAAGATTCAGAGGAGCTGAGTTCCACTTTCAATCAGTCATCGGTCTAGGGGGCTAATCAGCCTTCCATTGTCCGAACCTAGTCAAATCCCCAGACCTGGGCATCACACTGGACTCAGACTACCAGCTTACACTGGCACACAATGAGCTGCCTTTTGCCAATACAGGTACCATTGCACCATCCTACAACAGTACTTCATTGTATGTATGATTGTCTTTGTGCAGGAAGGACCTTCCCACACAAAAACAATACTCAGAATGCAGCACACTTAGAAAGAGGAAACAAGGAAGAGATAGAAAGATATTTCTCCTCATTGCACATCCCCTTGGAAGGCATAGCATTTTGACACATTTCCAGGTTTACCAGTAGAACACCCACACACCACCCATGGAACGCCTCCCTAGGGCAAAAGAATGCAACGTTACTCTAAATTCTCCAAGCCACTCAGGGCCATGCAAGGTGGCCTTGCGTGGCTTGATAAATCAGACTTTAGTGCTACGTTGCCCTTGTGCCCCTTTAGGGGCACAAGGGCAACACAACACAATGATAAATATGCACCATAATTTACTTGTAAGTTCCTAGTAAATGGTCCTAGATGTACCCGAGCCATGTACATTAAATGCTACCTGTGGGCAGGAGCACATATTGTGCTACGCACTAATGTAGCACTGCAAAACATGTCTCAGGCCTTCCACTGCAGCCTAGTGCAGTTTTAAACTGTCACCCCATCCTAGTAAAAGACATGTTTTGACAGGCCCAAACCTTCCTTTTTAAAATCCTCTTTAAATGCGTGTTTAGATTAAAATGTTGAAAACAACACTTTTGGAAAGTTGGCTTTTTCCTGCCGCAAATTTCTGAGGCCTTTCTAGAAGCTTCCAGCTGTCTGTGTCTGTTAATGGTTAACCAATCAAGAATTTGTATTGGTCCCAGACTGCGAACACATTGGACCTGGATGTAGATGTAAGGGGATTTTCCTGGCAGAATGACTGGGGAGGAGCTGTACCCTGCCCTGATACATTTCAAAGGACCTTGCCCACAGCCCACACAACGGAAACAGAAACCAAGCCTTTGTTACTTTAGAGAGTTTGGAGCCAGGACCAGGTAAAAAACTGACGAGTCCCAGTTTTAGGGTAGATCAGGGAATTTCCCCACTCAGAGGCTGGCCTCTGGTATATAAAGTGACACCACTCATAAGAACACTCCTGGACCTTGTAATAATCAGAAAAATGACTGGGCTGTAGCCAGGAGAACTCTCCTGCTGCTTGACAGACTGCCTTGCTGTCTACATGGGCTACCCAGAGTGACTCCAAGGCTCAACTGGACCTCTCCGAGCCCTGAAAAAGGCCTCTGATATTGTGAGTCCTGATTCCCAAGAGTTGCCTCCTAGGTCCTGGACCTTTGGCATCCCTAAGTGGGAGATCCTCCTAAAAGAAAATGTGAAAATACTTAATTTTGAGCTCCTCACAGCAGAGAATCCATCCATTTGTGCCAAGACTCAGTCTCCAGTGATGACTGCCAAAGCAAAGTTCCAGCGGGTCCTCTCTTCACACCAACAGTGACTGTACAACTGCCAATGGGAGACCTGTGCTTTGCTTCGACAGCGATTCACCAACACAAAGCTCCAGCAAGGACATGATCTTCATGCTATAGCAACCATGTTTGAGGCTCAAGCAGCTCTTTGTGCCAAAAGCCTCCTCCTCCTGCCCCGTCCCCCATGTCAATGGAACGCTTCACACCGGACTTGAGAGGGTAACTCTTCAGCACGACTAACCTGGATCCTGCATACGACCCACACTCATCACAGGCTGAACTTGTGCCTTTCCCACAGTCTAGCATGATCAGATAACTGCAAGTGGTGCTTTCTGTTTCTTGGTTCACTAAAAATATTGAAATTCAATTTTCCCAGTTCTCCTGTTTGGATTTTTATCATTCTCATATCATTTTATTTGTTATTATCTACTGGATTTTTTCTGGACTGGTATGGCACTTTTCTTGTGTGGTGTTTTTAACTATGGTCACATTTGTTCTCATCCTAGTTCAGTCTTGTTGTTGAGTGGAACACTTGTGTGATTGACGTAATTGAGGCTATCAGGATACCCATCAGGACGGTTTTGCCACAGTCAACTTGGAAATGTTTTAATTTATGTGCCTTTATCTTGAATTGGTTTAGTGAGAAGCTTATTCAATGAATTAAGATAGAAGCTTGATGATTGTGCTGTTTTATTGATAGAAGGCATTAATATAAGGAATTAGTCAATTGTAAAAGCTAGCTGTTTTTAATTGCCTTGGATACTTTACATTTGTGGAGTAGTTCTGGGTCCACATTGTGTGCATTGACTGATTAGCATTAATTCAAGTGTTCATTTTCCAGTGTTGCAATTTTTCAGGCATTATGGGGCTATCCTAAATGCATGTTCATTTTGAATATAACTGTGTATCAATTGCAGATTGTTGCATTACAATACCAGATTGTGCTTGGGGTATGCTTATGGCTTTAGACACAGAATAAATAGTGATAGCAAAAGAATGGAAACAACTAGACATCACATAATTTCTACAGCTAAGGATTGCTTGTCTAGTTTCACAATCTAGTTGAAATTAGTCAGGAATGAGAAAAAGTAGTCCATCCCTTTCTTTAAGCCTGTGAAGAGAGATATTACTAGATAACAGTAGATATTTAGGCTTCTTCTTGAAAGACAAAAGAAAGTGAGAGTGCACCTTTACTCCAAAGGCAACTAGCTTCTAAACGTACAGGCCAGGACCTATTATGCCCTGCTACCTTTAAGGGCTTTCTTAAACCTAGGGATCGGAAGTAGATTGGCTGAGGAAGATCTTAAGACTCTATCAGTGTTTTATGGAATCAAAAGGTCTTCAGGAACGTCGGGGGCATGGCTGAATAAGCTTCTAATAACAGAACAGAGGGATTTAAAAAGCACTCTGTTATGAATCAGAAGTCAGTGTAGTTAGAGTAGGAGAGGTGTGGGTTCTGAAAATTGGGGAGCTTAAAACATATATATCAAACAGCTTGTTTTTGAACCAGTTGTAGGCATTTGATTTGATACTTTGGAATATCCAAGTAAAGCGATTACAGTGAACAGGCCTAGCATCAATACCAGTGAATACCATTAATCTTTCCAGGATAGAATTATGTTTTCTCAGCAAGAAAATAGAATACTACATTTTGGTAAACAGTATTTTTGACACAATATTTGTGCTATGCAAGAATGTTGATTTCGATATTATGTTTGTGATCCCATCAGATCATGACCAGTATTTGGAGACAATAAGAGAGGACATTTATTTGTACCAGTGTTTTAAAAGAACTTGAATAATTGTTTATCAGTAACTGTAATATCAAGAACCAAAACTGCCCTTTCAAATCATATAATTTCATTTAATTTCAAACCGTTTTCCAAATCCACTGCTGACACAGCCTTATAAACAACTACGCTCTAACATCAGTAATGACCAAAAATGCAACAAGCATCCTCCCTCCTTTTAAAACACGTAGCAGCATCTTCAGCAACAGAAAAAAGACCTCCAGCCACATGCTCTTTCAACATGCACCAACGCTAGCCCACACAAAAATCATTTACTCCCAATTCAATATCTTTGGACCTAATCAACCTGAAACAATTTAAGTATCCACAAATAAGTCTACCTTAAGAGTCTTTACACATAGTTCACTTACTAAACCACCCACAGTAGTTGAGTCCCTATCAATCACAATTCTGAAAAGAATAAAACAGGGCCCTATTCTCGATTTCAGCATTCAAAGATTTTACAGTTAATGCCCACCTTTTCTCCATCCCTAAACATATCCTTCAACCACAGAAGGTAGAAAGGAAAAGAAAAGAGAAAAGAAACAACTTCTTGTATGTAATTGGCACTCTTGCCTCTCCTTTGTTATATTCCATTAGGTCATCCCTACATGCACACACCAATAGCTTGCTTTTCAATAGCAGCCCAACCAAATTCTTTCAATAGCACACCCACATACTGTTTATATTGGAATAATCAATGTATTCACATATAAAAACACAGTCACATCACTACTATTTGATTCCCTCATCGTGGACGCTCTATCAACCCTGGCATAAAGGTACATAGTCAGGCAGGCTCTGAGACCTAGACCTGAGGTTACTGACTGACAGGTCATAGGTGGGGTGGCATGTAGCCAGCAGACAAATGCACAAACAGGGATGCTTAGATCCAATCCCACAGGTAGGTGCAGCACCACCACAATGGTCCCAATAAAACATGCATGGCCAGAGGGGTGGGTGCACTCCTAAAAACACCATAAAGTTAGATGCCACATGTAGTTAGGAACACCTACCCAATAAGAACACAGCATGCACAGCAACACGCAGCGTCCAAGCGTCCCTCAGTCTGAACATCTGGGCATTTTATAACTCCATGAGAGGAGTTCACATTGTTCACCTCAAAAGGAATGTTGCAAGTGTTTTATTGTACCAAAGAAATGTATACAATACTACGCAGAAGCCATGTACTTTGAGACAGTCCTCAGACCCTGATTCTGTAACTATCCTCTTGGCTATAATGTTTAATCAAACAAACCATTCCTGTTTCTGCCAGATGTCTCTTGTCTTTTGTTTTTAAAAGGTAAATTCACATTTGAGCAGCAAGGAAAGGTGGGCAGATGCCGCCATTGATTAGAAGACACGATTAGAAGGGTAAGAGACTACATCAGAGCCTTAGTCCTAGCATTTGGCATATGGCAAACTAGCAAGTAACGTAGCCCGCTGAACTCACCTTTTTTTTTTTTGTCAGCACACTAAAAAGGTGAATGTTGTTTGAATTGTTTGAATGTTGTTTTTCTGCTTGGGACCTGTGTATGACTCAGGGGTGATTGCTTGGACTGCTCGGTGTGACACAGAGGATACACAAAGGCCCTGGGTGATATAGGGCTGACATCTCAATTTTGTTAGGTGTCTACTGCTTGGACCACTGGGCGTTATACAGATGGCATGTATGGGCCCTGGGTGTAATGTAGGGCTAAGGCCTCACTGTTCAGACCACTGGGGATGGCCCAAATGGTATGCATAGGCTCTGGGTCTGGGTGTGATCTAGGGCCCACACCTCAATCTTCCATTTAGCATAAAGGGTTTTCTCAGCGCTACTGGTTTCTCAACACTTTTGGTATCTGAAAGAAGTGAGAGGTGAGTTCTCTCGGACTCATGGGCATGATGCAGATGATAGGCTTAACCCCTGGGTGTGCTATAGGGTGTGATTCAGACATTAGGGAAGAAAAAGAGATTAGAAGTAGCTTGTGTTTGGCCAAGAAGGGCCTATGGTTGTCAAGTTATTCCATTTTTTCTCAGCATAAATTGTTGTTATCTCTGTTAATCTCAACAAGATTATCACGCTCACCTATTATTGTGTAGTGCACAGGGCTTCCCCTGGTCACAAGGGCATGATAAGGTATTTTTAACAAAAGTAATCACTTGGCGTTCTGTCCGTTTTTCTTTGTGCCATTGAAATTGTGCTGTTTTGATAGTGTGATGATGGTAAATTTATGCAACTGTGCTTTGTCTTGAGTATTGTGTTTTGTATGCGAAGACGTTGCTAATTCTCACAAATTGTTATTTGATACCAAAGTAAAGCTTGCAATTTTCATGAAGCTTGAATTAATAAATGCACTTTCTTCTAGATTGTGACCCTTCTTATGCATTGTTATTTGTATTTGTTAAATGTTTATTTTGATGCATCTGTAAATAACTAGATTAGATCTAGCAATCCCTGGTTATATATTTCCCTACTACCACAATAGAACTAGCAACCCCTGAGTATATATACCCCCATTACCTTGGTGGCTCAGTTGCACCACTTGACATGCGGCTCCCACCTCTGAGTGACATTAGGAATCAGGTGTACTTTAGTCTTCTTTCCACAGCAGTTAGACAGAATCTTATTTTCTTCCCAGTATTGCCCTGCACTCAAACCTAAAAGAAAGAACAGATGATGAACAGAATCACATAAGTCACAGATCTGGGTTTAATCCATCCGTTTTCTTACTCCCCATGCCATTTCAGTTTGGACCCAGTCATATGCAAATCAGTCTTGACTCTGCTCCCCATGGTAACAGTCCAGACCGAACTGCCAAGACAGGTCCTCCCTGGACCAGAAGCAAGCATCCTTTAACCGGTTTCAAAGTATCACCTCTAATCAGCCAGGCTAAGATTCGATTTCCAAGTCTATGACCAACCACATACTTTCCCAGCAACTACCTATTATTTAATAATTGTCCACCAACCTTAGTTTGAATCACCATTCAATACAATGTACAGTCAAAAAAAGAAATATCCTCTCAGCCCTTCTTAATTTCATGGACCCACAAAATTATGTCCTAATATTGCCTTCTCCTTACTGTATCAATATCTGAGTCCTGCCATGCCCACTCGTTCATTCACGGCTGGTATGTATTAAATACATCCCAATGGCCTATCAAAACACTCACATCAGACATCCAATCAGCGACACATTTCTTCATCTTCCATCACTGTTTCCAATGTGGTCCGCTCTATTCTCACCAATCTATTAAACTTAATGTCATCGGTGTAGCAGCCCAATTCATTTTTAGTATTAAAGCTTATTCTCAACAGCACTTAAATTCTACACATATCTATTTGTTATTTCTCTCACCCAATTATCTACATTCTCATATCAAACCATCCAGTCAGCAAGGGATTTCTTTGTCTTCCATCATGGTTCCCAATATGGTCCTCGGGCAATTGGTTACCTGAATCCCAATGTTAACCAATCCATTAAACTCTATGTCTATGGTCTGACAGCTCAGCCCATTGTTAGTATCAAGCTTACTAAATACAATGCTTAGTTTCTAAACCTCAGTAGAAGTAGTCAGCTACCTTAGATCTCAAAAACCCACCAAATCGTAAAAGATGTATATGCTCCGATATCGCAATTTGTTTTCTTCACATATATAATCATTCTCAGCACTGAGGAACCTCCTTGTTTATTCTACTTAATGACCTGACTCCAACCCGTAAATATTCTCATGCCATATCACAATTAAAACACATGGGTGGTCATTACAACCTCGGACCGCTGTGCTGAAGACCGCCAGTGCAGGCGGTTTTCCGCTAGGCGAATTATGACTGCTGGCAGCCTTTTGTCCTTTTTCGGACGGAGAGCCACCAGCAGCCATACTGGCAGTCAGTGGGGAAGTGGAGGTTGCTCCACCTCCACCGCCCATCATCAAAACATCACCCACCGAATCACGTTCCGTGATTCGGCGTGGCAGTGTTCTGGTGACGGGGTGCTGGTGGTGGAGCAGCCCCCATGGATCCCGTCCCCTCCCGGAAGATCAACGGACAAGGTAAGTTGATCGGCCGTTAGGGGAGGGGGTGTGTGAGTGTGTGTATGCATGAAGGGGGTGCTGTGTGGTTAAAATGTGCGCATGTCTGTCTGTTTGTATGTCTGTCAGTATGTGTGTGTGCATATCTGCATGTATGTGTGCGTGTATGACTGTGTGTGTGTATGTTGGTATGCGTGCGGGTATGTGTATTGGTGGTGTCTATGTGCGTGTAGGGTGGGGGTGTGTTGTAATGTTCAGGGTAGGGATAGGGAGGGCTGTCCTGCCACCTTTGGGTGGTGGCAGGGTGGTGGGGGGTGGGTTTGAGACTCGGCGGTGGGGGCGGGGGGATGGGCGAGATCCCTATCAGTGCCAGGGAAGGGATTCCCTGGCACTGATAGTGCCTACCGCCATGGATTTCATGGTGGTTCCAAATCACCTGAAATCCACGGCGGTCTGCAGGGTCGTGATACCGCCAGCGGTCTTGTGACGGCCGCCGGGCTGGAGACCCAAGTCTCCAGCCCAGTGGTCGGAATGGAGAAGTGGCGGATGACTATGGCGATAACTGCCATGGTCATAATTCCATTTTTTCTTCCACCAGCCTGTTGGCAGTAATACCGCCACTTCTCCACCGGCCAGGGTCATAATGAGGGCCATAATATCAAAATATCGACACCTGTTAGGCTGTGACCCCAGCCATTGTTGTCCGTATTAAATTTCATAACAATACAAAGACCATTCAACATATCTAAACAAAAAAAAAACATATAAAATATACATGAATCCATCTTACTATTTACATTATTAGCCTATCATGGTATAATACGCCATTCAATTCCTATTTATTTGTCAACCTTCAAGTTCCAAATCTTACGATCCCAGTCTACTTAACCCTTATTCTGATGTGGACAGAGCTGTCTATTAGCCTTGGTTACCATTCATCACAGAATTTCTCAAAGAATCACCATTGTCCCATAGATAATATGCTTGTGATACAAGGAACACAGAGTGCAGCCACACCTCCTTCTGTAACACAGTCCTTACCCTGCAGTTTCAAAAATCGTGTGTGTCGTGCTTCAGATAGTACCAATCAAGCTATTACAACTTTATAGAAAACATTGGAACTCATTTTCAATGTTGAGTCCTTTTCTTAATGATCTCAACCTGCTGATCCATTTTGCCTCAGCCTAGCAGAGTCTCAGCTCCATATCACCAACCTTTGGATCTTTGCCTTCCTTTTACAACCCATACAACTTAAAATTCATATCATCTGTATCGGAAGTTCTAATGTGTTGAGCTACGGTGGGAACGTGGGTCTTGAGTTCTAATTGTTCTTGCAAGCTCTTGTATTCTGAGTTTGAGCATTATTTTTGTACTTCTTACATACATCGAAAAATCATAATATAACTACAAAAACACTGTTACAATTAACAAATCATTGAATGTGATATGCGCATTTTGTGTTGTATTTAAATATCATAATTTTGTTCAGTCCCAACTCACACATACTGCAATTAGTGCTAATTTAAAAACATTTGTTGGGGTCAGGTAACCAGTTCCCATGATTTGAACTTACTGGTGACAGATAATTTCTAATTATTTTTCCTTCACAGTCTTGCATCTGTTGTATTTTACCAGTGGTTTCTCTGTAATTACTCCAGTCAAATCTGACACACCTAACAAAAGTGATCAATGTTTTTTTCAATATCTTGAAAATATTGTCAAGTTCCTGATTGAACGTCGTAACCAGGGCTAGTCTATTTTCACCCAATCAATTAGGATTCTGTATGAGAGTAGTTTTCCTTTCTACTGCTGTAATTCTTCTTTCAGCCTGATCCAGCAAGGTGTTATTATACCCCCATGCCACTAATCTTCTACGCAGATTTCCAACTTCCTTTTCAAAATGTTCTTTTTCACTGCAATGTCTGTGTAACTTTACCATCTCTCCATAAGGTATGCCCCTAATAACTGAACCAGGATGAAAACTGTCTGCCCTTAAGACATTATTTGTAGTAGTAGATTTTCTATACAAAGTACTTTGGATATATTGAACTTTTATATAAAGTTCCACATCCAAAAAACTTATGTTGTTCTTTTCATAGTACATGGTGAACTGTGCATTGAGGTTTTTACTGTTGAGGTAATGTAAGTAGCTCTCCAATTGTCCTGTGGGACCTGTCCAAATCAAGAGAACATCATCTATAAAACTACCCCAGAAAAATATGTACTGCATATATTCTGCTGCCGGCGGGGCCTAGACATACAGCCTCTCAAACCAGCCCATGACATGGTTGGCATAAGAGGGCGCAAACCTGGACACTATTGCAGTCCCCTGAATCTGCTAATACCACCCATCATTATAGTAAATAGTTTTTGGTCACGATCAATTGAGCCATTTCAATTAGCATTTTTGAATGTTCATTCAGATTTGTACTCCTCTTTGATAGAAAGAGTTCTAAAGTCTTCAATTCAAATTGTTTCTTGTATGCATGTACATACTCCAATAACATATTGGGAAATAAAAAATCATACTAGGACTATACCACTTATTTGTATTAGACTATCCATTGTATCTGTTATATATGGGGATAGATTGATCACAGTGGGCTTCAAGAATACATCTGCAAAATCGGAAAGATGTTCCGTTAGACCACCCAGCCCCACAATAATAGGTCATCCTGGAGGAGACACTCTCAACTTATGTATTTTAATTAAGATGTATACAAAGGAAAACATGGAATATCTACCTTTATGTACCTGCGTTCAGTATTATTGATTAATCCTGTTTTATCCCACATGTATGGATCGCCTGGAAATTTTTCATCGGGTTTGTGATCATTCAATTGTTATTTGATATCTGATCTTTCCATGATCACAATGCCTCCCCCCAATCAGCCTTATGGATGACAATGGAGGGATCTGTACCTAAACATTTAAGGCCACTTTGTTCATTATATGACAAATTGTCTTTCTCATGTTATACATATCATCTAGCATTTTCTTCACAAACATATGAATAGTTGTGAATTGGCTCCCTTGAGGTACGAACCTGGGAGAAGAACCCAGACCCCTCTCTATTAGTCTAATTTTCCTCATTTAATGATAACAACATATGCATGTCTTTCAAATCAGAAGGCCTCACGTCAGATCTCTTATTTCTACACTTCTTCTGTATAGTTTCCTTGTCAAGTGCAGTGAAAAACCCTTTCAATTTTATTTTCTACCAAATTTATACAAATCAATTTCAAAGTTATTAAGACCATATTCTTCCTTAAGGTAAAATGTTGAACCTCTCTGTAGCACATTGATTTCACTGTTAGTTAAAATTTTGTCTGATATGTTGCTTACTTGTAACAACCCCTCCTTATCTTTGATTTCCCCAATAACTCCTGCAATTAAACCTTGGTCTTTCCTCGATTTCTGGTAAACATTCCTGTTCTTTCTGTTGCTCCTCCCTCCTCCCCTTGTCTTCCAACATCTCTTCTAGTCCCTATTCCTATCATTTTCACCTCCCTGAAAAAGATAATGTGTGAGTGGACATTTTAGCTGTCTCTATACTACTAGGCCCTGGCTCTTCAATCAAGGACAAATCTGAACTGCTGTATGAAATTGAACTTGTTTCAATTGTTAGATTTTTATCATCAATATAGGTCATCCTGTAGGTCTGATGACATTTTTTAGCTTTGGTAAACACCCTTTCATTTCTGAAATTCCCTTTCATCTCATTTTATTTTACTAACATTTTTATCTTTTATAGACAGCTGGTGGTTACTGCTCACTTCTTTGAGAATCTCATAATTTTTATCAGTTAACTCTTTGAGATTTGTTTCTTTAATCTCTTTCTCTAGTTATACAATTTGTAGTTTAAGTTTTTCAACCTTTCACTCTGCATTTTTATTAGGCTTTGCATCATATTAAGTAATGTTTGTCATGAATTTTCTTCTTATCATTCTTTGAGAAGTTCTTCATCAAGATCTTCATTAGTGGGAACGGTGAGTACTCTTTATCCTTTGGCGATTTGTTCATTTTCATTATAAGATTTCAAAGTTATACCACCCCACCATTTTGTCAAAATAGCATTATTAATTTCTGTAACTTCTGGAATTGGTATTTTAAGCTATCTTTTCATGGAACACGGCCTACAAAGTCATATGCATATTCATGACTGATTTGAAAAAATCCTCTGCCAATTTTTGTCGGATTGTCATTTAAACACAATATTATTTTACTATCTCTGATACAGTGTAGACTAGCCTCTTAAAAGATACACAATCTAAATAAAGCAGTTGTTGGCTCTCTTTGGCAAGACAAGTGATAATATTCAGACTCCCATATTCAACTCTGCACCTCAAGAAAAAGTCCCACTGCTCACAAGCCTTGTACTTTGCAAGAATAAAATGAAAATGGGGAGCACTACCAAAATAATCACCTGGGCCTTGTGATAATATCCATGTTAACCCCTTCTGTGCCACGGACGTAATGGTTATGTCCTGCGGCACAGTGCTGCTGTGCCCAGGACATAACCATTGCTTCCTGGGCACACAGCCCAGAGGGGGTGCCAGCGCTCCCTCTGTGGGGTTCCTCCCCACCCCCCCAAGGCAGGGATGGAAGGGGAAGCCCTACCAATTCCACCCTCGACCCCCCCCCACCCCCGTGACATCAGTGCATGATCGCGCGCTGATTGTCACAGGGCCTCCTCCCATCGCGCTGGAAGCTCAGCTTCCAGTGTGATCGGAAAAGAAATGCAAAGCATTTCTCTTCTGATCACGTGGGGGAGGCCGAGAGAGGCTTCAAAAGGAAGGAAAGTTATTTCCTTCCCTTTGAAGCTTCTCTCTGCGTTTCAAAAGCCGGATTGCAAAGCAATCCGGCTTTTGGAACGCCCACTAGACACCAGGGATTTAATTATAAAAATGCAACTGGCAAGGGTCGCTCCCAGGGGGGGCAAATTATATTTAGGCCATTTCTGCCCCCCTTGGGTGCTGATTGGCCTATTTTTATGAGGCCAATCTGCCCCCAAGGGGGGCAGAAACCACTAGGCACCAGGGATCTTTTTTGCGCCGTCAAGCAAGGGGAGCGACCCCGTAGGCAAGGTTCGCTCCCCGGGGGGGGGGACAAATTTATTTTAGGCCATTTCTGCCCCCCCTGGGGGCAGATCGGCCTATTGTTATTAGGCCGATCCGCCCCCAGGGGGGGCAGAAACCTCTAGGCGCCAGGGCAAAAAAAGTTTTTGTGTTTATTTTTTTTGTTTGTTTGTTTTTTTAGAGATGGGGAGCGACCCCTTAGGCAAGGGTCGCTCCCCTGGAGGGGCAAATTGTATTAGGCCATTTCTGCCCGCTTTGAGGGCAGATCGGCAGATTTTAGGTCAATCTGCCCCCAAGGGGGGCAGAAACCACTAGGCACCAGGGATCTTTTATTTTGCGCCGTCACGCAATGGTCGCGACCCCGTAGGCAAGGGTCGCTCCCCAGGGGGGTGGGGTGGCAAATTTATTTTAAGCCATTTCTGCCCCCCCTGGGGCCGGCTGAGATAGAGGCCAAAATCCACAGGTAGGCCCTTTGCAAAAAACACCTCTGTTTTCTGTGAAAAAATGTGATGTGTCCACGTTGTGTTTTGGGCCATTTCCTTTTGTGGACGCTAGGCCCACCCACACAAGTGAGGTACCATTTTTATCGGGAAACCTGGGAGAACGCTGGGTGGAAGGACATTTGTGGCTCCTCTCAGATTCCAGAACTTTCTGTCACTGAAATGAGAGGAAAAAGTGTTTTTTGGCCAAATTTTGAGGTTTGCAAAGGATTCTGGGTAACAGAACCTGGTCAGAGCCCCACAAGTCACCCCATCTTGGATTTCCCTAGGTCTCTAGTTTTAAAAAATGCACAGGTTTGGTAGGTTTCCCTAGGTGCCGGCTGAGCTAGAGGCCAAAATCTACAGGTAGGCACTTTGCAAAAAACACCTCTGTTTTCTGTCAAAAAATGGGATGTGTCCACGTTGTTTTCAAAAATGTGCTGGTTTGCTAGGTTTCCCTAGGTGCCGGCTGAGGTAGAGGCCAAAATCCACAGGTAGGCACTGTTTTCTGTGAAAAAATGGGATGTGTCCACGTTGTGTTTTGGGCCATTTCCTTTCGTGGGCGCTAGGCCTATCCACACAAGTGAGGTACCATTTTTATCGGGAGACATGGGGGAACTCTGGGTGGAAGGAAATTTGTGGCTCCTTTCAGATTCCAGAACTTTCTGTCACCAAAATGTGAGGAAAATGTGTTTTTTTAGCCAAATTGTAAGGTTTGGAAAGGATTCTGGGTAACAGAACCTGGTCAGAGCCCCACAAGTCACCCCATCTTGGATTCCCCTAGGTCTCTAGTTTTCAACAATGCACAGGTTTGGTAGGTTTCCCTAGGTGCCGGCTGAGCTAGAGGCCAAAATCTACAGGTAGGCACTTTGCAAAAAACACCTCTGTTTTCTGTCAAAAAATGGGATGTGTCCACGTTGTGTTTTGGGGCATTTCCTGTCGCGGGCGCTAGGCCTACCCACACAAGTGAGGTATCATTTTTATCGGGAGACTTGGGTAAACGCTGGGTGGAAGGAAATCTGTGGCTCTCCTCAGATTCCAGAACTTTCTGTCACCGAAATGTGAGGAAAATGTGTTTTTTTAGCCACATTTTGAGGTTTGCAAAGAATTCTGGGTAACAGAACCTGGTGAGAGCCCCACAAGTCACCCCATCTTGGATTCCCCTAGGTCTCTAGTTTTCAACAATGCACAGGTTTGGTAGGTTTCCCTAGGTGCCGGCTGAGCTAGAGGCCAAAATCTACAGGTAGGCACTTTGCAAAAAACACCTCTGTTTTCTGTCAAAAAATGGGATGTGTCCACGTTGTGTTTTGGGGCATTTCCTGTCGCGGGCGCTAGGCCTACCCACACAAGTGAGGTATCATTTTTATCTGGTATAGAATGAAAACCCACTGCAGGGTGCAGGTCATTTATTGGCTCTGGGTACCTAGAGTTCTTGATGAACCTACAAGCCCTATATATCCCCGCAACCAGAAGAGTCCAGCAGACGTAACGGTATATTGCTTTAAAGAATCTGACATTGCAGGAAAAAGTTACAGAGTAAAACGTAGAGAAAAATTGCAGTTTTTTCACCTCAATTTCAATATTTAGAAAACCCTTGTAGGATCTACACAAATTACCCCTTGCTGAATTCAGAATTTTGTCTACTTTTCAGAAATATTTCGGTTTCTGGGATCCAGCATTGGTGTCATGCCCATTTCTGTCACTGACTGGAAGGAGGCTGAAAGCACAAAAAATCGTAAAAATGGGGTATGTCCCAGTAAAATGCCAAAATTGTGTTGAAAAATTGGGTTTTCTGTTTAAAGTCTGCCTGTTCCTGAAAGCTGGGAAGCTGGTGATTTTAGCACCACAAACCCTTTGTTGATGCCATTTTCAGGGGAAAAAACACAAGCCTTCTTCTGCAGCGCCTTTTTCCTATTTAAAAAAAAAACAAAAAAACATTTTCACTGTATTTTGGCTAATTTCTTGGCCTCCTTCTGGGGAACCCACAAAGTCTGGGTACCTCTAGAATCCCTAGGATGTTGGAAATAAAGGACGCAAATTTGGCATGGGTAGCTTATGTGAACAAAAAGTTTTGAGGGCCTAAGCGCAAACTGCCCCAAATACCCCAAAAAAGGCTCGGCACAGGAGTGGGAAAAGGCCTGGCAGCGAAGGGGTTAAGAACAAGAAGACAGATCAATAATAATACAGTCCAACCAGATGGGTCAAGAAATGCCTCCATTAATTCATACACACACGTAAAGATGTAGAGGTGAGTCTTCAAACAGTTTAGTCTTCATTCTCATTTGCACAGGAATTCTTCATGTCATGATCATGTATTATCTGCAATATTGTAACCACCTAGATTTCCTGCAAATAGCAACAAACACTTGAGGCACGCCACCTATACATAATAGGTGACCTTTTTCCCACTGGGCAGGTCATGACACATGCAGCACTTACAAGCACAGGGGTATCCACGCATATGGATCACTTCCTACTCAGAAGACTCCACAGGAAACCGCACTACCAGCGGCCATCCTATATGATGGCACCTACTGACTTTCCTCCCTTGACATTGCTGGTCGAGTCCTCAGAAGGATCCCAGCTAGTATCTTGACTCTATCAGTCTTACTTAGCTTTGAAGCCAGTCTGTGTGGAGGGAACACAAACAGCCTGGGAACACAACTTAGGCCTTCCTGTAATGGACAATGTATTGCACTTTGCTGCCCTAAAAAAAAACTTTTTTCCCTAAATAAACCACTGGCATAAATTGTTTCAAAACACATTTTTACACCATGCATACACTATTCCACGGTGCTTGATGAGAATCAACCCCTCTCGCTGCCACAACTGCCCAAAATGAAATGCCACTCATGCAGTCTTTGCTCACCTCACATGGAACTGTACTATTAACCAAACATATTGGACTCAGGTCCTGGCTGCTCTTTCAGAGATCAAAGACATTTCCATTGAACCTGACCCCATGGTGGCACTGCTGGGGTATGTCATGTCTCGTCCACTAAATATTAGACATTTTGTCACCATGGCATTAATGTTGTTCAAATGACTTGATCTACTGTGTCTACAGGTCTAAGCCTCGTTGCAGCCACCAATGTCAAGGCCAAAAGACATCTGCCAGCTGTTACGGGACTGCTTACTAACCCTGGAGGAGGATGTCCCTGAAGTTGTCACTACATCAAACTCACATCCATTGATCTGCAAGTCATCATAAAGTATTTGCCCCTTTTGATTCAGCAGAGTCATCTGACCCCTGCATCATTGTTACCCATCATTGCTATTGTGCATAGCATTGACCTCATACTGTGCCCTATGCTCCCTCCTGTCCACATGTTTCTCATGTATTGTTATATAATTAATGCATATATAAATCATTTCTTGGTGTTCAAGGTGCACAATGTAGGCTATCAGCGACATTGTTATATATTTGATTTTTCAAAAACATAAAAAATAAAATCCTACAAGCAGAAAATTGTACACAGTGATACTATTATTAGAGATACATGTGTTGTAAGTACTATGTTGAGTAGTCTTGATAAATAAAATGTCAATAGGAACTTATAAATTAAGCAAGTTATATTTAGATAGTTTCTTTCTCTATTAGGGAATTTAGGACTTTGGCATAAGGAAATTAATTCCGTAACACTTTGAATTTTGTCAGATAGTTTATTCACAATCAGTGAGCGGGTTGAAAATCAGAAAATGATTGTGACAGGATATGTATAGATAAAAATAGAGGGAGTCCAAAATGTGATTGTTGGTTTTTAAGTATTTAATGTGTTTTTTGAAATATAGGCCCATATTTTAATAAATGGTGCACATCTGCACTAACCCAGTTGTGCATCATTATTTTTAATGCCGGCTAACGCCATTTCTTAAAGCCATCCGTGCACCATATTTATATAATAACGTGCGAGGGCACTAAAGAATGGCTAGCGTAAAATAAAAAGACACTAGCCGGGTGGGGGTGGGGAGGGGGAATGGTCTTAGAGGAAATGGTTGCAAGTGTGTCAGAAATGACCTTAGGCTGGTTACCGTGAAAGGTTTTGCCTCTAGTCAGCCTAGAGTCATTTTTTGATGCACAAGCAGCCAAAAAATGACTTCTGTGTAAGTTTAGACACCAGTCATGCCCACCACCCCAATGACCACCACAGTGGACCCGTGTCCCCTGGCAAGCCCAAAGTTCCCAATGCCAGGCAGGGGCCCCATTTAAAGGGCCCCAAATGGCAAACCACACATATACACAAACACTTACCTGCAACTTACCCGGTGTGGGGTCCTTCCTCCTGTAGTTTCCCTGTGATGCGGGTGCTGTTGTTGCTAGGGCTTGGAGTGGGCATCTTTGTGGCCATTACATGGTGTTTCACCATGGAGAAGGGCTCACCTGCACTCTAGTGCCTCGTCTAACCCAGGCGTTAAATAATGGTGTTAAGTGGGTTCAGCTCCAATTTAAGTCTGCCTCTAACCCCCGTGTCATTTGTGCGCCAGGCGTTAAATATGGTGCTGGGGGGCTAGCATCATGTTTCGGAAGGGAATGCCTACCTTGCTTCTCATTGACTCAAGGTGGGTTCACACATCCTAAACATGGCGCGAACTAGCGCTGCTTCAGCCCCAAAATAAATGGTGCTAAGGCGATGCTAAGCTTCCATAAATATGGTACATAGTTTTTGTATATATTTGTTTCACAGCTCTGATGAAGTTCTTGTTGAATGGCGAAATGTATTGGCTGGACTGGATAAGCCTATTTTGTGAAGAATAAACTTTTTTTGAAGACTTTCCTCTATGCCTTTTTGTGTATGTTGGATTAATGAGGAATTTCTTGACTTACCTGGATGGACTGTTTTATGACTGAACTGTCTTCTTGTTCTTAACATGGACATTATCACAATGCTCCAGTGATTATTTTAATAATGCTTCCCATTTTCCTTTTTTTCTTGTACAGTACAAGGCTTGTGAGCAGGAGGCCCTTCTTTTAAATCAGTGATGTCACTGACCATGTCATGAGTGATGTAGTATGTGAGGTCATAAGCAGTGCACTAGGGAAGGGCAAGTTATAGTTAGGTGAGATAACAATGTTTGCTGTATTTCTATCATTTTGTATGAGTGAAACTATAGCATACTTGTGACATTTGTTTTTTTAGAGAATGTCTATGTTTTTTGTATTCTATCTTATAACTATAACGTCCTAGTAACCTTTGTTTTTTCAGTGAATTTCTATGTTTTTTAATTTTAATGTCTAAAAAATAATGTTTCTGCAACCTTTAGATTTTTCATTGAATTCCTAAGGTTTTTTTTAAATATACCTTCAGCTATAACGTCCCCATAACCTTTCGTTTTTTAACTGAACCTCTATGTTTTTTTTTAATTCTGTTTGTTAATTTGAGAGTGAGTCTGTGGATGGCTGTTTTAGTATATAAGTGGGGATATGAATAGATGTGTCAGTTTTTAAGAGGATTTGTAACTATACAACTGAATACCTAAATGGCTTTGTAAAATAAAACGTGTTTGAGGTGTTTAGAGTGAGTAAATCGTGTTAGTAATTTGCAAAAATATAGATCAAATGAACACAATGGCACAAGCAGAGAGAAAAAGATAAACAGAGAGTAAAATGAGCGCACACAAAACTATTAGAAAATGGGGAGAAAGCCTAAAACATGGGCCAAGAAATTACCACAAAGAAGAAATGTTAGAAATGGGGTCTTTGGTTGGCAGTCAGCTTATCCCCTGCCCAAGCAAGGACCCTCACTTTTGTCAGGGTAAAGGAGAATCACCCTCAGTTAACCCTGGAATCTAAGAGGAGCCACAAACATCCTTCCACCCAGCATTCCCCCAAGTCTTCCGATACAAATGGTGCCTCACTTGTGTGGGTAGGCCTAGTGCTCATGACAGGAAATGCCCCAAAACACAACATGGAAACATCACATTTTCCCAAAGAAAACAAACCTGTTTTTTGCAAAGTGCCTAGCTGTGGTCTTTGACCTCTAGCTCAGCCGGCACCTAGGGAAACCTAGCAAACTTAAAAACTAGACTTCTAGGGAAATTCAGAATGGGGTGACTTGTGGCGCTCTCACCAGGTTCTGTTACCCAGAATTCTTTGCAAACCTCGATATTTGACAAAAAAACACTTTTTCCTCACATTTCGATGATAGACAATTCTGCAATCTGAGAGGAGCCACAAATTTCCTTCCATCCAGCATTCCCCCAAGTCTCCCGATACAAATGATACCTCACTTGTGTGGGTAGGCCTAGTGCCCACAACAGGAATAGATCACACAACGTTCAATGTTGGTCCTTACATGAGGGCAACTGTTGAACCTGGGGTAATACATTCCTGATGCAGGAACTAGGTACAGGCACTCAATTGGGGTTGTGCTTTTATGAGGATAGGTGTGAAAACACTGGATGGTAGAAATTTTGTGGATCCCAGTATATTCCTGTAGTATGTGTGACAGAAATGCAAGAAAAAATGTAGTTTTCATTCAACATTTCTCCTTTGCAGGGTATTCTGGGTAAGAACAATTTTGGGAATCCACACAAGTCACACCTCTGTAGACTCCCCTAGATGTCTATTTTCCAGAAATGTCTGAGCTTGGTAGGTTTCCCTATATGGCCGCCGAGCCCAGGACCAAAAACGCAGGTGCCTGTCTTACAAAACCAGGTTGTTTTGTGATAGATAATTTTGATGTCTCCAAAATACGATTTGGGCGGTGGAATTTGGGGCTGAACTAAATTGGGGAGCTCCCAAGAGAGCACTCTCTCTGTGCTTGCCACTGCATGCACCTCCTATCTGGGTTGGACTAACCCGCTATTGTCCCGCTGCACAGACTGTGCTTGCGACGGGACAGCAAAACTGTCCTCATGACCTCCCTCATAATCACTGGACGAGGAGTTATCGAAAGGGACTCCTCCGACTGAAAAAATCAGTCCCAGAGTCTGCACCATTTCCTATCTGTCAGATGCTGTCTCAGTATCTGCTTTCTCAGCCTCTGATCCTACATCAGAGCTGTCCTCTATAACCCGAGTGAGGGCTTGAGCAGCAGTCATCCAAAGAGATGCCATTTCTGCTACTGGCTAAACTGTTGCTCTAAAACACTAGCCTATGTAGACAGTCACAAAATTGCTGGTGGGTGTGTGTGATACGTGCAACAGTAGAGGTCACCTTACCTTCTCTTCTTCCCTCAATCAGGATGCTCTTTCAGGACACTCAAAAAAAGACACACTATTACTTTACTTTGTCACATACCAATTGTCATAGTCTTTAGCGACTCTAACGCGCAGTCCATCAATCATTATTGGTGCTCCCATGACCTCCTCCTCAAATTCCCTCACTACCACCTAACAAAAGTGCCAATCAACTCTCCATTGCCCCCCCACACATACATTTCATTTATATCATAGCACAGTTAATGGCTGACTTTACTAATCTATTCAGCTATTTACATAAAATACAGATTTGATCTTTGCAGTAGGTATATAGACCTTCTGCGCTACTTTATGGCATCAAAACTGCCACTAGAAAAGAGTCAGATCCTTTTGTAGCAGAAACATAATCACAAGACTTACTTGGCTTTTTTATTGCTGCCTAAAAGCTACAGTTGAAATGCGTCAGTTGAAGTATGTGCATTACTTTGAAGACGCAAGCTGCAACTGCAAGAGAACTGGTGGCGAATATATATATATATATATATATATATATATATATATATATATATAAAGACAGAGGGATCACTTTTATATGTGGCTGATCGCAACCCCCAGGGAAACCACACAAGCGTTGACAAAAGTGATCGCTCTCTCTCTCTCTCTCTATATATATATATATATATATATATATATATATATATATATATATATATATATACACATATCTAGATATAGACATATCTATCTATATAGATAGATAGATCTACATATTTTTTAAATAGCTGTATGGTTTCCTTGGGGGCCATAGTGGCCCCCAGGGAAACCATACAACTATTTAAAAAAATGATTGCCCCCACAGGGGGTTGCCCTGCCCAAGAGCAACCCTCTGTCAATTTTTTTAAACATGTTTTAAACCCCTAGGGGGCGCAATTGGGCGCAGTCGAGCCGCCCAGGGGTAAACCTACTTTAAAAAATATATATATGTCCCGGGGTGGGCCGGCCCATTTGCCAAGGGGACCGCCCTCCCCAAGTGAAGTGGGGGTTTCCTGGCCCTCGATCGCAGCTGTGCTGTGATCATGGGCCAGAAAACCCATTCAGTAAGGCCTCGTTTGAAAGGAGAGAGTCTCCCCTTTCAAACGAGGTTTTCCCGAACGTCGGAAGGCCGTTTGGGGCTGTTTGCCCCACTGGAGCAGGAAGCAGCTGCAAGGCCGCTTCGTCCTCCACTTGTTGAAAACAGATAGTGACATCAGCGTGCCTCATGGCATGCTGACATCACAAAGTGGGGCGAACGGGGAGACACAGAAGATCTTCCGTATCTCCCGGGGTATTTAGAAAAAAAAAAAATCCTCTTGTGCAATGCACCCAAGGAATTTTTAACCCCCTTCCTGGTGTCGGCCACTGGTCGTGACCTGCACCAGGGAGGTAGTGTGGGGGTCAGCCAGTGGTTGACGCCTGCACAGTAGGGCTTAAATATCTTTTAAGTGTAGTTCCTATTGGGAACAGTTAGAGATGTGGTGTTTGGGGTCTCAGAACTCACAATCTAATAATACATCTTTTGATAAAGTTGGTTTTGATATTGTCAGTTTGAAAATGCCACTTTTAGCAAGTGGGCTTTTATTGCTTATCCATTCTGTCCTCTGCCTGCAAGTGGAATCCATGTCTGGGTCAGACTGACAGTTGGGCTGTTTGTATATTCCCGCTAGAGAATGACACAAAAGGGAGCTGGGGAGTGCCCTGCATATCCTGAGTATCGTAGGCTAGAGTGGGGAGGGAGGAGCTGACATCTGCACCTAAAAGGGCTCTGCCTGTCCTCACACAATGCAATCTCCGACCCACTGGTGTGTGTCTGTGGCCAGGTCTGGGCAAGGCAATATCTGGTCAACAACAGAGACTTTCCTTTAAAGTTTGCCTGTTTCAAAGGCACAAATGGGCATAAGTAGTGGACTGAAAACCCCAGACTTTTAGAACACTTCTAGATCAAGAGGAACCTCTGCCTAGGAGAAGATATGGAGAGCTGGAGGAGGAGAATTCCCCCTTTGCTGTGTGTACATTGCTGGGTTGGCACAAAGACTGGATTTTGCTGTGTATCTGGTTTGTAAAGTTTTTCCAAGAGTTTGGACTGAGCTTGCCTCCTATTAAGAAGTCTCAGGGACAGCAAAAACTTTACCTACCAGCCTCTGGGTTCACTTGCTGTGGACCTTAACTCGCAGTTGGTCCCTATTCCAGTTTCTTGGCCCTTGGGAATGAAAGCTGGTTGAAAAACAAGAAAAAACAAGTGCACCGATGCTAGACGATGCCTCAGACTGCCGATCAGACACAACCCTGGGCCTGTGCAATTTCTCCAGCCCAGCTGTGTACACAGCCGGGCTGTAGAAACCTAACTACACATGTGTGTTTGGCCTGCCTGAGACAGCCAGCCAAACAGACATGTGCACTTAGTGCACACCACTCCTCCTCCCCACACCCACCTCATGTGACCCAGGCCTACCCCTGCCTGTACTGCTGGCTGAGCCAACAGCAGAAAAATAAAGGACTATTGTTTTATTTTTCTGCTGCTGGCTCAGCCAGGGGGGGTGATGCTCCTCTGCCATAGCGAAGGGGCCACTCCTGCCATACTAAAGTTGCATTATTACATTGCCATTGCAGCACATTATCGACATACGAGCACCTCTGAGACAGTTGTACCAAGAGCAAGGCGTGAACTGGATACATATCAATAACATCCATCATGTTTCACCATGGGCAACAATACATATTACGTCAATGGTCTCTACCCGATCCATTTTGTATCACTTTTAGAGTACAAGGTATGATCTATGTTTGCACTTATCAATGAATATCATGGTTATCATGAAATCTCATAACAAATATTAGGTTCCAAGGGTACAGTTCATATACTTATCTGACAATAAACACTTTACACATTTCACTAATACGAAAGGCTCACACTGATCCTCAAGAAAGCTGAAGTGCACGTACAAGTCACAAGTTCAACCAATCAATGTAATGCAATGCCAACTGAGAACCTTTCCATCTGGTGCCCCGTGCCTACGTGATGTTTATGTCATGTATGTTATATTGTCTGTTTTATATTACATTCATATATCCTCTTTTTAAAACTCAGGCGTCTCAGTAAGTTGGAGTTCATTAGGTAAGACCATGTACCAGTTGACAACCAGATATATAAATACCAAAGTGTATTCACAAGTTAAACTAAAGATCCTGGCCTACACTCCCATAGGTTAATGTGGAGAATGTCGATAGATTGAGATGATCAAAATACAATATAATGCTTACTTGAAATCTACACATGAAGTGCAAGGGAATGCACACACACAGCATACAAATGTCCATTGAGAGCGACATGAAAATATGAAGGTGGAAAATAAACTGACAGATCTGAAGTGCATATGAACAAAATTCTAAATAGATATACTGAGCATCTCAAATATGTACAAATAGTTCAGCATCAACAGTATGCCCCCAAGGTTTCTCAGTTCCCAATAATATTATCAAACAGGATTCACATCTTCGTAACTCCAGTTCTCTGTATCCTCCATGTGCATGTGCTTTGATATGCTTGATACCATAGTATCATAAATGCTTGGGATTACCCTGGTATACCCTCCAAAAATGTTCCTTTCATGGTTTTTGTTTGCTCTTAAATGTTGAAGGATGCAGATTTTAACCTTGTTAATTCTGCTTCCAGCGTATCACATCCAGCAGCTACATTCCAACATATGTGCCACAAATTCAGTCTCATAGTTAATTCTTTCCCTTTTCTGGCAGGATCATTCTTCAAATGTTGTTAGGATGAGGTCATATTGCTACCATATGGGCATGCTTTTCACTTGTACCTTTCTTACACCTCACACGTTTTCTAGTCAGGCAATCACTACTTTCTTGACCATTGAACATGCTTCTCATCAAGATGTTATGCAAAGATTGTACTCTCTTGTATGTAATCTGAGGGTGGTAGTCTATAGTAGCTTTAAGATGCTCATTGTGGTGCAGTACATGCCAGCTGTGTACAAAGATGAATCTAATACATTGATGGTGGTCACTGAATTTCAGAAAGAGGTAAGTAGTTGTTTTTTCTGATCCTTCTCCAGGTGTAGTACTGACTGGCTGGTATCTTTATCCACTCTTTTTCTCAAGAGCAGGTCATCCTTGGTTTTGGTTGATACTCCATGATGTGCCTCCTCAGGAATCTTTCTTCGCTATCCCCTTTCCTAGAAACATTAAATCATTGCGTGTTAGAGTGAAAATGTACCTTGGGTGCGTCAAAAATAACCCCGCACGGGTGAGTGTGCGTCAAAAAGGGCTTGTGATGTGTTGATTCCACTCATGAGCGGGACCTTGCGTCATTTCTCCTTTTTTCGGGGTGGGGCGCAGTGTTCCTTCTCTCTGCACGAGAGCGATGCGTCGATCCAGTCAGCACTCTCGGGTCCGGGCAGGCTTTGCGTTGTTTTTACATGCCCAGCGGTACTTGCGTTGGAAATCCAGCCATACAATGATCTGAAAACCACGCAGCGATCTCCCAGCCTCCATCAGCGATGCTGCGCATCATTTCTCCTGCTCCGTGTGTAGATTATTTGGAGGCGTTTCCGGAAGGTGTCAATTTTGAGCCGCGGAGCTGGCGGCGCGTTGTGTCTTCAGCTGCAGATCGGAGTTGCGTCGATCTTTTCCCCGCACGGCACTCTCTGCATAGATTTCCTTTTCTTAAGGCTGCCAGCTTCTCCTTTCAGGGTCCCAGGGACTGGATGGGCACCACAGGGCAGAGTAGGAGTCTCTCCAAAGACTCCAGGTGCTGGCAGAGAAGAGTATTTGCCGTCCCTGAGACTTCAAACGACAGGAGGCAAGCTCTAAATCAAGCCCTTGGAGTGTTCTTCTCAAGATGGAAGGCACACAAAGTTCAGTCTTTGCCTCCAGGATAGCTCCCCAAAGCACAGTCACAGACAGGGCAGCTCTTGCTCCTCAGCTCTTCCGCTCTTCTCCAGGCAGATGTTCCTCTTGTTTCCAGAACTGTTTCTAAAGTCAGTGGTTTTGGGTGCCCTTCTTATACCCAATTTCTCCTTTGAAGTAGGCCTACTTCAAAGTAAAATCTCTTTTGAATGTGAAATTCTGCCTTGCCTAGGCCAAGCCCCAGACACTCACCAGGGGGTTGGAGACTGCATTGTGTGAGGGCAGGCACAGCCTTTTCAGGTGTGAGTGACCACTCCTCCCCTCCCTCCTAGCACAGATGGCACATCAGGATATGCAGGCTACACCCCAGCTCCCTTTGTGTCACTGTCTAGTGTGAGGTGCAACCAGCCCAACTGACAAACTGACCCAGACAGGGAATCCACAAACAGGCGGAGTCATAGAAATGGTATAAGCAAGAAAATGCTCACTTTCTAAAAGTGGCATTTTCAAACACACAATCTTAAAATCAACTTTACTAAAAGATGTATTTTTAAATTGTGAGCTCAGAGACCCCAAACTCCACATGTCCGCTCCCAAAGGGAATTTACACTTTAATCAGATTTAAAGGTAGCCCCCATGTTAACCTATGAGAGGGACAGACCTTGCAACAGTGAAAAACGAATTTAGCAATATTTCACTGTCAGGACATATAAAACACATTACTATGGGGGTCATTACAACCCTGGCAGATGGTGTTAAAGCGGCGGTAAGTCCGCAAACAGGCCGGCGGAAAAAAAATGGTATTATGACCGTGGCGGAAACCGCCAACAAAGACAGCCACTTAAACACTCCGACCGCCACGGTGGTACAGACAAGCAGCGTGGCGGTCACCGCCAACAGACAGGCGGGAGACAAAGTACCGCCCACGGTATTACAACAGGCCAATCCGCCATCTTTTCCGGGGCGGATTCACCGTGGATAAAAACACAGCGGAAACAGCCATTTCAATGGGAAAACGTTCACCTTAACACACTCCACGAGGAAGGAGGGCACCATGGAGCCGGAACTCCAAATACTCCCTGCAATAGTTTTCCTGCTCCTCTACGAACATCAGCAACGTCGCCGCCGAAGACAATGGTGCGTACTGCACCTACAACATATGGGAGGGGGGAGGCAAAAGTCAGGGACACACACACGCAACACCCCCACCCCCACCCCGACCGTCGCACACTACAACACACACACCAATGCATTTCCAAACATTACAGTAACAACCCCCAACCCCCCCGGAAGAATGCAAAGACAAAAGGAAATGAGTGTAACCATTGTAATATATCAAAATACAGTAACCAAATATGTATAGATAGATATCCTCATTCAAAAATTTATACATCACGATTAGTAGTGCAGGTATGCACCATTCAATGTCTGTGCACCACTGGGCCCAAAATGCATGGGGCGAGGCCCACACACGATACCTGTCCAGAAACGGAGAGAACACTGCTGGGGCATCAGATCGAAATACAACAGGCACCTCAGGGGGAAGGGAAGGGGGGGAACCTCAGCCGGATGACAGCACCACGCCAGATCCACGACTGGGCTCCATGTCCATTGATGTATCCTGGGGAGTGCAAAGCCACAGTCTCACAAGTCTTTTCAGTGGGTGGTTTGCCCACTGTACCATCCTGGGGAGTGCAAAGCCACAGTCTCGCAAGTCTTTTCAGTCGGTGGTTTGCCCACTGCTTTATCCTGGGGAGTGCAAAGCCACAGTCTCACAAGTCTTTTCAGTGGGTGGTTTGCCCACTGTACCATCCTGGGGAGTGCAAAGCCACAGTCTCACAAGTCTTTTCAGTGGGTGGTTTGCCCACTGCTTTATCCTGGGGAGTGCAAAGCCACAGTCTCACAAGTCTTTTCAGTGGGTGGTTTGGCCACTGTACCATCCTGGGGAGTGCAAAGCCACAGTCTCACAAGTGGATAACAGTCTCCACTGGTTCTGGAGGGGACTGGTGCCCAGAGTGCTTCATCCTGTTAAGGACTGAGGTAGTGGATGCTGTTCTCCACAGGTTCTGGAGGGGGACTGGTGCCCAGAGTGCATCACTCTCCCCGTGACGGTCCCAGTTCCGTCACTGGCCCTGGCGCATATGGGCTACCGGATTTTTGATGTTGCAGTGCTTGCCCTGTTCAGCGGTGCTTACCATGGCGGTGCTTTGCCCTGTTCAGCGGTGCTTTGCCCTATTCAGCGGGGCTTTGCCCTGTTCAGCGGTGCTTGCCCTGTTCAGCGGTGCTTGCCATGGCGGTGCTTTGCCCTGTTCAGCGGTGCTTGCCCTGTTCAGCAGTGCTTGCCCTGTTCAGTGGCGCTTGCCATGGCGGTGCTTTGCGCTGTTCAGCGGTGCTTGCCCTGTTCAGCGGTGCTTGCCATGGCAGTCTTTGCCCTGTTCAGCGGTGCTTGCCCTGTTCAGCAGTGCTTGCCCTGTTCAGTGGTGCTTGCCATGGCGGTGCTTTGCCCTGTTCAGCGGTGCTTGCCCTGTTCAGCGGTGCTTGACTTTGCTGTCTCTGACCTGTGCAGCGGTGTTTGCCATGGCGGTCCCTCATTGCCCAGCGGGGCTGTGGCTGGCGGTGGTCTCCTGGGCACTGACTCTGGCGGTGGTCTCCTGACCACTGACGATTGGACTGCCCTCCTCCTGGGCACTGACTCTGGCGGTGGTCTCCTGACCAGTGACGATTGGACTGCCCTCCTGGGCACTGACTCTGGCGGTGGTCTCCTGACCAGTGACGATTGGACTGCCCTCCTGGTCACGATTGGACTGCCCTCCTGGGCACTGACTCTGGCGGTGGTCTCCTGACCAGTGACGATTGGGCTGCCCTCCTGGGCACTGACTCTGGCGGTGGTCTCCTGACCAGTGACGATGGGGCTGGTGGTTGCGTCCTGGGCAGCGGGGATGATGGCGGCCTTCTCCGCTGTGCTGCTCTTCCCAGACTTTGGCGCTTTCTTCTGCCCCTTCCCCACCTTGAGAGGAGTCACAGCTGACTCGACACTCCCCCCGGGAACCTTGTGAGCGGCTTTGCCGGCAGGAGTCTTCCCCCTCTCCCGTCGGGCACTGTCCAACTTCTGGTGCTTCACAGGGGGGGGACTGGCTGTGCTTTGGCTCCGTGTCACACTGGCTGCCCTGGTGCCCGGTGCACTCCACATACCTCTAACAGGCACCACTGGTACCAGAGATTTTTTGGCTGAGATGCTACTACGGGACCTATGAAATGGAGGGGGGGGTGGTGGGAAAGAGGTCAACGTTGCTCAGGAAAAGTTTCTGGCGAACACTGGGACGGGTAGCTGGAGGGGGTCTGGGAGTGGAGGAAGAGGTGGTGGTTGTAGGATGTGTAACTTTTGATGATTTTCGGCATGTTCTGGAGGCTGTCGTGAGGTGGATTGATGTTGGGTGTGTGTGTGCCCGCGTTTGTGTACTTTGGGAGAGGACACAGGGGACATGTAAATGGTAGTGGGGGTGGTGAGTGCAGGTGAGCTGGGTGTGGTGCTGGGTGTTCTGGTGTGAGTCCTAGTGGCTGTAGTGGTAGTGCATGCAGGTGAGAGTGTAGATGAGACTGGGAGGGAGGAGGGAGACAACGAGGAGGGGGACACAGTGGAGGCAGTGGATGTTGCTGTGTCTGTATGTGGGTGATGCTTGTGTGAGTGCCTGTGGGATGTGTGGTGCCTAAGTTTGCCTGAGCTTCCCTTGTGTGTTGACGTGTGTGCATGCTGGTCTGATGGTGTGCTTGGGATTGGCAGAGGTACAGGGGATTGGGTCTGGGTGAAGGAAGTTGGAGGGGGGAGGCTAGACACAGGGACAATGGCTGCGATCAGTGCTGAGGCCAGAGATTGCAGGGTTCGATGATGGGCAGCCTGACCAGAATGAATGCCCTCCAGGAATGTATTAGTGTGTTGCAACTCCCTTTCTACACCCTGGATGGCATTCACAATGGTAGACTGCCCAACAGTGAGTGACCTGAGGAGGTCAATGGCCTCCTCACTGAGGGCAGCAGAGGTGACAGGGGCAGGGGCTGAGGTGCCTGGGGCGAAGGTGATGCCCACCCTCCTGGGTGAGCGGGCACGGGGCAAAGGCTGAGGGGCTGCTGGGAGGGCGGTGCTGGTAGGGGGGGTGGCTGCTGTAACTGTAGAAGTGGGGGGCACAGATTTTGCCACCACCACAAGGGAGCTCCCATCGGAGGACGAGTCCGTGTCGCTGGTTGCTTATCTGGTGACCGGCGTGAAGCTCCCCTCGCCCTCCGTCCCACTGGTATATTCAGAGTCCGTGGTGTGGCCCTCCATGGCCATGTGGGATGCAGCACCTTCGTGCTCCGGTGCCACTGTACCTCCGCCTGATGATGCTGAAGCACAAAAGAACAGGGAGAGCCCACAAAAGTGGGGGGGGACGACAGAAGAAAGACAGGTTGAGTGCATGGCTTACCGCTACCGTTGGCGGACAATACAGACACAGCAGCCCCCTGCACTACGCCGCGCTGTTGGACTCTACACATGCAGTTCCTGGGATATGGCCTACATGGCTATGGTGGACATCAGTAGACATAGATGACACAGGGGCATGTATACTTGTACTTGGCACTCTACAGAAGTGGGGTGGAGTGCCACATGGCCTGCATTACTTAGGGGCCTAGCCTACGGAACTCGCCCTGGCCTAGGGAAACCCACAGCCCTCCTCCACCACCCAGACCCCTCCACTGCACACAAAGTCAGCAGAATGAGAGTGTACTCACCCCCTTGTGTCTGCTGTGATGCCCTCAAGCGCCCATCCAACTCAGGGTAGTCCACCGCCAGAATCCGGAACATCAGTGGGGGTTATGGTGTGACGGGCACCCCTCCCACGTTGGGAGCTATCCCCAGCTGAGCCTCCGCCGTCTTCTTGCTCCAGCGGCGAATGTTCACCCATCTTTTACGGCAGTGGGTGCTCCGTCTCTGGTGGACCCCTGGGGACCGTCGAAGTGAGTGGCCCACATTCCTACCCTTGCCATCTGGCACATGCAATCACAGTCCTTCCATGCTCGCAGAACTCTGCCCCCTTCCTTCTTACATCCAGCCCTCTCCACCCAGCCATAGCCCATACAACTTGCACCCTATGTACTCACCTGTTGTTCTGGAGGACCGTAGAGTAGCGTGTACTGGGGGAGGACCCCATCCACGTGCTTCTCCAACTCCTGTGCAGTGAAGGCAGGGGCCCTTTTTCCAGACGCACGTGCCATTGTCTCATCCAGACCGAAGTCACAGCAGCACTTGCAGTATAGGTCCTCTCCTGTCAAAGATCAGGCATCGAGTGATTGCACAGATAGAAAATGGCGGTCACGTCCGCGGAGGTGACGTTCGCGGCGGTGCATATCATTACCGCCGGTGCACTTCGTCATTGGCTCCTGGGACCCATAGGGTCCAATGTTAACCAATGCATCATTGCACAGCGGTCTTTGACCTCCTACCGCGTCGGTGTACAACACCAGCGCAGTTACCTCACATCCCATTGTCCCAGTTTAGAGGTCAGGCAGCCGCCATTTCAGGGGCCCACATGGCTTCATTTTCAGCTGAGTCACTCATACCTAGGCCTGGACTCAACACACATACAGACAACTTTTTGGATTTTGTTTCGTGTTCTGTGTAGCTGTGGGTACATACCTCTGAGTTGCTTGACTCTGTGGTCGCTGTTGTCCTTCCTAGGCACCGTCAGCTGGGACATGTGAGGAGATGGCGGAATCCTCCTGTGTACCGACCGCTGGTGGACCTGTTGACAATGGAGGAGCGACATTTACTCATCACCTACAGGTTTGGCAGTGCCACAATCCAGGAACTGTGTACCCAGTGGGAGCAAGACCTTATGTCACCAATCCACCATCCCACAGGAATCCCCCCTCAAGTGCAGGTGCTGTTAGTGCTCCATTTCCTTGCAAGTGGGTCTTTTCAAACAACTGTGGCCATGGCATCAGGGATGTCCCACCCTATGTTTTCAAACGTGTTGTCCAGAGTGTTGTCTGCCCTGCTGAAACGCATGAGGAGCTACATCGTTTTCCCTCAGGTGGAGGATTTGGCTACAGTTAAAGGTGACTTCAATGCCCTTGGACATATCCCTAACATCATAGGTGCCATTGATGGGACCCATGTAGCTCTGGTCCCCCCCCCCCACAGGAGTGAACAGGTATACAGGAACCGGAAGAGTTATCATTCCATGAATGTACAGATGGTATGTTTGGCAGACCAGTACATCTCCTAGGTAAATGCTATGTTCCCTGGCTCAGTGCATGACGCCTACATCCTGTGGAATAGCAGCATCCCTTATGTGATGGGTCAACTCCAGAGGCACCGGTGGGTGGGGGTGTGTGATAGCATGCCGGTAGGGTGTGGGATATGATAGTTAAGATTTGACTTACCAGTGTCCATTCCTCCACCGACTCCACCGAGGCCCTCTGGATGCATAATGGTCAAGACCTACTCCTCCCATGTTGTTAGTTGTGGGGGAGGAGGTGGGGGTCCGCCGCCAGTCCGCTGTACTGCGATGTTGTGCCTGGAGACCATGGAACGCACCTTCCCCCGTAGGTCGTTCCACCTCTTCCTGATGTCCTCCCGATTTCTTGGGTGCTGTCCCACTGCGTTGACCCTGTCGACTATTCTTCACCATAGCTCCATCTTCTTTGCTATGGAGGTGTGCTGCACCTGTGATCCAAATAGCTGTGGCTCTACCCATATGATTTCCTCCACCATGACCCTGAGCTCCTCCTCGGAGAACCTGGGGTGTCTTTGACATGCCATGGGGTGGTGTAGGTGATATGTGGGATGGTGTATGTGGTGATGAGTGTGGTGATGTGTAGTGATGTGTGGTGTTTTGTGCGTGGTTATTGTGTGGGTGATGGTGTTGTGTGCCTCTGTGTGGTGGGGTTGTCTATGCTGTGCTCTCTCTGTCACCTTTGTCTATAATTTTTGGTTGTAGGGGTTTGTGGGTGATGTGGGTGGGTGTTTTATATTGTATTGGGTGTGTGGGAGTGGTGTGTGTATGTGTATCAGGTGTGTGTATTTCGAATTGTCCAATGTGGTGGTGTTTTGGAGATGTGTGTGTATTTTGAGTGCGGCGGTGTGTACCGCCAATGGAATACCGCGGTTGAAATACCGCCGCTTGGATTTGTGGGTCGTAATAGCATGGGCGTGTTTCTGTTGGCGTGACGGTGGAGGTTTTGTTTTCGCCAGTTTATCACTGACCTTTGTTGTGGCGGACTTGTGTGGGTGTCTGAATTTCGGCGGATTCCGAGATGTGGGTCATAATTGCTGTGGCGGAATTCCGTGGCCGCGGCGGTGTATTGGCGGTCTTCTGCACGGCGGTAAGTGGCTTTTACTGCCAATGTTGTAATGAGGGCCTATATGTCCTACCTTAACCATACACTGCACCCTGCCCTTGGGGCTACCTAGGGCCTACCTTAGGGGTGTCTGACATGTAAGAAAAGGGAAGGTTTAGGCCTGGCAAGTGGGTATACTTGCTAAGTCGAATTTCCAGTTAAAACTGCACACATAGACACTGCAGTGGCAGATCTGAGACATGATTACAGAGCTACATATGTGGGTGGCACAACCAGTGCTGCAGGCCCACTAGTAGCATTCGATGTACAGGCCCCGGCACCTCCAGTGCACTTTACTAGGGACTTACTAGTACATCAAATATGCCAATCATGGATAAGCCAATTACATACACATTTTGTAGAGGAGCACTTGCACTATAGCACTGGTCATTAGTGGTAAAGTGCCCAGAGTAACAAAAACAGTGAAATCAGAGTCCAGCGCACATCAACAACCTGGATAACAGGGGAAAAGAGTTAAGGGAGACCACACCAAGGATGAAACAATTAGCATATGTTGGGGTGAAGGATGCTCCCATGGTGGTTCCTTGCTTCTGAAGAAAGGTGGTCTTGTCAAATGAAAAAACAGTTATGTGTGAGACAGAATTGAAGCATCACCATGAGCATCTTGGTGTGTTGTTCATAATTGATGGGCTGTGTTCTTAGGAAGTACTCACAAGCAGGTATCCCATATTGGTATTTAATGGAGGTATATAATGGGGATGCATCCATGGTCATCATTCTACATGAGCTGGCCCATGATATACTTTTGATTTTACACCAAAAATCATTTGTGTCCTGTTTGTAGGATGGAAGGCATGTGAAATATTCACACAGGAACAAGTCCAAGAACCTAGATGTATTTTCCAAGAGTAAACCTACCATACTTACTATAGGCCTTCCTGATGGCTGTTGCCCATCCTTATGAATTTTGGGAAGGAAGTAAATCACCATATTCCTGGGATGGTCAATTTCTTTTTGGTCAAAGAGTTTTATTATTATTTTTTAAAACAAAAGCAATACAATAATACAACAGTACACATCCAGGGCAGAATCATTGAGACACATACATTGTGCTTTGTGGTTACAGAAATGAAAATAAAGAAGATAAGTAGAGTTATTGGAAAGGGAAAATTTTATCTTTTTGAAAGGGAATAGAAGAGGAGAGAAAATAGGGTTTCTGCTGATTCACATTATTTGTTCAGTAATATCGCTAGAGTACCTCAAGGATAACGAGTATCTAGTTGTACGTTTCGTGTAAGGAGAAAGCAAAGTGTATTAGCTCATGGTGGTTTGTTAATTGTCTAAAGAATTCCATATATAGTATGTTTGTGATTTCCACTGAGGGTCCTGGAGAGCAATGTTGTCGGCTCCATGGATTTGAGATATCCAATTTAGCCAGGATGTGAAAGACGTTTTATATGTAGATTTCCAATTAGCAGTAATCAATTTGGTTAGTTGTCAATAAAATGTTGAGAAGGAGGAGATCTGATTGTTCTTTTTATATTTGGGTCTAGAAAGCCTTTGATTAAATATGGGAAGTTTTCTTTGGGTCTGCTGCGGAAGAGTTTGGATATCAAAGAGAAAACTTAAATCCAGACATTTTTAACATGTCTCAAAGAAAAATCAGGTGAGGAAGGTCACCTTTTTCTTCTCTAAAATTCCAATGTGTGGGTGTGTCTAATAAATTCATGCTATGTAGATGAGATGGAGTCCAGTAAGTGCTGTGCAGTAACCAAAATTTAGTTTGCGAAAATGTAGGAGTAACTTTGTGCGATGTGACTCATTTCCAAATTTCTTTCCATTCAGAATCAGAAATCTTAGAGGAAGTTCTTCATTCCAAGAATCCATTATCCTTCTGTGCTTTTTTGATGGGGGGGTTGCAGAAAACAGTAGAGTTTAGATACTTTGGGCCAGATCTAAGGAGGCCCTAGCACCACCTTGCTCTACATGATGCCAATGTGGCATAAGGTTGGCAAAAATGCTGCGTCATATTTACAAAGTGACGCAATGCACGCATTGCACCACTTTGTAAACCCTTGCCCCACATTATGCCTGCACCAGGCATAATGTATACAAGGAGGGAGTACTGGCACTAGAAGGCCTGAACAAATGGCACTGTGAGATTTAACAGATTTTACTGTACCATTTTTTTCTTTCATTTATAATGTCTGCTCAGAGCACCCATTTAAATCAACGGGTCTCCTTGCACTTTGCTACACTAGTGTCAACATTTTTGATGCTAGTGTAGCAAAGCCCCACAATAGGGTAAACATTTTTAACACTGTTGTTCTAATTACCATCATGGTGCGCTCTATTTCAAATACGGCACAACCATGGTGTTGTTAGGTGATGATAAGGGACTCAAAAAAAGTGCTGCAACAGAGCTGATGCACTAATTTTTTATCAATCTGGGCCTTAGAGTCCTAGATTGGTAAATTGTGAAATCAGGGAAGGGAGAGACGGTTCATCCTGGTGAGGTTTAGACTTGGATAGTGCAGTTTTGATTTTAAGAAAATTATAGATTTCTTAATCTTTAACATGATACATTGTTTGAAGGTTTGTGAAGGTGAAAGGATTGGAAATGGTGCCTAAGTTTGTGGTAGTATATACCTTTGCTTATCCATGAGTTCCAGTGCATAAACTAGCACTTGTACTTAAAGTTAGGGTTGTGCAATGGAGAGACAAAAGATTCAAGGACTTAATTTTTGACTGCAGTTTTCTGCCAATTTGAAGTAAAGCATTTTTGGTGTTCTTAAATATATATTTAGAATATGGGAGATATCTGTCTGTAGTAGTAAAGAGGGTTGCTAAATCTTGATTTTTTAATGTATCTTTTTCTACTTCTAGCCACATCTTAGTATAGGTTTCTGGAGTAGAAAACCAATAAGCACCTTGTTTGGTTAGGAAGGCAGTTTGGTATTGTCTAAAATTAGGTAGGTTAAGACCTACATTTGTAGGTACTCTTAGTTTATATAAATCCATTCTGACTCATTTACCATTGATCTAACCATGTTTTTGGCAAACCATGATATTCAGTTTGACATCCACAGATAGGGTTATGCTTCAGCACCTGACAATGTTCTTCCATGTCCATAATAGTGATTACCACCCTTGTTTTAGGACGTTAAGTTCCTGCCACTCCTTTGCTGTAAAGTTGGAGTCCTTCCTATATCCAGTTGTTTTACTTAATTCATTAACAACCAACTCATGAAAAACATCAATGAGGTTGCCACTGGGTAATTGCAGAATGCATTTGCTATGGGGTCTTAAACCACCGTCAATAGCATTATCAGTGGCAAATCCCATGATCCCCAAATCCACATTTTCTGTGTTCTCCCTCAGATTTAATGTCAGCGCACCTTACTTCCTTTCTCTAGCTCATTCAAAATTAGAAGCTAAGAAATGTCACTGATGGTGAAGCTTGACACTTAAATGTTCTGTTTGTGAATTTGTGAGTTTTAATGCATAAATTGACAAAATTTGGACCCGATGTGGGGTAAAAACTCAGTCCATAATTAATCTTTTCCTGTGTCTTTGTGAGGGGTATGCTCAAAATATTAATATCTCTAGACATTTTGGGTGATGTAGAGACAGCTTAAGTCTTCATTAGGCCTTGGCTCCTCTTCCTCTTCCCCCTCCTTGTTTTGTGCCACCTCGTCCTCGGCCCCTTCCCCTACCATGTTGTGGCGTGGCCATTCTCAAAAGCTGCATTTCCTCTTGAAAATCCAGCTTTTCTTTTGTTCCCTCATTGGCTGAGGTTCCTGGGTCAGAGCTAACTTCTGTATCACTTGGCACTCTTTGCACTTGTTCTGTGGTGTTTAGTTTTTCTTTCGCTCTCACAGGTTCAAATTTCTTTATGAAAGTATTGATTCTTCCATATTGATAATATATTTTATCATGGTTGAATTTGTGGGCTCTAAACATTCTGAACTACTCTTCATATTTGTTTATGCGTTCCTCCACCTTTCTCAGTAATGTCTTGACTACTTCCTGAGCTTTGAGACACTCCATCTCTTTTTGTAACTCTTCCACTCTAGCTGTTTGTTGTTCCATCCAGCATTTAGCATGTGTGATGAGGGTTCCCATCAATTTGGATGAACATCCCTCGGTGTGTAACGTCCTTTCCTCAAGCAGATCAAGATCCAAATGACCAAATTTGGGCAACAGCAGATTGTGTAACTCACGTGGTATCCTGCCACATATTTCATAAGCGATGTGATCTCCCACCACTTGTTGGATTCAGAGATACAGGCTTTTTCCAATCCATAAATGATCTGCTTAGCAGTTGTGGGAACCACACCATCTACTGGTTGTTCACCATTAGAGGAAGCAGTATTTTCCCCAAACATTTACCTCGTTGCCAGTTCCAATTTATCTCATTGTGCTGCCATTGAGACTTAGGGCCAGGTTTAAAAGAAAATGACATGTGTGTCGCAGCGCCAAATTTGGCAGCGTCCTGCACCGGTATTTTCAAAATACAGGGATGCACCGTATTTACTAGAATACACCACAGCACTGTTTTTCCCCCTGCACCGGTGCTAAATTTCCTGCTATGCACCAACACAGCAACGGGTGCACCATTGCACCACAGCAAGGATGGCTGCATTGTGGGGGGGATTGTATTTTTGTAGGAAGGAACACATTCCTTCACAAAAACATCCTTAAATGGTGCTTTCCTTTTTCTATGTGTGCCGCAGAATGCAGCACACATACAAAGAGAAAAAAATGAGAAAAAAATTAAAGCATTTCTCCTTGTTGCACCAAGCTAACGCCACCCCTGTGGCGGTGTTAGATTTTGGCCCTTCTCAAGTTTACAAAAACCCGTAAATCTGGGGCAGAGTCAAAATGCAATGAGTGTTGCTGTGGCACGCCCACAGCAACACCCATTGCACGTCCCTTCCACACCATCTCTAGGGCAGGCACCTGCTATCTCCTGAGGGGCCAACCATTGGGAGATACCTGTTTGCTTTTGTTTAGCAGGAGCTGTGACAGCTCCCGCCAAGCAAACAGTCCGCTTCCAGCAAGCAGGAGCTGTCAAAATTCTGCCTCTTGCTGGAAGCAGAGTTTTCCTCTCTTTCCCTGCCCCGACAAAGACTGGCAGGGAAGGAGATGAAAGTATTGCTCCCGCATGCAGGGAGCTGAACTTCTGGCAACTCACTCCATGCAGAAGCAATGCAGGCTCCCGCAGGAGGTATGAAGTTGGCTGGAATTATTGAAGCCTTTACACACCCCCCCCCCCGGTTCCCAACAAATTAAAAATAGAGAAACCTCTGAAGTGCGTTTTCTTTGCAGCTTCACCACAAAAAGTTATCTAACGAAAACACTTAAGGAACAATCACATTAGCAAATTACAGACACACAAGGTTACCGGATACATTACATCGGTGTCCTTTAGCAGCTGTGTTGTTGGAGATGCAGTATACATTTCCCCAAGGTAGCACTTACTAATTAGCCAGTACAAAGTACTCCAGTTGAGTAGACATTCTGCACAAAACAATGGCCTCTTATTTGATAAATATGCAGGGCAGGATTAATTCTTGCATTCTGCTTATTTCACAGAAATCAAATCTAAACATGAAGCACATACAGATATATACAAATCAGGTGCTCATGTCTAAACTCCACTTCCTTAAGATACTAATCATCCTAATTTCTTGTGCATGGTAAAGGCAAAGCAAGTGTTTTTCCCTGCATTTTATAGTGAAAAGTTATCTGTAAACCTTGACGGATGTGTTTATAACCTTGCTTTTTTTTAGCACAATATCTCATGTAGTTACTGTGATGAATGGGTTCTTTCTTGTCATCTGCTGCTGGGCCCAGAGATCTTGTTTTCCTTTTAAAAAACTAGGAGCTAAATTTACAAAGCCTGTAGTGCAGGGTGGCACAGGAAGTGCCTTGCTGTGCCATCCTGCACCAGGAGAAAGGGCAGAAATGCACTGTATCTAAAATATACTCTGCATTTCGGTCTTCTCCCCCTGCTCTGGGGCTCAAATTGTTGCAATGCACAAAATGCAAGCAACCTTGCACGATGGTGTAAGGCTCCCTCGGTTGTGGGGATGATTTTTTTTTGGAAGGAAGACCTTCCGGCACAAAAACAATCAATGAAGGCAATTTCCTCATTTTCTGTGTGCTCCAAAATGCAGTACACATAGAACTTGTAAAAAATGGGGAGAAATACAAATATTTCTCCTCCTTACACGTGGCGTGGCATAGGCATTTGATGCATTTTCAGGTTTACAAAACATTGTAAATCTGGGCATGCGTCAAAATCCATGGATGTTGTTTGGAAACACTTATGCAACACCCATGGCAATGCCCCCCGATGCAAATAAAGGCAACACAATGACTTGTGCTGTGCTACCTTACTCCATATCTACAAGGTCAAGAAAAGCCATGCAAAGTGGCTTTAAGTGGCCTTGTGAGCAGCCTGCACCACCAGTGCATCACAAAAAGTAACACATCGGCGATGCAGGCCTCTTGTAAACATGGGCTTGGAAGTATGAAAAATGGCCTACTAGCCTGCCCTTCTGGCTTCACTCTATAAACATTAGTGGAATGCAATACCTTCCCATCATTTTCCCAGGATGATGGACAGCTTACAAAAAGGACCTCTCAAGCACATTTCCACACACAGGAATATGATCACATCTCCCTAAAACAAAGATGCACTTCCTGAATGCCGTGCAGTTGCGTGGGTATAGGAGGTAGGCCCTCTGGGCAAACCCCGCTGTGCATGACTGAAGGCCTTGTGTGGTGTGGAGGTTGTTTTTTTTTTCTAGGGTAGGCCAAGCCCTGCGGCCAACCCCCACTGCACATGGCCAAAGCCTGTGCCCAGTGGTGGTTGGGTTAATGTAAAGCAATTAAAATTACACCAGATATTACAGAACTCATGACCTCTTTATTAACATCATTAAAAATATCAATGTTACATTAGCAGACAAATTATTGATGAGAAACTGTGCATGGCAGGGACGCAATTACCCTTTTTCAAACTATATATATACTTATATATATATCCACATGAAAATATTCGCTGAGGTCCGCCCACTTCACAACAGGGAGTTAACGGCAAGGGAGCGACCCCTCAAAACATTCCACAATTAACGTCGTCCTGTGAATCCGAGAAACCCAAGGAAACTCAGAGAAACAAAAAAAGACTGCCGTAACTCCAAAGATGCACTGCAAGCGCTTTAATGCTTATACATGGCAACACAGATAGCATAAAAAACCTGACACATTTCGGATCCAAAACGCTCCCTGATCACAGGTTACCACAGTTGCGTTGTTACAACTACGTTAAGTCCATGCTAACTCCTTGGGAATTGTCGACCCACTTTGGTGCTCATCATGCCTGCCTTCTAGACTCTAATGAAATACCATGTACTTTATTGCATCTAACGCACACATAATAGCCATGTTATCATCCAGTAAGACCTGTGCTGTAAGTAACATCACATATTCAAATAATCAAAAAGTCATGCACTCATATCAGCACTTGCCCCTTTTATGCTTCTTGGGCTTAGTTAAACCCCTCTGTCAAGTACTGCCCAAGCCACTTAACCCTGCCCATAGGGCACTGTTCACCCTATCTGCACCCTATAGAGGACTAAGGCCCTCATTACAACCCTGGCGGTCGGTGTTAAAAACCGCCAACAGGCCGGCAGTAACAAAAATGGAATCACGACCGTGGCGGAAACCGCCAACATAGACAGCCACTTTAACACTCCGACTGCCACGGCAGTACAAACAGTTTGGCGGTCACCGCCAACAGACAGGTGGAAGACAATGTACCGCCCACAGTATCATGAGAGGCCAATCCCCCACCTTTTCTGGGGCGATATCACCGCAAACACAAACACGGCGGAAACAGGATTTGGAAGGGAAAACGCTCACCTCTACACACCCCACGAGGAACCAGGATGCCATGGAGCCAGAACTCCATATTCTACCTCCCATTGTCTTCCTGCTCCTCTACCAGGAGCACAAACGCCAGCAGCGAAGACCACGTGAGTACTGCACCTACGACACAGGGGAGGGGGGAGGGAAAAGAGAGTGACACACACGCAACACGCAAATCCCCCACCCCCACCCACTACAACACACACACAAGTACATGTTGATACATTACATTTACACCCGCCAAACCCCCCTGGAAGAATGCAAGGACAAAAGAAAATGAGTTGAACGATTGTAAACAATAAAAATCCATTACTCAAAAATATATATACACTATTAACAAATATATACACCAAGAATTCAAGTCCATGTACTGCACATACATAGTCCGTGGACCACTGGGCCCAAAATGCATGGGCGAGGCCCACACAAGATACCCGATCAAAATGGAGAGAACACTTCAGGGGCATCAGATTGAAATAAAACAGGCACCTCAGGGGGAACGGAAGGGGGGGGCACCTCAGCCGGATAAGTGCACGACGCAAGATCCACAAGTGGGCTCCATGCCCATTGATGTATCCTGGGGAGTGCAAAGCCACAGTCTCACAAGTCTTTACAGTGGGTGGTTTGCCCACTGCTGTATCCTGGGGAGTGCAAAGCCACAGTCTCACAAGTCTTTCCAGTGGGTGGTTTGCCCACTGCTGCATCCTGGGGAGTGCAAAGCCACAGTCTCACAAGTCTTTACAGTGGGTGGTTTGCCTGCTGCTGCATCCTGGGGATTGCAAAGCCACAGTCTCACAAGTGGATAAAAGTCTCCACTGGTTCTGGAGGGGGCTTTGTGCCCAGAGTGCTTCATCCTGCCAAGGACTGAGGTAGTGGATGCCTTTCTCCACTGGTTCTGGAGGGGGCTTTGTGCCCAGAGTGCTTCATCCTGCCAATGACTGAGGTAGTGGATGTCTTTCTCCACTGGTTCTGGAGGGGGCTTTGCGCCCAGAGTGCTTCATCCTGACAAGGACTGAGGTAGTGGATGTATCTCTCCACTGGTTCTGGAGGGGGCTTTGCGCCCAGAGTGCTTCATACTGCCAAGGACTGAGGTAGTGGATGTCTTTCTCCACTGATGGTGGGCCTACATGGAAGCTGTCCCGGCCCCTGAAACTGACCACCAGCTTCGTACGACTGACCACTGGGGATTGTAGCCATGTCTGCGGTGGTGCCACTGGCACATGATGTGGCGTGACGGCTGGCGGTGCTTGCAGCGGCCTCAGTAGCGGCGGTGGATGCAACGCTCATTGGCCTGTGGTGCTGGTGGGTGGCTCACTGAGCGTGCTGGTGGCGGCGGTGTCCTGGGAAGCAGTGCTGGTGGCAGCGATGGCCCAGGAAGAGGTGCTGGTGGCGGCGGTGTCCTTGGCAGCGGTGCTGGTGGAGGCAGTGTCCTGGGAAGCGGTGCTGGTGGCGGCTGTGTCCTTGGCAGTGGTGCTGGTGGCGGCGGTGTCCTTGGCAGCGGTGTGGGGGCGGCGGTGTCCTTGGTAGCGGTGCTGGTGGCGGCGGTGTCCTGGGAAGCAGTGCTGGTGGTGGCGGTGTCCTTGGCAGCAGTGCTGGTGGTGGTCTTGTCCGCCGTGCAGGTTGGCGGCGACTCCCTTTCTTTCTCTGCCCCTTCCCCGCCTTAGATGGTGGCGCAGCTGTCTTGCCAATCCCAACTGTAGTCCTGGGAGAGCCCTTGGTGGCAGGTGTTTTGCCCTTCTCCCTCCGGGCTGTGGCCAACTTCTTATGTTTTCTGAGGAGGTGGACTGTCCGTTGTCTGCCTCCTTGGCTTACTGGCTGCCCTGCTGCTTGGCGCACTCCAGAAGCCGGTTACTGGTGGCACCACTGTTCCCGGTGATGAGGTGGCTGAGGTGCTGGGTTGTGACCTGGAAAGGCGTGCCCTAGGGGACGAAAAGGGTAGGGAAGAGGTCAACATTTCAGAAGAAAAGCTTTTTTGACACACTGGGACAGGTAGATGGAGAGGGTTTGGGAGTGGAGGAAGAGGTAGTGGTTGTAGGAGGTGTACGTTTGCTGACTTTGGGTGAAGGTGCATGGGCTGGAGGCTGTCGTGAGGTGGATGGCTGTTGGGTGAGTATGTGACTGTGTTTGTGTACTTTGGGAGGTGGGCTCACAGACACACTGGGAGAGGACACAGGGGATGTGTGAATGGTAGTGAGGGTGGTGAGTGCACGTGAGCGGTGTATGGTGAGGGGCGTGCTGGTGATGGACATAGCGACTGAAGATGTAGTGCATGCAGGTGTGAGTGGAGACGTGACAGGGAGGGAGGAGGGAGACGAGGAGGAGGGGTACACAGTGGAGGCAGTGGATGTTGGTATGTGTGCATGGGTATGATGCTTGTGTGAGTGCTTGTGGGATGTGTGGTGCTTATGTTTGCCAGAGCTACCCTTGTGTGTTGAGGTGTGTGCATGCTGGTCTGACGGTGTGCTTGGTTCAGGCTGAGGTACAGGGGATTGGGGCTGGGTGGAGGAAGTTGGAGGGGGTAGGCTGGACACAGGGACAATGGCTACCATCAGTGCTGGGGCCGGAGTCTGAAAAGCTCGCTGTTGGGCTGCCTGACCAGAATGAATGCCCTCCAGGTATGCATTCGCCTGTTGCAACTGCCTCTCTACACCCTGGATGGCATTCAGAATGGTAGACTGCCCAACAGTGAGGGATCTGAGGAGGTCAATGGCCTCCTCACTGAGGGCAGCTGGGCTGACAGGGGCAGGGGCTGAGGTGCCTGGGGCGAAGGAGATGCCCACCCTCCTGGGTGAGCGGCCATGGGACACACACTAAGGGGCTGCTGGGAGGGCGGTGCTGGTAGCGGGGGTGGCGGCTGTACCTGTAGATGTGGGGGGCACAGAGGGGCCCACCACCGCAAGGGAGCTCCCATCAGAGGAGGAGTCTGTGTCGCTGGTCTCAGCTCCTGTCCCCGCCGTGGAGCTCCCCTTGCCCTCCGTCCCACCGGTGAATTCGGAGTCCGTAGTCTCGCCCTCCAGGACCATGTGGGATGCAGCTCCCTCCTGCTCCGGTGCCACTGCTCCTCCGCCTGATGATGCTATTGCACACAAGAACAGGAAGACCACATAAAGGGGGGGAGACAGAAGAAAGGCATGTTCAGTGCATGCACTACCGCTACCGTTGGCGGACACTACAGACACAGCAGCCCTCTTCACTACGCCATGCACTTAGAGTTCCCTAATTAATCACAGGCCCATGGGGTACAAGGCCTATGCCCGATTGCTGCACACATGGAAGTCACAGGAGTCTGACTAGGTGAAGTTGGCTCTTTACACTGGTGGGGTGGGGTGCCACATGGGCTGCCTTACGAAGGGACCTTGCCTACAAAACTAGCCCTTGCCTGGGGTACCCACAGCTCTCCTCCCCCACCCAGACACCTCCAATGCGCCCTGATTCAGCTGAATGAGAGTGTACTCACACCCTTGTGGCTGCTGTGATGCGACGGGCACCCCTCCCACGTTGGGAGGCCATCCCCAGCTGGGCCTCCACCATCTTCTTGCTCCATCGGCGAATGTCCTCCCATCTTTTCAGGCAGTGGGTGCTCCATCTGTGGTGGAACTCCAGGGTCCGGACTTCCTTGGCGATGGCACGCCAAATATCCTTCTTCTGGTGGGCGCTGACCTACAGGAATAGTACAGGGGAAAAGGAGAAGATTCAACTGTCCGGACCATCACAGTCATTGGCCCGCGTTCCTACCCTTGCCATGACGCACATACACTCACCGTCGTTTCATGTATGCCTCATTCTCCCCCGTATCTTACATCCACACCACTCCACACAGGCATTGCCCATACAGCATGCTCACAGTGTACTTACCTGTTTGTCTGGAGGACCGCAGAGTAGCATGTACTGGGGGAGGACCCCATCCACTAGTTACTCCAACTCCTCCGTGGTGAAGGCAGAGGCCCTTTCCCCAGACACAGGAGTTATTGTCGCTTCCAGACTGAGGTCACAGCAGCACTTGCAGTGTAGGTCCTCTCCTGTCGAAGATCAGGTATCAATTGAGTGAACAGATAGAAAATGGCGGTCACATCCGTGGCGGTGCGTACCTTCACCTCCGGCGTACATCGTCATTGGCTCCTGAGACCCATAGGGCCCAATGTTAACCAATGCAGCATTGCACCACGGTCTTCGACTGCCTACCGCGACGGTGTCCAACGCCAGCGCAGTTACCTCATATCCCATTGTCCCACCTTATAGGTCAGGCAGCCGCCATTTCAGGGGGCCACATGACATTATTTTTAAATGCGTCACACATATCTAGGCCTTGTATACACACTAAGACAGACCAATAGCAGATTGAAAAATGTGTGCAATAAAGTTGTGTTTTCGTACCTCAGTGTTGGCTGACCCTCTGCTCGCTGTTCTCCTCCATAGAGCACGTCCACTGGGGCAGATGAGGAGATGGCGGCATCCTCCGGTGTACAGACCACTGGTGGACCTGTCGACAATGGAAGAGCGACATGTAATTGTCACCTACAGACTGGACCGTGACACAATCCATGAACTGTGGGCCCAGTTGGAGCCGGACCTGATGTCAGCTATCCGCTATCCCACAGGGATACCCCCTCTAGTGCAGGTGCTGTCAGTACTCCATTTCCTGGCAAGTGAGTCTTTTCAGACAATAGTGGCCATAGCATCAGGGATGTCCCAGCCTATGTTCTCCAACGTGTTGTCCAGAGTGTTGTCTGCCCTGCTGAAACACATGCGCAGCTACATCGTGTTCCCTCAGGTGGAGGATTTGCCTACGGTGAAAGGTGACTTATATGCTTTGGATCATATCCCCAACATCATAGGTGCCATTGATGGGACACATGTGGCCTTGGCCCCCCGCAGGAGTGAACAGGTGTACAAAAACCGGAAGAGTTACCATTCTATGAATGTGCAGATGGTGTGTTTGGCCGACCAGTACATCTCCCATGTGAATGCCAAATTTCTTGGCTCAGTGCATGACGCTTACATTCTGAGGAATAGCAGCATCCTGTATGTGATGGGGCACCTCCAGAGGCACCATGTGTGGCTATTAGGTGAGGACATGGACCCTATACAGTGTTAATAGTTGTCTGGGTCTGGGGTTGTCCATAAGGGTTAGTGTGTATCTAACAGTTGTCCCTCGACATTTGCAGGTGACTCTGGGTACCCCAGCCTGTCATGGCTACTGACCCCAGTGAGGAATCCCAGGACAAGGGCAGAGGAAGGCTACAATGAGGCACATGGGCGAACTAGGAGGGTTATAGAGAGGACCTTCGGCCTCCTGTAGGCCAGGTTCAGGTGCCTCCATATGACGGGTGGTTCCCCATTCTACTCACCAAAGAAGGTGTGCCAGATCATCGTGGCCTGCTGTATGCTGCACAACTTGGCTTTGCGATGACAGGTGCCTTTTCTGCAGGAGGATGGTCCTGAAGGAGGTGTTGTGGCAGCTGTGGAGCCTGTGGACAGTGAAGAAGAGGAAGCAGAAGAAGAGGATCTCGACAACAGAAACACCGTGATTCATCAATACTTCCAGTGAGACACAGGCAAGAAGACATCACTGCCTGCTACATCTGATACATGTGTTCTACCTCTCATCTGTCTGTCACTTTCACCCAGTGTATGGACCCTGATTTGTCACTTTGCCTTTCGATTTCATAGATGTGGGTCCCACTGTGTGACCTCTGCTATGTTTCCTCATGGACTAGAGCTGTTTGACATAGGTATGTTGACAATACAATGGATATTGCTATTTTCCTCAGTTATTGCAAATACACATTTGTGAAAGCACAGACTGACTCCAGATAGTTTTGTGATTTAAGGGTGTTTATTTAAGTGCTAAATAGTGGAGGGGTTTGTGAAATGGGCAGGGGTGATGGTGGAGGAATGTCCATGGCAGAGTCCAGTCTATTTGTTTCACAGATGCATTGTCCAAAGGGGCATAGGAAGTGGAGCTGGGGCAGTTGATAGATGGACACGATGACAAAGTGGGACAGAAGGATGACAATCAGGGTGGTCTCATTTCTTGGCGGGGGTATTGGCATTGTTCTCTGTCTTTATCCTGGATCTCAGGGACCGCTTGCAGGGTGGTTCTCCATCTGCAGGGGGAGGGGTGCTGGTGTTGTGGTGCTGTGGCGGTGCCTCCTGTCCTCTAGCACCGGCGGAGGTGGTGGGCAGTTCATCGTCCAGGCTAGTGTCAGGGGCCCCTTGTTGTGCCACAGTGTCCCTCCTGGTGTTCACGAGTTCCTTCAGCATCCCAACAATGGTGCCCAGGGTGGTATTGATGGATTTGAGTTCCTCCCTGAACCCCAAATACTGTTCCTCCTGCAGCCGTTGGGTCTCCTGAAACTTGGCCAGTGCCGTTGCCATCATCTCCTGGGAATGGTGGTAGGCTCCCATAATGTTGCAGAGGGCCTCGTGGAGAGTGGGTTGCCTGGGCCTGTCCTCCCCCTGTCGCACAGCAGCCCTCCCAGTTCTCCTGTTTTCCTGGGCCTCTGTCCCCTGAACCGTGTGCCCACTGCCACTGCCCCCAGGTCCCTGCTGTTCTTGGGGTGGTGGGTTAACCTGGGTTCCCTGTAGTGGTGGACACACTGCTGCTTGATGTGTCCTGGGGACAGAGGCATGGGCCTGCTGGGTGGGTGCTGTGCTGGTGTTTCCAGAGGGCGGGGAGGCTCTGTTGTGGCTTGTGCCAGTGTGAGGGGAACCTACTGTCCCGAGGTCCCAGATGGGCCAGGCTGGTCATCTAGATCCAGTTGGACAGAGCTGCTGTCGTCACTGTGGGCCTCTTCTGTGGGTGGAGTGGACATGTCTGGAACCTCCTGTCTGGTGACGTTGGGTAGGGGTCCTGCAGGGGTGTAAAGGGATAGTTTTAGTATCTGTGTGTGCCATGGTGTGCAATGGGTGGGTGACCCCATATCCCAGTGCTTGCATTCCTGTGTAGGACCTTGTGTGCTAATTGTTTAGGGGTCTGTGTGGGTATGTGCAGTGGACATGCATTGGTGATGGGTGTCCATGCATTGGTGTTGCATGCAGGGCTTGGTGTTGGGATGTGTGGTTTGTGATAGTGGGACATATGAGAGGAGTTGGAGTAATGGGGTGTGGGTAAGGGTGGGGGTACGTGTTAGCATGCAGGTAGGGTGGGGGATGTAATGATTAAGATTTGACTTACCAGAGTCCATTCCTCCTGCTACTCCTGCGAGGCACTCAGGATGCAGTATAGCCAAGACCTGCTCCTCCCATGTTGTTAGTTGTGGGGGAGGAGGTAGGGCCGCCTCCAGTCCTCTGAACCGCGATGTGGTGTCTTGAGACCACAGAACGCACCTTCCCCGTAGGTTGTTCCACCTCTTCCTGATGTCATCCCGTGTTCTTGGGTGCTGTCCTACTGCGTTGACCCTGTCCACGATTCTGCGCCATAGCTCCATCTTCCTAGCTATGGTGCTGTGCTGCACCTGTGATCCGAATAGCTGTGGCTCTACCCGGATGATTTCCTCCACCATCACCCTCAGCTCCTCCTCAGAAAACCTGAAGTGTCTTTGCGTGCCATGGGGTGTTGTGGGTGATGTGTGAGGTGGTGTGTGTTGTGATGTGTGGGGTGATGTTTAGGGGTGTGTGGTGTTTTGTGTGTGAATGTGTATGTGTCATGGTGTTGTGTGCCTCTGTATGGTGGTGTTGTCTTTGCTGTGCTATCTCTCTGGCCATCGTCAATATTTTAGGTAGTAAGGGTTTGTGGGTGATGTGGGCGGGTGTTTTATAGGGGTGTGGGTGTGTGGGAGTGGTGTGTGTATGTGTATCAGGTGTGTGTATTTGGAATTGTCTAATGTGGTTCTGTTTTGTAAGAGTGTGTGTATTTTGAGCGTGGCGGTGTGTACCGCCAATGGTTTATCGCAGTTAAAAGACCGCCGCGTGGATTCGTGGGTCGTGATAGTGTGGGCGTATTCCTGTTGGCGTGACGGTGGAGGTTTTGTTATTGTCAGTTTATCACTGACCTTTGGTGTGGCGGACTTGTGTGGGTGTCTAAATTTTGGCGGATTCCGAGCTGTGGGTCGTAAAAGCTGTGGCGGAATTCCGGCAGTGTGTTGGCGGTCTTCTGCATGGCGGTAAGCGGGATTTACCGGCAATGTTGTAATGAGGGCCTAGGTCTTGCACTTGCCTACACACAGATACATTCTAAAATGTGAACAGAACCTTCATGTCCAACAGATTATATCCCCCATGCCCCCTTAAGATCTTTTGGCAGCTGGATTAGGATAACAGCCAGGTATCAGTTTATTGTAACTGGACATTGGCTATCCACCCATAGGTAAATGTTCAAATCCATTGGTTTGGGTAGGCCAAAATCCCCTGCTCCTAATCCGCTGGCCAGGGAAACTTCTTTAGACTTTCAGACCTTCTGGTTCAGTCAGATGAAGGGTGGAAGGGACTACAACCTCAAAGTGCAGGCACCTGTCTTGTACCTTTCTTCCCCTCACACGTCCACCATCTCAGGACAATACCTAGGCTGGAGTGAAATTTTAATTATGTAAAAAAATTCATGAAATTATGCATTACTCAATTTCACATAACATTGTTTAAAACAAATAAGCGCCATGCGTTAAAGAATCACCCCAGGAAAACCATTTCACAAAGAAAATGCCTCAGAGAGAGACATTGTGGAGTCAAATCAGTCTCATGCAGGTATCTTGTAAGACCTTTGAACATGAGGTGTGCATTCAGTAAAAATAAAAAGTGATATGAGATACCAACAAATCACATTTAGTATGAAAGCATAATTTCAATGACATTTTCATGGAATTATCAAAACTTTGTGAGAAAAAATACGCAATTTCACACATCTGTACCCAGAGATAGGATTTTTGGGCAGTTGTCTAGGACCTTTGGTATAGACATACATACCTATGTCTAGGGTAGTACACTTTTATGTGCCATTGCAGTAGTGTCCAGGAGCAAGTCTGAAAAAGAGGATTGTCAGAGTGCCTTCTGAGCCAGGAATCTGGCTGCTATAATCCACCCCACAGGAGCATGAGTACGAGATGGAAGGGGGAGATGAAGAGACATTGAACAATCGCCAGAGGATTGTGTAACCCCAAAAGCAGCTTCACCTGCATTGTCCAGAGATAGAGCAGTGTATCATCCCAAAAAGTTGTCACCTTCAGAGCTGGAGGACAGGCAAGTGGGGAGGGTTTTAAAATTGCATCTGGCAGAGCTGGCAGCCAATCCTTAGAAAAGAAGAAGCTGACCTTGTCACTGAGGAATAAAAGCTGGCATTCCTTGTTGAGGAGAAAAAGATGACTTTGCCCTTAGAAGAAATGAAGGCCCTGCTGGCCCATAAGAGTAGCTGGCCCAAGATGAACTTGAGGTCCCAGAGGGAATTTGAGTTCAATGATGATGGTGGCAGAAACACAGAGTCCACATCCCCAATGACCTGGTGCATAGATGTGTGGTGGGGTATGACATTGATAGCCTTACACATGCATTGAGTCCCAGAGTCCTAGAAGTAGCCTGTGGAAGCATATGCCCATGTCTGGGAGGGATACACTACTGTCGCTAGATGCAGCTGACCATGTTACATATGGCCCCATGGAAGAAGCATTCATAAAACAATTTTGTGTAATCCCAGAGAAGTATCATCTGATGTTCATAGATAGCCAGAAACAGATGCACAAGTTGTGGAAGGACATTGTAAGTGCCTCTATGAAGGCAATGGAGGATTCGGTGAAGTGAAGTAAAGGATTATGATAGGCTGTGCAGTTTGTTTACGAAGGAGCTCATCTTGAATGACTACTTTACAGAGTTGCACCAGCACTTCTTAGATTTCAGGATAACTGTACCCAGAGAGCTTAGGAAAGAAGCTGGCTTCTGACTCAGCACTAGCATGCTCATGAAGGTACTCGGAAGAAACACAAGAAAAAGCTTCAGAGCCACCTCTAGTGATCACCACATTTACTGGGACATTGGTCTCCTATGCAGGAAGCTGAAGATATCTGAGCCTGCATCAACCTGATTGTTTAAGGTCCCCCCAGTGCTATTGGTCCTTCCTACTGAATCTGGCTTATGAATCATGATATCCTCCTAGCAGGACATTTGGAACAGATCAAACTGCACAACTGTCTGACACTCACTTTTACTGGTCCCAGATGTGGATCAAAGTAGAGGCATTAAGAGATACCAATTAAAGGGACTTCTTCATTTTTAGGGATACAAATATCCGAGGCCTTTGATCAATTAGTCAGTAGCAGATTACTTGCCCATACTTAATTCTGCAGCTACAAAGAAATAAAGTCTGCTACAATTCGAAAGCACTAATAAATTGTCAGAGGGATGCCTGATGATCTTCAACATTGACAGAACCAAAAAAGATTACTTCTCTTCTCCTTAAACATGCACTTATAAAAGTTGTTTGATTGAATAAAAGATGTGCAGATATTGATTCCCAGGATATACACAGAGAATTCTTGTGTGCGTACATGTGAAAGGCTAGATGTGCACATTAGAACAAACATCTCTGGAGGTGGTCATTGTCAAATGTGTTATGTCAATCCAACATCATCTATTGAACAAAAAGTTTGTTTGAATAAATCTTTATTTCAATTACAAATACAATCATCAAGTTAAAAAAAGAGAACATCATAAAAATATAAAACATTCTAAAAAGTTCATCATAATAAATAGAAGTAAAATACACAGGGTTATTCAACAAATCACCTTGGCCTTCATGATAAGATTCCAAAATTCTCCACTTTGTTCAAGTAGAGGTCACACTTCAGAAAGGAACAGACTGCAAAAGCAACCACTTGATCATTTAATTATTGCAAATAAAGGAATGCAGGCCGAAATTGATACAAATCTCTTGTTCTAAGGACAGGCAACAAATACCTTTTTCTAGGGGGGTTCGTAACACCCACAAAAAATCACCTAGGGCCTCATCACAAGGCTGGCGGTCTTCAGACTGCCAGCCTTACTTTGGCAGTCAGGACCGCCGCATAAAGACCCTCGTGATCAGATTGCCAGAGTTCCGCCAGTACCATCAGGATCCATGATCTTGACTGTCTGGCGGTTGCACAGATCGTGATCCACCAGGGCAGTGATACATGCAGCGCTGCCCTGCGGATTACAACTTTGTCTTCCATCAGCCTTTTCATGGTGGTAAAACTGCCATGAAAAGGCTGGCAGAGAAAAGGTGCAGGAAGCCACGGGGTGTCCCTGCACTGCCCATGCACTTGGCATGGGAAGTGCAGGTGTCTCCCTGCCCAGCACCATCGCAATGTTCACTGTCTGCAGACAGTGAACATTGCAAGGGTGCTCGTGCACCCTGCAGGCTACAGCATTTCCGCCAGATGGGTTATGAGCCAGAGACAATGCTGTAGCCTGTTTCCCTCTAGAAACTCCTAATAGGTCTGGTGGGCTGATTGCCACGGAAGCGGTGACCATCTTGTCGGGAGTTTGGCGGACAGGCTTTCCAAGCCATCAAACTCATAATAAGGCCTCAAGGTCTCTAGGGTCTGGGGTAAGTAATCATCACAGGGGCAGACCTTAATGGAACTCAGCTCAATTGCCATGGAGGAAAGTAGAGGTTAGATTGAATTGTACCCAGCCAAAACCTCATAAGGAGCGATCTCCCACAGATTTCCTACAAAGGAGAGATATGGTTCCAGGCAAGCATTAGTTTTCAAAATCAGCAAAGGTTTTTCCATGGCAATGTTCTCTTTATGCTTTAGGAACAGCTTCTTAACTAACTTTCTATCTCCTTTGGTTAGTCTTCTGGGGATTGTGAAACAACTCGGGATGCCCTAGAGAGAGAGCAATTTTGTGCTCTTGCTCACACCTCCCTGTTCAATGCAGTGTGCTCACCACTCCACACTGTAATCCACAAAAGAAGTGGCACAATTTTGGCAGAATCTTCAACAAAATCCAGGTGCAATTCATCATGTATAAAAAAGCTGGAGCTTGTTGGGCCCAAGCCCAGCAACCATCTTCAAAATTGATTCTCTTCTTATTGAATGGCCTTGGCAGTTACAATACTCCCAAATAGTAGGACCATATACCAAATCTAGAAGGCATTTCATTCTGTAAATCTGGAGCAGTGGTTGGATAGGTTTACTGCCCACCATTGCTGCAAACCTATAAAGAGATCCATATGCATGATTAAATCGTGAACATCGGTTTGCAAGGCATGGAATCCAGTTATTCTGCTGTTCAAAGTGACCCCTTAATTGGAAAATGTAGCTACCCTTGTGATAACATGCCTATTGATAGTAATTGGTCTGAGTTTAGGGGACCGTCTCCCACAAACCATATAATGTGTTTTTGAAATATTGATGTCTATCGCCAGCTCATCCATAAATTTGACGAAAAGGTCTACCAAACCTTTTCAACCACTTGACATGAAAGAGACTAACACAGTATCACCTGCATACAATAGGGAGGGAACAAAAGTGGATTTAACCCTAGACATATCTTTCCCAGTAGTTGCCAAAAAAAGACATCAAACCATTTATATATAACAGGAATGAGATCAGTGCCAAAACATAACCTTGCCTGACCCCCAGTGACAAGATAAAGGATTCAGAGCACTCCCCCATATCAGTGCCATATCTAGCTGAAGCATTGACATCTGCATGTAGGGCATGTAAGAAATCAATCAGTGGCGGAGGCAACAAAAGAACCGCTAAAATACTATAAAGCTTCAAGTGGTTCACCCGGTCAAAAGCGCAATTCAGGTCAATAAATGCAAGATAAATGGATACCTTCTTTTCTACCACATATTTGCCCATTAGCAAGTTTAAATTCAAATATTGTTTCATAGTCCTCTTGCCCTCAATGAGCCATATTGGGCCGAACAGAGAATGTTGTTAGCTTAAACCCACTCTTCAATGCGTTGCAGGATAATACGCCCCACAATTTTGACAATAGAATGAAGCAGCAGTGAAATTGGTCGGTAACAACCTGGGTCTTTTCTGCAGACCTTTTTAAAGACAGAGACTCTGACTTCTGATTTCCATGACTTGGACATTTCAGTTGTAGCAGCAGCATTTAAGGCATTGGTTAACAAAGAGGCCCCAAGTGAAATGTTTCTATTATAAAGGCCCATAAGGATCCCATCAGGGCTGGGTGCTTTATTCAAGGGAATTTCTAAAATAGCTAAGCTAACTTCCCCAGTTCCAAAGGTGATGCCCAATGGGAATAAAGGGGGACCGTTGGCATCTGTCAGAAGACCATTGACACCCAAGGCATACACCTTACTGAAATGGGTCACCCATTGTGGAGCAGTAATTTTAGTTCCTATATCATCCGTTGAAGGGAGGTAAGATGTTTTTTCATTAACTATGGGGGTGATTCTGATTCTGGCGGGCGGCGGAGGCCGCCCGCCAGAATTCCGCCCCCAAAATACCGCGCCGCGGTCAAAAGACCGCGGCGGGTATTTCAAGTTTTCCCCTGGGCTGGCGGGCGGCCGCCAAAAGGCCGCCCGCCAGCCCAGGGGAAAACGACCTTCCCACGAGGATGCCGGCTCGTAATCGAGCCGGCGGAGTGGGAAGGTGCGACGGGTGCATTTGCACCCGTCGCGTATTTCACTGTCTGCCAAGCAGACAGTGAAATACTTGTAGGGGCCCTCTTACGGGGGCCCCTGCAGTGCCCATGACAGTGGCATGGGCACTGCAGGGGCCCCCAGGGGCCCCGCGACCCCCCCTACCGCCATCCGGTTCCCGGCGGGCGGACCGCCGGGAACTGGATGGCGGTAGGGGGGGTCGGAATCCCCTCGGCGGCGCAGCTAGCTGCGCCGCCTTGGAGGATTCAACAGGGCAGCTGTACACTGGCGGGAGACCGCCAGTGTTGCCGGTCTGACCGCGGCTTAACCGCCGCGGTCAGAATGCCCTGCGGGGCACCGCCGGCCTGTCGGCGGTGCTCCCGCCGACCCTGGCCCCGGCGGTCTAAGACCGCCGGGGTCAGAATCACCCCCTATATGCCAGAAGCCTCTCACGTCACCCAAATTACAGGTGGTTAGTAATTTTTCCCACATCTCCTCTTTAAGGATTAACTTCCTGTTCCCAATGGCTTCCTCATAGGGAGCTCTAGCGGTCCTGATAAGTTGCTGATTCCTAGGCCTAACAATAAGGGCTTTGCATGGATGCTTGCCAGCCACCCTACAGCTTTTATCAAATCAACCAATCGGGTGGGCTCTACAAGACCCTGATAATTCAAGCATAATAATGCTGATGGTGTAATTTAAGTACTAGATGTCAGCTAAAACATGAGCAGAAGGTATCTCGAAACCTAACAGAAAGTTTAAAAGCATATATGGATTTTATTTAACTAAAGTTTCCAGCAAAGTAGGGATGGGGATGTTTCGTCATTTTAACCTATGGCCTTGATCTTTTGGAATCAGACTAACCAGACCCAAAGCAACGACTGGGGGGACACTTGCTGGTATTATGATCCTAGCCTCAATAGGGTTATGATCATTGTAGCCCAATGAGTGCACCTTCCCGAAGCTAATAAGATGGTCAAGGGCTTTTGAGGTAAATACATAATCAATGTTTGTCCCCTTGCCCCATCGTACAAAGGTGGGCCAACAACAAAAGGAATTATCCATAATATCCAACAATTTACAAAGGCCCGCCTGCCCAGGGGCAATGAGCAACTGCCTACCTCTGCCATCAGAAGCCTTGGGACAAAAAGCAACAAACCATAACTGAAAAAGGGCCTAAAGTGAGTGGATTCAAACCCAATTCGGTGTTACAATCTCCTACTAAAAATAATTAAAACAACCATGTTTTGAAAAAGACCTGGCCTCCAAGACCGACAGTACTTGAAACTAATTCTCAATTTGACATTCTGAGTCTCATACTGGATTATAAAAACTGACAATGACGGATTTTTGTCGTTTTGTTCTTGTTTTGTTTAGATAAATATTTCCTATTTTTCTAAACTGGTGTTGTGTCATACTGTAGTGTTTTCATTAAGTTACTGTGTGTGTTGGTACAAATACTTTACACCTAGCACTCTGAAGTTAAGCCTACTGCTCTGCCAAGCTACCAAGAGGGTAAGCAGGGGTTAGCTGAGGGTGATTCTCTTTTACCTTAACTAGAGTGAGGGTCCTTGCTTGAACAGGGGGTAACCTGACTGTCAACCAAAGACCCCATTTCTAACAGTGACACATAGACACTCACTATGGAACACAGGGAAATCTACAATATGGAATTACAAATTGGAAATCTTCCTAAAGAGGGCTCATAGAATATGGACGGTGCAAATTGAATACACTGAACATTCGTCACAGAGAGCAACCAACAATTCAGAACTAGTATGTGTTGCTTTTCTGCGAGGAACCTTGTGACAATTGTACTCCAATGGGGCCTAAGGCTAAAAGCCAGCAGTACCCCTAAAAGAGAATAAAATTGGTGGTCTATTGGATTTGACTAGGTTTTCACAATATCAAAGGAATGGCCTACTGCTTTGACAATATGGGGGTCATTCTAACTCTGACGGGCGGCGGAGGCCGCCCGCCAGAGTTTCCCCCTCCAGAACACTGCTCCACGGTCATAAGACCGCTGTGGTGATTCTGGGTTTCCCACTGGGCTGGCGGGCGACCGCCAAAAGGCCGCCCGCCAGCCCAGTGGGAAACACCCCTCCATGAGGATGCCGGCTCCGAATGGAGCCGGCGGAGTGGAGGATGTGCGACGGGTGCAGTTGCACCCGTCGCGAATTTCAGTGTCTGCTCAGCAGACACTGAAATTCTTTGTGGGGCCTTCTTACGGGGGCCCCTGCAGTGCCCATGCCATTGGCATGGGCACTGCAGGGGCCCCCAGGGGCCCCACGACACCCCATACCGCCATCCTGTTCCTGGCGGGCGACCCGCCAGGAACAGGATGGCGGTATGGGGTGTCAGAATCCCCATGGCGGCGCAGCAAGCTGCGCCGCCATGGAGGATTCTGCAGGACAGTGGAAAACCAGCAGGAGACCGCCGGTTTTCCTGTTCTGACCGCGGCTGAACCGCCGCGGTCAGAATGTCCTGAGGAGCACCGCCAGCCTGTTGGCGGTGCTCCCGCCGACCCTGGCCCCGGCGGTCCATGACCGCCGGGGTCAGAATGAGGCCCTATATCTCTTGTTTTTATGTTTTTATTTTTTATTTAGTGAGTGTTATCACAATACAATTACATACTCAGCACACACCCCCACCCAAGATATGCAGTAGCGTGCAATCAATACATCAGCTCATGCTACCAATACACATTCATATCAATGAGCAGTTTATCTAATTACTCATGTTAAATTTATACATATTGGCCTTTGTCCCATAACCTCACATTTAAATATCCATTATGTTTCTCTTCCCCAGCTTTAGGGGTATTTTAGGATCTAGTGGCATTTATCTGCAACGTTCATAGGTCCCTTTGCCTGCTGTCGAATCAAAATGCTTGTAGTGGGAGCCAAACGTCCATAGGCCGAGACTGGGGGCAGGCATACATTCCTAGTGAGTTTATAACTTTTCGTACAGCTTGTTACATCTCGGAGCCAGTCTACAACGCTCTGAGGCCGTGGCTCTCCAATGGAATGCAGCTCTTTTCTTTGTCATTAATGAGGAATAAGCAATCCGTTACTCTAAGAAAGCGAGATTTGTCTGAGGTGGGCCTGAAGCGTCACCAAGGGGGGCAGTTAAATAGGACAGGTATTTATATAAAAAATCACCTTGGCAGTCTCTGACCAGACGTGTTTAATTGCCAGGCAAATCCGTGCGAGACATAGAACATCCCACATCTTTTGCAACTGTTCTCAGTCCTACCCTGTACAGGTATAAATCCTTAAATTTGAGGTGCATTCATCTGAGTTTGTTACTGGGTGAAAACACACCGATCTTTGTATAATAGAAAGCCCATTTCTTATAGAAGAGGGGTGGAAAGAGTTCAGCCACCCACTTAATTTTTGCACCCGATGAGCACACTGGAGCCTCCCCGTCAGTGGCGGCCGGAAGCTTCAGGAGGGAGGGGGGCAGGCACACACACACACACACACTCATTCTCTCACACACAGACATGCACGCACATCCATTAACAACACTCATGCAATTCAAACATGCACGCACGCACCAAACATTAATTTTAAAACATCACACACACTCATTCTTTCACACACGCATGCACGCACACACGCACATCCATTAACAACATTCATACCATTCAAACATGCACGCACGCACCAAACATTCAATTTGAAACATCACACACATACACACACACACACACACACTTACCTTCAGTCTCCAGGTCCCAGGACCTTAGGTCAGCCAATGAGGGAAGGCAGCAGTCCCAGCCTCGTTACAGAGTGGGATGGGGGCAGTGAGACTGCTGACCCCACCCCACTCTGTGACGAAGTGTCACTGATTGACACTTGCCCTGGGCACTTCAGGGCTTAAACTGAAGCACCCAGGGAGAGTGTCAATTGATGACGCTTTCCTCGTCACCCAGGGGAGGGCCTCGAGGCACCTTTGCTGGGCTGAGGAGGTCACGCCCATAGGAGCTGTGATCTCCTCAGCCTAGCAAAGTTCAGCTCAGGCAGCCAGGAGTCTGCGCAAATCCTGAATTTCTGCTCCTGGCTGCCTGACCGAACATGAAGAGTGTCTGTCAGGCTGACCTTTGACAGACACTCTTCATGGGGGGCAAAAGGTGGGGGGGCGTGGCCCCTCCGCCCTAAAGGACGGGCCGCCACTGCTCCCCGTGCATCGTATATTTGACACACAAGCTTTGGGTTTGGATCTCTGCCACAGCAGAGATCCAAACCCCAAAACACAAAGTTGGACTCACTCTGCTACATATGAATACATTCAAAACATTGTAGTTTTGTCATCTGATCTCATTTACACGGACAAAGAATGACTTGACCTGTAAGCTTTCATGGTGTCCATCTACATCAGCCAGCATCTTCTGGACTGCCTTGCATCAGGGACCCTTCCTTTACCTTTGAAATGTTGGCAGTCGCAGATACCTCATGCCAGGAGATGACCACCTGCATCCGAGACCTTCCACCACCTGCCTACTTTCACTCATCTGATGCCAACCACTAAAAAACCTGGCTGTGTTAAATTTGCCTTACTAATGAAATGTGAGAGTTGTCCAACATGATAGCTAACATCACAGATCTCCGTGTAGTGAAGGTTAGCAAGATGTTGTTTTATGAACTGTGAAAATGTCAGGAAAAAATGAGAAAATCAGGACCCTCTTAACAATGTTTATTATGTGTTCTATATTTGCAAGATTAATCATTTGTCAGCGACAGGCGTGTTGGTGAAAGAATGTCTTGCTAGCAAAGAATACCAGCCTTTTTTCAAGAATTAACCTGCTCTTTTCAAGCATTGCTTATGTGAGTTGTAGCATGGCTCCTGTTTCTATTGCCTTCAGGTTTTTTGATGATAATATTTGAAGGCTTTTTTGAGTAGCGATTGGGAGCAAACAAATTTGTCAACAAATTTCCCCCAGCTCACAGCCGTGCAGATATCCACCTAGACTTCATCCTATTCTGCAAGCCTCATTTAGAACAACATCAGTATACCCCCCAACTTTAAAATTGTTCATATTATGCCTGCTCCCTGTTAATTTAAAATTCGCTGTTTATTTAAACAACAGGTTTGCTTTCTGGGAATATTCTAATCCTAAATAATATTCCTGTTTATACTGTCTTATTTTAGCTAAATACACATCTTTTTCATTTCCTCCTTCTTTTATAAAACAATCTATTTATTCATTCCACAAATTTATTTTGAGCACCACTGGATTTAAGTGGGCCCTGGTCCCCTGTGGGGTAGGCCACGCATTGCAAATGTAACGAATAAATAAATAAAGCAGGCCCATTCACCTACAAATGGATTGAGACCCTTTGATGTACACACGCAATTAAGTATTTATAGGAAGGCAGAGAAATGTTCTCTGAACCTCTCTGTAATTATCCAATTGGAGGAGTCATTCAAAAACAGAAAAAAGCTGTCTGCAGAAGTACAGCCTGTGAAAAGTGTTATAATGCAACCTATATTTGCATAGCTAAGGGTGTCCTCCATGTTCACTTGGCTTTGACATGACATTATTTAAGCAGCACGGCCAGAGAATCTGACCAGGCCAGGCTTCCAGATAACACTCTGAAGGTCATTTTAACAAGGAAACAAAGTGCCGCCTTGAATGTAATATTTAATACGCTAGCTCAAAAGTCTTCTATATACAGACTGAGCTACTTTTTTATTATCAAATTAGGGAAGCACTGACAGTGATTTCAGCATAGGTTATTCTGCCCTTGTCAAAAAACGATCATATGAACAGCGAATTCGCATTTCAGCGCATGCGTGTCATCCGCGCATCTATATTCACAGAGTCAAACCGTTCACAAAAAATGTGGTCCCAGAATATAACAGATTTGTTATTGCTGAGACTGTATTGGCCAACAAAAAACATGTAAAAGACGAACACTTATAAATGCTCTCTCCCTTACAATTAAAGGAACACTCAGCCCGGTTTTTTTTGTTATCAAAGCCCGGCGGCATGTAAATAATGTTTTACAGATAGTTGCGTCGCAGTTTTGCAAACCAATGGGGCCAGCAGTAAGGCATTTTGTAGTAATGTAAATAACCTTGTTTCTCCTGTAAAAAAAATATGATATTTTTTTTTCGGCTGCAATACCTGCTGGAACAATAAGTGCTATAAAAATGTCACACCTTCTCTTACTTCATCATTGACGCTTTAACTTCCTGAGTGAAGGTGTCCTCCAGTTGGTAGTTCATCTGGTACTGATCTTTACACCAAAAACCTATGTTGTCTAGGCACATTCTGGTCCGCAATATGAGCTATATAGACAGGGTCGGCTTTAGTGCTGGTGGCGCCCAGAGTGATAATCATTTTTGTCACCCCACCCCCACATGACCTCTTCCTCGGATTCTCTCACTACCAAGGGGCAAAAGTGCCCCTCAGCTCTCCATGCCCCCCTCCCATAAAAATGTCATTTGTTTTAAAGCACAGGTAAAAGCTGGCTTAACTAATCCACTTAGCTAGCCCCGCAAAACACAGATCTGTTCTTTGTAGCAGGCATAATAACCCTCTGCGCTACCTTATGGCAGTCAAAATTCCCACTAGACAAAACTCTGATCCCTCTAACTAGCAGGAACATTTATCAGAAGTGTCATCTTGACAGTTTTATTGCTGCCTGAAAGCTGAACACACAAGAAACTCTGCAGCAGGTGCTTTAAAACCATGTTATTGCTCAACACAGCACCCCGCCCCATCTGAGGTCAGTGCGACCCCAGCAGGTCAGCACCCGGTGCAACTGCACCAGTCGCATCACCCTAAGGCCGTCCCTGTATATAAATGTGCACACTCCATCTGATTCCTCATCCTCCTTCGACCTCCAATTTGAGGCAGTGCACTTAGTGGCCATAGACACTGGAAGTAGGGGTGCTGGAGGTACCGGAGCAGCCCCACAAATAATTATACTGATGTTCAAAAGGTGAATGGGCAATTAAGATGCCTTTACATTTTGAGTGTCTCCTGTCACATTTGGTGCCCATTCAAAGACAAAGATCATATATCAGGCTATAGTGTCTGACAAATTACTGCTGCTGTTGAAACTGGAGTGTACTTGTATTTCTCTGACTACAAAGTGAAAGGATTTTGTAAAACTGATCTTGGCGACAATCCTGCTAGGGTACACATAATGAAAGGAATGGCAATAGCATGTCATTTTTTTCTAACACACAACAACTGAATATACATATATCAAATTGGTGCAAGGGTGTCTTCATGGGTGCCAGACTGCACTGTGTGCTTCAGAGCCAGGAGAAAGCAGGAATGCACTGTATCTTAGTAGATATGGCACATTCTTGCCTACTCCATGTGCCTCGGAGTAGCACAGTAAGTTGTCTTGCTGCGTTGTGCTACATCATATCTTCATAAATTTGGTCCCAAATATCTTCCCACACAGGCTCACAGAAAGTATAGCACCCATCTGACCAAGAACTTTCCACAGAGTAACATATTACCCTTCTAATAATGCTATGTTTTGCCCTGCAAAGCGATATGATGCTCTCTTCCTGATGTGCTCTCAACTTTCTTCTTCATGCCAAGTGCAGCTCGCCAGCTTCTATTTATGGAGGCTGTCACTGGCATGTAGCACAAAGCCCAAGAAGAACTGCCCTATACACCATACTTAAACAACTGTTGTTCCTCCGAATCTTTTTGCCCTCGGTAGAGAGAAATACTTCCAAAAGATTGCAAGAGGTGGTCTCAATACAAATGGACCTAGCTGCCTTCAAATCATCACTCAGAACAATGGAGGAACGTCTGCAAACAGGACAGAAACTTATCACATGGAAGAAAAATTATTGGAGATAGTAGATAGAAATAGATTCAATCATTTATGCTTTTTATGCACTGGAATGTGACAAAATCATTACTTTACTGCTACACTTTATATCGACCCTGACCAAGTTAGACTTCCAATCATCTTTGGAGCGACACAGAGCACATAGAATCAAGATAAAAACCAACATCAGCAACAACATGCTGTGACAGATATAAGTCTGTCCAAGCAGCAAAGCCAACTTCTCTTTGAAGATCATAAATTAATATAACCAAGACCTCTCCCTGGAAACCATGCTTAAATGAAAACACTTCTTAATCATGAGACCTCTGCTGAGGTGCCGCGACATTCACTGTGGATTACTGAGTACAGCAAGAATGTTAATCAACCAAGAAGGCCACACCAAAAACTTTGACGACACTGGTAAGCTTGAAGTTTTTATGGATACCTTTATAACACTTGACTTGGATGGTAGCTGGCCACAGGATCCCTTAACATCCATAAAGCAAAGTACTGTGAACAAAATGGACTGCTCCACCCAACAAGAGAGGGAACATTCAGATGAGGTCATGGGAAGCTGGTCCTGTGGCCCAAAACACAAACATAAAGCCTGGCAATCACTGAAAATAAATATGCCTAGATCATCTATAAGGAATATTTAATAATCTTGAACTCTGTATACCTTGACCTGACTACATGATATTGGTGAATGAACATGTGATAGGCTTTACTATCTTTGCAGTAAATAGGTTACAGGGGTTTTATATCTTTATAGGGTAACAAAGTTTATGGCATATAATTCCTGGAAATAGAACATGCCGCCTCTCTGACGCTCTGCCATTCCCCCATCTGATCAGAATCTTCACTACTATTTCATCCAACCACCCAAAATTGATTGTATGAAGGACAACTCATAGTCTGCACTGTATATCTAAATCCCCCTAACCTAAAGTATTAGCCCATGCCTGGACTGCGATATTTGTTTCCTAGAATCATGCTATGTTATTTCAACATTTGAACAAGCCTTGCCCAAGCATGGAGCTGTTCACTCCCCTAGGCAGCAGATGTTCCACCCATTGACAGCCGGCCCTCTCGTATATCCCTCATCTCTATTGGAGGTAATAACTATTACCCAAGGGGTTATCCTCAGGCACACACCACTACATTTTTTTCTTACAACACATAGAGACCCATAAGCCCTCCCCACAGGTTGCTCAATCCAAGGCTAACTTCACTTTCCTCCTTGTGGCGAACCAACCCCTTCCACTACCCAAGCCCAGGTCGGACCTTCAAGAGCATTATCACAATCACACCAACTAGTCCCCCCCTACTAAAGACATGGACTGATCCAGAAGGACAATATATACATCTTAAGCGTCATGTCCAAGGTCAGACACTAGTCCTAGGATTGGTTTATGCCCCAACAAGAAACACTGGTTAATTTTGTAGGGTCCTGCACCACCTGCTCATCTCCACACCCGATCCAAGCAAATGCTTAGGGGAGACTGTAATTCAGTGTTAGAGAAAGTATTGGACACATTTGACCTTCCCACTCTTGGCAAGCGTAGAGATAGGTATATTCTTGATGAAATCACAAAAGATCACTTCTTAGCAGACTTAAACACAATTATATTTTCACCCCTTCTATACTTGGCACTCGCACCAGGATTGACTTTTAACTCACATCTCCCTCATTCTCCCTTTTATCACAAAGGCAGCACTTATACAAAACATATCCTCTGGCCCTGATGCAGTGCTGCTGAAGCAAGCTTTAGGTATCCTAACACAATCCCTGGGGCAATGGATGTTGAACACTTCTTGATTGAAAACACCAGGATCCAGAATTAAAGTACAGAGAATTGTAAACATCGACTTGCAGTAAAGCCAGCACTCTGTGGCTTCTACTTATCTACTATGGGAATTAGGCAAGGCTTGTGTCTGTGGAGAATTGATTCATGTAATTTGAAAGGTATATCTGAAACTACCACTTCATTAGGATATGAGCTGAGTTATTATCACCATATTATATGAACTATTGTAGGGAGTTCAAAAGGGGAACTAGTGTGGGTATTAAGGCCCTCACTATGACATTGGTGGTAAATCCCACTTACCGCCACGCTGACTGCCGCCAGCTTACCGCCGCGGCGGCGGATATCCATTCACCATATTATGACACACACACACCAATCAGTCAGTATTCAGCCACAGACACAAATCCCGCACACCAAAGGTCAGTGATAAACTGGTGGTATCCAAACCCACACTGTTACGCCAACAGAACAAGGCCCACCACATTATGACCCACAAATCACCATGGCAGACATTCAACGGCGATAAACCATTGGGGGTACATACCACCGCACTCAAAATGGACACACACATACAAAACAACACCACCTTGGACAATTCAAACAACCCACACCTGACACCCACATACAGACCACACCCACACCAATGTAAAACACACACCCACATTTCCCACAACCCTTTACCATTACAAACCATTGCCAGCAGAGAGACATCAAGACCGCAGACACAACCAGAGCCACACACTATACACACATATACACCACTCATGCACTCCACATCAAACACCCCAACACATTACCCAACACACCATCACCTACACACCTCACACAACACCCATGTCACCACAAAGATACCCCGTTTCACAGAGGAGGAGCTAAGGGTCATGGTGGAGGAAATCATCAGGGTAGATCCAAGACAATCAGGGACCTAGGGTCAGTGGCAATGAGCACACAGTTCAGTGGACAGAGGCACAGTCCAACAGGTAAACTGGGAGGAGTGCTGTGCGCCAGGGGGAGGACAAGCCCAGGGAACCGACTCTCCAGGAGGCACTTGCAGAGATCCTGGAAGCCTATCAACATTCCCAGGACACGATGGGCCAAATCCTGGACAATGTGCAGGAGAACAGGTGGATGCAGGAGGGACAGTACCAGGGGATCAGGGAGGACTTGCAGGCCATCACCAACACCCTGATCTCCATAGCAGGGGTGCTGGCAGACATGGCCAATGTTATGAGGGAGGCAGTCACACAACAGCAGGCCCCTGCCACTAGCTAGACATCTGAACAGCCTTCCACCTCCGCTACAGCTAGTGGCCAGGAGGCCCCGCCACAGGACTCACCCCTCCCCCTGCAGAAGGAGAACCACCCCGCAAACGGTGACTGCAATCCAGACAGAAGCCAGAGACACTTGCCAAGACCCCGCCAGGAAATTAGACTCTCCTGATTGTCACCCTTGTGTCAAACCCAGTCACCCTGTCCACCTTGTACTGTCATTGCTCCCCTTCCCATGTCTCTTTGGACAATGCGCAGATTGGAGCAACACCATGGACTTTCCTCCATCATCACCCCATCCCACTGCCCTTGCCCCTCTATATTTTAACACTTCAATAAACACCCTTGCAAAAAAAAGAAGTTTGGAGTAAGTCACGTATATCAATTATTTATTCATTTAAACAGGCACAAACATTGGAAATCAACTGTACAGAAAATTAGCATAGATTAATGACCTGTAGATGGCTGCAGTGATCACACCAGGAATATATGTGAGGTCACCAACACCGGCAAAATGAATTTCCAGAGGGAACAGTAAGTGGGCATAGAGGTGGGAAATATCAGCATGCCAGTGCCACAGATATTCAAACAAATGTCATTGAAATGTGAAGTAACACTGCCCTAACTGTGTGTCATTGGAAGCATTGTCTGATCACGGATGTTCTGTTGGCCTCATCCTCATCCTCTGCCTCGTCATTCTCACTGTCCACAGGGTCCACTGCTGGCACACAGGCATCTCTAGCCTACTTCTCCTGCAGGAATGGGACATGGCGTCTGAGGGCCAGGTTATGCAACATGCAGAATGCCACCACTATATGGCAGACCTTCTTGAATGAGTAGCACAGGGATCCACCTGTTAGATAGAGGCACCGGAACCTGGCCTTCAGGGTCTCAATTATCCCTCTAGTTCACCCATGTACCTCATTATAAAGTTCTTCTGCCCTTATCCTGGCATTACTCGCAGGGGTCAGCAGCCATGAGAGGTTGTGGTGACCAGACTCACCTGAAATATTGAGGGACAACATTTAGCCACACACTATCCCATATGGCCCACACCATACCCATACACCAACATCTACTGGGTGAGAACCAGGGCTCACCTATTAGCCACACCCTGTTCCTCTGTAGTAGGCCCATCACATTTGGGATGCTGCTATTCCTCAGGACAAAGGCATCATGCACCGACCCAGGATACTTAACATTGGCGTGGGAGATGTACTGGTCCTCCAAGCACACCATCTGTACATCCATAGAGTGGAAACTTCAGATTTCTGAACACCTGTTCTTTCTGGCAGGGGGGACGACAAATGCAATATGTGTTCCATCAATCGCCCCAATTATGTTGGGGATATGTCCCATTGCATAGAACTCACCCTTAACTGTGGCCAAATCTTCAACCTGGGAATAAACAATTTAGCTGCACATGTATTTAATCAGGGCAGACAACACTCTTGTCAGCACTATTGAGAACATTGGCTGTGAAATTCCTGCTGCCAAGCCCACTGTCACTTGGAAAGAACCTTTTGCCACGAAATGGAGCGCTGACAGAACTTGCACAAGAGGGGGGATCCCAGTGCGGTGACGGATAGCAAATATCAGGTCAGGCTCCAATTGAGCACACAGCTCTGTGATTGTGGCCCTGTCCAGTCTGTAGGTGAGGATAATGTGCCTGTCCTCCAGTGTAGCCAAGTCCACAAGGGGTCTGTACACGGGGGTATGTCTCCATCTCCGATTCATCCACAGCAGTAGGAATCTATGGGGCAAAAGAGCGAGGAGCCAGTCACAAACTGAACAATGGAGCAATGGCCTGCCCCCTTACCCCCAGAAATGGTTTCTGCCTGCCCTGTGTGGAGGTACAGGTGGAACTGCGGTAATTTTGCAGACTTTGGGGGAGGCGGTCGGGAACAGCCATGCAAATCCTCATTCATTATAATTGGGCCCTATGGGGTATAGTTGCCAATTGTGATCTACACCAGCAGTGACGGTATGCACCGCCGCAGACATGACCGCCATTTTCTATCTGATTCTTCACTTGCTACCTGATCTTCCACAGGAGAGGATCTACACTGCATGTGCTGCTGTGACCTGTGTCTGGAACCTACCAAGGCCCGTGTGATTGGGGAAAGGGCCCCAGCCTTCACTACAGAGGAGTTGGAGAGACTGGTGGAGGGGAACCTATCCCAGTACAGACTGCTGTATGGGCCTCCAGACCAACAGGTGAGCACACTGTGGGCACGATGCATGTGGCATGAATGCATAGAGTAGTGTGTGTGAAGGCCTCGTGTAAGGGGGGTGAGTGCATGTCCTTTGGGCGGTGTATAGGTTGTGTGCTGGGCCATGTGTGTGCCATTGGTGATGGAAACGGGTATGGTGGGTCATATGTATAACAGACAGGACTGTTTTTCTAATGGTATTTTCCTGTGTGTATTGCCTCTGCAGGTCAGTGCCCATCAAAAGAAGGGTATATGGCGTGCCAGGGCCAAGGACGTGTGGACCCTGGGGGTATATGGCAGGCAGGAGCACCCACTGTCGGAAACGGTGGGAGGACTTGAGACGGTGGGCACGGAAGATGGCAAAGGCTCAATTGGGGATGGCCTCCTAACGAGGAAGGGGTGCCTGTAGAACCCTGACCCCCCTGATGGCCCGCATACTGGCAGTGTCCTATCCAGAGCTGGATGGGAGCTTGAGGGCATCACAGCAGCCACAAGGGGGTGAGTACAGTGCCCATCATTACAACTTACACATGGTAGGGTGGTATCCAGGTGGGGGATGTGTGTCAGTGGGTGCCCCTAGGCCAGGCCTGAGATTGCAGCATAGGTCCCCTGGTGGCTATGGTTCTGAAGAGAAAACCTTGCTACCTAGCTCGTAGGCATCCTCAACTGGTCAGGGCTGCGTGGGTCCCAGGTGTGCTGCATTTGGCGGTGTGGGCCCCTCCCCATGCCTTGGCTGCTAATTATTTCTCTGGTAGTGCTATGCCATGTTGCGTAGGCCTGTTCCCTGTGTGTGAGGGTGCTGTGTACGCCAACAGTAGTGTTGGTGCAGCCATTGACCCAGTGTATCCTTTGTCTCTTCCCCCCTTTATGTTTTGTCATCCTGTCCTTACGTGCATTAGCATCATCCGGCAGAGGAGCAGAGGCACTGGCGACGGAGGGAGCTGCATCCCACAGAATCCTGGAGGCAGAGTCCACTGACGCTGAGGGCACTAGTGGGACGGAGGGTGAGGGGAGCACCACGGCAGAGACTGGAGGGGGCAGTTCTGGCACAGACACCTCCTCCAATGGAAGCTCCCTGGTGGTCGCGGACACTTCTGTGACCACCCCAGCTACAGGTACATCCGCCACCCCCATACCAGCACCGCACTCCCAGCAGCCCCTCATCGAGTTGCCCTTGCCCACCCAGGACGGTGGGCATCTCCTTTGCCCCAGGCACCACAGGCCCTGCCCCAGTTAGCCCTGCTGCCCTGAGTGAGGAGGCTATTGACCTCCTGAGATCCATCTCTGTAGGGCAGTCAACCATTGTGAATGCCATCTAGGGCCTGGCATCCCAGATGCATCAATCTAATGCATTCCTGGAGGGCATTCACACTGGATTGGGGGCCCAACAGAGATCGATCCAGGCTCTGGCCTCCTTTCTGATGGCAGCCATTGTCCATGTTTCTACCCTGCCCTCTCCAACATCCACTGCCTAGTCCCATTCTTCTCATCCCCAAACAATCCCAAGCACACAGGCAGATGAGCATGCAAACAAGACATCACACAAGAGTGGTACAGGCAAACACAAGCACCACACTTCATCCCACAGACACTCACCAAACATCATCCAGTTGCAGACACACCAACATCCACTAGTTCCACTGTCTCCCCCTCCTCCTCCTCCACCACCTCCCACCCAGTTCCGTCCACACTCACACCTGCATGCACTTCATTATCATCCACTACCAGCATCACCACATCAAGCAGAACACACACCTCACTGGCAGACATCTCCACAACAGCCATGCACATGTCCACTGTGACCTCTCCCACTGTGTCTGTTCCCCGACTCCTAAAGTACACAAATGCAAACACTCAGACACCCAACAGCCACAACAGTATACAGGCCATGCACCTGCACCCAAAAGCAGCAGACAGACACCTCCAACAACCACTCCCTCTTCCTCCACTCCCATTCCTTCTCCCCTTCTCCCTCTTCCCACCCCAATGTCCCTAAAAAGCTTTCCCTTTCCACCATTGCCCTCTTCCCTCCCCCTCCCCCTGTCCTGCACGTATGGGCAGGGTGGAAGAACCCAGATAAGCACCTCAGCCACACAGTCCATGGGCCCAGTCATCACCACACCCACTTGTGGTGGAAAAGGATCCAGGCCACAATTCCTGAAGGTGAAGTAGCCTGCTCGGCAGCCTCAAAGGAAAGGATCCTGCCCCAGCTGCCAGAACGGCCAAGGAGCCTGCACCAGCAGGCAAGAAGGGAAAGGAGCCTGCCCCAGCTGCCAGGAAGACCAAGAAGCTTGCCCCAGCAGTCAAGAAGGGAAAGGAGGTTGTCCCATCTGCCAGGAAGACCAAGAAGCCTGCCCCTGCAGGCAAGAAGGGAAAGGAGCCTGCCCCAGCTGCCAGGAAGACCAAGGAGCCTGCACCAGCAGGCAGGAAGACCAAGGGGTCTGTGACAGAGCCCCAACCACCAATCATGGTTGTTCAGCTGTCTGAGGTTGCAGGGGATAGGCAGGAGCCTCCCCCCACCAGCAGCACCACCACTGTGCAGCCATCCGAGGTTGCCGGGGATTGGCAGGAGCCTCTCCCCACCAGCAACATCCCCAATGCTGTGCAGCCATCCGGGGTTGCAGGGGATGGGAAGGAGCCACCCCCCACCAGCAGCACAGCCACCACTATGCAGCCGTCCGAGGTTGCAGGGGATGGGCAGGAGCCGCCCCCACCAGCAGCACCACCACCACTGTGCAGCCGTCACTGCCGGCAGACGGTATGTAATCCTGCCTCCAGGGGCTGCTGTGCAGCCTGCCTCCTCCAAAGCCAGTGGGTATGACACCCAGCTGAGAGACGTTGAGATTGTACTCTCCAGGATCAAGCACAGGGCATGTTGCCCCCTCCAGAACCAGCAGGGAAGACACCCACTTGAGAGACTGTGGCCCATCACTCCAGAACCAGTGGGTAAGACACCAACATGCCCATAACTCCCCAGGATTGAGCACAGGGCAGGATGCCCCCTCCAGAACCAGTGGGCAAGACACCCACTCAAGAGACTGTGGCCCATCACTCCCCAGGACCAAAAGCACAGGGCATGTTGCCCCCTTCAGAACCAGTGGGTAAAACACCCACATGCTCATCACTCCCCAGGATCAAGCACAGGGCAGGTTGCCCCCTCCAGAACCAGTGGGCAAGACACCCACTCAAGAGACTGTGGCCCATCAATCTCCAGGATGAAGAGCATAGGGCATGTTGCCCCCTCTAGAACCAGTGAGGACGACACCCACATGAGAGACTGTGACCTTGCACTCCCCAGGACCAAGCACAGGGCATGTTGCCCCCTCCAGAACCAGTGCTCTTGTTACATCTCCTGGCTGAGGTGCCCCCCCGTCCCATGTCCCTCCCGGATGCCTGCCTATTTACCAACTGATGCCCCTGCAGTGTTCTCTCCCTGTTGAAGCAGGTGACATGTGTGGCCTTGGACTTTGGCCTGTGGCCATGTGGACTACTCAGATAGTGGACTGGGCTGTATCCTTTTTTCTGTACATATCTATATATCTATTATTTTGCCTAACTTATTTTTCATGCTGTGTTGATCTCATTACATTCAATTTTGCAAAATCCTTTTGTCCTTGCATCATTCATCCGAGTTACGGGGTAAAATTGTTTTTGTAATGCAGCTAGTTGTGTGTATGGTGTTGGGGGTGTGTGTTGTGCATGTGTGTCACTGTCGTTTTCCTCTCCCCCCCTTGTGTGCTAGGCGGCTGTACTCACCGTCGTCTTCGCCGGCGCTGGTGTTCGTGGTGGAGCAGAACGTAGAAGATCATGGGGAAGACATGCAGTTCAATTTCCATGGTGGCATGGTTGTTCCCTCTGCCTCCAATGGTGAGTCCTTTCCCTTCTGAGCTCAGTTTCCGGCAGGCTTTTGATGTTGTTGTTACCGCCCCGGAAAAGATGGCGGTTTCCTGGGTCATAATATGGTGGCCAGAACATTGACTTCCGCCTGGCTGTAGGCCGCGACCACCACAGTGGCTGTTGTTTCCGCCCTGGCGGTTGTTGTGGTACATTGGCTGTCTTTCGGAGATCTTTCTGCCATGGTAATAATTTGGCGGTGGTCACCGCCGGCCTTTTGGCGGTATTACCGTCACTTTAACACCGCCAGGGTCGTAATGAAGGCCTAAATGTTTGAAGAACTGAAATTAAATGCAATGAGGAGTTTATTGTTTGACATATGGTAGTAGTTTGTTAAGTTATATTTATTTTATGCATATTTCTCTTACAGACTTATGGCCTCATTATGAACCTGGTGGCTACTAGATCGACAGGTTCACAAGTGGCAGTCAGACCAGTGCCAATATGGCAGTCTGAGTGCCATGTTACAACCCCGGGCGGTCAGGCCACCAGGGAACCAACAGCTCCACCAGGATCTGAGATCCCAGAGGTCTGGAGGTGACGGCGGTCTTAATACACCAGGACAAAGCTGCAAGCAGCGCTGCCCTGGGGAATATGACCCCCTTCTCCAACAGCGGTTTCATGGTGGTACCACCCCCATGAAAATGCTTGCAGAGAACAGGTGCAGAGGGCCCTAGGGGGGGACCCTGCACTGCCCATGCACTTGGCATGTGCAGTACAGTTGCCCCCCTGGCCAGTACCATCGCAATGTTCCCTGTCTGCTCTGCAGACAGGGAACATTGAGATGGTGCTGGGGCACCCTGCAGGCTACAGCATGCCCGGCGGCTCGATTACGATCCAGAGACAATGTTGTAGCCTGTTTCTCGCTAGGCCAGTGAGCGAAAACGTAGGTTTCTGCCCTCTGACCTAGCAGGAAACTCTTATTAACTCAAGCAGGGAGATTGCCATGTAGCCAGCAGCCACCCTATCGGGAATTTTCCTTCCGCCAAACTCAAAATCAAGCCCATATTGTGTTGTCCTTACTTGTGGGCGGACATCTGTTTTATGTCTGAAAAAGATGGTGATAATTGAAAATAATCACCAAAACGCATCAACTCCTTGACGGACTAAATCCATATGCTTTATACCATAAAATGAAGATCTCCATGTAACACTCTGAGCTTTGAACAAAATAAAAAAAAAATATATATATATATATATATGATGATTGAACTGATCAGTCCTTGAGCGAATTAGACATATTTGTGACGTTTTGTGAGTTTATTCGGATTTAAGTATTTGGTATTGTGTTGTCATTATTGGGGTTTTTTTTGCACCGTGGATGTTGGAGGCTTTTTTATTTGTTTTTATGCTTGATATGGTTTGAAATGGGAGGGGTATAAAGCTTGAATTCTGTACGTTCTTACAACCTGTATCCCGTTATGAAAATTGAAATTGAGAGTGGTGTTGATAAATGAGCCATTAAAATTCTGGGGGTCATTACAACATTGGCGGTAAAAGGCGCTTACCGCCGTGCAGAAGACCGCCAATACACCGCCGCGGATGCGGAATACCGCCACAGCTATTATGACCCACAGCTCGGAATCCGCCGAAATTCAGACACCCACACAAGTACGCCACACCAAAGGTCAGTGATAAACTGGCGAAAACAAATCCTCCATCGTCACGCCAACAGAAACACGCCCATGCTATCACGACCCACGAATCCACGCGGCGGTCTTTCAACCGCGGTATTCCATTTGCGGTACACACCGCCGCGCTCAAAATACACACACTTCTACAAAACACCGCTACATTGGACAATTCCAAATACACACACCTGATACACATACAAACACCACTCCCACACACCCAACACAATATAAAACACCCACCCACATCACCCACAAACCCCTGCGACCAAAAATCTGAAAGAAGGCCAGAGAGAGACTACAGCAATAGACAACCCCACCACACAGAGGCACACAACATCATCACTTATACAACATCCACGCTCAAAACGCCCCACACCACTACACATCACCACACTCATCAACACATACATCACCCCACACATCACCTACACCACCCCATGTCACGCCAAAGACACCCCAGGTTTTCCGAGGAGGAGCTCAGGGTCATGGTGGAGGAAATCCTACGGGTAGAGCCACAGCTATTTGGAGCACAGGTGCAGCACACCTCCATAGCCAGGAAGATGGAGGTCAACGCTGTGGGACAGCATCCAAGAAATCGGGAGGACATCTGGAAGAGGAGGAACGACCTACGGGGGAAGGTGCGTTCAGTGGTCTCCAGGCACAACATCGCGATTCAGCGGACTGGCGGCGGACCCCCACCTCCTCCCCCACAACTAACAACATGGGAGGAGCAGGTCTTGACCATCATGCATCCAGAGGGCCTCGGAGGAGTCGGTGGAGGAATGGACACTGGTAAGTCAAATGTTAACTATCATATCCCCCACCCTACCTGCATGCTATCACACACTCCCACCCTCACCCCCTCCCCTATCACTCCAACTCTTCACTAATGTACTAATAACACAAACCACACATCCCAACACCAAGCCCTGCATGACACAACTAAGCATGGACACCCAGCACTAAAGCATGCTCACTGCACATACCCATAACAACCCCCCAACCATCATCATACAATCCCCCACACAGGAATGCTTCCACTGGGGTACACGCACACCCACCCATTGCACACCATGGCACACACACATGCAATAATCATGCTCTTATACCCCTGCAGGACCCCTACCCAACGTCACCAGACAGGAGGGTCCAGACATCTCCACTCCACCCACAGAAGAGGCCCACAGTGACGACAGCAGCTCTGGCCAACTGGATCCATATGACCAGCCCGGACCATCGTGGGCCTCGGGACAGTCGGTTCCCTTTGCACAGGCACAGCCCAACACTGACCTTCCACCCTCTGGTAACACCAGCACAGCACCCACCCAGTGGGCCCATACCTCAGTACCCAGGACACGTCAATCAGCGGTGTGTCCACCACTACAGGGAACCCAGGGTAACCCACCACCCCAACAACAACAGGGACCTGGGGGCAGTGGTAGTGGGCACACGGTCCAGGGGACGGAGGCACAGGAACACAGGGGAACTGGGAGGGCTGCTGTGCAACAGGCGGTGGACAGGCCAAGGGAACCCACTCTCCACGAGACCCTCTCCTCCATCATGGGAGCATACCACCACTCCCAAGAGACGATGGCCACGGTCCTGGCCAAGTTTCAGGAGACCCAGCGCCTGCAGGACGAACAGTATTTGGGGTTCAGGGAGGAGCTCAGAACCATCAGCTCCGCCCTGGGCACCATTGTAGGGGTGCTGAAGGACATACAAAAGACCATGAGGGACACCCTGGCACTCCAAGGGGCCTCTGACACTAGCATGGACAATGAACTACCCACCACCTCCGCCCGCGCTAGTGGACAGGACGCCCCGCCACAGGACCACCACAGCAGCACCCCACCCCCTGCAGACGGACAACCACCCCGCAAGCGGTCCCTGAGATCCAGGAACAGGACAGAGCACGATGGCAAGACCCCCGCTAGGAAATGAGACCACCCTGATTGTCCTCCCACTGTTTCACTTTGTCACCCTGTCCAGATTGGAACTGCCCCAGCTCCACTTCCTATGCCCATATGGGCAGTGCACCTGTGAGACTTATAGACTGGACTCTGCCATGGACATTCCTCCACCATCACCCATCACCAGTTTGCCACCCCCTCCAATAATTAGCACTTCAATAAACACCCTTGAACCACAAAACAATCTGCAGTCAGTCTGTGATTTGGAAAATGTGTATTAGCAATGACAGTGACAAAATGCGTTTTAAAATGTAATGCCAACATACCTATGTCACACATCACAAGTCCATGAAGGATGCAAGCAGATGACACACGTTGGTAACCACACCTGTGAAACCGTAAGGGAAATGCACAACTCAGTTACCAAATACTGCTACTAATTGACAGACAGGATAGAGGTAGAAGTGTGAAAGTGAATGTAACAGTAAAACAATTTGTCTCACCTGTGTGTCACTGGAAATATTGCTGTATGACTGACTCCCTGTTGTCTATGTCTTCTTCCTCAGCTTCCTCCTCATCACTGTGCACAGGCTCCACAGGCTCCACAGCTGCCACAACACCGTCATCTGGACCATCCTCCTGCAGAAAAGGCACCTGGCGTCGCAAAGCAAGATTGTGAAGCATCGAGCAGGCGATGATGATCTGGCACACCTTCCTTGGTGAGTAGAATAGGGAACCACCTGTCATATGGAGGCACCTGAACCTGGCCTTCAGGAGGCCGAAGGTACGTTCGATCACCCGCCTAGTCCGCCCATGGGCCTCATTGTAGCGTTCCTCTGCCCTGGTCCTGGGATTCCTCTCTGGGGTCAATAGCCATGACAGGTTGGGGTAACCAGAGTCCCCTAATAGCCACACCCGGTGCCTCTGGAGTTGCCCATCACATACGGGATGCTGCTATTCCGCAGGATGTAGGCGTCATGCACTGAGCCAGGGAACATAGCATTTACCTGGGAGATGTACTGGTCTGCCAAACATACCATCTGTACATTCATGGAATGATAACTCTTCTGGTTCCTGTACACCTGTTCACTCATGCGTGGGGGGACCAGAGCTACATGGGTGCCATCAATAGCACCTATGATGTTGGGGATATGTCCCAGGGCACAGAAGTCACCTTTCACTGTAGCCAAATCCTCCACCTGAGGGAAAACGATGTAGCTCCTTACGTGTTTCAGCAGGGCAGACAACACTCTGGACAACACGTTGGAAAACATAGGCTGGGACATCCCTGATGCCATGGCCACTGTTCTTTGAAATGATCCACTTGCAAGGAAATGGAGCACTGATAGCACCTGCACTTCAGGGGGTATTCCTGTGGGATGGCGGATTGGTGAGATCAGGTCTGGCTCCAACTGGGTACACAGTTCCTGGATTGTGGCACGGTCAAACCTGTAGGTGATGATCAAATGTCGCTCCTCCATTGTTAACAGGTCCACCAGCGGTCGGTATACCGGAGGATTCCGCCATCCCCTCAAATGTCCCAGTTGACGGTGCCTAAGAAGGACAACAGCGACCACAGAGTCAACAAATTCCCAGGTATGTACCCACAGCTACACAGAACACGACACCAAATACAAAACTCTTCCTGTATGTGTGTTGAGTGTAGGCCTAGGTATGTGTGACGCAGTAGTAAATGAAGCCATGTCGGCCCCTGAAATGGCGGCTGCCTGACCACTAAAGTGGGACAAAGGGATGTGAGGTATTTGCACTGGCGTTGTACACCGTCGCGGTAGGCGCAATGCTGCATTGGTTAACATTGGACCCTATGGGTCCCAGGAGCCAATGATGAAGTGCGCCGGCGGTGATGATACGTACCGCCGCGGACGTCACCGCCATTTTCTATCTGTTGAATCACTCGATACCTGATATTCGACAGGAGAGGACATACACTGCAAGTGCTGCTGTGACCTCGGTCTGGAAGAGACAATGGCTGCTGCATCTGGGGAAAGGGCCCCTGCCTTCACTGCTCAGGAGTTGGAGAATCTAGTCGACGGGGTCCTCCCCCACTACACGCTACTCTATGGTCCTCCAGACCAACAGGTAAGTACACAGGGAGCACGTTGTATGGGCTATGCCTGTGTGGAGAAGGCTGGTTGTGAGAAGGAAGGGGGCAGAGTTCAGCGACCATGAAGGAGTGTGAATGCATGTGCCACATAGAAAGGGTAGGGATGGGGGCCACTCACTTCGACAGTGCAGTTGGTAATGACTTCTCTTCTTCCCCTGTACATGTCATGTAGGTCAGCGCCCACCAGAAGAAGGACATTTGGCGTGCCATCGTCAAGGACGTCCCGACCCTGGGGGTCCACCAGAGACGGGGCACCCACTGCCGGAAAAGATGGGAGGACATTTGCCGCTGGAGCAAGAAGACGGTGGAGGCTCAGCTGGGGATGGCCTCCCAACGTGGGAGGAGTGCCCGTTGCACCATGACCCCCCTGATGTTCCAGATCCTGGCGGTGGCCTACCCTGAGTTGGATGGGCGCTTGAGGGCATCACAGCAGACACATCATTCAGCGGACTTTGCGCGCAGTGGAGGGGTCTGGGTGGGGGAGGAGGGCTGTGGGTTTCCCTGGGCTAGGGCGAGTTACGTAGCCTAGACCCCTCCGGAATGCAGGCCATGTTGCACTCCACCCCACCTCTGTAGAGTGCCAAGCACAGGTATACATGCCCCTGTGTCATCTATGTGGGCAGATGTGCACCATAGCCATGTAGGCCAGATCCCAGGAATTGCATCTGTAGAGGCCAAGAGCACGGCGTAGTGCAGGGGGCTGCTGTGTCTGTATTGTCCGCCAACGGTAGTGGTAAGCCATGCATTCAACCTGCCTTTCTTCTGTCGCCCCCCCCTTTTTGTGCTCTCCCTGTTCTTTTGTGCATCAGCATCATCAGGCGGAGGTACAGTGGCACCGAAGCACGAGGGAGCTGCATCCCACATGGCCGTGGAGGGCCACACCACGGACTCTGAATACACCAGTGGGACGGAGGGCGAGGGGAGCTTCACGTCGGTCACCGGATCACCAAACAGCGACACGGACTCGTCCGCCGATGGGAGCTCCCTTGTGGTGGCAGCACCATCTGTGCCCCCCACTTCTACAGGTACAGCCGCCACCCCCCCTACCAGCACTGCCCTCCCAGCAGCCCCTCAGCCTTCGCTCCGTGCCCGCTCACCCAGGAGGGTGGGCATCACCTTCGCCCCAGGCACCTCAGCCCCTGCCCCATTCACCCCTGCTGCCCTCAGTGAGGAGGCCATTGACCTCCTCAGGTCACTCACTGTTGGGCAGTCTACCATTGTGAATGCCATCCAGGGTGTAGAAAGGGAGTTGCAACACAGTAATGCATTCCTGGAGGGCATTCATTCTGGTCAGGCTGCCCTTCATCGAACCCTGCAATCTCTGGCCTCAGCACTGATGGCAGCCATTGTCCCTGTGTCTAGCCTCCCCCCTCCAACTTCCTCCACCCAAATCCAGTCCCCTGTACCCCAGCCTATCCCAAGCACACCATCAGACAAGCATGCACACACCTCAAAACACAAAAGTAGCTCAGGCAAACATAAGCACCACACAACCCACAGGCACTCACACAAGCATGACACACATACAGACACAGCAACATCCACTGCCTCCACTGTGTCCCCCTCCTCGTCGTCTCCCTCCTCGCTCCCAGTCTCGTCTACACTCTCACCTGCATGCACTACATCTACAGGCACTAGGACTCGCACCACAACACCCAGCACCACACCCCCCTCACCTGCACTCATCACCCCCACTACCATTTACATGTCCCCTGTGTCCACTCCCAGTGTGTCTGTGACGCCCCCTCCCAAAGTACACAAACACGGGCACCCACACACCCAACATCCATCCACCTCACGACAGCCTCCAGTACCTGCACCTGCACCCAAATCACCTAAAGTTACACCTCCTCCTCCTCCACTCCCAGACCCCCTCCAGCTACCCATCCCAGTGTTCGTCAGAAACTCTTCCTCCGCAACGTTGACCTCTTTCCCACCACTCAAATTCATAGGTCCAGTAGTAGCACCTCAGCCAAAAAAAGTCCCGTACCAGTGGTGCGTGTTAAAGGTATGTGGAGTGCACCGGCCACCAGGGCAGCCAGTGTGACACGGAGCCAAAGCACTGCCAGTCCACCCCCTGTAAAGCACCTTAAGTTGGAAAGTGGCCGACGGGACAGGGTGAAGACTCCTGCCGGCAAAACATCTCACAAGGGTCCCGGGGGGAGTGCCGAGTCAGCTTTGACTCCTCCCAAGGTGGTGAAGGGGCAGAAGAAGTCTCCAAAGTCTGGGAAGAGCAGCACAGCGGAGAAGTCCGCCATCCTCCCCGCCGGCCGGGATGCCACCGCCAGCACTGTCGTCACTGGTCCGTAGACCACCGCCAGAGTCAGTGCCCTGGAGGGCAGCAGTATCATCACTGGTCAGGAGACCACCGCCAGAGTCAGTGCCCTGGAGGGCAGCAGTATCGTCACTGGTCCGGAGACCACCGCCAGCGTCAGTGACCTGGAGGGCCCCGGCAGCCACAGCCCCGCTGGGCACTGAGGGACCGTAATGCCACACACCGCTGAACAGGGCAAAGCACTGCCATGGTGAAGACCGCTGAACAGGGCAAAGCACCGCTGAACAGGTCAGAGACAGCAAAGGCAATCACCGCTGAACAGGGCAAAGCACCACCATGGTGAAGACCGCTGAACAGGGCAAAGCACCGCTGAACAGGTCAGAGACAGCAAAGGCAAGCACCGCTGAACAGGGCAAAGACCGCCAAATCAAGCATCGTTAGCCCATGTGCAGCTGGGACAGTGACGGCACTGGGACCAACACGGGGAGCGTGATGCACTCTGGGCACCAGTCCCCCTCCAGAACCAGTGGAGACATGCTTCGACTTGAGGGACTGTGGCTTTGCACTCCCCAGGATGGTACAGTGGGCAAACCAACCACTGTGGAGACTTGAGAGACTGTGGCTTTGCACTCCCCAGGATGGTATAGTGGGCAGATCAACCACTGTAGAGACTTGAGAGACTGTGGCTTTGCACTCCCCAGGATGGTACAGTGGGCAAACCAACCACTGTAGAGACTTGAGAGACTGTGGCTTTGCACTCCCCAGGATGCAGCAGTGGGCAAACCACCCACTGTAGAGACTTGAGAGACTGTGGCTTTGCACTCCCCAGGATGGTACAGTGGGCAGACCAACCACTGTAGAGATTTGAGAGACTGTGGCTTTGCACTCCCCAGGATGGTACAGTGGGCAGACGAACCACTATAGAGACTTGAGAGACTGTGGCTTTGCACTCCCCAGGATACATCAATGGGCATGGAGCCCCGTCGTGGATCTGGCGTGGTGCGGTCATCCGGCTGAGGTGCACCCCCTTCCCTTCCCCCTGAGATGCCTGTTGTATTTCTATCTGATGCCCCTGCAGTGTTCTCTCCGTTCCAGGACAGGTATCGTGTGTGGGCCTCACCCATGCATTTTGGGCCCAGTGGTCCACGGACATTGAAATGTGCATACCTGTACTACTAATCGTGATGTATAAATTTGGAATGTGTATATAGTGATGTATATATGTGCTTACTGATTTTTGATACATTACAATGGTTGAACTGATTTCCTTTTGTCTTAGCATTTATCCGGGGGGTTTGGGGGTTGTTACTGTGATGTTCGGAAATGCATTGGTGTGTGTGTTGTAGTGGGTGAGGGGCGGGTTGGGGGTGGGGGTGTTGCGTGTGTGTCCCCCTGACTTTTGCCTCCCCTCCCCTATGTTGTAGGTGCAGTACTCACCTTTGTCTTCGGCGCCTACATTTTTGGTGATCGTAAAGGAGCAGGAAGACAAGCGCAGGGAGTATTTGTAGTTCGGGCTCCATGGTGGGCTCCTTCCTCGTGGAGTGTGTTAAGGTGAGCGTTTTCCCATTGCAAAAGCTGTTTCTGCCGTGTTTTTATCCACGTTGAATCCGCCCCGGAAAAGGTGGCGGATTGGCGGGTTGTGATACTGTGGGCGGTACATTGTGTTCCACCTGTCTGTTGGCGGTGACCGCAGCGCTGCTTGTCTGTACCGCCGTGGCAGTTGGAGTGTTAAAGTGGCTGTCTATGTTGGCGGTTTCCACCACGGTCATAATTCCCTTTTTTTGTCCGCCGGCCTGTTTGCGGTCTTACTGCCGTTTTAACACCGTCCACCAGGGTTGTAATGACCACCTCTGTGTTTTTATAAACACTGGAGTAGTACTAATTTAATTCTTGAAATCTTTTTGGAAGTAAGGTGACAACTGTGGTGGTGTGGTTGATGTTTGAGAGGCTGTGCTTGTTGGGTGAGTAGCAAACTTCCTAATGGGAAATTATATTTGATGTGCTACTGTTTGAAGAGTTCCAAAACTTCTTTACACATTGTCTATTATTTAAACCTGACTGCTCCATGCAAATCTACCTGAGGGTTGCGCACAGCTTAATCTAGGGTTTGCTTGTGACTTCACCCTGAGAAGAAGTGTGGTTTCTGCTTGAGAAGGGTTTCAGACTCCCTCAACTGTAACCCAATTTCTTACAAATGCCAATTGCACCACTGCATAGTGAAATTCAATGGTTGTGACAGAACAAGACCCCTTGTCCATAAATATGTCATTGCTTGTAAGTAGGTGAAGGAAGGGAAGATGAAGACCGCCATGTTTTTTGGCAAAAAAAGTTAGCACAAAAAACATTATTTAAGTGTATTTTGTGTGGGTGGATGATACAATAGATATTTTCACTGTATCTGTTGGCCCAAATGATACATTGGAATTTGGTTTGAAGAGGTTAGTTCACTAGGTGATTGGATGTTTAGTGTTTTTTGTATGTTTGTGTGGATGCCTTGGACAGGGTAAAAAGAACCATTAGGATTAACTGGAATTTGAGGGTCTATTTTCACCTCCTCTCCAGTATTTGAGATGACTTGCAAAATAATTTGAGTTTTGCTCAACCTGGATTGTCATGAAATAAGATGTTGGGGTTCATTCCTCTTAGGTCTGATTACAACTACAGGGCTAATTAGCATTTTGTGTGGCAGCTTCTGTTTGTGGATGAAACGAGAGTTCAAGGCAGGCAGTATTTGTCCATGTGCTAATTCCACATCTGCTTGATTTCTATGTGCAAATTTAATACAGCTGGCTATTTCTCATACATTTAAAGGAGGTAATATACTGCAGCATTACAAGATGCTGATTTTGAGTATGAGAGGCATATTTATCAATGTGCTGCGTCGCCCTTGTGCCACACAGGTTGGGGGGACAAAGATGATGCAAAACATAAGCAATTTTTATCAAGCCGTGCAAGGCCATCCTGCATGGCCCTGGGTGGCTTGATACATTTGGAATAGCGCAGCACAGTGCTAATCACTGAATTGTGTTCCACTGCCCCAGGGATGCACAGGCAGAGGACAGGAATGTGCCATATATTGATAAATATAGCGTATTATTGCCCTCCCTCTTTCACACATGGCAGAGCAGCAGGGTCTTGCAGCACTGAGCTGCATAAAAGTTTCAATACATTTGTCCCTCATCATTTATTTTTTTGTTACCAACCATCTCTCACTCTACTGCAGACAATAAAGTGATACCTTTGAAAAGTCTGTTGCACCTTTAGGTATAATGGCCCTTTTATTCGTCTTCTGCCCCTTTGTATTTTAACATATACTGGTAAGTTTAGAGTCTTCCCGTAAATCACCTCTGTGAGAGTATTGTTTGCGTTTTGCATCACATTTTGCCTGGTATCTTTTTAGGTTGAAATATTGCTGTTTATTATGTTGTTGCACCTCAAGGGGTTTAATGCTTGACAGTATTTTATCAGTATGATGTATTTATTTTCACATAAAACATAGCTGTTTCTCATTCTATTTGTAGTGCAGTCATCGAAATGTCAGCATGATGTGCGTATATCGCTATCTATTTCTCTTACTTAATTCAGTTGGAGAGCATTGTAACTGCTATTTAAGAAAAATAAAGAATTATTTCTCAAACTATTTGTGCAAGGACTTCATTACTGAGGTGTTGTTTTCTGTAACAATTATTATTGCTATCAAACCTTAAACAAAACCTAAAGCGGGATGAAGACCTAATTTCTTCGTTTCCCTACGGCTACCTCTTATCGCAAAAGCACAATAGTGTGGAAATATGTCACCAAAATTATTCTTTGTGCGACAGAGTTGAGTATACTCATTTTGCATAAAACGTGTTAGATGGATTTCAAATGAGACTTATCAGATGTACGTTCAGCAATTATTTTATTACTCCTTTCTTTGGAGAGTATTGGAGCAGTTTAAAGGGTTTCTCATACACGTAAAATTTACAAAATATATTCTTTCTCGTGGCGCTCCTATTTTGCTTTGTCTGGATTCCTGGTATTTTGATTTCCAGGCACAAGTGTATGGTAAATTGCTTCCCCTAGCATGTTCACAATCATTTTGGTATATGTATCTTGTATATAAACAGAATTTAAGTGTGACCATATGCCATGGGTTGCCTAAAAATCTAATTCTAAAGGTAAGCATGCTGAGAAAAAATGACTCGTCGATATTTGGAGAAATTCTGCAACATGAGCTTATTAACAGCTGTGTGGTAGCTAACACTGGCTTTTATGGCAAATGTGGAAACGACACTGTCTTGAAATTTACAGCGCCAGATTTAACACTGTGTACGTTTCGTCCTGCAGACTTAAAACAAGCCTGAAATGCACACAAATATACGATTAGCAGGCACAAAAGTGCTATGTTATGTGAAACTGAATGCCATTGGCTGTCATTTGCTGAGCTATTTTATGATATATCTAGTCAAAACAGGTAGAAATGTCATTCTCGGAGCATATAGTTAAAAAGAACAATTCAATAATTATTTACACTTATTTTATCATTATATGTGGTGTTAAAGAGACCTTTTAAAAATATTTATATTTTTTTCTCTATAATGGACAATCTAAGTGGCTTGCGCAAACACCTTAGTGCAAAAGAGCGTCCTCAGAATGCTGTACATTTGCAAAACGTTTGCAAAGAGAAGGAATTACATTTCACTGCAATTTATAGATAATGTTTTTGATTTATGTGGAGCAAATACCTCTCTGACACATTTTGCCTCAAAGTGCCTAAAATGCAAGAGGGGACGGTGTATCCACTTTTTTTTATTTCTGTAGTGTTCTTTGCCGACCTAAATTTAGGGATGTCCTTGAATCCTGTGCTCATCTCCTTTACTGTGCTCATATACTTTATAATTGTAATATAGAATAGAATCGAATAGAAAAGGATAGAACAGTGCCTTCAGGAAGGACCCCCTATCTGCTTGAGGATAAGAGTCTCTTGCTTTATAAGTTCTTATGACATTGGAAAGCTACATTGAGGGATTGGGAATTTAGCCTCTTGCTGACCCACACAAGTCAAATGGGCCCAATGGCTTATTGGGAAAATTCAGTTTATTGGAGAACTACTTTCCTGAGTTTTGAAAAACAAGAAAGATCCCTAAGACAGGATAGATGCATCTCCCTAGAAGAAAACTAGGGATGTGCCGAACTCAATGAAATTGAATCTGCGTAATTCAGTGGAGTTACATAAGAACTTCATGAGATTTCACAGAGCTCCATCAATGGTCAGAAGTAGGCATCTCGTGCTACTTGCATGGTGATTTAGCACCGGTAGTGCATTCCACACTGAAAAATGCACTGTGTCAGAGGGTGCCCCTACTCAAGTTAATTGTGCTGCTGCTCGAGTAGATTATCTACTCGAGCCGCAACTTTCTGATTGTGAACAGTTACAATTGTGACAGCCTGCGACCATCAGTGTTAGAAAAATCTCACAGGATATCCTACTAGAGACCGGGAGTCACACTAGGGAAAAAGTATTAGTGTGATTACAATCATTAAACTGCATTAATTTAATTTTAATTGATTTGGAATTTTTAACTAATCTATTTGTTAACTCTAATTATGTTTTAATTTTTTTTTAATTAATCAGCTGAAATTTTCACAGAGGAAGGCCTCATTGCCTGTACCAAGCTAGTAAATCTAATTCACAATTCCACATGGAAATATACTTAGGCCCGTATTTATACTCCGTTTGCGCCGAATTAGCGTCGTTTTTTTCGACGCAAATTCGGCGCAAAACTAACGCCATATTTATACTTTGGCGTTAGACGCGTCTAGCGCCAAAGTATGGGCAAATAGCGTCATTTTTTTGCGTGAACGCCTTCCTTGCGTTAATGAGATGCAAGGAAGGCGTTCCCGTCTAAAAAAATGACGGCGACGCAAATGCGTGGTATTTATACTCCCGGGCAAAAATCACGCCCGGGAGGTGGCGGGTCAAAAAACCCCGCATTTGCGCCACTATTTAACACCTGGGTCAGGGTAGGCGTTAAGGGGCCTGTGGGCTCAAAATGAGCCCACAGGTGCCCTCCCGTGCCCCCAGGGACCCCCCCTGCCACCCCTGCCCACCCCAGGAGGACACCCAAGGATGGAGGGACCCACCCCAGGGACATTCAGGTAAGTTCAGGTAAGTATAATTTTTATATTTTTTTATTTTTATTGAGTGGCATAGGGGGGCCTTATTTGTGCCCCCCTACATGCCACTATGCCTAATGACCATGCCCAGGGGACATAAGTCCCCTGGGCATGGCCATTGGGCAAGGGGGCATGACTCCTGTCTTTACTAAGACAGGAGTCATGAAATGGCGTCTGGGCGTCGTAAAAAAATGGCGCAAATCGGGTTGAGGCGATTTTTTTGCCTCAACCTGACTTGCCCCATTTTAAGACGCCCTAACGTCATTTTTTCCCAACGCCGGCGCTGCCTGGTCTACGTGGTTTTTTTCCACGCACACCAGGCAGCGCCGGTCTGCTTGCGCTGGCTAACGCCATTCCATAAATACGGCGCCCGCATGGCGCTTCAGAATGGCATTAGACGGCGCTAAATTTTTTGACGCTAAACTGCGTTAGCGCAGTTTAGCGTCAAAAAGTATAAATATGGGCCTTAGTTTTAGGCATCACGTGTTTTTAACTTTGTTGGACCTCTGCCAAAGCTCTCTCTACCACATACCTTAACAATCTTTTTTTCCATGAAAGTAAAACAGATTTAAAAATTACTGGATTTTGGATTAAAAAATGTTTACTGATTACAGCATCAGCTTCACATGTGTGGAGCATAGTTTCTTAGGAACAGTATGTTTCTATTGTTTGTTAAAAATCTATCCGTGATCTCCTAAATCTATTTTCTATTTTGAAAGCCATAATACCAACAGGCTTCCTGGTGCTAGGTCTGAGTCAAAAACAGATTAAGAGATACTTCTGGAAAAGCCAGGTTTTCAAGGCTTCTCTGAACCACATTTAACTAGTTGAGGAACAAAGGGGACATCAAAATAATTACTCTTTTAGGAGGCGATGGACATTAGCCAATTACTTTAGGCCACCATACTAACTGTCAAATTGAGGCTGTCCTTCCAGAAATACCAACTCTGTTTTGTCCACATTCAACATAAAATAATTGTGATTCATCCAAGCTGAAATTGTGTGAGTGTTGTGAAAGTTATTTTGGTCTCTCTTCAAATTTGGCATTTATCACTGGATAAGCAGAGTATTAACAGCATGATGAATGACAAACATATTGAATAAAAAATAATGCATGATATACATAGTGTACTAAAAATATTATCACCACACAAATATTCAGAAAACAGAATGTAGAATGTCCGAATATCTCCTTTTATGTATATAATATTGCTATCAGGAATATTGTAACATAATTTACTTTATTACAGATGTATTAAATATTTTGTAATTTAAAATATATATGTTATTATCTTAATTTTAAGTGTAAGTATTATTAATGTAATCCTGTTACATTTTTTACTTAGTTTGCAATTTTTAATGTCTTATTAAGTTTTTTGAACATAATTAATAATTTACAATTTAGTAGCAGGTTTTTGGGCCTTTAGAGGAATAACGTAGACATAATTTTAAAGCAAAATATATTTTTTATGTTAGTTAAGTATTTAATTGTTAATTGATTATGTAAACCTATTATTGATTATGTTTCAATATTTAAGTGTATTTTAAGATTTTTAGTCTATATCTTACTTTTGTATAATTGAGTTACTAATTTATATTTTAGTAGCAGTTTGTTAGATTCAAAAGGGAGCAGGGAGGGAAGTTCTTAAAATGTCTTTTTACAAATTATATTTTAAGGTTAATTATGCAAACTATATAACTGAATATTTTTTGTGTAGGATTGCTTGTTGTATTTTAATTATTTTTTGTTTCATTCATAACTGTTTTATTGTTTTAATAATAAGCTTTGTAAAATGTATTTTATATTTATGATTGGTTTTAAATATATTAGTTTTATTTAATTTGTATTTTAATGTTTTTATCACTTTACTTTTTATTTTAAGTATTATTGGGTTTGTGTGTGTTGTTCGGCAGCTATGGAAAGAATTTTATTTTATTTATTTTATTTTTATTATTTGTTCAATTATTTTTGTACGATTATTTTCTTCATTTCTGTTCATTTATTTATGCAGTTTTTATTGTTATTATATTGAATATGTATCAATAATTTCATGTTGTTATGAATTTAAATGTGTTTTTAATAAATAGGAGTTGAAAATCACATTTGCAACCATAAATATAACCCCTCCAACGTCTAACACTTTCCCTGCTTTTGCTTGGATTGACAGGGGAATAGTAACTATGATATCTCAAAAGTCCAACACTTTCCCTACTGTCGCTTGGATTGTGGTCAGAATAATATATCTAACCCCTTCAATGTCCAGTATATTCCCTTCTGTTGCTTACATTGGAGTGGTAATAGTAGATCCTACTCCTCCAAGGCCAACAGGTTCCCTGCTCTTGTTGACGTTAGAGTGGAAATAGTAAATTTACCCTCTACAAAGTCCAACACTTTCCCAACTTTTGCCTACATTGGAGAGGTAATAGTTAATCTATCCCCTCCAAAGTCAAACATTTTTTCTACTTTTGCTTAATCTAAAGTTAGAATAGCTAATGTATATCCTCTAAAGTACATTTGGCTGGGGTTGTTTACTTTTAATTGGTGTTATTTTAATATTTTCTTTCTTGAATGTTTATTATTTTTTATTTTTTTATTTCACTTTTACTTTTTTTATATTAATCTTTTGAAGTGTAATATATTTTGCTATTTTGTTCTTAATATGTTAAGTTTATTTTTAAATCACCGTTAATAGGATATATATATGTGTGTGTATATATATATATATACATATATATGGATATAGATATAGATTATTCAAACTATTGTATATTAATTCTAAAATTTAAGTTAGGCTATATATATGTTTTGGTTTTATACAAACATGCTTTTTTTTTAGAACATAATGATTATTTTTAGTTTAATATTGAAATCAATTATTTATAATGCTATATGTATTAATTGTTCAACATACTTACGTTTTGCTGATATTATGTTGCACAATTTTTTGCGTTGCCTAACAATTCCCTAATAACTCCATGGATGTGCTGTATTTAAAATACAGAGCTCCATGGCACACATTTTCACAGATGCGGCAGAAATTGTGATGCATTTGTGGCACTAAACTGACACATTGCTGGACTAGGGTGAAAAAAAATGACGCTACTCCAGCAATGTGTGTAAGGCTCCCATAGGAAAAAGCCCTGCATTAGTTTGATGCTTGCCCTGAGGAGGCCTTAAATTTATGACACAGTGAAGTCGCAGAACAAGGCAAATTTCACTGTGAGGGTTCTGTGTGGCTTATTGTCTGGGAATGCCTGCCTTGCATAACATTGCTGGTAGCTGGCGCCTAGAGGTGAAAAGTAATGCTGGAGACCTCTAGCATCACTTTGTATAGTTGGACTTGTTTTTGGGCCATCGCAGGATCAAAAAAATGATGCTGCAGCTGCCCAATAGGGGCATATTTACAAAAAATGTTTGTAGGGCAATGCTGCAAGTCTTTTTGCGGTACTGCCCTGCGCCAATTTGAAAGGACTGGAATGCACCAAATTTCTGCGATATGGTGCATTCCTGTCTTTTCAGCCACCACCCAATTTGGTGCCTAGCACCATTGCAGGCACCCCTCCACTATGTTGCAAGGGTGTCAGCGTTGTTGGCACTATTGTTTTTGTGCAGGAATGGACACCTTCCTGCAAAAAATAATCCATGTAAGCATTTTCTATGTGTGCTGCAGAATATAGCACACATAGAAAGAGAAAAACACAAGGAGAAATAAAGGTATTTCTCCTCATTATGCCTCCCCTGGGGAGGTGTACGGTTTTGGCGCATTCACAGGTTTACAGGTCCTTGTAAATCTTAGAATGAGTCAAAATACATAGGTGTTGCGTGGAAAAACCCACCGCAAAATCCATGGAACATCCCCCCGACGTATTGTAAGGCAAGGCATCAACTTGCCCTGCATTGTCTTACATCATATCTACGAGGCCCTGAAAAGCCATGCAAAGTGGCCTTGCATAGCTTCGTAGATCTGGGTTTGCACTGCGTGCCTTCGGAACATCAAAAAAATTACGCACCAGTGGTGAAAGGGACTTGTAAATATGTCCCTCAGTAGATATTCTGTCATAATCGATAAGCGAATAAGCCTTGATAGTGGAAACATAGCATATTCATAAAACAAAAATTAGGAAGAAAAAGAAGCATGCGTGTTGTGACCTGGCTCTTACTGTGGTAAAGATAGATCCGCAAAACCTTCATGGAAAAGAAGACACAGAAATGTGAAACAGAAAACAAAGACCACATTATGGAAAAGTAGTCACTGTGCAATTGTTAAGAAGAACAAAAACATTTGTGAACAGAACCCACTGTACATTAACGCCTCAATATAGAAGGTTAAAATACACACAAGTGCAGACACCAGGTAAGCATAGGTGGAGAAATTTTGCATTCATGATTTAAGTGTGCCACATTCAAACCTCTCAATAAAGAAATTTGAAATTGCATTTTTTCCTGGTGTTTCATTAGGCTTTCATCGCACTAATTAGTATATTGTTCACAGAAACTGAATTGTTCGGTTGCTGCTTTATATTTGTGTTAAATATAATGGAATGCTCCCTTGTTGTAAGGTGTTCAATCAGACAATGTGCCCAAATGGTCTTTCCGTCAAACAGCCACAGATGAAAGGCATACACACAATATAATGAACTGCACCAATTTATCAAAAAGGCAAAAGCTTTTAATGATCATGCAAATTTGTGGTAGAGAGAAAGTAGAGTAGCAATGATGCCACATGCCCTAGTGCAAGCAGTAAATTACCCTGCTCCCCCTTTTCCTCAAAACAGTGGTGGATGCCACTGAACTCAGGTGGCAGGACGGGGTGCGACAGGACAGTGGGGAGGGTTTAAAAAAAACAAAAAACATTTACCTTCAAGGGGAGACACATTCGTCTCCCCTCCGTCCTCATCCTCCTCCTGGGTGCACACAGGATCCCATCTAATCACAATGCTTTTGTCACCAGTATGACAGCAGTGTTATGATTGGTCTCAGCAGACTGCTTTACCACTCAGGCTGGTAGGCTTTGCATGTTCTCCACTTGGCTGTGCAATACAGCCTGGGAGCCTGTGCATGTTCTCCTCTTTGCTGTGCAATACAGCTGGATAGAGGCCCAACACGGCTGGCCAAACAGACATGCGCACATTGTGGTGCATATTCCTCCCCCAGCCCAGCCTCGCCCCACCCTTTTCTTCCAGGAAAAATAAATGATAAGAAAGTGATCTACATTATTATCAGTTTACTTTTCCTTTTTCAAAGCGGAAGAACACACCAAAAATCAGAGATCTATGTCCCCTGAGATCTTGGGACACCGGTGGCACTTCATCTGCTCCACCACTGATAGCTACACCCTTGAGAAGAGAGAGTGCCCTAGGCATGGTTGGAGATTAAACGTGGGAGGGATTCAGCTACCAGCAATTCCCCTGTTGTACCTGCTGATGTTAGTGTAATATCTACATTGCTGCATTTCTTGTTCCTTTTCGGAGAGCACCAGTGGCATCACAGCTGACATCTTTGAAGCTAGCAGGTCTTGGTGTTTCTCAGGTTTGGAGTTTTACCAATAACGGCATTTAGCAAAATGTCATGCTACTGTTTGTGCAATACAGGCTATGTGTGGCCCAGTAGGTTAATGCTATGGACACTTTTTCAAGTGCATTTTGTTACCTCGATTAATTTGAGCCAACATTAAATCCACCATACCCTATTAAATGTCTAATACATAATGGCCACCCATGTAACTAGTCAATGTTCACATCTCTTGCAATGTGGGAGATCATGCTATTTCTGTTAATACCATTCTCCTGGATGTGGCCCACACTAATCATATTTTCTAAAGAGTAGTGGTATGTTACATTACAGTGAGTATGGTGACATTGATGAGTAGTGGGTACCACCAAATCAAATGTATTACTGTGCCCTGTGAGAAAGTCATCCTTTTGTCCCTGATCACCCCCATATTTTGACTGATACTGCTGGTTACTGACTCTGACTGTGCTCTGCTAACCAGGCCCATGGCCAGTGCTCTGTTTAAAAAAGTAAATGCTAATTAGGTGTAATTTTGATTGGCTCTGACAATCTACCCACAAGTCCCTAGTGTATGGTAGGGAAGGTAGGTTTAGGGACCCCAAAGGAGTTAGCTGGTGTTTCATGTAATTTTAGAGGCAGGCCTGCCTTGCTGGTTGCAAAACGAACACCAAATTCAACTTTGAAATTAAAAGTACTTCCAAAGTCTTAAATAACCTTATTTTTACATATGCCCCCCTAAAGTCTGTCCTAGGTACCCCAAAGGGTTGGGTGCAGTGAACATATAAGCAGGGGCAAAATAAAGGTTGTTTTATAAGCCCTGGGAAGTGAAAAAACGCCAATTTCCATTATCCCCATAGTAGTACATTAGTTCCTTAGGTTAAAATTGGAAGGCTTTATTTTAAAATATTAAAATGTTATTTACGATAAGAAAGAGCTACATATGTCATGTAAGACATCGAATTAATAGTTGGAATAAATCCAACACTGTGCCAATGTTAGATGTATTACAATTATTACAGGGAAATAGTTTGGGAGCTCTTTCAAAAAGTTACTTAAATCAGTCCTGCAGTGCCCTTTCCTGATTGGACAGCCTCTGGCACCCTGAGCCAAGCTACCTTAATGAGGTGTGAAGTGGCCTGGCCTGAAACAAAGGAAACATCTGGTGGGTGGAGAACTGCTATAGCAGATGGCAGAGAAGGAAGGGGGTAGAGTGACTGTTGGAAAATGGGTCATTGGTAAGGGCAGGTAAGTACCTACACTTAGCAATAGGCCACTAACCTCCACTTAAGTCCAGTTAGGTCTCAGAAAAGTAAACCAGCTCAACCCTTGGTAGCTTGGCAACGAGCGACAAGGCTTAACTTAGGAGACAGAGGGGGTCATTCTGACCCTGGCGGTAAATACCGCCATGGCGGAGGTTGGCGGTAGCACCGCCAACAGGCTGGCGGTGCTCCGCCGGGCATTCTGACCGCGGCGGTACAGCCGCGGCCAGAAGCGGAAAGCTGGCGGTGTACCGCCGACTTTCCGCTGCCCATGGGAATCCGACATGGTGGCGCAGCTTGCTGCGCCGCCATGGGGATTCTGACACCCCATACCGCCATCCTGTTCCTGGCGGTTCGCCCGCCAGGAACAGGATGGCGGTATGGGGTGTCGTGGGACCCCTGGGGGCCCCTGCAGTGCCCATGCCAATGGCATGGGCACTGCAGGGGCCCCCGTAGGAGGGCCCCACAAAGAATTTCAGTGTCTGCTTTGCAGACACTGAAATTCGCGACGGGTGCAACTGCACCCGTCGCACCTTCCCACTCCGCCGGCTCCATTCTGAGCCGGCTTCCTCGTGGGAAGGGTGTTTCCCGCTGGGGCGGACTTTCGGCGGTCGCCCGCCAGCCCAGTGGGAAACCCAGAATGACCGCTGCGGTCTTTTGACCGCGGTACGGTCTTCTGGCGGTTCCCGCTTGGCGGGCGGCTACCGCCGCCTGCCAAGCTTAGAATCAGGGCCAGAGTGTAAAGCATTCAAAAATCACAAAACAGTTAAATATACTTAATTTAGTATAATTTTATCTTTAAAATTACACAAAAACTAATAAAATCGGATAAGGGGAACCGGATATATGAATTTTTAGAGAATTATTGTTTTCTATTGCATAGAAACAAAAAGCACCAAGCTGGTAATCTGGTCGCACCTCAATCGGGGCAAAGTCAAAGTTTAAGGCTGACCGCGATGGAGCCCGGCTCGACTACAGCCCGCGGGAGGCCTCGGTCAAAAGTTTACCTTGGGACTTAGTCGTTTTTCTGAAGATTTTCTTCAGCGGGACGAACCTGCCAGTCCAATCCAACCTCCTGGAACTCTTCCTCGGATACGCGTCGCGGGAGCCCTCAGTGGAGATTTTTACCTTCGGACTTAGTCGTTTTTTCGACGTGAAAATCCTTCTACCGGGGCAAACCTGGATCTTGATCGGACGTCCTTGGAGCCCTCCTCGGATACGCGGGCATGGAGGCCCTGGTCAACTTCCTACATTCGGACTTAGGGGCATATTTATACTCTGTTTGCGCCGAATGTGCGTCAAAATTATTGACGCACAATCGGCGCAAACCCTGCCCCATATTTATACTTTGACGTCCGACCCCGCGGGCGTCAAAATTCCACCATGTGCGTCATTTTTGGAAGGGAGAACCAGCCTTACGTTAATTATATGCAAGGTGGGCGTTCCCTTCCAACAAATGACTTTAAGGCCTGTGCCCCTTATTTATACTCTGGCGTCATTTTGACGCACAGGAGGGGGTGGGCCTTAAAAAACGGCGCACAGCCTGATGGGCGCCGTTTGTTAACGCCTTGGTCAGGGCAGGCGTTAAGGGACCTGTGGGCTCAGAAGGAGCCCAGAGGTGCCCTGCCCTGCCCCCAGGGACACCCCCTGCCACCCTTGTCCACCCCAGGAGGACACCCAAGGATGGAGGGACCCATCCCAGGGAAGGAAAGGTAAGTTCAGGTAAGTATTTTTTTCCGATTTATTTTGTGGCATAGGGGGGCCTGATTTGGGCCGCCCTATATGCCACTATGCCCAATGACCATGCCCAGGGGACACAAGTCCCCTGGGCATGGCCATTGGGCAAGGGGGCATGACTCCTGTATTTGCTAAGACAGGAGTCATGTCAATGGAGGTTGGGTGTAAAAAAAAATGGCGCAAATCCGGTTTGAGGCCTGAATTTTGCCTCAGACCTGACTTGCACAGTTTTTTGACGCACAACCCCCATTTTCCCATACGCCGGCGCTGCCTGGTGTGAGTCATTTTTTTTGACGCACACCAGTCCGCAGCGCCGGCTAACGTCATTCCATTAATAAGGCGCCCGCATGGTGTGTTGGAATGGCGTTAGCTGGCAGTAACATTTTTGACGCACAACTGCGTTGGCGCAGTAGTGCGTCAAAAAGTATAAATATGGGCCGTAGTCTCTTTTTTGGAGATTTTCTTCACCGGGATGAACCTTTAAGTGAGGCTGGGTCGCGGTTGAGGCAAGCCGGCTTGAGTTGCTGCGGTGGGTCGGTCCCTCTATGGAGCTTTTTTCCAAAAGTTCTCCAAAGAGTCTCCAAACTTCTGGATCTTCTTCCAGATGTTCTTTTAAGGTTATTTTGGGGCCACAGCTCACCCCAAGGTTCCAGAAGCTCTGAGATGCTCCTGAGGGGGGGTGGGGGGTGGACTACAACTCCCAGAATGCACCTGGCATAAACTCCTTTTTGGTCACTGGGCAGTGGTTGGTTGGTTGTTTTCTTCAGGAGTTGGTGCAGGGGACTCTGGTTAGCAATTTTTCACCTGTAGCAAACAGGGAGTCCCTACTTGAACCAGTTGAAGTCAGGCAAAGTCCTTCTCGTGAAGTGCAATTGTGCAACTGGTGCAGTCCTTCAGAGTGCAGGGTCCAGGTGCAGGCCAGGGGTCCAGCAGGACAGTCCTTCTTCTTCTGTAGTTCTTCCTGGTAGGGATCTGGTAGGGAACTGAGGTGTGGGTGCAGGTCTGCCAGTTTTATCCCTGCTCCTGAGTGAAAAACAGGGGGGTCCTGGTTCTCCAATCAGGTGCAGGGTCCTCCCTCCTGTGATGACCACTTTCTGGGAAGTGTAGCAAAAATCAATCCCAGGGAACAACATTCCTCAAAAATCTATCATGGCTGAAAGTGATTTTTGGAGGTTACATCTGGCTGAGCCCACCCACTGGTGTGGCAAAAAATCATAAACACGCCCCTCTCCTACCCTCTCCTAATCTAATCAAGGGGGCACCTAATTGTCTGGGTTTGCAGGATGTGAGGGTGTTGCTGGGTTGCTCCAAATGTCCTTCCCTGCTGTTGAAGACGGGTTTGTCAGCCCTCCCCTTCCTGCATCACTATCTGCTGAGGGGAGATCTCCTCCCACAGGCTCATATCTTTGTGTGGAGCCAGGCCACTTGACACCTTATCAAGGCAGCCTGGCCAGGCTGCCAGAGGCTGGCCAATCAGAGCACAGCAGCAAAAACACTGCTGGGCTGAAGTTGGCAACTTTTCAGGTAAATATTTAAACTCTTTACCTGAACAAGTTATAATAACTCCAACAACTGGAAGTTGTGGAATTTATTATAACAATTAATTTGATACCAAACATCTGTATCTGTTACTTAAGGTGGCTTTAAAAATTAAAATAAAGTCTCCCCATTCTAGCCTATGGAGGCCATTCACTACAATGAGGGAAAAACACATTTAGCTGTTTTACCTCACCAGGGCTTGTAAAACTATTTTTATAAGCTCCCTGCTTATAGTTACTTGGCACCCAGCACTAGGGGCGCATAGGGCACACCTTAGGGGTGACTAATATGTAAAAATAAGGTAGTTTAAGACTTTGGAAGTACTTTTAATTCCAAAGACGGATTTGCATATAACTTTAATTTAAAAGCAGCCAGCAAGGCAGGCCTGCCTTTAAAATGACACTGGGCACCTCAGCAGTGAACCTATGGGTGCACTGCCTGTGCTGGGGTCCCTAAACCTACATGCCCTACCATATACTAGGGTCTTATACGTAAGTTGACTTAGCCAATTGTAATTAGCCTAATCTGCATACTGATTTTACACAGAGCACAGGCCCTGGGACTGGTTAGCAGTACCCAGGGCACCATCAGAGTCAGGAAAACATCAGCAAAAATTGGAAAATGGGGGCAAAATGTTAGGGGGGCTCTGCAATCAACCCTGTTCTCTCACACAGTGACCAAACTGGTCTTCAAGGGATAGAAAGCCACCTGGGACAGAAACCAAAATTTCTCCATTTCCTGCTCCTCCAGCCAGGTGGGAGCCCCTATAATTAGATTAGGAGAGGGGGCTAAAGGGATGGGAGGGCATTAGGGAAACATAGCCACAACAGTGGGTTACCTCACCTGGATCTAACCTCCCAGGAGAGATGTTCTCCATTTTGGATTTTTAAAGAATAGTGCATTCTGAGATTGAAAGACCAGCGGGAGGCACCGTTCACTCCATTGGTCAGGGTGCCACCCTGCTTGCCAACTCATGAACATGGATTAATATGGAGGAGATGCCCAGCAACTCATATCCTTGCTCGAAGAAAGACTGTAAAAGAAGGACTGCCCTGCTGAACCCTTGGTCTGCACCTGAAGGAATGCAGCCACAAGGACTGCACCAACTGCACACTATGGGCTTCACCACAAAATAAACTTTGTAATACTTCTGAAGAGCCAGAAGTGAACACTGAAAGCAACAGGTACAAACGAGCTAGCAAGAATCCCCTGCATCAAGTCCTGCAAGAAGAGCTCAGCTGACCAGTGTCCAGTGGCCTTTTGAGGATTCCGACCAGGTGCATTCTGGGAATTGTAGTCTCAACTCTCAAGGAGCAATTCAGAGCTTCTGGCGCCTTGGATCAAGTTTTTGGACACTGCAGGACACCAAAAAGAACTTCTGGAAGAAGATCCAGAAGTTTGGAGCAGCTTTGTAATAAATCTTTATAAGGTCACCAACCCATTGATGAAAGTCAAACTTGCAACATTAAACCGTGACCCAGCCTGAATTTCAGGTTTGCCCCACTGAAGGTCTGGAGCTTTTCCTCAATTATGAGATTTCTAGAAGTTGATCGGGACATCGAGCTAAGCCAAGCCACCATCATCGCATCACAAGCCAGCCTAAAGAGGAGCCCCACTCAATGACGAGAGGAAAAGCTCCAGGAAAAAGACTAAGATCGATTGATTGATTGAAGATCCTGATTTAGCTATTGGCGGTTGAGCTTCTCTGTACAACAGTGATGGAAATCCCATCCATTGAAATTTGAGTCCCCTTGGATATAATGGGATTTTGGTCTGGGTGGATGGGATATCCGTCACTGATGTGACAGATATACCCGTCTGCCAATATCTAAATCAGGCCCTAAGTCTGGAGGTAACATTTTGACAGAGGACTCCAATTCAGTGTATCTGACTTGGGCTCCATCTCAGCTGCCCTCAAGTTTTGACTTTGCCTTGGTCAAGCGTGACCAGATGTTCACGGTTGGCACTTTTTGCTTTTAAGCACTAGTAAGCATCTCTTTGCATTTAATATTTATACATTCATGTTAGACTTTTCATCCTTGGCGTGGTCTCCCTTAACTTTTTGCCTCTGTTCCCCAGGTTATTGATGCATGCTGGACTCTGATTTTGCTGTTTTTATTACTCTGGGCACTTTACCACTGCTAACCAGTGCTAAAGTGCAAGTGCTCCTGTTTAAAATGTGTATGTAATTGGTTCTCCATGATTGGCATATTTGTTTTACTGTTAAGTCCCTAGTAAAGTGCACTAGAGGTGCCCAGGGTCTGTAAATCAAATGTTACTAGTGGGCCTGCAGCACTGGTTGTGCCACCCACACAAGTAACTCTGTAATCATGTCTCAGACCTGCCACTGCAGTGTCTGTGTGCGTATTTTTACACTGTAAATTCGACTTGGCAAGTGTACCCACTTGCCAGGCCTAAACCTTCCCTTTTCTTACATGTAAGGCACCCCTAAGGTAGGCCCTAGGTAGCCCCAAGGGCAGGGTGCAGTGTATGGATAAGGTAGGACATATAGGCGGTGATTCTAACCACCATGCAGTTACCGCCATATGACCGCACCGCGGTCACAAGACCGCGGCGGCCATTCTGGCTTTCACGCTGTGCTGGCGGGCGACCGCCAAAAGGCCGCCCGCCAGCACAGCGGGAAAGACCCAGCAACGATGAAGCCAGCTCCGAATGCAGCCGGCGGAGTTGCTGGAGTGCGACGGGTGCAGTAGCACCCGTCGCGAATTTCAGTGTCTGATAGGCAGACACTGAAATTCTTTTTGGGGCCCTCTTACGGGGGCCCCTGCAGTGCCCATGCCATTGGCATGGGCACTGCAGGGGCCCCCAGGGGCCCCGCGGCACCCCCTACCGCCATCCTGTTCCTGGCGAGAGACCCGCCAGGAACAGGATGGCGGTAGGGGGTGTCAGAATCCCCATGGCGGCGGAGCGCGCTCCGCCGCCATGGAGGATTCTCAGGGGCAGCGGAAAGTCGGCGGTACACCGCCGACTTTCCGTTTCTGGCCGCGGCTGAACTGCCGCGGTCAGAATGCCCAGCGGTGCACCGCCAGCCTGTTGGCGGTGCTACCGCGGTCATTCGCCCTGGCGGTTTTTACCGCCAGGGTTAGAATGACCACCATAGTCATGTGGTTTATATGTCCTGACAGTGAAATACTGCCAACTTCGTTTTTCACTGTTGCAAGGCCTGTCTCTCTGATAGGATAATATGGGGGCTGCCTTTAAATATGATTAAAGTGTAGATTCCCCTAGAGAGTAGATGGACATGTGGAGTTTGGGGTACCTGAACTCACAATTTAAAAATACATCTTTTAGTAAAGTTGATTTTAAGATTGTGCGTTTGAAAATGCCACTTTTAGAAAGTGAGCATTTTCTTGCTTAAACCATTCTGTGACTCTGCCTTGTTTGTGGATTCCCTGTCTGGGTCAGTTTGACAGTTGGGTTGTTTTTCACCTCACACTAGACAGTGACTCCAGCCAGTCAGATGCAATACAGCAGCGGCCCACAGACATGGCTAGAAACAGGAACCTCTGTGAATATTCTAGGTACACCACTCCATCAATTCCCAGTAATATTAGTTGCGACGTAATTTCCACCTCCTGATGGATTAGCCTAGTTAAAAAGTTAGCCATATCAGTAAAAAATTCATGTAGCCTGCTGCAAATAAAGAACATATGTACCAGGTCGGCCGATACACTCTTGCATCTGGGACACACCACCCCCTTTGAGCTGCCCCAGTTAAAGAGCTTAGCGGGGGTATAGTATAGATGAAAAATAGTCTTATAATGTTGGGTTTGTGGCCCAGCGGATAATATAAAACGCTGTGCCATATCTAAAGAGGTACGTACTGACACTTTAGAAGCTCTGATATTCCGCGCCCACCTCTCCGCCTGTTTACTCAAGTCATCTGGCATTAAGTTAAAAAAGAGCGGATAAAGCGAGCAGACCCGCCATCTAGTGGAATTATGAAAGCCTCCATAACTGGGATTCTATCCCCCACCTGCCCAGATGCTGATCTAAAGTTTACTCCCCAAAAAATTCTGATTTGCAAATATTTAAAAAAATCCTTAGTGTTCAATGAAAATTCTTGTCAGTTCTTCAAAAGATTTAAGGTGGGTATGCCCAAAGAAATCACCAATACAGCGAACACCAAGCTGTGCCCACCTGGCACAGTATTCATCCTTAAAAATATCAGGAAGCACCGACGAGTTCAAAATTGGGGTGTAAAAATTAATCCGGCCGATTCCAATTTTTTTTTTAACATTGGTCCACACCTTAAATGCAGCCCAGACAGTCTTGAACTTAACTTTTTTTAAATACCTAGGCTCCACTGTTCTCAAAAAAGCTGCATTGGCATGGCTTCCCCAAATCATATTATATATAGGAGGACAAATTTCACCAAAATCTCTATTATCAGCCTGTCGATTAATTAATGGTTGGATATATTGCAGTGCAGATACCCAGTAATAAATAAGAAAATGAGGGGTCGCCCACCCCCCCTCTCTCTGGGTAGCACTAAATACTTATATGCCCGCCGTACTTTTTTAAAAGACCAAATGAAACTACTTGCTAAACTCTCCATATGCTTAAACCATTCTTTGTTAATTTCCAGCGGGATAGTACGGAAAAAATATAAGACCCTAGGTAAAAAAATCATTTTAATAAGATTGCATCTACCAATAATCGTTAAATGCAAATTGTTCATATGATGCAACTCTTTCCTGGTTTTAGCTAAGACAGGGGCAAGATTACTCTCCACTATCTGGTCCAAATTGGCTGACAATCTGACACCTAGATAAGTCACTTGATTTGCCCTCCTGTTGTCTTCAATAGTGGCCCACTCATTGCCCAATATTTGGCATTTACTCCTATTTAATGCATAGCCTGAGATCTTGCCAAACTCCGCAGCTAGTTTCTCTATTTGTTCGATCGCCTTCCCTGGTTCAGGGGTAGTAACGGCTATGTCATCAGCATATGCCAAAATTTTAAACCTACCCTCCGCCATTACCATAGGCGACATCAATGTACTTTGCAATAACTTCCTGATCAAGGGGTCTATATAGAGTGCAAACAATAAAGGGGAGCAGGGACAGCCCTGCCTAGTTCCTCTTGTAATATAGAAGGGTTCTGAAATTGCCCCGGCTAGTTGAATTCGAGCAAGGGGCTTCTGATATAAACCTTGTATGGCCTTGATAAAACCAGCCCCTATATTAACTTTACTGAGCACTGTCCATAAATATTTCCAGTTCACCCGATCAAAAGCCTTTTCGGCATCTAATAATATTAATGCCATAGGGGCCGCCATAACCTGAGATGTATCTAACATGGTGATAACACGCCTGACATGATCGGCGGTCCCCCGCCCAGGAATAAACCCATGTTGCCAAGGGGAGAAAAGCCCACCAATAACTCGACTAAGCCTAACCGCAAGAATTTTGGCATACCATTTAGCATCTGCGTTTATCAATGAGATAGGTCGGTAGGAATCTGGTAAAAGAGGGTTCTTCTCTTTTTTTTTAAATATAACAATATTAGCCTCCAGCCATGAGCCCGGCGCCCGCTCTCCAGCCTGTACTGACGTAAAGAGTGCCATAATATCATCCTTCAATTCCTCAAAAAAAGTTTTCAAGAATTCTATTGGGATCATATCAGGGCCAGTAGCTTTCCCATTAGATATAGCAGTTAGAGCTGAAATAATCTCATCCAACTCAATGGGGGCAGTCAACTGACAGCCCTCATCTTGCGATAACTTTGGGCACGACATATCACTCAAATACTGAGCAATCCTTTAGTCTCTATCATCCAAAAAGAGGAGGCTTTGCTGCTGGTACAATACGGAATAATATTCTTTAAACACCTGTAGTACTGACGTATCTCCATACACAATCTGCCCCAACCTATCTTTAATTGCCAAGATGGCACTCCGAGCCGCCTTTTGTCTAGTCTTATATGCAAGCACCTTGCCCACCCTCTCACTAAACTCATAACATTCCTGCGTGCAAATCTGGGCTTTAATAATGTCTTGGTCTAGATACAGTTGAATGATCTTGGCCTTCATGACCGCCATCTTATCCAAAGTGTCTTGTATTGGAGCATTATTCCTTGCAAGCCCCACTATCTGACTCTCCAGAGAAGCCAATTCAGTCTGGGCCGCAGACATAGCTAGGTGCCGTTGTTTCTCCCGCCTAAGGGCGTAGCTCAGAGTTTCCCCGCGAATAGCAGCCTTTAAAGCATCCCATAACACCCCCGGTGGAACCGTACCCCTATTAAAACCCCAAAACTCAGTTAACCATACTTTCATCAGTGACACATAAGCTGAGTCAAGCAACAAGCCCCGGTCAAAAGACCAGTGTTTCAAATGTCGCTCCTTCCGCAAGTCCGAAAATTGTACTACCAAAGGATTATGGTCAGATATGTCCCTAGGGAATTTATCCACCAAAAGTCCTTCGCATAATGATGGAGACAAAAAAAAATAGTCTAACCGGACAGACTTTCGGTGGGGATATGAAAAGAAAGTGTAACCAGGATCCATAGGCATACAATGCTGCCATGCATCCACAAGACCATGAGTCTGCACCAACATTTGTAAGGCGCAAAACACCTTCGGTTTTCGTCCCAAGTATGAACCCTGATTCTGTAAGGGGATATTAGTCTCAGTATGTATATTAAAGTCCCCACATATAATAAGCGGTAAGGCCCAGAGCACAAGTTCAGTATTTAACATGTTAATACCAGCTGGATCATCAAAATTAGAGCCATAAATAGAACACACAGTAAAATTCAACTGTCCCATAACACACTCTATTGTAACCCATCGGCCCATGTTATCAACCCTCTTCTTGACCACCTTAAGAAGATTTTGCTGTGTAAGTACTGCAACCCCTCTAGTGTTAGTTTCTTGAGTGGTGTAAGCGACTAATTGGAAACCAGGGAAATCCAACAAATACTTTTTAGCCGGGGTAACATGCGTCTCTTGCAAACAAATTATATCTGCCCTTAAGGTTTTGAGCTCATGAGTGGCAAGACGTCTTTTCTTGGAATCGTTTAGCCCACATATATTTAAGGTGGCCACCCGTAAAACATTACGGTCCCCCATTGAAAGCTCTAACAAATACACCCAAACTTACAACTTGTTTCATCATACACCTAATAATCTCCTGTGCCTTCAAATACATATTTCTGTGCATCTCCTATGCAAAACCTGCCGAACCCCAGCCCACCCCACCAATCACCACCCCACCCATAAAAGGAAACCCTACCTCCCACCCACCCCCCACCCACCCAAATGAGGCTTCCAGACTGTAGTCTGTAAGATGGACAAGCAACCCCCCACCTTTGAAGGGCTCCTGCGGCGAATCCTAAATTATGCAAATTTACTAACAAAAGAAAAAAAAAAGTTGTTTCCCCTAAAGACTAAACCCCCATAAACCAACCATTTCAATAAGAGCATCCCTCCTCCTTTTCTTCTCTCCCCAGGCTACCCGCCTCTATCACCCGCCCCTTTTCATTTTTCCTTCTCTTTTTTTTTTTTTTTTAATAAGCCCTACTCCTTTTTTTTTTTTTTTTTTAGCCCTATATAAACAGTTAAGTCAAAGACTTCAGGTACTCCTTGGCTTTGATCTCGGATGCGAACACCCGTATCGTCCCTTTATATATAGTCTTAAGTCGAGCCGGGGACAGTAGATAGGCTTCCGCTCCCTTCTCCTGGAAGGGGTTAATCAGTTGTCTCAAGCGCCATCGTCTCTCTACCGTAGCATGACAAAAGTCAGGGCGGGAGAAGAATGTACAGCCCTCACAACTAATCCTTGCATCAGGGCGGGCATTCTCAAAAACTATTTGGCGCAACAAATAGTTGCCAAAATAAACTATAAAGGCCCTAGGCTGTTGTTGGGCCATTCCACTTGCTCCTGCTAATTGTTGACTCCTCAGATGTAATGGAAACCGATGGGCTCTCTGTATCTCTTTCTCCCATTCCCATCCAGACTGGTCCGGGAATGCTGCTTTAAGCAATCTAATTATAAAGGCTCTTGAATCCTGCCCTTCTACACCTTCTTGTATCCAAATTAAGCGCAAGTTGTTACGACTTTGCCGGTTTTCAAAGTCCTCTATTTTCCACTGAATATCAGAGAGCTGAGTCTCATGCATAGCGGCTTGTTTTGTCACTGCACCCAGATCTGACTCCAGTACGTCCGCCCGGCACTCAATAGCAGCAATCCGCTCACCAATTTCAGAGCATGTCTTCGCAACCTTACTGATTGCCACTTGTAGCTGCTTCGTGGCCACCCTGGCTTTCTTGCTGTCCCTCTGCGTTTGCTTATGTTGTGACGTGATGGTCTGATAAATAAGATGCAGAGAAGGGGAAGGGGGCGCAGTCTCTGCATTCAAAACATTGACCTCTGTCTGAGCTGGAGCCACTGAAAGATCACCCATACTATGCAGTAGTTGTTGTGTTTCTGTGTAGTCCCAGGACATAGCTCTCGTCCTAGACGCCTTCTTTTTTTTTTTTCCCCTCTTCTCACTAGACTCACCAGCTTTGTCTAGTCTAGATACCTCAGTCTGTTTTGATTGGCATTTAACTGCGGTGCCCCTCAGCACAGAAATGGGGGTTAGAAGCGCTGTAGAGCTATCACATGTCTATGAGTCTATGGAAGGGCTGATGCTATCCTCGTCCGAATCTTGAGATTGATCCGACAGGGAAAAAAAATTCTCCCCAACTTCACCCTGAACTAATGAGTCCTCTCTACCCTGCCGGTAGTCACGGATCACCTCCAGAGTACAAGCCAGAGTTGGCGGATCGTGCTTGGCAATAAGTATGTTGCTGCTGCTGCTTGCTAACAATACCCTGCCCCTGTCACCACTTCTTGCACCAGCCCTACATTACTTTGAGACCCAGGGGCATATAGCGGCTGGTCAATTTCCCCTTCAAATGCTGCTGAAAGCCCATTACCCCCTACACAAGAAACAGAAGCCTGTGGGGGTCCCCCAGCGATACAACTTACAGTTTGGTGTGTATCCAGGAAGCGGCTACCAACATCGGTTTTCACCTGAAGCAACCCTCCACTATCTGAGGAAGCCAGACGTCCTGGACCAGTGCTGTCACCATCCCCAGTCAATTCCGCTACATCTCGTATAGGCCCAGTATCGGAGTCCTTTATAGTAGTGCTGCCCCCAATAGGGGCTGAATTATGAAGAATTTTAAACATCCGGGGTATAGTCACCACTTGCTCCTTCTCTCCAACCTGTTTTGCGCCATTCTTTGCCCTGTGCGTCTGCCCCAAAGCCGCGGAGCTCCCTGGAGCTGGCTGTCTGCCCTCAGGCACATTCTCACCGCTGCCGGCGTTTCCAAAGCCGCTATTCCTGGAAATCCCCCCCGAACGAGGGGCTGGGGGTCCAGAGGTCGTCGTTCCTGTGGCCCTGGTTTTAGCCGGCTGCCGCGTGCAGCTTTTGGGGCCATCCGCCGCTGTTTGCCGCGAGGGGCTAAGACAATAACAAATGTCCAGACGAGGAAGCCGCGGCCGTTATGGCCAGGATTGCCGAGGTCACCCAAGGAGCTCCTATTGACTCCGCCGATTCCGCGCGTAATACCGCTTAGCGGGTAATTACAGCGAATATAAGCGGGAGTGCCCCCATCTGAAGCCGCCCGGATAATCCTCCCCGCGGGGGAAACAAAAACGCAGCACAAGGAGCCAGGGAGGAGGAGAGCTTCCGACCGCTAGCAACTCGCGGCCACCATCTTGCCTCTCAACCTGCATTTCCTGAGTAGCCATCTCTGCTAGGAGGGGGGGTGGAGTGGTCACTCTCATCTGAAAGGACTGTGCCTGCCTCTGACAATGCAGACTCCAACCCCCTGGTGTGTGTCTGAGGCCTTGCCTGGGCAAGGCAGGATTTCACAAGTAGGTATGAGTCCCCTTTGAAAAAAGGTGACTCCAAAGACTAAAATGGGTATAAGAAGGGCACCCAAATCTACAGACTTTAGAAACACTTCTGGAACCAAGAGGAACCTCTGCCTGGAGAAGAGCTGAATAGCTGAGGAAGAAGTGCTGCCCTGCCTGTGACTGTGCTTTGTGGAGCTTTCCTGCAGTACTACTTCTGCCAGAGTAAGAGGGCAAAGACTGGACTTTGTGTGCCTTCCATCTTGTGAAGAAATCTCTAAGGGCTTGATTTAGAACTTGCCTCCTGTTGTTTGAAGTCTCAGGGACAGCAAAGACTTCTCTCTGCCAGCACCTGGAGTCTCTGGAGAGACTCCTGCTCCGACAAGTGGTGCCCTATCCAGTCCCTGGGCCCTGGAAAAGAAAGCTGGTGGAAATCCAAGGAAATCGACTTCGGACGACTCCGGACCGACGCCGCTGCTGAATCCGGTGACGCCGCCTGCACCCGACGCCGTGACCTTCGCTGGAACGCGACGCTCTTTGCAGGCCCGACGCCGCTGCAGCCCCGCTGAAGTCCGTGATTCCGTGGAAGTCGCCGCACCACGTCGTGACTGACGCCGCTCGAAGTGCGCGGATTCAATGCTTCGCACAGACGCCGCGATCCCCGACTTCGCGCATCGACTTGTTTTCACTCTTCACCAAAGGTACTGTACTTGGGGGTCTACACGACTCCGTGTCCGGCGCCACTGGTGTTGGCTTGTTGGGAACGACTCCGTCACGACGCCGTGTTAACATCTCATCGAAGCATTTTTGTTTCTAAACGCTATTTTTGAGTTTAATCTTTTAAAAAATCATAACTTGACTTGTGTATGTCGGATTTTTGTCGTTTTGGTCTTGTTTTGTTTAGATAAATATTTCCTATGTTTCTAAACTGGTGTTGTGTCATTTTGTAGTGTTTTCATTAAGTTACTGTGTGTGTTGGTACAAATACTTTACACTTAGCGCTCTGAAGTTAAGCCTGCTGCTCTGCCAAGCTACCAAGGGGGTAAGCAGGGGTTAGCTGAGGGTGATTCTCTTTTACCCTGACTAGAGTGAGGGTCCTTGCTTGAACAAGGGGTAACCTGACTGTCAACCAAAGACCCCATTTCTAACATTGGTGGCAGCGGTGGGATTTGGACTTGTATTTGTATTTGACATACAGTAATTAAGTGTACACTACTGTTTGAGTTCAGACCACTACGTGACCACATACTACTAGTCTTGTGATTTTAGTTTTTTTCTATTTGGACTGTTTTTTGCTCTGCATTCAGTTTCTTTTTTTCGCTGATCCTGTGATTGACTTTTCTGGAACTTCATTTGGGAACTTGTTTCTGCATTTGGAACTTTTGCACTCTTTTAACCTTTCATCAAGTCTCTACTTGGAGATGCATCAGTTGAAGCTGTTTTTGACCTGAAGCAATTGGATAGTTATAACAAGGCTCATCTAAAGCAGTTTTGTAAACATTTTGGTTGTCCCATTAAGATATCTTCCAAGAAGGATGAGCTGAAAAAGGCGCTGAGGGCCTGGGTGACAACCAGAAGCACTGGAGGGCACACTGAGGATGAGGAGGAGGATGAGGATGAGGAGGGAGAGCAATCAGTACATAATGGTATAGTGGGGGGACCTGTTATTCCCAGGGAAAGAGTCTCTAGGGCAAGTAGCAGTGTATCATCCAAGGGTCTGACACCTGAAGAGTTACAGGACAGACAGGCAGAGAGGGAGTACCAATTGGAGCTGAAAAAGCTCAGTCTAGAGATGGATCAGAGAAGGCTGGCCATTGAGGAAAGGAAGTTAGCAATGGCTCATGAGCTCAGTTTAAAAGAGATAGATCAGAGGAGTCAGCCCAGTAGGGATGGTGGCAGCAATCCTACAGTGCAGCCTGAGAGAAGGGTACACATCCCAAAAGACCTTGTGAGACATTATAAGAGGGAGGATGATATCTACTTGTGGTTCAAGGGTTATGAGTCCGCTCTCCACATGAACCTGGTCCCTGAAGCTCATTGGGGGGCAGCCCTGTGGAAGCATTTTGAGGCAGAGGGGAGGGACACACTGATAGCCTTAGGGGATGCTCAGAGTCTCACCTACCCTGTAATGAAGGAGGCCTTACTCACCAGGTATGGTCTCACCTCTGAGCAGTACAAGGATAAGTTTAGATCCTACAAAAGAAAGGAATCCCAAACATGGTTGGAATGTGTTGATTCTTTTTGCAGGTCACTGGATGGTTGGGTGAAGGGCAGTAAGGTAAACACGTATGAGGGGCTTTAAAATTTAATTGCTTGGGAGCACTTGTACAGTTTATGTTTTCCAGAGCTGCGCCAGCACCTCATTGACAGCAAGCTGACTGACCCCAGGAAGCTTGCGCAGGAAGCGGACCACTGGGAGAGCACCAGGGTCCAAAAGAGGTATGGGGGAGACCGCGCCAAGGGTGGGCAGGGTCCCTCTCAGAAGAAAGGGGGGGTAAGGGTAAACAGGGGGAGTTCTCTAAAGGGCCCCAAACTGATTCCCAGGGTAAGGATTCCCAACCCCCCAGTGAAAAGAAGCCATTGTTGTCCAAAGGGAAGCCAGTGGCAGGTGGTCCCCCACGTAAGTGTTATGCATGTGATCAGGTGGGTCATGTGAGGGGGGACCCCAAATGCCCCAAAATTACACCGGCACCCACTGATGCACCGTCCCAAGGTTTAGCCAGTGTAGCGCTTGGGGAGGAGTTGGTTTCAGGTGGGTGGGAACCAGCAGAAATGACCCTTGTCTCACTAGGGGACAGTGAGATGGTCCAGAGAAACCTAGTGCCTGATAACACTAAGAAGTACAGGCAATGGGTGACCATCAATGGACAGAGGGTGGAGGCTCTGAGAGACACAGGAGCCAGTGTAACTACATTGAGGAGTCACCTGGTGTCTGAAGAGCAGATTGATCCCCGGGTACTTCACCAAGTAGTTGCGGTAGACAACTCTGAGTGCCTCTGCAGAGTGGCGCAGGTTCCCTTTGAATGGGGGGGGGGTCTCAGGTTCCTGGAAAGTAGCTGTTAGTCCAACCATGCCTGTTGATTGTTTGCTAGGCAAAGACCTGGAGGATTCCCCTTGGAAGGAGGTGGAACACAGGTCTCACTTGGAGATGTTGGGTCTGCCTGGGTGGGTATGTGTATCCACCCGGTCTATGGCAGCCAATCAGGGTAGTCAAGAGCCCCTGGAGCCTGAAACAGTGGCCCAGGGGACTGCCAAGAAGAGGAAGGGCAAGGGGCGTGGGAAACCGGCCCCAGAAGTTCCCATGGTCCGGAAGGAGGCAGAGCCTGAGGGTGATGCCCCGGAGGCTGCAGGGGAACAAGTGGCTGAACTGGGGGAGGTCCCTGAGCTGTTGCAGTGGCAGCAGGAAGGGGGGCCCACCAGAGAAGCATTCTGTGCAGCACAGAAGTCATGCCCTACTTTGGAGGGTTTGTGGCAGCAGGCGGCTTGCAAGGAGCCAGGATCACACCTGATTTATTGGGAGGATGACCTCCTGTATAGCGAGCCTAAGGTTCCTGAGCCTGGGTCAGCCTGTGTGCTGGTGATACCCCAGTGCTTCAGGGCCTTCCAACTGGGGTTGGCTCATGATGTGCCTTTAGATGGACATTTGGGGCAGGACAAGACCTTTGAGAGGCTTGTCACCCACTTTTACTGGCCCCTAATGCGCAGGCATTCAGATGCACATTGCAGGTCTTGTCAGACTTGTCAGGCAAGTGGCAAGAGTGGGAGGAAATGTAAAGCTCCCCTCCAGCCTTTGCCTGTTGTCAGTACTCCCTTTGAACGGGTAGGAATTGACATTGTGGGGCCTCTGGATCCGAACACAGCCATGGGCAACAGGTTCATCTTGGTGTTGGTGGACCACGCCACACGGTACCCAGAAGCCATTCCTCTAAGGACGGTCACTGCCCCCGTGGTGGGACGTGCCTTGATGGGAGTTTTTACCCGCATGGGGTTCCCCAAGGAAGTGGTATCTGATAGAGGTACAAACTTCATATCCACTTATATGAAGTCTCTGTGGAAGGTGTGTGGGGTAACCTACAAGTTCACCACCCCTTACCACCCCCAAAGTATTGGTCTGGTTGAGAGATTCAAACGCACTTTGAAAGGCATGATTCAGGGCCTGTCAGAGCCATTGAGGCGTAAGTGGGACATCCTCTTGCCAGGCCTGCTGTTCGCTTACAGAGAGGTGCCTCAAAAGGGACTTGGCTTTAGCCCCTTTGAGCTCATCTATGGCCACCCTGTGAGGGGACCGCTCAGTCTGGTGAAGGAGGCTTTGGAGAAAGCTCCTAGTAAACCACCCCAGGATGTATTTAGCTACATGCTGGCACTAAGAAACCAGACTGCCCGCTTCAGGAGTCTTGCTCAGGAGAACCTGGAAGCAAGCCAGGAAGATATGAAACGGTGGTACGAACAGAATGCCACTCTGGTTGAGTTTCAGCCTGGACAAAAAGTGTGGGTCATGGCACCAGTGGAGCCTAGGGCTCTCCAAGATAAGTGGACTGGGCCTTTTCAGGTGGTGGAAAGAAAGAGCGATGTCACCTATCTGGTAGACTTGCAATACCCCAGGAACCCTTTGAGCGTCCTACATGTCAACCGCCTCAAACCACACTTTGAGCAAACTGAGCTATCCATGCTCCTAGGGACGGATCACGGGGTGGAGGAAGAGAGTGAGCCTCTTCCTGACCTCCTGTCTGCAGGAGAGAAAGATGGAACTGTGGAGGGAGTGATCCTCTCCCCCTCCCTGACTGAGGAACAGCAGAGGGACTGTCGCCACATGTTGGGACAGTTCGCCTCGCTGTTTTCCCTGATACCAGGAGTCACACACCTGTGCACACATGATGTGGACACTGGGGACAGTACACCTGTTAAACATAAGGTTTACAGGGTGACTGACAGGGTCAGGGCTTGCATTAAGGAGGAAGTCTCCAAAATTTTAACCCTAGGGGTTATTGAGCACTCCAACAGTCCTTGGGCCAGCCCAGTGGTTTTGGTCCCAAAGGCTGCTGCTCCTGGTGCCACTCCGGAACTTAGGTTCTGTGTGGACTACCGGGGTCTCAATGCGGTCAGCAAGACTGATGCACACCCCATCCCCCGAGCTGATGAGCTCATTGATCGGTTAGGAGCTGCCAAGTACCTCAGTACGTTTGATTTAACAACTGGGTACTGGCAGATTGCCTTAACTGAGGGGGCAAAGGAGAGGTCAGCATTCTCTACCCCAGATGGGCACTTCCACTTCAACGTGATGCCCTTTGGGATGAAGAATGCCCCTGCCACCTTTCAGAGGTTGGTCAACCAGGTGTTGGCAGGACTGGATGAGTTCAGTGCCGCCTACCTGGATGATGCAGCTGTGTTTATTTCCACATGGCAGGAACACCTGCAACACCACTGGAGAGTGTTAGAGGCCCTGCAGAAGGCAGGCCTCACTACTAAGGTGAGCAAGTGCCAAATAGGGCAGGGTTCTGTGGTGTACTTAGGACACCAGGTGGGGAGTGGCCAGGTGGTACCCCTACAGCCTAAGATTGACACGATTCTGGCTTGGGAGCCTCCCAAGACCCAGACTGAAGTGAGAGCCTTTTTAGGTCTCACATGATATTACAGGAGGTTTGTTAAGGAATATGGAACCATTGTTACCCCCTTAACTAAGTTGACTTCTAAGAAGCAACCCAAGAAAGTGATCTGGACAGAGGCTTGCCAGAACGCTTTTGATGCACTGAAGGCTGGCATGTGCACAGCACCTGTGCTGCAGGCACCTGACTACTCCAATGAGTTTGTTGTGCAAACAGACGCCTCAGAGCATGGCATTGGAGCAGTACTCTCACAGCTTAATGAAGAGTGCCTAGATCAACCCGTAGCCTTCATTAGCAGGAGGTTACTACCCAGGGAACGTAGGTGGAGTGCCATAGAACACAAAGCGTTTGCTGTGGTCTGGGCACTGAAGAAGCTAAGACCCTACTTGTTTGGGGCTCACTTCCGAGTTCAGACCGACCACAGGCCCCTCAGATGGTTAATGCAGATGAGGTGTGAGAATCCAAAACTGTTGAGGTGGTCCATTTCCCTACAGGGGATGGACTTTACGGTGGAACATTGTCCTGGTACAGAACACGCCAATGCTGATGGTCTGTCCAGATTCTTCTGCCTTAGTGATGAGAACTCCCATGAGGTTGGGTAGTTGCTCCCCACTTTTAGCTGGGGGGGACACGTGTTAGACTTTTCATCCTTGGCGTGGTCTCCCTTAACTTTTTGCCTCTGTTCTCCAGGTTATTGATGTGTGCTGGACTCCGATTTTGCTGTTTTTATTACTCTGGGCACTTTACCACTGCTAACCAGTGCTAAAGTGCAAGTGCTCCTGTTTAAAATGTGTATGTAATTGGTTCTCCATGATTGGCATATTTGTTTTACTGTTAAGTCCCTAGTAAAGTGCACTAGAGGTGCCCAGGGCCTGTAAATCAAATGTTACTAGTGGGCCTGCAGCACTGGTTGTGCCACCCACACAAGTAACTCTGTAATCATGTCTCAGACCTGCCACTGCAGTGTTTGTGTGTGTATTTTTACACTGTAAATTCGACTTGGCAAGTGTACCCACTTGCCAGGCCTAAACCTGGCCTTTTCTGACATGTAAGGCACCCCTAAGGTAGGCCCTAGGTAGCCCCAAGGGCAGGGAGCAGTGTATGGATAAGGTAGGACATATTGGGGGTCATTCCGACCCCGGCGGGCGGCGGGCACCGCCCGCCGGGCGGAAACCGCCCAAACACCGCCCCGCGGTCAAATGACCGCGGGGAGCATTTTGACTTTCCCGCTGGGCCGGCAGGCGATCTTCAAAAGATCGCCCGCCGGCCCAGCGGGAAAGCCCCAGCAAAGATGAAGCCGGCTCCGAATGGAGCCGGCGGATTTGCTGGGGTGCGACGGGTGCAGTTGCACCCGTCGCGATTTTCAGTGTCTGCATAGCAGACACTGAAAATCTTGTTGGGGCCCTGTTAGGGGGCCCCTGCAGTGCCCATGCCAGTGGCATGGGCACTTCAGGGGCCCCCAGGGGCCCCACGACACCCGTTCCCGCCAGCCTGGTTCTGGCAGTGAAAACCGCCAGAACCAGGCTGGCGGGAAGGGGGTCGGAATCCCCATGGTGGCGCTGCATGCAGCACCGCCTTGGAGGATTCCCTGAGGCAGGGGAAAACCGGCGGGAAACCGGCGGTTCCCCTTTTCTGACCGCGGCTTTACCGCCGCGGTCAGAATGCCCCGGAAGCACCGCCAGCCTGTTGGCGGTGCTTCCTCTGCCCTCTGCCCTGGCGGTGAGACATCGCCAGGGTCAGAATGAGGGCCATAGTAATGTGATTTATATGTCCTGACAGGGAAATACTGGCAACTTAATTTTTCCCTGTTGCAAGGCCTGTCTCTCTCATAGGATAATATGGGGGCTACCTTTAAATATGATTAAAGTGTAGATTCCCTAGAGAGTAGATGGACATGTGGAGTTTTGGGTCCCTGAACTCACAATTTAAAAATACATCTTTTAGTAAAGTGGATTTTAAGATTGTGCGCTTGAAAATGCCACGTTTAGAAAGTGAGCATTTTCTTGCTTAAACCATTCTGTGATTCTGCCTTGTTTGTGGATTCCCTGTCTGGGTCAGTTTGACAGTTGGGTTGTTTTTCACCTCACACTATACAGTCACACAAAGGGAGCTGGGGTGTAACCTGCATTTCCAGATTAGCCATCTCTGCTGGGGGGGGGGGTTGGAGTGGTCACTCTCATCTGAAAGGACTGTGCCTGCCTCTGACAATGCAGACTCCAACCCCCTGGTGTGTATCTGAGGCCTTGCCTGGGCAAGGCAGGATTTCACAAGTAGGTGTGAATCCCCTTTGAAGAAAGGTGACTTCAAAGACTAAAATGGGTATAAGAAGGGCACCCAAATCTACAGACTTTAGAAACCCTTCTGGAACCAAGAGGAACCTCTGCCTGGAGAAGAGCTGAATAGCTGAGGAAGAAGTGCTGCCCTGCCTGTGACTGTGCTTTGTGGAGCTTTCCTGCAGTGCTGCTTCTGCCAGAGTAAGAGGGCAAAGACTGGACTTTGTGTGCCTTCCATCTTGTGAAGAAATCTCCAAAGGCTTGATTTAGAATTTTCCTCCTGTTGTTTGAAGTCTCAGGGACAGCAGAGACTTCTCTCTGCCAGCACCTGGGGTCTCTGTAGAGACTCCTGCTCCGACAAGTGGTGCCCTATCCAGTCCCTGGGCCCTGGAAAGGAAAGCTGGTGTAAATCCAAGGAAATCGACTTCGGACGACTCCGGACCGACACCGCTGCTGAATCCGGTGATGCCGCCTGCACCCGACGCCGTGACCTTCGCTGGAACGCGACGCTCTTCGCAGGCCCGACGCCGCTGCAGCCCCCCTGAAGTCTGCGACTCCGTGGAAGTCGCCGCACCACGTCGTGACCGACGCCGCTCGAAGTGCGCGGATTCAACGCTTTGCATAGACGCCGCGATCCCCGACTTCACGCATCGACTTGTTTTCACTCTTCACCAAAGGTACTGTACTTGGGGGTCTACACGACTCCGTGTCCGGCGCCGCTGGTGTCGGCTTGTTTGGAATGACTCCGTCACGACGCCGTGTTAACATCTCATCGAAGCATTTTTGTTTCTAAACGCTATTTTTGAGTTTAATCTTAAAAAATTCATAACTTGACTTGTGTATGTTGGATTTTTGTCGTTTTGGTCTTGTTTTGTTTAGATAAATATTTCCTATTTTTCTAAACTGGTGTTGTGTCATTTTGTAGTGTTTTCATTAAGTTACTGTGTGTGTTGGTACAAATACTTTACACCTAGCGCTCTGAAGTTAAGCCTACTGCTCTGCCAAGCTACCAAGGGGGTAAGCAGGGGTTAGCTGAGGGTGATTCTCTTTTACCCTGACTAGAGTGAGGGTACTTGCTTGAACAGGGGGTAACCTGACTGTCAACCAAAGACCCCATTTCTAACAATTCATATCTCCGGTTCCCTACATTGGATCAATGTTGCTTTGGTGTCATTTGGAATATTTCCTATTTTTATAAATTGGTGTTGGATTTTTATAGTGTGTTCTGTCTTACTTAGTTACTGTTTTTTTTATATTAAGCCCATGTTTAAAAGAAAATGACGGAGCGCGACGCTGCGCCAAATTTGGCAGCGCAGAGCTCTGTCATTTTCACAACACAGGCATGCACCATATTTAATTGAATACGACACACCCCTGTGTTTTTCTCTGCGCTGGTGCTAAATTAAGCTGCCTGCGCCAACGCATGCCTCATTGCATCATCGTGCATGGATATCTGCTTTGAGGGGTTTGATTGTTTATTTGTTGGAAGGTGTCCCTTCTTGCACATAAACAATCACTAATGGTGATTTGGCACTTTTTTGTGCTGCAGCACGCACAGAAGTGCCAAATCGTCATTTTGAAATGATTTTTTGTGCGCAGGAAGAGACACCTTCCCACACTTAAACAATCATGTCTGGCTTTTTGCTCTTTCTATGTGTCCTGCAGAATGCAGCATGCATAAAAAAAGCAAAACACGAGGATGAATAAAAGTATTCCCCCTCGTTGCACATTGCTAATGCCAGACCTGTGGTGGCGTTAGTTTTTTGCGCTGCCTCATGTTTATGTAATCTCGTAAATCTGAGGCAGCGTCAAATTGCTATGAGTGTGGCTGTGGCACACCAAAAGCAACACCCATTGCAGGCCCCTTCCATGCAAGGGTCTGCGTGTGAAGGGGTTGTATTGACAAGGTGGTGTTAAGCCACAAAAGTGGCTTAACGCCACCTTGTAAATACGGTCCAGGGCATAGCACCACTGGAGCGTCACTGAAAGTGACTCTCCGGTGGCGCTAGGGGATCTTAAATATGCCCCTAAATGCTCTACATAATAGTCTGCTAAGTGAAGCCTAACTGCTCATGGGCCAACCTACCAAGAGTTGAGCAAGTTAATTTATTGGACCTTGACTGGACCATATGTGAGATTGTGGCCCATTACTAAGCATTGGTACCTATCTGCCCTTACTAATAATACACTTTCCAACGTGCACATTGTGCATGACATCACTATTGGTGCTTCCAGACATACACAATGTATTAATTTCTTCATTCACATTGCAATTGCTCATATTTGATTGAATAATACTTGTCTGAAAGATTTGTGCTTGTATGATGATGTCAGATAATGTCCACATGGATGACAGAGCTTTTGGTTTACTTCTTCTCCAACCTCCAATGAGGTGTGGGACAGTAAACTAAAATCCAAACTTAAACAAACATGTACAATGTTAAATGCATGCTTCATGTTCTAAGTTATATAGGCTGTGAGGATTGTGAACGAATGCAGCTGGGTGCTCCCTTGATATCATTTTATACAAGGCACTTTTAGAACACAAATGTTCACCACAAAATGAGGTCTCTTAGGCCCATGTTTATACATTTTTAGTGCCACATTTGCGTTATTTTTTGATGCAAAAGCAGCACAAACTTACAAAATACAATTGTATTTTGTAAGTCTGCGCTGCTTTTGAGTCAAAAAGTGGGGCAAATGTGGCACTAATAAAGTATAAATATGGGCTTTATTGCTATTGATTTTATTTAAAATAAGAGTTCCAACTTTAGGCAAAAAACTTGCTATTTTGTTAAGAGATCAAAAAGCCATTTTTAGAAACGTTTTTTAAACTTGGATATTTTTGGGCCTACTGAGAAATTGCACTTTGTAGTAAATGAAGTTGCACTACTGTCATACTACTCGCGTACTACAAAATTCTGGGGCATATTTACAAGCCCCTGGCACCTTCCTATGTCACATTAACGTCATTTTTTTTCACGATAATGTGGCGTTAGGAGGGCTTTTTTGCTCTGCCCCACTTACAAAGTTTTGCAATGCTCATATTGCACCACTATGCACCCCCTTGTGCCACATTATGCCTGTGCAAGGCATTTTGTAAGTCAGGGGGGCATTCCGGCACTAGGAGGCCCACAAAAATGGTGCATTGAAACCTACAAGATTTCAGTGCACCATTTTTGTCATCATTTTCAATGCCTCCTCAAAGCAGGCATTAAAATTACGTAGCCATAGAAACCTATGGGTCTCCTTGCACTTTGCTGCACTAGTGTCAAAATTTGTGATGCTAGTACAGCAAAGAGCCACAATAGTGTCAAAAATCCTGACTCTATTGTCCTAACAACCACCATGGTGAGCCGCATTGTAAATACGGCACACCCATGGTTCATTAGGTGGGTACAGAGCCGACGCAAGAAAACTAAACTGGCACATCAGCACTGATGGGCCAGTTTCTTGTAAATATGCACCTCTGTTCACTAACCTATGGACCAAGAGGTACACTTTTAAAATATTTTCTGTGAGGTGATCTCCATACGGAGTAAGTGCATGATTTAGGTATAAATTTAGGAGAGACAGTGGGAGTGGTAAGAAAGTATGAACTGTCCAAGGCTCTCTCTTATTGACCAGGTTGCATTGGTAAGCTGGGCTTCTTAAGAGTACAGAGGCCTCATACCTTTTGTGCTTTATAGCTGGAGTCCAATAGCTGAACTGTTAGAGAGTAGTTACTGTCCTTGGGTGCTAGCAGGAGTCAGGGGTCAATGGGTCTTCTTCTCTCTAGCAGCCATGCAACCTGGCAGGATGGACAATCTTGCCAACACCTAGTCCACCTTTATCTTACTTGTCTGTGAGGAATACACAAAGGGCAACAGCCTCTACATTCACACTCATGTGACCCAGGTCACAGGCGTCAAAAGATTAGTACAAGAAATTGTCAACTTTCCAAATGTGGCATTTACAGAATTGTGACTTAAATTCCCACTTTACCCTCAAACAAGATTTAAAATTACAATTTATTTGAAGCCAACCATGATTTTTCTACCTGTTCCCAATCAAAAGTTACCACTTATTATATACAATGTGGTAACCCACTGTTATCCTTTGAAAGATATAGGCCTTGCAGTGGTGAAAACAAGTTTAAGAGTTTTCACTTTTGGGACATGTAAAACGTAAAAGCACATGTGCAACTTTTTAAACACACTGCACCCTCCTGTATGGGCTGTATAGGGCCTACCTTAGAACTGTCATATGTATATAAAAGAAGGTTTAGGCTTAGCAAAAGGTTTATTTTGCCAAGTCTAATTAGCAGTTTAAAACTACACATAGGCTGCAAAGGCAGCAGTGCTTAATTTGTAAAAACAATAAGTGCCAGGGCTCTTGTTAAGAGTCCACCACAGCTTTCACCACCCATTGCCCCCACTAGCGCTGCCAATGACAGTGCCAACAAAACTAACCATCACATTCCCACAAGTGTGACAGTTAATACTTTCAAAATAGATTAAACATGACTAGTATCTGCTGTATAGCTATTCTTATAGCTTTGGGTGGCAGATAATAGTTATTTTTATACATTGAATTATTAAACAACTGCTGTTGTGCTCATGACAAAATTAGACAAATAACACCACCATGTGGCAGAGTGAGTGCCAGTGTTGACAGTAAAGGGCTGGTGTTGAACAGCAGAAACCACGGCTCAAATTGAGCACTGAATGCAATGCCTGAGACGTGGCTCCTTAAGTGGGTCTCACAATAAGCACTAGCATCCGTTTAAAGGCCCTGGGAATATGTAGTACTACTTTACAATGACTTATAAGTAAATATAATGTGCTAATCTGATAAAGTTAAAATATGTCATGCTTTAAAGAGTAAGCACTAATAAGTTAGCACTGGTTATCACTGGAAAAATGCACAGAGTCCACAAAGCCAACAAAAAAAAATTCTGAAAACACAGGGGGTAAAGGAGAAGATCTGGGGATGACCCTGCAGAAATGGTCAGGTTTCACACCTATCTTTACCATTAAGTTACATTTTTAATAATCCAAAAATAACTTTTTGATGAATGTTCTTGGATTTCCCAAGGCAAAATTACAGAAGCTAGGCTTTTATTAATAATTAGTTCTGCTCAAGGAAAGTATATCTTTGCCTACACAGTGACAACAGCTTTGAGGAATGGTTCAGAGATGGGAAATACTTCTCCTTTATATGTAGTATGTCCTCCTTGTATGAGTACGTACTTAGAATTGTAGGCTTAAGCAGCAGACTTAGGCACAATGTAGTTGGTGTACAAAAGTAAGTTTTAATACATGGCTCGGTACCAGAACAGTGCTGTTAAACAGCAGCCCAGCAAGAGCTCAGCAGTGCTCTTTGGACCCATACACTGTGATTATATATGTGGGTGGTGTTAATTCACACTGCAGCTCACATATGATATTTAACTGCCAGACCACTGGCGCAAATACCTCCTCCTGTAGGATGGCAATACTGAAGTGTTTAATAAGCCAATTTGGTGAAACCAATTTCCAGTAAATGTTTTAGGGGAAAGGTGCACATGCTGTTTCATTGACTTGCAGGGTAATTACGAGTCATAATGCCAGAAAAATTGGGTCACCACAAACATTACTTTCTTACAAGGGATTAATATAATTGTATAATTTATAAACCTTCTCTAAACAGGACACAATTGCTACTTTGCTAATTGTATTTTCTTTCAGGCATCTTTGTTCCAGTAGCACCCACCAAAATAAACCTCTGAGCTTATTCTCATCTTCATTAACTAAATGCTTTACGATGAATGGGTCCTTCTGAAAGTGAGCTATATTTAGCTCTATGTTCTTTTTAAAAAAACTGATGTTGTCACTATTCACAGAGTATGGTCACAAATGTGTCCTTGACTAACTTGTTAGGTCAGTCTAATCTGTTGTTTACCTATTTTCATCTGGACACAGTGAGACCTATACACAGATTTCTTGCAACAAATGTAGAATTTTGATTATGCATACAAAAAGAATGGCACATCACATTGATGCATGTTCAAAAGATATTTTGAGGTGTCACGACTGAGCCACCACAACTGGTGGGAATGTATAATCTTCTGGGAGCATGGAGAGTATCCAGAAGCCCACTTCCCACATATCTCAAGTCCTGCTATCACAGGAGAGATAAATAACTCTCCCGTAACAAAAGCCATCAGGGGAAAGAGGAATTGGAGCAGACAAGGAAAAAACACACAAAAGAAGAATCGGGTCCACACTGGAAATTTGCGAGGACCTGAATGTCACCGCCGCTTCACAAGGCACCAGTTGTCTGGGAAATACAAGCAAGCCTATTACTTTTCCAGTCCTCACTAATGAAATCACTATAGGCTTGCAATACTACCAGAAAAAAACTTTAACCAAAGTTTCCCTCTTTACCACAGTAACGCAGAATTTAAACACTCTCTATTCCAAACAACATACTCAGTAATCGTGATCCTAAAAAGACAAACAGAGTACTGTCTTATTTTGCGCTCATGTAGTGTGTACCCTTCTACAAAACACCCCTCTTGTTAAACATAATAAGGGTCATTCTGACCCGGGCGGGCGGCGGTCGCCAAGGAAGCCAAGGAAGCGCCCGCCGGCCCAGCGGGAAAGGGCCTGCAACACAGAAGCCGGCTCCGAATGGAGCCGGCGATGTTGCAGGTGTGCGACGGGTGCAGTAGCACCCGTCGCGATTTTCACTGTCTGCTATGCAGACAGTGAAAATCATGCTGGGGCCTTGTTAGGGGGCCCCTGCACTGCCCATGCCAGTGGCATGGGCAGTGCAGGGGCCCCCAGGGGCCCCACGACACCCGTTCCCGCCATCCTGTTCCTGGCGGTAAAAAACGCCAGAAACAGGCTGGCGGGAAGGGGGTCGGAATCCCCATGGCGGCGCTGCTTGCAGCGCCGCCATGGAGGTTCAGCCCAGCCAGGGGAAATCTGGCGGGAAACCGCCGGATCCCCTTTTCTGACCGCGGCAATGGGCAATGAAGCACCGCCAGCCTGTTGGCGGTACTTCCGTTGCCCGCGGCCCTGGCGGTCTTGGACCGCCAGGGTCGGAATGAGGGCCAATATGTTCTTGGACTGTTGCACCAAAAATTACACCATTCCTATAGATAAGTTATAAAAAATAAATCTGATTTAAACAATAAGCCGTCCTCTTAATAATCAAAAGGAAAATTAAAGAAAACACAAAACCCCCAAATTTAAAACCTCAACTACAAGTCCCGTGGCATAGGATGGTACAGCAAGTGCTTTGCTGCGCCACTTTGCACTACCGGGAAAGGGACGCAATGCAGTGTATCTACAAGATACAGCACATTTCTGTCCTTTCCCTGTGCCCTGGTCCACAAATTGCTGCCTAGTGCAACCACAGGCACCCTTCCACCATAGTGCAAGGGTGCCTGTGTTGTGTGGATGGCTATGTTTGTGCACGAAGGGACACCTTACTGCACAAAATCAATCACAAGAGGTGTTTTCCTCTTTCTATGTGTGATGCAGAGTGCAGCACACATAGAAAGTGGAAGAAACGAGGAGAAATAAAGATATTTCTCCCCATTGCGTCACTCTTATTCAACTCGAGAGGTGGTGTAAGAATTTGATGGATTCCCAGGCTTGTAAATCTGGGAATGCGTCATATTCTTTTGGGTTCCCTGGTTGTTGCATGGGAACACCCCAAGCAACACCCATGGGATTACTCTTTCAAATAGTGTTATGAGTGAAAGGGGTCCATATTTGCAAGGCCATCGCAAGGTGGCTTTGCATGGCCTTGTAAATATGAGCTGGCACACTGCACCACTGGCGCATTAAAAAAAATGGCACTCCTGTGGTGCTGTGTGCCACTAGGGCCTCATAAAGCCCTACGTATTTACTGAAACTAAATCAAAAAACAAATACATCCCAACAATAAAGGCACATCTTTCCATTTAGGCAGCAATCCATGGATAATGAACCCTAACTGCACGCTTCCCAAATGTATGTCCAAGGTCCTATGTTCACTGAACAGAAGACAGAAGTAAGCCATCTTCCCTCAACTCAGGGGATTATAAGGGCACAGCGGGTGAAGATCAGGCTTCTTGTCAGCATATAGTGGCTGCTAATTCTGACCTCTAAAGAAATCCTAATTGACCGACTTAACTTTTTGTAGCAGTTATTATTCTATACCGTGTAGTTTATGGTCTTGTGAACCAAGTGATAGGCTCCAAGCATTCCAAACTAATTTCCTGTTTCTTTTGACTGTGATGAAATTACAATAACAGTTCACATTAATCATGTTGAAAATCAATATTATAAATGTCCAACAAATATCCGCCTGGCTGTCTGGAGACCCTTCTGTATGGTGCCACGAAGGAGTATCTTGGTGTGTTTTTTCTTTAAAAATTTAGAATCTGTAAATTGCACGTAAAAAGTGGCATTGGTCACACCTCCATGATAGCTCTAAAAAAAAATTGTAGCTGAGAAATTAAGGCCCAGGTTTACTAAAACTCGTCCAGCGCTGCATGAAAATCTGCAGCTCTGTGTTATGTTAAGGGTATACATTTATGCAGTACCATATTCACTGTGACACAGATTTACTAAGGGTTTGTGATGCACTTAAGTCACAAATACAAGTAAGTAAGTGAGATTTACAATGCCACGAAGAGCCACCTTTGCATAGTAAATCTGAAGTAATGCAAGGCTGCGCAAGCTACTACCTGGCATTACTCTGCCCTGGGGAATCATTCCATGGGTAGAGCGTGGGCATTCCCACGCTTCCCCAATGGTTTTTGGTGCAGTCACAGATTTGCTAACGAGTAAACCTTGGAATGCATCAAAAAGGTACGCCTTCTGGGGGGAAGCACAAGGAGGAGAAATATGCTTTTTTCTCCTTGTTTTTTCCTCTTGAGAAGTACACAAGGAAAGAGGAAAAAGCCTCAGATGATTTATTTTGTACTGGAATGTGTCCCTTCCTGCCCCAAAACAATGCTAGGCAGGCATCCTTGCACCATGGTTCCCACGGCAGCCACTAGTGTGTCAGCGCAGAAAGAGAGCAGGAATGCACCATATCTTGTTAGACCAGGCGAAGCTCTGCCCTCTCCATTTGATGCAGCACAGTGTACCAAGTTGTCTTGATGTGTTTGCACTGAATCAAATGTTAGCAAATCTGCCCCTGAGTTTGTACACTAAGGGGTAGATTTTAGAGCCCCTAGCCTGCCTTGCTCCCCATTAACATCATGTTTTTTTACACTAATGTGGCCCAACGATGCCGAAATCACAGCACGAAATGTACAAAGTGGTGCAATACATGTATTGCACCACTTTGTAACCCTTCGCGCCACATTATGCCTGTGCCAAGTATAATGTATGCAAAGGAGGCGTTCCCCCGTTAGGGGGGGTGAAAAAATGGCGCAAAGAAATCTAAGAGATTTCTTTGCATCATTTTTATCTGCACTTTTCTTTAAAAGAAGGCACACAAATGTATACAACGGGCCTCAATGGGCTTTACAGGATTAGCGTGAAAATTATTGATGCTAATCCTGCAAAGCTCCAAACTACCGTAAAAAAGATTGATGCTAGTTCCCTAACTACCACCATGGTGCGCCATATCTTAGATACAGCGCACACATGGTCACATTAGGGGGTGCTGAGGAGTGCAAGAAAAGTGGCACTGCACTGTGTGAAGTGCCACTTTTCTTAAATCAGGCCTGAAGAATGCCGTCGGCAGTGGGGTTTCACAAAAAAAAAAAAAACAGTTTTGCACTACTCTAAGAACCACAGCACACCGGAAAAAGAAAATTGTGTGCATGAGATTTTTAGTCAAGTGAAACTTTCCAATATAGATTTCTCTGGACAGGTAACAGCCTATCTCGTAATATTACATGTATCATGCATAGGAAAATCATATAAATGTAATGTCCATTGTTTAGTCCTAGTTTTATTTAGTAATAGGATTTCACAAAAAGTCTGATCATACTGAGTTAATATATCTGGCTTTGCATGGAATAAGAAGAGTGTTTGCACTGTTCCCACCATGAACCATCTCCTTTGCGTACATTAACTGTAACTTTGGTTATGTGAGATAAAGCTGTTTTACAGTGCTCTTGCAACAAAATGTTGCTGCAATTTTCAAATTTCAAGTTAGCTGTGCTGCTTTTCAGCACAAAATACTGCTTTCCCACGAGGCCAGGCACAAAAGTAAAATTAATTTGGTTAACTTTAGTGAAGTCAGAAACAACTCATGGTTGCATGCTTAATAAAACAAGCATTTGCAATGCACTGGGTCTCGCGTTTGCTCAAGTTAGAGCTATTAACGTTGTAAATTCCTAACTGGACTTTTCTTGCCACATAAATTGAAAATTGTTGGACTTTTGCTTATGCAGGGTCATCCTGAATCTTTTTGCCTCCTGCCTCCTATTTTTTTTCTGACCTGTCGCTGTTGGCTTTTGAACTCTGAGCACTTTCCCACTGCTAACCAGTGCCAAAGTGCATATGCTCTCTGTGTAAATTGTATGTAATTGGTTTATCCATGATTGGCCTATTTGATTTACTAGTAAGTCCCTAGTAAGGTGCACTAGAGGTGCCAGGGCCTGTAAATCAAATGCTACTAGTGGGCCTGCAGCACTGGTTGTGCCACCCACATAAGTAGCTCTGTAATCATGTCTCAGACCTGCCACTGCAGTGTCTGTGTGTGTATTTGTACACTTTAAATTCGACTTGGCAAGTGTACCCACTTGCCAAGCCTAAACCTTCCCTTTTCTTACATGTAAGGCACCCCTAAGGTAGGCCCTAGGTAGCCCCAAGGGCAGGGTGCAGTGTATGGATAAGCTAGGACATATAGTAATGTGGTTTATATGTCCTGACAGTGAAATACTGCCAATTTCGTTTTTCACTGTTGCAAGGCCTGTCTCTCTCATAGGATAATATGGGGGCTACCTTTAAATAAGATTAAAGCGTATATTCCCCTAGAGAGGAGATGGACATGTGGAGTTTGGGGTCCCTGAACTCACAATTAAAAAACACATCTTTTAGTAAAGTTGATTTTAAAATTGTGCGTTTGAAAATGACACTTTTAGAAAGTGAGCATTTTCTTGCTTAAACCATTCTGTGACTCTGTTTGTGGATTCCCTGTCTGGGTCAGTTTGACAGTTGGGTTGTGTTGGACCTGGCTTTTTGACAGGGACATCCCCAAACTTTTTGCCTCCTTCCTCCTATTTTTTCTGACCTGTTGTTGTTGGCTTTTGACCTCTGGGCACTTTACCACTGCTAACCAGTGCTAAAGTGCATATGCTCTCTGTGTAAATGGTACTGTTGATTGGTTTATCCATGATTGGCTATTTAATTTACTTATAAGTCCCTAGTAGAGTGCACTATATGTGCCTAGGGCCTGTAGATTAAATGCTGCTAGTGGGCCTGCAGCACTGGTTGTGCCACCCACTTCAGTAGCCCCTTAACCCTGTCTCAGGCCTGCCATTGCAAGGCCTGTGTGTGCAGTTTCACTGCCACTTCGACTTGGCATTTAAAAGTACTTGCCAAATCTAGAACTCCACTTTTTCTGCATATAAGTCATCCCTAATGTGTGCCCTAGGTAACCCCTAGAGCAGGGTGCTGTGTAGGTAAAAGGCAGGACATGTACCTGTGTAGTTATATGTCCTGGTAGTGTAAAACTCCTAAATTTGTTTTTACACTACTGTGAGGCCTGCTCCCTTCATAGGCTAACATTGGGGCTGCCCTCATACACTGTTGAAGTGGCAGCTGCTGATCTGAAAGGAGCAGGAAGGTTATATTTAGTATGGCCAGAATGGTAATATAAAGTCCTGCTGACTGGTGAAGTCGGATTTAATATTACTATTCTAGAAATGCCACTTTTAGAAAGTGAGCATTTCTTTGCACTAAAATCTTGTTGTGCCCTTCAATCCACGTCTGGCTAGGTTTAGTTGACAGCTCCTTGTGCATTCACTCAGACACACCCCAAACACAGGGTACTCAGCCTCACTTGCATACATCTGCATTTTGAATGGGTCTTCCTGGGCTGGGAGGGTGGAGGGCCTGCCCTCACACAAAGGACTGCCACACCCCCTACTGGGACTCTGGCAGACAGGATTGAACTGAAAGGGGGCTTGGTGCATTTCTTAGGCACTCTTTGAAGTCACCCCACTTCAAAGGCACAACTTAGTATAAAACAGGGCCTCTGCCCTACCTCATCAGACACTTGCTGGAGAAGAAACCTGAACCAGAAACTACATCCTGCCAAGAAGAACTGCCTGGCTGCTCAAAGGACTCACCTTTCTGCTTTTCTACAAAGGACTGCTGCCTTGCTGTTGGCCTGCTGCCTTGCTGAACTCTTGTCTGGCTGTAAAAGTGCTCTCCAAGGGCTTGGATAGAGCTTGCCTCCTGTTCCCTGAAGTCTCAGGACCAAAAAGACTTCTCTCTTCCTCTTGGACGCTCCGTGCGCCGAACTTTTCGACGCACAGCTTCTTCCGCGGCAAGAAAAACGCCGCACACCGACGCTGATCAACGCGACGCCTTCGGGACGACCAAAACTTTGACACACGGCCTCGCAAGGACAACGCCGCCCGACTTCCCGGGAGAAATCGACGCGACGCCTGCCGTGAGATCGAAACTTTGACGCACGGCCTCGCAAGGACAACGCCGCCCGACTTCCAAGGAGAAATCGACGCGACGCCTGCCGTGAGATCAAAACTTTGACGCACGGCCTCGCAAGGATAACGCCGCCCGACTCCGCAGGAGAAATCGACGCGACGCCTGCCGTGAGATCGAAACTTCGACGCGCAGCCCCGCAGAACGATGCGCAGCCGGAAAACAAGCAGGAAAATCCACGCACAGACCCGGGACATCTGGTACTCCCCGCAAACCACAGTAAGAGACTGTCCGCGCGCCGGAAAACGACGCACGACTCCCCGCGTGGAAAATAACGACGCAAGTCCGTGTGTGCTGAGGAGAAATCGACGCACACACCAGTTTTCCATGTACCTCTTCTCCTGTGGCCCTCTGAGGAGATTTTCCACCAGAAACCAGGTACTTTGTGTTTGAAAGAGACTTTGTTTACTTTCTAAAGACTTAAGACACTTTATATCACTTTTCAGTGATATCTTTACAAATTCGTATTGCAACTTTGACCGTTTTGACCTGAAGATACCCAGATAAATATTATATATTTTTCTAAACACTGTGTGGTGTATTTTTGTGGTGTTATGCTATGGTGTTGTATGATTTATTACACAAATGCTTTACACATTGCCTTCTAAGTTAAGCCTGACTGCTCGTGCCAAGCTACCAGAGGGTGAGCACAGGCTGATTTTGGATTGTGTGTGACTTACCCTGACTAGAGTGAGGGTTCTTGCTTGAACAGAGGGCAACCTGACTGCCAACCAAAAACCCCATTTCTAACATTGGTGATCAGCGGTGAGGATAGGACTTGTGTTTGTGCAGTGACATACAGTAGCTAAGTATTTCACTACCTACCCACAGTTGAAGGTCAACTTGATTTTTCATCTTTTTTTTGGCTTTTGATTCTCTGATGTCCTCCTGGATATACTATTGATATTTTGGACTTTGGATTTTGTTTTTTGCTGGTAAGATCTTATCAGAATGGGATTGCTTACCTACTCATTCTTTGTTCGTACTGACCACCTCACTAAGGCTGACCTAAGGAAGCTTTGCAGAAAATGGGGCCTTCCTGTAGCAAGGAGATCTACTAAGGCGGAGATGCTACATAACTACATAGTCTGGGGGGGGAGGAAAGATGGGCAGAGAGAGAGACAGCAAGACACCAAATGACTAAGTACCCCTCAGATGAGGAGGAGGACTACGCACATGAGGAGGAAGACTGCTCACATGAGGAGGAAGACTACTCAGATGAGGAAAGAGACCCAGAGATAGATGAATGGCTCCGAAGTCAAAGGCGACAGGAGCAACAATTAGAGGAGTATCTTGCAGGGGTTGAGGCAAAAAGACTCTTAGCCCTGGAAGAAGAAAAGATTGCAGCTCAAGAGCTGAGCTGTAAAGAGCTGAAACTGGAGGCCGGATGGTGGCAGCAAAAATCTTGCATCTAGTACTGCTGAATAAGGGCACAAGCCCAGAGATGTGGTGCCCAACTTGAAGAAGGGAGTTGACACACCCCAGGCGGTTCAAGGGTATGAGGTAGTTCCCGTTATGCACAGGGTCCCTGAGAAGGATTGGGGAACTGGCACAGGGAGTCATATTCCTACTGGGGGGAGCGACACTTTACTGACTTTAGCAGAGAGTGACAGAGAAAAGGGTTCCCCCCTGGTATACGTCCTGGATATAGAGTGTAGAGACATCCCAGAAGAGTATGGGTTGAGTGTCTGGGACAGACAGATACTGTCTCACCAGTCTCAGGAGGGTGAGGTAGAGTGCTTTTCCAAGGTTGAGTTACTGAGTGATTGGGTGAAGGGTACTGTGGTTAATACATGTGAAGGGCAGAATGATGTAATTGCTGGAGAGCATATGTCTGGTCCTTATTTTCCAGAGCTACGCCAACACCAGGTGGAGTGTGAGTTCTCTGACCCCAGGGAACTTACAATGGAGGCAGACTTCTGGGTGAGTACCAGAGAGTCTGAAGAGGCATTTGGGGGTGCTCCTGAAGGGAGTGGTCTAGGTGGTTCCCAACCGAGTGAGGTGGGAAAGGATTGTAGTGTCCCAGGTAGGTCCCAGGTCCTAGAGGGTTCCATGAGGGAACACCAGGAGGGAAGCCTAGCCTGTACCGTAGGGCCACCTTTTGAGGGAAGCCCCGCAGTGTCAGAAGAACTTGGGGGGGTGACTGTAGCCAGCATCCCAACAGTTCTGGTGTCTGGCAGTACCCCTCCTAGTGAGGGGGTGCAGAAGTCCAGACATAGGGTTGAGAGGGGGTTGCAGACCCCAGTGGAGGACCTTGAGAGTCAGGGGACAGCTCTGAGAGCAGAGCCCCCCCAGGAATGACCCAGGTGAAACCGTTTCTGGTTTGGGGGAAACCCAGACTCTGCCGGATGGGCAGAGGTCGGGAGACCTGCGCCAACCAGACTCTTATGTGGCCCTTGGGGACGGTGTGTCCCTTGTGGGGGGTGAGAGTGCCCCCCAGGAAGTCCTGGCATGCCAGGCAAAGATTCAACCTCAGGGTGGTGACTCTGGTTGGATACCCAGGTTCAGAGGTTAAACTCTGACCTGGTGGGAGGTAGATGTGCCTCCCAAGAAGTCCTGCTGTGCCACGAAATTGTCCAACCTCAGGGTGTTGACTCTGGGTTGGATGACCAGGTTCAGGGGATAAACTCTGACCTGTTGGGGGGTAGGTGTGCCCCCCAGAAAGTCCTGGTGTACCAGGCAGTTGTCCAACCTCAGGGTGCTGACTCTGGGTTGGATAACCGGGTTCAGAGGTTAAACTCTGACCTGGTGGGGGGTAGGTGTGCCCCCCAGAAAGTCCTGGCGTGCCAGGCAATTGTTCAACCTCAGGGTGGTGACCCTGGGTTGGAGAACCAGGTTCAGAGGTTCACCTCTGACCTGGTGGGAGGTAGGCGTGCCTCCCAGAAAGTCCTGGTGTGCCAGGCAGTTGCCCAACCTCAGGGTGGTGACCCTAGGTTGGAGAACCAGGTTCAGAGGTTAAACTCTGACCTGGTGGAGGGTCAGTGTACCCTCCAGGAAGTCCTGGCATGCCAGGCAAAGATTCAACCTCAGGGTGGTGACTCTGGGTTGGATACCCAGGTTCAGAGGTTAAACTCTGACCTGGTGGGAGGTAGGTGTGCCTCCCAAGAAGTCCTGTTGTGCCAGGCAATTGTCCAACCTCAGGGTGTTGACTCTGGGTTGGATGACCAGGTTCAGAGGTTAAACTCTGACCTGGTGGGGGGTAGGTGGGCCCCCCAGAAAGTCCTGGCGTGCCAGGCAATTGCCCAACCTCAGGGTGGTGACCCTGGGTTGGGGAACCAGGCTCAGAGGTTAAACTCTGACCTGGTGGGAGGTAGGTGTGCCTCCCTGGAAGTCCTGGCCTGCCAGGCAATGGTTCAACCTCAGGGTGTTGACTCTGGGTTGGATAACCGGGTTCAGAGGTTAAACTCTGACCTGGTGGGGGTAGGTGTGCCCACCAGAAAGTCCTGGCGTGCCAGGCAATTGTTCAACCTCAGGGTGGTGACCCTGGGTTGGAGAACCAGGTTCAGAGGTTAACCTCTGACCTGGTGGGAGGTAGGTGTGCCTCCCAGAAAGTCCTGGTGTGCCAGACAGTTGCCCAACCTCAGGGTGGTGACCCTAGGTAGGAGAACCAGGTTCAGAGGTTAAACTCTGACCTGTTGGAGGGTCAGTGTGCCCTCCAGGAAGTCCTGGCGTGCCAGGCAATTGTTCAACTTCAGGGTGGTGACTCTGAGTTGAATGGTCAGGTGCAGAGGTTAAACTCTGACCTGGTGGGGGGTAGGTGTGCCTCCCAGAAAGTCCTGGTTTGCCAGGCAGTGATCCAGGCTGAGGGTACAGACCCTGGGCTGGAAGACCAGGTTCAGGGTGTCCCCCCGGACCTGGAGGGAGGGGCTACTGATAACAGTGCCCCTACCATGTTGTATTCTGAGGAGGCCACTCCTAGTTGGAGGGTGCTGGACCCCAGAAGGGAGGGCAGGGGGAGGGAAGCCTCACCCCGGGCCCTAGTCCAACCTGAAGGTACAGACCCCAGGTTGGAGGGCCAGTTGCAGGTTAACAGCCCTGCACTGGTGGAGGAATGGTACAGGGTGACTTCTGTAAGCACCCTGACCATGTTGGACTCTGGGGGTACCGCTCCAGGAGGGAGGGTACAGAGCCCCAGAGGGGAGGACCAGGTTCAGGCTGTCATCCCTGACCTGGTGGAAGGGAGAGTGGTTAAAGGGTGCCCAGCACCTGGGGCTACCGCCCCCCACTCTCCACAGCCACAGTGGTTGGAGAGCTTTGAGAGGCCTGGGGCCTGGCTCTCATCCCTGGCAGCTGTCAGTAATCACTGTGGCTTGCTGTCCGGGTGGACAGAGTTATCCCTGGGGAGGGGACAAGTGTCACACCCCGGGGGTAGAGTGGGCAACACCACTGTGTTGGTCATGGTGGTACTATCCTGCTCCTGGGATACATCTGTGAGCAAAGTAAGGTTAGGTGCTGCACAGATGGGATCCGCAGGTAAGGAGAAAGGTTCCCCATGGGTTGGCTTAGTGGGCCCTGAGAGTATGGACAGAGGGATCCAATTGGAGTCAGGAAGGCGACGAACTGGAGCATGCCCCTGCTGTTGTGGGCCTGGGTCCTTGTTCTGTCGCCTCAAACAGGGAAGTACATCAGGATAGTGATTGTTCTCCCCTGGCTTTAGGCTGGTAGGGGGTCATGTTGGACCTGGCTTTTTGACAGGGACATCCCCAAACCTTTTGCCTCCTTCCTCCTATTTTTTCTGACCTGTTGTTGTTGGCTTTTGACCTCTGGGCACTTTACCACTGCTAACCAGTGCTAAAGTGCATATGCTCTCTGTGTAAATGGTACTATTGGTTGGTTTATCCATGATTGGCTATTTAATTTACTTATAAGTCCCTAGTAGAGTGCACTATATGTGCCTAGGGCCTGTAGATTAAATGCTGCTAGTGGGCCTGCAGCACTGGTTGTGCCACCCACTTCAGTAGCCCCTTAACCCTGTCTCAGGCCTGCCATTGCAAGGCCTGTGTGTGCAGTTTCACTGCCACTTCGACTTGGCATTTAAAAGTACTTGCCAAGCCTAGAACTCCCCTTTTTCTACATATAAGTCATCCCTAATGTGTGACCTAGGTAACCCCTAGAGCAGGGTGCTGTGTAGGTAAAAGGCAGGACATGTACCTGTGTAGTTATATGTCCTGGTAGTGTAAAACTCCTAAATTTGTTTTTACACTACTGTGAGGCCTGCTCCCTTCATAGGCTAACATTGGGGCTGCCCTCATACACTGTTGAAGTGGCAGCTGCTGATCTGAAAGGAGCAGGAAGGTCATATTTAGTATGGCCAGAATGGTAATATAAACTCCTGCTGACTGGTGAAGTCGGATTTAATATTACTATTCTAGAAATGCCACTTTTAGAAAGTGAGCATTTCTTTGCACTAAAATCTTGTTGTGCCCTTCAATCCACGTCTGGCTAGGTTTAGTTGACAGCTCCTTGTGCATTCACTCAGACACACCCCAAACACAGGGTACTCAGCCTCACTTGCATACATCTGCATTTTGAATGGGTCTTCCTGGGCTGGGAGGGTGGAGGGCCTGCCCTCACACAAAGGACTGCCACACCCCCTACTGGGACTCTGGCAGACAGGATTGAACTGAAAGGGGGCTTGGTGCATTTCTTAGGCACTCTTTGAAGTCACCCCCACTTCAAAGGCACAACTTAGTATAAAACAGGGCCTCTGCCCTACCTCATCAGACACTTGCTGGAGAAGAAACCTGAACCAGAAACTACATCCTGCCAAGAAGAACTGCCTGGCTGCTCAAAGGACTCACCTGTCTGCTTTTCTACAAAGGACTGCTGCCTTGCTGTTGGCCTGCTGCCTTGCTGAACTCTGGTCTGGCTGTAAAAGTGCTCTCCAAGGGCTTGGATAGAGCTTGCCTCCTGTTCCCTGAAGTCTCAGGACCAAAAAGACTTCTCTCTTCCTCTTGGACGCTCCGTGCGCCGAACTTTTCGACGCACAGCTTGTTCCGCGGCAAGAAAAACGCCGCACACCGACGCTGATCGACGCGATGCCTTCGGGACGACCGAAACTTTGATGCACGGCCTCGCAAGGACAACGCAGCCCGACTTCCCGGGAGAAATCGACGCGACGCCTGGCGTGAGATCGAAACTTTGACGCACGGCCTCGCAAGGACAACGCCGCCCGACTTCCCAGGAGAAATCGACGCTACGCCTGCCGTGAGATCAAAACTTTGACGCACGGCCTCGCAAGGACAACGCCGCCCGACTCCGCAGGAGAAATCGACGCGACGCCTGCCGTGAGATCGAAACTTCGACGCGCAGCCCCGCAGAACGACGCGCAGCCGGAAAACAAGCAGGAAAATCCACGCACAGACCCGGGACATCTGGTACTCCCCGCAAACCACAGTAAGAGACTGTCCGCGCGCCGAAAAATGACACACGACTCCTCGCGTGGAAAATAACAACGCAAGTCCGTGTGTGCTGAGGAGAAATCGACGCACACACCAGTTTTCCACGTACCTCTTCTCCTGTGGCCCTCTGAGGAGATTTTCCACCAGAAACCAGGTACTTTGTGTTTGAAAGAGACTTTGTTTACTTTCTAAAGACTTAAGACACTTTATATCACTTTTCAGTGATATCTTTACAAATTCGTATTGCAACTTTGATCGTTTTGACCTGAAGATACCCAGATAAATATTATATATTTTTCTAAACACTGTGTGGTGTATTTTTGTGGTGTTATGCTATGGTGTTGTATGATTTATTGCACAAATGCTTTACACATTGCCTTCTAAGTTAAGCCTGACTGCTCGTGCCAAGCTACCGGAGGGTGAGCACAGGCTGATTTTGGATTGTGTGTGACTTACCCTGACTAGAGTGAGGGTTCTTGCTTGGACAGAGGGCAACCTGACTGCCAACCAAAAACCCCATTTCTAACAGGTTGTTTTTTACCTCACACCAGACAGTGACACAAAGGGAGCTGGGGTGTAACCTGCATTTCCTGATTAGCCATCTCTGCTAGGAGGGAGGGGTGGAGTGGTCACTCTCATCTGAAAGGACTGTGCCTGCCTCTGACAATGCAGACTTCAACCCCCTGGTGTGTGTCTGAGGCCTTGCCTGGGCAAGGCAGGATTTCACAAGTAGGTGTGAGTCCCCTTTGACTAAAGGAGACTTCAAAGACTAAAATGGGTATAAGAAGGGCACCCAAATCTACAGACTTTAGAAACACTTCTGGAACCAAGAGGAACCTCTGCCTGGAGAAGAGCTGATAGCTGAGGAAGAAGTGCTGCCCTGCCTGTGACTGCGCTTTGTGGAGCTTTCCTGCAGTGCTACTTCTGCCTGTGTAAGAGGGCAAAGACTGGACTTTGTGTGCCTTCCATCTTGTGAAGAAATCTCCAAGGGCTTGAGTTAGAGCTTGCCTCCTGTTGTCTGAAGTCTCAGGGACAGCAAAGACTTCTCTCTGCCAGAACCTGGAGTCTCTGGAGAGACTCCTGCCCCGACAAGTGGTGCCCTATCCAGTCCCTGTGCCCTGAAAGGAAAGCTGGTGGAAATCCAAGGAAATCGACTTCGGACGACTCCGGACCGACGCCGCTGCTGAATCCGGTAACGCCACCTGCACCTGACGCCGTGACCTTCACTGGAACGCGACGCTCTTCGCAGGCCCAAAGCCGCTGCAGCCCCGCTGAAGTCCACGACTCCGTGGAAGTCGCCGCACCACGTCGTGACCGACGCCGCTCGAAGTGCGTGGATTCAACGTTTCGCACAGACGCCGCGATCCCCGACTTCGTGCATCGGCTTGTTTTCACTCTTCACCAAAGGTACTGTACTTGGGGGTCTACACGACTCCGTGTCTGGCGCCGCTGGTGTTGGCTTGTTGGGAACGACTCCGTCACAACGCCGTGTTAACATCTCATCGAAGCATTTTTTGTTTCTAAGAGCTATTTTTGAGTTTAATCTGTAAAACTTCATAACTTGACTTGTGTATGTCGGATTTTTGTCGTTTTGGTCTTGTTTTGTTTAGATAAATATTTCCTATTTTTATAAACTGGGGTTGTGTCATTTTGTAGTGGTTTCATTAATTTACTGTGTGTGTTGGTACAAATACTTTACACCTAGCTCTCTGAAGTTAAGCCTAGTGCTCTGCCAAGCTACCAAGGGGGTAAGCAGGGGTTAGCTGAGGGTGATTCTCTTTTACCCTGACTAGAGTGAGGGTCCTTGCTTGAACAGGGGGTAACCTGACTGTCAACCAAAGACCCCATTTCTAACAAAAATGAAAAGTAAAACAGTTGACATAGGCGAGCCGATTCAAAGCACTATGGCCGCCATGAAGGAGAGACACAAAAAGAAAAAGAAGTTCAGTCGCAGTCAAACGTATCAGCAATCGTGCAATTTTTATTTGTATATCTCAACAACTGAGTCCAATATACAAGTACTGAAAGCAATACCTATGGATACACAAAAGTAGATGGATGGATGGACGGACGGACGGATGGATGGATGGATGGACGGACGGACGGATGGATGGATGAGTGAAAGGGTGGATGAATGGATGGATGAATAATTGGATGGATGGGTGAGTGAAAGGATGAATGGATGAGTGAAACAGTGGATGGATGATGATTGATGGATGAATAAATGAATGAACGGACGGATGGATGAGTGAAGGTGTTAATGGATGGATGAGCGAAAAGATGCATAGATGGATGAGAGAATGATGGGTGGATGAGTGAGTGAAAGGATGGGTGGATGAGTTAACTTGTGAATGGATGAGTGAATGAAAGGATGATTAGATGGATGATGAGAGAATAGATGGATGGATGGATGAGTGAGTGAAAGGATGGGTGGATGAGTTAAAATGTGACTGGATGGCTCAGTGAAAGGATGATTAGATGGACGATGAGAGAATGGATGGATAAATGAGTGAAAGGATGGGTGGATGAGTTAAAATGTGACTGGATGGCTCAGTGAAAGGATGATTAGATGGACGATGAGAGAATGGATGGATAAATGAGTGAAAGGATGGGTGGATGAGTGGAAGGGTAAATGGATGGATGAAGTGAAAGTTTGGATGGATGAATGCAGCTAAATGGAGGATGGACGGATGAGAGAAAGGAAGGATGACTGAATTGATGGATGGACGAAAAGATGCATGAATGAAAGGATGGATGGATGGATGGGTGTATGACTGGGTCCAAAGCACCCGTTCTCTGAAGTAGGAACAATTAACCATAATTCCTCCCTTCACTTCAGTACTAATGGCACTGCTAGAGCAAAGGCCACCGTGCTAGAATATTTACATATGTCTTAATGCAGTCCCAGCCCCCCGGCACCGCTGTAATACAGCCTGAGTGGGTTTCCAAGCTGCTCCCAGGTGGCAATTTCAGAGAAGCAGAGAAGCAGATTTGAGATATGTCCAAACAGATCGTGATTGACGTTTCTCAGCGGGGGGCTGTAGTTTCCAGGCTGGGGCTGCCTCTGGTTTACATAGGCAGAGCCCCCCGCCCCTTCTAGGGGAAGCTTTCCATGAAATGTGTGCGTCCAGGGCTGCCACTCCAGCAGGCATCCTCATGGCAGGGCCCAGGGGGTCCCCCTCCCGCTCAGATATCAGGTTCTTGCAGGAGGGGGTAATCACTTTAGCAGATGAGCAGGGGACCCCTTTACACCAGGGTCAGGCTGATGTGAGCATGGGGAGCTGCCTTACATCTGGAGTCTCTAGAGACAATTGAGGGTCTGAGACTGTCTGCAGCTACATGCGCAGTCTCTGCAGAGAGGCGGGGTTCTGCTTGAGACTGTACTCAGTTACATGTGTTAGACAACTTGGTACATATGAACTTGCATGCACACATTAGGGGACACAGAGGGACAGAGAGAGGGGTCGACAGAGAGGGACCAGGTGGAGAGACACACAGTAAGAGAGGTGTCTTGAGAGTTGAAAGGTGTCTCATTCACTGAGATGTTACTTGGGAAGAGCTCGCTGCTGGCTCTCATCCCAGCTCCTACCCCCCTTCTCAGACACTGTGACAGGTTTGCGGCTTTCAATGTTGTCTCGTGCCTTTTCACTGATTGCAAGGTCGGGAGACGAAAACCATGGGGTTTAGAGACATTACACAAGGATAGAAACACACACATCGCACCCTCTCTTTTTTTTTTTTTTATGTAAATAAAAGGAAAACAAAATCAGAATCAAAAGAACCCGGTAGAACAAAAAAAAAAATGAACGAGGCACTTATAAAAAACACTCCTTTAGTAAAACCTGAACATTGATAATTAAAACTGAAGTTGTTTAATTTGAAAATAAAGCCTATATTAAATTCGTGATTTTGTGCGTCTTTCGGAAAAAATTACGATAATTTGCAATTGCTTGCAAACGACCACACTTAGGAACAATACTAGTCTTAAATATGTACATTATTAAATTAAAAGTTATATATGCACATGTATAACCTTTAATATTGTGGTAATAGTATATACTAGCATATATATATATATATATATATATATATATATATATTGCATAATATTTTAAATCTATTTTGAAAGAGCAAAGATGAATAGATCTTTCATCGTATCCAGTTATTTATATTGAACATTTTAGAGTTTATAAAACACCAGGTGTTAAGTGGGGTTTGGCTCAGCACCACATCCCCACCAAAGAGACCGCAATAAAAATATTCCACAGAAGAACTGACGCAGTGGGGCCCATATTTATACTTTTTGACGCTAAATTGCGCTAACGCAGTTTAGCGTCAAAAAATTTAGCGCCGTCTAACGCCATTCTGAAGCGCCATGTGGGCGCCGTATTTATGGAATGGCGTTAGCCGGCGCTAGCAGACCGGCGCTGCCTGGTGTGCGTGGAAAAAAAACACGTAGACCAGGCAGCGCCGGCGTAGGGGGAAAATGGCGTTAGGGCGTCTTAAAATGGGGCAAGTCAGGTTGAGGCAAAAAAATCGCCTCAACCCGATTTGCGCCATTTTTTTAGACGCCCAGACGCCATTTAAATGACTCCTGTCTTAGTAAAGACAGGAGTCATGCCCCCTTGCCCAATGGCCATGCCCAGGGGACTTATGTCCCCTGGGCATGGCCATTGGGCATAGTGGCATGTAGGGGGGCACAAATAAGGCCCCCCTATGCCACCAAAAAAAAATAAAAAATATAGAAAATTATACTTACCTGAACTTACCTGAATGTCCCTGGGGTGGGTCCCTCCATCCTTGGGTGTCCTCCTGGGGTGGGCAGGGGTGGCAGGGGGGGTCCCTGGGGGCAGGGGAGGGGAGCCCCTTAACGCCTACCCTGACCCAGGCGTTAAATAGTGGCGCAAATGCGGGGTTTTTTGACCCGCCAACTCCCGGGCGTGATTTTTGCCCGGGAGTATAAATACGACGCATTTGCGTCGCCGTCATTTTTTTAGACGGGAACGCCTTCCTTGCATCTCATTAACGCAAGGAAGGCGTTCACGCAAAAAAATGACGCTATTTGCCAATACTTTGGCGCTAGACGCGTCTAACGCCAAAGTATAAATATGGCGTTAGTTTTGCGCCGAATTTGCGTCGAAAAAAACGACGCTAATTCGGCGCAAACGGAGTATAAATACGGGCCTGGGAGTCAAGCGGTGTCCTCATGTCCTATAAAACAGTCACAATAATTGTGTTTATTCTGTTTCCTTTAAATAAACACCTCCCTCACAAAAATAGCGAGCACGCTTCGCCCACTGTCAATACACGCAGTATTTTCAGCCTGAGAAGCGAATACACATATCTCTCAATGTAAAGAGGCAACGTGTCGGTGTAGCGCCTAACCCGTAAATGAACAGGAGATTATAGCGGTAAAACACCAGAACTCCTGAGGCGCCTCTCTGGGCTGCAGCTCACGTGTGCACCTCTTCAAACAGCCTTAGCTTCATTCAAAAAAGCAACAATTATCTGTACATGTTTTATTTATTTAGGTGCCATGCAAAGCGCCGATTTTTATAGCATCGGAGCGCTAAAGCGTAGGAAAAAAGACGCCGATTTTCATTTTCCAACTTCAGAGCGCTAGCACATATAAAAAGGAAAATAATCGCGTTGAGAAAACAGAAAACGAAAACAGATAATAAGTAGTCCATAAACCCAGCGAGCCTCGCATGTTTTCTGTTCACCGGAAAAGTCTTGAGGTTTGCGTGCCTTCGGCTAATCAAAAGAAGCGGATTGTAACAGGCAAGCCAACTTGCCAATGAAAGACACTGACATGACATCGACAGGGCTCCGAGTCCTTTTCTAATACCTAAAGCGTCTAGCTAGCGTGTGGCTGTTTGTGAGCTTTGTGAGTTAATTTCCCTGATATTAGAACAAGCATTGCTTAAATCCATGCATGCTTAAATCCATTTAGTCTTTCATGCATTGCAAAACAGTTGTACTCCGCGCTTAATTTGAGCCGGTGGACCAGCACTTATTTTTCCTTATCAGATACTGACTGAAAGCAAGAGAGGTAGAAACATAGAAACAGGAAAGAAGGAGGAAGCGAAAGACAGGAAAAACAAACACAAAGGGAGAAATCAGGGACCTGCAGAAGTGAGATAAACAGTCAGGGAGCGTCTGGTGGTGGATTAAGGGCCGTATTTATACTCCGTTTGCGCCGAAATTGCGTCTTTTTTTTTGACGCAATTTCGACGCAAAACTAACGCAAACTAACGCCATATTTATACTATGGCGTTAGAGGCGAATAGCGCCAAAGTTCTCGGAATGTGCGTCATTTTTTAGCGTGAACCCCTTCCTTGCGTTAATGATATGCAAGGGAGGCGTTCCCGTCTAAAAAATGACTCCCAGGCCTTTACGTGGTATTTATACTCCCGGGCAAAAGAGACGCCCGGGAGTGGGCGTTGCTAAAAACGGCGCATTTGCGCCGCTTTTTAACGCCTGGGTCAGGCATGGCGTTAAGGGACAAGTGGGCTCAAAATGAGCCCAGAGGTGCCCTCCCCTGCCCCCAGGGACCCCCCCTGCCACCCTTGCCCACCCCAGGAGGACACCCAAGGCTGGACGGACCCACCCCAGGGACATTCAGGTAAGTTCAGGTAAGTTTTTTTTTTTTTTTTTTTAATAATATTTTGTGGCATAGGGGGGCCTGATTTGTGCCCCCCTACATGCCACTATGCCCAATGACCATGCCCAGGGGACAGAAGTCCCCTGGGCATGGCCATTGGGCAAGGGGGCATGACTCCTATCTTTACAATGATAGGAGTCATGTTGATGGGGGATGGGCGTCGTTAAAAAATGGCGCAAGTCGGGTTAAGACGATTTTTTCGACATAACCTGACTTGCCCCATTTTAAGACGCCCATGCGCCATTTTCCCCCTACGCCGGCGCTGTCTGGTCTACGTGGTTTTTTCCCACGCAAACCAGGCAGCGCCGGTCTGATTGCGCCGTCTAACGCCATTCCATAAATACGGCGCCCGCATGGCGCTTCAGAATGGCGTTAGACGGCGCAAAACTTTTTGACGCTAAACTGCGTTAGCGCAGTTTAGCGTCAAAAAGTATAAATATGGGCCTAAATATGTGTGAGGTGTATTCAAGACAAGGAAGCCTTGGCACATCAACATTTGACTACACAGGCCCCAGCTCTTTAGTAGACCTTTTGGGCACTGCTGCTCATTCTTTTAGAAATGAAGCACTCCTTATACAGCATGTCTTTACAAGTTCCAAACTGCCTATATTTGCAACATGGGTAACATTTTTAGCTATCTTATTTACTAATGGGGCAGAATATATATTTTGGTGCCCCAGCCTATTTTGTATCCCAGTCCATGCCTGCCTTTGTTAACACTTGGTCACTTTATGTTTTAAAAAATCTGGGTGTCCTAAACCCAGATACCACACTACCTGGTATCTTTTATCACATCTTGCCACATTCCAGTTTGTTATTTTAAGTTTATAGTTCTATCAAATCGCTCTAAGGCATTTCTACTTCCCTTACATCTTGGAAGATGTGATAGCAGACCCAGGACGTTTGTATTTGGGTGCTAGAAATTCTGCCCCCATACCTCCCACACCTGCAAAGATTAAAACAGTTGTCTCACCTGATAACACAGTAAGGAACATTGAGGGCCATATTTATACTTTTTGACGCAAAACTGCGCTGGTGCAGTTTTGCGTCAAAAATATTACCGGCAGCTAACGCCATTTTGGTGCGCCGTGCAGGTGTCAAATTTATAATTTGATGCACGGCGGCGCAAACCACAGGTGGGAGTCATGTATTTTGACGCACACCGCAGCGTTAAGTCATAAAGCAAAACGATGTTAACGTGGTGGAAATTACTGTGGGTCGATTTACGACCCCGCAAAACGGATATGCGCAGTTTTTTTACGCAATTGCGTAAAAAAAAAATGCGAACACTGCCATTTCACCAGAGGAGAGCCAAAATGGATCCCAGATGCCACTACAGACCCCATGAAGATGACAACAGACCAGGAACCAGCCAGGAGGACCCACACAAGAACAGGACACTTATAAGAAGAAAAGAAAGTGTCGCTTCAGTGCAGAGGAGCAGGAAATTCTGGTTAAAGAGGTGATCGAACACCAGCACCAACTGTTTGTCACTTCAAAGTTGCCAATCAGTAGGAGAGAGGCTATATGGCAACAAATTGTTGACAAGATTAACAGTGTGGCAGAATTATGCAGAACAGTCATTGAATGCAAGAAACACTGGCATGACTGCAAGCGCAGGACCAAAGAAAAGATGGCCAGGAACAGGAAGGCAGCACTGCAGACTGGAGGTGGGAGTCCAGCACACCAGGAGGCCCTGGACCACATGGAGGAGATGGTCACAGCCGTCATCCCTGAGGAGATCTTCACAGGGATTCAAGGATAGGACAGCGCAGACTACCAGGTGACAACGCACATGCAGGGTAAGTCGCATGGGGAATTGAAATGCACTAATGTCAACTTCAACCGGGGGGGGGGGAATACCTACTACTCATTGCATGTAAGTCATCATATACATGGAGTGGCAGGGGTAAAGGGGCACGGCATGGGGGCATGGCCTGCACAGACAGAAGCTGGGGCACACCATTACTCTACACCAACAACAGTCCCATGGGGGCATTTGCCATGCCAACGATGGAGCAAAGGGAAATCCACGGCAGGAGGGAAGGCCACAACGTCAAACTCACATCCCGGCACACGTCAGCCACCATACCCCCCACATTAACTAGGGCCCTCTTAACAACCTCTAGCCATACCGACAACTGGAATGTAACTGCAACAACAGTTGCCACTACCAATTCCGCTCTGTGTTGAGCTCAAGTAGCCAATGGCAGTAACCTCCCCATGGATCATACACACCGAAATTAGAGGGTTGAGGATGACAACTTCAACAATCCCCTGAAAAAAGACAAAGGCCCCAGTACTGTCAAATGTCAATGCCCATAGTTGTTGCAAACATCAGCCAATGTCAAAAACAATAGGCGCTACACAGCACTAAGGACATACCCATGCTGCATATGTCAGGGTCCATCCTGTGCCTGGGTCACAATGTAACATCCCAAACGTCATACTGCTCAGACAACAACATTGAGGGGGGGGGGCACATGTAACTGGTCACTGACATACACCTGCACAGTCAGAGGAGGAAATAGGACACTGATACGATTATCAGGGCAAACCAATCTACCACTCATTCCCAACATCAGCTGTACACATTACCAATGCCAACATCCATATCGTGTCATAACATTGCTATGCATAGGATATGCTACATGTCAAATACATTTAAGTGGATGTGAAAGATCAGAGATTGGGACAGGTCCAGATTGTTCAGTGTGCTGCCAGTGCCATCAGAACACCCACAGCCAGTGAAAGGACTCACCATGAGAATGGATGTAGACGGAGGATTGAGTAGGACAAGAAGGTGGCAATTCACTATTTGGCCAAAACCAACACCTAGAAGAGATGATGCCGACAAGTCTAATAACTTAATAACATACATGTGACATGCAGGTGGGCCATAGGCCTGGGAGAATGCCCATCTGCAAGACTGGAGCAATAAACACGAAACAAGATCACAAGGCAGACATGTCACATCACTCATGCCACAACACAGACACACTAATTGTACCCTGTTTCATTGCAGAGGAAGATGGATCTCCTGCGGATATGCCTGTCCCAGATTACCCTGATAACATGGATAACGGGCTGATAAACATTCCCCAGGAGACTATCCAAAAGGTCCTTGAAACCCTCCAGACCCCACCTTCAGTCACAAGGAGGAGCACAGAACAAGCAGCCATTGCAGAGGATCCATCCACCACCCCAATTGTAAGACCTGCCAGCCCCAATACAGCTGATGACTCAGACGACACAGGCACCAGCTTTGAGAGAACTGTAGTTGGGGTACAGCGGGACCTGGCCAAGGAGGTGCAGATGGGGATGCAAACTATGGCAGCCAGCCTAGAGGGGGTGTGTTCGTGCATGATGTCATCTGCAGATCAGGCAGCAGCTATGCAAGCCCTAACATCTATCTTGCAGGAACAGCAAAAAACCCAGAAGGAAATCACCACAGCTGTAATACAGTTGACCCAACACCTACAAAAGCAATCCTGTCAACGCGTGCACGAATGCAACATTGAACCCCTCAGGGCCAACCTGGCTGCCTACCATCGTGATGTGGCTGCTATTCTCAAGAACCAGCAGATCCTCCTTGCTGAAGTACTGCCCTTAAGACCTTCACAGGTAGCAGTGACCGGGATGTCTGACTCCACGTCTTCTAACACTGAGGTGTGTGTTGCCCCTTCACAACCATCACCACCAAGAACAGAGGAGGCAACACACACATCAGAAGAAGAAGACATGGAACAGATCACCTTCACACAGAAAAGTACCCAGAAGCACTAGTCCCTGCCACATGGCCAACAATTACCAAGGTCCGGCGCTTTGTAACATGCCAGTCTTGCAACAACTCTACTTAATGACTGTTCTGCTTACCACTGTATATCTTGCCAGCCTGCCCAGTGATTGTCTCTCTCCTACTCATTGGCAAATCCTGTCCCTCTGTACTGTCTGAAACATCACCCCAGCATGTCAAAAGCATTTCCGGAACCCCTTGTGTAGGATCACAATGTAAGATGTCACTCTAATGGACTCACAATCATGGACAATGTACAGATAGCACTACAGCACTTTTCAATAAATAGCACTTACACAACAAATCTGTCTCTGGGTAATGTGACATATCAACTTTGCAGTAGATAACTGAAATGTGCCTACTGTCTGCTATTAGCCTTCAAAGGAGAAATGTACATGATATGTGTCATTTACAGTGTGTGTGTATGTGACCATTGTATGTTATGCATCACATTAGCTCTGGGATTTTCAGCGTCCTAATCGGTATATCAGCAATGCTCCATGAGGCAACACTCTTATTCTGATAGTTAGAGATGAAGGTGTGCAGAAATGATTAGCCAGACCATGATATGGTGATTATTATAGGTGTTTATTTAAATTAGTTCATTAAAGTGGTGATTATATTTTTTTTAAATTGTTCATGATAAGTTGCCGCCTGCGTATACCAGTGGCCGTGTTCTGTAGTTCCCCCTCATGTTGCAGGCCAGCATCCTCCTCTTCCACCTCTTCAGGCATGTGTGGCTCTGGTTCCAGGAGGGGAATGTTCCTTTTGATGCAAATGTTGTGCAGAATAGCACATGTTAGGATGATCTTACAGACCATCTCCGGGGAATATAGCAGTCTACCACCAGTGATGTCGAGGCACCGGAACCTTGACTTGAGGATGCCGAAGGTCCTCACGACTATGGTGCGTGTCCTCCTATGTGCGTCATTGTATGCAAGCTCTGCTGCAGTACTCGGGTTGCAAATAGTTGTCATTATCCATGGGTGGATGCCATACCCCTGATCAGCTGCGAGAGGAAATGAATGGGATCATGTTGATGTAGCTAGCCCCATTGAAATCACCTTTCATGGCAGTAGTTGTCTTGTGTTGTCTGTGACTCTTTTTTGTTATTATGTCGCATCCTAGGCTTGTAGGATGTACCATCTGCATCGTGTTGTTTCCTTGGCTGAACGAGTGTTTGGCTGCTGACCATTTGTCAGCAGTATGTTTTGGGATTTGCAGTACAGTGTGCCCTCCCTAGCATTGTGACTTGTGATACAGGTGTCTGTGTGTCTTCACTGGGGGTGAGATGATAGTTCCTTACACAGATTCATTTTGACCGTGTTAACACGTTCATATCAATGTACCCTGGACATCCCATACCTTTAGACTTATGCAATGGATTAATGTAAACGTCACTGAGACACTTACAATTTGCAAGGAGACATTTAGGCAACCCAATCCACACGTTGTGATCTTTGACGTCTTAACATTAGACTGTACACTCATTTCCGATGTGTGACAGGTTCAATGGTGACCTAAGAAACATGGCTAGCGATGTCACGACCTCAGTGTGTTCCTGTTCACATGTTGCTGTTGTGGTGTATGTGTTGTGTGTCCTAGAGGGGTGCTGTGCAGTGTGTATATAAGTAGGTTTTTGTACTTACCAACAAGTAGTCCATTGCCATACCGTCCATCCTGGAAGTGTTCATTGATGGTGCAGTGACGGAAGATGAATGAGTCATGGACATTCCAAGATATTTAGCCACCATGTTGGTGATCAGTCCTTGGTTATCGACTATGGCCTGCACATTGATAGAGTGTGTGTGCATCCTGTTGCGGTGGAGGTGTTCAGTTGCAGCAGGTGGCACAAGGCGTACATGTGTGCAGTTAATTGCACCAAGGACGTGTGGGAAGCCACTAATGAGGTAGAACCCCTGTTTTGTATCCTGCTGCTTCTGCAGTGTGTTAGGGAAGCAGATGTGGCGTGGTGTAAGTCCAATGATGGCATCCAGTACTTTGAGCAAAAAGGCAGAGAATGATGGTTGTGATATTCCGGCAACCAGGGCACTAGTTGTTTGAAAAGAGCCACTTGCCAGCATGTGAAGTACGGCAAGCAGCTTGGTTTCTGTTGGGATGGTGCGGGGTGTCAGCAAAGTGGGTTCCAACTGCGGTTCAATATTTCGGAGCAGCTGCTGAATGGCCTGCCAGTTCAACCTGTACCTCTGGATGATGTTGTGTTCCCTGAGGCCATAAAGGGTTGTTCTGGGGTGGAATATCCTCTCCTGGCTTCTGCGCTGCCTTTGGGGTCCCTGCTGGTGTTGTGGTAGCTGCTGTTGTAGCTGCTGGGCTCTGCATCTGCGTGCACGCTGGATAAGAATCACCTCCATGTCTCCCTTTTGCTGCTCTGCTGCTGTGCTGTTGCTTCTGTGTGTTCTGATTAAAACCAGGTGTGTTTGCGCCATTTTAACGCCTGCCCTGACCCAGGCGTTAATTTTTGACGCAAATTGGGCTGTGCGTCATTTTCCGGGTCCGCCTCCCGGCTGTGTGTCATTTTTGCCCGAAAGCATACATACGACGCACGCCCGTTTAAGTAATTTTTGGGACGGGAACGCCTACCTTGCACATCATTAACGCAAGGCAGGTTGCTGCATCCAAAAAATGACCCACATGAAAGACTTTTGTCGTCCGCGGGCTTGGGTTTTTGACGCACATTCGGCGCAGACGGAGTATAAATATGCCCCTGAATGTTCATCATATACCTGGTAAAATTGGTTTGACCATTTGCAAATGGTTTAAATGTATCTAATTGCTAGTTATCAGTTTACAGATTATATGCTCCAAGCATCAAAGAGTAAGGGCCTCATTTCCAAAGCCCTATCGGCACACTGCATCAACGGTGCATAATTTTTTTTTCTGCCTTTAGGGTGGCCTAGTGTGTCATCCCATATTTACAAGATCACACAAATCCACCTTGCATGGCTTTTCATGGCCTTGTAAATATGGGCCCCTTACATGCATAAAATTTAGTGAAAGGGGCGTTCCATAGGTGTTGCTGTTGGTGTTCCCACACAACACCCATGGGAACGCTAAGGAATCTAACGCATTCACAGATTTATAAGTCTGGAGATGCGACAGATTCCTATGCAACATCAGAGGTGGCATAGAACTGATGTAATGGGGAGAAATATCTTTATTCCTCCCCGTTTTTTCCTCTGTGTGCTGCATTTTGCAGGAAAGTATACCTTCTTGCACAAAAAATATCATCCCCACAACAGAGGCATCCTTGCACCATGGTGGAATGGTGCCTGCACTGGTGCTAGGCAGCAATTTGTGTGCCAGCTCAAGGGGAGGGGACTGAAATGCACTGTATCTTGTAGATAGATTGATTTCTGCCCTTTTCTGGTGGTGCAAGGTTGCGTATGTAAGACACGTGCTGTGCCGCCCCGCACCACAGGGCTTGTAAATAAACCCCCAAATTCTACTAGTTCAAAACATTTAATAACTTGAAATTAGTAGATGCCACTCTACAACAGTGCCATTTTGAGATTTTGCTTCCATATTTTTGAAAGGTTCTCCATACAAGGCCATTTTTTTCATTTATTTTATAAAATCATTTATAACTGGTCTATTGAATTATGATTTCCATCTGAGATTCGGTTCTGCAAAACACTCATTAATGGCATTGCGGATATTTAAATAACTATGCACCTGATCCTCACCAGATCACAAGTAAAAATGATAAAAGGTCAAGAGGATGTAGCATAACTACCAGAGCTGCCAACTTTAGAGCTAGGAAGCCGGGTTCAAGTTTCAGCATTGGCTAAACATCCTGTGGTCCTGGGATAATCACTTAGGGCCTCAATTACAAGGCTTTTGCACCACGGTTGCATCTTTTTTGTGGCGATAAGCAATTCTTTTGTCTGCTCCAGATTTATAAGCTGACGCACTGGGCCCAATGTGACAGTTTGTAAAGACTTTGCATCACATCATACCTGTGTCAGGTATGATGTATGCAGGGTAGACTTTCCCAAGCAAAAAGCCACCCAGAACTGACACAGTAAAATTTACATTTCACTGTGTCATTCGGCGACTTCACTGTTTCAAAATGTTAACGCCTGCTCAGAGCCGGTGTTAAAATGTCACAGGGCTTTTGTCAATGGGGACCTTCCTCACATTGCTGGAGAAGCGTCATTTTTTTTACACTAGTCCAGCAATGCGTCATTTTAGCGCCACAGATGCATCAGAATTCCTGATGCATCTGTGGAAACGTGGTCCATGGAGCTCTGTATAGTAAATACAGTGCAACCATGGAGTCGTCATGGAATCATTAGGCAGCTCAAGAAATCTGAAGCATCTGGGCAGATGCGTCAGATTCTTGTAAATTAGGCCCTTAATCACTACAGTCCAGCTAAAAATGAATGTGTCCTTGTGTAACCTAACTGTTGCTCATGTAAAGCGCTCCAACACTTTCGGGCCGAGTTCGCGCTACATGAAACCATAATATAATATATATAAATAAGCTTATACGGCCCTTAGATATGGCCCTGTCGTAAGTACCTGCAGGTATCTGAGTCCAGGAATTACAGGGAACAAATTCTCCTAAGGATTGGAAAAACTTCTGAGTGCAACTGAAATGGCAACTATTTTCCAGCGAAAATAGTTAATAGTGCTTTTATTCCTCTAATGGCCTAGCTGAAACATCACAATGCTTTTTTAAAAAATAAAATGTAGGTAATTTTAAGCACGACAAAAGATTTAATTTAATGACGCTAATTAACTGTAAGTTTCTTTAGTAGCTGAAAATGATTAGGCCTTATACATTTCGTTCTAAAGTTTTTATTAGCTTTTCGTTCCAGTTTCAAATTACAGTAGAAAACAGTGCTTACATATATGGCATCTTAAAATGGAAATCATATTTGGAATTGGCAGTTTTGTACTGCCATCTAGCGGTCACAAATCATAAACCAACGCAAACAACAGTTTTTACAGACCATCACCTTTACACAGCAGAAACTGTTGCTTTATCGGTGACAGTGCGTTTATCAAATAACAGTTCACTTGGGGAGTTGTAAGAATATTATTTTGAACAATCAACACTAGCTGCCCTAATTTACCTAACTTAAAACTCACAAATGAAAAAACATCAAAAGTAAATGTAGCATTTACTGCCTGGGTGCAGGTTCCTCTAAACATGCTTATAGTACACGCCTAAATAACATTTTTGACGGTCTTTTAATTTAATGAGCTCAGAGAGCAAAACAGATATTTTCATGGGGTTCTATGATAAAGGCATACCCGAAAATGGTTTAAAAATGTATACATTAAAACAGAATACAGAAAAAAAGGAAAAAAAAAATTGAATCATGCATTTTCTTCTAATGTTCTATAGGTTTAAACATTAATTAATATGCAAGGGCATGAAATACTCCAGAGAAGAGTTTCATATTGCTGAGCATGCAGAGCTAATGCCAAAGATGGCTAGCATATTGTCAGGCGTGAGCAGTGTCATGCCTAAATGTTCACAATATACAAGCAATGGCAATCTTTATGTCTGGGACAATGTCAGGCCAGATTTATGTGGTCCATTGTTAGACACTGAGCCTCGTTATTTTTTTTACTCTTTGGAGGCACAGTGTGATAGTCCATATTTACAACACCCTTGGAACCGCAAGGAATATGATGCATGCCCAGATTTAGAAGTCTGGGAATGCATCAGATCCCTACCCTACCTCAGGGGTGGTTTAAGAATGACGAAACAGAGAGAAATATATTTATTTCTCCCTGTTTTTTTCTCTTTCTATGTGTGCTGCAGCACACATAGAAAGAGGAAAACACCTCTTGTGATTGCTTTTGTGCAGGAAGGTGTCCATTCATACATAAAAACAATCAACACCACTACTCAGGCATCCTTGCACCATGGTGCAATGGTGTCTGAGTTGCTGCTAGGCAGCAATTTGTGCACCAGTGCAGGGGGAGAGGACAGAAATGTGCTGTACCTTGCAGATACAGAGCATTTCTGCCCTGTCCTGGTGGTGCAGAGCGGCACAGCAGGTCACTTGCTGTGCCGTCTTGTTCCATGGGCCTCGTAAATGAGGCCCCGGGTTTCTGGTTGACAGAGGTATGCACCCTGATCAAGTAGGAACCACAATCCTAGTCAGGGTAAATACCAAATACACTGTAAATTATCCTGTGCTCACCCTCTATTTGCTTGGCACAAGAGCAATCAGGCTTAACTTAATAGGCAATGTGTAAAGTATTTTGCAACACCTGGTTAGAAAAGTAGAGCTTTACTTAATGAACATAACAAGACCAAACTGACAAAAATCCAATAAGTGGAATCATAGCTATGAATTTTTAAAGAACAAACTAAAATGTAGTGATTAAAAGCATAAAGTGCCAGTCAGGGCTATCGGGTAGCACTAAACCGGGTCAAATCTGAAAGCTCTGGCCTGGACATGATGGATTGCAGGTCAGATACAGGACAAGCCTTGACCCACTGCAAAGTACCTTGTTTGTGTAGACATCGAGGGAAATGTAAGGAGCAGAGGAGGCAATCCATCAACTTCAATCCTTAGGATGGATGCAACATATCAGTTCCAAGCTGCGTAAGTTCAGAGATGCACCGGAGATGGAGACGATGTGCTGTGCCATTCGCGATGCACTCAATCCTTGCAGCTGCGGCGATGCATTGGCGTCGATGGAGGTGCACCAGTTCAAAGCGGCACAATGGCATTGATGCATAGATTCTTGTGGAAGCAGCACTTCATACCCACTTGCAAGGGCCCAGGACTGGATTGGCACCACTGGCAGGGCAAGACTTACAGATCCCAGAGCCCAGGTGTTATGGCAGGTGTGTTGGAAGTCTTTTATGTCCCTGAGACTTTGGAAAATAGGAGAGCAGTCACCTGGTCCTCAGAGTCACTCTGGGTGTTGGGTTCAAGTGATATGGGTTCAGTCCTTCTCACCCAGGCAAGGAGGACAGCAGGCAGCAGGTCAGCACAGCATGAAAGCAGTTCCTTCAGAGCAACAGTCCAGTAGAGTGGCAGTCCTTCAGCAGCACAGCAGTCCTGGTTACTAGCAGAGTATCTACAAGTGCAGAAGTATACTGAAGTGGAAGGGTCTCAGGTCCAGTTCTTGTACAAAGTGGTGCCTTTAAAGTGACAGAGACTTTAACAAAGGGTCTTTGTGGTGCACAGAGATCCTCCCTTCCTGCACTGGCTCCGGACTCACTACAGGGGAGGGGTAAGCAGCCCTTTGTGTGGGGTCAGGAAACAGCCTATTCATGTGTAAGCGAGGCAGTGCTCAGCTCCTCCCCACATCAAGCCAGTTAATGGCCTATTGGGGTTCATCATAGTCACACTGAAGCTCCCATTGTGAGTGGATGGTTAGAGAGAATACACAAAGACTAGCTGTCACCCAACACAGACATGTGACCCAAAGCAGGCTGCAGGCACACATGACTACGAGCAGGAAAATGTCAACTTTCTAAAATTGTCATTTCAAAATTATAACAATACATTTGACATTGCCATTTAAGAGTATTTATCACTATAGTTCCATAGGTATCAAATATGACAGATCCACATCTTCTTAATTAGGAATTACAGCTTATTAAACGTAATAGAGAATCCCCAATGTTATCCTATGAGAGGAATACGCCTCACAGAAGTGAAAAACAAATTTGGGAGTTGTTCAGCACCAAGACATGTAAAACCTAAAAGTACATGCCCTTCCTTCTACTTACAAAGCATGCTGTCCCATGGGCTACATAGGACCTACCTTGGGGTGATGTATAAGTAATGAAAGGGGAGTTTAAGGTTTGGCAAAGGGTTTTAAATGTCAAGTTAACATTGCAGTGTTGCACTTCATTCAGGCTGCAAACGAAAGCCTAGGACATGTTTTAAAGTGCTACCTAAGTGGGTGGCACAAAAAGTGCTCTGGGCCTACTGGTAGTATTTAACTTACAGGCCCTAGGTATATGGTATAGCACTCTACAAGGGGCTAACAAGTATATTAGGTATGCCAATTGGGTACATGAAAGGCAAACCATGTTTAGGGGAGTGAGCACAAGCACTTTAGCACTGGTTAGCAGTGGTAAAGTGCACAGAGTCCTAAGGCCAACAAAAACAATTCAGCAAAAGGTGGAGAGAGAAAGGTAAAATGTTTGGGGGTGACCCTGCAAAGAATGCCCAATTCCAACATCCATATTGCAAATAAAAACAACCACAAAATGACAAAGATTGACAGCACTGTAGCAGAATAGGCATGACCATGCCACGTACATCTTAATATGGCAAGAGTGACCACCTTTATGCCTGAGTCAACATCATTCATGAGGAGGATATCATTGTGCCAAATATATCTAAAAGGTTTAATAGAAGATCAGTGTGAGAAAATTCCCTTTTTGTGTTGTCACCCTTCGTGTTCTGCTGAATTTTATTTCTAGATTTTAATCTCTGCACACTGAGGTACTGCTATCTAGAGTTCAGTGTTTGTGCCCCAATCTCTAAAACATGTAGAAATTAGCTAATTTCAGATAGATGTTTTTAACTGTCCTACATGGCAATAGTATTTGGTACAGAAACTGCACTCATGGCATTGACAGGTAAATGTTAACTGTGGACTGCATCACCTGTTGTTCTGTCCATGTGTGACATGGAAAACATTGCTTCAGGCCTATGATGACGCAGAAAAAGAAGGACCAACATATATTCATATATCATGTAACCAAAATCGTATAATGTAGTGTGATTTTAGTAAAGAAAATAATGTACGAGGGAAATTGTGCCCTTGGAGTAGTTCGCCATTATTATAAACAAGCTTAATTAATCATGAAGATTTGAAAAATGTAGTAATCCGTCATAATTACAAATGTATTCTATGATTTCTTGTTGAAACTGTTTTATGCTTAGCTTGAATTTAGTAGAGGCTTTGGCCTAGTCACCTGGTCTCAAATTTAACTGCGTGGTTTTCACTTTTGTTAACAAAAAGATATTATTCTGTATTTTTCCAGTAGAGATGACTAATACACTTATCTCCAAGGTTTCGTGCTAGGCCGGTTTCATCCCCTTTGATACAAGGTCAGCTCCTGCAGGTTCAGACAATAAAGACTTTAAGATAAAATTAATTGGCAAACTTTGTTGCAACTTGTGTTCCAAGGCTCCAAGGACAATGTATGCATGAATGAGTACTAGGAGAAAGACACTATTCATTGGTCAAATTGAAGCCACCCTATGAACCCTCCAATGGAAGACCCTGCAGAATTTGGAATGTTTCTTACTTAAACCCACCGGACAAAGAGAAGTCAGCCATTTTCCTTGATGCCATCTTTGAAGCCAAATGCCAGACGCCATCTTAGACGACATCTCAATGCCCTTTTCTCTATTCCAGAGAAAGAGACTTTAAGAATTCTCACCCTAGAGACTTTAACTTTAAACCTGCCCCCGTCTTGCCCATGCAGTAACTTTGCCCCATTCTCCTTGCTGCTGCAAGGAAACTTGCCTTTAACTTTGCCCCTTTGAAATCTTCCCCATGCTGATCGAACCGGTACCTGAGGGACGAAGACTTTCTTGAATGCTGATTGTATTTGGTAATTATGAAAGGATAATTGTATTATGCATTGTGTTTTTCCTTTTAGGTACCAACTGCTATTTTGATAGGACCCAAGCTAGAAGTTTTCCAAATTTGTGTTGACTAAATTCGTTTTGCATGAAACCCCACATGCCAATGCTAATTAGAGGTTAGTTGAGGTATTCATTTGATGCACCATGTTGAATTGAGATCTTGTTATGCTGACCGATGTATGCAATTAGTCAAATTCAGTTACTCATATTAGTGATTTGCATTGCTATAACCGAGTGCATAATAATCCAGATTTTGCGTAGATTGCGTTTCTTCCGCCGTTACGGACAGCTAGTAATGTTCGTATATATATATCATTTGATTTTGAGACTCATATATATTGTGTTAGCTTTGTTAATATAGGGAAATAAACTCATTAACTTTTAATAAACTGGTGTGGTTATTCATGACTGAAAGGTCATGGTGCGTTGAAATACCAACTGTTATTGATTCCTAATGTGTTATTTCGATCTATTAATTGAGTATTGGGTATCGATCACAATAGTTATTGATTATTGATCTAAGAGATCCGACTGTTCTAGGATGAGGAGAGCCCAACTCGGCTAAAAGGTTCACCGACCTCCAGCGTGTCTAGGTACAGGTAATTTAGAAGGGCTGGACGCGTTATCACCTACCATTTAGTCTGACTGTTGTAGTTTAACCCTGCAATGTGGCTAATTAGCATAACCTTTTTAACATCTAAAACTTGTTCTTTTAAATATGTTGCCCACGAAATAATGTGCATAGTACTTAAACGTGTGACAGGTAGAAGTTTAATGTTAACATGCCCCTACAGTGGTTCTGTTTAGCTGTAATAATTAACGAAGTGCAGTTTGTGAACACTCTTTGTAGATGGATGTATATCCGTCCCTAAGGACCTCTCTACCCCTCCCTTAACCCCTATTTACTCCTCTCCAATCTCCTTCCATTAAGCTATAAATATTCCCCATTTTCCAGTCACTTCCTGTCCCTTTCACACTTTCTACAAAAACATATACCTGAGTGTGTAAAAACCTTCAAAGATCGAGGTGGAAATCTCTGCGCATAAAAGATAGGTGAGGCAGAGACCTTCATGTGGAGGTTTGTGGATGGCATTTTGTTATACGTGAGTACCACTATTGAAGCACTACTAGTGTACTACCAAATAGAGTTCGTAAACGAGGCCCTGGAATCTCAAATCAGAGTTGTTATTTAAGCTAAACAGTGCTAATACATGAGAGACCCAATTATTTGAGACTGTATTATGATGAGTGCCCTTTCCCTGTTTGTGCCATGGAGCAACTTAAAACAGGTGTGCTGGGTACAAACATGGAAAGTGCACCCTATCATGGTAATTGTGCTGCCCTGAGGGCAGTGGATTCAAGTGAAATAAGGAACAGCTGTTTCAAAGCCGCTCTGTGTTTTACTGTGCAGATGGCGACTTGCCTGCACTTTGAAGAAGGGAGCAAGATCCTTTTGCATGCTGGTGCAGTGAGCGATTGCAGTCACCTGCAAGAGTATGTCCGGGGGGTCCAGGGTACCCACTTTTTCCCCTCCAGAGGACTTCCTTTGGTAGGTGCACTGAAAGTGTGCACCCTTTCAGTGAGCCTCCGAAAGGTACATTTGCCTTTACGCATACGTCAATAATATGGTGTGGGCGCGGAGGCAAAGTGATACCCTCATTTGCATGGGACCATGCTCCCATGCAAATTAAGGAATGCCCTCAAATGATAGCGTTGGTGCTACATGTGCTTCAGTGTTCCAGAGGTGCACAAAGTGGGTGCACGTGCCTATTGCACTGCCGGAACACTCTTTGTAATGGGCTTCCTGGATGTATAGTCAGTATTTTTACACCCAATAAAAGATGATGATACCCTGGAATCAGAATTTATTGAACGCAAAAAATAGCACCTATGCTGGGTTTTATATTGGTAGTGGGGGCTAACATGATGCTTTTGGCACTTGCATGCAAATTCGCATCTCGTGGTAATTAATAGACCTTTTTCCCTATTTAAATAAAATCTAATGGAGAACAATCTTCATTGCACCTGGAAATTCTGATAAGTATTGCACCACTTCTAACTGCATTGCTTGTGCAAGCACGCGTTTGACAAGAAATGCAATTTCCAGGGCACTGGTAATTAGATCACAAGTACAAAGATATGTACACAGTAAAATATAACTAAACAGGAGAATCACATCGTTCAGTAACGTAGCTGATATATATCTCAAAGGAAATAAAAATAGCATCATTGAATTCCCAGATTACAGACAAAATATATTGTTTTCACTAGGTGAGTGTAATAATTCTTTTGTTTGTAGTTTCTTTTGAGAACAGTGGCGATTATAATCCTCCATCAATACAATATGATCACTAGCTGACTGTGATCGCTAGGGAAATGTTAACAGATATAAAATGTAAAGAAAGCAACCTTTGGGAAACCTGATTTTCCCTGGTTTTAGGGCCATATTTATACTTTTTGACGCAAAACTGCGCTATCGCAGTTTTGCGACAAAAAGATTAGCGCCGGCTAACGCCATTCTGAAGCGCCATGCGGGCGCCGTATTTATTGAATGGCGTTAGCCGGCGCTAGCAGACCGGCGCTGCCTGGTGTGCGTGGAAAAAAACCACGTACACCAGGCAGCGCCGGCGTTGGGGAAAATGGCGTTAGGGCGTCTTAAAATGGGGCAAGTCAGGTAGAGGCAAAAAAATCGTCTCCACCCGATTTGCGCCATTTTTAACGACGCCCAGACGCCATTTACATGACTCCTGTCTTAGTAAAGACAGGAGTCATGCCCCCTTGCCCAATGGCCATGCCCAGGGGACTTATGTCCCCTGGGCATGGTCATTGGGCATTGTGGCATGTAGGGGGGCACAAATCAGGCCCCCCTATGCCAAAAAAAAATAAATAAATTATACTTACCTGAACTTACCTGAATGTCCCTGGGATGGGTCCCTCCATCCTTGGGTGTCCTCATGGGGTGGGCAAGGGTGGCAGGGGGGGTCCCTGGGGGCATGGGAGGGCAGCTGTGGGCTCATTTTGAGCCCACAGGTCCCTTAACGCCTGCCCTGACCCAGGTGTTAAAAAGAGGCGCAAATGCGGGTTTTTTTGCCCCGCCCACTCCCGGGTGTGATTTTTGCCCGGGAGTATAAATACGACGCATTTGCGTCGCAGTCATTTTTTTAGACGGGAACGCCTACCTTGCATCTCATTAACGCAAGGAAGGCGTTCACGCAAAAAAATGACACTCATTCCTCATACTTTGGCGCTAGACGCGTCTAACGCCAAAGTATAAATATGGAGTTAGTTTTGCGTCGAATTTGCGTCGAAAAAAACGACGCAAATTCAGCGCAAACGGAGTATAAATATGCCCCTTAATGTTAGTTTGCACGGAATGATAAAAATGGCTATCTTCTGACACAAACATTTAACTTGTTTTTGTAATGTCTTTCACTTGCTTATAACTTGTATGTTTACATACATTCGTCATTATATGATTTCCTTTCATTTTTCTATTTATCTGTCCTGGGTTGCTGGTCGTCCTTCATATTTCTTGACTGTGTCAGATGATAGTTCCAGAGAGAACTTAAGCCAATTGACCACTTCTTGCAAGAGGGGACTTGTAAAGTAGCTCAGACACAGACAGCATACATTTCCAAGGATCCCAATTAGATGCTTAAATGAAGATTCTGTTCCCTTAAGCAATTTTTCAGAGCCAACCCCACAAACTGAACGCTTGGTACCTGTTGAAAGTATGTCACATGTCTCACAACAAACCTGTCAACAAACTGACAGCCAAATAATCCTCAGGTAGAAACATGGCACAGATAACACGGAATAGGCAATCAACCCTCCGTAAACCTCCTGGGCATACCAATGAACAGGGGCTTGTAGCACAAGGCCAAGGCTTTGTCACTTGGAGAGAAAAGCGCTACTCAGCAATGTGGCTATAATAATGTAATACATTCACCAATAGCCTCTGAGCTGTGCTTCCATATACACTCGTTCTGCCATAATGGCTCTGATTTCGCCCTGCCCAGCAATAGGCCATTACATCACCAACCAAGCAAGTGGCACTTCTTTTGTAGCGCAAACATTATTAATAAAATGGTGACACTAAAACAAAATGAAATAATGTGTTTAAAATGTGTAGTACTAAATAACTTGTGTTTTGAAAAAAAACATGTCTTTTGGAAAACATGACCACTCTGGTGGCAGCCATTTTCTAGTTCGACATAATAATAAATTACTGTCTAATGAAATGTACTTTGTTTATTAATAATTTAATGTACTGAAAAACGAATATTAATATGTGATAAAAGGGATTAATAGTTTAAATATTATGACATGTTTATGTGACATGTTTTAATATTTATTTTGAAAAGTACTCATGTCATATTTAGTGTAGAAGGCAGTGGAAAATTATTAATGCAGAAATAAATGTTTCTCTAATCATCCTGTGACTTGTTCTTTGCTGGCAGTGTAAAAGTTATGTTCCAGTGTTGTAACATTTGTTTGGCTTCCGGAGATAATATGTGCTGGTGAACAATAGCTGACTGAATTTATGCATATCCTTATGTGCAATATGAAACTTTTATATTCTACTGTGGAAACTGTTGACTGCAGGGAGAGAAAATGAACTAATGGGTAATGCAGAAAATGAAGAAAAGATACTTTTAGAACGTGGAGAAGATGCAGACTAACCAATTTAATCTAGTTTTGTTTCTAGGACTTTAATTTAAAAGAATTAGGTGATGTAAATTCAATTCTTCGCAAGTCTTTCCTGCTCCTGGCTGTGTCAAGTTGTGCTCTCTTATGTGCTGTGTTTTTAGAATTCTGCCCTTGACAGTTCAGATGCATTAACGCCAAATATTACTGAACTTCGTCCCCTGTCCTGAAAGGAAGACCAGAAGATGCTCTGCTGATGATGACTTCGCTGTTTGCTGTTCCGATCCATTGAGTAGAGGTATAAAATGTGCATTTGTCTTTTGCAGGTTTCCATGTTTCCTTCTTTTAGAGATCCAACCTCTATTTTTGATTAGCACCACAGCTAGATGTTTTTCCAAATTAATATTTTGTTGTTTTTCCTAACTTTGCATGTATGTCCCAACATGCATGTCTAATTGTGGTTAGTTACGATGTCATTCCCACTTTGATTACTAAATTAATTGCTTCTTATTTATCTGTGTTAAACTAAATGTATCTAATCTTACCAACGCTTATTCATTTATTGGTTATTCTTTATTTGATCTTGGAGTTTGGTATGATTTGTAATCAAAAGGGCAATAAATTGTTAAACTTGACTACATTTATGTGGTGATTCCTGGCCACATAGGTCATAGTGGGTATAAATTACTGACTCTGATATTGAAAGTGATGTTTATTTATTTTATTTCATTAATTTTGTTTGTTACGATGTTATCTCACTCCTATCTGAATCCAATGATTGCTGTCGATCTCTAAGGATAATTGTGGTTACCCTATACGTGTCACCTTATAAATAAATTATTAAAAGAAATATAAGGCTGGACACACCCACACTCCTTACATGTTTCTGGTGACATGTTTAAGTTTCATTTGTGTTGCAGTTTTTTTTTGCATAAAAATGACCCAGCTTGGTATCAGAGCACTTCATATAATATTAACAAGAACAACTCCATGCAAGCAGTTTACATAAACTTTGTTTCAAAGTTAAAATACAATTGGTAAGCAATGTTCATGTATTCCTATTTTCATGTGGAGGGCAACACCACAGCCCACTTCAAAATGCACCTTTAAAATCGCTCTGAGGGAAATGGAAGGAAAAGGTGTTGCTCCTCAATACCAACTGTTAGAAATAGGGTCTCTGGTTGGCAGTCAGTTTGCACTCTGTCCAAGGAGGAACCCTCACTCTAGTCAGAGTAAGAGAGGTACATTCCTAAGACAGCCCCTGCATACCCCCTTGGTAGCTTGACACAATCACTCACGCTTATCTCTGAGGCAATGTGTAAAGTATTTGTACCAACACACACAGTAAAACAGTGAAAATACCACAAAGTACTCAACACCAGTTTAGAAAAATAGCCAATATTTATTTGAGTAAAACAAGATCAAAACAACAAAAATCCAACATATACAAACACAGTTATGAATAGTCACAGATTAAACTTCAATATAGCATTTAGCAACACAAATGCTTCAATTTGGTGTTATCACGGCATCATGACAGAGTAATTCCCAACAATCTGACACCAATGGCGCCAGTCACGGAGTCTACAGACCTCCAAGTATAGTACCTTGTTAAAATGAGAAAACAAGCTGGTGCCTGGAGTCGGGGATCGAAGTGTGTCACTGGATCTGGTGCGGCGTCAGTTTTGGGGCTTGCAGAGCAGATGTGTCGGTGCATGGCATCACTTCTTTGCTGTGAAGCTGTGGAGATGAGGCACATCGCTGTGAAGCTTTGGTTCCTTACACTACTGGCAGGGTTGATGTCTGGTGGTCAAGACGCAGTGGGGCAACCTCATGGAGTCACGTCCATGCCATGAGGCTGAGGGCGCCGCAGTGGAGTCAGGTGTCATGGACATCAGTGACACAGCACTTTCGGAACTCATGGACGTCAGCGAGGCTGTTGTGGTGTCAGGCCTGCGATGTATGTGGTGGTCGTCACACTCTAGCAGGGACCACTGCTTCGGTTGCAGGTGCACTTGGTTTTTCTTTTCCTTGCAAGAGCCCAGGGACAGGATTAGGCACCACTTGGCAGGGTAGAATTCTTAGCAAGAGAGTCCAGGTACAGGCAGAGGACATTTTTGATGGCCCTGAGTACTAAGAACAGGGGGAAAGCTCAGTCCAAGCTATTAGAGAAGCCTCACAAGCAGGATACACAGAAAAGTCTAGTTTTTTGCCCTCTCTAAGGCAGAATCAGCAACTGCAGGCCAACCCAGCAAATCATACACAGCAAAGGGGAAGTACTCCTCCTCAAGCTATTCAGCTCTCCTCCTGGGCAGAGGTTCCTCTTGATCCAGAAGTGTTCTAAAAGTCTGGGGTTTTGGGTCCACTGCCTATACCCCTTTCTGCCATTGAAGTAGGCAAACGTCAAGGGAAAGTTGTTGACAAGATCCTGCCTTACCCAGGCCTGGCCCCAGACACACACTAAGGGGTTGGAGACTGCATTGTGTGAGGACAGGCAGAGCCCTTACAGGTGTAAGTATCAGCTCCTCCTTCCCCACTGTAGCCAAGGAGACTCATCAGGATATACAGGCTACACCCCAGATCCCTTTGCGTCACTGTCTAGAGGGAATTCACAACAGCAAAGCTGTCAGTCTGACCCAGAAATGGAATACACAAGCAGGAAGAGGCACAGGAGGGTTAAGCAAGAAAATGCCCACTTTCTAAAAGTGGCATTTTAAACTGCCAATCTAAAAATCAACTTTACCAAAAGACGTATTTTTAAATTGTGAGTTCAGCGACCCCAAACTCCATGTCTCTATCTGCTCCCAATGGGAAACTGCACTTAAAATAAGTCCCATGTTACCCTCTGAGAGAGATAAGCCTTGCAACAGTGAAAAACAAATTTGGCAGTATTTCACTGTCAGGACATGTAAAACACATCAGTACATATCCTACTTTTAACATACACTGCTCCCTACCTAGGGCCTACCTTACGGGTGCCTTAAGTGTACAAAAAGGGAAGGTTTAGGGTTGGCAAGAGGGTACACTTGCCAGGTCGAATTGGCAATTTAAAACTGCACACACAACCTCTGCAGTGGCAGGTCTGAGCCGAGTTTGCAGGGCTACTCATGTGGGTGGCACAATCAGTGCTGCAGGCCCACTAGAAGTGTTTGATTTGCAGGCCCTGGGCACCTCTAGTGCACTTTACTAGGGACATACTAGTAAATCAAATATGCCAATCATGGAAAAGCCAATTACAAGTACAGTTTACACAGAGAGCACTTGCACTTAAGTCCTGGTCAGCAGTGGTAAAGTGCCCAGAGTACCGAAAAACAGCAAAAACCTAGTCCAGCACACAGTCAAAATACAGGAAGCAGAGGCAAAAAGACAGGGGAGAATATGCCAAAGATTCCAGGAATAACACCCAATTCTGCTTGCCTAATTAAAAAATAATGGCTCAAATTTAAGAAAAGTGGTGCTGCATTATATGCGGCACCACTCTTCTTGCACCCCTAAGTGCCCCCCTTAAACCACCATGTGTGCACCATGATAAACATACAGTGCACTATGGCGCATGTTAGGGAGTATATCGTCAAACATTTTGACGCTATTGTAATTTGCAGGATTAGCACCAAAAAAGTTGGTGCTAATCCTGCAAAGTACATTTAGGCCCATTTTAAGTAATGGTGTGCCTCCTTTTAATGCCTGCACTGTTCAGGAGTAAAAAATGCCACAAAAAAAGGCGCAGTGGTATCTCAAAGAGTCCACTGCACCATATGTGCAGTCCCCCTGTAGGGGGTGTAGGCATAATATGGTGCAAAGGGTTACAAAGTGGTGTAATACATGCATTGCCCCTTTTTGTAAATCAGGCGGGGAAAATTTGGCCTCATTGACTAACATTAGCATCATAAAAAATTACGCTAATGTGACGCAAGGAGGCGCTAGGTCCTCTTTTAAATTTGGGCCAATATCTTCCTTTCGAGCTGGGCAGCAATTTTTCCTTACAACATGGTCTCTGCCATTCAGACAAGGTTTATATATTCTAGTGATAGGTTGTATTGCAGTCTAGCTGTTGAATGGGAGCTCCTGACCTGATGTTGTGACTTCTAAAAGCAAAAGGAACATGCATGGTATACTCTTCCTCACCCTCCAGTTCCATCCATTTCCTCATTTCATCATCAGCCCACTACAGACAGAGCAAGTGACCTTGTCAGGCTGGTAGGACGACGGCCTGGCATCCAGTGACTGGTCTCACCTGCCAATAGCCTCCCTTTTCCACACTGCATCTCTGGTTGTCATCGCTGATTCAACATGCAAAGACCAAGACCAGGCCTGAAAGGGAGCTATGTCATCCATCAGTGGCCTCACCAAAAAAGAGCATCCCCCTGTCCAAAGCATAGCCATCTGCAGACCTATGAATTGAGGGACAGTCTTAAAATGGAGAATAAAATGCTCCAACCAACCCTGTTTCCTTTACCTTTTCTTTTCCTCTTTACATTGAGGTACAAACCAGTTCCATGTTTCTGGGTGAAGCAATTATGATAGGACATTTTTTTTATTGAGTTTTGTTGGGACTCACGAAGACACAGAGCACACACTGTGAGGCTGGCTGAGCCCAACAAACGTACTCATTTCATATATTTACAAGGAATATCCCACTTGTTCTTATACATCACTGTGAAATCAAAAACATTATCTAACCTCTCGTTCTGTTTGAAGAGTCTGTTTGTTCTGTGAGCGATATGTTCATTCCCCACTCATGGCTACCCTTCATTTGTCATTGATTACAGAGGTTAGGTAGATCAAAATGACTCTTTCCTTTTCCTGTCTTCTTGAGGCCAGTATGGAGTCCTGTGCTTCCAACAGCTGGTAATTAGCCTTCTTTCAAGAGGCAAATTATGTGATTTAAATCCCTTAAGGTTTGACTGGCCATTACTGTAGTTACCTTTTATGCCCTGTTGTCAACCGCCTCGTCTAACTCTGAATAGTGACATTCCTACACCATATATTATCAAGAATAACACGAGAACTAAAGTCAGAAATCTGGTTACAATGTTTATTAGTACAAAATTACAAATATGGAACAATGACTGAAGTCCTCTTGTAGAACGTTATGTAGGTGAACACGTTTCAAGAGTGAGCTTTTGCTCCCAAAACTATGTTCTTCGTTGGGGGATGCCATGAAAGTGTTTTGTTCAGTAAACTTTATTGCTTCATAAATTTTGGGGTGAGGGTATGAAAAATGAATTCATGCAGCAAACGTAAGCACCTACATTCAGTCTTATTCTGCATGACAAGCATATGCTTCCACTCACATTGTATCTTGGCAAACGGTAGCTGAAAAAAAAATGTAAAGCCTCCGTGAGAGAAAATGGGTTTTTGTTTGACTGGAGTGTGAGCCCTGGTCAGGCAACAGCCACGATCCCTTGCAGAGTGAACCATAAAAAGTCAATAATGTAACCTGTGCTTAACACTGGGTAATTTGGCACAAAATGCAGTCAGGCTAAACATAGACACAATGTGTTAAGTATTTATGTAGCACAAAAACAGCAATATAGTGTAAACACAACACAATAAAAATCCCAAAACACTTTACAAACAGAACGTAAATTTCAATAAATTATTTGACACCAAAATCATCAAAATCCAGTTAGTAGAACCAGAGTTATACATGTTTAAAATGTTTAAAGTTCAAAGTTCAAACTAGCAAGTCCTCAGTTTAAAAAAATGGCCATCCAGGCAGCTTTAGCACCAAACCCAAGGGTCTAGGAGTGGATAGAAACCTCTTGGAGGCTCAAGACTCACTCACGGTGGGTCCAGCTGCGTGTTCGACATGGTGTAAGCCTGTTATGTCCCTGTGGCTCTGAACAGGGGGCCTGCAAACCAGCCCTTGGAGTCACATCTGTAAGTTGTGGGTGCAGGTGAAGATGCAGGGCTCCACAGCAGGGTTGGCCTCTAAATGTTCAAGGCAAGCTCCAGGCAGCAAAGCTGTCCTTTCAGGTACAGCAGCAGTCTGGTAGAGTGCACAGCAGCAGGCAGTCCTCTAACAGTCCTTCCACAGGTCCAGTGGTGAACTGAAGTGGGTTCAAGATCCCTATTTTTATACCCCGGTGCCCTGGTCTTAGAAGCTGGTTGAAGTTACCAGAAAGGTTCTCTGAAGCTCCAGCAGTTTCCTACCTACCCTGTCATGGCTCCTAGCTTGCTGCACTGAAAATATAGGGTTGTTAAGCCTATTGTGTGGTGGCAGAGGCTAGCCTAATCATCTGCAATTAGGGGTGTGCTGTGCTCCACCCTCCATCATGTCAGTTAATGAAACATTCAGTCTCGCCAATCCCACTATTATGTGACTGTCTGGGGTGAATTCACAAAGTCAGAACTGTCAGTTACACACAGTCCTGTAACCTAAGGCAGGCTACATGTGAAGAGGGCTAAAGGCAGGAAAATGGTAATGTTTTAAAAGTGGCATTTTCAAGCTTGTAATGATAAACCTGATGTTACTATTAAAGAGGGCTTATCATTATACGTTTATAGATTCCAAACATGACATAACTACGACCTCTGGTTTAGGAGTTACAGCTTATTAAAGATAATAAGGAATCTTCAATGTTATTCTATGGGAGGGTTAAGACTCACAGTCGCAAGGAGGCGGAGGAAGGCAAAACGTTTAGGCGTGACCCTGTAGAGAGGGTCATTTCTAACCCTCCACTTAGAGAAAGTTCCAAATGACCCAAAAACAGATGAAACTTTCTTTAAATAATATACAAAAAATGTTTTTGCCAATGTCAATTTAAATATTTTCTGGGTGAACGCTAATCTGCAGTTTCCCTCTATTTTACTCTGTAACAGAATTATAGCACTGACCACTTTCTCTCGCCTTTGCCTCTAGTCAAGCCTCCATTGAAGTGGTCATCTTTTTAGATTTATCTAATTTCTTCAGTATGTTGACCAGCTCTATCATTTTGCTTTGGTCCTGGGCCAGATCACCAATCATCAACTTTCCCCTGCCTCATTTACAACAGTGTCTCTCTTATGGGGGTCTGCATGTCTCTAGTGCTTTGCTGAATGATTCCTAGTACCAAGGCCTAACTTTGGCCCACAGTTGCCTGGGGCTCATGGTATTCTGCCAGCCACAGTTAAACTGCCAACACCCTGGGCTCGATTCACAAAAGTAAACTTACACTTTTGGTCTAACTTTAGACCAAAAGTGTAAGTTCACAATTTCTTTGTATTTTCAAAGGTAAGTTACGAGTAGTAACTTAATGTCCTCACTTGGGGCAGATCATCCGCACTCCGGCGGATCATCTGCACTTGGGCAGATCATCCTCACTCGGGACGGATCATCAGCACTCGGGACGGATCATCCAGACTCATGGCGGATCATCCGGGGCACAGTCATTATCAGTGTAATCACATGCACCTGCACATAATCAAGAGGGGAAGCCTAGACAGCTAGTGGTTGATCAGCACATTGTGAAAACAGTAAAACTGGGAAGCAGCCCAGCTTTTCCACTTGAGCAAGATGAAGGCTCCTTAAATACTGCCAATCTCCCTCTGCCAACATTATCACAAATGATTGAACCTCCGAAAGGATGACCTCAGGATGTGTGCTGAACATGACTGTATCCAGTGTCAGGTAACACAGAACATGAAGTTGTACACGTGCAGTTGAAACACAATCCAAAGTGAAAGTAGACAGCAGAGATGGCTGCCGTCACAGTCCATAATAACAATGTTGTCCTATTGGTGGGGCAGGGGTTAAATAAATGTTACCCATGCCTTGGTTAATAATTGTGCATTTTAAACCTGTACCTGTCAATGTACTTACAAAATCTGAAGTGCAAAAACTGCTCAGCTCTGCATGTTCTGGAAGACTCCTTTACAAATTAGCACATACCACATCATACTTAGATACATGATGCCAATGAAGATGTAGGTATGTCCAGAGGTAGCCAGTGCAGGACACCCAAGTCATTACCATCCTATAGCTCTTAGTGACATCCAATTACATGTTTGTGTATAATTGTGAAACATGGTTGATATAGGGTTGCTGTCAGTAATGGATATGTATGTTACTTTACAGCTGCTGCCAGGACAACATCAGTGTTAAGGATGACATCATCCAGGGGTTTAGCAGACATCCTGGCTGCAGCAGTCAAACTCATTGTTATCCGTCCGTCAGGTAGGTGTGCCGTATGTCATGGTAACCCCACCCTTGAACAAGAACCAATTTCTTGTGGATGTAGATGAGTAGATATTGCTATTTTTGGATATCTCCTGTAGTTGGTGTGCAAAATGTACCTTAAAAGATTGGTGATGCTTATGCCAGGTGTGCATAATCACATTTAATACGTGAAGAATAGTAACCATTGTGTCACCTCTCTCCAAAGCTGTTGAATCACAGACCAGTTCTTATGCTACACACTCAAGAAGCCAGGTCCAGCAACTGACATCTAGGGGGATCTCAGTACCACACAGACCTGTGGTTGGAGCTGGTGAGTTTGCTTAGGCATTTCACATCTGCATTGAACACCTCAAGGCCACAGTGGGAGCTATCATGTGTAGGGACACACATACCAGGTCACATGTGGATTATCCATTGAATGGAAGATATATCTTAACCAATACCTGTGTTGCACCACATCATGTTCTAAGCCACATACTTAGCCTGTTGCAAACTCTGTCTCACAGGTGGTGACAATGAAGATCTGAGTCTGGATTTTGGAGCAACTACCAGTACTCAAAATGATACCAAATCCTTCACAGTCAATGGATGGAGGGGAACCAACACATCTATCTGCACCATCCCACCTCCATTCCCTGGTTAGGCAACCTGCACAGCCCCCCCCCCCTAAATCCATGACGGGAACACTCACCTTTCACATGCCCTCAAATGCATTGTCACATACTCTCTGTGTACAGGCTCCAACACCCCCTGTCCAGGCAGACCCCCACACTGGACACGCTCAAACACCCCTTATCCAGGCAGACCCCAATACTGGACAGGCTTAGACACCCCGTGTCCAGGCAGACCCCCAAACTGAACAGGCTCAGATACTCGCTGTCCAAGCAGACACCCACACTGGACAGGCTCAGACATTCACTGTCGAGGCAGACCCCCACACTGGACAGGCGCAGATACCACCTGTCCAGACAGACCCCCACACTGGACAGGCTCAGACACCACCTGTCCAAGCAGACCCCCAAAGTGGACAGGCACCATACCCACCTGCAACTAAATACACCAGGAAACATACACCATTGCAAAGGTCCTCACCACCAAAACTGAGAAGATGCAGCCAAGATCCGCCATGAGCACTGTGACATATGCATGCACAGCACTATGTAAACAAATGAAATTTTGCACATTTTAATTTGTTTGGACATTAGTTGATGATGTTGAAAACCTTAATGTTTCTGTAGGCCAGCTATGTGTCTACAAGGTGGGCAAGCCATGTTCATCCCTAGAACCCTCTGCGTTCAGTTGTGTCATGTGGAAGGCATAGCTAACCAACTCCAGACATAGAATTCCATACTATGGTTCCAGCACAGACATGAACTACATGACAGACTTTCTCCTGTTTTTTTTTGTTTTTTTTAAAAGATACATGTAGTACAAAACAACAACTATCCATTGGGAAGTGAGAAACAAAAATAAATATTGCTCTTTACAGAGTAGGGGCAGGGGACATGGAGGAAGTTGGGGAAAATAAATTAAACATGTCAGGAAACATCATGGAAAACAGTCTACAGGGGGAAAAAGAAAAGTCCAGTCCAAATCAAATGTCCAGTCAACTGTCATTCCGGTCATCCTCTTTCCCTAAGACAATGAGATCCTCTGCGATTGTGGCCACTTCCTGGCTGGCCCTAGGAGGACCTGACACCCCACAGGACTAAGACACATAGGGCTACGAGGGGCAACCGGGGAAACAGAGTGGGAGGAACAAAAGGGGGACACATGAATGGTGGTGTGGAAGGGACACTGAGACAGAGCAGATATCATGGCTGTACCTGAGGAAGTGGCATTGATTGAATACAAGGAAGAGGTCAACTCCTCTCGGGTCCTATGCTATTCTTCCATTAACTGCTCTAGGAGCCGAGAGAGGTTGACCTGCTCCCCCTCAGATGCCACCATCCCTTCCTGGGATGCAGCCACAGGGGTCACAGGACATGGAGGGGTTTGGGTAGAACAAGAGGGATGTGGGGTGTGGGGACAACAGATCTCCCAGTGAGACTAGGGCAGGCACATGGAGGGGGACTGGTGGCAGGGGTGGCAGCGGGGGCCTCATGTTTTAGGGAGGGGACAGAGCGAGCCACATATGATGGAGACTGCAGCTCTGAGGACACCTCTGGCTGGTCAAGGTCTTAAATGTCTGTGGGAAAAGCAACATCCTCCCCCCTGATCAGAGATGTCCAGATCAATGTCCCCCTACAGTCCCCATAGCCTCTACATGGGCACTGTCCTCAGAGTCCATCCGGGCGGGTGCACTTCCCCTGCCTGTAGATGGTACAGGTCCCTTCTCCTCCTCTTCATCCTCAGTAGATGATAGTGGTCGTGCCCGTCATCATCCCCAGGTAGCTCTTCTTGGTCCCTGGTCCCCTCCGTGGTCTTCTTGGCCATCAGGGTCCACTGAAATGGAGGAATGTAGTTGGTGTCTAAATCATGGCAAGGCACATGAGTATCTGAAGCAAATGCTGACTTTGTCCACCTTTGATCTAAACGACCAATTCCAGGTGACTTTGGTTCCCAATAGAATGTGTACTATCTCTGATATGTCCAAACATAACTCACACATTGACATCCGTCACAATTGTGGGGTGTGTAGCTTGCTGTGTTGACAAAACCTAACATAAAGCAAAACCTACAAATCTTGTTCAGATTCTCAACTGCCATAAAAGCTGTACATGTGAATTATTGGACAGAAGTTCAAGTTACCCAAAGATATTAGGCCAAGGGTTCCCTGTCCTCAATTACTAGCCTTCTTCACAATTCAGTCTACAAGTGGAAATGGAACATGGTCTGGAAGGAGCTGTCTGCCCTAAAGTCATGGGCCTGATTCACAAATGTACACTTTGACCAACAGCCTAAACTTAGACCAAAAAAGTCCAAGTTCACTATGAGTAAAAGTTAGAATTCAGGTCTAAACATAGACTTGTGGTCTAAAAAGAGACTTTTAGTCTAAGTTTCCCTTTGTGAATATGGTCCCATGTGTCAATGATCACCCTACCAAGTGCAGCCTTGGTAGCCTCTGAATATTATATATCATCTGCTGTGTAGCATGTCTGATTCCATAAATGCTTGAATGGGTCTACAAGTGAAAACTAGCCCTTGGCCCTGACCTTTGCAAAGCTTTGAGTGCATGCATTAGAGGATGCCTGAAACTATCTGCCAATCTACATGGCATGTGCTACATTTGGCAGTTCAAGAATGCCTGTTGGTGCCGCACACCAGTTGGCTCATGTGCAAAGTTGGCTCAGCTAGTTAGCTGTTACATGAGACAGATGAACCACTGTAAGGACATGTGCATTTCTTCAACCTTGGAAATTCCGGAACCATTTTGGGTGAGACAGGTATTCCAAAGTCAGACATTACTCCAAGATACAAGAAATTATATTTCTGCAATTGCTGTGATTTTATGCAAAGAGACACGAGAGGAACTGAAAGAGTATGCATGTCACAGCATTTGACACAAGAAATGTGACCACTTGACCTCACACTGGCTAGTGTCTAGACCATCCTTTTGGCATTGTACCCAGCAGTGATAAGGCCCTTTCTTCACCAGTCATGGTGGAAGCATTGCATTTCTGCACATAAATGCGTGAGTGATAGCTATTTCCCCTGTAGTGTCTAGCACACTACAAGTCCCAGAATGCAATTTGGTCAGTGCTTCAAATGTGATCCCATGGGGCATTGGCCTTATGGCATGTTGCAGCAAATGCCCAGCTTCTGTATATGGTGACATGTGATGCATGTTTGTACAGCACTGTTACCACTCACACCATGCTTCCAGACAGCATGCAGGCAATACACTCACCAGATCTCTGCTGCTCCAACTCATCCAACTGAGCATGGAGAGTTGGCCAGGCTGCACTCAGGACCCTCCTGTACAGTGGGGTGAGGTGGGGCCGTTGCACATAGGGCTGGGAGGACTCCCCCAACAGTTCTTTGGCCCTCAAACAGACCCAACATTTCCGGTTCTCCCAGCATTTGCGGCATGTTATGACTTGCCAATGGTATATGCCCTCTACACTGTAGCGCTAGTCAATCTGCTCCCGGATTATGGCACGTGCTGCATTGCTTAGCTTGCCCTTGGGGCCCCCATAAAGTTGAGGGTAGTTGTCCAGCAACCCTCCAGCTAAGATGTCCAATTCCCTTTCGCTGAAGGGGTATGCCCTCTTCTCAACTCCCTCAGCCATGTTGGGGGCAGAAAGGGTGGAATAAACAGCAGGATAGTAGAGGATCCTGTCTGTAGCAGAGAATGAATCAGAATGATAAGAAAATGGTTGCTTGAAACTTCCTGTCAGGGACTTCTTGCCTTGCATTTCCTCTGTGTCACTTCCTGTTGATTATTATTGGGTTTTGGCCAGTCACTGGATTATATGGCCTGAGTGCTGATCATCCGCACCGGGAGGGTATGCTCCACATACGAAGCGTAGGATCCGCTTGCAGGGCATGACACTGTAATTAGAATGGATATCCGCAAAAAAACATTTAAAGTGAAAAGTGAAAATCAAAAGTGACATATGCAAGCGTTTAGGAAGGGCAGGTATGCTGAGGGAGGAATGGCATGTTTTGTGGTTATACTTTACACTACAGGACTTCCCAGCAAAGTGTTGTACATTGCATTGCATTTTGGTACATGTGGTAAACATAACTTACTCACATCCTGGGAAACTGTGCTGTATCACCAGACCACCAATCCAAGCTCAGGCTGTGATGTCAATCCCAGGACATATACTGCCAAGTACACAAAGGGCCAGAGGTACAGTGTAAGACTAAAAAGCCTCTGCAGCACTGACTGGTCTGTCACACCAGCCCACATACAGAAACTGTAAGTTCAAGTGTGTGGATCTGATTTTGAACTGGTTACACATATTGGCATGGCAGTTTTGAAACAAAACATCATAATAAGACCTGCCCCTTCCCCTCAAGTGCCAGTGACAAAGGGCAAATCGCCCCTGGCTAGCCAACACATGCCCATGACCTACGCACTACTGGCAGCGGCCCCTCAATCATTGCATGTGGGTTACAATCACTACACTGCAATATCTCATCGCAGGAAAATCCACCTTGGTTACAGGGAAACACTCTCTGATATGGCACCTTCATCCCAATGTACAGATGATCTATCCAGGGTACAGATGATCTGCCCTGAGTGTGGATGATTCGTCCCGAGTGCAGATGATCCACCCCGAGTGCAGATGATCCACCTAGAGTGCGGACATAAAGATTCTACTCGTAACTTACCTTTGTGAATACCAAGAAGTTATAAACTTAAACTTTTGGTTTAAACTTACACCAAAAATGTAAGTTTACCTTTGTGAATCAGGCCCCTGTTGGTAATAGGGGGACCTCATCAGATAGGAATAGCCAGCTAGTTACCTCATGTAGGATGCAGCACTCCTTCTCTCACACGAGGCCATGTTTCAAAATGTTAACACATTATGGGGCATATTTATACTCCGTTTGCGCCGAATTTGCGTCGTTTTTTTCGACGCAAATTCTACGCAAAACTAACTCCATATTTATACTTTGGCGTTAGACGCGTCTAGTGCCAAAGTTCATGGAGTCAGCGTCATTTTTTGGCGTGAACACCTTCCTTGCATTAATGAGATGCAAGGTAGGCGTTCCTGTCTTAAAAAATGACTCCCAGGCATGTGCGTGGTATTTATACTCCCGGGCAAAAATGACGCCTGGGAGTGGGCGGGGCAAAAAACCCAGCATTTGCGCCTCTTTTTAACGCCTGGGTCAGGGCAGGCATTAAGGGACCTGTGGGCTCAGAATGAGCCCAGAGGTGCCCTCCCCTGCCCCCAGGGACACCCCCTGCCACCCTTGCCCACCCCAGGAGGACACCCAAGGATGGAGGGACCCATCCCAGGAAAGAAAAGGTAAGTTGTGGTAAGTATTTTTTTTAATTTTTTTGTGGCATAGGGGGGCCTGATTTGTGCCCCCCTACATGCCACTATGCCCAATGACCATGCCCAGGGGACAGAAGTCACCTGGGCATGGCCATTGGGCAAGGGGGCATGACTCCTGTCTTTACTAAGACAGGAGTCATGTTAATGGCGTCTGGGCGCCCCCAAAAAATGGCGCAAATCGGGTTAAGACGATTTTTTTCCTCAGCCTGACTTGCCCCATTTTGGGACGCCCAAACGCCATTTTTCCCTACGCCGGCGCTGCCTGGTGTACGTCGTTTTTTTTCACGCACACCTGGCAGCGCCGGTCGGCTAACGCCGGCTAACGCCATTCAATAAATACGGCGCCCGCATGGCGCTTCAGAATGGCGTTAGCCGGCGCTAATTTTTTGGGCGCAAAACTGTGTTAGCGCAGTTTTACGTCAAAAAGTATAAATATGGCCCTATATATCAAGAAAATCTAAGCTTTGATGCTTGATTTACCTCTTGGAGAGACCGAATCAAAGAAACAACAGACAGTATTTCAGCCTCAACTGCAGACAGTTTTTAGCTGACTGTTTTTGAAAAAAACATATGAAAAACCTACAGCTGGCTTAGACTTAGGAATGTTGAGTATGGTGTCTAAAGAATAGAAATTTAAAACCCTCTAATGACAAAGACAGATTTAAAGTCACAATTCTGAAATTGCCACTTTTAGAAAGTTGCCATTTTCTTGTCTCAATCATTTGGTGTTTGCAGCCTGTATTTAGGGTCAAATGACTAGGTACTTGTATTGCTCACAGACAATGAGTCAAAGGGGGGGGTGAGGTGCTGGCAGGATGGGCCATCTCTGACTTGATGAAGGAGAGGAGCAGTCACCTATCACACTTGCACATCAAAATACCCCTGCATAAGCATACTCATAAAAGGTTTGACACTAGTGCCCCCAGATAAGATGGGACCAGGGCAGGAGGCAGGAAATTCCAAATACCTCCTGTTGTGGACACCTTCAGAACCTTCCCATTCTTCAAAGGTGTCACCAAGTATAAACATTGGACCCTAAGACCCAACTCTTCAGTACATTTCTGGCACTGTGAAAGACTCAGAAGGACTGCTCTGTTGCTCTGCTGCAAGAAGGACTACTATTCTGTGGCCCTTCTACTCTGCTGCCCTATTTCCCTGCTGCCTGTAAACGAATTGGACCTGCACCTTGTACCCAGGATCATGATAGTATCTCTGAGGGCTACTTGACTGGCCTAATTATCAGAGCCTTGTGGGAATAAAAAGGTTTCAACCACCTAGAAGCAACACCTGGACCTGGACTGTGGCTTCTGTGAGTCTTGCCCAAGCTACAGTTCTGGACCTGTGGACTGAAGATACTCTGCCAGGTCAGCTGTGGTCTCTTAAAGAGAACCAATGCAGCCTGGTACATCTTCTCACATTTCCACATCTTAACTAACACTGAATGACGCATCCCCAGTGCCGGACCTTACATTGCAGCTTGCGTCAACTCAGAAGTGCTGCTGCATGGCATCTCTAATTCAGGAGTTCACTTCACAAGCCTTCGCTGATGGCATCCTCAAAGATGATCATGGACATCACAACACAAGCCTGGTTGATGGCCTCAAAGAAATCACTGCTGTGTAATGCATTTTAACACAGGACCTCACAATGCTGCCCACAGGCACTGGGAACATCCGTTGTGCAACGCATCCTCCAAGTGGGATCTCACAATACTCCACAAGCAGGATTAAGTTGCTTTGTTCAGTGGGCCTAGATTGGTCCCTGTATCTGGCACACACTCCTTCGTGGTCGTCCTGAACTTGCGTCTTTGTCCTGGTCTGAAGTGACAAGATTCCCACAGTTGAAGCTTTGTGTTTCTAAGCACTGTTTTCCTTTAAATCTTTAAAATTGCATATCAATCATATCATACTGATTGGATGTTTGTTGTTTTGGTCTTAAAAATGAACAAATTATACTCTATTTTTATAAACTGGTGTGGGATTTTTCTTGTGTTGTGTTTCACTTTATTAGTGTTTGAAGTACTGCATAAATGCTTTACAAATTGCCTCTAAGTTAAGCTTGACTTCTTTTGTGTCAAGCTACCCAAAGGTTAAGCACAGGTGAATTTGAGATTTGCTTGTGTTTCACCCTGAGAAGAATTGTGGTTGCTGTTTGAGTAGGATTTCACCCCCTCAACCAGTAACTAAGGGGCAGATGTAGGTAGCATTTTGCATGGTTCAAACTGCGAAAATTGCAGTTTGCGCCATGCAAAATGCACATTGCGATGCTCATTTACATTTTCCGAGTCGGTACTGACTCGCAAAATGTGAATGCGACTCGCAAATAGGAAGGGGTTTCCCCTTCCTATTTGCGACTCGCACCGCAATGCTAAATTGCTTTGTGACCGCGAACGCGGTCGCAAAGCAATTCGCAGTTACCACCAGTGTCACACTGGTGGTAGCCCATTCGCAAAAGGGAAGGGGTCCCGATGGAATCCCTTCCCTTTTGAGAATGTTGCCAATTTTTTTTTTTTTCAGAGCAGGCAGTGGTCCAATGGACCACTGCCTACTCTGAAAACACGAAACCAAATGGTTTGGTTATTTTTTTTGTATTGCAACTCGTTTTCCTTTAAGGAAAATGGGCTGCAATACAAAAATAAAAACTGCTTTATTTAAAAATCAGTCACAGACATGGAGGTCTGCTGTCTCCAGCAGGCCACTATCTCTGTGGGTGCAGGGAATCGCTATGGGGTCGCAAAATGCGACCCACCTCATTAATATTAATGAGGTGGGTCTTTGCGACCCCATAGCGATTCGCAGACGGTTTCTGAGACACCGTTCTGCATCTGAATTTGTGATTCGGAAATTCAGAAATTGCTACATCTGGCCCTAAATTTCCTACACCTAGAGTAGTCCCAAAATAGCCCCTAATGTCAGGTGCAGTGTATTTAAAATGTTGGATGAAATTTGGTTACCCTATTACATTTAATAAGTGATGACTTTCAATTGGATGCAAGTATGAATATCGAGCTTGGGTCCTCATTTATACTTTTTGATGCAAACCTGCGTTAGCTCAGGTTTGCGTCAAAAAGTTTACCGCTGCTAGTGCCATTCCTGGACGCCAGCTGGGCATCATATTTAAGGAATGACGCTAGCCGGCAGTAAGGTCAGGTTAGCATCGAAATAACTGACACTAACCAGGTGGGGGAGGTGTAGGGGAAACAGGAGGTTGTGCATCAAAGAATGGAGCTACTCAGGTTGGAGTAAAAGAAATGACTCTAACCTGGCTAGCGTAATTTTTGATGCACAACCCCCATGGACATTACTCCTGTATAAGTAAAGACAGGAGTCATTCCCCCCTGCCCAATTGCCATGCCCAGAGGACTTGTGTCCCCTGGGCATGCCCACTGGGCACAGTGCCATGTAGGGGGGCCCGAGTTAGGCCCCTCTATGTCACTTTGAAAAAAAATATATAAAACTTACCTGGAGTTACCTGGGATGGGTCCCTCCATCCCTAGGTGTCCTCCAGGTGTAGGTAGGGGTGGCTGGGGTGTCCCTGGGGGCAACAAAGGGCACCTGTGGACTGCTTCCATGGTCTCCAACCATGGAAATGAGCCCACAGGTCCCCTAACGACTGCCCTGATCCAGGCGTTAGATAGTGGCGCTAAATGGGCTTAGCGCCATTATTTAAGGCCCTCCTCCTCCTGTGCGTGATTTTTGCACGGGAGGATAAATAAGGCGCTAAGGTCTTAGAGTCGTTTTTGCCCTGGAAGGCCTACCTTGCATCTCATTGACACAAGGTAGGTTTTCACTGTAAAAAAATGATGTTAACTCCAATATTTTGATGCTAGACGGGTCTAGCGTCAAAATATAAATATGGAGTTAATTGTGCGCCGGATTTGCTAAAAAAAAATTATACAAATCCTGCGCAAACAGAGTATAAATATGCCCCTTGGTGTCTACGGAATTTAAAAACCTCTTTACGGGTACATGTTATCACAATTCTGAAAATGCCCCCTTTAGAAAGTTAATTGGAAGTAAACTGAGGTAAACCCAGTAACCCATGCACCTGGGTACATAAATATATAACAAACAATGTTTGTCCCCAAGGGGGAAGTGTAGCCCTTGACTTCCACAGCAATAACTCAAATAATTTTAAAAACCTTTTGCCTAAGTAAGGTTATTATATATTTCATATTTGTTATTCAATTAGCAGTTCCATATTGATTATGAATTAAAAACAAGACTCAATATATGTAGGTGCTCCTAAAGTGATGGCTTAGTGAGAGTGAATAAAGTGATAAAGTGTCAAAGTGTTATGTACAATATATACAAATCTGTGGTTAAAAGGATCAGTGATCTTCAAAAAGATCCCTTCAATCCAGGCTTCTAGAAATTACTATTAATCTCAACAATAATCCACATCAAATTATGTTGACATTTCGACCCGGCATATAGGAGCCAATCAAAAATGGGTCATCATCAGGACAGATAGTCTTTTTGTAGCTAGTACCTAAAAATAAATGGAACAATCTATTGTCAATCTCCTTCATTAACCATTTCTTTTAAACATGTATTTTAGTGACTAACTGTTGGAAGCAGAGTTATTATCATGTCGTAATCACATGGCCTCTATTTCCACATATGTCTGAGTATTGTGCATTGTGTTCAGAGATACCGCATCCTAAGCAGTAATAGACATGAACCATCTGTATTCCTTGATTATCCTAATTTGACCATTTCACAGACACTGGTAAGTTTTAGTCATTTTCTTATCCATATTTATGAACAAAATGTTTCTGGTTTGTTAAGAGCAATGCATTAGATTACGTACACATCAATTGATGCCTTCTTACCCAAAGATCAAATAATGTTCATGTTTTAGTGTGGCTTTCTTCAAATTGTTTGTTACTCCCAGTTAATGGCAACCATTCCAATACTGAAAACAAACAAATTCCTTTTGTACCCTCTTTTCTCTATGTATGTAAGTGCCCCCAGTACAATCACTGAAAAAGTTATTACATCTAACTGAGTAAACAATAATACACATTCATATTATCCACATCAAATTACCCTTCAACTAAAACTCTTATCTCTTCGGGGACCACAATATTCTCATCACTAATGTATAATGGACAGCCCAACATTGTCCAGGAATCATTGTTGTGGCCCCATATGCAATATCTATTAAAAATCCAAAAGTCACTGTGTGGTCACCAATCCATATCTATAATAAATAACTCACCATAAATCATTAATCATCTCTGCCTACAATTCAAGAAAAAAAAAAAATATATATATATATTTATAAGGGATATATATATATATATATATATATATATATATATATATATATATCCCTTGCGTTGATACATCATTCCTTCTCAAAACATAAGACCTTGCTGCTCCCTTCGGTAACAACTTATTTCTTCACAAATCTACAAATAGATGCCAAACAACTTTCACTGAAAGTAGAATAGAGTCTACCCATATCAACCTTACTTGTTTTAACTTTTAGAAAATTGGCATTTTCCTGTCCCAATCATTTGGTGCCTGCAGCCTGTATCCTGGACCACATGACTAGAACTAGCTGACAGTAGGTGTGCATTGCTCACAGCCAGTGAGACAAAGGGAAAATAGAGGTTGGCAGGATGGGCCATTTCTGACTTGACGAGGGTGAAGAACATTGTGGGGCCTCTGGATCCCAAGACCGCCATGGGCAACAGGTTCATCCTGGTCTTGGTGGACCATGCTACACGGTACCCAGAAGCCATTCCTCTAAGGACGGTCACTGCCCCCGTGGTGGGACGTGCCTTGATGGGAGTTTTTACCCGCATGAGGCTCCCCAAGGAGGTTTTATCTGATAGAGGTACAAACTTCATATCCACTTCTATGAAGTCTCTGTGGAAGGTGTGTGGGGTAACCTACAAGTTCACCACCCCTTACCACCCCCAAAGTAATGGTCTGGTTGAGAGATTCAACCGCACCTTGAAAGGCATGATTCAGGGCCTGTCAGAGCACTTGAGGCGTAAGTGGGACGTCCTCTTGCCATGCCTTCTGTTCGCTTACAGGGAGGTGCCTCAAAAGGGACTTGGCTTTAGCCGCTTTGAGCTCATCTATGGCCACCCTTTGAGGGGACCGCTCAGTCTGGTTAATGAGGCTTTGGAGAAAGCTCCTAGTAAACCACCCCAGGATGTATTTAGCTACATGCTGGCACTAAGAAACCAGACTGCCCGCTTCAGGAGTCTCGCTCAGGAGAACCTGGAAGCAAGCCAGGAGGATATGAAACGGTGGTACGACCAGAATGCCACTCTGGTTGAGTTTCAGCCTGGACAAAAAGTGTGGGTCATGGCACCAGTGGAGCCTAGGGCTCTCCAAGATAAGTGGACTGGGCCTTTTGAGGTGGTGGAAAGAAAGAGCGAGGTCACCTATCTGGTAGACTTGCAATCCCCCAGGAACCCTTTGAGGGTCCTACATGTCAACCGCCTCAAGCCACACTTTGAGCGAACTGAGCTATCCATGCTCCTAGCGACAGATGACGGGGTGGAGGAAGAGAGTGAGCCTCTTCCTGACCTGTCTGCAGGAGAGAAAGATGGGTCTGTGGAGGGAGTGATCATCTCCCCCTCCCTGACTGAGGAACAGCAGAGGGACTGTCGCCATGTGCTGGGACAGTTCCCCTCGCTGTTTTCCCTGATCCCAGGAGTCACACACCTGTGCACACATGATGTGGACACTGGGGACAGTACACCTGTTAAACATAAGGTTTACAGGGTGACTGACAGGGTCAGGGCTTGCATTAAGGAGGAAGTCTCCAAAATGTTAACCCTAGGGGTAATTGAGCACTCCAGCAGTCCTTGGGCCAGCCCAGTGTTCTTGGTCCCAAAGGCTGCTGCTCCTGGTGCCACTCCAGAACTTAGGTTCTGTGTGGATTACCGGGGTCTCAATGCGGTCAGCAAGACTGACGCACACCCCATCCCCCGAGCTGATGAACTCATTGATCGGTTAGGAGCTGCCAAGTACCTCAGTACATTTGATTTAACATCTGGGTACTGGCAGATTGCCTTAACTGAGGAGGCAAAGGAGAGGTCAGCATTCTCTACCCCAGATGGGCACTTCCACTTCAATGTGATGCCCTTTGGGATGAAGAATGCCCCTGCCACCTTTCAGAGGTTGGTCAACCAGGTGTTGGCAGGACTGGATGAGTTCAGTGCTGCCTACCTGGATGACATTGCTGTGTTTAGTTCCACATGGGAGGAACACCTGCAACACCTCTGGAGAGTGTTAGAGGCCCTGCAGAAGGCAGGCCTCACTATTAAGGCGAGCAAGTGCCAAATAGGGCAGGGTTCTGTGGTGTACTTAGGACACCAGGTGGGGAGTGGCCAGGTGGCACCCCTACAGCCTAAGATTGACACGATTCTGGCTTGGGAGCCTCCCAAGACCCAGACTGAAGTGACAGCCTTTTTAGGTCTCACAGGATATTACTGCAGGTTTGTTAAGGGATATGGTACCATTGTTACTCCCTTAACTGAGTTGACTTCTAAGAAGCAACCCAAGAAAGTGATCTGGACAGAGGCTTGCCAGAACGCTTTTGATGCCCTGAAGGCTGCCATGTGCACAGCACCTGTGCTGCAGGCACCTGACTACTCCAAGGAGTTTGTTGTGCAAACAGATGCCTAAGAGCATGGTATTGGAGCAGTACTCTCACAGCTTAATGAAGAGGGCCTAGATCAACCCGTAGCCTTCATTAGCAGGAGGTTACTACCCAGGGAACATAGGTGGAGTGCCATAGAACGCGAAGCGTTTGCTGTGGTCTGGGTACTGAAGAAGCTAAGACCCTACTTGTTTTTTGACTCACTTCCGAGTTCAGACCGACCACAGGCCCCTCAGATGGTTAATGCAGATGAGGGGTGAGAATCCAAAACTGTTGAGGTGGTCCATTTCCCTACAGGGGATGGACTTTACGGTGGAAAGTCGTCCTGGTACAGAGCACGCCAATGCTGATGGTCTGTCCAGGCTCTTCCGCCTTAGTGATGAGAACTCCCATGAGGTTGGGTAGTTGCTCCTCACTTTTAGCTGGGGGGACACGTGTTAGACTTTTCATCCTTGGCGTGGTCTCCCTTACCTTTTTGCCTCTGTTCCCCAGGTTGTTGATGTGTGCTGGACTCTGATTTTACTGTTTGTGTTACTCTGGGCACTTTACCACTGCTAACCAGTGCTAAAGTGCAAGTGCTCCTGTTTAAAATGTGTACGTAATTGGTCTTCCATGATTGGCATATTTGTTTTACTGTTAAGTCCCTAGTAAAGTGCACTAGAGGTGCCCAGAGCCTGTAAGTCAAATGTTACTAGTGGGCCTGCAGCACTAGTTGTGCCTCCCACACAAGTAACCCTGTAATCATGTCTCAGACCTGCCACTGCAGTGTCTGTAAGTGTATTTTTACACTGTAAATTCGACTTGGCAAGTGTACCCACTTGCCAGGCCTAAACCTTCCCTTTTCTTACATGTAAGGCACCCCTAAGGTAGGCCCTAGGTAGCCCCAAGGGCAGGGTGCAGTGTATGGATAAGGTAGGACATATAGTAATGTGGTTTATATGTCCTGACAGTGAAATACTGCCAATTTCGTTTTTCACTGTTGCAAGGCCTGTCTCTCTCATAGGCTAATATGGGGGCTACCTTTAAATATGATTAAAGTGTAGATTCCCCTAGAGAGTAGATGGACATGTGGAGTTTGGGGTCCCTGAACTCACAATTAAAAAATACATCTTTTAGTAAAGTTGATTTTAAGATTGTGCGTTTGAAAATGCCACTTTTAGAAAGTGAGCATTTTCTTGCTTAAACCATTCTGTGACTCTGCCTTGTTTGTGGATTCCCTGTCTGGGTCAGTTTGACAGTTGGGTTGTTTTTCACCTCGCACACAAAGGGGGCTGGGGTGTAACCTGCATTTTCTGATTAGCCATCTCTGCTAGGAGAGAGGGGTGGAGTGGTCACTCTCATCTGAAAGGACTGTGCCTGCCTCTGACAATGCCGGCTCCAAACCCCTGGTGTGTGTCTGATGCCTTGCCTGGGCAAGGCAGGATTTCACAAGTAGGTGTGAGTCCCCTTTGAAGAAAGGTGACTTCAAAGACTAAAATGGGTATAAGAAGGGCACCCAAATCTACAGACTAGAGAAACACTTCTGGAACCAAGAGGAACCTCTGCCTGGAGAAGAGCTGATAGCTGAGGAAGAGGTGCTGCCCTGCCTGTAACTGTGCTTTGTGGAGCTTTCTTGCAGTGCTGCTTCCGCCAGAGTAAGAGGGCAAAGACTGGACTTTGTGTGCTTTCCATCTTGTGAAGAAATCTCCAAGGGCTTGAGTTAGAGCTTGCCTCCTGTTGTTTGAAGTCTCAGGGACAGCAAAGACTTCTCTCTGCCAGCACTGGAGTCTCTGGAGAGACTCCTGCTCTGACAAGTGGTGCCCTATCCAGTCCCTGGGCCCTTGAAAGGAAAGCTGATGGAAATCCAAGGAAATCGACTTCGGACCGATGCCGCTGCTGAATCTAGTGACGCCGCCTGCACCCGACGCCGTGACCTTCGCTGGAACGCGAAGCTCTTCGCAGGCCCGACGCCGCAGCAGCCCCGCTGAAGTCCGCGACTCCGTGGAAGTCGCCACACCACGTCGTGACTGACGCCGCTCGAAGTGCACGGATTCAACGTTTCGCACAGACGCCGCGATCCCCGATTTCGCGCATCGGCTTGTTTTCACTCTTCACCAAAGGTACTGTACTTGGGGGTCTACACGACTCCGTGTCCGGCGCTGCTGGTGTCGGCTTGTTGGAAACGACTCCGTCACGACGCCGTGTTAACATCTCATCGAAGCATTTTTGTTTCTAAGCGCTATTTTTGGGTTTAATCTTTAAAAATTCATAACTTGACTTGTGTATGTCGGATTTTTGTCGTTTTGGTCTTGTTTTGTTTAGATAAATATTCCTATTTTTCTAAACCGGTGTTGTGTCATTTTGTAGTGTTTTCATTAAGTTACTGTGTGTGTTGGTACAAATACTTTACACCTAACGCTCTGAAGTTAAGCCTACTGCTCTGCCAAGCTACCAAGGGGGTAAGCAGGGGTTAGCTGAGGGTGATTCTCTTTTACCCTGACTAGAGTGAGGGTCCTTGCTTGAACAGGGGGTAACCTGACTGTCAACCAAAGACCCCATTTCTAACACACACCATGTCCATGTACATTCCTGCCCTGAAGCCCTAGTCTTGCCCCATCAAAAAACATAAAATCCTCATCCCATTCTAAAAAGAATGTGTTCAGACATCTGCTGCAGGAAGATGAACTGTGCCCTGAGAAAGACATTGGCGAAAATGTTAGGAGGCAAGCAAAACGCCTGAAGGCAATTGAAAAAAGAACTGTGGCAGGATACAATTATTTCTGCCTCATCCCAGACTTTTATTTGTGTTAAATATTTTTTTTATTACATTGATATGCCCATAGGAATATTCTTGTTGTCTCTGTTTTAATTTAATTTATAAAAAGATAATTATAGACCTTTTGTGTCTGTTGTTTAGTTGTAAATATTATTTGCTGTTGAATGTGTTATTATATTTGTGATATATTATTGTGTATTTAAATGTGTTACTTATGTTAACCCTTTACTTCAATTTCCAGATCTTGTGATTCACTATGTGGCGCACCTCAGTGGATGTAGTTCATTTTCTTTCCAGGGTACCTTAAATGAACTGGGAACGGTGGTGTGAGGGGCTAGTGTGTGTGGCACATAGAGTAGGAGTGTGTCCTTATTTTGCTTTATTGTTCGGGTGATAAAAAGTATGAATAACATCAGGGCATAGGGTTTACATTGAATACATGCATAGGTTGAATACATAAGTACAATATCTGGCCTATGGGTATGTGTCCTCTCCTTGATATTATGAGCAAGATTTTAAGATGTAACATAGCAGTGGGTGGTCTGTGGTAATATCCATTTGCAGTACATTGTTGAATAATATGATTGTGGAGTGTGAGGTAACTAGGAAAACAGATCAATGTAAGTCTCACAATTGTTGTGTTCATTAATCAAACCACTTCTACTCAGAGTTATTATTAATATACACAGACTTTAAATCAAGTGTATATGGATTAAACATAGGGTGTTAGTGTTATATGTTTGCCTGAGCATGAACTTCTTTAAAAGAAAAGTGCAATATCTTACTGACTTGAGAGAGGAGATCGGAAAATTGTGTTATTTGAGTATTTAGGTTATGTAGTGTGTGTCATGAGGTCAGACAGGGAGACCGGGTAAATTGTTGTTAGATATACTTTGGTGTACATAAACATAACTTTAGTGATATTAGTAGTTAACATAGCGCAGTGGAAAAGTTTAAGCAGTTGCACTTGCATTATATTTTTTCTATTTTGTTGTGCACTGTATTGTTGTGCATGCACCATTCCTAGATAGAGTCCCATTGCTTGCAATAGCAAGAACATGTCAGCTGAGCAGGTTATGTGCGTTATATGGTCAGTGCTTAGCTATGGATGCTTGTTTTCCTACAACCAAGGTGTGAGGGATAAACCATCAAGTTGCCCTCAACAGACATTACCCTTTAAAAACAGGAGGAGAAGTATTGATTTTCCATCACTTCCTCCCGTTTGTTTATGGTAACTGTGGTTGATGGAGCAAGACAAATGTAGTGGAGACAGCAGATGGACACACAATAGACATCCATCAAAACACAATACGTGAGATAATATGTGTTGTTCCACTTAGGTCCATTTAGTTCTCAATAAATTAAAGCCAGCTCAACCCGTTAGCTTTGCAACGAGCGACAAAGCTTAACTTAGGAGACAGTGGCCCTCATTATGAACACGGCATTCAAAACCGCTGTGTTCATGCTGGCGGTCAATCTACTGACCTCAAGCATCCCCGGATCCCTGCCGGCCACATAAAGAACATTCCTGTGGGCCGGCGGGCGGAAACAATGTTTCACAGGAATGCCTGGCCGGGACATCCACATGGAGCCTCCGCCAATGCCTCTGTGCGGCAGGTGCAGCTTCACCCGTCGCGCAGATCACTGCCTGAAAATCAGGCAGTGACCTGTGCAAAGGGGCACTGTACTGGGGCCCCTGCACCGCCCATGCTAAGTGCATGGGCAGTGCAGGGGCCCCCAGGGGTGCCCCGGTGCACCCCTTCCGCCAGCCTTTCCCTGGTGGGGAAACCCACCAGGGAAAGGCTGGGGGCTGAGGAATCATTATCCGAGTGGCAGCACCGCTGCCCTGTCGGATAATGATTCCGACCGCCGCCAGGCTGCCTGACGGAGGCAGCCTGGCGGTGAGTGAGGCTGCTGATGGCGGCCCTCATGGGGTTATGTGGCGGTGTGGACCGCCATGTACATAATGACCACCAAAGTGTCAAACATTTAAAAATCACAAAACAGTAAATAAGTAAAACACAAAACACAATGAAAATCCAACACCAATTTACTATAAAAATAGATTATATTTTTATCTTTAAAATGTCAACAAAACAATTAAAATCAGATAAGGGGAACCAGAGGTATGAATTTTTAAAGAATTTGTGTTTTTTAGTGCTTAGAAATGAATAGCGCCAATCTGGTCATCAAGTCGCACCTCAACCGGGGCATAGTGAAAGTTTGAGGCTGACCATGATGGAGCCCTGCTCGGCTACAGCTCGTGGGAGGCCTCGGTCAGAAGTTTACATTCAGACGTTTTCTTGAAGATTTTCTTCAGTGGGACCAAGACGCCAGTCCAATCAGACCTCCTGGAACTCTTCGGACTTTGTCATTTTATTTAGATGAAAATCCTTTTACCAGGGCAAACCTGGATCTTGATCCAACGTCCCTGGAGCCCTATTCGGATAAACTGTCGGGGAGGTCCCGGTCAGCTTTCTACATTCAGACTTAGTCACTTTTTCAGAGATTTTCTTCACCGGGACGAACCTGCAAGTCAGGCCGGGTTGCGGTGGAGGCAAGCCGGCTAGAGCTGCCGCAGCGAGTGGTTCCCTTTATGGAGCTTTTTTCCAAAGGTTCTCCAAACTTCTGAATCTTCTTCCAGGTGTTCTTGTAAGGTTCCTTTGAGGTCCACAGCTCACCTCAAAGTTCCAGAAGCTCTGAGATGCTCTTTGAGGGTGTGGACTACAACTCCCAGAATGCACCTGGTGCAAATTCCAAATTGGCCACTGGACAATGGTCAGATGGTCAATTTCTTCAGGAGTTGGTGCAGGGGACTCTGGTTAGCAATTTTTTTCCTGTAGCAAACAGGGAGTCCCTCCTTGAACCAGTTGAGGCCAGGCAAATTCCTTCTTGTGGTGCAGCCCAAGTGTGCAGTTGGTCCAGGTGCAGGTCAGGGGTCCATAGGGGCAGTCCTTTTTCTTCTCTAGTAGGGATCTAAGGTGTGGGTGCAGGTCTGCCAGTTTTATCCCTGTTCCTGGGTGAAAAACTGTGGGGTCCTGGTTCTCCAATCAGGTGTAGGGTCCTTCCTCCTGTGTTGACTACTTCCGTGGGAAATGTGGCAAAAATCGATCCCAGGGAGCAACATTCCTCAAAAATCAATCAAGGCAGAAAGTGATTTTTGAAGGTTACATCTGGCTGAGCCCACCCACTAGTGTGGCTAAAAATCTTAAACACACCCTTCTCCCACCCTCTTCTAATCTAATCAGGGTGGCATCTAATTGCCTGGGTTTGCAGGATGTGAGGGAGGTGTTTGGTTACTCCAAATGTCCTTCCCTTGCCAGTTTGGCCACCCTCCCCCTTCTTGCTTCTCCATCTGCTGAGGGAAGATCTCCTCCCACAGGCACAATCCTTTGTGTTGTTCAGCCCGGGCTATTTCACAACTCATCAAGGCAGCCTGGCCAGGCTGCCAGAGGCTGGCTAATCAGAGCACAGCACAACAGGGCTGAATTTGGCAGCTTTTTAGGTCAAGTTTAAAACTCTTTACATGAACAAGTTATATTAAATCCAACAATTGTAAGTTGTGGGATTTATTATAACAATTAGGGGGTCATTCTGGCTTTCCTGCTGGGCTGGCGGGCGACTGCCAGAAGGCCGCCCACCAGCCCAGAGGGAAACCCCTCCCCACGAGGAAGCCGGCTCCGAATGGAGCCGGCGGAGTGGGTATGTGCGACGGGTGCAGTGGCACCCGTCACGTATTTCAGTGTCTGCAAAGCAGACACTGAAATACAAAGTGGGGCCTTCTTACGGGGGCCCCTGCAGTGCCCATGCCATTGGCATGGGCACTGCAGGGGCCCCCAGGGGCCCCATAACACCCCATACCGCCATCCTGTTCCTGGCGGGCGACCCGCCAGGAACAGGATGGCGGTATGGGGTGTTAGAATCCCCATGGCGGCGCAGCAAGCTGCGCCGCCATGGAGGATTCTGCAGGACAGCGGAAAACCGGCGGGAGACCGCCGGTTTTCCTGTTCTGACCGCGGCTGAACCGCTGCGGTCAGAATGTCCTGAGGAGCACCGCCAGCCTGTTGGCGGTGCTCCCGCATCCCCGGCGGTCCTTGACCGCCGGGGTCGGAATGACCCCCTTAATGTGATATCAAACTTGAGGTATCTGTCACTTAAGGGGACTTTATAAATTAAAATAAAGTCTCCCTATTGTAGCCTATAGAGAGCATTCACTACAATGAAAGAAAAATGAAATTGCCTGTTTTACCTCACCAGGGCTTAAAAAACTATTTTTATAGGGCACCATCAGAGTCAAGAAAACACCAGCAAAAAGTGAAAAATTGAGGCAAAAAGTTAGGGGGCCTCTGCAATCAGCCCTGTTTTCTCACAGTATGGATGGAACTCCATGGTGGTGGATGGTTGAACAGATGGTTTACGATGGCCCATTCACATCCACCAAACTCTAAATCAGGTGGGCATTCCAAAGGCAATATTCTCAAAAACTAATACGTCAAGGACCTCTTTTATTATTGTTTTCCATGGTCGCTTGTGCAATGCAAATACAAAGCTAGTGTCAATTTACATACCATTTTGAAGGTCGACCCGTGCAGCACAAAATTGCATTGCATTGCACAAGCATCTACATAAACATTAGTAAATGATTTTCTAAGAGCTGCATGGAATATACCACTTAGTAGCCATCCCCCCAAATAACGAATACACACACAGGCCCTTATTACGCCGCCTGCCAAGGTTTTACCGGCGAGCGGCCGCCTATGCGGCTGCAATCCCACCGGCCGCATTATGACATCCCCGCTGGGCCGGCAGGCGGAAACAGAGTTTCTGCCCGCCGGCTCAGCGTGGATGTCACCGTAACATTGGACCCGGCTCCTAATGGAGCCGGCGGTTTTGCGGCTGTGCGACGGGTGCAGACAGTAAAAAGCAGGGTGGGGCTGTGCCTGGGGGCCCCGTGACTCCCCTTCCCGCCAGCCTTTCCATGGTGGTCTCTACGGCCATGGACAGGCTGGCGGGAAGGGGACTCGTAATCCCCTGGGCAGCGCTGCAAGCACTGCTACCCTGGCGGATTAAAACTGCCGGGACAACCATGACGGGAAACCGCTGGGACAACCATGGCGGGAAACCGCCGGTCCCGGCGGTGCGACAGCGACGTTACCGCTGCGGTCAAAATTACCCAGATTGTACCGCCAGCCTGTTGACGGTACAATCGCCGAAACAGCCCTGGCGGTCTTTGACTGCCAGGGTTGTAATGAGGCCCACAATGTTTATACCATACCATTAGTGGAGATGAGGACTGCTGGCACCATCCAGTCTTTTCATAACAAACATTTACTTATCAACCATAAATCAGATTTACCGTTCACTATTGCCAGCAATATTACACCCATGTGTCTTAGGGCCATACAGATTTTATTGGCAGTACCAGCATCATTATTTGTGCCTTTTAAAGCAAATATGTTGGAGAGAAACAATTACGGGGAAGAAGAGAACATGAATAGGATGAAGAGAGACAAACAGGAAGCAGGATGGGAAAGGGTAAATAGGAGAAAGAAAAGTGAAGAATAAGAGAGAAACAGGAAGGCAGTGAGTAAATGAGAGAAAGGGGGCAAGACATGGATACTAGATTATTCAGGGGGTGCAAAAGTTTGAAGATGGTAATAGAGATGATAGAGGATGAACGCAAGACAGAAATAGGGAAAAGAAAGAGCAATTAAGAGAGATATTGGAGGGAGTAAAATAAAAAATAAATAAAGGAGCGGTGAGAGAGGGAATCAAAACATGTTATAATTAGAGAATGGAGGAGATGAATTTTGAGAAGGGATGAGAGAGCACGTGAAAGGAGGACTGAGGGGATAAGGAGATAGTTTATGATTATGCACTCTGTATTAGTCTTTCGATCATTTGATTTCATGGTACTCTAAGTTCATGATTTACTGTGCTCTAAAATTAGTGAATTTGATAAACAATGAGTTCCCCTGTGCCAAAACGTGTATGAGTTGACTTTGTTTCCCAGTTCTGCCCTGCTTTGAATGCCAGGAGACCAGCGGATAGAATAAAGTTCCGAGATTTTTTCCCCCAAAATCATTAGACATTTTAAAAATATTACGGAATTTCTAGTTTTTAATGTTAATATAGGACCCTACAATCAAACTATATTTAATGGCATGTTCTACACCATGGAAAAAGTCATCAATCTGAATATACTAATAATGCAGGACATATTCAAATCATTCAAAGACCACATCCGAAATCTATGCATTGGGTGTTTGCTCATTGATTTGCATTCAGTTCTCTAATATTATTAAAAACATTGGAGCAATAACAGTGAGTTGTTACACATGTCAAAATTTGAAAACGTGTTTCAGGCTAAACCAACTCAGTAAGACAAAGAACAACAACTATATCAAAATAACAAAACAGTAGATTTTTGTCACCGCCAAAAAGAAAACAAACACTACTTACTGTTTTTAATCCAGACACTGTTTAATAAAGATCATGTGCTTACTTGTCTAGTCAGTAAAATTCACATTTGAATAATGTAAGGAATATGCTCCTTCATTTTTTTTCAATTATGTTGGTCAAAAGGTAAGGCATGTAATCCAGCCATATACTGTATATTTTATTTCCCACACCTGCAGCACAAGTTACAAGCTAAGATAAAAAATAACCCAGAGTAAAAAATGCACTAAAGTTCGCCAAGTGATCATTGTGAACATAAATGCTTCTTCGTGATAGGTAAGAGGCAGAAATGTATTTTGTAATGTTTCAAGGAAAAATACTTTTCTAACAATAAGATGCCCTTGCTACCAACGTCTAGTAGGCACTCCGCTGTGTTCTTTGAATAATGGCTTCTAAGTGTTAGGCTTTATAATATGAAACTTTAGAGGCATAGCTTTAACGTGCTGACATCTCTTATTTTTCTGTACAAAAGCGCTTGGAAGCTTGTGTTAAAACAATCATTAATACATTTCTAGTAAACTTACATGGCAAGTTGATAACACCGTGATTATGATTAGCACCACCAGTTTCCAGATATGTTTTACATTTATCACAGAACTTTGAGAGATTTTAGCGCACTTTCTTTAGGTTGATGCTCTTCATGTAAAGTTCCGATTGTACTAGCGTAGACTCTTACATTAGAGTGACTTATTGGCAATGCAGTGATGGACACGGAAGCTATACAATAACTCTTTCTTCTTTAAAAATATGGCTAATAATTATATTTCATATACTATCTCTCTTTACAGAATTATCATAAAATGTTAAAGGTTGAGGAACATAAGCTGTTTTTTAAAAACATTAGTTAACCAATTCAATGTAATTTGCTGGAAGCATGCCCGTTTTTCCAGTTCGCTGCACAGTCCCATACATCCAGCCGTCATCTATAGCTTGCACGTTGATTATATAGTCCCCATCTCTAAAGGAAACTTCATCTTCATCCTGTGCACTGTAGTCATACATAGCCCTGTATGTTCTCTGTTAGAATTAAAAAAAGCACATCATTTTTTAGAACACTGTTAGACGAAGATGAAGCAGCCTCAAAACTAGAAAGCAAGAAAATAGGAAATGAAAAAATAACACAAGGAAGGTCTGAACGTAGGAAGGAAAGGGTAAGAATGAACGAAAGTACAGAGCAATGTAAGAAAGCACAGAAGATAGACATGTATGGAGGCAAGAAAAGGAAAAAGGTTGAAGTAAGGAGAAAAACAAGGCAGCATCAAAGAAAGGATGTAAAAAAAGAAGGAAGGAACTGAAAAACGATGCAAAGAAGAAAAACAGGAAGGGAGGATAAAAGGAAACAATTATGAGACACAAATAAGAAAAAGAAAATAGAAAAAAGAAGGTATTAAGAAAGGAAACATGAAATAAGGAAATAAACAAACATATGGCAGTCAGAATGAGTAAGGAGGTTTAAGTGAGTAAAAAGGCAGATTAAAAGGAGTTAGAAAGCTGGGAAAATAGAAGAATATTCTGGTCCATGGTTTTTATTCTGATACAGTGGAGTGACCTGGGCCACCACCCACCACATCCTTCTCAGAAGGGAGATGGGAGCCCTTTTTCTCCCTTATCCTGGAACTTGCCTGGGTCTCCCTTGACCTCCCCCTCACTCTGCTGGTGGGAATCTGAACCACCCTTCTTGGGGTCAGTGAGCTTACTGTCAACAAGGTGTTAGCACAGATATGTAAAGCAAAGCACTGAGCAACTGAGGCTCTGTTGCAAACAAACTGCACAGACCTTGGTAATCTTTCACCTCATTGCCCTTCACCCAACCATCCCATGCCTTGCAAAAGAAATCCACACAATCCCCCCATGTCTGTTGGGATAGCTTCTGACGCTTCCTGAACTTTTGTCTGTACTTCTCTGGGAGTCAGACGAAGCTTCCTGATTAATGCCTCCTACGTGGGGGGATTCCTCATCCTGTCTCTCCTTTCTAGGGACAGTGGAAGAACCCTCCCCTCTCTAGGATTGTGCCTCCATAAACTGGCCCCCCCAATCCTCCTCAGGGACCATGTGCATCTGTAGAGCAGTCTCATAGCCCTTAAGCCATCTGTCTATGTTGTCTTCTATCACAAAGTCAGGTACCAGACCCTTAGGTATGTGGACCCTCCTATAAGAGGGCACTAAAGAATTGCTGCCGCCATTTTGGCTGGACAAGCCCTCTTGGCTTTGATGTTGAGCTCTCTCATGCTTAGTTCCTGAGTCAATATAATTTTCATTTCCTCTAAAACAAGCCTTGTTTTCATCTCCACCTCCTCTATGACTAGTTGTTTTTGTTTCTCCTCACATTTGAGCTTGGTCAGCTTCAATCTGAATTTTCTCTCGTCTTTCCTATCCTCCAGCTCCTCTGGGGACAGGCCTTTATATGATACACTGCTTCCTGCCATAGGGGAGCCCATCTTTCTTTGAAGACTGGTTAGTCTATGCAGCACAGTACCTGGCCCAGGTCGTCATTATCCTCTATTTCCACATCCTCCACCTCAGGGGTCTCATGTGCTGCATCCCTAGCTTCTATCCAGGTCCTCAGCACCTTTTGCAACTCCACCTTCCTGGTGAAGCCTTTGGTAGAACCCCCAAACACCTTGCAAAGCTGCACTGTGTATTTCTCAAACTTGGACAACTCAAAATCTATGCTTGCAGATGCAGTTATGGGACCACATCAGACATATGGTTTATATAGAAAAGAATGCCAATCAGAGAGAATTGAAAAATGAGAAAATGGAAACCAGATAGAGTAGACGAAAACCTGCCAATGGGGATCAGAGACAACTGGCTCAAATTGGCCTAGATGTGAGTGGTTGTGTACACCAAATTAATGTAAGGTACTGCACAAACGCAAGTCCTATCCGCACTGCTGATCACCAACCCCAGATGTGTATTCAGTGACAGGCAGAGGAAATAATGTTTAAAGTAAGAAAATGCCAACTTTCTAAAGTGCCATTTTCAGAATTACTATTTAAAATCTGACTTCATCATGAATTGTGATTTCGAATTGTGAGTCCAGAGACACCAAACTCCAAATTTCTACCATTTCTCAATTGGAAGTTACACTTAAAGGTTGCTTCCAGGCAACCCCAAAAGTGTTAACATATGGGAGAGCTAGGCCCTGTAGTAGTGAAAACAAATGTACTAGTTTTTCACTACCAGAACATGTTAAACTTAGAAGTGCATGTCCAACCTTTTAAATACACTGAACCCTGCCCTTGGGGCTAACCAGGGCCTACCTTAGAGGAGACATATATGTAAAAAAAAGGAAAGATTGGGTCTGGCATGTGGGTACACTTGCCAGGTCAAAATGGTAATTTAGAACTCCACAGACAGGCTCTGCAGTGGTAGGCCTGAGACATTATTAAGATGCTACTGTAATGGGTGGAACAATCAGTATTGCAGGCTTACCAGTGTGTTTATAAGAAACAAGGGAAACCCATGGGTGTCAAGGGACCAGGGATATGCATAATTGTAAAGGAACAGGGGCCCCTCATAAAAACGTGTAAACATAAAACTACAATGGGGATTCAATGATACCTATATTTGTTACAGGTTTATATGTTATGTTATAGGTTTTATAAAGCACATGGCTTCTCCAGCTACGGGACTTCCCAGCACTAGCCTGCAGAGGAGATACAGCGAATTCACTAAGGCTGCAAAAGTCAGAACAAAAAACTGTACCTTGATATTCTAGATGCCAGGTTTTCAAAATCTTCCTAAAGTGTGGATGATTCTCGGTGTTCCTGATATGAAGGGGAAGCTAGTTCTAAGTGGCATAGGCCTTGTGTGTAAAGGAACAGGCACCTGTTCTTGTTAGTCTAACATGAGCAATCTCAGCTAGAACAAGATTGAACTATGGTGCAAGGGTGACTGCATTGGCGCTAGGCAGCTAAATTTAGCACCAGCGGTAGAGGAAGCAATTGTTTTGCATACTTTAGTCATTGGGTTGAACTTGGGCTACATTTGGGTGATATTTGTGCTACATTTGGGCTCTTTTTTCTCTGGTGGCCATATTCGGAGACTTATGTGCTATGAAACTCTCTAACCTCCTCATTTACTGCAGTATTCTCAGTTAAAAAATGCTTTCAGTTTTCCACTTTGATTCCATATAAGAGGGCAATTGGATGTACCACACTTTTAGCATAAATTTAGAATGTTAGCACTCTAGTTGCTCATTAGAATGCTGTAGGAAACCGCTGATCAACAGGGAGTTAACTGGCAGTTTACTGCTGGTGTTGAAAGTGCATGTTACAGCCTACATGTCAGAATGATTTAATGAAATAGAAAAGGAAGACATTTGAGAACTGACTTGAAGTGTGTCTTAATTTTTCTTTCTATAGCACTAGCCATAATTTCTTTGAAAAAATGAAGCCCCTCATTTTGTTCCTTTCAAAATAAATGTTTCAAGTTTTACCAGTTTGATGCAATCAAGATGGCTTCAAGTGCGTCACAATTTTGTCATAAGTAAGACTGTTAGCGATGCAGTTATTCTTTAGAACACTTTTGTAGGCTGCATTAGAACACAAGGAAATCAACTGACAGACTGCTCCTGTTGGAAGTTCATGTTTTATTCAGAATTTCAAACTTCATCCTCATATGGCTGGGAAAAATAGTGTGAATTTACAGAAAATATGCTCATTTTAGATTCTAGAGTACGTTCCATTCCCTCTATGGGAAAATCATGAGAAAAACGCTTTCTTTTAAACATGATTCATGAAATCCCAGCAAGGTAAAATTACTTTTGAGCACAGCACAGTTCCTAAAATTAGTATGGTACCATCAACAAATGATTTGTAACTAACATTTGTTATTATTCTTTATACGTTCATCTTTTGTGGCCCTCAAAACCTGCCATTCTCTACAATACATCTCAGTGGAGTGCTATCAAGTATATTGGTCCCAAGATGGCTGTCATCACTTTCTGCTTGGAATGCTGACAACCAATCAGATCTCACCATGAAATCTATGCTTAGGCTTCAACCAGATATGCACATTTGTATTTCCTTACATATTTCAAAAACTACTAAATGGATTTACACCAAATAAGAAACATTTCTGGCAAATTTGATGTAATTCTGTTCAGTTCACTCTTAAGAGTCTATGGGAATGAACATGGGAAATGTACTTTATTTGACCCCCCATTTTTAAGGTCTCCAGCTTGCCGGATCATCCCAAAACTTTCCATGCACAACAAGACCCTACAGGGCACTTGTTTTAGAAAATTCCATGAAGATTTGTCAAATTGTGCCAAAGATATAGGCAAGCCAAAAATGCCTTTTCTGTGGAAACTAGGTCCTAACTATGACTGCCTACGGGCAAGAGTTATAGTTATATATATGCACACACACACACATATATATATATATATATATATATATATATATATATATATATATATATATATATATATATATATATGAACACTTTCCTCTTATTATAAATCAGAGGGTCAGCACTCCAGAGCGTGTGTTCTCAAATGTTTATTGTACAAACATGAGAGGAATGTGTTTCGGCATTACTGCCTTCATCAGCCTGTCAGGTGCCATCTTTGTTTAATATTTATATTATATGTATTACATGGTGCAGTGCATCGATTTAAATATGATTATACATACTTTGGTTTCAAAAGATCTTAAGTGAAACGATCATGTGATGTAATACACATAATATAAATAGCAAACAAAAATGGCTCCCAACAGGCCGAGGAAGGCAGTAATATTTCAAAATGCCATTGTTGAATTTATTATAACTTGCACCTAGGAAGTGTTTTAGAACTCTTCTTAAAAGTTACCAGTTTCAGCTCTGTAGTGCTCTTCTCTGATTGGCCAGCCTCTGGCAGCCTGGCGAGGCTGCCTTGATGACGTGTGAAGTGGCTTGGGCTGAACAGAAAGGAAGTGCCTGGATGAGGGGATCTGCCTCAGCAGATGGTGAAACAGGATAGAGGAAGAGCAGCCAAACTGGATTTCAAAGGAGGGAAGGACATTTGGAGCAGCTCAAGACCTCCCCCATTTCCTGCAACCGCAGACAACCAGGTGCCCACTTGATTAGATTAGAAAAGGGCAGGAAAGGGGTGTGATAATGAATTTTAGCCACACCAGTGGGTGGACTCAGCCAGACCTAACCTCCAAAATTGAATTTCTGCCATTTTGGATTTTTAAGAAATGTTGCTCCCTGGGATTGATTTTTGCCACACTTCACAGGAAGTGATCATCTGAGAGGGTGGTGGACTGCCTGTGATTTGTCAGTTGCCACCCCCACCCCTGCTTTCCACCCCAGGAGAAAGGATAAATATGGCAGAGCTGCACCGACACTCTGATCTCTACAAGGAACAAGACAAGAAGAAGAAGGACTGCCGTGTTGGACTCCTGACCTGCATCTAGACACAGCACTCTGTGGAGCTGTGGACTCCAAAAGGACCTTCAAAGACCTTCTGGAAGAAGATCAAGAAGTTTGGAGAAGATTGAAGAACTTTTGGAAAAAACTCAATAAAGAGAACAACCCGATGTTGTGAATCAAGCCGGCTTATTTCAACCATGAACCGGCCTGACTCTCATGTTCATCCTCCTGAAAAGCACCAGAACACCAGACTGCCAGGATTTCATCGGGGGCTCCTGGAAAGGCAATCCAACAATGTCAACTCAAAATTGGCTTGCTGTGTAGGGTCATCTGACGTCAGAGAGAAAAAGTCTGAATGTAAAAAGTTGACCGGGACTTCCCGCACAGCGTATCAGAGGAGGGCTACAGGGACATCAGGTCCAATTTCAACTTTGGCCTGGACGAAGATTTCCATCCCAAAAAATCATTTAAGTCTGAAAGTAGAATTCTTCACCAAGGTCTCCTGTGACGCATATCCAAAGAGAGCTCCAGGGAGGTCTGATCGGATTGATGACTTCGTCCCTGTGAGATAAATCTTCAAGAAAAAGACCAAGGGCCTGATTACTACTTTGGCAGATGTAATACTCCGTCACAAACATAGCAGATATCCTGCTCGCTACATTACAAGTTACATTATATCCTATTGAACTTGTAAAACCACGGGTGAGATATCCACCAAGTTTGTGACAGAGAATCCCATTAGTCAAGGTTGTAATCAGGCCCTAAGTCCGAAGGTAAACTTTTGACCAAGGCCTCCCACTTGCTGTAGCCGATCAGGGCTCCATCGTGGTCACTCTCAAATTTTGACTTTGCCCTGGCTGAGGTGCAACCAGATTTCCCGAGTGGCACTTTTAATTTCTATGAGCTAAAAACATTTATTCAAAAATTCATATCTCCGGTTCTCCTTATCTAATTTTATTAATTCTGGTGTCATTTCAAAGATAAAATTGGTGCTGGATTTTTATTTTGTTTTGTGCTTTATTGATTTACTGTTTTGCTGATATTAAATACTTCACCCATCTGTCTCCTAAGTTAAGCCTAACTGCTCGTTGACAAGCTACCAAAGGTTGAGCTGGGATTCATTTATTGAGACCTAACTGGACCTAGTGGGTGTTATTGGCCTATTGCTAAGTGTGAGTACTTATCTGCCCTTACCAATAATCCACTTTCCAACACCCCAGTCCTGGAACTTTGGAAGTAGGTGTAAGGTGCTCTGCCAGCCTCTGTGGATCCAGAAGAAGTAGAGTAACCCCCAGTAGAACCAACGCAACTCTGCTGCTCGTGTATTTGTCCCATCTCAAAGACCTGCACCACCAACATAGCCCGCATCACATTCGGAACTGCTGCTGTGTGACGCATCCTCAGTGCAGGCCCTTGCATCTCTTGTCAACAACAGCCTCAATGATGATACTGGACTCCACATTAAAGCTTTGCGTCTCCTTGGAACAGACACATTGCCCTGACCACGATTCGCATCCCTTACTCCGCACTTCACGTCACAAGCCCTTGTTGATGGAATTTGTGATGATGATGCAATAGGAGCTCACACTGCAGCCTCGCTGCATTTTGGAACTGATGCATTGCTTTGGCTATGTAATTCTTCTCGACGCAGATGCTCACAATGCTCTGCAAACCAGGATTTATGGTTATTTAGCTGCCTTGTGCTCCATTGCGGTAGGTCTAAATTTGTGAGTATGTCCCATTCCAGCACCACAAGATATTCACAGTTGGTGCTGTAAGCCTTTTGGCACTATTTTTCATAAAATCTTTTAAACTGAATATCTCCAGTCCCACTGATTGGATTTTTTTCATTTTGGTCTTGCTTAATTTGTTAAAATTACCGTATCTTTTTAACTCTGTTGTGGGCTCCTTTTTTGGTGGGTTTTCCCTGTGTTACAGTTTGTGATATTGCACAAATACTCTGTCTATGAGTTAAGCCTCACTGGTTGGTGCCAAGCTACCCGAGGGTTGAGCACAGGATAGTTTAGGGTTTGCTTGTGACTTCAAGCTGAGAAAAAATATGATGGCTACTTGAGAACTACCCCAACCAATAACCCAATTTCCTACAAAAGTAATCTAAAAATATATATGGGCTTGCTCAAGTCTCCCATTTATCTCCTTTGGCCGCACTGGGTCTCCAAATGCAGAGGCCAAATCAGAATCTGCTAGGTAAACACAGAGCTGTGATTTGCCCTTTTCCTTACCACAGGGGAAAATGCAACAGGAGATAAACAGCATAAGACCTTGCAACAGCTGAGACAGTGGAACATACTCCTGCAAAGCTGTGCCCAATGCTCAAACAAGCAACATGAAAAGGCAAGACCAAAAACTTTCTAACTGCTCCTCCTTACACTGCAGGCTACTGACAATGCATGGACACTGTATGTAAGGGGGACTCACCTGTTTCTTTCATGTTTTAGGTCATTTGTAGGTAAAGGGACTAATTGGGAAAAACGACATGAAAGTAAGCTTCTAAACCTCCTCCTTGGCATAACATCACTCAGTAGACAGCTCCACTCCTCCAATGACTATCAGCCGAGCAGTTTCCATTCACAACTAATTTAATTCCCAATGCTACTTACTAGCGTCTGACTAAGGCCAGCCATAGACACTGAGGAGATGTGTACACGCATTCTCCACTTTTCTTCATAGTTGGGGCATAGAAGAATTAAGAGGAGGAGATATGTATGCCCTCATGGCTGATTTCCTTTACAGCCCATATCAGATATTCCTTGGAGTTGACATCTGTATCTCTAACATATCAGTCTGATACATTGTCACTGCTAAGTCAAACAATTGCAGCAATCATCTCCTGTATGGTATATGAGCCTTGGTTTCCTGTGATGTGAAACATCCTACCTCATCTGATATCTTCACACCTTTCCACTTTAATATTTAAATGCAGCCACTAAACAGGTTTCTCAAAGCTTTTAGCATATTATTCAATACTTATTGTAATGATATGCAGGTATTACATAATATTAAACTGAACCACAAAATGGTTTCAGCTAACCCTCATTCGATGTATTGTGCAAACCTTGAATGAATGCAAGCTTGTTGACTCCACTAGAATGATTCAAAACATGAGTTGCTGTTGTTTGAAAGATTTCCATTGTCAAGAACCTATACTATTCAGTAAATGTCACTGACACCAAACTTAACACAGTGGAAGAAGAAAAACTCTGGGAGTGTATCTTAAATCCATCACAACTGCAGCAGATCAGGAGACTTCAGTAGTAATTCCACCTACTTCTTAACAGGACTGATCTCTTCTAATTCAGCCAATGTTGGGTACAGATATAGGATGCATGCTTACTATTGTAATGATCTTGGTGAGGGGATCATGCTGTGGCTTATGCAGAGATAGTTCAAGGCCAAGTTGGAACAATCATCTCTAAAAGTTTTAAAAGGACTCATTTGACACCGTACTTAATTAACTACACTGGCAGAAATAATCATAATCTACTCATATAAGTATGATTCATGGAACAATCTGAGGCAACTTTGATACCTGTATGTAAAAAAACAGAAAAAATTACATATCTAGATCATTCTAGGGAGAAGCAAGATGGTGACCCTGTAATAGCCTTATGAGCTGCTCCCTTCCAGCTCCAGCTTTCATTTCCTACCATAAGGGAGGAGGATGTCCTGGTTGGCACGATATGCAGGACTGCCTATACTAAAGGCTGTGACCAAAATGGTGGATCAATCGTGGGATAGAGGTCCATGTGCTGGTGTTGGCGGCATCAGTGGTCTCCTACACTGACCATTGGGTGGTCGGAGCACCTGACTGTGGTGCTACCCAGCATAGGCTCCCCGAGTCTGGCCTAGGTTTGCTGCGTACTGGGCAAGAAGCATACCTCTGAAAACCATGAGGCTGGTCTGGGATCAGGACGAAAATACAGGCACCTTTACAGGCACCTTGTGCCACAGGGCAGACCTGCCTGAAAACAGACCGCAGCATCACTAGGTTGAAGAAAGCAGAGTCAAGAGCCAGAAAGGAGCCTGAAGCTCACGCCACTTTAGAAAAGAAGGACCCTAGACAGGAAGGCTAACAACGTGGACCAAAGGGGTCAGTGCTTCTGCACCAGCCCTTCATTGTGGAGTTTTTGGTTATGGCTCAACATCTAGGGACAGAAGGTGGCTCAAAATCTAAAAGTATTCCAGACCAATATTCTCTGCCTACAGAAGACACATACTGAGGGGGCAAGGAAAAACATACTTGAATCCTTAGGCTTATAATCTGTATAGCGTATGATCCTAGGCACCAGGATCACTGATGTTGGAATTTTGGCATGGAGAAATGTATGCAGATTTAAATATTTCCTTGCTACTAAATTTGGTAGATGGGCGATCGCTGAGTGTCATTATTTCATGTTCGCTTTCACAACATGGTCTCCGTACGGATCAACAGTAGGTGCCCCTTCAGTTCGGAATTTTTTGGATAATGAGTTGGCACTATCGCCAACCCCGATTATACTCTTTGGGACTTTACTATTAATGTGGCTGGAGGGCTTTTTGATGTTGGGGGCTAAGTTTTATTCTGTCCAGAAGCCCAGAGTATTTAGATCTTTGTGTCACCTGGGGAAGGACCATGGGCTAACTGATGGCTGGCACAAGATTAAAGTGCTGATCCTGGCTATACTTTGTTTTACACCCCTCACAGGAAACATGTTCAGCTCAATTATTTTATTTATTTCTCGAAATTTCCTCCAAAGCTGTAAAATTGCAAAATTGCCCCGGGTCATGTCTGATCACAATCCGCATGTTATCCAGTTTTCAGATACAGACCATGGTAGCACTCTACAGAACAGGTCATTTTAGAGATCTCTGCTCACTGATGAAGACTATATTTAGCATATGAATAACTGGATTCCTGTATTTATTTAATGTAATAGAGGGAGTGCCTCAGTTGGAGCAGTGTGGGATGCTTTTAAGGCTAGCATAAGGGGTGAAAAGCTTAACTTTAGTCTAAATCTTCAAAAAATACATACTCAGTGGATAATGGAGTTTTATAAGGCATTGAGGGAAGCCGAGGCTCAATAATTTCAGAGGTTTCTGAGGGGGTAGGTCTCGAGAGAGTTCAATATAAGTTGCCATTAGGCAATGCAGCAATCAATGACATTTCTGTGACAAAAAGCGGCAGATACATTTCTGGCCTGGAAGGAGGAATGTTATGAGTACAGCAAGAGGGGTGGGCACATTTTAGTAGTATGCACTAGACAAAAAGTGACCCAAGGGGAGATAGCCAAAGTAAGGAACATCCAAGGTAGCCGTGTTAATGACCCAGAAGGAATTTGGAAGGTGTTTCAATGGTATTATGAGAAATTCTATCGTGGTGCAAAAGGGCAGAAATATATTGCATTATTTGGATTCAACCTCAGCAGGCAAGATAAGTGCTAAAGATAGGGACCTCCTGGATGCTCCTGTGACAGGAGATGAAATCCTGGCAGCCCTTAAAGAGCTGTTATCTGGAAAAGCTATAAATTCTACAATGTTTTTTTTCAATCCTAGGCCTAGACCTGGTGGCTCTGGACTTGAAAACGGGAACACTCCCACAGAATCCTGGGTCTTATTGGCTGATTGCATTAATCAATTGTGCCACCAAGATGTACTCTTAATTAGGAGTGAGCAGTAAACTCCGCTGCACTGACAGAGTGCACAGAGTTTTGCCACTCTGTGCTCCGTGTGGGGCAGAGGTCACTGGCTCCCACCCATTTTACAGTTAAACTGTGTCTCACTGGCCCTGCTTGCACAAGAAAGCGAACAACAGTTTTATTACAAAGAGCAGAAGAATACCTGAAAATTAAACAGGGGGAAGCTGTTGGGCCCCCTTCGGAACACTGCTTGCGGTGGCAACAGCTGTGCAGTATTTCAGCCTCATGAAACATCTGGGTGCCCAGATTTCATGGCACCAAATGGGATATCATGCTGGCAGATGACATGCACCCTGGGGATCCCATCACCTAGCTATGCTGAGAGGGGAGATGTGTTAATAACACACTCCTGGTACATCTCTGCTCGCGTATAGTTTGCACTTGGCATGGTCATATGAAGGAGGGTGAGGTGTGTGTATGAGAAGGAAGGACACTGTCAAAGGGTAGGAGAAAGCATTGAATTGTGTTCTTCAGACTCCCTCTAGTAACGTTAAACCAAACTTGTGTTTACCGTCACTCCAACATGGTTCCGGGTGATCCTCTGGTATTGTACAAACACAAAACAATCATTGTATGGTGTACCACCTCTTGCTTGTCCCTTCTCACGCTGGATCCTGCCTTCAATAATTCTAGAGTGTAGAATCTAGGCCCATATTTATACTTTTTTTAGCGCTGCATTTGCTCCGCTTTTTGACGCAAAAGCAGCGCAAACGCGGCGCTAAAAAAGTATAAATATGGGCCCTAGTTTCATAAACATACAAGACCTTCCTTTAAATTCACAGACCATCTGCAACTCCAGCACAATCAAATATCACAGATTACTAATACTAACTGGCTGTACTCGGACATTCATTCACAGGCAGTGGAAGAAGGATGCATCACCCATGCACTGAGGCATGCAAGTTTCTGGAAGCAGCATTAAGAAAGTGATGACAAATCAGAGAGCCATAAAGCATTCCAGACAGCAGCGTGTCTGCAACTGACCATTTGTCATTGTTTGTTACAAAGACTTCCAAATGTCATGCTAGTGGGCTCTGACAGTCAATTGTTGAATGCATTTACCACTGCAAAATAATATTTAACTGCATTATAGTGAAAACTCAATAGAAGTGCCACTGCAAACATGAGCAAAAACCTTTACAAACAAAGCAGCTTCTGTTGAATATCTCTAATCCTTCAAGCCAGCCGTGTTATAGTAAAAGTGCACCATGAATGTCTACAGAAACGTGTTTCATTCACCTTCAAGTGAGACAATGCACAATGCATGTGTTAGAAGAACCAATCGACAACCTTTACATTTTTTTTTACCTTTGATATGGACAGTGCTAATGGTACTTGTGGCATCCTCCTTACTTTTAAATCTGAATACACAGCAAGGGTAGGTATCAGACTACCAATTCCATTGTGTGAGTGGGCAAAGCGAGACCAGATATAACCAACTCAACTCTTTAAGCACAGAGGCCCTAGGTTGAAGAAGTGTGGTATTTTCTTTTTCTGTGTGCACTCTTCCCAGGATTACTGCTTTGGGTGCTCTTTTGTGCATGTCCTTACAGTAGCTGGGCCCGCTTGCTTCCCTTTGCTCCAGCAGAAGTTGGCAACACTAACATTGGAGCAGACAGAAGAGAGACTGCCAGTGCCTTTCCCTTCCTGTTCTCTGGTGCACCAGCAAACAGTCCCAGACCGGCCAGCAGTCACGGAGGCATACAGCACCACCTTTTGCACAGAAGAACAACACAGGAGGTAAATTAAAGCTTGAGCTCCAGGACTTGCATGTCTCATACAGCATGGATGAAGATACATTAATTTATATGAAGAATAAAAGATTAGTAAACCATGTCATGAATCTCAGACTTATTCTGTGAACTCTTTTTTGTGCAGTAATGTATTCTATTAATGTGGCACATGTCAGTTAAATCTAATAGTTACCCCACAGGCGATTGACATGGGGAGAGTAATCTCTGCCGCAGCTAAACTGCACAGATTGTGTAGAGTTTTTATGTAGCTTCATGGAATTCTGTGGAGTAAAGCTCTGTGAGTTCCACCCAGCACTACTCTAAAGTGTTGGCAATGCTGCTAAGACTGGTTATTGGTAAGGTGGTTGTGGAGATGAGAATAAAGCGTGATTCTAAAGAACCATTGATCTCTTTTCAATATAACAGTGGTCTCTCAGGCAACATGGGCCATGGATCACACTCGCTGTGTTATAACCCTCTTTGACGCTGCTGTCGTCTCAGGAGATCCTATGGCATTGATTTTTTTTGGCACAGAAAAATCATTCGATAAGGTTTCCTGTAGCTATTTATGGATAGTAATGAGCTGGTATGAAAAAGGGGCTTGCTACGTTAACGCAGTGCAAGCAGTTTAAGGTAGTGCTACAACCAAGATTCAGAATTTAGGGCAACAGTCTGGTTAAATACAAATCAGGAGAGGTACAAGGCAAGGGTGTCCCCTTTGCTATTTGCCTTGTATATTGATACTTTGATTCAGAAGCTTGAGTCCAATACATTAATAGCATCAATGCAATTTCATGGCTGGGATACCAAAGTCCTTGTTTACGCCAATGACATTGCAGTGATGATGTCCAATCTCAGGGTAGCATTGAAAGGCAATTGAAAAAGAGGCCATGGCTTTTGGGAAATTCTCTGGATACAATTTCAATCAGAAAAAAACATAGCTAGCTATTAACAGACATGCACAATTAATTGACACATGAATTGTCAAGAAAGCCATGATAGTTGAAGTCAATTTAGTCTTGGCCACTGTGATAGCAAAAAGGGATCTATGGAGGCTGGGCAATTTGCATCTGTCTATTGTAAGCTGTAGTAATGTAATACATTTTTTATTTTTACCCAAGGTAGAGAGGCTAGCCCTCTCAAGTCTGAGAACCGTTGGTTCACAATAATGGGGTACATGGTTTGTATATTTATTTGGGCATATGCCAAAACCAGATGGGCCCTCAAATATATGACACTTTTTAGGGGTAGTCCAGAATTTCAAACTTTACTACTGGGAGGTCATGCTACAATGTATGCACTCTATTTGGGGGCACAGGGAAGATCTGTGGGTGGAATACAAAGTTCCCCCATATTATAGTTATATCTATTGGAAGAAGTCAGGGGTTGTTGTTTGAGGCTTATAGAGCCCAGTTATTACAAGAAGGTCCAGTTTACGACCCTGTGGGCCACATTTAAGATCTGTGTAATTTTGTAGAAGAATTTGGGGCTTTGGAGGTTTAACTTTTATACTGCACTACAGAGAAACCCAGCACTTCCTGAATTTTATTTGGAATTGTTTGAAGTTTGGTTGGGAGGGTCGAGGGCTAAAGACATTAGGGGACTTTTATGCTGGTGACAGACTGGTCTCCTTTGAGGAGTTGTGGGCTAATTTTGAGATTAAGTAGATGGACTTTTTTAAGTATTTGCAAATCAGCAATTTCTTTTTCAGACAAGAAGGGGGCCCAATGGGCTTTGACAAAGTGGCCTTGATGGATCATTTAGAGAGTAGCTCAGGTTGCACAATTAGCCACATTTATGGCATCCTGAACTCCTTCTCCCTAGACAATCTGGAGAGGCAAATGAATACATACCAGAAGAAGCTGGGCACTTCAGACTATCTTTGTAGCCATGGCAGTGGTCCACATTTGATTTGCATTGCATCAGCATGGCTCTCTCCATGTCCCTATCAGTTCATCAATGGCTAGCGGGATTGCTTGCAAACCCCAGTTCTCTTGTTTGTCAACATCTCCCAGTTTGGCATCATACATTTAGGAGCAATAGCAGGGTATTATGAAAAGCAAATTGTGAACTTTGGGTTTGAGGGAGTGAGGTAGCAGCCTGAAACTTGGAGGCAGGCTGGCCTATGACTACGACTCCCAGAAGACATTTGGACATCCTGGTTTTTGATGATCCCATGGCGGTCTGATAGCTGTTGAAACTTTGGATCTTTCAGACGTTTTTACCTGCAGTTTGCAGGGGACTAGTGCCACCAGTCTAGGGGAGACTGAGGGTGCTTCTGGCTTTCACATGTGCCCCTCTGGCTGGGAGTGAAGCGTTTCAGCCAAGGACGAAGGTTGATCACGCAGTTCCCAGTCCGATCCCTCAGGGACAGAGTTCACCTCTTTTCATATGGAGCCATGGGCAGAGTACAGTTGTCAGTGATGCAGAGCTTTTTGTGGTCCTTCTTTGAAGTTGGTCAGTCAGATCCGAGGTTCTGGTGTCAGGGGTGTTACATAAATCCTGGATATAGGGGTGTGAAGGCTAGTGACCAATGAGCAGCTAGTCCCTATAGCTAATCCACCCCTGAGATGACCACATTCGTGGGTCAGTTCACCTTTAGCTACCCAGAATCCTCTATTCTGTCACTTCTAAAATGGTAGAAGTCAAAAATGAGTGCACAGACTGGGCTGCTCACCCTAGAGGTGTGGTCAGCCTGATGGGGGTGTGCACAGTCCTGCTGCATATCTTATTTCCCACCTGTCCAGAAGCAAATGTGCCTGGGGACATGGGGAGGACTGTTTCCTCACTGGCTATCGGGGATGGTGAAGCCTCTGAAGCTCACCACCCTGATAGCTCTATTCACTAGCCCAGGTGGGGTTGGGAGTGTGACTTCCTACCCGCCTCAGCCTTTTGTATCTGACCTCTGGGAATACCCATGCTGCCTTGTCAGGAGGTCAGAAACCTGGCTTGTTCAGCAGCAGACATGGGAAAATATGCAGGTTCCTCAATGAGAGCACAAGAGAGGGTGGAAAACAGGTGGGCAACCTCTGGTGCACCACCCGGCTGCATGCCAGCTGTCCCTCAACACAAGATTCATGTTGGGGGAGAGAAGGCAAGGTATTTTACACCAAACTCGGCATACCTAAGCGGTACCATAATGGAGTTAACAGCCCTGGTCAACTAGGGCTTAAGCCCCATGTTATCCTTTGGACCAGCTTCAACTTATAGTGTACCTTAATGGAAAGGATGATACAGAGACACTGAAGCTTGTGCTTATATGTCTGCACCTTAAATATAATACACCCTGCCTCCTGAATTTCAGATGCCTACCTTAGGTGTATCTGATATTGTGAGCCCAGCTTCTCTGCGCCCTAATACAGTGAGCAAGTCCTAGAAGGCTTGCAAGACCACAGATTTTCTGTGTATTCTTGTTATTTGTAAAAAAAAGTGTTTTCCCGTACCTGTGTCTGTTTATATTTGGCTCCCTGTTTTTCTGAAAACTTGTGCCTTTAAGCTGCAGTTTTTTTATCCGTGACTGTTTTAATTTTTCCTTCTAGTTTTTCACATAGACTGCATTGAGTTACCCCGCCTTTTTTTTAAACAAAAGGGTGCATATACCTCAGTGGCTAACCAGAGTGTGTTTAGGAGACTGCTTAGTCTGCTCTGTGGTTTAAACTGTGTTTGAAAAGTGTATGCACCACTTGTTTTTGCATTGAAAAAGTCATATATTTGAATGTGCGACAAGCAGTATTTCAGTGGTTTCAAATTTGTCCCTTACCTGAAAAGCAGAATCTGCTAGCTTGGAAGTGTAGGTTGTGTCTGTCTGTATTGAAGGAGATTCTGAATAGAGGATCACCTCCCTCCTCCTTTTCTCAGGGCCATGGATTCAAGGTAACTTGCCCCTTATATAAGTTTCTATTGGTTGTTGCATTTGTTATTGTGATAGGTTGCTCCAGAACCCATCACCACCCCAATACTTTGCAAAAACCACTCTCCAGCAGTAACCCACATACAAATCCTTCACAAAAAAAACACTCCATATCTCCCCTCACTCCACATAAACAAAACAACACTCACACACATGCACATCAAAATCACAAACACTTTCAAAATACGTTCCATCAAACCCACTACCCCCTCCTAATTACTGTACACGTTAATGCAAATCCAAACCCAACTTTACTCCAACATTCACATTCTTCACAGACATCTACCACAAACACCCCAACACAGGGGTGTTGCCTTGACAAACCCAAAATATCCCATCCAAAAGCTATCATCACTGGCCTGCTCACACTGAACCTACATAAGATTGTACACAATCCCACACACATTGCTGGGCACATCCTAGAAGTTGTTTTTGCAAAACACAGAACTAGTTACTGTTCAAAGCATCACACTAGTCACAAGATCACACCACCATTTGGTTACTTTCCAACATAAAACACCTCACATCAACACATCCAAGACCACCTTCCATATATCCACCTATTGACTATAGAACAAACTCAATTTTGAACACTTAGAAACACAACTAACAGACAAGACAGATCTAGAAACAATACATTCTGTTAAAAAACTGTACAAGTAGCTACAGGAAGCTTTCGACACCCACTAAGAAAAACTCAACCAAACTTCGCAAAAGAGAAAAAGCACAGTGGAGAAATACAGAACTAAAAAGGATAAAACAGAAGGCTGCAACAAACCAGGCTCAAATCAAACAATATTCAAGGTAATAATCAGAATATACCAATCAGCAATCAAAAATGCTAAAAATGTACTACTCAGACAGAATTTAAAATGCTCTATCTGCAAATAAAGAATTTTATACAATTCTCACAAAATTTTGCAAACCTAAATCCATAGAAGGGACTCATCCCATTACTCAAGATTTTGCAGACAAACTGGCAAATCAATATACAACCATGGCAGACACGTTGGACTACTATTTAAAGTAAAGGAAAATCAGCAGCATCAACTCATTTTCAAAAACTTCCCTCCAATAGTAAGCCAACCCAGCCTCTGCACTCCTTTAAACAAATATCACAAAGTGAATTTTTGAGTCTGGTCAATGCAAGCGGGCCTTCCAGCTGCCCTTCTGACCTTTGTCTACCACACATCTTCAGGAATATTATTTTATCTACCTCTGCTGCCACACCAATAGAATCATCAAGAACCAGAAGTATCATCAAAACTTCTTTAACTACAGGATTCTTTTCTGAAGATCTTAAAAAGGCATACATACACCCGTTATTAAGAAAACAAACCTGGACCCGCAGGGCCCCAACAACTACAGACCAATTACAAATGGTCCTTTCCTGGGCAAACTGATAAAAAGAGTAGGTTTTGCCCAGATGTCACAATTTGTTGAAGATAGCTCTGTGCTTTCAGATTACCTAACTGGAATCCTCCCAGGTAGAGGCACTAAATCTGCCCTCATCGTTATCTAGGATGATCTTAAAAACAAAATAGACCACAATGGAATTGCTTCACTACTTCTCCTGGACCTCTCAGCTTCCTTTGACATAGTCAGTTGACCATGACCCTCTAATACAAAGACGCTGCACAGCTGGCACAGAGGGGTTTGCTCTTGACTCGATCACATCCTACATTTAAAACAGAACTAATGTCATACATACTCATCCAAACCCTACTCCACAAAAGCAGGGGTCCCTCAAGGGTCAATCATCTCACCCATGCTTTTCAACATATACATAAAGTCATTATCAACAATGATCAATGAATTTCAACTCACATGCTACAACTATGCAGATGACACACAAATACTCCTTAACCTGGAATGCCCCAAAGACATCACAAAGTTACAAATCTTCAGTTGACTCAGAGCCATTGATCAGTGGATGTCATGGAGCCATCTCAAACTGAATGCTTCCAAAACAGAAATACTTACATGTGGTGATTGGAAAAATGATGACCCACTCTGCCCCTGGCCTGACGATCTGGGGTCACCTCCTAAACTATCAAAGGAAGCAAGAAACCTTGGAATGCTCAAGTGGACAAATGAGCAAGCTCAAGCTTTATCACCATGAAAACTCTGTAACAGCTTCCCCACCATCTCGGATTTCCACACAAGGTGTAGGCTACTATCTCTATTTACTATGAAAGAACTACACCACATTCAGAACTTGGCTCCCAGACTACTCCAACATGTAAAGCCACTAGCCCACATCTCCCCTTCCTTGAGGGCCCTAAATTGGTTACCGGTTGCCAGAAGATCCACCTTCAAGCTGCTCTGTATCACCCATAAAGCAGTACATAGAACGGGACCACTTTTCATCAGGAATAAAATCACCAAATACATTCAACAATGAAACCTCTGCTGAAGATTGGCACCCCCCCCTCAAAACATCACCATCAAGAAAACAATAAAAGGCAATAGGTGGTACATATTTCTCTGTTCAACCAGCCAAACTAGGAAATTCATTAGCCCCAAATATAAAATCCATGGATAACTATCTTATCTTCAGAACACTACTTAAGAGTTGGCTCTTTCGTACATAATCATCATACTCAAACAGCAATGGACTGCATATGCATGTTGTAATTTGGTTATGTGTATATATGTAGATATGTGTATTTCTTTGCACAAATGCATATATAATAACTATTTTATTTTAAAATATATACATACTCTTTATGTCTGTTAAACAAATGTATATTTTACTGCAATTAAATGTATATATGTATGTATTTGTATGTGGTAGGTGTATGCATGTGTATATGTATTATGGATATGTTGTTTGTTTCTATACATATATATGTGAATATTAATCTACACTTGGCATGTTTATAGGTCATTGCATAGTTTCTATATAAGATGCTTGATTAACTGCTTATGGGTCTCTTTTTTATTGTATCTATCATAATAGTTAAATACTATCTTAACTATTTACCACACATGTGCAAGTGCTCTGCTCACTGCACCTCTTGGCCTCGGGTAGCTAACAGGGGGTGATTGCTGATGCTGGTGGGGTGTCCCAAAGTGCCCTGTCACGATTCTTTAGACGGTTCCTAGATGCCATACTCGCACGCATGTCCAGATACATATACCTTCCCAGGAAAGAGGAGGAAAATCACAACACCATGTTGGACTTCTACAGAATTGCCAACTTTCCCCATGTAATATGGTGTGTGGACAGGACACATATACCCATTTGTCCACCTGCAAATCTGGAATATGTGTTCCACAATAGGGAATGTACTCACTTACTCAACATCCAGGTGGTATGTGATGCCCGTAATGTCATAACTGACATAGTGGCAGATTTTCCAGGGAGTACACATGATGCACATATATTCAGGCACAGTGGGATAAACCAACGCCTAGAACATGGGAAGTTTGGGGAAGGATATTTATTAGGTACTGTGTAGCACACACCGATGTCTTAAATACATGTCACTGCAGAACCATGTAAAGCCATGCTCATATCTGCTGTTTTGTTACACAGGTGACAGTGCATATGCTTTGAGGCCATGGATACTCACCCCATACCTAACACCTGCTAATCCGAATGAGAGGCGCTACAACATTGGACATCGGCGCACCAGAACCGTCATTGAAAGGACCTCTGTCATGTTGAAGTCACGTTTTAGATGCCTGCACAAAAGCGGAGGTGCACTCCAGTATGCCCCAGAGACTGCATGCAAGATTGTGGCAACATGTGCCATCCTACACAACATAGCAACCAGATGTGGGCTACATCTCACCCTAGATGACACAGGCTCGGAGGATGAGGAGCAAAGCCACCACAATGACAGCCTGGGGATTGTAGCATCGCAATGCACGGCAGACAGAGACAGGACCACATTGCAACTCACTACTTTGACAGGTAGATGGCAACCGTTACAGCACTTCCAAATGTAAAACACACATAGCCAGGTTGTGCAAGAACAAAAATTCCCTTTAATGTCAGGATTGTAATGATAAACTGTTGACATCTAAACAGCAATAAAAACGTAAAATGTTACAATGTCTGACACATTCAAATCATGTGCCTCAGGCAATTCCCAGATTAGCACATTCACACCCTCCTGCGAATATGGCCACCATGGCCCAATCCTGGTTGGTGCCCTGATGTTTGGCGGGCACTGCTACTCCGCAGGATGCGTGCATCTGAGGCAGAGACACTGTTAACGCTGGAGATGTCCTAACTATCCTGAGGGGTATCACCAATGCCCCTTGCTTCCTGGGTGGTCTGTATTAGGTCCACTACATGACTGATGCGCCCTAGTCCCCTTGCTACATCACCGGCAAAATGCCCAAGTTCCACCTGTAGCGTTACAGTGCGCCTCAAGAGGCAGGTAGTAGTGGTTGCAAGGCGGCCCTTCGACTGACTCAGCCGGTCCAAACAGGCAGCAGTGTTGCGCTCTCTGCACCTTGCATGGGCTCTATCCACCACTATTTCCCTGCACAGGTCATTGATGGCGGTAGTGAGGTTTGCCATGTTGTTGTTCATTGTGCTGAAATGTGTGTCAATTTTGGCAAAACCCTATGAGAGGGGGTGTTGCAGTCTGTGCAGGTTCCTGTTCATTAACCACGTATGTTTATTTTGCAAGCAGTGACTGCTTAGTAAGGATGCCTCCAGTCTTAGGAATTGTTCCCCTATGACATCCTCCTCACTTGCTGACTGTGCTTGATGTCGCCGTCTCCGCCCAGACCCAGCTGACCTATGTGGCTGACTCACACTCATCTGTGGTCCTGGTGTCAGGTTGCCTGTCTCAGTGTCCACATCTGTGTCCTCGGTGGTATCATGTGCATGGTGCACAAGTGGTGCATTCATGCACTCCCCTGCTGATGCACTGGCTGCTTCGCCTGGGGTGATGGTGGCAGATTCATCTCCCTGCACAGTAGGGTCGTCTGTGGGTACTTGTGTAAGACCTATGGGACACAGGGGATACACTGTCAGTGCCTCTCATATGTGTGGTGTATCAAAATAAATATTCCTCAAAACGTGTACTACTGTACTACATTGCCCATAATGCATTGTTCTGTAGGTTGAAATATAGGCATGGAACACATTTGGAGGATGCATGCTTTTGTGTACTGTGGTTGTGTGCGTGGTGCATTGAATGATGTAAATAGGTAAGATTTGCTACTTACTTTTGGATGTTAGAGATGCAGAACTGTCCAGGTCCCCAATGCCAACGACAGCCTCCGGCTCCAGAGTGGTCTCCACCATGCTCTCAATGGCTGTAGGAGGTGGTACTGTGGATGTTCCTCAACCAGTTTGGTGCGCCTCCCTCATCCGTTCTGCCACCCTTTCTTTGGTCCTAGGCCTGAGGCCGTACCACCTTTTGAGGACCTCATCGATGGAGCAATGGATGACTCCAATTGCATTTATCTTGTTCTGAATGTCCAGACAGATATTTTTTTCTGTGTGTCAGGGACACTCATCGCTGCCTTGCCAAACAGGACCTCATGGTGCAGGCAGCACTCCTCAATCAGGACCTCCAGCTCCTTATCAGAAAACTTCAGTTTCCTCTTCCTCCCTGCAGTGGGTGTCTTCTTGGTCTGAGCTGCCATGGCTGCAGTTGCTCCTCTCAGCTCGGTGTGCCTCTGCTGTCTCTACTGGGTAGACTCCTCCCAGTTAGATGGGGGTACTTCCTGGTTCTGATGTCATCACTCAGAAACAGGAAGTGTGTTTTCTTCTGTTTTTTTTGGCACCCTCTCGGAAATTGCGACACAGTCACAATTTGCGAGTCCAGGCCACACCCTTGCGAAATCGCAATTTGTGATCTCGCAAATTGCAATGCGACTCCGCAACGAATCGCAAACTGGAATTGCGTTTCTTACTTACATCCCATTTTGCGACTCGCAACTTGCGAGTCGCTCTGACTCGCAATTTGCAAGTCGCAAAACCAAAGGTTGGTACATGTGGCCCTATTATCCTTACACATGTATTCCCTTGATTATGTAATCATGTATCTCTATAAAGCTTTACATGGTCTGACCATCACCCTATACCTCTATCAATCTGTACTCTATCTCCACTCTCTGGCTTCTCCCAAACCTATTCTACTACTATGATCTCCAAAATACCCCTTCTCAGACTCTTCCCTCCTCTAACCCTCCTGATTCACCCGAATCCTCAGTTAACGACTATGAACTCCCAAACAACCTACTAAATTCTCCTTCATGTATCACTCCTTTGGCTCATCCCAAACCCCATTTAACTTCTATGACCTCCCTAATACCTTTCTACACACTCTTACATCCTCCACCTCTCCTTTACTCATCCCAAACCCCATCTTACTACTATGATCTCCTAATTAACACTTCTGGATTCTTCCTTGCTCTATCCCTCCTTTATTCTATTCAAATCAACTAACAGACGCACATGTCCTCAGCTCAATTTAACTCATACTAATACCATACTCATATTTCCCTATACTAATCCACCATTAATCCTTTTGGGTTCTGGAGTAGCGTGCTACTTGCCAAAAAGCACTTTGGCACCTCATCAGGGGTAGTAAGTGCTATATAAATACAATTACAGTAGGGCAGTGCATGAGACTGTGCCACTCTTGGTGAGGGCACAGTCAAACTTGAGTAGTTTGCACCACTCTGGTAGTCTGCAATGGCAGGCCTGCCATCAATTCTTTGGGAGGGTTATCCAAGGTGGCACAATCTTGCGCTGCAGCCGTGGGGACCCCTTTCCTACCCAGGCATTGGAGTACCCTGGGTACCATCTACTAGGGCCTTACAAGGGGGTAACTTCTTGTGAATCAGGAAATCTCCAAGTTGACATAATAATTTAACAATTTAGGGAGAAAGCACATGAACTGAGGCCTGGATAGCAGACTTTCAGTGCACTAACTGAGTCATACACATCTGGAGTGGGGGTAGAAAGTGGGTGGTGTCCATACAAAAAGGGGCACTTTCCTACAATTCATGTGTAGTTAATGCCATTAAGTGCTTTAAATGTGCTGAGTTACTCTTTAATCGCAGTCTTCATAATTGTAATGCTATGTTTCACCTGTACCAACCTCCTCTTGTGTTATATGTGAAAATTTGCACCCAAAAAAATATATCCAGAAACAGCAAAGATCAGTAGATTACACCACTCTGTCAAATGCCGTTATCAAGAGAATGGGAAGAGGGCAGAATAGATAGCCTGTGGAATGACCTCCCATATACAACCGGAGAAATCCCGCATTTTGTTGTGTTGAAAACACTCATAGAATGTTCTGTATATAGCACTGGTATGGGAGTTAACTGGTGACTCTAAAATGTGACTTGCAGGAATATGATGTGCTGAAATACTTATGTTCAGGTTACATCTGACAGGCTACTCCTGCTTTGGACACAAACTAATATTTATGCGCAAAACTGGATTATATATCACTGCAAATTTAGGACCTGATTTAGAACTTGGCAGACGGGTTACTCCATCACAACAGATATTCTGTCCACTGAAATCTCAATCCCATTGCAAATAATAGGATTTAGATTTTGGCGAAGGGGATATCTGTCACTGTTGTGAAGGAGTAATCTGTCTGGCAACACCTAAATCAAGACCTTAGTCTGACAGAGGTTGACGCAAGTGACTTATGGCAGGCCAAACCTGATCTGCCATAAAGGATCCAATAGAAGGTAAAATTAGTGGAAATAGATCCTTCTGTCATGAATTTAGTCTCTGAAATAGCGTCCCATAATTGTCTAAAAAAATCACATTTTTTAGCTTTGGAAACACTCATAAAAATGCCTGCATATAAACTGTGTTTGGAATTAACAGGAGACTCGTAGTATAACTGATTGGCTTATCACATTTTACACATGAAACTCTGATTATAAATCAGCACAAATTGAGCTTGACACAAGAGTTTTGGTACTTCATAAGTGGCACGGAAAATCTGTTGCAACTCGTTAATGCAAAATGCACACAATTCGAGTTGTACACAATGAAATGGTTTAACTTATGTGTGATTTGCAAGCAATTCCAAAATCCATGGCTTAGGGTTTGGAGATAGGCACACATTGTGTCCATGTTAATTTCCTGCACTCTGCAGTATCAGCATTTAACAGATGAGCAAATTGCAAAGGTAATTACACATCATTTTCAATTAAGTCTTAATGGTAGTTTGTATAATGTGAATGATCCTAAAGCAGTGAAGCCTCCTCTGGCATGCTTTCTACTCAAAACACTCAGGCCAGATTTTACCAATCCTAAGCTAAATTATAAAGAAAGTACATAAGGCACTGAACATGAACATGCAATGCATGTATGTAGCAGTTAATGCATGTAGTCAAAAGCAGTATTTTCTTCCTGATCTCACCCAGTCTTGAAAAGGATTACATAGAAAGTTGAATTGGTGAGACAGATTTGGATGGACTAGTTGAATGGCAGAGGATCTTGTCAGAAACACAGCACATGAATTAACCCCTTCGCTTCCAGGCCTTTTCCCCCTCCTGTGCCAGGCCTTTTTTTGCCTATTTGGGGCAGTTCGCGCTTAGGCCCTCATAACTTTTTGTCCACATAAGCTAACCAAGCCAAATTTGCGTCCTTTTTTTCCAACATCCTAGGGATTCTAGAGGTACCCAGACTTTGTGGGTTCCCTTGAAGGAGGCCAAGAAATTGGCCAAAATACAGTGAAAATTTCGTTTTTTTTAAAAAAAATGGAAAAAGTGGCTGCAGAAGAAGGCTTGTGGATTTCCCCCTGAAAATGGCATCAACAAAGGGTTTGTAGTGCTAAACTCAGCAGCTTCCTAGCTTTCACGAACAGGCAGATTTGAATCAGAAAACCCAATTTTTCAACACAATTTTGGCATTTTACTGGGGCATACCCCATTTTTGCAATTTTTTGTGCTTTCAGCCTCCTTCCAGTCAGTGACAGGAATGGGCATGAAACCAATGCTGGATCCCAGAAACCTAACCATTTCTGAAAAGTAGACAAAATTCTGAATTCAGCAAGGGGTCATTTGTGTAGATCCTACAAGGGTTTCCTACAGAAAATAACAGCTGAAAAAGAAAAATATTGAAATTGAGGTGAAAAAAACATCAATTTTTCTCTACGTTTTACTCTGTAATTTTTCCCTGCAATGTCAGATTATGGAAAGCAATATACTGTTACGTCTGCTGGACTCCTCTGGTTGCGGGGATATATAGGGCTTGTAGGTTCATCAAGAACCCGAGGACCCCAGAGCCAATAAATGAGCTGCACCCTGCAGTGCGTTTTCATTCTATACCGGGTATACAGCAATTCATTTGCTGAAATATAAAGAGTAAAAAATTGCTATCAAGAAAACCTTTGCATTTCCAAAAAGGGCACAAGATAAGGTGCTGAGGAGCAGTGGTTATTTGCACATCTCTGAATTCCGGGGTGACCATACAAGCATGTGAATTATAGGGAATTTCTCAAATAGATGTCTTTTTTACACACTCTCCTATATTTGGAAGGAGAAAATGTAGAGAAAGACAAGGGGCAATAGCACTTGTTTTGCTAATCTATGTTCCCCCAAGTCTCCCGATAAAAATGATACCTCATTTGCGTGGGTAGGCCTAGCGCCCGCGACAGGAAACGCCCCAAAGCGCAACGTGGACACAACCAAAATTTTGGGAGAAAACAGAGGTGTTTTTTGCGAAGTGCCTACCTGTAGATTTTGGCCTCTAGCTCAGCCGGCACCTAGGGAAACCTACCAAACCTGTGCAGTTCTGAAAACTAGAGACCTATGGGAATCCAAGGAGGGGTGACTTGTGGGGCTCGGACCAGGTTCTGTTACCCAGAATCCTTTGCAAACCTCAAAATTTGGCTAAAAAAACACATGTCCCTCACATTTCTGTGGCAGAAAGTTCTAGAATCTGAGAGGAGCTACAAATTTCCTTCCACCCAGCGTTCCCACAAGTCTCCCGATAAAAATGATACCTCACTTGCGTGGGTAGGCCTAGCGCCGGCGACAGGAAACACCCCAAAGCGCAACGTGGACACATCCTAAATTTTGGAAAAAAACAGAGGTGTTTTTTGCGAAGTGCCTACCTGTAGATTTTGGCCTCTAGCTCAGCCGGCACCTAGGAAAACCTACCAAACCTGTGCATTTCTGAAAACTAGAGACCTAGGGGAATCCAAGGAGGGGTGACTTGCGGGGCTCGGACCAGGTTCTGTTACCCAGAATCCTTTGCAAACCTCAAAATTTGGTTAAAAAAACACATGTCCCTCACATTTCTGTGGCAGAAAGTTCTGGAATCTGAGAGGAGCTACAAATTTCCTTCCACCCAGCGTTCCCCCAAGTCTCCCGATAAAAATGATACCTCACTTGCGTGGGTAGGCCTAGCGCCGGCGACAGGAAACACCCCAAAGCGCAACGTGGACACATCCTAAATTTTGGAAAAAAACAGAGGTGTTTTTTGCGAAGTGCCTACCTGTAGATTTTGGACTCTAGCTCAGCCGGCACCTAGGGAAACCTAACAAACCTGTGCATTTCTGAAAACTAGAGACCTAGGGGAATCCAAGGAGGGGTGACTTGCGGGGCTCGGACCAGGTTCTGTTACCCAGAATCCTTTGCAAACCTCAAAATTTGGCTAAAAAAAACACATGTCCCTCACATTTCTGTGGCAGAAAGTTCTGGAATCTGAGAGGAGCTACAAATTTCCTTCCACCCAGCGTTCCCCCAAGTCTCCCGATAAAAATGATACCTCACTTGCGTGGGTAGGCCTAGCGCCGGCGACAGGAAACACCCCAAAGCGCAACGTGGACACATCCTAAATTTTGGAAAAAAACAGAGGTGTTTTTTGCGAAGTGCCTACCTGTAGATTTTGGCCTGTAGCTCAGCCGGCACCTAGGGAAACCTACCAAACCTGTGCATTTCTGAAAACTAGAGACCTAGGGGAATCCAAGGAGGGGTGACTTGCGGGGCTCGGACCAGGTTCTGTTACCCAGAATCCTTTGCAAACCTCAAAATTTAGCTAAAAAAACACATGTCCCTCATATTTCTGTGGCAGAAAGTTCTGGAATCTGAGAGGAGCTACAAATTTCCTTCCACTCAGCATTCCCCCAAGTCTCCCGATAAAAATGATACCTCACTTGCTTGGGTAGGCCTAGCGACAGGAAACACCCCAAAGCGCAACGTGGACACATCCTAAATTTTGGAAAAAAACAGAGGTGTTTTTTGCGAAGTGCCTACCTGTAGATTTTGGCCTCTAGCTCAGCCGGCACCTAGGGAAACCTACCAAACCTGTGCATTTCTGAAAACTAGAGACCTAGGGGAATCCAAGGAGGGGTGACTTGCGGGGCTCTGACCAGGTTCTGTTACCCAGAATCCTTTGCAAACCTCAAAATTTGGCTAAAAAAACACATGTCCCTCACATTTCTGTGGCAGAAAGTTCTGGAATCTGAGAGAAGCTACAAATTTCCTTCCACCCAGCGTTCCCCCAAGTCTCCCGATAAAAATGATACCTCACTTGCGTGGGTAGGCCTAGCGCCGGCGACAGGAAACACCCCAAAGCGCAACGTGGACACATCCTAAATTTTGGAAAAAAACAGAGGTGTTTTTTACGAAGTGCCTACCTGTAGATTTTGGCCTCTAGCTCAGCCGGCACCTAGGGAAACCTACCAAACCTGTGCATTTCTGAAAACTAGAGACCTAGGGGAATCCAAGGAGGGGTGACTTGCGGGGCTCGGACCAGGTTCTGTTACCCAGAATCCTTTGCAAACCTCAAAATTTGGTTAAAAAAACACATGTCCCTCACATTTCTGTGGCAGAAAGTTCTGGAATCTGAGAGGAGCTACAAATTTCCTTCCACCCAGCGTTCCCCCAAGTCTCCCGATAAAAATGATACCTCACTTGCGTGGGTAGGCCTAGCGCCGGCGACAGGAAACACCCCAAAGCGCAACGTGGACACATCCTAAATTTTGGAAAAAAACAGAGGTGTTTTTTGCGAAGTGCCTACCTGTAGATTTTGGACTCTAGCTCAGCCGGCACCTAGGGAAACCTACCAAACCTGTGCATTTCTGATAACTAGAGACCTAGGGGAATCCAAGGAGGGGTGACTTGCGGGGCTCGGACCAGGTTCTGTTACCCAGAATCCTTTGCAAACCTCAAAATTTGGCTAAAAAAAACACATGTCCCTCACATTTCTGTGGCAGAAAGTTCTGGAATCTGAGAGGAGCTACAAATTTCCTTCCACCCAGCGTTCCCCCAAGTCTCCCGATAAAAATGATACCTCACTTGCGTGGGTAGGCCTAGCGCCGGCGACAGGAAACACCCCAAAGCGCAACGTGGACACATCCTAAATTTTGGGAAAAAACAGAGGTGTTTTTTGCGAAGTGCCTACCTGTAGATTTTGGCCTGTAGCTCAGCCGGCACCTAGGGAAACCTACCAAACCTGTGCATTTCTGAAAACTAGAGACCTAGGGGAATCCAAGGAGGGGTGACTTGCGGGGCTCGGACCAGGTTCTGTTACCCAGAATCCTTTGCAAACCTCAAAATTTAGCTAAAAAAACACATGTCCCTCACATTTCTGTGGCAGAAAGTTCTGGAATCTGAGAGGAGCTACAAATTTCCTTCCACCCAGCATTCCCCCAAGTCTCCCGATAAAAATGATACCTCACTTGCTTGGGTAGGCCTAGCGACAGGAAACACCCCAAAGCGCAACGTGGACACATCCTAAATTTTGGAAAAAAACAGAGGTGTTTTTTGCGAAGTGCCTACCTGTAGATTTTGGCCTCTAGCTCAGCCGGCACCTAGGGAAACCTACCAAACCTGTGCATTTCTGAAAACTAGAGACCTAGGGGAATCCAAGGAGGGGTGACTTGCGGGGCTCTGACCAGGTTCTGTTACCCAGAATCCTTTGCAAACCTCAAAATTTGGCTAAAAAAACACATGTCCCTCACATTTCTGTGGCAGAAAGTTCTGGAATCTGAGAGAAGCTACAAATTTCCTTCCACCCAGCATTCCCCCAAGTCTCCCGATAAAAATGATACCTCACTTGCGTGGGTAGGCCTAGCGCCGGCGACAGGAAACACCCCAAAGCGCAACGTGGACACATCCTAAATTTTGGAAAAAAACAGAGGTGTTTTTTACGAAGTGCCTACCTGTAGATTTTGGCCTCTAGCTCAGCCGGCACCTAGGGAAACCTACCAAACCTGTGCATTTCTGAAAACTAGAGACCTAGGGGAATCCAAGGAGGGGTGACTTGCGGGGCTCGGACCAGGTTCTGTTACCCAGAATCCTTTGCAAACCTCAAAATTTGGCTAAAAAAACACATGTCCCTTACATTTCTGTGGCAGAAAGTTCTGGAATCTGAGAGGAGCTACAAATTTCCTCCCACCCAGCGTTCCCCCAAGTCTCCCGATAAAAATGATACCTCACTTGCGTGGGTAGGCCTAGCGCCGGCGACAGGAAACACCCCAAAGCGCAACGTGGACACATCCTAAATTTTGGAAAAAAACAGAGGTGTTTTTTACGAAGTGCCTACCTGTAGATTTTGGCCTCTAGCTCAGCCGGCACCTAGGGAAACCTACCAAACCTGTGCATTTCTGAAAACTAGAGACCTAGGGGAATCCAAGGAGGGGTGACTTGCGGGGCTCGGACCAGGTTCTGTTACCCAGAATCCTTTGCAAACCTCAAAATTTGGCTAAAAAAACACATGTCCCTCACATTTCTGTGGCAGAAAGTTCTGGAATCTGAGAGGAGCTACAAATTTCCTTCCACCCAGCGTTCCCCCAAGTCTCCCGATAAAAATGATACCTCACTTGCGTGGGTAGGCCTAGCGCCGGCGACAGGAAACACCCCAAAGCGCAACGTGGACACATACTAAATTTTGGAAAAAAACAGAGGTGTTTTTTGCGAAGTGCCTACCTGTAGATTTTGGCCTCTAGCTCAGCCGGCACCTAGGGAAACCTACCATACCTGTGCATTTCTGAAAACTAGAGACCTAGGGGAATCCAACGAGGGGTGACTTGCGGGGCTCAGACCAGGTTCTGTTACCCAGAATTCTTTTGCAAACCTCAAAATTTGGCTAAAAAAACAAATGTCCCTCACATTTCTGTGGCAGAAAGTTCTGGAATCTGAGAGGAGCTACAAATTTCCTTCCACCCAGCGTTCCCCCATGTCTCCCGATAAAAATGATACCTCACTTGCGTGGGTAGGCCTAGCGCCGGCGACAGGAAACACCCCAAAGCGCAACGTGGACACATCCTAAATTTTGGAAAAAAACAGAGGTGTTTTTTGCGACGTGCCTACCTGTAGATTTTGGCCTGCAGCTCAGCCGGCACCTAGGGAAACCTACCAAACCTGTGCATTTCTGAAAACTAGAGACCTAGGGGAATCCAAGGAGGGGTGACTTGCGGGGCTCTGACCAGGTTCTGTTACCCAGAATCCTTTGCAAACCTCAAAATTTGGCTAAAAAAACACATGTCCCTCACATTTCTGTGGCAGAAAGTTCTGGAATCTGAGAGGAGCTACAAATTTCCTTCCACCCAGCGTTCCCCCAAGTCTCCCGATAAAAATGATACCTCACTTGCGTGGGTAGGCCTAGCGCCGGCGACAGGAAACACCCCAAAGCGCAACGTGGACACATCCTAAATTTTGGAAAAAAACAGAGGTGTTTTTTGCGAAGTGCCTACCTGTAGATTTTGGCCTCTAGCTCAGCCGGCACCTAGGGAAACCTACCAAACCTGTGCATTTCTGAAAACTAGAGACCCAGGGGAATCCAAGGAGGGGTGACTTGCGGGGCTCGGACCAGGTTCTGTTACCCAGAATCCTTTGCAAACCTCAAAATTTGGCTAAAAAAACACATGTCCCTCACATTTCTGTGGCAGAAAGTTCTGGAATCTGAGAGGAGCTACAAATTTCCTTCCACCCAGCGTTCCCCCAAGTCTCCCGATAAAAATGATACCTCACTTGCGTGGGTAGGCCTAGCGCCGGCGACAGGAAACACCCCAAAGCGCAACGTGGACACATCCTAAATTTTGGGAAAAAACAGAGGTGTTTTTTGCGAAGTGCCTACCTGTAGATTTTGGCCTCTAGCTCAGCCGGCACCTAGGGAAACCTACCAAACCTGTGCATTTCTGAAAACTAGAGACCTAGGGGAATCCAACGAGGGGTGACTTGCGGGGCTCGGACCAGGTTCTGTTACCCAGAATCCTTTGCAAACCTCAAAAGTTGGCTAAAAAAACACATGTCCCTCACATTTCTGTGGCAGAAAGTTCTGGAGTCTGAGAGGAGCTACAAATTTCCTTCCACCCAGCGTTTCCCCAAGTCTCCCGATAAAAATGATACCTCACTTGCGTGGGTAGGCCTAGCGCCGGCAACAGGAAACACCCCAAAGCGCAATGTGGACACATCCTAAATTTTGGAAAAAAACAGAGGTGTTTTTTGCGAAGTGCCTACCTGTAGATTTTGGCCTGTAGCTCAGCCGGCACCTAGGGAAACCTACCAAACCTGTGCATTTCTGAAAACTAGAGACCTAGGGGAATCCAAGGAGGGGTAACTTGCGGGGCTCTGACCAGGTTCTGTTACCCAGAATCCTTTGCAAACCTCAAAATTTGGCTAAAAAAACACATGTCCCTCACATTTCTGTGGCAGCAAGTTCTGGAATCTGAGAGGAGCTACAAATTTCCTTCCACCCAGCGTTCCCCCAAGTCTCCCGATAAAAATGATACCTCACGTGCGTGGGTAGGCCTAGCGCCGGCGACAGGAAACACCCCAAAGCGCAACGTGGACACATCCTAAATTTTGGAAAAAAACAGAGGTGTTTTTTGCGAAGTGCCTACCTGTAGATTTTGGCCTCTAGCTCAGCCGGCACCTAGGGAAACCTACCAAACCTGTGCATTTCTGAAAACTAGAGACCTAGGGGAATCCAAGGAGGGGTGACTTGCGGGGCTCTGACCAGGTTCTGTTACCCAGAATCCTTTGCAAACCTCAAAATTTGGCTAAAAAAACACATGTCCCTCACATTTCTGTGGCAGAAAGTTCTGGAATCTGAGAGAAGCTACAAATTTCCTTCCACCCAGCGTTCCCCCAAGTCTCCCGATAAAAATGATACCTCACTTGCGTGGGTAGGCCTAGCGCCGGCGACAGGAAACACCCCAAAGCGCAACGTGGACACATCCTAAATTTTGGAAAAAAACAGAGGTGTTTTTTACGAAGTGCCTACCTGTAGATTTTGGCCTCTAGCTCAGCCGGCACCTAAGGAAACCTACCAAACCTGTGCATTTCTGAAAACTAGAGACCTAGGGGAATCCAAGGAGGGGTGACTTGCGGGGCTCGGACCAGGTTCTGTTACCCAGAATCCTTTGCAAACCTCAAAATTTGGTTAAAAAAACACATGTCCCTCACATTTCTGTGGCAGAAAGTTCTGGAATCTGAGAGGAGCTACAAATTTCCTTCCACCCAGCGTTCCCCCAAGTCTCCCGATAAAAATGATACCTCACTTGCGTGGGTAGGCCTAGCGCCGGCGACAGGAAACACCCCAAAGCGCAACGTGGACACATCCTAAATTTTGGAAAAAAACAGAGGTGTTTTTTGCGAAGTGCCTACCTGTAGATTTTGGACTCTAGCTCAGCCGGCACCTAGGGAAACCTAACAAACCTGTGCATTTCTGAAAACTAGAGACCTAGGGGAATCCAAGGAGGGGTGACTTGCGGGGCTCGGACCAGGTTCTGTTACCCAGAATCCTTTGCAAACCTCAAAATTTGGCTAAAAAAAACACATGTCCCTCACATTTCTGTGGCAGAAAGTTCTGGAATCTGAGAGGAGCTACAAATTTCCTTCCACCCAGCGTTCCCCCAAGTCTCCCGATAAAAATGATACCTCACTTGCGTGGGTAGGCCTAGCGCCGGCGACAGGAAACACCCCAAAGCGCAACGTGGACACATCCTAAATTTTGGAAAAAAACAGAGGTGTTTTTTGCGAAGTGCCTACCTGTAGATTTTGGCCTGTAGCTCAGCCGGCACCTAGGGAAACCTACCAAACCTGTGCATTTCTGAAAACTAGAGACCTAGGGGAATCCAAGGAGGGGTGACTTGCGGGGCTCGGACCAGGTTCTGTTACCCAGAATCCTTTGCAAACCTCAAAATTTAGCTAAAAAAACACATGTCCCTCACATTTCTGTGGCAGAAAGTTCTGGAATCTGAGAGGAGCTACAAATTTCCTTCCACCCAGCATTCCCCCAAGTCTCCCGATAAAAATGATACCTCACTTGCGTGGGTAGGCCTAGCGACAGGAAACACCCCAAAGCGCAACGTGGACACATCCTAAATTTTGGAAAAAAACAGAGGTGTTTATTGCGAAGTGCCTACCTGTAGATTTTGGCCTCTAGCTCAGCCGGCACCTAGGGAAACCTACCAAACCTGTGCATTTCTGAAAGCTAGAGACCTAGGGGAATCCAAGAAGGGGTGACTTGCGGGGCTCTGACCAGGTTCTGTTACCCAGAATCCTTTGCAAACCTCAAAATTTGGCTAAAAAAACACATGTCCCTCACATTTCTGTGGCAGAAAGTTCTGGAATCTGAGAGAAGCTACAAATTTCCTTCCACCCAGCGTTCCCCCAAGTCTCCCGATAAAAATGATACCTCACTTGCGTGGGTAGGCCTAGCGCCGGCGACAGGAAACACCCCAAAGCGCAACGTGGACACATCCTAAATTTTGGAAAAAAACAGAGGTGTTTTTTACGAAGTGCCTACCTGTAGATTTTGGCCTCTAGCTCAGCCGGCACCTAGGGAAACCTACCAAACCTGTGCATTTCTGAAAACTAGAGACCTAGGGGAATCCAAGGAGGGGTGACTTGCGGGGCTCGGACCAGGTTCTGTTACCCAGAATCCTTTGCAAACCTCAAAATTTGGCTAAAAAAACACATGTCCCTCACATTTCTGTGGCAGAAAGTTCTGGAATCTGAGAGGAGCTACAAATTTCCTTCCACCCAGCGTTCCCCCAAGTCTCCCGATAAAAATGATACCTCACTTGCGTGGGTAGGCCTAGCGCCGGCGACAGGAAACACCCCAAAGCGCAACGTGGACACATACTAAATTTTGGAAAAAAACAGAGGTGTTTTTTGCGAAGTGCCTACCTGTAGATTTTGGCCTCTAGCTCAGCCGGCACCTAGGGAAACCTACCATACCTGTGCATTTCTGAAAACTAGAGACCTAGGGGAATCCAACGAGGGGTGACTTGCGGGGCTCAGACCAGGTTCTGTTACCCAGAATTCTTTTGCAAACCTCAAAATTTGGCTAAAAAAACAAATGTCCCTCACATTTCTGTGGCAGAAAGTTCTGGAATCTGAGAGGAGCTACAAATTTCCTTCCACCCAGCGTTCTCCCATGTCTCCCGATAAAAATGATACCTCACTTGCGTGGGTAGGCCTAGCGCCGGCGACAGGAAACACCCCAAAGCGCAACGTGGACACATCCTAAATTTTGGAAAAAAACAGAGGTGTTTTTTGCGAAGTGCCTACCTGTAGATTTTGGCCTGTAGCTCAGCCGGCACCTAGGGAAACCTACCAAACCTGTGCATTTCTGAAAACTAGAGACCTAGGGGAATCCAAGGAGGGGTGACTTGCGGGGCTCTGACCAGGTTCTGTTACCCAGAATCCTTTGCAAACCTCAAAATTTGGCTAAAAAAACACATGTCCCTCACATTTCTGTGGCAGAAAGTTCTGGAATCTGAGAGGAGCTACAAATTTCCTTCCACCCAGCGTTCCCCCAAGTCTCCCGATAAAAATGATACCTCACTTGCGTGGGTAGGCCTAGCGCCGGCGACAGGAAACACCCCAAAGCGCAACGTGGACACATCCTAAATTTTGGAAAAAAACAGAGGTGTTTTTTGCGAAGTGCCTACCTGTAGATTTTGGCCTCTAGCTCAGCCGGCACCTAGGGAAACCTACCAAACCTGTGCATTTCTGAAAACTAGAGACCCAGGGGAATCCAAGGAGGGGTGACTTGCGGGGCTCGGACCAGGTTCTGTTACCCAGAATCCTTTGCAAACCTCAAAATTTGGCTAAAAAAACACATGTCCCTCACATTTCTGTGGCAGAAAGTTCTGGAATCTGAGAGGAGCTACAAATTTCCTTCCACCCAGCGTTCCCCCAAGTCTCCCGATAAAAATGATACCTCACTTGCGTGGGTAGGCCTAGCGCCGGCGACAGGAAACACCCCAAAGCGCAACGTGGACACATCCTAAATTTTGGGAAAAAACAGAGGTGTTTTTTGCGAAGTGCCTACCTGTAGATTTTGGCCTCTAGCTCAGCCGGCACCTAGGGAAACCTACCAAACCTGTGCATTTCTGAAAACTAGAGACCTAGGGGAATCCAACGAGGGGTGACTTGCGGGGCTCGGACCAGGTTCTGTTACCCAGAATCCTTTGCAAACCTCAAAATTTGGCTAAAAAAACACATGTCCCTCACATTTCTGTGGCAGAAAGTTCTGGAGTCTGAGAGGAGCTACAAATTTCCTTCCACCCAGCGTTTCCCCAAGTCTCCCGATAAAAATGATACCTCACTTGCGTGGGTAGGCCTAGCGCCGGCAACAGGAAACACCCCAAAGCGCAACGTGGACACATCCTAAATTTTGGAAAAAAACAGAGGTGTTTTTTGCGAAGTGCCTACCTGTAGATTTTGGCCTGTAGCTCAGCCGGCACCTAGGGAAACCTACCAAACCTGTGCATTTCTGAAAACTAGAGACCTAGGGGAATCCAAGGAGGGGTGACTTGCGGGGCTCTGACCAGGTTCTGTTACCCAGAATCCTTTGCAAACCTCAAAATTTGGCTAAAAAAACACATGTCCCTCACATTTCTGTGGCAGCAAGTTCTGGAATCTGAGAGGAGCTACAAATTTCCTTCCACCCAGCGTTCCCCCAAGTCTCCCGATAAAAATGATACCTCACTTGCGTGGGTAGGCCTAGCGCCGGCGACAGGAAACACCCCAAAGCGCAACGTGGACACATCCTAAATTTTGGAAAAAAACAGAGGTGTTTTTTGCGAAGTGCCTAACTGTAGATTTTGGCCTCTAGCTCAGCCGGCACCTAGGGAAACCTACCAAACCTGTGCATTTCTGAAAACTAGAGACCCAGGGGAATCCAAGGAGGGGTGACTTGCGGGGCTCGGACCAGGTTCTGTTACCCAGAATCCTTTGCAAACCTCAAAATTTGGCTAAAAAAACACATGTCCCTCACATTTCTGTGGCAGAAAGTTCTGGAATCTGAGAGGAGCTACAAATTTCCTTCCACCCAGCATTCCCCCAAGTCTCCCGATAAAAATGATACCTCACTTGCGTGGGTAGGCCTAGCGCCGGCGACAGGAAACACCCCAAAGCGCAACGTGGACACATCCTAAATTTTGGGAAAAAACAGAGGTGTTTTTTGAGAAGTGCCTACCTGTAGATTTTGGCCTCTAGCTCAGCCGGCACCTAGGGAAACCTACCAAACCTGTGCATTTCTGAAAACTAGAGACCTAGGGGAATCCAAGGAGGGGTGACTTGCGGGGCTCGGACCAGGTTCTGTTACCCAGAATCCTTTGCAAACCTCAAAATTTGGCTAAAAAAACACATGTCCCTCACATTTCTGTGGCAGAAAGTTCTGGAATCTGAGAGGAGCTACAAATTTCCTTCCACCCAGCGTTCCCCCAAGTCTCCCGATAAAAATGATACCTCACTTGCGTGGGTAGGCCTAGCGCCGGCGACAGGAAACACCCCAAAGCGCAACGTGGACACATACTAAATTTTGGAAAAAAACAGAGGTGTTTTTTGCGAAGTGCCTACCTGTAGATTTTGGCCTCTAGCTCAGCCGGCACCTAGGGAAACCTACCATACCTGTGCATTTCTGAAAACTAGAGACCTAGGGGAATCCAACGAGGGGTGACTTGCGGGGCTCAGACCAGGTTCTGTTACCCAGAATTCTTTTGCAAACCTCAAAATTTGGCTAAAAAAACAAATGTCCCTCACATTTCTGTGGCAGAAAGTTCTGGAATCTGAGAGGAGCTACAAATTTCCTTCCACCCAGCGTTCTCCCATGTCTCCCGATAAAAATGATACCTCACTTGCGTGGGTAGGCCTAGCGCCGGCGACAGGAAACACCCCAAAGCGCAACGTGGACACATCCTAAATTTTGGAAAAAAACAGAGGTGTTTTTTGCGAAGTGCCTACCTGTAGATTTTGGCCTGTAGCTCAGCCGGCACCTAGGGAAACCTACCAAACCTGTGCATTTCTGAAAACTAGAGACCTAGGGGAATCCAAGGAGGGGTGACTTGCGGGGCTCTGACCAGGTTCTGTTACCCAGAATCCTTTGCAAACCTCAAAATTTGGCTAAAAAAACACATGTCCCTCACATTTCTGTGGCAGAAAGTTCTGGAATCTGAGAGGAGCTACAAATTTCCTTCCACCCAGCGTTCCCCCAAGTCTCCCGATAAAAATGATACCTCACTTGCGTGGGTAGGCCTAGCGCCGGCGACAGGAAACACCCCAAAGCGCAACGTGGACACATCCTAAATTTTGGAAAAAAACAGAGGTGTTTTTTGCGAAGTGCCTACCTGTAGATTTTGGCCTCTAGCTCAGCCGGCACCTAGGGAAACCTACCAAACCTGTGCATTTCTGAAAACTAGAGACCCAGGGGAATCCAAGGAGGGGTGACTTGCGGGGCTCGGACCAGGTTCTGTTACCCAGAATCCTTTGCAAACCTCAAAATTTGGCTAAAAAAACACATGTCCCTCACATTTCTGTGGCAGAAAGTTCTGGAATCTGAGAGGAGCTACAAATTTCCTTCCACCCAGCGTTCCCCCAAGTCTCCCGATAAAAATGATACCTCACTTGCGTGGGTAGGCCTAGCGCCGGCGACAGGAAACACCCCAAAGCGCAACGTGGACACATCCTAAATTTTGGGAAAAAACAGAGGTGTTTTTTGCGAAGTGCCTACCTGTAGATTTTGGCCTCTAGCTCAGCCGGCACCTAGGGAAACCTACCAAACCTGTGCATTTCTGAAAACTAGAGACCTAGGGGAATCCAACGAGGGGTGACTTGCGGGGCTCGGACCAGGTTCTGTTACCCAGAATCCTTTGCAAACCTCAAAATTTGGCTAAAAAAACACATGTCCCTCACATTTCTGTGGCAGAAAGTTCTGGAGTCTGAGAGGAGCTACAAATTTCCTTCCACCCAGCGTTTCCCCAAGTCTCCCGATAAAAATGATACCTCACTTGCGTGGGTAGGCCTAGCGCCGGCAACAGGAAACACCCCAAAGCGCAACGTGGACACATCCTAAATTTTGGAAAAAAACAGAGGTGTTTTTTGCGAAGTGCCTACCTGTAGATTTTGGCCTGTAGCTCAGCCGGCACCTAGGGAAACCTACCAAACCTGTGCATTTCTGAAAACTAGAGACCTAGGGGAATCCAAGGAGGGGTGACTTGCGGGGCTCTGACCAGGTTCTGTTACCCAGAATCCTTTGCAAACCTCAAAATTTGGCTAAAAAAACACATGTCCCTCACATTTCTGTGGCAGCAAGTTCTGGAATCTGAGAGGAGCTACAAATTTCCTTCCACCCAGCGTTCCCCCAAGTCTCCCGATAAAAATGATACCTCACTTGCGTGGGTAGGCCTAGCGCCGGCGACAGGAAACACCCCAAAGCGCAACGTGGACACATCCTAAATTTTGGAAAAAAACAGAGGTGTTTTTTGCGAAGTGCCTAACTGTAGATTTTGGCCTCTAGCTCAGCCGGCACCTAGGGAAACCTACCAAACCTGTGCATTTCTGAAAACTAGAGACCCAGGGGAATCCAAGGAGGGGTGACTTGCGGGGCTCGGACCAGGTTCTGTTACCCAGAATCCTTTGCAAACCTCAAAATTTGGCTAAAAAAACACATGTCCCTCACATTTCTGTGGCAGAAAGTTCTGGAATCTGAGAGGAGCTACAAATTTCCTTCCACCCAGCATTCCCCCAAGTCTCCCGATAAAAATGATACCTCACTTGCGTGGGTAGGCCTAGCGCCGGCGACAGGAAACACCCCAAAGCGCAACGTGGACACATCCTAAATTTTGGGAAAAAACAGAGGTGTTTTTTGAGAAGTGCCTACCTGTAGATTTTGGCCTCTAGCTCAGCCGGCACCTAGGGAAACCTACCAAACCTGTGCATTTCTGAAAACTAGAGACCTAGGGGAATCCAAGGAGGGGTGACTTGCGGGGCTTGGACCAGGTTCTGTTACCCAGAATCCTTTGCAAACCTCAAAATTTGGCTAAAAAAACACATGTCCCTCACATTTCTGTGGCAGAAAGTTCTGGAGTCTGAGAGGAGCTACAAATTTCCTTCCACCCAGCGTTCCCCCAAATCTCCCGATAAAAATGATACCTCACTTGCGTGGGTAGGCCTAGCGCCGGCGACAGGAAACACCCCAAAGCGCAACGTGGACACATCCTAAATTTTGGAAAAAAACAGAGGTGTTTTTTGCGAAGTGCCTACCTGTAGATTTTGGCCTGCAGCTCAGCCGGCACCTAGGGAAACCTACCAAACCTGTGCATTTCTGAAAACTAGAGACCTAGGGGAATCCAAGGAGGGGTGACTTGCGGGGCTCGGACCAGGTTCTGTTACCCAGAATCCTTTGCAAACCTCAAAATTTGGCTAAAAAAACACATGTCCCTCACATTTCTGTGGCAGAAAGTTCTGGAATCTGAGAGGAGCTACAAATTTCCTTCCACCCAGCGTTCCCCCAAGTCTCCCGATAAAAATGATACCTCACTTGCGTGGGTAGGCCTAGCGCCGGCGACAGGAAACACCCCAAAGCGCAACGTGGACACATCCTAAATTTTGGAAAAAAACAGAGGTGTTTTTTGCGAAGTGCCTACCTGTAGATTTTGGCCTGTAGCTCAGCCGGCACCTAGGGAAACCTACCAAACCTGTGCATTTCTGAAAACTAGAGACCTAGGGGAATCCAAGGAGGGGTGACTTGCGGGGCTCTGACCAGGTTCTGTTACCCAGAATCCTTTGCAAACCTCAAAATTTGGCTAAAAAAACACATGTCCCTCACATTTCTGTGGCAGAAAGTTCTGGAATCTGAGAGGAGCTACAAATTTCCTTCCACCCAGCGTTCCCCCAAGTCTCCCGATAAAAATGATACCTCACTTGCGTGGGTAGGCCTAGCGCCGGCGACAGGAAACACCCCAAAGCGCAACGTGGACACATCCTAAATTTTGGAAAAAAACAGAGGTGTTTTTTGCGAAGTGCCTACCTGTAGATTTTGGCCTCTAGCTCAGCCGGCACCTAGGGAAACCTACCAAACCTGTGCATTTCTGAAAACTAGAGACCCAGGGGAATCCAAGGAGGGGTGACTTGCGGGGCTCGGACCAGGTTCTGTTACCCAGAATCCTTTGCAAACCTCAAAATTTGGCTAAAAAAACACATGTCCCTCACATTTCTGTGGCAGAAAGTTCTGGAATCTGAGAGGAGCTACAAATTTCCTTCCACCCAGCGTTCCCCCAAGTCTCCCGATAAAAATGATACCTCACTTGCGTGGGTAGGCCTAGCGCCGGCGACAGGAAACACCCCAAAGCGCAACGTGGACACATCCTAAATTTTGGGAAAAAACAGAGGTGTTTTTTGCGAAGTGCCTACCTGTAGATTTTGGCCTCTAGCTCAGCCGGCACCTAGGGAAACCTACCAAACCTGTGCATTTCTGAAAACTAGAGACCTAGGGGAATCCAACGAGGGGTGACTTGCGGGGCTCGGACCAGGTTCTGTTACCCAGAATCCTTTGCAAACCTCAAAATTTGGCTAAAAAAACACATGTCCCTCACATTTCTGTGGCAGAAAGTTCTGGAGTCTGAGAGGAGCTACAAATTTCCTTCCACCCAGCGTTCCCCCAAGTCTCCCGATAAAAATGATACCTCACTTGCGTGGGTAGGCCTAGCGCCGGCGACAGGAAACACCACAAAGCGCAACGTGGACACATCCTAAATTTTGGAAAAAAACAGAGGTGTTTTTTGCGAAGTGCCTACCTGTAGATTTTGGCCTGTAGCTCAGCCGGCACCTAGGGAAACCTACCAAACCTGTGCATTTCTGAAAACTAGAGACCTAGGGGAATCCAAGGAGGGGTGACTTGCGGGGCTCTGACCAGGTTCTGTTACCCAGAATCCTTTGCAAACCTCAAAATTTGGCTAAAAAAACACATGTCCCTCACATTTCTGTGGCAGCAAGTTCTGGAATCTGAGAGGAGCTACAAATTTCCTTCCACGCAGCGTTCCCCCAAGTCTCCCGATAAAAATGATACCTCACTTGCGTGGGTAGGCCTAGCGCCGGCGACAGGAAACACCCCAAAGCGCAACGTGGACACATCCTAAATTTTGGAAAAAAACAGAGGTGTTTTTCGCGAAGTGCCTACCTGTAGATTTTGGCCTCTAGCTCAGCCGGCACCTAGGGAAACCTACCAAACCTGTGCATTTCTGAAAACTAGAGACCCAGGGGAATCCAAGGAGGGGTGACTTGCGGGGCTCGGACCAGGTTCTGTTACCCAGAATCCTTTGCAAACCTCAAAATTTGGCTAAAAAAACACATGTCCCTCACATTTCTGTGGCAGAAAGTTCTGGAATCTGAGAGGAGCTACAAATTTCCTTCCACCCAGCATTCCCCCAAGTCTCCCGATAAAAATGATACCTCACTTGCGTGGGTAGGCCTAGCGCCGGCGACAGGAAACACCCCAAAGCGCAACGTGGACACATCCTAAATTTTGGGAAAAAACAGAGGTGTTTTTTGAGAAGTGCCTACCTGTAGATTTTGGCCTCTAGCTCAGCCGGCACCTAGGGAAACCTACCAAACCTGTGCATTTCTGAAAACTAGAGACCTAGGGGAATCCAAGGAGGGGTGACTTGCGGGGCTTGGACCAGGTTCTGTTACCCAGAATCCTTTGCAAACCTCAAAATTTGGCTAAAAAAACACATGTCCCTCACATTTCTGTGGCAGAAAGTTCTGGAGTCTGAGAGGAGCTACAAATTTCCTTCCACCCAGCGTTCCCCCAAGTCTCCCGATAAAAATAATACCTCACTTGCGTGGGTAGGCCTAGCGCCGGCGACAGGAAACACCCCAAAGCGCAACGTGGACACATCCTAAATTTTGGAAAAAAACAGAGGTGTTTTTTGCGAAGTGCCTACCTGTAGATTTTGGCCTGCAGCTCAGCCGGCACCTAGGGAAACCTACCAAACCTGTGCATTTCTGAAAACTAGAGACCTAGGGGAATCCAAGGAGGGGTGACTTGCGGGGCTCGGACCAGGTTCTGTTACCCAGAATCCTTTGCAAACCTCAAAATTTGGCTAAAAAAACACATGTCCCTCACATTTCTGTGGCAGAAAGTTCTGGAATCTGAGAGGAGCTACAAATTTCCTTCCACCCAGCGTTCCCCGAAGTCTCCCGATAAAAATGATACCTCACTTGCGTGGGTAGGCCTAGCGCCGGCGACAGGAAACACCCCAAAGCGCAACGTGGACACATCCTAAATTTTGGAAAAAAACAGAGGTGTTTTTTGCGAGGTGCCTACCTGTAGATTTTGGCCTCTAGCTCAGCCGGCACCTAGGGAAACCTACCACACCTGTGCATTTCTGAAAACTAGAGACCTAGGGGAATCCAAGGAGGGGTGACTTGCGGGGCTCGGACCAGGTTCTGTTACCCAGAATCCTTTGCAAACCTCAAAATTTGGCTAAAAAAACACATGTCCCTCACATTTCTGTGGCAGAAAGTTCTGGAATCTGAGAGGAGCTACAAATTTCCTTCCACCCAGCGTTCCCCCAAGTCTCCCGATAAAAATGATACCTCACTTGCGTGGGTAGGCCTAGCGCCAGCTACAGGAAACACCCCAAAGCGCAACGTGGACACATCCTAAATTTTGGAAAAAAACAGAGGTGTTTTTTGCGAGGTGCCTACCTGTAGATTTTGGCCTCTAGCTCAGCCGGCACCTAGGGAAACCTACCAAACCTGTGCATTTCTGAAAACTAGAGACCTAGGGGAATCCAAGGAGGGGTGACTTGCGGGGCTCGGACCAGGTTCTGTTACCCAGAATCCTTTGCAAACCTCAAAATTTGGCTAACAAAAACCCATGTCCCTCACATTTCTGTGGCAGAAAGTTCTGGAATCTGAGAGGAGCTACAAATTTTCTTCCACCCAGCGTTCCCCCAAGTCTCCCGATAAAAATGATACCTCACTTGCGTGGGTAGGCCTAGCGCCGGCGACAGGAAACACCACAAAGCGCAACGTGGACACATCCTAAATTTTGGAAAAAAACAGAGGTGTTTTTTGCGAAGTGCCTACCTGTAGATTTTGGCCTCTAGCTCAGCCGGCACCTGGGGAAACCTACCAAACCTGTGCATTTCTGAAAACTAGAGACCTAGGGGAATCCAAGGAGGGGTGACTTGCGGGACTCAGACCAGGTTCTGTTACCCAGAATCCTTTGCAAACCTCAAAATTTGGCTAAAAATACACATGTTACTCACATTTCTGTGGCAGAAAGTTCTGGAATCTGAGAGTAGCCACAAATTTCCTTCTACCCAGCGTTCCCCCAAGTCTCCCGATAAAAATGATACCTCACTTGTGTGGGTAGGACTAGCGCCCACGAAAGGAAAGGGCCCAAAACACAACGTGGACACATCACATTTTTTTATAAAAAGCAGTGCCTACCTGTGGTTTTTGGCCTGTAGCTCAGCCGACACCTGAGGAAACTTAGCAAACCAGTGCATTTTTGAAAACTAGAAACCCAGGGGAATCCAAGATGGGGTGACTTGCGGGGCTCTGACCAGGTTATGTTACCCAGAATCCTTTGCAAACATCAAAATTTGGCCCAAAAAACACTTTTTCCTCTCATTTCGGTGACAGAAAGTTGTGGAATCTGAGAAGAGCCACAAATTTCCTTCCACCCAGCGTTCCCCTAAGTCTCTCGATAAAAATGGTACCTCACTTCTGTGGGTAGGCCTAGCGCCCACAAAAGGAAATGGCCCAAAACACAACGTGGACACAACATATTTTTTCACAGAAAACAGAGGTGTTTTTTGCAAGGTGCCTACCTGTGGTGTTTGGCCTGTAGCTCAGCCGGCCCCAGGGGGGGGGGGCAGAAATGCCCTAAAATAAATTTGCCCCCCCAACCCCCACCCTCCCCGGGAGCGACCCTTGCCTACGGGGTCGCTCCCCCTGCGTGACATTGGCACCAAAAAACAAATCCCCGGTGCCTAGTGGTTTCTGCCCCCTTGGGGGCAGATTGACCTAAACTCTGCCAATCTGTCCCCAGGGGGGCAGAAATGGTCTAAATACAATTTGCCCTCCTGGGGAGCGACCCTTGCCTGATGGGTCACTCCCCATCTCTAAAAAAACAAACAAACCAAAAAAAACAAAAACACAAAAAAAAATTGCCCTGGCGCCTAGAGGTTTCTGCCCCCCCCCCGGGGGCAGATCGGCCTAATAATAGGCCGATCTGCCCCCCGGGGGGGCAGAAATGGCCTAAAATAAATTTGCCCCCCCAACCCCCACCCCCCCCGGGAGCGACCCTTGCCTACGGGGTCGCTCCCCCTGCGTGACATTGGCGCCAAAAAACAAATCCCCGGTGCCTAGTGGTTTCTGCCCCCTTGGGGGCAGATTGACCTAAAATTGGCCAATCTGCCCCCAGGGGGGCAGAAATGGTCTAAATACAATTTGCCCCCCCAGGGGAGCGACCCTTGCCTGATGGGTCGCTCTCCATCTCTAAAAAAAGAAACAAAAAAAAAAAAAAAAACACAAAAAAAAAATTGCCCTGGCGCCTAGAGGGTTCTGCGCCCCCCTGGGGGCAGTTCGGCCTAATAATAGGCCGATCTGTCCCCCGGGGGGGGCAGAAATGGCCTAAAATAAATTTGCCCCCCCAACCCCCACCCCTCCCCCGGGAGCGACCCTTGCCTACGGGGTCGCTTCCCCTGCGTGACATTGGCGCCAAAAAACAAATCCCCGGTGCCTAGTGGTTTCTGCCCCCTTGGGGGCAGATTGACCTAAAATTGGCCAATCTGCCCCCAGGGGGGCAGAAATGGTCTAAATACAATTTGCCCCCCCAGGGGAGCGACCCTTGCCTGATGGGTCGCTCCCCATCTCTAAAAAAAGAAACAACAAAAAAAAAAACACAAAAAAAAAATTGCCCTGGCGCCTAGAGGGTTCTCCCCCCCCTGGGGCAGTTCGGCCTAATAATAGGCTGATCTGTCCCACGGGGGGGCAGAAATGGCCTAAAATAAATTTGCCCCCCCAACCCCCACCCCCCCCCGGGAGCGACCCTTGCCTACGGGGTCGCTCCCCCTGCGTGACATTGGCGCCAAAAAACAAATCCCCGGTGCCTAGTGGTTTCTGCCCCCTTGGGGGCAGATTGACCTAAAATTGGCCAATCTGCCCCCAGGGGGGCAGAAATGGTCTAAATACAATTTGCCCCCCCAGGGGAGCGACCCTTGCCTGATGGGTCGCTCCCCATCTCTAAAAAAAGAAACAACAAAAAAAAAAAAACACAAAAAAAAAATTGCCCTGGCGTCTAGAGGGTTCTGCCCCCCCCTGGGGGCAGTTCGGCCTAATAATAGGCCGATCTGTCCCCCGGGGGGGGGGCAGAAATGGCCTAAAATAAATTTGCCCCCCCAACCCCCACCCCCCCCCCCCTGCGTGACATTGGCGCCAAAAAACAAATCCCCGGTGCCTAGTGGTTTCTGCCCCCTTGGGGGCAGATTGACCTAAAATTGGCCAATCTGCCCCCAGGGGGGCAGAAATGGTCTAAATACAATTTCCCTCCAGGGGAGCGACCCTTGCCTGATGGGTCGCTCCCCATCTCTAAAAAAAGAAACAACAAAAAAAAAAAAACACAAAAAAAAAAATTGCCCTGGCGCCTAGAGGTTTCTTCCCCCCCTGGGGCCAGATCGGCCTAATAATAGGCCGATCTGCCCCCAGGGGGGGCAGAAATGGCCTAAAATAAATTGCCCTCCCCCCCAGGGAGCGACCCTTGCCTAAGGGGTCGCTCCCTTTGCGTGAAATTCACGCAAAGAAAAAACTCCCTGGTGTCTAGTGGTTTCTACCCCCCTTGGGGGCAGATTGGCCTCATCAAAATAGGCCAATCTGCCCCCAAGGGGGGCAGAAATGGCCAAAATATAATTTTCCCCCAAGGGGAGCGACCCTTGCCTAAGGGGTCGCTCCCCACCAAAAAAAAAAAAAAATATATAACACAAAAAAAAAAAAAAAAAAAAAAGGTCCCTGGTGCCTAGAGGTTTCTGCCCCCTGGGGGGCAGAAAAGGCCTTCCCGAAAATATGCCCCCCTGGGAGCGACCCTTGCCCAAGGGGTCGCTCCCTTTTGTCAATAACAATAAAAAAAAAAAAAATCCCTGGTGTCTAGTGGTTTCTACCCCCCTTGGGGGCAGATTGGCCTCATCAAAATAGGCCAATCTGCCCCCAAGGGGGGCAGAAATGGCCAAAATATAATTTTCCCCCAAGGGGAGCGACCCTTGCCTAAGGGGTTGCTCCCCACCAAAAAAAAAAAATATATAACACAAAAAACAAAAAACAAAAAAAAAGGTCCCTGGTGCCTAGAGGTTTCTGCCCCCCCTGGGGGCAGAAAAGGCCTTCCCGAAAATATGCCCCCCCTGGGAGCGACCCTGAGCGACCCTTGCCCAAGGGGTCGCTCCCTTTTGTCAATAACAATAAAAAAAATAAAAATCCCTGGTGTCTAGTGGTTTCTACCCCCCTTGGGGGCAGATTGGCCTCATCAAAATAGGCCAATCTGCCCCCAAGGGGGGCAGAAATGGCCAAAATATAATTTTCCCCCAAGGGGAGCGACCCTTGCCTAAGGGGTCGCTCCCCACCAAAAAAAAAAAAAATGAAAAAAAAAAAAAAAAATGGTCCCTGGTGCCTAGAGGTTTCTGCCCCCAGGGGGGGCAGAAAAGGCCTTCTCAAAAAAATGCCCCCCCTGGGAGCGACCCTTGCCCAAGTGGTCGCTCCCTTTTGTCACTTTCAATAAAAAAAAAAAAAATCCCTGGTGTCTAGTGGGGTTTCAAAAGCCGGATTGCAAGCAATCCGGCTTTTGAAACCCTCGGAGGGACTTCAAAGGGAAGGAAATACTTTTCGTTCCCTTTGAAGCCCCTCCGGGCCTCCCAAGTGATTGAAAAAGAAATGCTTTTGCATTTCTTTTTCAATCGCGCTGGAAGCAGAGCTTCCAGCGCGACTAGGGAGGCCCCTGTGACAAATCAGCGCGCGCTCGCGCGATGACGTCACAGGGGGGGGGGGGGGTTGGGGGTGGAAGGGGAAGGTCTTCCCCTTCCATCCCAACTTGGGGGGGGAAGGGGGGCGCACGGGGGGCGCGCTAGCGCGCCCCCAAGTTCCCCTGTGCCTAGGACGAGATGATCTCGTCCAAGGCACAGGGGAACTGTAGCCTTGGACGAGATCATCTCGTCCAAGGCACAGAAGGGGTTAATAACAAGGACCCCTAATCATTCTAGCGCACAGTAGGCTCCACAGCTGAAGAACCCTAAAGTGTAAACTGGTCATAACTTTAAACATAATGGTGATTTATTTAATACTGGTACTTGGCTGTTTTTGTGGCTACATTACAGGCTATTAAGTAGAGGTGTTCAAACATAGGAAGCCCCTAGAAAGCGATTTGGAAATCTAGTGCAACTAAGGTAGTTGGTGGGTACGTTCTGTTTGAACTATGTTGACATCATATTACAAAGCTGTTTGTTCTTTCTACTGAGCTTCCTCTAGGCCAATCAACCACAGTGCTGCAGGGAGTCTGCTTTTGCAGAACTGTGCCTGGAACAACAGAACGTCATAATGTAAGGGTTGCAGCACTTCTGCCAAATCAGTACTATCATACCAAATTACCTGATTAGCTTACAATGCCTTACTTGCGCTCCTAACCTTACAGATTGAAAAGTAGTTGTGGAAACCCAAAAGCATGACACTATAGCCCCCCCTCTCAGGGAAGAGTGGAAAAACAGGTCAGTCCTTTCCATGCATTATCTCAGTCATACAACCAAAGTAGTCTATTATGAAGCACATTAGAAAAATGTATAACACAAATAGTGCCACCATAAGGCAAATCTAGTGGCCTGAGCCTACCCTGTGATTGTATGGGCAGGAAGACTATTATTGTTATGTGTGATCTCTGGGAGCGGAGAACACCATACCTCTGTTAACATAGTCAAGCAGTCCTTATAGGGCAGGGTAAACCCAGTTTATACAGGCTGCATGCCCCGGAGGGCATCTGTTCCACAGATGAGTCAGCTCTGCTAGAATCCTCCTTTTTAAAGCTGAACACTACCGTAGCTCATTTCTAACATTAGCTTGATACAGTGAAAAGCTACTGTGCTATGTCTATAGGAGACTGAAAACAATGGCTGGACTCACAGAAAACAACACCTGGCAAGGATTGTGCCCACTGAGCAGTTGGAGAATGTACAGACAGAAACCCTGGAAAGTGAGTGCACAACATGCAACGTTATTGTGTCTTTCACAACAAAGACAAAAAAGAAAACTATGCAATATACGATAGAGCAGAGCAAAGCCATTGTGATTTCTAAAGTGCTAGGAAATTAGGCATAAATTTAGTGAGTCCATGAATAGGCCTCATAACAATATAATATGACATGGTATCCTTGATGTAAACAAAAACTGGACACTTAAGAGATGCAGTGCTTGTATGAATGTTATGAATGTAGCGGCAATAAGAGAGGTTAAAAAAGACATTAAATGGTCAAGGGCCTAATTTAGAACTCGATGGACTGGTTACTCCATCACAACAGTGATTGATATCCTGTCCACCGAAATCTAAATTCCATATGTTATAATGGGATTTAGGTATCAGCAGATGGGATATCCGTTACCATTACGATGGAGTAACTCGTCTGCTGAGTTCTAAATCAGGCCCTTAGTGTTGAATTATTAAAATCCATCTGGCTTCCTTGTAGTTGTGCAGAACAGATTGGGATTATTTCATGAAAAATACATTGTCCCACAGACTTAGCAGTAGCAAAACTCAAAAGCCAGAAATGTTGAAAACCTTTTTCTTAAAAGAAGTTTTGGAGTCTGATCTAATGGCAGGTGGCTTCATAAAGTCTTGGCTTTGTCAAATTCTGAGAAGTGATTCACATTCATTTGTTCTTTGATTTTACAGTATTTTTCCTGAACATCTTTTAACAAAATATTGAGAAATAAGTGGTTTGTTATGGTAATGTGTGGTGCCCTTACTAGTTACCAAATACCTCAGAACGGCGGTAATGGTATCTTCTTTCCTGGAAGGGGGCATGACGAAAAAGTGACTTGAGAGGCCAGAAAAAAATAGTAATGTTAGTTAGGCTGCATAAAGAGTTTCCTCAAGGAGCGGAGCCTTCACTGTTTCAGCCACTGAAAGGTACATGATATCTAAAAACCAAACTAAAGAGGAGGATAACTATGACAAAGTTAAGAATAAAAACATATATACAGGGCACACATTGATTCAAAAGGTGGACAAAACAAGAGCCAGGAGTGGAGGTTGTATCTCATCTCTTCCTTTTCTCTGACCACAGGAAATACACTAGCGATATGGGAGAAGAAAGGGAAGTCATTACAGGTCAAACGTAGAAAAGGGAGGGCCATATTACAGGACTCTGAGGGGCAACTATATTGAACCAGACTTTTCCCTGTCCAAGTGATAAAAATAAAAGAAAGCTGTTTGCAATGTTTGAATCAGAGTCTATGCTGACTCTTGCCCACTACTACAAGGTGTAGTAGGACATCTGCCTTCATAAACACTAATCTAATTCTAGCTGCTGGTATCCATTGTGATCACACTCTTGCAGAGTGTAATAATCATGAGGTTATAAATGCTAAACTTGATTAACAACCTCACTTCCTCTAGACCAATGTATTGTCCCCAAAAGATTAAAAACTAGAATTTTCACACACCATTTTTTCTGCAAGAATTATTTCCAAATAAGAGAGCAATTTCAGAAGTTTACATTGGGAGGACATGTGATGTCCTCCTCGACTGCCCAGTGCACCAGGACAGTACTTCTTTTGAACCAACATTACAATCAAGGCAGCCTGAAAATCGTTGAGTCTGGCTAGAAATGTCAACATTCTTGTCCTAAGGTGTGGCCCTTACTCATAGGGGTATGCAATATCTTTATTAATGATCTTGAATACCATAAGTGGTTTCATTCCTGATGATACAGTCATTGCTAAGTCTAGAAATAGCCTTTCAGTTCCTCTTAAGAAAAGCCTTAGCATTATATTTCAGGAAGAACAGTTTGGTATACATCTCAAAACGCAAACTCAGTGTGACTGATCATTGTGCATCTCGTAATCGGGCTAATCGAGCCCAGAATTTCCAACTTGGAACAGAATGGAAGAAATTTGCCAACCAGACCGTAAAAAGTGTCCTTTGGGTTTACAAAATTTACAAGACTTAAATATAGAACTTAGCACATCACAGTAAATTTTCCTAATTTCCTATTTTAAAAAAATGAATAATGACTGAATGAGAACTACTTTAAGTGAAGAAAGAAAGTTTAATAACAACAATACCTACCAAACTTGGTGAAAGAGGCTGTGAATGCATTGATCTCATCGAAGACATACTGGCTTGATGCATGTAGCCATATCCCTGGGGTGGGCTTTGCGTATATGCCCCGGGGAGCACAGGGGCTGCAGAGACAAAAACATAAAAGTATTTGACTTTTAAAATTGTCTGTTATAGGCCTGTGCGGGAGGACCTCCTATTTGCCAAAATAAAGTATTCATGTAGAATAATGTAAAACTAATGTGTTTCCTAAAAATATGTCTTACAGCTTATTAATAACAGAGGATTCACCAGCTTGAAAGTGTTGATTTGGCCACACTATGAGATAAAATAGCTTTTTGCAATAGTGCGCAACAATATGTCCTGAAGTGCGGTCTAAATCAGCCCTCTTGCTCCAGTACCACTTTATAAGTAATCAGCAAAACACTATCAGCAGTACAATAAACCATTGATAACTGATGATAATTTTACATTTCTGTCCTTTGTCTCCAGTCACGTTCCATTCACTTTTCTGTGGTCCCCTTCAGGGGCTTCTGAATGCTATTCAAAAGCTATCTGTATGCACATGTAAACAGAGGTACATCACACTTTTTGATTCATTAACTCTCAGTAAATGTTCACAATAATGTAAAATTCCAAGAACATGTATACTGTAAATTCAACTTTTTCCGGTAAAAAGATAAATATTAGTGCTGCCCAATCATAAGAGATCTCTGTCACCTAGGTAAGGGATCACAAGACTCGCTAAAGAGGTCTCACAAGTGGAGGCGTGTATCATTCATCAACATAAATGTAAGGTGTATAAAATAGTGACTGGAACTATACAATCTGAAAGGGACATTGTCTAGTTCCTATACTTCATCAGATCAGGAAATGTCCTCCTAAATTCAGGGAAAAAAATGAAAGCTGTGGGTTTGTTCCTTTTTAATGATGACTGACATGTTTTAATCCGCAATAAATGCAAATATAACTTTTGAATAATGTAATATTTTATGAGTAAAAAGCTAACATTTTCAGTAGAGTGTGGTTTTATTTGAAGCAATACCAAATTACCATTGGATGTCATTGTTTGTTGTGCGAGCTCTGGCGGCTACATACATGATAGAACAAGGAAAAAAACAATGCTTCTATCCCTGAATTGCTGAATAATCCCATTGTGTCACGGAACTGTTGTACATTTTAAGGGGCTGGCTTCTCCAAGAAAAAGTCAGCACTCAGGGGGTTTGAGTGGCTTCCTCTGCCTAATTGGCTTTGAAGCCTTTTACTTCTTCCCTTTTTCAATTGCTTCTTGTGCTGGCACTCTCTGAGTTTGTGCCACCTGAAAAACCAGACATTAGCAATGCCTGTCCTCCTTCAAGAAATCCTCAACATCCTGTGACACGTAAAACTAATGTCATGGAGCTAAGCCTTCCTGCAGGTAAACATATAGGGCCCGCTTCACGAACATAAACTTTACTTTTTCTGTAGGAATATGCTGTTTGCTATTCACAAAAGGATCTACGAGTAGTATCTTTATGAGTGTGGTGTCTCTACACATAAAAGGATAGGATAGTTTTCCACAAAGATACTACCCATAAATCCCTTTGTGAATAGCAAACAATTGTAAACTTACACAATGATTTAAGTTTATCTTTGTGAATCAAGCATACTGTCATGAATTTGGTCATTTCCTTTCGATGGAGCAGAACCACACTCTAAGGCTGTAAGTATACAAACTTCACTTACATTTTTAAGAAAGGGAATGTAGACCTTGAACAATAAGGAGATTTATATATCATCTTTTTATTATTTTTCTAAAACACTGGGAACATACATAGCTCATCAACTGTCTGTCCATATACAGTTAAATGTTCTTATAGAATAGAAAAGCTTTATTCAGTCCATTGACCATCAAAGCAACATAGTACAATAAATAATCACAATTAAATACCATAGTCTATAATCAGTATAAAACATTAATACATTTAAATAAAATCAAGATACACCTGAGAATGTCATCTTCATAAATCCTTGTTTTTGTTAAAAAACAGTGACGTATATGCCACGCAGCTACTAAAAACTTGCTAACTGCAATGATCAGATCATATGAACTGTGACTTTTTAAAATCCTTAATGCAGAACTACAATTATTCAATCCCATATCTCAACAAATTTTAAGAATCCATCTTGACCGTGGGGTGAAATATGCAGGATAAAAAAAAAAATATGAGAAACAGTTTCTGAGGCATTTCCACATACAAGGCATGAATCAGAAAGAGTGGATGGCCCCCAGTTACTGGTTAAGGACTGCAATGGTAGAGTTCCAAACCGAAACCTTGCGTACAAACTCTTGCCCTGCCCATAAATCCCTTTGTGAATAGCAAACAATTGTAAACTTATACAATGATTTAAGTTTATCTTTGTGAATCAAGCCTACTGTCATTAATTTGGTCATTTCCTTTCGATGGAGCAGAACCACACTCTAAGGCTGTAAGTATACAAACTTCACTTACATTGTTGCGAAACGGAATGTAGACGATGAAAAATAAGGAGATTTATATATCAACTTTTTATTATTTATCTAAAACACTGGGAACATACATAGCTCATTAACTGGCTGTCCATATACTTTTAAATGTTCTTCTCTGTGATTTTAAGTCTAACTTCAGACTTTGAACAGAAACCATCCTTTCAAAGACAAGATAGACTTTCTAGAAGCTCACCCTTGTACACTGATCTCTCCACTGTCTTAGATCCAATAAAACACTATTGCTGTTGAACACTCTGTTTTCTTCAATAGGTATCAGAGGTACACAGCATTGGTATGGTTATCCTACTTCCTGGTTAACAAATCCCCTCTCAAGATTGCCACCATCACCTGTGATTCTCTCTACGACTCTACCATGTCACACACTGTAGTCAATGGTTATATGCTTCCATGGCTGTCATCTTGGACTAGTAAAAAAATCAGATATCATAATTATGCATACAGCACTCAGTTCCTTCTAAAGCTGCAACAAGAGCACAAACATATCCTCAATATATTTCATTGTTAATCCCACATGCCCATGTGGATGTAGAAGACTAAAATTTGCTTTAATGTAAACAAAACAAATACTTTATTTCTGGGCTTGGAGAATCCAATAACCTTTCATCTACCATGCCAGCGGCACTGGGCACTCCACATCTAACCTAGTGCATAAGGTTCATAATATGGGCTTGAGTTTTTTCTGTCCTTTATTCCCTACAGGAATTAGGTAGCCAACTGACATTATACCACCTTTGGTTGGAGTCTTGCCTCTGCTAAACTGCTTCTAAAGAGTTCACATTATTTTCACAGTGAGTGTCAGACCTAACACAGAACTGGGTAGAAATTTTTTATTTCTCCAGTAAGGCACTGAATGGATGGGTGCGGAGCAGTAAAATAGATTACTATTTGGGGTTATGTAATTTGATCCTGAAAGAGCATATGTTCAATGTTTGCTTCACAGAGTTACACCAGCACCTAGTTGACAGTAAGCTGACTGATCCTAGAAGGCTTGCTGAAGAGGCAGACCTCTGGGTTAGCACCAGAGTGTCCAAGAAGGTACCTTGGGGGGACACCCACAAAGGTGATCAGGGTTCCCACCAGAAGAGAAAGGGGGGAGAAAACATTAAAAATAAGGAGTTCTCAAAAGGCCCCCAAAACAATTCTGGGGGGGAGGTAACCAGTCCCTACCTGAATCTGACAAGAAACCAGGATACTTTGACAAGAAGAAAGGGAAGTTTATCCCCAAATGCTTAGAGTGCTTCAAGCATGGCCACTCTAAGGGCGACTCTCAGTGTCCCAAGAGGGCACAGCTCCCCACTGGAGGGCAGACACGTGGGTTGGCTAGTAGAGTGTTTGCTGTGGAAATAGTCCCAATTAACTTTGGGGAGCAGATAGAGGTGTCACTAATGTCCGTGGGAGATGAGGAAATGGTGCCAAAAACGCACATGCCTGCCAAAATTTCCAAGTATAGGCAGTGGGTCACTATTAATGGGCAAAAGGTGGAGGCTCTGCATGACACAGGAGCCATAATGACTACTGTCAGGAGTCAGCTGGTGTCAGCAGAGCAGGTCGTCCCTAATACATTCCAATAGGTCATAGTTGCTGACAATTGCGAGAGCCACCTACCGGTAGCTCTGGTTCCCTTTGAGTGGGGGGGTCCTCTGGTACTCTACAAGTAGCTGTTAGTCCTGCTATGCTTGTAGATTGTCTGTTAGGCAATGACCTTGAGCATACTACCTGGAAGGAGGTGGAGTTCAGGTCCCACCTGGAGATGTTAGGTTTGCCTGAATGAGTCTGCATGACCACACGGTCCATGGCTACCTGGGAAGGGAGTCAAGGGTGTCTGGAGCCTGGAACAATGGCCCAGACAGTTGCACAGAGGAAGGGCAAGGGGCATGGGAAACCGGCCCCAGAAGTTCCCGCGGTGGCTGACGGGGACCCAGAAGAGGAGGTCCCTGAGCCAACTGGGGAGGAGATTGCCGCCCTGGGTAACCTGCCTGAGCTTGCTGGCTGGCGAGTAGAGGGTGGGAGGAATTCTGCCAGCTGCAGAAAGAGTTCCCCACTCTTGAGGGTCTGAGGCAACAGGCCTTAGCCTAAGCAGCAGGTGAAGCCTCTGGCGATCACCAAATATATTGGGAGAATGATCTCCTCTACAGTGAGCCTAACGTACTGGCTGCTGGGGCAGCACATGTGCTGGTGGTCCCCAAGTGTTACCGGGCCTTCCTACTGGACCTGGCTCACGACACACCCTGGCAGGACATTTGGGGCAAGACAAGACCTTTGCCAGGCTTGTCACCCACTTTTATTGGCCACAAATGCCTCAGATGCTTTCCGTAGGTCCTGCCCAACCTGCCAGGCTAGTGGGAAGATAGGGAAAAAAGGCCCTCCTGATCCCACTCCCTGTCGTTGGCACCCCCTTTGAAAGGGTGGGCATCGACATCATTGGTCCTTTGGACCCCAAAACCACCCTAGGCAACAGGTTTATCTTGGTTTTGGTGGACCATGCCACCCGCTATCTAGTGTCAATCCCTCTAAGGACAGTGACTGCACCGGTGGTGACCAGAGCTCTAATGGGGATATTTACTCATGTGGGGTTCCCAAAGGTGGTTGTGTCTGACAGAGGCACAAAATTAATGTCAGCGTACATGAAGTCCATGTGGGACGAGTGTTGGGTAACCTACCAGTTTACCACCCATTATCATCCTCAAACCACTGGGCGTGTTGAAAGGTTCAAAAAGACCCTGAAAGGCATGATCACTGGCCTGCCTGAGGCCATAAGGCGTAAGTGAGACGTTCTCTTGCCATGCCTTCTCTTTGCTTACAGGAAGGTGCCCCAAGAAGGGCTGGGGTTCAGCCCCTTTGAACTTCTCTGTGGATACCCTGTCAAGGGACCACTAAGCATAGTCAAGGAGGAGTGGGAGAAAGCTCCCAGGAGGCCTCCCCAGGATGTGGTCAGTTGCATGCTGGCCCTCTGCAACCAGACGCAGCGTTTCTGGAATCAGGTCAGGAGCAACCGTGAGGCCAGTCAAGAGGTGAAGAAAGAATGCTATGACCAGAAGGCCACTCTGGTAGAACTCTCACCTGGAGACAAAGTATAGGTGATGGAACCAATAGAGTCTAGCGGTCTCCAGGACCAATGGACTGGCCCATTCGAAGTCAAGGAGTGAAAGGGGGAGGCCACTTACCTAGTGGACCTCAAGACCCCCAGACACCCCCTAAGGGTTCTCACCCACAACAGACTGAAGCCTCATTTTGAGAGGTCTGAGGTCAGCATGCTTCTCGTGACAGATGAGGGCATGGAAGAGGAGAGTGAGCATCTCCCTGACCTTCTCTCTGCCAAGGAAGGTGATAGGTCGTTGGAGGGTGTTAATATCTCTGACTCCCTGACTCTAGATCAGAGAGGAGACTGCTGTTGGAGCAGTTCTCTTCCCGGTTCTCCCTCATGTCTTGTGTGACCACGATACTGACACAGGAGGGTCAACCTGTAAAGAATAAAATTTACAGGGTGTCAGATAAAGTGAGGTTCACCATCAAGGATGAAGTTGCCAAGATGTTGGCTCTTGGGGTGATAGAGAAGTCCAGCAGGCCCTGGTCCAGCCCAGTGGTGTTGGTTCCCAAGGCTGCTGCTCCTGGTGCCAAGCCAGAACTTAGGTTTTGCGTGGACTACTGGGGTCTCAACCCTGTCACAAAGACAGATGCTCACCCCATCCCCCAAGCTGATGAGCTTGTAGACAGGCTAGGTGCTGCCAAGTTCCTTAGTACCTGTGACCTCACGTCAGGGTACTGGCAGATCGCCTTGACTGAAGGGATTCAAGAGAGATCCGCTTTTTCTACTCCTGAGGGCCGTTACCTTTTCAGAGTAATGCTCTCTGGATTGAAAAATGCCCCTGCTACCTTCCAACGGTTGGTTAACAGGGTCCTAACAGGACACAGCCTACCTAAACGACATTGCGGTCTATAGTTCCAGCTGGGAGGAACACCTGTTATACCTCAAGGAGGTGCTTCAGGCCCTGCAACAGGCAGGCCTGACCATCAAGGCCAGTAAGTGCCAGATTGGGCAGGGTTCTGTGGTGCACTTGGGAACCTAGTAGGTGGTGGCAAAGTGCAGCCCCTCCAGGCCAAGATTGAAACAATCAAGGTCTGGCAACCACCTAGAACTCAAACAGATGTGAGAGCCTTCTTAGGTCTCACCGGATATTACCGCAGGTTCGTTAAGGGGTATGGCACCATAGTAGCCCCCTTAAACAAACTCACATCCAAGAAACAACCTAGGTTGGTGAATTGGACACAGGCTTGCCAGAAAGCCTTTGAATCCCTGAAAGAAGCCATGTGCACGGCCCCGTGCTCAAGGCAGCTGACTACCCCAGACAATTCATCGTCCAGACAGACGCTTCAGAGCATGGCATCGGGGCAGTCCTAGGACAGCTGAATGAGGAGGTCCTAGACCAACCAGTAGACTTTATTAGCAGAAGACTATAACCACGGGAACAGATGTGGAGTGCTATTGAGAGAGAAGCATTTGCTATGGTCTGGGCACTAAAGAAGCTGACACCATACATGTTTGGGACTCACTTCCGGGTTCAGACAGACCACAGGCCCCTCAGATGCAAATGAGGGGTGAAAATCCTAAACTCTTGAGGTGGTTCATTTCCCTACAGGGGATGGACTTTACAGTGGAGCATCGCCAGGGGACTGACCACACCAGCGCTAATGGTCTCTACAGATACGTCCGCCTTAGCAGTGTGAGCTCCCAGGGGATTGGGTAGCTCTCCCCACTTTCAGCTGGGGGGGGACACATGTTAGACCTGACAGCCTTAGAGTGGTCACCCTCAACTTTTGCCTTCCTCCCTCCACTTTTTGACACTGTTTTTGCTGATTTTAGGGCTCTGCGCACTTTACCACTGCTAACCAGTACTAAAGTGCATATGCTCTCTCCCTTAAAACATGGTGACTTTGGCTCATACCCAGTCGGCTTATTTATTTTACTTATAAGTCCCTGGTAAAGTGCACTACATGTGTCCAGGGCCCGTAGATTAAATGCTACTAGTGGGCCTGCAGCACTGAGTGTGCCACCCACATAAGTAGCCCCTTAACCATGTCTCAGGCTTGCAATTGAAAGGTCTGTGTGTGCAGTTTCACTGCCAATTCGACTTGGCATTTAAATGTACTTGCCAAGACTTAAAACTCCCCTTTTTCTACATATAAGTCGCCCCTAATTGGCCCTAGGTAACCCATAGGGCAGGGTGCTATGTAAGTAAAAAGTAGGACATGAACATATGTGCTCTATATGTCCTGGTAGTGTAAAACTCCTAAATTCATTTTACACTGCTCTGAGGCCGGCTCCTTTCATAGGCTAACACTAAGGCTACCCTCATAAACTGTTTGAGTGGTAGATTCTGATTAGAAAAGGGTAAACAGGTCATATTTAGTAGGGCCAAAATGGTAATACAATGTCCTGCTGACTGGTGAAGTTGGATTTTATATTACTACTTTAGAAATGCCACTTTTAGAAAGTGAGCATTTCTCTGCACTTAAAACCTTCTGTGCCTTACAATCCACATCTGGGCCGGGCTGGTTGACAGCTCCCTTGTGCATTTCACCCACGCAGCCACAAATACAGGATGCTCAGTCACACCTGTACACACCTGCATACTGAATGGGTCTTCCTGGACTGGAAGGGTGGAGGGCCTGACACTTACATTTCAAAGGACAATGGCCTGCCCTCACACAATGGACTGCCAAGCCCCCTACTGGGACTTTGGCAGACAGGATTGTACTGAAAGGGGACCCTGTGCACTTCTAAGCCACTCTTTGAGGTCCCCCCAACTTCAAAGGCACATTTGGGTATATAAACTGGGTCCCTGACCCTACAAAATCAGACACTTCATGACAAGATACCTCTTGGGGAAGAAACTCTGAACCAGAACCTGCAATCTACTAAGAGAAGCTGCCTGGCTACCCAAAGGACTCACATGACTGCTTTGCTGTAAAGGACTGCTGCCTTACTGTTGCCCTGCTGCCTTGCTGTCCTCTGGCTCTGCTGTGAAGTGCTCTCCAAGGGCTTGGATTGAGCTTGCCTCCTGTTTCTTGAAGTCTCAGGGCCAAAAACACTTACTCTCTGCAAAGAACTCCTTGTACAGTGAAAATCGATGCACAGCCTGCCGGAATGGATGCACAGCCTGCCCTGCAGTGAGAAAATCACAGCATCGCCGAACTGGAACAACGCAGCCTGGCTCCCTGAGAGGAGATCAAAGGAGCGCCAGAGTTGCAACCAGAACTTCGACGCACAGCCCACTAGATTGACGCATCACCGAGCTGGAACAACACAGCTTGACTTTCTGCAAGAGGAATTGATGCAGCGTTTGCTGTGCAACAGAAATTTGTCTGCAAAGCCCACCTGATCGATGCAGTTCCTGTGACTTCATCCTGCATGCCCAGGATTTCTCTGCATCATCTCTGGGGCGTCCAAACACCCCACAACGCGAAGAGTATCCAAGTCTGCACGCCGGAAATAGCCGCAAAGCCCTTGCTGAGTGGAAAAGCATTGATGTATCGTCTGTGTGCGCACAGAGAAACCAACGCACACCTCCCCGTTTTCCACGCATCTCCTCCTCTGCGGTCCCATGCGGATAATTTAGACGCAAATCAGGTACTTTGCGCTTGCAAGAGACCATTGTTGTTTTTAAGAACTATAAGACTCCGTTTATCATTACAAAAGTGATATTTCAACTTGTATTTATCAAATCTTGATATTTTTTACCTTAATCTACTCAGATACATATTCTATATTTTTCTAAACCTGTGTGGTGTATTTTTGTGGTGTTTGCACTGTGTTATTGCATGATTTATTGCACAAATACTTTACACATTGCCTTCTAAGTTAAGCCTGACTGCTCAGTGCCAAGCTCCCAGAGGGTAGGCACAGGATAGTTTGGATAGTGTGTGACTTACCCTGACTAGAGTGAGGGTCCTTGCTTGGACAGGGGATAGCCTGACTGCTAACCAAAGACCCCATTACTAACAGTGAGGATGTCTGCCTATGACTTTGGCATTAACCTCTATTTGGGCCTACCTTTCATTTCTCGCATGGAAAACCCGAGTGTCAAAATTATCTAATTCACAGAGTTTTCGGGTTGAAATAGCAGTATCACATGTCCACTGCCTCTCTTTGCTTAGATCATAAGGCATTACATGACTCCACAACAAATTACCTTGCAACACTGCCCTTCCATACTAACAACCATATGCTTCAGGTCTGCTAATAAGCTTTACTTTCAATCTAACTATTCAGATATAGTAGGTTTGGTGGGTTTTTTTCTATACCCAGTGGTCTCCTCTGTTGAAATCACTGCCCCTTCCTCTAAAACTGGAAGTGCTAATCTAAAACTAAGACAATATTTAAAAACTAAACGTTTTATCTTGGCTTTGTATAATCATCTCTAGCTCCAATATCCATGTCAAATGGGATGCTATATCCTTTCTGTCAGACATCTAATAACGGTTTGTTGTTCTAATCTGAGCACTATACTCTTCTTCCATCAAGGAGTTAACACCTCATCATAATGATATTTGTTGAACACAGATGGAAGAACATATGTATGATTAAAACCATAATGTAAAACCTAAAATCAATATCACTTCGAAAGTGAATGTAAGCTAAAGAAAGGGTCTAAAATAATCATAGATGTATCTGAACTTGTCCAAAGCTCACTGATGTTCTGAAGTGCTAATGGTAGTACCAAAACAGCCACATGTTATGCAGGTTAATTGCTCCTCCCATAAACGCTAGAGCCTACAGATGTTAGAGAGGCCAGAGTTATGACATGAGTGAATGGCTAGCCCTGCCTCACAAAATCACCAACATTCCTGCACTGCATGGTGCATAAACACACAACATTCAGTTGGTAACAAAGGGTGTTTTGGTGGATGTCATCACATCATGTTCTACTCTCTACTCTCACCCCAATCAAGAATCCCTCCAACAGATGCACCGACAGAAAGGCCTTCTAGTTTACCGCCGACGTCCACGAATCTAAGCAAAGCTGCTGAAGACTTGAAGAAAAGTGGCGCCAAGATCAGACTCTGGACAACCTCACAGCCTTCAAAAATGCCATCCGCAGACACCACCAACTCATCTGAGCTGCCAAAAGAACCGCTTTCAAAGACCGAATCAACAACAACGCACACAGCCACAAGCTCTTCAATGTTGTGAAGGAACTCTCCAACCCAAGCTCCAACGACATCCCGCCATCCCAAGACCTCTGGGACTCCCTAGCCTCCTACTTCCACTGCAAGATTGCAGACATCCATGACAGCTTCAGCACCCAGTCCCCCCGTCAACCACCAACCTCCTGCTCTCCTGGACCCCCGTCAACAACAACATCGAAATCAGAACACCGTCCACTCTGGCTCTCCATCTGACCACTGCCCTCACCACATCCTCAACAAAGCAAGCTCAGTCATCGCACCCCCAACTACGGAAGATCATCAACAACTCCTTTGAGTCCGCCACCTTCCTGGAGAGCTGGGAAAATGCTGAGATCAACGCCCTCCTCAAAAAACCCAAGGTGGACTAAAAGGACCTAAAGAACTTCCGGCCTATCTCCCTGCTCCCCTTCCCGGCAAAAGTTATTGAGAAGGCTGTCAACAGACAACTTACACACTTCCTCGAGGAGAACTGCAACCTGGATCCTTCCCAATCTGGATTCTGCAGCAACCACAGCACCGAAACCACCCTCATCGCCGCCACCGATGACATCAGAATCATACTGGACAGCGGCAAAACCGCAGCCCTCATCCTCCTGGACCTCTTGGCCACGTTCAACACCGTCTGCCACCACACCCTACGCTCATTCCTCAGCAATGCTGGAATCCATGACAGAGCCTTGTACTGGGTCTCCTCCTTTCTCTCTGGCCGAACCCAAAGAGTCCACCTTCCCCCATTCCGCTTGGAGGCCACTAAAATCATCTGCGCGTACCCCAGGGTTCGTCCCTCAGCTCGACCAACTTCACCGTCTACATGGCCCCGCTCACTAACATCGCCCGATCCCACAACCTCAACAACATCTCATACGCCGACAACACCCAGCTGATCTTCTCCCTCACCAAGGACTCCACCAAGACCTACCTGCACGAAGGAATGAAGGCCATCGCTGAATGGATGAAGAGCATTGAACTCAATTTCGACAAGACGGAAGTCCTCATCTTTGGCACCACAACCTCTGCATGGGATGACTCCTGGTGGCCTGCCACTCTCAAAAACACTCCGACTCCCAACGCCCATGCACGCAACCTAGGATTCATCTTGAGTCCCTCACTAGCCATGACCCAGCAAGTCAACGCCATCTCCTGCTTCAACACCCTCTGCATGCTCCGAAAGATTCACAAATAGATACCCACCGAAACCAGAAGAACAGTCATCCAAGCCCTCGTAAGCAGCAAGCTGGACTACGGCAATGCCCTCTACGCAGGAACTATGGGCAAACTCCAGAAGAAGGTGCAACGCATTCAGAACACATCCCCACGCCTCATCCTGGACATCCCCCGCCACTGCCACATCATAGACCACCTGAAAAACCTGATCTGGCTCCCAGTCAACAAGAGAATCACCTTCAAACTCCTCACCCATGTTCACAAAGCACTGCACAACACTGGAACAGCTGACTCTCCTTCTACACCCTGACCTGGCATCTCTGCTCAGCCGACCTTGCCCTCTAAACCGTCCCATGCATCCGCAGAACTACAACAGGCGGTAGATCATTCTCGCCGCCAAAACATGGAACACTCTTCCCACCCACCTGCGCCAGACCAAAGACCTCCTTACCTTCAGGAAACTTCTCAAGACCTGGCTGTTCGAGCAGTAGCATCACCTTTCCCATCTTTACCCCCTCCCCTAATCAGTGCCTTGAGACCCTCATGGGTGAGTAATGTGCTTTACAAATTCCTGATTGATTGATTACTGTCCTTGTGGGAAGGTGTAGGGAATGATGCATCAACCAGTTCCAAGTATGGAGAACTTCTGAGATGAAACATGTTAAACATGCCATCTTTGGTGTGGCTCCCAGACATTTATCCTTCACCCCTTCTGTTCTGTTGGCATTAGGACTATCTTTACTTTACTATTTCCTACTTGTGCTCTCTCCCTAAGACATGATACAATTGCATTACACTTAAATGGTAACTTTAATCCACCTATAAGTCCTGAGTACATGGTAATACCTGTAAGCCGGGCCTGAACATTAAAGCTTCTAGTTGGCCTTCAACATTCATTGCATTACCTACTTAAGTAGCACTTTAAAACATGTCAGAGCCTGTTGTGCAGTTTTAAAACCGCCAATTAGACCAGGCAAAATAAACCTTTTGCCAGGCCTAACCTTTCTTTTTTTAAATATATGCCACCCCTAAGGTGGGTCCTAAACAGCCCAGAGGTCACTATGTATTGCTTTTAAAATATAGGACATGTGTTTTTACTACTGTAAGGCTTACATTTCCCATTGGCTGACATTGGGTTACCTTATGGTAACATTTGAATGGGAACAGATGGGGATGTCAAGTTAGGACTCAAATTAATTTCTGAGTTGGATTGTAAGCCACAATTCTGAAAATTCCACTTTTAGAAAATTGCCATTTTGTTTTCCTAATCACTGGACATCTGATGCCTGTGTCCTGGGGTACATGACTTTTAAACGCTTAACAGTTGGCCTTTTTGTGTTCCTCCCAGACAGTGAGAAAGGGGGGGCTAGGCATTGGCAGGATGGGCCATCATGGAAGGATGGTTGGGACAGGGCTGTTCCTAGCCCTACTTACATTTTAAAGGGCTGCATCCAGCACACATACAAAGGAACCTGACACCAGTCTTGCGTCATCCAGGAGTACTTAGAGCCTAAATATGAGAATGGAAGAACTTTCTAGAACCAGATGTGGGGGTAGCTAGGATGTCACCCACTCTTCTTTCACTGGTGCACTTTTGGCTGCCTACCACCAATGCAGGCAGGATTGGTTTTTTGCAGGAAGGGGCAAAATCATTCCTATGAATCTTAATGCAGAATGAAGCACACACACAAAAAGGAGAAAACTAGGAGAAAAAATATATTTCTCCTCGTTATGCCTCCCCTGAGAAGGCATAGTGTTTTGATGCACTTCCAGGTCTACCACTCATGGTAAATCTGGGAATGTGACAAAATCCCTGGGTGGATGCGTGGGAACACACACACTCCACACATGGAATTCCTCCCTATGAGAGTTACGCAAGGTAGGGACTTGTGCTGCCTTGCGTTGCAATTTGGAAAGCAACAGAGCCATACAAGGTAGCGTTTCCATTGCTTGGTAAATCTCATCTGGGTTTTGCATGACCCTTGCATTGCCTTGCATTGTGCAGGGTGATGCAAAACTTTGATAAATATGCTTTATGTTTACCTGCAATTGTATAATTGATATTCATGAAACAATAGCTTTATGACTCATTGCACATTTTAAAGCCAGAGAAAAAGCAAAAAACTATTTAACTTCTTTACTAGGTTAAATTGTTAACATTAAAAACATTAAATAGGGTAAACCAATGCTATATATTTGCTATTAGCTGACACATTTAGAGACAATGGAAGATAGACAGGGCCCAGGGCGGCTATCTGTTATCAGATGACTGCCAATTTTGCCTCAAAATTGTCACTACTCCAAGAGTGACCTGTCATTTTGAACTTGTGCTTCTAAGAAGATAAAAGTAGCTTGAGATAGTATGTGGCATGTTAGTACCACTTTCTGTTTAGCATTGTTTGAGGTTTGAATGCTGGGAAAGATAAGCACACTTTAGGCAATCGGGACATCACGCGCTTGCTTCCCCTGGGGGCCCCTGCACTGCCCATATCAAGTGCATGGGCAGTGCAGGGGCACACATGGGCCCCGGCACCCTGTCTCCACCAGCCTTTGCATGGTGGTGGAACCGCTATGCAAAATCTGGTGGACACGGGGTTCGTAATCCTCAGGGCACCGCTGCTAGCAGTGCTGCCCTGGCAGATTCAGACTACCGGCACCGCCAGGCTGTCGTACGGTGCAAATGTGGTGGTGCCGGCGGTCCGACCGTGGTGCTTTTGCCACAGTCATAAAGTGGAGACTGGACCGATGCATTGGCAATGGTCCAACTGCCACCGCAAGTCTGGTGGTCCTGGGCCCACCAGACTCATAATGAGGGCCTGAGTGTGGTCCCTTATAAAACAAATTTTACTGCTCTGTGTGCATTTTGTCTGTTTACAATGAGTACCTGTGTTTCATTTGCCTAGGCATTGAGCGCATTTTAGTAATTATTATTTAGTAATGTTAACTACATTCTTTGGACCCTGACTGCTCTGATAACTGTGGGCACTGCTTAGAGATCAGTTTGTATCACACTACTATACTACCTTTTGTAGCAAACCTGTAGCACATGCAACGTTTATATTTGCGGTCTTTTGTTAAATAGCTCAGTATGGTTTAGTGAGACCAATATTCCACAGTGTTGTGCAGACACTTTTCATTTAGGTTTCCTTTTGCTTGGGGATGCTGTCTACCATCTATTAAGTATCTTTACATATGATATCCATTTATACTAATATGATGAACAGTAAACACATGTAAGCAGTGTGTAATTTGAACCTGTGGTTTCCAGTGCTTGGTACTTACTTGTCAGCACTGGCACTCACCACAGTTTGCCACATGGTGGTGATGTTTGTCTAATATGGAGACTAGCACAATAACAGTTGTTTGTTAATTCAACATATATGAACCATTACTAATACCTGCTGCCATAGCTACTGTTATAGCATTGGGGGCCTGGATTAGTCTGAAATGTCACACATGTAGGAGTGTGATGACCAGTAGTTGTGTTGGTAGTGTCAATGGCAGCACTGGAAGGGGGCAATAGGTGGTGCAAGTTGCTTTGTCTTCTTGCTCAGGGTCCTGGCACCTATTTTTGTTTCCTTTACAAATTATCCATTGTATGTAAGGAATTACTTTTTCATTACTTTTTTCATTACTTACTTTCCATAATCTGCTGGAGGGACTACATACACATCTGTGCTTAATCTGTCTCATCACTACATCACATTCATTGGGAGAGCCCACACACTTTTAATACACAGACGTTTTATTTGTGGCTAGCATAGGCACCACTCAAGGGCAATGGAGGGCAGTTTCTTAGAGCTTTTCTAACTCATCTGCCCTGCGGTATGCCATTTATGAGTAACTGGAAGTTCCACTTACATAACCACTATATTCATTGATTGAGGAGTGAATTGGGCATGCAACAAATGTATTTGTTTTATTTTCTATTGAGCAGTCCACAGTTCATAACCAGTGCATGATAAAAGAAGAGGCTCTCTCGTTTACATACAGGATGGTCAAAATACACTTCAAACCATGTGATAAATCATGAATACAATATAAAGTGCAGGTCAAAAAAGAGGAAAAGTGTCAACTATAAACACTACAATCAATTCATGTTGTACAGGATGGAAAATGATCATTTTCACATGCAAGACTGGCATAAAAGTGTCTAGTGCAAGTAGTAAACTCGATTGGCAAAGTACGGAGTGTACAAGAGATAAGCCTCTGTGATGCGGAACACCCAGGGTGGCGGTCCAGTCCGACACTGAAGAAAAAGGCACAGCTTAATCACTGAATGCTCCACTGGTGATACAGATGTTCTGCCACTTCCCACCTATACACGGTGTCTAGCTTGCCAGGACTGTAGATTATTCACCCCAACATTTGCTCAAATTGTGGAGAACCTTGGGAAGCACTGCAGCCCAATGGCTGATGCTCCCTGGAATACTTTAGTTCTATGCATTTTAGCTAGCCAGTAGTCCAGGGAGGGAATCTCTGCCATTATTTATTTTCGTAGTATTAGGCTACGGACTACATCAATGCCAATAATCACCAGGCACTGACAGTTTTTAGTGTCTTTCTGCACGGAGTGAGAGGAGCCAAATATCATGCGGAGCTGGACATGTAAAAAAAAATGGATCAGTTTCCTGCTCCTTCTGACAGCGCAGGCATTGATTGGGGACTGCACTGACCATCTTATGTAGTCTGTGAGGGGTGTAACATGCCAGCCACCTCAACATAAAGGCCATTCTTTCAAAATGTGCTGCTCGCAAAGATTTATAACCCAGTTCTGTGATATAGGTCTACTTGCCCTTGGTGTTTGTACTACCAATAGTATGGCGAATTTCATCTATCAAGAGAGACTTGACATTCTTGTGCAGAGCCCGATACCAATTCCCCACACCCGCAAATTTACTTTTATATAAAAGATGCATCACCAGATGTGTCTCTGTGCTCATAGTGGAATAAGCTGCCCCATTAATCCTTTGGTTTCATCCCCCAGATGCAGAGTTATTTTGTCCCAAGTTAAGCACCTTTTGCCAGCATAGAAACTGCCTACCCTTCTAATCATTTATCCTTCCACCCTTTCAGAATTGGATTAGGAATGGCTAAGCCTAAAAATTAGCAGTCCTCTAGCAATGTAAAAGCCAAGCAATTTGAGAACAATTTTGGACACCTTGATCAAAGGTGAGATTATTGTTGCATTGTTGCGAATTCTAATTACTAATGGTTCTATAAAGATAGTGAACAATACTGGGGACACTGGGCAGCCCTGGTGTTTACCACCAGGGCCGATCACCCTAGGCACTGCCCCTTGATAAAGATTTTCCATAGCATTATTAAAAATTGTTAGTGAGAGCCAAATGTCCTAAGGATAAAAAACAATGCACCCCAGCTTACCAGATCAAATGCTTGATGACGGCTGTGTCCTTGTTGCAAGAGAAATAATCAATTGCTTAGATTAAAAAACTAGTATTTGCAGATAATTGTCTACTTGGTAAAAAAAAATGCAGTGTTCCCTGTATACTAGACTATTAGCAAGTGGAATAACACATAAGGTCTACATTTTTGTAAACAGTTTAGAATCAGAATTCAAGAGACTGGATGGTCTGTAGGAATTAACATTGGTGGTGTTGCTTATCTTTTTTTGACGAAGCTAACAATAACTTGTTCTTTAAAGGAATAGGGGATGATAGCTTTCCCAGTCCTAAACTGATTAAATAGACTGACTAGAAAAGGTAGCAACTCCTTGGCACAAATCTCTAGCACAGGGATACCATCGCTGCCACAGACTTCACCATTGGCATGCTTTTAAGAGCACACGTTGCCTTGGCGAAGTGCGACAAAGACCTTGGCAATCTCACTGTTTTCGTCCACTAAAAGATTGATGTCTGGGTTTTTGATGCTTTCTAATAGCTGTTAATTATTTCTCAGTCTAGTGGACCAAGCAAGAAACTTGCCAATATGCTGACCTTTCACATACATTTTTTGTTAGAAAGCCTAATGCCTATTAATCTCTTCAATTAGGATGAAATCACGCATCTCCTGTTTAACTGTGGCGAGTTCCTCTTTTCTCCTGTGTATGTTATCTATGGGCATATTTATATTAGCAGTGCAATCCAATGCAACTTGCAGTGAGCAAACTAAAGCATTACACTCTTCGTTTTTATGGGCATGATAGGCTACAACATGGCCGCAAAAGACAGCCTTGAAGGCCTCCCATACCATTACATCATTGGCGGTGCTCCAATTGTTTATAAAATACTAATTGACAGAAGATCTATTATTTTCTAGCCAGATGGAATCCGAAAACAAAGCAAGACTGAATTGCCATCTGTGTCAGTCTTTTGGCTGTGGGCCTAGCTGAACTTGGATCGAATTTATAGAGTGATTAGAAAATGCATTAACCCATATGCTAGTTTCACGGCACTGAATTGACCTAGTGATGAGAAAAAAATGTTTTAGAGAGGCCGAGCATAATAGTCATGAATACCAAGTATAATGCTCGAGCTTTGGATGCTCAACACACCAACGGTCAATCAGCGAAAAATCATACTTTAACGCAGTAAGGACTTTAAACACACGATATTGAAATTATCTTGAATGAAGGTAAAATAACCCCTACCCCAAATCATTAGGACTTCGGCGGCCATTACTTAATTATGTAATTGTACTAATGGCTCTATGTCATCACTGATAGGGACGTAATAATTGATCAAATTTAGCAGATTGTCCTTAACAGCTGCCTTGATCCACCGCCATTGACATTTATCATCCCTGCTAACATTGTGTATTTGCTAAACTATTGTAATTGCCAAGAAAATTGCTACTCCCTTACGGCAGTCCGTGTGCCAAAGCATAGAAAGAGCTGGAGTATCTCTTCGGAATGAAGGGCCGAGAACAATTTCCTTTAAGATGAATTACTTGGAGAAAAGTCACTTTTGGCTCAAAGGTTGACAACCAACTCATCATGGGGCATTTTTTATGCTTATTTATTATCCCATTAGCGTTGCATGAAATAGTCTTAACTTGTTATGCCATTGGATGCCCCAATACCCCGTCCGAAGTTTTTACTAAATAGCTGCTACCCTTTTGTTGCCCACCTTTTGTATCCCACCTATTGTTGCCACCTGAATAATGGATATAGCTTGGTTGAACTTCCAAAATGAAACGCGCTCCTGAATTCCCCCCTCGCAGGATGACGTGGGATGGCTCAGTAGGTTCTGCTTTCAGGGAAGCGTTGTTGACGTTTCTGCAGCTGTGCAGACAAAGCGCGAAGTAGCCTACCTCCCAGCAGAACGCCCATAAATTGGTGCTCCGGGCGCCTTCATCCCATCACTGTGCAGTGGCATTGGCACTTCATGCTGGAGACTATAATGCCATTGCTATTCTTTTGTTACATCATGCTTGTGCCCCTGTACTTCGTGAAGAAGCGCATGCTCCTATACTGCAGATAAAGTCTTCACTAAACCATCGCCTCCACAACAGCGACCTGCCCAGTTTTTCATAGCAGCCGTTGTACTTAAAGACTTAGCACATATGGTGAATTCCAGCTCTCCAATGTCCTGCTGTAGATTCTGAATGGCAGGCTCAAGCTTCACTTGGCGTAGGCCTCCAGAGGCCATTGCAGTCACGGCTCATTGTATTGGCATGAGAACAAGAGTATTCTTCCCTGCTGTGGGATGGCCAAAGACAAGTCTCAATGGCAGCATCCATGCCACACCAAGGACACTTAGCGGAGAGTCACCAGATGCCTCGCTAAGGTAATTGAGGAATTCAGCCTGTAAAATTCGGTGCAGAATGCCTGTTTACTGGCAGCTGAGGGTCCCTGGGTCAGGCCTACCCCTCGCTTTCCTATACCCCAAGGTTACACAAGGCAGAACAAGGCAGGGCATGTACCTGAATGTATTGTTTAAGGTGACTGCGATACAACTGCAACAGAGCTGGGGAGAGATGACTTTCTGGGATAGTGTCCTGCCTGCAAGGGTCATGATGCGGCGATTACACTCTAGAGGAGCATGCACCTGTATAAGATGATTAAGGCAACAATGATATAACTGCAACAGTGCTGGAGGTGCTTGACTTACTACGACTGTGTACTGCTAGAAAAGGTTATTATGTGTCAACTACACTCAAGAGGAGCAGGCCATAGGTGCAATGCCTCTTGTCCAAAAAGCCAAATAACTTGCGGTACTGACACACCTCATTTCAGCCCACAGAAAAAAGGCTTCATCACATAGAAGCAATTTGCAGAGCCACATCATGGAGATGACAACCCGAGTGATTCCGTCTGCCTCAGACTTGGACCTAGGCGACACCTTGTCTTTCCTAAATATGTTGAGTCACAATGCAGAAAAGCCCCTAAATGCTGTCTCTGTTTCTGGTTCAGGCCTGGGGGAGGGGATACCACCCGGTTCAGTTGTTCCCAGTTTAAGCTTCAATTCTGGTGACATAGAGGCAAGCAGTCACCATGGCTGAGATGCAACAGTGGGAGGCCACCCGAGAGACAACCAGGGGCCAGCAGAGAGTTGGAAAGGCACAGAAAAGGGGTGCAAAGATTATCAGTTATTCACCAAAGTCCACAAGGCTTGTCCAGAAACTGCAACTGTAGAATTTGTAACGGCTCCAGAGGTTGCAGTGAGGTATGAGCCAGATCAATTACCTCTAACACACACAATGGTACCCTTATTAGCACCTTCAGGCAAAGGAATGGAAAAGCAAAACCTCACTCAGCTCTCGTCCTGGCCCTCAATCCACTTAGCACTAGTCCCAGGTTCGCCTCCGCCCAGGCATTCATCACAGTCACAATTAGCCCATGAGAAGCAAAGGCAGGAAACAATAAGGGTGCACTCACCACCTCAGACTGGAAAAGAAAGTTACATAGGCATTGTTATACTTGTGCTAACCATGAACCTCCCCCCTTTCAACTAATGCAAGCCACCCGACAGCACACTAATTCCAGAATTTAGAAACCATCCTGTCCGAAATCAGAGCCTTTAAGTCATTGCAGGCTTAAGAAATTGTAGCACTGCACCAGAAATTAGAAACAATAGATGAGATAATGCAACACATACCGGTGCAAATAAGAGAAGTCAAGCAGAGGGTATCTGATTTTAAGGATAGTTCTCTTGCCTGGGACAATGACAGGATTATATAGAAGTTACAGGGACAACAAAACCAAATAGATGAAATGGAAAATTACAGAAGAAGATCAAATCTGTGTTTTGTGTGGATAGGAGAGGGGGGAAGAAAATGTGGGGTGGTGGGGCAGGGAGAGCCCACTCCAGTTCATAGAAACTTTGATTAAAACCCATATTCCAGAGGATGACCCATTGGATCTTATTCTCATGTAAACCCACTGGGTCCCCATTCAATGCTTATCAAATGCAAAATATCCCCAAACGATGATTGTCAATTTTACAAATTATCGCATCAAGAAGGATATCCTAACTAAAGTAATTCAAAGATGTTCTTCCTGCTGCCTGATAAAACACAGACCCAGGTTGATTCAGACATGTTTGATGCGTCAGCTCGCCACCGGAGAGACTTCTTAGGGTTGACTGGTCAAGTCAAATCAGCTGGAGCACAGGCTTCAACAGTCCAGCAAACTTAACTGAAAATCTTCTTTAAAGGTCAATTTTACTTATATGTTACCCTCAAAGAGGTAAAATATGCTCTCCAGAAAGTCCTAAGTTAAAGCACCAGACGGGCTGAATTAGTAGGTTGCTTTCTCTTGCTAATCAGTTAAGCAATATGTATTTTTTCATATACTTTTGTACTTTCATATTCATATGAAACTATTCTTTTCATCCAGCACGCAGCACATTGCACTCTGCACTTTTAGATTTGCATCTGTTTTGTATCTTATATCAGCATTTTTACCTCAACATGATGCTTTTCAGCACCTGGCACCTAGCACTTAGCGTGTGTACTTTGCACTTTACATTCACTGTCATACTGCTGTATCATGCTGCAAATGGACATGCGTTATCATACTATGCTGCTAAGATATGTATGTACTTATTCTTAGAAATGTAGTCTCCGTCCACACAGATACTTGGCTCATATATTTTGCACTGAGCACTGTTGATCTCTGGTGCTGCTGTAAAAACAATTTGCTGTAAAAAACTTTTTGCACTTAGGCACTAAGACACTTTCCTCTTCCCAAATATAAATGCTTTGGGGGCACTTGGTCTCTGGCCTAACTTGTTTGCTGAGGACAAGCAGAGGACATACTCCGCACCCCCTGGAGGTACCTGAATGTGCCTTGATGTGTTGATTCATTCAAAAGTGTGGAATGCTTTCCAGTTAGAGGGCCTAAGCAAGGAATCGCCTTCCATCTCTCCCCTGGTTAGTGCTCTCCTAGTGCAACTAAGGCATCCTGCCATTCCTTAGCTGGGGTGTGGGTCACCAAAGCGTGAGTTAGTGCAATGTCAGCGCACTCCAGGAATCAGTTTGGGCTGACAGGGAGGACAGGGGCATACCTCTCTTTTAGATAGGGTGGGGAGGAGGAGTTGGTTACAGGGGAGATCACAAGCAGAACAAATGTCATTAGAATGAGGCTCAGGTGAATTTGTAAATATACTTACCAAATATGCATACTTGGCAATTTCTCCACCAATTGTTCAGTGTTAATCTTCTGAGTTCTCCTTAACCCCTTGGATGCCCAGGACGAGCTGGTCTCACCATCGGCAATGGTTGCCCGGTGCCGAGGACGAGACCAGCTAGTCCTGCTATGGGCCCTCGGGGGGAGCACTAGAGCTTCCACCAAGTGCCAAGCACCACCCCTCCCCTGGGCAGGGATTGAAGGGGAATCGATTCCCCTTCCACCCTGACCCCCGACCCCAGTGACGTCTGAAGATGTCAGTGCGCTGACCTCAGCAGAGGCCTACCCCTCCACGCTGGAAGCTCAGCTTTCAGCGCAGATCAGAGGAAAAATGCAAAAGCATTTCTCCTCTGATCATTTGGAGGGGGCGAGAGAGGCATGAAAGGAGAGGAAAGGCGTTTCCTCTCCTTTCATGTCTCTCTCAGCATTTCTGCTGCCCGATCGTGATGCAATCGGGCAGCAGATATGCCACTAGACACCAGGATTTTAAAAAAAATATATTTATACATAAGGGGAGCAGCAGTTGCCCCAGGGGGGCAAAATATTTGTACGCCTTTTTTGTGTTTTAGGCCATTTCTGCCCGCCTTAGGGCTGTCAGCCTATTGTAATTAGGCTGACAGCCCCCAGGGGGAGCAGAAACCACTAGACACCAGGGATTTTTATTTTTTTGCATCAATTTTAATGCAAGGGGAGCGGCCGCTTAGGCCAGGTTCATTCCTCTGGGAAGCAAATATACTTTAGGCCATTTCTGCCCCCCTCGGGGGCAGCTTGGGCTATTTTTATTAGGCCGATCTGCCCCCCTGGCGGCAGAAACCACTAAGCACCAGGGATTTTTGTTTGCACTAATTTCATGCAAGGGGAGTGACTCCTTGGGCAAGGGTCATTCCCCTTGGGGGTAAATTTATTTAGGCCATTTCTGCTCCCCTTGGGGGCAGATCGGCCTATTTCTACTAGCCCCATCTGCCCCCGGAGGGGCGCAGAAACTACTTATGCACCAGGGATTGGTGTGTGTGTTTTGTTTGGGGGGCTGCCCCTTGGGCAAGGGTCTCTCCCAATGGGGGCACATTGGGGGTAGATCAGCCTATTTTTGGAAGGCCTATCTGTCCCCCAGGGGGGCAGATAGCCCACCAGAGACCAGGGAAGATTTTGTTTTAAAAAAAAGAGGTTGGGGTATGGCCATACCCTCACCCCAAAATAAATGGGGCCAAAGTTGTTCTGCCCACCGGTGGGTAGATCAGGCAATTACCCCCGATCCACTCCCGGGGGGGAGAGGGCGGGCAGAAATCATGATAGATGCCAGGGAATTAAAAAAAAAATAGTGGGGTAGTGGCTACCATGGTTATGCCCTCACTCCAACTGAAGGGGGTGACAGTCTTTCTTTTGGATTTTGGTTTTACATTTGGGCCATGAGAGCTTGTCTAACTCACAAAATTGTCCCACTTGGAATTTTGAGGGCTGCACTTTTTGGACTTTGGGACGCTGCGATGTAGAAAAATCCACAAGACCTAGACACATCTGAAAACTAAACATCTGGGTGAGTCCAGGGTGGTGTGCTTCACCTGCACCCCTTACCATTTTCTAACCCACAATGCCTGCACACCTCCAAATTTGCTGGAAATCACATATTGTTCCCACATTTTTGTGATGGAACCTTCTGGGATCTGCAGAAATCCACAAAATTCCTACCACCCATCATTGTCTCATCTATACCAATAAAAATTCGGCCCCACTTGTCAGCCTAAAAACGTTTTTTTCCAATCTGCCCTTTAGGATCTGCTTTGGTTCCCCCTCAATTTCGACATGTTTTTGGCTCTTCCCTATCACAGGCACTTGGGTCCACCTACACAAGTGAGGTATCATTTTTACCCGGAGACTGAGGGGAACGTTGGGTGGTAGGACATTTGTCCCGGTGCAGTGATCCCACACAGAAATGTGGGAAACTTGATTTTTTAGATAAATTTGAAGATTGCCGAGGATTCTGGGTAAGAAAACACTGGGGGATCCATGTAAGTCACCCCTCACTGGATTCCCTCAGTTGTATAATTTTCAGAAATGTTTGGGTTTGGTAGGTTTCCTATATGGCTGCTGAGCCCAGGACCATAAACGCTGGTGCCTCCCCCCTCGCAAAAACAGGTAGTTTTGTATTTGATAATTTTGCTGTGTACACATAGGGTGTCATTCCGACCCTGGTGGTCCATGACCTCCATGGCGGAGGGCGGCGGAAGCACCGCCAACAGGCTGGCGGTGCTTCCTGGGCTATTCTGACCGCGGCGGTAAAGCCGCGGTCAGAAAAGGGGAACCAGCGGTTTCCCGCCGGTTTTCCCCTGGCCCAGGGAATCCGCCATGGCGGCGCTGCTTGCAGCACCGCCATGGGGATTCCGACCCCCTTCCCGCCAGCCTGTTTCTGGCGGTGTCCACCGCCAGAACCAGGATGGCGGGAACGGGTGCCGTGGGGCCCCTGGGGGCCCCTGCACTGCCCATGCCACTGGCATGGGCAGTGCAGGGGCCCCCTAACAGGGCCCCACAAAGATTTTCACTGTCTGCTTTGCAGACTGCACCCGTCGCACCCCTGCAACTCCGCCGGCTCCATTCGGAGCCGGCTTCCTCGTTGCAGGGGCTTTCCAGCTGGGCCGGCGGACGGCCTTTTGGCAGTCGCCCGCCGGCCCAGCGGGAAAGTTGGAATGACCGCTGTGGTCTTTTGACCGCGGTGCGGTCAGTCGGCGGTAACCGCATGGCGGGCGGCGACTGCCGCCCGCCGCGGTCAGAATGACCGCCATAGTGTTTTGGGGCATTTCCTTTTGCTGGCACTAGATCTAACCACATAAGTGAGGTACCATTTTTATCGGGAGACTTGGAGGAACGCTCGGTGGAAGGAAATGTGTGGCTCCTCTCAGATTCCAGAACTTTCTGTCACTGAAATGTGAGGAAAAAGTGTTTTTTTGGGCCAAATTCTGAGGTTCGCAAAGGATTCTGGATAACAGAACCTGTTGTGAACCTCACAAGTCACCCCATCATGGATTTCCCTAGGCGTCCACTTTTCAAAAATGCACAGGTTTGGTAGGTTTCCCTAGGTGCTGACTGAGACAGGGGCCAAACTCCACAGCTAGGCACTTTGGAAAAAATAGCTCTGTTTTCTGTGGGTAAATGTGATGTGCCCACATTGTGTTTTGGGGCATTTCTTGTTGCGGGCACTAGGTCTACCCACATAAGTGAGATACCATTTTTATCAGGGACTTGAGGGAACGCTGGTTGGAAGGAAATTTGTGGCTCCTCTCAGATTCCAGAACTTTCTGTCACCGAAATGTGAGGAAAAAGTGTTTTTTGGGTCAAAGTTTGAGGTTTGCAATTGATCCTGGGTAACAGAACCTGATGAGAGCACCACAAGTCACCCCAACCTGGATTCCCATAGGTGCCTAGTTTTCAAAAATGCAGAGGTTTCGTAGGTTTTCCTAGGTGCCGGCTGAGCTAGAGATCAAAATCTACAGCTAGGCACTCTCCAAAAAACATCAGTTTTCAATGTTAAAATGTGATGTGTCCATGTTGCGTTTTCCTGTCGCAGGCATTAAGCTTACCCACGCAAGTGATGTACCATTTTTATCGGGAGACTTGAGGGACCACAGAATAGCAGAGCAGAGAGTCAAAGTGTTATTGCCCCTTGTCTTTCTCTATATTTTATTTCCTTCCGAATGTCAAACAGTGTGTAAAAAAGACGACTATTTGAGAAATGCCCTGTAATTCACATGCTAGTATGGGCACCCCAGAATTCAGAGATGTGCAAATAAACACTGCTTCTCAACACCTTATCTTGTGCCCATTTTGGAAATACAAAGGTTTTCTTGATACATATTTTTGACTCTATGTTTCAGCAAATTAATTGCTGTATATCCGGTACAGAATGAAAACCCATTGCAAGGTTCATCTCCTTTATTGGCTCTGGGTATCTAGGGTTCTTGATGAACCTACAAGCGCTATATATCCCCACAACCAGAAGAGTCAAGCAGACGTAACGGTCTATTGTTTAAAAAAACTAACATCGCAGGAAAAAGTTAAAGAGTAAAAAGTGGAGAAAAATTGCTGTTTTTTTTCACCTCAATTTCAATATTTGTTTATTTCAGCTGGTATTTTCTGTAGGAAAACCTTGAAGTGTCTATACAAATGACCCCTTGCTGAATTCAGAATTTTGTCTATCTTTCTGAAACGTTTAGCTTTCCAGGATCCAGCATTGGTTTCACACCCATTTCTGTCACTAACTGGAAGGAGGCGGAAAGCACAAAACATAGTAAACATGGGGTATGTCCCAATAAAATGCCAACATTTTGTTGAAAAATGTGGTTTTCTGATTTAAGTCCCGGAAATCTGGGAAGATGATGATTTTAGCACCACAAACCCTTTGTTGATGCCATTTTCAGAGGAAAAAAACACAAGCCTTCTTCTGTAGCCCTTTTTCCCCATTTTTTTTAGAAAAAAAATGAAATGTTTGCTGTATTTTGGCTAATTTCTTGGTCTCCTTCAGTGGAACCCAAAAACTCTGGGTACCTCTAGAATCCCTAGTATGTTGAAAAAAAGGACACACATTTGGCATGGGTAGCTTATGTGGACAAAGGTTATGAGGGTCTAAGCGCAAACTGCCCCAAATTACCCAAAACAGGCCTGGCACCTGCGGTGGAAAAGGCCTGGCAGCGAAGGGGTTGAAACACATGCACTAGAAACTTTGTATATTTTCAGACTACTGCACAAGAAAACAACCTAATTAAGAATATGGACCTCTCTGTATGATGGGCAGCTCCAGCTATGCAAAATAGCTAACAAGAAGCATATCTGTTGATATTTTCACCACTAGACACAATTCACATGTATTTCTTTCTAACTGATACCTATGGTATTGCTCACAGATTTCCTCAGAGCAAATGCCACTCGACCATCCTGATGAATATTATTAACTGCTGTCAGTAGAGCAAACTGAATTTGGATACTGCTACATTAGGATCTGTTTGCTTCAAGGCAATATGTCTTCCAATTTGTTTGCATGTCAAGACATACTTTTTTGAGTTGACTGATTGGGTGGTTTGAACTTCTTCACATCATTATTGGACGGTGCCTTATATTTACCATTGCTTATACCAAAATACACCTGTATTCATTAGTGTAGCTTGTTGCACACATTCTATGGGTCACATGCTAATGCACAACACTATTATCATTCACTGTCAACATGATTTCACTAAGCATAATAATCTGTTAATCTAAAATCAGAAATTGTGCTCAGTCTTTCAATGACTCTGAAATTATATCTTTTTATTGTCAATACTTAATGTCACTACATGTTCCACATCACCATGATTTTTCACTCGCCTCAGATCACTGTGGCAGGGTTTGAGTTCATTACATAACACCTTGCAACTAAGCGCTGCACAAATGTGTGGTGCCATTATTGTCTATTCACCCTTATCATAATTTTCCTTGTCAATATCATTCTTCTCTTAAGTTATCTCCATTGACGATGATTTGCATGAAAATCTCAGTTGTAGTCACTGCAGTATATAGGCAGATGCAGAATATCAGGAAAAACCCTTATGTCCTGTCAAGACTACCCATCCCAGAACCTTAAAACATACTTCCCCCATTGCCTCCACTCACCTCTTAATCGTAAAATCACTGTTATACCCTTTAATTCTACCTACCCCCGAACCATAAAATATCCCTTGCTCTCTTTACCCATACCCACCCCATTACCCTAGAAGAACACTTACCCCTTTACCTCTACCCAACCCTTGTCCATAAAATTACCCTTACCCGCTCTATCTCTATCAAACCCAAAAAACCTACTATTTTTTGTTTACTCTCCTTTACTGCTACTTTTCACTAAAACCTAAAAAAAAACCTGACAGATGGAGCAAAATCTGCAGAGAAAAACCATGCACATGTGGAGTAAAAGCTTAGGAGCAAAGATTAGGCATAATAAAAACTGAGGAGTGAAGGTTACATACCCAGCTACATGAAGTTCTACCTTCAAATGCTGTATAATCTCCATCTTTACCAGCCATGGAATATTTAACACTACCCTTCATAGACTTCCTTTGTTTCACTTTCAATGCAAAAGAAACAGTCAGTGTTTCACTTTGATCGCCTTTGGCACCTTTATTTAGGCCATCACAACAGACTGAATTTGTTAATGAAGTTTGATCTATTCATAGTAAACTGTGTGGCATTCATATCACTTTAAGAAATAACGTGTGGATCTGCACAGATGAAGGCCTCAAGATGAACACAGTTTTTGACCCTTTGTGGGAGTAAGTTGTCCATCTTTGAGAGGTCTTCCAAGTTAAAACTTAACATACAGGTTCCTCTGTGTGTATAAAGAATATAGAAGGCCCTCTGAACGGAAACAGTTGCCTCTGCATACAAATACCAAAAACAAAATGCAACAAGACATGTTGTTGAGGGCCTTGTTAGAAAACAACTCTTTTTGCATGACCACTTTCATTTTATTTGAACTGATTTGTTTGGCTCTGTGCACAGGGACTCTGCTAACCAGGCAACAAATTATGTTGAGACTGGATACAGTCCTAATTGGCATAGTTACCAAATCCATTTTACTTGGTACAAAGTGTACCCAGGGTATGTAAGTCAAATGGTAGCCATGGACTGCAACACTCATTGTACCACCTACTACAGTGAGAGTGAAGCCATGACTCCAGGCCTACCAATTTAGCCTCTCTATGCAGTTTTAAAACTGTAAATTTACTAACCTTATTGACATGCCTAAACTCTGTTTTAAATGTTGATGTCCAGCCTTAAGTTGGCCTAAATGCCCATAAGGCAAAGAGCATTGTATATAAAAGCTGGACATGTAAACGTTTAATGTTAATTATGTCCTTAAAGTGACAAGGTCCTAAAAGCTAGTTTCATTGTAACAAGGTTAAGTGTTCCACTAGAAAGCACTGGGATAACATATTAAAGTTTAATAGTGTTATCTCTGCCTATGAACTAGGAACCTTCTTTGAATGAAAGAAAGGTAATCCAAGATTCAGACAGGACAGTGGCTCAAGCTTATATCTACCTTTTGGATGCAACATGTCATGCAAGGACAATTCTCCTGCTGAAAACTGCATAAAATTACAGAACAAAGACATTTGGTAAATTTTGTGAATTATGAGTAATGCAACATCTACAAATTTCTAAAATTGCATTTTAGCAGAGGTACAATTTCTTGTTATATCTTGTAACAAATTCATATAAATGTACAAGTCTACAATTGGCATTGCATCAGTACAATACATGAGACAAGATGAAGCATGTTTGCTGCACAATCTCACAGTAATGTAGCTCTAAATCTCAGACTGACTCAAGGTACCGTGCAGTTAGTATAAATGAAGGTAGCAGTGCTCTCCTTATACTTTCAGTGGTATCACACTAAATTAGTAGAAAACAATCATTGATACCTCCTTCAAAAGATGGCTTTGTTCCCTCACTGTAGTAGGAACAGCTTGGGATCATCTCCGAAAACTCTGACGTGTCATCCCCCATGCTTAATTCAGCTACACTGGATGAGTTCTGCTGCTGTTTGTTAAACCGATTTGCTTTCTCTAAAATAGTAAAAAAAGTTAAACGAACTGCCATATGGAAACGTGGGCTCAAAATAAAAAATTCCCTGAATTGTAGGCTTAGCAAGTTAGAACATTGTGATATCAAAATACTTTGTATATGTGTTTTTAAAATATGTTTTTCAAACTAGAAGTTTTCTGGGAAGATTGCTTTGTGTTGAAACTAGTCTAGGTAATCAGGTGCAGTGATATTTCTACTTCATTAGTTTATCGAAAAAAGTTGTATTAAGTTTTCTATTTGCAATACCATTACAAATAGTTACATTCAAGTGTGATGTGAAATTGAACCATTGTTAGGTGCTCTGTCTAACAGATAACAATAATTTAGCACACTTGTTGATTCAAGCAATTGACTTACGTGGATATTAAACTCTTTTAATAACAGTCTCATAGGGGGAAGACAATCATAATAAACCTGAGGTGTGAGGTGTGAATGTTTTCAAAAGCATGCCATAACAACTTAACTTTTATAGAAACAATGTGAACGCTGACTATGATTTACATGTCTGCACATTTATGAAAAAAACTATGTTCCATCACAAAAGTTAAATATGGTGCTGTAAATGTTTTGGAAATACAATCACATTTGTTATATGAATTTAAAAATGGTGGGAGATGTTACTTCTACTGTGTTTGTAAATGTTTTGGAAATTCAATTATATTTATGACATGAATTTCAAGATCACAGGAGATGTTTTTTCTACTGTGTATGAAATGCACTTATAGTAGCACACTTACAGTAAAGTTGCCTGTTATTCATTTTCGAAACACGTTTGGTGCCACTTGTTAATATGTGCATGCAGGGTGTGATTATTTACACACGTAGCTTGCAGGAATACCCGTAATTGAACGTAGACTTCTAGATTGAATATTGTCTTCCAGAGGGTCAATGTCAAATATGGAGCCAGGATCAGTGCGCCACACTTTAAGGTCTTTCAGCAAAAGGAAAAATTAGGAAATTGTTTTAAAATATTTATGTGGAATTCGAATTCAACCAAGAACATACTAACACAGTTCAACAAATAGGCAAATTCCAAATGAAGAGAGGTAACTTGGTAATCTATAGTGTCAAATGTTGTTCAGCTCAGTAGGTCCTATTATTTTTTTTTCAAGGATGCCACTCCATTCTTTGTAACTTTCTAATGGGGTCCCTTTAAATTTGGAGTTTAAACAAATTTGCACCTTTACCATAACTAAAATCAGTAGGTACAGGTTTTAAGAAAACAAATGTACGTCATTATGTTATTACTTTTACAAAAACAAACAAAAAGACCTTAAAATGCATACTAAACTAATAGAAGTACACTTGGGAATTAAAAGACTTCTAAAACCTTTCATTTGAACTAATTTCCAAAAGTAATTTATTTGCTTATTTCCCACACATTACCTAATAGCAACACAATGTTTGGCACTGTAGCAACCTACCAAAATAGTTACTAAGTTCCAAGGAAGAAAAAATACATAGTTTCTTTTTTTTTTTAAACGTTGTTTTATTGCATTTTGTTTGAAACAATGAATCAAATAAAACAGCAGTGCAATCCAGAGCTACAAATTAAATTTAAAAAAAGGTATACCGTCCTGATTACTGGTTTCCATCACTCCTAATAAGTAGGTACAGTGGGTTGTGAGTCTTAAGAGGCATAAGAAAGAGAATTTTCACAATCTGTCATAATGATTTATCCAAGACAACTCCCCAGCACACGGACATCCAAAAACCACATCCACTGCACGCACTGAGTCTTCATGCATGGTGGAAACTGGTGGAGGCCACAGAAGACTTCTACTAATTGGAGTCTGACCCTTCAGAAGAGCCATTATCACCATCAGTAGCAAAGGTATTAAGGACCAGGCTCCTTGTCATGATTTCTGCCCCAGCTTTTTCATCAGTGAGAGTGGGGTGCATGTGGGCCTCCTTTGCCGATCCCCATTCACTGACATCCTGTAAATATGAGCTCAACTGCGGTATCCTCTCACTCATCCACCCAATCACCACTCTTTGCTTTGCCAGTAAAAGGGCAAGTTGGGCAATCTTAAGGGGAATCTTATGCCCCTGAGATTTCTTAATTGCTTTCAGAAGGCAGACCAATGGTGTATGTATTGTAATAGTATTGTATTGTAATAGTATTTATATAGTGCTTACTACCCCAGACGAGGTGTCGAAGCGCTTTTCGGCGAGTAGCACGCTACTCCGGAACCCAACAAGAATTAGTGATGGATTAGTATCGGGAAATATGAGTATAGGTTTAGTATTATTATGAGTTAATTTGAGCCGCGGATGTGAGAGTTTGTTAGTTAGATTGACTGGAGTAATGGAGGGGTGGAGGAGGAAAGAAATCCAGAAGTGTTAATTGGGAGTGCATCCCTCATTTACTCATCCCAAAGGCTTGGGATGAGTAAAAGGAAATGGAGGAGGGAAGAGTCTGTGGAAGGGTTAGGGAGATCATAGTAGCAGGGTGAGATAAATGAGGGAGAATTTAGTAGGGTTGTTTGGGAGCTCATGGTAGTAGAGTGAGGTTTGGTGAGTTAGATTTGGAAGCAGAGGGAAGAGCTTAGGCAGAGTAATTTAAGAGATGCAAGTAGTAGAATGGATTTGGGATGAGTCAGAGTGGGAATGGAGGATAGATTGATAGAGACATGACATATGATGATGGGTAGATAAGTGTGATAAGATGAGAGCAGGGATTCATAGAGACCTAGTATAACAACCCACCCAGGTGCCATGCAATGACCCACGAACGTGCCAAGCACAGAACATCATACACACATACATATATATATATATATATATATATATATACATATATATATATATATATACACATACACACATACACACATACACACACACATACATACACACATGAATACACACACATATGCACACATATATGTACATGCAATACATAATTAGAACATGACTAAATATACTTAGTCAAACAGGTTTAAAGAGTGTGTGTGTATTTTATTGTTATAACATAGTAGCAATACATATTTTCTAAAGAACTATACATAACTAGAAATAGACACATAATCAGAAAAAATATTTATCAACATAGGGATATGCAGTCCATAGTTGTTTGAATATGGTGGTTATGAAGGAAAGAGACAACTTTTGAGTAGTTTTCTGAAGACAAGAAAGTTATCTGTGGCTCTTATAGTTGGGGGTAACAAATTCCATAGTTTGGCTGCTTGAACGTAGAAGGATGTACCACCTATAGTCTTTTTCTTATATGGTGGTGTTCTAAGGCGGGGTGCCAATCTTGAGCGGAGGTTTCTTTGTTGGATGTATTTGGTTATTTTGTTTCTGATAAAAAGCGGTCCTGTTCCATGTATAGCTTTGTGGGTGATACAAAGCAGCTTGAAAGTGCATCTTCTGGCAATGGGTAACCAGTGTAGTGCTCTTAAGGCAGGGGAGATGTGGGCTTGCGGCTTTACATGTAATAGTAGCCTGGCTGTGGAGTTCTGAATACGTTGTACTTTTTTCATAATAGATAGTGATGATCCATGGTAGAGGCCATTGGTATAATCCAGTTTGGATAGTACAAGCGAGATAGTAGCTTGCACCTTGTGTGTAAATCCGAGGTGGGGGAAGATGCGTCATAGAGTCTTCAGGGTGATGAAGCTTGTTCGTGCTAATTTGTCCACTTGGGCATTCATAATTAACTTGGAATCCATGGTGATTCCAAGGTTTTTAACTTCCTTGGATAATTGAGGAGGTAGTCTGAGATCGTCAGGCCAGACACACAGAGGGTCATAACTTTTCCAGTCAACACAAATGAGTATTTCTGTTTTGGAGGTATTTAGTTTGAGATGGCTCCAGGTCATCCACTGATCAACGGCTCTGAGGCAGCTTTCTGAGTTTTCAATGTTTTTGGGGCATTCTAATTTAAGTAGTATTTGTGTGTCATCTGCATAGTTGTAGCATGTGAGATGGAAATCATTGATCAGTTCTGGTAATGATATCATGTAGATGTTGAAAAGCAAAGGTGAGATGATAGATCTTTGGGGAACTCCTGCTTTTGTGAGGTAGGGCTTGGACGAGAAGGGGGGCGAGTAGATGATATTAGATCTTTTTTGAAGATAGGAAGTAATCCAGTCGAGAGCAGTCCCTTGTATGCCGGCTTTGTGGAGTCTTTGAATTAGTATGTGGAACCTCCACCTTTGCTGTCTTTTCTATGATAGGCACCACCTCCCTCCAAAATCTCTGAATGCCTGCATATGCCCATGCCATTTGAAGAAAGAAAGCCCCACGTTCCCCACATCACGTGCTGACAACGTCCCTTGTGGAATCCATCCTAATCAGTTGCCTTGTGGTTACATACATGCGATGCAAGAAATTAAAGTGTAGCAATTTCAATCTGTATTTACAAGGCACACGCCTCACCAACCCAAGGGCACAGCCCCAGTCTACATCTGCTATAGGTTCCCCCAATTCTCAAGCCCAGGCTTTATGGGCTGCATATGGGTGACCCTCTGCATCTCCTCAGATTGCACTACAAAACAGTGTGATCAGGTGCCATCCTTCCCCTCATTGGATCAACCTACCTTGTACTTCTGAAGGCTGTGGGGTCTCTGGGAATCCAGCCCAGATCTCCTTGGCATTATTCTCTAGTTTGGCATAATGAAGGAAGTGTCCCTGTCCCACCCCAAAAGTTTCCTGTGCTTCCTGAAAGGTGGAAAAACATCTCCCGAATATAAGTAGCCTGCCACAGTGCATCCCCCACTCCCCATTGTTCTATAGACATATCAGTGTCTATCGCACGGAGCAGTGCTAAATCCCATAGTTTGAGTTCCCTGTCAAACGGTGCTCTATGCAGGACTTTAGTGACTATCGCTTTCCAAATCGCTGCTGTTTGTTTAACCAGATAGGGAACAGGGTGCTCAGAGCACCCCCTCTCATTAGAAGCTTGGCTAGAGTGTCCTCTATCAGCATACCAACATATAGTTTCTCTCCCAGTTGTCGTAGGTTGTCAATCATCTTGCCACATGTTGTAATGTGGCCACATAATAATAAAAGCATATGACTGGGAGGGCTAGCCCCCCAAACCTCTAGGTCACACTTAAAGACCAACAGCACTATTCTGCTGCATCTCCCACCCCACACCAGAGATATTAGTAGACTATTCAATTTATGAAAGAACTCCTGTCTAAACAGGAACAATACGTTCTGTACTAGGTAAAGGCACCCAGGCAGGAAGACTATCTTTGCCACCGCAGCCCTTCCCATCACTTGACAGGGGGAGCTTGGATGACCAAAAGGCCGCAGAAGTCTTCAGCTTTGCTAGGAGGATGTTGACATTCAAGCATCAAAAGGCTTCCTCTGTGTGGGCTACTTTTATACCAAAATATCGGAATCCCTTTGTTTCCCACCCAGAGTCCCAATTCAGGAAGTAGGGCCATTGTTGTTCCAACCAGGCTCCCAAGTGGGGACAGCAACAAATTACCAGCATTACCCAGAGACCCAACACCCTATCAAAGGCTGTTAGAAAACTCATCAATATTGGAACGGAGTGTGACGGGAAATGTAAATAAATGAGTGCGTCAGCCGCTTATAAGGAGACAACATGTAATCTGTTCCCACTCGTACTCCGTACTGTCCGGGGTCTTGCAAAACAATAGCGCCAGAGGCTCAATTGTGAGAGCGAAAAATAGGGGTGATAGAGGGCAAGCCTGGCTAGTCCCTCTCTCCTCTGCCCATGGTTCAGATAGATCTCCCAACTCGTATGTGGATCATGGAGCCTGTATACAACAGCCACACCCAGCCACAAAATACTGCTCCAAATCCCATACAAGGTAGCACAGCCAATAGGTATGCCCATTCAACTATATTGAAGGCTTTTTCTAAATCCAGTGATACTAGAGCCAGTTCCTGATCCCTACCCATGGTTCATGAAGCATGTGTGTAAGTCTGGGCAAAATAAACATAGTGCTGCGTGTGGGCATGAAGCTCCATCGATCTTAGTGTACCAGCCTATGGATGACTCCCAACAGTTGCTCCGCCAGCAATTAAAAAAGGATTTTCACATCTGAAATAAGCATAAATAGGGGTCTGTATGATGAGGGATCTTCCCGATCCCCTCCTCATTTTGGCATAAAACATACTATGCCCTCCCTCATGGAAGGGGGGTAGCATACCACTTTTTCCCGTTTCCCAAAAGACCTCCAATAATTTCCCTTTTAAGGGCATGGAATAGGTCTGATAGAATTCTACAGGGACCCCATCCTCCCGGGAGCCTTGGATCTGTTGAGCGCTTTAATAGCCTCATCCAGTTCCTCTACTGTGATTTCCCTCTCCAACTCCTGGGCAAGATCTGGAGCAAGCGTGATCATTCTCACAGTAATCAAGAAACTCTCTATCTCCCCCACAGGACCCATGTGCCCAGCTTGATACATCTTTTTAATGTGTTGTACAAAGACATCCATTATGGCCCCCCCCTGAGCAGCTACCAATGCACTCTCAGGTGTGCAAATATGAAGGACAGGTGGAATTTCTTGCTCACAATCAAATATGCAAGCTGGTATCTTGCCTGACTTATCGCCGTCTCTGTGGAGATGCTTGACGATATGCACGTAGGGCGCATTTATTCAAAGTGTCCCAAATATTCAGTATCGCCCTTCTGAGCCTGAGTTCTGCTGCACGGGCTTCTGGGATAGTCACATCAGAGCTCTATATCTCTGTTAGGCATTTCTCCTGGTCTTTCAAGTCATACTGTAACCCACTCTTCACCTCACATACAACACCCAGACAAGCTCCCCGAATTACTGCCTTGAGGGTATCCCAGGCTAATGCCTTGATTGTAGGAGTACCCCAGGTAATCTCTAAGTAGTCCGCCAGGGAGGTTGCCAGCTCCTCCCCCACACACTGCATCTGTTAAGAGATCAGGGGGCATGCACCAACGACGCTCATGGCGCGGGACGTCCACCAACCTTAGACGCATCACCACCAGGAAAATGAGCTGACAGCCATCTCTCAAGGTGTGTCACCACCTCTAGTCTCCCAGAGTCTATCGCAGTGACCAAAAACTGGTCAAGTCGGCTATTAGTGTTGTGTGTAATCGAGTGGCAAGTGTATTCACTACCCTCCGGATGCAGTCTGCCATCCATGGTAGAACCCCAAATTATGCATGACCACAGTAAGTGACCTAGTCATGAGGGGTTTAGTCCCATGCCTGGGGGTATAACTGTCCCCATCGCCACTCAAGATAAAATTGTAGCCTCCCGCCCATACTATTGGTTGGCCCATACTGTCCTCCAGTAGTAAAAAACATCTGTCATCAGTATTGGGGGCATGTGTGTTGAAGATAGTATTCTCCCTCCTATCCAGTGTTCTTTGGAGCAAGAGGTAACGTCCCTCCACACCTCCCTCACTGTATGTGGAATGTGGTACCTCGAGTGTGATCCAGATGACCACCCCGATAGCATAAGTGGAGTAGGTAGCTGGGAACTATTGTCCTCTCCATTTCTTACCCTGTTTACATGCTTCTTCCCCCATAAGGTGAATCTCCTGGAGACAGGCTATTGGCACCCTTTGGTGCTTCAGATATGAGTGGACCCTATATCTCTTGGTGTATTGTCTCAAGCCTCGTACATTCCAGGTCACAATATTCAACCATACTGTATCTAGTTTATATACCCTGTGGCCCAATCTTCAGTTCCCCCTGACCCACCACCCCTATGTATTTGTTCTGACACTGATAATCAATCTGAGGACAAGTTCAACACACTGCAAAAACAACACAATACCCCCCATAGGAGGTAAATCTGAAAATCACTTGCTCCTTAACTCCTCCTACCCCAATAGACAGTATATCATCAACAACAATCCATACTGTAAATCCATTATAGTTTTAACTGTCTGGACATACAGCCTAAACCCAAAACACAATTACGCCCTACCACTAACGTGGAGGCAGCTTTCCTCTGCCCCGTAAGGGATATGATGCTGCATCAGTCAGTGTGAAAAGAGTAGGCATATCCTGTAGGACTTTTTACCATCAGTGTTGCAAATCATAAGGCTTAAGTAATACTCATACATTTCACCCCAACATCATCCCTCAGCCTCATTTAAAAATGAGTCCCCCCGATAATGCAAAAATCACAGTGACATAAGGAGAGGTGCATATTCAATATTCAATGCATATCTACCACTTAACAACTCAGGGTGTGGCGTCTCCCAAAGATCCTCCCAACTTCGGACCCTCTGGCTTCTAGTCATCTCTTGTTTCAGGGACAGGGGATGCCATAACCAAAGTTCCCATCCTTCTGGATCTCCACTCTAGGGAAACCCACCCCACCTGGCTGTTGGCTCTCGAAATGGGCAGGGACCTACCGGAGAACAGAGTGCCCCATAATACACCAGAGTCAGGTCTTCCACAGGTGCAAACCGGTGCAGGCCAAGTCTCCTGCCTGATCGGCCACCATCTGCAAGGCCTCCGCTCCACCCATCGACCAGCCCCTGGTATCCCGGTCGACTTCCAACACGGCCTGCATGCCGACTCAGGCTGCCCCGGGCCGCGCTCTCTATGCAATGGCAGCCCGAGCAGGGGCAAGTCGTCCTCCTCACTCCTCAGGCCCTCCTATCACCTTTCGCTGTCATCCTCCGGAAGGGCAACACAGGATGATGCGCTCGCTCCAGCTGGCCTGCGCTTCGGGTCCCAGGTCCTGGCTAAGGCACCACAGCTCCAACTGTCTGCTCCACGCGTCTCAGGCATATGCAGGCACAGAGCTCGGCCGATTCCCCTCACACTCTCCTCAGAGGGACACACAAGTTCATAGGGCATCTAAATAATGTATCTTAAGCACAGATGTGGCAGGATTTTGAACAGATCAGGCTGGGGTCAGGAGAAGCCTCCTAGAGTTGGGTCCCACCAGCCATATTCCTTGGAAACACCCCTATGAAATCTTTTTAGAGCTGACTGAATGATTGACTTACAACATGTGAAATGAACAGCAACTGCTCAAGTTAGCTCTTAGCAGTGGATTAATCAGACTACAGGACTACTGCAAAAAAAGTTAAGGTGTTCCAAAGCAGTATCCCTTTTGATGAGAAGGACCTTTCACTTTTAGATACCAGATAGGAATGGGGGATGACAAGGTCAAGATCTGAAATTCTGAGATTCCTATTAGCTACTGTAGTATTGTTGTCATTGATGTAGAGAATTTTTTTTTTTTCCTTCCTATCATATGTTGCACAGCTTTTCAGTTCTTTTTTTTCATAGAAAGCAACCTTTTGATAACCTTTTGGAGCACAGAAAAGTATACAAAGGACGAATTGTTTTTGCTGATTCACTTGAGTTCAATCATATTCTCCAGTGTCTTGATTTTAAGGTAGACCCTTCAGAGTATGGTGTTTGTGGTCACTAGTATTCTAGATTAAAATTTGCATATCAGTTAGCTCCACTGTGTTTAAAAAAATCAACAAATCAGCTAGACCACAAATGCCCTGTATAGCTGTAAGCCTGCCAGAAGTGTTTTCTTCTTCACAATGTTTGACTCTGTTGTTCCTCACACAAAGTCGTCTTCATTCTAATAGAAATTCTGAGATAAACCAAACCGCCTTAGTAATTACGACCAACACCTCTAATAGTCTCAGAAGATAAAAACACATATTTGCCCCCTTTCATCACAGGCCATCTAAACCTACACCCGATCACCCACATCTAGAGTAGCCTTTGCAGAATTAGTTTGTCTGTGAGGGTATTATTCATTGCTTATATAAAGAGCAATAATATCTTCAACGTTATATCTAATACAATTCATTATTTTATTTTTCACTCAAATTAATTGAGGGTGGAGATGAACGGTGCCATAATTTTGGTTAAAAGTTCACAATTTGGATTCTGTTTAACCACCATAGCATGAATGCAAAACATCATAGGTAGGCCCAAGCAAAATGTTCTTTACACCTGCAAAATGTTAATTCCCAGCATTTGGGATAAGGCTTGTTTTGGACCTGGCGCTTTTCTCTAGGGTAACTCCAGATATTTGCCTTCCTCTGATGAACTTGGTTTTGTTTGTTTTTAGGAATCTGTGCACATTTTCTCTAGTAACTAGTGGTAAAGTTTTTGTGCTCTCTCCACGGTGACTTATAAGTATTAAAAAAGAAGGTTTTGGGCTGGCAAATGGGTTATTTTCAAAGATCCTAATGGTAGTTTAAAACAGCACTACATGCTGCAGGAGCAGTTCTGAGACATGTTTAAATAACTACTTTAGTAGGTGTCATAATGAGCGATGCTGCCCACTGGTAAGATTTAATATACAGATCCTGAGTACATCTAGTACCATTTAATATGTAAATTGAATGTGCCAATTAGATGTAGGACAAGATTACCATGTTTTAGGGAGAGGGGAAGAGCACATGCACTTTCTCACTGGTTATCAAGGGAAGGTTAATTGCACAGAGTCCTAATGCCAATAAAAACGAATTCAGCAAAGCAAAGGAGTCAATGAAAAAGGTTTAAGAGAACACCACGCAAAGGATGTCAGACCTAGCATGGATGTGTAGAGAGATAAGCTCTTTCCGCAGGAAAAATGTTTTCTTTGAAGATAAAAAATGACATTTCATTTTAGGAGTGCAAATGCGTGAGTTGCATTACATTCTCTCATTCAAACAACTACACTTGTTACTTTTCTAAATGTCTAAATGACCTCGATTTGGAGTACACCTGGAAAGCTGTAATACAATTACACACAGAAAACACTCGGGAGTAATTTATATCTCAGATTCAAGGGGCAAAGCAAGTAGAAAGTTTAATAGAAGCATGTATCAATAAACTGTATTGGAGCTCAGTTTGTCAACTCACCAACTATAATTCCCGGCTTTCGATCCATTTCAACAACATGTGGATGCACTCCTTTATACGCTGCATCACTGACAATCTGTGTGTTCCTTCTTACCCTCTCCGTCACGGGATCATCAACCACGGGTGTAAATCCCCGACCCTTGGTCTTTTCAAAGTCTTCATGATATTTCACCTGCAAAAAACAAACATATTCTCTGTCATGCTGAAAATAGCAGCTTCGTTTGTATTGCGATGTGTGGCCCTGCTTTTCAGATGCATGCAATCAGTACCAACACTAAAAGCAAATGAGAACACAGATAGCAAAATGCTGAAAGTCTTTGTGAGCTGACGTCAAAGCTGAGTGGAGAAAAGCCATAAAACTGCCTAATTATTATTAAAACTAAGTGACTGACTTTGTTCATCCTCCCTGGGATATTCTAGTCTTCCAGAATTCGGTAGGTGGATTCATACAAGACTGAAAGCTCTACAAATAGGTCCTAATTTACAAATACTTAGCCATGTGTTTGACGTTTCCGGAAACAAAATGTATCATTTTGCATGAATCACAAGGATTGAAATATGCAAATACGATTTTTATGGATTTATATGGACACGTGCACTGATTATAAAGATGTGAGGCTCAATGCACAAAAAGTTCAGGAAATATTTAAAAATTCGCCCCAAAGGGGTCACTCCTACCTTTGGAGAAGGGTGTGTGAATTTATAAAGCATGGTGATTCGAAAAAGTGCATAGATGCTTTAAATTTATTGATGGCTATGCAGCGTGCATAGCTATCTGTAGTTTACATTAGTGGGCAGCCACTGAGAGCCTGATTACTACCTTGTAGGATGGGATACTCAGTCACAAAGGTGACGGATATCCCGTCCGCCGTATTACACAGTTCCTATGGGACTTGTAAAACAGCGGGCGGGATATCCGTCACCTTTGTGAGGGAGTGTCCCACGCGCCAAAGTCGTAACCAGGCCCTGAGTGTGACTTATGAGCGGAAGAAGAATCTTTGTCAACGTGGTACACACAGACTCGTTCTTACTTGATGTCTGTTTAAAATGTTTGCCAATGCATTTACTGCAAAAAGGTATAGTTTTCACTGTGTTAATAGAAAGAGACAAATAAGAGTTTTTTTCTACTTGGAAGGATCTCTAATGACATTTGTGAAATACGTCACATATACCAGGACGTGTTAAACTTATTGATTGCTATGTATCCATTGTAGACACTCGTCTGTTTGAAAAAACAGCCGCATATACATTTTAATAAATAAATGTAGTTACATTAATTGTCTAGAATGTACGTGTAGGTATACACTCCAAATAAGTTACAAAGAAAACCACAAATTTTGGGCATCAGTCTTGCATCTCTCAAATTCCAAATAATCTATTTTTTGCCATAATTTAAACGCAGATCATTTGAAACAGCAACTACTTTGAATGCGACTACATTATGAGCTTCAGAGCTGCCAACAAGGGACACGCTACAAATAACTCATAACATGTCTGGCAGTCTCTAAATATACTTTGGTTGAAAAACCATATTACTTAAATGAGCCTTTGTTCCTTTCTGGTGCATGTAGTTATATGAGTAATGTTCTACATGATTTAAATGACTTCTATCACCTTAGCAACCCCGTGGGAATTTAGAGACAGAAGCCCCATGTCTGTTTTTTCGTTTTGTCAAATTACAAATGTAATTGGACCAATGAAATGTTGCAAGCTTCTTTACAAACAAAGGAGTGACTGAAGGCCAATAATGACTTGCAAACAGTATGTACTCCAAAAATCGAATGCGTGCCTTTCTGGTTCTCCCTCTTAAACTTCGAACATCCTACCCCCAGTGGGTGAAACTTCGTCGTAGCAATTAAAAGCTTTAGTCTCAAGGCCTTCGACTTGCGAGTGATACATTCCCGTTTTGAAATATTCAGAAACGGCTCGCTGAATAGTACAAAATACACCCAAGCGGCTCCATAATATTTTTTATCGTTATAAAGTAATAAACATGTTTCAGTTGACATTGTAAAAAGTCACATTAAACTCTCCAGTCATATGCATTCCTTGAGTAATTGTATTTAAAGTAGAACCAGAAAGATCAGAAGCCACACATGCTCATGCAGGCACACCACACACCACACTGTGTCAGGTTCTGGTTAAACATGCATTCCACAGAGAAAATCAACCCACACCAGTAAGTCAGATGTCAAAATTTTATTAGCATAGTGATATTATTCTAAGGCAATCAAGTTCAGGTGTAAAATTCCAAAACGAGAAGGACCAGCTACTGATGACGAGTGCCTTGTTAATGATACTGGTTAGAAGATGAAGGCAAACTGCTGTTGTTATGTGAAGTGTCCTTTCCGTGCAGCATTCTCATCCGGCGGGCCTCCCGGCACCTTACCATTGAGATATTGTTTTGTGTTTCCCTCACATGCCTCAACTCAGGTGTGTCTATGAGCATACTGGGTCTACCTTTCATTTGTTGCAGGTCACTGCTGTACTTTATCTAAAAAGAGCAATAAGAGATTGGTGACAACAAAGACAGATTACTTAAAGTTGAGAATTTCAGACCAATATTTAGACAACAGCATGCAATAAGCATTAAATGTTTGTATTTATACTAGAAACGACTTAAGTGAAATTAAAGTGGATGGATGACTTTAAAGTGACTCCCTTGACTAGAAGTCAAACAATGAAGTTAATGACTTAGGCGAGCACTGCATACATATTGTACCCCATTCACAAAACGTTTTTGAGGAGATGTAGGGGGTCATTCTGACCCTGGCGGTCATTGACTGCCAGGGCCAACGACCACGGAAGCACCGCCAACAGGCTGGCGGTGCTTCCTGGCCAATTCTGACCGCGGCGGAAAAGCCGCGGTCAGAAAAGGGAAACCGGTGGTTTCCCGCCGGTTTTCCCCTGGCCAAAGGAATCCTCCATGGAGGCGCTTATGGGAATTCCGACCCCCTTCCCGCCAGCCTGTTCCTGGCGGTTTACACCGCCAGGAAGAGGCTGGCAGGAACGGGTGTCATGGGGCCCCTGGGGGCCCCTGCACTGCCCATGCCACTGGCATGGGCAGTGCAGGGGCCCCCTAACAGGGCCCCAGCAAGATTTTCAGTGTCTGCTTGGCAGACACTGAAAATCGCGACGGGTGCCACTGCACCCGTCGCACCTCAGCAAATCCGCCGGCTCCATTCGGAGCCGGCTTCATCTTTGCTGGGTCTTTCCCGACATGTTTAATTACATAATAAATGCGCGATTTAGACAGCAGTTTCCAGTCAATATGTCTTACTTCTTGAACACATTTCTAACTTGCCACCAGTCACATAGGTGATTAGTTCAGTTCAGTAATGGAAAAAAGGCGTCCTAAACGTCGACATAAAGTGTGTACACATATAAGGAATTGTTGAGCTTGTGCCATGGTATTGTATTGCATTATAAAGCTATTGTTCAAGTCACATAAATATCCACGCTTGTAAAGTCTATTAAAAAGGCATGATGTAGTAAATACAGATAGGAGCTTAGTATGGAGACCAAATAACATGAATTAATTACCCCAACATTTACTATACATTTATCAAATAGAGTACATAGGTTTACAGAACGAAATAAAGACTACTCAAGCAGGTATTTACAGCAGTCAGTCAACCTAACCTAATGTAAATTGGCTTCTGCCGATGGAAGGCTCTTGTTTATTTGCTTGACGAGGGCAGAGTGTACTGTTGTCCTACTGCTGTCCTATTGTGAAGTCATTAAATATTCCACATCACCGCAGTTGCAGGGTTAATGGAAAGATGACCACACATTATGTAATTCCCTTTTGATTACCCTTTCTCTGTTGGCTCACAGATTCAATTTTAACTGGTTTAGATCAGTCATATAAGTTGTTTTGATATATAATACTTTCCATAGGAGGCAAAGCATTCATAGTTTGGCAGGAAAATAGTAAGCAAACCATTACCTTTTAGCTGCATACACATTTCCAGAAGACAAAGATGACTTGACTAGTTCTGCTTAAGTTACATTTAGGTACGCTAACCAAATTACCATGGATAAAGTTAAAAAGCCATTAACAATGATTCTGGAAATCTTGAAAGCTGGTATTAAAGCCTTGCAGCTCTCTACGCAGAAAATATAGGGTCTCATTATGACTTTGGCGGTCTTTTTGTCAGACCACCTAAGCCGCTGCAGGCAAATGACCGGCAGTGGCTGGCCTGTTGCCCACCATATTAGTAGTCATTGGAGGACTACTGCCCAATTATGGGCACAAGTCTGACTCCGAAGAGGCGGTTGCATTGCCAGCACCGCCTCACCAGCAAGAGTCCGCCATATTACAAGCCATAATACGGCTTGGCGGAATCCTGCTAGCGTGGTGGTGCTGGCGATGCAAGACCCCCAGGACCCAACCCTTCCCAGATGACCTCCTTGACGGCGAAGGTAAGTGGTCATCTGAAAGGGGGGAGTGTGTCTCTGTGTGGTTAAGCAGAGGAGGGTGTAATGTGAGTGTGTGTATGCAGAGGGAGGCGGGGTTGGTGAATGCATGGATTTATGCAATTGAGTTTGAATGTTTGTATGCATGTATGGGCGTGTCTAAGTGCATGTGTGCGAGCGAGTAGAGGGGTGTGCCTGCATGTCTGCGAGTGATTGGGGGTGTGTGTCTGCATGTTTGCGAGTGAGTGGGGGTGTCTGTGTGGATGAATGCATATGCTGAGGGATGTGTATGTGAATGCATACATGTGTGAAGGGGTGTTTGTAATTGTGTGGACTGGTGCGGGGGGTGCCTGTGTGTGGACGTGTGCGTGGGCCGGTGACAGGAATGGGGATTCATGTCGCCGGGTGCGTAATCGCCAAGGTTTTCGTGGTGGGGTGACCGCCACGGAAAGCCTGGCAGTCTCCAACTCTGTAATCCAGCCGGCAGGCTGAGGCCTGCCGCTAGGTTGGAGGTGCACACCACCAGCTAAGTCGGTGCGACCGCACTGGCAGGCCTGGTGGCATTTGGATATTTGGCGTTTGCCAAGCTTGACAACTCATGATGTGTCAGTCTTTACCGCCGGGTCCGCGGCGGTAAGACAGCCACAGCATGGCTGGTGGTCTGATGACTTCCAGCCTCGCAATGAGGGCCATAGTGTTGATCCTGGATATCATATACAAATGATAGTATGCTGTCCTGACCAACATCTGAACCTGAACCATCATATGTTAATGATAACATATGATCAAAAAGTGTTCCCAGGGTTTGGTCTGCCACAACCATTTGAATGGAATCAGCTGGCTCAAACAGAATGATTGTTTTGAATTTAAGACTTAGATCAAAGCCTTGGTTTTTAGTCATTGTTCTCTGTTCTACAGAGAAATTCTTACAGTTAGGAATTAGAACTGAAATTGCAAAAAAAAATTCAACTAGAAGTCATTTTTATCTGCCAATAGTAAGCAATAAACTGAGACAATCACTGATCAATTCAACTATTAGGCACTTGAAGGAGGGGAAGAGGGCTGAGATGAAGCAGAAGCAAATTGGAGAATAGGAGGCTTCATTCTTCACTGTCTTGCTTACTCATCGAATAAAAGATTTAGTGAATCAGATCAGAAATTTCAGAAGTAATTCACGCCTGCATAATTAGTTTTACACAGCTTTTCACAGTAAAAGCTGTGTGAAGCTGGCTGTAACTGTATTCATCCAACAATCCACTTTTAACAAATATGATTCATGGCTTGCCTTTCTGTTCACAATTGCTACACAAATGTATGTATCCTCTTAATCAACTGAAAATTCAAAGTGTGTCTTTTAATATGCCCCCTTTGGAATCTATATTCATAAGGCACCCAGCTACCTGTGATAAAAACACATTTTTACATTCTGAGTTGCTTGTGACTAAGAACAAGAAGTGCAATCTTTTACCTAGAGTCAAATATCGGTAGCAAATAATGTCAATAAAAAACGACAGTCATAGTAATGCCTTTTAGTGTCAGATGTGGTACTGAAAACATGAGTTTCATGCATGAACGATAACCATGGCTTGACAGAACTAGAATGTCCATGCAGAAATCCACTTGCTTATGTGCAAAGAGCTGCCAATTAGGATTGAAAAATCTGGATTATAATGATATTCCAATGACAGCTGGCCATGCAAAGCTAACCAAGCTGGATTGTTGAGGTCATTTAGAAAACATTTCCATAATATTTCCAACCCTGGAAGCACACAAAAGTAATTCTCAAAGATTTCAGAAAAGGTGTGTTTAAGTATATTTGAGTGGTGTTTGGGAGAACAGGTTTGTCTACTGCAAAAAACACCCAAAGTCAGAACTGGTGATGTAGACAACTGGAAGTATACAAACTTAAATTGTCTCAGCCTAAACATTTAGAACTGTTTTAATTCAAAAGTAACAGTGAATGTAGGAAAATGCAGATGTATTCATATGCTACTAAGTGATTTTGTGCGTAACCAACATATAGACTGAGATAGGTATTTGTGTTTGACACATGAGTTTTCCATTGTGGCTCAGAATCATCTAGCACCATTCACATATTTAGTTTTATAACCTTCTTCTTTGAATAGGCTCTACAACTGTGTTATTCAACATATTAATGCAGTTCACTTGCCGAGCTGATGTTTTCTTGATTCTTTTTTACTCTTTCCATCTCGGGAGTTACACCTACAGGAGTAACTTTTCCCGGTTGCTCTTTGTAGTGAATCTAAAGTTAAAAAAAATATAGTTTCAGGTAAGATATGCATCAATTAGATGTGCATGTTTATTTTTATGATGTTGAACAGCAATTGAAATTAAGTAGCACACAACATGTAAAAAGGTTATACATATTTTGACAAAATATACTGAAACTTTATAAGTAAAGCATTTAATGAACTACATCAGATGAACAGTGAGTTACTAATTGTGTGAGTGATAAGACTTCCATACAGTAAGGCACAGACGCATCCCGTCCCTCGCTGCTATTCACCTTAAACTAATCAACAGCCTGCCATGAATTATAAGGAAGAGAGTAAGTACTATAAACAAAGAAAATTAACATCTTCAGCCAAATAATTGCAACTATGTATGGGTGCAAATTTGTTATTTTCCTCTATTTAGCATCATTCATGCTAGTTTAGATAGAAGCTGCACCAGGTGCAGGTTTCCAGGCATGCTTTTGAGAATGTTATATGATGTCCAATGGCTCTTATTGGCTCTGTGAATTATTCAACATTATGCAGAATTCTAAAAAAAGAAAGAAAGCCTCATGTACAAATGCACATTTATTACCCTGGGATGCATATTTGTGGAAAAAGCTTTGCCACAACATTTCCAGAACATCTGAGGTAATCCCACCCTAGAGTCAATTCCTCACCATTTCAAGGTGGGAAGGGAAACATCACAGTTTAGGAAATTCCAGAAATGTACATGTTTGTGGTTGTTTCACAAACCTCCGAGGCAACCCACACCTTGGAATACTCACTTCCCACCCTATAGACTTCTTGGTACTAATAGCAGAGAAGTCTACAGTAATAAATCATTTTACACCTTTCAAGAATATTGTATTGGCTTACTTACTGGTGCAGAAGGAGCTGTTTCTGGCCATAAACGTACATTTTCAGGGATGTGGAATTCTTTTAGCCTGAAGCCCAGGACATATTGTTTGAGGACAAGGACAACACGTTTTCAGGTCTATTTTATCCTTGAGACAAGTAGGCCAACCCCTTCCTGCACAATCCCTTTGGCTGCCAGTTTACAGTACAATATAAATCAGGGAAGGGCACTGTCAGCAGTTAAAGGAATATTTGTGTTCATATGCAGTTTGCAACTTGTATTTATGGTTAATTCATGCAAAGTCTTTATTATTAGGGTGAGCGTTCCAAGCAAATGTTGTAAGCCAGTTACAGCACTACTGACAGTCGTTCCAGTATGAAAACGTATCTACGTTTGCAAAGTTTAATAATTTGAGGCTACGTATAATGCTCTCTGTTAGACTTTTCATCCTTGGCGTGGTCTCCCTTAACTTTTTGCCTCTGTTTCCCAGGTTGTTGATGTCTCATCTCTGATTAACTGCAAATACTTGCAGAATCTTATATGCAAGGTTAGTGATTTTTTACTTTCAACATAAATTGCTCACAGAAAAAGCAATGAGGAAAAAATGTTATGCCAATCTACTGTGAAATTTTAGGTACCATTTCTTTGAAACATTTTATAGTAAAATGTGTTGATGAATGCTAGTATTTCCAAAAAAATATTCATAAAGAAAATGAGGTTATCAACTTTAAACAGGATTATTGTAAACGTGAAAATAAACAACAATTGGCAAAGTCAAAAGGTCTGACATTGGAGGTCAGCCTTTTGGTTTTGTCAATGTGTGTCTTGTTTTCACATGGTTTTTGTACAATGTTATAGCTCTGAGAGCTGCCTGGCCATCACCATTATGATATACATTAAAAAAAATAAAAATGTTCTCAAAAAGCACAGATTGCCACAACGTTCCTGGCACTGAATAAAGCTACCTTTTGCACTTATATGCTCCTTGTGAAACAGCAAAATGCTGTCACTCACAGGGAAGCCAGTCAATAGGTAAATAGAGAAAGATATATCATTTTAATAAAAACAAAAGGTCTTTGTTAATGCCAGACCTAATTAGGGCCCAATTCCTAAAGCCACAAAAGTGCACTCATGACATATGTCCTCGCATTAGTGCATATTTACAGTTTTCTTGAATTCACAAGAATTTACAGAAGTAGGTCAGGAAATTGTACTCCCACAAAAATATGGGAACTGCATTATAGCACCAGCAAACATGCATGTGTAGATTTGCTCATGTGAAAACCTATTGCACCTTTACAAGTTCACTTTCCCTCTAAACGCTTTTTCCCCCACCCTGGAAGAAATGTTACTTCTGCCCTTATCAGGAATACTTTTCCAAACTTCCTCAGTATGGGAAAATATTAGAGAAGAACTGATGAAAAGAGCATTCAAACCATGGGACTGTTAGTTACCACTAACTGGCAACCTGAATACCGCACTGTGGGAATTTGAGGTAGAAGCTGATAAGTTTGGAGAGTTTTCGGGGTACTCCTTGAATGTTCGTAAAATTCAGGTGGTTGCAAATAGCAACTCCCCTACGCAAGATGCATGGAAGGTCGAACATGCGGTATATTTGAGGATTTCAATTAGTGCTGAATGGTATCAAATACTTAAGTTAAATATGGTTCCAATAATGGGGAAGGCAAAGCAGGATCTGGTGAGATGGAATAATTTTCACCTGATGATAATGGGTTGTTGCAATATTGTAAAATTTTTATTATTACCGAAGCTCCTTTACCTGTTCTGGGCTCTCCTGGTAGAATTTGAAAGATCATAGTTTACGGGCATGGAAGCCATGATCGCTAGGTTTATTTGGTCATCGGGAAGATCGGGAGGACAAATAAATGGTTGTCTTTTCCCTGCGAAAGATGCGGCTGGGCCCTTCCGAACCTAAGGTTATAATGGATGGCAGCTGCTCTGCAATTCATTAGGCCTTTGTTCATATACAAAGAGAGGGTGGAAGGGCTCCAAAATTACACACCAAATATCTATGAGTTGCTAACTGAGCTATCATCAAACTGGTGTTTGTTGTCACTTGTAGAACCTAGCTACTACAAAAAGATATGATTTAAGGTGCTTGAGGCTGCCTTCAGGGGCTGGACTATTTGGCAGAAAAAAATGAGGATAGGTAGGATTAATTGGTATTGGTATTCTCAAGAATCCTCTTGTGCCAGATATATTTCAGGATGCCTGTCTGGTTAGATGGGGGCAACAGGGGCTCCAAAAATTAAGGGGTTTATTCTAAGGCACACGCTTGGCAACTTTTGATTCACTAAAGTGGCACTAAAGAGACAAGTTGATTGTTATACAGGGCAGGTACATTTATGAAGCAACCGGTCCCATGGACAAGTAAACTTTTATTATTAAATTCCACATCCCTGAATTTTTGCAACAAATACCTTCCTGAAAATGGCTCCTCAACTTCGTTATGAAAAGTTCAAGATTCTGAAAGTTTTTGAATTGTATCTGGATGTGAGTCCTTAAAATTAGCAATCTAGTATGAGGTACTTCATTTCATCCCACTGAAGATAGATTATCACAATTTAGGATTTGGCAGAAGGAGTGAAGGCAGTCTAAGTGGTAGAGGACTTTACACACATCACCTTGCCTTTACTCTCACCAAATTTAAACAGGACTGAGGCACTGCAGGAAACTCTATGGGTTTGAATAAATGAGCTGGTTCATACAAAGCCATATGTATGATTGATGACCGACTCTTACACCAAGCGTTTAAAAGGTTTTTTCTTTTCCATAAACAAACTCCCAATGAGCAAATTTGTTAATGAAAATGAAAAAACGAATTGCCTCAACACCACTAGATTTGTTTCACCAGGAGATTCCAGTTTGGAAGGCCCAAAATCATAAATGTTTGTAGGTGTTCTCAAACTACCAAAGCAAACCAAACCTTTGAATACCCACTTGTGTTGTATTTCCCCTACTCATATAAGAGAATTATGCAGTAGTATATCCATTTACACCCCAAAAGGAAATCATTTCTTGATTTCTGACAGGACTAAAGGGACATATTTAGGTATTTTCAGCCACAAGTTTGTGTTTGCATCACAAATACAATCTTGAACAGTGCCCACAGAGTCTGACAGACATAAGCACAAAATGCATGTTTGAAAATAAGTATATTTTATAACTTTATTAAACATATTCACAAAATATAAACCAACATGACTATGCAAATAAGCTTTTGTAAATGTTGCCATGTGAAAATGACAGTAGAATGTGTTTGTAATAACATTTAAACATGCTTTAAATTTTTAGTTCTTGTAATCATGGGGAAGTGTACAGTTTTAGATCAGATATGAGCTTATTTTAAAACTCAATACAAACTTGAGGTACCACAAAGAGCTTGTGACCCTGTATTAAAGTATACAATACATTTTGCAAAAAATGAAAGTTAATAAAAACAGCTTGCCGTGCTAAGATTTTCCTGATTTGCCTTCACCCTTTCCATTTCAGGTGTGATGCTAACAGAAGTAACTTTGCCGAGTTGTTCTTTGTACTGAATCTGTTGGTTAGAAGTATAGTATGTTAAGAATGTTATGCAAAAATCAAAACCTTTAAACAAAACACAAGTAATGGGACCACAACCTACAATCTCTCTTTGGAGTACATAGTTCCATGTAGCTTGATGGAATTTAAGGTTGTGTGGTTGTGCATGGAAGTCCTTTGCAGATCCAAGGAGCCGTTCATGTCAAATAAAAATCGACTGCCTGTTAGAATGTCCCCTTTTTTGCGTCCCGGACTGTCAACCTTTAGCATCCCATAAGGTGTGATGCCTGTTAGCAGAACTGCAACCCCCCTGTATTCCTGCAAGCATGCTGCCCAATGGAGTCAGAGTATTGTTGGTAGCTGACTGTCAAAACTGTAAGAGGCAAACATATTTAAATACTACACTATGAAGCAAAGTGTGTTTTCAAAACACAGGAATTATGGTGTGATTCCATGAATCACAAGGAAAGCTAGAGGATTGACAACAAAATGTATGAAAATTGGAATATACAATCCTTTAATGGTGGTAGCGAAAGATTTGATTTTCAAGGGAAAAAAACAAAACAACTAGTCCTAAAAAAACTTTAAATATTTTACTCAGCTTTAAATTACGGATGGGCAAAATCACAGTTTAATATACACTTTGACAAAATCTAATTAAAAAAATTGTGAATTTTGATAAATATACTCAGACCTGTCAGCCTTAGGGTAGTCTTCCCAAAACATTTTGCCTTTTTCCTTCAATTTTTCTAGAATTTGTTTTTGTTGGCCTTAGGACTCTGTGTACATTACCATTGCTAACAAGTGCTAAAGTGCTTGTGTGTACTCCCTTAAACATTATACAATTGGTGTATACCTAATTGGCATATTTATTTAAATTATAGGTTCCTTGGAGTGTGGTATACCATAAACACAGGGCATGAAGAATAAACATGTCCCAGGCCCCCAGTTGTGACTTGAATGCAGTTTTAAACTGCTGATTCGACTTAGGAACATAATTGTCAAGCCTTAAACCTCCCTTTTATTGCCTATAAGCCACCCCAAGTTAAGCCCTAGGTAGCCCAAAGGGCAGGGTGCATTGTGGTTAAAAGGTTGGACTTGTACTTTTAAGTTTTACACGTCCTGGTAATGAAAATCTCCTACATTTGTTTTTCACTTCTGTAAGGCCTACCTGTCCCTTAGGATAACATTGGGTTACCTTATAGTGCTAACCTTTGAATGGGAAGAGATAAGCATATTGTGTTCTATGAAATGGAAACAAACAATTCTCTTTGTTGGTAAAGTTGGATGTTAAAATACAATTTTGAAAATGCCACTTTCATATAGTTAGCACACCCTTGTCATTTGCTATTTAGTGTCTGCATTGTGTCCTAGGTCAGATGTATGTAGTTGGCAGTTTGACTTTGTGAATTCCTCTCTTACAGTCACACAACAGAGGGAGTAGGTTTGCTTAAATGGCCCATCTGCTGGCAGAATGGAGGAGGAGCTGGGCACAACCCCATTTGCAACTGAAGTATGCTTTTCCGTGCCTTTGCACAAAGGGCTTGTCACCACTGCATTGTCTCTGCTGGCATCTTAGAGCCAAGGCGAGGGAGTCAGGAAATTCCAAATGCTTAAAAAAGAAACCTCTAGAAACTTCCCCTACTTCAAAGGATTGCCTCTGGGTACCTAGTGACATAGGCTGTCTTGTGGTCCAAGGGTCCAACAATGTTCATGCTCACTCTTTCAAAGGGGGTTCCAATGACGGGTGAGGGATTCAAGGGATCCTTCACCTTGTTCCCTGTTCTTCCACTGGCCTGGCAAGTGAGACAATCCTGCAAAATGTATCTGAGGCTATCCTCACCCAAGGCTTAAATAAAGTGGGAAACAAGCCTGGTAAAGATCTTGTCCTGCTCCAGATGTCCTGTCAGGGACATTTCATTAGTCAGACCCAGTAGGAAGGCCCCATAGCATTGGGGGACTACCAAAGCACATGTTGCCACATGCACAGATTCAATATACAAGAAGTGATTCTCCTAGTATATGAGGTGCTCTCCAGAGGCATGACCAGTTGCTTGGGCTTCAGTCTGATGCTTCATGCACTCCAGGTTTGGGGACTCCTTCTGTGCCCTACAGAACCTCTGCCTTTTGGGCCCATCTTCTACTTGCCATCCAGCAATTTCAGGCAGGTCATAAAAGAAGGACATGTCCTCCACTGGAGGTTCCGGAGAGGCCTCCTCTGGTGCTCCATCCACCTGTACCCTGGGAGTTTGAAGTACTGGTTTCTAACAGTCCCTCCTCTTCACTTTCTCGGTAGCTGTCTGGGACATTTTTCTATGCTCCAGACCTCCTTCTCTCTCTTCCTCGAAAGCCGTGAACTGGTGGTCACACAGACCCACTCAGGCAACCCCAACATTTCCAGGTATGACCTGAGCTCCACTTCCTTGCAGGCAGTGCTCTCCAGATCATTCTCTAACAGACAGTCCACAGAAATAGCAAGGCTCACAGCAACTTTCATGAAACATGAGACCCCCCCACTCAAAGAGAACCAGTGCCACAGGGTAGTGGCTTACCAAGTTGTCTGCTACTAAAACCCTGTGGTATCACCTGCTCTGATGATACCAGATGACGCCTGACAGTAGTCATACTTGCTCCTGTGTCCCTCAGCGTCTCCCCCTCTGCCTATTGGTTGTGACCCACTGCCTGTATTTAGAAGGCATTGCAGGCTTTGGGCACCAACTCTTTGTCACCCAGGAACACTAGAGTAACCTCAGATGTCCCCTCCACATGAACTGAAGCCTTCTCCGCTGCAAGCGCTATACTGAAAAACATGGGGTCTTCCCACCACAGAGGGGCTGTGCCCTCTTGGGACACTAGGCATTGCCCTTGTTGCCCTCATACTGGTAGCACTCATAACACTTTGGGACAAATTTACCAGTGTTCTTGTCAGCAAAACCTTTCTTCTGGTGACCAGAATGGGAATGGGACCCTTTCCCCTGTGAACTATTTTGGGGGCCTTGAAAGAACTTCTTCCTGTTTTTATCTCCTCCTCCTTCTTCGGATGGCAAGCCTGGCCACCCGTTTGGGAGTCCCCCCAGATGCCTTCTTGGACACTCTGGTGCTGATTCAGACGTCTGTCTCCTCAGCATCTTTTCAGGGATCAGTAGGGCTGCTACCCACTAGGTGCTGGTGCAGTTCTGTAAAACAAGTATTGAGCATGTGCTCCCTCAAAATCAAGCTGTACACCCCAGTATATTCATTAACTTTGCTGTCCCTCACCCAACCATTCAGTGCCTTGCTGGAGTAACCAAAGAAACCCAGACAAGACTGGTTTAGGAATGTTTAGTCATCTGTCTCAAGTTTAAGAAGTGTTTCTATCCTCACCGTAGGCATGAGTTTTCTTAAACCACCCCCCAGTACTCTTCTGGAACCTAGTGTACCCTCGGTGCTACCTGATATGCAGAAAACCACTTGTCTGTAGCATTCCTTACCACATAATTAGGCACCAGCTCTTGTTGTATATGGACCTTTACCTCTCCAGTGGACACAGGAGGTATGCTGCCACTAAGATTTCTTGACTCTGCTTACTTGACACTTATGTCTAACTCTCTGAGACTGAGCTCACGGTCCATTCTTCTTTCCTCTGCAGTCAGTCTCTCCCTTGCCAAGGCTCTCTCAGCTTCAGCTTTCTTTCTGCCCAAAGATCTTTCTGCCTCAGTCATCCTCTCCTATTCTTCTAGCTTCATGTTGGCCAGTTGCAGTTTGAGATCCCTCTCTGCCTTACTGTCCTCCAGCTGTTCTGGGGACAGACCCCTAGCAGACACACTGCTCCCTGCCCCATCCTGTGCATCCTGGACATCTGATGGAGTTGAGTTGGCCTCTCCACTTGGCTCAGGACCCAGGTCTGAATCCTTAGTTTCCTCATCATCCTCTGAGAGTGCTCCATCCTCCTCATCCTCCTCCTCTGGGATGGTCTACCATCTCTGAATTCTTAATGGCTCTGAGGGCTACCTGGAGATCCATTTTGGTAGCCTTCTTTCCAGTCTTCAGCCCCTTCTCCTTGTAGAGCTTCAGCAGCTCGGTCCTGTTAAGGGTGTACAACTTGATCAGATCTATTTTCATGGAAAAATAAAGGAATGCAGGGCACTTGAAGTTATATAAAGGAGAAAAAGCCAATAGAGAACTTAAAAAAGGTCAACTCTGGTGTCAAGTAATGTATCTGGGAGTTTCATGTATAACACAAATAACTTTATGGCACTGCACAAACAAAAGTCCTGATCCATACTGCTGAACACCAGTGTGAGAAATGGGATTGTTGTTTGACTCAGGTATTTCCCATGCTCAAGCAACACCCACAATCCCTGATAAGGGTTAACCACCAAAGTCCCTGATATAACCTGTGATTAACCGAGGGCAGCTTGGCACAAAAAGCAGTCAGGCTTAACTTAAAGACAATGTGTGAATTATTTATGCAGCACACAAACAGTAATGAAGTGAAAACAAAAGAAAAATACCACACCAATTAAGAAAAATTTAGTACATTTTAATAAATAATTTCACATCAAAACAGCAAAAATTCAATCAGTGGAACTGAAGTTGAACATTTTTGAAGTTTGAGGTAAAAACTAGCCTCTAAAAGATCAAAGCACCAACGGCGGACATCTAGTCATGCAAGACAGGGTCAGAGTTAAAAAATATGGCCGACTGTGATATAACGTGGTTCAGATAAAAGAAGTGCATTTGACCTGGTCTGCGATTATCTTCAGATTCAGAAGAAAGTTTGGACAAAATGTTCTGAAAAGGTAAAGCTCAGCAAGGCAAGACTGCAGGCGGTGTCCAATGAAATAGCATCATCATCGGGGAGCCGCTGGACAAGGTTGCAATGAAGATTTCTACATGTGTCTCTGCTTTGGAAGCTGAAAAACTCCAGCAGGACAAGGCAGGAGGCTGTAGCTGACGAGAGGTCCATGAGGCCGGTTACCCCTTTGGTGAAGGACCGCTGAACCACATTTACTGCTTTGGAGAAGTATGTAGTGGGAGCTACTGTGAAGTGAGGCTGACTAGTGATGCACCTTGGGCAGATCGATGAGCAGGTTTGTACCGTTTTTTCCTCAGTTTTCAGGGCAGGTTTTTGCCAAATCTTGTTATGTCCCAAGTTTTGGATTTTAGCTATGTGACTACCTTTAACACTATAACTAAAGGTCAAGGACTGGAGAGGCACCACTTGGGGTTTCAGGACTCACTCAGACTGGGTCCATGTTTGGGTTCAAGATCATGGGAGCCGGTTTTGTCCCTGTGGCTTTGAACAGGAGGTCAGCAAACTAGCCCTTGGAGTCACTCTGGTAGTCCTGGGTTCAGGTGATGAAGCAGGGCTCAAACAGTAGGGTAGACATCTGAGGGTTCAAGGCAGGCTCCAGGCAGCAAATCAGTCATTTCAGGTGCAGCAAAGTATTCTTGCAGGCCACAGTAGCAGACAGTCCTCTGAGAGCCCTTCCAAAGGTCCAGAAAGTAAACTGAAGAGTAGATCTGAGGGATCTATTTTATTCCTGCTGCCAGCTTTCACATGGAAGAAACGTTTGGAGTTTTCCCACCACATAAGTGTCTAGAATTTCCCTCTTACCTCCGCTGGTCCTAGTCTGTCTTGGTTTACAATAGGCTAGTAAGAAGACCTTTGAGTGTGAGCTGAGGCAGGGCTTTTGAAGTACAAGTAGGCCTTCCCCCATCATAGTTGCATGGCACATCCTGCCAAAATGCAGTCCCTCTGTTGTGCAGCAGTCTGGGTGAAATACACATAGGCCTACTGCCAACTATGCCTATTTATGTGACTCAGGAAAAAGGCTTCAGACATCAAATGGTTAGGATAAGGAAAATGCCAACTTTCTAAAAGGGCATTTACAGAATGTCCACCTAAAATCAGACTTTACCATTAAAGGGGATTTTAAAACACAATCTCTTATATACCGAAGGTGACATTTCCAACTCTTCCCTAACACAAATTATAACTTATTAAATGAAATAGGGTAACCCAATGTTATCCTATGCGAGACGTAGGCCTCACCGCAGTGGAAAATGAATTTGGCAGTATTGGACCTGGCCATTTTTGCAGGGTCATCCCCAATTTGTTTGCCTCATTCCTCCTATTTTTTCTGACCAATTTTTGTTGGATTTAGGACTCTGGGTACTTTACAACTACTAACAAGTGCTAAAGTGCATATGCTCTCTGTCTAAATTGTATTGGTGATTGGTTTATCCCTGATTGGCATATTTGATTTACTAGTAATTCCTTGGTGAAGTGTATTAGAGGTGCCCAAGGACTATAAATCAAATGCTACTAGTGGGCCTGCATCCCTGGTTGTGCCATCCACATGAGAAGCCATGCAAACATGACTCAGACCTACCACTACAGTGTCTGTGTATGCAGTCTTGCAATGCCAATTTGTCCTGCCAAGTGTAATCACTTGCCGGCCCAAACCTTCCTTTTTATACACGTAAGGCACCCCTAAGGTAGACCGTAGGTAGCCCCATAGGCAGGGTGCAGTGTATGTTAAATGTGGGACATGTACTGGTGTGTTTTACATGTCCTAACAGTGAAATACTACTACATTTGGTTTTAACTGTTGCATGGCCTATCTCTTTCATAGGTTAACATGAGGACTGCCTTTAAATAACTTCAAAGTGTAGATTCCCTTTGGGAGCAGATGGAAATTTGGAGTTTGGTGTCTCTGAACTCACAAATTAAAAATATGTCTTTAAGTAAAGTTGGGTTTTAGATTATTAGTTTGAAAATGCCCTTTTAGAAAGTGGGAATTTTCTTGCTTAAACCATTCTGTGAGTCTGCTTGTTTGTGGATTCCCTGTCTGCATCTCACTGACAGTTGAGCTGGTTGTGAATCCCCTCTAGACAGAGAGGTAAAGGGTGCTGGGGTGTAGCCTGCATATCCTGATGAGCCATCTGTGCTGGAGTGGAGGGAGAAGTGGTCACTTACACCTGAATCGTCTGTGCCTGCCCTCACACAATGCAGTCTCCAACCCCCTGGTGTGTTTCTGGGGCCTGGCCTGGGCAAGGCAGTATCCTGTAAACAACAGAGACTTTCTTTTGATGTTTGCCTACTTCAAAGGCAGAAAGGGGTATAAGTAGTTTACCCAAAACCCCAGACTTTAAATTTCTTCAAGATCACTTCTCGATTTAAGAGGAATCTCTGCCAAGGAAAAGAGCTGAAGAGCTGAGGAGAAGTGCGGACCGTGCCTGTGACTGTGCTTTGTTGGGCTATCCTGCAGTTGCTGCTTCTGCCTGTGAAAGGGGACAAAGACTGGACTTTGTTTTGCATTCCTGCTTGAGAAGAATCTCCAAGGGCTTGAACTGAGCTGACCTCCTGTTTTGAAGCCCCAGGGACATCAAAGCCTTCCTCTGCCAGCAGCTGGACTCTCTGCTGTGACTCCTGCCCTGCCAAGTGGTGTCCTATCCAGTCCCTGGGTCCTTGAAAGGTGAAGTTGGCAGAAGAAGAGCTGAAAATCCACGCACAGAAAACCGTGCAGGGAAAATTTAAACTCACTATCTGCAAAATGGCTGATAAAAGACTTGCTGCTGGCTTTGAGGCAGAAATCGATGCTCCATCTGCATCGCGGCTGGGAGATCGATGCATCACAGCTGGAGAAACGTTGTGCAACACCCGCTTGCTGTTGCTGATAATGACGCAAACCCCACATAGAGCATTTTCCTAACACCATGTGACTGGATTTTCCACTCATAGTCCCTGGGCGTCAAAGTCATCCCAACTTTGCACAGATCCGAAGTGCCCTGTCCGGAATCGGAATCGATGCATCGCTCTCTTGCGAGGGAGAAAAATTATGCATCACCAACCTGACCGGAGAAGAAACGACGCACGGCTTCCCTTGCGAGGAAGGTATCAACGCATTGCTGACTTTTCTGACACACGCGTACCTGCGCAGCTTTATTTTTGACACAAACTAGGTACTTTGTTCAAAATCATCGTTTCCTTTGTTTTCTGTGGAGTAAGAATCTGATTCTTTTAGAAATTCCTATTTTAACTTGTGTATGTTGGATTTTTGTTGTTTTGGTCTTGTTTGGTTTAGATAAATATTACCTATTTTTCTATACTGGTGTGGTATCCATTCTGTAGTGTTTGCACTGTATTACTCTGTGTGTTGGTACACATACTTTACACACTGCTTCTGAGTTAAGCCTGCCTGCTCGTGCCAAGCTACCAAGGGGGTGAGTGGGGGTTAACAAGGTGTGTTTCTCCTTTGCCCTTACTGGAGTGAGGGTCCTTGCTTGGACAGGGGGTTACCTGACTGCGAACCAAAGACCCCATTTCTAACAGGCAGTTTTTCACTACCAGGACATGTAAAACTTTAAAGCACATGTGCACCCTGCCCTATGTGCTGCTTGGGGCCTACCTTAGGCTTGACTTTACATGTAATAAAAAGGGAGTTTTAGCCATGGGAAGGAGGTTAATGTGTCAATATAACACAGCACACAGGATACAATGGCAGGGCTCTAATATGTTTTAAAGGGCTACTTAAGTGTCTGTCACAACAAGTGCTGAAGGCCCACTAACAGCATTTCATTTCCTATCCCTGAGTATAAGACATACCACTTTACAAAGGACCTATAAGTAAATTAACTATGCCAATCAGTTGTACACCAATTTTACAATTCTTTAGGGAGTGAGCACAAGCACTTTAGCACTGGTTAGCAGTGGTATAGTGCACAGAGTCATACCGCCAACAGAAACAAATTCAGCAAAACATAAGGAGTGAAGGCAAAATGTTTGAGGGTGACCCTCAGAGAGGGCCACATGCAGCAGTCTCCTCACACAATTGTGCAGTGAAAACTTCACATCATTTTATACCTTTGAAATCTGAAATATCTAATGATTGCAAGAATTTGCCTATTTTAAATCTATTTTAAAGGTACCTAAAATAACCATGTCATATTTTCTAATAAAGGATGACTTCAGTATTCCAGGAGCAAAGCTAAAGAGGAAGGTGAAATAGTTTCACCTTAACTGTGCAAAACATAATGGGATGAATGGCCTCATTGTTGTCTGGCCTATTCATCAAACCATGTTCTGTACTTTTCTTGGCTGCTGAAAATGTCAAATGCAGGCCAGGTTTCTGTTATAACATATGAACAATATTCATGTCTTTTGAGAAGGGAATAATGGGTTTCTCTGGAAGATTTGTTTTTCAGTGAGATGCATCTTTATCAGTTCAAACACATTTTTGCAAATTAATTCTGAAATTTTGAAGATCTTGGACCTCTGAAAAGTAAATCCCACAGGATGTTATGTGGATCATTTTTCAGAAAAGGTGGGAGTGACAAATATTTTAGTATCCACTAGGTAAATACCAAATTGTCCGGGCTAAGTGGCAGAGTGGAAGAACACGCAAGAACATCCCCACACACCTGTTGAGAAACACTGGGAAAATTACCCAAAATTAGCCACTTGAATTTCTTCAAAGGTGAGATCTTGGATCAGGTTATGACCAGTCATATTCAAGGAAGATGGTCAAATAGAACCATGAGTCTGGTACTAAATGGAAACTTTGTTTGCTTTAAGTAGCATTTATCTCCTTGAAGGTGTGTCCTGGGGGAAATCCTGGGGAACCAGATACTAGTTGTGTGTGGGGTTCCAGTCAGCTACAGTGCTGGCATGCTGTAATGAAATGGGAACAGATATGATTAGCATGTTGCTTCTATTGGGAATGGTCCGCTCAGTTTGAATATACCTGTAAATATTTCAGTAGGTGGAGAGGATCATTGAAGTCATGTCCTCAAGACACTTGAAGGAAAACAAGTTGGGATGCCTTAAATATCACTGGAGCAAAAAACATGTATGGTTACATAATTTTCCTCAATCTTTCCAGTAACTGAATAGCCTTGGACTGAGATGGACCAAGCTTTTCTGCTAAGTTCAATGCAACACGTTAGTGGACAGCTTTGACACTATTGATTTTGTTGCTGTTTGTTTGTATTTATTTTCGTCTACTCCTACATTGATTGTCAATGAATTCTTATCACAAAATACTGTTCATCTTGGCTTCTAAACATGGTTGACTTGTATTTCACCATCATCGTCACTGCCCAAGAGGCACATTTCCAATTGTAACTAATTCTCCTTTTGAATATTAGTCTGTAATGTTTCTCAGGTGGATATGTTGAAATTTCTGTAACATTAAATCCCTCATAGACCATTATTGGATCTATGTGCCAGTGTTTTAAAATCATTTATGAATGAATAAAATTCTGTAAAATTAAAACCCTTCAACACTCTCATAGATTATGCTACCTCCAATTCTTGGTAAAACCAAGCAGGTCAGACACGAGAACATTGTTCTTCATGAAAAACGCTTGACACGTGACAATGGCTAGCTAGTGATGTTTTTACAATTCCAAAATCACACTAACAGGTTGTTCAGTCATTTGACTAACCAAAATATGGCATGCCCATAGCATGCTATTTCCTCCCACGCTATCACTTGAATTTTCGCAGAGAAACAAGAAGATGATTACTGATCATAGAGAGTTCAAAGCTGAGGCAGAGACAATTTGTAGCCTAGAATAAAAAGGGGAAATATGCAGTATGGAATTACGTGCACATCACTCAGGATATGAAATAGAAGGTTGGGATTCCACAATCCCCATAAGCTTGATGAAGTACAACATGTTATATTATTATTATGTATTGAATTGCATGGTAAAAGAAATATTTTGCACATGTAAAAGAAGTATGCACACTGCTTTAAATGTACTGATAATACAAAGTTAAAAAGAGCATCTGTACTGTACAAAAGACATACATGACACATGCATGAAAATATGAAGTTCAAAAGACTTGCCAGACTTAATTGTTGTTGATTCTTCTTGACCCTTTCAATTTCAGGGGTGACACTGACGGATGTGGCTTTACCAGGCTGTTCTTTGTAGTGAATCTGAGGATCAGAGGTACATTGTAAATATTGAAATGTACTTTAAAATTGCAATGAAAATTAAAAGTCAACAAAGATCAGAAACTTACATGTATTTCAGTCTCTAAATGTGAATAGACAGACCCCAGTTGCTCCAACTTAATGTGCCAATTTCAGATAGAAAAACACATTGACATTTGTTACCACATTATCAGAAATCTCAATGTTCCCCTGTAGGGTAAACTTATTACATACACTCTTCTTCTTTGCAATGTGTCACCTACCATTTTACTTCTGAATTATGCATTTGAGGCTACAAAACGCTCCTGGAATCGGGCAACTTGAAATCAGTGACACATAAATTGAATGTTTTTTCATTTTGCAGCATGCTTCCAGTGCCTATGAAAACTGAGAGAGTATAAGATTTTGCATGACATGTGCTGGCTAGTTTACATAATTACATATTTATTTGGGGTGTTTTAGGGCACCAATTTCTTATTAGAAAATAAATAAGGGGTGATGGTCGATGTTATGGTGATAGGCAAAGGTTTCTAATGTAGTGTGGATGGTTTGCTGCAAGGAGAAAGATGTAAAAGGCATCTCTAATGTTACAACATAACTGTTGTCAGTATAGATGGGCAGTACACACTAGTTTCCAAATAACCTACTATCTACAACACTGCCAGTACTGGCATTCTGATTAGCAGAGTCTCTGTTTCAACCCTGATAGACAAACAAAACAAACAAACAAAGTAGCTGTCACATACTGTATGCGAATGATCAGGCACCTGACCTATGGGTTGGGGTCATGCAACAGAACCTACATCTAGAAGTACTTGGGAATAGACACTCATAGGTGGTACAGTGAATCTAATCCTAGAAGGTTCATAGATTAATGAGCAATGTGTTATTTGACTAAGTCTAAGATTTTGGAGTGAGCAACAACTCTTGTAGGTAATACCTTGCAGTTAAATGGCATTCTGGATGAGTCTGAATGGATATCCTCTTTTAAGAAAGTTACTGCTAAGGTTCTAAGCTTCACTAAAAAAAATCCTCTTTTAGTTTGGAGATGTGATTGAGACTCAGAAATTGGTCATATGGTACAATATACCTTGAGTTATATGCAGCAGTGTAAGATTGTATTTCTTTAACTGAATTCCTGCAGTAGGCATCCTTAAAGGCTATACTTTAACAGCGCACAAAGTCACTGATGTATCATGTGCATTAAGAGTAACAATCTGATCTTTATTGAAGTTAATAAGCCATGTCACAAAACAAGTAACAATCTCTGGATACTGTTTAAATCATAAAAATATTGTCGATGTACCTGTGTCATTGCTATAATTTCTGGGCAGTGGATTAATCATGGATTTTTTTAACATTGGCCACAAAGAAAGTCCTGGTGGTCCCAATGGAGTGTCTTTAGTATGTAAATAAAATTTGTGCAAGAAAAAGATGCAATTTCTCCTTAAAACAAAATTAGAGAGTTCACCAATAAATGCAGTTGGTGCAATGTGTTATTCTGATTAGCTGTAATTGCACATGATGTGGTATATTACCAGTAATTCTGTACTAGGTTGACATTCCAAATCAAACAACTTTGATATATTCCTTAAGTAAGTTTGAGTATCTGGTACACACCTGTTTAATGATAAAATACATTTATTGATAAAGGTGTTCCAGAGAACTTCCTGAGTTCTACAATACTCCAGGGGCACCTGGACATTTCTCTGGTAAAAAAGTGGTATTTTGTTACTAATGTTTAAATTAGTATTATTGAAAATTCCATGACGTTTGCCCTTCTTGCTCCTTTCTAGGCTTGAAGGGTACTGCAGGAATGTTGTTGCTACAATACGTAAGAATACTAATCATTCCGTTGCTCTGTGCTTTCATTAATTGATTCTTGTATATTTTTGTACATGCAGTTCAAACGAACATCTATAACACTGGTATAAAACTGTCCAATGTGTAGCTAGTACTACGATAAACTGAACAACGAGGGACTGTGAGCAAATTCCCCTTTTTTGCATGGCTACCCCCATTTGCTACATACGTTTACAGCAGTTTTTCAGTCTGCACACTGAGACACTGCCATTGAGTGCCAGGTGCATGTGTCCTGACCTCTACGTCATTTAAAATGGGATTATCACTATTTGCAGATCTCACTCTTCCTTCTAAAACCATAAAAAATTATATATATATATATATATATATATATATATATATATATATATATATATATATATATATATATATATATATATTACACCCATGGCATGGTAAGTTAAATGTAAACTGTGCACTGGCACACCCTTCAGGGTCAGAAGGCCTATACCATCCTGAAGTTCCCTTAGAATAGTGCATTGCGGAATAGCTTGGAGTAAGGCAAACAAGATTTGGTGTAAAAGTGGGAAGTGGTGCCCCCAGGAACTTTTCCCCCATTAGTAAAAGAGTGTACATGAGACACCCTCACCCACTGGCTACTGAACTGTTCAAGAATGGCCTTCACTACCAACTCCTCAGAACACTCTCTATACCTGCAGAAGAACAGAAAAATACCTTTTAGGTGTAGGAGGACCTACATCCTTAAACAGTGGGAAATTTGGACCCCATAGGTCATTCTGCTCTAATAACTGGCAGTCAGAGAAGGTGCTATATCTACTAAACTTGAAATGAAGCCCTTTGTCTTGAGAAATTAAAAAGCAAAATGTAATGTTGGATAACATTCATTACTCAATTCTGCATTTTCCTTATTGTGCAGCATATGCAATTCACTTCCCTAAGCTGCATGACAAACATACTATTTAACATATCATGTTCCAAAGACGGAGGGTCTACTAACATAAATCACATCTTTACAAGGTGTACACCATATGTGAATAATATAGCCATTTGATAAACAGTAGTATTCACTTTTCTATTTTTGAGGAATGATGACTGACTAAATATGAAAGCTTGGAAGTGGTTTTTAGACTGGATTGTTGATAAAACATTTTCAACATATTTGTCATTTTCAACATATTTGTCATAGGCCTGAGTATGGCATGAGGCAAGACATGACTGGAATTGAAAGGGTTATGAATTCATCAAAATATAATTGTTTACAAAGAACTATTTCTCCTTTGAATCAAGTCATGGGGCCACAAAAACAGACTGTTTTTGTAGTGTATCTTTGGTATAATCTAATTCAGTCGTATTGCTTCAATGGGTGGTTAAAGTTCCCAGATACCTAATTAATAAGCCATCGATGTCTATTTTAAAACCTGTAGGTCACAAGTTCTATACATCCCAAAAACAGTGTGTCTTTTGGAATCACATTAATAGTTTACAATACGTGAGAACACTGCAAAGGAACAGGGAACGAGAGCGTGTCATATTCCCAAGGTGTTTGTTTTTCAAACAGCACTAGTGTTGGGTTTCATAGGTTGCTCTCTGCACCATGAAATCATTGTTTCTCTTTCTCTGTTTTATATACTGTCACATATCAAATTCACACAAATAATATTTACTTTATGGTGAAATCTGACATGAAATCAGTCAAATACAATATAACGGGAAGCTTAGAGCTGTAGATCAAAACTTTGTTTTTCTGAGAAAAATAGTTTATCTCTAATATCTAAGTATTATAATTGTGGACGCTGGATAATATTTAAACTTTTAACAACAATTTAGAGAAATTGGGATTTAGTATATCACAATCACACTGAAAACATAGGCATGCTTATTTGTATGTTGTAAATAAAGTAGTTATAAAATGGCCACACATTGCTAATATTCTTCTGGTTTTCTTTTACTCTTTTCATTTCTGGAGGATCTGAAATAGGAGTTGGAGTACCAATTTCTTTCTTGTACTTAACCTGTGAACACAAAGGAAAAATAAAGTAAAACACATTTCTTAAATGTTTTGTTCAATAGTAGAGATTTGTAAAGTTCATCAAATGATCACCAACAAAGTCTGCCACTATGGCTAGAATAATGTCAGTTAAAAATGTAAAATACATGATGGATTCAGAATTAGCAATATGTGGCCAAACATTCACAATTTCCACAATTTCAGGGCCTGATTTACAAACGGCATCCACAGTTGCGGCGAAGGCCTTGAAGTCATGGTGGGATTTCTGCAATTGGAAACTGCTGGATAGGGAGCCCGCCACAAATGCTGGACTGCGGAGGCCATTTGTGAATCAGGCTCTCGTGGTTTATGATCAAGCGTAAACATTAATGTTGATTACTCTGCTATCTCCTTTTAAAGGTAGGTGTTTCATTTAGATACACATTTCCCTGTGCCCAGTCGTAACATTTTCTTGGCAATCTTACTATTTAAAAGCATGTGATATGTATTCAACCATGTGAGCCTATTCTTTTGATTTCTCTAACAGTTCTTAATTAGTAAGTGTGCATTCAATCTATTTTGCCTTTAGTTCTAATATATAGCTTTATTCCCATATACTTGAATTGTTCATCAACAGTATTAACTCACTAGTCAAGATTCCATTTTAAACCAATTTAAACCAATTTAATGTGGAAAAACAAATGATGGTATTTACTTGAAAACGTAACTTGTGAGGAATTCTGATGCATTCAGTTATCAAACACCCACAGAGGAAAGAAATGTCATTGTCAAATCCATAGATGGGTATGTTTGCGTGCCTGTACTGCTCTATTTGTAACCGCATTGTGTATAACTGGAACATTCAACACTTGTAAAAAATACAGTTAATACATTTTGATGCTTGCATGTTAGCCCTGTCAGCCTTTGGGTGGTCTTCCCCCAGACATTTTGCCTTTCTCCTCCATTTTTGCTGATCTTATTCTTATCACGCCCTAGGACTCTGCACATACCACTGCTAACAACTGCTAAAGTGCATGTGCTCACTCCTTAAAACATAATAATAATGGTTCATCCCCAATTGGCTAATTAATTTACCTATGAGACCCTAGTAAAGTGACGCTACAGGTGTCCATGGCCAGTAAATTAAATGTTATCAGTGGGGCTACAGCACTGATTGTGCCATCCACTTTAGTGGCCCTTTAAAAATGTCCTCTGCATGTCATTGCAGCCTTGGTGTGCAGTTTAACTGCCACTTTGACCTGTCAAAAATATTTTGCCAGGCCAAACTCTTCCTTTTTTATACATGTGCATCACCACTAAGGTTTGCCCTTGACAGCCCAGAGAGCAGAGTGCACTGTATTTAAAAGGTAGGGCATGTACCTTCAAGTACAACTTGACATAGTAACAAAAAACTCTTAAATTAGTTTTTCACTACTACAAGGCCTACCTCTCCAATAGACTCACATTAAGGTTACCTTATTGCATTTACTAAGCTGTGAGTTAATGCTTGGTGTCTTTAAGATGGTAATTAAAAATCCTAACATGATGAAGTTAGATTTTAAATTACAATTTTGAAAATGCCACATTTAAAAAGTTGCCATTTTACTGCCTTGGCCATTTAGTGCCTGTAGCTGTGCCTGGGTCAAGTGACTGGAAGTAGTTGAAAGTTGAGCTTTGTGTATTCCTCCTACACAGTCACACACAATAGGGAGCTTAGGTGTGCCTCGATGGGACATAACTGGCAGGTTGGGAGGGAGAAGCTTGGCCTAGCCCCATTTGCACTTGAATAAGCTATGTCCTGTCTCTACACAAAGGGCTGCATACCACATGTAGTTAGTCAGGAACCAGGACAGGGAAGGAAGGATGCTTGGGGACTTCAAAGGGAAACCTCTAGAAGCATATTCCAAACATCAAAGGCACAACTTGGTATGAATACTGGACCTTAGACATCAACACTTCTGTAAACTTCTGTACCAGTAGATACTCTGACAGAAAGAAAGACTGCTAAGCTTGTGAAGGACTGCCAATTTGCCAGGGTGCTGCCCTGCTGGACTACTACCTTGCTGTGCTGCTACATTTCTGTGCTAACCAGTTGCTCTTTTGCCAGGGTCAAAATGACTGGACCTTGAAAGTGGATCTTTGCATAACCCTGCATACTAGGATTTAAGGTACTCTGTTCAGCTGGCCTAACAGGGTCCCTGAATCAGGCTTGCGCGCAACCTGATATCCACAGGTGGCACTTTCTGTATTTTGGAGCTATTTTTACTAACATGTTTTATTGAATAAAAATTAATTGATTTTCCTACTATGTTGTGAGCCCCTTTTATGATGTGTTTTCACTGTGTTACTATTTGAAGTGTTGAACAAATACTTTACACACTGTCCAGGGTTAATCCTAACTGCTCCTTTGCCAAGCTACCTGAGGGTTGAGCACAGGTTAATTTAGGATTTGCTTGTGACTTTACGCTGAGGTCAACTGTGGGTGCTGCTTGAGCAAGGTTTCACCTCTCTCAACCAACAATCAGCATTCTTACATTGCATATAAAAGAAGATATTTAGGGCCATATTTATACTTTTTGACGCAAAACTGCGCTAACGCAGTTTTGCGTCAAAAAAATTAGCGCCGGCTAACGCCATTCTGAAGCGCCTTGCGGGCGCCGTATTTAATCAATGACGTTAGACGGCGTTAGCCGCCGGCGCTGCCTGGTGTGCGTGGAAAAAAACGACGTACACCAGGCAGCGCCGGCGTAGGGGGATATGGAGCTTGGGCGCCCAAAAATGGGGCAAGTCAGGCTGAGGCAAATGTTTCACCTCAACCCGATTTGCGCCATTTTTTTTGACTCCCAACCCCCATAGAAATGACTCCTGTCTTAGCAAAGACAGGAGTCATGCCCCCTTGCCCAATGGCCATGCCCAGGGGACTTCTGTCTGGCACAAATTAGGCCCCCCTATGCCACAAAAAATAAAAATAAAAATACTTACCGGAACTTACCTTAATGTCCCTGGGATGGGTCCCTCCAGCCTTGGGTGTCCTCCTGGGGTGGGCAAGGGTGACAGGGGGTGTCCCTGGGGGCATGGGAGGGCACCTCTGGGCTCCTTCTGAGCCCACAGGTCCCTTAACGCCTGCCTTGTCCAGGCGCTAAAAAACGGCGCAAAAAGCGGGCGTACGTCATTTTTTTTGACCCGCCCACTCCCGGGCGTGAATTTTGCCCGGGAGTGTAAATACGGCGCACATGCCTCGGAGTCAATTTTTTAGACGGGAACGCCTACCTTGCATGTCATTAACGCAAAGTAGGTGTCCACGCTAAAAAATGACGCAAACTCCATGGACTTTGGCGCTAGACGCGTCTAAAGCCAAAGTATAAATATGGAGTTAGGTTTGCGTCGGAATTGCGTCAAAAAAAATGACGCAATTCCGGCGCAAACAGAGTATAAATATGGCCCTTACTTCCTCAAATGCCAAACTGACGTATGCTACGTAAAACAAACTTGAAAAATGTTGTCTTCAAGAATTACGAAATACAAATCCAATATCTGCCTACAAGATACAGGATCAGGGTTTACAAAACACTTTATAAACATTGGCCGCAATGGTTCACAAGTACATGTTTAAGTATGTAAAGTGAGTTCACCAGACACACAACAAGGCTAGTATTCAGTACTGTCATTAGGTGTATATATAATTTTATGTATGATTTAGAAGGACAGACAAAGATAAAAAGAGATTGTTTACAAACACATATATCATTATTTCTTTCAGGTTAGGTGTTTTTCACCACTACTGGAAAACAGAGGCAAACAAAAGGCATGACTCGCACTGAGCCATTCCAGGGTCCTCACAACAAAATAGCCTAATAAGGAATAGTGCTTACAAGATATGGAAATAATTTCGTTATTGTGATGTATGAGACATGGATTCAAAGACTGTGTATTTTTACTTCAATAGAATTCTATTCCAGAAAAAGGGATGTAAGCATCCCAACATGCTTCCAGGATTGTTAAATTAATGGAAACTGTTACATATTGGGGAATCTTGATATTGTATTCGAAATTCACTTTCAAGGAAAGTTTTCATTTGAAAATACAAGAAAATTGAATGAAGATCGCAAAGCAAAAAAATAAATGCATTCTGTAATAGAGTGCAAGCAGTCTCATGTGTTCATCAACTGCTCTCAGCATTAGCTGCCATCCAAAATTCTTCACTGAAATATCTGGCACACTATATCCACTGTTTTGGAACTCTCACCAGATTCATTTTTGAAAACACCTAGAAGTAAAGAGGCCCCAGCGGCAAGAAAAGCTCTAACTATGACAGTAGCCATCTTAACCACGGCCCTAGCACAAAATCAGAGCAGCTAAGAACTTGTACATGCTAAACACCCCTCAATCATCTTTCCCCATGGTGCTATGGCATTTTTGATATTTGGAGTGTTCATTTTCAGATCTTCAAAACATTTTTGCAGTACAATATAGAAGTCAAATTTGTATCTTTTTTTCTCACACTGTTGGGATTGAACAGAAAAACCTGCGTTCAGGTTTCTTTTTTGAAGAGGTTGAAAATCAGCCTAAATGTTCCAAAATATGCTATTTGAAAGAATCTGATGTGTGGGTCTTATTTTTCTAAAAATGGCATCAGCAGCAGTAGGCCTACTTTCACCTTCCCTGTTTTCTGAAACAGACAGAAAGGCAAAATATGTTTTAACACTTATTTGGCACTTTTCTAATTTTCATCAATATGTTAATGATTTTCACCTATTTGCAATTTGTGTGGAAAAGAGATGTGGAACCCAGAAGTGCACCTAGAATTCTTAATATCTCTGGAAAATCAGGAAACCATTGGCCACCCAAAAAAGAAAATAAAGATGGTTGGGAATGTACCCTAAGACAAGCTGACCCTGAGGCAAAATATTGCTACCATCCAACATGGCAGTTTGGACTCCATTAAGAATCATTTATTAGAAAGGGAAGTTGAACGCTGAATGACATTAGTTATGTGGTTTCATATAAATTCCGGATTTTCCATTCCAATCATTTGAGGAAAACATTTTTTTGCACAAAGATTTATATTTTCTGTGGATTCTGCATAAGAATAGGTGGAAGGGTGCATTTAACTCACGCCATCCTAAATGTTGCTGTGTCTCTATTTTAGAAATAGTTCTAGGTTCAGAAATGTTTCCTGGGGTCCAGGTGTCCCTGGAATTAGCAACTTTAGTTAAGGGAACTGGGAGACATCTGTAGTTGTAAGAAATTCTGTGTAAAGAAGTGTAGTGTAATCCATTTAAGTTACACTGTCCTGGATTTCACTTGGTCTCTATTTGTCAGAAAACATCTGGGTTGATTGGGAGCAGCCATCTACCTTGGTAAATGTGTGGGAATTAGGTTATTGAACAATAGGTTGAAGTCTGCAGAGCAATCTGAGTGAAAAAAAAATAATGGGATCCATGCAGGTCACTCTTTCTTGCAGATACCTGTGTTTCTAGTCTTCAGATAAGTATGTCATTGGTAGGGTTCACCAAGTGCTAGTTGACCCTGATCACAACCACTACAGCAAGCCCTGTTGGCTTCGGTTATTTTGGTACTTTGTGACATTTGCAGAACATTTGTGGTGAGAAAACACAGTATACACAGGTCACACCTTCCTCTTTTTCTACAGGTCTGTTTATAAAACATGCCTGAGGCTGGGAGGTTTACCTGGGTGCTAGCTGATGTTGGGCTCACAGGACCTACAAACTCCAGAAATAACACTTGTCAAAATGCAAGGAAAACAGTGCATCAAACATTTCTCTACACAGGGGTGCAGTTGTGTCTCTTCCTTTCCATTATGATGTAATCTTTTGCCCATGTGGTCAGATTGTGGGAGTAATGTTAGGGCTAGCTGGTGAGGGGGGTAATAGAAAAGCAAGGCATTAGGCAAGGTGAACTGTTCCTGTAAATTTCCCAGTAAACAGAAACAAATTATAACTTCTGGTGTGTGGCTCCCCTAAGGTGCAGTTTATGAACGAAACTACATTAACTGTACCCTTAGGTAAGATGACATGCTGATGATGGGAAATTGCGAGAAACCCCAGCTATTTAGGGAAACAATTAACCCTTGTGTCCTGAAGGCATTTTAGGTCTCTGAAAAGAGCAAGTTGTGGGCTCTCACCTAAGATCTGCTCCCTCAAGTGACGTTAAATTTAGGTCAGAGGGAGGAATTCTTACTGCCAAGAAATCTATATCCCATTTTTTTTAGTCCAAGGAGAATTATAGTTCCCTTGTTTGGGGCAACTGGGCTGTTAGCAGGCCGGACAAGCTTCAAGATGGGAGCTGAAATGCAGATGAAAAGTGCAGGGCAGGGGCAAGCCTTGCACAGGAACACTGGACTCCAAATCTGTTATTAGTTTTTTCTTTTAAATTAATGATCCCTAGTATTCAAGGTGAATTACAAATATCCCAGTGGTGCAGATTGGGGATAACACCTTTTGGGTGGGAAAAGTTTAATGACAGACTTGCGTTGTGCCAAGATACCAAGTCCATCATACTGTTTCTTTTTCTTTCTCAAAGGAATTAAACTCCTGGTTTCCAGATGACATTTCTTCTCTTCTGAGGAGGCAGGTAGGGGGCAAAAATCACTGATTTGCTCCGCTAGGACAGTTGAAGCATTAGCTTCTATTATAACTTATTTGATGACCGCTTGTATGTTTATTGGTGCTTTAGAAAGATACAGCATAATAGTGACTGAGTTAAAAGGCTGGAAGACATATTAATAATCAAAGTCCAGGTCTTCGAATGGCATCTAAAATAGATTAGATTTTTACTGCCCACAACCTTAAAGGGAGAGAGTTTAACAGTTTGTTTGCTGCTGTACAAAAAGCACATTCTCCATTAGTGACGAATCTGATTTTCCGGCTGCAAAGCAAGAATTAGTTACTGATCTGCTGGAATGTGCCAACTGATAGAACAAAAATGTATTGGGCAGAAAGAAGGGTGATCTTTTAAAAAAATTATTTTTAATTTTTTATTTTATTGAGACATCCAACCTAATACAACATATTCCACTCAAAACACAAGTTTTCACAGTAACTTACTTATACTACTGATGCATGAAGCAGTTACTTCGAGTTCGCCAACATCCCTACCAGCTCTGTGTCCACATCTTAGACTTCAGTGGCTCATCTCAATTTACCTACACGTCCTTTGTATCCTGTGTCTTAAAGAAGCTACCCCAAGTTTGACCAAACTTCTTAAGCCCACCAGTTCTCATGTACTTCTACTCCTGCATACTCACCAGAGCCATTTTGTTTCACCATTCTTCCGCAGCTGGAATCTGCGTTGAGTACCAATTTTTCAGTAAAAGAGACTGTGCAGCCACTGTGGCAATAAAAACTAGTTTTACCCATCTAGGGGGAAGTTGTAACTCTGGGTCATAGCCCAAGATCAGAAGCCAGATGCTAGGGACTATTTTGATCTGTAAATTCGTATTAAAAAAACCTGACGATCTTCCCCCAAAATTCTTGGACAAATTGGCAAGTGCCAATCACGTGCGTCCAGTTAACTGTACCATCCGTTTGACAACGGAAACAGTGAACTAGGTGGCCATTAGCAACATATAGCATTCAATGCCAGTTAGCTCCTTTTAGTGCCTCAAAATTTAACAGATTCACTATCTCCCAGCTGTCTTTGGATAGTATAAAATGTTAATCCTTCTCCCATTTCCTAACGGCTTTAACCTAGAGTTTAGATCTATTACGATCCCTGAGTAAACTTCACCATTCCCCCATGCTCCTGTTCTCCCCAGGACCTATCAATTCTTCCACTATCTCTAGGGTATCTAGAATCTGATATATGTCTAAATACTGAAAACTATGTAGCAAGTGCCCATAGGACCTCAGCAGCAAAAAATGGTTCAGCACTGTGGCCCCTATATTCAAATATGTTGCCCATATATTACCAACCAGGAAGTCCCCAATTTTCCTGAAACCTGCGTTATCCCACTTCCTGACTGTCTCTGGATTAAGCTGGGCCCCAGACCTCATTAAGAACTGAGAAAGAGGGGTAAAATAGTTCACATATGGGATTGTGTATCTTTGATAAAAATCAGACCTTTTTTTGAGGAACCACCCAAGAGTCTTGTATCGTACCTTTTTTTGGGATTTCACCAGTAGTGCGGGGTCTACTATCCTGTGTTCCCTACAAATTAATTCACGAAAAGCCTGTGAAAAGGGGCAAGATGCGGCTTCAAAATTTGACATGTATTGAGAGAAAGTCCCAAAATGATAATCACTCATATTGGGCTGAGCTAGGCCTTCCATCTCTCGATCTTCTGATAACGTACTCAATCGGATACGTGCAGATTTATTATGCCTGATAAATGAGGTAAATATTGAGCCAACTTTCTTGAACGTTAAAACAGAAGCAATGGCTGAGAACAGGAATACGAACAGTGGCAAGATTGACATTTTAATCAACGCAACCCTTCCTATGATGGACAGCGGAAGTGTCCCTCACCGTGCTAATAATGCTTTTACTTTAGATAGCAAAGGGGCATAGTTGAGATCACAGAGGTCTCGGATATTCACCGAGAATCTAATCCCAAGATATCTCTTAGGTCTTGGATTTGCACATGGAACCAATTCGACAAGTAATTTATTAGGCGCGCATCCATAAAGTATAATAATTTCAGTTTTACTCCTATTCACCTTGTAGCCCCCAATACGTTCAAATTGGGCAAATATTTTAACGGCCACTTCCAGAGAGCTCTGATTATCATCTAGAAACATAATAATGATGTCAGTATACAGTTTAATCTTACCCTTCAATTTTAGTGGAGGATAAATACCTTTATTCAGTGTGATTGCAATGGCTAAAGGTTCAATGAATAGGGCAGATAGGAGAGGTGAAACGGGGCACCCCAGCCGGGTAACTCGCAGTACCGGTAAATTGCCTACATTAACTGATTTGACTATAATGTTAGCTTCAGTAGTTTGATACATCCTTTGTATCAGCCCTGTGACCTGGGGGGATCCTGAATCTTTGTAGAATCTCAGACAATGTATCCCAAACCACTAAATCAAAGGCTTTTTCCAACTCTAATAGATGAATGACAGCGGAGATTTTATTAATAGTAAAGTAATCAAGCGCCTCAACCAAAAAATGTGTGTTGGTTGCAAGTTGCCGCACTGCTATAAACCCGTTTAGGTATGAGTGCACTAAAGTAGACACAATCGTATTAAATCGATTAGCCAAGAGTTTCTTGGTGATTTTATAATCAGTGTTTAGTTATGTAATTGGGCAGTACGAATTTGGATCCTCTTTATCTTTTTTAGGAAAGCTGACTACATTCCCAGGCGCCAGGAGTTAGGGATCGTTCCCCCATCTAGCATAATATTAATAAGCCCCAGAAAGCCACCTGTTACGACATCGATGAATTCTTTAAAGAATTCTGCTGGAAGTCCGTTGTGACCACAGACTTTTCCATTCTGTAAATTTTTCACCACTTCTAATAATTCTGGCTGAGTGAAAGGTTGGGAGAGGGTGGCACCCTCTTCCCTTGATAATGAGGGAATACTTAATTTCTCAAAAGAAATCCCCCATGGCCGTACAGTCAATGGTCTGGATTTGGGAATAAATTTGCCTGTAGTGTTTCAACATCACATCCCCCACTACGCTAACCTCGGTGAATCTTTCTACCGTAATCGGGCATTTTAACACATGGATCGTATTACGAGCTGCTTGATTGCGTGTTTGCCAGGCCAGGAATCTGCCCGAGAAGTTACTCTCCTCATAAACTTTTTGCTTGTGGGACTGGAACACTTTCCGCTTTATCCGTATATCTATCCGACAGTGACTGTTTAGCCAAATCCAATGCTTTCTTATTGCTTTCCATTGGGGACCAAAGATAATTGTCCAACCTACACTGAACTGTGTCTTCCATCACCCTTTTTTTGTAGATTAAGACATCGCCTGTCTGCTGCCTCCTTTGAAATTATAATGCCTCTAATATAGGCTTTTAAAGAATCCCAGACCGTACTGAGAGTAGCTGAGTCTCTATTTCTATTTAGATGGTCCTTAATTTCGAGCCTGCAAACCTGTACCCAGCCTTTCTCTAGGAGCAGCTGCTGAATAAAAATCCACCTTTTAGATTGCATCAAACCCCGGTCTAAAGATAATAATATATCTAGGATAGGGATTGCATGATCTGAAAGGCTGGAGTGCAGTTCTCGCTGATTCTGAAAGTGAAGCGTTTTGGACCCCAGAAAGAAATCAATGTGAGACACACTTTTAAAACAACCAGAAAAACATGTGTATTCTCTTTTGTTTGGTGCTGATATCCTCTATTGGTCGCCTAATGCCAATATTCTTTCATAGTCCTTAAACACCTTCGCCAATGTAGGTTTATGTTGCTTTCTCCCTTTCACTGAGGAGTCAATATACGGGTCTTGGAGAAAATTTAAATCACCACCAATAACAATTTTACCTGTAAGGTGTAGAATGGATTGAAAGAGGTCCTCATATGGCCTGGGATCATCTACTAGGGGGGTGTACAAGCTCACAAAAGTAAGCTTCTCCATTAATATTTTGCAGCTCTCCCAGCACCAGTGCCTGTTTTTGTCATTCTCAAAATCGAGGACTCGAGCCTCCAGTCTTTTAGCTAGAAAGACCACTGTGCCCGGATGAACGGCTTGGGCAGCCGCAACACCCTTATAGTTGACCCAATTTTAAAACATAGTGAAGTGCCCGATTTTACTGGCCAGAATATTGGTTTCCTGTAATAAGATTACGGAAGTATTCAATGCATTGACCCATTCTTCCATTGCACCCTTTTTTCTCCTATTGTTTAGCCCATTAACATTCCAAGAAACAATTTTCAAGGAGGCGTTTAACCCTGCCATTGGATCATTTTAGCATTTGAACAAATGACCCACCGATTGAACACACCCTTTGGTATGCCCTGTTTTATAAACTCTATAACTCCCTTAATAGCCATCTGTTGCGACAACCGAGCCCTGCGCCCGTGATATCATGTGTTCCATCTTGCACAACTCTCATACTACATCCATGTCTCCCAAACTGGATATTCTTTTTCTGATTTGGAGTCTCCTTCCCGTTTCCCACCTCACTCCTCCATCCCTCTTCTGCCCACAACCCCCGTTACGTGGCCAACACCTGGTGCCCTCCCGTCTGGGTGATCCGGGACCTCCACCCATCCCACCCCTCTTTCTCCTACTTGGGTGCCCTGACATGGCACCTGGTCACCGAAAGCAGCAGAGGGTATACACAACATATAGTGACTAACTGTGCTGTGATCTGTGTAATATGGCAAACTTTACCAAAAACTTCAGTGGAACTCCTCCCACTAAGTGCTATCCTCCTCAACCTATCGCCTCACCATGAGGTATAGAGTACAAAAAGTTTTAGACGCATCCACTATATATATGGACTATATTTGACCGGCCCTTAAAAATTTTTTTTAGTTTTGATTGCTGGACGAGCCCAGCCTAAGCACCTGCTTTATGAAATGCCGGAATCATTTCCTTCATTTCTCTCGTCCTTTGTGCAGCGGCAGCTGACGTATGATTTTTTTTTAAAGGTGTAATCACCAGGGATCTGGTGTACTTTGCACTTAATCTCCTGCTGTAAAATGCGTTCTTTGACATGAAAATCACCAAAGTTCACCAATATTGTTTGAGGGTATTTGGCATTAAGTGGTTGCACTGCCGGTACTTGATGAGCTTGCATAATGGAGATATCCTGTTGGCTGTCTGCCAATTCCGGGAGTACATGTTGTTTAAAAAGGTCTGTAATCAATTCTATGATAGTCTACCAATTCTTGCACCCTTTCGGCACCCCCGCGGATCTTAAGTTAGATCTACGTGAACGGTTCTCCGCATCATCCATCCAGATCTGCAATTCCAGCAGATACGCTTGACATTTGGAGATTGCTGGCGCCAGGTGCACTCGACCATCTTCCAAATCTGAGACTCGCTGTTCTACCTCCATGATACAGGAGTTAAGTTGCTGGATGTAAGCACTTATCAAGTTTAGCTGTGCCTCTGTTTTGTCATTTGCTTCAGTTTGTGAAACTTTCAAGGACTTAAGCTCATTTAATATTTGAAGAAGCAGGGGTCCCGAATGAGTGCAGCCTCCTCCTTCAACTTGCTCTTCCTGTGGCTGTGAATCTGCCTGTTGCCTCTCCTGCCCCTGCTGACTGGTCCTGGTTTCCGCGTGGCTCTGGGAGCTCATGGAGGGGCTAGTGGTGCTTGCCTCCCTAAAGGTGCGTACATCTGAGCCGTGCTGGATGAAAGGAGAGAGGTTATCTTCTGTGGGGACTGAAGTATGGCTGGAGGGCTGGGGACCCATAAAGGTCTCCTTTGGTCCCCTGCCAACCCCACCGCCAAATAGCAGGTATAGCCACTTAAGGCCACTGCCACCCTCCTGGAGATCGCCTCTGTCCAATACTCTGCTTGCTCCTGGTTTTAGCTGATTACTTAAATTGAAGTTATCAGGATTATCTTGCATCCCTTGCTCTTTGCCTGCTGTCCCGATGGACCCCTTTTCTAATGCAGCATTATCACAGGGGTTTGACTGAGCTGGGTCGACTGAACTAGGTACCAAGACCAGGAGAGATCTAGAGCCATTGACCGACATCTGTTGAGGCCCGCTTGTACTCATGCTTAACTCAATGTTTGCCATCTTATCCGAGGGTACAGGACGCTTACTTCTTATACTCCGCGCTGACCTAAGAGATTTTAGTGATGAGCGGCCCTTACTCTGTAGGTCTCGGGGAGAATGCCGCATTGCTGGCAGGAGCTAGGTCCCAGTACTTAAGAACCTCCTTCTGAGTAGTGGGAGACACCTTGGGGCCACAAGCTGCACCTGTGGCTACACCGGCCACTTCCGTGACTCCCCATCGTGCTCCAACAAACCAGCAGGGAGACCTAGCATCCCACCCCTGCTACAGGAGGTACCCTTCACCGTGTTTGCAGCTTTTAATTCTGTTGTTTTGGAGGTGGAGGGGGGTTTGTGTTTATCCCTTGGCCCCCAAGGGCACTCCTGCTGAAGTCCGCCTCCACCTCCCCCATCACTTTACCTGCCTCCCGTGTACCTCACTCCGTCATCCCCTCTCCTTCATGTCCTGTTTTGTTTATTTAGTTTTTTGGGGATATTTTGATTATTTTGGTTATTTTGGAGGGTACGGGGAGGGGGGGAGGTACCCACGTGGTTGTACCTCTCCCTCACCGCACATCCTAACTGTTAGAAATTGGGTCCTTGGTTGACAGTCAGGTTACCCCCTGTTCAAGCAAGGACCCTCACTCTAGTCAGGGTAAAAGAGAATCACCCTCAGCTAACCCCTGCTTACCCCCTTGGTAGCTTGGCAGAGCAGTAGGCTTAACCTCAGAGTGCTAGGTGTAAAGTATTTGTACCAACACACACAGTAACTTAATGAAAACACTACAAAATGACACAACACCAGTTTAGAAAAATAGAAATATTTATCTAAACAAAACAAGACCAAAACGACAAAGATCCGACATACACAAGTCAAGTTATGAATTTTTAAAGATTAAACTCATAAATAGCGCTTAGAAACAAAAATGCTTCGATGAGATGTTAACACGGCGTCGTGCCGGAGTCATTCCCAACAAGCCGACACCAGCGGCGCCAGACACGGAGTCGTGTAGACCCCCAAGTACAGTACCTTTGGTGAAGGGTGAAAGCACGCCGATGCGTGAAGTCGGGAATCGCGGCGTCTGTGCGAAACGTTGAATCCGTGCACTTCGAGCAGCGTCGGTCACGACGTGGTGCGGCGACTTCCACAGAGTCGTGGACTTCAGCGGGGCTGCTGCAGTGTCGGGCCTGCTGAGAGCGCCGCGTTCCAGCGAAGCTCACGGCGTCAGGTGCAGGCGGCGTTACCGGATTCAGCAGCGGCGTCGGTCCGAAGTCGTCCGAAGTCGATTTCCTTGGATTCCACCAGCTTTCCTTTCAAGGGCCCAGGGACTGGCTAGGGCACTACTTGTCAGAGCAGGAGTCTCTCCAGAGACTCCAGGTGCTGGCAGAGAAAAGTCTTTGCTGTCCCTGAGACTTCAAACAACAGGAGGCAAGCTCTAACTCAAGCCCTTGGAGATTTCTTCACAAGATGGAAGGCACACAAAGTCCAGTCTTTGCCCTCTTACTCTGGCAGAAGCAGCACTGCAGGAAAGCTCCACAAAGCACAGTCACAGGCAGGGCAGCACTTCTTCCTCAGCTATCAGCTCTTCTCCAGGCAGAGGTTCCTCTTGGTTCCAGAAGTGTTTCTAAAGTCTGTAGATTTGGGTGCCCTTCTTATAGCTATTTTAGTCTTTGAAGTCACCTTTCTACAAAGGGGACTCACACCTACTTGTGGAATCCTGCCTTGCCCAGGCAAGGCATCAGACACACAGCAGGGGGTTGGAGCCGGCATTGTCAGAGGCAGGCACAGTCCTTTCAGATGAGAGTGACCACTCCACCCCTCCCTCCTAGCAGAGATGGCTAATCATGAAATGCAGGTTACACCCCAGCCCCCTTTGTGTCACTGTCTAGTGAGAGGTGAAAAACAACCCAACTGTCAAACTGACCCAGACAGGGAATCCACAAACAAGGCAGAGTCACAGAATGGTTTAAGCAAGAAAATGCTCACTTTCTAAAAGTGGCATTTGCAAACGCACAATCTTAAAATCAACTTTACTAAAAGATGTATTTTTAAATTGTGAGTTCAGGGACCCCAAACTCCACATGTCCATCTACTCTCTAGGGGAATCTACACTTTAATCATATTTAAAGGTAGCCCCCATGTTATCCTATGAGAGAGACAGGCCTTGCAACAGTGAAAAACGAAATTGGCAGTATTTCACTGTCAGGACATATAAACCACATTACTATATGTCCCACCTTAACCATACACTGCACCCTGCCCTTGGGGCTACCTAGGGCCTACCTTAGGGGTGCCTTACATGTAAGAAAAGGGAAGGTTTAGGCCTGGCAAGTGGGTACACTTGCCAAGTCGATTTTACAGTGTAAAAATACACTTACAGACACTGCAGTGGCAGGTCTGAGACATGATTACAGGGTTACGTGTGTGGGTGGCACAACCAGTGCTGCAGGCCCACTAGTAACATTTGATTTACAGGCCCTGGGCACCTCTAGTGCACTTTACTGGGGACTTAACAGTAAAACAAATATGCCAATCATGGAGAACCAATTACGTACACATTTTACACAGAGAGCATAGGTACTTTAGCACTGGTTAGCAGTAGTAAAGTGCTCAGAGTTGAAAAGCCAACAGCAACAGGTCAGAAAAAATTAGGAGGCAGGAGGCAAAAAGACTGGGGATGACCCTGCATAAGCAAAAGTCCAACATGACCCCCTACCAGCCTAAAGCCAGGGGAGAACAATCAATACCTTGATGTACTTCCCTGATTGGGGCGATAGAACAAGGACCCAGGCCCACAACAGCAGGGGCATGTTCCAGTTCTACGCCTTCCTGACTCCAGTTGGATCCCTCTGTCCATACTCTCAGGGCCCACTAAGCTATAACTGAGAGGGTTCAACTCCTCCTGCGGGTCCTGAGAGTGTAGTATTTAGGGCCAGATGTACGTAGCTTTTTTCTTGTTGCAAATGTCCCGATTCACGTAATCGGGCCGTTTGCGATGAGAAAAAAGCATCTTACGATGTACAGACCAAATTTTGTGATTCAGTAATCTCTTCACCAAATCACAAATAAGGTTTGCGAGCTGCAGTTAGGAAGGGACGTTCCCTTCCTAACTGCGAGTCGCAGTGCGATGTATGATTGTTTTTTGACCGTGAATGCGGTTACACAACAATCACCGTTAGCACCAATTTCAAATTGGTGCTAACCCATTGGGACCCTCTCCCCTTTGTGAATGGTAGCCAAAAAATATTTTCGGAGCAGGCAGTGGTCCCACGGACCACTGCCTGCTCTGAAAAAGTTAAAAGAAAACTTTTAATTTTTGTTTTTGAAATGCATCCCATTTTCCTTTATGGAAAGCGGGCGGCATTTTAAAAAACAATTGCTTTATTTAAAAGCAGTTACAGACATGGTGGTCTGCTGTCCCAAGCAGGCCACCATCCCTGTGAGTGTAGCCATTCCCAATGGGGTCGCAAATTTTGACTTACCTCATGAATATTAAGAAGGTAGCTCATTTGCAACCCCATTGGGAATCGCAAACAGTGTGAGGTACACTGTTTTACACATGGTTTGTGAGTCTCAAAACTCTGGATCATACATCTGGTCCTTAGATTTGTAAAAATAGTTATATATGTATCTATGTGTTAGAAATTAGGTTCCTGGTTGGCAGAGGTATGTACCCTGTCCAAGCATGAACCACAATTCTAGTCAGAGTAAGTCAGATTTGCACCCTCAATTAACCTGTGCTCACCCTTTGGTAGCTTGGCACTGAGCAGGCTGGCTCAACTTAAAAGGCAATGTGCAAGGTGTTTGTGCCACAATTCAAAAGTAAAACAAGGAAAACACCATACAAAATGATACCACACCAGGTTAGTAAAATGTATCTTAATTCAATAATCATAGCAAGACCAAAACAACAAAAATCCAATAAACAGAAGTTGAGATATGATTTGTTAAAGAATAAACTTAATTGTAGTGCTTAGAAGCATGGAGCACCGACCAGGGCTATCGGGTCATGCTAGACCAGATCAAATCTGACAACTCTGGCTGATCATGCCAGATGGAGCGTGGGTCGGCTAGAAGGACCAACTTTAGCTTGCTGAAAACAGTACCTTGGTTTTGATTTGCATTGATGTGGCGAACAAGATGCGAGGAGCAAAGGAGGAGATGCAGTGTTGTCGATCTCACAGATGTAGGCAATGCATCACCTCTGAGCCGTGCAAGGGTGGAGAAGTATTGGGAATGGAGACAATGCATTGTGCAGTAGGCAATGTGGTGTCCTCGATCCTCACAGCAGCTCTGATGCATCAGTATTGATAGAGATGTGCCAGTTCTGAGCAGCACAATGGTGTTGATGCACTGGTTCTGGCAGTAACAGCACTTTACACCGACTTCTAAAGGTCCCGAGTTGGATTTGGCATCACGTGGCAGGGCAAGACTTGCAAAAATCAAACTTGAGGTGCTTTTGCAAGATGAAGAGAAGTCTTTGATGTCCAAGAGACTTCAGAAGAACAGGAGGTAATCTAGCAAGCCCTTGAAGTCACTTTGGTTCTAGGTTGGAAAAATTCAGGTCTAGTCCATCTCACTACCAGGCAAGGAGGGCAGCAGGCAACAGGTCAGCACAGCAGAGCAGTAGTCCAGCAGAGTGACAGTTCTTTCAGAGTGACAGTTTTTCAGCAGCACAACAGGCTGAGTATCCACAGGTCTAGAAGTGTGCTGAGTTGGTAGGATCAGAATTCTGATTCTTATACTCATACGAATGTTTTAGAGCCTCCACCAAAATAAAGACATAGGGTTTAATATGGGATTAAGCGCAAGACCAGAGTGTGCTGGGCCAGGCCTATACATTTTGTCTTATATTCAGTGGTACCTTTGAGACTTCAAAGAGAGTCCTTTGAAGTGCACATAGTCCTTGTCCTTCCTGCTCTGGTTCCAGACTCACTGCAGGGGGCCATGAAGCCCTTTGTGTTGGATCAGGACATAGCCCATTCAGTTGTATGTGCTAGCTCCTCCCTCCTATTCTGCCCAGGATGGCCCATCTGGCTGTTGATAGCTCCATAGTTCACACCTAAGCTCCCTTTGTATGTGGCTGTCTGGAGTAAATGCACAAGAGCCCAGCTGTAACCCACCCAGATATGTATTGAGAAACAGGCAGAAGGCACCAGAAGGTTAAATTAAGAAAATTTCAACTTCCTAAAAGTGGAATTTTTTTTATTACAATTTAAAATGGAACTTCACTATAATTTGTGACTTTAAATTGTAATTCCAGAGACACCAAACCTAGGGACCACATCTCTTCCCAATTGGGAATTGCACCTATAAAATGTAATAAGGTAATCTCAATGTTATCCTGAGGGAGAGATAGGCTTTATAGTAGTGCTTTTCAAATGTAAGAGTTTTTCACTACTAGGACAAGAAAAATACCTAAAGTACATCTTCTACTTTTTAAATACACTGCACCCTGCCCCTGGGCTGTCTAGGGCCTACCATAGGGTGGACATATGTATTAAACAGGAAGGTTTGGGCCTGGCAAGAGAGTTAGCTTGCCAGGTCGACATGGCAGTTTAAAACCGCACCCACAGGCTCTGCAATGGCAGGCCTGAGACATGTTTGAAGGGTTACTGAAGTGGGTGGCACAATCAGTACTGCAGGCCCAGTAGTAGCATTTGACAGGCCCTTGGCACAGGCAGGGCACTTTACTAGGGACTTATAAGTAAATTAAATATTCCCTTGTGGATATGCCAATGTTACCATGTTTTAAGCAGAGAGCACATGCACTTTAGCACTGGTTAGCACTGGTAACCAATGCCCCGAGTCCCAAAGCTAGGAAAATTGAGTGCAGCAAATCAGGAGGTTTGAAGGCAACACGGTTGGGGAAAACCATGTCAAAGATGCATGGTCTACAGTATGCATGTTTGCATTTATGGACATTATGCATGTTGATGATGATGGAGATGAGAATTATAATAAAAATTATAGTTATCTGATATTTCTCGCAGACATAAAAGTTGGGACAAGATTACATTTAACAGCTAAACTGGTTTGCTTTAATGATAAATAAATTATGTATTTTTCTTGACTTTTACTTTCTCCAAATTTTACTACCGTGCTATCAGTGTTGATGGTTGACATGTGAATTGCACTCATAGCAGGAACTGAGCTTGGCAAATGTTTTCAAAAGAGAGACAAGGGTATTTCAACGGGGCCTTTATCCTGAATCTATGGAGATTGTTCAGCAAGAGTACCATGACGTTCTCCTGCTGCATCTATCAAGGTCTTTAGGCCATTATCCAACTCTTAGCCAGTCAGGGAATTCTTGTTTAGGGATGTACGGAATTTGCCTGATTAGTTTTCCAAATACTTATGCAGAATTTCAGGCAAATTACGCAGAATTACATGTAATAAATCAAAATACTAATCCATCACTTAGCACCATACAGGAATACATTTTGCCTTATAAAAAAAGAGCAAAACGAGCATAAAACAAAAAAAAAGTGGTGAAAGCAAAAGTTGCTGGTGTTTTGTCAGTCAGCGTTATTTAAGTGCGTTCATAGTTAAATGTTACAATGAACGGCACTTAATTATGTGCCGCGGCATAATTGGTAAATTTCATAAATTTCATATAATAAGCATCATGCAAAATTATCGAAGTGACACAAATTATGCCCCGTGTAAATGAAACTTCACTTGGGCCTATTAATTACAAAAGGTAAACTGAAACCTTTCCTGATGTGAATGCACATTTCACTAACACTTGGCATGTCTAGGGATGGATCTGCATAGAATGGCTGGGTCCTCTGAAAGCAAGAGATGTAAACAGTTGACGGAATCTTTGAGAAGGTTTTCCCCTTGCGAGGTGGTCAGAGGAACTCAGAGATCGAAAAAGAAAGATTAAACATAAATGATTGAATATAGTAATATAGCCTCATAACTCACTTCAGCAGAGTCTGCCGACCATGAAAGGCATTCTCCGTTGTTATTGCCCTGAGGCGAGGCCCAGAACTATGAACGCTGGTGTTTCAAGGTTGGCACAGTCCACTGTGGTGGGATGGAAGGCTGGTACAACATTGTTCATTAATTTAAAAAAAATGCTTCAGGGAGATACGAGGCTTAATAACTCCCACTGCGTTTTGGAAGCTTTCATCTCTGCTGTTCATTTTGCAGTTAATAAAGCCAATGCTCGTGCCTGGCTCTCCTTGACATAAAAGAACAGCAGAATTGTAAAAGCAGCAAGGATGAAGATTCTATAGCCTTTACATGTCCATCGCTCTGCCAAATTGTGCCACTTTCTTTGAAAAATGAAGAGAAGCAAAAGAGAACAATCACTCCCTCCTCCCGCAGCTCTGTGATAGGGTAAACGTCAGGACAGAGGATGAGGAAGTCTGGTTGCTTAAATTCATCCACAGTCTCTATGTCGCTCACTCCTCTGCATGACTCTCCACATCCACAGGAGAGCTGGAGTAAAGAGAGAGTGAAAAGTTGTATATGAGAGCCTTGAAATGTTGATAGCAGCAGACTTATGCCAGGTGCATAGCCTACTAATGTTCCATTGTCTTCAACGGAGCTATCAGCATTCCCATATTCTAATAAATATGTATGTAATGGTACATCACAAGCTTGGATAGACAGCAGTAGAGTTGTGTACATGAGCCTTAAAATGCAATTCAGAATAATTTTAGTTGAGATTGAATATTTGTCTAAGGCGAAATCGACTGTGTAGAGATGTCATGTTCTCTGAAGTAGTGAGTCTTCAGATTATTTTTGAATTTCAGGAAAATAAGGCCAATTTAAATGTTTACCCAAAGTCCCAAGGGGAGGATTTCACCCCACTGTAGACACCAGAATCCATGCCAATCGCCACCAATCTACCGTCTGCTTACACAAATGGTAAAAAGAAAACAATTTCCTATAGTTGGGTGATATAGCCCACATTCTTCAGGCCTTTGAAGAGACAAGAAGCAACCTGAAGGATACCTTCTTGGCAGTCAATATGGTGTTGAGCAGACCAAAAAGCGAGTTGTGGCCGCCATTAAAGTACAAGAAGACTATGGCTTGACTGTTATTCTGAAGTTGGGTTTAGCAAGAAACAATCAATTTCTTCTGGAGTAAGAGAGCCAGTACTATTTTCTTATAAATGTGTTTTCTGAAAAAACATAATCCAAGTGAACTGGCATTATTGGCATCAGCTAGAGTGATGAAGCTATCCAGGCTCATTTAGGAGAGCCAAGCTTTAATTAACCTGATTGCCCGATGCTTTGATAAAAATGAGAAGTTCTAGCTTAATCAGAATTTCAGAAAGGGGCAGACGTACACTTTCAAATGAAACTGATATGTATAATAATAAGTGCAGAAAAGGGGAGTGTGTGAGAAAGTGAGGTAAGGCACACAAAAATAACTGATATTGTACATTATTTCTTTAGATCAAAAAAGGAACAGGGGAGAAATGTAAATAAGTGAATCTATAAGGATCATAGGAGAAAACTAATTGACAGAGGAGGATATAAATCACTGAGTTTGTTTTATAGCATACACGGAAAGAAAAATGGCATGAGTGGTACTGCGCAAATATAAATACTAGATCAGACAAACTAATACCAATGTAAGAAATTGGGTTATTGGTTGAAGGGGGAGGAAGTCTCCCTAAGGCAACAACCACAATTGTTGTCCGGGTGAAACATGATTTAACTTGTGCTTAACCCTCTGGTAACTTGGCACAAAGCACTCAGGCTTAACTTACAGGCAAAGTGTAAAGTATTTATGCAGCACACAAATAGTAATAAAATGAAGACAGAATGCAAGGAAAATCCCAAACTAATTTAGAAAAATACGCTGCATTTTATTAAATAAAATGATATCAGAATGCCAAAATTACAATCAGTACTACTGGCGAAAAGGGAGAGTGGGCCTGTTGAAAGGACCAGGTCAGTCAAGCTGAAAAAGTTATCTTCTCAAAGTCCGCCATTAAGACATAGGGCCTGATTACAACTTCGGTGGAGGGGAATACTCCATCCCAATGTGACGGATATCCCACCGGCCGAATAACAAGTCCATTATATCCTAAGGAACTCGTAATATGGCGGGCGGGATATCCGTCACATTTGGGACGGAGTAATCTCCTCCACTGAAGTTGTAATCAGGCCCATAGTCTTGTGGTTAAGGAGGCAGAAAAAAGCTAGTCAGGAATCACAGACGGTCACTGTGGCTGTTGTTCTCAGATCTTATGTTGCTGGTCATCGCTAGGGGTTCGTGTAGCATGAATAGTCTGGTTGCCTGGAGCTTTGCTTTGGCACTCTTTGTGGGCGGCAGAGTTTCAGTGTGACGGGGCTCGTTCACTGTTGCAAAGACACCAAACTTTGGGATTTCACCTGTTTTTATTAGCAGGAGCTGAAACTGATGCCAGACAACTATCCAGGGCCTGGGAAGGCACCTCTTGGAGATCTAGGAACTCCATCAGAGGCCAGCAGGGCTCTGGCATGTTCAGTTGCAAGATGAGGCAGGCCAGTGCAGCAAGTCAGCTCAGCAGTTGTAATGAGGCCTCTGGATCTTCATGTGTCCCTGTAGCTCAGACAGGAGGTCAGCCAACTGCCCCTGCAGCCACTCTGGTTAGCCTGGGAAGAAGGTAAGAAGGTCCAGTCTTCCTTCCCAGAGAGCAAAGCACTCTGTAGCAGCAGAGCAGTCCTTTGTCTGTAATAAATGCAGGTCTAGGAGTGTCCTGATGTGTAGTCTAGGAGGTCCAACATTTAAACCTGGTGCCAGCCTTTCCTCCCCACACATCTGGTTCTGGAAAGTTCTTCCCTTTCCCCTATCAATGTTCCAAAATGTCTGGGCTGACAATAGGCTAAGGTCAGGGTCATTTCTGTGTGCTGGAGGCAAGCCCTTTGAAGTGTAAGTGGGGCAGGACACAACTCCACCCCTAGCCAGCCTGGTAGGATGACCCATCCTGTCCTCACCTAGTCACCTTTGTGTCACTTTCTGGGAGTAATACACAAACCCGAACAGCAGAGCCACTTACATTCATGTAACTTATGACATTGGCACAACTAGTTAGGAAAAGAAAATGCCAACTTTCTAAATGTGGCATTTTCAGAATAGTAACTTAATATCCAACTTCACCATTAAAGAGGGTTTTTAATTGCAATTCATTTGAATGTAAACACAAATTCTTTACCTGTTTGCATTCTAAAGTTACCACTTATTAAATTTAATAAGGTAACCCAGTGTTAGTCAAAGGGAGAGATAGGCCTTACATATTAGAAAAAAAACTTCAGAAGTGACTGTAAGGAGATGCAAAACTTAAATTCAGAAGTCCTATTGTTAAATACAGTGCACTTTGCCAGATGTGGCTTTAGGGCCAACCCTCGGAGTGACTTATAAAAATGATTTAGGCCTGGCAAAATCTTTAAATTGCAGTGCAGGCTGCAGTGGCTAGCCTGAGACATGTTTTAAAAGGCTACTTTAGTGGGTGGCACAATGGGTGCTGCAGGTCCACTTGTAGAATTACTTTTATTGGACCTGGGTACATGTAATGACACTTATCTAGGTACTAAATTAAATGGGCCAGTTTGGTGTAGTCCAATTGTAACATGTTTTAGGAGAGAGCACAATCATGTTAGCACTGGTTAGCAGTGGTAAAGTGCACTTAGTCCAAGAAGCCAACAAAAATTTGTTCAGGAAAGGAGCGAAGGCAAAAAGTTTGGAGGGACCCTGCAGAGCGGGCTAAGTCCAGCAAGGACTATAATAAAGATAGGCCTGGGCAGAGTTTGTGGAGTCACGTTACGCAGAACTCAGCAGAGTAGTTAAAAAACTCTGCCGCACTATGTGGAGTTTCCCCGTCACACCTGTTTGCGTTGAGTTTTATGTCAAACACAACAAGGAGTAAATACTTGCATTCAAAACTGTGCCTGAATGGCACCACATGACTTGCATGGGAGCTGCCCTCTCGTTTTCTATCTGTGTTCATGGCGCAGGGTTGAATCCCTTTCTTATCTTTCCAATCCTCTGCCCTCCTAATTAATCTACCACTCATTTTTATTTTTTGTATTAGTGTGTGTTATTGTGTCTGTATAATTTTACATTTTTTCATGTTTTTCGTGACTTTTGCTATTTTTGACTGTTTTTCCCTTTACTTCCCTATTTCTTCCATCCTTCCTTATTATTTAAGAAGCCATTGCAAAGCACACTCCTCTGTCGTCCTGTCAGCATAGTGAATTAGTGATATCAGGGAGTTAGCATTCTTTGTGACTTTCTTTATGTAGATCGTAAAGTCCCAAGCAATTTCACACTGTGCAGTACTAGTATGCATCTATTCATTGCAAAAAAAGGGAAACGGAGTCGATCATTCATTGCAATGCAGTACTTCCAATTATTGTTTTAGTTAAGGATATGTGAAATAGGGATTTCAGAAGTATAGCCAAATCAAGGATAGTCAATACTAGTACCATAGGCAATCTGATTTAGATAAGTATATTATTACTGCGGAACGGGTACTAGCAGGGATTGTCTTGAATGTCCTGAAGGGAATGGAAATGTGGGAGCTTCTTTACTGCACACGGGTACAACTCCAATCCTGGCATATATGTGATTAAAATAAATGGTTGGGCAGCATAAATCTGACACAACAATGTTCCAATAGTAACTTCCTTTGCAAAGAAAGAAAGAAAGAAGTTCAATGAGAAATAATTAAAAAGTTCTATGGTGGCACTGGCATACTCAGTCCGGGAAGTTGAGTTTGTCCTCACACTAAGGTGTTTCACTCAGAAGTTGGTCAGCAAACACACTTAATTCTTACCAAAACTCCTCTTCCTCCTCCTGTGGTGTTTTGAGAACAGTGTATTCCGGTGGTCATTTTGATCATGGTTAATCTCTCCATGTTTGGAGTTGAGAGGCTGGTCCGTCTCACTGTAACAACTGCACTAGCTGCACTGAATGCGCATTCAGCAGACATACTGGCTTCAGGGTAAGCAAGATATTTTATTGCTAGCCTGCTGACCTATGGCCATTGGCACATATTCCCATACCAATACATCAATGGGTTCTGATCCACATTCACCTCTTTTAGGTCATCCAGATACTCCTGGAACATCCTCTGAAGCGTCATTGGTGCTGCTGCTTGCTCAGCTTCCTTTGCCTTCACCTTTGCACTGGACTTAAGACCTGCCACTTGAAACCAAGCCAATGCAGAGGTTGGGTCTGATTTGTCTGATGGTGTTATTGCCAGTGCTCTTGTTGGCTGGTATTGGCTGCTGTGAGACAAGACTGACCTCTCTGCATCCCAGAACTGCGAGTGGGACTCTAAGTTCCACCCGTTCTTCTTCCAGTTCTCTGACTTGCTCAACAATCCACCTCTTGTATTTTGAAACATCCCCTTCAGAAAAAGGAATGAAAGTGGGGAGAATTTTTGTGTAGCATGGATCAAGTAGGGTGGCACAAATGTACTTTTTGGACTTGATAATTTCATTTTGCAGCCTTGCATTACAAGTCAAGCAATAGCTTAGGCTTTCAATCAAGGCATGAGCTTCTGAGTTTCCATTCACACCTACTGAGTGCAAACCTTTCAGATGCTTTCCTTAGCTGCTCCTGTAGCAGACGCAACAACGGAATAGCTTGGTCCATTGTACCATCCTCCTTGCTAACTACCCGCGTGAAAACCTCAAAAGTAAGCAGCATCTGTGTCAGACATTTGACTAGGCCTCATTTGTCTGCATTGATGGCCATAGCTTTCCCAATTGCATCCCCTCCTCTTTGAATGACATAGCCATTGATTTGTCTGAACTGCTCAAACAGACGTTTCAACATGTAATAGGTTGAGTTCCAATGTGTTGGCACCTCCTGCAATAAGGTTTTAACTGGTACTCTGTTACCATGCTGAATAATCTGCAACTGCTTTTGGGCTTTAAAAGAATGGCTGAAATGATTCATCTGCAGATGTCAGGATGTGGTTGACTATTTCTTCTTCTGTGAGAAAGTCTTGCACAACCAGGGTGATGCTGTGCGCCAAACACCGGGACCTGAAATAGCCATCATCTGCCATGGTCTTGACTATATTACTGCCATTGTCAATGCCAACAAATCCAATTCGGAGACCTCTGTGTCGCAGCTATTCAGACACCTTGCTATTAAATTTGTCTAAGATGTTTGCAGCTCTATGTGATTTCTCCATTGCGAACATGGTTATTGCTGAATGCTGCAGAATGCCCTTAAAAATTTGTTCAGGGCCAAGACCTGTAGATAGCTCTTGCTTTACCCCCGCAAAAGATATCCAGTGTGCAGTGATGCACACATAATTATTAGACTGACAACTGGTCTACATGTCTCTTCGTCAGGCTGATAGTGTGGACAACACTTTGCTGCAAAGCTTGTCCAACAAATTGCAGCATATCGTGATGCAGTGCTGGAACAGGAACTCTGACAAAATAGGTTTGACTTGGAACATTTCATTTGGGCAGATGGCTGCAACAAACTGTAAGAATCCCACTTCTTGCACAAAAGAAAAAGGGAGGAGGTCAAGCGCTAAAGTTTTTGCCAGCTTCCCATTGTACAAATGTGCTATTGGGTGGTTGCAGGCGTAGGGTCCCTCCTGCCTAAAAATGACCATTATAGTAGCCTGGCTTTTTTCCCTGGGGCCACTGAGGCAGGATACTTTTGAGATGCAGGTGGTGGTAGACTCAATGTGCGTCACAGTGTAGTCACTGTATGCTGTGGTGTCTCATTCTGACTCTGAGACTTCATGTGCCATTGGAGGTCACTGAGGCAGGTGATTCTGGTGCACTACTGAGGACAGTGATGCTTTACATGAGGATGACAACCGCTTTTTCCTCACCTTCCACTGTGATTTGACCAGTTGTAGCTGAAGTTTCCTAGCTCTCCTCACCTTCACCACCTCAACCACGTTCAGTATTTTTTAAGGTGCTCCTCCCACCAGATTGTGTGATGCTTTTTCCTATGGGTCACTTGGCCTCCAGTACCATTATGTGAACCAGACTTATCTTGACAAACACTTCTGTGGCAAATGGAGCATATTTCAGTGTTCTCCTCCTGTCTGCTAATTGTAAAAAAGTCCCAAAACTGGGGAGAAGTACTTTCTAATTGGGCCACTGCCAATGCCTGAAGAAGAAATGGAGGTAGGTGGGTGTGTTGATTGCCTCTCTGTAGGGCATACTTCTACTGAGGTATGGGTTGGCACAGGTCTCTGCTGGGGCCTTACAAATATGGGAGCTGGTGGCGCTGCCTTTGCCACATCCTTCGAAGCAGGTTGGATAGTAATGTAGGACTCCTCTGTGCCAGCTTCCACAATGACTGGCTGCCATTGTTATCCTCCTCACCATCATCCCCTTCCATGATTCTAAGGCTTTCTGGAACTTTTCTTTTCCTTTGCCTCTCCATGCATCTTTCAGGCTCTGCCAGGGTCCACTCCATGTCCCTATCATTGTTATCAGAAGTGGTGCTTGGAGAAGATGGTGGAGTAGTACCCTTCCCTTTTCTTGCTGGAGATCTGGGAGCCATTGATTCTAAAAGAGGAGTTTCTTGCTCTGCAGGAAGCTGGACCCCCTGGCCTGCTCCAACTCTGGGATGGTCTATTATTGCTGCCTGCAGCTGCTGTCCACTTTGTTTTGTTTCCTGAAATGCTTAGGTACTAGTTTGCAAAAGGGACAAATCCATTTCATCGTCACTGCTTGTTAGCATTGCCAGTATGACAGGTCCACATCTCCCAAAAAAGGTTGCTGTCGGCATACCACTGGTGGAAAGCTGCTTTTTTTCACTGACCCCTGTCTTGGGAGCAACTTTCTTTGGGGCCATCTTAAAGATCTCATTTCTCTTTGGCAGTCCTGCGGGTGATGTGATATGTAATTAGTGAAACATGGCACTGCTGCAGGTTGAAACATACAGACAATTGCAATATTAGTGTGGTTGGTTACTTACGTAATAAATACCAATTTAATCAAACATTGGAAAGTCAAACCACAGCATCAAACCATAAAATTTCATCTCAAATCAGGCAGCACAACATGCTCTTTGCTTGATCTCCATCTGTTTTAAAGGAGACACCTGGCTGGATGGTAGTTAGAGAGAGGTGCGTGGGTAAATGGAATAATCCTTAAAAACTCTATGGCGTCAAGGTGGACTAGGGGAAATGGAATAATCATTACAAATAAATTATGCTGCTGATTTGTCTGCAGTGCACCGCAGCCAGTGTATCCAGGAGGAAATGGAAGTATTATACATCTAAAGAAACTGAATGCTGTAGCACAGCTATGCATCTTTGGTGGATGGATAGATGGATGGATGGCTGGATGGATGAATGAATGTGGATGGATGGATCATGGGAAAATGCAGAATTAAAAACAAATGAAATAAATAAAATTAAACATTTCAATTTAAAAAATAATAAAAATTACAATTAAATATATAAAATAAAAATTAAAAAAATGAAATAAAACATTAAAATTAAAAAAAAAATGAAATAGAATGGGGAAAAATATAAAAATTTAAAATAAAATAGAAAATACAAATAAAATTAGAAAATAGAAAATTAAAATAAACAAATGATGAAAAATTAACTATGTATGTATGCAAGCCTATGGCAAAGGCACACTGGCTACATGTACAAAATGGCTGCCAGCCACATGGTAAAACAACAACAAGGAGCAAGGAGGCATGACAAACAAAGAACACATGCAAGCTTATGGCAAAGAGACACTGGCTGAATAGACGAATTGGCCACCAGTCACAGGGTCAAACAAAAACAACAAGGAACAAGGAGGCATAGGGAACAAAGAAGAACCCACACAACCCTATGGTAAAGACACACTGGCTGGATGCACAAAATAGCTGCAAGTGCCAGCCACAGGTATAAAAAGGAGCAAGGAGGCATGGCAAACAAAGAACACATGCAAGCCTATGGCAAAGGGACACTGGCTGGATGCAGAAAATGGCTGCCAGCCACATGATCAAAAAACAACTGAGGACAAGGAGGCATGGAGAACAAAGACTACACAAAATGGCCCCTGGCCACACAGCATGGAGAACAAAGACAAATGGTGGATAATGACAAACACACAAACACACACACACACACACACATACACACTGGCAATGAGGAGGCATGGTGGTAACACTGAAGAAAATACTAACATTAATTCAGCATTGCAAAACGTAACTGAGCTACAAAAGTTTCACAACAACAGTACACATCCTCCTATGTCATCAAATATTACCACACAACATGTACACTTTTTGCAACCAAAAAAATGAAATGCAAGCAACAACCAACATTTTTAATGTAATCCAATGTTATCCTTATCCTAAATTAAGCTTTAAAAACATTTACCACTGAAACATTTATTTCATGCACCAATGACCACTAGTACTGGGACCAGTGGCTAGATGGCTCTTTGGAAATCTAGGACACAGTAAAATAATGCTGCAAATGTTACAAACATATAGACAGGTACTGAACTCTGCAATAATTTTTCTTTGCAAAAGTTGAAAAATCAATGAAATGCAAAATAAATAATAGGCTTAAACTTACACTCCAGTCCACCCACCACTATAATGTTTTTTTAATCAAATTAAAGTATAAAGGAATGCTGGAGCATGCCCAGGTAAACAACCAACCAATAGTTTTGGAACTTACTTGTGTGATTTTAAAACTATAAAGTCCCTAAATCCAAAGGTATATCCAGTGGACAGAGAAAGTGATCCTTCCACTTAGAAATCCAAGTGAAAAGTGACAAGGAGATGGGCAAAGCCCTGGGATGAGCCTGATGGACAGGAACAGGGAGTTGGAGTTTCTGGGGCACTTCCTTCCTGTTTGAAAAAAAGAAAAACAGCTTCTAACACTAAAAAAACAACTTGAAGGGTTGATTGGAGAAAGAAATCCACTCAAAAACCTCTTTTTGACTAGATTTACATATATCTTGCGTAGAAAATCTCCTCCAGGTGCTTTTGCGCTCGTGTGCGGGACTGTTTTAGACGCTGTCGCAGCCGGAAGCAGGTCAGGTAAATGCAAATCTGTGCGTGCGCGGCCAGAAACAGCACAAGCCAATGCAAAGTCTCTTGCATGCTAGCAGCCCTAGAGTATCGTGGTGCTCATGAGAGAGGACCAAATCACATGCACGCAAATGAACCCCACTCCACTCCGGACTGGGGAATTTGAGAACTCTGCGCTACTCCGTATAGTGCAGAGTGCTCGAATTCTGCAAGCTCCACCAGCAGAGTGGAGTTCTACCCCCTGGCCTAATAACTACTAGGAGGAAAGACACAGCCCATTATACGATTGAGGTTATGCAGCATAGCAAAGTGAAACAACATTATATCAGTAAATCTCAAACTTACAGGACTGTTAGACTTTTCATCCTTGACGTGGTTTCCCTTAACTTTTTGCCTCTGTTTCCCAGGTTGTTGATGTGTGCTGGACTCTGTTTTTGCTGTTTTAATTACTCTGGGCACTTTACCACTGCTAACCAGTGCTAAAGTGCAAGTGCTCCTTTACACAATGTGTATGTAATTGGCTTATCCATGACTGGCATATTTGATTTACTAGTAAGTCCCTAGTAAAGTGCATTAGAGGTGCCCCGGGCGTATAAATTAAATGCTACTAGTGGGCCTGAACCATTGGTTGTGCCACCCACATAAGTATCTCTGTAATCATGTCTCAGAACTGACACTGTAGTGTCTGTGTATGCAGTTTTAAACTGTAAATTCAACTTGGCAAGTGTACCTACTTTCCAGGCCTAAACCTACCCTTTTCTTACATGTAAGGCACATCTAAGGTAGGCCCTAGGTAGCCCCAAGGGCAGGGTGCAATGTATGGTTAAGGTAGGACATATAGGTGGTCATTCCGACCTAGGCGGGCGGCGGTTGCCGCCCGCCCGTCGGAATCCGCCTGAATACCGCCCCGCGGTCAATTGACCGCGAGGGGTATTCTGACATTCCCGCTGGGCCGGCGGGCGATCTGATTCAGATCGCCCGCCGGCCCAGCGGGAAAGCGCCTTCCACAAGGAAGCCGGCTCGGAATCGAGCCGGCGGAGTGGAAGGCGTGCGACGGGTGCAGCAGCACCCGTCGCGCTTTTCAATGTCTGCATCGCAGACACTGAAAAGCCTAGTTGGGCCCTGTTAGGGGGCCCCGCGACCCCCCCTACCGCCATCCTGTTCATGGCGGCTTTCCCGCCATGAACAGGATGGCGGTAGGGGGGGTCAGAATCCCCTCGGCGGCGCAGCGAGCTGCGCCGCCTTGGAGGATTCTAAGGGTCAGGGGAAAACCGGCGGGAGACCGCCGGTTTTCCCATTCTGACCGCGGCCAAAGCGCCGCGGTCAGAATGACCAAGGGAGCACCGCCGGCCTGTCGGCGGTGCTCCCGCCCCCGTTGGCCCTGGCGGTAGGGAACCGCCAGGGTCAGAATGAGGGCCATAGTAATGTGTTTTATTTATCCTAGCAGTGAAATATTGCTAAATTCGTTTTTCACTGTTGCAAGGCCTGTTCCTCTCGTAGATTAACATGGAGCTATCTTTAAATATGATTAAAGTGTAGATTCCCTTTGGGAGCAGATAGACATGTGGAGTTTGGGGTCTGTGAGCTCAAAATTCAAAAATACATCTTTTACTAAAGCTGATTTTAAGATTGTGTGTTTGAAAATGTCACTTTTAGAAAGTGTGCATTTTCCTGCTTAAACCATTTCTGTGACTCTGCCTGTTTGTGGATTCCCTGTCTGGGTCACTTTGACAGTTGGGCTGGTTGCACCTCTCATTAGACAGTGACAGAAAGGGAGCAGGGGTGCAGTCTGCATTTCCTGATGAGCCATCTGTGCTAGGAGGGAGGAGAGGAGTGGTCACTCACACCTGAAAGGCCTGTGCCTGCCCTCACATAATGCAGTCTCCAACCCCCTGGTGTGTGTCTCAGGCCTGGCCTGGACAAGGCAGGATTTCGCAATCAAGAGAGACTTTCCTTTGAAGCAGGCCTACTTCAAAGGGCAAAATGGGTATAAGAAGGGCACCCAAAACCACAGACTTAAGAACACTTCTGGTAACCAAGAGGAACCTCTGCCTGGAGAAGAGCTGAAGAGCTGAGGAAGAAGAGCTACCCTGTCTGTGACTGTGCTTTGTGGAGCTATCCTGCAGTTGCTGCTTCTGCCTGTGCTAGAGACAATGACAGGAGTTTGTGTTGCCGTCCTTCTTGGAGAGATCTCCAAGGGCTTGATTTAGAGCTTGCCTCCTGTTGCTTGAAGCCTCAGGGACAGCAAAAACGTCTCTCTGCCAAAACCTGGAGTACCTGGAGAGACTCCTACTCTGCCATGTGGTGCCCATCCAGTTCCTGGGGCCCTGAAAGGAGAAGCTGGCAGCCCAAGAGTGAGAAATCCACGCAAGGACCGCTGTGCGCGGAAAAGATCGATGCAACTCCGATCTGTGGCTGAAAAATCGGCACGCTGCCGGCTTTGCGGCTGAAAATCGACGCTCGCCTGCAACACAACTGGAAGATCGACGCCCGGAGCTGGGGAAATGACGTGCAGCATCACTGATGGAGGCTGGAGAGATCACAACCCGCGCTGCGGGGTTTTCAGACCATCATGCGGATGAATTTCTGACGCAAACACCGTAGGGCTTGTAAACACAACGCAAGGCCTGCCCGGACCCAAGAGTGCTGACTGGATCGACGCATCACTCTCCTGCAGAGAGGAGAAACGACGCACGCTGACCCGACTAAAGGAGAAACGATGCAAGGTCTTGCTCGTGAGTGAAATCGATGCATCGCACAGCCCCTTTTGAAGCACACTCGCCCGTGTATGGTTATTTTTGACGCACCCAAGGTACAATTTCACACTAACAGCGTTAGTGTGTGTTTAAAATTACATGAATACTCTTTTTGGTTTTTAATTAATAACTTGACTTGGGTATTGTGGATTTTTTTCATTTTGGTCTTGTTTTGTTTAGATAAATATTTTCTATTCTTCTAAACCTGTGTTGTTTCACTTTGTAGTGTTCTCTTTAAGTTACTGTATGCGTTGGTACAAATACTTTACACCTAGCACTCTGCAGTTAAGCCTGCCTGCTCATGCCAAGCTACCAAGGGGGTGAGCGGGGGTTAACTGAGGGTGATTCTCTTTTACCCTGACTAAAGTGAGGGTCCTTGCTTGACAGGAGGTAACCTGACTGCCAACCAAAGACCCCATTTCTAACAAGGACCATTGTCTGATACGCATTTCAGGGCAAATTGATTGCAATACTGACTGAAAAACGTCAAATTGGAAACCAGAACTAACACAGGTCCACCTAGACACCAGGGATTATCTCTTCGCTAACTTTCTAAGACTGAAGTGATCCTACAATGGTAAAAGCAATGACTCAACTGGGATCAATTGTGGATTTGGGGGCCAAATATACAAAGTCACTTAGCAGTTGCAAATGCTGCATTTCACTAAATGACAGATTGTGTGACTTCTGAAGTGTAAAACATGTTTTTAAATACAAGGAAAATATATTATATAATACATTTTTGTGAACTAACCTATCAGTGCATAGGTTGAGAAAATTTCAAACTGGTTCAGAAATTGGAACCAAGCTATACCTTACTGATGTTCCCCTGGGTGAAACTGGTCTTGGGTTGCTTGTGTTCCGGTTTATGGAGGGACTAGCTTGGGAGTTCAAGTTGCATTGTTTCCATTGGAACAGGGGCAAGACTGATTTGCATTTGGCTGGGTCCAAACTTAGGTGGCATGGTGTGCAAAATAATGATGGACTGGAATGCTTCCTTAGTAATTGCCAGTGGCTGAAATTAACTTAAGCATTCCATCCATCATTATTTTGGTTGGCTGTAATTCTTCAAACAATACTGTATTGTCCCCATCATAAACGTCTCCAAGCTTTCAAAGCCCCCAAGCTTCTCAGCCAGGACAACAAGAGTCTTTAGGCAGAAAGGGAAGATCATGATTTCCCCAAATTGGGGTATAATAAATAATTTTCCCAACCCCATTTTCTTCTTCCTAATTCACCAGACCCTTTAAGGCAGCGTTATAAGTCTTAAATGTTACCTTTTTGAAATAGCTTGGCTCGAATATTTTCAAAAAGCTATTCCTAGCATCTTTCCCAATGCATAGTTCATAAATGGGAGTAATACTGACCCCATGATGTTCTTCATGAACATCAATGAGATCTCCCATATAATGTAACACTGCAGCCCGCTGATAAATTCTAAAATTGGGAACAGCCCAACCAACTCTCTACCTAGTGAGAGTCAAGAATTTAAGAGACCTTCTAACTTTGGTTTACAACCATATAAAGCTACAAACCATGTCATCCATCAGTTTAAACCAGTGGTTCCCGAACTCCTGTGGAACTGCCCTAAATAAATAGAGCACTTTAGGTGAAAATGTCATCTTAATGATGTTACAATGCCCAATGATGGACAGGCGTAAATTGTCCTTCCTCCGTAAATCTTTTTTGATCTTAGAGAGTACTGGCAAAAGGTTACCCTCAACGACCTGATCTAAGTCCGCTGTGAGATTGATTCAGGGATAAACTGCTTTTTTCACGATGTAAGCATGTACAGTTTGTTTGTGGTTATTAGACATTATCTGGGTCTTACCCTGATTAAGGGAATATCCAGACACTCTCCCAAAGTCCAGAGCTTCTTTTTCTACCTCTTACATTGATGCCACTGGATCAGGTGTCACAGTTATCAGGTCATTGGCATACGCTAAAATTTTGGTGCTAAAACAATGAAACCGCATATGCTTGATCACTGAGTTGGTCTCTAACCTCCTGATCAGTGGATCAATTTACAGGGTGAACAGCAAGGGAGAATAGGAACACCCATGCCTAGCTCCGCTCAAGATCTTTATTAGGTCGGTTTCCCCTCCCATTATTTCAAGCTGAGCAGTGGGATTCGTATACACAGATTGTATTGCCGGGACATATCCATGCCCGATTCAGAAACATTTAAAATGCCCCAGAGATAATCCCAGGCTACCCTGTCATACGCTTTCTTACGTCTAACAGGGCCATGGTCATGGGCTCCACTACAATTTCTGCAATGTCAAACAGTGAACAACCCAGCAGATATGATCCGTGGTTCATCTTGCTGGGATAACTCCATGTTGCCAAGGAGAGGCCAGCTTATCAATTATATGACCCAACCTAGTTGCAAGTACCCTAGCATACAGCTTGGTATCACTGTTGATTAATGCAATGGGTCAAGAAGACCCAGGATTTTGTGGGGGCTTCCCTTTATTTGGAAATACCACAATATTCATCATAGCCCCTGAACTGGGTATCTGTTGCCCTTTTTGAACCTGGAGAAATAGTTCCACTATCATCTTACTCAGAGCTGAGACAAATATTTTATAGAATTCTAGTAGAATTCTGTACAACCCCATAGCCTTGCCCAATGGAAGTGCCATAAGTACTATACAAACTTCCACTTTACCAATGGAGGTGTCTAGCAAGTCTGTGTCTTTGGGGCTTTAACTCCAGAAATCAGACCAAGTTATTTTTTTATTTCATTATCATCCTTTGTGCCATTGGCCTGATATAGTGCTCCATAAAGCTTTGAAAGACTTCAACGATACTCTCAGGATCTGTCATCAAGTGTCCTTCACCATTCATAATCTCAGTAATTTCCCCATTTGATATTTTCTGCCTAGTATTCAGAGAAAGCAAATGACCTACCCACTTATTACATTCATAGCACTGCCTTCTACGGGATAAATACTTTTCTGATGCTCTTTTTGCCAAAATACTGTTAATAACATATTTAACTAAAGCAATCTTGTGTTGAATTACTATGTTACCCCCATCTGAGATAGCAGCAATATGTTGGGCCTTGGCTTCCACTGAGTCCCCATATAACGTTTTTAGTGTCAGATTTTCCGTCTTCTGGTGGTTCAAACTAAAATTTAGTGTAACCCCCTCATTCCTGCTTTGAGAGCATCCAGACTATCTCAGAAGGAGGCAATGCCCTGATTATGGTCTAAAAATTCAAGGAGCCAGGTATTCATTTGCCCAATTTATTTCTTGTAAAATAGCAGTCTTCTGTCAAAGGACCAGGTCAGCATCAGCTCCATATCACCTGTATTCAAAATGTTGATGGCCAGAGGATTGTGGTCAGACATGACCCTTGGAAATTTTTCAATAACTATTCCTTGAATCAAACATTTGGACATGAAAAAATAACCCAATCAGACACATTTCTGGTGGGGGGAGAGAGCAGAAAAAGGTGTATCCTGGGTCAAATACATTACTTTTATACCAGACGTCCACTAACCCATGATTACTCAAGAGGTGCTGTAATGCTCTGTAGATGCTAGGCATCTGGCAAATATACCTTTAATTGGCATCCTCTGTTGATTCCAAGAGCCCCCCCCAGGCAGGTTGATATTCACATCCCCGCACTCTATTATAGGGGTCGGCGATAGAACCAGTTCATTGTTTAAAAAATATTAAAGGGTGGGGTTGTCAGAATCTGGACAATACACAGAGCAAAATGTCACCATGTGCCCTTCAATTTGGCATTCAGCTATCACCCTTCTACCAAATGTGTCAGATGAGGATCGTTTAACACCACTGATATTCCTCCTGAATAAAATAGCCACCACACGGATGTTGATGCGCTGAATTGTATGGGCACCTAACTTGAAGCTGAGTGGCTCGAGTACACTTTTCTTTCAACCTTCTATGTGCCTTTCTTGCAGACACAAAATGTCCACTTGGAGAACGGTAAGATTTTCTGCCATATTTTGTCTTTTTACAATGTCATTTAAACCACAGATGTTGGTAGAGGCAATACGTATACTAGGTATATAGGCCATACAGGTGGACTAAATAACCAACCAATCAGCTTCAAATATATCAGTCTATCCTTCTGCTCACCTAACCCTTTCTGGAGCCAACAGAAATATTGCTTGAGACCTTTCAAATTTCTTTCCTCTTCTTGTGCTGTGCACCTCCCCACAATTGACAAACCCCCATCTACAGCCAGCCCTTCCACTCTTACCACCCTCACCCCCCCGAACCTATATCACAAGACAATCAGATCACCACTGGTCTGGTTGATGGCCTTGGTAGTGGCTCCTGTGTTCAGCATCCTCCCCACCCCCTTACCATCAAACATCAGCATAACTATCCAACAATAAAAAGGGAAGGACAAAGAAATAAAAAAAAAATAGGAGGAAAACATGGCAAACTATAACATAGACCACCCCCACTTAAAGAACATAGCAATGGACACATAACAGTTAGAATGGACCACCAAACAAGAAAATGTTAATAGGTGCCTCATCGCCTGCAGCACAAATCAAGACAGGCAAAAGAGCTTCCCAGATACTCCTTGGCCTTAATCTCTGAAGTAAAGACCCAGGTACTATTATTAAAGACAATCATTAAACAGGCCAGATTTAGCAAACATGCTTCAGCGCCTATTTCTTGCCACAGGTTGGTGAGCTGTCGCAATCTCCACCTCCTCTTGACCCCTGACATGACAAACATCTGGTTGTGTGAAGAAAGAGTGCCCATCCAAATTTCATTTTACATTCGGCTGGGCCTTCTCAAAAACAACCTGCCGGAGCAAGAAGTTCCCAAAATACACAATGATTGCTCTCACCATACTAACATTCTTGGCTTGAGAGGAACTCCCTTGTTTCAGCCTTAAAGGAAATGTCAGCTGTCTCTGTATTTCAAGTTCCCAGCTCCAGGCTTCTATCTCCAGAAAAGCCCCTCTGAGCAGATTCAAACTAAATGCTCTAGCATTTCTGCCCTTGAGACCTTCCTCCAGTTCTAGAAACCATACATTTTTTAGGTCACTTTTCAAAGTCCTCGAGCTTCCATTGTTCATCCGTGATTCGAGATTCATGGGCTTCTAACTGAGCTTTCGTCACCCCTGCATCTGTTTTGTCAGCCTTCTCAGCAAAATCCAAGGAGATATTAAAACATAAAGCCTGATCACCATTGCTTTGACTTGTAAACCCCTAATAACTCTTATGTGTTTTCTGTTCTATCTTTTTCAAAAATGCCTTGTTAATAATATTCGATGATTCGTGTTTCTCTAATGATCTGGTTTAAAAGTCGTGAGAAGGACACTGCCACACTGTCTTCTCAACAGGACTCCCGCACTACAAACCCTGCGAAAGATAGCCCTGCAAGGCCACAAGATATCTAGCAAATTTGCCTGTTTAGCAAGACCCATTCCCACCGCTGAGGAAATAAGCAAAAAGGGAAGAGCAGTATACAGACAGCACTTTTATCATACACTCAAAACTTACAATCAAAAAATCTACTTTTGAAAAGAGAGAAGGGAAACGTATTTAGTTTTTGAATAGTACCCAACATTATTGAAGCTCTTAATTGCGATAAAATCTGATAAATAGTAAATCTGGATTTCAGAGTAAGTGTCCGGATGTGAAAGCCCTTGTGCATTTGAAGAGGTAAGGTGTGTTATATCTGTATTTCAGGCAAAAGTTGGCCGGTTCCCAGAAAATGATGTAACCTCATAAAGTAAAGATTGTTTAGAGTACCAGAGGGAAGGTAGTGAATGTTTGTATAATATCTCATTGACTTGGAGCAAATACTCATACAAGAAATGTGGTAAAGAATATTTTCAGATTGAAGAGCTCAATTGATTAATATGGAACCACTTATCTAATGAATATTGGCTAACGCTGATAATTATAACAAAGTATGCTACTGATACCAATTGGGCCTCATTTCATTGTTAAAGGTCTTTAATATAATACAAACTAATGCTATTCGAAGGAAGAATGTGTTATATAAGAAAATGTGAAAACACTGTGAGACAAGTAATAGAACGCTTAGAAAAGACAATACTTAGGTATTAACCAGTAGTCCCAGTAAAAACAAGGAAACATGCCCTGTCTGTATTTACTTTGGCCACAGGTGGAAAACTAAAAAAGTTTTTAAATACTTACCCCACTGATATTTTGCTGAGTTTGTTTAATTCGTTCTAACTCTGGAGTCTCACTGACGGCAGTACCAGCTCCCACTCCTTCTTTGTATAACACCTTTGTTAAATAAATTACATTATCATTTATTTATTAATAAGACATGTTCAGTGTCTACTCATTAAGCTTCCCAGTAACATGTACTGAGAATCACAAAGGAAAAAAAATGATTGTTTAACAAATAATAAATACATAAATAAATACATACATACATAATCATTCAGTTTTCTTATCCTAAATAATAAGAAGTCGGAATACTGTAATGACAGTACAATGACATCCCAGAGCAAACATTTTAAAACATGTTTGCTTGATAATGGTTTTATCAAACGTCAATAAATTTTGTCATGTAGCTCTTAGCGGTAATGGAAGCCTATTCATCCACTTTATAGGTGATATGCATAGTGTACATTTGCAAAAGTCTTGTACAATGGTCAAGACTACTTTATTCGTGGTTACAAGCAAATAAATAACACTTTTACTCGATCTGCCATTAAGCTCATAGTGATTGTCCAGTCACTCAGTCTCCTGGTGATTCTCATCCATTGTGCATTCTCTTCTATTATTTCTTTCTCGGTCCCTCATTCTCATACCAATTATTTAATTAAAAAAACAAGTATAGATAGAGAGTAGGCTTCAGTCAGCCCCCTTCACCCATTGATTTCCCTGTTTTTTTCCTCAGTAACTATTGCTGGGTTGACCTGTCCATCAAGGCAACTGCATTTCACAGATGTTTCACATTCTGGCATTTGCATTTCCATTAAATATTTGGTGATGAGGCATAAAGTAGGTAGGTGTGTGATTGTAGTTGTTACAGTTATACTAAATGGTGCATCATGATATAATAGTGTGTCCCACTGGGCCGCACTTAGCATGTTTAGAGCACTCTGAGGCTCCCTTCTTACTGCTTCTGTCACCCACTCCTGCCACATCTAGAACTACCAGAGGATCTCCTACTGATCCTTCAACCAATCCACAGTTATTTTGCTTGGGTTGTACTGCACTTTTTTGGGGCTATTCTGCAACCACTCCCCCGAATCATCCTTTTTTATAATCCAGTTTAGCACCACCAAAGGCATATATAGTGGTAGTGTCTGCACACGTTGAGATACAATAGAAACACAACTGCACACATGCTCTGAATTAAAGACCAAATTTGTTGCTGCTTCTACATACAGCCAATAATGTCCATTATTACTCATGCTCGAGGTAAACCAAAAATTACCATGATACGTATAGTCTGAGATCAAAAACAGTGTACAGACTGGTTTGCCTGCTTATGCATTGGAAAAAACCTATGTTTTGCTGGGGTAAGCTATCCTATTGGAGAGGACAACACTGTTATGTGATATAACGCATTGTCACTGTCCATCAAGATCTGCATAGACTGACCACAAATGGTAGGGAGGAAGGCCTTGAGATTGTACGAAGTTAAGACGCTTGCCTTTATCACAAATTCATTATTACATAATAAGTACCCTTACACTGCTAAACAATTATCAAGCATGCCTTTAGCGTGAAGATGCCTTTACAACGCATGCATTTACAACACTAAATAAGTATGCTGAAGATAAGTTAAAGTAAGTTAAACCTATCTATCTATCTATCTATCTATCTATCTATCTATCTATCTATCTATCTATCTATCTATCTATCTATCTATCTATCTATCTATATTACCTACTGCCAGTCGCCAGTAGGTAGTTATCAGTAGGTCCTAGTTTCTATAGAAAAAGTGATTTCTGTTTTGCCGAATCTTCCTGAAATTTTAAAAATGTATACTTTACTAAATTCAGCTTCTGTGTTGATAGTTTCAAGGTGATTTGTCAAGCAGGGGCCGAGAAAAAGGGTGGTCCCAAAATGTGTTTTCCCCATTCATTTTTCCATAGGACCTTCTGACACGCCTACAGCCCGGACCATTCAATAGACTTACACCAAATTTGGCACTAAGCTGGATTCTTTTCTGCAGATCACACTTTTTGTGATTTGATGCACATCCATTCAGTAGTTTTGGAGAAATGTAAGGCCAAAAAATATAGATATATAGGAGCGCTGATCCTCCGTGGATCCACCGCGGATCCACATGCCAAAGGAAGAATCTGACTTGCTGCCCACAACCTGAGAGAAATTTTGCAGCTACCATTTCCTTGGTAATCGTCCCTGGGGCTGAAATGTGGGGGGCAATTGAGGTGATGGGGTTAGGCGACAGGTTCCCTGACCCAGTGGGGGTGATATAGTTGTGGTGATGGGACAAATAATACCTTTGAAATGCGGAAAAATATTTTTTTGGGCGCTTCACAAGATCCGCAGATCTACCTGCGGGGCCCAGAGCAGCATCCGGTCTGAATCCACGGGTGGATCCATGGATCTTGGGAAATGTAAAAAAAAAGAAGAGCAAATTCTAATTGAGACACTCTCAAATTCAGTATTACACACAGAGAGACAGTCTTACATCCAGTCTGACATGTAGGCAGACACTGTTACACCCACTCTCACAGCTACAGAGATGCTGTTACATCCACTGTCACGCGTACACAGACACTCTCACTCTCACACTCAGAGAGACATTCTCACACCACCCTCACATTCAAGCAAACACTGTTATACGCCCTCTCACACTCAGACAGAGACTCTCACGGTCAGTCTCACACTAATATAGAGACTCTCATATGTAATGTCAAACACAGAGATGCACTCTGACACTCATCCTCACAACCAGACAGGTACTCTCACAATCAGTCTGACACCCAGGCAGACACTGTGACAGCTACTCTGACACCTACAGAGATGCTGTTACATCCACTGTCATATGTACCCAGACACTCATATACTCACTCTCTATCACACTCAGAGAGACACTCTCACACCTACTGTTGCATCCAAAAAAGTGTTTTCCCCCTTTTACGAGATCCACGAAGTCATTCGCGGATCCGGGCAAGAGGATAGAGTCTCTCAAGTTATGCATGAAAAGTTTGTTGCCTTTCTCTGTTAGCTATATAGAAATCATGTTATGGTCTCTGAGAAATGAAGAAACAGTTTTACTGACATGTTTCATGGATTTCTCTATTTCTGGGCAGAACTGAGTTGACCAGTTCCACTTCTGCCTTTGGCAAATGTTTATAAAAACAAAGGCAGTGTGTTGGAAGAGTGTCATTAATTTTCCAAAGGTTTCTTTCATTAGGATTTCCAAACCAACTCCTGTGACTACACCTAGGTCATTGCCACCGCAGAGTACAATCATAAGGTATTGATGTTTCAACCAAAAGAAGTAATTGATGTCACTTTAACTCTCTCTGGCCAACCCAAGTAGTATCCACATTAGACAAACCTAGATCTCTATCCATACCACTTCTTTTTGTACTCTCGCTGGTCGAAAACACAAAGCTGTGACCAGCATGCCACACTCTGAGCATCTTGAAGATAATCTGGAGAAGCACACAGGAAGTGGCAGCAGCTGAATGAGGCTGGTCTGAGATTAAAATCAGTTGAAATGGGGGGTAGTAGGTAGAGTCTGGAAGAAGTGATTCCATTGGCTGCTGTAGATGTTTGTTTGGGTGAAGGTAGGTAGTGAGGTTGTATGGATTGTAAGTATATGTTGGATTGGGTTTAAAAAAATGTAAAACAGTAAAAATAGCTGTGATATGTTTACTATGAAAGATCCAACCACACCTGCTAAATGTGGCTTGAAACTAAGCATGCTCTAGTCAGAAACTGTTATGAACTTGTGACCTGGTGCATCAGAATGTTGCAGACTGTATAACCATGGTAAGAGAGCTAGAGGAGCATGAGGTGGAAGGGAATAGAAAAAAATGACTATAATGGGACTTTATTTTACCATACATACAGGTGCAGTAATGATTCATAATGATTATGAAACTGTATGATTTGGTTTTGTGTTCTAAAAAAGTGTTTATGTGGATGTGTTTTTTTTTGTAAGATCAAAAAATAATTTCTAAACTTCCCCATGGATCCACGGATACACCTGCGAATTTACACAGGGGGCCGCACTGAGCGCCACAGTGGATCCACGGATCTGGCGGAACTCACATCGTATTGCAAACTTTTCAGGAGCGCTGCAAAGGGTTAACTATACAAACCAGTGAGAAGTTGTAGAACATTGTATTAACATGAAAGGGAGATTTTGATTGGTTTACTGACTCAGTAACCTTGAAAGGGGAGTTGAAGAGGTTGGCCTTATGGGTTGTCTGCTATGAGAATGGACTTCCATGCTTGTGGTTGTTTTATTTTTTATTGAGGTTTGTTCAGCGAGAAGAAATTCTAACTGATATGAAAGAGAAACATAGAGAACAAGAAAGAGAATCATCAGGTAGTGAAATGTAATCTATGTTATAAAGTGTTAGTATATGAATATATTAATATGAGGTTGAAGAAAGTGAGCAGTGTGTTCACAACATGCTATAAAAGATATAAATACAAGGAATTATACAAGTAATTCATTATATAAGAAAGGTATTCCGCTGAACTTAGATAAGGATGTGTCCAGTTTCAATCAGTATATTAAAGTGATTCCTCATGCATGCTGAAGATGCAGTATGGAGAATGCACTAATGAGTAATTAGTGGTTTGAAATGTTACATTCAGTTCTAAAAATGTAATGTGTTTGTCTACACAGAAATTGGTATGTATAAAAGCAATGTTGAATTCATGCAGAGTCACATATGTATTGAGAGATGATAGAGATAATCTCACTATGAGTTAGACATGGATATGAGTGAAATATATTACTTGAAAAGGTAAGGAAAAAAATTGTAGAGCAGGTTGAATTGTTTTGTTGTAGAAGGTAAAGGGGTCAGATATACTGTATATAGCCTGAAGAGGAGGTTGCAGTGTATATAGAAGAGAAAAAAAAGTGTTTTTAATACTTATGTTAAAAGTGGAATTGCTATGTTAAGCCATATGTATACTGTCTAATATAAACTGTTAAGAAGATAGAAAATAAAACAAATATAAAGGGAGACTTATACTCATTTAGAGACATTAACAACCAGTTGTATATTGATATAGACATAAAGTATTTAAACACACAATCTGCAATAAGATATTTATTTAGGATGTAATATACTGAAAGCAATATGTAGTTTTGTATATTGATAATATAGATTCCTATATATATATGCAAAACACAAGAGAGAACTCTGGGTATTTCCCAAATTTAGGTGGAGAGCTGCTCTAGTAATGAACACTCTACAACACCAGCGAAACTCTAGATTTGCTCACCTCAAATGTCTGTTTATCTAGCAAAGTTTTTAAGCATAGGATCAGCACAGTGCTATCCACACCAAGCTAGATAGGGACAACGTCTTTTGCCATTTGTACAGCAAAATCTTTAAGCATAGGATTGACACAGTGTCATCCTTGCTGTGCTGTAAAATGACAAAAGCTGTTTACCACTCCAGGCACACTATTACAGCTTTGGATTGGTCAAATACCATCCAAGCCAACCTGGAATGAGTAAAGCAACCCCTGACATGTTTTTCACTCTCATTAGAGCTCTTCAGAGGGTTTAGCTTTGTCCAGACACAAGGGAACATCCAGTATAAGTCAAAACAAGTCCCTTTCAGGGTTAGAGTGACACATAAATTATGCAAAACACAAGAGAGAACTCTGGGTAGTTCCCAAATTTAGGTGGAGAGCTGCTCTGGTAAGGAGCACTCTACAACACCAGTGACACTCTATATTTGCTCACCTCAAATGTCTGTTTATCTAGCAAAGTTTTTAAGCATGGGATCAGCACAGTGCTATCCATGCCGAGCTAGATAAGGACAAGGTATTTTGCCATTTGTGCATTCATCTCCATGAAGGTTTTCAGATAACTTTTCAAGGTGGAACTGCAGACAAAACACACTTGCTTTGCCTTGGTGAAGAACAAGATGGGATAATTTGTACTTTATGGAAGTGGAGCTTCAAATGGGAAACCTACTTTGTTTATGTTTGTAAGTGCTTCCCATTGAAGTTTAATTTCTGTGAAATGAGCGTTACTGCCAGAATGGATCACGACCTGCTTAGAAGAGGCCAATTTTTGTGCACAATGTCTACCCAACTAAAGTACATTGTACTGGCTAATTAGGAAGTGCTACCTCATTGGGTAAAAATGTATAGTGCATATTCTACACTACAGCTGCCTAAAGGTACCCAGGGTATTGTCTTCAGAGACCTGGTGTGTCTCTAAACTTGGCATGTGATTTTTCCTCGAGCACCTCCATACTGATAACATGAATCCTGGTGTGGAGAACATGACAAGACTACAAAGAGTTCAATCTCCATCAAACAAGGGTACTTCTGGCTAATGTGATTGTTCCTCAAATGTCTGCATACTGATAACATGAATCCTCGTGTGGAGAAAACTACAAGACTACAAAGAGTTGAATTTTCACCAATCAAGGGTAGGTCTGGCTAATCTGGTTGTTCTTCCTCTGTCTTTTATACACTGTCGACCATGGATGGAGCCTCAATACCCCTGCAGTGCCTCCCTGCTCTACACCTCTAGCAGGAGCTGGCATTGCTTCTGCACGGAGAAAGGAGCTAAAAATGCCGCTCCCTGTGTGCAGGAGCAATCCTTTCATATGTTTTCCTGCCTGCTTCACAGCGGGCAGGAAAACAGGTGAAAGGTGGGCTCCCAGCCAGCAGGATCAGTTTTCCTACTCCTGTCCGCTGAGGTCAGACTTACAGTTTGCTCTCTCTTGGAGGGAGCTATCAAAGGTCCCGCTAAGTAAAAGCAAACTGCTATCTCCCGATGGTGGGCACCTTGGGAGATAGGGAGCTGGTCCTGGAGGGTGACAGTCCAGAAGGGGGCCATGCGTCTCCCCCTCCTTTCAGTTTGCACGGGCTGGCCCGAGGAAGGTGGTGGTCCCCTGGGCCAAATATGGCCCCCTCGCCCTTTATTTGGATTTTTTGCCCTAGGGAGGTGATGGTCCCTGGGTCCCTACTGGGCCAAGGAGGGAGGTCCGCGTGGCCCCTATCTAATTTTGGAATAATGCCCCTGGAGGTGGTGGTACCCGGGGCTCTGACGAGTTGGAGGCAGATCCGCAGGCACCCCCTCCAATTAATAAATCATTCATCAGGGAAGTGGTAGTCCCCGGGCTCTTTATAGCCTCTGGAGGGGAGCCACATTCGCCCCTCCTAAGTTTTTATTATATGGGAGACTGCTTGTTTTTTTACAATTTTTTGCTAGGATTCACAGAAAATGCTTTTTGACCCTAGCAGAGTCTCTGGTGGATCCAAGTACCAGGCCTACGGGGACAGGGTATTCATACCATGCCCCATTTTCTTTACTTTTAACTTTATTTTTGGGACTTGGCTGACTCTGAGTCTCAAAATGGCTGCCAACTCTTCCTACTTGAAGTGTTGGCAGCTAATCAAATATCATGCACAGGGACTGTTAGATCCACTGAGGTTCGGAGTCCCTAGATATCTATATTTCTTTTTCCTTTAACATCTCAAAAGCTATTGAACAAATTTACACCAAATACCAAAAAGGGCTTTTTCTGGACCAAGCCTCACCTTTCTGCCAAATTGGTGTAATTCTGTCCAATGGTTCGGGCTCTAGTTGTGTTCAAAATCCTATGCATGCATACACTAACCTTGAATATAGTTACCTTTGTGGTAAAGGCATATGAATGGTCAAGGCATGTGTGGTAAAGGAGTTCCTTGGCGAAGGTACTGTGGTAAAGGGATTGTGCAGTAAAGACAGTGTGTAAAGCCTGAATCCCAGGCCTTGAGTGCCAGATATATCCTGCATAATTTCAATAGACTAGTGTACAATATCTGTTCTGCTGGGGAACAGAGGCCTTTGATTTCCAAATCCTCCATTTCCACTCCCGCTGCCTAGAGTGGAGGCATCTGTGATAACAGTTGCCACAGAATGTTAGAGTGGAACTGCATTAATAACTGAAAGTGGAAGCCACACTTATAGGCTGACAATGTATTTATCATATTGTTGTGTTCTCAAACGGTGTCGGACAGTTACAATGGGTTTTCATATTATTGCCAGTCATTGTAAAGCGTTGCTATCAATATAGATCTATAAGAAAATACAAGTTTATTGAGGTAGATAAAATAATTGCATTAATGAATTTTTGTACTAAGTTCGAATAAAATGATTTTCGATCAAATCATTAAAAAAAATTACTTGTTAATCAATAATTTTCATCCAAAAATCTTCCACCGTTACCCAACAGAAGTGAGTCTTTACCATTAGCCATTGCAAATAAATTATACACTCTGAGAGAGAAAGGCTTTGTGAAGTACTAAATGCTGGAAACACTGTTTTGATACTATGGGCCTGATTGAGATCTAGGTGGCGGGGTTACTCCTTCTCAATGCTGACGGATATCCCGTACGCCGAAATCTCAATAACAGAGAAAACAGAGGTATTAAGATTTCGGTAGACAGGATATCTTTCACAGTTGTGACAGAGTAACCCCTCCAACGGGATCTAAATCAGGCCCAATGTTTTTTTTAAACAATAAAGCAGTAGCTCGTCATATATGAGGGGTCACAGAAAGGTTTTGTCATGCTTATGAATTTTTTTAACTTACAGCACTAATGTTCCTCTGACTGTTTTTCACTCTTTGTATTTCAGGAGTATCTGCAACAGTAGAAAAGCTGGACAGCATCTTCCCAGCTTTGTCTTTATATTTGTTCTGAAAAACATGTAAACATTACCAATTACTCTGTACATTCGGATGTAATTTAACAATATGCATCACTAGTTTTATTTCATAAAGTCACAAGTAAATCTATATTCTGACCAAAATACAATTTAGAAATCTGCTACATTTTTCTTACTTATTGTACCAGTATTACGCCCATCAGGGCAACTACTGCTCTAATCACCAGAAGAATAAATTAAAACAATGTAATTGGAAAAACACTTCCCTGTACAGTAAATTCATGTTCGTTCTGGTGCATCAATCAAAACATTTAAAGAAGCATTGACCCATTCCTGCATGTGGAACTGTTTGTATCAATGAATTCACCAAAATGCCAACGTTTTGCTGACATATTTGAAAACATAATTGAAATTGTTAAATAAGGCCAACTGGCCGTTGTAGGAGTCAACAGGGCGCAGACACCATTTACTGAAAACTCAACCTCAGGGATAGCTTTCCAAAGCGACAAGAATAGGTGGCAGTAAAATGTGTAATAGGGTAGAATGGTCCTTTCTTCTAGATAATTTCAAAAGGCATAGGTTTGGTCCCTTCCTTTAGATTTAGGATTGTTACTTTTTTCAAGTTTGATTAGCATGACTGACGATCAATGGTAGTATGAGACCTCAGATTTAAAAATGGGTAAAGGTACTGGACAATATTGTCCCTTTTTACCCCTTCATTTGACCTTTAGTTATTTAGCCATTCGAATCTAGGTTAGAAGCTAACCAAGAAGTACCAAACAAATCTGAGACAATCACGTAGTGCAATAGCATACAACATACATGCTTCAGAATGTAAAATAGGAATAGGCATTTCTTCACCAGCTCCCAAAGGATTAATAATGTATTGGTTAATTTAGGAATTGTTACTTCAGTGTGCTGAAGGTTAGAAAGAGCCATCATGCTGTGAAGAAGGTATCCAAATGCACACAGTGAACTTCAGGCCAATTGTCTGTAATTGCTGCTTTCATTTGCCTGGCTTTGAGACATAGGTGATCCAAAGCAATCTGTTTTTCAGGCTTCTTCTGAAACATGTGTAGCTTGTCCTTCCCATCATCCTTGGTACTAGTGGATTCCTCAGATTTTGATCCTGGAAATGGGGAGGCCCGTCTTCATGTTTCACTCTCTTAAAGTTTTATTGGATAATGATATTTGGCACAAGTGAGTACAGGTTTCTCTTGGAAGAGCACTGGGAGCATGTTTTTGTAGGTATCTCGATCAACCAGTCAGTATCTTGATCAACCAGTCAGTCAGTTAATAGTTAATTTTTCAGTTCATTATAACCATTACAATATAAGAAGTGCAGTGAAACAACTATACTTCGTGTAGGAAGCTGGCTCTCTATGTAGTGTATCAATGTAAGGGGACATTATGCAGAAAGTCCAAGGCAGCTCCTATTGGCTGACAGGTGTTAAAATAATAACCCTTAAAGCTCTCTTTTGGGGTAGCATGGGCGAGCTGTTAGGCTTATTAGAGGACAGTGGTAAGCATTTATTGAATGCACAGAGCCAGTAAGCAAGACCAATAAAGAATTTTAACACCAATGTATACAAATAACACTTATTTTTATATGAATTTAGATACCATGAACATCAGAATCAGTAAAGTACTTTTCGAGATATGAATTTTTATAAGTTTCAAAAGTTGACAGTGCAATTCTGGCACTTGTCTGCAGCTTACAGGACTGTTCTTCAGGGTGAGTATGGGGCAAGGTCCAAGGCCACACCAACAGGTCTCCTCTGAGGGCTCTGGTGCATCCTAGTGAAGGGGTGTGTTACAGCATTGGGTGTCCCACGCAGTTCAATGGAGATCAGTCTGGTTAGAAAGAGGATGCAAGCAGGGATGGTGGGCCAGTCTGTGGGAACCCACAAGAAAGCTCAACCCTTGAGATGCTCGGGCACATAGGGACACCGTTGTTCCACTTTTCCTCAAGTTGGGCGGCTCAGGTGCAGTAGTGTCTTTTGGCACCGGGTCTGTGTGCTGGAGTCACACACGGTTGGAATGGGAGCTGCAGGAGGCTACTGGAAGTCCTGTCTTGCCAGCCTCAATGATGGGCTTGGCTCTTGTGGGTCTCTGGCCCCCGTGGGCATCATCACCTCCCTTGGACTCAGGCTGTGGGGCGCGGGTACAGACTCACTTTGTGGTGCCAGGTGAAATCAGTCAGGGACTCATGCTTTATATTGGGTTCTGCAGAAGTGAGGCAAGCAGTTCAGCTGGGCTACTGTTGCTGTGGGTCTCATTGCCCCTGAAGTCCAGCAATGTGCAGGGTGATTTTCCTCGGCGTTGGTGTTGGACTGGACACAACAAGCCTTGGCTGCTACAATGGTCCGGTACCTCAGATGTTGGAGCTATGTGGCTCTGGTTGGTCAAGGCATCTCCACATTCAGGGGGAAGATGGATCAGACCTGTAGGAGCACAGTGACCTCTTCCTGGGCAGCTGCTGCATCGGTAGTCCCAGTAAGTGGCAAGGTGGTGAACCAGACCTTGTTCCTTGGTGCCTGCGGCTGCAGGGGAGTAACTCTTCTACTACAAGGGATATTTACTGGTGAATGGCAAAGCAATGGAGTCTGAACAGTGGCAGGATGAGTCTGTTTCTTCCAAGATTATCAGGGGCAGCAGGCAGACTGGCAGAATTGGCACTTAGTCACTAATTGCTCCTTGGTTCTCGGGTCAACATTCTTCTTTGTTCACTCCTTCTCTTTGTTTACCGAAATCTGAAGTCTTAGTATCAGGGGGTCACCTAAATGCTTTATTTAGTGGCATTAAGGGAAGTGAAGGGTAGTAGCTAATGGGCTTACTTACCCCTGGGGTCACTACACCTAGGGTCACTACACCACCTAGATGACCACTTACTTTGAGGAGTGGGCATAACCCTGTCCCGGAATTCCTAATTCCACTGCATACAAGATGGTGGAATCCCTAACTTTGTGTTCACTTCAGGTTGATAACCCTAGGGGTATGTCCAGCCTGGCAGTGCAACACGCCTCCTGCACAACTAATTTTTCCACCTGTCCTGGAGTCAAATGGGCCTCAGGGCAAGGGTTTGCCTCTCCCAGGTCTGGGAGGAGCTGGAGGTCACTTACCAAAGGCGGCAGGGACTTTGAAGTCCCTGATCTTGGTATGCGGATTTACTAGCCATCCTGTTGGCAGAGGTGATTAGACCTCAAGCCGGAGAAGGCATTGTTTTTTTACCTTGGATAGCAGATGCTCTCACCTCCAGGGGTCAGAAACACATCTGTGGTGACAGGCTAGTCACTACCAGTCAGCCAGCATACCAGAGGACTAGTAGGTTTCAGGGGGCACCTATAGGGTGCCCTCTGGGCTCTTGTCATAATAAATACAATACTGGCATCAGTATGGATTTATTAAGATGAGGTGTTCGATATCAAACACCACTATTTTCCATGCAGCCATCATGTAGCTGGGTCACTCATGCTGACCAGTGCTCAGTACATGCTTTAAGAAGGCTACCCAGTCCCTCAGACACCACAGGTGCATATCTGCTCATACAGATATGTCCTCACATGTATTATGATGCATTCTTCCTTAGGGCTCATTAGGCCTGCTGCATTGGTGACTTACATATAATGCATGCAGTGACTTGGGCATGGCACACACTGAGTGTGCTATGTTGGTTTTCACTCAGGGTTTGCACTCTGACATGCAGTCTGTAATGGCAGGGTAAGTGCAATTTGTGTGTGGGTCCGTCAGGATGGCAAAAGATATGCTGCAGCCTTTAGGGATCCTCATTAGTACCTATGTTCTAGGTACCAGAAATGCCATTTACTAGGGACTCACAGGGATGCTAAAGTCCTTTGCCAATTGGGAAACAATCAGACACACTTTGTTTTAAGGAAAGAACACAGGCACTGAGATCTCATTAGCAGGTCTCAGTGCACTGTCAGGGTAAAAAATCAGCATGTATTAGTCTTAAAAGGCGGCAAAAAGTTGGGAGGGGGCATCCACAAAGAAACCCAGTTTCCTACATTTCAGTCTTGGTCCTTTCTACAGAAACTGAAAAGCTGTTAGTTATTGGTCTGTGTAGAATAAGTGCACATCATTGGAAGATATAGGGCCCGACCTGGAGTTTGAAGAAGAGGGTACTCGATTACAACAGCAACAGAGTATCATCTCCTCCAACCTGAAGGCCCACCCTTCTCATTTAGAGTTGGGAGACTCTTCATTATGTTGCCAGCAAAGACTACTCCTTCTCCCCCACCGACATACAACTCAGAGGGCCCAACAGAGCAAGAGCCAACAGAGGTTTGTCATTTGCCGGCCAGCCCTATCTGAATGAGAAGGAAAATGGCAGGTTTTCAGTATCCATCACTGCCAGGTAAAACCTAATAGTAAAGGCCAGTAATAACTCCAAAATGACCCATAAGTCATGCCAAAAAAACTCCATAGGTGAGGGGCTCATTGTATTATTTATTTTCAAAAACAAAATCATGCTTTGGGATTTTGTTTTTAAAAATAAAAAAAGAGTATAACGTACTGCACTTTCATTTTAACAGAGCCATCCATCAAACTTTCAAATCATTTACAGGAAGCACTGTGATGGCAATTCCTGGAAATGCAAGAGCTATCTGATGGGCTGGCTGACATCTCTAAATTTGCTGTTTGGGTTACCTTCACCATATAGGGAAGTAAAGTACTGTGACGTGGCAATAGTACTTAATCAATCCACTAAAGTCAAAATTGGGCCCATCATCTTTATATGATAGGCCGATGGCTTGACCAATATGGCTGATTAGATCTGATTAAGTGAACTGGCAGTTTCACAGGCTCATTCATCAGCATCCTGTTCAACCTGTCAAACATTTCAAAAATGGCACTGTTGCATGAGAAGGTAGCAGTGACCTTTGTGAGACTGAAATAGTCACCTGAGTTTGGGTTGAGGATCAATGCAGTCACGGTGTCAAGACCGGGCTTGCGCAGCCATCTGTGACAAATGATTTCTAGCTGGCCCCAGGCAGTGAAGGACTCTGGAAGAAGGAGCTGGTTTGAGCATGTTTGGAGACTATAGCACTGTCGGTGAAAGGAGCTCTGAAGCCAGAAGGCAAGTCTCCTGCAATAGGGCCCACATGACCTAACTGCACCAGTAGCTGAGAGCTGGTGCACTAGAGCCCAGAAGTAGACAAGGGTGAGCGCTCCTGAACTAAACATACTTGGAAGCCTCTACCAACATTGGACCATATATTCAGCTGGCGAGAGTAGCACAATAATGAGAGCAGAGTACCTGCTCTTCTCCCCTCTTCTGTATCCCCCTTCTGGACACACCAGGTACGTTTCTTTCCTAGTAAAACTCTGAAATCTCGTATAACGTTGAAGCAGCTAACAAAAATGAATGGAAAAATGAACAGAAAAGAAATGTATCATGGGTAGTACTAGTTGAGTGGTACAAGACTTATATCTGCTAAATTCAAATTTGAAGTGGTTGAACCGAAGCAGCATTTGACTAAAACATGACAGGAACATTTCTTGGTGCAGACCATGGGCAAACTTAAGAGAGCAAGCCAAGCAGTACCGCACATGGGGCATAGCTTGGATGGGTGCTACTTTATAGTGACCTGAAATGACATAGAATGATAGGGGCATGGAAGATGCTACTCTGAAAAGGCAGATACCCACTGAGAAGTTAGCTACCATACTATATGCAGTAGCAGCCTGCTGAGAAGCAACTTGGCCTTATTCGGGGCTGCCTAATGCAGAGTAGTTGAAAAGTCAAAGAGGTGAATTTGGCGCTAGCAAAGAAGCAGTCAGTGGTATAAGAACTACAGACACATGTTGCTGAGCCCAAGGCCACAGTGGATACTGGGTGGAGATGAAACAATGTCAGAATAGTGGGTCTTCCTCAAAAGATCAAATACCACAGCATGGAGTTGTACACAAAACAAGTAGCACCCAATGGACTTACAAGGTTCTCTTCAATAGGGAGAGCACATAGAGATCTGATGACACCTCTGGGACTGGGAGAAATGTCTCACCCAGTGGTTGCATGGTTTATACAGATGGTGATGACACCTTGTCATCACAATGGTCATTTGAGGTGGAAGGTAACTAGGATCTTGCTCTTCCTAGACTACATATAGCTGTTCCAGCTGTAAAGGAACTAATTTCTGGATATTATGCATCAACAAAGAACTTGAAGGCTAAAGGCTAAAGTATATCCGGCTCTTCCCGGCAAAAATGAGCATCAAAGATAACAGAACCATACATTTCTTTACCATATCAAAGCAGCTTGGACAGTAAAAACAGCTGCAAAACATAAAAAAATTGGGGAAGACCATGTAACCCTGAATAAGTAAAAAAAGAAAGAGGAATAGACAAACCACTAGACTAGGACCATCTATTAGCCAATCTAAAGAGAAATAATGGAAAATGTAAATAAACTGTTCCAATGGAAAAAAGAGTGTGAGCTGAAAAAAATAACTCACTGGAAACTAGAAAAACATAAATGAAAGCTAAGTCAAATTCAAGTGGTGAGGATGCCACAAGAAAGCTCTCTTGGAAGGCGCGCCAATGACCACTGATGAACTGAGTGACTGAATAAGTGACTGTAATGCTGCACAGAGTATGAATGAGAACATTGAAACTTAATACAGATTTACAGTGATAGATGAGCTATAGGTTGATTGAACTAAAAGCACAGGTTAGCCCATGCACTTACAGGACCATACGTCATCCAAAAATTACTTTCACACACTTATCTGGAGTGCAAAGAGACATAGACGCCTGTTCAGTAAGCTGCAACTGTCATGTATGGAGGGTGGACTGGGATTCACAGATCTTGAATTGTATTATCTAGCAGCCAAGCTTCAATGAATAGCAAGGTGGGTCTCAGATAACTCAGATGTGGAAATAGATTACCTGAGCACTAATTCCAATAAATGGTACTGTTGGACGCCTCCCTCTCTGCAGGGTCACCCCCAAACACGATGACTTCTCCCCTCCTGTTTTCTGAATTTGTTTATGTTAGAATTATGACTCTGTCTACCTTACCACTGTGAAACAATGATAAAGTTCTTCTGCCCTTTCCCTAAAACAAGGTCCAATTGTCCTGCACCTGATTGGTAGTTGTAATTTGCTTATAGACCCCCTGTATATGGTACTAAATATACCATGGGCCTGTATATCAAATGCTATTAGTTGGCCTGCAGCATTAATTGTGCCACCCACTAAAGTAGCACTTTAAAACACATATCAGGCCTGCCATTTATGCCTGTGGTACAGTTTTAAACTGCCATTTTGGCCTGGCAAAATACCTTTTGATAGACTTAAACCTTATTCTTAAACCTTAAACCTATACCTTTTACATGTTCTTGTAATGAAAAACTCCTAACCTTGTTTTTCACTACTATTATGTCTATCACTCCCATTGGGTAACATGGGTTTACCTTGTTACAATTAATGAGTGCTAACATTGAAATGGGAACAGGTAGAAGTATACTGTGTGGACTCAAATGAATTGTAATTTAAAATCCTCTTTAATCGTAAAGAAGTTTGAAAATGCCACTTTTAGAAATTTGTCATTTCCTCACACTAAACATTCTGAGGCTTCATAGGAGTTTCTATCTGCCTGTGCATGTTAATTTCTCCCCCATCGGGAATGCACATTGGTACCAGACAGTGAACTTAGGTGTACCTGGGACAGCCTCTCATTGTGACAGGATGGTTGGGGGTGGAGCTGTTTCCTGCTCTATTTTTATTTCAAAAGGCTTGCTTCCAGCACACAAAAGGGAACCTGAAACTAGACTTTTGTTACTCCAGACTTCTTGGGGCCTTGGCAAAGGAAGGTGATAACTTTCTAGAACCAGTTGTGGAGGTAGCCTAGGAAATTCCCCCACTTCAAAGGTTGGCACCAGGTATTGGACCACCTGAGACACTCTTCAGTTCACATTTGGATCAGCGGACATTACAAGAGGAACGACTACCTTTGTTCTCCAGAGGACTGCTCTGAGACTTGAGACCTGTCTTATTCCCCAGAGGACTTCCCTTCTACTTGAATCCTGCCTTGTTCCCCAGAAGATTTCTGCTGGAGGCCTGCCTTGTTCTGCAGAGGACTTCCCAGCTGCTTGAGGCTTGTCTTGTCCTCCAGAGTACTTTTCAGCTGCTTGAGGCCTGCCCTGATCCCCGAGAAGGAAGACTGGACCTACTCTCTTCATCCCAGGCTAACTGTCGGTCTCCAAGGTTAGCTGACCTCCTGTTCTGATCTACTGGGATACAACAACCTCCCTGCAGCTGCACAGATGATTTGCTGCACTGGAGCTGCCTGGACCTGCAACTGGACCTGCTTGAGCCCTACTGGCCTTGGCTAGATTGAGTCCCTGATCCCCAAGAGGTGCCCCTCTAGATCCTGGACCCTGACTGGTATTAGAATGCACTCCTCTACAAGAAAAGGTGAAATCCTTACGTTTTGGGCTTTTCATAATGGTTAACGGGCCTGTCTGCACCAAGAGTCTAATGCGAAGCTGCAGTGAAACTAATTCTAGATGCTACTGCGACCACCAGCAAAAACCGGCAACACAAGATCTACACTTTGTGCTATAGCAATGACAGCCTGCAATGACCATCAACACAAAGCTCCAAAAATAACTGTTAGACCTCACAGTGGTCGTCCCCAACTCTTTGCCTGCCTCCCTCCATTTTTCTGACCCTGTTTTTGCTGGATTTAAGACTCTGCACACTTTACCACTGCTGTCCAGTGCTAAAGTGTATATGCTCTCTCCCCTAAACATGGTAAAATTGGTTCCTACCTAATTGGCATATTAAATGTATCTGTAAGCCCCTAGTACAATGCACTACATATGCCAAGGGCCTGTAAATTAAATGCTACTAGTGGGCTTGCAACACTGATTTGCCACCCACATAAGTAGCCCCTTAAACATGTCTCAGGCCTGCCATCGCATGGCCTGTGTGTGCATTTTCACTGCCACTTCGACTTGGCATTTAAAACTACTTGCCAAGCCTCAAACTCCCCTTTTTCTACATATAAGTCACCCCTAAGTTAGGCCCTAGGTAACCCATAGGGCAGGGTGCTATGTATGTAGAAGGCAGGTCATGTACTTATGTGTTTCACATGTCTTGGTAGTGAAAAATCATAAATTCATTTTCCACTACTGTGAGGCTTGCTCCTCTCTTAGACGAACATTAGAACTGCCCTCACATACTCTTAAGTGGTAGATTCTGATCTGGAAAGAGTAGCCATGTCTTGTTTGGTATTGCCAGAATGGTAATAGAAAATCCTGCTTCCCGATGAAGTTGGATTTTATATTACTATTTTAGAAAAGCCACTTTGAGAAAGAGGGCATTTCTCTGCATTTACTGCCATCTGTACCTTACAGCCTGTCTCAAACTCATGTCCCGTCTGTGCTGGTTGACATCTCACCTTGTGCATTCCACCTAGACAACCATAAACACAAGACACTCGGTCACATCTGCAGTCATCTGCATACTGAATGGGTCTTCCTGGTCAGGAACGATGGAGGGGCTCACACTTACATTTCAAAGGCCAGTGGCCTGCCCTCATATAAAGGACTGATAACCCCCTACAGGGATACTGGAAGAAAGGACTGGGCTGAAAGGGGGAACTTGCGCGCTTCAAAACCACTCTTTGAAGTTTCTCTGACTTCAAAGGCATTTTTGGGAATATAAACTGGGTCTCTGACCCCACGAAATGAGACACTTCTGGACCTACACCTGCACCATTTCAGAGGAGCTGCATGGCTGCCCAAATGACTCATCTGGACCGCTTTGCTGAGAAGGTCTGCTGCCCTGCTTGTTGCCCTGCTGCCCTGTTGGCCTCTGACTCTGTTGGAAGGACTATGCTTTTCTCCTGAAGTGCTCTCCCAGGGCTTGGATTGAACTTTCCTCCTGTTTCCGAAGTCTCAGGACCAACAAAGACTTCACCTCTTAAAGGAACTCCTTGTGTGGCAAAGATCGATGCAACTCCTGCAGAAATTGACGCAATGCCTGCATCTCGGCTGGGAAATCGCCACACCACCGACCAGAACGATGCAGCACTGACTTACTGAAGCAGAATTCGATGAAGCACCTGCCTAACGATGGAAAATTTGATGCATCGCCTACCGGATTGACGCTGCTCCTTCTCCTTCTACCAGCCCATCAAGAATTTTTAACGCATCGTCCCTGAGCATACAAATACCCCCACATCGCAGTGAGGAACCAAGACTGTGAGCCGGAAAAAAGTCACATACCCCTACAGCGTGGAAAAAAATGATGCATAATCTGTGCCGCACTGGAAAATCTGATACAACACCTTATTTTTCCAACAATTCTCTTCCTCTGAGGTCCCCATGCATCATTGTTTTTTAAGCATCTCAGGTACTTTGTGTTACAAAGAAACAACAATTGATTTCTAACGATTGAGACTCTTTTAAACCTTTTAAAGGTTTTTCAACTTGTGCTTATTGCATCTTTGTCATTTTGACCTTATTTTATTAAAATAAACATTATCTATTTTTCAAAAACCTGTGTTGTGTATTTTTGTGGTGTTTTTACTCTGTTACTGTATGATTTATTGCAGATATACCTTACACAGTGCTTTCCAAGTTAAACCTGACTGCTCAGTGCCAAGCTACCAGGGGTGGGCACAGGATAATTTGGATTGTGTTGTAACTTACCCTGACTAGGACTATGGTCTCTACTTGGACATGGGTGAATACCTCTGCCAACTAGATACCCCATTTCTAAGAATGACGATCTGTAAAATCTGACAAATCATTTGTGCTACAAAGACAACTATTTGCAATGCCAGCCTGCTCTTTGTACTACACAAATAACCATCCTGGCTCCTCCACAATGAACTGTACTCTTTGCAACACTTTGATAAGGTACATTTTTTTCAGCAGGACTAACTTTGTCCCCTTATCTGGCCCTCACTCCATCATAGTCAGCCTAAAATTGTGCCATTCCCCCAGGCCAGCACGACCGGATGCCAGTGTGTGTTGCTTTGTGGTTTTAGGCACTTTATCTACTAAATACCTTAACTCCAGTGTTTGGATTTGTGACCTTCTATTGTTATTTCATTTAATAAAATGTACTCTATTTTTCTAAATTGGTTTGGTATTTGTTTTGCTGTGTTGTCACATTATTACTGTTTGGGTGCTGCATAAATACTTTACACTTTGCCTTTAATTTAAGCCTGACTGCTTTGTGTCAAGCTACCAGGGGGTTAAGCACGGATTACTAGTCTATTAGTAAGTTGGGTTTGAGTGACGGTATTCCTGGTGCTCTGGGGATCTATTTGCAGATTTACCTGACGATGTGTAGGAGGAACCGACTGCATTCACCTAGGAGGCCATATTGAGTTTATCATCTAAGAGGATTCCCAGGTTTCTTGCGTGGTTATTGGTTATAAGTGTTGGGCTGATATCTGACTCTCACCAGATGGAGCCCCAGAGGGAGTTGTTGTTCCTGAATATAAGCACTTCAATCTTGTCTAGGCTGAGTTTCAAGAAGTTGTTTTTCTTCCATTACGCTATGCAGATCGTGCATTTGGTAAAGTTGGATCTGGTTGTGGAGGACTTGTTGGACACTGAAAGAATGAGCTGAAAAACACTAGCTTAGGAGATGATGGTGATGCTGTGAGTCCTGATTATGTCGATGAGCGGTGTCTTGTAAATGTTGATCAGGGTAGAGCTGAGAGATGACCCTTGAGGGACTCTGCATTTGAAATCCTTGGGTTTGGATGTGTAGGGTGGAAGACTGACTCTCTGTGTGCTCCCTGCAAGAAAGGATCTATGTTCTACCTTTGAGGAAGGATCATATCTATTTGAGGGCTGGATCTTGGATGCCTTTAGCATGAAGTCTTTTGATGAGGCTGGAGCGTGACATGGTGTTGAAGGCAGGAGACAGGTCTAGTAGCATGAGGATGGTGGTTTCTCCTTGGTACAGTAGTGTATGGATCTGGTCAGTGGCAGCAATGAGTGTTGTCCCCTTGCTGTGGTTTGCTGTGAAAACTGAACTGGGTGTGGTCGAGAAGAATGTGGAATTTCCAGGTGGTCGGTGAGGTGACAGATGATTGTCTTCTCTATTACTTTTGCTGGGTACAGAAGTAGGGAGATGGGGTGGAAGTTTCTCAACTCGTTGAGGCCTGCCAAAGGTTTCTACAAGATGGCCAAGACAGCAGCTTGTTTCCAGTCTTTGGGGAAAGTTGCAGAATTGATGGAGGAGTTGACAATGTATGTGAGGAATCTGCTGATCGAAGGTCCTTCTAAACTGTAGATTAGGGGTGGGTGGAATCTTTAATTTTGCCAGCACAACTGGTGTAATTTAGTAATCACAAGGTTTCTCATGTAATTCATAATTACTAATTAATTACACCAGCAGAATTAAATCAGCACTGTAATGGTTTTAAACAGGGCTGGAAGAGAAAGCATTCCCTCTGTGTTAAAAACGTACTACAGATTAAACTTTAACAGTGTATAGGGATTGCTTCCTCTTCCAGCCCTGTTTAAATCACTGCAGTGTAATGTATGCCCCTCAGTACCCTAACATACGTAAGTAAGGGTGTTGAGTGTTATACACTGTAGTCTATATCCCTGGTGCCCTTACATATTTATGTAATGCCACAGAGGGGTATGCACTGAAGTGGACTCCCCTCAGTTCCTCTACATACATATATAAGTGCACCAAGGGGTATGCGCTGCACTTTAAGGGCACTGGGGGATTGGAGTAGATACCCCTTGGTGCTCTTACATACTTGTGTGAGGGCACCGAGCGGTATGCAGTGCACTACAGTGCACTACATATACCTCAGTGCCCATAACCTGTACACAAAGGTAAACTTATATGTCAGGAAATCGACATCTGTAAATTTGCTCTTACAGTTTTTGATAAATGTACTACCTCTGTTTAGTCACCATTTAAGGGGCCTCTTCATAAATTGCATTCTGTGCTATGTTTAGTAGTGCTACAATGAAGAGATCTCAGCACACGTATACCTTCATTTTAATAGTAAATGAGGGAGGGATTGAAGGAGTGGATAGAACGTTGATCTTATCACAAACCAGAGGAGCACTATAAGTGTATACATCTTGTTCAATTTTTGCTGCAAGCCCCCTAGAACCAGTTGATAAAACTAATATAAAATGGAACATTATTTGCCCATTCTACAATGTTAGGAAAGAAAATCCTCCAAAACTTTGTGTGGTATTGTAGATAGTATTTTTACTTCTTCTCAGTACAATTCAAAGCAGTTACTATAGGTGTGGCAATGATAACCTTTCGTAGACACTTCAGCTGACACACGTTTTGTCACAAACATAGGACCTTCTTAAGAATCATATAGTGATACATGCAAAAGACGAAACCACAAATCAAAAACATTTACTTGATCTGATAACATACAGACGTTTTAATTATATTAACAATTCACTTCTTACACATAACCTCACCATGTGGAAAAAAAGAGAAAAAAGTGAAAATAAAATTCTGTCATGTCTTGCAGAATCGTCCGCAAGGTACAATACCATATATTGTGCTGAAAAGCAGAGATAGAGAAACTACAACCAACACTCACCATGGTGCTGATCACCACGAGATACCCATACAAGAACACAAATACAAAAGAATCACTAGATCGTAATATATAGGATACATTAACTTGTAAATAATAAAGTTTTTGGGAACCCAATAAGCATAAGTGCATGGGATACAAAGACACAAACAATAGTTACCTATATCTGTATATCTCAAAAGAAGATGGATGAAGGGTGGACAAAATCCTTCCTGCCTAATAAGTCAATAACAAGTGAAAGGGAACCAAGGAGCCTAGATAAAGAATCAAAAGATCACGACTGAACCACAATCCATAGTTCTAAAGACAATTATAACGTAGTTAGACCTATCCCAAGGTTCACAGACATCAACTTTGTCCTCATATATCCAAAAGTTCAGCAGAAAAAGCACCACTGGTTAACAGATAAGTTATGTTTTTTTTCACATTCTGATGCAAGTTGACTTGTTTCAAGAAGTGGCTGCCAGTCCTAAAATTAATTTATATATAATTTGATGATGACACACATAAGCTCAATGTCCACTAATATTAAAAAATAACATCCCTTATGCAGAACCCGTCATAAGCTAGGGTAGCTTGAATCCAGTTGCACAGTGAAGCAAGAGACCCACGTCTGGGAATACCCGGACGGACGTGGGTGCCTGAGTGATTCAAAGAGCTGCACAAGAACAATGAGCTTAGTGTAGAAGGGGTGGACAGCAGGCACAACACCAGTGCAGCTGCTGACCACCCAGAAATGCTGACAACATTCAGGGTCTGTGAAAGCGGTCTGAGGGATGCTACACCATTGAAACCCCAGGTCCAGAAGACCACTCAGGAGTTCCCTTTTCTCATGGCACACAAAGGATTCTCCGGATGAGCACTAGAACAGCAATATGAAGATCACTAAAAATCAGAAGGCTAAAAAACAGTTTTCCAAAAAGAAAGAAAATACAGGGGATGCTCAAGACTAAGGGTACACATTATGTAGATAAAACGGACAAGCAGAGGATCAGCATTTCCATCTATGCATAGACTCTGAAGGTAACTTCCAGCTCCCCACCTTTCGAGATAATAAGAAATGTTATACTATTGAAAAATTCCCCTACAGGAACATTAAATGTTTAAGTCAAGACGTGTTGTTTAGTGGTAAGTGGTGCCCATATTAATGGTGTGTTCTTACCATACTTGCGATTTCCGTAGCTCTCTTTGCTCTTTGCATATCCGGAATATCCGTTCCCACTTGCATTCCTCTTCCTTTTATTTCAGTCTCCAGATCCTTCTTATATTCCTTCTGATGATAAATGAAGAATATTGATAGACGTTATGCTTATTTCATAGTAACGATTTACCTTATTTGTAGAAGTCAGATCTAGTGTGTCAGGTCAGGAGCAGTGTCTGCATATTATGTACCCAGAGAGTTAACGTTTTTATGTCCGTTTGCATATTACTGGCACGACTAGGAGTTCTCTCATTGGTACATCCAGTTACATAAAACAATCTGTTCTTGACAAACCTGATGTTATTAATATAGTAACTGTGAAAGGAGATTTCTGGGACACCTATGGATGCTTTAGGGTAGATAGTAGATCCACATATGCATTGAGCACCCCAAATATTGTACAACATCGCGTCAGATAAGCGTGTGAGAAAAACTGAGTTTCAATGACTGGTTTGTTGTGTGTGAATTCATAAAATTGCATGTCCTTGATCCTCAATACAGCCATGTCTGAGCAGATGTGCTCTAAGAAGGTGTCAGCATTTGGCCCTGAAGGGTGTAGAGAAATTATTATCTGGCATACTGAGTTGTAAAACGTGCATACAGCCTGTTCACTACACATGTATTCTATTGTGGGGCTACGAAGCAGAATACATTAATTCCATATATCTGAATTATGTACCTTCGCAGATCAGAAAGAAATTTGATCACTTACTACAGTGTTATTCACATATCAAACTGCTAGTTAAACTCTTAAACTCGTAAAATTATAACCGTAGTAGCTAGAGATATATTCATATGTGTGTTTTTTATTAAACACACATTTTCAAATGAATATAAGGAAAATAATTTACTTTTTAAAATATTGCCAATTTTATAACGTATACATTCATCAGCAAGAATATAATTAGAAACATTAATTACCTTTCCTGGTCGTCAAGTGAGACCAATTAATTTATGCAAATTTTTTATGGGGAGGTGGAATTCTGCCACCAGCAGCAGAACAGTTCCCCTTGACACGAAATACAAGGCGGACTCATGGACACATTATTTTGAAGCTTAAAGGTTCTAATCAACCTGTAGTGACAGTTTTTTTTCCTCTGAAGAGAACTGCTCGGAATGTCATGTCTCTAAGGGACTATGGAATGGTTAGTAAATTTAAATCACAAGTGCAATGAAATACATTTATTCTCGTTGGGCCGAACTACTTCTATCAATCATAAAGTCATCTGCAATATTGGACTTTGCATGTTTAAGTGGGAATTAGTAAGCAAGACATTAAGTATCACAGGAATTTAACACATAATGGTGTTATAAAATGTGAGAAGTGGGAACTATTTTAACATTCGTTTTAATATTGGTTGGTATGACTTAATATGCTCGCGCGAAGTTGCTTTGTTAAAAATTTCACTTACATGTTTTTTCTCATTTTTTCTGGTTTGACTTTCACTAGTTGCCTCGCTACCAAATTTAACAAAAGTTAAACTCATTGACACCTTACAGAATGTCTCATCTCACCCTAAGCCTTACAAAGAATCTGGGTCATTGGTAACAGCTTTAAGTATCCAACTGCTCTATTATAAGAGGCAGTAGATACCTTTGAGTGAAGTTACTGAAAAAATGCCCTGCAAAAGTGCCCTAAGGTATTAGCTATAGATGTGTCTGTCTAAATCAAGCTGTATACAGAGCAATTAAAAGTTATTAGAAGGAACTCGATTCAAGGTCCTTCCTACTGCTTATCCATGAATATTTCTATTTTAGAACCGGTTGCAGCATTATGCAAGCAACAGTATTAACGTATTGGTGGTATATTACTATGTTTCAGTCAGACCTTTACTGTCTATGGTCCCATGGTCTATTCCGGTATTAAAACTTGTTAGGCACAGTAAATATGAGCTTAAATCAGTTTCACATAGATCGTAATCCATCTTTCTTTAGGTTTACAAAGCTCTTACAGGTTAATGGCTTTTTCCTGATTTTAGAAAACTGCTAGTTGAAAGTCACTAAAACGTGGTCACAGAAAAAAAGGAATAGCTGCAATGCTATATCAAATGTTTTACTCTTTGGTGCAACTTAGGGGAAAGAACGGGGTATACTGCTCTTTTGACAGGGAAAACTTGAAGGGCATGTGTGCATGCCGAAGACTGCATTCCAAAGCTGTTGGGTGGTGATGAACACTTTCTGTAGAAGGCTTTGAATAGTGGAAATTACATTCTGTGATCGATTCGTTATTGCACCTTCGCCAATGAACGTGTACCATAGTAATTCAATCAGACAGTTGTTCCAGTGGACCTCAAAAAGGTTATTCTGTGATTTTCCTCTTTTGTGCCCATTTACAGATTGCATTCTTCTTCAATAATGCTAGTGTCCATGGTGAGAACCCTACCCTTAAAGCTGCCAAACCTTCATTCAATTCCTTCCACAGATCATACAGCTTTAGCAATGTTTATCCATTTCCAACAATTATGTTTATCATAGAACATTTTGCCTTATTTATGGGGATGAATGTCTCTAATGCAAATGATATTTGATCTCCTGCCTTGATCAAATACACACAAACTAGGTGACTAGTAACCAAGGGCCAGATGTAAAGAGCATTTATGTGGTCGCTTATAGCCCAATTCGATGAATTGGGCCATTTGCGACAACAAAAAATGCTTTTTCAGATCCCCAAAATACAAAATGTTGTTAGTAATTTGTTAATGAATCACAATTTGTATTTTCAATTTGGTATTTGGAAGGAGTGTGTGTTGGGTGTCCCTTTCAAATACAGAATTGTTATATGTATTACTGATTTGCGACCAAATTCCATCCGCAAAACAGTAATACTTTACCACCAGTTTAAAAGTGGTGGCAACCGATACGCAAAGAAAAAGGTTTCCTGTGGTGACCCCTTACCCTTTGAGTATGTTAAAAAAATAGTTTTAAGAGCAGGTAGCGGTCCCATGGACCAATGATTACTCTTAAAAAATGAAATTTCTAAGTTTCAGTTTTTTTCTTTTAAAATGCATCCCATTTTCCTTTAACGAAACCGGGATGTATTTGAAAATTGATTGCTTTATTAAAAAGCTATCAGAGATATGGTGGTCTGTTGCCCATCCCTGTGATGACTGCCATGCCTAATAGGTCATAAATTGCGATCTACCTCAATATTCATGAGTGGGGTCAAATTGCAACCTACTAGGAATTGCTATTTGGGAATAAAAGTACTTCATACATTAGGTTTACCGATTTCCTAATTGTGATGTGGAGGTAATCACAATTAGGAAACTGGTATTCCTAATGTTTGTACATCTGACCCCTAAGTCCTTTGTAGTGTAACCTAATGTGCTCTCAATGATGCTGCTATCTACAGTTATCCAAATCCTCTCTGGGCGTGAATATTGAATTAAATAAGAAGGAAACCGTTTTCTCAATACTTCTGACCCATTTATGTATTGGTATAATAGAATAAATATAATAACAAGATAACTGACAAAGGGGTAGTTCCTCATGGAGTTCCTCCAGCTGCAGAACCTTAAAGGTATTTGCTCCTGCATTGATGAACTTTTATATCGGTACAAAAACATTGTTTCCCTCATATTGGGCACTCAGGACCTGTTTCCTGAAAAATTGGAAAAATACACTTTAGGACATCCTAAATGGTTCACTTGTGCCCCTACTACTGCTGGAAACGATTACAGCTGCTGGTGTTGCCTCCCCACAAGGTGTCAAAAATAAAATGTATAAAATTGAGGCAGTGACCCCGTGCAGGAATAGTGTGCAGCCGATCAGCCCTACTGAAAAGTAGTTGTGTACCATTGAGGAGGAAAGCCTTTAGACACAAAGGAAGGGTGACAGAAAGGGCTATGTGACCCTCAAATGCAATGTGAGGTAAAGAAAAAAGGACCCTGGCCATGTGGGCTGGGCATCACCGGTGTCTCCCACAGCCTGTCTTTTCTATCCTGTCACATATCCACTCACCCAGTAAACAAGAATTTGGTACAGCTCTATGGCTTGAATGACACTATGAGGTTAACGTAGAAGGAACAAAGAATAAAAAAACACTGCAAACAGAGGACATCCTCATTTTATATAGGGATTAACAAGCAACTAGTCCACTAAACATTATGGTCTCTAATGATCTAGAATCCCCTATGATTCAGAAATAACATAGTAGGCAATTTGAAGCTTCAATTCTACCTTCCTTTAATTAAACTCAAACAAAAAATCATGGCTGAAAGTTAATTGAAGCCTAAATAGAAAACTCTAAGAATCTAAATGGATCACAGCTTGTCAATGCTCAAGTGTCTTAAATCAATTTTGATTCATCTCACTGAGAAGGTTACTTATGCATGGGTAAAGAAATCTCATCTAACACCCTCATGCATGAAGTAAACACAGACTATGATAAATGCAACCTTTTTTTATCATACTATATTTCTCTGAAAGCATGTCTGTCACTTACTTCCAATCTGCTGCCATTGAAACATACCTGTCTCATGTGATATTTGAGTTATATATTATATATTGTGCTGATTTGTGTAGGATGCTAAGAAATACATCACTCCTGGGCATACTTTTAAAAAATTGCTTCTTGACCATTAGCAGCAGTACATAGCCCATTGTAGCTGCTAAGGTGAGCATCTGGCCTTAAAGCTGCTTTGCATCATTCTGTGGTATGTTTTTGTTGTTTTCATACAACATAGGGCCCAAGATTAAGTTTTCTAGATGCTCAGACAAAAAGTGCAGGCTCCATACCAACTTACCAAATAGAGACAAAAACCTAGTGGACTGTAGCCCATGAAAACATTTAAGCATTACATGAGGATGGTGTATTCTGGGTAACAAACAGTGCTGTAAGACTCACAGTATTATTTACTGTTAATGAGTTTGACATCTCTTTCCCCCATGAATAAACACTCAAGAATCCACACAGGTAATATGTTTTATGATGATATTAAAATCAATGGCTATCCTAGTGCATGTAATGTTTATAGTTCTAATTATGAAAATCAACTAAGCAGTGGCAATAAAATATTAAAAATAACTACTGCAACATTGTAATGGTGCTTTAAACATCCCCTCCATGGAAACAATGGAACTAGTCACTGTTCTCTAATCACTCTGTTCTTGCCTCTAGGTGGGCTGTCTTAACACTAAATGAGTTTTTAAGATGAGCTGTCACACATGTGCCTTGGTGGATCAATAGAACGTGTTGTTCTGTATGAAGAAGGTCATTGTCTATCTTTATGTTTGGTAGCTATGGTGCCTCCTTCAAACTTATTTGACCAAGTTGCCTCTGAAGCAGCTGTCTGTGGCCTTCATAAAGGATGTTTACCATTTCTGCTTGCCTGATCTCAGTCTCCAAAGAAGTTGTAGATTCCTCTCTGCTTTGTATTGTCTTTACCCAGCTCAAATACACTTTTCTAAATATTATCAGAAGCCCTGGCCTTAAAATGAATGTAGTCAAATTAAAGAATTAATATATTAATTTAAAATCATGCTAATAGATATATAAATATTTGATGCACCATCAAGTTATAATACAACAAATGGTATATATAACACATGAGCAAATTATACTAAATGTAACGTGTTTATAAATGAGAAACATGCACTGAAATAAATGAATTGATGAAATATATGTAATGCAAAGGGAATACATAAGCAAATTAAGCAAAAAATGTGAACCTTATGTCAATTCCTCCGTTTTGCTCCGTCCCTGCTGCCTAATATTTAAATCATTACTCTAAGCAACATTCCAAATATCTACCAGGACTTAACTCATACAAAGAATATACCATCAGACTTTTTTGAAAAATGCACTAAATACATCAAGCACAAGCTCCTTCCTGACATTCCTGAAACACTAATCCTAGACCACTATAGCAGCATAAGAAATGGAAGTCTCAAGACTAAGCTCATGTTCTCTTCACATAACACATTCTTGTACCTTGATATCCTTGGTTGAATTATTGACAGCCTCTAAAAATCTAAGAAATATCATGGTCAATGAACGTCCACCATCGCTTCCATTTTTGTTGTTGCTTACCTTTCTACCTCATTCTTAACAGTGGTAAACTTTTAATATAAAACTCAGATGTGAACCTGGCAAATTTTGGTCTTGTTTTTATAATGTTTGTCCTGACTTCAATACTAGTATTATGCCTATCTTCGTCCCCAGGCACAGATGTTTGGGCCATCATAGACTCCCCGACCCCAAGTCCCCAGCTGAATCAAAGTACATGCTTCCTAATTCAGCACTCCACAGCCCTCCCCTCCCCCTTAACTTTCTTCTTCTCTTCTCCTAAAGTACAATTACCCAGAAACACCTCTCCCAAATATTCCTTAAAATACCATAACCTAAGCCCTTTCCCCACTACTCACCATCTGGAAACACCAAAAAGACCCTGGTAATCTGTGTCCCACTTATTTCTGCAAGCTCAGAAAGAAGACCTCTCCTGTCTACCTCACCCTCCTACAACTGGTAATCAACAACAAAAGTTGATCATACAGTGATGGCCTTCTCATGCCATTTTCTAATGAATAAAGCCTGAATTGTAAAAGCCTATAATCAAGGAAATGAATGTGTTAAATACTAAAATCTCTGAATACTATTCAATGGAATGAACTGCCTTAATGTCACTAACAGTGATAGAAAGACTAGTTAGGTCCTATATCAAGAGCGACAACCACTGGTAATCAACAACAAAAGTTGATCATACAGTGATGGCCTTCTCATGCCATTTTCTAATGAATAAAGCCTGAATTGTAAAAGCCTATAATCAAGGAAATGAATGTGTTAAATACTAAAATCTCTGAATACTATTCAATGGAATGAACTGCCTTAATGTCACTAACAGTGATAGAAAGACTAGTTAGGTCCTATATCAAGAGCGACAACCATACTGTTCCCATATGTAATCACTTTCCATGTCAATGCAGATAATCCTACTTCTTCACTGTGAAGAAATGAATACCTTACTGGCTGAGTATCAGTCTAAGTTCGATAGGACGTCTAGCCTCAAGAACGAAGTCACAGTGGCACCTAATAAATCGTACTGGGAACATACAATTACAGAGCCACAAAACCTATCACTCTTTTTTGGACTCTCTAGAATCGACTTCCCAAGCAAACTGGCATAACACAGAAATGTTTTTTAGATCCTTTTAATTCATATCCTCAAAAATCTACTTCTATCTCAATGTTTACTTCAAGAACGCAGATATACTGTCAAGCCAAGATAAAATGTGACTCAACTAAACTTCCCAAACTAGCACAGCCTTACTGATCCCACCTGACATTGCTATCATCTCTCTAGACATAAATGAAAGTATGGTGGAAGAGTTGTTGTAGTATGAAAAAACTTTGATTCCTTACAGATGGGTGGTTGACTTTTCCCACTTTTCAGTGCCTCACTGTAGACATTATATTCATAGCCATTAAAGCTAATGAACTAAATCTAATCTACAAGTCAATGAGGATGCCAAGGCAGTAATTGAAAATTGTATGGACTTCATCACACCACAGCTTATTGTGTTCAACAATGACCATATTTTCCTCAGTGACTTCAATCTACTCTTCAGGGATCCTACAAACTGTTTAAAAAAAAGGGCTATTTGTTAGGAAAGATATTAGTAATTCACAAGTAGTTTGTCCAAAGTCTTGTCGGGTCCAATATATAAGTTCAATATTATACACCTCGGCTCAAACAGCATGGATAAGGGAGGCTTTAATTTACGAAAATTGTGTAATGCATTTAGCAGTGCAAAAAAAAAAAAAATGCCTTACTTCAACACAATAAAAATCCCACAAACAATTTCTAAAAATACAAATATAATAAAACAACTCAAATACACAAAGGGCAAATGGAGATGTGTTTTGAAAGATTTGGGACAAACATCACTGAGAAAAAGTAAAGTGTCAATAAGAAGTTACTGTTTGAGACTGTCTTGCATCTAGTTGCAGTTTCAGACTGACTGCAATGTAATAGAGGTAAGACACACAAAGTGGGATGTCAAAGTATAGAGACAGTCATCCTGAAAAGCACCGGAAATGCTCTTCACATTTTGGACAAGGGGGTTTATGCCTTCCAATTTTACTCAACCTTTTGATGGCTTTCAACACAATAAACCATACCATCCTTACTAACACGCTTTGAATGAAAAGTCACAGACAAGTTCATATTAGACTGGAACAACTAGGCTGATGAAATAGTATCATTTCCTGTCTATCCCAGTAAATTGCCTTTCAAGTGGTTCTCCAAGAAACCTCCTTATTTAATTTTTGCCTTCAACTTCTGGGTGATATTGTAAAATTATCAGACATATCCTGTTAAAATGATGCACCTAGCTGAACTTGAAAGTTTAATTTCCTGGGTGGCCTGGCAGAGATCATGGTGCACTGGCATTACTCACCAAGATGCATGTGTATTGCTAGAGAGACTCTCTCTCGTTTTAATTCTAACCCATTGGCGAGACATGCCTTTGACCTTTTCTTTCAGTCATTCCAGCCAGAAATTTTCTTCAGCACCTGTCTGCCATGGCACAATTTTCTCCCCATGGCTCTATGCCTAAGTAGAGGCAAGTGGAAGACTACACATTTCTTATGATAAATTTGGTTGAGGCTATATCAACTGTTGATCAAATTCTCATTGAATGTTCAGCCTTTTTATTGTTAAACTTGCTGTGTAAACTGTTGAAGAGTTTCTGAGCTATGTCACTATGGAAACTCTTCAAACACTGTGAGTAGCTCAGGGCCACCAGCTAAATTTTTCCATGCACAATAGACAGTATAACATCTTCCTTAGGTACCTAGAGTACATTATTTAGACTCATCACAGTGACATCATCTTGACATGAGAGATAGTTCCCCAATATTCTTGCTTCTGCTGCAAAAAACCTGTTGTTATTCATCTACCATCATCAGATGGTGGACTACATTGGAAACGTCAATAGGTTTTATACGAAATTGAGTTATCGGGCTTGAGCCTCACATCAGAATTCTATGACATTATATTCATGCATACAATTTCTCTGCAGACTCACTTGCCTTTCCACACAAAAGCATATTGCCCTGACCACAGTAACCGTACTCTGGACCTGTCTATTTTCTGAAACATTTTGCATTAACATCCTGCTGAAAACATTCAATCACCAAAATTCACTCCTATAATTGTTGAAATAAAATATAACCCATTCTTTTAGGAGGTAAAGGCTCCATGTAGAGCATATCTACATTATGTTTCTGAATACTTTTTCAGTGCCACCACTACCTCTTACTTGAACTATATCCTCCTGGAATCTTCCAATACTACCACTCATTGCATTCATCATAGTTGCGTACCTTTGATCTCAATTGGCTCCCTTCTAATTTAACTCACTTTGAAGAACATGTCACTTACCTTCAGTAATACTCTTTCTGGGATATACTCTATCGAGCTGCATATTACACACCTTTTGTATAGTCCCCAGGCATCAGACAGGATCTGGAAACACTTCAGCACTACCTCTGTGCGCTGTTAGGTGAAGTCATGTTGGTTGACCACAATGCCATTCTGCTTCAGAATTGACACGCCGAATGACATATAAGTGCCACATGCATGTGCTGACTTCAGTTGCTTTCTAGGTAGTCAACATCCCTTGCTGCAAAGTCCAACAGCAAACTGGCTTTGACTAGATGAAGATCTCTATACTGGGACCTTCTTAGATGGAAAAGAATCCAGATCACCGAACGGGTGAGGAATCTGCAGTTAGATAGAGTAACTTCCAGAAAGAGCATTAGTGAAGGTAAGTAACTTGTTCTTCTGCTACATACACACAAATGTACACACAAAAAAGTGCTGTGGGATCCGGCAGACAAAATGTCCATCTTGACACCCACACAGCAGCCTCACAAATATCCAGATCCACATGCCAAAGCAGTGGTAGCAGCCTTGGCTCTAGTGGAATGGGTCTTCAAATCTCCCAGGGCCTGCTTCTTGATAAATGCACAGCTGATTTGATGCAGAGCACGATACACAGAGAGATGTTTGTCTTCTGCATTGCCTTCCCTTTTTTCCCTTCAGCAAATCCCACAATGACACACAATGTTCCCTAGTACAATTGATATATAAGCTAAGAGTACTTTTAGGTTCCAGCTGATGGAGTCTTTTCTCCTCCTTAGAGAGATAAGGTGAAGAGAAGAAGATTGGTAAGTTGAAGGTTTGCCAGACATGAAAAGTAGTCACCACTTTCAGAAGATAGGAAGCTTAGGTTCTCAGGACCAGGGTGTCTCAGACGTAAGTAGTATACAGGAGCTTGATGGAGAGGGCTTACAGCTCACTTACCCTCCGTGATGATGTGATGGTGATAAGGAATGCTATTTTGAGGCAGAGAAGCTGTGGTGGGCAGCTGTGCAACGACTCAAAAAAGAAACACATTAGGATGGTGAGGACAAAGATAAGATTCCAATCAGGCATGATAAACGGAATGGGTGGAAACAAATGTTTCAAACCATTCAGCAAAAGCACCACACTGGATGTAAATAAAGAAGGCTGATCTGGCACCCACAAACAACCCAAAAGAGCTGACAGTGACCCCTTAACTGTGTCCAAAGCAACTCCTGGATGGGCTAGGGTAACAAATACTACTGACAATCTGGCTTGAGGTGGGTCAATATGTTGAGTACCGCACCAAACTCCAAAATGCCCCAATGACAAGTGTATTCTGAGTTTGGCGAAGGATGCCTTGCCGTCAAGATGATATCTATAACCTCGGGTGGGAGGTTTAATGCAGGCAGACATCCTTGCTCAATGTCTAATCATGGAGGTAAAGACAAAAGAAGACCCACCCGAGGCAGCAGATTGATTTGAGGACAGATGCCTATGCCATGGAGTTCTGGATATCACACTCTCCATGCCCAACGCAGTGTCACTAGGCCTATTCGTTCCTGATATTTTTCATATCTTGGAGCATGGGAGGTATTGGTAGAAAAGGGTGCAGGGGGCGCAAATGTCTATATCATAGACATAGAAGTGCCTTTTAAACTCCAAAGTGCTGACATTGTGCATTCTTGGTGGTGGCAAAAATGTCAAGCCAAGATTCTCTGCGTTTGCAAAACAAATGTTGTGTCGTCTCGGGATGTAATTGACATTTTGTACTCCCTAAATGTGAGCTGCTGACTTCACCTCCTTGGTGTTTAAAGAGATCTTGTGAGTAAGTGTATCCCCAGGAAAATCTTCAGGTGTTCCAGCCATTTTCTGAGGCTTAGTGCCTCCTGGCTCAGAGGCCAAGAACTCACCCCACCTCGTTTTTGCAATACCACATGGTGGTGGTGTGTTCCATGGGCACCTGCACCAGCATCCCTTTGATGAATGGGAGGAAGTCCTTCAACACGGAGCAGAGGGTCTGCAGTTGTGGAGCAGGGACTCCAGAGAACAGATGGCACTGATCTCCACCTCTTCCAATGGGCCACAGCAACTCAGAAATCATGCGTAGGTGACCACTGTCAGCTCTGGGTGGGGTAGGGAGAGGGGACTGACTCTGATCCAATTGTGGTCCAGTAACCACAACTGAAGATATATTGCAGTCTCCTCCAAGATCTGGATGCCATTGGAGAGGTCCACCTAATGCTAATGCTGTGCCCACTGGGCCTTCAGATCCAACTGCAGAGTCAATATACATCACCTGTCGTGCTTGACCAACAGGATGCAGGATACCATCAGTCTCAGTAGCCTCAATGTCATCCTCATTGATACCCATGAGAGAGACTGAAGCATCAGAATTATAGCTAGGCCTAGGTGAATATTTAATTATGCAGGAGTAATTGGAGAAATTTCAGTAATACTTACACATTACTCTGTAAGACTGAATTTCTGAAATCACACACTCACACCAGCTTCATTAATTAATAGTAATTGGGGGCAAAACTCAGGAACAAAAAATTAAGAGAGCGTAAATCACATCTGGCTTCTGCTGTTCATGTACTGTATCATTTAGTGCTACTTGCTTAGTGCAAAATGCTCCTTGGATCCATTTTAGAAGCGAGGCTACATTTTGCAGAAAAGAGCACTAAATGCTGTATTATACTTCTCATGTAGTTACACAAAATCACAAGTAATTTTGTGATAATTATGAGTAATTACACATGAGAGAATTAAGCCAGATTCACCCACCCCTAATCAGAGCCCAAATGTCCCCAACTCTCTATTCATAAAGGTAAGGCATAATTCTGTACTATGTTCAGAACGGCTATTGTTGAAGGGGAGTATCACTGAATGAGTCATGTGTGACACTGGAACATTTATGGTGTGCCCTAACAAAGTGAAGAAGTCTGCAATAGTCTCAAAGAAGGTGGTGCCTGCCTGGAAAAAGCCCAGCTTCAACTGCCACTTGTCGAGCCAGGAAAGGTCAGGAACCCCTGACCTCCGAATATGTGCTGCAACCACAGCCATTCATTTTACAAACATGAGAGGGGCACTAGTGAGACCACAGGGGAGCGCAACAAACTGGAAATGCTCCTATTCCACAGAGAAACACAGATAGCGTCTGTCGGTCTGCAGGGCAGATATGTGAAATAAGTGTCCTGCAGGTCCAACCTTACCATCCAGTCTTCAGAGTCAAAGGCAGGCAAGCCTTAGGCTGGGGTGAGCATTCTAATGTGTCTTTCTGCAGGAAGACTTTGATAAATAGTCACAGCCATCAAAAGACCTGTCCAATAACTAGGACAGAATGTCTCTGGAAAAGTCTATGGCACTCATCTAGGTGAGCCTCCAGAAAGCTACACTGGTGCCAATCGCCCTGCCAAGGCTCTCTGTAGTGTCTAATCCATAGTGGATGGTAATTTTTGGCTGCAGTACATCTATCTTGGATGCCCTGAATGAGACAGAATGCAAGTCAACAGGGTAAGACATGTGTAACTGAGTCCCAAAGCCCATGAGTATAGCATCCTAAGGGGTGGTTGGCATTAACAGAAAGTAGTGTCAAACTTGTCGAAGCAAACTTTTGTTTCCCAGGGTTTTCGATGGGCTTTGACTCCCTGTATGAATAAAAGCTCATTAAGGACTGCACAACTAGACTCTCAAGTGTGGGGTGGTGAGTCAAAAAGTCTGGATCACCCCGGGCTGGATGATGATGTCATGCTATCTGTCTGTTCACTGGATGTCTGGGACAGGGTTCTTCCCAAGCCCCCAGGAGGGTTTATGAGAGGGCTTTATTAAACTGAAGGAAATGTATTTGTTTACTATAAAGCATCTCCAAAAGGATGTTATTCTTCATCTCCATCGTTGGTAACTGGAGGTCAAGATTCTCGGTTACCCTTGACAGAACAGTTACAGTGGAGGTGCTTTCTTTTGTGCCAGGGCCTTGAAGAGAAACTATTCCAGTGTCTGGAGAAGTGTCCAGGCTACTGACATTCTGAAGGTCCTCATACCAATTATCATCTGAATATGGTAGGGAAAATTCAATCTCAGCTTTGTAAACATCATGTTCAGAAACTATTCCAAATAAAGTATGTGGATTATGATCCCTTCCTCGATTCAAGGACAGAAGGTTTTCACAGACTCAAAGCCAGATCAGTCATAAAATACTGATAAAACTCCCGGACAAGATAACCAGTTGAATGCTCCAAATAAATGCACAATTACCCCACGTCCATTTTTATGTCCCGAACCTCCAAATGTTTAGGTTGGGGTGATTGCTGTTTCTAAACTGTGGCCTCATTTACTGGTCCCTTCTATACTTCTTTCAGGGGGGCATAAAAAGTCTTCTATTTAGTTTCCTGTCGAGCCAGGTCACTATGCTTTTTCTCTTAAATATTCCTGATGGTACATGCCCGTTCACTTTTGCCCCCTCACAGGTTTGTCTGAATGTGACTACATTTGTAGTGTATGCCATATAATTTGCACAAAAGATAAGAAGATAAAAAAGATAAATGTTCAAGGATTTTACTGGGAAGTGCAGAGCATTTATAAGTCAAAATCAGTATGTATGGAAGTCAGTCCAATGACCCTGTCATGCATGCCATATCAATAGTATCCAATCAGGTCCGAATTTTGATTATTTTCCCCAGGCTAGAACTCTACATCACTAAAATGTCACCCTATTTCATGCAACTTTCTTTCTGGTTAATCTGATGCCCTAACGCGTCTGTTGATTAACTGCAGGGGAAGAAAGATTTGAGAGAATTATTTTAAAATCCTCATTTTTCTATTTATTCAAGTGTTAGACTTTTCATCCTTGGCGTGGTCTCCCTTAACTTTTTGCCTCTGTTCCCCAGGTTGTTGATGTGTGCTGGACTCTGATTTTGCTGTTTTTGTTACTCTGGGCACTTTACCACTGCTAACCAGTGCTAAAGTGCAAGTGCTCCTGTTTAAATTGTATGTAAGTGGTTCATCCATGATTGGCATATTTGAATTACTAGTAAGTCCCTAGTAATGTGCACTAGAGGTGCCAGGGCCTGTAAATCAAATGCTACTAGTGGGCCTGCAGCACTGGTTGTGCCACCCACATAAGTAGCTCTGTAATCATGTCTCAGACCTGCCCCTGCAGTGTCTGTATGTGTATTTTTACACTGTAAATTCGACTTGGCAAGTGTACCCACTTGCCAGGCCTAAACCTTCCCTTTCCTTACATGTAAGGCACCCCTAAGGTAGGCCCTAGGTAGCCCCAAGGGCAGGGTGCAGTGTATGGATAAGGTAGGACATATAGTAATGTGGTTTATATGTCCTGACAGTGAAATACTGCCAATTTCGTTTTCACTGTTGCAAGGTCTGTCTCTCTCTCATAGGATAATATGGGGGCTACCTTTAAATATGATTAAAGTGTAGATTCCCCTAGAGAGTAGATGGACAGGTGGAGTTTGGGATCCCTGAACTCACAATTTAAAAATACATCTTTTAGTAAAGTTGATTTTAAGATTGTGCGTTTGGAAATGCCACTTTTAGAAAGTGAGCATTTTCTTGCTTAAACCATTCTGTGACTCTGCCTGGTTTGTGGATTCCCTGTCTGGGTCAGTTTGACAGTTGGGTTGTTTTTCACCTCACACCAGACAGTGACACAAAGGGAGCTGGGGTGTGATCTGCATTTCCTGATTAGCTATCTCTGCTAGGAGGGAGGGGTGGAGTGGTCACTCTCATCTGAAAGGACTGTGCCTGCCTCTGACAATGCTGTCTCCAACCCCCTGGTGTGTGTCTGAGGCCTTGCCTGGGCAAGGCAGGATTTCACAAGAAGGTGTGAGTCCCCTTTGAAGGAAGGTGACTTCAAAGACTAAAATGGGTATAAGAAGGGCACCCAAACTTACAAACTTTAGAAACACTTCTGGAACCAAGAGGAACCTCTGCCTGGAGAAGAGCTGATAGCTGAGGAAAACGTGCTGCCCTGCCTGTGACTGTGCTTTGTGGAGCTTTCCTGCAGTGCTGCTTCTGCCAGAGTAAGAGGGCAAAGACTGGACTTTGTGTGCCTTCCATCTTGAAGAAGAAATCTCCAAGGGCTTGATGTAGAGCTTGCCTCCTGTTGTTGAAGTCTCAGGGATAGCAAAGACTTCTTCCTGCCAGCACCTGGAGTCTCTGGAGAGACCCCTACTCTGCTCTGTGGTGCCCTTCCAGTCCCTGGGACCCTGAAAGGAGAGGCTGGCAGCCTAAGGACAAAAATACACGCACCGAGCGCCGTGCGGAGAAAAGATCGACGCGAATCCGATCGCGGCTGAGAAAACGACGCGACGCCGGTTCCGCAGCTGAGAAACGACGCCGCAGGAAACGCGACCGAAAAACCGACGCCCGGAGCAGGAGAAACGACGCGCAGCATCGCTGACGGAGGCTGAGAGATCGCACCCTGCGCCGCGGGACTTTCGGATCGTCGTGTGGCTGGCTTTTTCAACACGCACCGCCGTGCCGAGTTGTTTTCGACGCACACAGCCGTGCAGGGTTACTTTCGACGCACACCGCCCGTGCGGGGTTATTTTTGACGCAAACCAGGTACATTTACACGCTAGCAGCGCTAGTGTGTTGTTACAACTACCTAAAGACTCTTTTTATTTTAAACCTTTAAAAAATCATAACTTGACTTGTGTATGTTGGATTTTTGTCGTTTTGGTCTTGTTTTGTCTAGATAAATATTTCCTATTTTTCTAAACTGGTGTTGTGTCATTTTGTAGTGTTTTCATTAAGTTACTGTGTGTGTTGGTACAAATACTTTACGCCCAGCACTCTGAGGTTAAGCCTACTGCTCTGCCAAGCTACCAAGGGGGTAAGCAGGGGTTAGCTGAGGGTGATTCTCTTTTATCCTAACTAGAGTGAGGGTCCTTGCTTGAACAGGGGGTAACCTGACTGTCAACCAGAGACCCCATTTCTAACATTGGTGACCAGCGGTCGGGATTTGGACTTGTATTTGTACTTGACATACAGTAATTAAGTGTACACTACTGTTTTGATCTCAGACCACTACATGACCACATACTACTAGTCTTGTGATTTTTGTTTTTTTCTACTTGGACTGTTTTTCTCTGCATTCAGTTTCTTTTTTTCGCTGATCCCGTGATTGACTTTTCTGGAACTTCATTTGAGAACTTGCTTTTCTGTTTTTGGAACTGTGCATATTTTTTTAACCTCTCATCATGTCTCAGTCTGGAGATGCCCTAGCTGAAGCTGCTTTTGACTTGGAGAAATTGGAGAGCTACAAAGTGGCTCAGTTGAAGCAGTTTTGTAGTAATGTTGGCTGTCCCATTAAGAGCTCATCCAAGAAGGATGAGCTGCAAAAGGCGCTGAGGGCCTGGGTGACAGCCAAAGCAGCTGAGGGGCACACAGATGAGGAGCCAGAGGGGGAAGAGGAGTTGCAAGTCACTCACACTGATGTAGTGGGTGGGCCTGCTATGTCTCAGGGGAGAATCTCCAGGGCGGGTAGCAGTGTGTCCTCCAAGAGTCTGACACCTGGAGAGTTACAGGACAGACAGGCAGAGAGGGAGTACCAGTTGGAGCTGAAAAAGCTCAGTCTAGAGATGGAACAGAGGAAGCTGGCCCTTGAGGAAAGGAAGATAAACATGGCTCATGAGCTCAGTTTAAAAGAGATTGATCAGAGGAGTCAGTCCAGTAGGGATGGTGGCAGCAATTCTACAGTGCAGCCTGAGAGAAGGGTACACATCCCAAAAGACCTTGTGAGGGATTATAAGAGGGAGGACGATATCTACTTGTGGTTCAAGGGTTATGAGTCAGCTCTCCACATGAACCTGGTCCCTGAAGCTCATTGGGGGGCAGCCCTGTGGAAGCATTTTGAGGCAGAGGGGAGGGACACACTGACGGCCTTAGGGGATGCTCAGAGTCTCACCTACCCTGTCATGAAGGAGGCCTTACTCACAAGGTATGGTCTCACCCCTGAGCAGTACAAGGAGAAGTTTAGATCCTACAAGAGAAAGGAATCCCAAACATGGTTGGAATGTGTTGATTCTTGTTGCAGGTCACTGGATGGTTGGGTGAAGGGCAGTAAGGTAAACACGTATGAGGGGCTTTACAATTTAATTGCTTGGGAGCACTTGTACAGTTTATGTTTTCCAGAGCTGCGCCAGCACCTCATTGACAGCAAGCTGACTGACCCCAGGAAGCTTGCACAGGAAGCGGACCGCTGGGAGAGCACCAGGGTCCAAAAGAGGTATGGGGGAGACCACGCCAAGGGTGGGCAGGGTCCCTCTCAGAAGAAAGGGGGGGGTAAGGGCAAACAGGATGAGTTCTCTAAAGGGCCCCAAACTGATTCCCAGGGTAAGAATTCCCAACCCCCCAGTGAAAAGAAGCCATGGTTCTCCAAAGGGAAGCCAGTGGCAGGTGGTTCCCCACGTAAGTGCTATGCATGTGACCAGGTGGGTCATGTGAGGGGGGACCCCAAATGCCCCAAAAGCACACCGGCACCCACTGGTGCACCGTCCCAGGGTTTGGCCAGTGTAGCGCTTGGGGAGGAGTTGGTTTCAGGTGGGTGGGAACCAGCAGAAATGACCCTTGTCTCACTAGGGGACAGTGAGATGGTCCAGAGAAACCTAGTGCCTGATAACACTAAGAAGTACAGGCAATGGGTGACCATCAATGGACAGAGGGTGGAGGCTCTGAGAGACACAGGAGCCAGTGTGACTACAGTGAGGAGTCACCTGGTGTCTGAAGAGCAGATTGATCCCCGGGTACTTCACCAAGTAGTTGCAGTAGACAACTCTGAGCGCCTCTGCAGAGTGGCGCAGGTTCCCTTTGAATGGGGGGGGGTCTCAGGTTCCTGGAAAGTAGCTGTGAGTCCAACCATGCCTGTTGATTGTTTGCTAGGCAACGACCTGGAAGATTCCCCTTGGAAGGAGGTGGAACACAGGTCTCACTTGGAGATGTTGGGTCTGCCTGGGTGGGTATGCGTATCCACCCGGTCTATGGCAGCCAATCAGGGTAGTCAAGAGCCCCTGGAGCCTGAAACAGTGGCCCAGGGGACCGCCAAGAAGAGGAAAGGCAGGGGGCGCGGGAGACCCGCCCCAAAAGTTCCCACGGTCCGGGAGGAGGCAGAGCCTGAGGGTGATGCACCGGAGCCTACAGGGGAACAGGTGGCTGAACTGGGGGAGGTCCCTGAGCTGTCGCAGTGGCAGCAGGAAGGGGGACCCACCAGGGAAGTATTCTGCACAGCGCAGAAGGAGTGCCCTACTCTTGAGGGACTGCGGCAGCAGGCTGCAGCCCAGGCGGCTGGCGGGGCGCCAGGTACTCACCTGATTTATTGGGAGGATGGCCTCCTGTATAGTGAGCCTAAGGTTCCTGAGCCGGGGTCAGCTCGTATGCTGGTGGTACCCCAGGGCTTCAGGACCTTCCTACTGGGTTTGGCTCATGATGTGCCTTTGGCAGGACATCTAGGGCAGGACAAGACCTATAAGAGGCTTGTCTCCCACTTTTACTGGCCCTTGATGAACAAGCAGTCAGCTGCTTATTGTAGATCTTGTCAGACTTGTCAGGCAAGTGGCAAGAGTGGGGGGAAATGCAAAGCTCCCCTCCAACCTTTACCGGTAGTCAGTACTCCCTTTGAAAGGGTAGGAATTGACATTGTGGGGCCTCTGGATCCCAAGACAGCCATGGGCAACAGGTTCATCCTGGTCTTGGTGGACCATGCCACACGGTACCCAGAAGCTATTCCTCTAAGGACGGTCACCGCCCCCGTGGTGGGACGTGCCTTGATGGGGGTTTTTACCCGCATGGGGTTCCCCAAGGAGGTGGTATCTGATAGAGGTACAAACTTCATATCCACTTATATGAAGTCTCTGTGGAAGGTGTGTGGGGTAACTTACAAGTTCACCACCCCTTACCACCCCCAAAGTAATGGTCTGGTTGAGAGATTCAACCGCACCTTGAAAGGCATGATTCAGGGCCTGTCAGAGCCCTTGAGGCGTAAGTGGGACGTCCTCTTGCCATGCCTTCTGTTCGCTTACAGGGAGGTGCCTCAAAAGGGACTTGGCTTTAGCCCCTTTGAGCTCATCTATGGCCACCCTGTGAGGGGACCGCTCAGTCTGGTGAAGGAGGCTTTGGAGGAAGCTCCTAGTAAACCACCCCAGGATGTATTTAGCTACATGCTGGCACTAAGAAACCAGACTGCCCGCTTCAGGAGTCTCGCTCAGGAGAACCTGGAAGCAAGCCAGGAGGATATGAAACGGTGGTACGACCAGAATGCCACTCTGGTTGAGTTTCAGCCTGGGCAAAAAGTGTGGGTCATGGCACCAGTGGAGCCTAGGGCTCTCCAAGATAAGTGGACTGGGCCTTTTGAGGTGGTGGAAAGAAAGAGCGAGGTCACCTATCTGGTAGACTTGCAATCCCCCAGGAACCCCTTGAGGGTCCTACATGTCAACCGCCTCAAACCACACTTTGAGCGAACTGAGCTATCCATGCTCCTAGCGACAGATGACGGGGTGGAGGAAGAGAGTGAGCCTCTTCCTGACCTCCTGTCTGCAGGAGAGAAAGATGGGTCTGTGGAGGGAGTGATCCTCTCCCCCTCCCTGACTGAGGAACAGCAGAGGGACTGTCGCCACGTGCTGGGACAGTTCGCCTCACTGTTTTCCCTGATCCCAGGAGTCACCCACCTGTGCACACATGATGTGGACACTGGGGACAGTACACCTGTTAAACATAAGGTTTACAGGGTGACTGACAGGGTGAGGGCTTGCATTAAGGAGGAAGTCTCCAAAATGTTAGCCCTAAGGGTTATTGAGCACTCCAGCAGTCCTTGGGCCAGCCCAGTGGTCTTGGTCCCAAAGGCTACTGCTCCTGGTGCCACTCCAGAACTTAGGTTCTGTGTGGACTACCGGGGTCTCAATGCGGTCAGCAAGACTGACGCACACCCCATCCCCCGAGCTGATGAGCTCATTGATCGGTTAGGAGCTGCCAAGTACCTCAGTACGTTTGATTTAACATCTGGGTACTGGCAGATTGCCTTAACTGAAGGGGCAAAGGAGAGGTCAGCATTCTCTACCCCCGATGGGCACTTCCACTTCAATGTGATGCCCTTTGGGATGAAGAATGCCCCTGCCACCTTTCAGAGGTTGGTCAACCAGGTGTTGGCAGGACTGGATGAGTTCAGTGCCGCCTACCTGGATGACATTGCTGTGTTTAGTTCCACATGGGAGGAACACCTGCAACACCTCTGGAGAGTGTTAGAGGCCCTGCAGAAGGCAGGCCTCACTATTAAGGCGAGCAAGTGCCAAATAGGGCAGGGTTCTGTTGTGTACTTAGGACACCAGGTGGGGAGTGGCCAGGTGGCACCCCTACAGCCTAAGATTGACACAATTCTGGCTTGGGAGCCTCCCAAGACCCAGACTGAAGTGAGAGCCTTTTTAGGTCTCACAGGATACTATCGGAGGTTCGTTAAGGGATATGGTACCATTGTTACCCCCTTAACTGAGTTGACTTCTAAGAAGCAACCCAAGAAAGTGATCTGGACAGAGGCTTGCCAGAACGCTTTTGATGCCCTGAAGGCTGCCATGTGCACAGCACCTGTGCTGAAGGCACCTGACTACTCCACGGAGTTTGTTGTACAGACAGACGCCTCAGAGCATGGTATTGGAGCAGTACTCTCACAGCTGAATGAAGAGGGCCTAGATCAACCCATAGCCTTCATTAGCAGGAGGTTACTACCCAGGGAACGTAGGTGGAGTGCCATAGAACGTGAAGCGTTTGCTGTGGTCTGGGCACTGAAGAAGCTAAGACCCTACTTGTTTGGGACTCACTTCCGAGTTCAGACCGACCACAGACCCCTCAGATGGTTAATGCAGATGAGGGGTGAGAACCCAAAACTGTTGAGGTGGTCCATTTCCCTACAGGGGATGGACTTTACGGTGGAACATCGACCCGGTACAGAGCACGCCAATGCTGATGGTCTGTCCAGGTTCTTCCGCCTTAGTGATGAGAACTCCCATGAGGTTGGGTAGTTGCTCCCCACTTTTAGCTGGGGGGGACACGTGTTAGACTTTTCATCCTTGGCGTGGTCTCCCTTAACTTTTTGCCTCTGTTCCCCAGGTTGTTGATGTGTGCTGGACTCTGATTTTGCTGTTTTTGTTACTCTGGGCACTTTACCACTGCTAACCAGTGCTAAAGTGCAAGTGCTCCTGTTTAAATTGTATGTAAGTGGTTCATCCATGATTGGCATATTTGAATTACTAGTAAGTCCCTAGTAATGTGCACTAGAGGTGCCAGGGCCTGTAAATCAAATGCTACTAGTGGGCCTGCAGCACTGGTTGTGCCACCCACATAAGTAGCTCTGTAATCATGTCTCAGACCTGCCCCTGCAGTGTCTGTATGTGTATTTTTACACTGTAAATTCGACTTGGCAAGTGTACCCACTTGCCAGGCCTAAACCTTCCCTTTCCTTACATGTAAGGCACCCCTAAGGTAGGCCCTAGGTAGCCCCAAGGGCAGGGTGCAGTGTATGGATAAGGTAGGACATATAGTAATGTGGTTTATATGTCCTGACAGTGAAATACTGCCAATTTCGTTTTCACTGTTGCAAGGTCTGTCTCTCTCTCATAGGATAATATGGGGGCTACCTTTAAATATGATTAAAGTGTAGATTCCCCTAGAGAGTAGATGGACAGGTGGAGTTTGGGATCCCTGAACTCACAATTTAAAAATACATCTTTTAGTAAAGTTGATTTTAAGATTGTGCGTTTGGAAATGCCACTTTTAGAAAGTGAGCATTTTCTTGCTTAAACCATTCTGTGACTCTGCCTGGTTTGTGGATTCCCTGTCTGGGTCAGTTTGACAGTTGGGTTGTTTTTCACCTCACACCAGACAGTGACACAAAGGGAGCTGGGGTGTGATCTGCATTTCCTGATTAGCCATCTCTGCTAGGAGGGAGGGGTGGAGTGGTCACTCTCATCTGAAAGGACTGTGCCTGCCTCTGACAATGCTGTCTCCAACCCCCTGGTGTGTGTCTGAGGCCTTGCCTGGGCAAGGCAGGATTTCACAAGAAGGTGTGAGTCCCCTTTGAAGGAAGGTGACTTCAAAGACTAAAATGGGTATAAGAAGGGCACCCAAACTTACAAACTTTAGAAACACTTCTGGAACCAAGAGGAACCTCTGCCTGGAGAAGAGCTGATAGCTGAGGAAAACGTGCTGCCCTGCCTGTGACTGTGCTTTGTGGAGCTTTCCTGCAGTGCTGCTTCTGCCAGAGTAAGAGGGCAAAGACTGGACTTTGTGTGCCTTCCATCTTGAAGAAGAAATCTCCAAGGGCTTGATGTAGAGCTTGCCTCCTGTTGTTGAAGTCTCAGGGATAGCAAAGACTTCTTCCTGCCAGCACCTGGAGTCTCTGGAGAGACCCCTACTCTGCTCTGTGGTGCCCTTCCAGTCCCTGGGACCCTGAAAGGAGAGGCTGGCAGCCTAAGGACAAAAATACACGCACCGAGCGCCGTGCGGAGAAAAGATCGACGCGAATCCGATCGCGGCTGAGAAAACGACGCGACGCCGGTTCCGCAGCTGAGAAACGACGCCGCAGGAAACGCGACCGAAAAACCGACGCCCGGAGCAGGAGAAACGACGCGCAGCATCGCTGACGGAGGCTGAGAGATCGCACCCTGCGCCGCGGGACTTTCGGATCGTCGTGTGGCTGGCTTTTTCAACACGCACCGCCGTGCCGAGTTGTTTTCGACGCACACAGCCGTGCAGGGTTACTTTCGACGCACACCGCCCGTGCGGGGTTATTTTTGACGCAAACCAGGTACATTTACACGCTAGCAGCGCTAGTGTGTTGTTACAACTACCTAAAGACTCTTTTTATTTTAAACCTTTAAAAAATCATAACTTGACTTGTGTATGTTGGATTTTTGTCGTTTTGGTCTTGTTTTGTCTAGATAAATATTTCCTATTTTTCTAAACTGGTGTTGTGTCATTTTGTAGTGTTTTCATTAAGTTACTGTGTGTGTTGGTACAAATACTTTACGCCCAGCACTCTGAGGTTAAGCCTACTGCTCTGCCAAGCTACCAAGGGGGTAAGCAGGGGTTAGCTGAGGGTGATTCTCTTTTATCCTAACTAGAGTGAGGGTCCTTGCTTGAACAGGGGGTAACCTGACTGTCAACCAGAGACCCCATTTCTAACATCAAGGTAATATGCACAGTTAGGATTCTTGGATTTCAGTCTTTCTGTCATGTATATGTGTAATGTTCAAGAGGATAGTAGGAGTGGACAAACTATGAATCTATATTTAAGAATGTAATTGTAATAATTTATTGACGCTCTTGCAACAATGCAGTGGGAGTTAATCAGTTCTGAATAGGGAAGTATTGGTGATATGTTTGAGGCAATAATTATCAATAAAGAACTTCAGGTCTAGAGTGAAACTGAGCCAGAGCCAAGTTACAAAGAGAGAAAGTCTGTGACTCATCAGAACAGGATTTCTTTAATGTAGATGTTATGGCCATGAAAACCGAGTGGGAGGGTAGAGAGAAAGGATGCTATAATAATGGAATTATAGCACTGCAAGGAAGTGCCGGCTTGATGGAAAGTGTAATGACCGTAGAGAGCATTAGTAATGAATGCAGCAATTTGTCATGATGGTTAACTTGAGGTGAGATTGTAAACTAGTACTGAGGTTCAGTACTATAACAGCCTTGTGCAGACCCTGAGCCCCTGGTTATGAGTCTGGTGGGAGGAGAAGCCCCCCGCCAAACTCCTGCAGTAGGATTACTGGCTAGGCGGCAGCCCTCCCACACACCCTATTACAAGATCCCACTGGGAGAGTGGGCAAAAAAAGAGTTTCAGCCCGCTGACCCAGTGGGAAACAGTCTACAGCATTGAAGCCGGCTCGTAATTGAGCCAGTAGCAATGTTGAGGTGCGTCTGGTGCAACAGCACCCGAGGCACTTTTCAGTGTCTGCTAAAGAGACAGAGAAAAGCGTGATGAGGCTGTCCATGGGGACCCCTGCAATGCACATGCCAAGCGCAAGGGCAGTGCTGGGACCCCCAAGGGGCCCCCGGCACCCTGTCTCCACCAGCTTTTACATGGCAGTGCAACTGGCATGTAAAAGCCAGTGGAGAGGGGCGCTCATAATCCCCAGGGCAACCTGGTGGAATAAGACCGACAGCAAACATTTTTTGTTTCCATCAAAATATAAGCTGGTGCTTCAATTTCTGTGCATGCTTTGTGCATAATTATGCCTACCTGTCAAGTGAGGATTGTCTGAGTGGTAAGACTGAATGACACAGAGAAATATTAACCCTCAGGGGTGGAGCTGAAATAGATATTATGAAGCAGCTATGCGAGATAGGTAATTGCCAATGACAATATTTTTGTGAGACCTGCATGTCACAGGTGTGATACTTATGAGGTCACCTCCAGATTTGTATCACTAGTTATTTAGCTTGATAAAACACAAGTGCTATAAAAATACAGGGCACTATAACTGAGAGTCTGAATTATTATTCTGTCACAGGACAAAGTTGAAAGGGATTTGAGGAAGATTTGAGAGCCTAGTGAGGGCATATGAGGGAAAGAAGGTGGCTGAATGGGGGTCATATTACATTTACAGGACAAGTGCACCACAAAGTATGTTGTGATATAGCCTCAGCGAACCAAAGGGTTTCCACTAATGTGCCCCCTTTGAACTTCTATCTCTTCCAGACAGGAGTGCTAAGGTAAAACGTAGGTGGTATGAGAGATGTTATCCATCAAAAGCTTTGCTCCCTCTATGTTTAAAGCTCTGGTTTTTGAAGAGTGGCTTTGAGATGCCTTATAATTTCCAGTTTGTGTGATAATAATGATCACCAGAGAAACGCCAACTGTGCATTTAGGTAGTACTACTGCAATGCAACTCCTGCTTCAAATCAGTTTTGGTGCGGTTACAATTATTTAATTCCGGTGCATTAAAGTTTGGGCTTGACTGATGTATTTAATTTGTGAGCTAGTGTATGCATTGTGAGCGAGCTTGAGGAAATGCGTGGAGGTGATGCTTAAGCACACTATACATGTTTTTTTTTTAAATACTCAGAACAATTAAATGAGCTCTAGTATTGTCATACAGAGGCAACTGAAGCACTCTCTTTTATGCACTGTGTAAAGGAACTCACCTAACATTTTAAATACCAGCTTTATAATTTAATATTGAAATCCAGTATAAGTGTACTATTAATAACACTCTACATACCCTCACAATATAAGTGACTTTTTTCAAATGTTTTCCCCTTTCTTAAGGAAACATTGGGGTTATTTCTACGCAAACAGTTATCTTCAGGTAGCCATCTCAGTTAGTTACCTAGCCTGTAGTCTGCTTGCTATGCACCGTCTCCCTGAGCTGTAGATATTGAGGAGGAAAAAAGGCGACAAAATGGCTTTATGCAGGTAGATGACATCTGGAAACTATGTCACATAATTTCGAAGGGCTTATGAGAAAAAATATATTTCCTATGCAAGAAAAAACACAGATATTTGCCTTAGACATTTCCAATCAATTGCTGCAACGGGGAATGTTACAAGTCACAACAAAAAGGACCATGTTCCTTGCATGTGACACCCCCTGGTGCCCCAGTTGCAAAATACTCATAGGGTACCACTTCAAAAATGGAAGCAGTAAGAATGTTAAATATAGGTCTTGCGATATAAATGTTGATGAGAAGGGACCACCACAACAAAGTATGTGGCCTGCATTAACATAGGATGACAAGTGTGTTCTTTAAAGGCCATTTTTGTATCTTCTAACTTTCAACCAGTTGTGCCTTGTGAGCCAAAATTGCTAAGATGGTGTCTGAATATAAGTATTTTAAGATACGGAGAATAAACTATTAAACTCCATTGTTAATTTGTTTTCTTGTGTCTCACAGTCAGGATCTCACAAACGGTTGAAGGATATATATTGGCGACCTTTGCTCAGGTTCCTAAGGCTGTCCCTAACTGGCATACTTCAAGAACCCTAAATTAGTGATGTATTATACAGCCTTCCATCAGCTTTTACATGAGTTGATGTGTGCTGTGTGTATGTATCATAAAAACAATTTGCAAGTAAATTATCACGCTGGTTGCACAACAGTTGTTTCTTACCCATTGTTACATTAAGAAATATAACATGTTCCTCAATTGTCAGAAAGTACACTAAACAATAGTTTAATGCACTCATTACGTAGTAATCCTCCTTGATCTTTGAAGCAGTGGTAAGATAGTTCAAACGGATCCGAGCCCACTCCATAATTTTTTTAATATTAAGTAGAGCAAAGATTATTCTACTGGTTATAACACTACAATTTAACAATATAGGGGGTCATTCCGACTCCCGCCGGCGGCGGTAACCGCACGCCCGGCGGGAGCCGCCGAATGACCGCACCGCAGTCAAATGACCGCGGCGGTCATTCTGAGTTTCCCGCTGGGCTGGCGGGCGACCGCCAGAAGGCCGCCCGCCCGCCCAGCGGGAAACCCCCTTCCACGAGGATGCCGGCTCCGAATGGAGCCGGCGGAGTGGAAGGGGTGCGACGGGTGCAGTTGCACCCGTCGCGATTTTCAGTGTCTGCCACGCAGACACTGAAAATCTATGTGGGGCCCTGTTAGGGGGCCCCTGCAGTGCCCATGCCAATGACATGGGCACTGCAGGGGCCCCCAGGGGCCCCACGACACCCGTTCCCGCCGGCCAGGTTCTGGCAGTGAAAACCACCAGAACCAGGCTGGCGGGAAGGGGGTCGGAATCCCCATGGCGGCGCTGCTTGCCGTGGAGGATTCCCTGGGGCAGCGGGAAACCGGCGGGACACCGCCGGTTTCCCGTTTCTGACCGCGGCTGTACCGCCGCGGTCAGAATGCCCATGGAAGCACCGCCAGCCTGTTGGCGGTGCTTCCACGGTCGTTGGCCCTGGCGGTCCATGACCGCCAGGGTCAGAATGACCCCCATAATTTATTGAATGATAATGCATTTAATTTGCTCTACCACGGTCATCAAAAACAATTTGAGTTTGACTACTTTATGATTTTATCTATGTAGTAAATGAATTCCCTTCTGTCAAACTTTATTACCAGTTATCACCCACTCTGCACAACCATTAACAAAGGGTATGTAAAATTGCTATTTATTCAAAACATTATTGGTAACACTGCAGTTTGCAGAATTCTCTTTAAATATCACTGAATTCGATTTACTAATATCACTTAGAAGAAAAATATGTGTGTTTAGTCCTACATACCTCATACCTATTCACAAATTTGTGATTGATTGAATTTTACAAATTGAAATGGCATTTAGAACGCCAGAAAATCAGGCAATGTGCTAGATTCAGTGTCAATGTAAGTTTACATTGAATGGAGCGACACAGGGAATAACGGAGTGAGAAGGTGTCCTTGCACAAGAATTTGGGATGATGAAACTGTCGGATCTTTGTGAAACTCACAAATCCTTCTCAGGTAAATTCCCACCCACCATCACTTGTCAATTTGTAGCAACAAAATATTGACAGGAGTGAGCATGTACCATGCAAAAAAGAATTAATAAACAACCTCTAACTGTTAAGGTGGTGTATAAGAATGAGTGTCGACACAGACAAAAACCATCCCCTCTATGCTACTAATCTGGGGGAAAAGTTTAAAGCTCACTTTAAACTACGTTTCTAGATTTTCAGTCAGCTGTAGTGGACCTTTTACAATTTATCAGTCGGTATCTGCTTCATTTTTGTGAATAGTCTTCGGGCCTAATTATGACGACCTTTTAATTCAAACGAGACTCATGCTAGTACTATGAGGCCATCAGAATTATTAGAGGGGGGTAGATTTGTTTACCGTGTAAAGTTCACCCAATCCTTAAGCTGCTAAAAGTAGCTGAAATCTAAAAACATCTCTGACATTTCCTTCATGAACCCAGAATGTTTGGCGATTAGGAGTGAGAATGAGTAGATACTGTGGAAATCTCATCAGAAATTACCAATGTCGTTGGAATTTCCTAATTTCGCAGCCTTTAACGTTGCAAGGCTTAAACCAGAGCTTACACAGTTCCGATCTCCTAAGAGTTCTAGACTTCTTTGTAAACACCTCCTGGGTGCTACATTCAGGCAAAACGTGCCCAAATGCCAGACATAATTAACAACTATTTATTCTGTGATCACTCTGATTGTGTTGTGTGCTCTGTAATCATAATTGTTAATATTATAATCCTTCATAAGGTCCAATGTACTGACCTGGCTAAGGAGTTCAGATACTCTTTTCACTCTCTGGATGTCAGGCATTTCAGAACTGACATCCATTCCTTTCCCTTTAATTTCATTTTCTAGGTCTTTTCTGTATTCCTTCTGCAAAATAAATATAGAACCAGTTTAGTATATTTGGAACATTATTACTACCCTTAAGTGTCAAAAGCTAGATATTCTTTGAAGCAAAATTCGTCACTAACTATATACCTCATTCAGAATATGCGATGCATTTTTAACTCTGATTAAGTCTGGTGTATCTTCCAACACTGTCAGTCCTTTTCCTTTCATTCCTTCTTCTAAATCCTTCTTGTACTCTTTCTAAAAAATAATAATAATAATAATAACCAAATGGAATTGCATGTGCAAAACTGAGAATTCTTATAAACCATTTTTCGTGAAATATAAATGTTTCAAAGTTAATTCATTAAAGAAGGCAATTATTAAAATATTTGTTAATACATTTAATAAAAGAAAAAGTTAATCCATGAACGCTGTTGTCCACTTTTCTGTGAAACACTTTAATATGTACTCTGGAAGATGAAGACTCAAGGGAGGATTCAGACCGAAATGATCTCCCCCATCAACTAGCAACTAGCATTTTAAAGAGCTAGCATGTGCAATCTGCATATGTCTTCTTCCATAGGTGAGTGGAGCAGATTTTCTTTTTTATTAATTGTATTCTGTGAGAAATTGGGTTGTTGATTGATTGGAGGATGAGCCCTGGCTAAGCAACAACCAGAATCGTGATCCACAAAAAAAGTCACTAAATTAAACTGTGTTTCATTCAGGGTAGCATAACACAGTAAGCAGTCAGGCTTAATTTAGAGGCAATAAGTAAGTATTTATGCAGCACCCAAACAGTAATAAAGAGAAAAATGCAACATAAGAAAATTCCAAACCAGTTTAGGAAAATATAGTATATTTTAATAAATGATTTCACACCAAAACAACAAAAATCGAATCAGTAAAACCGGAGGGGATGTGGCTGTGGATGCAGGGTTCATGACAGGGATGGCCTCTGAGGGTCCAAGGCAGGCTCCAGATAGCAAAGCAATCCTTCCAGGTACAGTAGTAGCCTGGCTTAGTGCACAGCATGTCATAGCAGAAGGCAGTCCTCCAATCCTTCCACATGTCCAGCAGTGAACTGAAGAGTGGGTCTGAGAGTCCTATTTATTGTATCCGGGGTCCCTGCTCCTAGAAGGTGGGGGACGTTTCTGGAAAGGTACTTAGAAGGTCTGAGAGTTTCCTGCCTACCCTTTCCTGGCTCTAAGCTGGCTGCAGTGACAATACAGGGTTGTTAGGCTAATTGTGATGAGACAGGGCAGAGCCTATTCAGGTGCAAGCGGGGCTGTGTGTAGCACCCCCAGCCCATCAAGCCAGTTAGTGGCCCATTGAGGCACACCTAATTCCACTATTTGTGAATATATGAGAGGAATTCACAAAGTATGTCAAATACACCCAGTCATATGCTCCAAGACAGGCTGCAGGCACAAAGAGCATAGGACCGGAAAATGCCAACTTTCCAAAAGTGGCATTTTCAAAATTGTAATGATAAATCTGACTTTACCATTAAAGATGGTTTATCATTACAATTTCATAGGTAGCAAACATGACATATCCAGCTCCTCTCATTTAGGAATTACGGTGTATTAAATGTAATAAGGAAAACCTCAATGTTATCCTATGGGAGAGGTAGGTCTGACAACAGTAAAAAACGCATTTGGGAGTCATTTAATAACAGGACATGTAAAGCATAAAAATACATGTTCTACCTTTTATTTACATACCACCCTGACCTATGGGCTATGTAAGGTCTATCTTGGGGGTGACTTATATGTAGTAAAAGGGGAGTTTAAAGCTTGGCAAGGAGTTTTAAAATGGCAAGTCGACATGGTAGTGGGACACCTCATTCAGGATACAAAGGTAGGGCTGGGACAAGTTTTAGAGTGCTACTTAGATGGGTGGCAGAATAGGTGCTGCAGGTCCACTGGTTAGCATTTAATTTACAGACCATAGGTTTAAAGGCCAATATAACCATGTTTTAGGGAGAGAGCACAAGCACTTTAGCACTGGTTAGCAGTGGTAGAGTGCACAGAGTCCTAAGGTCAACAAGTTCAGCAGAAAGTGTAGGGTAAAAGGTAAAATGTTTGGTGGTGACCCTGCAGCTCGGGCAATTCCCAACAAAGGCCAATAGTATTTTTTTAGGAAATAAAGAGCAGGTTAAATTAGATTTCATGGACTATCACCTTTAATGCATGTTAAACATTTTTCCCAACTGAGTTAGGGCCTCATTATGACATTGGTGGTCAGATCAGCCAACCGGCAATGTTGTGGGGAAGACACCAATGTCATACTGGTGGCATCCCCCCCACTCTATTACAATGTTCCCGCCAGGCTCAATCAGTCCGGCGGTAACAGTGATAAGATAAAGGACTAGGCTCCCTTAAGGCAGCTGAGTCCTATACCGTAGCACAGAGGGGCCCAACCAGCACCCTCAGAATGCGCACTGTCTGGAAAGCAGACAATGCACATTCCTATTGTACTGGCCAGGGGGACCCAGAGCACACCCTTATCGCCAGCCTTCTTATGGCGGTCAAACCACCATGGAAAGGCTGGTGGTAAGGGGAGTTGTAAGCAGCCAAGTGGTGCTGAAGTCAGTGCCACCTTGGGTGTGTACAACTCAGACCATCATCAGATGTTGGTCCCACTGCCAGGGTCATAATGCAGCAGTCGAACGCCAAAGTTGCAGTGGTTTGATGATCACCGCGAGTAAGACAGGACTTGGACTACGACACTAGCAATTAGGCCCTAAGTCTTTGGAAATAAATTTCACTTTTATGGAGTAAGTTGTGTTTGAGGAGAGTGATAGTAAATTGTACTTTTAAATATAAAAGTATAGGCAGTATTTAGATTTGGATAATGTCAGACAACCACCAAAAAGTAGCAGATGGGCCATTTGACATATTTAGAGTGCTGTGACACTGATACACTCTTTATATACCAGAAGAGACAGCAACCACTTTTTGGCACATATCAAACTTTTGGCAAACTTTAAATTAGGTTTCTACGGGGAGCTCCGCTCCGCTGGCGGAGCTAACAGAGTTTCTGGAAATCCTCGCTCCACTTAGAGTGTGGAGTTCAGCGAAAAAATCCACTAGCCCCACCAGCAGGGCAGAGCTCACCCAGTGCGCACTGCAGCCCAGTTATGGGCTACACAGTGCGAGCGCAGACAGTCTGTGCTTGCGTTATGTAACACATAACTGGGCTGCAGTGCGCACTGGAGCCCAGGAACAGGGGGCAGAGGCCAGATGGAGGCGAAGAGCAATGCCGCTGTGGACTCGGAGCGGATGACAAGGAGAGGAGAACCCCCTTGAAGACCCAGGTAAGACCTCGTCTCTTCTTTTTCGTTGTTGTGCTGGGTCTAGTTTCTTCCATAGGTGATCTCTTTGGGCAACCCTGCTGTCATAATCTGGGCTTATTATAGCAGAAACATTGATGGACCTCAAATTCATTGATGGTCAGAAGCATGACCTTAGGCAGTGAAAGCTGCTGTTTCAGGCCTCTTGTGCACCAGCCTGTCTACAGCCATGCTTCTAACCATCAATTAATTTGAAGTCCATCAATGTTTCTGATCATTTCACAAACACAAGTATTTGATGCAGCTCTGGTGAATTTACTGTCAAGTCAATCTCATATGCTAATTTTAAAACTGCACATTCTTTAAGTGAGAACATATGCAGTCTCCAATAACTCTTACAAATGCACACCTACAATTTCAAAACTGAGGACTATTTGGAAGTACATCTATTTTTGGTCTTTCCCCCAATGTTTTGCCAAACCCCTTCACTTCTCTGACCTTGTTTCTGATGGTATCAGGACACCTTTCCACTCCTAACAGTGCTTAAGTGCTTGTGCTCTCCCTCCTAAACATGGTAATATTGGTTCACCCCCAATTGGCATATTTAATTTACTTATACGTAGATAGTAAAGTTATACTACAGGTACCCAAGGCCTATAAATTAAATGTTACTAGTGGGCCTGCAGCACTGATTGTGCCACCCACTTAAGTAGCCCTCTAACCATGGCTCAGGTCTGCCATTACAGAGGGTTTATGTGCAATTTTACACTGTCATGTCGAACTGGCAAAATAACCCTTCTTAGCCAGGCCCAAACTTTCCCATTTTAAACATATGTTACCCCCCAAGGTAGGCCCTGGACAATCTAGAGACAAAGGTTCAATTTATTTAAAAGGCAAGGCATGCACTTTTAATTTTTATAAGTCCTGCGAGTGAAAAACTCTTAAATTACTTTTCACCACTACAAGGCCTATCACTCCTGTAGGATAGCATTGGATTGCCTTATTACAATTTATAAGCATAATGCTCAAATGGGAATAAATGATTCTTTTATAAGCATAATGCCAAATGGGAAGAAATCATTCTTTCAAGTTTGGTGTCTCTGAAGTCTCAATTTAAAATGCTAGCTTTTAGTGAAATTGGATTTTAAATTGCAATTCTGAAAATGACACTTTTAGAAAGTTGGCATTTTCGTGCCTTTGCCATTTGGAGGCTGCAACCTGTTTCTGGCCACAGTAATTATGAGCTGGACTTTGTGCATTCCCCCTAGACAGCCACACACAGTGGGAGCTTAGGTGTGACTTGAAGGGAAGGGCTAGACCCAGCCTCTCTTACACCTGAATAGGGTGTGTCCTGTCCTCACACAATGGGCTTCATACCCCCTTTGGTTAGTCTGGAGTCAGGGCAGGATATATGTGCACTTCAAAGGCATGTCTCTAAAGTATCTCCCCCATTTCAAATGCACCACTGGGTTTATGAACTGGACCTCAGACACCACCACTTTAGTACACTTCTGGACCTGTGGATACTCTCTCAGGAAGGACTGCTGTGCTGCTGAAGGGTGCCACTTTGCTGGACAGCACCCTGCTGGACTCCTGCTTTGCTATGCTGACCTGCTGCCCTCTGCCTGGGTGAGAAGGACTAGTCCTTCATCACTTGAACCCAGTACCCAGAGTGACTCCAAGAGCTCCTGATCTCCTGATCTGACCTCCTGATCTGAACTCTCCGGGGAATAAAAGACTTCCAGCTACCCTGATTCTGCACCTGGACACTGCTATCAGTGAGTCGACCCTGCCCAGCGGTGCCACCCCAGTTATGAACCCTTGGAAGTTGGCCTAAGTTGCTTGCCTGCGGAACAGTCACATCCTGCCAGCTGAGTGATGTATCCCTGAGCAGAACTCATGCTTCTCCTCCGCTGAACAGTTTATCCTTGAGCAGAACTGATGCATCATTGCTGCTGCATGGATCAGACCATCCACAAAAGCCTAACATCACCGCTGCATCCCATCATCTTACATTCGATGCATCACCTCCGGAACCACAGTTGCACAATCCTTTTCCCGACACAACCTCTTTGCATCTCTTATTGATGGCAGCCTCGACGACAATGACGAAAGTCCACATCGCATCCTTGACCCCGGCCTTCACATCAAAGCCCCTTCGACAGGATCCTCAACGTCAATATAACAGGACCTCGCACACTAGCCTCGCCGCATCTCAGAACCGACGCATTGCCTTGGCTGCACAGTTCACCTTTGATGTGGACTACGTAAATCTCCATAAACAAAATTTCAGGTACTTTGTTCAGCAGGCCTAGATGGGTCCCTGTAGCCAGCCTGCACTCCATCGGGGTAGTCCTAAAAGTTTGACTATGACCCAGTCTGGTGAGTCCAGATATCCCTAATATGCCTTTGTGCGTCTTATGCTACTTTTCACTTAAAATATTGAAATGCAATATCTCTGGTACTACTGATTGGATTGTTGTCATTTTGGTCTTGTTTTAGTTATTCAATTGTGGCCTATTTTTATAACCTGAATCTTTTTGTGTGGTGTTTTCACTGTTTTACTGTTTGAAGTGATGCACAAATACTTAACACTGCCTCTAAGTTAAGACTGACTGATCTGTACCAAGCTACCAGAGAGCGAGCTGAGGTTAACTTAGGAACCTAACTCAGACTAGAGTTACATTTCCTGCTTGACCAGGGCCCAGAAGTCAGTGAACTAGTTACCCAATTTCTAACACGGACACATTTGAGCATTACTCTTTTAGATTTTCCATTGCACACAATTTGTAATGGTTCCCAAAAATACATGAAATAATATTTGACAGTTAACTGGTTATTTTCTAGCTTCTACAAATATTGACAATTATCAAATCAAGTTCAAAATGAACGCAAATGCTCTTACCTCCTTCAGCAGGTTGGTAACGTGCTTCACGTGTAGATAAGTTGGCGTTAGGTCTAAATCGGCACATGCTCTTCCTTTGATCCCTTCTTCATAGTCTTTTCGATATAATTTCTATTTTGTATTTTAATATACAGATAAACAAACACACTTTTATTTATATGTGTACAATACAACAACCAACATCTATCTCAGCAACTACAAATAATTTCCCGTTGTGCATGTGCAATTAATTGTAAATAAAAAATAATTAGGCTACAGTTAGTAGGCTGTACATCACATAAAGGTCTATTTCAGTTTAATTATAAATATTCATCTACTTCACATCACGTTTCAGGGTTTAAATACAGTAAACAGTTGAATAGGTCTACGCAAATGTTATTTTTAATTGTCCGTGCTTCAAAATAATAATTTGTCATATAACTTGGACGTAACAAAATATTTTGCAAATATCTGTTTAGAAATCATTTGCAAGATATTTGTTTTAGACAGGGAATTGAGACAGCATTCCTTGTTCACTAGATTATCCGCCCATGAAATTAAAATTAATAGGGAGTGAGCACTTTGAATTCTAAGAATCCCTTTTGCAGCATGCACAAAACTGGCAAGATTATGTCAATAACTTCCTGAATCAGAGACAATCTGGTGGGAGTCAAGGTTAACACGTATTATAAATTGCTACACTCAAACTGGAAGGTCTCATAAGTAAAGAAAACCTATGACACTAAAGTGTGAGGTTGGGCATACTTGCAACTGTTTAGAATAGATTTTCGTGCACCAGGCACCCCTGATTTGAACATAAAATGTATCTGGGAATGAAATTAATTGCTGTTGCCACTACATCGAAACCTTTCAAGAATCGGATGAGACTATGTCCAAAGTATGTTTTTAACCACAGGATTTTCAACAGCCTTGTAGGGTTCGCCCAGCAGGGCATGTCACTATAATGTATTTAGTGGGAGATGTAAATAATCTAGGGAAGCTCTACCAGTAGTAAAGGTGAAATATTATAATTAAATAATGCTGACTATCCTCAGGGAGCACATACTTCTTAATGCTGACTGTTCTCAGGGAGCACATACTTCTGCGATTGCTATGAAGGATGACGTTAATTTAACACATTACATGGTGGTGGCAAAACTTCCCTATTAGAAAACTAATCTGGTCAGTAGCTAATAGCTATCACTCAAACAGGGTGGTGGACGATTAAATGGAGTATAGTACCAGTATGTCTGAAACTGTATGCAGGAATCAGACTTTTCAAGTGGATTCCCACAATGTTGCCCCCACTATATCACCAGGCGACATCCTCTACTTGCAGCAGGTGAAGTCTCCAGTTGAGCCTAGCACAGACAGGAAACTTTTTTTTTTTTGTCTGATTAGAATATCTGAATGAGAGTCTGGTGTTAAGCTGCTCTTCCTGAACACTAAAGGAAAAACGTGAACAGTCACTTCAGTTTAACCAGATGAATCAACTTCCCATTTATCTTTTCAAATAAACGTAGTTTTGTAACCAACCTCACTCTGAAACTTCTGGGCGTCTTTTGAAACTTGATACGTCGGAGTGTCAACAAACTCAAGCATTGATCTGCCTTTTGATTTCTCATAGTCTCCTTTGTATTTCACCTGCATGAAACAAATGTTGTCGCAAATAATTGGAAATCAAGGTAACCATTAACTTCACCTATTAATGTGTCTTTTAAACTTTCGAATCTTTTCTTAACAACTGCATATCTATATCGAATTGTGTTGCTCTGAAAATCAAAAAAATGTGTAAATGTGTTAAAAGAGAAATATTTCCTTCATCAACATTGCGATGTGTCTACTAATGTCTAAAATAATAAATCCTACATTTCTCACTAGCCATTCATTTCTATTTACTAATTACCTTTCATAGCATGACAAGCAAAATATGTTTTCATCTTGGAATCCCTGCACTGGTCCTGTTGCATCAAACACTTTAAATAACAAACATGGGCTGTCAGCCCCTTAGCCCTTTTGCTTGTTATTGCTTGTTTTGTTCTGTCGTAGGTTTTAAAAACTTTATTGCTGGATGATCGGCTACGCCCTCACAATATTGAAAAAAAAATGTCTAAAAGCAAAACATTTTTCTGCCTCAAAATGCACACAATTCAATAGCAGGCCCTGCCACTGAAAGGAACTTTGTTGTGTGAGGATGTGCTCCTCGAGCAGGAGCACTTACAGTGAAGTTAGCCAATGCTGATGTGGGCTTACCCAGTGCCTTTTGCTCTTGGAAGTAGTGTGCAGATTAAAATGTGAATCACAAAACAACAGATCAATGGATAAATAGAACTGTCTGGAAACCCCTATTAGTAGGAGTGTTTCATATGTAATTTTAGTAGAGTCAAAAGATGTTGGCAAATGCAAGCCTTAATAGTTAAAAAAAAAAGGTTGTTTAGAGATTCAAATCTGAGACACTTTTTTATGCACAAGCCTGACGATGTCGAAGCCCTAGCCTCCTCAGAGCTTCTCAAAGTGAGATGGTGAGAAGATATGAATACTGAATCTTTTCCTAAGCAATGCAAGGTCCATGACCTTCCTTATAAAGTAATTTCATTTGTACTGTTCTATACTAAGCATGGCTCTACTCCCATCTCTTTCTGAATGCAGCACTTAACACAAGCAAAGCTAGCATTAGCAGACCTCAGGCTTTTCCTGGAGACACACCAAGCTATGGAAGTGTTCTACCTTGGGCAACATCTTGTACATTCACACAATATCTCACAACACAATCCTGGATTTGATAGGAAGCAGGGTACAGATTTGACATTTGGGAAATTATGTTGATAGGTGAGACAATTATTTATTTCCCAGGTTAATACTATTTTTTCTGGGATTTGATGTTAGAGAAGCCAGTTCACAAAGAACTACCAAAACCTAGGCAGAGGGAGGATATATGCCATCCTCCATGGTTATAAAGGTTGTAATGGCTAGGGAGTTGGGCATGGAGCTAAAAATGAAGGCTTGGGCAGTAGACTGCACAGAATACTAACAGCATCTGTGTGGGTTAAAGGGTAGGATCACTTGACTGTTTGCGCTTTTTTAAGCTTTATAACATTAACAGTAAGATTAATGTCCATGTTTCTGGATAGTTAGCTTGAAGGGAAAATCTATATACATATATCTATGCATCCACAGATGAATGAAAGCCAACATCTTACATGAAAACTACATACTTTTCTAATATTTTGTGTTATAGAAGAGGAGATGCCACTTCAAGATTACACTTATACAGGGTAAACAAAATAAACTCCGAATAAGGTTTTTCCAAGGCTATACTCCTTTTTTTAAAGTTGGCATTTAGGATTATGTGCAGATGATTCCAAATTGGTAAAAACAGTATCCTGAAAAGCCTTGTTGAGAAATAGCATGTGTTTGGAAGATTGTGTCATTTTCTCCTGCCGAACGATTACTTAACTTCAGTGCCAGGGCTTTTTTTGGCTATTTGGGGCATTTCCCGCTTAGGCCCTTACAACTTTTTGTCCACACAAGCTACCCATGCCAAATTTGCGTCCTTTTTTTCCAACATCATAGGGATTCTAGAGGTACCCAGACTATGTGGGTTCCCCTGAAGGAGACCAAGAATTTTTTTGTTCAAAACAAATGGGAAAAAGGGCTGCAGAAGAAGGCTTGTGTTTTTCCCCTGAAAATGGCATAAAGAAACGGTTTACAGTGCTAAAATCACTAGCTCCCAGCTTTCAGGAATACGCAGTCTTGAATCAGAAAACCACATTTTTCAACACAATTTTGGCATTCTACTGGGACATACCCCATTTGTTCTATGTTTTGTGCTTTCAGCCTCCTTCCATTAAGTGACAGAAATGGGTGTGAAACCAATGCTGGATCCCAGAAAGCTAAACATTTCTATAAAGTAGACAAAATTCTGAATTCAGCAAGGGGTAATTTGTGTAGATCCTACAACGTTTTCCTACGGAAAATAACAGCTGAAATAAAACAATATTGAAATTGAGGTGAACAAAACAGCCTTTTTTCTCAACGCCTTACTCAAAAAAAATTCCTGCAATGTCAGATTTTTTACAGCGATATACTGTTACTGCTGGATGCTTCTGGTTGCGGGTATATATAGGGCTTGTAGGTTCATCAAGAAACCTAGGTACCCAGACCCAATAAATGAGCTGAACCTTGCAATGGGTTTTCATTCTATACCGGGTATACAGCAATTCATTTGCTGAAATATAAAGAGTGAAAAATAGGTATCAAGAAAACTTTTATATTTCTGAAATGGGCACAAGTTAAGGTGTTAAGAAGCAGTGGTTATTTGCACATCTCTGAATTCCGGGGTGCCCATGGTAGCATGTGAATTACAGGGCATTTCTCAAATAGACTTCCTTTTTACACAATGTCTTACATTTGGAATGAAAAAATGTAGAGAAAGACAAGGGGCAATAACACTTGTTTTGCTATTCTGTGTTCCCCTAAGTCTCCCGATACAAATGGTATCTCACTTGCGTGGGTAGGCCTAATGCTCGCAACAGGAAACTCAACATGGACACATCACATTTTTACTTTGAAATCTGACGTGTTTTTTGCAAAGTGCCTAGCTGTAGATTTTGGCATCTAGCTCAGCCGGCTCACCAAGGGAAGCCTACCAAACCTGCGCATTTTTTAAAATTAGACACCTAGGGGAATCTAAGATAGGGTGACCTGTGGGGCTCTGACTAGGTTCTGTTACCCACAATCCTTTGCAAACCTCAAAATTTGGCAAAAAAACCTATTTTTCCTCACATTTCGGTGACACAAACTTCTGGAATCTGAGAGGAGCCCCAAATGTCCTTCCACCCAGCGTTCCCCCAAGTCTTTCAATAAAAATGGTACCTTACTTGTGTGGGTAGGCCTAGCGCCCGCAACAGGAAATGCCCCAAAACACTATCTGGAGACATAAAAATGATCAAATACAAAACTACCTGTTTTTGCGGGGGTGGAGGGAGGCACCTGCATTTTGGTCTTGGGCTCAGAAGCCATCTAGAGAAACCTACCAAACCCAGACATTTCTGAAAATTAGACACCCGAGGGAGTCCACGGAGGTGTGACTTGTGTGGATCCCCCAAAGTGTTCTTACCCAAAATTCTCAGTAAACTTCAAATTTAGCTAAAAAATCAAATTTTAACTCATTTCTGTAAGGGATCACCGCACCGGGACAAATTTCCTACCACCCAACATTCCCCTAAGTCTCCTGGTAAAAATGATACCTCACTTGTGTAGGTGGGCCAAGTTCCTGTGACAGGAAAGAGCCAAAAACTTGTCAAAATTGAGGGAGAGCCAAAGCGGGCCCAAAAGGACAGTTTGAAAAAAAACATTTTTAGGCTTACAAGTGCAGCAGAATTTTTATCGGTATAGATGAGACAATGCTGGATGGTAGGAATTTTGTGGATTCCTGCAGATTCCAAAAGGTTCCATCACAAAAATGTGGGAAAAATGTGTGATTTCTAGCAAAGTTGGAGGTTTGCAGGGCATTGTGGGTAAGAAAATGGTGCGGTGTGCACGTGAAGCACATCACCCTGGAATCACCCAGATGTTTAGTTTTCAGATGTGTCTAGATCTTGTGGATTTTTCTGCATGGCAGCATCCCAAAGTCTAAAAAGTGCAACCCTCACCTTTCCAAGTGGGACGATTTTGAGAGTTAGCCAAGCTCTCATGGGCTAAATGTAAAACCAAAACTCCAAATAATCAAATGTCCTCGTGCTTGCCGTGGGATATGATGTTTTAGTGTGTGCGGTGAGAGCTGAAAGAATGTTACCCCCTTCAGTTGGGGTGGGGGCATAACCATGCCATACTGGTTGGTATCCACCACCCCACTAATTGTTCTTTTTTTAATTTCCTGGCATTTAGAAGGCTTTCTGCCCCCCTGGGGAGTGGATCATAGGTAATTGCCCCATCTGCCCACCGGTGGGCAGAACAACTTTGTCCCCATTTATGTGGGGTGGGGGTACAGCCATACCCCCATCCTCTTTTTTGGAAACAAATTCTTCCCTGGTGTCTATTGGGCTTTCTGTCCCCCCTTGGGGACAGATAGGACTCCCAAAAATAGTCTGTTTTGCCCCCAAGGGGGGCAGAAATGGCCAACAGTAATGTGCCCCCATGGGGAGCGACTCTTGCCTAAGGGGCTGCCCCTCCCAAACAAAACACACACACACCAATCCCTGGTGCTTAAGTAGTTTCTGCCCCCCCCCCAGGAGCAGATGGGCCTAATAGAAATAGGCTGATAAATTTGCCCTTCAGGAGAGTGACCCTTTCCTAAGGGGACCCTCCCCTTGCGTGAAGTTGGTGCAAAAAAAAAAAGTCCCTGGTGTCTAGTGGTTTCTGTCCCCCTTAAAAAAAAAAAAGCCGATCGTAAGTCACACCTCCCTTGACTCCCTCAGGTGTTCAGTTTTCAGAAATGTTTGGGTTTGGTAGGTTTCCCTAGAAGGATGCTGAGTCAAGGACAAAAATGCAGGTGCCCCACCCCGCAAAAACAGGTAGTTTTGTATTTGATAATTCCCGATGTGTCCACATAGTGTTTTCAGGCATTTCCTGACGCGGGCACTAGGCCTACCCACACAAGTGAGGTACCATTTCTATTGGTAGACCTGGGGGAATGCTGGGTAGAAGGAAGTTTGTGGCTTCCCTCAGATTCCAGAACTTTGCAGCACAGAAATGTGAGGAAAAAGTGTTTTTTTTTTGCCAAACTTTGAGGTTTGCTAAGGATTTTGGGGAACAGAACGTGGTGCGAGCACCACAAATGATCCCATTCTGGGTTCCCCTAGGTGTCTAGTTTTCAGAAATGTCCTGGTTTGCTAAGTTTTCCTAGGTGCCGGATGAGCTAGAGGCCAAAATCCACAGCTAGGGACTTTGCAAAAAACAGGTCAGTTTTCTTTGGGAAAATGTGACGTGTCCTCATTGTGTTTTGGGGCATTTCCTGTCACGGGTACTAGGCCTACCCACACAAGTGAGGTACCATTTTTATCAGGAGACTTGGGGGAATGCTTAGTGGAAGGAAATGTGTGGCTCCGCTCAGATTCCAGAACTTTCTACCACCAAAATATGAGGAAAAGTGTTTTTTGCCAAATTTTGAGGTTTGCTAAGGATTCTGGGTAACAGAACCTAGTGAAAGCACTACAAGTTACCCCATACTGGGTTTCCCTAGGTGTTTAGTTTTCAGAAATGTCCAGGTTTGCTAGCTTTTCCTAGGTGCCGGATGAGCTAGAGGCCAAAATCTACGGCAATGCACTTTGCATAAAACAGGTCAGTTTTCTTTGTGAAAATGTGATAGGTCCACGTTCTGTTTTGGGGCATTACCTGTCACATGAAATATGCCTACCCACACAGTGAGGTACCATTTTTATCAGGAGACTTAGGGGAAAGCTGGGTTGAAGGGAATTTGTGGCTTCTCTCAGATTCCAGAACTTTTTATCACCAAAATGTGCTGAAAAATTGTGAGGTTTGCTAAGAATTCTGGGTAACAGAACCTGGTAAGAGCGCCACAAGTTACCAAATCCTATGTTCCCCCAGGTGTCTAGTTTTCAGAAATGTCCAGGTTTGCTGGGTTTTCCTAGGCCTTTCCTGTTGCAGGCATTATGCCTACCAACACAAGTGGGGTACCATTTTCATCGGGAGACTTGGGGCAATGCTGGGTGTAAGGCAATTTATGGCTTCTCTTATATTCCAGAACTTTCTATCACCGAAATGCGAGGAAAAGGTGTTTTTCTGCCAAATCTTGAGGTTTGCTAAGGATTCTGAGTAACAGAACCTGGTGAGAGCCCCACAAGTCACACCATTCCGGATTCCCCTAGGTGTCTAGTTTTGAAAAATACACAGGTTTGGTAGGTTTCCATAGGTGCCGGCTGGGCTAGAGGCCAAAATCCACAACTAGGCACTTTCCAAAAAGCATGTCAGATTTCAATGTAAAAATGTGATGTGTCCATGTTGCGTTTCCTGGCACGGGCATTAGGCCTACCCACACATGTGAGGCACCATTTTTAATGGGAGTCTTGGGTGAACACAGAATAACAGAACAAGAGTTATTTTCCCTTGTCTTTCTCTACATTTTTTCCTTCCAAACATAAGACAGTGTGTAAAAAAAGACGACTATTTGAGAAATGCCCTGTGTTAGAAATGGGGTCTCTGGTTGACAGTCAGGTTACCCCCTGTTCAAGCAAGGACCCTCACTCTAGTTAGGATAAAAGAGAATCACCCTCAGCTAACCCCTGCTTACCCCCTTGGTAGCTTGGCAGAGCAGTAGGCTTAACCTCAGAGTGCTGGGCGTAAAGTATTTGTACCAACACACACAGTAACTTAATGAAAACACTACAAAATGACACAACACCAGTTTAGAAAAAATAGGAAATATTTATCTAGACAAAACAAGACCAAAACGACAAAAATCCAACATACACAAGTCAAGTTATGATTTTTTAAAGGTTTAAAATAAAAAGAGTCTTTAGGTAGTTGTAACACCACACTAGCGCTGCTAGCGTGAAAATGTACCTGGTTTGCGTCAAAAATAACCCCGCACGGGCGGTGTGCGTCGAAAGTAACCCTGCACGGCTGTGTGCGTCGAAAACAACTCGGCACGGCGGTGCGCGTTGAAAAAGCCAGCCACACGACGATCCGAAAGTCCCGCGGCGCAGGGTGCGATCTCTCAGCCTCCGTCAGCGATGCTGCGCGTCGTTTCTCCTGCTCCGGGCGTCGGTTTTTCGGTCGCGTTTCCTGCGGCGTCGTTTCTCAGCTGCGGAACCGGCGTCGCGTCGTTTTCTCAGCCGCGATCGGATTCGCGTCGATCTTTTCTCCGCACGGCGCTCGGTGCGTGTATTTTTGTCCTTAGGCTGCCAGCCTCTCCTTTTAGGGTCCCAGGAACTGGAAGGGCACCACAGAGCAGAGTAGGGGTCTCTCCAGAGACTCCAGGTGCTGGCAGGAAGAAGTCTTTGCTATCCCTGAGACTTCAACAACAGGAGGCAAGCTCTACATCAAGCCCTTGGAGATTTCTTCTTCAAGATGGAAGGCACACAAAGTCCAGTCTTTGCCCTCTTACTCTGGCAGAAGCAGCACTGCAGGAAAGCTCCACAAAGCACAGTCACAGGCAGGGCAGCACGTTTTCCTCAGCTATCAGCTCTTCTCCAGGCAGAGGTTCCTCTTGGTTCCAGAAGTGTTTCTGAAGTTTGTAAGTTTGGGTGCCCTTCTTATACCCATTTTAGTCTTTGAAGTCACCTTCCTTCAAAGGGGACTCACACCTTCTGGTGAAATCCTGCCTTGCCCAGGCAAGGCCTCAGACACACACCAGGGGGCTGGAGACAGCATTGTCAGAGGCAGGCACAGTCCTTTCAGATGAGAGTGACCACTCCACCCCTCCCTTCTAGCAGAGATGGCTAATCAGGAAATGCAGATCACACCCCAGCTCCCTTTGTGTCACTGTCTGGTGTGAGGTGAAAAACAACCCAACTGTCAAACTGACCCAGACAGGGAATCCACAAACCAGGCAGAGTCACAGAATGGTTTAAGCAAGAAAATGCTCACTTTCTAAAAGTGGCATTTCCAAACGCACAATCTTAAAATCAACTTTACTAAAAGATGTATTTTTAAATTGTGAGTTCAGGGATCCCAAACTCCACATGTCCATCTACTCTCTAGGGGAATCTACACTTTAATCATATTTAAAGGTAGCCCCCATATTATCCTATGAGAGAGAGACAGACCTTGCAACAGTGAAAACGAAATTGGCAGTATTTCACTGTCAGGACATATAAACCACATTACTATATGTCCTACCTTATCCATACACTGCACCCTGCCCTTGGGGCTACCTAGGGCCTACCTTAGGGGTGCCTTACATGTAAGAAAAGGGAAGGTTTAGGCCTGGCAAGTGGGTACACTTGCCAAGTCGAATTTACAGTGTAAGAATACACACACAGACACTGCAGTGGCAGGTCTGAGACATGATTACAGAGCTACTTATGTGGGTGGCACAACCAGTGCTGCAGGCCCACTAGTAGCATTTGATTTACAGGCCCTGGCACCTCTAGTGCACCTTACTAGGGACTTACTAGTAAATCAAATATGCCAATCATGGATAAACCACTTACATACAATTTAAACAGGAGAGCATATGCACTTTAGCACTGGTTAGCAGTGGTAAAGTGCTCAGAGTTGGAAAGCCAACAGCAACATGTCAGAAAAAAATAGGAGGCAGGAGGCGAAAAAGACTGGGGATGACCCTGCATAAGCAAAAGTCCAACACGACCCCCTACCAGCCTAAAGCCAGGGGAGAACAATCAATACCTTGATGTACTTCCCTGATTGGGGCGATAGAACAGGGACCCAGGCCCACAACAGCAGGGGCATGTTCCAGTTCTACGCCTTCCTGACTCCAGTTGGATCCCTCTGTCCATACTCTCAGGGCCCACTAAGCTAACCCATGGGGAACCCTTCTCCACATCTACAGACACCATCTGTGCAACACCTAACTTTACTTTGCTCACAGATGTATTGCAATGGGCAGATAGTACCACCAGGGCCAACACAGTGGTGTTGCCCACCCCACCCCCGGGGTGTGACTCTCGTCCTCCCCCCCCCAGGGGCAACTCTGTCCACCAGGACAGCAAGCCACAGTGGCCCCAGACAACTGTCAGGGATGAGAGCCCGACCTCAGGCCTCTCTAACCACTGTGACTGTGGAGAGTGGGGGGCGGTAGCCCCAGGTGCCTGGCACCCTTTGACCACTCTCTCTTCCACCAGGTCAGGGATGACAACCTGACCCTGGTCCTCCCCTCTGGGGCTCTGTAATCTCCCTGCAGAAGCGGCACCCCCAGAGTCAAAAACTGTCAGGGTGCTTGTAGAAGCAGTCCTGCACAATTCTTCCACCAGTGCAGGGATGTTAACCTGCAACTGATCCTCCAACCTGGGGTCTGTACCTTCAGGTTGGACCAGGGCCAGGGGTGAGGCTTCCCTCCCCCTGCCCTCTCTTCTGGGGTCCTGAACCACCCAACTAGGAGCGGCCCCCCCAGAAGACAACATGGTAGGGGCACTGTCAGCAGTAGCCCCTTCCTCCAGGTCAGGGGGGACACCCTTAACCTGGCCTCCCAATCCAGGGTCTGTACCCACAGACTGGATCACTGCCTGGTAAACCAGGACTTCCTGGGGGGCATACCTACCCCCTACCAGGTCAGAGTCTACCCTCTGAACCTGGTCGTCCAACCCAGGGTCACCACCCTGCGGTTGAACCACTGCCTGGCACACCAGGACTTCCTTGGGAGCACACTTACCCCCCATCAGGTCAGAGTTTACCCCCTGAACCTGATCATTCAACCCAGAGTCACCACCCTGCGGTTGAACCATTGCCTGGCACACCAGGACTTCCAGGGGGGCACACTTACCCCCCTCAAGGGACACACTGTCCCGAAGGGCCACACAAGAGTCTGGCTGGCGCAGGTCTCCTGACCTCTGCCCATCTGACAGAGTCTGGATTCCCCCCAACCCAGAAATGGTCTTACCAAGGTCATTCATGGGGGGCTCTGCTCTCAGAGCTGACCCCTGACCCTCCAGGTTCTCCACTGGGGTCCGCAACCCCCTCTCAACCCTCTGTCTGGACTTCTGCACCCCCTCACTAGGAGTGGTACTGCCAGACACCAGACCTGGTGGGACGCTGGCTACAGCCGCCCCCCCAAGTTCTCCTGACACTGTGGGGTCTCCCTCAACAGATGGCCCTATGGTACAGGCTAGGCTCACCTCCTGGTGTTCCCGCAGGGAACCCTCCAGGACCTGGGACCGGATCTCGGGCACCTTGGGCCTCAACCCATCCCCATTCCCTCTCCTCTGAGACTGGACATGGGGTCCCTCACCCATCCCACTACACTGGGACCTACCTGGGACACTACAATCCTTCCCTACCTCACCTGGTTGGGAACTACCTAGACCACTCCTCTCAGGAGCACCCCCAAATGCCTCTTCAGACTCTCTGGTACTCACCCAGAAGTCTGCCTCCATTGTAAGCTCCCTGGGGTCAGAGAACTCACACTCCACCTGGTGTTGGCATAGCTCTGGAAAATAAGGACTAGACATATGCTCTCCAGCAATTACATCACTCAGCCCCTCACATGAATTAACCAAAGTACCCTTCACCCAACCATCCAGTGACTCTGCTTTGAAAAAGCACCCCACATCACCCTCCTGAGACTGGTGAGACAGTACCTGACTGTCCCTGACACTCAACCCACACTCTTCTGGGGTGTTTTCACACTCCATAACCAGGACTTCTACCTGGGGGGAACCCCTCTCCCTGTCACTCTCACCTAGAGTCAGTAGAGTGTCCCTCCCACCAGTAGGAATATGACTCCCCATGCCAGTTCCCCAATCCACCTCAGGGACCCTGTGCATCACTGGAGCTACCTCATACCCCTGAACCTCCTGGCGTGTGTTAACTCCCTCCTTCAAGTAGGGCACCACCTCTCTGGGCATGTGCACTTCTGCAGCATCACTGGATATATAATTGTTGCTGCCACCATTCCAGCTGGACTCAGCCCTCATGACTTCCAGCTCTTTCAATTTAAGCTCGTAAGCATAAATCATTTTTTTAATCTCTAAGTTCCTCCTCCTTTCTTCCAACTCCCAATCGAGCTTTTTCAGCTCCCATTGGTACTCCCTCTCTGCCTGTCTGTCCTGTAACTCTTCAGGAGTCAGACCCTTGGGTGACACCCTGCCATCCCTCCTGGGGACCCTCCCCCCAGGCGTAACAGGTTCCTCCACTACACCACTGTGTATCCTCTGCACTTCCCCACCCATATTCTCCTCCTCTGTGTGCCCTCCAGCCTTCTTGATTGTCACCCAAGCCCTCTGTGCCTGTTGCAGCTCCCCCTCCCTGGTGGAGCTCTCAGTGGGACAGTCAAGATCTTTAAGGAACTGTTTCAATTGAGCAACTGAGTACTCCTTCAGTTTCTCCATTTCAAACACAGCTCCAGCTGTTGCATCTCCAGATTGAGACATGATGGTCACAAGTGCAAAGTTCCAAAGGCAGAAAATAATTTCCCAATGAAAAAAGAATCAGTTAAGGGATCAGCAAAATCATGGAAGTAGAATAAAAAGAGTCCTTAAGAGAAAAATCAAAAGATCACCAAACAAGTAGTATGTGGTCACGTAGTGGTCTGAGATCAAAACAGTAGTGTACACTTAATTACTGTATGTCAAGTACAAATACAAGTCCAATCCCGACCGCTGGTCACCAATGTTAGAAATGGGGTCTCTGGTTGACAGTCAGGTTACCCCCTGTTCAAGCAAGGACCCTCACTCTAGTTAGGATAAAAGAGAATCACCCTCAGCTAACCCCTGCTTACCCCCTTGGTAGCTTGGCAGAGCAGTAGGCTTAACCTCAGAGTGCTGGGCGTAAAGTATTTGTACCAACACACACAGTAACTTAATGAAAACACTACAAAATGACACAACACCAGTTTAGAAAAAATAGGAAATATTTATCTAGACAAAACAAGACCAAAACGACAAAAATCCAACATACACAAGTCAAGTTATGATTTTTTAAAGGTTTAAAATAAAAAGAGTCTTTAGGTAGTTGTAACACCACACTAGCGCTGCTAGCGTGAAAATGTACCTGGTTTGCGTCAAAAATAACCCCGCACGGGCGGTGTGCGTCGAAAGTAACCCTGCACGGCTGTGTGCGTCGAAAACAACTCGGCACGGCGGTGCGCGTTGAAAAAGCCAGCCACACGACGATCCGAAAGTCCCGCGGCGCAGGGTGCGATCTCTCAGCCTCCGTCAGCGATGCTGCGCGTCGTTTCTCCTGCTCCGGGCGTCGGTTTTTCGGTCGCGTTTCCTGCGGCGTCGTTTCTCAGCTGCGGAACCGGCGTCGCGTCGTTTTCTCAGCCGCGATCGGATTCGCGTCGATCTTTTCTCCGCACGGCGCTCGGTGCGTGTATTTTTGTCCTTAGGCTGCCAGCCTCTCCTTTTAGGGTCCCAGGAACTGGAAGGGCACCACAGAGCAGAGTAGGGGTCTCTCCAGAGACTCCAGGTGCTGGCAGGAAGAAGTCTTTGCTATCCCTGAGACTTCAACAACAGGAGGCAAGCTCTACATCAAGCCCTTGGAGATTTCTTCTTCAAGATGGAAGGCACACAAAGTCCAGTCTTTGCCCTCTTACTCTGGCAGAAGCAGCACTGCAGGAAAGCTCCACAAAGCACAGTCACAGGCAGGGCAGCACGTTTTCCTCAGCTATCAGCTCTTCTCCAGGCAGAGGTTCCTCTTGGTTCCAGAAGTGTTTCTGAAGTTTGTAAGTTTGGGTGCCCTTCTTATACCCATTTTAGTCTTTGAAGTCACCTTCCTTCAAAGGGGACTCACACCTTCTGGTGAAATCCTGCCTTGCCCAGGCAAGGCCTCAGACACACACCAGGGGGCTGGAGACAGCATTGTCAGAGGCAGGCACAGTCCTTTCAGATGAGAGTGACCACTCCACCCCTCCCTTCTAGCAGAGATGGCTAATCAGGAAATGCAGATCACACCCCAGCTCCCTTTGTGTCACTGTCTGGTGTGAGGTGAAAAACAACCCAACTGTCAAACTGACCCAGACAGGGAATCCACAAACCAGGCAGAGTCACAGAATGGTTTAAGCAAGAAAATGCTCACTTTCTAAAAGTGGCATTTCCAAACGCACAATCTTAAAATCAACTTTACTAAAAGATGTATTTTTAAATTGTGAGTTCAGGGATCCCAAACTCCACATGTCCATCTACTCTCTAGGGGAATCTACACTTTAATCATATTTAAAGGTAGCCCCCATATTATCCTATGAGAGAGAGACAGACCTTGCAACAGTGAAAACGAAATTGGCAGTATTTCACTGTCAGGACATATAAACCACATTACTATATGTCCTACCTTATCCATACACTGCACCCTGCCCTTGGGGCTACCTAGGGCCTACCTTAGGGGTGCCTTACATGTAAGAAAAGGGAAGGTTTAGGCCTGGCAAGTGGGTACACTTGCCAAGTCGAATTTACAGTGTAAGAATACACACACAGACACTGCAGTGGCAGGTCTGAGACATGATTACAGAGCTACTTATGTGGGTGGCACAACCAGTGCTGCAGGCCCACTAGTAGCATTTGATTTACAGGCCCTGGCACCTCTAGTGCACCTTACTAGGGACTTACTAGTAAATCAAATATGCCAATCATGGATAAACCACTTACATACAATTTAAACAGGAGAGCATATGCACTTTAGCACTGGTTAGCAGTGGTAAAGTGCTCAGAGTTGGAAAGCCAACAGCAACATGTCAGAAAAAAATAGGAGGCAGGAGGCGAAAAAGACTGGGGATGACCCTGCATAAGCAAAAGTCCAACACCCTGTAATTCACATGCTAGTATGGGGACCCCGGAATTCAGAGATGTGAAAATAACCACTGCTTCTCAACACCTTCTCTTGTGCCCATTTTGGAAATACAGAGGTTTCCATGGAAACCTATTTTTCACTCTTTATATTTCACCAAATTATTTGTTGTATACCCAGTATACAATCAAAACCAATTGCAAGGTGCAGCTCCTTTATGGGCTCTGGCTACCTAGGGGTCTTGATGAACCTACAAGCTCTATATACCCCCGCAACCACAAGAGTCCAGCAGACGTAACGGTATATTGCTTTTGAAAATATGACATCACAGGTAAAAGATTCAGAGTAAAACGTGGAGAGAATGTTCTGTTTCACCTCAATTTGATTTTTTTTTTTATTTCAGATGGTATTTTCTGTAGGATAACCTTGTAGGATCTACACAAATGACCCCTTGCTGAATTCAGAATTGTGTCTACTTTTCACAAATGTTTAGCTGTCCAGGATCCAGAATTGGTTTCATGCCCATTTCTGTCACTAACTGGAAGGAGGCTGAAAGCACAAAAAAAAGTAAAAATGGAGTATGTCCCAGTAAAATGCCAAAATTGTGTTGAAAAATTTAGTTTTCTGATTCAAGTCTGCCTATTCCTGTAAGCTGGTAAGCTGGTGATTTTAGCAATGCAAACCCTTTATTGGTGCATTTTCAGGGAAAAAAAAAACTAGCCTTCTTCTGCAGCCCTTTTTTCCCATTTTTTGTAAAAAAAAACTAAGTTTTGCTATATTTTGGCGAATTTCTTGAATTTCTTGGTCTCCTGCAGGGGAACTCTAGAATCCCTAGGACGTTGGAAAAAAAGGATGCAAATGTGGAGTGGGTAGCTTATGTGGACAATAAGTTATGAGGGCCTAAGCGCACACTCCCCAGAGAGCCAAACAAAAGCCTGGCACCTGAGGGAGAAAAGGTCTAGCAGCGAAGGGGTTAAGTGCTACTATTAGGCCTGCAGCGCTGCTTGCACCTCCCACAGAAGTAGCCTCTCAAACCTGTCTTAGGTCTGCTAGTGTAGGGCCTGCGTGCACAGTTTTCTGCCACAGGGACCTGGCATCTAAATTTACTTGCCAGACCCACGACTCCCCTTTTAATACATGTAAGTCATTGCTAAGGTAGGCCCTAGCTAGCCCTAAGGGCAGGATGCTATCTATGTAGAAGGCAGGACATGTGCCTGGTTGGGTGGCTTGTCCTGGTAGTGAAAAACATCCCATTTGTTTTCTCACTGCTGTGAGTGCTGCCTTTTCATAGGATTGCATTGGAAATGCGCTGCCTTATGTCTAGGGGGTATTGTCTGATTTATGAGGGGTAGCGTAGGCATGTTTGGTATGGTTGTAATGGTAGTGAGAAATGCTGCCTACTGGAGTAGGTGGATTTTTTTATTATCATTACAGAAATGCCACTTCTAGAAAGTAAGCATTTCTCTGTGCTTATGACTCTGGTGTTTTGCAGCTTGACTCCAATCCACGTCTGGGCAGAGTGACAGTTGGGCTTTGTGCATACTTTTCAGACAGCTAGTACACAGGTAGGGTGGAGGTGTCACAGAGGTGCATCTGCATATTGAATGGTCTTCCTGGGCTGAGAGAAGGGGAGGCGGGGCACACTTGTATCTGTAAAGGCTGTGTCCTGGCCTCACACAAAGGGCTTGTTTACCCCCAACTGATGTCTGGAGCCTGTGCTGGAGGAGAGAGGGGACACTCCTGGAACAAGTTGTAACTGGTTGGAACCTCCTCTCACCCTCTTTGTTAAACCTTTGCAAAACTGAGGGTAAGTACAGGGGATTTTTCCCCACATTGGGAGACACTGAAACATACTTGGAACTGGACACAGAATGCTGCTAGAGAGACTCACCAGGATTGCTGCTGTGCTGCCCTGTGACCTGTGGGTCACTAGAAGGAACTCCCACTCACTGCATCCCCTTTGTGCTGGCCTGCTGCTGGGCCCTGCAACCCTGTGCTCCACCTTGGTGTCCCAGAGGCTAGGTGCTGTGGCGCCTGCCTCCGCAACCTTTGGAATTCCAGTGCTAAAGCACATGAGAAGTGATGTACTTTATTATCCTAAAGCACCTTGAGAGAGCCTTCTTCAAACCTGCCAAAGCACCTGGAGAGCTTTCTGTTTTATTGATGGAGCACCTTGAAAGTGCTTCCTATGCTCTGTTGGGCAGGAAAAGCACTGCCACAACCCAGGCAGTTTGTTGGACGACGCGTGTCCGAAGCGTGCAGTGTTGTGTGCCCCCTGTGGCACCGGGAGCTGAGGAGTGGAGCAACCGTGCTCCTGGTGGTGCCCCCTGTGTGAGGAACACTGAGGGAGGGACCCCCGGGGCACACACTGGCATCCACTGTGGTGCCTGTTCACCGATGCGGCCCAGGCTGACTGCTATTGACTTGCGCACCAGATTGGGAATCGTGTGGACGGGTGGGAGGAGGCCACATCTGAGGCTCCCGTGCCCCACTGGTCCCGCATCTTTGCTAGGTCGCAGGGGAAGGAGGAGGTCTCATCGGAGGCCCCTTGCACCGCCTGGCCCACTTGATCGGTTTTTGGCTCTGCCTCCCTCCTTTGGGAGGGCCAGCAATGGCCTGGGGAGGGGGGCTACAGAAGTTATAAGCTCCCGGTTTGGGTGCAGGCTTCAGGAGGGCCCCCTGTATAAAAACAGAGTGGGTGTGTGCCACGCCCCCAATCACCAAGCAGCCCCCGCTTAAGCACTGAGGTGCGCTGGGGGCCCCCCTTTCTTCGTGGCACTAGAGGTGCCTCCAACATATAAAGACAGGTACTTTGGGTAATAACATAATAATTTGGGGCCTTTTTAGGCTGATATGTTTCCTGAAACTGGCCAAATACTTTTTTAATGTTCCCTTTATGGGCATGCTGTAAATGTTATGCTAACCTGTTTCTTTTTATGATGTGCCATATGCTTGCTAATGTTCCTGTTAGGGACATGTATGCTGATTTGTGTTTATGACTTACCATGTATTTCCTAATGTTCCTGTTATGGGCATTTATGATACATTTTATGACAAGTACATTTCTATAGTAATGTTTTTTCCTAACTATTGCTTATATTGAGGAATAATGAGTAACCTGTGTGTTATATGTGACTACTGTTGATTTCTGCAGAGTAACAGTACTATGTAATACTACTACTACTGCTTGGGTAGCAGGGTATTACTGACATGTTGTGTTTGGTCTAATGATGTTGTGTACAATACAGTTTATTTTTATATAACTTGGTGTGGTGTTTCTTTAGTGGTGGGGATAGTGCTTCATGTGTGTTGTGTGTGTTATGCATATGCTTTACACGTTGCCTCTGGGATAGGCCTGACTGCTCGTGCCAAGCTATCAAGGGGTTGAACAGGTGTTATCTTGGGTGTGTAACTCCTTTTCCCTCACTAGAGTGGGTGGGGTCTGCCTGGCTTAGGTACATACTCTAGCCAACTAAAAACCCCATTTCTAACAGCAATATAATGTGCAATTTTCTTTGTTTTTTTTCATTTTCTGGTCTCATTTTCTAAATAACTATAAAATAATAAAATATACATTGCACTCATTATCAATATGAATTCCAATGCACTGTCCACTTACTTAAAATGTCCAAGTCCTTCTTTTGAGGGTAGAACCCTCCGAGGGGAGTCTGGGTCTTTAAAGCTGCATGAACTTGAAAATGCTTTTTAAAATGGGTTATCCCAGCCTAGCACTGTTGCACCTAGGCCTTTTTGCCGGGTCATCCCCAATCTTTTTGTCTCTTTCCTCCTAATTTTTCTGACCAGGTTTTGTGGGCTTGAGGACTCTGGGCACTTTACCACTGCTAAACAGTGCTAAAGTGCATATGCTCTCTGCGTAAATTGTACTGTTGATTGGATTATCCATGATCGGCCTATTTGATTTACTGGTAAGCCCCTAGTAAAGTGCACTAGAGGTGCCCAGGGCCTGCAAATCAAATGATACTAGTGGGCCTAGAGCACTGATTGTGCCACCCACATAACCGCAGTGTCTGTGTGTGCAGTTTTAAACTGCCAATTCGACCTGGCAAGGGTACTCACTTACCAGGCCCAAACCTTCCCTTATGGTACATGTAAGGCACCCCTAAGATAGGCCCTAGGTAGCCCCATGGGCAGGGTGCAGAGTATTTAAAAGGTAGGACTGTACTGGTGTGTTATATATGTCCTAACAGTGAAATACTTCCAAACTTGGGTTTCACTGTTGCAAGGCCTATCCGCCATAGGTTAACATGGGGACTGTCTTTAAATAACTTTAAAGCACAGATTCCCTTTGAGGGCAGATAGAAATATGGAGTTTGGGGTCTCTGAACCCACAATTTAAAAATATATCTTTTAGTGAAGCTGGTTTTTAGATTGTGAGTTTGAAAATGCTACTTTTAGAAAGTAGGCATTTTCTTGCTTAAACAATTCTGTGACTCTGCCTGTTTGTGGATTACCCTTCTGGGTCAGTTTGACAGTTGGGCTGTTCACACCTCTCCTCTAGACAGTGACACAAAGGGAGCTGAGGTGTAGCCTGCATATCCTGATAAGCCATCTGGGTTAGAGTGGAGGGAGGAGTGGTCACTTACACCTTAAAGGACTGTGCCTGCCCTCACACAATGCGGTTTACAACCCCCTGGTGTGTGTCTGGGGCCTGGCCTGGACAAGGAAGGGCCTTGCAAGCACTTGAGACTTTGCTTTGAAGTTTGCCAACTTCAAAGGCAGAAAGGGGTATACGAAGAAGACCCAAAACCGCAGACTTTTAGAATCTTTCTGGAATCAAGAGGAACCCAGGCCAAGGAGAAGAGCTGGAGGAGGAGTACTGTTCCTCTGCTGTGTTGCTTTGCTGGACTGGCCTTCAGTTGCTACTTCTGCCTGAAAAAAGTGCAAAGGGGATCTTTGCTGTGTGTCCTGCTTGAGAAAGTTCTCCAAGGGCTTGGAGTCAAGCTAGCCTCCTGTGAAATTCTCAAGGATACCAAAGACTTCAGTTTCCTTGACCTGCAGCACTGGGAACTGCGACTTTTGTGCTGTTCAAGAGGAGAAACCACTGCGACTCCGCCAACGATGCCACTGGCCTGCACCGTGACCTGCCGACGTTGCACCGAGCTACACTGCCCCGCTTCGCACCGCGACCCTGGTTTCACCGACGCCGTCATCGGATGACTTCACCGAGTTGCTGCTCGCACCGTGACCTTTGGGCCCTGCACTCCGGCATCGTCTGCCCAACGACGCCACTCCTGTTGACACTGGCACTGCTGCCTGCACCATGGCCTGTGGACACTGCTCAGGAAGGACACAAAGCACAGTCCCGTCCCGCACTGCAGCCCCGGTCCACCGACTCCAGCACCATCGACTCCAGTGTCGTCACCAGGCATCCTGCCCGCACAATGGCCTGTGGACACTACTCGTGAGGGTCACGAAGCACCATCCTGCAACGCTGGCTTGGGTCGACTGATGACAGCACTTCAGCGATGACAACGCCACTGTCTGCACTGTTACCTGGTAACACTGCACATTGCACCGCCCTGCTTCACACCCCAGCCCTGGTCTCACTGACACCGCTGGACGCTGTCACTGAGAAGCTGCCTGCACTGTGACCTGTGGGCACCGCACGTCGCATCGTCCCGCTTCACACCACAGTCCTGACGCCATCCACACCAGAGCTCCTGTCTTCATCATCCCGGCGTTCGATCCGCAAGGCATGTGACTTCAAGGGCCTGACGACTCCTGCACTGACTCCAGAACTGACTCCGCAACGCCAGTGATGCCAGCAATGCCACTCTTTGGAGCTCACTGCGACCATCACGATGCCCTGCCATTCCAAAGGTACTGTTTGCCGGTCTTCTCAACACCGTAGCTGGCCCGTGATGTCGCGGCTGACCTGAACTGTTTGTTTTGTTGATCACAACTCCATGATAGCCCCAGGTGGAGCTATCGACTTTAAGGAACTGTATTTTTGAGCAAATCTTGCAGAATTCATATATTTATTACTGTATGGTGGATTTTTATCATATTTGGTCTTGTTTTATATAGATAAATATTGGCTATTGTTCTAAAACTGGTGTGGTGTCCTTTTGTAGTATCTTCATTTATTATTGTGTGTTATGTGCAAATGCTTTACACATTGCTTCTGAGTAAGCCTGACTGCTCGTGCAAAGCTACCAAGGGGGTGAGCAAGGGTTATCTGAGCAGGTATCTCTCTTATCTTGACTAGAAGAAGGGTCCCTACTTGGACAGGGTGAAAACCAACTGCCAACTAGAGACCCTAATTCTAACAAGCTCCTAAAGCTGAACCAAGGGTGCACTCGCTTGAATTTGTTTGCCTCAGTTTGGTCCGTGTCAAAGCTAAGAAACAGCTGTCATAAAGGGTAAGGCCTTCTCCAAACACCATGACACATGGTTTGCCAATCTATTTTCCAACAGTTCAACATTCATATAATCCGCAGAAATGGTGAAGGTAGTCACTTCAGCAAAGCAGACATTTTCCTGCTAGTGTGCTCCCAATTAACTGAGAAAACACACATATTTCAGAGACTATTGCCACAGTATTTGCTGAAGCCCTAGGGCCTATCTCGTGTTATAGAAACATTGACACAGATTATTTCACCTAGTATCTGACTTAATGCAAGATAATGAAAGAAGGGAGCAAAAATATATACATTGCCTCTACCACAGAGAGGGCTAAAAAAGAAAATACTAGGTGAAGCACCGATTCCAATTCTTTTTGCTAAGGAAAAGGCATTAAGACTCTTTCAATTACTAATAAGCCATTCAGAAAGACAACACAATATTCATTTTGTAGATCAGAGATTCCGATGTTTAAATTTTACAACTTAATCATATATAATTATAGAAGGTTTAGTATGAGCAATATAAGAGTGTTTCATTCAGAATCCAGTAAAGATTTCAATGTTTAGTTGAATTTGCTTCAAAGTCATTCAACAAAGAAACATACTTCTGTGTGTGGAAAACAATGCTCAATACTTTTACTTTGCAGCATGCACAATCGATTAGACCTTGATAATATATACATTGTATCATAGTGCATTTTTACTTATGGTTAGTCTTTTATAAGACATTGCAGTTAAACCCAGAGTATTTGAAATATCAGGTTGAACAAATAACTCATACTACTCTTAGGCCCTGATTTATACTTTTTGGTGCAAAACGGCACCAACACAGTTTTGCACCAAAATGTTTAGCACCGGCTTGCACTATTTCTGAGCACCAGCTGGGAACCATATTTATGGAATAGTGCAAGCCGGTGCAAAGGGTAGGCTAGCGTAAAAAAAATAAAAGACGTTAGCCGGGTGGGGTTGGCGATATGGAAGATGGGGGTTTCGCACCAAAAAATGATGTTAGGCAGGTTAGAGTAAAAAAAAATGATCCTAACAAGCCGAACATCATTTTCTGACACAAAATCATGCATACCACAAGACTCCTGTCTTAGAAAAGACAGGAGCCATACTGACCACCCCAATGGCCAGCACAGTGGACCAGGATGCCCTGGGCATGTCCATTGCACCCAGTGCCATGTAGGGGGACCCACTTCAGGGCCCCCAGTGGCACTTTAAAAAAAATAAAAATACTTACCTGTACTTACCTATACCTTTCTGGGATGGGGTACCCCATCCTCTGCTGTCCCACTGGTGTGGGTGAGGATGTCCCTCAGGCCTGGGGAGGGCACCTGTGGGCTTATTCCATGGTGTTACACCATGAAAATAGGCCCACAGGTCCCCTAATGCCTGCCCTGACCCAGATGTTAAATAATGGTGCAAAGCAAGTTTTGCACCATTATTTGACCCCTCTTCCTCCCCCAATGCATGATTTTAGCACAGGGGAATAAATATGGCGCTAAGGCCATAGAGTCATTTTTACACGGGTACGCCTACTTTGCATCTCATTGACGCAAAGAAGGTTTCCATGTCCAAAAAATGACTTTAACTCCATAAATTTGGTGCTAGGTGGGTCTAGGGTCAAAGTATAAATATGGAGCTTGTTTTGCACCACATTTGCGTTTAAAAAAAAGACGCATATTCAGTGAAAAACAAGGATAAATATGCCCCTAAGAGTGCTTTACACATTGAAGCTACAGCAAAACAATGTGTACCATGCAAAAATCTATTTGATATTCCGAGTTAAGATTTTTCACATACATTAACAAAGAGAGAAAGTTAGTTTTACATAAATGACCTAAACGTTTCCTGTAAAATTTACAATGTCATTGCAAATACATGTTTGGTTTACCTGACTCTGGAGCACTGCATTTTCTTTGTGATGAATGTGTTCTGCTGTATCTATGGCAAAATGAAAGTTCCCTTTGGTTGCCTCAAAATCTTTTTTATATTCATGCTAAAAAGATAATCACAGTAAGAAATATCCGTAAGATACAAGGGCAAAAAAAATGTTCCTAATGTCTATTTTAATTTAAGGACCTGAGGACTTTTGCAGAATAACTACTTTTCATGCACACTATTCATGCAATGCAATTAGTGTTCAGCTATGTATCTTGCTAAATAAAAGTGATATAGTGTCTTGTTTGTAACATATATCTCATCTATTTAATGGAAAAGTCAGGCTAATCATGTTTAATATTCCCATTTTGGAGATTTAGCATATTGTTGTTCTACAAAAAACGGAATTGAATGATATTATAGCAATTCCTTTTCTCTCACTGGTTTAATTTTAGTCAGCACACGTCAGAGGGTCAAATGCACTCAGGAAAATGGCAACTATACATGTGGTATTATTTCGTCTCCTTCTCTTCATTCGGCATCTCCTTATTTGACTTGTGTGAGTCTTTGAGTCATGATTTTTCGAAAATTCTGCTTCTCAGCTGTAGATGCGCCAGAAAGCATACAAAAACAAGGAACGTGAGTGGCACTCGATCTGACTTTAATGTGCTACCGTAGGCAAACACTGTCGTGCACAAATGTGAACATATTACTTTTGCTCTGTGTCTGTGCAAACTGCCTTTTTCTGAGTCTCCGCTGTATGTGACCCGCACTGCAAGCCTAGGGAGTGAAAACCATCACCGCCGCAATCTTGGAGAATGAAAAAACAGGACACTGAACTAGAGAGAGTGTACCCTGATACAAAGGTGCAATTGCACGCTTTAGCATATTAAAGGCCAGTATCTTGGCTTTCAAAATGGTAGTAGTCTATGTGATTGTGGCCTCTAGATTTATCTATTTCCATCTCAAGGTTAGCATGGTGCAATACGGTAAGAATTATGAAAGGGAACAATAAGTGGTCTGTCTAGCCCATTTTTAAGGGTGAGAGATTGGTGTGTGGTGTTCCTTTCTGAAATTCAGGTGCATGGAACAACTGTAACTGTGGACAGTGACAGTGTAATATTGTAGCAAGTAGTTGTCTAATACAAAGCTTTCGGAAATACTATGTGGGTATATTTGCGTTTTACCCAATGGAGGCTAATATTTCCCAGAAAATTCTGTTCACAAGAGAAAGTGAGTTCATGAGTACTGTAATCAAGTAGAATGGCAACACAACTCTTTCGGATCCATGGCGGGAAAATGTATTACTCAGCTCCAATGATTTAGATTATATGTTTATAATCTTTGCTGTGAGGCAGTGGAGTGAGGAGGAGGTTGATGAGATAATCAGCTTTCATTTAATGGATGGTCTGGCAATGTTATTTAGGGTGGGGACATTTTAAGGGGATATCAAAAGGTCTGAGGCAATTGGTTTTCATCACACTAAGGAAGGTTGGAACTCTTCTTAAATCTTCCCCGAATGGGGGGGCGGCTGGCAAGATGGCCGACTGGTGGCACTGAGCAGGAGATCCCGGCCTGCTCAATTAATTCTTCCTCATCCTGCTGTCCCAGGGGGCCCGCTGAGCCTGTATCTTGAGACAGGAAGCACCAAGTGTGCTTTGAACCACCTGCTTGGCCCCCGTGATCCTTGGAGGCATTGAGGAGCTGACAATCTCCTGCTAGCCCTGGCCAGGCTGGACGTCACAGTTGGAGACCTAGACTGTCTCCAGGCCTGCCAAGGACTTGTGCAACTTGAAGCAGGCCAAGGAAGGTAGAAGAGGTGGTGGAGGGGGCAGAGTGTTGGTTGTTAGATCTGGCATCCTTGGCATGGTTTCCACTGTCTTTTTTGCCCCTGCTTCCTGTATTTTAGACTGTTTGCTGGATTTTGTTTTAGCTGTTTTTAGTGGTCCGGGCACTTTACCATTGTTGACCAGTGCTAAAGTGCTCCCTGCGTAAATTGTGATTTGATTATCCCTGATTGGCATATTTGATTTACTAGTAAGTCCCAAGTAAAATGCACTAGAGGGCGCCAAGGATCTGTAAATCAAATGCTACTAGTGGACCTGCAGCAATGATTGTGCCACCCACATTAGTAGCCCTGTAAACATGTCTCAGACCTGCCATTGGAGTGTCTGTGTGTGACGTTTTACACCAATTTAACCTTGCATGTGTACCTACTTGCCAGGCCCAAACTTTCCCTTTTACTACATGAACGTCACCCCTAAGGTATGCCCTAGTTAGCCCCATAAGCAGGGTGCAGTGTATTTTAAAGGTAGGACATGAACTGGTTTGTGTTGCATGTGCTGATAGTGAAATATTGCAAATTTGTTTTTCACTATTGCATGGCCTATTTCTCCCACAAGCTAAGGTGGGGATTGCCTTTAAATATCTTTTAAGTGCAGTTTCTCATTGGGAGCAGATAGACATTTGGAGTTTGGGGTCTCTGAACTCACAATTTAAAAATACATATTTTTCTAAAGTTGTTTTTTAGATTGTCTGATTGGAAATGCCACTTTTAGAAAGTGGGCATTTTCTTGCTTAACCATTCTGTGCCTCTGCTTGGCTGCTCAACATATATCTGGGTCAGAGTGACAGTTGGGCTGTTTGTGAATTCACTCTCAACAGTAACACAAAGGAAACTGTGTCCTGCATTTCCTGATGAGTCTTCGTGGGCTAGAGTGGGAGGGAGGAGCTGTGACCTTCACTTGAAAGGGCTGTGTTGTCCCCTAACAATACAGTCTCCAACCCCCTAGAGTGTGGGGGCAGAGCAAGGAAGAGGAGGCATCTTGTGCACTACAAAGACTTTCCTTTGAGGTTTACCTATTTCAAAGGCAGAAATGAGTAAAAGTAGTGGACCCAAAACCCCAGTGTTAGAAATGGGGTTTCTGGTTGGCTAGTGTATGCACCTCAGCCAGGCAGAACCCACCCACTCTAGTCAGGGCAAGGGAGTTACACGTCCAAGATAACCCCTGCTCACCCCCTTGGTAGCTTGGCACGAGCAGTCAGGCTTAACCCGGAGGCAATGTGTAAAGCGTTTGCACAACACACACACACATGTGGCGCAATATCCCCACCACAAAGGAAACACAACACCAGATTATATGAAAATATACTATATTGTACACAACGCAATTATCAGACCAAACATATCAGTACTATCCTGCTACCTTAGCAGTTGTCAGAACGTTACACATTAGTTACTCTGCAAACTAGCAGTAGTCACACATAACACACAGGTTACTTAATATTCTGCAACATAAGCAGTAGTTAGGAAACACGTTATCACATTAGAACACTTGTCATAAGAATATCATAAAACGCCCATAGTAGGAACATTAGAAAACAAATGGCAAGTTAGGGAAACATATTAGCAAGTCATGCCCATAAAAGGAACATTTGCAGATGTATATGACACACCATCAAAAACAGGTAGGCAATATATAAATCAGGAGAAGTCTCTAATAAGAACTTATGTTCTATATATTGTTCCTTTAACAGTACCTGGCTTGATGAAGGCACCTCCAGTGCATAGAGGATGAACAATGGGGCCCCCGGCGCTCCTATGCGCAAAATGGGGGCCTCAGACATCCTTTTGTGGATAAGAGGGCGGCACGCACCTCCTCTATATTATTGACGGGCCCCTCCGGGGACCGGGATTACTGGGGGCCATCCAGGAAGCACTTTTCAAAGCGCTAAGGCCATACTTATAGCCCAGGTTGCGGCGGTGATTCCAGCATGAAACAGGTGCCTCGAAGTGCCTGAGGGCACAGAAGAGCGCTCTCTCAGCGCAAAGGGGATATCAAGGCAGCACTCCTTGTGCAGGGAAAAGTTACAGGGGTCAGGGGCCACGGCACCCTGCCCCTGGGAAAAATGAAGCAGGAACTGTACTTATAGTCAGTTCTTACAGTGTTTTACAATGGTAGGGAGAGGAGGTTCCAGCCAGTTACAACTGGTTCTGGGAGTGCCCCCTATCTTCTTTCAGCACAGGCTCCAAACATTAGTGGGGGGTTAACGACCCTATTGTGTGAGGCCAGGGCACAGCCTTTACAAATGTAGGTGTGCCCCGCCTCTCCCTTCTCTCAGCCCAGGAAGACTATTCAGTATGCAGATGCACCTCTGTGACACCTCCACCCTCCCTGTGTACAGGCTGTCTGAAAAGTATGCACAAAGCCCCAACTGTCACTCTGCCCAGACGTGGATTGGAGTCAAGCTGCAAAACACGAGAGTCATAAGCACAGATAAATGCGCACTTTCTAGAAGTGGCATTTCTGTGATAGTAATAAAAAATACACCCACACCAGTAAGCAGCATTTATTATCACCATCACAACCATACCAAACATGCCTACGCTACCCCTCATAAATCAGACAATACCCCTTACACATAAGGCAGGGCATTTCTAATGCAATCATATGAGAAGGCAGCACTCACAGCAGTGAGACACCAAGTTAGGCTGTTTGTCACTACTAGGACAGGCCATGCAATATGGCACATGTCCTGCCTTTCTACATACATGGCACCCTGCCCATAGGGCTAGCTAGGGCGTACCTTAGGGGTGACTTACATGTAGTAAAAGGGGAGTTCTGGCCCTGGCAAGTAAGTTTAGAAGCCAGGTCCCTGTGGCAGAAAACTGCACACACAGGCCCTGCGCTAGCAGGCCTGAGACCGGTTTCGAGAGTCTACTTCAGTGGGTGGCGCAAGCAGTGCTGCAGGCCCACTAGTAGTATTTAATTTACAGGCCCTGGGTATAGAGATACCACTGTACAAGGGACTTATAGGTAAATTAAATATGCCAATTAGGTATAAGCCAATCATACCAACTTTAGATGGGAGAGCAACTGCACTTTAGCACTGGTCAGCAGTGATAAAGTGCTCAGAGTCCTAGAGCCAACAGCGAGAGGTCAGAAAAACCAGGAGGAAGGAGGCAAAAAGACTAGGGATGACCCTGCGTAAGGCCAAAAGTCCAAAACCCAGACTTGTAGAACACTGCTGGATCAAGAGGAACCTGCCAAGGAGAAGAGCTGAAGAGCTGTGATGAGGAGTACTGCCCCTTTGATGTGTGTGCTGTGCTGGGTTGGTCTACAGTTGCTGCTTTTGCCTTAGAGAGGACAAAGACTGGACTTTGCCGTGTATACTCTTTGTGAAGTTTCTACGCTGGCTTGGATTGAGCTTGCCTCCAGATATGAAGTCTCAGGGACATCAAAGACTTCACCTGCCAGCACCTGGGCTCTCTTGCTGAGACCCCCTGACTTGCCAAGTGGTGCCACATCCATTCCATGGGCCCCTGGAAGAACAAGCTGGAAGAACCTGAGTGAAGATCCATGCACCAGAGCCGAGTGGCAGAAAAATTGGCGTAGCACCTGCATTGCGGCTGTAAAATTGACGCAGTGCTTGCCTCAGTGCTGCAGTAATCAATGCACCCCCACCTCAGCGCGACTTCACTGCGCCATGCATCTGGAGTTTCCACGCATTGTCCCTGGGTATCAAAACCTTCAAAATCACTGCATGGACCCAAGGCTGCCGGCCCGGATACCGGCACATCCGTTTCCCTGCAAGAAAAGAATTGATTCATCGTTTACCATGCGAGGAAAGAATTGATGCACGGCCTCACTTGTGAATAAGTAATTGACACATCTCTTGCTTTTCTGATGCACCGTCACCCTTGCAGCTCTATTTTTTATGCATACCAGGTACCTTGTGCTAAAACAATGCATCCATTGATTCTAATGGATTAAGAGTCTTTTACTTTAAAGTTTGATATATTTTCTTGTGTATTTTGGAGATTTGTCATTTGATTTAGATAAATACTGGCTATTTTTGTAAATTGGTGTGGAGTTCTTTCGTGGTGTTTTCACTGCGTCAGTGTATGTGTTTGTGCAAAGACTTTACACATTGCCTTTTTAGATAAGCCTGACTGCTTGTGCAAAGCTACCAAGGGGGTGAGAAGGGGTTATCTGAGCTGTGTATCTCCTTTACCCTGACTAGAGTGAGGATCCCTACTTGGACAGGGTGGAAACTAACTGCCAACTAAAGACCCAATTTCTAACTGTTGCCCTCTCCTTCCAACTGATATTTATTTGTGGCAGAGAACAGTACTGGGACTCTAAGGGCTAGGGTTATGGGAGGGCCTCTGGGACAGCAGGACAATTGAGTGGACAGGCAGTGGCCTGAAGGGTCAGCGGAGTTGGCGGAGGGGAACATTTACTGAAATATACAGAACGCACGGAGCCCAAACTTTGTTGAATTAGAGCGGTGTACCCCGCGTCAGGTCGACCAATATTTGAGGTCCAAGGGGAGACCCAGCTTATTCCCCCGTGCCATTTTAATCATTGGGAGTTGAATTGCTGGGTCCCACTCTGCCTTTGGGACCACACACTCTGAAGGTTGGGAGACCTGGCAGTGCTTTGGTTTCCCTGTTGGGGGAAACTCAGTGCCTGTGGCTTACATTCTGTGATGGCAGCAGGGAGCCTGGATAATGGATTTGACTACTTTATGGCTGTACAGTGGTTGACAGAGCCATGAGACAAGCAGCCTGGGTGGGAATCCGGCACACGGACGGCCCGGACTGCGGTGCCCATGAGCCTTGATTGCCACACATTTGTTCTACAGTGCCCCACCCTCACGTTGAGGAGCGGCGATATGTGTCTGTGACCGGCAGTGGAATGCTGCGGGACCCTAGTGGGCTTGAGATGAGGCCAGTCAGGCCCTGTGGCATTGTCCCAGGTTGAACATGAGGTATTTGTCACAAGCTTGAGGACAGAGGAGAGGGGAACCCTCCAGCGAAGTGCAGGAGAGCCCCTTTTGTGGGGTACTGTGTTTGGGGAAAAGGAGGTCATCCAGAGTTACCGAGGGGCCCACTGAGCCACCTTATCCCCCACCATCCCACTAGTGAACAGTCCCACATGGTTGACTTCTGCAAGGACAAGGTCCGGGGGCAACTATACCCTGAACTGGACCACAGATAGCCTATCTGAATATATTTAACAGACTTCTGTTCTATGCTGGCTGTGGTTATCTCCTGTGGATTTTAAGCATGCCCCTCGTCTAAAAGCCTGAATCCTCAAGTACGGTGGGCTGATGGTCACAAAGGGTTAAGACATAGCACCTCTGAGTGCGCAGTAAATAGGAATTGACCAATTTACAGTCTCTTGCGCAGGAGGGGGCCTGCCAGTGGATGATAATGGGAATTGCAGGTCCCACAGGGTCCAACAGGGGCCCAGATCCTTGCAGCTATTGAGGCTTCAAGTGCAACAGTACAAGCAAAGATTGAAGCCATTGCACTGGACATTAATATGCTGCGAAAGATGTCCATAAGGTAGCTGAGAGGTCTGGTGAAACAGAACAAGTGTCTAAATTGAAAGAGGAGCTGGCGACGCTGATGGCCAGGATGGTTGCACTTGAGGCTCAGTCACAGAGACTGGAGATGCAATCACAGTAAACAGACGTTCAGTCCCACAGATGTAATTGAAAGGCCGAAGGCAACACACCAGAGCTGTTCCTGGAGGGTTGCATTATGGCGTAATTCCCAGATGCAAACCTGTCACAGATGTATGTGGTGGTGTGGGCCCAGCAGCCATAGCCAGAAGCACCCGACAGCTATTAGAGGCTGGGATGCTATTTTACAGGATGTATGGCAGAAGGGGGAACCCTCTTTCGAGAACCAGGTCATAAGCATATTCCCAGACTATACACAAACTGTCCAGCAACAGAGGCAGACATTTAGTGGCGTTAAGAAGAAGTTGAAAGGACTGGGCCTTAAAAATATGTTGCTCCACCCGGCTAAACTAAAAGTGATATAAGATGGCTGTTCACACTTTTTCACAAAGCTGATGGTGTCTGGGGCTGGTTAGAAACCAAGGGTGATGGGCAAATCCCAGCTCTGACCAAGGGGGCTCCCGAGAAGGGACTAGGTGCGGATGATGGACTGGATCAGTAGTGAGGAACGAAGTAAATGAAGGCAGAGCTCCCCTTCCAGCACAAAGGTGATGGTTTGCTGGGATTCCGTATTAGACCTCGAACAACAGCATCAGGAAGGGGAGGAGACCAGGACACTGGTGGAATCGGTCACTTCCATTGACTCCGCTGGAAGTACTTCAGACTTGGTGGATGATACGCAGGTTCCTGGGGTGGAGCAGAACTTAATCTTACTAACTGAGCCAACCTGATGCTATCTGTCTACGGGGAACAAGATGTCAGGCCTGGGGAGGTGAGGAGGCCTCTTTCTGAGTTGAGCAAACTGCAGATACGGTTCTATACATTGTTGGCATAGGCTCTGCAACACTAACAGTTCAGACTTTAGACTTGTTGGGTCATGCATGGGGACAATATTTTTTGTAGACGTGAGGCAGGTACATAGGGACAAGACCCATTGATGGGCTCGGGCCACAATTAGAGCCCCCCTACCCTGTTTTTGAGTGCATTAGTGACTGCATTTTATGGGGTGAGTGTGCGAGAACCGTAGGAACGCCTTAGGGGTTAGATTGTGGCTTGGGTTGCTACTGGTTAACTTAGGGACACACCTCACCCTTGGGATATAGTCAAGCAGTTGAGTAGAGGAGTAGGATTCTGTAGCATATTGATATAGTCACGAGAGTTAGCAGTTTCATATAAGAATGGGTTGGTACGATATGGTTGGGGAGACTTAAGTTACATTTCGAAGTGTTTACCTGGGGAGGGGCTGGGTGAATGTTTGTTGGGTACAGTTTTTTTTATTTAGGCATGTGGTAGTTCCTCTTCTCGCGGGAGGTGTGGTGTGAGGTGGTTGGAGGGGCGGGTGGGCGGGGGCCTGGGAGAGTGGGACAATGATGTGTCATCACTATTATTCCTGACTGAAGGCCCCTCACACTTTCTCACATGGCATGTAAGGCGTCTGAACTCGTTTTTTAAGTGGTACATGAAGCAGGTGGGGATCCACATTGTGCTGCTGCAGGACACATATATAATGGATGGGGAAGTGCAAAAATTGCATGAAAAGTGGGGAGGGGGGGCACTGTGCTCCTCTTCATACTCGTCCTACCCTAGGCGCCTCCATTTGGGTAGCACCTGGGGTCCTGTTTCAGCAGCACAGTCACAAGGCAGACAATGATGGCTTGCTGGATGTTGTGGAATTATGCCTTCTTAACATGTATATACCCCTAAGACAGATGATGGTGACTTTTTTGAGGTGCTAGAGACTTTACTCCTACCATATGTGGGGGTGTCCATGGCCTGCACTAGGGATTTTAACTCTATCCTGTATGGATGCATGGAGAGGCACCCGTCCAGACTGGGAACAAATCCGAACATGGCGTCAAGGCTACAGAAGGCTATGACCAAACTGCAGTGCTTGAACATATGGAGGGAACTTAAACCAACTGCTAGGGAATTCTCTTGCTATATGCCCATGCACTGAGCCCACAGTCAATTTGACCAGTTTCTGTTATATGCTGATAGTGCACTAAATGTTCAGAGAGGGAGATAACAGGTGCACTTTCTGTCAGACCACACTCTCTGCCTGCTGGAGTGCAGGCTGGGGGACATAGACCAAGCATTCCCCTATGGAGACTTTGGCCGGAGTGTCTGAGAGACCCTGAATAAAAATTACATATGCAATTGACATTATAGTGCTACTTTGACAGCAACTGGAATGCTCGGGAGCCTTGTGGAATGGAGTGAGGAGCTTTAAAGGTTGATGTGAGGGGTGAGAGCCTCAGTAAGGTTTATGGCACTAGAACGAAACTTTGAACAGGAATTTCAGGAGGTCATCCTGACTCAAATGCAGAGCCAGACTGTGGGACAGGTGGGGGGAGCAATGTTTGCGGAGGCACACAGAAGGGTAGCGGGCATCTGGAACAGGCTAGACTGCCATGTACGGAGGGAATACTTACAGAGATTACATAGGAAGAGGGACCACTCTGGACGACTGTTAGCCTGGCTCCTTAAATGTGAGTGGCCCCCACCAATGATCCTTTTCCTTATCCAGACAGACTGCGAGATAATGGTGGGGCAGGCAGCGATTAATTTAATGTTGCAAGACCATCTGGCATGGGTTTATGTGCCCCTTTGAGGAATGCAGAGCACAGACTGGAGGCATTTTCTGAATGGGGTCATGGTCTTCAGATTGCTGGTGGTTCAGAGGGAAAGCCCAGAAGAGGAAATACAACTGGAAGAATTACAGGAGGTCCTCTGAGAAATGGCTCGCGGGAAGTGTCCAGGACCAGACAACCTCACGGTAGAGTATTACCCGACATATTCTGCTGATTTACTCCCTCGGCTCCTGGAAACTCTCCAGGAAGCAAAAGCAAGTGGTACCCTACCAGCACACATGTAAAAAGCTTTCATAGTCGTGCTTCTGAAGCCAGGTAAAGATAAGAGGGATCTTGGATCATAACTGCTGCTGTCCATGCTTAATGTGGATGTTAAATTGCTTTTGGAAGCACTTGCGAAGCATTTGAGCTGCACGCACCTAGTACACAATGACCAGTGTGGATTTATGCCAGAAGGGGGCATCCATATAAACCTACGGCAGCTTTCTCATGTAATGCATGCCACCCTGGGCATGGCAGATGAAGCAGCGCTGGTTGCCCTAGACATTGAGAAAGCTTTTGATACTTTCTCCTTGGAGTATCTGTGGGGAGTGCTGTGGAGAATGGGGTTGGGGCCGGGGTACTTGTCCTGGTTGTGCCTCTTATATAAGGAACCCAGGGCGAGGGTACGTACTGGACAGGTGGTATCAGAACATTTTAGCATAGAGAGAGGAGTAAGGCAGGGATGCCCACTGTCCCCTCTTCTCATTGCACTGGTCATGGAACCGTTGCTGGAGCACTTGAGGAATGTAATGTTAATGTATGAAACCCTTCTATATGTGACTGACCTGTAAAGATCGGTGCCGTGCCTCTTGTACCTGATGGCTGACTTTGGGAGAGTAGCACGCCTGCAGTCAACAGGCACAAGATGATGCTCTTTCCCCTGGTGTCTTTGGGTCACCGAGAGGTGACTGAACTCTCTTAGGTGGGATTACCCTGTGAGAGGATGCAATTCCGCTACCAGGGGATGGAGATAACAAATTAACAAAAACTGCAGTATGAGTTTAATATAGGACGAGTTGTGGAAGTTCTCACTGCCTCAGTTAAGTTCTGAAACACTCTGCTGCTGTCCATCATGGGCAGAGTGGCAGTTAGTGAGCTGGTATTGCTGCCGAGGTGTCTACATACTATGCCAAACTCTGTTTGTGGCCTCCTTCTGAACTCCTTGTTCAGGCAGAGAAAAAGAAAGTCAGCGCCCTTAGTGTGTGCAGGAAAACACAGCAGGGTCAGACTGGAAATCATCAAACTAGACCTAGTAGAGGGTGGATTGAGGCTCCTGGATCCCCAGCTGTACTGTGTGGCAGACTCATCTAGTGCTGTGGTGTGCTGATGGACCTAATTGGCAGAAGAAACACTTGGAGGGACTGGTATCAAAAAAAGACCTTCCTAAACTACTTAAGGTGGGTCACAGGGTGCCGGAAGGCACTCCCTTCATAGTGACCAAGGTCGCACAGGCATGGGAAAAAATGGTCTCATGTGCTGAGGCGTGCGCCGGACACGAATCTTCTTACCATATGGTGGCTGCAGCTCTTCCTCTGAATCCTCACCTCAATGGATGTATTGCAGTAGGTAGATGGACGCTGTTAGAGTGTGGGTGACCTGCTATTCAATGATTCTTTTGTGATGCTGGCAGAAGCAGGGACACTCTTTGGAGTAGGACAAGGGCAATTTTGACAGTACGCAAGTGTGTCTCGTACGGTCTGCGAAATATGGTTCGGGTCCCCCGAATCCCATGTTCTGACAGTAATGCTCTACCTGGGCTCGAGCAGGGGCCTTTTTTCCCAGTTGTATGAGGCCCTGAAGGAATATAGATGACAAAGACGTAACATCTGCCCTCGACTGATGGAATGGTAACCTTGACGTCCCACTCACAGACAGAAAAGGGAAGCGTGCTAGGACATAGGTGCAAGAAACAACCAGTAATTCTCGGTTTAAGCTGACAGTTGTTTTACCTCCATAGGGCCTGCCTGGTATCAGAATGGCTACACAGGCTTCATCGGACATGGTCGGCAGGTTGTGCATGTTGCGCTGTGACCCCTGCTGATTTCATTGATGTTACATGGGGATCCAGAAAACTGAAAGCCTTCTGGGTGGTGGTGCTGAGGTAGGTGACACTGATAACAGGAGTCAGGGCAGAGCTGATGATACGCCATTGTCTACTGGGCCTTTTGCTGCCCCCGGGTGAGGGTAGGAAGATGTGATATAAGTTTGCCCAGAGGGATTACTACTTGGCAGGCATTGTATCACTATTCACTGGGCACGTTCGGCACTGCCCATACAGGACAAGTGGAGAACATACCTACTAGAGTGGGTAGTGGCTGAAGAATGTAGGCTTAAAAAGGTACGCACAGATGACAATGCAGTGAGGGACTTGGAGTTGTGGTGCATGATGGTTGAGTGCCTGGGGGAAGACAGAGGGGAAGTGGGGGATGGTTGAGTTCTATGTTAGCATATGGCTGCGCTGGTGGCCCCGATGGTGGAAGTGGCCCAGAGGTGCTCTCCCTCCAGTAAGCACTGTTGGAATTTAGTGACAGGGACCGAAGACGGTGGCTTTATGAACAAATGCTGGATGTCTGGCAGCTCCCTCCAATGTCCTTCCCCTCGACAAATTGTTCGAATTGCTTAAAGATTTAACCCTTCCAGTTATCACGCATGTACATGTGCCAGGGCCCGCCCCCCTCCCTGCACCAGACCTAAGAGGGAATATATTCATCATTTTTTGGGGGGGCCTCTGTGAGTTGGGGAGCCACTATACTGCAAATCAGTTTTGCTTTATTAATAAACGTCTCAGCCCGGGGATTTGTGACTGTATTTTTGTTTACCATAAAAAGCTAATAAAAAAATCTTCCTCGAACCGACAGGTTACTGACTAATTGGGATCGTGAAAAAGCACGTGGTACTACAGGTACTTCAATGTAGACTTTACTGTAAGGATCAGGCCTTGACCACACGGGGAACCGCTTTTTGGTACAGAAGAGTGAAGACTGTTAGTGGAGTCTGAAAAGCTCACATCATCTAGGACACCTACACTGCCATCAGTTACATTTAGCATCACTTGGCTCAAAACGTGAATTGCTTCCCATCTGGCTGACAACTCATGAGTTCTAGTTCCAGCACACTCTTCTTAGCCTTTTGTTTTTCTTCTAAGTAGACTGGATAAATAAGATTTGAGCTAAAAAGACACATTTTGAACCTGTAATTTCACAATTAATTGGGGGCTCAAATGTTCAAATTAAAGAGCAGTCACATTATTTTTGCTACACCAAATGTGTTTCTTCTGGTGCATTTCTCCCATTGCATTCCACCCGCTGTCACAATTAATTTTCTTTCTACCTGTACGTTTTTGCCTCCAACATCAGTAATGTATTTTCCCTTCAGAAACAGTAACAACCCATTATTTGCACTACACAGATATAGTTAGACACAGATTTAAGAGCTGCAATAAATGTAATCCACGTTTAATTACTTTTACATGGCCAATAAAGTAATTTAAAATGTCAGAGATAATGACATTAATGATGTCATTTATGATATCACCGGTAATGTCATGAGTAAGGTCACGAGTTGTTAACTACTTCTTTTAGTGAAAATCTGAGCTGTTTAAATAAATGTCAAAGAGTTGTGAGCAGAAGAAGACATAGCCTACCCTTAACAAAGTTTTATTCAGTGATGTTTTGGATGATACACCTTCCACTCCACTTATGAAACCAACAAAGATTGCACACAGGCCTTGACTGTATATAGCAGAGGATGGAATCACCCACTAATGAGGCAACCCGCTGCTGCAAAGAGCCAGGCCCTGAACCCACCTGTATAGCAAACCTGGCTATGTGAAGCAAAAACTGTTTGCATAATGTGGCCACATTACCAACCTTTCATACACCAAACGCCTGCATCACTGCATAGCGGGTGTGTTTGCATTCAGCCATGTACAATTGCTATTAGTGGAGGACCTATGACAGCCCTTTGCTCCTGACCTAACTGCCTACAGCCTTCTCCCATAGACAGAGACAGCACACAAGGTAAACGTGCAATAGTATACTAAATTTCCATCAAGAGATTCTGGCAATATAACAGTCCACAAGCCAAACGTCAAGCAGATTGTAAATGTCACCAGAACAGCAAGATGGCACTATATAACCTTGATACTCTTTACATATTTGTGCATTTTTTATATTACAAGTTTAATTTGACGCAGGTGGTTTGAAAATGTGTTTTAAACAAGCAAATGTTTATTGAAAATGATGAGTGAAATACTGTCCAACCAAAGCAGTGAAAACAATTGGAGCAAAACCACAAAGCAGCAAAGCCTACAAATGCAACCTCAAAGAAGAATGCCAACCCCCAAAAAGGGTCTGCTCATCAGCCTGCCAGTACTTGGCCTGAAGGAAGAGGCCACACGTGGAGAAGAGTAGTCGATGGTGAGAAAAGTAAGCTCTAAGCTCTCCTTACCAGCTGTCTGCCGCTACTACAATCGAGAAAAGAGTGCCACACGCCCCCAGTGGTCGACGACCACCAACGGAAGAGAGAGGAATGGGTACGAAAAGCACCAGCAGAGCGCGCCCACAGAGAGTCAGTCTACTAGCTCCATCACTGCCTGACAGGGCACCAGCTCACAAGAATGCACTCTGCAAGGTGAGAGACCGGGAGCACGACGTCAGAGGTGCACAGAGCCCCCCACCCCCCAGGAAATCAAACAGCAGGGGCATGAGCCCTGGGAAGAAAGAGCTAGCAGGGAACAAGGAGTAAGGTTGACCAAATGAGGCCACACCAACCAGCCACCCCAGCACTGGATGGCCACCGTCGGCAGGTCAAGAATGTCACATGGAGTGACCAACCCTGCCAAGCATGCACATGCCTAAGCAGGACCAAGCACTGCGACGGCACAGCCTCAAAGGCACAAGCCCTGACCCTCAAGCAAAGCAGAAAGGAGAATACACACCATCAACAGAGCAGAAGACCAAGGAGATCCTGGAGGAGAGGCCACGTGCATCCTGAGTGGAGGCAGGAGATCGTAGTCACATTAACTGTACTAGAACTGCCCTGCAGTCGGCCAGAGACTGTTCAGGCAGTGTCCTCCACACTTCCTTAAGACTGAGACAATCACCGACCCATTACAGGCAAGAGGAGAGTTGCATGTTCCATAGTGACAAGCTGCCACAATCGCAAATAAAAGGAGACCCTTGTCTACCATGGCCATCCTGAGTTGAATCTGGAATACTTTGCCCCGGAGAATAAAGGTACGGAAGAGGCTGCAGTCCCGATCCATCAAAGCAAACCAACCTCCACTGCCATTCACAACCTGGCGAACGCATTGGTGAGAAGACGCCCAGTCCTACAGACAGGACCGGACTTGAGAGTGGTGGAGCAGGCAGGAGGTCCCAGTGAGGAAAACAGATGACATGTGGCCTGACGCCACCTCGCACAAACTAAAGAGCAAAACACATGTGACGCATGGCAGGATGCCACACTGCAAGCAAGAGTTAAAGAAGAAAGAAGAGCTTGTGACCAGACCCGTCACACTGAAAGACTGGATGATCACAGATGGAAAATGAGCAAAAGATCACAGAGTGAAGAGATGGAGGACTCGTACCAATACCTGAGAGTGCAGTCAGCCACCAGGATGCAGTGACATCACTGGAGACAGCCCAGCGGGGCTACAGAATGTAACCCACCTGCATGCGCGAACCGTGTACCTGTTGCATGCTTCACAGTGCAATCGTCCAGCCACCTGTCACTGGCTGCTTGAAGCAGCTGGCATCTGACTAGCAGCCGCATATGCGGAAGAAGAAAGACTGCACTAAGTGACGAGTCATGTGGCTGCATAATTCCTCCAGGCAAACTCATTCCAGACCGACATCACCATCTATCGCCCAGGTCGCCTAATGGCAAACACATCATCATTGTCATGTGCATCACATGATCCAACAAAGGAGCATCTTATCAGAATGAAGCCTTACCCCGCGAAACATCTAGAGACAAACAAGGCACTCTGGGCAAAGTGGGAAAAGTGTGAGACCAATTGTCGAGAGACTATGTGACAGCCCACCCGCATCTAGTCCCTGTGGGCAAGCACACCGACCAGGTATCATCCACCCTTGCGGTTGCATGAAGGACTTGGACATGGCTCCTGTCAGAGAGCCTGCAGCGGCCTGTAGATGGGCCACCTGAAGCCCAGCACAATCCTTGTGGTCCCGTGGTGACCCACCAAAAGGGCCTCAAGGGAATCCCTGGTCTGGAAGCTGTTCCACAAGGTACCAGGAAGCACTGGGGCTTCAGAGGAAGGCATCCAAGTATCATATGTTCCTCAGTCTTCACAGGATTGGACTTCATTTAGTCAGAATTTCTCACTGGGAACCTTTGCAGCGAACTCAACCAATGCTCCCGATGCAACAAGTTCGAACTGTTTGACAACAACTGCGTTCCTGCGAGAGCACACATGACTGACAACGGTGCGAGAATGGAGAGTGACCCAACCAATAGCCTGTGAAAGAATCCAGACTGCACTTGCACCGTGTTCATGCCCAGCAGTAGCTGGTTAAATCATGGGTTTGTGCGGAGGTGCCTGGGCACTTTCAGCTGCACCAGTCCACTCCAGTCTCGAGACTGAGAGACTTATTTGGTGGTTTGTGTGTTTTTTTTAATCTTACTGGTTGGACTTGTTTTTGATTTTAATAAACTTTGGGAGGAATGTAGTTACCTGCTGGACACATTCTCGTGTTTACTGCACAGCGACTCTAGAGGGATAGCCTTAAAAACAACCATCCAACACAGTAATCACCAGTCAGGTGAGCCCACAAATAAAAGAGCCCCAGTGCACCTGCTCGTGGTTAGTTGAGCACCATATCTCTCTGTGTCTGTGTATTCATTCTCCAGCATGTGTGCCTAGGGCCCACGACACAACACACACAGCGGCACTCCATTAACATTTTACGATAAAGACGGGGTACCTTCTAGTTTCACTAGGCTGTAAGGACTCACAGTAACTTACGATGCTTTGCATCCGACTGGCCTTCAGGGCGTGTTCCAAATACAGCATGTTCGGCAGGTCTAGCGTTGGCTCGTGCATTTGTTGAATGTCTTTTCTGTAGGTCACCTAAATCAACAATACGTAACATGAGGAAAATATTTATAATGTATAACTTCACTTACCTACACTGATATAGCAATAACACTGAGAAAAACTTGAAATAGCATTTCTGCATCTAAACAGTAAGGCAAAGAACCACTAGGTGGCACCCGAGGCAAACATTCAAGCAAAATGCATCGTTAAGAAGCATCACAGAAAGAGAGAGTATGAAAATAGTTAACCTACAAATGTTTACTGTGCACGTGTTAAACAAAACCACTGAATCAATTTTCCATATTAAACGGCGCAACCTAAAAGTATGGCATTGTTGTGACATAACTGAATAGTATATCGTGCGGTTGTCCTTGACAAAAATCGCCACGTACTCTGATTTTACCATCGAATCCAAGCAATATTATATTATGAAATGGTGGAATTTACAGAACAAAATGAGGCAGCAAGGAATGAACACCCTAAAAAGGCGCACTGTGCGAGCGAAATTGACGGGCAACAGTCAATGCGGCCGACGTCTGATCATAGAGCCTTGAAAGACAGAGAGAGAGAGCGTAATCTGGACATAGGAAGTCGTATTTCCTGCTTCACAGGGAGCGTGTGAGCTACCTGCAATTGCTGTCTGCGTCATATTTTTCTGTGAAATATGATTCTTCCTGTTCTCGCTGACCAATGCAGGCCACTAGATCCCAGGATAGTGAAAGTAGGGTTTGAGGACCAATCAGGTTAAAGGGTTACTATTTAAAAGTCGAATTTTTTATTAAGTGTAGCTGCCTAAACAAGTACCACTTTGATGGCCAATGCGGCCCAGGTTTTGGTGTGATGAAAAGAGTAGTTATCAGTAGCGGCGGTACAGGAAACCAAAAGTACTTAGGAGCATATTTACAAGAAAGTGGCGCATCGCTCCCAATGCACCACTTTTCCTGCGTCGCCTGTGCCCCACCTAACAACACCATGGTACAATACGGCTCACCATGGCGGTCGTTACGACAATAGAGTAAAAAAGTTTGCTGCTATTCTGGCATTTTGCTGAGCTAGTGTCAAAAATGTTAACACTAATGCAACAAAGCATAGGGAGGCCCATCTAATAAAATGGGTGAGTCATATTAAGGCCTCCTCTGAGCAGGTGTTAAAAATAACTGAAAAACATTTTTTGGGCCTCCCTGTGTCTGAACGCCTACCCCTTGCATACATTATGCCTGGTCCAGGCATAAAGTGGTGCAAGGGTTTACATAGTGGAACAGTGCAAGCATTGTGCCACTTTGTAAATACGGTGTGGAAGAAAGCCCTTCTTAACATCACCCTAGCGTAAACAAAAATGTAAGGGTGGCGTAAGGTGGCGCTAAGGGCTTGTAAATATGCCCCTAAACCTGGAAAAAATGTTCAAACCAGCCCCCTCTCTTTCTCTAGATCTTTCTTCCAGTATTTCTCTCTATTTCTTTCCATTCTCAGCTTCCAGTGGCTTATGGCTAAAGCCACTGGAATTATGTGACAATGGTAGACCAAATTATACGACAGGGTTAACTAAATTATACAGCAAGCAAATACAAGTTATGCGACGTAATGCAGTACACTTTGTGGTAGTGTTATTTAACTACTTTGAGCTTGTTAAACATGTTAACATTCTGTAGGTAAATATTTAGCCTCGTTAGTACCAGTTTCAGACCCAAATACAGAAATAACTGAAAGGCAAAGGGTAATCTTCCAGTGCGCAGCAACACGAGTCAAAACACTGTTAGCAACTTTTCATCTGTTTAAGATAGAAAAGTCTTTTTTTTATATAAATCCTCAAATTATGTGGCAGGAGATGGATTATGTGGCAAATGTGGCAAATCTATAGTTAGGTAGAAAATGCCCCGGCCGCACAACTACGTTATTACCGTGGCTCTGCTAATTCTCAATTGAATAAATGACGAACTGGGCCCAATTATCAGTAGAGGAATGATTATGGGCCTATATCCACTAGCTATGCAGAGCTAAAGATCTTGGCAGACGTACAACTACTGGCCAGTTGAAGTACCCTTTGTGATAGCCACATCGTGGTTCAAAGACATGACATTTTAAGGTTTGGGACAATGTGAGCCCATTCAGAGTGACCTTGATCTGGGCAGTGGCACAAATAGGAAAGGTCAAAGTATGGTAATTTGAATTGGATTGGATATGGGGTAAAAAGATGTGAAGGTGTAAACTGAGTTTTGTCAACATAGACATAGAATAAGCAACCAAATGTGGAAATAATGTATCTAATTGACGGGGTGAGAGAAACAAGAGAAAAAGGGCTACACCTGAGACTTGAGGAGCACTGGCTGGAAAAGTGGTAGTTTTCTATTTATAATGGAATGAGAAGGTACGAAATGAAATTTGGCCGCATTAGAGCATGGCAGTGGAAAGTTAGGAAGCAAACAAGTTTCTGGTTAAATAATTTTACTGGTAGTTTATATACACTTTTTACATTGGGTAATTGAACCATGGTTAAAGTGAATAACCACCATTCTCAACAGAATTTGCCCCACAATATCATTGTCACTTTAATGTCTAGGAGAAATTAATTTCACAAAAATGCACATTGGAACTGTTTTGTTCAAAATTCATTTTGCAGTGGTTTGAGCATTAGTCCCACTACTTCCAATAAAATATGTCCAGGAAATAGCAGAATAGAATAATTCAGTTACAAAAGTGAATTGTTCACTAAAAAATAAATTCTTGACAAAACAGAAATGACTCGTAAATAGAAACTAAGAAATTGCTAAAAACGTGAACTGATTTATAAAAATCATGACTAGCGCTACACAAACCCATTTCTTCCTCTAAGAAGTAGCGATTCCGGGTTTGTTATTTTAAACAGCAAATTAATAGGCTCTGTTAATTCGCATTGTGGAGAATAAGCTTTTTTGGGGTGTTTTGTGTCTAATCCATACTACGCCAATGGAAAATGAAATATTCACCCAGCATTCAGGTCCGAAGAGAGTATAGGAGTGAAAGGGGGTTTAGAAGAATATAACCAATGCGTGTTCTGCAAGAATTATGGAACCCATTGCAAAATCAAGGCGAAGGTGAAGAGAGAGGTATTCATAACAGAAGATAAACTGAAAGTATTATAACAAAGCTTGGGCACAATTTGTAATTTTATCAGCAACACTAAGGTACAAATGTAAAAAGCAAGGAACAGATTATGGGATATAGGGCCAGATGTAGCAAAATTGCAAATTGCGACTTGCAATTTGCGAGTCCTTCCGACTCGCAAATTGCAAGTCGCAATTTGCAATGCAGAACGGTGTCTCAGACACCGTCTGCGAGTCGGTATTGGGTCGCAAAGACCCACCTCATTAATATTAATGAGGTGGGTCGCAAATTGCGGCCCCATACCGACTATGGGCACTCGCAAACATGGAGGCCTGCTGTAGTCAGCAGACCTCCATGTTCGTGACTGCTTTTAAATAAAGCAGTTTTTTTTTTTTAAAGTGTAGCCCGTTTTGCTTAAAGGAAAACGAGCTGCACTTAAAAAAAAATCCGAAACCTTTAGTTTCGGTATTTTTTCAGTCGCAGGTAGTGGTCCCTTGGACCACTACCTACCCTGAAAAAATTATTTGTGGTCCATTCACAAGGGGGAAGGGGTCCCATGGGGACCCCTTCCAATTTGCGAGTGGGTTACCATCCACTTCAAGTGGATGGTAACTGCGACACCATTTGCGACCGCATATGCGGTCGCAAATGGTATTGCATACCACTGCGAATCGCAAATAGGAAGGTAACACCCCTTTCTATTTGCGATTCGGAAATGCATTTTGCGAGTCGGTCCCGACTCGTAAAATGCATTTCTGCATAGGAAAATGCGATTTGCGACTCGCAAACGGCAGTTTTTGCCGTTTGTGACTCGCAAATCCTTTCCTACATCTGGCCCATAGTGACATATCTTATGTTAGGCCTGTCAGCCTTAGGAGGGTCTTCCCCTCAACTGTTTGCCTTCCTCTTCCATTTTTTCCTGATCTCACTTTTGCTGTTATTAGGACTATGAGTACCTGAGCATTGTTAAAGAGTGCTAAACTGCATGTGCAAACTTCTTAAAATATGGTAACATTGGCAAATCCCCAATTGGCATATATAATATACTTATAAGTCCCTAGTAAAATGGTACTATATGTACTCGGGCCTGTAAATTAAATGCAGCCAGTGGGCCTGCTGCAGTGATTGTGCCACCCACTTAAGTAGCTCTTTAAGCATGTTTCAGGCCTGCCATTGCAGAGGCTATGTGTGCAGTTTTAAATTTCCATTTCGACCTGGCAAAATAAATCTTTTGCCAGGCCCAAACATTACAAATGTCACCCCTGGGTAGGCCCTAGACAGTCATAGGGCAGGGTGCAATGTATTTAAAAAGCAGGAGATGTATTTTTAAGTTGTACATGCCCTGGTAGTGAAAGATTCTTAAATTCTTTTTTCACTACTGCCAGGCCTATCTCTCCAGGAGGATAACATTGACGTTGCCTTATTACATTTTATAAGTATAATTTTAAATGGGAAGAGATAACCAGCTCTGGAATCACAATTTAATATCCTAATTTGGTGAAGTTGGATTTAAACATTTCAATTCTGAAAATGACACTTTTAGAAAGTTGGCATATTTTTGCCTTAGCCATTTAGCAACTGTGGCCTGTCTCTGTTCACATGACTGGGTCTAGCTGACAGTTGAGCTTTGTGAATTCCTCCTAGACAGCCACACGCAATAGGAAGCTTAGGTGTGCCTTGATGGACCAACACTTGCAGGATGTGAGGGTGGAGCTGGGCACAGCCCCACTTACACCTGGTGAGGCTGTGTCCCACTTCCTCAAAAAGGACTGCATATCTCCTGCAGTAAGCCTAGAGTCAGGGAAGGCAGGATGCCTATGGACTTCAAAGGAGAACCTATTGAAGCTTCTCCCCTTACTTCAAAGGCACAATGGGATTTAAATACTGGACCTCAGACATCACCTCTTCAGTACACTTCTGGAACTGTTGATACTCTCCCAGCAAGAAGGACCTCTGTGCGGCTGAAGAACTGCCACTCTGCTTCACTCCTGCATTGCTGTGCTGACCTGCTGTCCTCTGGCCGGGTGAGAAGTACTAGACCTGCATCTCTTGAACCCAGAAGCCAAAGTAAATGCAAAGGCTAGTTGGCTGGCCTCCTCATCTGAAGCCTCAGGGACATAACAGGCTTCCAACAACCTTGCATCTGCACCAGGACTCTGCCATCTGTGAGTTTACCCTGCCAAGTGGTGCTGCCCCAGACCTAGACCGCTGGAAGTGGGCTTAAGGTGATTTGCCAACCTCTGTGGATTATCACCTCTGCTGCGTGGCACAATCCCGAGCTGAACTGATGCATCTCGAATACTGTGTAGATTGGACCCATTGCAAAGACTTGCATCATTGCGGCAGCTGCATTGCCTTCGGAACAGACGCTGCGCAACACATCCTTTGTCGCATGTCCTTGAATCTCTCATCAACAGCAGACTTGATGATGAGTCTGGACTCCACATCGCATCCCCACAGCTCCTCACAACAGACCCATCAACCCAACTGTGCAACCAATCCCTAACTCTGGACTTCGCATCGCGAACCCTCACTGGTAAGATCCTTGACTTTCTTGCAACAAGACCTTGTACAAAAGCCTCACCAAGTCTTGGAACTAGTGCATCAGGATTGAGGATACTTTTGTGCAGCAGACTTAACTGGGTCCCTGCAGCCAGCACAAGCACCATTGCAGTCAGCCAGAGCTCGTGACTTTGTCCTGGTCCGGCACGACCAGAAATTAACAGTTGGTGCTATATGTCTTTTGGCCCTATTTTCCCTAAAATGGTTAAAATTCAATATCTCTGAAAATATGTTTTTCTTTTAATCTCTGACTATAGGTGTTATGAGTTTTTAAAGGTGTTTTGTAACAGCATATGTGAAAGCAACTTTTAATATGTCATTATTTCCAGTATTCAGTATAACCGAACTGGGAGGAGAATGTTTAGACAGTGGTTTGCAAGAGGCGGATATTCAAAATCCTCAAAAGATAGAGGTGGGAAAATGGATGGATATTTTTATATTTGCTCTATCCACAAAGAGTGAGATCACAAGAAACTTAGAAATAACACTGACTCACCTTTAAGGAGCAAGGGCTGACCCCAAAGTTATATCTTGAAAGGTTATTGGGGGTGCACTTGTATGTAATTTAAAAACAATAAAATTGAGAGATAAACAAATTAAGGTCTAAAGGATGGTTAATTAAAATTAGAGATTACTATCTAGATGCCACAACAAGTTAACAAATATATAAGGAAGGCTTAAAAAAGCTTAAGTATTTACATTTACAGTGAAGGTTTCATTTTTTATAAAAAACTAACTTTGGCAAAAGGACTTTTGTACCTACATTCAGTTCAAAAGAAACAATTGCATCAAATGTGAACATCAAAAACATAGAACTGTTCAGAAGCAGTTTAAACTGTGTAGTGGGGTAATGAGTAGGATGGTGAGGGGAAAAAACACATTATTTTGTGATGAATATAAATCAGCTTACATATCAAAATAATTGAGGCTTGGATTTGTAATTGTCATCATAAAGCATTTTAAAAGAGTGGAGTCTTAGATAACTTTTTCATAATTGTGAGTGTGAAAAACAGCAAGGTTTGTGGCTAGGCAATTTTAGACAAGGAACAAATCTTGGAAGGAAAGTTTTGTGTTGACAAGCATGCACCTCATTTGCTACTGTGGTAAGTTGCATGCCCTATCTACAATAATAACACAAACATTGGAGTGCCTCACCAAAACTTTCTTCTTTCCTTCCAAGAATTGGAACCTGCCCACACCTGATCTGACTTTGTTACTTAATTTGAAATTATTTTACACAATGCTTTGCTTAGTTCATATCTTTCAACATTTTGTCTATGACCACCAAAGGTTTATATTTAAATGATGCAGTTTTTCCAAAAATTGCTTACAATGTCAGGCCTGTGTAACCAATTTTCTGTTACACACCAGTTTGCTCACTGTAGCTGTGTGCTTTTCACCCTGTCTTGGACACGTTAAGGTTTGAGTTTTGGTTTGAAGAGGCAGTTCTTGGATCAATGTAAGGATTGCTTTGGAACTTTTACTTTTGCTGAACAATGTAATTAAAGAGATTTAAAGGATTAAGACCTCACTAGGCTTCTCAAATATTTAATCTGCAGATAATAAAATGGTAAGTCTAGGCCATTTGTGACATATGTATGAATATATGGTGGTTGTGCTATGTGTCAGAGAGTACTCTCTTTGTAACTACCCCATCGGACCGTCATTGCATTGCCTAATGTCATGTTAAGCACAGTTATCTCTGCCTATGACAGAATGGATGGAATTAGAAGTGCTGGGCAGTCACTGTTTTCATATGGAATTGTGTCCTTGCTCACATGTGAAATTACTCCTAGGAGCTACATAATAGAGTACTGCGATTGATAGGTCGACCTGAATGAGCAGGGATGACTCCTTTGAGCTCAACAGAAGGGTGTAGAACTGCCATCCTGTTGACACCACATTTTCATATCCTGACAGACAGATCTGTTTGAGCTACATGTAACAAATTAGTGCACTTGTATGGAAGCATACAGTATGTCAGGACAATTCTTATGGATCCCTTGTCTGGTTGCTGGAGTTACTTTCAGACCCCTGATTTTTTTGTGGGTGTAACGTCTGCTCCGAACTTGAGTTTAGTGTTAGTTGGAGTGGGAGGAAACTATCAATTATCATAGTGCACACCCACACCCCGGGGGGGGGTTCAGTGAGGTGGATGACATCTACCATCTCTAAAATGTCTTGGCACATGGCATTTTGGGCCTGTTTGCAGTAAGGCCACCATTAACTACGGAAAAAGAGGATAGTATTGTTGCGTGGAACTTTTATTCCATTGACCAGAAGTCATCACTCCCCCACTAGCTAGTGCCAAGCATAAATGTGAAACTCCAGGTACCGCCTTAGAATACTTTCTGAACCTGTGGAAGAACAGAAGAAGAACTGCACCTGCTGTATGAGACCTGTGAGGAGATCAGGTGGATTGGACCTCTTCCAACCGATACCCAGTGCAAAGAAGTGGATTCCAAGTGTCAACTGGCTGACTTCCTGTTTGGCTACAGGGACACAACGAGCTGCCAGAGGTCTTTTTTCCGAAAGTGCTCACCTGATAAATAGCATTTGGTGCTGTACTGTTCCCTGCTATAGGCCTCTGCCTGACAACCTATGAATCTCTAAGTGCCCCCCTCATTCACTGTGGGCCTCAGAAATCAGCTCATGTAGTTGTTTGGGCACAAGATGAAAGTTTGCAAACGTTTGAAAACTTTTCCTTCAGAAGAGTTTGACTTCGAATCTTTGTCAACTTTTGACTTACTGACTTTCATCAGGGTCGATCCACTTGGTGTATCTGACCTGGGCTCCATCACAGTCAGCCTGAGGTTGCACCCTATTCCTGCTCCACTGTGACCATTGACTATCATTGGCACTTTCGTTTTTCTTGGCGCTCTTTCCACTTAAATCTTTTAAAATCCATACCTTTGGTTCCCCTTATTGGATTTTTATTGTGTTGGTGTAATTATGCTTATAGTTTTCTTTATATTGATACATTGACAAGGAAGTTCTACTGTGTTGTGTTTTTGTCTTTTTAATTGTTTTGATATTCCCAAATACTTTGCACATTTTCGTTAAGTTAAACTTGTCTGCTTTATACTATAACTCCCAGAAGTTGAGATTTCTAAAACCTATGACTGAACTTAACAGGATAGTGGCTTTATTATTTTTGGTTGTCACCAGTCCATCCCAACTAATATATTACTTAATCAAAGTTGGGGTTCCAGGAGATCCCTATGGGCTGCAGCATTTCTTTTGCCACCCATAGGGAGGGCACAATGGAGGTCTCTGAGTGGCCAGTGCCAGCAGGTGACGTCAGAGACTCCTCCTGATAGGTGCTTACCTGGTTAGGTGGCCAGTCGTCCTCCGAGGGCTATTTAGGGTCTCTCCTGTGGGTTTCTCTTCAGATAATGAATGCAAGGGCTCACCAGAGTCCCTCTGCATCTCCTTCTTCGACTTCTGCCAAGGATCGACCGCTGACTGCTCCAAGACGCCAGCAAAACCACAACAAAGTAGCAAGAAGACTACCAGCAACATTGTAGCGCCTAAACCTGTCGACTTTCTCAACTGTTTCCTAGTGGTGTATGCTCTGAGGGCTGCCTGCCTTCACCCGGCACTGGACGCACAGATGAAATCTCCAGTGGGTCGATGGAATCTTCCCCCGGCTAACTCGGGCACCAAACTTTTTCATCACCAGTCCTCTGGGTCCCCTCTCATCTCGACTAGCATGGTCCCTGGAACACAGGCGCTGGATCCAAGTAACCATGACAGTCCAGTGGTCCTTCTGTCCAAATTTGGTTGAGGTAAGTCCTTGCCTCTCCACGCCAGACAGTAATCCTGTGTACTGAGTGAACTGCAGCTGCTAGGGCTTCCATGCACTTTTGCAAGGAATCCTTCATGCACAGCATAGCCCAGGTCCCCAGCACTCTGTCCTGCATTGCTCAACTCACTTTGTGGGACCCTCCTTTGTAGTGTTGAGATGATCGCCATGCTCAGATTTCTTGAATGCCTGTTCAAGTGCTTCTGTGGGTGCTGCCTGCTTCTGCATGGGCTCCCTGTGCTGCTGAGCGCCCCCTCTGTCTCTTCCTCCAAGGGGTGACCTCCTGGTCCTTCCTGGGCCCGGGCAGCACCCATTTTTTTCAACCATGACCTTTGCAGCTACCAAGGCTTGTTTGCGTTTTTTCTGCGTGGAAACAACTCTGCTTCCTCCAGCACGCCGTGGGACATCTCCTCTGCAAAGGAGAAGTTCCTGGCATCTTCCATTGTTGCAGAATATTCAGCTTCTTCCACCCGGAGGCAGCCATTTTGCACCTTCATTTGGGGTTTAGTGGGCTCCTGCCCCCCCCTGGACACTTTTGTGACTCTTGGACTTGGTATCCTTCCTTTCCAGGTCCTCAGGTCCAGGAATCCATCTTCAGTGCTTTGCAATCAGTTGTTTTATTGGCAGAATCTCCTATCACGACTTTAGTGTGTTTCTGGGGAAGTAGGGTAACTTTAGTCCTACTTTTCGGGGTCTTGGGGTGGGGTATCTTGGACCCTATCTGAGGATCAGGCCAACTTCAAAGCATTAGTTTGCAGCAACTAAAAATAAAGCATTGTTGAATGTAGAAGTTGTGCCTCTCATTATGTAATTAAAGTAAGCAAAAGCAATGCTCAAAGTAATGTGATTACTGGTACGTAATTGATGCAACAAGTAGAAGGAAGGGGGTTTTACTGGAGCACAGTCGAGGCATTTGTGATAGAATGGGGAAGATCAAACATGAAGTAAGAAGTGCCAAATAATGCCTTTTTGAGTGCCACAAAAGACATTCCATTGCATGCCCTGGCAAACCTGAATAATTTCTGAATTGAGCCACCTGTGTCCAGGAGTGGGGAAGATAGTCACCTGCTGTTATGCTGCCTGTTAAGAGCTGTATCTGCTGGGAAACCATCTGCTGAAATAAGTCTTTTTTAAGAAGTTTGTATGAGAAAGCTGCAAAGGCCTTTGCCCTGGAGTGCCGAGCTGAACACAGAGAATAATTAACAGTGAAGTTTCTGTTACTGTTTCTATTGCACTCTTTGCTATTTCAATGAAAAGTCTCAATACACTGCTCCACACAATGAATATTTCATAATTCTTTTGATGCTTCATTTCTTATTTTACTCACTTTTTAATCACTTTTTTTCTGTAATGTTTTATTCTTTGTCACTTAATTAGTATTTTGCATAGCAACTTTCTTTTAAAAATATTCTTGGTTTGGTTTGTATTTATTTATGTATTTATTGGCTGGTTGTTTGGTTGTGCTGGTACATATAACTCCAAATATTTGTCTTATCACTATAATCTATTAATGGTGAGCAAAGGATGCCACAATTGAAAAATGTTTACACCTATGGACTGGAGTGTTTGTTGGGACCCAACAGGACTATTTCTCATAATATCTTATTTGCATCTGATTTTTGGATACAAATTATAATGCTGTTGTCCCTTTCCAGTAAAGACATATACTTACATCACTCGCCATTGCAGATGCAATTTGGGCCTGCTTAAATGCAGCACTTTCCATAGGGTTGTACTGTGATTTTCTTCCCTTTATTTCCTTATCAAACACTTCTTTATATTTGACCTGCCATGAAAACAAAGCAGAATTTCTTAGAGTGTTGTAATACATGTCCTAAATCATCAGTCAGTTTCAGCAAAGATAAGAAAAAAACCCAAAAATTCAAGTTTGATGAGGACAAAACCCACTCATTATTTTTGGTCTCTCTATTAAGGGTATGACATTCCATTAGAGATTTAGTGAATAAAGTGTCTGTGTTGTACATATAGGTAGACAAGGTTATCTAATTTATGCAACATAAAATACAAATAGTGTGGCAGAATTTCAGGGAGTAATACTTCCCTCCATTTCTGATAGAAACAACATTTATGGTCAAATCGTCAAGTTATGCAAACTATAAGTCAAATGTGGCAAGTCCATACTTATGAAGTAGAAGATGCAACCACAGAAGGCATCATGCCACTGCCTCTCACCATTGCCCTTTGTCTCCTTAAAAAAGTATACGCACAAGGCAAACAAAACATTACCACCATGTCCTCCTTGTCCTCATCCTCTTCATCACAAGTAAGAGATACCCTATCTCACCATAGAGAAAAAAAGAACAAAGGAGCCCTGGTATGTACTGCCACACCTACTCCCACTGGAGGATACTTAAGCAGTACATACCCAGCAATCGTACTTGTCTTCTTTCTGTCTGCCAACAGGGTGATGAGGACAAAGAATGGGGTTGCTCTTGTGGGGCTTGGGCAACTACTTGGTTGCAGTTGCCGCCAGCCAGCATTCCAACTGGGTGGGGGTGTCGGTTGGCTGGATTTGCACCTCCCTTCCAGCGGGGCTTTGGGGAGACTCATAGTATCGGGGAACCAGGTAAAGTTTATTTTTCTCTGGAGTTGCTCATGTACTTCGGTGTCTGGCTTCTGGATTTCCTTTTGCGCATGCACACCTATGCAAGGGTGTGAGCGTTCTTGAGCCAGTTTCTGCTCTCCCAGAGTGGTGCAGCCATTATGGGCAGGCTTCTGCAACAGGTGATTGGGTGAGTACCACATTTTTGTATTGTAGATCAAGTGCAGTGTTAGACTTGACAGCCCAAAGGTGGCCTTCGCCCAGTCTTTTTGCCTGTTTGCCTTACATTTTTGCTATATCTTTTTGATGGCTTTAGGAATATAAACACTTTACCTCTGCCCACCAGTGCTAAAGTGCATGTGCTTATCCCCTAAACATGATAATATTGGTATTCATACAATTCGCATTTTTAATTTACTTATAAGTCTCTTGTAAAGTGGTATACCATATACCCAGGGTCCATTAATTAAATGCAACTAGTGGGCCTGCAGCACTGATTGTGCCAGCCACCTCAGTAGCCCTTAAACACATTTCAGGACTGCCATTGCAGAGCCTGTGTGTGCTGTTTCACTGCCACTTTGACTTGGCATTTAAAACCCCTTCCAAGCTTTAAATTCTCATTTTATTACGTGTCACCCCTAAGGTAAGCCCTAGGTAGCAGAAAAGGCAGGGTTCTATGTATGTAAAGGGCAGGGTATGTAATTTTATGTTTTACATGTCCTGGTAGTGAAAAACACCCAATGCCTTTTTTCACTGCTGTGAGGCCTACTCCTCTCATAGGCCAACATTGGGAATTCCTTAATATATTTTTAAGCTGTAACTCCAGATCAGAAAGGAGTAGCTTTGTCATGTCTCATATCTTTGGAAAGGTAATGATAAATCCTTACTGGTAAGGTCGGATTTAACATTACTGTTTTAGAAATGTCACTTTCAGAAAGTGGGCATTTCTCCGCTCTGTGTGCTTTGCAGCCTGTCTCCATTACATGTCTGGGGTGGCTGACAGCTAAACTTTGTGTATTCCCTCTAGAGACCCACAAACAAAGGAAGGTTAAGTGTGTCTGAGCACTCATCTGCATTCATCCATATTCTAATGGGCCTTCCTGGGCAGGAAGGGTGGAGGGGAGATGGCACACTTGAATAGGGAAGTAACTGTTCCCACACAAAGGGTTGATTACCCCCTACTGATAGGATGGAGCCAATGCTAGGGTGGAAGGGGGATCTGTGCACTTCAAAGAGCTGTTTTTAAGACACCCGCATTTCAAAGACACAGTTGGGTATAAGTACTAGGGCTCTGACCCTGCCATGACAGTACACTACTCGACCTGGGAAGAACTCTGCTGGAGTAAAGAACGCTGTGCTGTAAGGATTGCCACTTTGCCTGGAGTGACTGTTCTGAGGAACTCCTTTTCTGTTATTGCTGAGATGCCCTGCAGCCTGTTTATCACTGGCCTGCTCAGGACAAGGTCTGGACTCATCTCACTTGAAACCAGAGTGGCTCTAAGGACTTGCTGGCTTGCCTCCTGTTTTCTGAAGTCTTAGGGACACAAACAAATTCTTGCAACTCTCCAGGTTCTGCTGCACTCTGCCATCTGTGAAACCTACCCTTGCCCTCTCTGGTCCTGGGCCTCAGAAATAGGTTCCGCAGCTGCTTTCTGAAAAAAACCAATGCATCATCATCATTGTGCTGGTTGGGCACCAACGCATTGCCCTTTAACGTTGATGCAGAGGCTGTTTGACAACAGCAGATCCACAGCATGCGGGGAGCAATGACCATGCTCTGAATGGCTCGACTATGAAGCATTGTCTGTATTCTCCTAGACCCAGAAGACACCTCCGTGACCCAACTGCATGGGAAAGATTGACACATTTTTCCCTCATGGTCTATACTATGCTCTCGCTAAGTACTTTTTCAGTAGATCCTTTAGCTAACCTGCCATCGCGGTCAGCTGTAACCTTGGATTTGCACTGCTTCCTCAAAACCTCAAGTAACATATTGACCGCTAGTGATTTCTAAGCACTATTTTTAGTTAATTATTTGTAAATCTATATCTCGACTTCCACTGATTGGATTTTTCTTTGCTTTGGTCTCATTTTACTCAGAAACATATTCTCTATTTTTCTAAACCTCTGTGGAGTATTTTTGTGGGGTTTTCATTGTGTTACTATGTGTGTGTGTGTGTGTTGCACTGATACTTCACCCATTGTCTCTTAATGTCTCTTAACTTAAGCTTGTATGCTATGTGCCAAGCTACCAGAGGGTGAGCACAAGTTAATTTGAAGTGTGTATCTGACTTACCCTGACTAGGATTGTAGTCCCTACTTGGACAGGGCCATACCTCTGCCAACTAGAGACCCAATTTCTAACATGCAGCATTTGCAGGGCTCTTTTACTATTGTGCTTTCCCCGGCCAGCATCTCCAGTGGGGAGAGGGTGTGGCTGGCAGTATTGCACATCTTCTGCCTGCCTTCAAGACTTGCAGGAGCTGTGTAGGTTCTCAGCCTATTATTATAATGATGTTTCCAGGCAGGCAGTTTCCTCAGGATTGGGGGTGCTGATTCTGGGTTCCTGTGGACCCAGGCATGCCGTCGGGCAAGCGCAAGTCTCAGCTTTTCCGTGTCATAGGTGTGTTGGGGAGAGCCTCAATTGTGGGCAGTTAGTGAGTCCCACATAATGGTTTGGTGGGTTCCTTAACAGTGATGGGAATTTATGCGAAATTTGGGCATTACTGTTGGTGTTCCTGACAGGTTTGGTTCAATGGGCATGCATGCTGAGAAGAGAAGGTTGATAAAAGTTTCCTCTGCTTCTACCTTCTCTGACTGCCTCCTTCTGCCACAACGTTGAGTGTTCATTAATGTTTTCTGTTGATCATGGAGTCATACACAGTTGAGCAGAGGGGTTGGCTGCCATTGGGATCCTGTCAGTCTTCTGGGGAGGAGGGGAGTTTCTGGAAGCAGCAACTAAAAATATATTGCTGGATAACTGTTTCCTGAGGGTGATCGCCCATGTCCAGGCTGCAGTGGATGTTTTGGGGGATGAGGTTCTGGTATCATCTGTGAAACTTTTCCTTCACCAATCCCAGAGCGCACCTCCCCTGGATATTTCTGTGCATCATTCATATCAGGAGGTCCTGTAGTAGTGTAGATGACCCAGACAAAGTTATTTCTTGAAGCAGGGCGAAGTTGTAGCTGTTGCAAGTGATGCAGTGGGATCTTCTGGTTTCAAACCGAATTGGTTCTTTAGTGGCCAGTTTGGTGTGGGAAACTTCTGAGCAGAGGCTACAGTAATCTAGAATCCGTTGGATGAAAAGGTTTGCTGCTGTCCTGCATCAGGTAAATTCAGGCTTGCATCTGGTGTCGAGCTGGGATCTATGGAGATATATGGCCCGTCTCTGTTTTCGAAAATTATGGCTTTCTACAGCTCTCTGAATGATGCGTCTGGTTGTTTGTTTGCCAATCCAGAAATCAGGTGTATTACTTGTCTGCTGTCTCCTTTGGATGAAGTATGGGCAAAAGCTTGATCTGGAGGAGTTTGTGACCCGCCCTCTCTTGTTATTGTGAGATGTGTTTCCTGCCTCAGTTCAGATGGTGTCTGTTTCAGGCAGCCCTTTCCGGGTATCCAGTTTTTTGGGGCAGAGGAGGAGGTAACATCTCCACATCTTGTTATGAGGTGAAGAGTCCTTCTTCCTCCCTGAATTAATCTTTTTCTGAGCTACAATCTACAAAGCCAAAGTCTTTTGTATCAGCCCTACCGGAGATGGATTCAGCACTTCCAGGGACAGTTTTCGGGCACTCCCAGGTAGGGACTGGACAGACTAGTCTCCCCGTAGGCTTCGCTTCTAGCTTTAGGCTGGAAAGCCAGGGCTGTGTAGTAGGCGGTTGGATCCTTTGGTTTCTCCTTGTGCAGGTGGCATCTACTTCAGACACTTGAATGTTGTGTGCTCTCAGGAGTCAGAGGGCTTTTGTCTGGCCTCAAGGTGGTGTCCAGGGTATTCAGAATGTTGGTGCCAGAATCAGTGGATTCTGTTCATCTGTTGAAAATTCCCCCCCTTTGCTAGTATGTTTGGCTTCTCCATATTCCCACAGAGTTCCTGCTCCTTCGTGGTCTGGCCCTGGTCTGTTCTGAGGCGGCAGTTTTGAGGTTCCTTTTCTGTTTGGATTTTGCTGGTGTGGTTCCAGTGTTGGCATGGGTCATGGAGCTCCAGTGTGGTGGCCTCTCCCGGTCTCTCTCGCTAGGCTTGGCACTGCAGCTGGTGCCTGTTCCACTGTGTTTGCCTTTGAATGGTCAGAGAAGCTTTTTCACTGGTTCCTCCCCTTCCCTAGTTGCTGGCGTGTTGGAGAATGGAGAGTAATGGTGGGAATAGTGCCTTTTTCTCCCTGGCAATCATGGTTCCCCATGCTCCTGTTGTTTAGTGATCCAGGGACCGTGGATGATTCCTTGACCTCCTTCTCTTGGTTTGGATGTTGGTTGATGGGGGCCCCTAGATAAGGGGCTGCCCCAATTTTGGCTCTGCTGTACTGTGGAACCGACTCCTTTGGTTTCACTTGAGATGGCAGTGGGCTGGTTTTTAAAGTTGGTGTATGCCTCTCCAGCTGTCTCTGTTTGACTGTCACTTGTCTGATGTTCTGCTGTTTTTGTGGGATGGTTTTGAGGAATGTCTGGCAGTTTCTGCCCCGCAAGCTCAGTGGGTGGCTTTTAGGTTAATTTTCAGGTTTCCTTTGGTGTACTTGGCTGCTGCTGACATTTTGGCATGTTTGTTGCGTTCCTTCTTTTTCTGCCATCTGGTGAAGCCTTTGTTTCTTTGCAGACTTTGCCTTTGGATTTACACTCCTTGGTTTCTCCTCCCTTTGCTCCCTTGGAGCTGGTAGATGTTTGGCTTCCTGCTGTCATTGTTGTATTTCTCAGGCCATACCCTTTGTCCGCCACATTGAGGAATTTGGGTGCTGCAATATTATGTTGATGCCCTTGTGTGGTTTTCTGTTTTTTCCACTGAATGCTGAGTGTTCAAGCTTTAATATTCTTTCACTTGTGATGAAGGAAACAAGGACAAGGGGGACCAGGGGTAATGTCATAATCCTTACTGGTAATGTTCATTACTCCTGGTCCTTTTTTTCCTTGTCCCATTCATCAGGCCCCTTCCTCCCTCCTGGATGGCTAGCTTGCAGATGGTAGGGGCTTGCTAGTTCGGGAGGAATGCTGGGTAGGTACTGCTTAAATATCCTCCAGTGGGAGGGAGTGGGGTATTATATACCGGTATTCCTCTGTTCTGTTTTCTCTGTATGGTTATCTCTCACTTGTGATGAATGGACAAGGACAACAGCAGTAGGAGTATTGAAGATTTCTGGTAAGTAATAGGGCATTCTAATTCCAGTCAGTGCCCATTGTTCCCTGTACTTTGCAGAAAACAGCTTTTTCATTTGAATTGCCCAAAAACAAAAATGTAAACATGTGAATTAGGCCCTGCTCCCAACCCCACACGGTGTACAGCACGCAAGGCTGAAGGCTGTGCGTGGACAGGGGGTTGGATGCCCATGGGGGGTTGGGTATGGTAAAAAGATCTTACTTTAAATTAAAAAAACCTTAGGAATTCAGTGAAAAAACAAATATCAAAGTTACTTTTGGTAATAATACCTTACTCTACATTACAAAAACCTCAAGATTCATTGAAAAAAGCAAACTTGACATTACAATTAGATGAAAATGGCAGTTATAGCGTAACATTTGTTTTAAACATATTTTATTTATTTTGAGATTGAAATATTTAAAATGGCTCATAAGACCTACACACAACAGCAAAATTATTTTTTTAAAAGCAAAGAAAGGAACAAACGGCAGCCCTCTGGAACCCACTCCACCCACCACCTAGATACCATCATTAAAACACTACTGAGGTCCAAAAAGTAGACTGGTCGTCTCACACCTGCTCAGCCCACCCTCCTATAACATAACATTTTAAACTTGAATAACCATTGAAATTCACCAGGTAAATTTTACTGAGCTAACTAGAACTTGTGCCCCCCGCTCTAATTATGGCCTCACAGAATGCATCACTCACGATACGTTCAATGACATCATGGGTGACATCACTGATAAAAACTCAATTGACATGACTGATTACAATAACTGGGCATGTTTTTTGGTCAAAGCCTATAGTTTTGAGAATCACAGGCTTCTTGGCCACAAATCCAAATGTGTTCGTTTTACCACACATCTCATGATCCTTATTTTGACAGAAACTGCAGTTTACATCTAAATCTGGATTATTGGGAGACTAAAGAGGGTTTATGAGGGTTTATGTGTAGAACATTTGCCAGTAACTGTCATGCACAGCATCATAGTTAATGTTCTTTACTCCATTTGCATATGATGCAGTCACTTCCACTTACTGGTCAGTCACACTGCTGGAACTGGAAAGCATTTACTCCAGAAAACCATAAATTGGGGATCAGGGTGTGGTAGAGAAAAGGAGGCAGAGTCACGAGGAGCAGAGCTTGAAAAGCACAGCCTGACTGCCTACCTATGCAGTTATTTAAAATAAAAAGTTTGCTGCAAAGAAATTTGCAACAAGGACAAATGTGACAGTGAATCTGTTCTAGCTTACCGAATAGATCATGAAGCGGCTGCATTTAATATACCTTGCATGGTTAAGATGCCTGCTGCAGAGATCTTCGTGTGTCAGGCAGCTTTGAGTTGATTCTAATAGCAGTAAGGTAACTCTAGTGGTTCATGCAGTTCTGGAAGAGTTCTTTGTTCTGTGCTGTCATAGTTTTGTCTCATAAAGTAACATAAGGGGTTAATGTGCATGCTACAAAGCACATTGTGTAACTAGCAGATCGCAGATTTGTATTTTATGCAGATAGGTAAGTGGGCTATTGCCTTTGACACTGAGACCATTTTGTTACTCCTAGTTCCTAAGTTGCAATCCTTCTAACATAGCATAGTGATTTATTTAACAGCATCAAGGAGCTACATGCAAACTATAAGTCGTGTATTTAGTTCCTTATTGATTTATTTTTTAATCTGTGGTTATTCTAAAATTGCAAATGAGTTCTTTTGTAAGTAATAACGCCTCATTGGTACAGGCAACCCCAATCACTGTGTTATATATTTTTTTATTCAGACACTGTGCTCCTCCCAAACATTCACTCCTAAAATATAATCTTTGCAAGTATGGAAGATACGTGACTTCTACCCCTTATACCCATCATTGTCTTCTGTAGCATTTAAGGGACATTTAGTGGATATTGATTTACACACTTTATGATGTATTCGATCTGTGTATGAGGTAAGTGCTTTGACAGCCAGCACTGGAATGAGCAGCGCTATAGAAGAATTGCATAAAAAAACTAGTCGATACCATTTAAATCTTGAGTAATCTGTAATTACTCATACACAGATACATTTCTCATTCTTACAGTGCATGCACATCTCTTAAATGGGGGCGGGGTGAACAAAGTTAAAAAACTGTCTCCGGGTCATAATTTCTCCTAAGAAAAAAAGAGCTGATAACACTTTAATCAAACCCTTTGATTTGGCCCCCGCTGGAAGTAAAAAGAAGAAAGCCCTCTCGCTTCCTGCAGGTAGCTGCTCCAGATGGACAAAAAGCATACAACGTGTGGCTGCACTATGTGTCCTGGTGTCAGAAAATTACACAAGGACAAGCCGTGCATATTTCCCTGGTTTAAAAGGATCGCAGATCGGCTAAGAAACAGCCGCTGGATTCGGAAGAAGCGGGATTCCCCCTACTTTCCAGCACTGGCCAGTCGATAATCTAATTTTATTCCTTCACATTTAAATGGAAATAGACAAGGAAAGCACTCGGGAATACAAGAACAATCATTACTGTTTTCATTGAAAAGTGATACTTAAATACTGACCTTCTTGTCAATGATACAATCTTACCTGGCTGGAGAGCTTGGAAGCTTCCATCGCATGTTCAAAATCAGGCCTGCCAAGAACAGCCGTCTCCTTGTTTAGGTCTCTCCTTCCTTTTTTATACTCGACCTGAAAGAAAGACTCCTGTGAGTGAACCTTTCACAATTTGAAATTGTTGAATCAAATCCAAAGTGTACAGTGTCTGGCAGGTTTAGAGGTATTTCTTGGGGAGCAAACAGTATTTTAAGTGCCTCTTTTCCAACAAAGTTGCGAGTATCATGTTTTGTTGCAGGGAGACGTGACCTAGTGACTAGAGCTGCCAATTTGGGAACCTAGCGACCAAAATTGGCAAGCTAAGGTTTGGGTTTTTTGCTTCCATGCGATTCTGCAATGGATGCAAATTGTTGTCATGGACTTACATAGAGTCTTAATATACCAAAAAGAAATGAGTTGCCTTGTTTTAGCGCTAGACCTCATGTAGTGGGAAGTCGTAAGCATCCTCACACTGCCCAGATGCCAACTAGAAATATTACAAGGCAGCACAAACAAACGGATAATTGTACAGTTTTCCATTACAACCAACTCTATACCAGGCCTTAAGTGATAAGCTAACCTTTCGTAGAACCTAATATTTGTCTTATGTTTCAGACAATAATTGCATATCGTCAGAAAATCATACACAAAATGGTTTATGATGAAATTATAAAGATGAAAGAGTGATTACATCGCTGATAATCTTTGCTGACTGTGTTGCAAATTTTATGTCAGCTCTACCGAGGACATCCGTGTATCTATGCATTTCTTGTGCATCCTTCTTATATGAAGCCTGCAAAAAAACACAATGTCAAGTCAGTGAAAAATAATCACAGTGCATTTGCTACTACTTAATGTTTTTCCGTTAATAAAGACAGATAAGCTAAAACCCTGCAGACAAATAGTTAACACATTTCAATTTAGGAAAATACCGAGTCCTCATAAGAAGATACTGGCTTTTAAAAACCTGCAAATTCAGCATTATGTGAAATGTGAAACATTATTGCTAGCAAGCATTATCTACCCACATACAATTCTCACACTACTCTTTTAGTTTCTTGAAAAATATAAAACCTATAAATAGCTTTTGTCATACATGGTAGTGTATACAGAGTACAACATGAACAATGAATTATTTTACCAAAAACAATGAAGAGGATATTACAGCATCTAAAATTGAAACAAATATTCCAAAGATGAAACGTTTGTCCTCCGTGTATTTTAATATAAATAGATTAGAAAGTAAGCTGTGTCTCTTCCCATTTCCTTTGTCACTATCTTCACGCATGCCGTATCTCTACCACACCCAAAGTGGATTATCATATTATAAATGGTTCTTTTAAGTTTAATGGCTACTACATTTTTAAATGTCTTTCCATATATATTGTGCAATGAAACTTATGTAATGGATTTTGGTACAGTACTCCATAAATGGTGTTTAAATAAGAAATACTATATTAAGGACCAGAATTACAAAAAAAAATCACACTGATTTTGTGACACAAAAGTGACAGAAATAGGCGCAAAATGTTTTTTTGGATCTACTTTACAACGCAAAAACGTTTTGTGCTGGAAAGTTGTCTGAAAGTAATATACAGCAGTGCAAAGCACTGCTTTGCCTTATTATGCTTCAGGGGGCAGTCCAGGGATGGTACATGGGTGTTCCTGTGCAACCACCTATGGATTTTGACCCAAAAGCTGTCTATTAGTAACTGTAGACATAGTTTTGCACCAACAATAATACCACTTGATAGTAGGTGTTAAAAAGGAGAAATGCTTTTATTTTTCCCAACTTTTCCCCTTTTGAATGTGTGCTGCATTGTACGGCACACATCCAAAGAGGAAAACATTTTAAGGCTTGTCTAGAAATAGTATTTTATTCTATCAGTGTATTCTTTCAGTACAAAACCTATGCTGGTCAAGATACAGGCACATTTGCACTATGGTACAAAGGTTTGTGTGTTGCACTAGCAGCCAGAGAGAGAGCAGGATAGTGCCATATTTTAGCAGCCATGGCTCTTTCCTGCCCTCTTCCTGTCACTCAATGCAGTGCAGCAACATTGGGGGTTGTGCTATCCCGTGTGACAGTTATGTAAATCTGAGCCAACGTGTTTTAGAAAAACATGCACAAGATATAGTAGGTTGTCAATAATGTGGGCCGGGTGCAGTGGCGTAGCGTGGGTTGTCAGCACCCGGGGCAAGGCAAGTAATTTGCGCCCCCTAACCTGTGGATTTTAGCACTCGCGAGTGCGAGCGCGCCCCCCCCAGATGTTGCGCCCGGTGCGGCCGCCCCCCCCTGCACCCCCCACGCTACGCCATTGGCCGGGTGTTATAATCAGATAGACCCATGCATTGCAAGAGAATAACGTGTGCCTTCAAAAGTTCGCTTTGAGCTGCTCTGTTTCACATCTATCATCACATACTCAGTAGCTGCCATTGGACATGAGGGCTCAGAAAAGAACAGACGAGAGGTAGAAATCAGTAATTCTCGTGATGATAATTCTCACTGAGATTTGTCAGAAGAGGTCTAGGAAAAGGTATGGGGGAATTAATGAGAAGTGCTGGTTTCTTTTTGCATGAAAAGATAAAGTGCTTCTAAAGGCAGCCGGTAAAATTGCTAGTTCTATTTTCCTGGATGTACTGTAATCACTGCCACTGAACTGGCACCACTGGGACACGGGGCAATATTGACAATGCGATCATCGACCTCGAAATCAGACATTTTCTCAGATATTAACAGGGGCTCTGTTGGCTTTATTGGCACACGGTTAATCTGGTTATTGTACTATATCCATAACGCCTGTGCACTCAATAGGAGTTGATATCTATGAAACAGCAATATGCAAAGCTTCATAGCAACAAAAGAAATTGCTTGATTAAGAAGTCTTTGCAAAACACATCTGTTCATGCACTGATCCCATTAAAGGTAAAGCTACCGATTTTCACTCGCACTAGGGACAAGGAACCTGATTCGCAATGCCATTTGTAGTTGTAAATCTACTTAAGAAGTGCAAATGGCTGAACTTACGTGAAAGGAATCCACAAAAGACTGTGCTGTACTCGTAAAACATTTTAGTCCTCCTAAAATTACCCAATTGTTCTGTAACGGTCTGTGAGAGTAAGAGTGGGAGGGGGAGGTTGGTATTGGAATGAAATGTGTGGCTTAAAGGTTTCTGAATACCAACAAATATTTAAATTTGAGAGCATTCACAGACCACTGTCCGAGCTTTTCTTAACCTGGAAATGTCTAGAGATTTTACCAGGCATACATTTCTTCTTTGTTCAAATAGCAGCCACTAAGACAAAAACCTAACTCACAACATTTCCAACATGACGCCTTTAGACCTGTGAGAGCTGAATCTCTCCAGCGATACCCATGGAAAGCTATGTGACTTTCTAAGCAGTGTAAAAGCATATTCCAATTGGAGAGGACATCTCTCAACTTTCTTTTACATTTAGCGGCCCACTACTTCATACCAACGTTAAGAAGCAGTACAAACACAATAAACGCATAGAATGATTCCCATATAATCATCTCAATTAGAGATGAGCGGGTGGCCTGCTTGGCTGCGAGGTCATTAGAGGCCGTAGCCTTCACTCTCCTCATGGGCATCTGCCTGTCATATTTAGACTACCCCTATGTTCTCAGTGAAGCCACCAGGTAGGGAAATTAGGTGTTAAGTGAATTGAAATTCCTAAGGTGAGGAGGCCATCAGATAATAGATTTCCAATGGGGAAGCCAGCTGAAGCTCTGATGTCAATAGTCCATCCATTTCCACATTCTAGATAGGAAGAGGTGCGCCTGATCTGCCAAACTCTAAGTGATGCCATGGAGTCTAAGTGCTCATTTTCACCCCGATAAAACGTAAGTGGCTTATTGGTGGAGGACTGGGGCCAGGCCATAATATTCTGAGACGGTGTAGAGAGTGCTTTAGATTTTGCTACTATTTTTTTAGTCAAGACATTAACCTAGGTTCTGATCTGTACTGACCCCTTAAAGTGCTGACAATATTGATCTGCAGCATTTCAGATTATCAGTGATTTGCATGCATTACCATAGGTGTGTAACAGATGATCAACTAATATAGGAGAATAACTTGTCTTTTAGATGTCTGCTTACATCACTTTGGTGCCTGCTGACTTCCATGGCGTGTTTAATATCAGGTGGTTCCTGCATGCAAGAATAACTTGACCTCCCTTTTTCAGCATCATGCTTCTGTTTGTAGAGTACCTAGTCAATAAAAACAGAGATGTTATTAAAATGTTTTTCGTAGCTACCCTGCCACTAAATGTTGGTTTAGTCAGATCAAGCTCAAACATATACTAAAACACTATCAGAACACAACGCCATACCTTATTGTTTGAAGTGCATCCATTGATTTGGAAGCAACACATATTCATCTCTCCCTCACAGTAAATTAAAATAATTACAAGATCATAAATAAGCGTACCCATTTTCGTTGCGTAGAAATATTTATATTTAAAATGGAAATCACTGTATGAAAACAGACCATTGTTTTTGGAAATCAATATTTCACAGTAGTTAATGACATAATTGTTATGGTACATTCACAACGTTTGCGAGATACATAAATGTATGTTCTTTTTAAGATACATTTGTGCTTGAAATACAAAATGTCAGAAGAAGCTTGAGACCACGGATTAGAAGATCAAGCAAGCTTTTGATTTTCTGCTGTGCTGCAGGTTTCTGTCTATCCTGATCTCACCTCAGGAAATTTCTGTTATCATTTGACAACTGAAATGCCCCGGTCAAAGTCCCTGAGGCAGGAAACCTAGTGGGTGCGGGGTGCTTGGAGCCAGAAGGCTCTGTACCAAAATAAACGGACAGGTATTTAATTCATGTTGGCAAACATATTCAAAGGTGCACCTGGTATTCAAAGGTGCATCAAAGGTATTTCTTAACTCTGTTTGAGTGCAAACTCACTTACCTCTTTTCAACACAGTTCCTCCTGGCCAGTCACGTGTCTCTCTCCAAGCCAGGTTGAACAAATCAATAATTTTTCTGTTCCCATAACGCTCTTCCATTTTGGGTGGGAACACTAGTTAGTGCATGTACGTTTCATGCCTCAACCTTTCCTCAGTCCCCGAATGTATTATTACTTCACGATGGACAATGCCAACCATGCCACTCATTCACCATCATGTGGAAATAAGCTCTTTTGACTACACCAGACTAGAACATAATCTATCTCTAATATATTCAGCAGATGACTTAACATACATAGTAATACTTCTCTTACCCCAAGTGTGTCGCCCTGTGAGAGGAAAAGCTCTTGCTGTCAGTGCCCCTTAAAATCACTCCTAAAACAATGCTCTTACATTCTCAGATCCACAAAGATCCAAATACGTTGCTATGTAAAGCAGGGTCAGCAGTCCTGCTCAGGACAGAAACTATTGGCCTGTGCAAAGTACACAAAATTGATATCTGTTGTGTAACCAAAACATGGCTAAACAAAAGATTAGACTGGGCGGTTGATGAGCTTCTGTCCCCCAATTTTTCAATACATCACTATGATCGCTTAGGTAGAAAATGAGAAGGTGTGACTATTCTGTACAGCTGATTGGTGGAAATTAAAGCCCTCCCTTTTCAAAATGTATATACAGGTGAGTTTGTAACGTGTTCTATGTTAGACCTGGCATCCTCAACGTGGTTTCCCCCTAAAGTTTTGTCTTCGAATCTCCTGTTTCTACTGACTGTGTCTTTGCTGGCCTTAGAATTGTGCACATTTTCCCACTGCTAACCAATGCAAAAGTGCTTGTGCTCTTTCCCTAAAACATGGTAACATTGGTATATACCCAATTTGCATATTATTTCACTTTAAGTTCCTAGTAAAGTGCACTACATGTGCAGAGGGCCTGTAAATTAAATGCTACTAGTGGGCCAGCTGATAAAAAATAAGTGCATTTCAACATTTAAATATTTCAAAAGGACTTTTCATAACTTTTATTAACCTTTCAATTATGCATTTATTTTATCTTTCTTGTGAGCAAGACAGTATAAAATCAAAATTTTTACTACTGCTCATTATATACAATAATTCTTCTTCTATGTTTAGTAATAGCTCCCAAAAAAACAGAGCACCTCCCAGCAAACATCCCTTCAGACCACACTTTGTGTGGCTTTGAATGGCCTCATAGGTATTGAGTAAGGCAAGGCAGAGTCAATCACTGTGTTGTCTTAGTCTGTGCTCAGGAGGTGTTTCATGGGCACTGAAGTGGGTGTTCCCATTCAAAACCCATGGATTTTGACACTTCCCCATAATTACAAAACCATGTAAACCTGGGGAAGATCCAAAACCTTATGCCTCTTTTCCTTGTTGTTTCTTCTTTCCATGCATGCTGCATTCTACAGCACACATAGAAAGAAGAAAACACCTACAGGATTGTTTTTGTGCAGGAAGGTGCCCCTGTCTGCACAAAAACAATCTTGCTGACAACACAAGCTCCCTTGTACCATGGTGCAAGGTTGCCTGCGTTGTCCCTAGTCAGTCGATACGGTGCCAGTGGAGGGGGAAAGGACAGGAATTCACTGTATTGCATAAATATGGTGCATTCCAGCCCCTTCACTTTGGCGTAGGGCTGTGCAGCAAGGTGACTTGCTGTGCTGCCTACCCATAAACGAGGGCCTACATTTCCAGATCTAGAAGCGCTTAACTTTGGAGTAGATTTATCCAAAGGTTCTTCATCCAGTGACCCAGGAGGCTTAGGGTGATTAGTTTTACAAAAATAATTAGGGTATATTCTGAGGCTCTGCTGCTCCTTCAGCAGCCCCACATTGCACATTAATTCTTCCATTGTTGCTCCTGCCCCTCCTGGCGTCACCACCAAGTGTTATGCATATTCCATAGTTCCTGCAAGGGTCTTGCATAAGGAAGAAACTTTGTAATTGCAGTTGGTGTTATTTTGGATGGAACACTGGATGTGTTTGCGAAGTTTTTAAATCTGAGGCTACGTTAGTTGTATGGTGAATGTTAATGCTGAATTCGATCTCTTTCTATGGGATTACTGAGTGCAGAGTTTACAAGATAATAACGTAAATCAAGTATTTAGACCGGCAATCATTAACAGAGGTCAAAAATTAGAACTACTGTGTTACCATAGTTACAAAAATCAGGCCTGTCTGCAGTTTGAAGAGTACCTAATTCTATGGAACTGGAATATATTATGAACATTATGCATTGCATAGATGTTGTTTCTCTTCAATTGTAACTACCGCATTCAGCAGATATAAATCAGGAGAAGTTGTTATCCTGAGCATGTGCTTGAATATCAAACTCGTATTTTATTGCACTGCACGGCAAGTTTTGCTGTGTGCACTTTAGAAAATAAGTTATTCTTACCTCACTCTGGTATTGCGAAACCTCTTTTGCAAATGCAGTGTCAATTGTAGCTGGCATCTGCTTGTACAGAGAATCTGAAAGTTTTTTCTTGTCTTCTTTGTATTTGGTCTGGAAAGAGATTAATATAACAGAAGTAATTGGCTCTATGGTGTGGTAAAAATTAAAATATGGTTTAAAATTTTTTTTACCCATTGAAATTGAAAGGTTATGATGTTTGGAAAACAATACAAGCATTGCCATTCATTGGGTAGGGAAGGTTGAAAGACAATCAAATTAGCACTTTCAATTAATTTCCCCTGCATGGTTATACTAAGACAATTTGATGTCATTACGAGCAACAAATTGTAATGTTTACCTCTTAACTCCACATATGTTCATCAATCACCAGCACCCTACAGCCAAAAAATAAACATTGCCAAATGGACAGGCAAGGAATAACTGAAGAGAGCTGTCACACATTACTGGACTTTAATATCGTCCACCACTGCAGGTCACAAATGTGCATACAACCTGACCGTTTCTTTACATCTCACAAAGACACTCGAATATGGAATGACAATAAAAATTCCCATCCCAACAGATCTCACCACTTCTTTTCCCTGCAACCAGTCAACTCAGGACCACAACTATATTCAAACTCTCAGAGTGGACAACCCAGTGCAATGGACAACCTAGTGTAGTAATTAAGCAAGCAGACTACATCATAAGAAATACCATAAAGGGACCTGCAGAGCTGTTCAAAGCTACCAGCACATTAAAAACCATAAAACTGCACATCTGTCTCTCAGACTTCATCATCCAGCACACTACTATGTGCTACATCCCATAACATGGTAACTCCCCCTTGGTGGTCATCATACAAGACATGAAAACACTTCCAACATAGGATCAAAACAGAGACAGCATCCTCCCAACAACACACCCTGCACACTGTATTGTGCTACCTATGTGGGCAACCACTTCAGTGCTCCACATAGGGGAAGTAGGTGCAATATAAATGCTGTAATACAATGCAATACAATGGATTATATATGAAGAGGACCGAGAACAGTGCTTGGATTATATACCATGAAATATGAACCATAAAATATGTTGAGATTCAAAATAATATTGAAAAAATAATACAAGGAGAGAGCCTGCAAAGTGGTTTAACATTTTGAAATTTACAACTATGTTTCAAAGTTGTGCAGACAGCTAGTTTGGGACCTGCAGTATTATGCCAATCCAATCACAGCTCTTACTTCCAAATTCCTAGTATATTTATGAAGATGATTTAAGTTAAACTCTTACAAGAAATACAATTGGTTGGTTATGTGATCATACAGAGAAATTACATTTACTTTGCAAACTGACTAACTGAAGGAGTACATTTTGTGAATAGGTCTGTTTGTTGCAGTGGCACTTGTAAGCAATGTTTTAAGACAGGCTATGTGTGGTCTGATGTTTGTCAAGAAATTGCTTCAGTAGGTGCTAATTGCAGTTTGTATATTACAAGACAGTAGAACTAAAACAAGCTCTCAATACAAACATTATTAACTGGTGGCATCTTGGGGTAACTATATGCCATAATTTGAGGGTTGAGTGGTTGGATGAAGTTTCTACTACTATTACAAGTGAATAATTGGTTAGGAGACCACTTGCTAGAATGACAGCGATGCAAAAACAGCTTTAGTATGAGCAAGTGGTGCAAATGTTGATTGCATACTCACATGGTCATTGGGGAATTTTTTACTTTGGTCCTTTTTGCTTAATTTCCTGCTTCATTCTAAAATTTCTATCAACTGCTATATGTAATACTCCATGAGCTCCAGAATCAAACAATACCAGGAAAGTACATAGCAAATGGAGTCCTGTAATTTGTGAAGCTAACTTAAAGGATGGGAAATAAAAAGTCTGTTAGTATAACGTGTTTAATGCCAGGGTGATATGGAAAAAGAATTTAGAACCACTGGACCACAAAGTCACCTAGAGATCTGCACATTTCTGAAAGCAATTACAAGGTACAATTACTTTCATGTTTCTTTCACAAGTGTGTTACTACATCTGGCTCAGCTGGGTATCTGAGCACAGGTGACCTGTCACAGAAGGGCACCTTGAGGGATTAGTGCTCACATTTGAGGCCTTATAATATGTGACACTGATAATATGAGTATGTACATCTATAGTGCTTCACTATTCATTATTTTCCTACCTGATTTTTCAAGAACCTTTGCCACTACCAAACCACTTCACCACTAGTAAACAGGGTAAAGAGCCTGTGCGACCCACCTTAAACAAGTGCTGTGAATTAGAACTCTTTGTGTAGCCTAGATCTCCCCTGCCTGTTTGGCCTAGTTAATTTCCATGAACATCCACTGTCTGAAATGCATTAAAGACCATGGCAAACTATATATTTAAATAAATGCTGTGCCCTAACAGTGATTGATTGTCAGTGTGTACAGGGCCTTTCTATTTTATACATTATAGACAAAATCAGCAACAAAGTACAGTTTCACCATAGTTAGGCCTTCAGACAAGTGTGATGCAGCAATCGTATGGTAAATTATACTGAATGCTGATCTGACATTAATTTTCAAATATTTGAACTTCTTGTGGCACTTCAAAGTTGATATTTTTTTCTGACTTAGCTCCTAATTAGATTCTAGCCTTTGAATCTCCCTCCTTGGCTAAGTGAACTATTTTGCTGGTCAGTTGGAGGATTAAACACCTTTTATAGAAAGTAGCCATTTGCCAGCAAGTAGCACTGCTCTTGGGAGAAGTGATAGTAGGGATGGAATCTCTATGTGTTAATTACTTTTCACACTGCACCTGGCCAAGGGACCCTGAAAGGTTTCCCTGGAACTTCTGTAGGATGGGCCTACAGCAATATGACCTACAGAGGGAGGAGGCCCCTGTCTTCTGCAAACCTAGGTGCTCTGCAAGTGGCCTGTTAGACCTGACAATGTTAGGGTGGTCTTACCACAACTTTTTTGCCTGCCGCAGTCCATTTTTCTGATTTCGCTTTTGCTGGTTTTAGGACTCTGCGCACTTTACCACTGCTGACCGGTGCTAAACTGCTTGTGCTCTCTCCCCTAAACAGGGTATCATTGGCTTCTACCAAATTAGCATATTTAATTTACCTTTAGGTCCCTAATAAAGTGCACTAGATGTGCCCAGGACCTGTAAATTAAATGCTACTAGTAGGCCTGCAGCACTGATTGTGCCACCCACATAAGTAGGCCCTTAACCATGTTTCAGGCCTGCCACTGCAAGGCGCATGTGTGCAGTTCCTGTGCCGCCTTGACCTGTCATTTAAATCCCTCTGCCAAGCCTAAAACCCTCTTTTATTACTTATAAGTCACCTCTAAGGGTGCAGGGTGCAGTGTATGTGAAAGGCAGATCATTGAATTTGTTACGTTTTACGTGTCCTGGTAGTGAAAAACTCCCAAAGTCCTTTTCCACTATTAGGAAGCCTGGTCGTCTCATAGGCCAGCATTGAGGATTCCTTAAAATACTTTAAAGCTGTAAATCCTGATCAGGAAGGAGTGGCTACCTCATGTTTCATATCTTTTTGGATGGTAATAATAATAAATCCTCTCTATTGGTAAAGTTGGATTTGACATAGCTATTGTAAACATGACATTTTTAGAAAGTAGGAATTTCTCTGCTCTTACTGCTCCATGTGCTTTACAGGCTGGCTCCAATGCACATCTGGTTTGTGCTGGGTGACAGGTCCCCTTGTGCATTCCAGTCAGACAGATGACTGATGACATCCACAGATAACCTGGCAGACAGGACAGGCAGAAAGTTAACTTGTGCACTTCAAAACCACTCTTTGAAGTCTCCCCCACATCAAAGGCATATTTGGGTATAAGTACTGGGGCATTGACCTCCTCAAATCAGACACAACTAGACCTGGAATTAAACCTCTGCCAGAAGACCTGCTGTGCTGCCCCCCAAAGGACTGGACTGCTTTCCTGGAAGGACTGCTCTTCTGCTTGTTGTTCTGCTGCCTGCTGCTCACTGACCCTGCTGGAAGGACTCAGCCCTCCCACCAGAGTTATCTCCAAGGGCTTGCTGGCTTGCCCCCTATTTTAATTGAGGTCTCATGGAGATCAAAGATCTCATGAACGACACTCCATCCATGCCCCAGTGCTGCTCTGACCTGGTGGAACTTTGTCACAGATTTTCACTAGCGAGCGTGGTTCTTCTCTGCAGCCTTAGCGCCATTCTTCTGAAGTTGTGCATGTTGTCACGGATTATCGCTAGTGAGCACGGGGCTTCTCTGCAGCACAGCTCTTCTGCAGTTGTAACTGTTGTCCCGGATTATCGCTAGTGAGCGCAGTGCCTCTCTGCAGCCCTGATGCTGCTCTTCCAAAAGGTGTGCCTACTCTCACAGTTTCCCCTTAGAGAGTGAGGTGCTTCTTCACAGCCCTGTGTTGCTCTAAAGAAAATCTCGCAAGCACTGTGCCACCTGCACCCACTGAACCGCTCTGCAGTTGGAAACCCACCTTGTGGATTGCAGCAAACATTTCAGGAGGAGTGTTTTGCTCACCGTTATTCCCAGAACTGAGTACTGCGCATGGTCACACTTCACTCACAGGTACTGTAATACCTGTGATCGTGTGCCCCATCACTGGCCCAATCCCCAACACCCATTCACAGCCTCTGGGCCTGTATTCATATATTAGTGTATCACTTCTGGTAGGAGGGAACCAGATTTCTAAAGCACTACATGAATATTTAATACCAGTGAATCTCGATGTACACTTTTAGATGTACACTTTTGGCCGTTACGGTCTTGATTTGTTCAGATAAATAACCTTTATTTTTCTAATCAAGTGTTAAGTCATTTTTGTGATGTTTCACTGTGTTACTGCCTGAGTTATTAGACCTGCCTGCTCTGTGCCAAGCTACCGGAGGGTGATCACATGGTGTTTTAGATTGTGTTTTGGCTAAAATTGAGTTCCCTACTTGGCCAGGGTGTATACCTCCTCAAACTAGAGACTGCAATTTCTAACATGGCCTAATGAGGCTCTGGGGCCTGAATGATGCAAGCAGTTAGGGAGCTCTCCCTTGGGAACCTTGGAAGATGCTGAGAAAGGTTCTGGGCTCTGGAGAAGTTCCAGGGGCCCAGATAGGACCTGTGTGAGGAGGGAGGGCAACGAAAATCAGGCTCCTCAAAAATTGCAAAACACAGAGGCCAGGAGGCCTGAGAGAGATCACTCCTGGCAGTTAGAGCATGCTGCAATAATCACAATTCAACTTTTCTTGTGCAGTTAATCATTGCAGGTATTAATGAATGTCAATATAAGTTGTTTTAACTGTGTTGTATTGGCTCATCATGACACATTTCTGCTTTTATTATTGTGGTGACACCTTCATAAAGCCAGTATGGCTGTCTTTTGATAGCTAAAGCCCATAATATTGTGTCTAGTGTTTGTATGGATTATCGTGGTTTTAGGGATTAAGGCTTGCTGTATGGAGTATGTCACCATAGCTATTTTCACCTGCTGTTATGTATATTTTGGTAAATGAATGCTGAGTAGTATTCAGTAGTGTGAGCACCGTGGACCTTAAAGCAAAACATGGTGATGTTTACCTCTAGGTTGACATCTCCCTTTAGATAAGGTGCAATAAAGCTGGTGATATTTTCCCAACCAATAGTGAGGGCTCATAAAGCCATGCTCCTCCACTCGGTATAATTTCAACCCGACATTCCATAATGATAGGCAGGTATGAAGCAGGCAGCAGAAGGGGACATTAAATAACTCAATGGGACAGAGAAGCATTACTTTGGCTAATGCCCCTCCACTCAATAAGATTTACCTTGTTGGATGCATTGTTATCCTATCAGTAAGACTGCAAAGTCTGTGCTATACGATCCAAAGTCTGTGTGGGGCAAAGCCAGAATCCTTCCTCTGGACAGTAAAAACGTAAGCACATTTGGGATTCAGAAGTGAAAGGCTGATGTCTTGTGGTGCCCCAGCCACATTACAAACATAAAGTCCACATGGTCATGTACGCTATGGTGAAAATCAAAATACAAAAATTACTTCCTTTACTCACCTCTGAAATAGCATCCGAAACATTTTTCACATGTAGGGTGTCCGGTACAAAGAGGCACTTGCCTTTTGTTTTTTCATACTGTTCTTTGTAACTTATCTGAAGAGGAAATATAATGGAAATAATACTGAAACACACACTGTATCTATTAGCAAGATTTGTTTTCAGAATTATTTATAACTTTGAATGCAAAATATAAGCATTTGGTTCAGAAACATTAGACGTAGCATTTTAATTATTCTAAATTGTATAAATGGATTTCTTATTAAAAACAAGAATTGATTAGATATTATCAATACAGTTCAATGTATAACCAAAGGCATTTTACCATTAAATAGCAGAATATACAGCTAAACGTAATATTATGGGGCTACTGGTCAGAATAGCCCTTGTCTTTTTTTGGCAAAACATGTGTTAGCCACAATAAAATTTATGAAAGGCAATGGTCGGGAGAGGTGGCTGTAGAGCCGAGAAGTGAGAAAAGGATACCCTACATTGATTATTTTTTTGCAGGACAAGCTGACATCTTCATTCTGACTCTTACAAGATGCTGGTTTGTCCAGTGGACATTACCAGAGGTTCCCAATCTACGACGGATTTCATTTATTCCTGTGATGTCAGTTCATACTTGATACATATATATAAAAGAGACATTCACAAGTTGAAAATGCGTTACAAAGTATTTGTTCCCTGCTTTTCTTGCACTGCTCACTACTAACAATATAAAGGTTGAATTTATCCACATTCACAATTGTTGGAGTGTAAACATTATTATTGAAAATTGTGTCATTAGGCAATAATGTGAAGTAACGTGTATTAAAAGGCCTAACTGAAAAACATGTGTTTTAGGAAATGTGATCACGCTGGTGTCAGCCACAATTAAGTTTGACATGAAGTTAAATAATGACTAATGAAAATATATTTTGTTTAATCATAATTAAATGTACTGAAAAAAGTTGATTATTAATATGTACTGAAAGATTTATGGTTTACATTTTAAATCAAATGTTTTATTCTCCATGCTTAGCATTAATTTAAAGGACTCACATAGTAATTTTCCACAAGCATGATGTTTAAAATATTTTGCTAGCTCTGCAGAATAATGTTTCTTCAAAGATCCTGTGTGACTCACACAGTGGAAATTTCTGTCCTTCTCTTCCCGTTGGTATTGCATCTATCCTTGAGAGAAATACTGCAATTTTAACAATAAGCCTCAGTGCTCAAAGTCATGTTTTCATGTTGCATATTTGTCCTGCTCGAGTTCATCTTTTTTGGCAGAAGCACATGTAATGTTTCTACATACTTTTAAATGTAATTTTTGTATGGAATCTGATGTCCGGAGAAGAGAGAGGAGTGACAGCGTAATCCAATCCTGGGTGAAAAAAAAAAATGAGAAGAGATTCATCTGAGAAGCAGATGAGGTTTATTAGCTGCAACCTAAATCACCCTATAGTCATGTCCAATAGAAGCTTAGAAAGTACCTTTTGAGACTTCAATATAGCAATGTTTTAAGTGAAATAAGTTAGTTATTCTTTTTCTGAGTTTCTGTTCAGATGTTGTTTAGTTCTTGCACATGATTCTAACAGTTCAGTTATATTAGGCCCAACTTTACTGAACTATTTCCTTTTCATGTCCTGATGCTGACTAATGAAGAGAACAGGAGAGTTCTAAGTCTTTTGTGTCCTTGAAACTTATGCAACAGGAGGCAAGCCAGCAAGTCCTTGTAGTCACTCTGGGCCAAGTGGTGCAGATCCAGCCCTTTTCATCCAGGCAGGGAGCAGGCAAATGGACAGTTCAGCAAGCCAAGCGCACAGCAAAGGAGACACCAGTCCAGCAGAGAAACAGTTATTTCAGAAAAGCGGGTTTTCTCCCTTGCAGAGTAGTCACAGGTCCAGGAGTGTACTGAGTTGGCAGTGTCAGGGGCCCAGTACGTATACCCAGTTGTGCCTTTGAAGTGGGGACTTAAAAAAAAAAGGATTGAAGTGTACAAGGTCCCAGCTCTTCCTGCCCTGGCTCAAGACTCACTACAAGGGGACAGGCATTGACATTTTCAGGTGCAAGTTTCAGCTCCTCCCTACCATTCATCCCAGGAAGACCCATCAACCTGGCGATGGACCACCAGGAAGTTAATGGCCCGTCAGGCACACCTAAGCTCCCTTTGTGTGTGGATGTATAGAGGGAATGCACAAAATCAGTCTGTCACCCCACCCCAGATGTGTATTGGAGGCAGGCAGCAGGCACCAAATAGTTAACGTAAGTGTTGGCCTTTTTGCCTTACGCAGGGTCATCCCCAGTCTTTTTGCCTCCTTCCTCCTGGCTTTTCTGACCTCTCGCTGTTGGCTCTAGGGCTCTGAGCACTTTATCACTGCTGACCAGTGCTAAAGTGCAGGTGCTCTCCCATCTAAAGTTGGTATGATTGGCTCATACCTAATTGGCATATTTAATTTACCTATAAGTCCCTTGTACAGTGGTATCTCGATACCCAGGGCCTGTAAATTAAATACTACTAGTGGGCCTGCAGCGCTGCTTGCGCCACCCACTGAAGTAGACTTTCAAACCTGTCTCAGGCCTGCTAGCACAAGGCCTGTGTGCGCAGTTTTCTGCCACAGGGACCTGGCATCTAAATTTACTTGCCAGGCCCAGAACTCCCCTTTTACTACACGTAAGTCACCCCTAAGGTATGCCCTAGCTAGCCCTATGGGCAGGGTGCCATGTATGTAGAAAGGCAGGACATGTGCCATATTACATGGCCTGTCCTGGTAGTGACAAACAGCCTAACTTGGTGTCTCACTGCTGTGAGTGCTGCTTTCTCATAGGATTGCATTAGAAATGCCCTGCCTTATGTGTAAGGGGTATTGTCTGATTTATGAGGCGTAGCGTAGGCGTGTTTGGTATGGTTGTGATGGTGATAATAAATGTTGCTTACTGGTGTGAGTGTATTTTTTGTTACTATCACAGAAATGCCACTTCTAGAAAGTGTGCATTTATCTGTGCTTATGACTCTGGTGTTTTGCAGCCTGACTCCAATCCACGTCTGGGCAGAGTGACAGTTGGGGCTTTCTGCATACTTTTCAGACAGCCTGTACACAGGGAGGGTGGAGGTGTCACAGAGGTGCATCTGCATACTGAATAGTCTTCCTGGGCTGAGAGAAGGGAGAGGTGGGGCACACCTGCATTTGTAAAGACTGTGCCCTGGCCTCACACAATAGGGTCGTTAACCCCCCACTGATGTTTGGAGCCTGTGCTGAAAGGAGAGAGGGGGCACTCCCAGAACCAGTTGTAACTGGCTGGAACCTCCTCTCCCTACCATTGTAAAACACTGTAAGAACTGACTATAAGTACAGGGGAATTTTCCCCACAATTGGGAGACTCTTGGAATCATCTTGGAACTGGACACCAAAGGCTGAAAGGACTCACCAGGAACTGCCATGGACTGCTGCTGCTGTGCTGACCTGTGACCTGCCTGGTCACTGTGAAGGACTTGCCACTTGCTGCCTTTCCCTTGTGCTGGCCTGTAGCTGGGCCCTCCATATGAGGACCTTGTCTTAAGATTCTGCTCCCCAGGGGCAGGGTGCTGCTGCCCCTGACCCCTGCATCCATTTCTTCACGAGGGGTGCTTCTCCGTGGTTGCGGCTGCCATAGCGCTGATTGCAGCACGCTTATGGAGCCTTGGGAGCTCGTAGGCTCCTTGCTGCATTGTGCCCCTTTAAACAAAATCGCCGCAGTGGCCCGGGAAGCTGGAAGAACAGTTGCACACCGCATCGGGTGCAGGCGAGTGTCTGCTCGGGCCCCAGGAGGGGTCTGATCTTCTTGTGGCTTCACGGCAGGACCAGGGGAAGGCGCGGGGTGTGCCCCCTTCCCCCTGGCCTTTGCGTTAGGAGCAGGACGCTCCTTTTCTGCTGTTAGGCAAAACGGGCATTATTATGCCCCCCCCCTTGGCGGAAGGGCCAGTGGAGGCCCGGGGGGCCCCCAGAGATCGCGGGTCCCCAGAGGGGCCTGTCATTAAACCGGAAGGGGGGTGTGGTGCCCTCTTCCTGCCCTAAGTTGCTTTTGATGGCTTTGGCTCCCCTCGTGAGGGACGGTTGAGGCCCTGGGGGGCCCCCAGTAATCACGGTCCCCGGAGGGGCCTGTCTATAAAAGAGAGGAGGTGCATGTCGCCCTCCTCTGACACCAGAGTATAAGTCAGGCCCCCGTTTTGCGCATAGGAGCGCAGGGGGCCCCATTGTTTGCCTTCTAGGCACTGGAGGTGCCTTCATCCAACCAGGTACTGTTTAAAGGACCAATATAGTTGCAATCCAAAGTTCTTTCTACAGACTTTTGTTTGATTCATATATTACCTACATGCGTTTGATGTTTTTACATATGTGTATGCAAATGTTCCTTATATGGACATGCTTGCTAATATGTTTTTCTAACTTGCCATATGGTTTCTAATGTTCCTACTATGGGCATTTTATGATATTCTTATGACAAGTGCTGTGATGTAATAACGTGTTTTCCTGACTACTGCTTATGTTGCAGAATACTGAGTAACCTGTATGTTATGTGTGACTACTGCTAGTTTGCAGAGTAACTAATGTGTAAGGTTCTGACAACTGCTAAGGTAGCAGGATAGTACTGATATGTGATGTTTGGTCTGATAATTACATTGTGTACAATACAGTATATTTTCATATAATCTGGTGTTGTGTTTCCTTTGTGGTGGGGGTATTGCGTCACAGGTGTTGTGTGTGTTGTGCAAACGCTTTACACATTGCCTCCGGGTTAAGCCTGACTGCTCGTGCCAAGCTACCAAGGGGGTGAGCAAGGGTTATCTTGGACGTGTAACTCCCTTGCCCTGACCAGAGTGGGTAAGTTCTGCCTGGCTGAGATACATACCCTAGCCAACCAGAAACCTCATTTCTAACATTGGTTGTCAGCGGTGAGGAAAGGACTTGCGCTTGCACAATACCATTGTGACTCATTATTTCACTACAAGGATTGCGTTTAGACCATCACATGTTTGGCTTCTCTTAACTTTCTCTCGTTGGTAATTTTTCCTGTTTTCAGTTCTCACGCTTGGGTTTTGTGGTTGTCGAAGTAGAGTTATTTGTACCTTTTCAAGATGGGGCTTACCTTTGATTTAGAGGACCTGCCGTTTTACACGCAGGAGGAATTAGAGGGGTTCTGTAGAGAGAGAGGGCTGCCTGTAGAAAGGGACCTCAGGAGATCTCTGAATTTCTTTGAAAGGTTTGTGACATATACCCAGGGAGGGAGTGTGCTTAGGGAGTACCCAGAGGATCCTGAGTGTAGGGAGGGTTCCCAATGGGAGGGCTCCCAGAACTCATCCCTAGAGAGTGGTAGAGGGACTGATCAGGAGGGTGAGAATGACCCTTTGGGGACGCCAGTTGACAGGGAAGGCCCCAGTGATAGGGAGTCCCTTGCTGGGTCCAGTGTAAGAAGCAGGGCTACCTCTCATTCCTTGACGCCTGATGAGCTAAAAAATAGGCGGGAAGAGCAGGACCTGAAGTTACAGTTAGAGCGCCTAGCTGTTGAGGAGAGAAGGGCTGAGTTAGAGAAGGCCTTAGTACAGGAGAGGATGGCAGAGGCGGAGAGGGCCTTTGCCAGAGAAAGACTCGCTCTAGAGCGCAGTCTGAAGGTTCTGGACTCACCAGCGCTGCAGGTGGAGTCCAGTGGTGGCAGCAATGTAGAGTGCTGTAGCAAAGATGTTCCTCACATACCCATAGATCTGGTACGTAGGTTCCAAGAGGGGGGTGACATAAGTTAGTGGTTAAAGGAATATGAGAGGGCTCTGGTAGAGCACAGGATCCCTGAGAAGGATTGGGGAACTGGCCTAGGGAGCTTTATTCCCGAGGAGGGGAGGGATGCCCTACTGACTCTAGAAGAGAGTGACAGGGAGGGGTACTCTGCTGTGAAGAATGCACTGATTGTGAAAAATGGTTTTTCCCCTGAGGAATACAGAAAAAGGTTTAGGGGTGGTAAGAAATTGTCCCACCAGTCTTGGGAGGAGTTTGTGGAGGATTGCTGCATTGCACTAGATGGATGGGTGAAGGGTAGCACAGTAAACTATTTTGAAGGGCTGTTTAATCTGATTGTCAGAGAGCACCTGCTTCGTTGTTGTTTTTCAGAGCTACGCCAACACTTGTCAGTGTGTGAGCTCTCTGACCCCAGGGAGCTTGCAAAGGAGGCAGACTTCTGGTTGCGTACTAGAGGGTCTGGTGTGGCATTAGGGGGGTGTTCCTAATGAGAGTGGTCTAGGTGTTTCCCAACCAGGTGTGGTGGCAAAGGCTTGTGTCCCAGGTAGGTCCCAGTGTATTGGGGCGGGTAAGGCACCCCATGTCCAGTCTCAGATGAGAGGGAATGGGGTTGGGCTGAGGCCCAGGGTACCCGAGCTCCAGTCCCAGGTCCTGGAGGGTTCCATGAGTGAACGCCAGGAGGTGAGCCTAGCCTGTGCCGTAGGGCCAGCTGTTCAGAAGGATCCAATTTTGTCATTATGACTTGGGCCGGTGGCTGGTGATAGCGTTCCGCCGGTCCTGGTGTCTGGTAGTCTCGCTCTACGGCGGAGGAGGAGGAAATCCAGGCATAGGGTGAGAGGGGGCTACGGGCCCCAGTGGAGAACCTGGAGGGTCAGGGGTCAGCTCTGAGAGCAGAGCCCCCCAGGAATGACCTTGGTGAGACCATTTCTGGGCTGGGGGGATCCAGACTCTGTCAGATGGGCAGAGGTCAGGAGACCTGCGCCAGCCAGACTCTTGTGTGGCCCTTGGGGAAGTCCTGGTGTGCCCCCCAGGAAGTCCTGGTGCGCCAGGCAATGATTCAACCGCAGGGTGGTGACTCTGGGTTGGATGATCAGGTTCAGGGGGTAAACTCTGACCTGATGGGGAGTAGGTGTGCTCCCAAGGAAGTCCTGGTGCGCCAGGCAGTGGTTCAACCGCAGGGTAGTGACTCTGGGTTGGATTGCCAGATTCAGGGAGTAAGCTCTGATCTGGTAGGGGGTAGGCGTGCTCCCAAGGAAGTCCTGGTTCGCTGGGCAATGGTCCAGTCTAAGGGTGTCGTCCCTGGACTAGATAGACAGGTTCAGGGGGTAAACTCTGACCTGGTTGGGGAGGCGGTTAGTGTGCTCACCTCCCCGTGTGAAACTTCTGCTGGCTTCTCCCGAGGTGGGGAGACGCAGGACGCTGGAAGTGGGGTTCAGGGAGGGGGAAGCCCACCCCGGACCCCGGTGCAACCCAAGGGTGTCGTCCCTAGGTTGAGTGGTCAGTCGCCAGGTAGTGATCCTGGGCTGGCGAGAGAGTTGTGCAGGGCTGCTGTAACAAGCACCCTGGCAAGTGTGGATTCTGGTGATACCCCTCCTAGGAGAGGAGGGCGGGATCCTAGACGGAGGGGTAGAGGGAGGAGAGCCTTGCCTCTAGCCCCTGTAGAGCCTATGGGTGCGGACCCTAGGTTGGTGGATCAGTGGCAGGGTAGAGCCCCTGAACTGAATGGAAGTGGAGTGGAGACAGATTGCTTTGCACCTGGGGCTACCGCCCCCCACTCGTTATGGTTTCAGAGACCAGAGGCTCCTAGATGGCCTGGGGCCTGGTTCTGGCCATTGGCAGCTAGAGAACCCCTGTGGGTTGGTCTAGGCTGCCTGGGAAGCATTGACAGAGAGATCCAAGTGGAGTCAGGAAGGCGTAGAACTGGAACATGCCCCTGCTGTTGTGGGCCTGGGTCCTTGTTCTATCACCCCAATCAGGGAAGTACATCAAGGTATTGATTGTTCTCCCCTGGATTTTGGCTGGTAGGGGGTTGTGTTGGACTTTTTGCCTTACGCAGGGTCATCCCCAGTCTTTTTGCCTCCTTCCTCTTGGCTTTTCTGACCTCTCGCTGTTGGCTCTAGGACTCTGAGCACTTTATCACTGCTGACCAGTGCTAAAGTGCAGGTGCTCTCCCATCTAAAGTTGGTATGATTGGCTTATACCTAATTGGCATATTTAATTTACCTATAAGTCCCCTGTACAGTGGTATCTCTATACCCAGGGCCTGTAAATTAAATACTACTAGTGGGCCTGCAGCGCTGCTTGCGCCACCCACTGAAGTAGACTTTCAAACCTGTCTCAGGCCTGCTAGCGCAGGGCCTGTGTGCGCAGTTTTCTGCCACAGGGACCTGGCATCTAAACTTACTTGCCAGGCCCAGAATTCCCCTTTTACTACATGTAAGTCACCCCTAAGGTACACCCTAGCTAGCCCTATGGGCAGGGTGCCATGTATGTAGAAAGGCAGGACATGTGCCATATTGCATGGCCTGTCCTGGTAGTGAGAAACAGCCTAACTTGGTGTCTCACTGCTGTGAGTGCTGCCTTCTCATAGGATTGCATTAGAAATGCCCTGCCTTATGTGTAAGGGGTATTGTCTGATTTATGAGGGGTAGTGTAGGCGTGTTTGGTATGGTTGTGATGGTGATAATAAATGCTGCTTACTGGTGTGGGTGTATTTTTTATTAATATCACAGAAATGCCACTTCTAGAAAGTGCACATTTATCTGTGCTTATGACTCTGGTGTTTTGCAGCTTGACCCCAATCCACGTCTGGGCAGTGTGACAGTTGGGGCTTTGTGCATACTTTTCAGACAGCCTGTACACAGGGAGGGTGGAGGTTTCACAGAGGTGCATCTGCATACTGAATAGTCTTCCTGGGCTGAGAGAAGGGAGAGGTGGGGCACACCTGCATTTGTAAAGACTGTGCCCTGGCCTCACACAATAGGGTCGTTAACCCCCCACTGATGTTTGGAGCCTGTGCTGAAAGGAGAGAGGGGGCACTCCCAGAACCAGTTGTAACTGGCTGGAACCTCCTCTCCCTACCATTGTAAAACACTGTAAGAACTGACTATAAGTACAGGGGAATTTTCCCCACAATTGGGAGACTCTTGGAATCATCTTGGAACTGGACACCAAAGGCTGAAAGGACTCACCAGGAACTGCCATGGACTGCTGCTGCTGTGCTGACCTGTGACCTGCCTGGTCACTGTGAAGGACTTGCCACTTGCTGCCTTTCCCTTGTGCTGGCCTGTAGCTGGGCCCTCCATATGAGGACCTTGTCTTAAGATTCTGCTCCCCAGGGGCAGGGTGCTGCTGCCCCTGACCCCTGCATCCATTTCTTCACGAGGGGTGCTTCTCCGTGGTTGCGGCTGCCATAGCGCTGATTGCAGCACGCTTATGGAGCCTTGGGAGCTCGTAGGCTCCTTGCTGCATTGTGCCCCTTTAAACAAAATCGCCGCAGTGGCCCGGGAAGCTGGAAGAACACTTGCGCACTGAATCGGGTGCAGGCGAGTGTCTGCTCGGGCCCCAGGAGGGGTCTGATCTTCTTGTGGCTTCACGGCAGGACCAGGGGAAGGCACGGGGAGTGCCCCCTTCCCCTTGGCCTCTGCGTTAGGAGCAGGACGCTCCTTTTCTGCTGTTAGGTAAAACGGGCATTATTGTGGGCCCCCCCCTTGGTGGAAGGGCCAGTGGAGGCCCGGGGGGCCCCCAGAGATCGCGGGTCCCTGTAGGGGCCTGTCGATAAACCGGAGGGGGGGTGTGGTGCCCCCCTCCTGCCCTAAGTTGTTTTCTGACACCAGAGTATAAGGGAGGACCCCGTTTTGCGCATAGGAGCGCCGGGGGCCCCATTGTTCGCCTTCTAGGCACTGGAGGTGCCTTCATCCAACCAGGTACTGTTTAAAGGACCAATATAGTTGCAATCCAAAGTTCTTTCTACAGACTTTTATTTGATTCATATATTACCTACCTGCGTTTGATGTTTTTACATATGTGTATGCAAATGTTCCTTTTATGGACATGCTTGCTGATATGTTTTTCTAACTTGCCATATGTTTTCTAATGTTCCTACTATGGGCATTTTATGATATTCTTATGACAAGTGCTGTGATGTAATAACGTGTTTTCCTGACTACTGCTTATGTTGCAGAATACTGAGTAACCTGTGTGTTATGTATGACTACTGCTAGTTTGCAGAGTAACTAATGTGTAACGTTCTGACAACTGCTAAGGTAGCAGGATAGTACTGATATGTGATGTTTGGTCTGATAATTACGTTGTGTACAATACAGTTTATTTTCATATAATCTGGTGTTGTGTTTCCTTTGTGGTGGGGATATTGCGTCACAGGTGTTGTGTGTGTTGTGCAAACGCTTTACACATTGCCTCCGGGTTAAGCATGACTACTCGTGCCAAGCTACCAAGGGGGTGAGCAGGGGTTATTATGGACGTGTAACTCCCTTGCCCTGACTAGAGTGGGTAAGTTCTGCCTGGCTGAGATGCATACCCTAGCCAACCAGAAACCCCATTTCTAACATTGGTTGTCAGCGGTGAGGATAGGACTTGTGCTTGCACAATACCATTGTGACTCATTATTTCACTACAAGGACTGCGTTTAGACCATCACATATTTGGCTTCTCTTAACATTCCCTCTTTGGTCATTTTTCCTGTTTTCAGTTCTCACGCTTGGGTATTGTGGTTGTCACAGTTGAGTTATTTGTATCTTTTCAAGATGGGGCTTACCTTTGATTTAGAGGACGTGCCGTTTTACACGCAGGAGGAATTAGAGGGGTTCTGTAGAGAGAGAGGGCTGCCTGTAGAAGGGGACCTCAGGAGATCTCTGAATTTCTTTGAAAGGTTTGTGACATATACCCAGGGAGGGAGTGCGCTTAGGGAGTACCCAGAGGATCCTGAGTGTAGCGAGGGTTCCCAATGGGGGGGCTCCCAGAACTCATCCCTAGAGAGTGGTAGAGGGACTGATCAGGAGGGTGAGAATGACCCTTTGGGGACGCCAGTTGACAGGGAAGGCCCCAGTGATAGGGAGTCCCTTGCTGGGTCCAGTGTAAGAAGCAGGGCTACCTCTCATTCCTTGACGCCTGATGAGCTAAAAAATAGGCGGGCAGAGCGGGACCTGAAGTTACAGTTAGTGCGTCTAGCTGTTGAGGAGAGAAGGGCTGAGTTAGAGAAGGCCTTTGTACAGGAGAGGATGGCAGAGGCGGAGTGGGCCTTTGTCAGAAAAAGACTCGCTCTAGAGCGCAGTCTGAAGGTTCTGGACTCACAAGTGCTGCAGGTGGAGTCCAGTGGTGGCAGCAATGTAGAGTGCTGTAGCAAAGATGTTCCTCACATACCCATAGATCTGGTACCTAGGTTCCAAGAGGGGGGTGACATACATCAGTGGTTAAAGGAATATGAGAGAGCTCTGGAAGAGCACAGGATCCCTGAGAAGGATTGGGGAACTGGCCTAGGGAGCTTTATTCCTGGGGAGGGGAGGGATGCCCTACTGACTCTAGAAGAGAGTGACAGGGAGGGGTACTCCGCTGTGAAGAATGCACTGATTGTGAAGTATGGTTTTTCCCCAGAGGAATTCAGAAAAAGGTTTAGGGGTGGTAAGAAACTGTCCCACCAGTCTTGGGAGGAGTTTGTGGAGAATTGCTGCATTGCACTAGATGGATGGGTGAAGGGTAGCACAGTAAACAATTTTGAAGGGCTGTTTAATCTGATTGTCAGAGAGCACCTGCTTCGTTGTTGTTTTTCAGAGTTACGCCAACACTTGTCAGTGTGTGAGCTCTCTGACCGCAGGGAGCTTGCAAATGAGGCAGACTTCTGGTTGCGTACTAGAGGGTCTGGTGTGGCATTAGGGGGTGTTCCTAATGAGAGTGGTCTAGGTGTTTCCCAACCAGGTGTGGTGGGAAAGTCTTGTGTCCCAGGTAGGTCCCAGTGTATTGGGGCGGGTAAGGCACCCCATGTCCAGTCTCAGATGAGAGAGAATGGGGTTGGGCTGAGGCCCAGGGTACCCGAGGTCCAGTCCCAGGTCCTGGAGGGTTCCATGAGTGAACGCCAGGAGGTGAGCCTAACCTGTGCCGTAGGGCCAGCTGTTCAGAAGGATCCAATTTTGTAATTAGGACTTGGGCCGGTGGCTGGTGATAGCGTTCCGCCGGTCCTGGTGTCTGGTAGTCTCGCTCTACAGCGGAGGAGGCGGAAATCCAGGCATAGTGTTGAGAGGGGGCTGCGGGCCCCAGTGGAGAACCTGGAGGGTCAGGGGTCAGCTCTGAGAGCAGAGCCCCCCAGAAATGACCTTGGTGAGACCATTTCTGGGCTGGGGGGATCCAGACTCTGTCAGATGGGCAGAGGTCAGGAGACCTGCGCCAGCCAGACTCTTGTATGGCCCTTGGGAAGGTGTTTCCCCAGTGGGGGGTAGGTGTGCCCCCCAGGAAGTCCTGGTGCGCCAGGCAATGATTCAACCACAGGGTGGTGACTCTGGGTTGGATGATCAGGTTCAGGGGGTAAACTCTGACCTGATGGGGAGTAGGTGTGCTCCCAAGGAAGTCCTGGTGCGCCAGGCAGTGGTTCAACCGCAGCGTAGTGACTCTGGGTTGGATTGCCAGATTCAGGGGGTAAGCTCTGATCTGGTAGGGGGTAGGTGTGCTCCCAAGGAAGTCCTGGTTCGCTGGGCAATGGTCCAGTCTAAGGGTGTCGTCCCTGGACTAGATAGACAGGTTCAGGGGGTAAACTCTAACCTGGTTGGGGAGGCGGTTAGTGTGCTCACCTCCCCGTGTGAAACTTCTGCTGGCTTCTCCCGAGGTGAGGAGACGCAGGACGCTGGAAGTGGGGTTCAGGGAGGGGAAAGCCCACCCCGGACCCCGGTGCAACCCAAGGGTGTCATCCCTAGGTTGAGTGGTCAGTCGCCAGGTAGTGATCCTGGGCTGGCGAGAGAGTTGTGCAGGGCTGCTGTACCAAGCACCCTGGCAAGTGTGGATTCTGGTGATACCCCACCTAGGAGAGGAGGGCAGGATCCTAGACGGAGGGGTAGAGGGAGGAGAGCTTCGCCTCTAGCCCCTGTAGAACCTATGGGTGCGGACCCTAGGTTGGTGGATCAGTGGCAGGGTAGAGCCCCTGAACTGATAGGAAGTGGAGTGGAGACAGGTTGCTTTGCACCTAGGGCTACCGCCCCCCACTCGTTATGGTTTCAGAGACCAGAGGCTCCTAGATGGCCTCTGGCCTGGTTCTGGCCATTGGCAGCTAGAGAACCCCTGTGGGTTGGTCTAGGCTGCCTGGGAAGCATTGACAGAGAGATCCAAGTGGAGTCAGGAAGGCGTAGAACTGGAACATGCCCCTGCTGTTGTGGGCCTGGGTCCTTGTTCTATCGCCCCAATCGGGGAAGTACATCAAGGTATTGATTGTTCTCCCCTGGAGTTTGGCTGGTAGGGGGTTGTGTTAGATTTTTTGCCTTACGCAGGGTCATCCCCAGTCTTTTTGCCTCCTTCCTCCTGTCTTTTCTGACCTCTCGCTGTTGGCTCTAGGACACTGAGCACTTTATCACTGCTGACCAGTGCTAAAGTGCAGGTGCTCTCCCATCTAAAGTTGGTATGATTGGCTTATACCTAATTGGCATATTTAATTTACCTATAAGTCCCTTGTACAGTGGTATCTCTATACCCAGGGCCTGTAAATTAAATACTACTAGTGGGCCTGCAGCGCTGCTTACTCCACCCACTGAAGTAGACTTTCAGACCTGTTTCAGGCCTGCTAGCGCAGGGCCTGTGTGCACAGTTTTCTGCCACAGGGACCTGGCATCTAAACTTACTTGCCAGGCCCAGAACTCCCCTTTTACTACATGCAAGTCACCCCTAAGGTACGCCCTAGCTACCCCTATGGGCAGGGTGCCATGTATGTAGAAAGGCAGGACATGTGCCATATTGCATGGCCTGTCCTGGTAGTGACAAACAGCCTAACTTGGTGTCTCACCGCTGTGAGTGCTGCCTTCTCATAGGATTGCATTAGAAATGCCCTGCCTTATGTGTAAGGGGTATTGTCTGATTTATGAGGGGAAGCGTAGGCGTGTTTGGTATGGTTGTGATGGTGATAATAAATGCTGCTTACTGGTGTGGGTGTATTTTTTATTAATATCACAGAAATGCCACTTCTAGAAAGTGCGCATTTATCTGTGCTTATGACTCTGGTGTTTTGCAGCTTGACTCCAATCCACGTCTGGGCAGAGTGACAGTTGGGGCTTTCTGCATACTTTTCAGACAGCCTGTACACAGGGAGGGTGGAGGTGTCACAGAGGTGCATCTGCATACTGAATAGTCTTCCTGGGCTGAGAGAAGGGAGAGGTGGGGCACACCTGCATTTGTAAAAACTGTGCCCTGGCCTCACACAATAGGGTCGTTAACCTCCCACTGATGTTTGGAGCCTGTGCTGAAAGGAGAGAGGGGGCACTGCCAGAACCAGTTGTAACTGGCTGGAACCTCCTCTTCCTACCATTGTAAAACACTGTAAGAACTGACTATAAGTGCAGGGGAATTTTCCCCACAATTGGGAGACTCTTGGAATCATCTTGGAACTGGACACCAAAGGCTGAAAGGACTCACCAGGAACCGCCATGGACTGCTGCTGCTGTGCGGACCTGTGACCTGCCCGGTCACTGTGAAGGAATTGCCACTTGCTGCCTTTCCCTTGTGCTGGCCTGTAGCTGGGCCCTCCACCTGAGGACCTTGTCGTAAGATTCTGCTCCCCAGGGGCAGGGTGCTATGGCCCCTGACCCCTGCATCCATTTCTTCACGAGGGGTGCTTCTCCGTGGTTGCGGCTGACATAGCGCTGATTGCAGCGCGCTTATGGAGCCTTGGGAGCTCGTAGGCTCCTTGCTGCATTGTGCCCCTTTAAATAAGATCACCGCAGCGGTCCGGGAAGCTGGAAAAACACTCGCGCACCGTGTCGGGTGCAGGCGAGTGTCTGCTCGGGCCCCAGGAGGGGTCTGATCTTCTTATGGCTTCACAGCAGGACCAGGGGAAGGCGCGGGGAGTGCCCCCTTCTCCCTGGCCTCTGCGTTAGGAGCAGGACGCTCCTTTTCTGCTGTTAGGCAAAACTGGCATTATTGTGGTCCCCCCCCTTGGTGGAAGGGCCAGTGGAGGCCCGGGGTCCACCAGAGATCGCGGGTCCCTGGAGGGGCCTGTCATTAAACCAAAGGGGGGGTGCGGTGCCCCCCTCCTGCCCTAAGTTGTTTTTGCTGGCTTTCGCCCCCCTCGTGACGGCAGGTTGAGGCCCTGGGGGGCCCCCAGTTATCATGGTCCCCAGAGGGGCCTGTCTATAAAAGAGAGGAGGTGCATGTCACCCTCCTCTGACCCCAGAGTATAAGGGAGGCCCCCCGTTTTGCGCATAGGAGCACCGGGGGCCCCATTGTTCGCCTTCTAGGCACTGGAGGTGCCTTCATCCAACCAGGTACTGTTTAAAGGACCAATATAGTTGCAATCCAAAGTTCTTTCTACAGACTTTTGTTTGATTCATATATTACCTACCTGCGTTTGATGTTTTTACATATGTGTATGCAAATGTTCCTTTTATGGACATTCTTGCTAATATGTTTTTCTAACTTGCCATATGTTTTCTAATGTTCCTAATATGGGCATTTTATGATATTCTAATGACAAGTGCTGTGATGTAATAACGTGTTTTCCTGACTACTGCTTATGTTGCAGAATACTGAGTAACTTGTGTGTTATGTGTGACTACTGCTAGTTTGCAGAGTAACTAATGTGTAACGTTCTGACAACTGCTAAGGTAGCAGGATAGTACTGATATGTGATGTTTGGTCTGATAATTACGTTGTGTACAATACAGTATATTTTCATATAATCTGGTGTTGTGTTTCCTTTGTGGTGGGGATATTGCGTCACAGGTGTTGTGTGTGTTGTGCAAACGCTTTACACATTGCCTCCGGGTTAAGCCTGACTGCTTGTGCAAAGCTACCAAGTGGGTGAGCAGGGGTTATCTTGGACGTGTAACTCCCTTGCCCTGACTAGAGTGGGTAAGTTCTGCCTGGCTGAGATGTATACCCTAGCCAACCAGAAACCCCATTTCTAACAGTAAGTAAACGCCAACTTTCTAAAAGTGGCATTTTCAGGGCTGCAATTTAAAATCCGACTTTACCCAAAATTGTAATTTGTAATTTTTAATTTTGAGACCAGAGGCACCTAACTTGACAAATTTATATACACTTATAAGATGTTAATCTCAATGTTATCCTATGGGGGAGACAGGCCTTGCATTAGTGAAAAACGAATTTGTGAGTGTAAAACTGTTGGAAAATGGGTTATTGATAGGGCAGGTAGGTACCTACACCTAGCAACAAGCCACAAACCTCCACAAAAGTACAGTTAGGTCTCAGTAAATTAATCCCAGCTCTACCCTTGGTAGCTTGGCATCGAGCGTCAAGGCTTAACTTAGGAGACAAAGTGTAAAGCATTCAAATATCACAAAACAGTAATTAAATAAAACACAGGAAACAGTTTAAAAATCCAAAACCAATTTATAAAAATAGCTTATATTTTTATCTTTAAAATGACACAAAAACGATTAAAATCGGTTCAGGGGAACCGGAGATATGAATTTTTAAAGTATTATTATTTTCTAGCGCATAGAAACAAAAAGCGCCAATCGGGTCATCTGGTTGCACCAGGACCGGACAAGGTCAAACTTTCAGGCCGACCGCGATGGAGCCCTGCTCGGATACAGGTCGCGGGAAGCCTCGGTTAAAAAGTTACCTTCTGACTTAGTCTTTATTTTGAAGTTTTTCTTCACCGGGACGAACCTGCCAGTTGGATCCGACCTCCTGGAGCCCTTGTCCGGATACGCGAAGTCGGTTTCCTCGGTGGTGATTTCTACCTTCGGACTTAGTCGTTTTTTCGAGATGAAAATCCTTCGACCGGGGTAAACCTGGATCTTGATCCGACGTCCGTGGAGCCCTTCTCGGATACGATGGCTGGAAGGTCCCGGTCAACTTTTTACGTTCGGACTTAGTCTTTTTTTCGGATGTTTTTCTTGACCGGGACGAACCACGAAGTCAGGCCGGGTCGCGGTTGAGGCAAGCCGGCTAGAATTTCCGCGTCGAGTCGGTCACTTTATGGAGCTTTTTTCTAAAATTTCTCCAATCTTTTCCAAACTTCTGGGGCTTCACCCAGATGTTCTTTTAAGGTTCTTTTGGGGTCCACAGCTCACCCCAAGGGTCCAGAAGTTCTGTGATGGTCCTTGGGAAGTGCGGACTTCAACTCCCAGAGTGCACCTGGCGCAAACTCCTTTTTGGCCACTGGGCAGTGGTCAGCTGGTCACTTTTTCAGGAGTTGGTGCAGGGGACTCTGGTTAGCAATTTTTCACCTGTAGCAAACAGGGAGTCCCTCCTTGAACCAGTGGAAGCCAGGCAAAGTCCTTCTTGTGGTGAAGCCCAAGTGTGCAGCTGGTGCAGTCTTTCTGAGTGCAGGGTCCAGGTGCAGGCCAGGGGTCCAGCAGGGCAGTCCTTCTTCTCCTTGTAGTTCTTTCGTCTTGAAATTTGGTGGGGATCTGAGGCGTGGGTGCAGGTCTGCCAGTTTTATCCTTGCTCCTGGGTGAAAAGCAGGGGGGCCCTGGTCCTCCAATCAGGGACAGGGTCGTCCCCCTGTGATGACCACTTCCTGGGAAGTGTGGCAAAAATCCATCCCAGAAGGCAATAGTCTCTAAAAATCCAAAATGGATGAATCTGATTTTTGGAGGAGAGATCTGGCTGAGCCCACCCACTGGTGTGGCTAAAAATCATAAACACACCCCTCTCCTGCCCTCTCCTAATCTAATCAAGGGGGCACCTAGCTGTCTGGGGTTGCAGGATGTGGGGGTGTTGCTGGGTGCTGCAAATGTCCTTCTCTGCCTTTGAAGACCAGTTTGGCAGCCCTCCCCCTTCCTGCCTCACCATCTGCTGAGGGGAGATTCTCTCCCCCAAGCACATTCCTTTGTGTGAAGTCTGGCCACTTCACACCTCATCAAGGCAGCCTGGCAGAAGCTGCTGCAGGCTGGCCAATCAGAGCACAGCAGCAAAAACAATGCAGAGCTGAAATTGGCAACTTTTTAGGTAAAGTCTAAACTTTTTACCTGAACAAGTTATATTAAATCCAACAACTGGAAGTTGTGGGATTTATTACAACAATTAATTTGATACCAAATTCTTGGTATGTAACATTTAAGGAGACTTTAAAATTTAAAATAAAGTCTGCCCATTCTAGCCTATGAAGGCCATTTACTTCAATGAGGGAAAAACGAATTTGGCTGTTTTTACCTCACCAGGGCTTATAAATCTATTTTTATAAAGTCCCTGCTTATAGTTACATGGCACCCAGCCCTAGGGGCACATAGGGCACACCTTAGGGGTGACTTATGTGTAAAAATAAGGTAGTTGAAGACTTTGGAAGTACCTTTAATTCCAAAGTCTAGTTTGCATATAACTTTAATTTAAAAGCAGCCAGCAAGGCAGGCTTGCTTTTAAAATGACACTGGGCACCTCAGCAATGCACCTAGGTGTGCACCACCTATGCTGTGGTCCCTAAACCTACATGCCCTACCATATACTAGGGACTTATAGGTAGGTTAACTTAGCCAATTATAATTAGCCTAATTTGCATATCCATTTTACACAGAGCACAGGCCCTGGGACTGGTTAGCAGTACCCAGGGCACCTTTAAAGTCAGGAAAACACCAGCAAAAAGTGGAAAATGGGGGCAAAAAGTTATGGGGCCTCTGCAATCAGCCCTGTTTTCTCACAAAAACTTAAAAGTATATGTCCTACTTTTCAAATACTCTGCTCTCTGCCCACAGACTGCCCAGGGGTGCCTTAGGGGTAACTTATATGTATTGAAAATGAAGGTTTAGGCCTGGCAAGAGGTTTAACCTTTCAGGTTGATATGGCAGTTTACAACTGCTCAGACAGACCTGAGATATGATTAACGGACTACTGAAGTGGGTGGCACAACTAGTGCTGCAGGCCCACTAGAAGTATTAAATGTACAGTATGTGCACTTTACTAGGGACTTATAAGTAAATTAAATATGCCAATGGGTTATGATCCAATAATACCATGTTTAGAGGAGAGATCACATGCACTTTAGCACTGGTTAGCAGTGGTAAAGTGCTCAGAATCCTAAAGCCAACAAAGACGATAATAGAAAATGAGAAAGAGGAAGGCAAAAAGTTTGTAGTGACCTTTCAGAAAGGGCCAGTTTCCAATAAGCTCCCTCTCCTCACACAACTTTTTGGAGCTTGACCACAGTGTAGCTTTCAATGTTGTTAAGATTCACTGCCATTCTTGCAAAAATCACAAGCGCGGATTGTGAGGATAGGAGCGAAATGTAAGGAAAGTGAAAAAATTCCCAATTAGAAATAGAGAATAATGTAAAAATCTATTCCCACGTCAGATTTTAAAGGTATTTTGGTTTTACACAAGTCACTGAGTGGCACTGCAAATCACAAATTCTGAATCCCACCCCTGAACACCAGTGTATGGACTGTGAGCATTATTCGAGGTGGGTTCACATCCCCCCTCAGCTAATACTCCAGTTTCGTACACCTACCCTACCAATATCCCCGACATGCCAAAATTTTGTAAAGGCTTGCATGCCCCATTTGCTTATTACCAAAAACAAACCGTTTTGCAATGTACTCACATTCCAAAATTGTAATTTATTTAAAATAGCCTCTCCAATTATGCTGTAAAGTCACAGACTTCATAAACGAGAACTAAACACTTCCCCTGTCCTTATCTTATAAACCAGGCTGCAATCCATCTTTTGGGGAACAGTGGTCCTACCAGAAACTACGCACAGTTAATTGAGGCAGCAGAGGGTGTATTTTTGATCTGCGACTACGGCTTGTATTAATACAGTTAGAGGGAAAAGAAAAAGCACGAGGGCGTTCGGAAGGTCTTGAAAAGAGCAGCCCTCTGAAAGTATCCTGCATGGGTATCAGCTTTTCCTGCACAGACTGATTTGTATTCCGCAATCACTTCCTCTTGGCTTCTTTGAACGCTAACGTGTTCTCATTAAAAGATTACATAGACCCTTCTGTGTCAGTCACGCAAGAGCGCTATCAGAGCAGTTCTATTTACAGACAATGCCGCAACACTTGTGTCTAAGTGACAGGGCAACGAAATATTTCCACAAGGACTTTTTTTTTGCTTTTTCTTGCGCTATTTGTGCTTTTTTTCACCTAAACTCACAGTTCAATTACATCCTTATTACTTTTCTAACAGGACTGTCCAAGCGTCGCTTAACCACTTCACACAGTCGGCGGCTTTCTTTCCCAAGTGTGTACCGCACACACACATGCGCAGATGGTGGTGACAGAAAAAATACATAAGGGCGATGAATGGAATGCTTGACTTCACCAAAGGTAATTGGCCGCATTTCAGTCCATCGTTTTTGAGCCTTTTCGTCACTCCAGGTAGTTAAAATAATAATCACATAAGACTCGGGTGCCTTTCAAAGTGGCATCAATGAAGTTGTGAAAATATTTAAACTAGAGATTTTTTCAGAGAAAACTAAAGCTCTGATATCCACCCGCAGACAAAAACCTTGTGAATTTACTTCGCCAAATAACACTCAAAAGTGCAAAAAAGTAACTCCATAGGTATATGGGAAATTTGAAAGTGTAAACTACCAGTAGGAATAATAACATTTTGTATGTACAAATTTAACTATGTTTGTGCCACAGTAATGAAAATAAATGTGGCCCAATAACACACTATTTACAGCAACTATACTAATAATCGCACAGTCACACATTTATTACTATAGCACAAAAGTCCGATTCAAGATTATTACCGCAGTGCAGCAAACGACATCAGAAAATCAATATTATTTCCATTCACAATGCATGTAACAATTACTTTTCACAGGCAAACAAGTCTTCTAATGCTCATTAGGCCTCATCAATTGGTATTACCTTGCCGCACAAATGTAACCCCTTGTATCCTGCCTCTGCTTGAATACCCTTTGTTAAAGACGAATGACAAATGTTTGCAGCATAAACCATGTATACAAAGGCACAGGGTGTAATATGCTATATATTTCCAGAGTTAAGGTAGGAGAGGAGCATCATGACTATTTCGCTGCTTCACCTCTCATAGGGCATAACCATTCCACACACTGAACAATGAGAATTATTTGCATTTTACACCCTGCAGATCTTCACATATACTATATATGTTTAAACGTATGTCTGTAATGAGAAAAAAGTACAAAAACATATACAAATAACTGATAAACATGTTCTCTATATTTTGTCTTGTTTGATGTACACTCTACCAAACTGAAAAGTTCTCAACATACATATGCCTGCCACTTCTAAGCATTAACACTTAAAGGGAGCAGCCAGTGTAGAGGACTAAAACAGTTCTCTATATCCAGTCCTTCATCTATATAAATCAGCAGTAACAGGTATTCTAGACCAGTAGTTCCTAACCTGAGTTCCGAGGACCCCTGGTGGTCCGCAAGGCCTACTTAGGGGTTCTGCAACTGTTTTACAAAATCAAACAATATTTAAATGAATACATTAAATTTATTAAACTATTTATAAATAAAGAGACAATTGAAAATGGAAAAACGTCTTCTATATTTGATTGGTAAGTAAAATGATATTACAATATCTGAGCATTTGTTTGTGTATACTCTTTTTGTATTTTTTTGTATTGTTTTGAGTTTGAAGTCAAAGAAAATGCTTAGGCTAGGGGTGACCAGCTTCCATTAGTTATACAGTGGGGCTCCACAGATTCCAGTTATAATTCACTAGTGGTGCACAGCAGTCAAAAGCTTAAGAGCGCTGTTCTAGGATGTGGCTAAATTTGATGACATCAGCTTGGGTTTTGAGTGGTAGTGTGACATCATTTACTGGATGTGCTCTGAATCTGATTAGGAATGTCGAGAGTCACCCAGTCGTTATTTACTAACCTGGAAAGACAGATGAGTTAGAGGCCAGCTTATTAATGAAGCTATCACTCTTAAAGATCTCACAAAACATTTATGGCAATTTAAACTGCAAAACATGCGATTAAATGGCACATGTAGTCACCTACATCGCTTATTATTTCAGTGCATTTCTTGGCAAACTCGATATTTCTGTCTTCAATAACAGGATTGGGGAAAATCTGTAAAAAAGACCGAAAAGATATTGCGCGTTCAGCAGGGTGATAGATGAACGGATGCCGCTGCTTTCATGGGGTGCAGGTGCAATCGGTACCTTCACGTCGTCGACGCTCTCATCTTCCCGGGTGTCTACGATGGTTGGGACCCGCATGTCTCCTCCCCTGCTGTCCTGCAGAGAACCTCCGTTAAGCTGCGAACAAGGCGTCCAGGCAGCGAATGGCCAGTCCTACAGCGAGCCTAAGGCCACTGCAGATGGGCAGTCCCTTCTCGAAATGTCACTTTTCCAAGGCCCCTTCTTTATTTAGACCGGACTCGATAGCCCTTATCTACAAGCCAGCTCGAGTGCACACAAAGGCAACAAACTTATCCCAGCTAAACGAGACACAAAATATTTAGATCCGTTTCTAAATTGAACACTTCATACATTATTCATGACAAACCGAGGCATCATTTGGTATCAATTTGGCAACGGGAAAGTCTAAAACAATGGTAACTATTTGTGAAATAAAAAAGTTCAGAGGTGACTTCTGAAAGGTGCGTGGCGGGCTGCCCGGCAGTGGGCCTGGAGTTATCTGAGGCGCAGAGCCTGTTATCACAGCGGCGCTCGCTTCCACAAAGGCCAAATATGGCATTCACCGGAGATAATGGCAGCATCTCGCCTTGCTGGGGCAACCCAGGACTACTGCCCGCCATCACAGCCTGACTAGCAAGGGAGTTTAAACAAAAACAATTCCTTTAACCGATTGATCCCGCTACTAATGCCACATGACGACTCGATTTGCTATAATCCTGGTACATAGGAGAATTTCAAGACTGAAGGTTTACCTCATAACTTGGAGGAGACCTAGGGGAAATAAAAAATAAAAAATAGTGCATCTACACATCGTGCGCCAGTTTTCTAGTGCCTACGTTCAAACTATGTACATTTACATCAATGCTTGGGACCTGTTAAAATGAGTACATTTGCACCTGTCCACAGCAATTTGTTTAAAGGTTCAGATTTGCTGCTTTCTTTGCGAGTTCATCCCAGGCGTATGATGTATTCAACGCAACAAGGTGTTTCTACCTACTACATACATTGAACCTCTCCATTCTATTTTACATGGACAGATAATGACCGCTTTTGATGTAATCCCTAGGTTAATGCTGCAACAAATGTTCTGTATACTGATTTACACACAAATGATTCATTGTCTCTGTATGTGTGTGTGATGTAAAGTGCTTCAACACCCTATGCTGGTAAGAGAGGCGCTATAAAAAAATTAAATACATGTGTGAGAGTGGCTATGAGAGATAAGAGGCACTGTTTGAAGGTGATGGTGTGGGAATCATTGAAGAGCCCTTATAAAGATTGCCATTACAAATAAAACAATTGAATATATAATGAAATATATGTTGTAGAATGCACTGTTGTTGCCATTTTTCCCAAATGTTCTTGAGAGAGAACCCCCAAGGCCCATTGCATTGGTCAGGCTCATTCATTATGCACCCTAGAGGGGCTGGTTTGACACCATTTGCCGGGGCTGCTTTGGGTTCCCAGTCTAGCCCAGCCCTAAATTACAAGCAAACCTTTACCCTGGTCATAGTTTCTAAAACAACAGTACAAAACATGCTAAGACATATAGACCAATATCTCTAATGGGAAAGAGAAAACTACGTTTCACCTTGCATAGTGCTCCTAAAAAAGACCAGACTGGCTGAAAACCAGACTCTCACACATATGACTAGTTTGTAGCAATATAGTGTCCAGGTCTCAATAACGAGTGAACCCTAAATTAAAGATTCTCTCAGAAACACCCGTTTGTGCAGTAATCTCAATTACAGATGGTGAGATATTTATTACGCCCATTACTTAAGCAGTGACTGAATTGCATTTCAGCTGGTCAAGCCTGGTGACATTTAATGGGGGAACAGACCGAGTAAATGACTGCAGAAGCGGATTTTGGTACTAAGGGCCAGATGTAGCAAAGGGTTTTACCCATTTTGTGTCTATGGGAAAATGTGTTCGTACATATTGCCCTGAAAGCTTGCATGTTATTCCACATTCCACATTTTTGGACTGACCATGTAGTAGGTTCTTCGTATTGCGCTTGCTAAATTCGGAACACTAGGGTATCGGTTTTTATCGAGTGTAATAAATATCACCACCCTGTCCAGGGCACTCGTAATTAAGGCCGTGATCGATAGATATGTGTGCATCAGTTCATTTGAATAATCTTCGGGGATTTAATGTGATAGTGTTTTTGTTCTTCTATAACATTGCAGGCACGGTCTAGTCCTATAGAAAGATGGCTGGCGTTGCTCTCTTCATTCAGGATAGACTGTCCATTTTGGGTCGGGACACAAACAATTTGCATATGTTTGTCACAAATGTAAAGACGCAGGAGAGCTGACAAATTGGATGCAAATACTCAGAGCAACTACCCGTGGTTTGAACTAATTCAAGCATTATGCACACATTACTTTTTGCTAACTGTATCAGCCTAATTATAGAATTCTCTGACATAGGTCCCCAGCTCTTTGCTAAAATGGACTCAAACTGCATATCAGCATTGAGGTCTCAACATGTTTTTATTTGCCTGCGACAAGGCCTAGATTTTTCGCTGGACCACTTTAAGCGTTGCTCCGACTCATTTGCATATTGCTGGTCCCTGTGTATAATTGTTTATTTTAACTACAACAAATGGAATGCAGGTGGTGTAATTACCTGTTGCAACAGATTAACTGAAGCATTTCCATTCATCACATTTTTTTTCTAAGCGATATAATACTTGACAGAGGCCGAGAAAGCCAATCTAAGCAACTTTTAGAATATTAACTGAAAACAAACATAGGCTGAAGCATGAACACATTGCATACATATGATTTGCGGATGAAGAAAATCTTGTTGTTTGAATCTACCTTTTTGCAACAGTTTCTTCCTTGATGAGTGAGTGTAAGGGGTGGCTGGTTAGTGTTTGAATATGAAAACAATCCATGGGGTGGAGCAATGAGGGTACAGATGAATAATGTGTTGGGAGGTTAAGTGAATGGATGGATAAATGGATGAGTAACTGGGTTCATGTAACAACGATTAGACAATTAAGTGATTGCGCTTGAGAAATTGAGAGTGATCGTCTGATGACTGAAATTGGAAAACTTCACCTTTGAAGTGTATGTCATTGGGATAACCCTCATTTGACTACCGACTTCTTTTTAAATGAATGTTGAACATAAGATGTAGGATGGCTGCTGTCAATAGAGAAAACAGGCTGAGACCCATCCTTCTTCTTCTTCTACCAACTTGCTTCTTGGTCTCTAGGGTTTGTGAAAAGGGAATATACACGTTTTTCTACCAGAACAGGCACGTCGAGCATCGATTTGCCTGTAGGCATGCATTAACCAACTCTCATAGTGCCTTCTGTGAGTAGTGCAAGGCCCATTTTACTCTCTAACTCCCCTTCAGGAAAAAAAAAAACACTCCAACTTGGATTTGTGGACTTCAAGTCGGCACTAGAACTAAATTGAAATTGCCTAATATCCAGCTGCTTAAGAGTGAGTTCCTAAACTGGCAACACCCCGCAGTAATGGGAATTGCCTTATAGATAAAGACATGCAAGGATCCCTCCTATAAAATGCTTCCTGAATGTGGGCCTCAATGGTTACTCTTCCTGGGAAGCTCACTTCATGCCTTTGTACATTTTTTTTGTTAACTTGCTTAACTTTTTGTGATCTCACACTTGCCTGTTCTCATTACCCACTGGTTTGAAACTGTTGTGGTATGAGCAGAGACCCATGTCTTCCCCCAGTGAATGTGCAATTGAAGATGTTGTCTCCAACCATATTTGGTGGTTCCCTGGACCTGCCTTGCTGTGCAGTGGTCTAGCATGTGCTTGCATAGTAGCCAGATCCAGAAACTCTAATTGGTGCATCTGTACACATTTTGATCACTTGGGCCAAAATTCCAGTGTTAACTAAGGGCCAAACTCCCAAGCACCCTCTGGCATACCATCATTTGCCCCCCTGGATGTGAATATTGTGACCCTATGTTGCTAGATATTCTAGGCTTTAAAATAGACATATCTCAGCACACCAGCAACCCCAATCCTGAAACCAAAAAGTTCTGGTCCCATACGTCTTGCTGTATATTTTGATTATGAACAGCACAGTGTCAGGTAGTGTAGTGTTTGTAAAAAATATATATATCATGTGTAACATGGGTACTTACTGACGGACCGTTATTTCGTGTGTGATATTTTGTTGCTTACAGACTTATGACATTTAAAGTCATGTGGTTCTTCTATTTCTTTATCATATATGGTTCTTCTATTTCTTGATCATATATTAATATAAAGTGTTATTAATTTATCTTTTGATACAAAATAACAATTTCGACTGGACACTCTATTTGAAATGGGACTGTGTTAGCCCAGAACTAGTTCCAAAACTACACACCACGTCTTTTGAGCTAGGCTTTGACTACTTAACCAATCAAGGACAGTTAGACCAACTTTTCATTACTGACCAAGTACCAAGCGTCCTGGATAATGTTAAATGCTTGTAATCTTGCATTTGATATTAATATGTTGTGTCGAGACTGCAAGGATTTGGGAAATATTGACAAAGAGGAGGAGGAGAGGCATATTTGAAGCAGCAACATGCACACGCACTTTTGCCATACATGGGCACACGTGCTGAGGATTGTTGTAGTGCTTATGCCTTGATGCCATGAGGCCTACCAAAGAACCTACATCCTTCCATTTCAGCATGTCCCTGACCTCCCCCTTAAGCCTGGGTGTATCTCAAGAAGCAACTACCGAGAAATGAGATGGTGATGGCTGCCCTGATCCCAATGCAGCAGTGGAGTCTGAATGGGAGTCATGGTGAACAACATTGGCATCATACCAGCTGTGAAAATTGGTGTAATTGAGTACGTTTGAGGGATACCTACTCCATCCAGCATGCAGCTAACCAGTAGGTGAGAAATTGCTAGGAACTGAATTAGATAAAATAGATATTCCCACGTTTATATTTTCCTCGAACTCCATTGGGTGAACGTTGTGTGCATTTTGGTACAATTAGGGTTGAAAAGCATTACGATCTAGGCTGTTCAATGGAGTATAACATACCTGCACACTCATTTGGCCGGTGATAAATCCAAGTAATTCAAGTCACAATAGAAGGCTGTAATTGGTATGAAAAGTCAAACATGCCTCTCAGGAACAGGTCTTCTTAGACTTTAATGTGTAAAGTATACACATGTATGTTTCCCTTTCCCCATTTCTGCCAGACATCAGTTGCCACTAATATAATGATTCATCACTGTTTTTGTCGCACAAAAAAGCTCCACTTACCCACATTTTTGCCGAAGATGGACTATCAAAAGTGCTGCATTCACAATGTTGGTACATCTCATCAACAAAGAACAGAATACAGCTGCCTCACCAATTTGCTGAGCATGGACCTCTGGTGCCTGAAAGGAAAAAAGCCTTCATTTAAAAAAAGTTAAACTCAAACATCATGTGCCGAAGATAAAATTCATTTACATAATAGGCATACTAAAACAAACACCTTTTCCAGTGATGTTTTGAAAATGTTTCAGAGAGTCAGTAATAGTTTAATAAACTGTTTTAAAAAATAAAAGGTAACAATACCAGATATATTATTTTACTTAATCTGACATGAACTGGATTTAAATGTGGAATATGAAATAGGATCAATTATTATAATGTTGAGAATGAGGTATAACAGTAACGAAAACAATATCAAACAAGCATTTACAATGCAATGGGTCTCACGTTTGCTTGAGTTAGAGCTATTAGTGTTGTAAATTCCTAACTGGAATCTTCTTGCCACATGAATTGAAAATGAAAAGTAAAACATTTGTCATAAGCAAGTCAATTGAAAGCACCACTGCCGCCGTGAGCATTAATGGCTCCCTGTGTGAATGTCTAGAAAGGATCGTGGCTGGTATGAAAGGCAAACTGAATCCAAAGGAGGGGCCATCACGCTACGTCACGCTTCCTCCAGTTACAGTAAAATCGGCTTGGATGGAACTTAGCACACAAAGGAAGGACATTTCAGACATGCACAACAAAGAATGAATAGCAGTAGTGGGCATGGGGAAAAGCCCACAGAGAGATTACAACAGGCCAGAGCAATTTGCACGCTCAACCCTAAAAAAGATAAAAGTAGAAGAATTAAAGATGATCCTCGTGTTTACGAATGCAGAAGTCAGCCTTCTCGTTCAAGTTGGACTAAAAGATCATTTAGAGGATTCAATCTGAGCGATGAGAATGGAGTTAGCCTGTAGGAACACGAGACAGCCCCTCATAATTATCAAATTAGCACCTCGGTTAAATAAGGAGACATCCTAATGGTGATATTATATAGGATTTTAAAAGGGTATATGGGAATATTGGAGACGTTTTTCACCTAGAGGTTCTGAGTGATATCAAATAGACATTGACAGCAAAGCTCACGTTGCATATGATGTCACCCAGAAACTCGAGGTGAAAAAGATACCTGTTATTCACAGTTTACCCATTTATAATTTTATGTTTTATATCCCATACCAAATTAATCTGCCACTGCTTCCACCATGTACAAGGGGATAATGCATTAGTGAGACAAATATGTATAAAACTACACTCCATCTCCACCAAATTGAAAAATAAACACTTGTGGCCTGATGTAGCGTTTGGCAGAGGGAGTAATGTGGCAGGTATCGCGTCTGTCGTATTACAATTCCATTGTAGCCTATGGAACTTGTAATACGGCAGAAGGGATATCTTTCACGTTTGTGATGGAGTAACGCATCTGCCAAATTCTAAATCAGCCCCATTGGTCATCTGCCAAACAACCCACCACCCTCTGAAAAAGCCTCCACCACACATCTCCAAATATAAAAGAAATATGAATGAATTTCTGCCCTCCACGATCAACACCCTCTGCATCTACTACCTCACCCCACCACTTTGAGTAAACTAGGTTAAAAATACCTGACTTTCTGCCCTCTATCCCACCCCCATCTCTAATAAACATACAGAAAAAAAAATTAACTGAGTTCCTGGAACCCATCTCTACCACCCAACCCCACTCTCTCCCATCTCGAAAACTGCACTCTTCACTCTCACACTAATAGCAGAGAGCTGACCACACCGACAACGCCTCTGTAAAAGCCACCTGTCAGCTCGTACTGATTTCTCCTCTCTGTGCTGATCTATGGAGACCTGCGCTGATTGTGGAGAAGTCGCACATCACTGACCGCATTTTTGTGCCTTTCTCGGGCTTGTGAACCCTGAGTTGAGGTGAAAGAAGGGGGTGTGACTGTCAGCTGCCATTTCACGATTATGTTCTAGGCTCCAGAGACCTAGTTGAGGGGCAGAACAAAGGGAAAGAAAGTTCGTCCACTTTGTCATGTCACAACATATGTTAACCACTTTGTTTACCAACTGTTGTGATGTCATGCTGTTAATAAACAAATTTTGATCCAGTTTTTCAGGGTAATGGTTTTCAATAGAAGCTATGCACTGCAATTACATTATTCAACCAGTTAAACCCTAGCAAACCAACACGGCCTTTGAAATGGATAACTGATAGTCCAAACACCGTTCTTGTGCAATGTCCATTTTATGTAAGAAACGTATAGAACTGACACATGCACCAAAAACGGGTGTGAGGACATTGCAGTCTAAACACAATAAGAGAAAGGAAGGCCAGAAAATGTGTCTTCCTCCTTGGAGCTTCTTCTATTAAAAACGTAAGTATAGCATGCCAACAAATGCAGTACATATATAAAGCCATAGATTTAGCATAATGTATTCATTTCTAAAAAAAAAAAAAACACAGCACATATTACATATGTACTGAAGTTTACAGCCTATATCCAATGTGTGAGATCTTTCTTTTTGTCTAGACATATAGGAATTTATAGTTGAAGGGTTTTTAAGAACCTTTACGGGCACCAGAGCAGGGAGGATACAACAGCAGTAGGCAATCTTAGCAGGTATGTCTCTGTGCTGTTTGACATTGGTGCAACACAGTGCAGCAAATGTTGCTGTTGCACTGCGAGAAAAAAATAGTAATTCTGTCCCACTAAGTGAAAAATAACAACAGCTTTTGTGATTGTTTTCTCCTAGCACAGCCTGAAAATCATTGAAGTTCAGATGCTAGACATTATGCTTTAAGCCTGGAACTGTTCATGGGTTATCTCAGACTCTTTATTTACTTGAGGATTAGGCTTTCTCTGGGGAACTTTCATCTAGCATCCTGCTTGAGCCTAAGTGATACATATATTGTTTCAATGCTGGATCTGCTAAAATGGTTTAAAAGTGCCTTGCGTTCGCCACATTTACATAGCAGCTAGAAAACCCTTGCCTTGACTCCAAATATTTCACTCTTCCTATGAGACTATAGGAAATCTTGTAGGGAGTCAAACAATCCCAACATGACTCTCCAGTTACCATGCGGAATCCACCTGCATCATTCAAGGTCAATAAGGAGCTATTTACCTACCCACGTTTAAAATAAAACTTATAGCAAGTAGTATAGTCATTTCCTGCGAGCAGGACCTCTTTTTGTGGTACAGTCAAGTAGATCAAGGGAGTGGTTTGCTCTTTTCCTAGAATGCGTTGTGAACTAGAGAAGTCCAAACATTCCAGAATTATTTTTTACTGTAGGTTCTCCTGTATAAACGGCAATGTTCACTCCTGACACGTGCGCCTAAGAGGACAGACCGTTAATTTAATGGTGTTTGCACGGAACACCCTGACTGCACTGATATGATATATTACCAGCTTGTGGACCTATTATTATAAAACCGGACCTAGGGGGTCATTACAACATTGGCGGTAAAAGCCGCTTACCGCCGGGCAGAACACCGCCAACACACCGCGGCGGCTGCGGAATTCCGCCACAGCTATTATGACCCACATCTCGAAATCCGACAAAATTCAGACACCCACACAAGTCCGCCACACCAGAGGTCAGTGATAAACTGGAGAAAACAAAACCTCCACCGTCACGCCAACAGGAATACGCCCACGCTATCACGTCCCATGAATCCACGCGGCGGTCTTTCAACCGCGGTATTCCATTGGCGGTACACACCGCCGCGCTCAAAATACACACACATATACAAAACACAGCCACATTGGACAATTCGAAATACACACACCTGATACACATACACACACCACTCCCACACACCCATTACAATATAAAACACACACCCACATCACCCACAAACCCCTACTACCAAAAATTCAGAAAGAGGGCCAGAGAGAGACACCACCATCCGCAAACTAGCAGCCACAGGCAATCAACACCATCACCCACACTACTTCCACGCACAAAACACCACACACCACTACATATCACCACACTTATCACCACACACACTACCCCACACATCACCCACACCACCCCATGGCACGGCAAAGACACCCCAGGTTCTCTGAGGAGGAGCTCAGGGTCATGGTGGAGGAAATCGTCCGGGTAGAGCCACAGCTATTTGGATCCAAGGTGCAGCACACCTCCATAGCTAGGAAGATGGAGCTATGGTGAAGAATAGTTGACAGGGTCAATGCAGTGGGACAGCACCCAAGAAATCGGGACAACATCAGGAAGAGGTGTAACGACCTACGGGGAAAGGTGCGTCCCGTGGTCTCAAGACACCACATCGCTGTACAGCGGACTGGCGGCAGACCCCCACCTCCTCACCCACAACTAACAACATGGGAGGAGCAGGTCTTGGCGATTCTGCATCCTGAGGGCCTCGCAGGAGTCGGTGGAGGAATGGACTCTGGTAAGTCAAACCTTTAACTATCATATCCCCCACCCTACCTGCATGCTATCACAGACCCCCACCCTCGCCCCCTCCCCTATCACTCCAACTCCTCACAAATGTCCTAATAACACAAACCACACATCCCAACACCAAGCCCTGCATGACACAACAAAGCATGGACACCCATCACTAAAGCATGCCCTCTGCACATACCCATAACACCACCCTCAACCATCATCACACAAGCCCCCACACAGGAATGCTAGCACTGGGGTACACGGTCACCCACCCATTGCACACCATGACACACACAGATGCAATAATCATGCTTTTACACCCCTGCAGGACCCTACCCAACGTCACCAGACAGTAGGGTCCATACATCTCCACCCCACCCACATAAGGGGCCCACAGTGATGACAGCATCTCTGTCCAACTGGATCTAGATGACCAGCCCGGACCATCTGGGACCTCAGGACAGTCGGTTCCCCTCACACAGGCACAGCCCACCACAGACCTTCCACCCTCTGGTAACACCAGCACAGCACCCACCCAGCAGGCCCATACCTCCGTCCCCAGGACATGTCAATCAGCTGTGTGTCCACCACTACAGGGAACCCAGGATAACCCACCACCCCAACAACAACAGGGACCTGGGGGCAGTGGCAGTGGGCACACGGTCCAGGGGACGGAGGCACAGGAACACAGGGGAACTGGGAGGGCTGCGTTGCGACGGGGGGGACAGGCCAAGGAAACCCACTCTCCACGAGGCCCTCTCCTCCATCATGGGAGCATACCACCACTCCCAGGAGACAATGGCAACGGTCCTGGCCAAGTTTCAGGAGACCCAGCGCTTGCAGGAGGAACAGTATATGGGGTTCAGGGAGGAACTCAGAACCATCAGCTCTGCCCTGGGCACCATCATAGGGGTGCTGAAGGAAATACTTAACACCAGGAGGGACACTGTGGCACTACAAGGGGCCCCTGACACTAGCATGGACGATGAACTACCCACCACCTCCGCCGGCGCTAGTGGACAGGAGGCACCACCACAGGACCACCACACCAGCACCCCACCCCCTGCAGATGGAGAACCACCTCGCAAGCGGTCCCTGAGATCCAGGTACAAGACAGAGCATGATGCCAAGACCCCCGCCAAGAAATGAGACCACCCTGATGGTCAAACCACTGTCCCACTTTGTAACCCTGTCTATATTGGAACTGCCCCAGCTCCACTTCCTATGCCCATATGGGCAATGCACCTGTGAGACTAATAGACTGGACTCTGCCATGGACATTCCTCCACCATCTCCACTCACCATTTTACTACCCCCTCCAATTTTGAGCACTTCAATAAACACCCTTGAAGCACAAAACAATCTGGAATCAGTCTGTGATTTCGAAATTGTGTATTAGCAATGCCAGTGACAAAATGCTTTTTCAAATGTTATGTCACACATCTCAAGTCCATGAGGAATCTAAGCAGATGACACACGTTGGAAACCACACCTGTGAAACCGTAAGGGAAAGCGACAACTCAGTGACCATACACTGGTTGAAATCGACAGACAGGATAGAGGTAGAAGTGTAAAAGTACTTGTAGTAGGCAGGAATGTTTTCTCACCTGTGTGTCACTGAAAATATTGCTGGATGACTGAGTCCCTGTTGTCAATGTCTTCTTCCTCTGCTTCTTCCTCATCACTGTCCACAGGCTCCACAGCTGCCACAACACCGCCATCTGGACCATCCTCCTGCAGAAAGGGCACCTGTCGTCGCAAAGCCAAGTTGTGAAGCATACAGCAGGCCACGATGATCTGGCACACCTTCTTTGGTGAGTAGAATAGGGATCCACCTGTCATATGGAGGCACCTGAACCTGGCCTTCAGGAGGCCGAAGGTGCGTTCGATCACCCTCCTAGTCCGCCCATGGGCCTCATTGTAGCGTTCCTCTGCCCTGGTCCTGGGATTCCTCACTGGGGTCAGTAGCCATGACAGGTTGGGGTATCCAGAGTCCCCCAATAGCCACACCCGGTGCCTCTGGAGTTGACCCATCATATAAGGGATGCTGCTATTCCGCAGGATGTAGGTGTCATGCACTGAGCAAGGGAACATAGCATTTACCTAGGAGATGTACTGGTCTGCCAAACATACAATCTGTACATTCATCGAATGATAACTCTTCCGGTTCCTGTACACCTGTTCACTCCTGTTGGGGGGGACCAAAGCTACATGGGTCCCATCAATGGTACCTATGATGTTGGGGATATGTCCAAGGGCATAGAAGTCACCTTTCACTGTAGGCAAGTCCTCCACCTGAGGGAAAACGATATAGCTCCGCATGTGTTTCAGAAGGGCAGAAAACATTCTGGACAACAAGTTGGAAAACATAGGCTGGGACATCCCTGATGCCATGGCCACTGTTGTTTGAAATGACCCACTTGCAAGGAAATGGAGCACTGATAGCACCTGCACTTGAGGGGGGATTCCTGTGGGATGGCGGATTGCTGACATCAGGTTAGGCTCCAACTGGGTACACAGTTCCTGGATTGTGGCACGGTCAAACCTGTAGGTGATGATCAAACTTCTTTCCTCCATTGTCGACAGGTCCACCAGCGGTCGGTACACCGGAGGATGCCGCCATCTCCTCACATGTCCCGGCGGATGGTGCCTATGAAGGACAACAGCGACCAAAGAGTCAAACAACTCAGAGGTATGTACCCACAGTCTACCCAGAACACCATTAATACACAAAATGTGGCCTGTATTTGTGTTGTGAGACAAGGCCTAGGTATGTGTGACGCAGTTGGTAATTAGGCCATGTGGGCCCCTGAAATGGCGGCTGCCTGATCTCTAAAGCGGGACAGTGTGATGTGAGGTAACTGCGCTGGCGTTGTACACCGTCGCGGTAGGCGGTTGAAGACCGCGGCGCAATGCTGCATTGGTTAACATTGGACCCTATGGGTCCCAGGAGCCAATGACGATGTACGCCGGCGCTGATGGTACGCACCGCCGCGGACGTGACCACCGCGGACGTGACCGCCATTTTCTAGCTGTTGAATCACTCGATACCTGATCTTCGACAGGAGAGGACCTACACTGCAAGTGCTGCTGTGACCTCGGTCTGGAAGAGACAAATGCTTGTGCGTCTGGGGAAAGGGCCCCTGCCTTCACTGCAGAGGAGTTGGAGAAGCTCGTCGACGGGGTCCTCCCCCAGTACACGCTACTCTACAGTCCTCCAGACCAACAGGTAGGTACACAGGGAGCATGTTGTATGGGCTATGCTTGTGTGGAGAGGGATTGTTGTAAGAAGGAAGGGGGCACAGTTCTGCGTGCATGAAGGACTGTGAATACATGTGCCACATGGCAAGGGTAGGGATGTGGGCCACTCACTTTGATGGTGCAGTTGGTAATGACTTCTCTTCTTCCCCTGTACATGTCATGTAGGTCAGCGCCCACCAGAAGAAGGATATTTGGCGTGCCATCACCAAGGACGTCCGGACCCTGGGGGTCCACCACAGACGGAGCACCCACTGCCGGAAAAGATGGGAGGACATTCGCCGCTGGAGCAAGAAGACGGCGGAGGCTCAGCTGGGGATGGCCTCCCAACGTGGGAGGGGTGCCCGTCGAACCATGACCCCCCTGAGGTTCCGGATCCTGGCGGTGGCCTACCCGGAGTTGGATGGGCGCTTGAGGGCATCACAGCACACACAAGGGGGTGAGTACACTCTAATTCAGCTTACTTTGCCCACAGTGGAGGTGTCTGGGTGGGGGAGGAGGGCTGTGGGTTTCCCTAGGCCAGGGCGAGTTCCGTAGGCTAGGCCCCTTCGTAAGGCATGGCCCTGTGGCCACCAGCACCACCTCTGTAGAGTGCCAAGTACAGCTATTCATGCACCTGTGTCATCAATGTGTGCAGATGTCGTCCATAGCCTTGTAGGCCATTTCCCAGGAATTGCACTGTAAAGCCCAAGAGCGCGGCATAGTGCAGGGGGCTGCTGTGTCATTCTTGTCCGCCAACGGTATCAGTAAGCCATGCACTCAAAATGTCTTTCTTCTGTTCCCCCTCCATCCTTTTTGTGGTCTCCCTGTTCTTGTGTGCATTAGCATCATCAGGCGGAGGAGCAGTGGCACCGGAGCACGAGGGAGCTGCATCCCACATGGCCATGGAGGGCCACACTACGGACTCTGAATACACCAGTGGGACGGAGGGTGAGGGGAGCACCACAGCGGGGACAGGAGCTGCAACCAGCGACATGGACTCGTCCTCCGATGGGAGCTCCCTTGTGGTGGCGGCAACATCTGTGCCCCCCACTACTACAGGTACAGCCACCACCCCCCCACCGCACCGCCCTCCCAGCAGCCCCTCAGCCTCCACCCAGTGCCCGCTCACCCAAGAGGGTGGGCATTACCTTCACCCCAGGCACCTCAGCCCCTGCCCCTGTCACCTCAGCTGCCCTCAGTGAGGAGGCCGTTGACCTCCTCAGGTCACTCACTGTTGGGCAGTCTACCATTTTGAATGCCATCCAGGGTGTAGAAAGGGAGTTGCAACAAACCAATGCATTCCTGGAAGGCATTCATTCTGGTCAGGCGGCCCTTCATCGAAACTTTCAAACTCTGGCCTCAGCACTGATGGCAGCCATTGTCCCTGTGTCTAGCCTCCCCCCTCCAACTTCCTCCACCCAGACCCAATCCCCTGTACCTCTGCTTATCCCAAGCACACCATCAGACCAGCCTGCGCACACCTCACCACACAAGGGAAGATCAGGCAAACATAAGCACCACACATCCCACAGGCACTCACGCAAGCATCACACACATACAGACACACCAACATCCACTGCCTCCACTGTGTCCCCCTCCTCCTCGTCTCCCTCCTCCCTCCCAGTCTCGTCTACACTCACACCTGCATGCACTACCACTACAGCCACTACGTCCCGCACCAGCACACCCACCACCACACCCCACTCACGTGCACTCACCACCCCCACTACCATTCACACGTCCCCTGTGTCCTCTCCCAGTGTGTCTGTGACGCCCCCTCCCAAGATACACAAACGCAGGCACACACCCACCCAACAGTCACCCACCTCACGACAGCCTCCAGCGCATGCACCTGCACCCAAAGCCACAAAACGTACACCTCCTACAACCACCACCTCTTCCTCCACTCCCAAACCCCCTCCAGCTACCCGTCCCAGTGTCTCCAAACAACTTTTCCTGTCCACCCTTAACCTATTTCCCACCCCCACCCCGTCCAACTCATAGGTCCCGAACTAGCACCTCAGCCACAAAATCTCCGGGACCAGTGGTGCCTGTTGTTACAAGTTTGTGGAGTGCACTGGCCACCAGGCCAGCCAGTGTATCATGGAGCCACAGCACAGCCAGTCCCCCCCCTGTGAAGCACCAGAAGTTGGACAGTGCCCGGCGGGAGAGGGGGAAGACTCCAGCCAGCAAAGCCGCTCACAGGGGTCCCTGGGGGAGTGTCGACTCAGCTGTGACTCCTCCCAAGGTGGGGAAGAGGCAGAAGAAATCTCCAAAGTCTGGGAGGAGCAGCACGGCGGAGAAGACCGCCATCATCCCCGCTGGCCAGGAGGCCTCCACCAGCCCCATCGTCACTGCCCAGGAGGCCACCGCCAGAGTCACTGCCCAGGAGGCCACCGCCAGAGTCACTGCCCAGCAGGCCAGCCCCATCGTCACTGCCCAGGAGTTCTCCGCCAGCCCCATCGTCATTGCACAGGAGGCCTCCGCCAGCCCCATCATCACTGCCCAGGAGGCCTCCGCCAGAGTCACTGCCCAGGAGGCCACCGCCAGCCACAGCCCACCTGGCCAGGAGGGCCCCGCAAGCCTCATCGTCACTGCCCAGGAGGGAACCGCCAGAGTCACTGCCCAGGAGGCCACCGCCAGCCACAGCCCACCTGGCCAGGAGGGCCCCGCAAGCCACAGCCCAGCTGACCCATGAAGGACCGCCAGCCACAGCCCTGCTGGGCAATGAAGGACCGCCTTGGCAAGGACCGCTGAACAGGGCAAAGACCGCCATGGAAAGCACGGCTGAACAGGTCTGACACTGGCAACTCAAGCACCGCTGAACAGGGCAAGCACCGCTGAACAGGGCAAGGACCGCCATGGAAAGCACCGCTGAACAGGGCAAGCACCGCCAACTCAAGCACCGCTGAACAGGGCAAGCACCGCCAACTCAAGCACCGCTGAACAGGGCAAGCACCGCCAACTCAAGTACCGCTAGCCCATGAGCGGCCGGGGCAGTGACGCAACAGGGACCGTCACAGGGTGATTGATGCACTCTGGGCACCAGTCCCCCTCCAGAACTAGTGGAGACTTGCATCCACTCCGTCTGTCCTGCACAGGATGAAGCACTCTGGGCACCAGTCCCCCTCCAGAACTAGTGGAGACTTGCATCCACTCCGTCTGTCCTGCACAGGATGAAGCACTCTGGGCACCAGTCCCGCTCCAGAACTAGTGGAGAACAGCATCCACTCCGTCTGTCCTGCACAGGATGAAGCACTCTGGGCACCAGTCCCCCTCCAGAACCAGTGGTGAACAGCATCCACTCCGTCTGTCCTGCACAGGATGAAGCACTCTGGGCACCAGTCCCCCTCCAGAACCAGTGGAGACTGTCATCCACTTGAGAGACTGTGGCTTTGCACTCCCCAGGATGCAGCAGTGGGCAAACCACCCACTGGAGAGACTTGTGAGACTGTGGCTTTGCACTCCCCAGGATGGTACAGTGGGCAAGCCACCCACTGTAGAGACTTGAGAGACTGTGGCTTTGCACTCACCAGGATGGAACAGTGGGCAAGCCACCCACTGTAGAGACTTGAGAGACTGTGGCTTTGCACTCCCCAGGATGGAACAGTGGGCAAGCCACCCACTGTAGAGACTTGAGAGACTGTTGCTTTGCACTCCCCATGATACATCAATGGGCATGGAGCCCCCTCGTGGATCTGGCGTGGTGCACTCATCCGGCTGAGGTGCCCCACCTTCCCTTGCCCCTGAGGTGCCTGTTGTATTTCGATCTGATGCCCCTGCAGTGTTCTCTCCGTTTGGATCGGGTATGTTGTGTGGGCCTCGCCCATGCATTTTGGGCCCAGTGGTCCACGGACTGTGAATGGTGCAATACCTGCACTACTAATCGTGGTGTATATTTTGTTTATTGTGTATATATATATGTATATATTTGCTTACTGTATTTTGATATATTACAATGGTTCCACTCATTTCCTTTTGTCTTTGCATTCTTCCGGGGGGGGTGGGGGGTGTTACTGTAATGTATAGATATGCATTGGTGTGTGTGTTGTAGTGGGAGAGGGTCAGGTGGGAGTTGGGGTGTTGAGTGTGTGTGTCCCTGTGTTTTTGTCTTCCCCCTCCCCTATGTCGTAGGTGCAGTACTCACCATGGTCTTCGCCGCCGGCGTTGATGATCCTCGTAGAGAAGCAGGAAGACTAGCGCTGGCAGGATATGGCGTTCCGGCTCCATGGTGCCCTCCTTCCTCGTGGAGTGTGTAGAGGTGAGAGTTTTCCCTTTGAAATGCCTGCTTCCGCCGTGTTTTTATCTGCAGCGAATCCGCCCCGGAAAAGGTGGCGGATTGGTAGGTTGTGATACTGTGGGCGGTACATTGTCTTCCGCCTGTCTGTTGGCGGTTACTGCCGCGCTGTTTGTTTATACCTCCGTGGCGGTCGGAGTGTTAAAGTGGCTGTCTTTGTTGGCGGTTTCCGCCACGGTCATAATTGCAATTTTTTTACCGCCGGCCTGTTGGCGGTCTTACCGCCGCTTTAACACCGTCCGCCAGGGTTGTAATGACCACCCTAGTGTCTTGACATTCGTACTATCCCCTGCGGTTACAGGATAGTGATAGTGTTGTAGCACCCTCTCTAAGTGTAACCACAGTTCACTAAAATGTCTAGGGTTTCAGCAATAATTCTCCTGTCATGACCTTAGTTAGATTAGTATCAGGTGAAAGGGGAAGAACATATTTTCTGTGGTTGGCATTCCATATTCAGGTTTAGAGAACCTTTCAAAAACGCTTTCCTGCAGCCTTATTTTCGTGCCGAACCTTCTTCAGTTTCTATACAAACCACACAGTTCTAGTAGGCCTCTCTGGTGGGATCTGCCACTAACCTGGATTACTTGATTGGATTTGATCTAAACTATTTAAGGCCAAAATATTAGGCCTCCTTTCCGACTGCATAACAAAGATTAAATTGACTACCTATCAGCTCAGAAATTGGTTTAGTAGTAAATCTCTGGGTCTGATAGCAAAGCACATGATTAGCCTCAGAGATGAGGATTATGGGAGACAAAATAAGTGTCTTGCATCATGCCTGTCAATTTCTGCATGCGCAAACAAGCTTGGAACCAAGGAACACATGTACTTACTTAATAAAGTAAATAATTTGATTCCAAATGTGAAACAATAGCACAATAGTATTGTGCATGGTACATACTAAAAAGTGTCAAAGGTCATATTGGTAAATATTGCTCTCTGATATTCATGTCTTCACAAGCAAATGAAATGCAGGAAAACTCGACTGAAGACTGGAAGGACTATCAGCGGCGGCTGGCATGTAGGCAGAGTGGAAGTGTGGGCAATTGTGGTGTTGGTGCACGCATGCATGCAAGATGAGTGGTGTAAATAAAAAGGAAAAAAAAAACACTTACATTGCTTGCTGCACGTCGTGCAACATCCTCCTTGCTCCGGTCTCCTCTCTGGCTCCAGCAAATTCCCTGAAGCAATCCTGGCGCTGCTTTCATGCCAACTCAAGCACCGCTGAACAGGGCAAGCACCGCCAACTCAAGTACCGCTAGCCCATGAGCGGCCGGGGCAGTGACGCAACAGGGACCGTCACAGGGTGATTGATGCACTCTGGGCACCAGTCCCCCTCCAGAACTAGTGGAGACTTGCATCCACTCCGTCTGTCCTGCACAGGATGAAGCACTCTGGGCACCAGTCCCCCTCCAGAACTAGTGGAGACTTGCATCCACTCCGTCTGTCCTGCACAGGATGAAGCACTCTGGGCACCAGTCCCGCTCCAGAACTAGTGGAGAACAGCATCCACTCCGTCTGTCCTGCACTTCTTTCATGCTGGTAAGCAGCATGAAAGAAGTGTCATGATTTGAGGGAGCAACCGCTCTCAGCGCTCCCAAGAGCACTGGAGGCCTGTGCTTTCTCTAACCCATCTGCCTTAAGACAGCTGGGTTAGAGAAGTTTAAAGTACGCTTGTCTGGCTGGTCATCGCAACAAAGCTGGCCAAAAAGACATGCTTAAAACTTAAGTGCACAGCTCACTGCTGCCACTCGGCAGCAATAGCTCCGTCCCGTCCTTAAACTCGGTTCACGGTGGGAGGATGGAAAAAAAAAATAGTAATATAAATTAACTTTATTACCATTTTATTTTTCATCCCTGGGGAGCATTTTAGGCAGAGGGACTCTTCTGCCTTATGGAGAAACTGCAGCTGAGGCCTATGTATAACGACTTCTCACTTAATCTTGTTCTTCTGCTCCTATATGCTGATGATAGCTTCAGATAAACCTACTGCATTGGGCTTTGTTTAATAATACTGAAATCGATTTCGAAATGAATACTTGCTTTCCATTAAGGTGCATTAAAAGTGCCCTTCAGACAGCCAACAGGAAAATAATCAACATTATTAACAACTTAGCAGCAGAACTTGTTCCACCACCCTGATCATTCCAACATAAGGAAGTCGCACACAGGGTTGTGACAACACTGTTCGTATGAACTTGAAGTCCTGATTCTTTCAAGTGACACGCGGAATACCACGAGCTTATACCTTAAACTAGCTCACTTGAGGCACACTAAGGTTCTACCACAATTGTACATAAAGAAGTAATTGAAAATACTGCCTATTAAATATCAAAATACTTTGAGGTGAGTACATTTGATGATAGAAGTCAAGCATTATTACAAGCTTTCAAACTATTGCTTTGATAGTGAAACTGTGTAAAATAAAAAGCACAATATGAAATAATTCACCACCAACCACACATAAGGTGACACCCGAAGCCATAATGCACCAATGGTAATTTGGAGCATTAAACCATTGAACTGGGAAAAAAGGTTTGTGAAAAAAATAATGATGTGAGATGGACGAAGATGAGGCAATCAGACCATTTTTTTATTTGATCCTAAACTAATTCTGCCAATAGGGATGTCTTCTTGGTGGTACATACAATAAGTGCTTAATTTGAGCCTGTTGGTGCATTTGGGGCCCATCGCCACATATTTTTGGGTACCAACACTTATTTTTCCTCATTAGCCTTTGACACACAGCAAGAGAGAGGAAAAACTGAAAAAAGGGAAGGTAGGAGAAAGACTTACAGGTATATTTACTAAGATTTTGCATCATGTTTGTTTCACAAAGGTGACAGAAGTTAATGCAAAATCTTTTTTTATTTATTTACTTTCAGCGCAAAACTTGCTTTGAACTGGAAAATCACTTGAAAGTAATGCAAAGCAGCGCATAGCACTGCTGTGCAATACTTGTTGCCAAAGGGGGCGCTCCATGGGTGGTGCATTGGCATTCCCATGTAACCACCGAAGACTTTGAATGGAAAACCCTGTTTACAAAATAGACAGGCTTTTGCATAAAAAACAGTGCCCATTTCAATTAGGCGCTATCATGGTGAAATGCTTTTATTTTTCCTTTCTCTTCTGACTTTGCATATGTGCGGCACTGTAGAGCTCACATAAAAAGTGGGAGAACTTTTAAAGTTAGTATAAGTGTAGCATCGTGCACTGGAAGGCTATCCTTCCAGTACAAAAAAAAACAAAAAAGATGCTAGACTCACGCAGACACTTTTGCACTATCGTGCAACGGAATGTGCGTGGTGCACAGCAGCAATTTCTGTGCCAAAGCTAGGGAGAGAGGAGGAGGCTGGCATATTTCTGTAAATATGGCACTCTACTGCTCTTTCCTTCTCAGGCAGTGCAGCACAGCCTTTTTGGCTGCTCCACTGCGCTGCGTGAGAATGTAATAAATCTCGGACAAAGATGGAAAAAACTGACACAAATAAAGGAATCAGGGACAAAAAGGAACCTGCAAGAGTGAGATAGAAGAGAAAAGAGTGTGGGGAGGAGGATGAAAGAGGCAGGAGGTGGAATGAAGACTATGCCGCCTTGGTATTCGGCACCCCGATATTTGATAATGCCAACTGAGGGCATCTAAGCAAAGCTTTCAGCTGCAGTCCTCGTTACTGTACAAAATCAGCACTTATTACAACTATACAGAGTAAATGATTTGAGGATACACAGTCAGGGTTTTAAACATTTTACACAGCAATGAACACCTTGATTTCTAACGTAAAGAGAATAATTAAACAGTAACATCAGACACTTAAGTATCAATGTAGAGCATGTATATATTTTAGATAGATGACAGCAGCAAAATATTTCTATTTCAAGTAATCTGAAATAACCCGGTTGCTTTTCCCCTATAGAGTAAATCTACCATGAACTGCTGCCAGTGGCACATGGTGTCTGCTGCTTGAGACTCAGCAGTCTGTGGCACGAAAAACAGGGTCCAGAGCACTCAGGCAATGCTAAATGCACTGACTAGCGGGAGCTCACTGCAAGAAAAGTCCTATTGCAAAGCTGAAAATGGGATGTTGCATTTTGAATGTTTGTATTAAAAAAAAACATAACAAAACAAAACAATAGTTTTATATTTCCTTTTGCTTTTTAAATAATTAAGGCTCCTTTACCCCGTTAAGGGATATTTACAGAATTTAGCTGAAATACCGGCAGCTATAAAAGCAAAACACATTATAGTCCGTACTCTGGCGTCAAGTCATTCTACCCAAATTATAGCTGGAATTAGTTGCAAGGTGTCTTTGCTGCTTTGTTCCCTTCTCTTTCTAAACCTAATCAACAAAACTCAACTCTTCTCCATGAACAGGTATAAACTACTATTGGAAACTCAGAAATACATCAGAAGTAACAAGATGGCAGACGAAGTTGTTCACAAGGAGGTGTGGTGAGTGTTGCTCTGATACATCATCCATTAAGGCGGTACTAATCCATAGATCCATAACGAGTGCTTACATTTGATCTGCCCTTATATGTGCCAGTGGCTGACGACTGCTGGATTTAGCATCACCTTCAAAGGAGTTAACCATGTTATGCCCCAGTTATGTTATGCTCAACCACTCTAATGTGTTCACTCTTGAAGTGTATTGGGTAGCTTGTCACACAGCAATTGGGCTTATCACAGGGGCAATGTGTAAAGCAGTGGCAGCAGTACCACACAACAATTAGGCTGAGCGTCACAAAAGAGACTTCACACAAGGTGTATGTAAATAAGTTTTGTATTCAACACACACATTAATTAACACTGAATGAATAACGTAACAATGAGCAGGAATCACCATTTCATACAACACCAGCAGTACTAGGCCCAATTGTGTTAAAATGACATTTGCAGTTACTCATGCGTGAGAAAAATAATACATTCCTTCCCAGCACCCACATGAGGTGCCAAACATTTTCAGCACAAGATCCATCCTAACCATTACACTGATTAATTTAGACACACTCCTAGAGTGCACCCTGGTTCAAAATGATAGCAGCAATATGCACATACATAGCAATGCAGTACTTTAGTTAAGCTCCGTGGCCTGGCCCCACAGGAAAAATCTAATGTGAACAGTGTAAGTCCACTGGCAAGAATTAACTCTGAGCACCCTAATGCGGTGCATTGATATTCGGCAGGTTAGCTGTCACTGCGCTGGCAGACACCCCCTTGGGCCCCAAACCCTTCCTCCACCCTCCAACATGCCCTACTGCCCGCCTCTCCCTTGCTGAATATGCAAACAGCCTTTCCTGGGTGCTAGGCCGCAAACTGCAAGAGTCATACTTGTTCAGGCTCTCTGGGACAATATGGGGGAAAAGGAAGAGATACCAGCAAAGCAGATAATAGTCAACAAATGGAGGTTTGGCCATCACTCGGGAAGTTCAGAGAGGTCTTTGCACCGTGCCTTCTGACATGAGACCAGGTCTGCTAAGCATGGGGGAGGGTCGTTGCGGGATATACGCTGGTCACAGTGGTGCCCCGCTGAGCCAGCCACTCAAATACACAATAGTTACCAAAACCCTCACCTCCCTGGGTAGAGGCGCAACGTCTAGGGGCGTGATGAATTGAGAAGCCCCAGATTGTGCCGGTTGCACATGAAGAGATATTAATCCACAGCTCCCTGGATGGAGGCACTATGCCAGATGCACGATGACTTGAATACCACCGGATGATTCCAATCACAAAGTGCTCAATGTCATACCTCCCTGAAATGAGGCACAACATCTGGTGTGCAAAGATTCGATTTGCTCCAGATGGGTTCTGATTGCACACACAAAGTGCTCAATGTTGTACCTCCCTGGAATGAGGCACAGCATCTCGCGCACAATGACTTGAGCTGCACCTGACAAACTGGTTAAACACACAAAAAGGATTCCACCTCCGTACTTCCCTGGAATGAGGCCCAACATCTGGTGCACAATGATTTGAGTCGCACCAGACACTTCCAATCACAAACACAACGTGTTCAATGTTGTACCTCCCTGGAATGAGGCACAACATCTGGTGTGCGAAGACTTGAGTCGCACCAGACAATTCCAATCACCAACACAAAGAGCTCAATGTTGTGTCTCCCTGGAATGAGGCAAAACATCCAGTTCACAGTGACCTTATTTGCACCAGGCAATCCTTGAGCATGCACATGAAGGATTCCAATTCCGTGCCTTCCTGGAATGAGGCACAATGTTTGGGTGCACAATGATCAGATGATCCAGCTACACACACAAAAGATGCAAGTTCAGCAGGGCTGCATGAGCTAGGCTACAGCACTGCTCCTGAGACGCCAACACCTTCAAGGGTAATCGCACCAACACCAAACACAATAAGCATGAAGTGGGGAGTTGCATTAGAAAAATGTGACACAGTTGACAAAGGCGGGCCATTGCCGGTTCCAAACCAGTGAATATGCTGACAACGAACCAGCAGCTTATGCATGTTGTGGCCACATGATGAAGGGTCACAATCCTTGACATGCCACAAATACTTTTAAGGCACCACACAAGGCAAATCTGGTCTCCCGATAGTATACTTGTTTTAACACTCACACCGTTGCTGACTGATGAAGTGCAGCTGATGGTGCAAGTACTTATGAAGGCACCACTCTCCAGATGAAACTGATAGAAGGTGCAGGTCCCTGTCGATAGGTCTTTGATGTCCCTCAGACCTCTATGAGAGATCAGGGGGCATGCAGTCATACCACTGGAGAGCACACTTTAGATTTCCACAATTTCGAAAGGGTGTGTGGTCCTCTCCTGGAAGGCAGTAAATACTCCTTGTGCACAACAGATTCCTCTGGCATTATGCAGTCCATTGTCTCCGCCCTACTTTCCTGTATGCAAAGCTCTAAGTTGCTGAAGTGTTCTACCAGTAGATATACTGAAGTGCACCTTTAAAGTTGGGGGTAGTTCAAAGGGTTCCCCTTTGAACCACAGATGTCTCCCCTAAACTTCAGTCCTGTCTGCCATGAGGCTCAGAGAGTCCAGGCTGTTTGCATCAGATAAGCAAAATAGACTGCTATCACTAAGAGCAGCCAAAAGCTCTTCCCCTTGCTATGCTTTTTTATGAGTGAATACTGATGTGGTGATGTTATTGGCCCATTTTTGCCAAGTTCAGTTTTTTTCGGTCTGTGGTTGATGGCCTTTGATTTCTACAAAGAACTATTACTCTCAATATTTGAAAACAATTGTACCCATGCTTCACCATCTCTCCCCACCTCTTTTGCCCTTGTAATAATCTGTACGATTCCAGGTAAACCCACTTCCTTTGAAAAGTATAAAACAGATGTAATATATCAATGTCAGTCAAGAAAGATTATCCTGTAGGGTGTGTTGGAGGCAGAACGTTCTGGTTGGCTAAGGAGAGGCCCTAGCCAGTCAAAACCTACCACACCCATCTGGGGTGGGTGATTACACTCAATGTATAACCTGCACTGAGCAGTCAGGCTTATCACAGGGGCAGTGTGTAAAGCATTGGCACAGCACTACCACACAACAATTACACTGAGTGTCACAAAAGAGACTTCACATGAGGTGTATGCAAATAAAGATTGTATTCAACACACACATTAGTTAACACAACATCAACATCATGTAAATCTGGGCATCAATCAGATTAAGAAATATAACTAGAGGTACTATGCCCAATTGCATTAATACAAATTTAGCAGTATGTATACATGAGAAAAATAATACTTTCCCTCCAAGCACCCTCATGCGATGTCACCACATTGGCAGCACAAGACCTACCCTAGCGATAATCCCAATTCAATATCTAACAGCTATAGAATGCATTTTGGTTCCCAACGATAGCAGCAAGGTGTACATACCGAGAATTTCAGCTCTTTTAAAGTAGCTCCATGGCCTAGGCCACACAGGTAAACTTCAGTGTCAACCATAATAGTAAGCAACAAGCACTGCACCCATGCCATGCTGTGTAGTAAATCCCAGGTAATCACTCCCAAACATTCGCTGTGCACTGCTAAGTAGTGCCACAGATATCTGGCAGTCTAGTATACATGCAATCATACACACTCTCTTGCAGCACCCTAATGCGGTGCCCTAACATTCGGCAGGTGAGTTGTCAATGAGTTTGCAGACCCCACTTGGACCCAAACCTTCCTCCAACCAATTACTTTCTCCATGAACTAGATATGTAGTAATCTTTCCCCAGATACTAGGCCGCTCGTGGCCGGTGGTTACACTTATTCAGTGTCCCGGGGCAAGGATGGGGGAAGAAAAAGAGAATGGCTGATCAGGCAACAGTCAACAAATGGAGGTTTGGCACAGCTCTGGAACTTCACTCAGGGGTCTCCGCCCTGGCCTTCCGGCACAGGCTCTGATCTGCAGAGCATGGGGGGAGGGTTGCCTTGGGACCCACATTGTTTACACTGGCACCCATACAAGCCAGACACTCCAATCCACAAATAGTTACCAATTAAGTGCCTCCTATGAATGGAGGCACCACATCTGGGACGCCATGACTTGGGCCGTCCCAGATGTCCCCATCGCACATGAAGACTTACCAAAACCGCATCTCCCTAAAAGGAAGCAGAACTTTGGGTGAGCAATGACCTGAGCCACACCAGACAATTCCGATCACCCATCAATAGTTACCGATTTCCCTTCCCTCCTTGTATGGGCACAATGTCTGGTGCGCGATGACCTGAGTTGCACCAGAAAATTCTGATTGCACAAACAAAGTAACCAATACAGTTCCTCCCTGGAATAAGGTACAACGTCTGGTGCACGATGACTTGATTCGCACCAGACAATTCCACTCACACAATTAGTTCCAATCTTGAACCTCCCTGGAATGAGGCACAATGTTTGGTATGTGATGACTTGAGTGACACCAGACAATTCCAAACACACAATTAGTTCCAATCTCGAACCTCCCTGGAATGAGGCACAATGTTTGGTGCGTGATGACTTGAGCAACACCAGACAAATCTGGTCACACACACATAGACACAAATTCAGTGGTGCTGCACAAGGTAGAATGCGGCACTGCTCAAGGTACACCCCCACCTCCGAGGGTTGCAACCAGTGACACAGATACCACACACAATGAGCATGCAGTAGGGTGTTGCACAAAAGAAATGCAGCACACTCAACAAAAGCGTGCCATGCGGGGTCCCACAACTGGTGAATCCGCTCACTACGTACAAGATGCTTGTGCGTGTCATGGCCCCATGATGAAGGACCACATTTCTTAAATGTGGGCAGTACTTTGAAGGCTCTGCACCAAGCAAATCAGGACTCCAGGCACAATACTTAGTTCTTCGCTCACACTGCTGCTACCCAGTGGAATCCAGCAGACGACATAGATGCATAGGATGGCACCGCTCTCCAGATGACACAGGTTGAAGGTTATAGGTCCCTCGAAGGAGGTCTTTGATGTCCCTGAGACCTCCAAATAGAAGAGGGGTCAAGCCAACAAGTCCTCGGAGGGCACACTCTAGTGTGCGAAACTGCAGCAAGCAGTTTTCCCAGGCCAGCCACGATGCAGGAAGGGTGGCCAGTCCCTTCCCAGGGCAGTAAATACTACTGTGCACAATAGACTCCTCTGGCAGTGTGCACCACACAGTTACGGGTCTCTGTCCTGCATTCCTGCAAGTGTATCACTAAGTTGCTGAAGTGTGGTACCTTTAGTTATACTGGTGTGCCTTTGAAGTTGGGGGTTCTTCAAAGGGTTACCCATTCAACCACTGTTGTCTCCCCTAAATTTCAGTCCTGTCTGCCACTGGGCCATGGAATGCAGATCTTAATCTTTAGTGGGGTCATGATCTGGCTCTGAGAGACTAAGGGGGTCATTCTAACTCTGGCGGTCGGTGATAAAGCGGCGGCCAACCCCCCAACAGGCAGGCGGTCCAAAAAATGGAATTCTGACCCTGGCGGGAACCGCCAACACAGCCCGCCACATTAACACTCCGACCGCCACGGCGGGACCGACAAACAGCGCGGCGGTCACCGCCAACAGGCAGGCGGCAGACAATGTACCGCCCACCCTATCACAACTCACCAATCTGCCACCTTTTCCGGGGCGGGAGCCCCGCCGATATAAACACGGCAGAAACAGACTACGAACGGGAAAACACTCACCGAAACATACTCCACGAGGAAGGAGGACAGCATGGAGCCCGAATTACACATCCTACCGGCTATTGTCTACCTGCTCATCTACCAGGAGTACGAACGCCGGCGCAGACGACAACGGTGAGTACTGCACCTACGACACAGGGGAGGGGGGAGGAGGAAAGCTCACGGGCCCACACATACGCGATCAACCCACCCCCCCCAATACCTACACACCAATGCAGAGCAACAAGTCAGAGTGACACCCCCCAAACCACCCGGAAGAATGCAAAGACATAATTCAAATGAAGTTTAAAATTTATGTATAAAATAGGCTCATTTAAGTCATGGTAAATATGCCATATGAAATATACAAAAGAAATAATGAACATAGTGCAAAGTATAAACATAGTCAATAAGTCCTGCACAGTCCGTTCAATATCCATAGTCCGTGGGCCAATGTGTACAAACACATGGGCAAAGCCCACACAGGAGACCGGATACCATTGGAGAGAACACTGCAGGGGCATCAGATGATAAAACAACAGGCACCTCAGGGGGAAGGGAAAGGGGGGCACCTCAGCCACATGAGTCCACGACGCCAGATCCACGAGGGGCCTCCATGCCCTCTGTACCATCCTGGGGAGTGCAAAGCCACAGTCCATCAGATGGATAACCGACTCCACTGGTATTGGAGGAGGAATGGTGCCCAGAGTGCTTCGTGAACACCTGCTCGACACAGAACCGGCACTGTCAATGGACCAGCGGTGCTTGAGACGGCGGTGCCCAGCGGAGCGGTGCTTGAGAGGAAGGCCCCAGCGGAGCGGTGCTTGAGACGGCGGTGCCCAGCGGAGCGGTGCTTGAGATGAAGGGCCCAGCGGAGCGGTGCTTGAGATGAAGGGCCCAGCGGAGCGGTGCTTGACAGGAAGGGCCCAGCGGAGCGGTGCTTGAGACGGTGGTGCCCAGCGGAGCGGTGCTTGACAGGAAGGGCCCAGCGGTGCAGTGCTTGAGACGGCGGTGCCCAGCGGAGCGGTGCTTGACAGGAAGGGCCCAGCGGAGCGGTGCTTGAGATGAAGGGCCCAGCGGAGCGGTGCTTGAGATGAAGGGCCCAGCGGAGCGGTGCTTGACAGGAAGGGCCCAGCGGAGAGGTGCTTGAGATGAAGGGCCCAGCGGAGCGGTGCTTGAGATGAAGGGCCCAGCGGAGCGGTGCTTGAGATGAAGGGCCCAGCGGAGCGGTGCTTGAGATGAAGGGACCAGCGGAGCGGTGTTTGAGATGAAGGGCCCAGCGGAGCGGTGCTTGAGATGAAGGGCCCAGCGGAGCGGTGCTTGACAGGAAGGGCCCAGCGGAGCGGTGCTTGAGATGAAGGGCCCAGCGGAGCGATGCTTGAGATGAAGGGCCCAGTGGAGCGGTGCTTGACAGGAAGGGCCCAGCGGAGCGGTGCTTGAGATGAAGAGCCCAGCGGAGCGGTGCTTGAGATGAAGGGCCCAGCGGAGCGGTGCTTGAGATGAAGGGCCCAGCGGAGCAGTGCTTGACAGGAAGGGCCCAGCGGTGCGGTGCTTGAGATGAAGGGCCCAGCGGAGCGGTGCTTGACAGGAAGGGCCCAGCGGAGCGGTGCTTGAGATGAAGGGCCCAGCGGAGCGGTGCTTGAGATGAAGGGCCCAGAGGAGCGGTGCTTGACAGGAAGGGCCCAGCGGAGCGGTGCTTGAGATGAAGGCCCCAACGGAGCGGTGCTTGAGATGAAGGGCCCAGCGGAGCAGTGCTTGAGATGAAGGGCCCAGCGGAGCGGTGCTTGAGATGAAGGGCCCAGCGGAGCGGTGCTTGAGATGAAGGGCCCAGCGGAGCGGTGCTTGAGATGAAGGGCCCAGCGGAGCGGTGCTTGACAGGAAGGGCCCAGCGGAGCGGTGCTTGAGATGAAGGGCCCAGCGGAGCGGTGCTTGAGACGGCGGGGCCCTGTTCAGCGGTGCCTGTCTTGGCGGGGCCCTCTTCAGCGGTGCTCCTCATGGCGGGGCCCTGTTCAGCAGTGCTCTTCATGGCGGAGCCCTGTTCAGCGGTGCCTGTCTTGGCGGGGCCCCCTTCAGCGGTGCTCCTCACGGCGGGGCCCTGTTCAGCGGTGCTCTTCACGGCGGGGCCCTGTTCAGCGGTGCCTGTCTTGGCGGGGCCCTCTTCAGCGGTGCTTGTCCTATCTTTCAAGGGAGGCAGACCTGGCCAAGACTCCCCGCTTAGTCGCCCTCCGACCTTGCGGTAGCGGGGCCCTCCTGTGATGGAGTCTTGTGCCCGTGGGTGTCGTCCGTCACACCCAGTATGGGGCTGGTGGGGCCCTACTGGTGCGCTCGGCTGCTGCATGTCTTCTCCGCCCTGCTGCCCTTGCCCTCCTTCGCTGCAGCTCTCTGGCCCTTGCCTCCCTTAGATGATGTGGCAGGTGACGTGGCAAGGCCACTCTCCTTGGTGGCAGCCGTCTCAGGCTTTTCGCGCCGGCCCTTAATTTTTCTTGTCCTCTTCCCAGGGGGTGGGCTGGCTGTCCCCTTGCTGCTGGCCGATGTTCCTTCCCTAGGAGCTGGTGGACTCCAATAGCCCTGCACTATGGTGATACTAGATGCAGGGCTGGTGGTGGCTGAGGTGGTCATTGGACTCTTACCAGATGGAGGGGGTGGCTCAGGTGATGCAAAGAGGTTAATTTTGGAGAGGAAAAGTTTTTTAGGAGCAATGGGAACGGTAGGTGCAGTGGGTATGGGAGTGGAGGAAGAGGATGTGGTTGTAGGAGAGTCAAGTGTGCTGTCTTTGGGTGCAGGTGCTTGGGCTGGAGGCTGTCGTGAGGTGGATGGCTGTTGGGTGGGTGGCTGCCTGCATTTGTGTGGTTTGGAAGAGGGGGTGACAGACACAGTGGGAGAGGACACAGGGGACGTGTAAATGGCAGTGGGGGTGGTGACTGCACGTGTGCTGACTGTAATGGAGGGTGTGCTGGTGATGGTAGTACTGGCTGATGGTGGTGTGCATGCAGTTGTGAGTGGAGACGTCACAGGGAGGGAGGAGGGAGACGAGGAGGAGGGGGACACAGAGGTGGTAGTGACTGTTGGCATGTCTGCATCTGGATGTTGTTTGTGTGAATGCTTGTGGGATCTGTGGTGCTTATGTCTGGATGAGCTGCCCTTGGGTGTTGAGGTGTGTGCAGGCTGGTCTGATGGTGTGGATGGGATAGGCTGAGGAACAGGAGACTGGGACTGGGTGGAGGGAGTTAGAAGAGGGAGGCTGGAGACAGGGACAATGGCTGCCGTCAGTGCTGAGGCCAGAGCGTTGAACGATCGCTGATGGGCAGCCTGACCCGAATGAATGCCCTCCAGGTATGCATTGCTCAGATGCACCTCCCTTTCCACCCCCTGGATGGCATTCAAAAGGGTAGACTGCCCAACAATGAGCGTCCAGAGGAGGTCAATGACCTCCTCACTGAGGGCAGCAGGGGTAACTGGGGCAGGGCCTGAGGTGCCTGGGGCGAAGGAGATGCCCGCCTTGGTGTGCGAGCGGGCACGGGGCGAACGCTGAGGGGCTGCTTGGAGGGCGGAGCTGGTGCGCTGGGTGGCGGCTGTACCTGTAGTTGCGGTGGGCACGGATGTTGCCGCCACCGCAAGGGAGCTCCCTTCCGAGGACGTGTCGGTGTCGCTGACGTCTCCACGGGTCCCCGTTGTGGAGCTCCCCTCGCCCTCCGTCTCACTGCTGAACTCGGAGTCCGTTGCATGGCCCTCCGGGGCCATGTGAGATGCAGCTCCCTCGTGCGCCGATGCCACTTCTCCTCCGCCTGATGATGCTAATGCACACATGCACAGGAAGAAAAAGAAAATGGGTGGGGGGGAGAAATGAAGACAGGTTGAGTACATGCATTGGCAACACCGTTGGCGGAGAGGACAGACACAGAAGCCCCCTGCACTACGCTGCGCAATCGGGGTACACTACTCAGTTCTTGTGACTAGGCCTACAGGTCTATGGACGACAAATGCACACATGGGTGATGCAGGACCATGGATAGCTGTATTTGGCACCCTACAGAGGTGGGGGGCGGGGGCACAGGGCCATGGCTAACGGAGGGGACTAGCCTACAGAAAGCGCCCTGGCCTTGAGTTACCCACAGCCCTCCTCCCCCACCCAGACACCTCCACTGCGCGCAAAGATAGCAGAATGTGCTGATACTCACCCCCTTGTGTCTGCTGTGATGTCCTCACGCGCCCATCCAAATCGGGGTAGGCCACCGCCAGGATCCGGGACATCTGGGGGGTCAATTGGCGGCTGGCACCCCTCCTACGTTGGGAGGCCATCCCCAGCAGAGACTCGGCGGTCTTTCTGGTCCCGCGGCGGATGTCCTCCCACCTCTTTCGGCAGTGGGTGCCCCGTCTGTTGTGGACCCCCAGGGCCCGGACGTCCTTGGCGATGGCACGCCAAATGTCGACCTTCTGATGGGCGCTGACCTATTTGACATGTACAGGGTGGGAAAGGAAATATCATCACTTTTCAGCATGGTAGATGTGAGTGGCCCCCCCTCCCCAACCTTGCCATGTGGCACATGTTCCCATCTGTTGTGCGTTGCACTCCTCATTCGCTCCCCTCCCCACCATCTTACATACACCCCACTCAACACAGGCATAGCCCATTCAGCATGCACCCTGTGTACTAACCTGTTGGTCTGGAGGACCGTAGAGTAGCGCATACTGGGGGAGGACCCCATCAACAAGTTTCTCCAATTCTTCGGAAGTGAAGGCAGGGGCCCTTTCCCCAGTCGCAGCAGCCATTGTATCTCCCAGACCGAGGTCACAGCAGCACTTGCAGTATAGGTCCTCTCCTGTGGATGATCAGGTCTCGAGTGATTAATCAGATAGAAAATGGCGGTCACGCCCGCGGCGGTGCGTAACGCGACCGCCGGCGCACATCGTCATTGGCTCCAGAGACCCATAGGGTTCAATGTTAACCAATGCTGCTTTGCGCCGCGGTCTTCGACCGCCTACCGCCACGGTGTGCCACGCCAGCGCAGTGACCTCACATCCCACTGTCACACTTCACAGGTCAGGCAGCCGCCATTTCAAGGGCCCACATGGCATGATTTCTACTGCTTCACACAGGCCTAGGCCTTGCATTGCCACTCATACAAGCCGTTCCATGCATAGTGATTCGTGTACTGTGCAAGCTGTGTGAACGAACCTGTGGGTTGCTTGACTCTGTGCTCCATGTTGTCCTTCCTAGGCACCGTCCGCTGGGACTTGCGAGGAGAAGGATGAATCCTCCCGTGTACTGACCGCTGGTGGACCTGTCAACAATGGAAGAACGACATATCATACTTACATACCGGCTTGACAGAGCAACTATACATGAACTATGTGCCCAGCTGGAGCCAGACCTGATGTCCCCCATCCGCCAACCCACAGGGATTCCCCCTCTGGTGCAGGTTCTGTCAGTACTCCATTTTTTGGCAAGTGGGTCGTTTCAGACAACAGTGGCCATATCATCTGGGATGTCTCAGCCTATGTTTTCTAAGGTTTTGTCCAGAGTGTTGTCTGCCCTGATGAAATACATGCGGAGCTACATTATTTTCCCTGAGGTGGGCGAATTGGCTACAGTGAAGGGTGATTTCTATGCCCTTGGACATATCCCCAACATCATTGGGGCCATTGATGGGACCCATGTGGCTTTGGTTCCCCCAAAGACAGTGAGCAGGTGTACTGAAACAGAAAAAGTTATCATTCGATGAATGTCCAGGTAGTCTGTTTGGCTGACCAGTACATCTCCCATGTAAATGCCAAGTTTCCTGGGTCAGTGCATGACGCGTATGTCATGCGAAATAGCAGCATCCCTTATGTGATGGAACAGCTACAGAGACACCGTGTGTGGCTAATTGGTGACTCTGGTTACCCCAACCTGTCGTGGCTACTGACCCCAGTGAGGAATCCCAGGACAAGGGCAGAGGAACGGTACGAGGCCCATGGGCGAACTAGGAGGATCATAGAAAGGACCTTCGGGGTCCTGAAGGCCAGGTTTAGGTGCCTGCATATGACAGGGGGATCCCTCATGTACTCACCAAAGAAGGTGTGCCAGATCATCGTGGCCTGCTGTATGCTTCACAATCTTGCATTGCGACGCCAGGTGCCTTTTCTGCAGGAGGATGGTCCAGATGGTGGTGTTGTTGCAGTGTGGAGCCTGTGGAGAGTGAAGAAGAGGAAGACGACGGGGACGACACGGACAACAGGGATACAGTCATACAACAATACTTTCAGTAGCACACAGGTAAGAAACAGCCACCCCAATTTACATTTACTTAAGGCCTCATGCGTCTCCACTGTCTGTGTTTCCCCCGAGTTCCTGTTAACTGATTTGTGACTTTCCCTTCCCTATTCAGAGCTGTATGATCCACTGCCTGACTTCAGCTTTGTTTGCCCATGGACTAAAGCTTATTTAAATTGGTATGTTGTCATCACAAAGTAACTGGACATTATTGAACCGTTATGTGTAATACATTTGTTAAGAATACAAGCAGACTCCTGTTTATTTAAGTGGAATAAGTGATTTATTTAAAGTGCTAGATATAGGTAAATGATTGGGAAGCGGGGATGGGTGGGGGTGGAGTAATATCCATGGCAGAGTCCAGTTCTCAGTCGCACAGGTGCATTGTCCATATGCCTGTGGAAGGATGGAGCAGGGGCAGTTCAAGGTTGGACAGGGTGACAATGTGGGACAGTGGGATGACATCAGGGGGTATCTTAGGCTGGCGGGGGTCTTGCAATCCTACTCTGTCTTCTTGTGAGATCTCAGGTTCCGCTTGCGGGGTGGTTCTTCTTCTGCAGGAGGTGGGGTTCTGGTGGCCTGTCGTTGTGTGGGGGCCTCCTGTCCACTGGCGCCGGCGGAGGTGGTAGGCTGTTCCTGGCCTGGGCTAGTGACAGGGGCCCTTTGGGGTGCCACATGGTCCCGCAATGTGGTGACGATCTGGGTAAGGGCCAGGACGATGGTCCCCATTGCGGAACCGATGTTCCTCAGTTCCTCCCTGAACCCCATGTACCGTTCCTCCTGCAGTTCCTGGATCTCCTGGAACCGGGCCAGTACCGTCGCCATCGTCTCCTGGGAGCGGTGGTATGCTCCCATGATGGTGGAGAGGGCCTCTTGGAGAGTGGGTTCCCCGGGCCTGTCCCCCCCCTGTCGCACAGCAGCCCTCCCAGTTCCCCTGTGTTCCTGGGCCTCTGTCCCCTGGCCGGTGTGCCCACTACCACTGCCTCCAGGTCCCTGTTGTTGTTAGGGTGGTGGGTCAACCTGGGTGCCCTGTAGTGGTGGACACACCGCTGATTTACGTGCCCTGGAGACAGAGGCATGGGCCCGCTGGGTGGGAGCTGTGCTGGTGTTCCCAGAGGGGGTTGGGTCTGGTGTAGCCTGTGGCTGTCTGTGGGGAACCGACTGTCCAGAGGTCCCCGATGGGCCGGGCTGGTCGTCTGGCTCCAGGGAGACAGAGCTGCTGTCATCGCTGGGGGCCTCTTCTGGGGGTGGGATGGACATCTCTGGACCCACCGTGGCGGTGTGGTGGCGTTCGGGTCCTGCAGGGGTATAAAGGTATGGTTATTGCTTCTGTGTGTGGGATTTCGTGTGATGAGTGGGTGTCCGTGTACCCATGTGCAGGCATTTCCTTGTGGGGGCTTTTGTGAGGGTGGCTTGTGGGGGTGATGTGTGTGTGCAGTGGGCATGCTTTGGTGATGGGTGTCCATGCTTTGGGGTCGCATGCAGGGCTTGGTGTTGGGATGGGTGGGTTGTGATGGTGAGGCTTTTGCTAGGGGTTGGTGTGATGGGGGAGGGTGGGGGTATGATTTGGCATTCAGGTGGGGTGGGGGTGGGAAGCAGTAGTGAAGATTTGCCTTACCAGAGTCCATTCCTCCGCCTACTCCAGCGAGGCCCTCAGGATGCAGGATGTGCAATACTTCCTCATCCCACGCGGTAAATTCTGGGGGAGTAGGTGGGGGTCCGCCGCCAGTCTTCTGCACCGCTATGTTGTGCCTTGATACCATGAAACGCACCTTCCCCCGTAGGTCGTTCCATCTCTTCCTGATGTCCTCCCGATTGTGTGGATGCTGTCCCACCGCCTTTACCCTGTCCACTATCCTTTGCCATAGCTCCATCTTCCTGGCAATTGTGGTGTGCTGCACCTGTGCCCCGAAGAGCTGGGGCTCTACACGGACTATTTCCTCCACCATGACCCTGAGTTCGGCGTCACTGAACCTGGGGTGTCTTTGGGGTGCCAAGGGGTGGTGTGGTTGAGGTGTGGGGTGGCGTTTGTGGTGATGAGTGTGGTGCGTGTGGTGGTGTGTGGTGTTTGGTGAGTGGATTCTGTGTGGGTGATGGTGTTGTGTGCCTCTGTGTTGTGGGATTCTCTATTCTGTGCTCTGTCTCTAGCCTTCGTCAATGATTTCGGGTGGTAGGGGCTTGTGGGTGATGTGGGTGTGTGTTTTATATTGTGTTGGGTGTGTGGGAGTGGTGTTAGTATGTGTATCAGGTGTGTGTATTTCAAACTGACCAATGTGGCTGAGTTTTCTATGGGTATGTGTATTTTGACCGCGGCGTGGATTTGTGGGTCGGAATGGTATGAGCGTATTTCTGTTGGCGTGACGGTGGAGGTTTGGTCAGCGCCATTTTTTTGCTGACCTTTGGTGTGGCGGATTATTGAGGATGTCGGGTTTTCGGCGGTTTGGCAGTTGCGGGTCAGAATGACCGTGGCGGTTTACCGCGGCGGTGTTATGGCGGTCTTCTGACCGGCGGTAAGCGCCTTTTACCGCTGAGGTCAGAATGACCCCCTAAGTGTCAAAACCTCTCCCTATATTCTATCCAGCCAGGCCTCAAATAGCAGAGGTTTGTCATTACAGTTGCCCATGTTTTATGGCTGTCACTGGGGAATGCACAAATGTGTTTTACCTTAGCCTCCAGGGGACTGAAGCTGAATTAAAAAGGCACACAAATGAGTTTTAGAACACAGAAATGCCCACTTTCTAGAGGTGGCATGTCCAAGGCATTACTGACAAAGCCAGCTTTACCATTGGAAAGGGTTTGTCATTGTGAATCCAATGATAGTAAATATTATGAGGGTGCTCCACTGCAATCCACTACTGCAGATAGGATTAATTGTAAACTTTCCACCAAATTAACCTAAGGGCAAAGCAGCTCTCACTGGTAGTGAAAACATACATGGGTATTCTTCACTCCATGAGCACAAGATGTACAGGCCTACTGTGACAGACTCAGTATATATATGAAAACATCACTGAGAAAGTGTGCATATACTGGCAAGCTGCGCCAAGCTCAGTACATATACGAAAACACCATTGTGCAAATGTGCACATGCTGGCAAGCTGTGGCAGGCTCAGTATGTATGAAGCCATGATTGTGCAAGTGTGCACATACTGGTAAGCTATGCCAGGTCCATATATACATGAAAACACCAATGTGCACGTCTGCATATCCTGGCAAGCTTGGCCAGGCTGAGTATATATATGAGAACACTAAGGTGCATGTGCACACATATTAGTAGGTGCCACTTCCTAACATATGTAGGAAGGGCGTGCACATGTTCACATTGTACTTACAGCGAGAAAGCATCCAGGCCCTGAAGCCACTTCAAGAGGATCAGCAAAACCTCAGGGAAGAGCTGACCTCCTAGTTAGGGAAAACCAGATGGGGGTTCTCTCCTAACAGGGCATGGGACACCCTTGTGTACCTGCCTTGCCTTCTGCCTGCTACCTGCTCCGCTCTCCATGGGGATCTTTAGGGGTAGCAGACTGCCTACTCAGGGTTGACCAAGATGGGGGAGATGCCACCTTGAGCACAGATGCACCTGCACCTACACAGGCCTGTACTATCAGGCCTAATGCATGTTGGTCAGGCTACTCTGGAGGGTGGCACACTCAGTGCAGCGTGCAACTAGTGGCCAGGGCTGTACTTGCTCCGGGTAGCTAGTGGCCCTTTTTACAGGTCACTCCTGGGTATGGCACCTCAACTAGTTACATAAGCACCCCTTCCTGGTATGGGTAGGAAGGGTATGTGCACTTCCCCACAGCAGTGCAGTGGGAACGTCCCCATAGGCCTAAGGCCATGCAAAGAGAGTCTGCAAAAAAGTAGAAGGAAAAAGCAAAAATATGCAGCAAAATCCTCTATGAAGGGCTATGTTCAACAGGGTGAGTTCAATATGTTGACCCACATACCAGTCAGGGCTACATCAGAACATGAAACCTAATGCATAGAGAGAGGAACAAATCTAACATACCATTCACTGCACCCCTTTTATTTTTGCTTCCTGGGTGATTATTCTATCCCCATGCAGATTAAAAAAAAAAGTCTACCTTTTCACACCTTTCGATTACATACTGTCCAGTGCAGTGATCAGAGCAATCAACAGGCAAATTCCAGTATACTTACACTACAAATCACACAAATCACATTAACCTATTTTCAATGAACAACTGTGAAGTCCTACAGAAAAATATGTATTAATACATCACCAGAGCGCTGGACCTTGCTCTGTTAATCCATCAGAAAAAAACAAGCAGGTTGATAAGGTAGCAAGAAAAGGTTATTTTCTGAACTTCTTTTCCTACTTTGGCATGCATGCAAAACAGTCCACATGTTCCTAAAATATCTGTAGCACACCAGTGATTACAATGCGAAAAATCCATCAAAATAATTGAGAAAAACTTCTATTACTTAGAGCAGGTTATTACAGTAGGTCCCAAAACAATAAAACACCACAGGACAATACAAAATTGCAAGGAAAGTCCTGAAGCCTTACCACCCCACCCCACGGAAAAATGTCCATAGACACACTATTTTTCCTTACTCTTCACATAGGCCACCCCTGCATGCTCTAATATAAGCCTTGGGCAACATATAAACAATATAAAATTCATCCAAAAACAAATTAGTGGGATCTACCCACCACCAAAACTTAGACCATCCCAAAGAATGAGTCTACAAAGAACTGAACTGAGTTAACTATATTTTCCCCAAAAAATCCAAAGGTGAATGATGCACCAGAGATTGACAAAGGTGGTGATTTCTCTCCATTGTCCAAATCAAACAAATGACCAGTGAGCCAATAAAGAACATAGACAAGTCCAAAGAACAGGCAGAGTTTGCTACTGTATGTACAGTTGGTCAACTGTATTTGCTACTTTTGCTTTAAATAAACAAAAATAAGTTGACTTACATACAAAACAGTTGATTGAATGATAGTTTCAGGCAAAGAAAACCTCTTTAAAATGAACTGTGCTTGGGAATTTGTGGCCAAGAAAGATGGCCAACAAGATAAAAATCTCTTTAGTTCATAACATGGTGGTGTACTGGGAAATCATGGAAACATGCAAAGTCTAAAACTCATGCTGGACTAGACTTCACAGCATTGCGAGATGTAAATGACTCAAAAGATGCATTGGAGGAGCTGGATGTGAAGTAAAGAGGAATGGCTGGGTCTCTACATGGGTGGCAAAGAAGACCCTAAGAAGATGAAGAGATGTGATGAGAGGTACTCGCTGAAGACCTCTGTGGTCTGGCATCAGAGTTGTACCACAGACACATCTGCACAGGAGAACTGGAAACCACCTACTTGTGAACCCACATGGAAGGACTCAGCTGTGAGGCAAATGCTGAACAGCTTGTGGAATAGGCATGGCCTGGTGTTGCCATGCTAGATGGAGCCAAGGAGGAATGCAAGGACAACAGTTTTGGCAAATACATTAGGCAGGTGAGCACCCCAGCAACCCTTACTCATTGACACAGAAGGTGACCTGGATTCTCATTTCTGGACTGAGGTCTTTGTTAGGTCTCTCCAATATTGCAAGATTTTGAGTGTTGAATGTACCAGAAGCTTATAGTGAGAACAATGGGTAAATTATCTCGCCTCCCTCCTCCCCGGTAGAACTGTGCTGAAGGCCCATAAATGGGAAAACTGTTTTATGCCTCACATAATTCAGTAGTGCTAGCCTATGTTCATTTTGCTACCCTTGACTTTGGAACCTGGATCATTTTTTCGTCTTCTTCTTCCACAGTATCTTCGATTCAAACATCAGAGTGGGAACAGTGTTTTGTGGGCTGCCCATAGAAGCAATTAAATAGTCAAAATTGTAACATGTGGAATTTGGTAGAAATTATATTTAAGAGCACAACAAACACTCCCTTAGTTTGTGTAAAAATTTGGCAGTTATCTTTTTTTGCATAGCATTAAGTACCCACCAACACAAGTGGCAGAGCACAATACCCTGGTCACTAACATAAACTAGGAAGAAAGTTGAAGAGGCACAGAAAATTGTCATTCATTAACTATTATAGGTTGGCCACTACCTAGTGTTGCTGGACAAACTCAAAGGTAAGGTTAGGAACATCTGATATTTTGCACCATATAAAAATAAAAACAGAAGAATACCAATTTTTATGGTACGTTAATGGTAGGGCACGGTGCTAGAGAAAAAAATGACTTATCTTAAGTAGGGCTCATACTGGTGTATACCCTACCTAAATAAAGATTACTTATCTTAGAATACTCCCTAGATGGCAGACTGGATCCAGAAGGTTTTTCCAGCAATGCCCTATGAGAGAGCTAGGTAGCACCATGCAGCTCCATGCTGGCTCCATACCACACCAGAAGTGATGGAATGGAGACGCTTACAAGCGCCCTGCCGTACACTGAAGGTAGTTTTTTACCCATAATAGATATTTTCTGTGATATTTCAGCACTTGGGTTATTTCAGAGATTAATACATATAAGTAATCATTTAGGCAATATCGCTATCTTACAGACAACAGACATTTTAAGTATTATTTAAACATTTGGAATATTTTAAATATGAATACATATCAACACTTGCGAAAGGGGCACCATGATGTACAGTGGTGTGAACCTTATCATGTTCTATCCTCTGTTGTTACTATTGAGACTCAATTGCAAAATTATTTTGTTAAAGCTGAATGTTAATATTGTTATTATGCATTCTCTTCCTTTTGATTTTTCTTAAAACCTCCGATATCTTGTCTTATGCACCAAACAGGCATTTCTCGTACTTTTATTTTTACCAGTTAACAAGATCCTAAACCTTTGTAAACACCCTTTGTTTTACGACTCTGCTGTCCTCATGCTCTAAGCACATGCAACCCATATATTCACTCACATGATTATTAAACTATGATAAGGATGTTACTGTAAAATATTTTATTTGGTAGAATCATTACCCTAATTCACTTTCATTGTGCTTATGAAATCTTTTCTCGGATTGCTGATTTCAACTAAATTTTTCATCCAGAGATTAGACTTTATTCATTCGTAATCGTAAACACCTGTTATTGTTATGTAAAGTGGTTGATGGCTGTTCTTGAAACTGTTTTTACTTGTCACTGAAATGAACAATAATACCCTGTGTGATTGAAATATAGTTCAAGCACTTTCATGTCTGCTCAAGATAATCTCATAAACCTCCTTAGCGCAACCTCAACACCACGCCTTCTGTGCATACGCGCCTCCCTCTCTTCCTTATTTTTCAGTTTTCTAACATTATCATGTCTACCAAATGCATTAACAGATCGACTTACCAATTTAAGACCAGAGGCATGTGAAGTAATACCTGCAAAATTATTTGCTCTCCGTGATATATTTAAAAATGGCACCTAAACCTACTCAATGCCTTGATATTTAATTCTTATTCCTATAGTTCAAAGTTAACTGATACAGACCTACAATTATTCCTTTTCTGACAATTTCTATTATTTTTCAAGCATAACAATATAAAAACCTATAAGCATTACCACAATTGAGATTGTGCATGTGCAGGTTTCATGGTTGCAACATATACAAAATATCCACAATAACAACTTCTTTCTCAGTGATGCCCCTTTCACTAGAAATAGGTTAAATCTTGGATTCAGCACATGTGGCCCAATATTCCCGTTATGTAATAGGTTTTCGTCATTGCAGGCTTTCACATTTCTTCCCTTCTATTTTGGTCCTCTGTGGAATTCTTTCAAGGGACCCCAGGTTTTATCAAAAGTTTGTGGACAGCCTTTTTTCTTTGAATACACCGACAAATATTTACAGAGTACATTAATGGCCAAATGTTAGTTAAAGACTCCTATCTTAGGGCCATGCTATCTCCCCACATTTCCTCCATGGCTTCATCATCACCTGCTCTTCATCTTAAAGAGCAACAAAACAAATGGACTTGTAAGAAATTGGGCTGATCGTTGAGAGGGGTGGAAGTCCCACTCAGGCAAGAACCACAAACCTTGTCAAGGTGAACAACAAAAATCACTACATTAAATGTGCTTAGACTTCTGGTAGTTTGGCACAAAAGCAGTAAGGCTTAAGATTGAGGCATTGTGTAAAGGATTTATGCAGCACACAACCAGTATTAAAGTGAAAATACAACAGAAGAAAAATCTTAAAGAAATAGAGAAACATGAATCAAATTTTAATAAATAGAATGATAACAAAATGATGAAAATCCCATCAGTTGAACCGGACATATTGATTTTAAAATAGCACCAGGAAGAAGAAAGCAGCAACTGTGGTTATCTGGTTGTCCTGTACTGAAACAAAGTCACAGGTTCAGGGTGACGAGTAAAGAGTGCATCCCAGGCACAGGACTGAGTTCAGTGTGCTGGGAACTCTACCTTATATTCCTGATGTGAGGGAACTTTGTGAGGCATGTGTAGCTCTGTGTTGGTTCTGATGAAGTTATCATCTGTATAGTTAGGCTTTGCAGGGCTACACGTCTATTGGTGTCAGTTCTGATGAAGCTTTCAGGTGGGCAGTGAGGCTTTGTGGGGCTGTGTGGTGCTCAGCGTCTGTTCTGATGAAGATGTCAGCTGTGCAGCTTTGAGGGGGTTTATGTCCTTCGCAAGGGATGTGATGCAACCTTCAGTTAGGCAAGAAAGAGTACTCTCTGATACCTGCCAAGGGTCCAGGACCTAGGGAGCATCACATGGGAATCAGGACTCATTCAAGCAGAGTGCAGCAGCAGCGATCAGGTAGATCCACTTGCAAAGTACAGGCACATTTAGTTGCAGCAGGTCAGCTGGGCAGTTGTAAGGAGGACTCTGAAGCTTGTTGTGTCCCTGTAGCTCACACAGGAGACCAACCAACTTACCCTAAGAGCTACTCTGCATAGCCTGGGATGAAGCAAGCAGGTCCAATCTTCCTTCTCAGACAGCAAGGCAGTCCTAATATAGTCCTAAATATTTGTAGGGTACAGCCCTACTAACAGAAAAGCATTCCTACAAGCAGCAAGGAGGTCCTTCATCTGTAAATTCCACAGGTGCAGGAATATTCTGATGAGTGATTCTGGAGGTCGAATATCTATACCTGGTGATAGTCTTTGTGTGGGGTGCTCCCTGTTCTACCCACACATCTGGTTCTGGAAAGTTCTTTCCCTTCCCTGTCTAAGTTCCAAACTGTCTGGAGGTGATCATAGGCAGAGTAGGACTTGTGTTGGATTCCTTTGTGTGTGCAGGAGATAGAGTCATTTGAAGTGTAAGTGGGGCTAAGTGCAGCCCGTCCCCAGTCATCCTGTCAGGATTGCCCATTCTGTCCACAACCAAACCCTATTTGTGTCACTGTTTAAAAGTAATTAAAAAAAGCCTAAACAGTCATGTGACCCAGGACACTGACAGAAGGCACAGATAACTGGCACAAGAAAATGCCAAATTTCTAAAAGGGGCATTATCAAAATTGTGACTTACCACAAGATTAATACTATTAAAGAATAGGCATGCATGCTCCGTTCTTCTTCAATAGATGGAGACAATTACCACCTCTTAAGAATTTGGGACACCTATAGTCCAAATACTTCTAACAACATAAATGATTTCATAATAAGTCACCATGTTATCCATGGTTGCCACAGGCAAACAAAAAAGAAGCACAACGTTTTTGAAGACCCAGTCTAGCCACTATTCTTGTCTCAAGATGCTTTCAGTTTGCTGGCTCTAAGGGTGTTTCTGGCAGTGGAGCATGCTGAGGCTTTGCTGCTGAAATACCGTTTTGTACAGCAGTTCTAACTGAGGTATATGTACAGAGAGAGATGGGTGGAATCATTATTTTTTTGATAGATACCCAGTTACTTTACATCTCTAAAAGAGGCCCCTGAACATAATCCACTAAAGATAGTCTTCCTCCTTTCCTTACCAAACCAGAAAGATGTCTCTCTGTAAATCGTTCACCGAGGTTGAATATATATATAGATGGTCTCAAAAGCAATAATCTTATTCCGGATATCATACGATGAACATGTGAAACATTTAACCAAGAATGTAGGATCCCAACTAAGGAGTGCACCCCCGTCTTCATTAAGTTTCAATGAAAACCTTTACACTTTCACATTCGTCTGAAAGTCATGCATTTGTTGCTGTGTACTCTCATTTCAAACAGCACTTTGTCTCCCAATATGATATAAAAATTAAAGAAATAAAATAAAATACAACAGTAGAACCATTTAACCAAGGTCAGCAGTGTTATCCTTGCCATACCATTGAGGAGTTCAGATATGTCTGTTTTCTACATGAATTTATACATCATGAGGTGCACTATAAAAATGAGGAAGGATTTTAGATTTTGATTGTGTTTTGAAAGAAATATTTTTTTGTGGTATATTTTCTTTCTAGATTGGAGAATGCAGTGCATGCTAACAGTAATAACACAAGCTCATGAATATTAAGTTACTGAAACAAAAGGTCAACTAACGTATTACTACTGTGTACTGTGTGCAGGTAAGTTCTAACAAAAACGTTGAACTTGCAGGGATTCTGAGGAAGCCTATATCTGTCTCCAAGGGTGATAAAGGAGAAAAACCAAGCTTGTGAAAAACGTGGGTCACACCCAGATTACCTTCTTGTCTTCCTTGAGTGCCAGCCAGGATGTTTGACAATCATTATACGCCCGAACAAAGCACTAAGGCCCTGAATAATACTTTTTGGTGCAAAACTACACTAGCCCAGTTTTGAACCAAAAGGTTTAGCACTGGCTTGCACCATTTCTGTGCACCAGCCGAGCACCATATTTATGGAATGGTGCAAGCCGGTGCAAAGGGTAGGCTAGTGTAAAAAAAATGACGTTAGGTGGGGCTGGCAGTATGAAAGAAGGGGCTTTTGCACCAAAAAATGACGTTAGGCAGGTTAGAGTAAAAAAAATGACTCTAATCTGCCTAGAGTAATTTTCTGATGCAAAACCATCTATACCACATAACTCCTGTTTTAGAAAAAACTGGAGTCATGCCCACCACCCCAATGGCCAGCACAGGGGACCAGGGTCCCCTGATCATGGCCACTGCACCCTGTCCCATGTTTGGGGGCCCATTTCAGGGCCCCTATGGCACTTTAAAAAAACAAAATAAAATACTTACCTGTACTTACCTGGGATAGGCTCCCCCATCCTCCGCTGTCCCTCTGGTGTGGGTGGGGGAGTCCCTGGGGCTTTGGGAGGGCTCCTGTGGGCTTATTCCATGGTGTTCCACCATGGAAGTAGGCCCACAGGTCCCCTAATGCCTGTCCTGACCCAGGCATTAAAAAATGGGCAAAGCAAGCTTTGCACCATTTTTTGACCCCTCCTCCTTCTCGTGCACCATTTTGCATTGGGAGTATAAATATGGCGATAAGGCCATTGAGTAATTTTTTGCACAGGAATGCCTACTTTGCATCTCATTGACACACAGTAGGTTTCCACATCCAAAAACTAACTTTAACTCCATAAATTTGGTGCTAGATAGGTCTAGCGCCAAAGTATAAAAATGCAGTTAGTTTTGCACTGAAATAGAAAAATTTACGCTAATTCGGTGCAAACATAGTATAAATATGCCCCTAATTTTGTGTTTATTTGAGGAACAAACATAAATGAAGCATTCCATGTAATCCCAAATCTTCCCTTAGGTCAGTAGAGGCATTTCCATTTCAAACCGCTGGGAAAGAGATTAGGCAAGCAAAGATGTGAAAAGTCTTTAATCATACAAATAGATAGCTGTTTGCATGTAAATTAAAGTGTTCTCTGAGTCAGTCACCTACACCCTGAGTCAGCCTAACTGCGCCCTGCTGATGAAATCTATTGTCATCGAAGCCACTTGCTGCTCAAGCACAGGGATATTTTCTTTTGTGTTTTCCTGCATTGTGCCCTGTGAGCAGCTGCATAATGAAGCGTTATTGACCATGAGTTATGCACTAGAAACAGACTGCAGCTGATCAGCCATGGCCCATCCTTTGGGAGTGAGGGGCCACACCCCCTCGCCTTTTGCCCCTCAAGAAGAGTGCCTGTCAGGATGAACAAAGGTCAGTCTGACAGACACTCCTAATTTTCAGGTCAGACAGCTACGGGCTGAACTTTACTGGCCTGAGGATGTTACAGTTCATATGGGCATGACCTCCTTAGCTCAGCAAAGATCCTTGAGGCCCCCCTCCTCAGTGATGAGAGCTAGTGTCTCCCATTGACTCTGACCTCAGCAATTCAGTTTTAAGCCCTGAAGCGCCCAAGGCCCAGTATCAATCAGTGACATATCATCACAGAGTGGGGTAAGGTCAGCAGTCTCACTGAGCCCATCCCACTCTGTGACAAGGATGGGGTTCTGCTTTGTTGTGTGGGAAAACTGGACTTTTTGCAGTGCCCCTTACATTCTGCCCCTATTTTTGACCACTAGATGCTGTTTTTCTGACTCGGAGGGTGCCCTGGGCTCAGCTAACCAGACCCAGGATCTGTGCTCTGATTAAAAGGTATATGCAAATTGAGCAGAATTTTAAATGGCATGGCAACCTACCTGTAAGTCCCTAGTATATGGTAAGGCATGTAGGTTTAGAGGCCCATCAGAATTAATGCAATTAATTGTGCGTTGCTGTGGTGTCTGCTGTCAGTTTAGTTTCAATTTCAGCCTCACAGGCTGCTTTTAAACTACATTTATATACAAATTCCACTTTCAAAAGTACTTCCAAAGTCTTCAACTACCTTATTCTTTAGATATAAGTCACCCCTAACGTCCCCCAGGTGCCCCTCAGGTAGACTGCCTTGTAGCTATATGAAGAGACATTATAAAAGATGTTTTATATGCCTGGGTGAGGAAAAAAACTGCCAAATTCATTTTTCACCATTGTAGTGAATTAGTTCCATAGGTTAACATTGGAAAACTTTATTAAAGTATAACTACTGCTGGGAATGAGCTAAAAATCCCACTCCTGCAATTAAAATGATAGTTAGAATGAGCTCAACAACATGTAACTGTTAGATTTATTATAACTATCACAGAAAATAAGTTATAGAATTTGCTTTTCTGTTGAGCCAAACTCCAGCCTTCCAGCAGCTCTTCGTTGAATGACTAGCCTCTGCCAGGCTGGGCCAAGCTGCCTGAATGAGGTGTGAAGTGGCCTGCATTGAGACAATGGGACACCTGGTGGGTGGAGATTTGCAAGCTGCAGAGAAAAAGGCAGGAAGGGGGCTGCGTAGCCAAACTGGTCTTCAAAGGGAAAGTGACATCTAGGACAAGACACAGGCTCACCCCCACTTCTTGACACCCTAGTGTAGTGAATCCTATCTTGTTTTATGAGGAAGCAGGGGTTAGCTTGACCTTCTGGCTTGCAGACCTGTGCTCCCAGTCACCCAGTGACTTTTACACTACTTAGGGGGTGATTCTAACTTCGGCGGGCGGCGAAGTTCCCCCACCAAAATACCGCTCCGCGGTCGAAAGACCGCTGAGGGTATTTTAGGATTTGCCCTGGGCTGGCGGGCGGCCGCCAAAAGGCCGCCCGCCAGCCCAGGGCAAATCAGCCTTCCCACGAGGACGCCGGCTCAGAATTGAGCCGGCGTAGTGGGAAGGTGCGACGGGTGCAGTGGCACCCGTCGCGTATTTCAGTGTCTGCATAGCAGACACTGAAATACTTTGTGGGGCCCTCTTACGGGGGCCCCTGCAGTGCCCATGCCAATGGCATGGGCACTGCAGGGGCCCCCAGGGGCCCCGCGGCACCCCCTACCGCCATCCTGTTCCTGGCGGGAGTCCCGCCAGGAACAGGATGGCGGTAGGGGGTGTCAGAATCCCGCGCTCCGCCGCCATGGAGGATTCTGCAGGGCAGCGGGAAACCGGCGGGAGACCGCCGGTTTCCCGCATCTGACCGCGGCCGAACCGCCGCGGTCAGAATGCCCTGCGGGGCACCGCCGGTCTGTCGGCGGTGCTCCCGCCGACCCTGGCCCCGGCGGTCTCAGACCGCCGGGGTCAGAATGACCCCCTTAGTTTGCTCTGTTTTGGCACAATTATTTAACTATATCTTTCCAATATGGCTGCATTGTTTTTAGCTAGGAGAATGTTTTATGTTTGTGCTATCAGTGCCACTCTGTTAAGGCGTTACCAGAGATAGATAAGATGTAGGTATTCACATTAGGTTCTTTCCTACTTTGTGCTTTCAAGGGAATTGTTTATGTAATTGCTGCCCCAAGCATGTCTTGTTATCTATTGTTTGGTAATAGACCTAGGTCAGGGGTCCGAGGAGAATTGGATAAATGCACCTCACACAGACATATAGGGGGTCATTCTGACCCCAGCGGTCTCAGACCGCCGGGGCCAGGGTCGGTGGGAGCACCGCCGACAGACCGGCGGTGCCCCGCAGGGCATTCTGACCGTGGCGGTTCGGCCGCGGTCAAACTAGGAAAACCGGCGGTCTCCCGCCGGTTTTCCGCTGCCCTACAGAATCCTCCATGGCGGCGGAGCGCGCTCCGCCGCCATGGGGATTCTGACACCCCCTACCGCCATCCTGTTCCTGGCGGGTCTCCCGCCAGGAACAGGATGGCGGTAGGGGGTGCTGCGGGGCCCCTGCGGGCCCGTGCAGTGCCCATGCCAATGGCATGGGCACTGCAGGGGCCCCCGTAAGAGGGCCCCACTTTGTATTTCAGTGTCTGCTTTGCAGACACTGAAATACGCGACGGGTGCCACTGCACCCGTCGCACCTTCCCACTACGCCGGCTCAATTCTGAGCCGGCGTCCTCGTGGGAAGGTTGATTTGCCCTGGGCTGGCGGGCGGCCTTTTGGCGGTCGCCCGCCAGCCCAGGGCAAATCCCAAAATACCCTCAGCGGTCTTTCGACCGCGGAGCGGTATTTTGGTGGGGGAAGTCTGGCGGGCGGCCTCTGCCGCCCGCCAGACTTAGAATGACCCCCATAGTCAGGGATTCCTACCAGATGCCATCAACGCTATTCATGCTGCACGTCTCCTTGATGCTGACCCAGTCTTAATGTCCCCACGGAGCCTGAGCTAGAGACCGCATTCTAAGGTAACGAGGGTTGGGGGGCTTTTCTCATGGACATGGCACTGGCAGATTAGGTTTAACACACCTACCTCTCTTTAGATTAGAGATTAGGTTCATTATGCTATGGTATTAGGACATATTTCATATCTAATGTAATTTCATGTTATTGCAAGATGGTGGGGGTCTTTGTATTAATGACTCTCGTATTCACAATTCTTTTTCTTGCATTATTCATTATCCTTATCATTGCATTCCATGCAATTTATCTTAGATTGCAGTTTTAATAATAAAAACTATTGAAAACTTTACTGCATCTCCTTCATTGCCTGTGTTTGATTGAGACATGTTGTTCATGTGAGAAAGTGGTAGTCTCCTTTTAACCCCTTCCCCGCCACGGACATAATGGTTACGTCCATGGCAGCGCCCGTGTGGCGCCATGGACGTAACCATTACGTCCTGAATGCTTCCCTCGGGAGAAGCGCTAGCGCTCCTCCCGAGGGCCGCCCCCCCACCCCCCTAGGTCAGGGCTGACAGGGGAATCCCTTCCCCTTCAACCCCCGACCCCCCCCACCCCCCCTGTGACGTCAGCGCGCGAGCGCGCGCTGACAATCACACAACCTCCCCCATCGCGCTGGAAGCAGAGCTTCCAGCGCGATCGAAAGAGAAATGCTCAGCATTTCTCTTTCGATCACGTGGGGGAGGCCCGGAGGGGCTTCAAAGGGTAGGAAATGTATTTCCTTCCCTTTGAAGTCTCTCCGAGGGTTTCAAAAGCTGGATTGCTTGCAATCCGGCTTTTGAAACCCCACTAGACACCAGGGATTTTTTTTTTTTTAGATGTAATTGACAGAAGGGAGCGACCCCTTGGGCAAGGGTCGCTCCCAGGGGGTCATTTTTTTTTAAGGCCTTTTCTGCCCCCGCTGGGGGCAGATCGGCCTAATAATAGGCCGATCTGCCCCCAGGGGGGGCAGAAACCTCTAGACACCAGGGATACATTTTTTTTTTTTGATTTGTTTTCTTTTGTGTTTTAGGTGTGGGATGCGACCCCTTAGGCAAGGGTCGCTCCCATAGGGGGGAAATTATATTTAGGCCATTTCTGCCCCCTTTGGGGGCAGATTGGCTTATTTTTATGAGGCCAATCTGCCCCCAAGGGGGGCAGAAACCACTAGACACCAGGGAGTTATTTTTGTTTGTTTGTTTTTCACGTAAGGGGAGCGACCCCTTAGGCAAGGGTCGTTCCCATGGGGGGCAAATTTATATTAGGCCGATATGCCCCCACGGGGGGCAGAAACCACTAGGCACCAGGGATTTTTGTTGTTGTGTTTTACAGATGGGGAGCGTCCCCTTAGGCAAGGGTCGCTCCCCTGGAGGGGCAAATTGTATTTAGGCCATTTCTGCCCGCTTTGGGGGCAGATCGGCCGATTTTAGGTCAATCTGCCCCCAAGGGGGGCAGAAACCACTAGGCACCAGGGATCTTTTTTTTGCGCCGTCACGCAAGGGGAGCGACCTTGTAGGCAAGGGTCGCTCCCCGGGGGGGGGTTAGGGGGGCAAATTTATTTTAGGCCATTTCGGCCCCCCCTGGGGGCAGATCGGCCTATTAGTATTAGGCCGATCTGCCCACAGGGGGGGCAGAAACCTCTAGGCGCCTGGGCAAATAGTTTTTTTGTGTTTTTTTTTTGTTTGTTTGTTTTTTTAGAGATGGGGAGCGACGCTTTAGGCAAGGGTCGCTCCCCTGGGGGGCAAATTGTATTTAGACCATTTCTGCCTCCCTTGGGGGCAGATTGGCCGATTGTAGGTCAATCTGCCCCCAAGGGGGGCAGAAACCACTAGGCACCAGGGATCTTTTTTTTGCGCCGTCACGCAAGGGGAGCGGCCTTGTAGGCAAGGGTCGCTCCCCGGGGGGGGGGTGAGGGGGGCAAATTTATTTTAGGCCATTTCTGCCCCCCTGGGGGCAGATCGGCCTATTGGTATTAGGCCGATCTGCCCCCGGGGGGGGCAGAAACCTCTAGGCGCCAGGGCAAATTGTTTTTTTTGTGTTTTTTTTTTGTTTGTTTGTTTGTTTTTGTAGAGATGGGGAGTGACCCATTAGGCAAGGGTCGCTCCCCTGGGGGGCAAATTGTATTTAGACCATTTCTGCCCCCCTTGGGGGCAGATTGGCCGATTGTAAGTCAATCTGCCCCCAAGGGGGGCAGAAACCACTAGGCACCGGGGATTTTTTTTTTGGCACCAATGTCACGCAAGGGGGGGCGACCCCATAGGCAAGGGTCGCTCCCGGGGGGGGCAGGGGGGTTGGGGGGTGGGGGACAAATTTATTTTAGGCCATTTCTGCCCCCCTGGGCCCGGCTGAGCTAGAGGCCAAAATCCACAGGTAGGCACTGTTTTCTATGAAAAAATTTGATGTGTCCACGTTGTGTTTTGGGCCATTTCCTGTCGCGGGCGCTAGGCCTACCCACACCAGTGAGGTATCATTTTTATCGGGAGACTTGGGGGAACGCTAGGTGGAAGGAAATTTGTGGCTCCTCTCAGATTCCAGAACTTTCTGTCACTGAAATGTGAGGAAAACATGTTTTTTTAGCCAAAATTTGAGGTTTGCAAAGGATTCTGGGTAACAGAACCTGGTCAGAGCCCCACAATTCACCCCATCTTGGATTCCCCTGGATTTCTAGTTTTCAAAAATGCGCTGGTTTGCTAGGTTTCCCCAGGTGCCGGCTGAGCTAGAGGCCAAAATCCACAGGTAGGCCCTGTTTTCTATGAAAAAATGTAATGTGTCCAGGTTGTGTTTTGGGCCATTTCCTGTCGCGGGCGCTAGGCCTACCCACACAAGTGAGGTATCATTTTTATCGGGAGACTTGGGGGAACGCTGGGTGGAAAGAAATTTGTGGCTCCTCTTAGATTCCAGAACTTTCTGTCACCGAAATGTGAGGAACATGTGTTTTATTAGCCAAATTTTGAGGTTTGCAAAGGATTCTGGGTAACAGAACCTGGTCCGAGCCCCGCAAGTCACCCCTCCTTGGATTCCCCTAGGTCTCTAGTTTTCAGAAATGCACAGGTTTGGTAGGTTTCCCTAGGTGCCGGCTGAGCTAGAGGCCAAACTCTACAGGTAGGCACTTCGCAAAAAACACCTCTGTTTTTTTCCAAAATTTAGGATGTGTCCACGTTGCGCTTTGGGGTGTTTCCTGTCGCCGGCACTAGGCCTACCCACACAAGTGAGGTATCATTTTTATCGGGAGACTTGGGGGAACGCTGGGTGGAAGGAAATTTGTAGCTCCTCTCAGATTCCAGAACTTTCTGACACAGAAATGTGAGGAACATGTGTTTTTTTAGCCAAATTTTGAGGTTTGCAAAGGATTCTGGGTAACAGAACCTGGTCCGAGCCCCGCAAGTCACCCCTCCTTGGATTCCCCTAGGTCTCTAGTTTTCAGAAATGCACAGGTTTGGTAGGTTTCCCTAGGTGCCGGCTGAGCTACAGGCCAAAATCTACAGGTAGGCACTTCGCAAAAAACACCTCTGTTTTTTTCCAAAATGTAGGATGTGTCCACGTTGCGCTTTGGGGTGTTTCCTGTCGCCGGCGCTAGGCCTACCCACGCAAGTGAGGTATCATTTTTATCGGGAGACATGGGGGAACGCTGGGTGGAAGGAAATTTGTAGCTCCTCTCAGATTCCAGAACTTTCTGTCACAGAAATGTGAGGAACATGTGTTTTTTTAGCCAAATTTTGAGGTTTGCAAAGGATTCTGGGTAACAGAACCTGGTCCGAGCCCCGCAAGTCACCCCTCCTTGGATTCCCCTAGGTCTCTAGTTTTCAGAAATGCACAGGTTTGGTAGGTTTCCCTAGGTGCCGGCTGAGCTAGAGGCCAAAATCTACAGGTAGGCACTTCGCAAAAAACACCTCTGTTTTTTTCCAAAATTTAGGATGTGTCCACGTTGCGCTTTGGGGTGTTTCCTGTCGCCGGCGCTAGGCCTACCCACGCAAGTGAGGTATCATTTTTATCGGGAGACTTGGGGGAACGCTGGGTGGAAGGAAATTTGTAGCTCTTCTCAGATTCCAGAACTTTCTGCCACAGAAATGTGAGGAACATGTGTTTTTTTAGCCAAATTTTGAGGTTTGCAAAGGATTCTGGGTAACAGAACCTGGTCCGAGCCCCGCAAGTCACCCCTCCTTGGATTCCCCTAGGTCTCTAGTTTTCAGAAATGCACAGGTTTGGTAGGTTTCCCTAGGTGCCGGCTGAGCTAGAGGCCAAAATCTACAGGTAGGCACTTCGCAAAAAACACCTCTGTTTTTTTCCAAAATTTAGGATGTGTCCACGTTGCGCTTTGGGGTGTTTCCTGTCGCCGGCACTAGGCCTACCCACACAAGTGAGGTATCATTTTTATCGGGAGACTTGGGGCAACGCTGGGTGGAAGGAAATTTGTGGCTCCTCTCAGATTCCAGAACTTTCAGACACAGAAATGTGAGGAACATGTGTTTTTTTAGCCAAATTTTGAGGTTTGCAAAGGATTCTGGGTAACAGAACCTGGTCCGAGCCCCGCAAGTCACCCCTCCTTGGATTCCCCTAGGTCTCTAGTTTTCAGAAATGCACAGGTTTGGTAGGTTTCCCTAGGTGCCGGCTGAGCTAGAGGCCAAAATCTACAGGTAGGCACTTCGCAAAAAACACCTCTGTTGTCTTCCAAAAATTTGGATGTGTCCACGTTGCGCTTTGGGGCGTTTCCTGTCGCGGGCGCTAGGCCTACCCACACAAGTGAGGTATCATTTTTATCGGGAGACTTGGGGGAACATAGATTAGCAAAACAAGTGTTATTGCCCCTTGTCTTTCTCTACATTTTTTCCTTCCAAATATAGGAGAGTGTGTAAAAAATACATCTATTTGAGAAAAGCCCTGTAATTCACATGCTAGTATGGTCACCCCGGAATTCAGAGATGTGCAAATAACCACTGCTCCTCAACACCTTATCTTGTGCCCTTTTTGGAAATACAAAGGTTTTCTTGATAGCAATTTTTTACTCTTTATATTTCAGCAAATGAATTGCTGTATACCCGTTATAGAATGAAAACGCACGTCAGGGTGCAGGCTCTGGGTTCCTCGGGTTCTTGATGAACCTACAAGCCCTATATATCCCCGCAACCAGAGGAGTCCAGCAGACGTAACGGTATATTGCTTTCGATAATCTGACATTGCAGGGAAAAGTTACAGAGTAAAACGTAGAGAAACATTTATGTTTTTTTCACCTAAATTTCAATATTTTTCTTTTTCAGTTGTTATTTTCTGTAGGAAACCCTTGTAGGATCTACACAAATGACCCCTTGCTGAATTCAGAATTTTGTCTAGGTTTCAGAAATGTTTAGGTTTCTGGGATCCAGCATTGGTTTCATGCCCATTTCTGTCACTGACTGGAAGGAGGCTGAAAGCACAAAAAATTGCAAAAATGGGGTATGTCCCAGAAAAATGCCAAAATTGTGTTGAAAAATTGGGTTTTCTGATTCAAGTCTGCCTGTTCCTGAAAGCTGGGAAGCTGCTGAGTTTAGCACCGCAAACCCTTTGTTGATGCCATTTTCAGGGGAAAAACCACAAGCCTTCTTCTGCAGCCACTTTTTCCAATTTTTTTGAAAAAAACAAAATTTTCCCTGTATTTTGGCCAATTTCTTGGCCTCTTTCAGGGGAACCCACAAAGTCTGGGTACCTCCAGAATCCCTAGGATGTTGGAAAAAAAGGACGCAAATTTGGCTTGGTTAGCTTATGTGGACAAAAAGTTATGCGGGCCTAAGCGCGAACTGCCCCAAATAGGCAAAAAAAGGCCTGGCACAGGAGGGGGAAAAGGCCTGGCAGCGAAGTGGTTAACTACGATGTTCCCTGAGATGTCGCACTCTTGAGTCCATGCATAAAGGCTGCCACAAATCACCTCTTACTGTTTGGGTTTTTGGTGAGGTGCAGCTTGAGAGCTGGGAGGGTTGCGACATCAGTTGTGCCTTGTTCTAGTACTGGCATAGTCACCTACAAACATAAGTACTGTCATCCTTAAACCAGCAGTCTTGCCTAGAGCAAGAGTCAAACTACAACCTGGCACCACCATCGAAGGTATTTAGGGATTAATTTACGGATGCTGTGACTATCACACTCTCTCATACAACAGGTACCCTAAGTACTGTTATAAGGAGACATCCGTGGTCTTTGGGAAGATCCTCCTCAGCTGAACAGGGAGCACCTAACAAGGCTGTAGGTTGTTCAAGGTTGAATCATTAGAAGAACTTTTCTCCCCACTTGATGTTCCATCTCTTTACCCTTTTCACAACATGGCTAACTCCATAGACATTCCTGAGGATGCTAGACAAGCATTAATATTACACTGAGAAGCGCATGGCTTAACAGACGAGAGAGGGGATGTCACATTCATAGTAGAAGCTAGTGAAGCTTACCAAACAGAAACATTCTACTCTTGGGTCACTTTTCCTGAGGAAGACCAAAGATCATTCACATTCCACACATACAGAATTGCAAATGCACCTCAACGGTACCAAGCATACCAGTATCTATACATACCGATTACTTATCAAGAATATCAGAACTGGTTTAATAGTACCCTACCACATGTAATACAACCCATGAGATTAGGTCCCTTAGTAACGAAGGACCAACATGGCCTATGTTTGTCACATACACACCTCACCCAGGTATACAAAACATGCAGGCAGAAGATCTGTGCAATTCATACATTGAGAAAGTAACACTATATAGATGACTTGTTCAGTTCGTAATGCGAACTCTGAACACTACACCAGCATATCCAGCACTACCAGTACTTGCTGGATACCAACTGGCTACTACTGGAATTAATCCACAAACAGGACATTTGATCATGGATAAAGTGCCCACAGAATGAGAGAAAATCCCATTCTGGATAGCCCAGAAAACAAATCAGCTGGAAGCTGTATTTTCCCATAAGGGACCACAAGAAAAACATAGAATTCTCACAATGTGCTTTCCCTTCAGGATGGTTCCCTCAGTGGATGACTACGCCACATGGGGTATAGTCTTTGCAGCATTTTATACCACCACACATGGTAGCCCGACAATTTCAATTTACGGGAAGTGTTAAAGCAAATTCAGAATGAGCACAGGGATGCACCAGCCCTAGATTTGGGGATGAAATGAATGTGTAACTTTGACGTAGTCTCCTCAATTATACTCAGTAACATTATAGGGGAAGCGGTAGCACTGGCTATACGCCAGCACCTCCGAGAGATTCCACACCTGGAACATAAGAAACAGCTACCACAAATAATTTAAGACACCTATACCAGTAGAGGATGGGATAGTTTGAAAGCCAAGCCGAAAAAGCTAGAAATACAGAGTACCACCCTTAAGGAAGGTACTAAACAAGCACAGGACGGTTATAAAAAGTACCGGGATAAACAAAAACAATTTAAAGATACACAAAATCAGAGAGCAGATTCTCCAACCCAGGAGAACTCTGACAGGAGATATACTCTTAGAAAAAGAGAAAATCTAAAAAACTCCTAACATATATACTGATTCACGTCCCTCTCATTCCTTTAAGGATGCACCGGATAGAGGTAGCGAGAGAGTGGGCCAGTCAGAGAAACGTCCTGACTACATGAAACAGAAGAAAGACTCAACACAGTTTTCAGACAAAAAAGAAGACAGCACTGTCAATTAAAAATGCGAGTACACTTGATAACATTGCTGAAGAACAAGACAGGTACGGTGAATCAAAAAACAACTAAAGTAGCCAGAGATATAAAGAATATTAAAATAGAAGTGTATCCTTACTTGAAAGAAGATTTCTATTCATTTAACAATCCACGTAATTTGAATTTACAATTTCAATCTAGATCACAAAGAAGATTTATCACATTTTTTAATCTTCGGATTCTGAGCAAGAACATACGATAGGGTCAAGTTCTGGTCTACAACACTTTATAATCCAACCTTTTTTTTAATAGAGATGGACGTAGAGGAAGAGGAAATTTCCTCAGAGGGAGATCTCAATTCCAAGACCAAGGCAGGGGTAATTTTTTAGAACAAGGAGAGTTTCGAACAAGGAAAAGAACGTACAGAAGATAGACAATATGAGTAATCAGGTTAAGGATTCTATGCCTATCTATAATTTGTCCAAATACCAACTTTCAGATACAGAATGTTAAATACTAAATAAAGGTCTCTCCTTTGTACCTGCAAAAATACAAGACCCAGTTAATTCAAAGACAGAACTTTTACAGTTCTTACGTAAAGTCAGATTAAGAGCTTTTTTCGTGACCATGTGGAGGATGCAGTATCCACAACGGAAGAACAAAATGTGAGTGGACTACAATTAAAATCCACGTTTTGCCCAGAATCAAATAGCTTGCCAGTAGACATTCAGGTTTTTGAGGACGTAGGGCTAAAGGAATTTGATAAATTGAACAATAAAAAAAATTCTTCAAGCAGAATTGCACAAATTAAGAAAGGATGGCTATTGAGAAATTATCTCAAAATGATAACATCATTATTAAACCGGCTGACAAGGGAGGAGGTATTGTAGTATGGGATAAACAAAAATATGAAGTTAAGGTAATGCGACATTTGAGTAATAGAGAACACTATCGACAAAAGCACAGAAGACCCTACCAAACGATTACAAAATATAATTAGAGAGTTAACAGACGAGACATTGACTGAAGGGTGGATCTGCAAAAAGGAATATGAGTTTTTAAATCAAAGTAATATACGTACACCCCTTATGTATATTCTTCTGAAGATTCATAAAGATTTAGAGAATCCACCAGGTAGACCTATAATCTCAGCCTGTGGATCAATTCTAGAGCCTCTAGCTCAATATGTCGATACCTTTTTGAAACCTATGGTGTCGGAGACTCAAGCATATGTACGAGATTCAATGCACATGATAAATACACTAGAGGGCAGTGTATTTGAAGAAAAAACACAGATACTCGTTACACTAGATATTGAGGCACTAAACACAAACATCCCACAAGACGAAGCATTGGAAGTAATGAGGATTTGCCTGGAAAATAGGGATTTACCACACAAAGTCCCATCTGCATTTATCTTGACCCTGGCCAGATTATGTCTTAAGAGCAATTTCTTTACATTTGGGAATGACATGTATTTACAAACTAAAGGCGTAGCCATGGGTTGCAGCTTTGTCCCAGAAATGATCTAGTGATGGACAGTTTTGAAAAAAAGTGGATCTATGACAGAAATAACCCCTTACGCACACAAGTAAAACAATGGTTAAGATACATCGATGATATCTTTATGATATGGGAAGGTGACTTGGAGTCATTGTCAACCTTCCATGAATGGATTAACCATTGTACCCCAGATAGAAAAAAATTTATGACATCAGACCCAAGACGGATTAATGTTTTAGATCTATGGATTGAGCCAAAAGAGGGATACATTTTGGTTAATCGACATAAGAAACCTACAGACATTCATGGAGTGTATAGACATTCAAAGATGGCCACCACAGAAAGAGGCAATCGCGGCACGTAGGCAAGGTGGAGGTTTCCCTCCGAACTGGATAGAAGCGGACCATTCTGATGGTCGGTAAAGTATAAAGCAAAAGCTGATGGCGGCTTCTAGAGTCGGGAGAGCGAGACGAGAACAACTCACCAAGTTTGCACCTTAAATCAAACACAAAATGTAAGTAAAAAGGAATAAATATAATTAGAATTCCATGCATAAATATACGTAAAGATATAGAGTAATAAAAGCATTATGATATATTTTTAGTTACTGAAAGACAACAGTGCGGATAATGGGCCGATTGAACAAGTTCTAGCAGGATTTGCCATCGGTTGTGTGAAAGAAACAACAATCATTTTGATATAAGGAAAAGGTCAACCAAAAAGCATAGATATGGGTAAAGTAAACAACACAAAGAGTATACAAAAAGATAAAAAGAACAGAGCGAACATGATAAGAGGTGACCCACGGGTTATTGGAGCATGAATGCATGTATCCACTGGGTGATTTGCAGAGTTCATAAAAAGAGCGCCATTATGATAAATTGTTAATAAGAACACGACAAATAGGGGAACTTGGTAAAGAAGCCCTGGGGGATGCATGAGGAAGGTATTTTGATTAAAGGTGCTTTGGAGGTAATGGTGAACAAGGTTTGGAAGGACCCTGGTGGCAATGTCAGTTATGGACCTAAGGTAATTAGAATTGTAGAGTAATATTTTGTAATATTGCAATGTAGATATAGGCACCGTTTCCGATGTCCTGAGGAGGCCATAAGTTGAAGGGCCGAAACGCATCGACTATTTCGCCTGAGGAGTATTGTGTGAACTGTGGAACAAAGGAGAAGAGGAAAACGTGAATGTACTACATATAACCAATAGGAAGTCATATCATAGAAAAGCCGGTACCGAATAGTACTACCTCATCCAAAAGACTGCTCACCTGGACAAAGGTCTAACAGCGGATACATTAAAGAACTGTTAATTGGAAACTGTTAGTGCATAAGACTTCTCAGAATTTTATATGATAAGTGGCATACAGATCGTGGATAGAGGTGTTTATAGTTATATGTATGTATGTTTGTATATATGGTTTGTAAATAAGATATGTGTTTTGTACGTTTATGTTGTATGATAAGAGAGCAAGATAAAAAGAGACAAATACTAAGGAACATAAATTAAAAGAAGGAAAATAATTAAATTCTTCCAGTGATTTAATGATAATTTCACTGTGATATATTAAAAAATATACACATAATTTATCCCCTCAGTATATTTGTTTTTGGTCTATAACTATATGGCCCATATACAGCGGGGTTATAGGGCTTTCCTAGATGATATATATATAGAACAAGATGTGGGCAGTAATATTGCTAGACAGCGCGGCAAAGGTCACGATATGTCGTCAGAGTCTGAAAGTTCATGTGGATGCGACAGCAACTAGCGATTTCATTGCAGTTGAAACTGTGGACGGGCACATTCTCCCACCCGACAGGGTTTATGATTTAAATATCCAAATTGAGGACACGTTGAGCGCACCATTAGTGTGATATTCTGGGATGAACTTAGTTGTGATATCCTGCTGGCAGAGAGGGACTGGCCACCTGAGCACGTCCATAAGCTCCCACATGGGGAAGATGTCATTTTGCCTTCTTTTTCTGATCTTGTTCCAGAAGGGCTTTAGGGCAGGCACCTGCGTTATACTGCAATCATGTAGGTTGGGACAAGGATTCTCCTTCCCATGTAATACCTATCAGGTCTACACCCCAGCCTCAGCCACAATATCCTGTTAAACACGTAGCCAAAGCTCCAGTGAGGGAGATCCTCACTCAGCTTGAGTACCAGGGAGTAATTGAGCCCTGTGTCTCTGCAATGAATAACCTGTTATTCCCTGTTGCAAAACCCGACCATTCTTACTGAATAGTCTTACATTACAGACACTTAAACAGTCAGTCACGCACATACGCTATACAAAATTCGCATAGCACAGCAGTAATTAACAATGTAGTGTGCAAAAAATACAAAACAACTTTGGATATCTCCAATATTTTTTTTCTTCTAAAATTTACCACATGAAAGTCGGGACCTGAGTGCATTCTTATTTGGCTCACGAAAATACCTCTGTTGTTTGCCCCAAGGCCACAGGAACAGCCCAGGGGAACAGCCCAGGGTTGTTCTCAGCATGTGTAAAATCAATATTACATGATATTGATCTTGTGGCGTTGTCCTACATGGATGATATCTATCTCACAGATGACAATTTCAACATTCATCTTGCCAGGGTCAATCGGATTGTTTTAGGATTCACAGCCCTTAGTTACAAATGTAATTTTAGGAAAAGTAAAATAGCCTTTCTTAGCGTACTATTCCTTGGATATGAGCTACCAAACAAGGGCAGGGGTCTGGCCCAGACTTTCTAGAAAAATTTGCTCAACTCCAACCACCAGATAAAATCAAGAAACTGCAGTCTTTACTTGGTTTCTTCAATTTTGGCACAACTTACAGTCCTGGCTATGCACAACGTATCAAGACACTCTACGACTTAATACACCCTGATTTTTCTAGCAGACACTGGGCAGTAGAACACACATGCATCTTTAGAGGACTACAACAGGACATGCTAGAAGTAAAACACTTGCACACCTGTGACAACAAAACAAATTTGGTCATCAGAATAATTGCTGGTGCCATTAGGTTCACTTATGTCACCTTTAACTAAGGAGATACTGTGCCCATAGCATTTAAATCACATTTATACTCCAATGCAGGCCAACATTTTGCACCCACAGTTTAAATTCTAGCTGCAGATCAGATGGCTGACATTAAGGAGAGGCCACTTGCCCAAGGGAAACACATTATTGTCATTAGCCCCGTGCCAGCCTTAGAGGCCGTCACCAAAGCCGGCATTCTTAATGCTAAAGCGTTACATCCATGTTGGATTCAGTGGGCAACCTCCATGACGGCCACTTATGTAGATTACATCTTTGATCCAAAACTTCAGACACAAGAATGTCTTCAATATTAACAGGAGCACCACGCACCTCTAGGTATTTTGCCACTTGACAAATACCACCTGTCATTTACACTGATGGTTCAGCACAACCAGCTGTAGGTACCAAACATCAATACTCAGCCACTTGCAAAGCCATGAGCGGAGTGAGAAAGCATGGAGTCTTCCACCCTCATAATACCTACACACAAACCCCAAGGGACTGCACAGCCCAGCTAGCTGAACTCAAAGCCCTAGCACTAGAACACAAATAGCCAGGATTACTGGCTTTAATTGTCTGTGACTCATACTACTGCGTCCAGTCCTACAGGGATTACCTTAATCATTGGAAGTTGAACAGGTTCAGAGTTTACAAAGAGAACACCATAAAACACAGAACTCTGTGGGGGAGGGTGGCTGATCTCGAGGATAAGCTACCTTGTGACATGTAGTACATACATTGGGCCACCAACACATAGGAGTATAAGTTATTGGCAACACTTTGGCTGATGAAGCAGCCAAATCTGCAGTAGCTACAGCTTCTGTGGCTGCAGTGACTTGTTCTCAGACGAGATTGGAAAATTTTATTTTGCATGCCGTGAAAGCTCTGTCTGAAGGCAAGCCTATCCCAAAAACACACCCTACAAAATACTCTTACCACAACAGTGCACAGAATGTTGCATAAGCAACACTAGCTGGGGTAGGAGATCGAGTGATCCCCAATCAAGACCAGAGATTTGATTGCATAAAAGCAGCGCATGAGGGTGTTGTTTCTGCACACGCTGGTATTGCGGCAACAATCACAATCTTACAGAAATGCTTCTGGTGGCCAGGTCTATACAAGCAGACCAAGCAATATGTCCTTTGTTGTGACATTTGCCAGCAGATAAGGGGCTCAAACATTAAACGCCCTTCGCAGACATCCCTCTTAGTGTCCAATAGGCCACTACAATATGTGTACCTGGACCATTGCGGTCCCCTTCAAACTGATAGTGCATACAAATACATCTTAGTCGCTGTAGATTCTTGTTCTATATTCCAGTGGGTGTGGCCACAGTGGTTGGCTGACGCTCAAACTGTTATAAAAGACTTGTTGATCTTAATCGATACATATGCAGTTGCAGCATTCCATTCAGACCAGGGCCCTGATTTTGCCTCTAAGGCATTCAGGGATACCATGGGGATGATGGGTGTTGAACTCCATTACTCCTCATCATACCATCCCGAGGGAAATTTGGTTGTGGAAAGGAGGAATCATGATCTAAAGCAGTCCTTAACAGCTAGAATATTAGGTTCTGGCTGCAGCCAATATGGGGTCCAGAGAGCACTGAATAATCTGCCAAGAAGGTCCTTGCGGGGATGCATTCCCTATGAGGTTCTCTTTGGGATACCTATGTATGTACCAGATCTAGATGGCCCTGGTTTGGTGGCAGATACACTTTTTGACATAAATTAACATCTCACTGTCTTACAGGAGGCTTCATTAATTTTGTGATGATAAATCATCCGTCAGTGCTGCCACCTATAAGGGATTTGTCACCTACTTTTACTGGCTGGATTTCGAAAGTTGGGGATCTAGTTTGTGGGAAAATTACTGCGGAGAAGGAATTCAGTCCATCCTACAGTGCACCGGCCACAGTCCTGACAATACAAGGTACCAGAACTGTCATCCTAATACTGCTGCCTGGTTCCAAAGCAAACAGATTTGTCTTGATTGACTATATCATACTTCACCATGTAGCCGATCCTGCACAGTAGACCCAGAGGTTCCTTGGGTAGTTCCCGGTCCCCTCTCACTACACAACAGGACATACCGCTTCCAAGAAGAAACAACAATACTTCTGACTACACAAGCAAGTCCAATGATGCTACAAATACCTCCTCGACCATGGGGAGGGGGGAAAATGAGATCTTGCTGATTCCAGTTATCACTTCAACTACAACACCTGTCCAAGATGTAGCTGTTTTCTATTCCAACACAACACAAACTGGCAATATTGTCTACTATGAGCTTCCATGCGAAGTGGATCCATCCACTGGAATGCACCTACTACTGTGTTAGCAGAGACTGCTTCTGGTTACTTCATCGATATTGATGACTTTTCTTTAATTTCATTCACTCCTGCTATTTGAAACTATTTCAAAGACACATAAGCTGTATATATGGCTTAAAAAACAACTATTTAATTTGTCCATGGAACTATCTGTGGTTATTGCTGACATTGCTTACATTCTTCCTATGGATTGGTTTCATGACTGTTTTCTTCTTGCTTATAAATGGTCATTACCTTCCTGAACGCTCCTCTGTTGAGCCTTTGGATGAAGTCTTAACCTCTTATCTTTCTTCACATAAGGTCCGAAGAGACTTGTGAACATTTCAGCTGTACCAATTCCTGAAAGGATTGTGTGGGACAATGTTCTATTTGATATATACGGACCTACTGAGGTCATTCAAAATCCATATGTCTTCAAAATATCAATAACTGATGTAATTACACCTGGTGATGTATGTGATGATTGGGATGTCCAGACAGTTGATTCTATGTTTACTGAAATGAAGGACTATTCAGTATTTGAAAGTGATGATGTGTATACCAACACAAAGAATTATGGGGAAATGTCCTGCTATAACAACTGGGGACATTATTACCTGCACTGTGCCACTAGACAGAGACCAGTATTTAACTACACACAGTGGGAACACTGTTCGACTCCATCTGTGGGGAGCCCAAAACATTATTCAGACAAATTAATTTATTTTTCCGGGCATGACACAAAAAATCCAGAGTCATATTATTTCAAGTTACCGCCTTTCAAAATTAGGAAAATTTGGCTAACTGACAAAAAACGGATTTATTCAGATTCCTTTGTTTCCCGTCTTGCAGTTGAAGGTTACGAATACTGGAAGAACACTATTGATTTAAAGAGTGTATGGGGAACACAAAATTGGCCAATACAGGGTAGGGAAGCTTTATTTAGAGCGTGCCTTATTCCTTTGCAAATGATCTTTTTAAATGACACCATTCAGCAGACATCCTGTCTGGGGTTAACAAAAATAAATGAAATGAATGAGAACCAGTATCCCCACACCAGCAAAGTTTATTAATTGGCAATCCTTTCTGAATATTACCGAGGAAGAACTAGAAGCAAACCTATACCTATACCTATACCTATAACTTTTTACTTTCCAGTCCCGGTGGGTGGTTGGTACGGCCAATAGATACAAATGGGTGTCAGGCACGTTTTGTGAATTCCTTTGGGGGTTTCAAAATTAGCCGGCAAAATTAGCCGGCAAGACCCTTGCTTTGTCTCGGGTCAACATACAGGCATTGTTACAACATACAGTGCGGGTAAATTGTGCCAGCAGTGGTTACAGGCTAACACCTTCGCAGAAGTTAGGGAACATCTAAACACTCTTTCTGAAGATATAGACCTGCAAGACTTTTTGTTAGGCCCAAGAAAGCCACGCTCTAAAAGATTCATCTACGCCATATATAATGAGATCTGGAAGTTTTCTCAGATAGAAGCTGCTGTATGTTTAAGGCAGATAGACATAGAAAGTTTAGAAAAGGCTTTAGCTGTTATCGACAACAGCATGAACACTCTGTCCACCAGGATTTATTCCATTAATAACATAGTGTCATCTGCGATTCACATCATTCAGAAAGACATCTCCCTTTTATACCATGGACAAAGTCAGCTGCGTTCCATCATGCAGTTAGGTTGTACATTATAGACTCTGAAAAACGTCTGAGTTCCATGGAAGTATATTAATGGTAGTGACTTGTTTGCTGATTTTAATTTATCCAAGGCACAACAGACAATGGCTAAAAGGGAAGCGAGTTTCACCATGTTTCATATAGAAAAGTTAGAGAAGTTGCCTTTCACATTTGCAGAGAGTCCACTGACAGTATGGCTTCTACATGGCATTATAAATCTGCCCATTTCCACTTTTCATTTTTCGAAATGCCTGAAATCTTGTCCTGGGCAGATATGAGCGGCTAGGCCATAGCTAAATTAAAGAAGAGTGGGAGTTGCTCTTTGAATATAAATGTCTGAACAGTGAAACATAGGTCTTTCTTAGGGGAAGCAAATGTGAGACTACTGATAGTCATTCAATGATCGGCCAACAGGTGTCCCTTCATGGCCTTTGCAATGCGGGGTCACGAACTTGGCCTGTTTTCTGAAGGGTCTCTTTAATTCGACCAGCATTTCATGTACTTCCAAATGGAAGTTATGTGGTGCTGAGCGACCAATGCTGTTGCAGTATGTGACCAGGAATTGACTACGCAATTTCAGTCTCTAAGGTCGTAATGTGTTGCGGACATATTTTATTCCCCCCACACAAGAGATAAGAGATTCAGAAATGTGGCCTCACATTGATACTGCTAATGTTAATTATGACAAGCTGAGCAAACTAAAAGCGTTACTGCTCCAAAAACAAGTTGCCTTGACATCAGCTAGAGAGACGTATGCTCTCCAGATAGCAAGATAATCAGCTGAGATACAATCCCTAATAAATACCAACTTCCCCAAGCACTTTAGAGAGCTGATATGCAGAATTTTCAACCTATCGAGCACTATGGGGATTGTCCATTTCTTTAAGGCTGTCAGGTCTGGATTTTGTGTCCATCTTCCAGTCTGTCTTCTGAGTCATTCCTTCGGCCATCCATTCACTCTTTTCAAGTGTGTTTGGCAGCTTTCCTATAACTTTGGCGTTAATAGGCGGAATACTACTGCTATTGGTTTTGATTTGCAGTGGTTGTGCCTTTCCAGCTAAGTGGAGTGATGAAGCCACTGCCACCAGCTCAACTGTGCCGTGAACGCATGGTTCAGATCTTTAATGCTCCATTTCTTGTAGAATTGGAGAGTGACTGGAGAGTGTCTTTCCTACCAGTCCTATGGTGTGTGCAGCCTTTCTTTTGCTGCGTATGGTGCCTCTTCGAACACTTGCCTAAAGTGTGTTTTGCTGTTCCGCTAGTGCCTCCTGTGGACCAAGAACTCCTGATGTCCCCGATGAGGGTTTATTCACGGTCATGCCCATTGAGACTAAGGCTGATTCGCAAAGCCACTTATGAGCCGCCCTGGGTGAACGAACTGGCTCCTTTCGGCACTGTGGGGATCCATCTGCCTATCCTGTCATAGATCTAACATCTGACGATGAGGCCTCTTTCCTGAGGTCCTTTCCATTCATTGGCTTCGAAGACGCTCTTCAGGATCATGACTACCGTTAAATAGATTTGATGATTGGCTTATTTTACCAAATTTAAAGTTTGCATTTATTGCCCTTACTTTGGCCTGCTGTGGTTGTTATGGCTGACATTATATCTCTTTGTATGTTTTAATCTATTGTTAACATGTTTTAACTACAATTTTTAGCTATTTTATAATGATTTTAGCCTTCAGTGGCGTTATCCTGTGGCGTCATACTTGTTCCGGCAATGGGGAGGGTGTAGTGATTTATATCTTGTTTTAATGGGAAGCAGGAGTTAGCTTAGCCTTCTGCCTTGCAGACCTGTGCCCCCGTCACCAGGTGACTTTTACCCTACTTAGCTTGCTGTGTTTTAACTCAATTATTTAATTATATCTTTCCAAGATGGCTGCATTGTTTTTAGTTAGGACAATGTTTTAGTGTTGTGCTATCAGTGCCACTCTACTAGCGTGTCACTATCAGCGCCAGAGATAGATAAGATGTAGATATTCACATTAGGTACTTTCCCACTTTGTGCTTTCGAGGGAATTGTTTATGTAATTGCCACCCTAAGAATGTCTTGTTAGCTGTTGTTTGGGAATAGACCTATGTCAGGGGTCCGAGCAGACCTGTATAAATGCACCTCACAGAGACAGATAGTCAGAGGGATTCCCACCAGATGCCATGAACGGTATCCATGCTGCATGTCACCTTGACGCTGACCCAGTCTTCGTGTCCCCACGGAGACTGAGCTAGAGATCTCATTCCAAGGTAACGAGGGTTGGGGGGCTCTTCTCATGAACACGGCATTGGTAGAGTAGTTTTAACAACCTAGCTCTCTTAAGGTTACAGATTAGGTTCATCATGCTATGGTATTAGGACATACTTCATATCTAATGTAATTTCATGTTATTGCGAGATGGTGGGGGTCTTTGTATTAATGACTCTCATGTTCACAATTCTTTTTCTTGCATTATTCATTATCCTTATCATTGCAGCCCATGCAACTTTTCTTAGATTGCAGTTTTGTTAATAAAATCTATTGAAAACTTTACTGCATCTCCTTCATTACCTGTGTTTGATTGAGACATGTTATTCATGTAAGAAAGGGGTAATCTCTGTTTAACCACAACGCTCCCTGAAATCTCGCACTCTTGAGTTCATGTGTAAAGGCTGCCACAAATCACCTTTTACTGTTTAGGTTTTTGATGAGGTGCTGCTTGTGAGCCGGAAGGGGCTGGGACGACACTTGTGACTTGTTGTAGGACTGGCATATTCGCCTACAAACATAAGTACTGTCATCCTTATACCAGCAGTCTTGCCTAGAGCAAGAGTGACACTAGCCAGATGAGAGCCCCAATGATTAGATTAGCAGAGGTGCTGGTAGGAGAATGTTAAGGACAATTAGCCACAAAATTGTGGGGCGGCTTAGGCGGATATTAATCTCCAGGAGAAAGATTCTCCATCTTAGATTTGGGAAGAATTATGCTTTCAGGGATTGATTTTTGCCACAATTTGCAGGAGGTGGTCACCCCAGAGTGCCCATCTGCTTGCCAGCCCAGGAACACTGAATAAATATGGAAGAGTTGCCCAACAACTCAGATCACTGCCTGGAGCTACAAGGAGAAGAAGGACTGTCCTCCTGGAACCTTAGTCTGCATCCCCAAAGGACTGCAGTCTGCATAATGGCACCTGCTGCACACTGTGGAACTGCAGCTCTAAGTACTTTGCCTTGCTTCCGGAAGTGAAGAAGTGGACTCCTTGAAAGCAACAGAGCTTCACCTGCAGCATCCCCACCAAGAAGAATCCAGCTGACCATCGTCAACTGGACATTTAAGGATTAGGCAGGTACTTTCTGGAAGGAGATCTAGAAGTTTGGAGAACTTTAGAAAAAAGCTTTACAAGGTGACTGACCCATTGACGAGAGTCAAACCGCTGTCGTCGAACCGCGACCCAGCGTGAATTTCAGGTTAATCCTGCTAAAGCTCCGGGGCTTTTTCCATTTACGAGGATTCCAGGAGTTGACCTGGAGCTTGTGCTGAGCCTAGCTACTGACGAATCAAAAGCCAGCTGGACAGACAGCCTCGCCAGACGACGAGAGAAAAAGCTCCAGATAAATGATTAAGTTAAATGGTAACAACTTGCTCGCGCTTCATAGTGGTAAGCCTGAAGCTTTGACTTTATCCTGGTCAAATGCAACCAGATGTCTCAAGTGGCGCTTTGGTTTTTAGGCACTAGAAAACATTTATTCTTTAATAAATTCTTATCTCATATTCCTTACATTGGATTTCTGTTGTTTTGGTGTCATTTTAATCATAACAATATTTCCTATTTTCTTATATTGGTGTTGGATTTTTCTTGGGTGTTGTGTCCTACTAATTTAATGTACTGTTTTTTAAAAATGCTTTACACACCTGTCTCCTAAGTTAGGCCTGCCTGCTCGTTGCCAGCTACCAGGCTTTGAGCAAAGTATTAATTTACCTAGACCTTGACTTGACCTTATCTTGTGATTGTGGCCTTACTAATGGTGGATACCTACCAACTCCTATTAATAAACCACCTTGCAACACTATTTGTGATTGTTCTATGGTTCTACAGATCATTTTATTTATGTTTCAAATGAGGAATTACATGTTTAACATTGGGATGTGTTGACACTGAGAATAAAGTGATGTTTCAGGAGTGTACGTTATTAAGCTGCTTTTTCTTTTGACTTGTATAAAAATAACAATTGTTAACGGAGACAAGAAAGATCTCAAATACAGTATTAACACAATCTAGTGCTATTTTCACCTTGATATTTATACCATACATGGTGTTCAATGAAAAATACCTTTGAATTCTTATTTAATGTCAAGTATTGGCAAAGAGGTGGGTGTGGCTTTTTGCTTGGATAAGTATTTAGTAACAGTTAGGTGATTTTCTGTGAGTTGCCCACACATGTCCTAGAAACAAAATCTCATAATGAAGCATCATCTTGGTCTACCACAGCATGGAAACACTACAAGATACACACCCTCCATAAACAAGTACATTCACCTATATGCTCAATCTGTTATCGCAGTCCTCATCTGCTCCAAAAGGTGATGTCAGTATAACACTCATTATGAGTGGCTTGGTAAAAGATCAGCATTTCCCTCACCCTCAGTGTTTCTGATACCAGGAATACCGGTAACTCTGTTGGTGCAGAAGATCCAGTCCATTAGGAATTGGACCCTGAGAGTCTACAAAGAAATGGGAATTCCAGATCTGACTCCCATGGTAATTCCTCAGTTTTGAGACAGCCGTTCACCTCAAGATTATTCCTTCTTTTAGCTACCAAAATCTCCAGCTGAAAGTTAAAAGATCTGCAGTATTTCTGCAGCACTCATAATTCCAGTGAGGCTAGTGACACTGTTACCAGCTCCATCAAAATTAAGAGGCCGCTTTTAATGAGGGTGAAAGTCTAACAGAGGATGAATTACCAGCTGACACTTCTCTCTGTGAATATTCCAGCCTAGCAATATCCCAATCACAGTAATGTAAAGGGCACGCCTTTACATTGACAGCATGCTTTAAGTTCACCTTATACATACTTATAAGAAATTGGATCATTAGTTGAGCAGGAACACCATGCAAAACCGCACAAAAGAAGGTCATTTCTAACAAAACATATTCAATCTTCATAAACAGCACAAATAGGCATGCCAAGCACAACCACAGACTTTGTCAGAAACATCTCTGGAACACTAAAAGTCCTAAAAGTCAAACTTGTCATGATCAGGTAGTGATTCCACAACCCACAACCTAAATTTGCACTATTCATCCATGCTAAGAAATCACCATAAGCAGTGGCATATGCATATGTACATGTAAATTAAAGCAACAACAGAGCACCTCTCACACACGTAATGCACTAAAGACATTAGAATACCTCCATGGTCAACATCAAGCGTGAAACAATATGCAAAGCTTGAACAATTGCTATCAATTTGCATCCTACTTACACACAGGACACATGATGGAAGTCAAAACCCCTCTCTCACAAACTAGGTTTCAATTTTTCAAATGACATAGCCCTCACATTCATCCAAATTAATACTTACTAAATGCACTATTCTTGATCTAACAATATCTCAAATTAGGGTATGGCAACAAAACCCCTTCCCACTATCGCAGTGCAAGCATGCCAATCAACCACTGGCAATTATGCATAAACAGGTGAAACAACCCATGCCTCGTAGCAGCAGCAATATATTTGCTAATGTGACAGGGCATGTATAGATGTATAAAGTAATGAACATAGGGGCAGAATTTCTGCTGTGGATTTATTTGTGACTGACAGATTTTTTTTATTTATGCCACATATTACTACCTGAGTTATTTTGTTTACATAAGTTGGTGCCCTCTGTGTTTTGTGTCTTCACCCACCAATTATTGACTTATTATGTTATTAAATTTGATTTTAACTGTTCTCATGGCCATGGTGCCTGAGCATAATTGTTTCGCTCAGTAAAACCTACATATGTGTTTTATAGGGATCCTTGTTCCTTTAAAGCCTTATAAACTCCTGGTCCTTTTATATCCATGGGTTTCCCTTGTGTTTCTGTAAAAGGAGATATATTGTCTGATTATCGTATGCAAATGTGCAGTACGTCAATTATTTCTGCATTTGCCAGTTTTACTGTTTTCAGTGCATATTATATCATAGTTTTGACATGGTGAATCCAATATGTTGGTCGTCCTGGCATTAACGATGCCAAGTTCATGAAACCTTTTTTCCCTTGAAATGAATAATAGCACATTTAGTTATCTCTGCATGTTGGGTGACCTAATTTTCACTCTTTGACTGTGGGATTATCCATTCATGCCCGGATCTTCCTGTGATGCAAGTTTCTGCTTCTGAGATTTTCAGATGTTTCAGACTCATGGCAATTTTACTTGTTTCACAAAGTATGCGTACCTGGCAAAATATATTTTTAAAACATTGTTGTGAACAAACAACGGGGAACCTTGTGCTCGTCTTTTTCTACAAGAGATAGTAAACACTGCCTGTAACTACGGTATTCGCATGTTTATCTGGAAACCAAAACTTAAGACAATACCAAACATCTTATCTTTTCTGACACAAAAACTTTTATTAAAGCCTGTAATATCATGCTGTTTTTAACAGAATTTAAACTGATCTATTCGGAAGTTAAAGTTGAGAAGTCTATGATTAAGCGTTAATGCCTGGCCTCATCTCAGTCTTTAACAACGATTTCTTAGCCTATTAAACAGGCAAAAACTATAGTTAGTGACAGCAAACTAAGCATTTGCATAGTACAAAACAATCTCAGATTTCTAATCATGGGGCTTATAAACGTTATAATGACAATAGTGGCAGTTGGTAATTCAAGCAATGGGTGGTCCGGCCACAGACACACACACATTCACTCACCCATCTACATGCGCTCTCACTCACACCCATGCATTCAGATTCATACACATATACACCCACAATTGAGTAACACAAGCACACACCCATTCACAGTATGCATGCACTAATACACTTACATTCATACATACACACCGGCACATGCACAAAAATACCCTAGCCTTGGTGGTTCCTGGAGGATTGGTCCCTTACTTACTACACAGTGGGATGGGGTCAATAAGATTGCTGACCCCAACCACTCTATGACAACTGTCATGGATGGACAGTCACTCCTGTGCACTTCAGGGCTTGAAACTGAAGTGTCCAGGTGCGAGTCTATTAGTGGTGCTCCCTCTCATCATAACGGGGTGGACCTCCAAACATTTTGCCGGGCTGAGAACATCACACCCACCTTGCTGTGAAATTGTCAGCCCAGCAAATTTCAACTCAGGTAGACAGATGCCCCTCATGAAGAGTGCCTGTCAGGCTGAGCAAAGGTCAGCCTGACAGACTCTCTTCATGTTCAGCTCAGGCAGCCAGGAGCAAGACATGCACGATTTGTGCAGGCTCCCAGCTGCCTGAGCTGAACTTTGCTGGTCTGAAGAGGTTACAGCTCCTATGGGCGTGACCTCCTCGGCTCAGCAAAGGTGCCTGAAGTCCCTCCCTCTCGGTGATGACGGGAAGCATCACCCATGGACTCTGACCTGGGCGCTCCAAGTTTAAGCCCTGAATCGCTCAAGGTGAGTGTCAATCGGTGACACCTCGTCACAGAGTGGGTTGGGGTCAGAAGTCTCACTGACCCCCATCCCACTCTGTGGCGAGGCTGGGACTGCTGCCTTCCCTCATTGGCTGACCTGGGTCAGACAGCCTAGGCAGCAGTCCCAACCCTCCTGGGACCTTCGAGGCTAAAGGTAAGTGTGTGTGTGTTTTAAATGAATGTTTGGTGCTTGGGTGTATGTTTGAATGTTGATGAGTGTTGTGAATGGATGTGCGTTTGTGTGTGAATGAGTGTGTGTGCTTTCCGTCCGCCCCCTACCTCCTACAATTACTGGCTGCCACTGGGCTCAGCCTTTAAGAGTGGGCCGCTGCTAACAAATCAAACGATCACCACACAGTAAACTACTTTCAATACTACAAAGAGCTCCTTCTTTTTGCTCGATTGCAAGGGTGACTCAGAAAGCTGCCCACTCACCTGTGCCCAACACATAAGCGCACTCTGACTAGATTGTGCCAAGCTGTACAAAATACAGGTAATAAAACCAATTTCCCTTTCAAAGTGATGAAAAGCGCTCACAGCGTGAGGCTACTCCTTGATTTGTGGTACTGTGTGTCTTATTACCTACGCAAAAACAGTTAAAGAAAACACTTGTAATTTCTCCTTTTTTATTGGGCACCCCTGCAAAAATGATTCGCAGGGGCAACGAAGCAATATGGGCCTTCAAACTTATCAACTATTCAACAGCATAGCCCTGTTGAAAAGTGTCCCCTCTGTATCAGCAGTACATAATGTGGGTTTGGGCGTGTTTCTGTGAGCATGTGTGTGCTCGCGCCCGTTTCCAGATGTGAAGCATCTGTGTGCACCTGCAGGTCCGTGTGTGTGTCCTGACTCCCTTTGTAAACCTCGCAGGCTGTTAATAAACATCACTTGCCTACAATGCAGTTCTTTGGTGCATCCGTCTCCATTAAGAATCGGCTTTATTGTAAGCACAGTCAGCTGTTTCCAGTATTCATCACTCATATGGTGGCTAGCGTTCCACTGAAGATCGGACTATACGTTGTTGTTTTTTTGTTTTTTTTTAAGAATAACAAAACAATCACATTCATCTTTGCAACATTTAGTTGCAGTCCTTCTGCATTTAATTGTGAATTTGTCAAGCAGCTTATGGACTTCTCAGCTACTGCATTTATCGAAAATGTTGCATCGCCCATACAAATCAGGTGCTTATAAGTCGTGGAGCTGTCTTGATGGCATTTGGTAAATATAATTCTATTCTATATTTATTAAGAGTGACTTTCCAGAGGTGAAAGCGACGTTCTACAGGTTGCATCTGGCGAAAACAAATACGGATGAAATCCGTGTAGGATGGCACAGCAGGTCATGCTAAGCTTCAGGCGCCATACATAATGAGTAGGCAAGCCTAATGCTGCACGTGGTAATGGACTGTGAAAAGCATGCACAGCCATCGTCTTCAGGTAATTATCATTGCTTCACAGGCGGCAGAGCCTCCGAAAATTACTCTGCCTTCGGTGTGAAGAACAAAGACGATCGCAAGCAGCTTGCCAAGCAGACAGGTCATTCTTTAGGCTACTAACAGTGGAATAATCTAATCGCATTTTAGGGTTACATATCCATTAAAAAATAAGGCAGAAATCATAAAACAGTAAAGCGAAGATAAAGTTTGGGTGTGGGCTTGATAATGTTCACCATAGAATAAATACATACTGTTGTTCCAGGCCTATAAAATACCCTTTCCTGCCCCCTTCCTAAATCATGTAGGGGCCCCTCTGCGGGGACACAGTTTCATAGAGACCTCGTTGGCGAAATCTGCATAGTGGCACCATTAAGGTTCCAAAATCCCTCTAATAGGCATTGCCCCCCCACTGTGGTTAATAGTGACAAAGCCACAAAGTGGCAGATGATCCACCTCTGTGTTGTGATGCCTCCGGTGGATGCTCCAACACACTGAATGTGCACATGGGCTGGAGACAGCATCTTTATTTAGTTAACATAAGGAAATACCTCAGTATGTGGTAGTCATAATCAGACCAGGTAGCTTGTATTCTCTATGTGTGACGTAAAATAGCTGCGATGTTCTCTGTTTATTTGAAAATCACAAATACAATTTTTACCACTATTACTATCACATTCTCCTTTCAATAATCTGATTTCCACAAGCCAGAGGCTTCTTTGTAAACCGCTTCATGCACAAGATGCCTCTGCTAAAACAACGTTGTTGGCAGGGGCTATGTAGAGAAAAGGCAGGACATGTACCTGTGACCTGGCAGTGTAAAACTCCTCAATTCGTTTTACACTGCTGTGAGGCCTACTCCTTTCATAGGCTAGCAGTATGGCTACCCTCATATATTGTTTGAGGGGTAGATTCTGATCTGAAAGGAGTAACGGGGTCATATTTGGTATGGCCAGAATGGTAATACAAAATCCTGCTGACTGGTGAAGTTGGATTTATTATTACTATTTGAGAAATGCCACTTTTAGAAAGTGAGCATTTCTCTGCGCTTAAATCCTTCTGTGCCTTACAATCCACATCTGGCTGGGTTATTTGACAGCTCCCTTGTGCATTTCACTCAGACAGCCCCAAACACAGGATGCTCAGTCACACCTGCACACATCTGCATACTGAATGGGTCTTCCTGGGCTAGGAGGGTGGAGGGCCTGACACTTACAAAGTGGCCCGCCCTCACACAATGGACTGCCAAACCCGCTACTGGGACCCTGGCAGACAGGATAGAACTGAAAGGGGACCTTGTGACTTCTAAGCCACTCTTTGAAGTCTCCCCCCACTTCATAGGGGCATTTGGGTATTTAAACTGGGTCTCCGACCCTACCAACTCATGCACTTCTAGACAAGGAACTCTGAACCAGAACCTGCAAACTGCTAAGAGAAGCTGCCTGGCTACCCAAAGGACTCACTTGACTGGTTTGCTGTAAAGGACCGCTGCCTTGCTGTTGCCCTGCTGCCTTGCTGCCCTCTGGCTCTGCTGAGAAGTGCTCTCCAAGGGCCTGGATTGCGCCTGCCACCTGTTTCCTGAAGTCTCAGGGCCAAAAAGACTTAAACTCTGCAAAGAGCTCCTTGGGCAGCGAATATCGATGCATAGCCTGCTGGAATCGACTCGCACTGAGGTGAGAAAATCACCGCAACGCTGAACCGGAACGAGGCAGTCTGGCTACCCGAGTGGAGATCGATGCAGTGCTAGTGTTGCGACCGTAACTTCGACGCATGGCCCACTGGATTGATGCATAGCTGAACCGGAATGACGCAGCCCGACTTCCTGCGAGAGGAATCAACACAGTGCCTGTCGTGCGACAGAAATTTCCCCGCAGAGCCCACCGGATCGACGTAGCTCCTCTGACTTCATCCTGCATGCCCAGGATTTCTCTGCATCATCCCCCGGTCGTCCAAATACCCCATAACCTGGAGAGGATCTAAGTATGTGCACCGGAAATCGGTGCAAAGCCCTTGCTATGTGGAAAAGCATAGAAGCATCGTCTGTGTGCGCCCGGAGAAACCAACGCATACGTCCCCGTTTTCCACGCATCTCCTCCGCTGAGGTTTTGTGCGGATAATTTAGACGAAAACCAGGAACTTTGTGCTTGCAAGAGACACTTATTGCTTTTTAAGAACTAAAGACTTTATATATCATTACCAAAGTGATATTTCAACTTGTATCTTTCAAATCTTGATCATTTTTACCTTAATCTACTCAGATAAATATATACAATTTTCTAAACCCGTGTGGTGTATTTTTGTCAAGTTTACACTGTGTTATTGCATGATTTATTGCACAAATACTTTACACATGGCCTTCTACCTTAAGCCTGACTACTCAGTGCCAAGCTACCAGAGGGTGGGCATGGTATAATTTGGGTTGTGTGTGACTTACCCTGACTAGAGAGGGGGTCCTTGCTTGGACAGGAGGTAACCTGACTGCCAACCAAAGACCCAATATCTAACATTGTGCAACACAAATCTACTATACTTTCAAAAGTCTATTCATGAGTCTGCAAATTAAAAAAATATATATAAATATGCACCTACCAAAACAAGTATTTATGATCATATTTATGATCAGATTTCCCATGATTATCGTTAAACACAGTCTTGAGTAAATTGTGTTAGCATTACTGACTCAACTTCCCATGGTTTTGACCATAACTAATGATGCATGTGTGAGAAGGTGGTTCTGACAATCTAATTTGACCGGAATTATTGCTTTATAATCACCTGGTTTTTGACATTTTACAGTGGGGGAACCTCAAAACCTGTGACTTGCCTACAGTAAACTTATGGTAAAATGGACTGTCTTAAGATAAGGCCACTGCAACGCAGCAAAGATAAGAGGCCATTGGCTGGTAACATGTGAACACGTGCGAGGGCTGTGCGTGGGAGACTCCTGTCATGTGCAGCCCAGTGACTGCACACAAGTAGCATGGTACAGAAGGGACTATGCAGGGTTAGGTAGTGACCTGGAATATCCCTTATACATTTATAATGAGGGTGTGCACATATAGAGAAAGTCAGTGTGCTGTACTGTCTTGACTGTAGTGACACTCTACTATACTTTTATGGGAAAGGCTGCCTTAGGGCGCAGCTCCAGTTCCCTGGGGTCCACAAACTCTAGAGTTGCACCAAGGTACACTGTAATCAGTGTGAAACATCAATTCTGTGAAGTCCAAAAGCATATCTTTACAGTTTATGGATCACCCAGGAATGTCATATTTCTCTGACTCAGCTCAGGATCAGAGCCCAAGCCTTTTGTGACCCTGCTGGGTTGGATTAATTACTTTTCTCCCCAGCTCCCCAGCTGCTGGAACAAAGGTGTCACCCATCAAAGGAAGCAATTAACAGTGCTTAAGTCAGCTTTGAAGGTCCTGAAGAAGAGAATAACGAGGGAACGCTGCTGTGCTCCCCTGCATTGATGGTCAGGGCCCTGGACCCCATCCTTTGGCCCCAGAAATGATGACCTGATTGGCAAGCACTGTTGAGGCCCCCAAGCTTAAGTGGAAGGGGGCACAGGACCCCATCCGTGGTCCCCGTGGATCATGGAATCCAGGGGAGTGCCACCACACTCCTCCTCTACCCAGCCAGCATTCTGCCTGCCTGCTGGCAGGCAAGGAAGACCTGCTGGATCCCATGTCTACCTGTGGTGGGCTTCAAGTACTGCAACGTGGAATGTGCACAAGGTGCCCAGGTGGGACTGGGCACACCAAATAAAAAGGAGCGCAGTGCGAGGCTGGGTTCATAAAAATAACAACCAAGCAAGAAAGGAAGCAGGTCTCCCTGGTGCAGCAGGAGAGCCGCTGTTCTCATATTCACAAAACTCATGGAGAACCCCCCCATAAAGTCCTGCAGGGTTTGGCACATGTTTTTAAACCAGAGCTGCTTGTTTTTTGGCTTGTGGTGGCCCCATGGTGATGGGGACACCACCACCATTTTTGATAAAGTGTGGGGAAGCTGAAGGACAAGTGCAGTCTTGCCCCAAAAGAAGAACCAAAGTCCCCACCCTAAGTTGGATGGGACATTAAAATGAAAACTTTTCAAGGGTTTTGTTAAGTTTTCAACCATTCCTCAGGCTCCATCTTTTGCTCTACAGCTGGTAATGCTGTGCCCTCTAGGGGCAGAGATTAAGGATATAATCCTTGTGGCCTGAAGTAGTATAATGTGAGTTTGCAGGTTGAAAACCACCCTCTAGGGATTAAAAGTGGCCTTGACACTGGTGTTTTCACAAAAATGATGTCCTTTAGGGACAGTGTTAATTGTGCAGCATTTTATGCTGAATTCCTTTATGCTGAATGTGATCTAGAGTATATGCTGCAAATCCCCCTAGGGGTGAAAATCTATAATTACATAAGGTTGTAAGTATAAAGGTGATGCCCTTTTGGGGCTGTGGTTAAATTTAGGGGTGGTTGGTGAACTTTGCTCGGCTGGCAGAGTTCATAGAGTTTTTGCAAGAGTTGCTAGTGCGCCACCTGGTCTGTACTGTGTCATGTGAATCACCTCCACCCCACCCTCCCTCCTGCTGCTGTGAATACCACTGCTTCTGCTCCATAGGGTTACTGCAGGCCATAACACAAGTTAAAAGTGAGTGACTACTGTGACTTGATGACCTGTTTTATCTGCTGTTCCAAACATGAGCTCCAGAAATTCTTGTCATTTTTGTTTAAGATTAAATCATATGGGGCAAGGGGAACCCTAGCTAAAGCTTTGCTTTCTGCTGGTCGATGTTGAGCTGCTGCTGTGTTGCACCGACGTGAGCTCAGGTTACAGGCCTCCCTCCTTTCACTGTCCTCAGCAGCCTTGGAGTGGGGGGGCGGTGGCAGAGAGACAGGTTGCTGGTAATGGGAACCCTTGATTCAGACAGCTAAACAGCTTCACCGATCATAAACCTTTGGTGGAAGTGTTCATGAATAAGGGTCTTGATACTATTTCCAGTAGAATCAGTAGGTGGGTTGTTGGTCTACAGGATTTTGCATTCAGAGTATTTTACGTTCCAGGAGCTGACAACAGGATGGCTGACTATTTGTCTAGAATGAGCACAGAGACGGAAGACTGTATGGAAAGGAATCTAGAAAATGATATTACTGTGTGTAGTATCACAGAAGGAGTCGTAGGTCAAGAAGAATGGGTGAATGCAGTTGTAGATGATTCTGTGTTACAACGGGTGTGCAAAGAGGTTAGTGAGGGATGGAGTTTGAGTGCCAAATGTGAGAAGGAGTTGGGAGGATATTGTAAAGTTAAAGAGGAATTATCCTTAGATAGTGGTGTGCTTTTGCGTGGTTCCAGATTGGTAGTTCATGCTATATTGAGGGAGAAAATATTGGATTTGGGACATAATGGGCACCAGGGAATGGCCAAATCTAAAGCCAGAATCCATCTTAATTACTGGTGGCCAGGCATGGATCTCATGATTGAAAGAAAAATCAGAGATTGTCCAGATTGTTGCAATAGTGACAAAGTCTATAAAACCAGAGTGCTGCCTATGATGGTTAGAGAGATGTCGCACAAACCATGGGAGATTGTAGCTGTTGATGTGGTTGGACCCATTCTTGCGAAAGGTGGATGTAACTATATTTTGGTTTTAGTCTATCAATTTTCTAGGTTGGCTGAATTATGCATCAGCTGTAGTATGGAGACAAAAACAATGCTTGATTTTCTAAGTGAGATTTTCAATCGTGAAGGTTATCCTCAGGCTATTGCGACTGATAATGGTCCCCAGTTTGTGTCAAGGGAAATGGAATCCTATCTTAAAGAGAGAGGGATTGGACATAAGAAATGTTCTGCATGCCTATAGGTTTTCTCCACATACCACGACTGATAAAGTTCCTTTTGAACTCTTTAGAGGACGTAAAGCCAATACTTTGTTAGCACCTGGTTGGGTAAGTTGGGGAAAGGATGACTGTGTGTTGTGGGATGACATGAGGGAGAAGGATGAGCATGAAAATAAATGTGTGCAAAGGAGAAAGGAATATTATGATGATAAGAAGAACACGTGTGAAATTGACGTGAAAGTGGGGGACGAAGTTTTAATTAAACGACCAACGCTGTGTAAGAGTGGAAGCAAATTTATGGGTCCATTTGAAGTCATAAAACTGTTCAGAAATAAATGCTGTTAAGATCAGAGATGGGAGAGGATGGAATCTCAATCGGGCGGAAATTTCAAAGAAAAGTTCACGGATTTGAACCTTTGGATGCATGCTTTTGCAACTGTTGTTTTTAATTTTATTATTTGCCTCAATGTAATATTATATGTCATTTTAAGGGGGGAAGGTGTGTGGTATCATATGTCTGGGGCTGATGTCATGCTCTGACATCAGATTAGAGTGTTTAAGATGGAATGTTCTGTGTTAGATTCTTTAAGAAGGCGGTTAGACTGGAGGAGAGCTGTTTGACTGAGGGTGTTTTCCTGCGGTTGTGGATAAGATACTCTTAATAAAGGACCTACATGTTTGTATCCTGGTTGTCGACATCATTACATCATACACCCAATTACATACTTTGACATGAAATGAGATGGAAACATGGGAAGGGAGGTCTATGAGCATCCTTGCTGAAATTTACATATTATATAAGGGATGAATAAGAAGATCCAAAATGCCCAAGTAGATGGCACTGCCATAATCCACGATGGATGTGATAAGAGCATGGACTATGATTCTACAAACATTCCGGGGAAATAGTGGAAAAACATTCCTCGGTATCAGCAGTACATTCAAGCAAGTAACAGAAACTCGAGAGATGTGGTTAGAGAAGGATAGATTTTCATCAAAGATATACCACAGATTCTTAGTAGGCCTAGGTGGAATTTTAATTCGGCTAGCAGAATTTGAGAAGTTTGGTGACTCTATGTTAACAGAGTTACCTTCAAATTATGCTGGGGCGCACAATCTGTCGCGGCCAGAGGGCTGTTTCCTGAGTAGATGTTCTACACGAACGGCAGCAAAATCAACATGAATGGCCGCACACTCTTGTGCGCCCCACATGGTGCCGTTCACATGAATCTTTCAGTGCAGAATGCTCTCCCGGGGCTAAAATTGAAGAGAGATATCAATTTGTTTGGCGGAACACGGAGGAATCTTGCAGTTTTTATGTAACTCTGTGGAATTCCGTGGACTGAAATTCTGAAAGTTCCATCCAGGTCCAGTTCTTAGCTTGAGGAGTTGGGCTAGGTGGAGGCCCAAGCTTTATAGGCCACCATAAGGATGACAAGGTGCCTGCTACCTTGCCAAAAGGAAGGATTTACTGCTATTTAATTTGATGCACTCATCCACTGGGCGACAGCACTCGAGCACAAGCAGAACATAAGGTGTTTAATGCCCAATGTGTCCGATATGATATGCATCATCACCACATGATGAATCATTACCACCATATAAAAGCCAAAAGATTGAACTAGTGATGTAAGAGGGGAGATGTAAACATTTATTCTTATGATCCACATGGTTTGGGAGACAGTATCAAATGCTATTGATAGTTATAAAAGAATAAAGACTACCATAGGTCCTTTGTCTAGCAGCATTTTGAGATCATCATTAGTAGGAATGGGGTCAATGTAGAAAGGTGTCATTTTGTTTTTTAGAAAAAAGTTGTGCAGCTGAATGGACAGCAGCGTTCAGGGGGTAATACAATACTGAATAGTCAGCAGGGCAGAGCCATAATCAGTTCAAGTACAAATGCTTGAACTGCTGAGCAGAAACAAGATGATTTAAGAATGTTTTTTACTCATTTTAGGAAGAATACTGCCTCCTCGTCCGGGATTATTTTTAACTGAAACCCAATCATTCTGTATTAGGGGAATCATAACCTTCCCTACAACTCCATAAATGGTCCAGATGAAACATCGAGGCCTGCATTTTTACTGCTGGCTTAAAATGTACTTGTTGTTCTTATTTCATAAGTGGTGGTGTTAGCATGAGGTCTTGATGGGCTGTTGGGCCAGTCCCACTCTAGTGGGATTTCAATGGAGGATAAAATTGTTGGCAGTAAAACTATTGTTGAGGGATGTTCCATAGTTATCAGTTCATAGCAAAGATAACATAAATTAAAACATCCAAATGATCGAAAGAACAGAGGGAAATGCAGTGATCAGTAAGTTAATTTCCTGCCATCACACTTCGTGTCTCCCTTCAACCAAGCCAAACCAATGTGTACTTCCTTGTAACACATTCAGTGACAGCAAGAAACCTATAAATAAGCAGTTCATTTGTATGGTAGTGGGATGGCTCTGGAGTAGCTGAGGAATGAAGCATTCCTGAACTGAAGAGTGATATGAGGTTAGATAATGATGTTATTCACATCTACAGATTATACAGATAACACTGGCCATTATTTGAGGAAAAGCTACAAGAATGAGTCAAAATAAAGGCATGTCTGCACCCAAGGCCTTGCATACAGTGGTATTTAAAGATTTACACTGTTGAAGAAATGCAGTGAAAATGGCTCAACTTCCACGACATGCAAGTCTTGACACAAAAAAAAGGGAAGAGCCCACACATAAAGATGTTTGATGCAAAGTACATCTCTTAATGACACAGTCCTGAAAAATAAACACAGATCGTGACTCATAAGAATATCAAGAAAATCAAATCCTACAGTAACTAAATGTGTCACCTATTAGCACTTTCGGTAACACACCACATGCCATTACATACAAGATGAGTTAGGAATTTGCACTACAACGATGTGCCACTGGTTCCTCTGTAGAGTTAATGGTTATACACTGGTATTTCACAGCCATACACCTCCATAGTAGTAGGACAAGTAAAAAAAGCACTAGTCTCATTCCTAAATGACTTTGCACATTGCCATTTGTCAGACACCATTGCAAATATGAAAATCATAGAGGAACTATTACTAATTTAGGGTAACTCTGTTCTACTCATTGAGTTGTAGGCATAGCCATACAGAACATTGTGCTTTATGCTACTGCAGCTGCTCATGACTTAAACCCTTACTGTTGACTGTGCCTGCCCACTGACATCTTGTCTCCATACACCATTGAGTGCTTTGGCAGCAATTATTGAGGCTATACTGAGGGATATGTAGGAGTCAAGTCCAGTTATTGACCATGGAAGCCTGTTGCAGATCTGTTTTATGCCCCAAAGGATGGGTAACACAATTTAGCTGGCATTCCATGATCACTAAATACCACTACAACAGCTAACTGTATCTCTATTTATGCAAACCCCACTACTTCATGGTTCACTGAGAGCTACTGAGTAGAGTAGGAAAATATCATTGAGCCCTCACCGTCATCATCAAGGGAAGGCCTGTAAACAAATGTACCAGACTATACTATCTTCAGCCCCTTGCATTTCAACATGTTGGTGATGTAAAACATCACATATTTCCAGCAAAGCAACCATACCTCCTTTTAGAATTGGTGGACATCATAGCCATCATCCTATATTACAGTAAACTTCTTATACACATTTATTCACCTCCTTGCTTGTCATATTAATTGCCATCTTTATATCACACTGTAAGAAACTCAGGTTTGTATATGACTGCCTTGTTCAGTTGCATGAACACTGATGTAACTCCTTTAGAACACATCGTCCATTAAAATCTCATCTGGTGTGCTTGCCATCTGTCCCTTTTTGTGTCCTCATCCATGTAAATCTTTCCTGTGGCCTCTGCTTGGGTATTATGTTTCCCAAGAACAGAAGCATTCAACACAAGCATGTGCTGTGTCTATGTTATGGCCATCTCTGAGGCTCCATGGCCTGGTAATTTCTATTGGACAATTTGACAATGTCTAGCCCAGGTACAGCTTATCTTTACTTACTGGATATACATTAAAAGTTTCCTCATTCTTGATCTACAACATTAGAATTGCCTGACATTATCCTAAATGTGTGGCATCTAGAATAATAAACCTACATGCTGATACTGAATTGGTTTTCCATGTGAGCCTAAAGAGGGCAACGGGCAGGAAGGTCTAAGATGACATTGTTATACATCAAAGAGTGGGATTTTCATGCCCAAAGACAAGAGACAAAATGAGACAAAAACCAAAAACAATCCTTCTTTTCTGTTCAAATGTATTGTGACGTAGAGTTTGGTGGATGTACAAATTGAAGCCCATGCAGATACATGCTGTTGGAAATTGGGTGACTGACTGAGGAGAGGGCTATAACCTACTGAAATAGCAACCGCAGTGTCTGCCAAGGTGAAGTCACAAGCAGCCCTAAATAGCCTGTTGGCAACCTTCTGGTAGTTCGACATAAAGCAGTCAGGGTTGACTTTGAGGCAATGTATAAAGTATTGCAACATGTTAAGCAGTAATAAAGTGAAAACAAAACAGAAGAAAAATCCCAAATCAACTTAGAAAAATGTATTAAAATGTAATAGGTTATTTGACACTAAAACTACAAAAATCCAATCAGTAGAACTGGAATTTTAAAGATTTCAGGTAAGTAAAGCGCATAAAAGCAGCAACCACCATTCCTAGTTATATGGTCATGCGAGACTGGGCGAAAGTCACAATTCAGGCCAACCGAGATAGAGTATAGGCCTGATATAGGGACCAGGTTACTCTTGCTGAAAAAGTTATCTTCACAAAAGTCCAGCTTGAAGAGTTCCATTCGTGGTGAAAGGGGCTGTGAGGAGCAGGGGAAGCATTACGGATGGTTGTCACTGTTGTTTGAACATCCTTTTGGGTATCATGGACGGTCGTTGCTGGAGCTTCACATTGGCAGTCACCATGAGAGGTTGATGCTGTAGCACAAATTGTAGATCTCACATTGCCTTGCAGCATTGGTGGTCACTGTGGCACAGTCGGGCTCACCAGAAATTCACATTGGTGGGTGTGTAGATAGTCCTTGAAGAATCTTATCCACGCAGAATATAAGTAATAAAATTTGATTTATCGTACAAAAGAAACTCCAGCCATAATCTCCAACAGATCTCCAGTTTACTTCACTGTCTCAACCTTCCACAAACAGCATTCTAATCAGAACCTACTCAACAGGAAATAGGCTTGTCATGGGAACAGGGTAACTATGGATACACATACCCAATCAAAGTGAAACACAAACACAGATATAATTATAAACATTACCACATACTTCCCCCTTTAATAAAGCACTACTATAAATGTTATTTATTTTTCACTACCACAATGTGATTAAAATTCCAGATATGACCACCATGTAATTTGACCAAACCTTTAAAGACTTTCATCACGTGATAAATTTTGCTGAATTGTGATGGTCCTCGGATTCTCTCAGGCAAATGCCCTTGACCACGTCTTTGATTTTATGAGCAATGGCTTAGTTACCTTGCAAAAGTCGTCTTTTTGTTTTCTTTCACTCTGTAGATGTACCTCTTTTTCCATGCTGTCCTCCATTATCTCTTCAGATCTCATTCATACTTATTGTAATCGCTCAAACAACGAGGATTCACAACAAAATAAGGTCTATGTTTTTTGAGTAAAACAAAAGGACTCACACCAGTGGAAGAATGCCCAGTAAACCTATACTCCTCAGCCCATCTCTTGACAGCCTGAACCCACTCTTTGCCATTATCCTTGCAATTTGAATGGTTTCTTTCAATGTTCTATTGAACCTTTCAACCATACTGTTTGTTTCTGAATAATACAGAGAACATTTTTGGGGGATATTCCACTACCACCTAGAAATGACTCAATTTCTATAGATGGCAGTTGCTACCCATTATCTGTAAGCATAGTCCTTGGATTGCCCTCTCTTGCAAACATGTGAGATAAAATTTAATGACTGAAGCAGTGTTGCTCTCTCACATCTTGACATCTGGAACGAATGTTTACAAGTACAAACACATATTTGTAGGTGTTCCCCGCATTGATGGGTCCAACGATGTCCAATCCAACCTTGTCCAATACCTCGTTAAGAATTTCCTGACATGCCATGGCAGATGTCCTTACTTTCATGTTTTTGTTACCCAATTTGCACTGGCGACAATCTCTCATATTTCTTTCCACCACAATGTCCATGCTGGTCATAAATACAAGCTCCTCATCTTTTTTTGTCTTACTGATTCCCTAATGGCCCTCATGAGTAGGCTGTATCAAATGTTCCCTAAAACCCTGTGGCAGAATCAATGTGTTGCCTCTCATCAGTATTCTATCACACATGGTCAATTCACCAACCCTCTGGTTCCAAAATGCCATTTTTTCCAACTCTGATCCCTGATGAAACACATTTACGCATGTTTCTCACTACCTCATCTTCTTCTATCTTCTGCTTCTATTCACTCTCAGTAACACACCCTGTTAGAAATGGGGTCTTTGGTTGGCAGTCAGGTTACGCCCTGTCCAAGCAAGGACCCTCACTCTAGTCAGGGCAAGTCACACACAATCCAAATTATCCTGTGCCCACCCTCTGGTAGCTTGGCACAGAGCAGTCCGGCTTAACTTAGAAGGCAATGTGTAAAGTATTTGTGAAATAAATCATACAATACCACAATATAACACCACAAAAATAGACCACACAGTGTTTAGAAAAATATATAATATTTATCAGGATAAATGGAGGTCAGAACGATTAAAGATGAAATAGGCAAATGTAGGGATATCACTGGAAGTGATATCAAGTGTGTTTAAAGTGAAAGTGTTACCGTAAAAGCAATAAAAAGTGTCTTAAGTTATCCTAGAAACAACACGTGTTTCTTGCAGGGCAAATTACCTGGTTTGCGTTGAAAAATCCTCACAAAAGACCGCAGAGGAGGAGATGCGTGAAAAATGGTGAGTGTGCGTCAGTTTCGCTCCTTCGCACACGGACTTGCGTCGTTATTTTCCATGCGGGTAAAATGTTGCATCGATTTCCGGTGCGTGGACTTGGATCCTCTTCGGGTTGCATGGTTTGCAAACTCCCCGGGATGATTCGTGGAATCCTGGGTTTGCAGAGCGAAGTCACAGGGGCTGCGTCGATTCCGGTAATTGAGGCATGGAATTTTCTTCCGCACGGCAGGCGCTGCATCGATTCCTCTCAGGAAATCGAGCAGCATCCTTCTGAGTCAACTTGCGTCGATCCAGTAGGGCCGTGCGTCAAAGTTCTGGTTGATCGCTGGCGATGCGTCGATCTTTTGTCGCTAAGTCGGGCTGCGTCGTTCCGGACTCAGGGTGCAGTGAATTTTTCACCACGAGCAAGCTGTGCATCGTGCTTGGCAGGTGGTGCGTCGAATTTTCACCACACAGGGATTTCAGCTGCAAGAGAGAAGTGTTTTTGGTCCTAAGACTTCAGTGAATAGGAGGCAAGCTCTATCCAAGCCCTTGGAGAGCACTTCTGCAGCAAAGCAAGAGAGCAGCAAGACAGCAGGGCAACAGCAAGGCAGCAGTCTTCTTCAGAAAGCAGTCAGGTGAGTCCTTTAGGTAGCCAGGCAGGGCTTCTAGCCAGGGTGCAAGTTCTGGTTCAGGTATCTTCTCCAGGAAGTATCTGATGTGTAGGGCAGAGACCCTGTTTTTATACCCAAATGTGTCTTTGAAGTGGAGGAGACTTCAAAGAGTGGCTTAGAAGTGCACCAGGTCCCCTTTCAGTTCAATCCTGTCTGCCAGGTTCCCAGTAGGGGGTGTGGCAGTCCTTTGTTTGAGAGCAGGCCCTCCACCCTCCCAGCCCAGGAAGACCCATTCAAAATGCAGATGTATGCAAGTGATGCTGAGTATCCTGTGTTTGGGGTTTGTCTGAGTGAATGCACAAGGAAATGTCAACTAAACCCAGCCAGACGTGGATTGTAAGGCACAGAAAGATTTAAGTGCAGAGAAATGCTCACTTTCTAAAAGTGGCATTTCTAAAATAGTAATAATAAATCCAACTTCACCAGTCAGCAGGATTTTGTATTACCATTCTGGCCATACTAAATATGACCTTCCTACTCCTTTCAGCGCAGCAGCTACCACTCAAACAATGTATGAGGGCAGCCCCAATGTCAGCCTATGAAGAGAGCAGGCCTCACAGTAGTGTAAAAACAACTTTAAGAGTTTTACACTACCAGGACATTTAAACCACATAGGTACATGTCCTGCCTTTTACCTACACAGCAACCTGCCCTAGGGGTTACTGAGGGCACATCTTAGGGGTGACTCATATGTAGAAAAGGGGGAGTTTTAGGCTTGGCAAGTACTTTTAAATGCCAAGTCGAATGTTCAATGAACCTGCACACACAGGCCTTGCAATGGCAGGCCTGAGACAAGGTTAAGGGGCTACTGAAGTGGGTGGCACAATCAGTGCAGCAGGCCCACTAGTAGTGTTTCATCTACAGGCCCTGGGCACATATAGTGCACTCTACTAGGGACTTATAAGTAAATTAAATAGCCCAGTCGGGTGTGATCCAATGTTACTATGTTTAAAGGGAGAGAGCATATGCACTTTAGCACTGGTTAGCAGTGGTAAGGTGCGCAGAGTCTAAAAACCAGCAAAAACAGTATCTCAAAAGTGGAGGGAGGCAGGCAAAATGTTAGGGGTGACCACCCTAAGGCTGTCAGGTCTAACACACCCCAACATAACATTACACACCTTAATATCATCTTCCTTCCACCAACTTTCATGCTTATCTCATGACCCAGAATTCACCACCGGTTTTGACAATCAATCGGTGATCTCGTTATCAACCCCAAGCAAATAAGTGGCACAAAATTGAACATTCTGGAGTGCTACAAGCCATTTACAAATTCTAGAAGATATGCCATCCAGACTTCCCAAAAACTTTGTGTAATGGCTTATGATCCATGCAGACCTGAAAATTAACTTTCCAAAGAAATTGCCAAAATTTCCTTATCACCTAGTACACTGCAAGAACTTTTATTTCTATGGATGAGTACCCTTCTTCTGCTCCCCTTAATGACCTTGATGCAAAAGATATTGTGACCTCCTCTTCTTCCTGCTTCAAAACTGCACTAATCCCTTTCTTATTCACATCAGTAAGAACCACATAAGGTATCCTTAAGACAAAGATCTTTACAAATTGGGCAGATGCCAATGCAGCCTTTAAATACTCAAATTATTTTTAACACTCCCCTGACCAATCAAACTGGGCAACCTTCTTGAGAAGACCTCTCATTGCTACTGTGCGACCTGAAAAGTTAGGAAGAAATCTGGCAAAAAATGTTGCTATTCCCAAAAATGTATGAACTTCTTCCTTAATAGAATGTTGTGACAACTGTGTAATTCCATTAATAATCTCATCCCTAGCTCTGAGTCCACCTACAGAGATTACATATATGTAATTTGCAACTGACCAAACTTGCACTTGTTAATCTTGAGTGTGATTTCTTACGGTAGAAATATCCTTAGCACTTCCTTTACTGTGTTAATATAATCATGCAAGTTGTCACTAAACATTAACACATCATCCCAAAAGAACTTGGCTCCTACTATACCCTTCATAAGACTTGTCATTAGCCTCTGAAGCACAGAAGCTGCAGAAACAGAGGCTAAATGGCTTCCTGTTGAAGCGGAACACACGAAATAGTGTAATGAATGCAGTCAAATCTTTCAAATCATCACTCAATCTAATGTGGTTTAATATTTAGTGTTGCCCATCAGTATCACTATCTACATTATGTTAGGCAGGAGAACTTATGTTTATTCACCTCTCTATTGAGATGGTGAAGATCTACATAGAGACGAATCTCACCTGAGGGCTAGGACGCAACCACTTCTGGTGGTACCCATTGTGAAGCTTCTACAGCTTCAATCACACCTTCCTTCTAGAGTCTACTCATCTCAGACTGACTCAACCGCTCCATACAGACTCAAGGGAATTTTCCTAACCTTGCAAACAGGTAAGTCTCTCTCCTTGACCTTAATGCCATGAGCATACCCTTTCATACATCCCACTTTATCAGAAAACACCAGAGGAAACTCTTGCTAAACCTGTTCAGTCAACGTATCTACTTTCCATTACTTGTACTTGGGGACTCAGATTATGATCTAGATAAATCCTCAAGAGTTTCTCGTGTGGCCAGATCAAGTTGGTTTTGCCCTTTACTGTGAAATGCAACTTCCCAGAAGACCGATTACCTTGAAATTCAAAATCTGCACCAAAATAACTTTGCAGTAACTATGCAGCATGGCATCAGGGGCCTTAGGTTAACATTTTCTTTAAAATAGCTGTCATAGTCCCCACCAGATATCAATGACAATTCGGCACCTGAATCGATCATCATGACCATATCAACACCATTCAACTTGACCACAACTGAAAGCGGTGAACAATTGTTACTTGTAATGCCATTTACATCATCATCATATATTTGCAAAACAACATCTTCCTCATCCACAGTAAGTTCAGGCACCTTCTCTTAACTATAGGAGGACTTGTAGCACTTGGCAAAACAACCCCCCCCACCACACATTCTACAAGTCACACATACATCTGGATAATCTTTGGAGTCCACCAAATGACTGGAATTACCACACCGGTAACAATTACCCTTTTGCTTATTAGAACTCTTTTTCTTTTTCTTTTGTCCGGCGATTATATGAATGTTACTAGTCTAATTTTTAACATCACACTTGGCTTCATTTTAAAATTTCTGTAAATCCTGTATCCACTGAATGGAGTGTTCCACTTGCTTAGCTGTAGTCAGAACTTCTGTGAGACTTGGATCATGTTTTACCCACAACTTTTACCTAACCTTGTCAGTCTTGCACTCTAACATGAATTCATCGCAAATCATTCTCTCTGTGTTTCTCCCAAAGTTGCACTGTGCAGCCAACTTTCTAAGCGCTGTTACAAAATCTTCAAATGATGCACCTTCATTTGGTTTCCTTTTGACAAAATAGAACCTCTGCAATATTGTGGAAACTTTGAGAAGATAGTGTACATCTAGGTTTTCCAGTGCAGGTTCATATTCCTTTAACGTATCGCCATGTCCTTCCTTACTAATGCCTGGTAAGTTCTCAAATAAATCTTGCCCTTCAGCCTCAAAACAATGTACTAACATGGAGGTTTCTTTCTCTGATAAAAAAAAGTGGAACCACACACTTTTAAATAATTAATGAATACTTTTCTCAACTTTTATCACCTGGATGAGAGAGGAAAAGGGGAGGTGGTGAAATCTACTGCATGTCCGGCAGTGTGGGCAGAAAGATTTTGATGCACACAGGATGACTGCAATGGCGAAGAGACCAAAACATCTGAATTTCTCATTTTCTTTAAGGAGTAGTTCTACAGAGGCCACACCAAGGATCCAGGACCACATGGAACCTCTTGGGGTCAGGAACTCACTCCAGCAGAGGCCAGCACGGTGTCAGGCAGGTCCAGTTGCATGGCCACGCAACAGATCAGTTGAGCAGTTATGGGGAGCCTCTCTCTGGAGGATGTTATATTTCTGTAGCTGAAAACAGATGGTGAGTCTGTTGACCCTTGGAGTTACTTCAGCCTGGGGTGAAGGGTTCAGGTCCAGTCTTCCTTCCCAGCAAGCAAGGCAGCAGGCCACAGAGAAGCAGAGTACCAGGGAAGCAGAGTAGCAGGGCAGCAGAGTGGCAGTCCATTTGGCAGCAAACAGCAAAGCAATCCTTCTACTCTAACATCCACAGGTCCAGGAGTTTACTGAAGTGTTGGGTCTGCGGTTCCAAAATTTATATGTGGTGTCAACTGTGAAGTAGAAGAAGTTTCTAGAACATTCTCTTGCATTCCTGCATTGATGACAAGTCCTTTGTGTGAAAACAGGGTGGGGCCTATTCAGTTGTAAGTGGGGCTGTGCCCATCTCCAGCCCCCCATATACTGCCAGTTGGTGGCCCATCTATGCATATCTAATCCCTCTATTGTGTGGCTGTTTGAGAGGAATAAACAAAGTCCAGCTTACAACTACAGTCAGTCACGTGACCTATTACAGGCAGCAGGCACCAAATAGTTAGGGTAGTAAAATGGCAACTTTCTAAAGTAGCATTGTTGAAATTTAAATTGTAACTCGAAAGCTGACTTTACCATTATAGAAGATGTTTAATTATAATTTCTCAGGCACCAAACATGATCTTCCTCTCTACTCCCAATTGAAAGTTAGCACTTATTAAATGCAATAGTTTAACTCAATATTATCCTTCCGGATAGGTAGTTGCAGCAGTGAAAAACAAACTTAAGTGTTTCTCACAACCAGGGCATGTAAAACCTAAAAGTAAATGCCCAACATTTTAAATACACTTCATCCTTACTGCTAGGCTGTCTATGGCCTACCCTTGTGGTAATTTAGGTGTATTAAAAAGGGAGTTTTGGGTCAGAAAAAAAGGTTTAACGTTCCATTTCGAAATGGTAGTTCACAACTGCACACACAGGCTGCAATGGCAGCCTGATGCATGTTTAAAGGGCTTCTTAAGTGGATGGCACAATAGGTGCTGCAGGCCCACTAGTAGCATATAATATACAGTCCTTGCATACATGTAGTACCACTTTACTATGGGTTTATAAGTAAATCAAATATGACACTGGAGGATAAACCAATGTTACCTTGTTTTAAGGAGTGAGCACACGCACTTTAGCAATGGTTAGCAGTGTAAAGTGCACATAGTCCTAAAGTCAGAAAAATCAGGAAGCTGAAAGGCAAAACATTTGGGGAAAACCACTCCAAGGATGCCAGGCACAACATATGCCAATCCTGCTTAGTAACTAAGGCTATAATATTGTCCACTGCAGCCGTACAATGACTCAAATGGGCTGAACTGGAAGTGCAGAAATGCACAGAAATATAAGATGCTTGGCAACAATCTATTTTGTATTGATGGCTAGTGAGGGAGATAAGGCAATGCAGATATGAGCATAAAATATTTAAACATATTTACCCTGCTTTCCATGGTATTCTGATGTAGTAGACCTCATTCACTTGTCCACATGTAGAGATGATGTGCCTGTTACTACAGAAAAAGGCCATCCTATTTCTGCATCATACATGATAGTTGCATCGTCCTACAAAGGCAAATATTGGTAAGCATTAATACCCCTGTGAAAGCACTAGAGTGCAGTAAGTCTAGAGGTACTGTTCAAAGCACACCTTGTCATCACAAACATGCGTTGTGTCCCCTTGGCCTGTTTCCCCGGTAGTGACCACCTTGCATTGTGTGTGGGGTCATGCAGAGCTTCTAATATATATGAAGCAGCTCAGGCTAGCCAAATCAGTGTCAGTTCCGGAGTTTCACAGTTCCACCTGGTGTTTGCTTTACCCTGAGTGTTCCCATTGTCTTTCTTATCACTAGCATGGTCTTCTTCATTACCAGGCTTTATGAGGTGAATGAATAGGTGCCACTGTACTAGCCTAGCAGGGACATTGATGTTTAAATATCCTCAGTTGGTGGTGGGAGAGTTAAATGAGTACGACCTGTTATTATTATATATTCTTCATTTAGTTATGACTTGTTGTAAAGGGTGTGTACGTGAAGTGTGTGAGTGTGCGTGTGCGTGTGTGTGTGTGTATGTTTCCAAGCTGTTCGCATAACACTCCATCCAGCACTAGTCAATATTCATGGCTGAAGTTGTTAGCTGTGCTTTCCTTTGGCAGTACCTGATTCAGTATAATGATCACGAGATAGCCCCAAGTGTTGGTAATTCTCCTGGAGCAGTCAGTAGGAAAGGCTGTTTAGGTATCATCATGAAGGGCACTATAATGATTGTGCATGGTGATAACTCACTGGTCCTCATTGTGCCACTTGCGCTTCACTTTTAAACTGTCCACGGATCCCTCTCGCTTGGGTAGTTATGGCAACCTTGTGGGCACAAATGCACAAAGAGAACGCTATAATTGTGTTTTACAGATTTCAAATTATTTTGCATAGGGGACAAATATACGAGTGTTCTCGAACGAACTGATATAAAGGAGGTACAGAAGCGATAGTAATAAAAGTTTACACCAACTAAATTATCTTCTTGTTCGAATGTTGATATTACTATCATAACTGTAATTACAATGCGATTCGCAAGAGCTGTAAAGGCAAACACACGATCCAAGCTTATAGTTGAATAACGTAACTATCTTACAGACGACAAAAAAGCTACAAAACTGCAGTATTCTTAAGTTTGCTGTGCCCCACTTGGAAAAGTTCGTGCTGTTGAAATTCAGCAGACTTTTGGACACGGGAAGAGAACGTTGAGAGGACAAAAGGCCATTCAGACAGCGGAGAGCTGATCTTCGCCATTTAATAGCTCCCTAGAAACCGCCCATTGTCTCGGTTCTTTCAGCAGTTTACGATTCCTAACCTAACATTTTGCCAGGTAGGATGTTCCAGATAAGGACTGGTTGCTGGCGGAAGAATCCGTTTATCTTAAACTTCATTACTTGTCTTTTAGTGGTGGCTTTACACAGTTTCCTATGGTGTTCTAAACTGAGTTCCTAAATGATTATTGTACTGTATAACCAAAAGTAACAATTATCTATTAGTGCATTTACATTCCTTTTGGATTTCAACTTAAAAACTCTTTACACTGTAACCTGCCCAGGTGAACATTCGCTCTAGCATTAACAGTAACATTCTCAAGTAGAACTAATGCAAGCTCTAATATACATGGTAAACATGACATGTTCGCTAATACAGAATATGCATATTGTCTTAAAATGGTTGCAAGGTTGTGCGTTGCTTCCAATGCATAAACAGATGTATTCTGACATGGGTCATCATCCACATGGCCCTTTAAGGGAGAAAAGGAGAGGATGGGGTGGATTAGTAACATGAGGAAAGGATGAAAGTCTATTGGAAGAAGTCTAAAAATGTAGGTTTGCATGAGGGAAACACATGCTGGTTGCACAGGTGTGGCATATAATGGGAATGGATGAGGAAAGGAGGGATTTTTAGACACGTACTCAAATAGGAAGTCACACGTGGAGGGAGCTGCAGTAATGAAAGGAAGACGGGAGCCACTGATGTATCTCGTACAAAGATCAAAGTCCCTCCTACCTCCTCGCTACACTAAAGAAAGTAGAAGTGTTTCTCGCGGAAAGAGACTTCAAAACTAGAATTCAGGCCCTGGAACTCGTGCCTTTGGACGGTAACGCAATTACACGGCTTCCCAGGCTCCACATTACTCCCATTATTGACATCCTATGATGAAGGGCACATCAACAGAGGTACGAAAAATGGAGCCGCATAATCCTGACCCTTATCAAACGTCGCATCAAACCTTGCATGATCCACTTTCAAATACATCATACACAAAGATTTCACAACTGTCATTTGCATCTATCTGGCTAACAGGCCGCCGCCACCATTCGATGTTGGCACACTCACAGCAATGACACCTTCACAGTGCTTGAAATGAAAAAAATAAAGTGCAGGTACTCTGTGCCAGAGTACCTGCTTGTTTCCCAGAAGTGCCGGTACTCTCCAATTAAAAGTATTACGTTTTTCTTGAGATGTGCCGGTACTCTCCCTCTCAAAATTAAAAAGTGCCGGTACTCAGTACCGGACAGTACCGGCCCATTTAAAGCACTGCACTTTCAGATAAAGAAGTACAAAAAAGAAAAAAAAAAGGCTACAAGCCTTACCCATTTTTTCACTCAGCATCTTTGACGATGGTACCATATCCATGAGGGCCAGCATGCCCCTGCTCCAAATTACGAGATTCAGTCACATACCTACAAAGAACACTACAACAAAGTAGCAATAAACTTCCATTCTCAGAATCTAGTCACCCCTCGAATCACTGATTGACTGTATTTTTGCTGTTGACTCTGCAGAGTCCCCTGCTGCCTTTCAGCTAAGTTCATGTACGTATATCTGTATTTGGTATTTCTATAGTGCAAACATAGCCCAAAGGCAGCTGAGGGCTGTACATGGTCAGACAAGCATAAAGTCAATGAGTGATAGGAAAGCCTGATTAATACATTGTCATAAAGTATTTTTTAATACATGTTATTTTGTTCCAGGGTGCTTAGATTAAAAATGTCCACTGTTTTATTTTTTTGTACTTTTCTGTAGTCTGATTATGTTTTGGCAGCGAGAGTGATGAGAACAACCAGAGATGATGAGCTTGTCTGCAAGGTAAGAAGCAGCTTTCTAAATGATGCAGCTGGTTTTGAAGATGTTTTCAGCTGGCAAGAGAACCCAATGGAGTTCCATCAGGATGGGGTAATGTGATCTTATTTCTTCAGGACCTGGATTGGATTGTGACATTCAGGATACCTTTAAAGGGCGCTAGTGTTGAGTGCAGTAGGAGGCAATGCAGCGGGGCTTTCCCTCATCAAGATGAGAGAGTGTGAGGGCTTCAACAGCAGTTCTTAAGTCACTTTCTGGAAGAAATGTTTCAGGTTCTTTAGAAGAGAGAGGGGGTAAAAGTACATAGCTATTTTTGCAATATGTTCCTTGAGGGTGAGGTTGGGGTCCATGGTGAATCCAAGCGATTTGGCACTCAGTAAATATTGGGGTACAAATCTCTTTGGTTGTATTGAGCTGCTAGGTCTGGATGATGTGCAGGGAGTGTTTGAGGTGACAGATGACATCCACACCCTACTTGGCCAAGGAGAAGCCACTGCCCTCCTAATCCTGGACCTCTAGGCCACTTTCTACACCGCCTCCGACCACACACTCTGCGCAAGACTCCACAACGGCGACATCCATGACAAAGCCCTCGTATGAATCCACCCCTTTCTCACTGGCCAAACTCAAAGAGTCAGACTCCCACCATTTCTGTCAGAATCCACCAAAATCAGCTGCGGAGTGCCGCAGGGCTCCTCCCTGAGCTCCACCCTCTTCAACATTTACATGGCCCGCACACAACCATCGTCAGAGAACATCATCTTTTACGCCAACGGCACACAGCTGATCCTCTCCCTCACCAATGAATCCAAGGCCGCCAAGTACAACTTCCACAATGGAAGGAAGGCAGTTGCCACCTAGATGAAGGACATCTGCCTCAACCTCAACTCTGACAAGACCAAAGTACTCATCATGGGTTCCACCGCCTCCGCCTGGGGCAACTCCTGGAGGCCCACAGTGCTCAGAATCCCCATCCCCACACACCCACGGACCACGCAAGAAATCTTGGCATCATCCTGGACTCTTCATTCTCGATGAACTGCCATCTCAATCATCCTGCTTCCACACGTTCCACTTACTTCGGAAGATCTTCAAATGGTTACTCATTGAGTCCAGGTAAATGGTCACTCACACTCTTGTCAGCAGCAGACTCGACAATGGCAACGCTCTCTATACCGGCACCACAATGAATATCTAAAGGAAATTCCAGAACATCCAGAACACCACTGCCAGACATCCCCCATTGCAGCCACATCTCCATCCACCTGTGTGACATACAATGTCTTCCAATTGCTGACGCAGATATGTTGATTAAAATTATTAATGAGTGTTTATGCATTTTGAATAATAATAATAAAATGTAGAGGAAAATTAATGTAGAAAAATAATGTGCACGTTTGAAAATATGCCCACGGAGATTGGCCACCAGGATGCATGAGTTATACTGAAAATGATTAAATATGTGAAATATTGAAAAGCCATAATAATAATGTAGTAATATGTCATATTGAGCTATATAACATATGTTTTGCATTATATTGTAGAGCTAACTTAGCCAAAGTTGTGGCGTAGTTTTACTAGGCCTCATGCAGAAGCTGAATAATCATGCAATGTAGAAAGCTGAGGCGCTGACCTGACCCTGACTTGAACCGACGGACAGGAGATGAAGGAATCAACTTTGTATCAACCCCGGTGTAAAGCAGACGAGATGTACTTTCCCAGGACTTGAACAATAGAGAAACTGACTGATGAGCCGGATGATGACAGTGAACCAATTGACACTCTGAGAATAGCGAAATATTAGAATTCATAGATTTGAAGAACTGAATGTATTGGGTAGCGTCACATAGGGTGAATAATTTACCAATTAGGAATTAGGGGATGGGCTGGGTAAATTTAATATAATGTCGTGACAAAAGGGAAAAACTTCAGAACCGATGGAGAACCGATGGGGAGATGTTAGAGGCAGATGATCGGGAGAGACCTTTGCTGACTTTGATGCGAGATTCTGTCATTGGGCTCATGCTCTTGAGATCCTGATGTGATGCTGATCAATTGATGACCTGAAGACGAAGACTGACTTTGTGACTTTGTGTCAGAGTATACCTACACTGGCTCCTCCCCCTTTTTTCACATTATTTAGTGGGACTTGGCTGAAGCCGAATGCCAAGGTGGCTGCCAACACTTCCTGATATTTTGGCAGCCAATCGAGCTGTGCATTTCCCTGCACGAGGTCATCTTTTTTTGCAAATCATGACGAAGGACCCGCGGCCCTAAGTATATCAATTTATTTTTGCTTTAATGTCTCCAAAACTACTCAAAAGATTTATACCAAATAAATGAAAGCCTAATCTGCATGCTGGAAGCTAGCCTTCTGCTGAATTTGGTGTAATTCTGACCAGTGGTTCAGGGTGTAGTCGTGTGTAAGGGTCCTATGGGAATTAACATAGGAAACACAACTTTTTCAACCCCCCCTTTTTTTTCTCCACCTCAGCTTGACAGATGACCTTAAAACTTTCCATGCACAACAAGAATCACTGGCACACTTTTTTTAAAAATATTTTCTGAAGATTCGTCAAATGGTGCTAAAGATATAGGCAATTCAAAAAATGGTTTTTCAATGGAAATATGGTCCTAACTATAACTAACTAGTGTAAGAGTTGCTCCACAGCAATTATCAATGTCTGTCTGTCACATGCAGTATTGGAATGGGGTTGAGCTGGGATACCCAAACTTATTAGGAACACTCAGTAGCACTTTACTACAGTGTTGGACTTTTGGCCATACGCATGGTCATCCCTAGTCTTTTTGCCTCCTTCCTCCTGGTTTTTCTGACCTTTCGCTGTTGGCTCTAGGACTCTGAGCACTTTATCACTGCTGACCAGTGTTAAAGTGCAGGTGCTCTCCCATCTAAAGTTGGTATGATTGGCTTATACCTGATTGGCATATTTAATTTACCTATAAGTCCCTTGTACAGTGGTATCTCTATACCCAGGGCCTGTAAATTAAATACTACTAGTGGGCCTGCAGCGCTGCTTGCGCCACCCACTGAAGTAGACTTTCAAACCTGTCTCAGGCCTGCTAGCGCAGGGCCTGTGTGCGCAGTTTTCTGCCACAGGGACCTGGCATCTAAATTTACTTGCCAGGCCCAGGACTCCCCTTTTACTACATGTAAGTCACCCCTAAAGTACGCCCTGTGGGCAGGGTGCCATGTATGTAGAAAGGCAGGACATGTGCCATATTGCATGGCCTGTCCTGGTAGTGACAAACAGCCTAACTTGGTGTCTCACTGCTGTGAGTGCTGCCTTCTCATAGGATTGCATTAGAAATGCCCTGCCTTATGTGTAGGGGTATTGTCTGATTTATGAGGGCTAGCGTAGGCGTGTTTGGTATGGTTGTGATGGTGATAATAAATACTGCTTACTGGTGTGGGTGTATTTTTTATTACTATCACAGAAATGCCACTTCTAGAAAGTGCGCATTTATCTGTGCTTATGATTCTGGTGTTTTGCAGCTTGACTCCAATCCACGTCTGGGCAGAGTGACAGTTGGGGCTTTGTGCATACTTTTCAGACAGCCTGTACACAGGGAGGGTGGAGGTGTCACTGAGGTGCATCTACATACTGAATAGTCTTCCTGGGCTGAGAGAAGGGAGAGGCGGGGCACACCTACATTTGTAAAGGCTGTGCCCTGGCCTCACACAATAGGGTCGTTAACCCCCCACTGATGTTTGGAGCCTGTGCTGAAAGGAGAGAGGGGGCACTCCCAGAACCAGTTGTAACTGGCTGGAACCTCCTCTCCCTACCACTGTAAAACACTGTAAGAACTGACTATAAGTACAGGGGAATTTTCCCCACAATTTGAACATTCTTGGAACTTGAAACTGGACACAGAACGCTGATGAATGGACTCACCAGGAAACCGCCATGGACTGCTGCTGCTGTGCTGACCTGTGACCTGCCTGGTCACTAGGAGGAACTGCCACCATCTGCACCCCCTGTGCTGGCCTGTAGCTGGACCCACCAGCTTTGTGCTTTTTCTGGTTTGGTTGTTCCCAGGGGCAGGGTGCTGTGGCCCCTGATCCCTGCAACGCTCGTTTAAACCTTTGCCCAGAATGCTTTGAAGGAGAACAAGGCATTCCTTCAGTTGCTGGGCTGTTGATGCACTATAGCGCTTGGAAAGCGCTTTTCTTTTCCAAAAAGAAATCACCGCCGCAGCCCGGGCTTTAAACTGTGCCCTAGCGCTTTGTGAAGCGCTTCTTCGTTGATGAAAATCACCGCCGCAGCCCAGGCTGCATATTTTGCCTAAGCGCTGTGAAAAGCGCTTCGTGGGTAAAAAAATCACCGCCGCAGCCCGGGGAGATAAATGCTGTGAAGCGCGAGGATCGCGCTCCGCTCCGTGCCCCCGGGGCACGAGGAAACCACTTCGGAAATAACGAGGAGCAAGCCTGCTCCTAGCGGTGCCCCCGGGGTAGGGATCGCTCCGAGGAGCGCCCCCGGGGCACCGGCCGGCCCAACCTGGTGCCGGCGTTTGTTGTTGGAGCCGGAGGGAGAGGAGGACGCCTCTCCCTCTCCTGCTCCAGCCCCGAAGGGCTCTCCCCGACGTGTGCGGGCAGGGAGGCAGCCTCATCGGAGGCTCGCCCCTGCCGCCAGCTCTCTGGTGGGCCCCCTCGTGGGCCCAAGGCCAGCACAAAGGGGTCTCCCCTGCTGAAAGGGCCGACGGAGGCCCCGGGAGACCCCAGGAAGTTGCGGGCCCCCAGAGGGGCCCGCTCGCAGATCGGAGGGGGTGCGTGGCGCCCCCCTCCTTAACCCGAGGATTTCCCTGACTTGGGCCCCCCTTGGAGAGGGCCGGTGGAGGCCCGGGGGGCCCTCCAATGAACACGGGTCCCAGAAGGGGCCCGCCAAGGAAACAGAGAGGGTGCGTACCGCCCCTCTCTATTTGCCAAGTTTAGGGAGGCCCCCGTTTTGCGCAGAGGAGCGCCGGGGGCCCCATTATTCGTTTTAGGCACTGGAGGTGCCTTTTCATCAAAACAGGTACTTTCTAAAGGGACCAATATACCGATACTCTAAAGTTCTTTTTACAGACTTTTCTAATTGTGATATATTGCCTACCTGTTCTTTGATGGTTTTACATATGTGTGCACATGTTCCTTTTATGGACATGACTTGCTAATATGTTTGCTTAACTTGCCATAGGTTTTCTAATGTTCCTACTATGGGCGTTTTATGATATTCTTATGACAAGTGTGCTAATGTGATAACGTGTTTCCTGACTACTGCTTATGTTGCAGAATACTGAGTAACCTGTGTGTTATGTGTGACTACTGCTAGTTTGCAGAGTAACTAATGTGTAACGTTCTGACAACTGCTAAGGTAGCAGGATAGTACTGTTATGTGATGTTGGTCTGATAATTACGTTGTGTACAATACAGGATATTTTCATATAATCTAGTGTTGTGTTTCCTTGGTGGTGGGAATATTGCGTCACATGTATGTGTGTGTTGTGCAGACGCTTTACGCATTGCCTCCGGGTTAAGCCTGACTGCTCGTGCCATGCTACCAAGGGGGTGAGCAGGGGTTATCTTGGACGTGTAACTCCCTTGCCCTGACTAGAGTGGGTAAGTTCTGCCTGGCTGAGGTGCATACCCTAGCCAACCAGAAACCCCATTTCTAACATACAGCAACAACTACAGCTTGTTACTGCTGCTACACTATGGGCCTGGTTACGACCTTGGTGGATGGGATAGTCCGTCACAAACTTGACAGATATCCTGCCCACTGATTTACAAGTCGGATGGGATATCCATCACATTTGTGACGGAGTATCCCATCCGCCAAGGTTGTAATCAGGCCCTATGCGTTTATTGAAGATTGGCTTCAACCCAACAGGTTGCAGAACTAGCTTTTTCTAACGGGACATGTGAGAAAGGCCTAGTGCTTGAATGTGCCAAGCCAAAGGTGACTTTGGACCCCTGCCTACAATTAAAAAATGAATTTTAAATGTAAATGTTTTGTTTTTTTGTTCTTGAAATAAATCCTGTTTTCCCTTAAGAAAAACGGGCTACAGTTAAAAATTAAAAATAGTGAATTTAAAAACAATCGCATACATGGTTATCTGCTGACCCCAGAAGGCCACCATTCCTGTGATCGCTATCATTCCTAACTGGCCGCAAACTGTGTCCTACCTCATTAACTTTCATGAGGTAGGTTGATTTGAGACCCTCTGGGAACTGTTGTTTCAAAACAAAAGTTTGCTACATTAGGGATAGTGATTTCCTAATTGTGATTCACAAAAAGCGCACATTGGAAAGCATTATTCCTAATGTTAGTACTTGTGGCCCTGTATGCCAAGTAAGGAGGGACTTCAAAGGGGCAGTCCCAGTGAAAAGCCAGGGACTTATAAGCAGGCTGACAGGATTGGCACAGCCAGAGGGGAGAGAGACACGCACTTAGTTCAATGAAAGAAGGGAAAATTGGGTTCTGCAAAGATAACAATGGCCCACAAATAAATACAGCAGTTGGCCATGCTCTTACTCTGCAAATTTACATAGCCCCTTCTCTGGTACTGTTACAGGAATGGAATTAATTTATTAAACAAACTGCACTTGAACATAGAATTCAATAAAAGCAGAAAAACATTGTGTGGTCCTTTATAAATAAACATATTGTATAGGAGTGTAGTGAAATTCAATATTTCCCCAAAGTCTCATCACTCTCATTACATATCAATAGCTCACTCTCAAAGTGCTTAGAAATAATTCAAGACAGCTAACTGCTCAGAGTCATGAGAGAGTAGCCCTAACAAAACCAAAATGCATCTAAACTCTCTTTGTGTTTTGATTTTTATTACCATTGAAACGACGGGCATAAGGTCAGATATGTACGCTCTGAAGTGTGGTATGGTTGGGGTGAAGTCTCCACATATTCAGATATCTGGGCCACTCTGTGGGGTCCACTGTCCTAAAGAATCCTTTTTCAAGCAACGCAAGAGGGGCAAATTATTTCTAAGGGGATTTATTATTGGCAAGGTGTCTATCTATAGGCATGTATTCTTCTAGCAGTCCTAAAGTGATGTATTAGGACAACAGATGTCTTCCCTTGCAATATCAAGCTACTGTATAAAGAGTTATTCTTTACTAGGTACAGTAGAAGGAGGAACATGCTGTTTTATCCACGTCCTAGCAAGATGCTGCAAAAGACATCAGCTAAGCAAATGAGGAGACATGTGAAAATTAATAAGTACCTGGTACAGGTTCATTTCAAGATAAACATTGGGATTCTCTTCTGTCAATGCATGTAAGCAGAAGCTTTATCAACAACACAAAGATCACAGCCAACTTTCAATTACTGAGCAAAAGCAATATAATCTCACTCATACCACTAAATAGAGCTAAAACACTCAACTCATTACCTTTTAGTAGACTTAACTAGTATAATATTGTCTAGTAGATCAACCTCACTGCTTCTAAGCATTATGACACAAGGTGTTACATCTTGTTACCCAACGTTTGTACAGCTTACTCAGACATCCTCCCACCTCAATATATTTCCACCGAGATAACCCGTTTACCACTATCAGTACAACCCAATTTGTACCCCAAGATCCACCAATCCAAACTTTGTAGGCACACGTATGCTACCTTGTGCTGCCTTCAAGTTCTGGTTCTTCTACTTTTTATGCCTCCTGCATTAGTACGCTCTACAACCTGATAATTGTGCTAACAACTCTTATCAGTAGTTCAAAAGATAATTAATGAACTTCTACTCCAATTCTAAAGATAAATGTGATAACACACTCATTTTCATGTAAATGTTTTCCTCACATGAAAACAACTATCTTTGTATTAATGGTGACAAAAAAGAAATCCTGATAGTAGGAAGTACCTAAAATAAGACAATCCATTTGGAAAGGCCACAACCTCGGAGACATTTTATGTCTAAATTATAGAACCCTGGTTTAATATTTGATTCACACATTACCTTCTGCACCCTATGAAGGAAACTGCTATAGGTACTAAATCTAAGGCCTTTCTGTAGGGGTTGAGTCTCAACCCCAACAAATTACAATATTGTGCAAGTCTAAGTTTGATTAACTTTCCAAACTTCATGGTATATGGTATGTTGTATCTGTACAGCTCACATTTAGCTGAAAGGCATTGATGTGTTTTATTGAGTCAAAGGCAAAAGTACAGAAGGTGAGTGATGGGAGGGGTAGCTGGGTTTTTAGAGTTGAAGTGTATTGTTCAATTTTTGTGATGCAGAATTCTTTAAAAGTTATGTATTCACCTTTTTCCTAAACTGAAGAAGAGGGTCCTTGTAAATGTGCGAGTGTTGTTCCAGATCTTAGATACGTAAACAGAGAAGGGCTACTGACTTCTTTTCTTTTCCTTTTTTAACGTCTTTTCTGGTCTGATGGTGCCCTGGCTGCCGCTGATGACGCATGAACCTGTGTAATATCTCTACTGTCTCTGGGTTGAACTTGTTATCCTGGTGAAGCATTAGGAAAATCACTGTTGAGTCCTTCGTGTGTACGTTTTGACTAGAGTAAGAGATCTTTCTGCTTTTTGAGGTCTTAAAGTGCACCTTCTTTGTAACCCCACGGTTAGCTATGTTGATTAAAGACAGAGGCTTGGTCCAGTATTGTTTCCGAAAATGTGGATATGGATATGCTGGCTAAATATTAATGTCTGTGAGATTATGTAACCAGAGGGGTAGCTATGCTGCATGAGAACTGAGCCTGTAGGTTTTATGCTAACATGGTCCATCAATTCTCTGATTTATGGGTATAAATGTAGGAGATGAAGAATGGCAATACCTACCTTCACCCCCTTGACATGTTGTCTCCATTTTCAATTATTTGATATCACAACATTCCAGCAAAAACCATACCATATTTTCTTGACTGGATCTATGTTTTTAAGAGTGACAGGTAAAAAGGATTGATCACATATCTCACTGTTACTCCTTCAAGGATCCTCAAAAGAATAAAAGGTTGTATGCATGTTTCATATGTAACTGACTCAATCACACTTCCACAGAGGTGAAGTTCAACCATGAGTCACAGGCACAATGCACCAGATTAATGGTACTTGTTGCATCATCTTCCAAATTATGAAATTCTGGGTCATCCCTGCCTGCTTTCAAAGCTGCAACACACAGACCTCTGTAGCAGGTGCCATAATCCACTTACAAATTCTACAACTGGTCATCCTACCTTGATAACATCGACAACAATAATGTATGCCTGGCTAACCCCCCAATCAATAGGTACAATACAACTTCTCCCTCTCATCACAACCTTTTCCTTCAATTAACTTTGTCTCCCTTTGAAAATATGTTCTGAAAGTGCAATCCTACCAGAAACACATGGAACAAGGACAACAGTCCAAATTAAATGTAGAAATGGCCACCAATTTATACAGTGCTCAAGAACCTTTTATTGGCTAACACTCACATCTGCCAATAAGGTTTATGCAGCAAAAAATAGTGCAAGGCTATTAGTCCCACTATAATTATCTACCTATTCTATAGGCAAGAGGTAACCCACATCCTCTCAAAAGGAGTTTTCACAGTTAAAGCCTAAGAAACGTTATTTCAGATAGAGGTGTTTAACAATGTTGAATGAGTCTGTTTTTCTTCCACTCAAGATTAGTCCTTCCCCCATCATCACTCAGTAGCTAAGTGGGTATTCATTATGGAATTGCCTGAAATACAGACACAGTATAAATTACTTGGTCTTTCTCAAGAGAGCATCTCTCTGACTCACAAAGACTTAATAAATAATAGTAAAAGCATCACTGTCAACAAACACTCTCGATTGAGTGCCTGAAAGGCAAGTAAGTTGATTCTGTATAAAATACAGTGAATAGAGATGAAAAACGGGTAACAAGCTCTCTAACCTGTGAGTACATCTTGTGGAACAGGACTCATCCATGTCTCATCATGAACAGATAATCTTAAAAAAAGAGAAAGAAAACACACAATCAGCCCTGACTTACTGCTGATAACTAGGAAATTTCATTTCGGGCTGTACTGCACAAGGGATACGGATAAAAACATTATTGAAAGGGAGAGAGAAAGAAACAAATGCAGCAGAGGAAATAACTCATTGTATTGTTGAAGTTCTATAACAGTAAAAGACATTTGAACATTAAAAAAATCTTGTAAAAATTATGAACATGCATTTTAATGATATTATTTATGGCATGTACATAAAAGTGAAGGAAATAAAAATTGATAAACAATTGTAACAAAAAATTGAATGAAAAAACGTTGATGCATCTTATACTAGCCCACAAGTAATTCCCTATACATGGACTATTAATATTGCAATCAATTTGTCTCATCTCCTGAACTCCCATACCTTGATGGAATCAAAGCTATAAAGGTGAGTGCTTTTCTGACAGAGGATGTTGCAGTGAAGTAACAAAATTTGAGTTTTATTTTTGTCATAGAAGTTATGGTTAGTGTTCTAGAAAGCTAAATTAAGGACATATTTTCTGTGAGTTCGTAAATATCTTCCTCATTCATTTCAGTAAAAAAAAAAAACTTCTGCTATGCAGAGTGAAACATACTTCCAACACAAGCAACACCCTAGTAATCAACTGCAGCGTCGCACAGAGTTCTAATGAACAACTAGAGCGCTAACATTTTGTATTACGACAAAAGTCAGGCACCTCAAAAGCCATTTTGCTAGGAGCAGAGTTGTAGATGTACAGCCTTTTTTGAGGAGCAGGCTAAAATAAATATAGTATGAGTTTGGCACACTGAGTATGATGGAAAAATAATTGTGGTAAACAGTAACAATTTGCAAAGATTTAAACTTAAAAATCAAATCAGGGTAAATGTTAGGTAAGACTCAGCACTGTAACATAAACATGCCAAACTGTAAAAAAGAATACCATTTGCATACATGATTTGCTGGCACCTACCTTGCACTTTTGAAATAATTGGTGTGATCACATTTTTGAGCAGTCACATATCCCGGTGGATGTTTGATGAACCCTCTTAAGAAAAGCAAAAATCCAGTATTCAGATTTTGCAGTATTTATGCAGTTCTTTAGCACAACACAGAAATACAAAAAAAAGAATTAAGCATATTTGATTAACACCCTAAAAAGAATGTAACCATATTAAGATGTCAAATCTCCTTTGTAATTTAAAAGTGAAGAACAAACTTCTACGGTATAATTCTTGGAGTGAGATGGTACTCAAACGTAAATGCTGACATTACAGTAGGAAAGTTAGTCAAACTGTGTTGTTGATGCAAACATCAGCAATAATTGTACTATCATGTTGCTTTCAATTATAACCTCAACATTTTTTTTTAAAGCTGTTCAAATACAATTGCATATATCGCAAAATAATAGGCTATTTCAAATGCACATGTATGCGTATGTATGCAACGTTTTGAGTTAATATGGATTTGTTGGATTGTGCCACTATTATCGTTTTACAAATCGAAAATGTGCATGCATTTGTTCCTGTATGAAAATGAATTAGTCCACATACCTTCTACCAAGTCAGTTTGAAATGTACAAAACGGGGTAGGCAGTGCTTAATTTGTGCTTGTTGTTTCCAGTGCGGAGCACCAGCACTTATTTTTGCGGGCCGGGGCTTATTCTTCTGCCTCAAGCATTTGCTGCGAGCAAAAGACACACATGGGAATGACGGAGGAAGGGAAAAACAAAAAAGCGTCACAAAGTGAGAAAGTAGAAAGCTGCTAGAGTGAGCTGAAGGTGCAGGGAGTGGCTGTAAATGGATTGAAGAGGCCCGAGATGGCTTCAGGATTACGCCGCCTCAGTATTCCGTGTTCCCACATATAATTGCAGCAGCCGCATGTTTAAGAGGAGGGCTTTGGGCACCGGCACTTTTTATTTACAAATTAAGCATTGGGGGTAGGGCTCACCGTAGCTTCTTTCAGGAAATCTAAAACACTGGAAAACTATTATTTATCAGAGCAACACAAGTTATCACGTGTATAATCACATTCTGTTAAATCTGACACTCATATAACGAATAAACAGGTACATTTATTTAACTGATACTGCACATCCTTTGGCTGATGATAGTAGCATGGACATTCAGTGCACAGTATACGAAACTTACATTGATGAAACATAGGGTGTTCTTGGTAAACAGGATTAGCAGGTAAACTATATTTCATAAAACACTGCCTCTCTCCATTATGTTGCATTAAACAAAAAGTAACTTCTTAAACATTTCCTTACAAATGTTGATACCGAATGTGTAATCGCCATAAATATCTGCAAATTCATAAGCATATGCCCAAGGAATGGTCCAGGTGAGCACAATATTTTTCAGACAAGGTAATCTGTTGCAACACATAGATCTGTGACAATTATTGTGTATAGCGGGGAATACAAAAGACTTACTGCTAACAGCAGATTAATATAATTACTTTGATTATTTATTGTACTTACTTTTATACCAGTTACAGAATAGGAAGTAAAACAAACAGGAAAGTAAGTGAATACCCGAGAATGCCCAAGGTGTAATACTTACCCTGTTGCAAAAATCCCTTTTGGACTCATGAATATTGTCTTATAACTAAGAAACAAACACCGTAAAACAAAACTCTCTGCAACACAAGTAGAGGTGTGTTACATGTTTGTAATATACGGGATTGCATTCAACAGACGTATAGCATTATATCAGTTTAGGTTGTATATACCTACATGGCACGGTTGCTATTAGATTGTGAGGCTGCCATCTTGAATACAACCATAGAGTTAATCAGCAGACAGATGTGTGTCTTAACCCAGTGATTATGTTCATATTTACTGCTAAGGTTTGAGGGCAGTGAAAATGAAACAATGTTTCACTACTTGACAGATGAACTCACTTCTCTACTGTTCTAGGGGCAAGAGAGTTGAAAGGCAGTAATTTTCCAACATCTCTTTCCACCAACCTCTGGACTTCAGAGACTCAACGTGTGTAGAAGAAGGCCAGACACTGATCCGCTGCATCCCTACCTCTCCCGACATGCTAGGGTAGTGGTGGAGAGAGAGATGGTGATCTGCCATCTCTTCATGCCTTTCAGTCGGAAAGGCAGCTGGTAATGTGGCAGTGCCATGCACAATCTCCCATGCTTCAGTACATACCAGCTGGAGACATGAGATTTCTAAGATGCTCTTCAACAGCTTCTTTTGGGAATTCTAGAATCTTATAAATTCAATGCCTGATTCACAAAGGAAAACTTACACATTTGGTATTCACAACCTATGAGTTAATAGTAAGTTTACGACTGCACAGACCCTGCAGTCGGGCAGAGAATTGCGCACATAAACAGATAGGAAAAGGTCTATCTTTTTATGTCTTGAGCTCTCTGCCCTGACAGCCATCTTTGCCGTCGAAAACGTACTATTAACTTGTGGATTGTGACTACCAAAATAAACGTAGGCTTACACAAAAGTGTATATTCACCTTTGTGAATCAGGCCCCAACTCTCTTCAGCTACAGAATTCCTCTATAACTTGGAAAATCCTTTAAATTGACAATGATGTTTAAACACAGCTATGTCATCACTGACACATGCACCCCACCAACTCTACCACAGCCAGCCCTCCTTAGAAGAAGTCTCCATAGATATATTTTCTGTTACAAAAAATTAATTTGTGTAGCAATAACCTTTGTACTTATCCCCTGGGCACATTTGTATCTGTTGTATTTTTGCAATCAGCCTATTCTAACCATGAAAGTAAGAGTTGAATTTGTGTAACCATGAGTCCATTCTCCCTCTGGACCAGAGAAAACCAATGATACTCATTTGACTAAAACTCATGTCCCTTTCACAAATCCAAGGCCTCAGACAATCATTGTAATCCCCACCACCGAACCCAGGAAGGAGGCTTCTCAAGGAGCCTTAAGCAACTTCCTTGTGCATTCTGCCCTGTCCGAACAAATAAGCATACATACACAAAAACATGTTAAGGTTACCTCATCACAGACACAACTTACTTTTGAAATACATTATACCCTAAACCATTTCTGGCAATAATAATGGGTTTATTCATCAATATAGCGTGATCAGTGATAATCAGTACGATGTTAGTACGGCTGGCCGTTCACAAACCCTGTAACGTGAAGCATAAGCTGCAGAAGACATACATGCAGTGCAACAGACAGAGTCCTTCCAAACTGTGTATATTGACAGGAGAAAGGTAACTATATGAAGAGGTTGAAAAATGAGTCTTATTCAATTTAGAGCACAACCACATACCACTTAAGAACCTGACACACCAACACACTAACACACACACAAAGTCGAGCAGTCAAGCAGCAGAATTTCTGCCGCATGGAAAAGTGTTTTTCAACTTTATGGACAGCATAATTATTATTTTTAAGGTGGAAGACTTATTTTAGATATCAGCATACATTACTGATCTGTTCCTGTGTTTTTTTCAATCTTTGTAGTTCAGGAGTATCAGTCACAATACTGAATCCTCTTCCTTTGCTGTCTTCAAAATCTTTTTTGTATTTTACCTGTAGAAGTAAAACATTATACTGAGTCAATTTTAATAGTTAAAAAGTAAAAAGAAGGTTAATATCAGACCGCAGGCTAAAATAATTAATACACATTTTAGCTATATTTGCAAAGGCAACTCCGGTCTAATAAAATGAAATAAAAGAGTCAATATTGTCCATATTCAGTGAACTAGGTCATTGTAACAAAGATAGTCGATTTTTGGTGTACATCTCCTCTGATACATCAGAAAGCAAGTTATTATCTAAGAAAACAGCAGTGAGGGCTCACATGCACCACTGTCTGCCTTCACATGTTTTCCAGAATTATATAATAATGTACCAAAAATGGTCTGTCATTTGTCAGCATCCCAGCAACACCTGAAAACATTAACTGATTTCTCCATCAACTTAATAGAAATAGGGCCTGATTTAGAACTCAGTGGAAAGGTTACTCTAGCACCGTTGCTAATCAATCTATCATGGACTTGTAAAGCACAGCTAATCACCCATAGGGTCTCAAAGTGCTGAATGTAGGCGTGCTGCTCAGTTAAAGAGCTGGGTCTTGAGATTCTTCCTGAACTGCTTCAGAGATGCGGTCTGCCTGAGCTTGAGGGGCAGTGTGTTCCATGTACGGGCTGCTAAGAAGGGGATGTATCTTCCTCCTGCTGTACTTTTCTGGATCTTGGGGATGGCTGAAAGGGTGAGTTGGGAGGAATGGAGATGTCTTTAGGGTACGTAGAAGGTGAGGTGGTCGTTGATGTATGCTGGTCCTATGTTGTGCAGTGCCTTGAAGGTGAGCCTGGATGCTGCATTCTGGACTTTTTGAAATCTTGATTGAAGCTTCTTGGTAATGCCAACATAGAGTGTGTTGCCATGGTTCAGTTTGCTGGTGATGAGTGCATTGGTGTCTGTCTTCCTCGTGTTGGAGGAAATCCATTTGAAAGTCTTCCACAGGGCACGGAGGGTGTCGAAGCTTGATGAGGAAACGGCATTAACTTGGTGGGTCATCGATAGAGAAGAGTCCAGGATATTGCCCAGGTTGCACGCATGGTCATTAGGAGTTGGGGGGTTACCCTTAGCGGTGGGCCACCAGGAGTCATTCCAGGCAAAAGGGGTGGAGCCGATCATGAGGATCTCTGTCTTGTTCAAGTTGAGCTTGAGGCAACTGGCCTCCATCCAGGTAGTGACTGCCGTTTTCAAAATTCCTCCTGGCTTGCGCAGAGTATCAGTTAGGTGTTGTTGGCGTAGGAGACTATGTTTAGCCCATGTTGTTTAGTAATCTTAGCGAGCGGACCATGTAGACATTGAAAAGCATTGAGCTGAGTAAGGATCCTTGGGGCACTCTGCAGCAAGTACCTTTAGGTTCTGATGTGAACGGTGGAAGTCTGACCCTCTGTGTTCTTGCGGTGAGGGAGGACCTGATCCAGTACAGGGCTTTGCCTCAGATGCCAGAGTCATGAAGTCTGTTGCAGAGGGTGGAGTAGGAGACAGAGTAGGAGACAGTGTCAAATGAAGAGGGAAGTGGAGGAGGATGAGTGCAGTGGTGCCTCCTCACTCCAGATGTTTATGTCATAAGTAACTGCTAAGAGTGCGGTTTCGGTGCTATGTTTGCTTCTGAATGCAGACTGGGAAGGGTCTATGATACAGTGTGTCTCAAGGAACTCGGTGAGTTGCTGTTTGATAGCTTTCTCCATTACCTTGGCTCGGAAAGGCTGCACAGAGATGGGTCTGTAGTTTTTCAGCCTACTAGGGTCAGCAGGAGGTTTCTTGAGTAGCGGGGTGGTTTTGGCATGTTTCCAGTCTGAGGGGAATGTGGTGGTCTTGAAGGATAGGTTGATGGTTTGGCAGAGCTCCGGTGCTATGGAGGCGCTGGCCAAGTTGAGGATGTGGCATGGATCTGAGGGTACTCCAGAGTGGATGGAGTTCATCATTCTTTGGGTGTCCTCTTTGGTGATGGGGGTCCAGGAGTTCAGTATCTGGTCAGGTACTTTGGTGGTGAGCGGTGCTGGAGGGCTTAGGTTCCTGAAGCCTTTGTAGATGTCCTGGATCATTGTGACGGAAAAACCATCTACCGAGTTCTACATCAGGCCCATCGTTTTTTGTTTTTTTATTTGAATGCTGTTTGTTGTTTTAGTAGTGGAACCTCACATTTTTCTGTTTCGTTTCATAGTAAGTGTGTTTTACCCCAAAAATATGTTCTGTGCACTGGTTTCCATCAATTGGCCTATTTCCTTTGTTCCTTTTATTATTATGGCATGGTAGATGCTGCAGAAACTAACTAAAATTAAGGAAGTTAAACATCATATGTAGGCTACACTATGTTGGTAAATCACAAATATGTCACAAATGTCTGTGGTGTAGCTGGACTTCCTTTTAAACGCATTGCAACCTCACACTCTCAGGAATGCCTTCGTCATGCAGAAAAAATACTTTGATATATTAGCTACGTTGCACCTAAAGTGTGCTTTGTAAGCCTCAGGGCTGGGTGCTTAATCTGTAAAAGCAAGATATACTATTAAAGAAAAGTATGATTCCTCTGTGAACAAGTTACCAAAACAACTGCAATGGAAGAAGTAATTGTCCACAGAAAGCTGGAAGAAAGAAAACGCAAGTATCCCTGACTACGACTGGCAACCAAGTACAAGAACGCCTTACCATAGGTCAAGTAGGTGTCCTCCTGCTGTTGGTACCAGGACACAAAAGGAAAGAGGACTCTTTATTGCAAGAAGGTTGACCTAGACACTATGGCCTGGACCCTCAGGGCCCCTACATTGAAAGATATCAGATGCCTAGAAGCCTGCCCTCAGTACCTGGAGGCTATAAGATGGACCAGGAGTGATTTTTCAAGTTCCAAGAATTGATTGGGACCATTCATTTTTATACCTGTGGAAATTGACATGTGGGTAATGGGCAGAGTTGCTGACTCTGGAACTGGGGAACCAAGTTTGAGTCCCAGCCTTGTCTCAACAGGCTGCGATTCTGGGCAAATCACCTAAACTCATTGTACCTAAAGAAACAGTAACATAAACTGGTTCTCATGTAAAGGGCCACAATGAATTGGTGCCATGTTAGCACTATATAACAAAAAAGCAGAAAAAAATAGGAAAAGGTGTTGAGGCTTCCCCCAGGTGGGAAACATATCCAGGTTTGTCCTGCTCAAAGTGCTGTGGTGCAACGAGAAAGGCCCCAATAGGAACCCACAAGGTATCTGTCTTCAAGGAACCCTGCCCAACAACAACTTCTAGTCTTGCATGTTGGAGGATTTTGAGAACCAAAATTGACTATGTTAGAAGGTGAACCATTCAACCTGATGTGGTGAAAATCTACTGCAAATCTGCAGCAACAAAAGAGGCTTTGAAACCTCCTCTTTCCTGCTTGAAGCATTTGGAACCAAAACACTTTCGGGGGAGCGTGGCCATAGGTTATCCAACTCTGAGTGTCTTCACAGTCTTCAACTTCTTAACCAGGCGTGCAGGAATATATGGATCTCTGAAAAATATTCTACGTCTCAAGGTAATAACATTCCTTAGTGAGACCCTCTTGGGTTGGTTACCTTACCTCTGCTATATCACTGTTAGCCATGAAATCATGCCATGTCCTGGTCAACTGCAAACCAAGTGTTTTCTTTGTGATTTTTACCTTAAAACTTTAAAAATATATGTTACTGTTTCCCTTTAAGTAGATGTATTTGTTTTGGTACTGTTTGGTTTACTTAATTTATCGTGATCTTTTTAAAATTAGTTTGGACTTTTATTATCTTATGGTGTTCATTATAAAACTGTAAAGCTTGAAATGTGTACATACTTCTTTGAGGAACTGCCTACTTCTTTTACTATTGCTACAAGGAATTGAGCAACAATTCTCTTATAACTGAGCTGTAATATAAAAAACTTGAGTATTCTATGTTGGTGGGGGTACTTCCTCCCAAAATGACAACTCAAATTTAGATAACAAATATATTTCTACATTTCCCTGCCAGGAATTAAATTTACATTGCTAAAGTACAGTTTTGAATATGTCCTGACTTTCCATTCTCCTTTTTACCAACATGTATTAGCCCCTATGTATTGCCCAAAAAGGGTCCTCTGTCTGTCCGATATAAAATGTTTATGGAGAAGAAGAGGTGAATTAGTATACAAACCTCTATCACACCAAAGTGTAATACAAACTGTCTTAATATTTGTTGCTATGGTGGTTTGTATATTCACTCACCTTTTCTTCTCCACAAACAGTTTGTATAAGGCGGACTGAGGAGATAAGACCTTCCTACCTTAGTTAGTAACTTGACGCATGTTGGATCATGGTTACTCTGGCGAAGGCTTAGGATCCTTTTTTGGGAATAGATAGAGGCCGAAACATGTTGGTGAACAATGATGATGGAGACTAGATATCTTTGTTTGATCCAATAGGTGATTTTGATCCTGCCGGGTGAACTCATTGAAAAAAGGGGTATCTTTAGGGTTTACATCAAGGCACTTACAACAGTATGGGGGTTATTCTAACTTTGGAGGAGGTGTTAATCTGTCCCAAAAGTGACGGAAAAGTGACGGATTTACCACCAGCCGTATTACGAGTCCATTATATCCTATGGAACTCGTAATACGGCTGGTGGTATATCCGTCACTTTACCGTCACTTTTGGGACGGATTAACACTCCTCCAAAGTTAGAATAACCCCCTATATCTAAATCCCATTTATATTCAGTACAGACTTCTCAGATCTCCTTCACCTTGAGCTAGAGATCATCTTGTGGATATCATTCAACCTAGATGGATCAGGAGTTCCTATTATGAAGTATGCCACAACTAAGTGTGTGAGGCTTTCCTGTCCATTCTTCTCATATCATTTCATTTAGATAGTGACACTCCTCTAGTTTAGGTAGTACACATTCTACTACCATCCCTTTTTGGTGTATGTGTAATTGACTTCAGAGTACACTTGGTAGTTTGACCCCTCTCTTTTCACTTTTATGTGATTGAGCTCTTTTGCATGGTCACACCAATTTTGTTATAGACTGATGTGGCTGAATTTTAAACTCTGTGTACTGGGATCCTGCTGTCTAGTGCCCAGTTCATATGCTCTGACTTCTAAAATGTACTAAAATGGTTATATCCAGATTGGCATATTTACCTGTCCAGTAAGGCTATAGTGTATTGTGTAAGAAAATACACCAATTGCATAGAACGTTAAATGCCACTTCTGAACTGTAGCACAAATTGTGCCATTAACTAGGCAGACAAAGAAAACATGGCTTTAAGTCTACATATGTAATCTGACTCCTACAACAAAAAGAAACCAGCAAGCAGCCCTTTCAAATAATCATTTTGACAGGATGAAAACACTATGTTTAAATATTAAGTAAGTCACCCCTAAGTAGGCATTGTAGCCTAAGATAGGATGCCTGATATTAAAAAATGGAACACATAAAATCTAATGTTTGCATGTTCCTGAAAATATCAGCCCCCCAAAGCTATTTTCACTGTTAGGGCTGAAAAAATGCTAACATACAATTACTTTTTTAATCCTTTATATTGGGTTTAGAATACAATACAGAGGCAGATCAACCACTGTTTCTAATATTTATTAAAAATCCAATTCAGTTCTGAAGTTGGAGTTTGATTCTAAATAGGAAAAAGGAATTTTGAAAAAGTTATACTTTTTCTTCCTAAAACCTGTACAGGTTAGTTAGCATTAGCCTGTCTGCAGGTGTGAGTGCTGATTTGATGAGATGTGAAATACAGTTCTCAAACCAGAAACAGTGGTTTGGGCTTGGCAGGATGGTCTGGAGGAAGAATGTGGCCCAGCCTAACCAAAAGCAAGCCAGGTTAGGAGTCTCCATGAACTTTACTAACTTTAAAGGGACGGGAGGGCTGTATCTTTATAGTTTAGTGAAAAGGGAACGACTGGAGAATAGAGGTATTTTGATAATAAAACACATTAGACTCCTGGCTTTAGTCTCAATGGAAGTGGGAGTTGGCACTAGAACAAGTTTAGAATAGTTTAATTGTAAGAAGGCTGCGTATTACCGTTAACAAATACCTAGCTGTGCCCAGCCTCCTGCCAAGGGCAGAAATATTTTACAATCTTGAATTTTACTGAGAATGGTGCACTCTGAGATAATTTGTAGTGAGGAAAACAGGGAAAGTTTACCATTGAGAAAATTTTTCCCATGGGTCAGAAGTGTACATGAGTCACTGGCTGTTAAATAGAACAAAAGAAGCACCTCACCTCAAGTCCCTCAGAACACTTTTTGGACCTGTGGCAAAACAGACCTGACCTGCAGTCTATAACCTGAGTGAAGCCTGGATGGGCTGAACCTGCTCCCACGTGTACCCAGGACAAAAAAGTGGACTATAAGGGTGAGTTGGCTTACTTCCTGTGTGACTACAGGGATGTAAGACCCCTTTTTTCTGGTGTGACAAGTGGACCAATTATAATTGGAACTGGATTGGACTGATCCTGGCCTCTGCCTGAGCATGTTGTGTCCCTTATATAATTACATAGGGTCCTAGGAGGCTTAAAAGATGCTAAGAAGAGCTGCCCCAGAAAGTCTAAAAAATTGGAACTTGAAACATTTTTGGAGTTTGAAGATCTCAAGAGATTCATGCAGGACAAAAGTGACTGATTTCACAGAGACTTCATTTGATACAGCTTCAGGCTTGCCCCATTGAATTATTTTGAGCTCTATAAAGGAGACTTAATCCGAAGGTGGAAGTCATGACCAGGCAGATATGAGAAGAGTTTCAGCCTGACAAGAGAATTTCAGTGACTGTGAAAGGGAAATTTTTCCACTTAGAACTTTTCCTACCAAAACCAATGACTTCAGCTGGACACCACCCAGAGGATATCCAGATTTGAAGGGACTTTATTGGCTACAGCCTGTAGCCCTGCCTTGCTGGTGGATTTGGGTTTCCATTTCAGGGACTAAGGGCTACATGCACAAAGCTTTTTTCTCGTCGCAAACGGCCTGATTCGCAGAATCGGGGCGTTGCCGATGAGAAAAAAGCAAATTGCGATGTACAGACCCTTTTTGTGAGATCTGGTAATCTATTTACTGAATCACAAAAATGGTTTGCAAGCGGCAATTAGGAAGTGGCATTCCCTTCCTTATTGCGAGTCGCAGTGCCATGTAGGATTGTTTTGTGACTGCGAATGCGGTCACAAAACAATCGCAGTTAGCATTAATTTCAAATTGGTGCAAACCCATTCGCAAACGGGAATGGGTCTCCATTGGACCCCTTCCCCTTTGTGACCTACCTCATAAATATTAATGAGGTAGGTAATTGCGACCCCATTGGGAATCGCAAACAGTGTAAAGTACACTGTTGTACATATGGTTTTTCGGCTCACAATTTGTGACTCGCAAATGAGTCGCAAATGTGCGAGTCACAAAACTCTGGGTCGTACATCTGGCCCTAAGAGCCTTATTTAGAGTTTATCGGATGGGTTACTTCATCACAAATGTGGCAGAGAACCTGTTGCCATCTTACAAGTGTCATGGGAGAAAATGCACTTGTTATATGGCCGATGGGATACCCATCACTTTGGTGGTGGAGTAACCTGTCCACTGAATTCTAAAGCAGGCCCTAAGTTAGAAGATAAAACCTTTGACAGGGTGATCCAGATGGGGGTTACAGAACTCATCCATTGTGGTCAGTCTGAAATTGAGTGTAGATTTTGATCAACTGCAAACAGTGGCTCTGACTGGCACTTTCCTTTTTATTGCCACTTTTTTACGCCACAACCTCCAAACTTCCTATGCCCAGATCCCCTTATTGAATTTTAGCAGTTTTTTTTATAATTTTGCTTATTAAATGTTTCTCTATTCTTAGAATTTTGTTTTTTTAATTGTGTTGTGTTTTGACTTTTTTATAATTTCAGCACTGCTCAATACTTCATGCACTTCATCTTGAGTTTATTCTATGTGCTCTGTGCCACAGCAAGAAGGGACTGAGCCCAGGTTCATTTATTGAACTGGTGTACTGGGTCTGATAAGTGTTTGGACTTACTATTTGGGAAGGGGTCACATCCCCACAACTAATATGTCATTTTCTTACTGCTTTGGAAAAGATCCTATATATTGTCCAATGTGATTCAAATGCGTATGTCTTTTGAAGTATGAGCCACCATAATAGAGGTGATAAAGTCCGATGAATTACTATTACTTGTGGTTTACATCCAAACAGTACAATGCAAAATTTTAGAACTGCTATAAAATGCAGCACTGATTCGGTAGCGAAGGACTGGCTCATATTTACTAAAATCTATACAGTACAGCTCTCCATGAAAATCTGCAGCAATGTATTATGTATTGTATGTCAATGGTCATGGTCCAGGGGAGTACAAAAAATGCAATTTTTGTATAAGGCAAACTTTGTACTACATCTTCAAGGACGCTCGGTGCGGTCTGTTAGGTTTCTGTACCTCAGGTACACTCTCCAGTACAAAACTGTACATGTTGACAATTGCTCAGAGGTAAGTCATATAAGATGTAATTTTGTGAAAATATAATTTATGTATTGAGGACTGTTTTACTGACTTCTTGTTTGTACCTAGTTTTGTTTGGCACTTGGGTTTCACCTAAAGCCGTTTCTTGCTACTGCTATACCTCCTTTACATTCATTATCAGAGTTTGGCACAATGCAAGACAAAGCCATATCACCTGTTCTCTGTATACATTTTCGTTCCAGTATATAGTCTGTGCAGGAAAAATTGACCAACAGTACAGTTTGTACCACATTGTGTTTTGTAGAACATCTGGGCCAGGCTATCAAACTGTGGCCAACACTTACCTACTATTAGAATCTTTGCTGAAAAAAGACTAAGGTGTTGTTGTACCTAATTTCTGGCCACTCTATATTATATATGCTGGTATATTTTGTTGTAATGTATTTGTGATTTTAAAGAAAAAGTATTTTTTTGTAATTTGAGTTCAGTCATACAATATTGGCTGCACTTTCATGTAAATTACTGCACTTTTTCGGAATCTAATAAGTGCCTGACCAGGCAATATATCTCCTAAGTTTGTTTTACCTCACACAAACCATGTTACCCTCTTTGATAATTACCAATGTCTTGAATTCATGTTAACTGTAGGTCAGTGCAAATGTTTTGTCATTAACCCTGTGCAAACTTTTAGTTACAATTTTTTCATCAAATTTCATGTTGCGTGCATTATGTGAAATGTTTTAACATTTTTCATAGTGCAAACTTTTTCATTAATTTTCCCATTAGGTTTGAGTAAAGTAGTAAGTTGCCAGTATCTTGCATCACTTTTTCTGTGGGGCATATCCTCCTAGAAAAAAAACGTACTTGAGAATTTTGTGAAATATATTTCATGTAATAAGCATAATTGTGTGAAAAGTATTCATATCCCAAAGTACATTCACACATTTCGCACACCATTAGTATTGGTGGCAGTCAAAAATAAATCTCTCTAGAGTTTTGTACTCTCGTACAGAACTCTCCTCACTCTTTCCGGCGAATAGCCCTGTTCTGTTTTTAACTAAATGTCTATGAGGAAAGAGGTTAATTCTTTCACTTACATGTATAGCTCAATGTACATGGTGACCAAAGCAGTGGCACCATTTTACGGAGGATTCATCATGACTGGTGCAGACACCAGGCTAGTTCATTGTCAACCGGTAGCAGGGCTTATATATTTTAATAGTGTTTTTTCTCTTATTTATGATGCCTCACACAACTCATAACTCCTCTTAGGAGAATGACACTGCTCCAACTAAGTAGGGTACCACATTCGTCACTCTCCCTATCCAAAACATAGCGTGTACTTCTCTGACAATACATCAGCAAATACATTTTAAATGAGCCTTTTGTTGTATGATAATCCAGATAAGGATTCTAGGGCCAGATGTAGCAAAGTATTTGCACCTCGCAAACGGCGAAAATCGCCGTTTGCGAGGTGCAAATGCCTCTTTGCTATGCAGAAATGCATATTGCGAGTCGGTACCGACTCGCAATATGCATTTCAGAATCGCAAATAGGAAGGGGTGTTCCCTTCCTATTTGCGATTCGGAGTGGAATGCAATACCATTTGCGACCGCATATGCGGTCGCAAAGGGTATCGCAGTTACCATCCACTTCAAGTGGATGGTAACCCACTCGCAAATTGGAAGGGGTCCCCACGGGACCCCTTCCAGTTTGTGAATGGACCCAAAACATTTTTTTCAGGGCAGGTAGTGGTCCAAGGGACCACTGCCTGCCCTGAAAAAAAACCGAAACTAAAGGTTTCGTTTTTTTTTTTAAGTGCAGCTCGTTTTCCTTTAAGGAAAACGGGCTACACTTAAAAAAAAAAAAACTGCTTTATTGAAAGCAGTCACGAACATGGAGGTCTGCTGACTACAGCAGGCCTCCATGTTTGCGAGTGCCTAGACTCGCTATGGGGCCGCAATTAGCGACCCACCTCATTAATATTAATGAGGTGGGTCATTGCGACCCCATAGCGAGTTGCAGACGGTGTCTGAGACACCGTTCTGCATACCAATTTGCGAGTTGCAAATTGCGAGTCGGAATGACTCGCAATTTGCAACTCGCAAATTGGATTTTTCCTACATCTGGCCCCTAGTTTCTGTTCCCTGCCTTATCCTTAGACACTCTTACTCTTTTGGATGGTTAAATATTCTATTAGGAAATTAAAACATGGCTGGGAGATATCTGACAGAATTGCTATACTATATAATGTGCACTTTTTCAGTCTATCACTGGAAGGATATTAAGTGAAACATAAAACCTAGAAACATTTTTGGCTTCAATAAGGGCTTAATTACGATTTTGACTTTAAGCCCTACATATTCTGTAGTGTAACTAAATCCAATACTTGCAGTGGCATTAGAGAGTGACCTTCTCATCATCTGCTACCATTTTTCTCAAAATGTGGCTGAACAATTGTTCTATTTTCTTTCAGTAGATGAAGAGAAGTTGGCCTTTAAAAAAGTTCTAAATTATTTGTAATGTGTTCTTCCACAAAGGTGGTACAAGCGCATGATTTATTTTTTCTTGACAGTAGAAACACTTTGGGACTGTATGTCACAGCTGTTAAACTTTTTGGAGACACTGCAGCTCGCAGTCAAGAGGTATAACCAGATGCCTCTATAACGTTGTCTTATACTATAAAATCATATGAATTACATCTTTCAGAATTGGCAACAGTTCATGGTCCCTACTTTTTTGTCCAAATTGGGCATGGATATACAACGAGAGATTTGTAAAAGTATGTTGTTGAATGTTATTGCCTGACAAAATGAAAATGTGAAAGGACTGAGTCCTGAATACTCTACATGCACAGTTAGAATAAGTGTCCAAAAAGGTTCCAGTCTCAAGTTTGTCATACTTTGGCTTCTAAGCAGCTGGCTGCATTGACTGATTTAATAGCTGCTTCACCCTTTGCCCTTATGGAGATGAGATAAGCAAGCAACCCAGCCGGGCAGCATGATCGAGGTTTCAGAACATATCTGAGATATTTTGAGATGCTATTGCCAAAAGAGCTCTTTTTCAATGTCCACAATAGTAATTAATTTTCTATTCAAAAGATCACCTTGCTTTCCCAAAATAGCGAAGATCTCATCTGCCTTCTGAATATAAAGGCATAACATGTAAACATCTTCAGAGAAAAGCGAGAAAGTATATTGAGATATCGGCACTAGGGGCATAGCTTCGGGGGGTGATTGAGGTGTGACATCCCCCAAATAATTGCATTTTTGGTTTTGTACTTGGGTCCAGTGACCCAAAGTTGGGTCTGCTAGTCTGTGCCTGTGACTCAGGCAAGAATAAAAGGCGAAACTGTGACAATTAATGTAAACCTGAAAGAGAGAACAACAGAAATATATATATATATATATATATATATATATATATATATATATATATATATATATATATATATATATATATATGTGTGTGGAATTTGAAAATGTGAAACCAAAATATCTGGAATCAGTACGGGTTTCCCTTAGGTCTCCCTTCTTGTCCAAACTGTGTGATGCTAGACCAACATTTTATTTTCAGGCTATAAGCTCTGAAAGCACTTTTTCTGATAAATTTAATTGACTATAAAGTTGCTCCATTTATAATAAGAATTTGGCCTACATTTAAGGTTTACATGACTTCTGACTTTCTTCTTAGTTGACTAATGGCTTTGTTGTTTGAGTTCAATGCGAGCCATTAATGTTTCTAAGTTCATGTTTAAAAGCTATCACTTTTAATTAATCTCAGTCAGTGCAGATGATTTAATGTACTAAGGTAAAACGCTTTTTCATGTTCAATACACTGTTTTGAATTTTGAGGAGACTGTGATGCGTTTACTTTATGTTTGTTGAACAACGTACATGCCATTTTTTTTCCATGGCTTGGCTTCTGCATGGACTTTTAGAGCCAAGTCTGACTCTGGGCTGGGCTGGCCATATTAACTTTCTAGCACACTCATCCCTGTTTGCAAGCCAGGCTTTGTACATGGGGTCGTCAGTCACTTGATATAATGATCTGTAAAAGGTGAGGATGGAAACATGGATCCCCACTCTATGCAGATTTGATACAATAAAGACTTCTTGCAGCAGAGATGAAGAGTGCCTGCAGTGTAAAATACACTTAAAGTAATTGATTCCAGGGCAGGGATTCCAGATTACTGTCTGTATGTGACTGTAGTCATAAGCTCCCAATGAGAACTACCAGGCCCTGGTGGGACACCCAGTGGCGTAGCTTCAGGTGGATGTTTGGGGTGTGAAACTCCCCAGATGCATTCTTGGTTTACTAGCTGAGTCTGGGGCCCTGAGTCGGATCCACTATGTCTATGTCATTTTTTTCTTGTCATTCTCACATCACTAAGAGCTTTTAACTTGTTCAATTTTTGGAGCAGAACTTAAATATATAGGGCCTGATTCTAACTTTGGAGGACGGTGTTAAACCGTCCCAAAAGTGGCGGATATACCACCTACCGTATTACGAGTCCATTATATCCTATGGAACTCGTAATACGGTAGGTGGTATATCCGCCACTTTTGGGACGGTTTAACACCATCCTCCAAAGTTAGAATCAGGCCCATAGTGACTGGTTTACCACAAAATAGTAAATCTGCAACAATAGATGTAATTATTAAATGGGTGCGTAGTTACTATGTTTTGGAATTCACAATCAATGGCAGTATAGTAGGGTTGGAGAACCGTGCCCACCAATTTTAGATTACTAGGCACACTTCTGGCTACTAAACACCTGCAATGTAATGGGGTGAATGTTTGCTAATAGTATATAGTATAAAGAATTCAAGAATTCAAGTCCATCATTTTTCAGTCGCTGTGCCTCTCTCGAGAAAGGCCCACCTTATGAAAATCAGTATTGACCCCGTTTATCATGGAAGTAGTCCATCCTTATCCCTGGTCATCTCACCCCTTCACCCTGCAGCCCACTCTTTTATGTTTGGGAAATGTGAGATTTACACCCCTCTAGTCACACTCCCTAAGCTACAGCCCTGTTCCCCAAAAGCTGTCAGCATAAATTGCTATCATTTGTGTGTATTCTAAATCATACTTTGGAGAAAAGTCTAATGCATTGTGTCACATTTTAAACATATCTACACCATTAAATTAAAGTCAGTTTATACCACTGTGGAAAGAAGCAAATAATCAGAATTGGCATTTGACGTATGTCTGGCCTCGATCTCCATCCTCCTGAATTCTATTAAATTGGTTGCTTTACTTTTAACATAAACTAATCTCACCTTTTAGACATGAATAGTGTAGTCATCTTTGAAAACCGCTATTGCTAAATAACTTCTGAAAAAAACAGTCTGAAATGCAAATGATTTACCTGTTGAAATCTGACCAGTTGACTTGGCTACGTGTCTGACTTCAGTAACCAAAGTAAAGAATTTAGTAATCATGTGCGAGAAAATGAGTTGTTGATTGGGGGATGAAACCCTACTGCAGCAACAACCACTATTATTGTCTGCGTGAACCACACAGGTCACTTAATTGACCTATGCTTAATCCTCTGGTAGCTTGGCACAAAAGCAGTAAGGCTTAACTTAGAGGCAATATATAAAGTATTTATGCAGCACCTAAACAGTATTAAAGTGAAGACACAGAAAAAGAAAAATTCCACAATCATTTAGAAAAATAGAGTAAGTTTAATAAATTACCTGACAGCCAAAGAACAAACATCCAATTAGTGGAACCAGAGTTATGATTTTTAAAAGTCTAAGCTGAAAAATAGCACATAAACAAAATCAAGGCTCCAACTGCAGACACCGAGTTAAGTGAAACTGTGGCAAAGTTAAAAGTTATGGCTTGCAGCAATCCAGCGTGGTTTGGATACACAAAGTGGATTCGCCAGGTGTCCCCTTCCTTCAGACAAAGAAGAAAGTTTGAAAAACATATGTTGAGAAGGTAAAGTTCAGCGAAGCAATGCAGTTGGCAGTGTTTGGGAAAGAGGCATCGTTGTCGGGGAGCTGCTGGACAAAGTCTCAGTGAAGACTTCTACATTCAGACATATTGGGCCTGATTTAGAGTGTGGCGGATGCGGTTACTCTGTCACAAATGTGACAGATATCCTGTCCACTGTATTAGGATCCCATTATATCCTATGGGAATCGTAATACGAAGGACAGGATATCCATCATGTTTATGACAGAATAACCTGCCTGCCAAGCTCTAAATCAGGCCCATCATTTATTTTATGGGAGCTGACAATCTCCAGCAGGATGAAGTTGCAGACTGCAGCCAACACAGTCTCCACGAGGCCCGATACCCCTTTCCAAGATGAGCCACTGAACAGGATTTTCTGCTGCAAAAAAGAACTTAGAGGAAGCTACCATGAAAACACAGATACTAGCAATGCACCTTTTGGGGATCAGGGAGCAGGTAGGTCATGTTCTCCTCTTGGTTTTCTGGGCAGTTATTGGTGAAAACTATTCCCATGTTTTCGATTTGGGCTAACTAGGCACCTTTAACACCATTTCTAAAGGTCCAGGACTGGAGGTGCACCACTGGGTGGGTGAGGCCTCACTAAGGCTGGGTTCAGGTGCAGGTTCCACATGGTTGGAGCCTTTTATGCCCCTGAGGCACTGATTAGGAGGCCAGCCATCTTGCCCTTGGAGCCACACTGCAAGTCTTGGGCTCAAGCAAAAAAGCAGGTCTCAAGCAGCAAGGCAGTCCTCTGAGGGCACAAGGCACGCTTCAGGCAGCAGGGCTGTCCTCTTCGTGTAGCAGGGAAGTCGTCAGAAGGATACAGCAGACTACAGATAGCAAGGTTGTCCCCTAAGAGTCCCCCAGAGGTTCAGAAGTGAACTTAAGAAGTGTCTGGATTTGCCACTTCCCTGTCATGGTCCCAGGATGTTTGGGGCCCAAAAGGCTAGTGTGAAGTTCTTTAGGTGTGTGCTGAGGCAGTGTCTTTGAAATTAAAGTGGGGTTGTGAACATCTCCATACCCCATCCTGCTAGGATGCCCCACCCTGCAAACACACAGTCCCTCTATTGTGTGGGATGAATAAAAAAAAGGCAAACTGCCACCCACAGCTAGCGGTGTGACCCAAGAAACAGGCTGTAGCCACCAAATGGCTAGTGCTAGAAAATGCTAAATTTTTAAAAGTGCCATTTTCAAAACAGTGACTTAAAATCACACTTTACCATTAAAAGTGTTTTAAATAACAATTCCTTAGGCATCAGCATGATATTTCTACATGCTGCCAATCAAAGCTTATCACTTATTAAATCTAATAAGGTGATCCAATGTTATCCCATTGAAGTGGTGGGCCTCACAATAATGATAACTGAATTTGTGATTGTTTTTACGACCAGGACATGTAAAAGTTGAAAGTACATGTCCAACATTTTAAATACACTGCACCCAGCCCTATGAGCTGCTTAGGGCAGCATAGGCAGTTTAAAACTGCACACAGACTGCAATGGCAGATCTGAAACATATTTTAAGGGGCCTCGTAAGTGAGTGGCACAGTAGGTGCAGCAGGCCCAATAGTAGTATTTAATTTACCTGCTCTAGGTATGTGGTACACAACTTTTCTAGGTACTTAGGAGAAAATCAAATATGCTGGTCGGGTGTAAGCCAATGTCACTGTGTTTCAAGGACTGAGCACAAGCACTTTAGCAATGATCAGCATTACTAAGCTCAACAAAAAAAAATTGAGCAAAACATGTATTAGAAGGAAAAGGTTTGAGAGAAGACCATGCTAAGACTGATGGGTGTAACAGTGAGTGAAAAAGATCTATCACATTTCAAAGATTTCAAAAGTGGCAACATCGGATGTCTTTCATTTGAAACTCTAAGGGCATTTTCATCTATCTACCAATGAACAAGTTGTTGTTGTGTCTGGCAATGGTGATGACCAGTATTGAATACTACATTTTCAGTTAAGAGGCCTTCTTCCCTTGTTTGCAGCTTATGTCTAGTATGCCAACATCTGAACTCCCCTGCCATCAGCATGCTCCTCTGGCTGCTAAATGTCTTAGGTTTCTATTTAATGCTCTTTGTATAGTCCACAAATGCTTTTCAGTACTTAGCACAGCCATTCCCTAAAAACCATGTCACTATGCTTCCCAATCGTCTTCACATTTCCTATTTCTCACGTTTCTTGTTACAACAGACCTGTGAGAGTGAATATGTACGAGAGCAGAGCATTTTGATGGTGAATTCCACCAGGAATTCTATTTTCATAACTTCCCATTATATCTGTCAGAATATTTCTAAAAAACATGTCACTCTCAATCATTCACTGGTTGTCGATTGTTTGAATATTTAAGTTGAGTGAGAATGCCTCCACATTATCAACTGCACTATTCAGAGATGCATGCTTTCTAGATGTGGCGTACATCAGGTCATTCCCTAAAGTAGTTCATAAAGATCATCTAGCTGGGACAAGAAAGTGAGTGATTGAAGAAGTGCTGGGATTTTGGAATCTATTTGCTGAGTCACTATGAACATGTGTACTATGTTTGCCACAATGACTGTAGACCACTTAGTACTATGCTGCAAGGGCTTGGTCACTGGGAGTTTTTTGGAATAAGCATTTCACATCCACTGTGCAGTATTCTAAATCTGCCCAGTATCAATAACAGAAAAGGCCTTCTTGCTAAGGAAACTATATGAAATTTCAAGCTTTTTCCAAGTGTATGGAATGACAACACAAGCTCTAGCCAAGAAAGTAACAATCCTTTTAGAGTTCTCAACTTCTTCTCTCACACACAGATTTGGCACTCCAAGAAGTCCTTCAAACACAGACTTCTCTAACCCACCAAAGCCTAGACCCTGGAATTGAAAAAGAAACTAACTGTGATCAGGTCAGATGAATCTCCAATTATTCATTGATCACTGACTGCAAATCAAGAATTATTAGAAAACAATTGGTCATGCAGCAATATTCACCAAATTCATTGGACTCATCTGAACAAGCTAATGCGTCCTGCCAAAAAAGCATTTGTGCAAAAATGTGATATTCTGGTCTTTGAAATAGTCCAGCTGCTGATCTCCTATTGAAGGGAGTGGTTGATAGATTGCTTTTTTTTCAGAAGCTTCCTCAATAAGAATATATTATTGCCTTTAGATATGTTAGTGCTCTAAACGAGGTCATTTGTTACTGCATGGTAAGAATGCCTGAATATTTTCTTTTTAAACTAATACAAATTGGTGTTTTAATATAACTGCAGTGTGATAAACTGGATCATTAGTTTGGGTGGGGGATAGTGTGCCACAAGTAGTGATATGACCATTCTTTTTAGGTCCAGTAAAGGTTTCAGTAATGTGAACCTGAGCTCAACCCTTGGTAGCTATGGCACAGAGTAGACAGGCTTAACTTAATAAAATGTGTACAGTATTTAGAAGTATCAGAACAATTAAAAATTAAAAAACACAAAGCTTTAAAAATCTCATTCCAATTTATAAATATAGAAAATAATTTAATGAATACAATGACATGAAAACGTCACAAATCCAAAAAGGGGAACTGATATCTGAATTTTTAAATTTAAAAAATCCAAATAGTGCCAAAAAGCATTAAGGCGTGGTTACCTGATTGCGCTTGACTAGGATCTAGGTGAAATTTAGGATCTGTGCAGTGCGCGATGGAAACCAGGTTTGACCCAGTCACAAATGTTACTTTTCTCTGAAATGGTAGTCAAAATCCTGATTGTGGCAAAGGAGCAGGATGTGGCTGAGAAGAGCTCATTGAGACCAGAGAGCTGTTGGATGAGGTTCAGGTGAAGCAGTTGACATTTGGCAGGAAAGTTCAAAGCAGGAACAAATTCAAATTTGCACCCAAGGAAGGCCCCTGCCTGGCAGGATACCTTTGGTGCCTTCAGCTGGGGAAGATCTCTTATTGTGGGCTTAAATGCTTTTTTGGATCTCCGATTTCTCCAGTAGGGAAAGGCTGCAAGCTGTAGCCAAGAAGGGTTCAATGAAGTACCATTTCCCCGATGTCCCAGTGAATCAAATTTGCTGCTGCTGAAAAGCTCCAATCAGGAGCAACCTGAAGCTTTGGCCCGGCAGCTTACATCTTCATTGGGTTTACTTGGCACAACAACTGGAACAACAATTGAGGATCACACCTCACACCAGCAGAAGACAACAGCAGGGCCTGGGGCAGATGCCAGATGTAACTGGCCAGCTGTGCTTTTTGGGAAAAAGAGCTTCTAGCAGCCTGTTGTGTCACTGTAGCTTAACAAGACATCAGGCAACTGATCCTTGGAGTCCACTTATCTGTCCTGAGTACAAGTAGGAGCAGGTCCAGCTTTTCAGGTCTTCACACAGATCTCAATAGCAGGTGCAGTCCTTCTGTATCCATAGGTCCACTATTGTTCTGAAGAAGGTGCCAATGGGTGCCACATGTATGACTGGCACCAGCCTGTGAGTGGGGAATAGCATAGCCAAATCAATTTCCTCCATAGCCAATGGGGAAACAATTATCAGTTGTAACAGTAGCCACTTTTAAAGTGGTTTGTGTATGCCCTGCTGCAAATACTCCCACAATGGCCCTCTCTACCGATGTCAAAATGTTCTTCCCCTCCTGTGCCCACTTTAGAAGTGTTGCCAGAGAAATGAGCAACAACCCCTTTGTGGTCACCAAAACTGGTTCTGGGGGCAGCTCCTCTCTCACTGAAATTGGTGCCTGGCTGACTACAGGACAAAGTAGGAGGCAGGTCTAGGTGTTAGCTACAGCTGCCTGTGACACAGTAGGCCTCTTTGAAGTTAATTAAATTCCTAGGAAGAGCCCATATGGTCATCCTGCCAAAGGGAGAAAACACCTCCTCATACATGTTGTGTCAAACACATCAATGAAGCAGATGCTAGCTTGCAGAAATATTTTAATTCTTCCAAAAACCCATGCACTGCAAGTCTGTTGAAATGAACATCACACATCCAAAGTGGGATGTCCTGAAATCTGTCTATGCATAAGAATTTGTATTAGAAAGGGGTGCTACCAGAATAAAACCTATGCTGGACTGTGCACATGATCTCTATGCCAAGGTCTGTAGCTCTACATCTCACAGGGCAGCTGAATTATACTTTTAGCGCAGGGTATGACAGTAGTAACAGGACAATTTTATTAGGTATGGTGCTATACTGATTTCACCCTCTTGCACCACACAGTGCATCAGATTTGGAGGATGTGCAGCTTTGCTTGAAACAAGAGTAAAGTTGTCCCAAGGTTAGTATTCAATTTGAGCTGGTTGTTGCAAGTGGGCCCACCAGTACACATTTTTGGGGGTTCAAAGGTCACTAAGCTTAAAAAGGCCATAAACCGGGCTGATTTGGATTATCCTGGTTCATTGTACTGGAGGACAGCTATAGCCACCAGGATCAGTGCCAGCAGGCCGTCTGGCATAAAAAGCAGTGTACCTTGCATGGAGCTAAGTCCACTGGTTCCCTGACCAGTTTTCCTCCTGGTCTGTGTCGGAGCAAAAGTTCAGATCATTCCCCTCACTGGTTCTCAAGAAGCATAGGGGGACCAGCCTCACTGGCCCTTGGAGAGAACCACTGGTCCTGGGGTCAACTGGGGCAGAGTCCTTAGTCTTTTTGTGCATCAAGGGGTGTGTCCTTCCAGTTGTCCAAGGCTGTTACATTCAAAGGTTTCAGCTGCAAAGGGCACACACAGCACACAAAGCCCTTCTCTCCTGTTGGACCTGGTCTTTTTTGCAGGGCTATCCCCAAACATTTTGCCTTCTTTTTCCTATTTTGTCTGGCCTGTTTTTGTTGGCTTTAGGACTCTGGGCACTTTACCACTGCTAGCCAGTGGCAAAGTGCATATGCTCTCTATCTAAACTGTATTGGTGATTGGACTGTCCATGATTGGCATATCTTATTTACTAGTAAGCTCCTGGTATTGTGCACCAGGTGTGCAAATCAAATGCTACTAGTAAGCCTGCAGCACTGATTGTGCCACTCACATGAGTAGCCCTGTAAACATGTCTCAGATCTGCCACAGCTGTGTGTGCAGATATAAACTGCCATTTCAACCTGGTAAGTGCATCCACTTGCCAAGCCAAACCTTCTCTTTTAATAACTGAAAGGTATCCCTAAGGTAGGCCAAAGGTAGCTCCATGGGCAGGGTACAGGATATTTAAAAGGTAGGACAAATAATGGTGTGTTTTATATGTCCTGATAGTGAAATACTACTAAAGTCAGTTTTCAGTATTGCAAGGCCTATCTCTCCCATAGTGTAACACGGGGATTGCTTAGAAATAACTTGTAAGTGTACTTTCCCATTGGGAGCAGATATGGAAATTAGGGTCTCTGAACTCACAATTTACAAATACATCTTTTGGTGAAGTAGGTTTTTGAATTGTAGGTTTGAAAATTTCACTTTTAGAAAGTGGGCAATTTCTTGCTTAACAATTCTGTGCCTCTGCCTGTCTGCAAAATATACGTCTGGGTCAGGATGACAGTTGAGCTGTTTGTGCTTTCACTTTAGACAACCACACAAAGGGAGCTGAGGTGTGTCCTCATATCCTGATGGCCCATCACCAGGCTGATGGGTCTTTCTGAGCTACAGTGGTGGGAGGAACTGACAAATGCACCTGAATAGGGCTGTGCCTGTCTTCACACAAAAACAGTCTCCAAGTCCCTGCAGTGTATATGGGACTAGGGCAGGAAAAGGCAGGGTCTTGTGCACTACCAAGACGTCTCTTTGAAGACTGCCTTCTTCAAAGACAGAACTGGCTATAAGTACTGGACTCCTGATACCACATAGTTAGAACACTTCTGTACTAAGGGCGTTCTGCCAGGAAGAAGAGCTGGATGCTGTAGGTGGGACTACCACTCTGCCTGTTGCTTTGCTGCTTGAGCTTGCCTCCTGTTAAGAAGATACAGGGCCATCGAAGACTTCACCTACTCGCTCCTGGGATCTCGTATTGAGAGTTTTCACTTGCCAAGTGGTACCAAATCCAGTTCCTGGGCACTTGGGAGTGTGTTCTTGTGCAACAAGAAATAAACCAGTGCATCAACATCCAGAACGACTTCAGGACCGGTGCCCTTCTCACCTCCACACCACTTCCTGCACCGGAGCCATTATTCACACTGAGTACAACAAACGCGTCTTCAACTGCAGGGCAGACAACGCCAAAGTGCCTCAGAAGCTCTGCCACAGCATGAGTTCAGAGCAGTGTCACTGACGTGAGTGGCACCCGATTCAGTCTCTGCACACCTGTGGCCCAGTGGTGTGATTGTGATACTGCAAAGTCGATGTCTCACACCGTGATCTCATCTCAGCCCCTTTCTGACATCAGTGCAAGGGCCTTTGTCACCAACACTTCAAAGAGGAGCCCCCTCATGTAATGGTTCCAGTTTTCTGGGCTTCCTCCTTTGTTCAGTGGGCCTGGGCTGTCCCAAGCCCAGAAAAAGTGTGACATGTATTTTACAGATGCAGATTTTTTCCTACCTCTTGCTCCTCATGAGCGGAGAAAATCACTGTTAATTACTCCTTTTGTGTGGAATGACCATTGTTCCCTAGGCTGGGGAGAAACTTAATTAACTTAGCCCAGCAGGGTGACAAAAGGCCTGATTCTGTGCTGAAACAGAGAAATTCTGCATGGACCATACTGTGGTCAAGTATGGTCTTGGGACTTGCTAATATACACTGGGTGCACACTTTGCACCCAGTTTCATACCTCATGTAACTTTGTAGGCCTAAGGACAGCGAACCTGCACTCTAAGGCAGATTTATCCCCATGTGAATAATAGTCTGTTGGAAAATGGGTTATTGGTAAGGGCAGGTAGGTACCTACACCTAGCAACAAGCCACTAACCTCCACTTAGGTCCAGTTAGGTCTCAGTAAATTAACCCCAGCTCAACCCTTGGTAGCTTGGCAACGAGCGTCAAGGCTTAACTTAGGAGACAGTGTGTAAAGCATTCAAATATCACAAAACAGTAATTAAATAAAACACAGGAAACAGTTTAAAAATCCAAAACCAATTTATAAAAATAGTTTATATTTTTATCTTTAAAATGACACCAAAACGAATAAAATCGGATAAAGGGAACCGGAGATATGAATTTTTAAAGAATTATTATTTTTCTAGCGCTTAGAAACAAAAAGCGCCAATCGGGTTATCTGGTTGCACCTCGACCGGGGCAAAGTCAAAGTTTCAGGCCGACCGCGATGGAGCCCTGCTCGGCTACAGGTCGCGGGAGGCCTCGGTTAAAAAGTTACCTTCTGACTTAGTCTTTATTTTGAAGATTTTCTTCAGCGGGACGAACCTGCCAGTCCTATCCGACCTCCTGGAGCCCTTCTCCGGATACGCGTTGCTGGATTCCTTGGTGGAGATTTTTACCTTCGGACTTAGTAGTTTTTTCGAGGTGAAAATCCTTCGACCGGGGTAAACCTGGATCTTGATCCGACGTCCATGGAGCCCTTCTCGGATACGATGGCTGGGAGGTCCCGGTCAACTTTTTACCTTCGGACTTAGACTCTTTTTCGGAGATTTTTCTTTACCGGGACGAACCACCAAATCAGGCCGGGTCGCGGTTGAGGCAAGCCGGCTAGAATTTCCGCGGCGGGTCGGTCCCTCTATGGAGCTTTTTTACAAAAATTCTCAAATCTTCTCCAAACTTCTGGGGCTTCACCCAGATGTTCTTTTAAGGTTCTTTTGGGGTCCACAGCTCACCCCAAGGGTCCAGAAGTTCTGAGATGGTCCTTGGGGGGTGCGGACTACCACTCCCAGAATGCACCTGGCGCAAACTCCTTTTTTTCACCTGTAGCAAACAGGGAGTCCCTCCTTGAACCAGTTGAAGCCAGGCAAAGTCCTTCTTGTGGTGAAGCCCAAGTGTGCAGCTGGTGCAGTCCTTCTGAGTGCAGGTTCCAGGTGCAGGCCAGGGGTCCAGCAGGGCAGTCCTTCTTCTCCTTTAGTTCTTTTCTTGTTGAAATCTGGTGGGGATCTGAGGTGTGGGTGCAGGTCTGCCAGTTTTATCCTTGCTCCTGGGTGAAAAGCAGGTGGGTCCTGGTTCTCCAATCAGGTGCAGGGTCCTTCCCCCTGCGATGACCACTTCCTGGGAAGTGTGGCAAAAATCCATCCCAGAGGGCAACATTCTCTAAAAATCCAACATGGCTGAATCTGATTTTTGGAGGTTACATCTGGCTGAGCCCACCCACTGGTGTGGCTAAAAATCATAAACACACCCCTCTCCTGCCCTCTCCTAATCTAATTAAGGGGGCACCTAGTTGTCTGGGGTTGCAGGATGTGGGGGTGTTGCTGGTTGCTCCAAATGTCCTTCTCTGCCTTTGAAGACCAGTTTGGCAGCCCTCCCCCTTCCTGCCTCACCATCTGCTGAGGGGAGATTCTCTCCCACAAGCACATTCCTTTGTGTGAAGCCAGGCCACTTCACACCTCATCAAGGCAGCTTGGCTAAGCTGCTGCAGGCTGGCCAATCAGAGCACAGCAGCAAAAACAATGCAGGGCTGAAATTGGCAACTTTTTAGGTAAAGTCTAAAACTTTTTACCTGAACAAGTTATATTAAATCCAACAACTGGAAGTTGTGGGATTTATTACAACAATTAATTTGATACCAAATTCTTGGTATGCAACATTTAAGGAGACTTTAAAATTTAAAACAAAGTCTCCCCATTCTAGCCTATGAAGGCCATTTACTACAATGAGGGAAAAACGAATTTGGCTGTTTTTACCTCACCAGGGCTTATAAAACTATCTTTATAAAGTCCCTGCTTATAGTTACATGGCACCCAGCCCTAGGGGCACATAGGGCACACCTTAGGGGTGACGTATATGTAAAAATAAGGTAGTTGAAGACTTTGGAACTACTTTTAATTCCAAAGTCGAATTTGCATATAACTTTAATTTAAAAGCAGCCGGCAAGGCAGGCCTGCCTTTAAAATGACACTGGGCACCTCAGCAGTGCACCTATGGCTGCACTACCTATGCTATGGTCCCTAAACCTACATGCCCTACCATATACTAGGGACTTATAGGTAGGTTAACTTAGCCAATTATAATTAGCCTAATTTGCATATTGATTTTACACAGAGCACAGGCCCTGGGACTGGTTAGCAGTACCCAGGGCACCATCAGAGTCAGGAAAACACCAGAAAAAAGTGGAAAATGGGGGCAAAAAGTTAGGGGGCCTCTGCAATCAGCCCTGTTTTCTCACATAGTCACTGCAGACAAAACAGTAAATCATTCTTACTTTCCCCATGAGTGCCCACTAATATAATCAGACCTACCCAAGGTCAATATCTAACCATGCAGAGTCCTGTCTGAGCTAGGCTATCTGTGTGCAGGTACAGGGCTGCGCATGATGGTAATCTCACATGGGCAGCCTGTACCTGTGTGTACACACACACATGTGTACAGTTGTACATGTGTAACCAGCCAATGGCCTCTTGCCCTAACTACAACACATCTGTCTTATCTTAAAAGGTGGACACTGGTGGTAAGCATGCAAAGTCCATTTACAATGTGATTACTGTGGATCAAACATGTAGTGAGACTCACCCTCAATAAAAAGTCCAAACCTGGGTGATCAAAATAAAATACAGGTATATTAAATGGGCAAAAAACATTTTTGCAACAAGGCTCAATATAATGCCACAGAGGTAGGGGTGAAGAATTTTCTAGGAACCATTGGGTGGCTTGAGAAGCAAGAAAGACAGTTTCATAGTAACACCTATTAGGAAATGTACATCCTTCCTTATTATATCGGAGTTGTTTGCATGATATTGTGGCTCAAGTTTTCTTCCATGGAAACTCTGATGTGATTTTATGGACTGAGGAGAAAAAAATAATAGACTACTGAATAGGCATCATGCCGAAAGTGAAGTTCACTAATACCGTGATCACTTTTAGGAATTCAACTCTACCCAGCTAAGAGATATACTTAGGAGACCAGGAGAGAAGCATGTCTTTGATTTTCTCTGGAGTTTTTTGCTTGTTGTGTTTATTTTACTCCGTGAGATCATTACAAAACCAAATGCCAAGGTACTTGATATACACGGATTACCAGTGTATACCTGTCTCGTCAATTCAGGTGGGAGGCAATGTGAATTTAACGGTAGATTTTTGTGTTTACTTTATTATGCAATATCTAAATAATAAGTGGATACTGTGTAGTACAAATAGGATTGCTGAATCTGTATCATCAGAGAATATTAATAAATCATCAAAGTAGGATGCTGTTTTGAAAGAGACAGAATTCAATCAAATATTGTCCTGAGAAATATTCAATAGTTGCAGCAAAGGGTCCATAGTGAGGAGCTTTCACCCTACTGATTCCCTGCCATAGGGAATACGTGTCTGACATGCACCATCATTTTATTTCTTGCCATCAGATTATGGTGTAATGATGATGAACAATAAACCCTTGACACCCTTGATTCCACTGAACATGAGATGGAGTCTGATTTCTATCTCTAGTGGTATGAATACCAAAATAAGAAGAACCTGGTATAAGAAACTGGCATCTGTGAAACGTGCTGTGTGCCAACAAACAGTGTTCAAAGTTAACCCCATTCAGAATTACAAACAGTTTAGCTCCTGAGTATAAACTGTCAAATATACCTAAGAAGGTGTTAGAACAAGTAAACCTTGAATATTGTTCTTTATAAAACTACTTTGAACAGTTCTTTTCAGATGCTTCATCAATGACTCTAGTGAGCAAACATTCTTGGTAAATTTTCAAGACTGTCGACAGACTTCAGAAACTTTGCCATTTCGAACTACATCAATATATTTATGGGCAATATTCTTCGCTGCCTATTCCAAGCTGCTAACAATGTGTTCCTTGCACGTTTATAGCCGGTCTCAATACACACCTGTTATTTTTGGTGTTGGAGATGGACTGCCTCATTGCAGTGAGTTCACGAAAAGTAAAGTGGAAGGTAATTTTGCAGTTTGTGTGGGATGAAGTTATGACAGGTGTGGCCCAATACTTTACTCTTCTTGCTAAGCAACACTCCAGTGTATCTATGATTGAAGGGATTTTGTTCCATGACTAGGACGCAGAATGGCCTAGACAGCAAAAAGTGATGTTTTCCCCTGATCTTACTTTCATGTATGTATGCAAAATGATTATCCCCCTTCCTAAGATATGTTGTAATTTTGTCAAATAATATGCCACTGAGCATAAGCATTAAGTTGTTCCAGCGCATTACCCACATGCTAACACTAGATAACTATTACATATACACCCACACGATTTGCATGAATTTGTAATTTGTAGCCACAAGAAAAATCCTATTAATTCTGCACACTGCAAGAGCTGGCCATCCCTAGAAAATGTAAAGCTCTAGTCTGAGATAAATGTCAGTGTTCCTTACCAATTTCATTCTAATTGCATTCTCTAGTTTGCATATTTACATGTGTACATATAATAAATAGTTCACTGAAAAAACAAAGGCTACAGGGATGTTATAGTTATTTCAAGTAACTATAACTTTTTCATTTTGCTGCCACTCCCTTCTACCCTCTAGGCTCTGTTGTGCTGCAACTGCTCATCCTGCATGTCCTGTGTGGTCTGTTATGAAGCACTCCCGCCCGTTTCTTGTCTTTGTTCAGCCCCTACCCATCCATTCTCTCCTTAATGGTCTTTTGTGCGTGGCATTGCCCCCTTCCCTTTGCCCATCATGGCCATTGTGCTGCTACTAACCTTCCTGCTTGCCATGCATGGCCTTCTGTGCTGCCACAGTCCCTTCCACCTGTCCTGTGTGGTCAGCTTGCTGCCCCTGACCCTCTCCCACCTTCCCTCCGTTGTCTGTTTGTGTGCCATTATAGTCTCACTGTTGCCCTCCATGGTGTGGTGTGCTTCCAATGCTCATCCTGCCTGCCCTCCATGGTCAGCTTTCTGCTCCTAACCTGTATTCTTGCCCCCTGCACTCCATTTTCTGTGTGCAAGCAATTATCCCCTCCCTCTTGCCTTGTCTGGTCCTTTGTCATGCTTCTGCCCCTTCCGCCTGCCCTTCATGAACCGTTATGCTGCAACTGTCACCCCTGTCTGTATGGTATAGCAGCTTGCTGCCCTTACCTCTAACCACTCTGTTCTCTGTTGTCCATATGACTGGCCCTGTCCATCCCTAATGCTTTTCTTGGTCTGTTGTGCTGCACTGCCACCCCATTTGCCTTATGTGATGTATTGTGCTGCTACAACCAGTGATGGCTGCCCTGCAAGGTCAGTTTGGTGCCCCTGCCTATCTCCCTTCTGCCCTCTGCTATCCGAGTCCATGTCCCTACACCATTCCTCCTGCCTTCAGTGGTCCAATGTACCATACTTGCCAAATTGGTAAGGGGGAGATTTTGAAAAATAACATGGAGAATTGATTTTCCCTATTGACTTACATTGGATAAGAGCATATTGTAGGCAGGAGAAAGATAGATTAAAGCCCATTTGGGCTTAAAAACATTGGGAGTCTCCTGCTTGAATCAGCTCTGTTGGCATGTATGATTGTACTGCCACTGCCTCATCTTTCTATATTGCCACAGCCTCTCTTACCTGTCCTGCATGGTTGATTTGTTGCCCCTGCCCCCATGCACTCCATGGTCCGTTGTGCTTCCACTGCCCCTCTTGCCTGCCCAGCGAGGTCAAACTGTTGCCTCTGCACTCTCCTCCCTTCCCTCAATTATCTGAATCCATGCCCATGTCAACTGCTTGCCCACAGTATTCTAAAGAACAACTAGATTGCTAACATTCTATACATGGCTGACATCATCTTGATGTAAACGGACCTGTAATACTTAAAGCATTTCTGCTAGAAATTATAAAAATGAGAGGGTCTTATTCCTATAGAAAATATGGTTAGTGCACAAAAAAACTAAAATGAGGACATTCTGAGATCTTAAATAGCAACAAAGCACTTTAAAATTGTTTGCTATCTTTATGTACCAAAATGAATGTGTCCTTGTGTAATGTAACTGATGCTCATGTAAAGCACTCCAATATCTTCGGGTCAAGTCTGCGCTATATCAAACTGCAAAAATTGTAAAACATAAATGTTTTGCACACTTGTGTAATTGAGCTATAATTGGGCCACTTGTGGGTGATATGTGTGCTACATTTGGGCTCTTTTTGCTCTGTTGCCCATCTTGGGAGACTTATTTGTTATGAAGCGCCCTCATTTCCTTATTTAATGCAGTAACCTCAGTAGAAAATGCTTTCAGTTTCCCACTTTGATTGCATCAAGATGGCATTTAGATGTGTGACATTTTTGTCATGAATTCAAAATGTTAGCTCTCTAATTGCTCTTAGAACACTGAGAGCTACTGATTGCCAGGGAGTTAACTGTTAGTATGTTGCTAGTGTCGAAAATAAATGTTTCAGTCCACATGTCAGAATGCTTTAATGAAATAGGAGAAAAAAATATGTGATAACTCACTTAAAACATGTCCTTATTTTTCTTTCTACGAGCAAAAAACCCATAGTTTCTATGACAAAATGAACCCCCTCAAGTTGTTGCTTTCTAAATTAAATGTTTTACGTTTTACCAGTTTGATTCAATCAAGACGGCTTTGGGTATGTCACACATTTGTCATAAGTACGACTGCTATCGCTCTAGTTGTTCTGTTGGAAGTATATGTCTTACTGAGAATATCAGACTTCATTCTTATGGATAAGAAAGATAGTGTGAATTTACAAAAAATATGCTCTCATTTTGGCTTCAGTCTTCCATCATCGCTAAGGGAAAATCATGAGAAAACAGCTTTCTCTCAAACATGATTCATGAAATCCCAGTAGAAGGCTTTTTTTAACTGGGTAAAATTCACCTTAGAACACACCATAATTCCTAAAAATGTTATGGTACTGCATGGGCGAGAGATATTTTTGGGGGGGCTCTCAATGATCTATGAATCCTTAGTGGTACTCAGAGTGGCCCCCATGTGAATTTGAGATAGATCCACAGATCAAAACCACAAATAAAAAACATACACCCACTCACTCACATTCCCACATGACCACTCACACAGCCATTCAGCCACTAACAGACCCACAATATCAGTCACATACCCACTCACAAAACCACACAGCCACTTACACTTCCATGTACACACTTACAAAACCACTCACACACTTGTTCACACACCCATACAGCCACTGACGCACCCGCTCACAGACCAACAAAACCACTCACACACCCACTCAGAAACCCACACAGCAACTCATACACCCACTCACACAATCACTCACACACCCACACAACCAGTCACACACCCATACAGCCACTCACACACTCATTCAGAAACCTACAAGACCACTCATAAACCCACTCACGGACCTATACAATCACTCTCACATGCACTCAGAGACCCACTCATATGCTTACACACCCACACAACTTCACAAACCCAGTCACACACCCATTCAGCCACCTAAACACCCATTCACAGATCCACAGTGTAGGGTTGGCTGCATGTCGGGGTTGGGCGCAGGGCCTGGCCGCATGCCAGGCCCTGAAGCAAACACCCCATTGCAAATGGCCAAAGGTATTACATCAGTCGTGACATCATATACGATAACATTGATAATATCACTGCAACATTTCCCAAAAAATTGTTGATGAGAAAACTGTGCATGAAGGGGTGCAAGATATAGGTACCATAGGGCACAAGTTTTAGCTGTTTGAGATAAGTATAACTATACCTGCTGAATTTGTATGGTTTCAAAACTGAACCTAGCTTTAACTTCCCTGTGATCTATGTTTTTTTCAGTGACTATAAATATATATGTGTGTGTGTGTATATACAGTAAAATACATACAATATAGACGCACTCCAACTCCGGCTGCGATAATTAGTAGAGCACTTATCGGAGTTCTAGCAATCACCTTTTATTGCCAACACATAAAAGCACTGAACAGATGCGTTTCGGCACAATCACCTTTTGTGCTCAAATTAAAAGTGGTGGGCTACTGGGTATGTTTGTTCCTTATTAGAAATAGCCCTTATATGTTCAAGCACACTCATTTTTGCAGGATTTGTAATGCTCCCTATGTATCATTTCCTGCAGGGGCATACAAGGCAGTAAATAGTAAATTCTGAGTTGCAATTGAGTAGCTTTGTAATCTTTCTATTTCTGTCTAGAACCATGAACTCCCATACTTTGTTACTGTTCTTGCAAGCCTTACACCTCATGCACAGGAAGAAACCCATTACTGGCTCCTTCCTAATGCTTTCTGCATTATAATGTCTGTGTACTAGATGGTCCTTTAGAGAGGCACCCCTCCTATAAATGATCAAGGGCAAAGACGGCATCTGGGCGCCAATTATATTGTCACTTCTGAAGATTCGCCAATTCCTTCTAAAAAATCTTGTAGACTCCTGAGGAGTTGGCAGAGAAGTCTATGATCCTTCTAACCCTGTGTCCCTCCTGTTTTTTTTTCTCACACTTTTTGCGGTCCCTCTCTATCAAACATGGGTGTCTGGGTACTAAGGCTGTTTTTCTGACTGCTTCATTCAGTACCCTCCATGCGTACCCTCTGGCTTTGAACCTGCCCACTGCCTGATACTGGGCTTTGCGATGTTCAACCTCAGTCGAACAACTCCAGTTTACACACAGCAATTACCCACTACAGGATATTACTGGTCAGACTTGGCGGATGATGACTAGATGCATGTAATACAGAATTATCAGCAGTGGGCTTCTGAAAAAGAGTTGACTGAAGTCTCTTGTTTTCAACATAAACCATCAAGTCCAAAAATGTTACCCCGTTGTCACTAATACATCCTGAAAAATGTAAATTCAGATCGTTGAAATTCGAAACGGAAATATATTCTTCCACTGCTACTCGTGTTCAAATGATGAACAAATCATAAATATAGAAGACACAAAGGGCCACACTATCAACACAATGTTCGTACTCCTCTGCCAAGGCCACATGCCTCTCCCACCAGCTCACAAACAAGTTTGCATAGCTGGAGGCAAAGCACATGCCCAAGGCAGTCCCCTGACATTGCTGGACCATCTGCCCTGCAAACAGAAAGATGTTATCGTTGAGGCAGAACAAGATCATTTCAAGGCTCTACTTTTTAAGAAAAAACACATTGCTTATAGGCCTTTCTCATGTGAGATACATGTATATAGTCTTGTAATGTCCTATGTTATTAATAGCATGTTTTCCTCCCACTTGATCCCCCCCCTCAATAATCCTGAGGAAATCCTTGGTGTCTTTCACATAGCAACTGATCTCTCACAAACGGGGATAGGAACGAATCAATGTAAATGGAGGTATTTTCCAGGAGGCTGTGCTTTGAGGACACAACAGCACATCCAGACAGGTAAACCAAATTCTTGTGTACCTTCCATAGGTGATAGAAGGTAGGCAACTGTGGATACTCACAATGCATGAACTGGTAATCATATTAGTCCAATTCTCCTTTATTCTTAAATCATTCTAGGAGTTTGTGAAAGTGTTGAACACTCCTTTCATATTCAGCCCTTTAGATAGGGTGATAGCATTCCTTCACTGACAATTGCCATATTGCCTCCTTGTGGTATTCTACCTTATTTTGTAAAACCACATTACTTCCCTTGTTGGATGGTTTAAGTATTATGATTTCTTAGTTCTTTAAATCCACAATAGCTTTCCTCTGATTCCTTGAAATGTTACATGTCATTATGTTAGGCCCTTTCAGGTGCAATGCTTTTAGATCTTTGATGACTGCTTCCTGAATGACATATATGGCATCATGGGGGGTTTGTGGAATTCATTTTGATTTTATTTTCAAATCACTTATGCTGGGTAATTCCTAGTTATTCCAATCTCTGCACGATGTTCTCCCCAGTGCCCCCATCATCTTCAACACCAGAAAAGTCTCACAAACCCTGTAATGCTAATAATGCCCCCAAATTGTTTTCAGTCAGGAAATCCATTGTACTTGTGTCAATTGTAGGACGTGCTGTCTTGTTTTTGGGATGTATCAAATGTATCTTAATTGCTTTCAACTTTTTTAATTATTTGTGTTTGTGTGTAATCAAACTGTGCAGTGGGGCACAAAGTTAAACCTAACGGCAACACCTTTTTCTCATTGAGTGACAGACTCCTGTTAGATGAGTTATTCAGTGTTTGTTGCTTTTGATCTCTTTCCATTTCCCCCCTCTCTTGCTCCTTGTAATCTATTGAGTTGGAAAACACTGAGGAAAGCTAACATCTTGATTTCATAAACACAGTTTCAATTACATACAAGACATTCATGTCATACAGGATATATACAGCAAGTTTGTCAATTAATGTGAGCTATACAGTGCCTAATTACTGTCATTTGGCATAGTGCCAGGCGTTCACTAGATAATACTTAGAGAAACATGTTATAAACTGTCTAAGATATTTAAGCACTGTCATAATAATTAGAGATCTTAAAATACTGTCTGCTATTACAGCCTTAGATTTTAACCTGAAAACGAAATGTGTAGAAATTACTAAGGGCCTGATTAAGGTTTCGCTGGACGGTTTACTCTGTCACAATGGTGACAGATATCCCGTACACCTAAATATCAATCCCATCATTTCCTATGGGATTTGTATTTAGACAGACAGGATATCCGTCTCTCATTGTGACGGAGTAACCCATCTGCCGAAGTTTGGGGGAGGGGTTACTCCGTCACAAACATGATGGAAATCCCGTATTGCAAATTCCATAGGCTATATTTGAATTCTAATATGGTGGACAGGATATCCATCACATTTGAGACAGAGTAACCCCCTCCGCCAAACCCTAAATTAGGCCCTTAATGTTATGATGTTTAAGTTGTTGAATGTCGAATCATGATATATTGCAAACAAGCATACATGCATGGTTGATTATCCCATTAAGTAAACTAACTGCCGTATGATGCTGATTCACCGGGCCATATTTCATAACGTGAGCAGTGGCAGTACCTTGCTGCATTTGTGATCTGGGTTGTGTAATACATGGTTGGAGTGCCTAAACAGAGCTATTTTAACACAGACTGTGGTAAATGGCTGCTTGTCAAGGTGACTTTATAGGCAACGTAACAATATTATTTAGCAGTAATGCAGCACAAACCAACAAAACAATATGTTGGCCCACTTCAGCCATTGGCTGAGTTCCCCATGAGTTACAGCTTGCTGCCCTTTCACATGGAGTACAAAGTATTTTCCTTCAGTGTCAGTGAGTTCTACGGCAATATGTGTTTTTGAAAACCAAACAAAATTTGTTCCTTTAGTCAATAATTTTGTTGCATTGAAGAGGGCCCAGTAGCTTCACAAGAATGAAGTTTTTTAAAAAGTCATGATAAAACAAAATAAAAATTGCTAAAAGGCTAGCGGTCAAAGCTAGAACAAATGGTTTTGCCAGTGCTTGTTTATGGTCTTTTATGGTCCAGTTTTATGACCTGCTTGGCTACTTTTTCATTGTTGATTTCCCTGAAAGTAAAACGAGCATTGCCTTCAACATGCTCATAAGCAAGCAATCTTCCATACCATGCAAAACTCTTCTACATTATGTCTTTACAAGTTCAAAACTGCTCCAATTTGTAAAAATGGACCACATTTTTAGCTTCCTAATTCACTAAAATGGGCCATTTTATATTTGTGTGCCTGGGCCTATGTGTTGTCTAAGTCTGACCCTGGTTGTGGCTGGCATTGACATGTCACTTAAACATAAATGTTTACACTGGCTGCCACAGCCTGCACATAGTTTGGATGCCTCTGGTTTCTAGTATAATTGTTTGCCAAGTTTGCGTGCCTCACTACTCCGAAAGCATTCATATTTTCAAAGGCATCAGTCACAGAGTTTCTTGTGGCATATGCAACAGTTTTTCCTAACTAATTTGGCCAAAGTGGTACTTTCAAGGTAATTGGCTCGCAGAGGTATTGTTGGTATTAATAATCATCCTTCCTCTAAGTAATTTTGAGACTTTTAAAATTGCATATTTTATTATAGCCTGTTAGACTTTTCTTTCTTGGTGTGGTCTCCCTTAACGTTTTGCCTCTGTTTCCCAGGTTGTTGATGTGTGCTGGACTCTGATTTTGCTGTTTTTGTTACTCTGGGCACTTTACCACTGCTAACCAGTGCTAAAGTGCAAGTGCTCCTTTACAAAATGTGTATGTAATTGGCTTATCCATGATTGGCATATTTGATGTATTAGTAAGTCCCTAGTACAGTGCACTAGAGGTGCCCAGGGCCTGTAAATCAAATGCTACTAGTGGGCCTGCAGCATTAGTTGTGCCACCCACATTAGTAGCTCTGTAATCATGTCTCGGACCTGCCACTGTAGTGTCTGTGTGTGCAGTTTTAACTGTAAATTCAACATGGCAAGCGTACCCACTTGCCAGGCCTAAACCTTCCCTTTTCTTACATGTCAGACACTCCTAAGATAGGCCCTAGGTAGCCCCACGGGCAGGGTGCAGTGTATGGTTACGGCAGGACATATAGGGGGTGATTCTGACTATCCGTCCGCCATAGTACCGCCGCCAAATGACTGCACCGCGATCAAAAGACCGCGGCGGCCATTCAGACATTTCCTCTGGGCCGGCGGGCGCTCTCCAAAAGAGCGCCCACCGGCCCAGAGGAAATGCCCCTGCAACGAGGACGCCGGCTCAGAATTGAGCCGGCGTAGTTGCAGGGGTGCGACGGGTGCAGTTGCACCCGTCGCGTATTTCAGTGTCTGCAAGGCAGACACTGAAATACTTTGCGGGGCCCTCTTACGGGGGCCCCTGCCGTGCCCATGCCATTGGCATGGGCACGGCAGGGGCCCCCAGGGGCCCCGCGGCACCCCCTACCGCCATCCTGTTCATGGCGGGTTTCCCGCCATGAACAGGATGGCGCGCTCCGCCGCCATGAAGGATTCCCCCGAGCAGCGGTAAGTCGGCGGGAGCCCGCCGACTTGCCGCTTCTGACCGCGGCTGAACCGCCGCGGTCAGAATGCTCGTGGGAGCACCGCCAGCCTGTTGGCGGTGCTCCCGTGGTCGGTGGCCCTGGCGGCCACCGGCCGCCAGGGTCAGAATGATCCCCATAGTAATGTGTTTTATATGTCCAGACAGTGAAATATGGCTAAATTCGTTTTTCACTGTTGCAAGGCCTGCCCCTCTCATAGGATAACATGAGGGCTACTTTTAAATCTGATTAAAGTGTAGATTCCCTTTGGGAGCAGATAGACATGTGGAGTTTGGGATTGTGGGTTTGAAGATGTCACTTTTAGAAAGTGAGCATTTTCTTGCTTATACCATTTCTGTGACTCTGCCTGTTTGTGGATTCCCTCTCTGGGTCAGTTTGACAGTTGGGCTGGTTGCACCTCACACTAGACAGTGACACAAAGGGAGCTGGGGTGTAGTCTGTATTTCCTGATGAGCCATCTGTGCTAAGAGGGAGGGGAGGAGTGGTCACTCACATCTGAAAGGGCTGTGCCTGTCCTCACACAATGCATTCTCCAACCCCCTGGTGAGTGTCTGGGACCTGGCCTGGGCAAGGCAGGATTTCACGGTCAAGAGAGACTTTGCTTTGAAGTAGGCCTACTTGAAAGGAGAGAATGGGTATAAGAAGGGCACCCAAAACCACAGACTTTCAACACTTCTAGAAACCAAGAGGAACCTCTGCCTGGAGAAGAGCTGAAGAGCTGAGAAAGAAGAGGTGCCCTGCCTGTGACTGTGCTTTGTGGAACTATCCTGCAGTTGCTGCATCTGCCAGAGTAAGAGGTCAAAGACTTGGCTTTGCGTGCCTTCCATCTTGTGAAGATCTCCAAGGGCTTGATTTAGAGCTTGCCTCCTGTTGTTTGAAGACTCAGGAACAGCAAAGACTTCTCTCTGCCAGCACCTGGAGTCTCTGGAGAGACTCCTACTCTGCCCTGTGGTGCCCATCCAGTTCCTGGGACCCTGAAAGGAGAAGCTGGCAGCATAAGTGGAACAAATCCATGCACAGAACGCTGTGCCGGGAAAAGATGGATGCGACACCAATCTGCGGCTGGAAAATCAACGCACCGCCGGCTTCGCAGTTAAAATTCGACACTCACCCGAAATGCAACCAAAGACTCGACGTACGGAGCAGGAGAAATGATGCGCAGCATCACTGACGGAGGCTGGGAGATCGCAACCCGCGCCACGTGGTTTTCAGATCATCCTGCGGCTGGATTTCCAACGCAAGTACCACTGGTAGTGTAAAAACAACACAAGGCCTGCCCGAAACCCGAAAGTGCTGACCCGATAGACGCATCGCTCTCCTGCGGAGAGAAGAAACGACATGCCCTGACCCGACGAAAGGAGAAACGACACAAGGTCTTTCTCATGAGTGAAATCGACGCATCGCAAGCCCTTTTTAAAGCACACTCACCTGTGCGGGTTTATTTTTGAATCACCCAAGGTACATTTTCACGCTAACAGTGTTAGTGTGTGTTTAAAACTACATGAAGACTCTTTTTGCTTTTTAATTCATAACTTGACTTGTGTATTATGGATATTTGTCGTTTTAGTCTTGTTTTGTTTAGATAAATATTCCCTATTTTTCTAAGCCTGTGTTGTGAATTTTTGTAGTGTTTTCATTAAGTTACTGTGTGTGTTGGTGCAAATACTTTACACCTAGCACTCTGAAGTTAAGCCTACTGCATGTGCCAAGCTACCAAGAGGGTAAGCAGGGGTTAACTGAGGTTGATTCTCTTTTACCCTAACTAGAGTGAGGGTCCTTGCTTGGACAGTGGGTAACTTGACTGCCAACCAAAGACCCCATTTCTAATACAACCTAATATAGCTCAGCCATTACAGCACTCACTTCTGACATATGTGTGACCAGCAGGCCAGGGACTTTCTGATTTCTGAGATTGAGAAATTATCTCTGTAACAGAGCTCTTAAATTTCCCATGTCTATGCATGCTGGGGTGTCTCTCTATAGCCTATCAAAAAATCAAGAAAACAAAAGTGAAAGGATTACAAGAATAGTCCTGGATTAGATGAAATACACATGCATGGATCTGGAAACTTGAGAGCTCTGTGCAAAGAAAATGCAAACAAAAGAAGTGACATCTTGTTCTATCAGTAGCCGGTTTTCTATCACGCGTCTAATCAAACTAGTCTTGTTAATTGTGCCAGTAATTAGTTTCAGTTTGCGAATGTGTTGTAGCAGGAATCGGAAGGAACAAAGTTTAATGTAAGCACTGTCCCCTTTTCAGAGCGGGAGCCTCTTATGCAACATATCACACTGATATCGTGTGAAGAATCCCCCCAGAAATCATTCAATAGTTATTAAGTGATTTCGCGTAAGGACAAGTTCTCAGCTTTTTGTCAACTGCACTTTGCTTGCTGCAAATTGTTTGCCCTGACACAGAATTCAGTGCAGAACTACACGTCTAGAATGCATAGTACAGTTAGCTAAAGAGCTAGGGGCCATATGTACAAACTCATTTTCCCATAGACACAGAATGGGTGAAACCCTTTGCTACATCTGGCCCTAGATGTGGCTGAAGATGTCACAGAAGACGGGATATGTAGCAGTTGAAGACACCGAGACACGGAAGTCTATTCACGGTGAGAGAGATTTCCATTGGAAATCGGCAGATGTCTCCTCAAGCATCTGTGATTAACGTCATCGAATGCAGAACGCTCTATTCCCGCAAGGAGGGTAACAAGCGTTCTCAATGTTTTTCTTAGTTTGCAAAGTCAGTTATAACGACTGGCTCTTCAAAAATAAATGCAACTTATGTCTTCATTTGTGCTGGCTCAGAATACAGCAGCCTGTCTGTGAATTTTGTATTTGAGGTGTCTAAGTGCAGCAAACTTGTAAATTGTCAGAGTTAATGTATGAACTTTAGACAGCAGAAGTCAGAAACAGCGAGAGGCAATTCTTGCTGTTTCCATATTTAGTTGTATGCATATAATGCATTAATTTGGAAAAAATTAAAGTGATATATATCAGAAAAAACAAACGCAAAGCAGGGATGCTCGGCTCTGCCCTCACCCATGCAGCTCTTCATGATACATTCCTGTGACTTTATTTCCAGATGAATCAATTTAGTCTAATTAACACTTTGATTCTGAGAGTTACTCAACTGACGAAGTTGCACATACCGAAAGGAGAGTTTCATCCATGATCTCACAGATCACTCATTTGGAGAGCTAAGGCCTGGGCTCTGCACCAGCCCGAAAAGCCAGCTTGAATCTGAAAACGTTATGGTTCTTAAGTCATCTCACCACAGCCCTAGGCATTGCAAGTGGGGATGCACTCAGACTAGGTATCGATACAAAGATCAGGCCAAAGTGGCGCCAGCCACACAGGAGGTTCATCCATAATCTTCTATCCTTCAGCATATAGAAAGTCACCGCCCTGCAAATCAGTTTCAGTTGAGTGCCTAAGACTGGCAAAAACAGTGTGGGGAGCACTTTCTCATCATGGCCTAATGACAAGGGAAGAATGTGATTCTGCTGAATTGCATACAAAAACAGTGACCATGCTGTAATACGCTATTTGTTTAAAATGCATTAGCTTAATCCTTAACCTATGACACTTAGCAGGGCTGCTTTGATGCTTTGTGCCTTTCTTTCTGTCTCATGCACAGGGTCAAAGGATGTTGATGAAAAATAGGTCTTTCTGAGAATGTGCCTCTATTTGTCTGGTCATACCCGTTTTTTGTGGACTGATGCTGATGGTTATTTTGATTCTGTGTACTGAGACTCAGATACCCGCACTCGATGTGCTCTTTTCACTAAAACCTGTTGAAATTGGCTAACACCTTATTGGCATATTTAAATTGCCTATAAAATCATAGTATTTGGTGCCCAAAATACATTCATGACATTGAAAGTTGAATGTCACTTAAGAAATACAACACTACTGAGCCATTCACCACTGTGAGCAGGCAAACATAACCCCAGGCCTACCAATGCAGCATGGCTGCTGATGTTTTAAAGCTGCACTGGACCTGTCAAAACAACCTTTTGATTGGAGAAAACCTTACTTTTGAATGTTAATCAGACACCATACATAGGCCTTGCAGCCCACAAGTGAGTGCCTAGCACCAATGAGGTGTAAGGAACTGTTCCCAGAGCAGAAACAATGGCTTGGGTGTAGGAAGGTGCTTTATCTACCCCTGGCAAGAACACTAGTTGGGGTGTACCCATGAAGTTAGTTAATTCAGCAGGAGTCTTTCCTATCCTATCACAAGTGAATGTTAGGTGACACCTGCAAAGGCACCAGTTTATGTTCTCACAATCAGGCTGGCACAAACACAGTGGAGGGAGAGCTGCCCACTTAACTGTTTTGAAATGGCGAAGGAGGAAGCACTGGGTGGGGGACACATGCTGTGCACAAGGGGAGAACGGTTTCTCCATCTTAGATTTGAGGAGTGAGTAGGGCTGTGGGATTGTTTGCAGTTGGACAGACCAGAACTGCTGCAAAAGTGAGTAGGATTACCCCTAGGAATGCTTACCTTATTGGTTAGAGGGGGCAGGAGCAACCCTCAACAAACAGCTAGTGCAGGGCATACCTATGGCATCCTAAAGCATGCCCTTTAGAACACTTTGATGACCTGTGGGAAAATAGAAGAAGGCTGGGCCTCCTGTCTGAGATCCTAAAATACCAATTTGTCCCTCCTTCTTGTCCCAGGGACAAATTAGGGGGATCCAGGGTCATCTGGCTGGCCTTCTGTATAGCTACAGGGCTACCAAATGTTGCAAGAGACCTTTTCCTGATGTTCTCCACTGACTAGTACCAACTACAGCTGGTGGCATCTGCTGTAGTGAGTTTTAACCTCCAAGTGCTGTTCTTGAAGTCCTGGGACACTTTGCTGTGTCTAAGTTGACTTCTCCTATTACTCCTGAAAACCTACAATTTAGAAAATATTTGGACTTCCAAAGCTATGGAGGACTGGGACAAAACATCCCAGACTATCAACTGATGTTCAGCCTTGCTGGACTGAGAAATCAGGTTTTTCTAGTTCGGAGCTTTGCCACAGCAGCAAATCAGATTTACCTGACCGTCAGCAAGAAGGTATCTGGCTGGGTGGACCTCAACGCCGGATACAGCCACAGCCTTACCTGTTGAAGGCTCCAAAAATTATGTCCAGAGGTAAAAATCTTGATTGGGTGAGGTGTCAAAAGAATCCAACTGGCGAGAAGACTTCCTTGGTGCAAAATTTGAATTCTTCCCATTCTAAGCTTTTCTGTCAAAACCAGTGGCTTTATCAGGACCCCGCTGAATGATGCCTATTTGACTTTGTGAGGACTTCCTTGCCTGCAACCTGCTGGCCTGTTCTGCTGAAGGATTTTGATGTCTAGAAAAAATACACAAGGGAAAATTCGGAACTGGGCCAAACGTGGTGTATCTGACCCAAGCTCCATTCAAACTCCATTCATACTTGCATTGGTCCCAGTCTATTGAGGCCATTGACTACCATTGGCACTTTGCTCTTTTTTTCCAGCTATTTCTACTTAAAACTTTAAAAAATTGTTATCTCCGATTCTCCTTATTGTTTTTTTGTCATTTTGTTCATTAAATGTTGTCTCCATTATTCTAAATTGGAGTGGGATTTTTATTGTGAGGTGTTTTTGACTTTCTGTTTTGGTGCTATTAAATGCTTTCTAAATTTTCTCTAAGACAAGCCTTTCTGCTCAGTGCCTTAGCCAAGAAGGCTTCAGCTCTGGTTTGAAATAATGAAACCTTTCTCTGAACCTAGCAAGATAGTGTCTTTATTACTTGTGGTGGACCTCAAACCACCCCAACTAATAAACCACTTTCTCACAATGGTATTCATCAGTGAGCTCCAGAAATTGTGTTTAGCTGAAGGACTGTTATTGAGTTGAACATTTAGAATATCTAAATTTATTTGACAGTAAAAATATGTACTGATTTTTAATTGACATCAGGTCTTGGGGGCATTTTTGATTTTTCAAAATTATTTTTGATTTGCATTTTTGCACCTTAAATGTTCTTGGTAACATGGAGGTAGATCTGGGTACCCTAGACAGCGTTACTGTGGTAGGGAAGAAGGGCATGTGCAAAGCAAGGAAGCTGAAGATGGGACTGAATGTCAGGAAGATGGACTATGACAAATTCCTGAGGGCCTTAGAAGAGACCCACCATTTACAGATTATCTCAGAGAAGAATGAACAACATGAAGCAATAGAGATGGCCCAAGAAGAAGTGGGGACAACCTGTCCCACAATTGATTTTCTGGCACACCTACCTTCCAGGGCTGAGAGTGATGCAAGTGATGCAAGTTCTGCCAGCCTTAGAGTTTCTGTGCCTGCTATACACCAGAAGGAGATCAGCGACAAGCAGTTAGTAATGAAGCTGCAGACCAACCTCGCAGCCATCCCCTTGGAGAATAAACAAGCGCTAGAAGAAAAGAAGCCTTGGAGGTGAAAAAGGCCACCTTGGTACTCCTCTGGTCCAAATTAATGATGAGGTGTCTACAGTGGCAGTCACACTATCCCCAATTGCTGAAAGTGTTGTGCTTAGCTTTGTGGTGTGGGATGACATAAATCAATGATTTACCTCATTTGAAACAGCACTGAAAATATGAAGGCAGACAAGCAACACGGGTAACACTGTTGTGAGGGTTGGTACCTACAATGCAGAGAGATGCACTCCTTACTGTAAGTGAGAAAGTAGCTGATTCAAACACTCATGTGAAGGATGTGGCACTAAAACACAACATGGTATATCAACATTTCCTGTAAAAAATGAACCTTTTTGGCTATAGGAGTGTGAAAGACTCATATTTTCACTGATTTGTCTGTTCCTGTCATGGACAGCCACACAATTGGGTTAGTGATTTTATCTGGATAAGTGTAGGAATGCTGTATGGTAGGAATTTGTGGATCCCCATAGAATCCAGAAGTTTCCATAACAGAAATGTGGAGCACAATGTATGGTTTTAGACGAATATTGAGGTTCATATGGAATTTGGGGAAGTAAACTTCATGGGAACCATGCCTGGCATACCACCCAGAACTTCCTGGTGTGCCTAGATTTCAGAGATTGCTGGGTGTTGTAGATTTTCCAGGCTGACAGCAGAGCCTGGCACAAAATGGGCAGTCATTCAGAATGGCAAGTAAGAGGAAATTTGAATTTACCCTCACTTTTCCGGTCCATATGTCAAAACTATGGCAAAAAGATTCTGAGATTCCTCTTGGTTACCATAGGGATGGGGATACTTTGTACGTCAAGTGGCCAGAAAGACCGTTGTTGCTTTGCACAAAGAGGACAGGCTCAATGCCATGGTAGCCCTCCCACACCCTAAACTGTTTCCTAAAAAAAAAAAAAAAAAAAAAATCACTAGTCTCCATTCCTTGGGGGCAGAATTGTGGTAAGCCCCCCCACCAACAGTCACTAACTCATTAAGTAACTGTCTGAGTCGGCCCTGAATCAAGTTTAAGTGAGGTATAACCGGTCAATACTTGCCAGGTACATCATAGAAATGTTAAAGAACTAATTGAGAGAGCTTAACTACACGTGGTAACTCCCCATTAAACAATAATGCATTTTCTTGAAAACGTATAGAAATTTCTTTTCTATCAAAGGGTACATAATTTGTAGAAGGTTTTGTAAGGTAAAATGATGGCCCTACAGCGGCTGATGTACATCACTGAAATATAATGTGCTATGAAAAAGTATGGCAGTTGCATTATTTCAGCTGTGCACTGGCTCCCTTCTTCCCTCCGCTGTGGGACCAGGCTGCTTAGTGAAGAAAAACAATATACCCTGATGGCATGTATGCTGGGGAAATGAGTCATCCTTAATACTTGTCCCGGATGGAGCAAGACATATCAAGGGCCTCTTCTGTTCAGCTGGTTGCTGTCAGAGAGGTACATCATTTCAAGTGTGAGCTTTGCTGATTAGGCCAAGTGCAACTTCGTGGCAGTATGGCACCAAAGCCGGCAAAGAGTGCAAAGACCTAAGGGTCTTCAAAGACAAGGTGGTTAGCCCACTCAAATCTGCCTGTGCCTGGTTCTATAGGTTCTCCATCTACTGGAGTGGTAGTCTTCAACTCAGTCTTGCCTAAGCTTCCTTTTGCAGACCTGCTGTCTAAGTCATGCAAGGATATGGGTGCTCATGACTTCCTGGGAGCCAACGGGAGGGTTGAGCCCCTATTTACTGATGCTCTTTGATCTGGCCCAAGTCCTCACTGACTTTTTTGCATACTTCATCTACAGAGCTTGTGGCAGATTCAGGTATAACGGATTCACCTGTTGGGGTATTGTGGATTTACGCCCTCCACTGTTTTCAATGGTATATTCACAAGGCCCTTAATTGGTGGAGGTCCTACTCTCAACCACCCTTTCTACCACCCCTTCCTTGCCACTAGAACTCAGACTAGTGAGTGTGATGATAATGTTGTTAAGAGGGGCAGTGCACAAAAGCTGTGTAATTAAAGGGGGGTGACTCCCACATTAACCTGGCTACTAGGGCGAAACAGGCCCCATTATAGTGCCTGGCAACCCATGATTGAAGAAAGGATCAGCAGCCCTTGCCATGCTGGGTAAGACAATGTGGAAGGTCCTGGAGAGGCTGGTGGGGTTGGTTTAATACTTGGTGTTACCATAGCTCAATTCACCTATGAGCTAGGATCATTCACACCTGAAAAAGCAACTGTCCTTGAGATCAGACTGGATGGGGCTACTGTAGACAGTCCAATTAAGAGTCTGAGGAAACAGGAATTTAAGGCAGGAATTGTGCAAAAGGCCTGTCATAACAAAAAAAGGTCATGGGAAATGACAAGGGGAAAGAAAGTCAGAGTATTACTAAGACAGTTCAGACATGGACATAGCAGAACAATGTTTCCTTTCCAATGTGTCTACTAATGCTTCTGATGTCTCTGAGGATGAAGTAGTGACTCAGCACCTGGGTCGGGAGGTGGGAATGGAAATTCCTGGTCCAATGTGCAGGGACTTCCACTAAAGTAACCTAGAAAGGGAAGGTTGAGGAATGATTTAAAGTAGGACTATTTGGTCACGCAACATATCCTCACAAACTTAGCTGGTTCTATAGCTGGGTTTTCATTTGCCCAGGAGTTAATAGAGGTGGGGGATCCCTTACTATGTAGGCAATCTATTAGGGCATCATGGAACTTTGGGAGGAGGATCAAACTGATAATAGGAGGACTCAGGCAGCTACAAGGAAACTGCAAGGGCAATCAGGAAAATCCCTAAAACCTAATCTGACAGAATAGAACAAATCTCTGCGATGGGGGGGCCACACAGTGTTATTATAATCAAATTTTACCTTTGTGAGGTAACAGACTATGTCACATGACACTCAACTTGTAGAAATAGAATGGAGGCAGGAGTATTTTGAGAACCACCAGAGGTGAAATAATATAAGCATTCTTGGTACTGAGGAAGGTGCAGAGGGTAACAACATGAGTAGGTTCATGATTAACCTGTTTCAGGTCACCTTCCCAGGACTAACAAGATGGTATTGGGAGCATGAGATTCAATGTGCACATAGGCTTCCTCTTGAACTGAAGCAATCTCTCCAGTAACAAGCATCTGCCAATTTAAGCCTAGAGCCATTATAGACATGTTTGGTAACTTTCCCCTAAGTCACAAAATCTATAAAAGAGCATGTCCTGAGTCAGAATGGTGTTCATGTGGCCATTCTTTCTGTGTGAGACCCAACTTTAGCCATATGACACTTGTGTGATGTTAAAGACTGCATCGAATGCTAAAACCCTACCAGGTCAAGGGAGCTCATGCCTTTTTGCTCAGCCCAGCTAGGGTCAAGATGATTTTCAATAATAGGACTTGTACCTTCAACTCCGAGATTATGGCAAAAAGTTTATTTGGATAGTTTGCATTGACACCTTAGAGAAGCAGTTGTTCACTGCCTCATCACACAGACCACCTATGGCAGGTTTTGTTTCTTCAAGTGGGACGACTGGGCCCAGAGGGTCACTATGGTTGATGGGTAACAAGGGCTTTTGGAAATGGAAGAGGAGGGGGGCAGGGAACAGGAACAAGGGGCAAAAAATGAAGCAAAAAATGAGGAGAGAAGACATCACTAAGGAAAAAGGGGACTGTTAATTGTTACTGGTGAGGGGCACCTTGGAATGTGGTTATGTGGTTCAAGGTATTTATGACTGGAAACTCTAGGATGCTGTATACTACACAGCGCGCCATTGTTAGAGGAGTGGCTCTCTTAACCAAAGGGAATTTATGTGTTGTTAATGGGAGTGCCTCTGAAAAAATGTGTAGAGAGGCAATGGTTGAGTGACATGCACTGAGACATACATTTTCTGTCTGTTCTGTTCTACTTATGGGTCTAATGTTGATGAAGCAGCTGTGATAAAGTTCCTGGGGGAGGGGGTAGAACTAACCCTTTCCCTGACTCCAATCACTATCTGTAGGGTTCTAAACTATCACATGGAATGCAGTACAGGTGTCAACACAGGTATATGCTGCACACAAGCAGAAAGTATTTAGGACAATATGGCAAATTGTAGAGCCGCATGGTCTTATAGATTAGATGCATGCACCAGCCCATATCCTTGGTATACATTTTTTCTTTTCCTGATAGGAAATATGGATGCTAGGATTATTTTTTGGTCTTATCAAGTCTTTTGAGAGATGTTCAGATAGAAAAATAGTCTAGGTTTGTCTCTGATCACTGTGCTTTTGTATTTGAGGGCTTTTTCTCTGCAAAAGTGAGGTCATACAATCCCTAGACATTTTTTTGAGTGCTACTATTAAATCCTGAGTCATATGAAGGCATGGCTTATGGATTATATGAATAGGAATAGGAATAGAGGTAGTGCATTGCCTGGTAGTGAATGGGAGGGTGTGCCAGCTGATATTAGATCGGAAATTCTAAGCTTTCAAACCAGAAAGCCCAAGCTACTAAAATAAAGAAGTATTATGATGAATTAGCAAATCTGGAATTAAATCATGTCAGAACACTAATGAGAGGGCAAGAGGATCACAACATCCTTCAAAAGATTGCAGTTACAGGAGCTGGGTTTAATATATTTTATGTGAGGAGGATGGCAGTGAGGCCCCAATTACATAAACCTAAACATTATGAATTCAGTGATATTGTTGGAAGGGTGTTGGCCTTAATAACATGACAAAAAATGTTCAGAATGATCATAATGTTATTGCCAACAGGCAATGGCAGATAATAAACTCCCAAGATTCAATTATCAGTGTTGTGGAGGAGTTCTTTCACACTCTGTACTACTTAAATCTGGCCCCTTCTTTAGAAGTGGTTAAACAGTATTTAGAGAAGAGCAAAAGTGCAACTTTAGATGAGGCTGAATGTGCACAGCTCAACTGCATGCTTACACTGAAGGAATTGAAAGAAGCACATAGATTGTTTAGCACAAGTGAAGACAGCGTAGCCAGATCTATTTCTCTTAGAGTTTTAATATAGCATCTTGTTTGCTGTCCTTTCAAGGAATGTAGTCACAGCCTTTTGATTGCTAAATTGGAGCTTTCCTTCCCTGCCTCCTCAGCAGCTACCAACATTGTTTTTTTTTTTTAAACAAGGGGAAGCCTCCATTAAATCCTGGTTCTTAAAGACCAATGTTGTTAATTATTAGCAGTGCTAAAATCTATTCAAGCATCATGGTGACACACTTGAGTAGGGTCATTGCCACATTAGTCTTTCCATGGTAGTATGGTTTTGTCCAGATCAAAGTACAACACACCATGTAAAATGAGTAATTACGTTATTTGACATAGCTGAGGTAAGGAAGCCTTCTTTGGCAATGATCCTGCTTGATGTAGGAAAGGCATTTGATTGGGTCATTTGGTGTACCTTTGGAAGGCTCTAGAACATTGGGATTTTGGCCTGGCTTCATGATCTCCATGAAGCCAATGTATAGTATTTCTATGTCTAAACTCCAACTGATACAAATGGAGTCCGACACAAGGCTGATCACCAGAGGAACAAGGCAGGGATGTCCCTGGTCTCCTTTCTTGTTTGAGTTACATACTGATCATTTTTTACAAATACCTGGGAATAATAAGGTGATCTATCCTTAGAAGATCAATGTTTTTGTTACTAAGATATTGGGTTATGCCAGTGATATTGATATTGTTACCATGTACCCTGAACAAGCTATTTGTGACGTAGAAATGGAGGCTGTCAGCTCTGGTAAAGTCTCAGAGTATCACATGAATAGGGGAAAGACCCCAATTCTGTGTAATGATGATGTTTGACTTCAACACTATCAAAAGGCAGATACTACTTACTTGGGGCAAGGTAAAAACATAATCTTATTCAATGTTGATCCTTTACTCATTAAAATTAGGAAAGATTTGGTGCAGATGAAGAATATTAGTTGAACAATTATTTGGCAGTACAATATATAAAAAATACATAATACAATAAAAAAATGTTTTGTAGTTATTCAGAGCAATCCCTCTAGAGGTAGGATGAGTATGGTTCAAGAAACTGAATGACATTTGTAATCATTTCATATAAGAATATAACAGGATAAAAAGAGCCCTGAAGTATTTAGTGTTGCTTTAAAAAGAAGTGACTGGCAGTGCCCAACTTTAAATATTATTACTTTGCATCAGTGCTTCAACACATACATTTTGTTCTTGCTGGTCAGTGTGGTGAGGTATTTGGCTTAGAAAGGTTACAAACTATACAGGGAGTGCAGAATTATTAGGCAAATGAGTATTTTGACCACATCATCCTCTTTATGCATGTTGTCTTACTCCAAGCTGTATAGGCTCGAAAGCCTACTACCAATTAAGCATATTAGGTGATGTGCATCTCTGTAATGAGAAGGGGTGTGGTCTAATGACATCAACACCCTATATCAGGTGTGCATAATTATTAGGCAACTTCCTTTCCTTTGGCAAAATGGGTCAAAAGAAGGACTTGACAGGCTCAGAAAAGTCAAAAATAGTGAGATATCTTGCAGAGGGATGCAGCACTCTTAAAATTGCAAAGCTTCTGAAGCGTGATCATCGAACAATCAAGCGTTTCATTCAAAATAGTCAACAGGGTCGCAAGAAGCGTGTGGAAAAACCAAGGCGCAAAATAACTGCCCATGAACTGAGAAAAGTCAAGCGTGCAGCTGCCACAATGCCACTTGCCACCAGTTTGGCCATATTTCAGAGCTGCAACATCACTGGAGTGCCCAAAAGCACAAGGTGTGCAATACTCAGAGACATGGCCAAGGTAAGAAAGGCTGAAAGACGACCACCACTGAACAAGACACACAAGCTGAAACGTCAAGACTGGGTCAAGAAATATCTCAAGACTGATTTTTCTAAGGTTTTATGGACTGATGAAATGAGAGTGAGTCTTGATGGGCCAGATGGATGGGCCCGTGGCTGGATTGGTAAAGGGCAGAGAGCTCCAGTCCGACTCAGACGCCAGCAAGGTGGAGGTGGAGTACTGGTTTGGGCTGGTATCATCAAAGATGAGCTTGTGGGGCCTTTTCGGGTTGAGGATGGAGTCAAGCTCAACTCCCAGTCCTACTGCCAGTTCCTGGAAGACACCTTCTTCAAGCAGTGGTACAGGAAGAAGTCTGCATCCTTCAAGAAAAACATGATTTTCATGCAGGGCAATTTCCATCACACGCGTCCAAGTACTCCACAGCGTGGCTGGCAAGAAAGGGTATAAAAGAAGGAAATCTAATGACATGGCCTCCTTGTTCACCTGATCTGAACCCCATTGAGAACCTGTGGTCCATCATCAAATGTGAGATTTACAAGGAGGGAAAACAGTACACCTCTCTGAACAGTGTCTGGGAGGCTGTGGTTGCTGCTGCACGCAATGTTGATGGTGAACAGATCAAAACACTGACAGAATCCATGGATGGCAGGCTTTTGAGTGTCCTTGCAAAGAAAGGTGGCTATATTGGTCACTGATTTGTTTTTGTTTTGTTTTTGAATGTCAGAAATGTATATTTGTGAATGTTGAGATGTTATATTGGTTTCACTGGTAATAATAAATAATTGAAATGGGTATATATTTGTTTTTTGTTAAGTTGCCTAATAATTATGCACAGTAATAGTCACCTGCACACACAGATATCCCCCTAACATAGCTAAAACTAAAAACAAACTAAAAACTACTTCCAAAAATATTCAGCTTTGATATTAATGAGTTTTTTGGGTTCATTGAGAACATGGTTGTTGTTCAATAATAAAAATAATCCTCAAAAATACAACTTGCCTAATAATTCTGCACTCCCTGTACATGAACTAATTCTGGGTAAAAAACAATAGCTAAGTTATATTATTTACCTGTAATGTTGTTTACGTTGGGAAAAAGGCCTGATTTTAGGTGCCTGCACAGTGGAGCTAGGGATGTTGACATTGTTCATATGTTCTTCGCTTGCAAGAGGCTAGCCACTTCTAGAGTAAACATAGCAAATAATTGAGTACTGTTCTAAACACACAGACCTTCATTAGACCACAGTTAATGTTATTGGGGATGGATACTTAATACAGCACATATGTAGATAGACTGTATCTGATGTTTTGGTAATGGTAGTCACTTGTAGTTGCAATACAGTGGCTTGGGTGAATCCAGAAGCTTCATCTTATTATCACTGGTTGTCCAGATTTCTGTTGAAGTATTATTCTAAGGAGAGTTTGTATCAAGGTAAAGGTAATGGAGTAGGGCTAGGGGAATTATGACATGGATGTCACTGTTTAGTTGGTTAGACACAATGAATTTTTGAGAGACTTTAATCTTGCCACAGATTGAGGTGCAATTATTGGCTGCTGTCATACTTATCTTCAATATGTCTCAAGACATCACAGTACTATATAGCACAATGGATGGTTATACGAACTATGTAATCTAAAAGGTCCAGATTTTTCTTTTGTGTTTTAGAAGTTGTGGGGGGTAACACTGATTTAATCGGTGTGTGATTATTGGCTTAATAATGTAAATAGATTATTGAATTTCTATACTTTGTACTATTTTTCTCCTCAAATAAATAAAGAAAGAAATACATTGCCCTAGAAGTATTTATTGTGCATGTTTGTACTTTATATCTTCCTGTCTCCATCTCCTTCACATATGAAGCCTTTTGGGTCTCTTCTCAATGTGTATATCTGGTGATCTGACAGAACCCTCTACACCCATCAACTCCATCTCCTTTTGGGTTTGGATTTACTTGGGAAATTCTTGTGACACTAACCCGGATGCAGGAAAATAGGATGCTGGATTCCAGGGATTATATGACATATCATATCTGTTAGACCTGGCATCCTTAGCATGGTCTCCCCTGTCTTTTTTGCCTCTACTTCCCATGTTTTGACTGTGTGCTGGACTCAGATTTTTGCTGCTTTTGGTACTCTGGGCACTTTACCACTGCTGACCAGTGCTAAAGTACAAGTGCTCCTATGTAAAATGTATGTGTAATTGGCTTTTCCATGATTGGCATATTTGATGTACTAGTTAGTCACTAGTCAAGTGCACTAGAGGTGCCCAGGGCCTGTAAATCAAATGCTACTAGTGGGCTTGCAGCACTGGTTGTGCCACCCACATATGTGGTCCTGTAAACATGGCTCAGACGTGCCACTGCGGTGTCTGTGTGTGCATTTTTAAACTGCCAATTCTCCCTGGCAAATGTACCCACTTGCCAGGCCTCAACTTTCCATTTTTAAACATGTAAGGCACCCCTAAGGTAGGCCCTAGGTAGCCCCATGGGCATGGTGCAGTGTATGTTAAAGGTGGGACATGTACTGCTGTGTTTTACATGTCTTAACAATGAAATACTGCCAAATTTGTTTTTCACTGTTGCAAGGCCTCTCTCATAGGTTAAAATGGGGGCTGCCTTTAAATAACTTTTAAGTGCAGTTTCCCTTTGGGAGCAGATAGAAATTTGGAGTTTGATGTCACTGAACTCACAATTTAAAAATGTCCCTTTTGGTAAAGTTGGTTGTTTGATTGTTAGTCTGAAAATGCCACCTTTAGAAAGTAGGCATTTTCTAGCTTAAACCATTCTGTGATTGTGCCTGTATGTGGATTCCCTTCTGGGTCAGACTGACAGTTGGCCTGTTTGTGTGTTCCCTCTAGACAGTGACACAAAGGGAGCTGGGGTGCAGCCTGTATTTTCTGATGAACCATCTGAGCTAGAGTGGAGGGAGCAGTGGTCACTTACACCTGAATGGGCTGTGCCTGACCTCACATAATGCAGTCTTCAGCCACTGGTGTGTGTTTGGGGCCTGGCCTGGGCAAGGCAGGATCTTTTGAATAACATAGACTTTCCTTGAAGTTTGCCTCCTTCAAAGGCAGAAAGGGGTATAAGTAGTGGACCCAGAAATCCAGACTTTAGATTTCTTCAAGATCACTTATGGAGACAAGAGGAACGTCTGCCAAGAAGAAGAGCTGAAGAGCTGAGGAGAAGTGCTACCCCTGTCTGTGACTGTGCTTTGTTGGGCTATCCTGCAGTTGCTGCTTCTACCTGTGAAAAGGGACAAAGACTGGACTTTGTTGTGCATTCCTGTTTATGAAGAATCTCCAAGGGCTTGTCCTGAGCTTGCCTCCTGTGTTGAAGTCTGAGGGCCATCAAAGACTTCCTCTGCCAGCACCTGGACTCTCTTCTGAGACTCCTGCCCTGCCAAGTGGCATCCCATCCAGTCCCTGGGCCCTTGAAAGGAAAGTTGGCAGCCAAGGACTGAAATCCACGCACAGAACACTGTGCAGGGAAATTTACGATACACCACCTGCAACTGTGCCAAAAAAGGACGTGCCACCTGTTTTGCGGCAAGAATCCATGCTGCATCTGCATTACTGCTGGGAGATCGACACATTGTAGTTGGAGAAACGATGCAACACCTGTTTGCGTCTGCTGATAATGACGCAAACCCCCACATAGCGTGGTTTTCTAACACCGTGTGACAGGACTTCTCACGCATCGTCGCTGGATCTCAAAAGTAAACGCAAGCCTGCGCGGATCTGTGTTGCCCATCAGGAAATCGATGTATCGCTCTCGTGCGGGAGAGAAAAACAAGGCATCATCGACCCAACCATAGAAGGAAGGACGCACAGCCACACTTGCGAGTAAGGAATCGATGCATCGCTGACATTTCGGGTGCACGCTCGCCCTTGTGGCTTTAGTTTTGACACAAACTAGGTACTTTGTGTAAAATCAATATTTCCATTGTTTTTGATGGAGTAAGACTCTTATTCTTTTGAAAATTCATATCTTGACTGGTGTTTGATGGATTTTTGTCATGTTGGTCTTGTTTAATTTAGATAAATATGACCTATTTTTCTAAAGTGATGTGGTGTCCATTTTGTAGTGTTGGTACAAATACTTTACACATTGCCTTTGAGCTACACCTGACTGCTTGTGCCAGGCTACTAAGGGGGTGAGCAGGGGTTATCTTGAGTGTGTATCTCCATTGCCCTGATTAGAGTGAGGGTCCCTGCTTGGACAGAGTGCAAACCAACTGCCAACCAAAGACCCCATTTCTAACAGTATCATTTCTATTCCACTAAGTATTCCAACTGTGTCCTATTGCTCTTCAAGTATAGGATCTTCTCTAACTCATAATCAGGAGTGCCATCAATTAAAGTGGGAGGTGGTGCTGAGGGGTGTGCGATATTGCCTTTTTTAATACAATTTACATGGAACGTAGAATGGATGTACACAGAATGGATCTTCTAGTGATCAGGCATTTTCAACTCTACTGCAGGGTGCCCTTTCAAACTACTGACTTGGAAAAGATTTACATACATAGAAAAACATTGGGATATGCCCCTAGAATGGAAAGGGAATATGTGGAAAGCAGAATTCATCTCTTGACTTAAAAGCAGGACTAGGACTACAATATCGATCTACAGAGTTCTTATGTTTGGCTTTTGCTAGTCTTAAAGGAGCAAAGAATGATTTTTAAACTTTACAGATGTCTTGGAGATGATAATGTACAGAAGCCACAGCAGAGGCTGAAAAAATGGCATGCTTATAGTGAGGGTGAAATCCTGCAGAACTAAAGAGACTATACTAACGAGGTACGGAAGGTGTTTCTTATGACATTTCTGCTATAGGGATTCATCTGACTCACTGTGAGCAATAACTAATGAAACAGTGTAAGCAGGGAAATAAATTGGATGGTCTAAAATATGTAATATTAGGCTGGCTACTTGTTGGGCTGGTGCTTCAACATCAAATGAGGAGCTGGCCCAATGTGAAGCATGCCAACTCTCTGGGTGAGTGAGGGCTTTTACACTGATATTTTCAATATTCTTTCCAGTCTGAGATTTGCCATGGATCACAAATGGTGCTAGCCTTAGCTCTTTGCAGGAACAGCACATATGCCTTACAGTGTCTGTTTCCTACACAATATGCGATCTGATAATGAAGGCTAAAAGTCACAATCTCATGTGTCTTTGCATCACACACTTCATTGACTTCAAATATATCCAAATATATATTTTTGTGATAAGTCCAAATGGTGATAAAATGCTGCTTTACATTTTTCAATGTGTGTGTATGTGTGAGAGACAGAATTCCTAATGCGAGTACAACACCACTGGTGTCTATACAGTATCACAATCTATCTTTCTTTTCACCCACATCCCGCTTAACTTCCCCATTGCCATGAGGCTTTACAGTCAAGCATACCAGCTTCTGTTTTCCTCAAGGGAACCGATATTGTGTTTTTGCTTCTCCTAAACAGTTCTAGAGAATTGTCTCATCTGTTTAGTCTGGTAGCACAAACTGGGTGACCTTACCCTTAACAGAACTGTAGTATTGCCTCTTAGGTTCGGCTAGGCCAGTATGTTTCTAAGTGTATCTAAAGTCTCAGATCAAAATGATGATCTATACGGGCAATCAGACCATGTATGCCTCACCTTTCTTATTTTATGGTATCCTGGTCTACTCTCTACTATCTGAAGTCTACTCATGGGTAGAACCGATGTAGTTTGACTTGGTATCTATACTAATCTAACAATAGTTCATAATGCACTCCCTGCCAGAGTCACCGAGGATGCTTTGCATTCTACCAAAAATGTGCCATTTATTTCTTTGAAGATCGTTTTTGCATGGTGTGGCATCTAAAAGTAGTGTATACAGCTGGAAAATAATGTTTTTCATATTGGTTGCCTGCCTCACAAACATTTCCAATGGAGTTGGGTCTCAAATTGCAGCCTATTTGAATCCTAGTTTATAATACCTGGGAGCGTAATTCAGTATAGCAAAATCTTTTTCGCTCATCTACATGGAATTCACTTTTACAATCCTCAAATGTTATAGGTTCTCCATTATTACCAGATCTGAGAAAAGGAAACAGTCTCCTTGCAACCAGGTGTTAAAGGGCCCCTTTGATAGGGCTATTGTATATGCAGTATTGAAAGGTATCAAGTTTGTGGTGACAAATGGGGGGGTCCAAGTGGAGCTGTTAGATAGTTTTAAAGACCTTACGTGTTGTGTCTTTGGTTGTGCACTAGTACGCATTTGGTGGTTGACCTTGCTTGGGGTCTCATATTAAATCCCATTGAAAGGGACCTACCACAGCGCCGTCTCTAGGGACCCATCATTTCTCTGATATTATTTCACTCAACTGCAAAAGAACTCCTAGTTGGGATGCTCAGTAGTACGCCTTACAGAGCGGTATGGCCAATCCGACCCTATTGCGATGGTGACACAATGTTTTTACATGCTATCCATGACCCAAACTGGCATAGGGACATACCCCCCCTTAACAAGCCCAGCAGTCTTTCTGTCCATTCTGGGGGTAAATTGGACTGTTAGAGAGGCAGAAAGCTGACTACACCTAGGGATTTTTTTTAAAACAAAATATGTTTTGGCCAGCATGCATCAGGCCCCACCCCCTGCCCGTAAAACCCCAAAAGCTCTTCTGCCAACCCTTGGAGGAAAACTGAAGGATGTACCCCAATATGACCATGGAATGAGAATGAGGCTAATAATTAAAAAAAATAGCATAAGGCCTATACTATCCCCATCCCCATTGCAACTGATTGGAAATTTGGATTCTTTTGCACATATTTTTGAGATATGGGCCACGGAGTGAGGGAAAAATCCCAATTTCTTCTCACTTGCTATTGTGAATGCACTATTTGGGCTCTTGGTCAACCGGCAACCAGGAAAGTCTACCAGCCCTGGCCATTTCTAAAACGTAAAGGCCTGGTGGAACCCAGGGTAGTGTGGCATACCTGGATTCCATTCATTTCCTTACCTAAGATGTCCTGAAAACGTGAGATTGGAGGTGAAAAAGGCACCATACTTGTGTGTCTGGGCACTTTGTCACTATTATTCAGTGCAACAGTGTGTACGCTGGCACTAAAACAGTATTAATAAAAGTGTTTTCATCCAAATGGTCTATTTAACTTGTGTAATGGAATTGTATATGGCACAGATAGTGCAACTATGGCATAGAAGTTAAACGTCTTTGTGGACTGTAGTGTTTATTTATACCACCCACATATGTGCCAAAAAATGTTTCACAGAGACACTTGCTAGGGAAAAGTTCCATTGCCATGTGGGGGAAGCCTTTCTTTTATACGGTCTGAAATCACTCTTAAAGTATGCTCGTAAACCCACAGGGTAGCATACTAATATGTGAAAATAGGGCACACTACATATGGTATTAGTGTACTCACACACTTCAATAGAATCCAAAAGTTATTTTGATTTGTAGATTGTTCTGAAAAGACCTACAAGGGATTAAATTCATTATCTTCCTTCCCCGCTGAGAAAAATGATAAAAAATGCCTCAAAGTTATTTCTTACATAACTTTCCAGAATTTAATGGAAAATCTGTTTTTTTTTTATATCCAAGGCGACTTTGTAAAAATGCACTTTGTGCTGCTTGACCCAAAACTGGAACACATATTATTGTTCCCAATCACATCTTCCAGGTATTGAATAGACATATTTAGCTCGGAGAGATACCAGTGCCTACGTAAAGGACAATAGCCTGCCTCTGACCCAAGAAGAGCAGATGAGTGGTAACTGCTGAATACCTAGTAGGCATTAGTTATCTGGGAGTGGAAAGGAAGAGTTGGAAGAACAAAGGGCAGCTTTGTACTACCTCTTTTGACTTGGAGATGGCAGAGAGGGCTTATCCTATTTATTCTCAGGCCCTCCCTCTTCCCAGAAAGACATACACAGAATGGAGAGCGAACCAGGTTTGACTCTGTCAGATGTGAGTGGAGTTCATCTAAAGAGGGGAAAAGTTTAAGGAGCAAAAGACAGGTTTGCCTGGTGGCATATGGATTATTCCATCTTGAAACCAGTGTTTTTTTACTCACCTATACAGCCCAGTGGCAGTGATCTCCCTATGATATAAGTATACAGAAAATGTAAAAAGATGATTAAACTTGAACATAGCAAACTATTTGTAAGTTAAATATTAATATTCCTTTGAATATAAAAGAAAATAACAACTACTACAGCACTATCAACTTAGATTTTTATTACATACTTAATCAATTTAAATAGATTAAATAATATTTGTTTAAATGTTTATTAACCAAAAAATCCCATATAAAGTAAAGCCTTTATATTACTTATTTTGAATTAGTAATTATTAAAAGTGATTTTGAGAAACAATTAATACAAATGAATGTTCCTTTATTTTTTATTTCAAAAAATGTTAATCAAATAAATTAAGTAAAAAATATGCTTTATTGTTAGATTTATTTAACTTTAAATTAAATTTATTTATAGTTTTGATTATTTTAAATAATTACATTTATTTTAACATTAATTGCTATGACGTTTTACTTGAAGCCCCTGCCTCCATTATTTTCAGCGGGAGGGTGTTGCAGTAGGTATGGGTGGCCATGGGTGGTGACAGGCTTACTCCAGGTCTGAGCTGGAGTACATTTACTACTGTTTTGGGCCCTTTTATAGCTGTAGTAGATTTAGAAGATCAATTAGGGAAGAGAAATGGGTTTACTCTTTTTAGGATGAGTGTCTGTCCTACCCCTAAACTTCTCCTTAACCTTCCCTTAACTGGCAGAGAGGGTTTGTCCTATTTCTCAGGCCCTCCCTCCTCCCAGAAAGACATACACAGAATAGAGAGCGAACCAGGTTTGACTCCGTCAGATGTGAGTGGAGTTCATCTAAAGAGGGGAAGAGTTTAAGGAGCAAAAGACAGGTTTGCCTGGTGGCAGATGGATTATTCCATCTTGAAACCAGTGCTTTTTTACTCACCTATACAGCCCAGTGGCAGTGATCTCCCTATGATAAAAGTATACAGAAAATGTAAAAAGATGATTAAACTTGAACATAGCAAACTATTTGTAAGTTAAATATTAATATTCCTTTGAATATAAAAGAAAATAACAAATACTACAGCACTATCAACTTAGATTTTAATTACATACTTAATCAATTTAAATAGATTAAATAATATTTGTTTAAATTTTTATTAACCAAAAAATCCCATATAAAGTAAAGCCTTTATATTACTTATTTTGAATTAGTAACTATTAAAAGTGATTTTGAGAAATAATTAATACAAATGAATGTTCCTTTATTTTTTATTTAAAAAAATGTTAATCAAATAAATTAAGTAAAAAATATGCTTTATTGTTAGATTTATTTAACTTTAAATTCAATTTATTTATAGTTCTGATTATTTTAAAGAATTACATTTATTTTAACATTAATTGCTATGACGTTTTACTTGAAGCCCCTGCCTCCATTATTTTCAGTGGGAGGGTGTTGCAGTAGCTATGGGTAGCCATGGGTGGTGACAGGCTTACTCCAGGTCTGAGCTGGAGTATATTTACTACTGTTTTGGGACCTTTTTTAGCTGTAGTAGATTTAGAAGATCAATTAGGGAAGAGAAATGGGTTTACTCTTTTTTGGATGAGTGTTTGTCCTACCCCTAAACTTCTCCTTAACCTTCCCTTAACTCCTCCTTACACCTTCCCAGTTCTCACCTGTTTTATAAAAACATGCCCCATTTTTTCAAACAATGTCCTTGGCCCTCCAATATTTATTGGTAAGTAGTAAACATATACATGTGGGTTGCGTCTCATAAAAAGATTAGAGTTTTACACTCATAGGTTTGTGAATAGCATTTTATGGCACTTTATTAGTGCTACTGCAGTACTACTAAGCATACTACAAAATGCAGTTTGTGACTAGGCCCATAAGCGAGCAAGATGTCTGTCTAAATGTGTGAGTCTTGTGAGGGTCCTGTGACTCCATGGGCTTTGTAGTTCTGCTTGTTGTCTCTCATACTTTATCGTAGCATCTCCATTACAGAAGCAAAGCCTCTTTCGAGGCAGTGTTCACACTTGGGTGCACTGCCCACTCTCTTCTGCTCCTGAAGACACATACACTCAGGAAGATTAGAATAATACATCCCTGTGCAGAACAGACATACAGCGATTAGCATGGTTGATGGACCATAACAGATAGGCTATAATCAAAGAACAAATATTTTAGCCATTGTTACACCTACCATCTTTAGTGTGGTCTTCCTCCAAATGTTTTGCCTACTTCCCACCTGTTTCTACTGAAATTAATTTGTGTTCCCTTTAGGACTCTGTGCACTTTGCCACTGATGAACAGTGCTGAAGTACTTGTGCTCTCTCCTGAAAACATGGCACAATAGGCCTAAACTGATTGGTACAATGAATTTACTCATAACTAAATAAGTAAATTGATAGAACATGTACCCAGGGTTTGTAAATTAATTGCTACATGTTGTCTTAGTGCCCCTGTTGCGCCACTCACTTAAGTAGCCCTCTCAAACTTGTTTCAGGCCTGCCATTGCAGCCTGTGTGCAGCTTTAAATAGGCCTGGGCAGAGTTCTGCTATGCAAAACTCTGGGAAGTGCTAAAAAAACTCTGATGTGCTACGTGGAGTTCCCCGAGCGCCAGAGTTTGGGTAAGGCGTGTTGTTTGCACTGATTTTCAGCACAGGAGTGTCTCCCGCTGTAAAATCAGTTAAAACGCCATCACATGGATTACCAGAGAGCGCTAACTTCTTCTGGCTGCTTGAGTAGATTTTCTACTCGAGCGGCAGCTTTCTCATCGAGAGCAGTCGTGGCCTACCATGACCGCTTGTGTTCAGCAATCTTGCTCATGCTTGCCAACTTAGCGATTTCCATCACTCGCGCTCTCCAACTTAACGTTGGCGATCAGGGGAAAAAACTCAGCTCTGTCTCACTTCGCTGAGTTTTTGGGAACTCCACGCTCAGTGGGGAATTCTTCACCCACCCCTAGTATAAAACTGGCAATTCAAACTGGAAAAAAAAACTTTCCCCAACTCTAAACCTCCCTTTTTAATACATGTGTGATCCTTAAGGTAAGGCAGGGTTTGTAGTGTTTAGAAAGTTGGACATTCACTTTTAGTTTTACATGTCATGGTAGCGAAAAAAGCTCCTAAATAGGTTTTTCACTTCTGTGACACTTCACATAACATTGTGTTACCTAATTACATTTAATTAGGGACGACTTTTGTTTTGGAGCAGGAAGCAATTAGAATTTAAGATCCTCTTTTGTGGTAAAGTCAGAATTAAAAATTAAGCAAAAGGCCACTTTCACAAAGTTTCCACATTTGTGTCTTAACCATTTGGTGCCTATAGCCAGAGTCCATGGGCACATGACTGTGTTTGGAATGCCAGTTGGCCTTTCTGTATTCCTCCCAGACAGTGGAACAAAGTGGGACTAGGTGATGGCAGGATGGGCCATCCTGTCAGGATGTGTGGAGTGGATCTGTTCCCTGCCCCACTTACATTTCAAAGGATTTGCCTCAGCACTTTCACGCTACCGTTTTGTCATACCACACCCCTTGGAACTTGGGCAGGTAGGAAAGTAATTTCAGAACCAACTGTGGGAGGGGAAGTCTAGAAGTTTCTTCCACTTCAAAGCTGGTACTGGGTATAAAAATACAACCCTCAGGCCCACTCTTCAATTTATCCCTGGACCTGTGGATGATACTCAGAAGGCCTTCCCTATACTTCAGAGGGTCTGCCCTGCTTTTTGATGACTGCTTTGTACTTCAAAGGACTGCACTGAGCTACTAAAGGACTGCCCTGCTGCTGGAAGCCTGCCTTGTACTCTCTGAGGACAGCCTTGAGAACGTCCTTGCTGTTGGGACCTAGGACTGCCAAAGTGACTCCAGTAGCTAGTTGGCTAGTCTCCTGTTCTGAGCTAAAGTGCTATAAAAAAACTCCAACAACTTTAACCCTGCACCTGGGTCCTGGCAGCAGTGAGTCCAATCTCTCAAGTGGTGTTCACCCAGTCATGGATCCTTTGAAGTGGAGCAAAAGTGCCTAAACAGCCAAAAACCAAAACTTGGGACTTTGAACATGTTCAGCTAGAAAGTGCCCTGAGAACGGAGAGGAAACTGGGACCTAACTGTTGGCTGATTCACCTAAGGTGCATCGCTGGTCGGACTGACTGCAGTAGCTCCACTGCGTTCTTCTATGCAGCATTAAATACTGAGCAGCTGCTCCTCATAGAAGGGGTATTTGGCTTCATTAAGCCCTCGTCATCTGCAGCCTATAGCTATGTCTCACTGGAGGTTTTTTACACAAAAAAAAAAATGACAAAGTCTGAACATAGAAATCTTCACTGCGACTTCGTCAGGTGGCTCCCCGTCAATGACGACTCCTCCTCAGACACTGCCGGCTGCCTTGCCCCAGTGAACTTTCTCAGACATTTTTCTTCCAAGTTTCTTCTTAGTCCGAAGGTAAATCGAGACGGGCCCAATCCACCTAAGGCATCCCAATTTAGCTCCATTGCAGTCATCTATAACTGTCGACTTTGCCTTTGTCTCGTGCGACTAGATGTCCACTGCTGGCGATTTTATCTTTTGGTGCTATTTTCCACTGAAAACTTTAAAAATGCATTATTCAGGTTCTAATGACTGGATTTTTGTTGTTTTGGTATCAAATTATTTCTTAAAGCTTACAATATTTTTCTAAATCGGTGTGGGATTTTTCTTATGTTGTGTTTTCACTTTATTTGAAGAACTTCATAAATACTTTGTACTGTCTCTGTGGTAAGCCTGACTGCTTTTGGGCCAAGCTACCAGAAGGTGAAGTGCATATTAATTTAGTGACTATTGAAATTCACCTTAGAAAAGGATTATGGTTGTTGATTGAGAAGGGGTCCCACCCTCTCAATCAAAAACCCAATTTCAAACAACCATTGTATGTAAAGGGCCTTCATTGCAGCCACAACTTCTGTTTATTTCTTGTTTGATTGCTTGACTTCAATGAGCAAGTATCTTTGACATAGAGCTACAAATTGTTCATCAACAATTAATACAGGGAGATCCAACATTTTTATGTCAGAAAAGTCAAATTAGATAAAATAACAAGTGTTCCTCATTCATGGAATAAAGTCTATCAAGCCACATTATATCATTTTTTAACAGTGAGTCACTTCTCTTTGTTCTGAGGGTGACTTTTCTAGGGACGTGTGCAGTAATATTCTTCCAGACCTAAAATGGAGAGAAATCCATACTATGAAAATTTGCAACTGCAATTTGATTGCTATTGCGCCCTAGATTGCTTACATTTCTTTTTGTGTCTCTGCTTTGGACAAAAGGTATCAACTTATACGGTGCTTTAATTGTGGATGGTATTGTTCAATCCTTGAACATGCTTTCCCTTGCAGCAGGATAATGTCATGTTTTATAAATATCTGCATACTTCTTGAACATTGTATTGGAAACAGTTAAATGGACTACAATGGCTCTTGATATGGAAAACACATAATATGATTTCAGCCGAGCAGGCATGAGTCAAATGCTTACCAACAATGCTTCTCAACAACAGAGTATGAAGTTAACTGGATAGCATTTATGAATATGCTATTCAATAATATCCGCCCACTTCCCCCAGGAAGAAAAATGTATTACACTTTACAGGCACTGGTAGTAACAGGAGAAGCTTTCTAAGATTCTGAAGGATGTGAAATTGTTATGCCAAGAGTATGATCCATCATGTTCAACAATATATATGAGCTGGTAAATTGAACAACTTTTGACAATTATTGACAGAATTGTACAATTTGATGGAAATGAAATGCAGAGTTACTAATTATTTTTTGAGGTCTAACAGCATTTTGTAATTTGTACCATCTTGGAGGTTGACAGAAACCATTGTAAGGCTCCAACGTTGGGTATTCAACCTAAAGCTTCCAATGAGGAGATGATGGTGAGAACTCTCAGTAGATCAAAAGTAGCAGACGAGCAGCACATTTTTCAGAGACCCATGGGATCTTACGATTAATCTTGCTATTACTTTAGAAGATGTAGAAAAAGGGCAGTATAGTTGCTAGCCTATTCTTGAGTGCATCTGCTGCCTGCTGTTGCCAAGTCGGACAGAATATGTACCTCAATATGACATTGGCAGTAAATTCTGAATACAGCCGTGGTGACTGCCACCAACATACCGCCACAGAGGCGAACATCCGTCCGCCAGATTATGACACATACACACAAAACCGACAGAAAACAGCCACAAACACAAATCCGCCAGACCCACTGAACGTGATAAACTGTTGGAACTACCAACCATACCTTTATGCCACCAATACTACTCCCTCCAAATAATGACCCATGAATCACCACAGCGGACATTCAAAGGCGGTAAACCATTCCTGGTGCACACCACAAGGTGGATAAGGCCACCCAAATACAAAATAAGGCAACTTTGGCCAGAACAAAAAACCCACTCTTGACACAAATACACACACCCCACACACCCACCAACAGCACTATAAAAACCACACTCACATCATCCACAATCCTTTGACAACACAACAAGACGGCCACACTTTGTGACGACAGTCCAAAAGAGAACTCACCCTCTGTACAACCTACACATACCACGCATCACCCATGTCCCCACAAAGGCACCTCTGTTTCACTGATAAGGAGTTGCGGGTCATGGTTGAGGAAATAGGGTCGAGCCATAGCTGTTTGGAGCACAGGTCCAGCAGATATCCATTGCCAGGAAGATGGAACTATAGTGGAGAATAGTTGACAGGATGAACTCCGTGGGACTACATCCAGACACAAAGGACGACATAAGGAAGAGGTGGAACGACCTACGGGGGAAGGTGCGTTCCACTGCAGCAAGGTACCAGCGCACCATCCAGAGGACTGGTGGTGGACCCACACCACCTCCCACACAGTGGAGGAGCAAGTCTTGGCAATCCTGCATCCTGAGGGACTCACTGGAGTTGCTGGCGGACTGGACACTGGTGAGTCAACATTTACTACCTATCACCCGCCCATACCTGCATGCCACCACGAACCCTCACCCTGACACCCATCACCCCACGCCATCCCACACAGTGCACCACCACAATTAACAAACCTAAATGCCAAGCCCTGAATGCCATACCCACTGCATTCACATCTCTTCCAGCCCTGCACGTACATCCACCACCAATCATGCACTGCATAGAGAACTAACAATCCCACAAACCATCACCATACACAAACAAAGTTGGCAGGGCAAGAGCAAATATATACGGGAAGCTAGTGATGCAGAATATGTCACAGACATGTAGCATAATACACCACTTAAATCCCCACAGGTGCCCCAGCCAATCTCAGTGGCGAGGAGGTGCCATGGCTACCCAGTCCCCCACCAGAAGATGACCCCAGTGATGATAGAAACTCTGGAGCTCTGGATCTGGATGAACTCCCTGGCCCATCAGGGACCACTGGTCAGTCGCCTAATGCAGCATACACCCAGTCCACTACAGAGACTCCCCCCTCAGAATCCAACACCATAGCAGCCACCAAACGTCCCCAGACCTCTGTTCCCAGGACACGTCAATAAGGAGTGTGCCCACCTGTACAGGGAGCCTAGTCCACACCTCACAGGCAAGACAATGAGTGTCCTGGGGTCAGTGGCACACCGTTCAGGGGACACAGGCACAGAGTGCCAGGGAAGGTCGGAGGACAGCTGTACACCATGGAGAGGACAGGCCCAGGGAACCGACTGCCCAGGAGGCTCTCACTGATGTCCTGGGGGCTTTCCATCAATCCCAGGACAAGATGGGTCAGGTGATAAACATCATGCGGCAGAACCAGTGGCTGCAGGGGGAACTACAGCAGGAGATCAAGCAATAATTGCAGGTCCTGAACACCACCATGGGCTCCACTGCAGGGGTTCTCGGTGATATGGCCAACATCATGAAGGACTACACAGCACACACGGGCCACTTCCACTAGCCAGTGTACTGACCAGCCCTCCACATCTGCTGCAGCTAGTGGACAGGAGGCCCTGCCACAGGACCCACAGGCCACCAGCACCCCACCCCCTGCAGAAGGTGAACCATCCCACAAACGATCCCTGTGACCCAGATAGACACCAGGGACAGTTGCCAAGACCACCGCCAGGAAGTGAACCCCTCCTGAATGTACCCCTTGTATTCCACTCTGTCACCTTGTCCACTTAAAACTGCCATTGCTCCCCTTCCTATGGCCCCTTGGACACTGGACCTGTGCTACAAACAGAGTGGCCCACTACACTTGACTATTCCTAACCATCACCCCACTCTATTGCACTTTGCATTGTATACAGATTTTTAATAAACACCCTTGGACACAATGTATTGAACTGTAATGAACTGCATGATCCTGTGTAAATGTCCAGTAATATGTTGTTCCATCCTACAAATGTGCCTCAGCAGTCGGTACACATCACAGAATTACACTGTTGTAACCACAGCAACATCTGCAATAAGAGAAGCATAGGTGACAGTCAGGTGGGATGAAAAGGTAATGACTAGCACAGTGCTACATCCACACACTCCACACAGCACAACACTGAAATGGAGAAATGTCTAGTTCAACAGTCTTACCTGAGTGTCATTGGAAGTACTGCTGGATCATATGTGTTCTGTTGTTCACATCCTCCTCTTCTTCCTCCTCATCACTGTCCTCAGTGTCCACTGCTGCCACAGCTGCATTGTCAACCCCCTCCTCCTGCAGATAGGGCACATGCTGTCTGAGGGCCAAATTGTGCAACATGCAACACATAACAACAATCCTGCAGACCTTCTCAGGGGAGTAGCAGTGGGATCCACCTGTCAGAGGGAGGCACCTGAACCTAGCCTTCAGGAGCCCGAAGGTCCTTTCAACTATCCTCCCAGTTGCCCATGAGCATCATTGTACCTATTCTCAGCCCCTGTGCTCAGATTCCTAACAGGGGTCAAGAGCCAGGACAGGTTTGGGTAGCCGGAATCACCTACAAGAAGTGAGGGGCACACATTAGCCATGCATAATGGCTTGGGGTATGACTCCTGAAGGCATACACTGAAATACATTGGGTGGGGACTCAGGCTCACCTATAAGCCAAATTCTGTGCCTCTGTAGTTGTGCCATCAGCTGTGGGACACTGCTATTCCTCAGCACAATAGCATCATGCACTGACCCAGGATACTTGGCAGTGATATGGGAGATGTACTGGTCAGCAAGGCACACCATCTGGACATTGAGTGAGTGGAAACTCTTCCTATACTCTGTACACTTGTTCATTGGCCCTGGGGGAGGACTAAGGCAATATGGGTCCCGTCAATGGCCCCAATAACATGTGGTCAATGTCCCATCGCATAGAATCCTGCCTTCACAGTGGGTAAATCATCTACCTGGGGGAATGTGATGTAGCTGGATATGTGTTTGAGCAAGGCTGCTAAAACCCTTGCAAGCACAATAGAGAACATTGGCTGTGACATTCCTGCAGCCAAGCCCACTGTCACCTGGAAAGAGTCAGTTGCCAGGAAATGGATTACTGATAGTACCTGCACAAGAGGGGGTATTACTGTTGTGCAACAGATAGCAGGTACGAGATCAGGCTCTAATTGTGGACACAGCTATGTGATTGTGGCCCTGTCCAGACAATAAGTAAGTATGATGTGCCTGTCCTCCAGTGCAGCAAAGTCCACAAGGGGTCTGTAAACGGGTTCTGCATTCCTCCTCCTATTTCTTCGTAGTGGTTGGTACCTAAGGGAACCAAATGTAAGAAGGGAGTGACAACAGGAACGATGAACACACTACAGCAGTGTACACAGAGCATGCATGTATTTTTTACACTGGAATTGTCGAGGTGACTACATTCAACTACAATGAAGCACTTATTAATCTGTACATGTGTACTAGCATTAGAAAATGGCAAACGTCTGTTCTGTATGCAGGGACAGGTGGAAGTGACCTCACGCCGCCGGCGTTCGCATCATGGCGGGAGGTGGTCTGCACCACTGTGCAATTCCTCATTGGCTAACATGGGCCTCTATGGAGTATGGGAACCAATGATGATCAATGCGGACGTGGCCACCATTTTATTTCTACCACTTTACCTGATTCCTGACTTTCCACAGGACGACATCTCCACTTTGTGTGCTGCTGTGACCTGTGTCTGGAACCTGCCATGGCACGAGAGACAGGGGAAGGGGCCCCATCCTTCACATCGGAGGAGTTGGAGAGGCTCGTGGATGGGTCCTACCCCTGTATGGGCAGTTGTATGCGCCTCCAGGACAACATGTGAGTACACCATGAGTACATTGCATGCGACATGCCTGCATGGAGGTGTGTGTGTGTGCTGGCAGTGTGTCATTTGGGGGGGTAAGGCTGGTGGCAGTGTTAATGCAGCGGTACGGGTTATGTGTGTGCATGATGAGGAGAAAATGCAGTTTGTAGGCCACATGTGTTACAGGCTGGAGTGTCTGGTTCATGGTGTCCCACTGTTTGTGTTTCCTCTGCAGGTCAGCACTCACCAGAGGAAGGGGTTGTGGCATGCCATTGCCAAGGACATGCGGACCCTGGGGGTCTATAGCAGGTGGAGCACCCACTGCAAGAAACGGTGGGAGGACCTGAGACGCTGGGCATGGAGGACCGCAGAGGCCCAGTTTGGGACGGCCTCCCAACGAGGGAGGGGTTCCCGTCGGAACCTGACCCCCGATGGCCCGCATACTGGCGGTGGCCTACCCAGAGTTGGACGGGTGCTTGAGGGCATCACAGCAGCCACAAGGGGGTGAGTACAGTGTGTTTGACAACCATCTCTGTTGCCTGGCATGGGATTTGGGTGCAGGGTACTAGTCAGTGGATGCCCCATTATGCCAGATTAGACATTGCTGCGTGGTCAAGCTTAGGTTAATAGGGTGAAATGCATGTTTTTGATAGCTAGGCAGCTGGCTTTCCATGGCAGACAGGGCTTAGTTGGTCCCAGTTGGTGTGTAGCTGGTAGTGTTTAGCTCCTACCTGCTGTGGTACTTAGCCAATGGAATGCCAGTGTGGTCCATACTGCCCATTCTCAGTCTCAGTGTGTGACAGTGATGTGTATGCCATCTGTGCTGTTGGTGTTGTGATTGACCCAGTGCTCCCTTTTTTCTCCCCCCTTCCCATTTGTCATCCTGTCCATGTGTGCATTAGCATCATCTGGTGAGGGAGCAGGGGCACTGGCGAGTTAGGGAGCCACAGCCCATGGGACACAGGAGGCAGAATCCACCTATGCCGAGGGGACCAGTGGGACGGAGGGCGAGGGGAGCACCACGGCAGGGACAGGAGCTGATACCACTGCCTCTGATTCCTCCTCCGATTGGAGCTCCCTGGTGGTGGTGGACCCCCCTGCGACCATCCTATCTACAGGTTTTACCGCCACCCCCTGAACCAGCACCACCTTCCCAGGATCCCCCCACCGAGTTGCCCGTGCCCACTCACCCAGGAGGGAAGGCATCTCCTTTGAGGCGGGCACCTCAGGCCCTGTCCCAATCATCCCTGCTGCCCTCAGGGAGGAGGCTATTGACCTCCTGAGATCCATCTTTGTAGGACAGTCAACCATAGCGAATGCCATTGAGGGGCTGGCATCCCAGATGCAGCAATGCAATGCCTTCCTGGTAGGCATTCACTGTGGCTTGGAAGCCCTACAGAGATTGTTTCAGGCTCTGGCCTCTTCACTGACGGGAGCCAGTCACCTTATTCCTTCCGTCCCCCCTCCAACTACCACTTCCCATTCCCAGTCTCCTCACCCCAACCCATCCAACGCACACATTCAGACAAACATGCACACAAAACATCAGACAAGACTTGCACAGACAAACACAGGCAGCATGGTTCATTACACAAGCACTCACACAGCCCACACATGCTCACACAACATCATCCACTGCCTCCACTGTTTCCTCCTACTCCCTCACAGTCACATCCACACTCACACCTGCATGCACTGCCTCAACAGTCCCTGAACCTGCCACCTACACAGCCTTGCCTACAGTCACTACGACAGCAGACATGCAGACATGCACCCCACACACCACATATGCAGTCACCACCATCACCACATAATGCAGCACACCGACCTCACTTACAGACACCACCACAACATCTATGCACACGTCCTGTTTGTCCTGCCCCTTCTTAATACACACAAATGCTCAGACTCAGACCCACAACAGCCATGCACCTGCACCCAAGTCCAGCACACCTCCTCCTCCTACAGCCACTCCCTCTACCTCCACTGCCATCCCTCCTCCCACATCCCACCCCATTGGACCTAATAAGCTTTTCCTTGCCCGCCTTGACCTCTTCCCTCCCCTTCCCCCATCCTGCCCGTAAGAGGAAGGTCCCACCCACCCAATCCAGTGCCTCAAGCACCCAGTCTGACACTGTAACACCCCTAAAGTCTCCAGCTGCCACTAAGGGGCACATGAGTGCGACGCCGGCCCCCCACTCAAGGACACTCCTTTGCCACCAAAATGGAGGGCTAAAGTGTTGCCCCCTCCCAAACAGACAACCAAGAGCATAGAGCCACCTCCAAAACCTAGGGCCGAGGAGACCCCTCCTAAGACAAAGGCCAAGGAGACCTCTCCCAATACCAAGACCATGGAGAGCCCTCCCAAGACCAAGGCCAGAGAGACCCCTCCCAAGACCAAGGCCAAGGAGGCCCCTCACAGAACCGAGTCCAAGGAGGCCCCTCACAGAACTAATCCCAAAAAGGCCCCTCACAGAACTAAGCCCAATGATGCTCCTCACAAAACTGAGGCCAAGGAGCCCCCTCCAGAACCAGTAGGCAAGAAGCCCCCTCCAGTACCAGTGGGCAAGGAGCCATCTCCAGAAGCAGTGGGCAAGGAGCCCCCTCCATCACCAGAGGGCAGGGACCCCCCTCCAGAACCAGTGGGCAAGGAGCCCTCTCCATCACTGGTGGGCAAGGAACCCCCTCCAGAAGCAGAGGGCAGGGACTCCCCTCCAGAACCAGTGGGCAAGAAGCCCCCTCCATCACCAGTGGGCAAGGAGCCCCTTCCATCACCAGAGGTCAGGGACCCCCCTCCAGAACCAGTGGGCTAGGAGCCCCCTCCAGAACCAGTCAGCAGGGACCCCCCCTCCAGAACTAGTGGGCTAGGAGCCCCCTCCAGAACCAGTGGGCAAAGAGCCCCCTCAGTAACCAGTTAACAAGGAGCCTCCTCCAGAACCAGTGGGCTAGGAGCCCTCTCCAGAACCAGTGGGCTAGGACCCCCCCCAATGAGTAACAGACCCCAGCCACCCCACCCACCTGCCTCTGAGGTACCTGCCCATTTCCAACATGATTCCCCTGAACAGTGGAGTCCTGATGTTGTCACGAGTCATGTTGGGGCTTGTACTTTGTTCTGTAGGCATATGAGACTTTGAACTGGCCTTTGGGCCTGCATTTTGTGTATGTTTTTGGATTCTGAATTTTCAACCAATATGATTACATCGGTTGGAACAGAGGTATGTGTCCTGGCTTTCTTTGCTCCTTGGTGCTGTTACAGTTGATTTACTCTGCAGCTGGTTCTGGGTGTGTGGTGTGTGTGTATGATGTGTGTTGTGCCTGTGGGTGTCACTCTCCCCTCGCTCTCTCCCTCCTTTGTGTGCTAGGCGGCTGTACTCACCATCGCCCTCTTCATCAGCGTTGGTGCTCCAGGACTGCAATGGCATGGTACAGCATAAGGAAAACTTGCAGTTCTGGTTCCATAGCGGCGCTGACTCCTCTGTGTCCCTGGAGGTGAGTGTCCTTTTAAATCATGTGCTTCCGCCAGGCTTTTGGTGTCGTTGCTACCACCCCGGAAATCCTGGTGGTGTGCTATGTCATGATATGGTGGGTGGATCTTTGACTTCCGCCTGCCTGTAGGTGGCTACCGCCGTGTTCAGTGGTCATACCATGCTGGCGGTTGGTGTACTACATTGGCTGTCTATGGGAGGGATCACCGCCATGGTCATTATTTGGCAGTCATTACCACCGGCCTGGCGATGGTACTACCGCCATCGCTAGTGTGGCGGTAAGCCGACCGCCATGGTCATAATGACCACCTATATCTCTATTTCCCAGTTAGGCATTAAGGTTAATCTGAGACTCTAGCAAAGGTTGCAAACAGTTTGTAAAACCCAGAGTACTACATTCCTGGGGAGATCTTTGTAGGGTATTCCAGTGGACTGAAAAGATGAGTACTTATTTAATTTAGCACTGGAGCTATAACGTACTGTACCCCAGTGAAAGGTATGTATCTCTCAATTCATTTATGACAGAGTGTCTTCTAAGCAACTAAATGCACACTACTGAGCTGAAGGAGTATTAGTGAGGTTCCATGACTCTGCACAAGTTAGATCTATTGATAAGCACCTTAAACAGTTCTATAGTCGGAGAAAAGGGAGGAATGAAGACTACATGTACAAATGAGTGACCCACTGAAAGGCTTATTTTTGTATTTTTTCCTAAAATAGAGGAACCTGATTTGGATAAATGCAGTCAAAATAAGGCTAGTTAAAAATGTATGTCTATTCTGAGGCAAAATGGCCTTTGAAGTTCATCTAGGGAGTGTACAACACTTTTATCTTGGTCATCAGCCAACTCTGTTCACACCCCAGAAACAGCCACGAAGCTAGCCAAGGAACATTTTCATTTGTAGATAAAAAAAATTCAAGTCATATATGAAATACACGGTTCTGCTTCAATTACCTGTTGCAGGTACTTTGCATAACAGGAAAACGCCTAAGTAAATACTTTCCAAAAGGAGGACACTTCTAGAGATCACTGGGTGTGGTAGAATTCCAAGAGTAGACACGTAAATCCGTGCTATTTTCTACATGTAACGATGTGCTCAGGATGTAGAAGTAAATTTACAGGAGTATATTTTCTTGTTTTACGGTACTGCCCTGCGAACTGGGTTCTCCATAAGGGAATGTACTTTTCAATTCACAGATCTGCTCTAATGCCTACAGGTAGCACCTTTAATCCTAACAAAAAATGTATATTTGTTTGTAATCTGGCCTGTAAAGCACACTGAAAAACTGGGTCCCGTTTCACAAAGGAATTTTCAGCTGTAAATATATGTTTACAGTAAAAACATACTTAATTTATGTCTGCTGAGAAATCACAAAATGGTTCCTGACGGGCATAAATGGATTTACTACTTCGGATTTACTACTGTGAAGTTCTTCACCATGAGTATAGAGACATCAGCAGCAGTAGAATTTACAAAAGGGGTAGAAAGTGGGTGTTAAGAAAGTCATGTGACACAATAGTATGACGGAGAGATAGCCCGCAAGAGGCTTTCCAGGTGTTTTATTTGAATACCAAAATAAAGAGTATAAGTAGATTCAAATGGGCTTGAAAACTTTGGTTTCTGATTATTTTTTGGTTTGTTGATTGTCAATAGTTATTTACCCAGGACTTTCAAATGATGTGTTAAAGCCATAGTCTGAGTGACAAATTGTACAGATGTGTGAAATATAACAATGCATTTACATTAGGCAGATACATATAGTCTGAAATGTGTGTTGTAGGAACCTCATGTAGTACATTAATGGTCTAATTTAGTGTTCTGTGGATGAGTTACTCTGCGACAAATATGATGGATATTCCATCTGCCATATTACAAGGGTCATTGGATATGATGCACTTGCAATAAAGCGGAGGGGATATCTGTCACATTTGTGACAGAATAACCCATTCGCCGAGCTCCCATTCACCAAGCTCTAATCCAGCATTTATCTATTCTCCTTTCCTTACATGTATCTTTTCTTTCAAAAGGGGGAGGTGGATAAGAGGGTGATTGGGGCATGTTAGAAATGGGGTCTCTGGTTGGCAGTCAGATTGAACTCTGCCCAAGCAGGGACCCTCACTCTAGTCAGGGCAATGGAAATACACACTTAGATAACCCCTGCTCACCCCATTGGTAGCTTGGCACAAGCAGGCAGGCTTATCTCAAAGGCAATGTGTAAAGTATTTGTACCAACACACACAGTAATACAGTGAAACCACTACAAAAATGGACACCACACCAGTTTAGAAAAATAGGCAATATTTATCTAAATCAAACAAGACCAAAACAACAAACATCTAACATACACAAGTCAAGATATGAATTTTCAAAGAATAAGAGTCTTACTCCATAGAAGACAATGGAAATGTTGTTAGACAAAGTACCTGGTTTGAATCAAAACACGGCGAGTGTGCGATGGAAAAGTCAGCGATACGTTGATTCCATACTCGCAAGTTTGGCTGTGGGTCGTTTCTTCTCCAGTCGGGTCAGTGATGCATTGTTTTTCTCTCAAGCAAGAGAGCGATGCATCGATTTCCAGATGGGCACCTCAAATCCACACAGGCTTGCGTTGATTTGTAATGCCCAGCGATGATGCATGAGAAATACAGTTGCACGGTGTTGGAAAACCATGCTGCATGGGGTTTGCGTCATTACCAGCAGCCACAAGTGGGTGCTTTGTCATTTCTCCAGCCACAATGAGTAGATCTCCCAGCCGTGATGCAGGTGGAGCATTAAGTTTATCAGTAAAGCAGGTGGCACATTGTTTTTCAACTGCATTGCAGATGGTGCGTCAAAATGTTCCCTGCATGGCATCCTGTGCATGGATTTCAGTCCCTGTTCTACCAGCTTCACCTCACAAGGGGCCAGGGACTGGATGGGCACCACTTGGCAAAGCAGGAGTCTCAGCAGAGAATCCAGGTGCTGGCAGAGGAAGTCTTTGATGGCCCTGAGACTTAACAACAGGAGGCAAGCTCAGTCCAAGCCCTTGGAGATTATTCACAAGCAGGAATATACCACAAAGTCCAGTCTTTGTCCTCTCTGAGGCAGAAGCAGCAACTGCAGGCCAACCCTATAAAGCATAGTTACAGGTAAAAGGGCAGTACTCCTTCCCCAGCTCTTCAGCCCTTCTCCTTGGTAGAGGTTCCTCTTAATTCCAGAAGTAATCTAAACATCTGGGGTTTTGTGTCCACTACTTATACCCCTTTCTACCTTTGAAGTTGGAAAACTTCAAAGGAAAGTCTCTGTTGTTCACAAGATCCTGCCTTGCCCAAGCCTGGCTCCCATCTCACACCAGGGGGTTGGAGACTGCATTGCATGAGTGCAGGCACAGCCCATTCAGGTGTAAGTGACCACTCCTCCCTCCACTCTAGTTCAGATGGCCCATCAGAATATGCAGCCTACACCCCAGCTCCCTTTGTGTCACTGTCTAGCAGGGATTCACAAACAGCCCAACTGTCAGTCTAAACCAGTCACAGAATACACAAGCAGGCAGAGTCACAGAATGGTTTATGCAAGAAAATGCCCACTTTCTAAAAGTGGCATTTTCACACTGATATTTTAAAAACCAACTTTACCAAACAATCTATTTTAAATTGTGAGTTCAGAGACACCAAACTCCACATTTCTACCTGCTCTCAACGGGAAACTAGACTTAAAAGATATTTAAAGGCAGCCCCTATGTTAACCTTTGAGAGAGATAGGCCTTGCAATAGTGAAAACAGAATTTGGCTGTATTTCACTATTAGGGCATGCAAAACACATCAGTATATGTCCCACCTTTAACATACACTGCACCCTGCCCATGGGGCTACCTAGGGCCTACCTTAGGGGTGCCTTTTATGTATAGAAAGGAAGATTTGGGCCTGCCAAGTGGGTACAATTGCCAGGCAGAATTGGCAGGTTAAAACTGCACACACAGACACTGCAGTGGCAGGTTTGAGCCATGCTTACAGGGCTACTCATGTGGGTGGCACAACCAGTGCTTCAGGCCCACTAGTGGCATTTGATTTACAGGCCCTGGGCCCCTCTAGTACACTTTACTAGGGACTTACAAGTAAATCAAATATGCCAATCATGGAAAAGCCAATTACACATACAATTTACACAGGGAGCACTTGCACTTTAGCTCTGGTCACCAGTGGTAAAGTGCCCAGAGTACCAAAAACAGCAAAAACAGAGTCCAGCACACAGTCAGAACATGGAAAGCAGAGGCAAAAAAAACAGGGAGAAAAACGCCAAGGATGCGAGGTCTAACAGGGCATTCCCGTACATTTTTATGAAATGAGGTATCATATCTGTGAGAAACTGGGGCTGATTGCAGAGGCCCCATAACTTTTTGCCCCCATTTTCCACTTTATGCTGGTGTTTTCCTGACTCTGATGGTGCCCTGGGTACTGCTAACCAGTCCCAGGGCCTGTGCTCTGTGTAAAATGGATATGCAAATTAGGCTAATTATAATTGGCTAAGTAAACCTACCTATAAGTCCCTAGTATATGGTAGGGCATGTAGGTTTAGGGACCACAGCATAGGTGGTGCACACCTAGGTGCATTGCTGAGGTGCCCAGTGTCATTTTAAAAGCAAGCCTGCCTTGCTGGCTGCTTTTAAATTAAAGTTATATGCAAATTCGACTTTGGAATTAAAGGTACTTCCAAAGTCTTAAACTACCTTATTTTTACATATAAGTCACCCCTAAGGTGTGCCCTATGTGCCCCTAGGGCTGGGTGCCATGTAACTATAAGCAGGGACTTTATAAAAATAGATTTATAAGCCCTGGTGAGGTAAAAACAGCCAAATTCGTTTTTCCCTCATTGAAGTAAATGGCCTTCATAGGCTAGAATGGGCAGACTTTATTTAAAATTTTAAAGTCTCCTTAAGTGTTACATACCAAGAATTTGGTATCAAATTGATTGTTATAATAAATCCCACAACTTCCAGTTGTTGGATTTAATATAACTAGTGCAGGTAAAAAGTTTAGACTTTACCTAAAAAGTTGCCAATTTCAGCTCTGCATTGTTTTTGTTGCTGTGCTCTGATTGGCCAGCCTGCAGCAGCTTCTGCCAGGCTACTTTAATGAGGTGTGAAGTGGCCTGACTTCACACAAAGGAATGTGCTTGGGGGAGAGAATCTCCCCTCAGCAGATGGTGAGGCAGGAAGGGGGAGGGCTGCCAAACTGGTCTTCAAAGGCAGAGAAGGACATTTGCAGCACCCAGCAATACCCCCACATCCTGCAACCCCAGACAATTAGGTGCCCCCTTGATTAGATTAGGAGAGGGCAGGAGAGGGGTGTGTTTATGATTTTTAGCCACACCAGTGGGTGGGCTCAGCCAGATCTCTCCTCCAAAAATCAGATTCATCCATTTTGGATTTTTAGAGACTGTTGCCTTCTGGGATGGATTTTTGCCACACTTCCCAGGAAGTGGTCATCACAGGGGGACGACCCTGTTCCTGATTGGAGAACCAGGGCCCCCCTGCTTTTCACCCAGGAGCAAGGATAAAACTGGCAGACCTGCACCCACGCCTCAGATCCCCACCAAATTTCAAGAAGAAAGAACTACAAGGAGAAGAAGGACTGCCCTGCTGGACCCCTGGCCTGCACCTGGACCCTGCACTCAGAAAGACTGCACCAGCTGCACACTTGGGCTTCACCACAAGAAGGACTTTGCCTGGCTTCCACTGGTTCAAGGAGGGACTCCCTGTATGCTACAGGTGAAAAATTGCTAACCAGAGTCCCCTGCACCAACTCCTGAAGAAAGCGACCAGCTGACCACTGTCCAGTGGCCAAAAAGGAGTTTGCGCCAGGTGCATTCTGGGAGTTGAAGTCCGCACCCCCCAAGGACCATCACAGAACTTCTGGACCCTTGGGGTGAGCTGTGGACCCCAAAAGAACCTTAAAAGAACATCTGGGTGAAGCCCCAGAAGTTTGGAAAAGATTGGAGAAATTTTAGAAAAAAGCTCCATAAAGTGACCGACTCGACGCGGAAATTCTAGCCGGCTTGCCTCAACCGCGACCCGGCCTGACTTCGTGGTTCGTCCCGGTCAAGAAAAACATCAGAAAAAAAGACTAAGTCCGAACGTAAAAAGTTGACCGGGACCTTCCAGCCATCGTATCCGAGAAGGGCTCCACGGACGTCGGATCAAGATCCAGGTGTACCCCGGTCGAAGGATTTTCATCTCGAAAAAACGACTAAGTCCGAAGGTAAAAATCACCACCGAGGAAACCGACTTCGCGTATCCGGACAAGGGCTCCAGGAGGTCGGATCCAACTGGCAGGTTCGTCCCGGGGAAGAAAAACATCGAAAAAGAGACTAAGTCAGAAGGTAACTTTTTGACCGAGGCCTCCCGCGACTTGTAGCCGAGCAGGGCTCCATCGCGGTCGGCCTGAAAGTTTGACTTTGCCCCGGTCCTGGTGCAACCAGATGACCCGATTGGCGCTTTTCGTTTCTGAGCGCTAGAAAATAATAATACTTTAAAAATTCATATCTCCGGTTCCCCTGAACCGATTTTAATCGTTTTTGTGTCATTTTAAAGATAAAAATATAAGCTATTTTTATAAATTGGTTTTGGATTTTTAAACTGTTTCCTGTGTTTTATTTAATTACTGTTTTGTGATATTTGAATGCTTTACACTTTGTCTCCTAAGTTAAGCCTTGACGCTCGATGCTAAGCTACCAAGGGTAGAGCTGGGATTAATTTACTGAGACCTAACTGTACTTTTGTGGAGGTTTGTGGCTTGTTGCTAGGTGTAGGTACCTACCTGCCCTATCAATAACCCATTTTCCAACATAATTGGAAGCAGCGACGGGATCCTGTACTTGTGTTCAATATCACGTTACAGTTTTAGATAAAACAAATTAAAAATCCTTTAAATTGTCCTAGTGCAAAAATTGTTTTTAATTTTTAATTTAATTTTTTTAAAAAAAAATTAATTTGGATTAATTTCAATTATTGAATTTTTGTAATTTTTCTAAATTCTTGTTTCCAATTTTTGCAAAAAGCTTTTTGTTGACACAAAACTAGGGAACCATGGAGCTTGATCTGGCTAGCCTACCCACACTGACAGTAGTCCAGCTTAGGGGGTTGTGTATTGAGAGGGGGTTGCCTGCAACCACTAATCTCAGGAAAGAAATCCTGATTAAATCCCTGACAGCATGGGCTGAGGCCCAAGAGGTAGAGACAGAGGAAGCTCCAGAGGAGGAACCAAAAGAAGATGATGCTAACTCTAACCACTCAGGGGAGGAAAGGCATCAGACCCCAAGTGAGGAAGAGGAGGAACGGTCCTCACTGGACACAGTCACTAGGGGCAGACCCAAAGCTAGTGGTAGGAAGAGGGTCCTTTCAGGAGGAGAGAACCCATCCATCAGGGAGAGAGAGCTGGAAGCCCAGCTAGCCTACATAGCTTTGGAGGCAGATAAGCTTGCCCTAGAAAAAAAGAAGTGGGCAAGCAAAGAAAAAAAAGATGGAAGCAGCGAGAAAGAAACTGAGGTGTCCCTGGGTGGGGGTTTTGCCCCCAGATTACCCAAAGGGGTGGTTCCTGCCTATGTAGAGGGGGATGACATCGATAAGTGGCTGGGGGCCTTTGAGAGGGCCCTCCAGATGAGGAAAGTCAAGCCTCAGTACTGGGGTTCACTCCTTTGGGAGTTAGTTCCCAACTCTGGGAGGGATAGGCTCCTAACCATGAGTGGGGAGGATGCAGACTCATACCCCAGTATGAAGAGATGCTTGACTAAAAAGTTTGGTCTAACCCCAGAGCAGTATAGGCTTAAGTTTAGGGACACCCAAAAGACAAGCACCCAGTCCTGGGTGGACTTTGTGGACATTTCAGTGAAAGCACTGGAGGGCTGGATACAGGGCAACAGGGTAAGTACCTTTGAGGGGCTGTACAATTTGATTATGAGGGAGCACCTTCTAACTAATTGTGTCCAAGAGAGGCTCCGCCAGCATCTAGTGGACTCTAAGCAGACCAACCCTAGAGAGCTAGGGGAGGCAGCTGATGAGTGGTTGAGAACCAGGGTGGTTGTCAAGTCCCAGGGGGGAGACTCCAAGAAGGGGGGGACAGGTCCCCAAAAACCTAAGGAGGGAGGTGGTAAGCCCACCACAGAGACTCCCTCTGTACCCCAGAACCCTAAGAAGGAGGAGAGTAAATCCCACTCCCACTCTGACATGCAGAGACAGGGAGACCCAGGGTTAAAAAAGCTCTTGGACAGTAGGGCTTGCTTTGACTGTCAGCAGACAGGTCACTTCAGAGGAGATGCAGCCTGTCCAAAGAAGGTGGTTAGCACTGGGCTGTCCAGTGTAGCCATAGAGGAGGATTCCTCAGATGATGAAGTCCTCCTAGCATTGTGCTGGGAGACAGGACCAGATGGTAAGCTGGTGATCCCTGAGGGTGGGAGTAGGCACTTCCACCACATTCAAGTGAATGGGATCCCTACCACTGGCCTGAGAGACACCTGTGCCAGTCACACTGTAGTGAGTGACCGGTTAGTGACCCCAGACATGTATGTCCCAGGAAAGACAAAGAAAGTCAGGATAGCCACAGGGGAGGTCACCTCCAAACCTGTAGCCATAGTGCCCCTAGTGAGGGAGGGTATCCTTGACTGGATTAGGGTGGTAGTCAGTGCTGACCTCCCCCTAGATTGTATCCTGGGCAATGACCTCCCAGAGGTGAGTCTGGTCACAGATGGGGTGGTCACCCAGGGCGCCCCCCCAACCCAAAGTCCTGGGGAGTCAGTCCCTACAGTTAGGAGACAGGGGTCCCCAAGAAAAGGAAAGAAGAAAAGGAAGGGTAGGCCACTCTTAAAGAGAGTTCCAGGGAGCCAAAGGCCTTCTGCCCCAGTAGGGGGGGAGCCCAGAGTTGGCACTGGTGAGGCCTCACCTGACCCCAAGGAAGTCCTGAGTAGTCAGGCAGCTGTCCAGATGCAGGGTGTTGCCCCTGCACTGACAGAAGGGAGAGTGGAAAGAGGGTGTCTGCCACAGGAGGTGGTAGCCCCCCACTCTAGACAGCAAGAGGGGTGCCAGGACCCCAAAGATGCCCCTAAAGCAGCTCAGCCACCTGTCAGTGGAGAGCTTAGGGTGTGGTTCTGGGTACTGACAGCTGTCAGTAGCCTCTGCTGGGTGCTAGCCTTCCTGGCAGCACTGTACTTGGCCTGGGAGGCAGACCCCAGAGCCAATAGCAAAGTAGGCCCCCTGACCCTATTGGTCATGGTGGGGTTGCTCAAGTGTTGGGTGACCTCTTTGGGTAAGCTAGGTGTTGCCCTAGCAAAGTTTGGAGTAGGGGAGGTGGGCACCTCACTACCCAAGTTGGCAGAGAGAGAGGAGGAAGACCCCCCTAGAGGGAAGTTTCAGTTTGAGTTGGGTCCTTTTACTGTTGGGATGGCTTCACTACCCAGAGGGAGTGACCCTGACAGGGGGATGTAAGGCAGAGTAGGCCCTGCAAAGGGACAGCCAGTTTTCTTCACTGTCTTCCTCGCCTAACAAGCCAGGAAGACTCTCCCAGGGTTGGGCTGAGTCTCCTGGGCGTGTGGGCTGGGGGGGGGTTGTGTGAGAAACTGGGGCTGATTGCAGAGGCCCCATAACTTTTTGCCCCCATTTTCCACTTTATGCTGGTGTTTTCCTGACTCTGATGGTGCCCTGGGTACTGCTAACCAGTCCCAGGGCCTGTGCTCTGTGTAAAATGGATATGCAAATTAGGCTAATTATAATTGGCTAAGTAAACCTACCTATAAGTCCCTAGTATATGGTAGGGCATGTAGGTTTAGGGACCACAGCATAGGTGGTGCACACCTAGGTGCATTGCTGAGGTGCCCAGTGTCATTTTAAAAGCAAGCCTGCCTTGCTGGCTGCTTTTAAATTAAAGTTATATGCAAATTCGACTTTGGAATTAAAGGTACTTCCAAAGTCTTAAACTACCTTATTTTTACATATAAGTCACCCCTAAGGTGTGCCCTATGTGCCCCTAGGGCTGGGTGCCATGTAACTATAAGCAGGGACTTTATAAAAATAGATGTATAAGCCCTGGTGAGGTAAAAACAGCCAAATTCGTTTTTCCCTCATTGAAGTAAATGGCCTTCATAGGCTAGAATGGGCAGACTTTATTTAAAATTTTAAAGTCTCCTTAAGTGTTACATACCAAGAATTTGGTATCAAATTGATTGTTATAATAAATCCCACAACTTCCAGTTGTTGGATTTAATATAACTAGTGCAGGTAAAAAGTTTAGACTTTACCTAAAAAGTTGCCAATTTCAGCTCTGCATTGTTTTTGTTGCTGTGCTCTGATTGGCCAGCCTGCAGCAGCTTCTGCCAGGCTACTTTAATGAGGTGTGAAGTGGCCTGACTTCACACAAAGGAATGTGCTTGGGGGAGAGAATCTCCCCTCAGCAGATGGTGAGGCAGGAAGGGGGAGGGCTGCCAAACTGGTCTTCAAAGGCAGAGAAGGACATTTGCAGCACCCAGCAATACCCCCACATCCTGCAACCCCAGACAATTAGGTGCCCCCTTGATTAGATTAGGAGAGGGCAGGAGAGGGGTGTGTTTATGATTTTTAGCCACACCAGTGGGTGGGCTCAGCCAGATCTCTCCTCCAAAAATCAGATTCATCCATTTTGGATTTTTAGAGACTGTTGCCTTCTGGGATGGATTTTTGCCACACTTCCCAGGAAGTGGTCATCACAGGGGGACGACCCTGTCCCTGATTGGAGAACCAGGGCCCCCCTGCTTTTCACCCAGGAGCAAGGATAAAACTGGCAGACCTGCACCCACGCCTCAGATCCCCACCAAATTTCAAGAAGAAAGAACTACAAGGAGAAGAAGGACTGCCCTGCTGGACCCCTGGCCTGCACCTGGACCCTGCACTCAGAAAGACTGCACCAGCTGCACACTTGGGCTTCACCACAAGAAGGACTTTGCCTGGCTTCCACTGGTTCAAGGAGGGACTCCCTGTATGCTACAGGTGAAAAATTGCTAACCAGAGTCCCCTGCACCAACTCCTGAAGAAAGCGACCAGCTGACCACTGTCCAGTGGCCAAAAAGGAGTTTGCGCCAGGTGCATTCTGGGAGTTGAAGTCCGCACCCCCCAAGGACCATCACAGAACTTCTGGACCCTTGGGGTGAGCTGTGGACCCCAAAAGAACCTTAAAAGAACATCTGGGTGAAGCCCCAGAAGTTTGGAAAAGATTGGAGAAATTTTAGAAAAAAGCTCCATAAAGTGACCGACTCGACGCGGAAATTCTAGCCGGCTTGCCTCAACCGCGACCCGGCCTGACTTCGTGGTTCGTCCCGGTCAAGAAAAACATCCGAAAAAAAGACTAAGTCCGAACGTAAAAAGTTGACCGGGACCTTCCAGCCATCGTATCCGAGAAGGGCTCCACGGACGTCGGATCAAGATCCAGGTGTACCCCGGTCGAAGGATTTTCATCTCGAAAAAACGACTAAGTCCGAAGGTAAAAATCACCACCGAGGAAACCGACTTCGCGTATCCGGACAAGGGCTCCAGGAGGTCGGATCCAACTGGCAGGTTCGTCCCGGGGAAGAAAAACATCGAAAAAGAGACTAAGTCAGAAGGTAACTTTTTGACCGAGGCCTCCCGCGACTTGTAGCCGAGCAGGGCTCCATCGCGGTCGGCCTGAAAGTTTGACTTTGCCCCGGTCCTGGTGCAACCAGATGACCCGATTGGCGCTTTTCGTTTCTGAGCGCTAGAAAATAATAATACTTTAAAAATTCATATCTCCGGTTCCCCTGAACCGATTTTAATCGTTTTTGTGTCATTTTAAAGATAAAAATATAAGCTATTTTTATAAATTGGTTTTGGATTTTTAAACTGTTTCCTGTGTTTTATTTAATTACTGTTTTGTGATATTTGAATGCTTTACACTTTGTCTCCTAAGTTAAGCCTTGACGCTCGATGCTAAGCTACCAAGGGTAGAGCTGGGATTAATTTACTGAGACCTAACTGTACTTTTGTGGAGGTTTGTGGCTTGTTGCTAGGTGTAGGTACCTACCTGCCCTATCAATAACCCATTTTCCAACAATATCAAAAGTACAATTCAAAATTATATTTCCTAACTAATAACTATACCGTTAAATTACTTTCTTTATCAGAGAGTAAAGTAAAAATGAAAGGAAGAGGATAGGAATGAATTGTTCTTTTCGTAGCTGTGTTTGTACTTGCAATGACAGGACCACCACGGAAAGGACCCGGTGTGTGATCATCCTATTATCAGCTTGTTAGAGTTACAGCATATATTTAGTACACTTTCTTAGCATTTCTAAATGCTAGCCTTCACAAGCTGTAATCTGTTTACACTGTGGTATTGTGGTGCAATGCCAATAAAGGCCCCTATTTCTTGCCAAGTTGTTAAGGCAACAGCAAAAATGTGCATAGGGATGCAATTTATACAATATGCTAAACAAATATGTTAATCAACCTTACATCTGTTTGTTATAAAGTCATGAAGTAATGTGCCATCTAAAGTAGTTGTTCAATAATAACTCATAATATGTACGACAACCACAATATTGCAACTTTATATCTTTTATTTCAATGAATAAACTTGCTTTATTTATAAGGCACTCGCTGCTGCTTACAATATCAAACGAAATTAAATATGTTTTAACGGTTTAGTAACATTTTTAGAAATAACAATATATCAAAAACGTATGTGTGCTTTCTGGTGCAAGTTTGTGGTATTTACTTCAAACATTTGATTTATTGACGTAATAGTATAATGGTCGTGTTGAGACTGTTAAGAATACTCTCTAGTCCGGTATACAAAAACCGAAAAAAAAATCAATAAAATGTTGTCATAAAAACAAAATAACAATAAGCACTACTTTGCATTCTGAGACCTCATGCCCCAAACTATGCAGCGAGCTCTGCGCAATACCCCTACAGCTGATCATTGTCTTATATCTACATCAGTTTAAAACATCATTATTCTATATGTATTTTCCCATAGTTTCAAATCCTCCTTTTACTACTGCTTTTTAATATCTGATGATTTTGGAAAATACCGTCATTTGTGCCTCAACTTACAACTGTGAATTTTGTAACTGTTGGTTTACCTTTAAAGATGTGTTACATGTATACGTGTTTTATATTATTTACTGAATGAGCAATATGGAAATACTTCAACATTTAAGAAGGATCCATGCCAATCCAGTACCTATCTACAGCAGACTGCCCAGGTACCAAGTTACAGTTGGTTCCTTTGATTTCTCTGCAGTAGTACACATTTGTTTTGCATGCAGAGCCTTCTTCATTCCCTAAGTGTGGATAAGAGAAGTGTCCAATTGCAATTGGTCTAATGGTATACTTCCAGTAAGATGCAGCTCCATCTGTCTGCAGGCCTTCCATAGTCTCAGCTTCAGGAGAAGGCCCACAAAGTAAGCAGATTCATATACCGGTACCTGGACCGTTTCATTCTTGTATTCAGCAAGAAGCTATCTTTCTAATCCGTCAATGAAGCTTGTCTGTCCAGAGATCAACATCAATCCAATTTACATTGTTTCCAGAGCCCACACTCTCTGTCAGACCCATGTGAAACAACAAGCAGGATCCTGTCAGCTTTCTGCCAAGATCGAGGGAAGCAGGGTAAAGTAGTGGGCAAACTAGGATGTGATTATTGAATCAAAGTAAAAAATCCACATTTTCACCACCCAGGCGTTTTGGCAAAGTGGCGCAGCTCCTCTGTCATATAGTGCCTTGTCAACACTGTACAATGCTCATTTTCAGCACAGAAAATCAACATGGAAGGCTTGCCCTTTCAGCCTGCTGTAGAAGAAAGAAATTTGACCACATTCACTCTTGCATCCCAGGACTGAACTACGCGTAACACTGTAACTGCAAAATGTGTTTACAAATATATTTGGCAGCAACGTGTTTTGTACGGCAACTTAAAATCTATTTTTTTCTAGGTAGGACATGCAGTTGGGCCTAGTCCGCTTGAAGGTAAAACAGCAGATGTCGAGGGCACAGAAAATGGAGTGCACATGGCAGTAGGATGGATTTCCTGACAAAGGCATTGAAATCACATAGGTAATTTTCAAGCATTAAGAGTTTTGCAGTGCAGCTAACCTAAAAACATTTTCCACGTGAAAAGCTGTTGTCTCCTTTGGAGATAGACAGCTGCAGTGTGTGTGTAACGTTATCGAAAAGAACATATACCTCATAATAGGTGTGACTAGTTTAATGCATCAGTGATACAATTTTAAATAAAAGTTTCCCAGTAGTCATAAACAATATATGTTCTAAATTATATATGCACTCAGTCATTTACTTGTGAGCAGTAATATGGTCAAATAAAATCTTCCACTGCATATTCTCTTAATGTCGCCCCAATTAAGTGACTTGCCTCCAGAGGAGAAAGCCAGACTGGTGGCAAAGGGTAGTGATGCTTTGGAGCTCCAGCGCTGCTTGAACAGTAAGGCAACAGGCGTGACCCCCACTGATTATAATTCTTTTGCTCTCATGTGCCATGTTCCTGGACGGAAACGGGCCTGCTGTTATCAGCAGGTTCCGCCCCATTTTCATCCACGTGGGTCAAGGGACATGTATCCTTCATAGGGCTAAAACTGCCAGGGTACAGACATGCAAGATACTTTATTACTTATCGTGAATGATGCATGGGGATGTAATCCTTTATACCACTGATGATGCTTTTACAGATTCCTTCCATGCCTGATCTGGGTCCTCCAACAAAGGAGATTCTTGTCAGAAAAATGGCATTTATTGTGCTGGGAGAGTAGCCAGCTTAAAAAATAATTGGCTTTTGAAGGTGGGACAGTCACTGAGAGGCTCCATTACCTGAGATGTGTGGCTAGCATTTGTCTTATGTGGACATTGCTCCATCATCACTCAACATATAGGGCCTGATTTAGATATTAGTGGATGGGGTTACTCCTTCAAAGCGGTAACCAATATCCTGTCTGCCAAAATAGAAATCCCATAGGAAAAATTGGGATTTAGATTTCAGGGCGCTTGGGATACCCTTCACCGTTGAGACGGAATAACCCATCAACCAATAGCTACATCAGGCCCACAATTAGCTACACTCCTACTTCTTGTCAATTATATTGCCACAAGGGGTTCATGTTTCCATAGCGACCTCTAGAACACAATATTTACAGGGTAATAGACAGGCACCATCACAAGCAAAAATATTTACTTACGAGTCTTGAAAAATGTACTAGAGGGAATTATTGGATAACACTATTATATAACATTAACCTCAATTAATGAACTGGGTATGGTAAATTTATTTCCTATTACTTTGATTACCTGACTCTGTAATGCACTTTGGTGCTTCAAACGTAGATTTTCAGGTGTATCTGCTACTATGGTAAAAGACTGCTTTGGATAATGTCTGCAATAAAAACGAAAAAGCAAAGTGTAACTATCATTAAAAGTTGCACATATAAAACACAACTGTTTTCATAAGTGTATTAATATATAAAAGACCTTGAAAGCAGATGATAACCAGGACTTTACATGGCATTCTTTTAGTTTAATAAAAGTTATTTTTTTTATTACTTTTAACAACTTAAGTAGTTATTTTAAGATGAGTCTGTCACATTGTTTTGAATTTTAGGTCAAACCTTTATGCTATGTTCTCTATTGTTACTCTGCTACAGAAATTAAAACTTTTCTGAATCATACACACAGGAACATACATTAATACATTAATTCAGTTCTGAACTCCCCTTAAATAAAGAGGTCAATGTGAATGTCAAGGGCATGAATCTGCAGCTCGCTCCTCTGCAATGCCCACTGTATGGAGTTGTTGAGAATCCTTGCTTTGGTCGAATTAGAACATTTTCTGCATAGGACTCCTAATGAAAATCACAAATAGGCTTCGAAAACCTGCATCCCAGGGAGCCAAAATGTACTGATCCGCTGGCAGTGCAGCCACATTCATCCTCCTTGGAAACTCACATCTGGCTGACACTAGATGCAAGAAAGAAGTTTGTAGTACTTTGTGGAAACACATTGCAGCAAATTCAACAGGCACTACAGATGCATTTCTTTAAAATAGTCTCTGTATCAATTCCCCTATTCCTTTGAGGCTTATGTTTAGTTGTTAACTCTGCAAGAAAGCAGTTAGTGTCATGGGAAACCATCATCCATTCAATATGATGAATCATAAAATCATTAGCTACTGGTTCATTCCTCGCTTGCTGTCAGGGTTATTTTATTGTGTTTATGCTAATGGACCCAGAATAAACCTCTTCACTGCCACTATTTTCAACCATCAATTTTCCTCTACTGTTTCCCGAATCCCAATACATTTCCCCCAGTTCCTTTCCTGCTCCCTCCACTTCCTCTTGGGTCAGTCCTTCTGCTTCTTTATTCCTTCTGGAGATTCGTCATTTCACTGCCTATTAAAACATTTCTCAGGCTCCACATCTTACCTTGGCTGTACTGACCTGGCAACTTATCGTTTAACAGTGTTGTTATCCTACTGGCATGTTTCGAGTGCCAGGTTCAGGACTGTTACTCTATTCTGAAGCAAGGAAGTCAGATTATCTGGCAAATTCAGAACCAGGTCACGGTGCCGACGCTGCAGGCTCATTTACCTTCAAGCATGGATGCATTCAAGGGGGCTATCTGGTAGTTTACATTACTATTTATTTTTAGGTGTTTCAGTGCCTACAAAGATAATTAACCATGAGAAAGTCACAGTTCATCTGCACAGTTGTACAATGCCAGGACCCTCTCTATAGTTTTGAGAGGTATCATGCCATAACCTTTCTCTGGTTCACACAGGTATGCTGCGGTCCAGTCCACACAGGACTATCTAAGTCATGAGTCACTGAGTGGATCTGTGTTTTAGTGGTGGTGTTCATGGCTCTTGCTGGTCTCTTGATTGTTTTCCTGCACTGGTGCATTACTCCTGTATGACAGCCGTCCTTGGCTGGCCTAAGGGCATTGTCACTGGAATTCTCTTCCTGAATTCCGCAGATCATCAGGGCATCTTAGTGGGACATGAAAGGTAACAAAACATGTTGGATAATGTAATCATCTTAAAAATAGTCTTGTTAGGCCATTCTTCTAATCTATTTGGTAGTCACTCAAGATTCAATATCAGAAAATTGTTTCTCACTCCTGAAATCTCTTATGTCACCAAAACGGAAATCTGAAGCAAACGTCTTCTTGCCGTGCTTTGATAATATGCAACGTTTCAGAAATCTTTCCTTTCATTTCTGATCTTTTCCCCTTCAGTGAAACCTTCAGGACCCAGCTCTTCTGTACGAACCCGGGCCTAACAGCAGTACCTCCCTCATCCCGTGATTGTTTTTGATCCATTTTCAGGGGAAGCTATTCTAGTGAGAGAGCGTAGTTTATATAATCTGTATTAACATGAAATGTTTATGAATTAATGTGTGATAATGCCACATAGAATCTGTAGTAATGAATTTTTGGCTTAAAAGGGCACTTGAAATGTGACCACGGAGAGTGGCCGCCAATGTATACGCAGACTAATAAAATGACTAAATGTTTATGAATTATTATACTGAATACGTTTTATACTAATTATTAATGATTTGCGTTAATGAATTTGTGCTGAAATCCTTGTAGGCCTTAAGTTAGCATGAGCCGAAGCTTAGCTGCCTGGCTCTCATATTAAATGTATTTTTCCTATCTTGCAGTGTGATGACTCGCAAAAGGACATGACCTCTTGTTTTCTTCAAACTAGAAGCTGAATGTATCCATAGTAGATCCGTTCTCACGAAATTCACATTGCTTGTAGAAAATATTAGACAAAATGCAACAGTGTAGATTAATGTAATGTACAAGGTCGTTTAAACCGGTGAAGACAATGGAGCTACTGACCAAAAGATGTGCAAAGAATTACAGAAGGATGAAATCATACCAGACGTCCTACCTCTGAAGACGTCAATCATATGGACCAATAAAATGTCTGTAAACTAATATGGGGTGAAAGATTAATGACATAATACATTTTCCAATTGGGTAAAGATAGTGGGGTATAACCAAGGACCAATAAAATTTTAGGGGAATGTACAACTAAAAAGGGATAAAAACCCATGACACGGGGAACCATTTAGAATTAGGTAGGGAATGCTATTGATTTTATCCAGAAACTTTGTCACTCTGTTTGGTGACTTACTTATTGGTTTTACTTAAACCATCCTTTTCTTAGAATTGCCCATTTTACACTTTACCTCCTTATGAGGGAAGTGCCCCTTTTGCCCCGGAGCTTAGTTCTGACTGATGGTGAATCGACTGATGTCCTGAAGATGAAAACTGAATCTGTGTGCTGACCTTAACCTTGGAGGGTAACTATGACAATGAAATTGTAATTTGTCTGTTTGCTTTTCCTTTCTAGGTACCAACTGCTTACTTTTGACAGGGACCATAGCTAGATGTTTTCTAAATTGGTGTTCTAAATTGTTTTGCATGAAGCCCAACATGCTAATGCTAATCAGTGGTTAGGACAGGTGTTCACTAAAACTGATGCAAATAGACAAACAACTGAATCCATGTTTTGTTGAACTGACGCGTTAATGACACTCTGCTAAAGTTGATCTATGTTTACACCGTGTTATGTTCTAATGTTTGTGATTCTTGCCTTAATGAAATCTTATCAGTGTTGCCATATTGTGACTATGCTATTGTGTTTCTTGGTTTTGAGATTAACGCATCTGCTTTTAGAATTGTAACTAATAGGGAATAAAACTCATAAAATTCTACTAAACTGGTGTGGTTATTCATGACTGCAAGGTCATGGTAGTGTCTTGAATCGATTAATGACTTTGACTAAAGTGAAATGTATTGTTGTGATAAATATTGATGACATTATTGACGTATTGATTGACATATTGATTAGTTATCTCGTCCTAAGGTGTCTCTCAACTGGGTCAAAAGATTCATTGGCCTAAAACGAGTCCTGATGTGTAATAAATTATCATAGAAAGGAGGTGTTAACAGTTCTGGTAGCAGTGCAACGGTTTGGCCCTTTGGGGCCCTAGGACGGAGAATTACTGTTTAGATTGTTTTTCTGAGATAATGCAAATTGGAGATATGATGTGTTTCTAAATTCACCATGACTTTCCATGGAATCTCGGAGCCTGCCTAAGTGAGTTGGGGATGTTCTGGGCATTTTAACATGTGTGGTGTAGGATTTGCGCTTGCTCAGCTTATGCATTTTGCAAGTGATTTGAGAATTGTGTGTGTTTAGGCCCAGTAATGTTGTTTTAGCCGGAGTGGGTGTACTGCGCAGTATGAGAGTAGGGAAGTCAGCGTACTTCATATGAGTGTGGCGCTTTGTGCTCAAAATTATCCACGTGGTTGGTTGTTAATGTGCGGACCCGTCGCGGTCTAAGACTCCAGAGTATATTGACAAGTGTAGGAGACACGTGGGTTTATGTTGTAATTTGTGCGGTTTAAGTAGGTCAATCGGGCGTGGTTGACAAGTCGAGTTTGAGTCAAAGTGTATGAATGAAACCTTCGATGGAGATTTGGCAAGTTCTAAAGTGCACTAGAACGAACCATTGACAAGTCGAGAGTAGGATTTGCGGGTTGAATTCTGCTTGCGTATGCGGGAACTGAGAAGGAGAGAGTAGCGGCCTAGGCTTCAAGTGAAATCTCTGTAAAGTTCTGAAGCATTTGTGTACCCTTCCTGTAGTAAACCGGCAAATTTGAGTTGTTGTTGTTGTTAAAGGTGCTCGCAGTAATTTTGCATTAGTTTGGTGTGAATCCAGTGAGGGGCGGACAAGCCGCAAGACTTTGTCAGCTGCAGTGTGTGAGTGTGACGTCAGTGGTGCTGCGCTGGGATAGGTCAAGTTGCCGAGAGGGGTCGCGCACGGATTGGCAGCCGTCCGTGAGAGTCAATAGGTTGAAAAAGGTGGGTGAAGAGTGTCCTGGGAATTAAAGTCACTTCCTGATTAAATACAGACTACAGAAAAGACATAAAATGAATTTTATCAAAGCTTTTAGGAGCGCTCTGAAAGGAGACGCATATATTATGGCGAGTGAAGGGGAGCAGACACTGCCTGAGGATACTCCAGCTTATACAGTAATGAAGGAAAAGGGTGTCGTGCCTTGCTTATGGATGAAACAGTGGCGCAAATTAACAGAAAAGGAGGGATGTTTAGCGTTTCCAGAGCATGGAACGTTCAATACGAGAATCTTGGAAAATTTGAGGTGGATGTTAAGTGTACAAAAGCCACCTCCGAGGCCAGCTCAGTATAAGACATTAGTAGTCTGGGATCTAATGGCTATTAAAAGAGACAGCAGAAATTCAAAAGGCGAATGAGAAGGGCAGAAAAGACCTTAGCTGAGGCTAGACGGGACAATGAGAGCAAAATGTGGAGACGGGGAATAGTTGACGGACTTAAATTGTTCCCAGCAATAACACAGGAAAATGAGACACAGGGAAAGAAAGCCACTTGCAAGACAGATAAGGACTCTAATAAGCCTAAAGAGACTAAGAGGTCTTGGATAGAAGAAGACGACTCAGATGTCGAAGAGTTTCTCAATCAGTTGTTACATGATCGCCCGCCACCTTATGCAGTGGACGACAATGCTCTGTGCACTAGTGCGGGTCTTGGGAACCAGACGCAGGAGAAGGGAGTTACTGATACAGTACAGACTAGTGATACAGGTTTGATACAGAATGGTGTCAGTGTACCCACTATGCCAGACATGCAGATACAGTTGCAACCTCCACCGCAGATACAGAGAATCTATCCAGACGTCCCAGTACTAGAGACTACTACGAATCTGATAGTGCCACCTGACCCAATATATACAAAATCGAAGTTAGTGCAGATTGAGCCAACTCCACAATTGCTGCCTCAGACGCAGCAACAGCTGATACCAGGGTATAGTCCAGCAGCAGGACCTCCATTAGTACCTGCCCCAGCCTCAGTGAGTCAAGCTCTGGGAGTTACTGCTCCGCGGGGTTTGGGACCAGGTCAGACACCAGCTGCTGTATCATTACCGATTACTGTCGGCCCACCAGTGCCATTGTATGCGCAAGGTAAGCCTGGTATGTGTGATCAGGGAGTAATGACCCAAGATGCAATAAGAGGAGGGTCCATAGGAACTCCTCAGTTGATGGCCCCGGGAGAGCAATCAGTTGAAAGACCAAGGTCTTCGTTAGATCTTAGTCCGGTGGGAATACCTTTTGAGGCAATGAGACAGGCAAGGCTAGGTGTGCTAACCCCACAGACAATGAGTATGAATGCTTCACAGTCGCCAATGATGCATGCAGGGAATATTTCACTGCAAGGTTTTTCAGTGCAAAAGTTAAATGAGTGGTTCGAAAAAACTTACGCTTCACAAAAGACTGCAGTAACTGCAGAAAAGCCAGAAAGGTCAGAAAAAGATGAGTACCTGAACTTTGTGATACTGGGTGTGGAAGCTGCTGAACTACTGGAAGGGACAATAGGGGTGAACAGATTAGAGTCATATACAGAACCACAATTGAGATACTTGTGCCCCAAAATCACTAAAGAAGTGGGCAAGATGCATCAGAGGTTGGCGAACCAGGCAGACAAATACAATATTGACATTGAGAATACTAAGCATTTGAAAAGAAGTTACAGACTAGACTTCGACTCTAAAGATGTTACCAATGAGAGAAACAGCTGGAGGGGTTCTTGTTCATGTACCATGGTCCAGAGGAGACATCCTGTAATTTACAAATGATTATCCCAGGTTGAGGGAGAAGCCGATAGAATGGTACCAGCAGACAGACAGGTTTGTGAAACTTGCGAAGTGTCTCCGGGAAGACTTAAATACCTTGTTTGAGATCATTGTTCCACCTGACTTATTGCTTGAGTGCAAGAGAGGTGTGGACTGGCCGACACAGAAACCGGCAAGGGATTAAGGGCCAGATGTAGCAAACTTTTGCGACTCGCAAATGGCCCGAATCGCAATTTGCGAACCCGCAAAATCGGAAACGGGATACAAAAATCCCATTTCCGACTCGCAAAATGCGACGCAAGCCATTACCGACTCGCAAAAATAGCGACCCCATTTTGCGACCCGCAAATAGGAAGTCGCGATTTGTGAGTCGCAAACCATATGCAATAGCCACTCGCAAATTGAGACTAGTCGCAAAAAGCCCATTTTGCACTTCCAATTTACCACTAACTCAGAGCAGGTGGTAACCAGAACCAAAGTATAAAAGGAGACCCAGAAGGCACCTGGGTTACTCAAGATGGCGGAGATATATGTGATAGCAAGGAGGAGGAGAGCCCACGCCGCACAGCAGATGAGGAGGAGGAGCCAGAGACAGGAGAAGATATACAGAACCAGGCAGACACTTTTCCAACAAACTGAGAAAGAGATATATGATAAATACAGACTTAGCAGTGCAGCAATCCTAGATTTAATAGATCTACTCAATCCGCAGCTTCAACGCCAGATTGTGCACGGCTGCGCCATCCCCACACATGTGCAAGTGCAATGCTCACTGCACCTCTTGGCCTCGGGTAGCTATCAGGGGGTCATTGCCGTGGCAGGTGGGGTATCCCAAAGTGCACTCTCATGGTTCTTCAGAGCATTCCTAGATGCCATACTCACACACATGTCCAGATACATATACCTACCCAGGAATAAGGCAGAAATCAACAGCACCAAGTTGGAATTCTACAGGATTGCCAACTTCCCCCATGTAATAGGGTGTGTAGACGGGACACATATACAAATATGCCCTCCTGCAAATCTGGAATATCTGTTCCGCATCCGGAAGTGTACCCACTCACTGAACATCCAGGTGGTATGTGACGCCCATTATGTTGTCACAGACATGGTTGCCAAATTTCCAGGGAGCACACATGACTCCTACATTTTCAGGCACAGTGGGATACCCCAACGCCTAGAACGTGGGGAGTTTGGAGACGGATACCTCCTAGGTATAGCTGAATACACCTTGAAGACATACACACAGGTCAATGTGGAACCCATCAATGCCCAGCTAACATTGTACATTTTGTGCCAAACAGGTGACAGTGCATATGCACTAAGACCATGGATACTTACCCCGTACTTAACACCCAGCAATGAGACAGAGAGGCGATACAACAGTGCACATAGGAGGACCCGAAATGTCATAGAGAGGACCTTTGGACTGCTGAAGGCAAGATTCAGATGCCTCCACAGAAGTGGAGGTGCCCTCCAGTATACCCCAATAACAGCTTTCAAGATTGTTGGCGCATGCGCTATACTGCACAACATTGCCACCAGACGTGGGCTACCTCTCACCCCAGAAGACCCAGATTCGGAGGATGACGAGCAAGAGCTACCACATCACCATCATGGGGATAGAAGCATTGCAAATCAAGGCAGACAGAGACGGGACCACATTGCAAATCAATACATTGGAAGGTACGTGCTAACTGTCACCACACTCACTAATGTCACACACAAAGAGTCCAGATGTGAAGTGGAACAAACAAGGAATTTAATAATGTGCACCAAAAAAACTATTTATATAAACTACAGTTCAGGGGCTGTAAATGTCCACCTGGCATGAGGACACATTAACCTCATGTGCCTCTACTCAAGGACAGTGCGTAGCTCACACTATACCAGCTCGCCCAGCATGGCTGGTTCCTGGTGTGTCAGCAGTGCCCTGCCTTGCGCTACCACTGCGCAACACCCTGGTGTCACTGGCTGAGACACTGCTAACGGTGGAGCCCTCCTCGCTGTCCTGCGGCGTGTCTGCCGCGCCCCTAGCCACCTGTCGTGCCTCCATTAGATCTACTGCATGGCTGAGATGTCCCAGCCCACGTGCCACATCACTGGCAAAGTGGCCCATGTCCACCTGGTGGCTGACCCTGCACCGTGACAGGCCAGTGGTGTTCACAGCCAGCCGGACGATGGCGGCAGACATGCGGTCCAGCCGGTGGATGAGCTGCCTGTCACGGCGCCTTGCACCCTCTCTCTCAGTGATAAGTTCTGACACCAGTTGTCTCATTGAGAGCGCAAGATCACCAACATGGGTATTTAGCTGTTGCAGCTCCGTGTGTACCAGTTGCAGCCCTGTGTTCTGGTTCTGTTCCATGCGCCGCTTGGCCCCTGATGTGTTCCTTATCTCTCGTGTCTGCAGGCGCTGACCACGTAGGAGTGCAGCCTCGGCGGCGGACATGGAGGCGTCCCCTGACTCAGCCTGTGGCACTGGAGGGACATTTAGATGTCGCCTGTGACGCAGGGAGGCTCCGTGTCCTGTACACCAGCACTGTGGCTGGGACCGGGTGCTGGCTCACTCACCAGTATGGCCACTGGTGCATCAGGAGGGGACTGTGTTTGGGTGGTGCAGGTTCCTGTGGTGGCTGGTCCTGAGTCCTGTGCAGGCTGGTGGCTGACCTGGGGCCCCTGGATGCTGTGGCTGGAGCTGGAGGTGGTGTCGTGTGGGAGACCTGTGGGACATAGGGAACACACTGTCAGTATCTACCATCTGTTATCTACTTCCAAATAAACTGTTGCCTATCAACTGCCTACTTGACTACATTGCCCATAATGCACCATGCAGGCGGTTGCTACTCTGAAATGGAGCTATTTTGGTTGTGCATGCTGCTGTGTACTAGGTGGGTGGGGGTATGGCAGATATGGGTGTACATGCATGTCTCATGGTACTCACCGGTTGATGGTCCTGGCTCTGACGTGTCCAGCTCTCCCATCCCGGACACTGCCTCTGGCTCCAAGGTCTCCTCCACTCTTTCCTCCAGGGGTGTGGGTGATGGTATGGTGGACGGTCCCCCTCCAGTGCCCCTCATCTCCCGGTGCCGCTCTGCCACCCTCTCCTTGGTCCTGGAGCCCACGTCATACCACCGCTTCTTCAGTTCCTCGATACTCCGGTGGCTCACATCCATGGAGTTGACCTTGTCCTCTATTTCAGTCCAAATCCTTTTTTTTTCCACCTCTGGCACACTGAGGGCTGCCCTCCCAAAAAGTTGTTCATGGTGCTGGCAGCATTCCTCAGTCAGCACCTCCAGTTCTTTGTCAGCAAATTTAAATTTTCGCTTTCTAGGAGTGTCTGCCATGGTAGCTGCTGTTCCTCCTGTTTGCAGTTCATCAGTTTAAAATGGGTGTGGTCCTCCCTCCTCCCAGGTGTATTAGTTAACTTCCTGGCTGTGATGTCATCATCAAGAGCCAGGAAGTGTTTTCCAGAGTGTTCTGCTGCACCTGCATTCAATTTGCGGCACAGTCGCAATTTGCGACACCCACTCGCAATTTGCGTGTTCGTTTTTAGCGCGGTCGCAAAAAGCGACCTCGCAAACAGTGGACTCGCAATCTGTGGTGCGACTTCATTTGCGAGTCGCAAAATGAAGTCGCTTTTTCTTCTTGGATACCATTTAGCGAGTTGGAAATTGCGAGTTGCAACGACTCGCAATTTCCGACTCGCTAATTTTTTCCTACCTACATCTGGCCCAAGATGACTGGAGCACCGTCCGAGGAGGTGATGAAGTACTATCATAAAGTGATTGAGTTTTTGAAGCAAAAGGTGTCGCCGAAAGTGACAGATTGGCAGAAAATCGACCGGACATCACAGGAGGTTAAGGAGTCAATCCATGCTTATTATGAGAGGTTATTGAAATCATTCAAACACTACAGTGGCACTGAGACTATTGAACCCGAAAGTACTTGAACCATCTTGTGTCCAGATTTGTTGAAGGGCTGAGACCAGAGGTTAGCCAGATGATTAAGAATAATTTGATCTGTTGGCAAGCAAAGCCAATTGATGAGGTGTTGCAGTATACGAAATACTGTAGTGATGAGATTGAGCTGAAGCAGAGAAAGTTGAAGGAGAAAGTGATGGTGATGCAGATAAGGGCAGCGCAGGCAGGTATGCAGGGAAATGGAATCCAGCAGATGGTACAACAGCAGCAACCGCAAGGGAATGACGTGTTTCAGGCGCAACCTAGAGGCCGAGGTCGAGGTTTTGTGAATCGCGGTCCATATTTGAATACTGTTGTGGTTCAAAATGATGCGCACGGCATGAAAAAGATGCCACCATGTCACGCATGCGGGTGCGTGAGGCATAGGAAGCGGGAATGCCCGAATGCGGTGCATTATGGTGTCGTTCAACAAAGCACTGATGTCGGTACATTTCAAAATGTGAGGGGCCCAAAAATGAGAGGTCAAAATCAGAATTTCCAGAATAATATGGTTCAGATGCAGGGGCTACAGCCCATGCAGCAAATGCAAATGCCGCGTGTTCAACCAACATAAATGCAGCAGGTGCAACAGCAGGTTCCCATGGTACCAAGACAGCAAATGCAATTACCATTAGCTCCAATGGGACAGCAACTGGAGATGCTTCCTCAGCAGGTCACAGGTCAAGTGATGAGTCAAAACAATATAGAGCAGCAATTCTCATTGCATGGTGAAGATGGAATGAATGATGAATGGTCGGATGACAGTTCAGACAGTGAAGAGTGCAGTCTTGCAGCATCCCTAGAAGTAGATCAGAGGGGACCCTATGTCGAGGGAAAAGTGATGGGTCACAAGGTTTCATTCTTGGTCGACACGGGAGCTACACGCTCTACAGTTAGAAGTGCAGAAGTTCAGAGATTGCCAATTTCAGGGCATACCATACGAGTGGTACGAGTAGCAAACCAGTACTTGATAAATCCGATTACTGATCTGGTTCAGGTTGAGATTGGCAACTTTCAGGGACTGCATAAGTTTGAAGTCTGCGATTCTAGTCCAGTATCGCTACTGGGAAGAGACTTGCTGTGCAAAACAAAATGTTCGATTACCTGTTCTAATGAAGGAATTGAGGTGCAGACAAACAGTGATGATGAAGGAGATGATGGGCTATTTACAGAATCAGAAACAGAGACCGCAGATGAAGACTACCCTTTGATTACCTTATTCCCAATACTTACAGTGACTGACTTGCCAGCTGAATTGCAAGGAACAGTGACAGAGAAAGTGTGGGACTTGACAGTAAAGGAAGTGGGACTGATAAAAGGAGTTGAACCGGTTAAAGTACAGGTGAAGCCGAATGCAGTGTTTCCCCAGGTGCTGCAGTATCACATGGCACAAGATGCCCTTAAACGGGTATCACAGATAATTGCAGTCTTTGTAAAGCAAGGAGTCCTGAAGGAGGTATTGAGCAGCCCATGTAATTCACCAATAATGGGTCTGAAAAGGCCTTGTGGGAAGGTTCAAATTATGCAGGACTTAAGGAAAATAAATGAGATTGTGGTAAAGTGTTGCCCCATAGTGCCAAACCCAGCAGTGATCATGTTTCAGGTTCCGTGTGGTGCAGAATGGTTCACCGTTGTTGACTTGTCACAAGCATTCTTTTCGGTGCCTCTACATGAGGATAGCCAATTTCTCTTCAGTTTCAAATTCCTGGACAAGGTGTACAGTTGGTGCAGAATTCCTCAAGGGTTTTCCGAGTCACCGTCCATCTTCAATCAGATATTGAAGAAGGACTTGGAGTCATTTGAACTGCCTTTCAGTTCAACACTACTGCACTACATTGATGACTTGCTGATTGTGTCCAGAACAAAAGACTACTGCAGGTATGATACCATTGCCTTACTAAACCATTTGGGAAAGAACAGACATAAAGTGTCCCCAAAGAAGTTGCAGTACTGTCAAAAAGAGGTGAAATACTTAGGACACTTGATTGAGAGAGGGTCCAGGAGAATATCAAAAGAAAGAGTGACAGCCATACTGCAGATGAACCCCCGACAACAAAGAGAGATGTCAGAATGTTTCTGGGAATGGTAGGCTACTGTCGTCAATGGATTCCTAACTTTTCGATTATCTGTAAACCATTGATAAAGCTGACAGGCAAGGAAACTAAGGATGACCAGTATACCATACCTCTGCCCACGGAAGAGCTTGAGTCATTCATGGAATTGATGAAGTGCATGTGCAGGGCACCAGCTTTAGGTATGCCTGATTACATGAAGCCTTTTCTACTGTTTTGTCATGAACGTGATGCTTGTTCTTTGTCTGTTTTGACACAGGTCCATGGAGCTGCAAATCGCCCTGTAGCATATTTTTCAGCTACCTTGGACCCAGTCACAGCAGCCTTACCAGGTTGCTTGCGTGCAGTTGCAGCAGTTGGTCAGAGCCTCACACAGTGTGAAGACATAGTGATGGGACATCCCTTGACAGTAATGGTTCCACATTCAGTTGAAATGTTATTGACTCCTACTAAGACTCAGCATATGACAAATGCCCGACTTACCCAATATGAGACAATTATTCTTGGGTCGCCAAATGTCTCCCTAAAGAGATGTACTGTATTGAACCTGGCAACTCTACCTCCTGTTGAAAATACTGAGATTAATAACGGAGAGGAAGTGGAGCATGATTGTCTTGATATAACGGAACTATGTACCAAACCCAGACGTGACATTAAAGATACGCAGCTAAAACAAAATGACTGTATTATGTTTGTTGATGGATCTTGTTTGAGAGACTCAGTCAGAATACTGAGGGCCGGACATGCCGTGTGTACAATAGCCGGTATTATAGAAGCATCCTGGCTCGAAAGAGTGTATTCCGCACAAGTGGCAGAATTAATTGCCCTTACTAAGGCATGCCACGCAGCTGAAAATTTGAAAGTCACTATCTATACTGACAGCAGATACGGATTTAGCATTGTACATGATTTTGGCCAATCGTGGTCACAGAGAGGTTTCATGACCTCTTCTGGTTCTCCAGTGAAAAATGTCGAACATATTAAGGATTTGTTGTATGCGATTCAGTTACCTCTTGAAATTGCCGTGGTGAAATGCAATGCTCATGTTAAATCACAAGACTTTGTGTCAATGGGAAACGGCTATGCAGATCAAGTCGCAAGGTTTTGCGCATTGAACTGTATATCGTTCAAGGATCAGTGGGAATTGTTACCGCAAACTGAAAATGAGACATACCTGAACTTTGCATTAAGAGTTGTTGACACATTAGATGAGCTAAAATCACTACAGTGTCATGCTAGCAGGGAGGAAAAACGCTCCTGGCAGAGAATGCAATGCATACAAAGAGCTGATGACTTGTGGGTCTCAGAGGAGGGGAAACTGGTTTTGCCAAACAATCTTTTGTCACAATTTGCAAGGCCATTTACCATGGTCAGGCACACCTTGGGAGAGACGCAATGATCAAATTGTTCAAAATTGATTGGTTCAATCCAAAATTCAGACAAGCCGCAGAGGTTACCTGTCACAGGAGCATCATCTGTCAACAGATGAATGCTGGAAAAGGGACTGTGGTGACTTTGAGCCACATAAGGGAGCTGGAGGTCAGTTTAGCAAGATGCAAATGGATTTCACTGAAATGCCAATGTGTGGAGGGTTGAAGTACATGTTGGTGATTGTGTGCGTTTTCAGCCACTGGATTGAAGCCTATCCTACACGTGGGAATGACAGTTTCACAGTTGCGAAGTTGTTACTTAGAGAGCTAATACCCAGGTTTGGGTTTCCGGTCTCTTTAGAATCAGATAGGGGCAGACATTTCGACAATGAGGTGATAAAGCTCTTGTGTGCTGCATTAGACATTGAACAAAAGCTGCATTGTAGCTATCGCCCTGAAGCATCAGGACTAGTGGAACAGATGAATGGTACCTTGAAGTCGAGAATGGCAAAAATGTGTGCAGCCACCAATATGAAATGGCCAGATGCATTGCCTTTAGTACTAATGTCAATGAGGAACACACCCGATCAGAAGACAGGACTATCTCCCCACGAGATCTTGATGGGCAGAGCTATGAGGTTGCCCGCAGTACCTGCAAATGCTCTTGTGAATATCACGGATGATATGGTGTTGGACTACTGCAAAGGTTTGGCTGATGTCGTCTGCTCTTTTTCCCACCAGGTGGAGGCCAACACATTGCCACCGATCAGTAATCCAGGTCACAACCTGGAAACCGGTGACTGGGTGGTTGTCAAGAAGCACGTGAGGAAGTCGTGTTTGGAGACGTGCTGGAAGGGGCCATATCAAGTAATACTGACAACAACCACTGCTGTGAAATGTGCAGGCGTTCCAAACTGGATACATGCCAATCATACAAAGAAGGTAACATGTTCGACTGATGAGGAACTTGAAGTTTCCGACTGAGCAATTCCAGAGAAGGAAGTCTCAGGGCCAGGAAACAGCCAAGGGGGAACTGAGACTGCAGGAGAGCCCACTGAGGACGGTCTAGTCCCTCAAACAGCAAACGAGTTCGAGAGAAGAGATGGTGAGCCTATCTCAGTAGAGGCTACAGGAGAACTAAGTCAAGGAGAGGTTCTCCCAGAAGTAGACGGATACGGGTTAGAGCTTGAACCTGTTACAGACCCAGAAGAAGAAGAGGGGGAAATAGTAGAGAAGACACACAGGCATCCCCAAGCCAGTTGCAGGTCCGTCAAGAGAAAACACCATTGCACAAGAGGAGGGTGCTGTTTAGCATCCTGAAAGGACAAGCAGGACGAAGACACAAAAAGGTGCTAACTGGCCAGAGAAGCAGGCTGCAGAAGAAAAGATCGTACCAGGAGAAACAACAGCAGAAGAAATCGATAAAACCCCAGTAGAGGATCTAAGTGAAGGAGAATTGCAAAGTGAACGCAGGTGGAAAAGAAAAAGAACTGCAAATAGAAGGTACGTAGGTCCTGAATGGGCATATGCAACGACATCTGAATGGCAACAAGAATTCTTAGCATTCTGTTTTGATCGAGAAGTACCAGGCCAATACTACGGTACCTGAAATCAATCAGAGAAAGAGACTGAACTGAAATTGAAGGCTGAAAAGCTGAGAAAAGAAACTTATAAATTATCGGATGTGACATTTGAACATGAATTGACTCTGAAAAACCGAATATGACAAGCTGCTAACCTGATTCGACAAAAGGGTCCTGGGGTGAGCAAAACACTGTAAATACACGCAGAAAAGAAAAAGAGACTTTGCATCAAGAAAAAAAAAAAAAAAGAGCTTTTAAATCGTCCTCAAGTTGATTGTTTGTTCTGAGTTATTCTGCTATCTGATTCTTTACAGACCATGGCTTATAATAGAGGTAGTAGCAAGAAGGGTAAAGTGTGTGGTTGGTTAAGTGTTATCTTAGGTATTGTGTGTGCAATAATAGTTGTGGGTGTGATTGTGGAAATGCAGTGGTTGGATAAAAAAGCAACTAACAATGCTTCAAATCTTGAGACTAGAACACTAACACTGTGGGAAAAGTTTGAGCAAGATACACAACACTTGCATGGGGAAACTAATCCAAAAGGGGAACTCTCCACTAACGTCTTCTATTGCTTGCTGAACGAGTATGTTGAAACCATGGATGCAAGAAACTGTTATGTGTGCACAAACATTCCTTCATCAGTACAGGAGGGAGTCACTTATCATATCTTACCATTAACATATGGGATAAGCTGTAGTTTGCTACTAACCAGATTCTACGACCAGGAACATGTGCAATATTTTTACCCAAATTTAGATGTAGTGTTTTCCTTTGTGCCTGTGATTGAGTTTCTGAACAAGCTAGCTAAGGAGCATAGTATAAAACTAGTTAGAGGTTTCTTTGAGCTGACACTAACATTTGGGACAGCTTATGCACACCGCAACAATCTAACTTGCTTATTAACACCTGTAGAGAAAAGCTTCTTAGATCACACTGATGATAGACGCAAAGCACTGAAAGAGGGACTAGATAAGGGATTAGAAAAACGCACATATGCAAATGATTATGCTTACACTGCAATAAAGACGCAAGGCAAATTCGCTATAGATGCATTACATGTAGGGAGGCTTTGTATATATAGGCCAAAATCGGATCATGACACTTTATTTGTGGGAACAAGTGAATGCAGGCATGTGTTTTTGTTTCAGAGTAAATGGACATTCATGTTAAATGGACAAGATCCAGCGATCCCTGGGATCTATTATATCTGTGGACTTAATGCTTATTACCGTCTCCCTAAGGGATGGTATGGGACATGTTTTTTGGGAATAGTCTTCCCAAAGATTTACCAGATTGATGACTTAAAGCAAATACCTAAAATGTCTGAATTACAACATGCTAGACAAAAACGAGAGACAGCGGCTGCTGTCGTGGGTGACATATTTGGAGCCATAATTCCTTCAGTAGGGGTTATTCTAAACTCCATAAAGATTAGAAAGTTGTCTACTATTGTGGATAACATGCTGACAAACTTCACAGGGGCTATACTCCTGATGGATACTGAACTTGCTGCGGAAAGAGCTATGACTCTTCAAAATCGGCTTGCTTTAGACATTCATTTGGCAAAGAGCGGCGGAGTCTGCAAGATGGTCAACGAGCGTCATTGTTGCTCATTTATACCAGATAATAGTAAAAAGATTAGAGGTATGCTTACTAACCTAACTAGAGATAGTACAGATTTGAAGGAACTGAAGGAACCTGGAGTGTGGGAGAAAGTGGGAAAAGGAATTGCCAGAGTAGGGAGCTGGTTCAGCAATATTAGGGGGTCTATTAATTGTTCTGGTCTGTTTATTAGGTTTATGGGGAGTATGCAAAATTAATGACAAAATTAAAAGAAATTGGACAAAGAGAAATAAGAGAAATGAAGAACATGAAAGGGAGAAAATGTTTAATAAAATTTGGGAAAGTTCACACATAGGTCAAGATGTTGAAATTCGCATTATGCGCAAGGTGAAAAATTCAAAGTGAATGGTTGAAAGGGAAAGGTTTGTGTGATAACAAACGTCATCAGAGGAGGGACTGAGAGCGCGTAGCTTATATAATCTGTATTAACATGAAATGTTTATGAATTAATGTGTGATAATGCCACATAGAAACTGTAGTAATGAATTTTTGGCTTAAACGTGCACTTGAAATGTGACCACGGAGAGTGGCCGCCAATGTATACGCAGACTAATAAAATGCCTAAATGTTTATGAATTATTATACTGAATACATTTTCTACTAATTATTAATGATTTGCGTTATTGAATTCGTGGTGAAATCTCTGTAGGCCTTAAGTTAGCATGAGCCGAAGCTTAGCTGCCTGGCTCACATATTAAATGTATTTTTCGTATCTTGCAGTGTGATGACTCGCAAACTCTTCAAACTAGAAGTTGAATGTAACCATAGGAGATCCGTTCTCACGAAATTCACATTGGTTGTAGAAAATATTAGACAAAATGCAACAGTGTAGATTAATGTAATGTACAAGGTTGTTTAAACCGTTGAAGACAATGGAGCTACTGACCAAAAGATGTGCAAAGAATTACAGAAGGATGAAATCATACCGGACGTGCTACCTCTGAAGATGTCAATCATATGGACCAAGAAAATGTCTGTAAACTAATATGGGGTGAACGATTAATGACATAATCCATTTTCCAATTGGGTAAAGATAGTGGGGTATAACCAAGGACTAATAACATTTTAGGGGAATGTACAACGAAAAAGGGATAAAAACTCATGACACAGGAAACCATTTAGAATTAGGTAGGAAATGTTATTGATTTTATTCAGAAACGTTGTCACTCTGTTTGGTGACTTACTTATTGGTTTTACTTAAACCATCCTTTTCTTAGAATTGCCCATTTTACACTTTACCCCTTTATGAGGGAAGTGCCCCTTTTGCCCCAGAGCTGAGTTCTGACTGATGGCGAATCGACTGATGTCCTGAAGACGAAGACTGAATCTGTGTGCTGACCTAAACCTTGGAGGGTAACTATGACAATGAAATTGAAATTTGTCAGTTTGCTTTTCCTTTCTAGGTACCAACTGCTTACTTTTGACAGGGACCATAGCTAGATGTTTTCCAAAATGGTGTTCTAAATTGTTTTGCATGAAGCCCAACATGCTAATGCTAATCAGTGGTTAGGACAGGTGTTCACTAAAACTGACGCAAATAGACAAACGACTGAATCCATGTTTTGTTGAACTGACGTGTTAATGACACTCTGCTAAAGTTGGTCTATGTTTACGCTGTGTTATGTTCTAATGTTTGTGATTCTTGCTTTAATGAAATTTATCAGAGTTGCCATATTGTGACTATGCTATTGTGTTTCTTGGTTTTGAGATTAACGCATCTGCTTTTAGAATTGTAACTAATAGGGAATAAAACTCATAAAATTCTACTAAACTGGTGTGGTTATTCATGACTGCAAGGTCATGGTAGTGTCTTGAATTGATTAATGACTTTGACTAAAGTGAAATGTATTGTTGCGATAAATATTGATGACATTATTGACGTATTAATTGACATACTGATTAGTTATCTCGACCTAAGGTGTCTGTCAACTATGTCAAAAGATTCATTGGCCTAAAACGAGTCCTGATGTGTAATAAATTATCATAGAAAGGACATGTTAGCAGTAGTATAGATCATCTTTGATATGGTTCTTATTTTTTTAAGTAACAATGTTGTGTAGATAAATGCAACATTCAAAGTCCGACGATTCTCTTGTAGCTAATTTTGCACCACAACAAATTAAATAAATAAGTAAATAATTGAATAGGAACTTGTTTTTTAATTTTATTTTTGGAGGTTGTTGTTTTAAAAAAACGGAAAAGCGTTCAGAGAAAATTAAGCTGACAGAATGAAGATATGACTAATACTAAATACAAAAAGCAGTAGCAAACTAGAAGTAATTTCGATTCCATTTCACTCAACTATCCCAATAATTGCCTATATTTTGCAGTTAGGGATTTGAGTGATTTGAAATTTTTTTAGTCAGTCTTGTAATCTGATAGTTAGTGGTCCAATCTGTAAAATTAAGAACTGAAACCCACACTTACACAGTGGTGGTCGAAACAGCGTGTGTTCACAATACTAGAAAGGGTAGTTGTAAATCTGTCACCAGTTTAAAAACTTTCATTCTGTAAGAAACGGTCCGCAAAAAATGATTTCCGATGCGAGATTATATTGCATTGAAAGAGCTCACAGATGTTTCCTGTTAGCATCTGAACTACATTCACCGGTAGACATGCACTGCAGTTTCCTCCCCTCCCCCACGGGCACACTTCCTCCAAATATTTCACTCTATTTATTGAGTCACGATATGTAGGTCCTACCTTTATCCAGAAGCAACCATAACATTGTCAAGGCAGAGTTGGAGATTCTAGCAAACACCGCCTGAGTGTTTTCCCCACAACGAGCACTTCCCTAAGGAACAATCAAGTCTTCCATAAACATCAAAGTATCTTTAAGTTTGGGAAATGCAACAACTTCTTCCAAGCAATCCATTAGACAAAATGGCTCAAAAAGCTATCACACGCCATTGGGTCTCTCCGCTCAGTTCAGTTGACACGTAAAAATTAGCATTTGGCGGCATTTTTGGTGAATACGGCTGAGTATTCTAATACTAGTCGTCCTTAGATTATAAAGTCTGAAATGTAATAGATTTTTGGTAGAGCGCTTGACATTAGATGGTCGATCAATAGGCTGTATTTTATGTTAAAATATCGCTAAAAGCACTCATTTAGTCCGGTGGGGCTGGATGTGTTGTTACTTGTATTTATTAGGTGCATTATCAGCAGACTATCAGGTCTATGTGTTCCTTTTTCTACATCACACCACGCATCATAGAGAGGCCTGCTGTGGCACTGCTGAAAAAGGGGCAGACATCCTATTAAATGGGAGGGGTTTAGGGAGGAGTAAGAGGGGATTTAGGGATGGTTAGCGAGGGCTTTAGGGTGGCACATGCACCCACCTACAAAAGAGTAAACCCACTGCTATCCACAAACTGCACTTCTAGAATTACTACATCCAACAAGCATTTGCAATGCAATGGGTCTCGTGTTTGCTCGAGTTAGAGCTATTAGATTTGTAAATTATGAACTGGATTTTTCTTGCCACACAAACTGAAAATAAAAACTAAAACAGTTGACATAAGTGAGCTGATTCAAAGTGCCACAGCTGCCATGAGCGCGAAAGAGAGACACAAAAGGAAAAAAGAAGTTTGCTCGCAGTCAAAGTTATTGGCAAAAGTGGAATTATGTATGTAACAGGGTCAATGGCCAAACAACACTGCCCCAAGGAGGGACAAATGTAAAGCATTAACGAAAACAAAGGATATTTGAAAGGCAAGCCCGTGAACAAGTGATAGTGATGGGGGTGCGGTGGGTGTGGTTAAAAGCCCAGACACTTACCAACAAATCGGAAAAACATTGCTTGCGCGCTGCTATGCTCGACCTAAAATGGGACCCAAAACAGTCAAATACTTCAACTGAAAACTGGAATAATTCCAGCACCACATATTGCCAACCATGGGTACTGCAAAACCGCCCTCTCAGAGAAAATAATGGAAGTAAGGTCACAAAATAAATACCCATAGGAAATAATGTTAAATTAAATGTCATCATATGATCATTCGGGATACCCCTCCATAGAGAGGACTGAAAACAATTAAATTATGTTCATTTATCTAAAAAATAGTACAGGACAATATTACTTTTGTGAATGTTGCATAGTTCAGTACATACAATATATTCCTATATATTTATTTAATTTAAATCTCTCTCGCTGATGCTGAACAGCAGTAAGGGGGTGATTCTAACTTCGGCGGGCGGCGGAGGCCGCCCGCCGAAATACCCCCACCAAAATACCGCTCCGCGGTCGAAAGACCGCTGAGGGTATTTTGGGATTTGCCCTGGGCTGGCGGGCGGCCGCCAAAAGGCCGCCCGCCAGCCCAGGGCAAATCAGCCTTCCCACGAGGACGCCGGCTCAGAATTGAGCCGGCGTAGTGCGAAGGTGCGATGGGTGCAGTGGCACCCGTCACGTATTTCAGTGTCTGCATAGCAGACACTGAAATACTTTGTGGGGCCCTCTTACGGGGGCCTCTGCAGTGCCCATGCCATTGGCATGGGCACTGCAGGGGCCCCCAGGGGCCCCGCGGCACCCCCTACCGCCATCCTGTTCCTGGCGGGAGTCCCGCCAGGAACAGGATGGCGGTAGGGGGTGTCAGAATCCCCATGGCGGCGGACCGCCGCGGTCAGAATGCCCTGCGGGGCACCGCCGGTCTGTCGGCGGTGCTCCCGCCGACCCTGGCCCCGGCGGTCAGAATGACCCCCTAAATGTTTAAAAAAGAAAACATTTGTGTTTGAAAGTGTTATTGCTCTGTGGGATGGAAAACCCCACAGGTGGTTTCTGTTTATTTGACCTTATTTTTTCAGCCTGTATGGGATGCACACCTACTCTCTGAAAACAGGGAGAATTGTTTGTCACTGACCCTGCTGTCCCTAAAAGTGAGGTAATTTGTGCCTTTAAAAATATTACTTGGGCAGCTCATAATTGCTCTTGGCACTGCCTATCACTGTGAATAGGGCATCAGTGAAACTGTTGCTATCTTCGGCCCCCTTCAGCCTCATTTCTTCAAGTGAAGGAGGTAAGGAACAGGTGACTGCACCCCCGATTCCCTGTTCCCAAACCGGAATAGGACAAAGGAACAACTGCAAGATGCCCAAATCCTTGCCCCTCTCAATTTTGTGCAGCAATTTGGAATGAGGCAGCTGACATGTTTGTGACTGTATGGACACATCACATCATTATCATTTAAGTTTCTGATAGGGCCTACAGAAGAAAAGCTTAAAACTTAATTCATATTGGCAAGTTAACGAAAGATGGATATGTAATTAATACTAAGATGCAGGAAAACACAGGATCACCTGTTGTTTTTCTTAATCCCACCTCTGTATGACCAATTAAACCAAGTGCAATCGAAATATTTCTTCCCAGAGCTGCATCGATTATAAACACATAGTGCATGTGGAAAAAATATTTGATAAGTGTGAAATCTGTTGCGACACTGACTCTGCATGCTATACCCATTTTCTGATTGAAAACTTGAATTGTGAGGTATTTACTGCACTTTCAAATTACCAACCTCTGCGGGAATGATATTTACTGACTGCTATGGGGTACCTGGCCATTTACTGTCCCAGACAGAATGGAGGAACGAGGGTTTTGTGTTCTTTGTTTTGTTTAGTTGCAGTCATATCTATATTCAAACTGCAGTGCTCCAATGCACTTTTGGTCGTTAGAGGGAGATGGTGTTCGCGCATCCTGTTTTGAGTTCATTTACGGAATTGCTTTGATGTGCTGCATTTGAAAATATTCAACTAAATCCTTCTGTGAATCAAAGCATGGTAAGCACTGCCAAACACTAAACTGGGTTTATAAAATGAATATAGCTTCATAATATTAACCACAAGTTATAAGGCAAGGTTATAGTGCCATTACAATGGAATTAGTTGTAAGCCACAGTGACCAGAGTGAGCAAGAAACAAGTAAAAAGAAAATGTGCTTATACCATCACCAAACATTAATGTTTTCTATCTACATTCAGGAATAGAATAACCCTGTTCCAGTCTCAAATGAGAAATGTATGTCAACAAAATACATTTAATATGTGTAGCTTATACAGTATTGGTTTGTATACATTGAAATTAAATATTAATATTGTAAATAAAGCACATTGGAAATGTATTAAAAAAAGGGTTTCCCATGAGTAAATTATACTTCTCTTTTTCTTGGTACACATGTATTTCACCATATATAGGTTTACTGCAAATTGTGTACGTTATTCCACATTACTTACCACACAGGTATATATCGGGTCCATAAAGACAGAAGAAAACCTGCAAATGTTTAATTACACTAGGTATTTTGCTTCAAAATTACGTGTGGGTGATCATAAACTCTTTGTTGCAGAAAGTGAAGACATGACTCACAGACTAAAAAAATATGTTATGGGGAAGATGAATGGACCACCAAAGCACCTAGAAAGTCAACATATAATTATAACATGAGAATATATTTACCAGCCTTATGCAGAAAGGACCAACTATTTGCGTGTGTTCACAATTTCTTTGATTTCTTAAATATGACAAACTTCACAATATGTACACAAGCAAAATTATGCAAAGACATATTCTTGATTTTGATAAACACCTACTCACTGTATGATAAAACGAAGAAGAAAATGCACATAAAGAAAATACACCCATCATTCACAAAACACCAGGGATGAATTTCATATATTTCACCAGAAAAACTGCAACGTTTTATGTGACTAACACGCATCACACTGGAGCAACTTGTAACATTCTATCTGCACCCTTTCTTGAGAGGAACATCCATTAATGACCTTTACAAGGTTGTTTCCACTCTTGGCAAACAGACACACTTCTTCTTTTCCACTGCACCTCATGTTGTTGCTATTACACAGAGATGCCTTCAAGGAAAGCTGTGAATATGTGTGTGCTGAAAATTTCCTTTCTAGGCAGAAGTGCGAAGAAGGTGTCAAGTGGCGTCAACTGCAAAAGGCACATTTTTAGGCCACTGTAACTGGATTAGTCAAACAATACGATCTGTCTTAAAAGTGCTTGACTATGACAGATACCTCAAATCTTGGGTTTATGGGCAAATTAAAATCAGAATACATTTGCGAGGTAGTTTTGAGGCTCAGTTAATTTGCTGAACTTAAGATGCAGATAAATAACAGGGTGTCATTTTATTAAAAAATTGGAAGAGAAGAACAAGTGACTTATCTTTGGTATAATGGTGATGATTTATCTGGTAGAGACATATTCTAATTGCAGATTCCTTACCTTAGAATTTCCCCCAGGCGTCAGACTGGATCTGGAAATTTTTCTTCGCGCAATACCCTTGCATGCCATCTGGTGGTGTTGGTCGCCTCTGCTTCCGTCGTTGGCGTCATCTGTGCCGTGATGACATCGGGGTAACACATAGGCATCAATTTCTTTTCCTGACTTTCCACACCAAAGCGCAAAGCCATGAAGAACACTGAAAATGGTGCACCAGAGGCAATCCCCTGAAAAGGGAATCCCTTCCCCTAGAAATCACTTCACAAAGAGGGATGTTGGTGGGTCAGTAAGGAATCTTCAACTAGAATATGTCTCTACCAGATAAATCATTACCAAAGGTAACTTGTTCATCTGATAGAGACTTCTAGTTGCAGATTCCTTACCTTAGTATAGATACCCAAGCAATATCATCCTCGGTGGTGGGCTGCGAACCAAGATCATACTACAAAGTCCTCCAGGACCGAGCAACCAAAGTAGCCATCTCTGCAGACCTGACTCTCCAGGCAGCAATGTCTTGTGATCGTGAGCAGAGATGCCCACATTGCTGCCTGGCAGATATCCAGGACAGGAATTCTGTGTGATAACACTGTGGAAGCAGCAGTTGCTCTGGTGGAATGATAGCGCAAGATCTCTGGGGGTAGCTTCTTTGCTGAAGCGTAGCAAATTTTGATGCAAAGTAGTAACCATTGTGAGAGGGTATGCTTCTGCACCGCTCTCCCTTTTTTTGAATGCACATATCAAACAAAGAGTTGATATTCTACCTGAAAATCTTTAGTACAATTGAGGTAGAACACCAATGCTCTTTTTGTATTTAGACAGTAGAGTCTCTTCTCTTCATTAGAGGGATGTGGGGGTGCGCAAATAGTAGGCAAAGTGTTGTATTGGCCTACATGAAAAGGCATAACAACCTTAGGAAGGAAGAAGGCCCTTGTATAGAGCACCACTTTGTCAGGATGGACAGACAAAATGTGTGACTTGGAAGAAAGAGCTTGAAGCTCACGCACTCTGCAAGCAGAGCTGATGGCAACAAGTATAGCAGTTTTCAGAGTAAGGAGCTGCAAGGGACAATTGTGCAACAGCTCAAAAGAAGCACACATTAAGTAAGTGAGGACCAGGTTGATAGCCCACTGAGGCATAATTAATGGCGTCGGAGGAAACAAATGGAATATACCAACAATAGGACATTTGAAAAGGGAAAATTGGTCTGGCAATCTAAGAAAGGGTGAGATAGCCGACAAGTAACCTTTAAGGGTGTCCAAAGCAGAGCCTGCTGGGCTAAAGAAGGATCAACAAGAAAACAAGTGATTGGCAGAGAGGGGCTCAATAGTCACAATAGTGACTTGTTGGTACACTATGCCACAAGTTTATGCCAACAACAGATGTATACCATTTCGGTGGTCGGACACCTGACTGCCAAGATAACATCACAGACTTCGGGCAGTAGGTCAAAAGCTGTCAACTGTCACCGCTCATACTCCACACATGAAGGCGAAGAAAGGAAAGGTTCAGGTGGAGGACAGTCCCCAGTTGTTGCGACAGAAGATCCTCCCAAAGGGGCAGTCTGACTGGAGGATCTGTGGCCATGCTTAGTAGCTCTGGATACCATAATCTTCATGCTTAGTCTGGAGCCACAAGGATTACTTAGGCCCGGTCGTTCTTGATCTTTTTCAGAACTCTGGACTAAAGTGGTATTAGTGGGAAGGCATAAAGGAGGCCTGAGCTCCACTTGAGATGAAAAGCGCTGCCAAGTAAGTGCAGCCTTGGAACTACAATGCGCAAAACAGCTGACATTGCGTGTTCTCTTTGGAGGTGAACAGATCTAACCAAGGCTCACCCCATTGTTGAAAGAGGCCTTGAGCCACCTCCAGATGGAGACTCAGATGAACTCATCGACGGCTGAGTTCATCTGCTCTGGTGTTCAGAGAGCCCGCCAGATGTTGAACCACCCGGGTGATGCCCTGATTTGCCAGCCACGTCCAGAGGTGTCGAGCCTCTTGACAAAGGGTCCAGGGCCCCACTTCACCCTGTTTGTTGCAGTACCACATGGAGGTAGTGTTGTCCGTGAACACCTGCACCACTTTCCCTTTGAGAGAGGGAAGAAATGCTTTCAATACAAGCCTGATCACCCGGAGCTCCAAAAGATTGATGTGGAGTCCCAACTCTGTCAGAGACCAGACACCTTTGATCTCTGCCTCTCCGATGTGTTCTCCCCATCCCAGGAGTGACACATCTGTCACTACTGTAAGATCTGGTTGGGGAAGGAAGAGAGATCTGGCATTGACCCAATCCTGATTTGAAAGCCACCACTGCAGGTCCTTCACAGACCTCCCCGAGAGCTGGACCATGTAGGAGAGATTCCCCTGATGCTGTGCCCGCCGGAACTTCAGGTCCCACTGCAGAACCCGTATGCCATCTGGCATGTGTCACCAGCAGGATGCAAGAGGCCATGAGGCCCAGCAGCCTCAGAGTCAATCTCACCAAATCCATGATGGAGGCTGAAACATCGGAATCATAGCTGGAGTATCCTGGACTCGCTTTCAGGAGGATAGGCCCGAAACTGCACTGTGTCCAGAACAGCTCAGATGAAAGGGAGGGTCTGAGAGGGAGTCAGGTGATACTTCGGCATGTTTATAGTGAACCCCAGCATGTGGGGAACCTCCATTGTCTCACAGGGGAGAAGCAAATGAACTACAAACTACTCACCCACACCTACAAGGCCCTCCACAATATCGGACCGTCCTACCTGAACCATCACATCTCCTTCTATAACCCAGCTAGACCCCTGCACTCCTCCCAGCAGGCACTGGACACCATCCCACGCATCTGGAAAACCACCGCCAGAGGGAGATCTTTTGCCTACCTCGCAGCAACGAGCTGGAACAAGTTGCCCACACACCTCAGACAGAGCACATCACTTAGTATCTTCAGGAAGAACCTGAAGACCTGGCTCTTCGAATGAGGCACTGACCCACCACCAGCGCCTTGAGAACCTCAAGGGTGAGTAGTTGCCCTTTTAAAAAACTGATTGATTGATTGATTGTGAAGAAGGTTTGCCATGGTCTGACGGTGGGATATGACTTTCTGGGGCGTGACTTCCTTGCGAAGAAGTGCCAGATGATCCTCCGGTAAACGCCTGTATGATGGAGGTATGGCGGAGGGGCAGTCTTTCAGGAGGGGGAGTAAACCCTTCGGATGATCTGCAAAGCCCACCTTCTATTGTGATGGATTCCCACTGGGGTAGGTGATGGCGAATCCTGCCTGGTCTGAGATGGGGGGAGGGACTAGGAAGGCTCTGAGGCTGCTGCAGGGGCAGACTGGTCAGACCTCTGGTTCCCTGTCGCAAGAGCCCGTGGATTTCCACGTCCCTAGACATGCACAGGCTGAGTAGCATGAGTGGCACAGTGGCTGGGAGGAAAGGGATGCAACAGGGAGCCCCTTCTGTGGCTGCAAAAGGCGCTAAAGGGAGACTGTTGTGAAAGAGGGTCAGTCGAAAGGCCAAGGGACCAATCCGTAGCCCTGGACACCTTGAACCTCTTCAGCACCGCGTCCCACCTTGTCTCCGAAGAGACAGGTGCCATTGAAGGGCATGTCCTTAAGGGTTTTTTGGACATTCCCCAAAAAATCAGATGTTCTCAACCAGACGTGGTGACTCAAGGCCACTGTTGAGGCAACCGATCCACCCAGAGAGTCAGTCGTTTCCAGCCCACATCAAATAGTAAACTTCACCACATATCTCCTATCAGCAACAGCTTGAGAGACAATAGACTGGGCTTCCTCAGGGATCAGCGGCAAGACTTGCATGGCCATATCCCACAATGAATGGGTATAGTGGCCCAAAAGGTATGCGGTGTTCACTGACCACAATGCCAGACTGGAGGAAGAAAACATTTTCTTCCCAAGTTGGTTCAGTCTCTTTGATTCCTGATCTGGGGGAGTGGAAGGGAATGCACCAGAAGAAGAGGAAGCATGGATCACAAGGCTCTCAGGTGTAGGGTGTTGGGACAGGAATTTAGGGTCATTTGGAGCGAACTGATGTGGCAGGCAATTGTCCTGTTTACAGGAGCCACTGTGTTGGGTCTGCACCAAGTACCCAGAAGGACTTTGGTGAGGACTTCATTGAATGGGAGTAGAAGCTCCGAAGTGGAAGCCCCAGGCTAAAGCACCTCTGTCAGGAGGTTAGTCCTGACTGCTACAGAGGGCAGCTCAAAGCCAAGGACATCAACTGCTCTACTGACCATCATTGAGTAGGAGACTCCCTCCGCCGTAGCCACAGTAGGAGAAGAAAGCATGCCAGCATCTGGAGAGGTATCCAGACCTCTGGCCTTGCCCAATTCCTGTGTCCAGTTTATGTTAGGGTCATCCAGATGGAATTCGTAAGGGTCCAGCGACCCCTCCAACCCCTCCTCATATTTGAACCCATAAGGAAAAGGGGTGAGTTGCCCCCCATCAAAGTTGAAAGCGACGCCAGACAACACTGTTACAGCTCCGGGTCGCCGGGGATGAGGATTGGATCAACAACGATTATGGGCCCAACCAGCAGCATGAGTGTCAACAACTTAGCCAGAACTAGGTAAGGTTGCAATGGTACAACCGCCATTGGCACGGATCTGATAGCAGATCTGGAGGGGCCCTAGGAGGACAAGGCCAAAGCCACCAGTGCACAACCCAAAGGAACCCCATCCAAACCCCAGGCTCCAACCGCACTGCAGGGGGGTCAGACTGCCCAAACTCTGAGACGCATGGCCTCACAGACCTCCTTGAGTTGGGCAGAGGTCGCTCCAGCTCCCAGAAACTCAGGGACGCGTGGAGCAGTTCCAGAAGTAGGCTATGCAGACAGAGGTCTTGAGCATCAATGCTCATCTCGCGTTCCATCGGCTGAGTGACAGGGTGAAGTCAAACAACATTTGGCCTTCTTGGACTTTTTCTTTTTCTTACCTGAGTGAACTGAAGACTTTGAGGAAGACCAGTGGTGGTGACTCTACAAGCAGTCTCGAGACCTTCCTCTGAAGTGAGATGGGGAGCGATGAGAGTTGAGCACCGGGCTGCCATGACTGCTCCCTCAAACCCTTTGGGTGCATAGTCCGGCACTCGGAGCATGACTTCGATGTTGGTGCTGATCCATCACCGACATTATGCAGTGACAGTCCTTGCATGGCTTGACACCGGTCTTCAGGGACATCCCTTGATGCACCAAAAATCACCAAAAATTACATCAATATTGTCGAATTGGGTGAAAAAACGACCAGGGTAGCTCTCTCCAGATCAACGCGTGGCACAGAAAGAAAAGAACTGATGTCACCATGCCGAGGCAGCACCTATGTACAACCCCGATGTCATCATGAGACCACAACGGCAATGATTGACACAGAGTCGACTGACGCACTGACGGCGCACAAGGGTACTGCTCGAAGAAAAATCTCTAGGTCCAGTCTGCTGCCTGGGGGAAACTTTAAGGTAAGGAATCTGCAACTGGAAGTCTATCAGATTTCAAGTTGGTTCATTGTATCACGCAGGAGACCTGTAATATACTGTGGGGATGTGAGGGTCGGACAGGTCTATAATTCAATATGGCAGTACCAGATGGATTAGTCTGACAGGGCAATGTGTGGGAAGGTTTTGTTTTGTGTATTGGTCAGTTTTGTGGTGTGGTGAGCCAGTGTTTTGGCAGTGCCGAAGCTGGTGATACAGATCTTTAAATAAAGACTAGGTGGAAGTGGGAAACACCCTGAAGAACGAGTCCGGAACCACGAGGTTGTGAAAAACAAAAGCTAAACAACGCTTTTGTTTTCCATGACTTCCTGGATTGGGTACCTTAACCACGCATGTCTGAACAACGTACATGCGTGGTTAAGGTAAAGAAGGGAGTCGGAGTGGACGCGGTGAAAGAGGAGGCAAGTTGGGCTGGGACTGGGGCTGTTTTTGGGGGGGCTGGGGGTGATTAGGGTTTGGGGGCAGGGTTTAGGTTTTAGGGGCGGGCGGGGTGGGGACTCAGGGTATTTTTAGTTTTTTGCGTGGGGTGGGGGACTAGGGTGATTAGTGTTTGGGGGGCAGGGTTTAGGTTTAAGGGGTGGGATGGGGGCTGGGGTAGAAGCATGCTGGGTCATGCATGCTGATTGGTAATGCGTTTACAACAGTAAAATTGTTGTAAACGTATTCGTGGTAAAGGCATTTGTGTTTAGAACAAGGTCGTTGTTCAGACCTCGTTGTTGAGCCACAGGTGGTTTAGGCACCCGCGGTTCCGACATATAACCAGTGGAAGTAGCATGCAGCACTGTGCAAGTTGTATATGATGTCATCTTATTACATGTAGCGTGGATGGATGAATTACACTTTGTCGGTAGAAAAGCAGGGATGTGTAATATTTTTATATTTTTGATAGGAAAGGGATATAGTGATGTTTGCTCCCACACTTCTTGAATTACCACACACATTGCCTTCAGTAAGCAGAAATACATGTGGTTCCCCACTCATCAGAGCCCACCAAGACAGTATGTCTTAGAAAGTCCAGATGTGCTTTATGTACAGATGTAGGATTATTTTTGTGCTACCCTCTTAATAAACATGGGCCAATTGTTTTACAACAGTCTGGTCCAGTAAGGATGCTGATTCAGGCACCACTCCTTTTTCGTAACTAAGTGGCAGGAGGACATGGGATTATGCATGTTAGAAATGGGGTCTTTGGTTGACAGTCAGGTGACCAGTTCAAGCAAGGACCCTCACTCTAGTCAGGGTAAAAGAGAATCACCCTCAGCTAACCCCTGCTTAACACCCTTGGTAGCTTGGCAGAGCAGTAGGCTTGACTCCAGAGTGCTAGGTGTAAAGTATTTGTACCAACACACACAGTAACTTAATGGAAACACTACAAAATTACACAACACCAGTTTAGAAAAATAGGAAATATTTATCTAAACAAAACAAGACCACAACTACAAAAATCAGACATACACAAGTCAAGTTATGAATTTTTAAAGATTAAACTCAAAAATTGTGCTTAGAAACAAAAATGCTTTGATGAGGTGTTAACAAGGAGTCATGACGGAGTCGTTCCCAACAAGCCGACACCAGCGGCGCCGGACACCGAATCGCATAGAACCCCAAGTACAGTACCTTTGGTGAAGAGTGAAAACAAGTTGATGCGCAAAGTCGGGGATCGCGGCGTCGGTGCGAAACATTGAATCCGCGCACTTCGAGCGGCATCGGCCACGACGCGGTGCAGCGACTTCCACAGAGTCGCAGACTTCAGCGGGGCTGCAGCGGTGTCAGCCTGCGAAGAGCGGCGCGTTCCAGAGGAGGTCACAACATCAGTTGCAGGCGGCGTCACCGGATTAAGCAGCGGCGTTGGTCCGAAGCCGTCCGAAGTCGATTTCCTTCGATTTCCACCAGTTTTCCATTCAAGGGCCCAGGGACTGGATAGGGCACCACTTGTCAGAGCAGGAGTCTCTCCAGAGACCCCAGGTGCTGGCAGAGAGAAGTCTTTGATGTCCATGAGACTTCAAACAACAGGAGGCAAGCTCTAAGTCAAGCCCTTGGAGATTTCTTCAAAAGATGGAAGGCACACAAAATCCAGTCTTTGCCCTATGACTCTGGCAGAAGCAGCAACTGCAGGATAGCTCCACAAAGCACAGTCACAGGCAGGGCAGCACTTCTCAGCTATTCAGGTCTTCTCCAGGCAGAGGTTCCTCTTGTTTCCAGAAGTGTTCTAAAGTCTGTGGTTTTGGGTGCCCTTCTTATACCCAATTTCTCCTTTGAAGTAGGCCTACTTCAAAGCAAAGTCTCTAGTGAATGTGAAATCCTGCCTTGCCCAGGCCAGGCCCCAGACACTCACCAGGGGGTCGGAGACTGCATTGTGTGAGGACAGGCACCGCCCTTTCAGGTGTAAGTGACCATTCCTACCCTCCCTCCTAGCACAGATGGTCATAAGGAAATGCAGACTACACCCCAGCTCCTTTTGTGTCACTGTCTAGTGTGAGGTGCAACCAGCCCAACTGTCAAACTGACCCAGACAGGGAATCCACAACAGGCAGAGTCACAGAAATGGTATAAGCAAGAAAATGCTCACTTTCTAAAAGTGGCATTTTCAAACACACAATCTTAAAATCAACTTTACTAAAAGATGTATTTTTAAATTGTGAGCTCAGAGACTCCAAACTCCACATGTCCATCCGCTCCCAAAGGGAATCTACACTTTAATCAGATTTAAAGGTAGCCCCCATGTTAAACTATGAGATGGACAGGCCTTGCAACAGTGAAAAACGAATTTAGCAATATTTCAATGTCAGGACACATAAAACACATTACTATATGTCCTACCTTAACAATACACTGCACCCTGCCCTTGGGGCTACCTAGGGACATCCTTAGGGGTGTCTGACATGTAGGAAAAGGGAAGTTTTAAGCCTGGCAAGTGGGTACACTTGCCAAGTCGAACTTACAGTTAAAACTGCACACACAGATACTGCAATCGCAGGTCTGAGACATGATTACAGAACTTCTGTGGGTGGCACAACCAGTGCTGCAGGCCCACTAGTAGCATTTGATTTACAGGTCCTGGCACCTCCAGTGCACTTTACTAGGGACTTACTAGTAAATCAAATATGCCAATCATGGATAAACCAATCAACAATACAATTTACACAGAAAGCATATGCACTTTAGCACTGGTTGGCAGTGGTAAAGTGCTCAGAGTTCAAAAGCCAACAGCAACAGGTCAGAAAAAGTAGGAGGCAGGAGGCAAAAAGATTGGGGATGACCCTGCATAAAAAGAAAGTCCAACACAAATTGTTTGAAGATACTACTGGGTCTTTCCTTAATAGCTTTTAAAGAGTGAAAATTAATAGTCTTCTAATGTTGACTTAAAGTGGCAGTTTGTTCTTCAAGAACTGTAACGGTTCTCCTGCACTTGTATGAATGTTTAAGGTACATACAGAGAGATTAGTAGTTCTTCCCTCTGTAGAATAAAGATTTTTTTTTACAAGAGGCACGTTTTCGTACAAAAGTGAATGCATTCTCATAGCATACTATGCACTGCTGTCTGCGAGTGGAGAGGGCAATTCTATACTCTATTTTACACTCTATGAATGATATTTATTATCACAAAGAGAGATATGAGCAGAGACAGCAGTTTCTACCCATATTATATTTTGCACATTTGTTACTCTGGAAAGAGGTCTAAGCTGAGATGGCAGTACGTTGTCATATCATAGTCTTTATAGTTATGCAAAATAAACCTATGAGTGTAAGGGAAATTTCAACTACATATTTTACTTATACTTCTTTCATAATGGGGAGATGTGTGACCACAAAGGTAAGCCACTTTTCACACCGTAATTTGCACAAGCATTATTCAAGAGGCACATCACATGGGAGAGGCCAGTCGCTGTACACATTATGCTATGGATAGTTATCATGCAACAGACCTTTCTCAGGAAACAGGACAGTTGCTTCCCACAGCCTACTATGCATACCTGTCACCATGAGAAGAGGTATGACTAGAGAGATACATTTCCCTCAAACCCTTTTGGGGACACTTCTTACTCTGGTAAGATATATTATCAGAGAGATGACTTCCTTCCCAGACAATACTATATATCGCTGTTCTAAGGAGAGGTATAAGGACAGATGCCACTAGTTCACTACACTGTACTGTATATCTAAGCTGTTGTGGAGATAAGTGTTAGTGCAGAAGACAATGTTTCCCTGCAAACTACGGTATATAGCTGTTATGCTGGGGAGTGCTGTGAGTGGACAGGGAAATCCATTCCCACACACTAACAAATATGATTATTTCTTTGGAAAGAGGTCTCAGTGGAGAGGCCAGTCCTTGTTATTCTTAGTATGGAATACTGAGGTTTTACATATGAGGTAAGTATCATGCCTGCACTGCTATGCATAATACTGAGCCTGGGAGAGGTGTGAATGGTCTCTTTACACCTGCCTCTATATATCACTTATCTTCATGCAAGGTCGTCTCAGTGGAGAAAGCAGTGCCTGCCCCTAGTTCAGTAGTGAATATTGTAAGAGGTAAGTACTGCGATGAATGAAAATTGAAATTTTTCATCTAAACTATTTTACAATCTCACAAGAGTCTTGCTGAGTTGTATAAGATAAGTGGGTAGCTAAAATCTGGTACATGTAAATTATACCTACTACAAAAGGATATGGTCAGTGAAAAGTCAAATTCCATTATAAAAATGCGCTGTTGGGAACATAAAGTAGTGCACACTGACCTCTTGGAGTGGACACGGAGGACTGTGCACCTGTCTCTCACGTGAGTTCTGCAAGAGTCAATCACAATATGTATGAGAGTATCATGGCTTTCACAAGTGTCTTTCAAGAGTCTTGAAGAAGGGGGTACATAATACAAACAACATACATAATGAAAAAATAGGATAGCTCTGAAAAGAGCTTTTTCAAGTAACATTTCAACAGCTATATATTCTTTTGTTTTTTTAAACATTTTTTACCTTTTTGTACATTTTTTTAAAAAAAGAGATATAACAAAAATAACAAATTTTGGAAAAAACAACAACTCCTTCAAACCAAAGAGAAGACAATGTAGAAAAAAATGATAAAAATATACTGCCTAATTGGGCATTTATAATCCTGGACAAGCCTGTCCTATGCTCCCCTTCTCGTCGCAAAAGAAAAAATAGTCTCCTAGCATAAACAGCAAACAGGGGATCTGTTCAGATATGCCCAGCTGTTATCTGTTTGTGTGATGAGTAATTGGGAAGGCACACTGTCACCAGGTTGGAAAGATATAAACACCCCATGCAAGTTATCAAGGCCTGCTACACAGGATAACTCAGCCCAAGCAAGGTGTTCAGGGTACATAGCTCTTAAATGTTGTCACATCCTTGTGATACTCATGGACAGTTGCTTGTTCCAGCTGCCTTGGATGAACTATTTTTGGCATGTTACAAATTATCTATTTGGCAGACACTTTCTTCCCAACAACCTCATCTGAAAACATTGCCAGACCATAAACTCCCTGGGTTCTCATCTCAATCAGATGATGACATTCTGATCACAGAAAATCAGCAAAGTCAGAGAGGGAGCCCAAAGGGTGGAAGCAGAAAAAAACCCAGTGTGCAAATGATGCAACAAGGAAGGAATCTTTCTTTGCAAAAAAACAAAGACATTCATATGAACATATCACAGTCCTTCTTTGGGATGTCTTTCCTCTCCCAGGTATCTTGTGAGAGGGCCGAAAGATTGTAAAATACAGAGAATTTTCTTGATATCTCAAATGAAACAATATATCAACTGTTTTTGCACCTTAAACAACATTTCTCATGTCGTACTTTCTTCAAAACAACAAAAATACACTGTTATGAAATTAACTCCAAATGTACGATCTTGCAAGCAGATCACAAGAGCCAGGCAGGAAGTACAGCACCCTTGTAGTGCATGCAGGGTATTGTGTGTTTGACTAACACATTCATCTTTCAAGAGCCTTAAGTTTGCAAACAACATAATTAATGCAATATGCATACTGTACTGACTTTGTTATTAAACATTAGTGTTCAATAATAACTGACCAGGTGAACAAGAACTCTGTACAACAGATTAAAACAAAATGTAAAAATCTGTGATCTTGTGAACCTCTTGTGAGAGCGATCCCACACCTTAAAAATAGATGCACATAGTAAAACACATAGTTTAAATTATAGGAAAAATCTGTGTCTTTTTCAAATATAAATATGAAGTTTATGTTAAGATACATACAAAGACAATGAAAACTATGCTGTAAATATTTCTGTATATATGAGTTACAAAAACTAAGAAGTTTTCAATATATTTTTATTTTAAAGAAATCCGAGCTATACATTGAAAAAAACAAAGGTTAAATTAACGTTATAGTTTGTTGTAATTAGAAATATGAATTTTAATAAAAAGAACCTTAGGAATTCATTAAAAAAAAACAAAGGTTAAAGTAATGTTAGAGTTAGGGGAATTTCTCAGTGAAAACGTTAAAGTTTTGAACTAAAAAAACATAGAAATTCACCAGTTATAGTTAGCAGCACTAACTATGACCTGAGCCCCCGCCGTATGACCTCACATGTGACATCACTCATGACATGTCCTATGATGTAATTTATGACACCAATGATAGCATCTCAAATGATATCATTGATGCAATCATTGATGACATCATCGAATGAGTGTGTTAGTGGTTTTATAGTTTACATACATAGTGGCGGGTAAATTCCATAGTACTTTCTACCCTAATTTTGTACATCCTGTGTCCAGTTGTGTAAGTGTTTACAAAACGCATGTGCTCCTGATCCACCATAGCTGCGAAGAGGAACTGAACAAGAGTGTTACATTTTTTTGATATATATATATATATGTATATGTATATGTATATATATATATATATATATATATATATATATATATATATATATATATATATACATACATATATACGTATATATATATTATTATACATATATATATATATATATATATATATATATATATATATATATATATATATATATATATATATAAAATTATTTTTTTCTCTGAAGAGAAAACATAGGTTACAGGGACGTTATAGTTAGGTTCTGAATTGACTCATACAAAACCATAGAAATTCCGAAGTTATAGTTAGATTTCTTTCAAGTAACTAAAACTCGTGCCCTAAGGTAACTATAACTCACGCCCTCGCCATGCACAGCTAATTAATTTTAACGTATAGTAATTTTCATTGCTATACATGAATCCAACCACTGCTGCGCACAGCATTTCACCTTTTGTGGTGGCGGTTGGCCATAGGGCCTGGCCTGCAGCCATGCCCTGAGATCATCACCCTATAAGCACCCACCCTGGCACCGTCCACGACCTTCTCCTGTGCACAGTAGGGGTTGCCCAGAAGGGCTGATGAGCAGCAAGTTCCTGCGGCCTACCCCCTGACCAACCAACCCTACCCTGTCCACGGCCCTTTGCGCATGCACCGTGGAAGTTGGCTGCGGCCTCTCTGGGTGTGAGAATAGGAGTAAGAGGATGTATCTGGGGGTAAGAATGGGTGTCAGAGTGTCTGGTCGTGATATTGTGTACATCAGCATTTTAGTGGGTGCATCAGTATGCGCATGGGTCTGTGAGTGGGTGTATCAGGGTGTTAGTGGGTCTATGAGTGGGTGTGTGACAGTCTGACTTGGTGTTTGAGTGGGTGCGTAACTGTCTGGGTGTGAGTGGATGTCTGAGCATCAGACTGGTGCTGTGAGTGTGTGCAAGAGGGTTTGAGTGGGTGCGTGAGTGTCTGCGTGTCTGTGTGTGGGTGCGTAAGTGTCTGAGTGGGTGTGTGAGTTGGAGAATTGATTGAAAGAGAGACAGAAAGAGAAAGAAAGTGAGAGGGAGAGGGATAGAGAGTTTTTTAGGCTTTGATGTCTAATATACATCGAATAAGCTATTTGTGAGCAATTTAAAATAAAAAATAAAAAATATAATAATTTGTACTTTATTCATATTTTTTTTAAAAGAGTCACAAGTCCAACTGGACTTGAACCCCCAATGCTTTTTCTTTTTACATCTTTTTCTTTTTTTCTTCCTATTTTTTATCCCTTTACGGGCCATCTGGGACCGTGAGGGAGCCCTCAAGGGCTCCCCCGCAGTCCCTACATATTCTTTTGATTATTTAATAATTTTTTGTATAGGTTTTTTTTTTTATCAAAAAGCCCTAACGGGCAACTGGCATCACAAACGAAGTCTTAAGGTTTCCCATGCAGTGCAGATGCTTCAGCAAGCAGGGATCTGCTTTGACAGCAGCTCCCTGCTTGCTGAAGTATTTCATCTCTGTCCCCTGCACACATGCAGGAGTCAGAGATGAAAGCTCCACTGTTTGACAGCAGGACCTGCTTTAGAGGTCCCACTGTCAAACAGGGGAGTGGCTTAGCAGCAGCCCCTGGTGTGTGGGGGGCACAGACTTTCCCGCATATGATATAATGGAAACCCCGGGGGTGGTGGTCCCCATATTTAAAAATGAAAGCCCTGGGGAGGTGGCGGTCCCCAGGACAGCAGGGGTGCCATGGGCCCCCGCATATAGAAAATAAAAGATCCGGGGAGTTTGTGGTCCATGGGGCTGAGGGGGGCTTGGGAGGCTGCCCCACACAAAAGTCTTGCTGGCCCACCCGGGGGCCAATAAAAAAACAAGCACAGTAGCCTGTGCTTATTGTTTTTTTATTTCTTTGCTGCAAATTCGTAAATCTTGTGGCAAATAATAATTTTAATAAATGTTTTTTTGGCTCTGTGGGGTCCCTTTGGGACCCACCACCAGTGCTGAGGGCTCAGGGTGTCTCTACTCTGGCCCCTTTTAATTTTTTTAAACTTTTTTTCTGGGACTCAGCTCAAGCCAAGTCCCAAGATGGCTGCCAACGCTTCTTGGTTTGAGGCAGCCAATTAGAGCTATGCATTTCCCTGTATGAGCTCGTCTTTGTTCGCAAATACTTCCCGGCCAGAAGTATACAAACTTCAATTTCCCTAAATTTCTAAAAAAAAAAAAAAAATGAAAGGATTTACACCAGTTAACAAAAAGAACAATCTTAAGTACTAACAGCTACCTTTCTGCCAAATTTTGTATAATTCCGTCCAGCGGTTTGGGCTGTAGATGTGTTAACTGATGCTATGGGAATTGAGATGGAAAGCACAATGTTTTTTTAGCCCCTTTTTACTCAGCCCCTGCTTGACGGATCACCCCAAAACTTTTCATGTGCACCAAGAATTAAAGGGCCTCTTTTGTGGAAAAGATTGTGAAGATTCGACAAACTGTGCCAAAGATATAGCAAGTCAAAAACACCTTTTCAATGGAAACCTGGTCTTAATTATAAATACCTAGTGGCAGCTGCCACTAGGTAATAATATATATAAATATCAATAACTATAACTCACGCCCTAAGGTAATTATAACTTGCGCCCCTGCCATGCCCAGTTCTCTCTTCAATAATTTGACTACTAATGTTTCAATTATATTTTTAATGATATTATAAAAGTTGGCACAAGTGCCGTAATATCTGGGGTAATTAGCAATGCATGAAGAGGGTGTGAGTTACAGTTACCTTACCTCGAAATAACTCTAACTAGAATGGCTGAATTTCTATGATTTTGTATGTTTAAAATGTGAGCCTAACTATAATGGCCCTGTAATCTTTGTTTTTTAAGCAAATTTCTATGTTTATTTAAATGTTATTTCCTAGCTATAATGTCCCTTTAACCTATGTATTATTCAGTGACTTTCTCTGTTTTTTTTTTTAAAGTAAAGTAATTTTAATTACTATGAAGGTCATTACGAGTTCGTCGGACAGCTTTTACCGTCCGGTGAACTTCAGACGGGTAGGTTGCTGGCACACAGGCTACCTCCCCACCGTCCCCACTAAGAGTTTCCCGCTAGGCTGGTGGACAAAAACCTTGGTTTCTGCCCGCCAGCCTAGTGGGAAACAGGCTACAGCATTTTCTCTGGCTCGTACTTAAGCTGGTGGCAATGCTGTAGCCTGCAGGGTGCACCAGCACCCTCGCAATGTTCACTGTCTGCAAAAGCTGGGCAGTGAAGGGCAACCCCAGGGCCTCCTGCACCAGTTCTCCTTTAAGCCTTTTCATGGCAGTGCTACCGCCATGAAAAGGCTGGCAGAGAAAAAGGTCATAATCCCAAAGGCAGCACTGCTTGTAGAGCTTCCCTGGTGGATTAGGACTGACACCTACCTCCAGACGGCTGGGATCTCTGATACATCTGCAAGTCTGGCAGTCTAGTGACCGTCAGATTCGTAATGAGGCCCTATACATTAATATAACAATTGCCGCACATGGTGGAGGTTGGCCACAGGGCCTTGCCTGCAGCCAGGCTCTGCAGCCAACCCCCATAACCATCCAGCCCTCCACCACACACAGTGCACAGCCATTGTGGGCGTGGCTTGGCTGCAGGGTGTGGTCTGCAGCCAAACCCCCATAACCACACAATCTCGTGCCATGCATAGCCTTTGGCTGTGCATGGCAGGGGTTGGCCACAGTGCCGGCCCCGCAGCCAGGACCTGCTATCAACACCTTTTAAGTGCCAAACTTTGTGCCACACATGGCTAAAGCAGTTTGGAGCTTAAAGGGGGAGGGGGGTAACATTAAATATATATATTTAGGAGGACGCATGGGCCACCCTGGGCCCCAGGGAACACCGCCTCCCCAGGACAACAGTAAACAAATTATAAAGTGGTGGCACATGCCCCCCAGGTCCCAGGACCACCACCTCCCTGTGGCTTCATATATAAAAAAAATTAGGGGGCCCCCCACAGACCCCACATGTCTGAGGGGCCACCACCTGCCCTGGACAACATTTAAAAAAATATATGGGGATCGCATGGACCCCCCTAGACCCTGGGAACCACCACCTCCCCAGGGCTACATTTTAAAAGTATTTGTAAGAGGGGGCACAAGTACCTCCCTCTGTCCCAGGGACCACCCCCCCTCTGGGGTCAAATGCTTTTTTCAAAAAGAAGGGGGGCCATGTATTACTGGATGCCCAAGGCAACCAGTTTAAATCTATGGGGACCGTGGGGGAGCCTCAAGGTCCCTGTGTACCAGTCAGCTCCCATCTCCTAAGGGAGTCGGCATTGCTCCCACAAACAGGAGCCGCTCTAAATTGCAGTTCCCTGCTTGTGGGAGCAATGTTTTCATCTCTTTCTCTGCACGCCTGTTTGCATGCAGGGAAAGAGATGAAAACTACACTTTCAAACAGCAGGAGCTGTTGGACAGCTCCAGCTTGCTGAAAGCGATGTTATGCTTGTGTTTGCTTGGTGGGAGCTGTCAGGTGGGCACCTTGGGAGGTAGCAGGAGCTGGCCATGGGGTTGATGGCCCCAGGGCGATGCATGGCTCCACCAGGAGGGATGCACTCCCCTCCTACTTAATTTCAAACTAGCCCAGGGGAGTTGGTGGTTCCCGGGGCTGTGGGTCCAGAAGAGACCTGTTTCTGTAAATGTAATTGTAGCCCAAGGGAGGTGGCAGCCCCCAGGGCCAGGGGGGTCCACAGAAACTCCCCTATTAAATTAATGTGTTGCCTGGGGAGGTGGTGGTCCTCAAGGTGCTGCATAGCCCCCCATACAATTAACTCTTCATTTTCCTGAGAAGGTGGTGGTCCCCAGGGTGTGGGGGGCCCCAGTAGACGGCGGTCCCCAGGGCATAGGGGTGACTGCATGGCAGCTTTTACATTTTTCATTCATTGCCCTAGGGTGGTGGGAATCCCTGGTGGGGGGGCGGCGGCACCTGCTCTGCTTCCTCGACCCCTGGAACAAGGATAGGGGCACAGGGTATCCTTATCCTGGCCCCTTTTCTTCTATTTTAAACTTTTTAGTGGGAATCGGCTGAAGCTGTGTCCCAAAATGGGTGCCAACACTTTCTTGTTCAAGTGTTGCCAGCCAATCAGATATCAGCATGGAGACATTTGGATCTGCAAAGGATCCACTTCCCTGGATATCTATATTTTCCCCCTTTAGTAGCTCCAAAACTACTGAACAGATTTACATCAGATCACAAAAGTACAATTTGTGCACCAAGATCTAGCTTCCTGACAAATTTGGTGTAATTCTGTTCACTGGTGTGGGCTGTAGGCATGCCTAAAGACATTATGGAAAAATGCATGGGGAAAATGAGTATTGGGACCCCCTTTTTCGTAGCGACCGCTTGACAGGTCACCCCAAAACTTTCCAGACAGCAGCTGAACCGACTGTTGTATAGGTATTGAAAATTTCATGGAGATTTGTCAAGCGGCTTCAAAATTATTTCAACACAAGAAACGTGTTTCCTACGGGAACTAGGTCATAACTAACTACTTGCTGGCAACTGACAATAGATTATATATATATATATATATTTGTATATATATATATATATATATATATATATATATATACCTATTTTCTATAGAAAAAGGATTTTTTATTTTGGTTAGTTAGGCCCAGCCTTTCAAAATTTGTCTTTTTGAGGGCAGAGGGGGCCATGTGGCTCTCCTCCCCTTCCAATTTTGGCCCTGGAGACCCCATCCCACGGTGCCTGGAGTTAATATATGTATTTTGTGGGGGGAGGGGGCTGCATGGCCCCCCTCCCTGGGATTATCTTGGCCCAGGGGACCCCATCCCCTGGGGCCCAGCTGTCTAAATTTTTTTGGGGGGAGGGGACCATGTGGTCCCCCTCCTCAGACCGATTTTGCCCTGGCATTAATATATTTTTTTGGGTGGAGTGGGCCACAGGTCCCCCTCAATGGGCTGATTTTGTACCAGGGGACACTATCACCCTAAGCCAGGCCTAAATATATTTATTTCCTTTAGGGTTGGGAGGCCGCGCCTCCCCTGGCCGATCTAGGCCCCGGGAACCCCACTCCCCAGGGCGCCACAGGGCACCCAGTCACCATAGTTAGGGACTGCAGGAGAAGCCTGAAGGTCCCCTCAGTCCCAGCTGGCTTTCTGCCTCCTACGGGAGCCAGCAATGCTGTCACAGAGAGGGATCTGCTAAACAAGAGCAATTATTTTCACTGAAAAAAATGAAGGTTACAGGGACGTTACAGCTATGTTGATGTTGTATCCATACTTACAGGTAAACTTATGTTAAGAAACTATAACTTGTGGCCTAAAGTTACTTTCCGGCAAGAGTTTATTCAGATAAGGGCAACTATAAGTATAACTGTAAACGTTGAATTTCTATGTTTTTTTATAGGTAAAATGTCAACCTAACTATAATTGTATTTATTTTTTTCAGTGATTTTCTATTTTTTTTTTTTTTACATAAAGTAATATCTAACTACCACATGTTAACCTAACCACGGCTGCACACTACCTTCAGCCAATGGCCAGGCCCTGTGGCCAACCCTCTTCCATTCTCCCAAACCAACACCGGGCACGGCCTTTGGTCATGCACAGAGGGTTTTAGTGTGTTAGTAGGTGTTGTTTTTTCTTTTTTTTGGACCCGCAGATCCTTCACAAGTTTACACAGGGGGGCCGTGGTGAGCACTTTGGTGGATCGACAGATCCACAGATTGGGCCAAAAAATATTTGGGTAATTTTTACCCATGAGGGGCTCCTCAGGATATCTCCATCTGTCCTAGGGGGTCAGGATACTTGTATCCTGACCCCTTATATGTTTCTTCAGTTTATTTTCACTTAACAATATGGTGGCTGCAACTTTAGTGTCAGGTTACAGCTAGTCAATTGGGGTCTTGCTTTTATTTAGGATCCGAGGATTCTCTGTGAGTGGATCCACGAAGAATCTGCACTGCTAGATAGACAAATTTTGTTTTCCTTTAATAAGTCTAAAACTACTGAATGGATTTACACCAAATAACAGAAAGGCCACTTTCTGGACAAGGATCTAGCTTTCTGTCAAATTTGGTGCAATTCCATTAAACGCTTTGGGTTGTAGCTGAGTTTAAAACTAGCAAAATCCTTGAAATTTTCAACACTCCAATTGAAGTAAGTGTCAAACTAGTTTTGAACAGTTTGTGAAGATTTGTCAAACAGCGCCAAAGTTATTAGCAAAACATAAAATGCTTTGTCTTTGGGAAAAGTTGGTCCTTAGTATTTCTACCTACTGGCTCTCACCATATTCACTGAGAATATCAAAGTTTAATGTGACATTATAGTTAATTATGGTAACAACATAAAATATTCACTGGAAAACACAAAAGCTGAAAGGACAATATATTTAGGGGAAAATATCAGTTAAAGCAAAACATTTTAAACTAACAAAACCACTGAAATTCGCCAGTTATAGTTATCTAAAGTAAGTAGAATTAGTGCCCTAAAGAAACTATATCTCACGCTCTAGCCATGCACTGCTTGTAACTCCACATAATAGATCACACATGACATGTTCAATGACTCCATTAATAATATCCCTAATCACCTCTGAAATTACCTAATGATAGTAACACTGTAGCTGTCAACTGCACAAGTTGCAGGCACTCTGGGCACTAGTTCTATTTACTTAAGATAACTATGCTATTTTTTATTTTTAAAGTATTTGCTTTAACTGACATTTTCACCTAACTATATCATCCCCTTAACCTGTGTTTGTTTCAGTATATTACCCAGTCGCGATTGCCACTGGGTCGTTGAAGTTAGGACTGCATTTATATAGGAAATGCCATTTTTGGTTGCTAATAACTTTGGTGCTGTTTTAGAAATCATCGCAAAGCTTTCTGTTTTGGTTAGCTCCTTTCTGGAACGTTTTAGGGTGATCTATCAAGCAGGGGCTGAGAAATAAGGAGGGTCCTAAAGTGCAAAATCTCCATACATTCTCCATAGACATTTTTGGAACGCAATACCACAAAAAATGCTGAAAGACATTTCATCAAATTTGGCAAGAAACTAGATTCTGGTCCAGAAAGGGTGCTTTTTGTGATTTAATTTGTGATTTTGTGATCCGTTGTGAAATGTTTGAGAAATTAAAGTTCAAAATATTTGTATACCAGGAGGATTGGGTTCGAGGGACTCTCAAAAGAGGCCTGCAAGCAGAACTTTAAAAAAGTGTGATGTGAATGGTGTAGGAAGCTTTTTTCCCTTGGGCCACCTCACTCCTGATGGTTCAGTGGGTGCAAGCACTCAGATTGGCTGGCTGTAACATGAAAGAAAATGTTAATTTGCCCAATAGAGTACTCCGCAGAGTTGGCTCCCTGTCCTAAAAATGAAATGAAAAACAATATAAGGGGGCAGGGTTGGGCTATGCTGTATGCTGCCCCTCCCCCAGCCTTTGTAGCACCAATTTCTTTTCTCTTCATCATGCGGTACTCCAGCCATATCGCAGAATAAAAAATGGCCCCACAATATTTCTGGTGCTTATATGATCCCAGGGGTGGGACAGGTCCTTGGGGTAAGATTACAGCTTCAGGGTTCTGACATATTAGTAAAAGGGGGAGTGACAAGCAGCGCTCATCCCTTAGCCCCTATAATCGCCCCAAGACCATATCCCCTGGGCTAAATAATAAGGAAAGAGGGGGCATGCAGCCCCCTCCAGTGCCTTAATGAAAGCCCAGGAGAGCGGGCATGTGGCTTCCTTTCCTGAGTCACTCTAGGGCCTCAGGCCCCATCCCACAGGACCAAATTATAACTGCATCCCCCGGGACCAAATTAATTTTAAAAGGGGAAATCCCTATGTCAGATTGTCCCTGGGGACCCATTCCTCTCTGGTGCAATACTGTACATTGTCCTAGGAAGCCCACCCCAGGACACTGTGGATCTCTGCCAGGTAGATTGCGGGCATACAATACATGCACTCTCTTAGGCAGGAATCTTAACTTTGCTCCTGCCTGGTGGTTGTAGTTAAAAAATAATGCCCCATCCTTAGTGGGAGCAAAGGAAGGTGTCATCTCCCTCCAGCACCTAGTATGTTGTTGGTTGGGAGGCCACCTGGGGCCACGGGGTCTTGAGGAGCTCCCCTTCATCCCCCAATGGTACTAGCAGTGTGGATGCCCCCGGAGGGTAATAGAGCACACCATGAAAATTTTAAAAAGAGGCCAGCTCCAGTCTTGAAAGCTAGCAAAGGTTTTTTTTTTTTTAAGTGAAAAATAAATTAGCAGCAAGAGCTGGTCATTTATCAACTTCTGCTCCTTCAAGGAACACCCCACACTGCAATGTGAGTGCAATTTATTTTTTTCTGTTAGCCCAGCAATATCCATAAAAGGGGCCGGAGCATCATAGAGCATTTTTTCTAATGGGGGGGGGGCTGCAGGGAGCCCAGCAGCCCGTCAGCAACATTAAAAAAAGCATAGTTAGTCTCCTGGGTCATTAAATCCATGATCCCAAGAGAGCTTACCAAAGTATTTGAAAGCATTCTAATCTGAAGCCATAGGCTATATGGCTGTCATGCAGGGCTTTCCTGTGGTTGGTTCTATGGCTGCACTTTGTTACCTGCAAATTGTTACAAAAAGACTCAAAGCTTTATGTAATGCTTTTTTCAAAAGTGTTTTTTTTAAAATAACCTCCTATAAACACTTTTACAAGCATTGCTATTTGAGAATATATTGATTATAGTTATTAGTGACTTCTCAACAAAGCTCATAGGTCCGCTTTAGATATGTTGATGTGCTGACCGCTTGATAAAGCTAATAGGCTTAGGCACTATTTATGTGATATTTTGAGCCTTTGACAAAGCCAGAATGTTTGCCTTACTGAAAATGCCCCCTTTTATTTTGTTACATGACGTAGTCAGCCATGCATTGTGGAGGGGTGCTGGGCGCCTTCGGCCCTCTACGGGGAGGGTTGGGTTGCCACGTGGGGTAGAACACAGGGCCAATGCCCAACCCACGTCATTCATGGCAATGGACATCTTAATTTACAGTAATAAAACAGAAAAATGGACAGAAAAAAACAAATGTTAAAGTGACATTATAGTTTTTGAATTATAAACATATGCTGTTTTACACTTTAAAAAAATAGAAGTTGAATGAAAAATCCAAAGATTGAATCGACAGTATAATTAGTTGGGAAACTCAATTAAAGACTATTCAAAATCAGCTAAACCACTGAAATTCACCAGTTATAGTTATCTCAAGTAACTGTAATGTGCTCTAAAGTAACTATAACTCACACACTGCCAGTACACTGCTAAATATCTCAGATATTACATCACTTGTGACATGTTCTATTACATCATTGATAACATCACAGCAACATCTAAGATGACATAATTGATAACAACACTGTGCATGGGGGCACGTGTTATAGGTACTTTTGGGCATGACTCCCTTAACATTAAAAAAATGGTTGGTGGTACCCCTGCCTGTTTTAGGGGTACCAACAGGAAGAAAAACAAATATTTAAAAAACCCTTAGGAAATGATGAGATAATCCTTGCTGAAGTAGTGAATAATAAATGAGCAGCTCCTGCCTGGGAGAGTGTGGGTAGAGTATGCCCCCACTCTTTCAGGCAGAGAACTACAGAGTCTGGGGGATGGCATCTCTGGAGCCGATAATGGGCTTGGGGAGAAAAGCTGCACTGACACTTCCCCCCAAGAAACTAGCCACAGATGATGGGATCCCCGAGCCTTAATTAAAGCTCAGGGAGGTGGGCCGCATGCCCTCTTCCCCTTTTAATAAAATACAGCCCCAAAGGATTGAGTCCCAAGGGCTGATAGTAACACTGTAGCTGTCAACTGCACAAGTTGTGGGCACTCTGGGCACTAGTTCTATTTACTTAAGATAACTATGCTATTTTTTATTTTTTAAGTATTTGCTTTAACTGACATTTTCACCTAACTATATCATCCCCTTAACCTCTGTTTGTTTCAGTATATTACCCAGTCGCGATTGCCACTGGGTCGTTGAAGTTAGGACTGCATTTATATAGGAAATGCCATTTTTGGTTGCTAATAACTTTGGTGCTGTTTTAGAAATCATTGCAAACCTTTCTGTTTTGGTTAGCTCCTTTCTGGAATGTTTTAGGGTTATCTATCAAGCAGGGGCTGAAAAATAAGGAGGGTCCTAAAGTGCAAAATCTTTATACATTCTCCATAGACATTTTTGGAACGCAATACCACAAAAAATGCTGAAAGACATTTCATCAAATTTGGCAAGAAACTAGATTGTGGTCCAGAAAGGGTGCTTTTTGTGATTTAATTTGTGATTTTGTGATCCGTTGTGAAATGTTCGAGAAATTAAAGTTAAAAATATTTGTATACCAGGAGGATTGGGTTCGAGGGACTCTCAAAAGAGGCCTGCAAGCAGAACTTTAAAAAAGTGTGATGTGAATGGTGTAGGAAGCTTTTTTCCCTTGGGCCACCTCACTCCCGATGGTTCAGTGGGTGCAAGCACTCAGATTGGCTGGCTGTAACATGAAAGAAAATGTTAATTTGCCCAATAGAGTACTCTGCAGAGTTAGCTCCCTGTCCTAAAAATGAAAAGAAAAACAATATAAGGGGGCAGGGTAGGGCTATGCTGTGTGCTGCCCCTCCCCCAGCATTTGTAGCACCAATTTCTTTTCTCTTCATCATGCAGTACTCCAGCCATATCGCAGAATAAAAAATGGCCCCACAATATTTCTGGTGCTTATATGATCCCAGGGGGTGGGACAGGTCCTTGGGGTAAGATTACAGCTTCAGTGTTCTGACATATTAGTAAAAGGGGGCGTGACATGCAGCGCTCCTCCCTTAGCCCCTATAAACGCCCCAAGACCATATCACCTGGGATAAATAATAAGGAAAGAGGGGGCATGCGGCCCCCTCCAGTGCCTGCTAAAAAGGCTCAGAGGGACCAAATGATGCTGTCCTCATTTAACATAAATCCATCAACCCAGCTCCCCCGGACCTGGCCCATCACAGACATGGTCTCAGTATGAAAATAGGCAGGAGATTTTTTCTTTATCCTCTGCAGATCCACAGCAATGCTGAAAAGAAATGATATATTTGGCCTCAAAGGGTTCCCTGGGACCCTATAAAAGGCCTACAGGGGCAAAGTATCCAAAACCTGCCGCCCTATATGCTTTTCTTTTTTATCCAGGACAGGGGACTGTGTCCCCAAGTCTTAATTGACTGCCGTCACATCTTTGTGGATGTGGTGGCAGTCAATCAGATCTTATGTCAAGATCTGCTGACTCTGCAGATCCTCTGTGGTATGAAATACACATACATTTGGAGCTTTAAATTCTCTAAAGCTACTGAACGGATTTACACCAAAAGCAGACTTGCTGGACCAAGTTCTAATCTGGTTAGAAGTTTTGGCTAAAGCTTTGCCTCATTTTCTTGTAGAAACTTCTTGGGGAAAACGTTTTGGAACCTCCTCTTTTTCTTGCCCCCCGCTTGACAGATCTTCCAAAACTTTGTAGGAAGGAGTTGAGATAGATGAGACTTTTTTTGAAAAGTTTATGAAGAGCCATGAAATGCACGGAAGTCATAAGCAAACAAAAAATACATTACCTATGGAAACATGGTCCTAACTATAATTACCAAGTTGAGACTGCAGCTGGGTAATATACATCTATATGTATAAACCTGAGAATACAATTTGTAGGAAACAATTACATTTATCTCAAAATAAAGCTCTACATACATTTTCTAAGGATGGACAGCTGTTTCAGTGTGCAGAATTAATACAATTGTTGTTGTGGTCCTATAACACACACATGAACATGCAGAAACACCCTTACACGTGTGTACAGGACAGACTCGCATACATTTGCATACGTATAATTAAAACGTGGCCTTAAAAGCAGAAGAGGCTACCTAACTGTGAATACTGTGCCGCTGAGCAGGAGAGATGATGAATACCAGGGACTGGACTCTGGCTTGATAATATTAACCAAATACACACTAGTGAGTAAGTACACAGACACACCCATGCACATACCTATAATAAGCCGTGCAGCTTATAAAGAAGAAGTATCTTAACTGTAAGAGCAATGCTGCTGAGGGAAAACAATGAAAATAAATGAATTTGCATTGACAGAGAATTAGAGAAAAGCGCCCAGGTCACTAAATGAGAGCAGTAGTCATTAGATGAATTTATTACAGAACAATTAAGCCATGTCAAAAGAATTAGAGGACAGGTGGCCTTCCTACAACATTTAAGAAGGATTATCTTCAGGCGATTATCATTCTTTTAATCATCCAAACACTTTTGTTGGTTTTGACCCACTTTGGAATGTATTTCCCATATCAGAAAATATCAAAGCTAAATAAATATATTTGAGATCAAGCATATCGTAGTAAATAGGTCAAAGGCGTATTCATTTCTGAGGATAGTTTTTTTAAGCACTTTTCAGTATTTAATAAAAAGTATACCCGCCTCTTTCATTTTGACTTCTCTATCTTTGATTCCCTAAAATTGAACTTATGTTTTCTTTCTAAAGGGAGCGGCAGATATGAAGCTAACACTCATATGCTCTTTCACGAGAATGTTGTTTACACTTTCATAGGTTTCTATTCACAGAGCAAGTCAATGCCTACCGCGAGCTAGTTATTTTAGATTCATTTTTATACATAAAGCAGCCATTGGAGAGGATGTGTTTCTGACATCAATCCTCTAACTAGCAAGTTGCAAAATGTATGTCTCCTTTACTAAAACAAAGCTTAAACTCCATGCTGTGCCATCATCACATTACCCAAGCTGCGAGTGTTGATTATAAAGCAGTTTAATGTTCAATATTTAGAAACATTTTAAACAATATTGACTTGAAGGCTATCAAGGCAATAATCAGTAACATCAGGGCCAATAATTGTGATTGTGTCTATTCATTTTTGTGTTTAATGAATCGTGGTGTGATCCCGGAATGCTTTGTACAGGTTTTTGCATTTGCTTGCTTGGAAAATTGTTAATTGTGTTACTCTTTAATTTTACCTGGCTGATGTATGTACTTGAGTATTTGTTTGCAGTTGTATTGGAATTAAAGGCTTATTTAATAGGTTATTTTGTAGTGCTTCTTTCTTCTAAACTGCAGATAAGGCAGAAAAAAAAGTCATGCGATAGGAGTCGCCCACTGGTAATCGTAACGATGGTGGGAAGTTAGAGTGCCAGGGGACAAAACATTATGGACTGGTGCTAAAACGACATGGCCTTGATGGTAAATGAAGCAGTACTTAACCCAGGCACTTTAACAACCGTATTATGAAAGCTGGTTTGTGAAGGTGGTAATGTGTGCCAAGAAAGTTTGTGAATATTCATTACGTATTCAACTATCAATTTGAGGATGTTTTAGCAGCTAAAATGGTAAGACTCAGCTTCCACATACTAGCACAGTATTGGAATTTATTCAGGTGGTCTGAAGCTTAGTCAGATTTCTCTATCCTGAAAAAGAGTAATCCTGACCCTAACCCTGACAACAACAGACTTATAACAAGCCTCACTTGACAAGCCTGACTGCTAGGTGTAGTTATTGTACACATACATGAATGACAACTGACTGCTAACTCCTTCCCAACAGGGATACAGAGGAGGCCATAGCACTTAAACGGCTATGATAAAAATCTTCAATGACATTTATTGCATACTAAAATATGCTGCTGTCATTCTTAGATTTACCAGTGTCACGTGAAGCAATGGATTACAACATCTGAAAATGCTGGAATGCAGAATGGGCGTCATAGTCTCAATTTTCAATTGGTTCTCATACTTTCTCATTGGTCTTTGTAAGTAGTTGAACTAGGAAGCTATACCTTAAGGCCAGAAGAGGTCATGTGTGGAATCATGTAGGGTTCTACTTTATCCCTAGTACTTTCTCACCTCTGAGTGATGCCCTATGGCTTAGTTCTGAAAACGTGAGCATTAAACACACCAATGCTTAATGATACACAATTCTACCTAAACCTTTCATCATCTCTCATCAAAGGGACTTTGAGAAATTACACAAAAGGGTTACAGCCAATGCTTCAAACTACATCCAGAAAATTAGAGTCTTGCTAATTTTCCTTAAATCTAACAAAATAATCAGCACAAACCTAATCACTGAACTAAAGCTTCTGATCATTAGTCTATCTGTCTCAGAGACTGTGACATCATTACCTTTTCTAATCAAATTCTACCTCTAAATCGTTCCACACACCAACAAATTGGCACAATCATCACATTTCTATCTACATCAGCTATGAAGCAGATGAAGTCAACAGCTCATTTGCTACACATCTCCAGGATTGATGCAGGCATATGACATTTTACAGGTCTCCCAATAAATGCCCTGACGTCTCTCAAGGCAATTCTCCACTCCACCTCACACCTGACAGGTGAGTAAATAAACTGATCACAGCTCCACAATTCAGAGGGATCTTGACTGGTTCACTTTCAAAGCTCTCCACACAGGCAGATTGAGCTACCAGCAGGTTTACCTACAATTTCAGGCGGCAAAAGTGAGTGAATCTAGGTGCATGATGCTGGAAGTGGCAAAATTCTAAATATCCCAAGTTTGAAGGCAATGCTTCTCCTGATCAGCTGCAACCATTTGGAACACCCTGCTGCCGCAACTAAGAACATCCCTTTTTATCATCTTTTCATCAGGTACCTAAGAAGATGGCAACGGATCCAAAAATACATTCCAATAGAACACACAATGCCTTAAGGGCTCCGACATCCAGGCTGTCAGCCTCAGTTCCAGTATTCTCTGTGCCCTGCCTCCATTAAGGTACTGCTCTTTGCAGTGTTTAATTTGTGCTTGTTGTTTCCGGTACTGAGCGGTCACTTAGTCTTCTGCCTCAAGCATTTGCTGCGAGCAAAAGACGACACGTTTTGGAAAGACGGAGGAAGATAAAAACGAAAACTGTCATGATGAGAGAAAGCAGAAAGCTGCAGGTGTGAGCTGAAGGGGCAAGGAGTGGCTTTAAATGGATTGAAGAGGTCAGAGATGGCATCAGGATTATGCTGCCTCAGTATTCCGTGTTCGCAGATTTAATTGCAGCAGCGCAGGTTTAAAAGGAGGGCTTTGAGCACCAGCACCTTTTTATTTGCAAATTAAGCACTGGCTCTTTGAAGTTATATCTCAGAACAGACCTTCCTGTACAGTGCCCTCTTTGACTCCCGCAGTTGTCTTACCCAAGATTCTTGACTTTTTTCCTCCTAATAGGCTACTGAATTTTCTCCACCCGTCATGTAACTTCTGTACACATATCTTGCTTATGTATTCTTACATTCTGTGTAAAGTGCTCTAATACCACTTGGTGCTGCAGTGCTATAGAAAAATATAAATTAATAAATAAATATTTGTGTTGCATTTTGTTGTGGTGGTGATATGTTGCCTTTTTGTGGCGTTGTTTTTTTGTGCTGCATTATTGAAATGTGTTTTTTGTGTTCTATTGTGTTTATCATGTCCAATTCTGTTTCAACTATTTGTAGTGTGGTGTCCTTTAACATTTGTGTTGCATTGCTATTTTGTTTTTGTGTTAATTCATTTTCTGGGCTGTTTTTTACTTTAGAGTCATTAAAGATTGCTGCTACATGTCCGATAAAAGCAGTATATTCTTTAAAGTTAAAATAATAAACAACTATTTACCCCCATTCAAGGTGGTAAAATACTGCTGCTCGAACTCCTCAACTATTTAAGTCACTAGTCAGTCTAATACGTTGGTTAAGATCTGTCTTACTTTGGCGCTTTCAGAGGTAACTTTATATAATAATGCCCGATTTCTTGACTTAACACTTCTGCTACTCGCTTTATGCGATACAGTCCATGGAGTCAACGACTGAAAAGAATGGCTAGCCCATACCTGACTCGAGGTCACGGTGGCATTGAGTAAACAGTTAGAGCAACAAAGCAGGAGCTAAATTCACAAAGTATGGCAAGTCTTCAAAAGGATGAGCAATTGCAGTAATGAAAAGGGGAGGTGAGCTCTGAGGCATGTGCCATTCGGCCTTCTTTTACTCTCGTTTGCCAAGAAGGCCTATGCACCGCTATCTCAACACCACCGTGAAAGTGCCATTAAAGGAATCTGAAGACATTGACAAATACACCACATCCCCCACAGCAGAGTGATTGGAATTGCAATGCTACATCTCTATATTTTCTATCGTGATGTTGTTGGTAAGTGGCAATACAAACCCTGTTGTTGGTAAGTTGCAAGAAACCCCCCACAAATCCTGATATCTAGGGGCAGCCCAAATCTTCAGAAAACTGCAGAAATGATGCGAATTACTGAAAGGAATTAAGGTAAAATCATGTGGGAAATCCTAAGAAACAGTCGAGATAATACATATTCATGGCTGTCCATTTAATGGCAAAAAGCACATTAAACCGAAATCACTATTTTTTAATTCTCAACATCCCTGCAAATGTTGAAAGGAAGGATAAAAATTGAAGGCCACTTTAATCCTCACAAATATTTCTGACTGCACCTTCTATAAGCGTCCTGATGTCTGCGTTAGTTCTTCTCACACAAATCTCCCATTATCCTTCCTGCATCACAATGCTTGGTTCTCAGCTTCCTAGCACACCTCATCTCAGCACAAAGTTGCATGATTGCACCACAAACCACTTATACGTTTGAACACATTTTGCTGTTTGGTATAGGAGTGCCGCTAATGGGTGCCTTGGTGAAATAGGTTGGGACTGCCTTCCTGCACAAACGTATTATGCTTGTGCCTACTGTTCAGGCCAATCTACAATTCAGCTTAGCTGCCATTACTATAACTCAGTATTTCACATAATGATGGCAGTGTCGCTTGACTGTGCCGCTATCTGGAGCAGCGGTCCTGCTTCTCATCCATAGTTTGCATCTCACATTTGGACATGTCTCCATGGAAACAGTAGTAGTAGGCGGGACAAGAAGGACATTAGCACCAGACCAAGGGAGTAGCTTTTAGTGTACAGCTGATGCAGTGACACCAGGGTCGTGAGGGTTACTGAGGCCCAGCATGCCATGCACCAGCAGCAGTTCTTTTACAAAGCCATTCACTACGATTTTCATTTTGTCTTTGGGAGTCTGCCTTGGGCCTGGCTCTATGTTAACTACTGGGAAATGGTGGGGGAAGGCAGTGAAATGAATTGCAGGTGGGCAGTGTGGTGGCGTATTTGGTTGTTATATGTGCCATAACATTAAAACACATTTAAACACAGTAAATAAATATCAATGAAAAGTTTGAGAGCCCATTTCAAGTAGCTAGGCATTTAAAGCGTTTTACATTATATGAATTGCCATTCGTCTGAATAATAATGATAATTATAACAATATGTATAGGGATAACAATCCTTTTTCTACAGAAGCCAAGGGTGCAATTGATGCGACATTTAAAATGGCATGGTTTCAAAAGTAGGGAATACACTTATTAATGCTTCTTTTTGAAATGTGCAAAGAAACGCAAATTGTTATCAAATATAACAATATCTGATGTTAAGGTGGAACATTAGTGCTTCTAAGTAGTCAAAAAAAGTTACATACTTCAGAGGGCTCAACAAAACATACATTTTAGGTAATATGACTTTTATTCATTTAAACTGTAGTATTATTCTTACTGTGGTGTACCGTAGAAGGCTTATTGGGAGATGAGTGTAGGAGGTGAATGAGGTAAGTGCTATTGATCTGGCTCAAGGAGTGATCCGGCTCCCAGAAACACAGATATCCTTCTGGTCTACTCAATTCCACACTTGTTGCTGTACTCAGAACTCATTTGTAGTCTCTTGCTTGACCAGAGTGTCAGGAAGTGTTTATATCGTTTGTGCAGCAGGTGTAATTTCACAGTGGTCCAGGAGTGTTAAGGGTCCACTGCTCCCCAATGACTGACACACAACAGAGGATGTAGGGGGATTCTTAGCTTGTTTGCATTAGGGCCAATGGCATCTTTGATACTGCACCAGACATATAAAATTGAAACACTCTCAGAATGTGAGGCAAACAAATCACAGACCTGGATTGAGACTTGGATTTGCGAGATCTGTTCTACCACTGAAACGCCTATCACTAAAGGTCAAACTGGATCAGGCTTTCACTTTTCATTGACACCAATGGGGTCCTTTGAAATAGTGGAAGTATGTTAGATATAAATATTAAAACACAACACAGTATAGCATCATTATTTTTAATGGGAGGGTGTTGCAGAAATATTAGCTAGTCATGCGTGGTGCTGCACTTACTTGATCTCTGAGCTGGAGTACATTTACAACTGCTTGGGATCCTTCTTGGCTACAGTGTCTTTAGAGGTGCAGTTTGTGAATTGGAAAGTCCATACTCTTTTGTAGATGGATGGATGCATGCCCCCCAAACACCTCATTAACCTACCTTAACCTCTACTAACTCCTCTCTTAACACATCTCATTCTGCAGTAAGTATTCCACATTTTAATCCCTCCTCTCTGTCCCTCCCTTGTGTACTACTAAAATGGATATTTAGGTGTGTAGAGACTCCGTAAGGAGGGGATTATATTGCTGAAAGGAGAAAGATAGGAAGTTTGGAGGACTGAACTTGTAAATAGAATGTTGTTGTATATTAGAACACTATGCCAGTGTTACTAAATGTACTACAAACTGCAATTTGTGAAGACGTCCCTATATGAAAAATTTAACCCCATAAGTACTTAAAGAAATTGCAAGCTAACTCAAAGTCCGATGTCTACATCAATTGGACTTAGTCCTCATGGCAACAAAATCCTTGATGATGTGAATGTACAGAACTTTTCTTCCTAGGTTAATTGATATGAACACATCCAGAGTGGAAATTCTGTCTGGCGAGTCTATGGTATAAACAGCCTGATTTGATTTCCTTAAGGAGATAATTAGCTCTGCCTTCTCTTCTTGTCATTTGGTTATTATTCAATATTTAAACGAACAACAATAATTAAGGCTTGATAAGATACAGATATGCCTTCATGTAACTTCAATATTGTGCTGCTAATGCTTATCAGGAGATTGAAAATTCATTGAAGTATTATAGTTTTGATTAAAATAAGATGGCATGATTTGGGGAGAGATTTTGTGGGAAGCCAGAGAAGAATTTTCAATGTTTCAATAAAAATAGCAGTAAAATGTATTAGGTGTCAATCAGGCTCATCTGGTTGCGCTTGATTGGTACCCAGGTGCGCAGGATTGAGCACAGGTCAGATACAGACATCAGGTTCATATCGGTAAGACATTCACCTTCTGATCTAGGGCCTGATTTAGATTTCGGCAAAGGGGTTACTCCATCACAATGATGACGGATATCCCATCTGCCAAAATCTAAATCCCATTGTTTCCTATGCGATTTAGAGTTCAGCGGATGGGATATCTGTCAGTGTAGTGCCAGAGAAATCCTTTCACCATAACCTAAATCAGGCTCTTAGTCTCTGAAATGGCAGTCAAAAATCCTCAGTGGGGCAAGGAAGCAGGCTGTGCTTGAGTTGTGCTCCATGATTCTGGATAGCCATCAGTTGAGCTCCCAGTAAAGCTGTTGAGTTTTAGAGGGAAAGTTCAGAGTGGGAGAACTTCAAAATATGCACCAGAGGAAGGTCTATTGCTGACTGGATACTTTTGCCGCCTTTGCTTGGTAAAGATTTCTACATTTGGAATAAGTCACTTTTTTGGCTCAGATTCCTCCAGTGAATCAAGGCTGCGAGTTGTAACTAAAAAGGACTCCATAATACCAGATAATTTCTCCACAACATCCTGTCAACATGGATGTGCTGCTGTGGAAAAGCTCTGAGTCAGAGCAATCACATTCATTGACACAGCAGCAAAGTACCTTCATCAGATTGTCTTGGGAGGTCTGTCCTGGTCCTACAGAGTTCTTTGGAGCCAAAAAGTCCAAAATTTTTAGAATGTTAAGAGGAGTACACTTCGACACAGCTAAGACTCCCAACACCTCAGGATTAACAGTCGGTGGTCAAGACTCACTTCAAGCAGAAGCTACCAGCAGGGTCCATGGCAGAACCAGGTGGAACTGGTAAGCTGGGCTGTTCAAGAAAAGAGCCTCTAACAGTGTGTTGTGTCCTGTAGCCTAACAGGAGGTCAGCCAACTTACCCTTCAAGTTCACCTCTTTGTCCTGGGTACCTGTGGAAGAAGGTTATTCTTTGAGGTCTCCTAAGAGGTCTCAAAATCAGGCGTAGTCCTTCTTTTGCCTTCTACAGGTCCAGTAGTGTGCTGGAGAAGGTGCCCATGGGGTGCTACATTTATGCCTAGCACTAACCTGTGGGTTGGGGTGACTCCCGGCCACTCTCTAGCTATTTGGGAAAATGATCCCCGGGTAGCCCTACCAACGTTTGCAGCAGTTTCCATGGGCCTTACTGCAAACAATCCTATGTGCTTTTCTCTACCTAAAAACCAGGATGGCAGAACATTCATGTCCTGTACAGAGTTCCTATGCTCAACCTTGAGGTGTGAGCAGGTAAATAAGTAAACGCCTCATGTGGTCACTGAAAGACAGTTTTGAGGGCAACTTCTCTTCCACTGAGATTGGTGCTAGGCTGACTGAAGGGAATAAAAGATGGGCAGGCCCAGGCCTTAGCTATATCTGCCTGTAACAGGGTAGCCCTTTTTTAAATTAAGTTACGGGGCATAGCCCACAATGCCATCTTACCAAACAAACAGAGTACCTCCCCACACTAAAATAAAGTTCATACCTCATCAAGGAGCTAATCAGCTCCTGGGGGATGGTTTGAAGTTCATGCAAATGGGCTGCTAGAGGCGTTAGACAGGTAAATGATAAACTTTTAGAAGTACACATAAAATAATTACAAGAAATCTGACTTACCCAACTAATTAAGTTTTCAAAAAATATTTTAAAAGCCCAGAATGATCTTTGTAGCTGCTTTATAGACAGACATATATTTATTAACTTGAGTTTGTAAAAAATATTTTAAAATAATTAAAAAGCCAAGAATGAACTTTGTAGCTGCTTACTAGACAGAGATAACTTTATTAACTTGAATAATTATACCAATGCTTTCCTTTGGAAAAACTAACTCTGCTATAGTGAACATAGCTTTTTGGGTCTTGTCACTGTAAGGACGTCTAACATTAAATGTTTTCATGTCCTACTTCTAAATACCATGCACCTAGTCTTATGAGCATTAAGGCCTGCTTAGGGTGAGTGACGTTTTTTTTTTTTTTAAATTGTGTGGAGTTCTGTCAAAAGAGGGTCATTTGACAGGTTAAATGTGCTTTTTTAAAGCTGCACAGACAATAGGCCTGCAGTCATATTTGCACTGTTACTGTAGTGGGTGGCCAATGGGTGCTGCAGTCCAATCGTGACATTTAACTTACAGGCCCTGGGTAAACTTTCTACCATATACTAGGGACTTACAGGTAAGTTAAATATGTAAATTAGGGATATATCCACTTTCTATATGTTTTAGAGGTCATAGCACATGTACAGGCGACTGGTTAGTAGACTCCCACTGAACAGAGTCAAAACACCAACAGAATCAGCCAAACAAATGAGGGTGATCATGCAAAAAGAGATGTTTTTCAAAAGATTTAATTTGGCTATCCAGATAGTTTAAATGGTTTACATTTTGATAACCATAATTGTTATCCTATTTAGCATGCACGTCTGTGCTGGATATAGTAAGGTTTCAAAACTTACTGATTCTGACATTCATACAGTATATTAGAGGGATAGTTATAGGTAACATTTTGGGGAATGTACTAAGGCAAATTTGTTAATGACATATTAAGAAACAAAGAGCACTTCTCACATGTAAATATGCACAGAGGTTTCAACTTCTGTTTCTGAATGAGTGACAAATTCAGCTTCCTTTAAGTTATGGAATGTCATGTTCCTTTTACTATTTATTGATAGTGAATTATGATTATTTAAAAGAACATGACATATTATGGTGATACCAAAGATAAAATGCCTGATGTCTTAAAAGTAGATAAAACTAATAAAAAAGAAATAGTCCCATTATGTTTCTTAATGAAAATACTAATATTACTAATGAAAATAGTTTGTGTGTAAGTTGAATGATGCAGAAGTTAAATTCATATGAAAAAAAATAAATAAAGGTGATTAGAATATAGTATGACTAGTGCTGATTGAATGGAGTTCACTTAAAAGATGAGACTATGATTAAAAATTCATAGATACATCCTATAACCTTGGTTCTTAGCCTGTGGTTCCGGGACCCCGGGAGGTCGGCAACACCTACTCGGGGGGGGGATCACGACTGCTTTGAAAATAAAATAATGTTAATAAATTAATAAAGTGTAGGTAAATAAAGAAGAACAATGTAATATGAAGCTAATTTGTCAGAGCCGTGTAATTGCATCAAATAAAATTTAGTGTGGATGATGAGTGATTTCGAAAGAATTTAGAAATGCTCCAACCTTCCCATTAAAATTAATAATTGCTGTGAATTAAGTAAAATGTTTCACCATTTGTGTATCTGTATGATGAATGTTTGTTTGTGTAATTGTGTGCATTATTTTGCTGTTCAAATCATCAAAATTGATTACGCAGGGGTCCTGGTTTCCAATAATGACTCAGTGGGGGGTTCCCTGATTTCAAAAATGATTCAGTAGGGGTCTCTGGCGTCCAGTGATGATTACGAGGGGGTTGACAAGTAAAAAGGTCGTAAATCACTGATCTCGACTAAAGATTTTGCAGGAGGAGAAAGGATTAGTATGTTGATGCGACTGAGGCTTAGTTTCTGGGACACTTCACCTAAGATTAGGAAAAGTGCAAGTGTAGTTATAATGTTGTAGTTGATAGGCTCTATAGGTTACATAGAGACCCAGTGTTTAAAGACATCTATCACATTAGTTAGACAACAGTAGTTAGATCCATATATTAGGTTACCCAATCACACTAATTTGGAAGTAGACAGTGTCTTTAGTGTTCACCAATTAATAATTTGAATGATTGCTATGCAAAAGTAACATAAAAGTACAGCACATTTACATCAAATCATGCAATGAATGTGCATGATTCTATTGAAAGCATTATAAAAACTGCTGTATTTGGAAAAGGTTCCAGTTCCTATTGGGCAATCCAACTAAGCAGACCCTATTTCCATCTGTCTACCTGCTTTGTAGTGTTAGCCTTTTGGCTTATTTCTTTAGAGGCAGACTGTATGTTGGTCTCTTACTGAACTTAGTTGTTGCTGCTTATTTGCATTGGAGATGGACCTTATGTTTTACCGTACACATTAGTTGACTTTAATTTACTACTGAGACATTGATGGTGATCCATGATTAACTAACTATTTGCTTTTTATAAGGGTCCTATGCTCTAATAAATCTGTGAAGTTTTAAATCGGAATCCCATCTCATGCAGGTTTATGCTAATTAGCTGTGAATTAGGTCTTATGAAGACTCTCAATGACTTACAGAGACTCAGACAGCCCCCCCTCTTAATTAATCAGTGTCATCATTCGCTAGCCAATTGTTTTGAGAAATGAAGGTGGAAAGATCAACTTTTCAATGTACAAGAACAATGAAAATCTTGAAGACACAGAACATTGTATGTAAAGGGGCCTGGGAAGCAGCCACTAGCCTTAGGTTTACCTCTTGCACTACCTTCGCTATAGTGAATTGCATGGATATTGAAGGCAGCAGCAGGAAAGGAAAGAAAAAAGGACTCTAAGATAATTATTTATTTTCAGTAGTGTTTATCCAATGTCTTTCAGATTGCTTCTTAGCAATAAACAGGAGACAGCTGCAGGGCTAGAGTTTGGACAGATGGTCAACCATCTGCTGTTATATGTGGGAGTCAAACAGTGGTTGATCTTGCCTGTGCTACCCATAGAATATTGGTGAGTCAAACACAATGTATACCTGCAGGACCCCTTATGCATCCAAGCCAGGCAGGTATGGAAAGCAAGATACACAACTTATCACATTCCTCAAAGTGTTGGGATTTGGTAATGGGACTGATGATAGGCTCAGGGATGAAGAAGGATCACATATTTTATGGGTTTTGAAACAGTACCATAGAAATAATGGAAACAATTTGCAGAAAAGTAAACTGATATGGTCGACATGTTTCCGTTAGGAACACCGTTTGATTAAACTGAGCTTTAAAAAAGAAAAAAATAGGATTTCTTAGAAATGAAAGCTTCTGATGGAGTAGCTTCAAAATGTGCCTACTTTAGATTTTGCTTCTAAACACAAGATTTGAAAATTGTCTTAATCACAGTTGTGACTTCATTATGACATTGCTAATGATTTCAAACTCCACAGTTAACAATTTAAATCTCAATTATAACTCAATTTAAGCTCTTTCACCTCTCGAGTTTGTGAAAGTAAAACAAAGGCTGAATCAAGAACCTACACTGACACAACTTGATTAAAGTACAGCTAGACTTTTATTATTAGTTTGTCAAAAGAATATCACTCTGCATTGTATAGGTCAGTGATTCCTAATGAATCCCATGTCATACTTAACCATCAAACACATCATAAGAGACTCTTACATGCTTCTTCTGCTCAAAAGTATACTTTCATTAGAGCAACAGGCTTCATGTTAGATCTAACAAATAAAGGACAAAGGTAAAATGACAGATTGAATGCAAGGGTCCTGAAATAATTAGCTAAGAAAGATGAACATATATTCCCTGTAAAAAAAGGTGGCATGGGAATGACAAAGTTGAACAATACGTGTGTTTCGGAAGTGTCACAGTACACAAGGAAGCAACCACAGCAAAAAGCAGCAATGGTTGCAAATATGTTCGTACTAAGTTCAAAATATATGTGTAAAAAGCCACCGAATTTTGTTTTGCCAACTCATTTTTTGAATGACTATTAGACGTCGAAGTTGGTAAACAGTCCAGAGCTTTATGTTCACCCCTTTAATATGAAAGCAGACTTGTGGCGATGATGTCGATCATTAAAGAGCGAACAAACCCTCATGATTGCTGAAGGGTAATACACATTATTCGACTCTTTTTTCATCATGCATGATTAAATAGCAATGATTTAATTGTAAGCTCTCCTATAGTGAGGTTTCATTTTGAGAATGTTAGCAACCAATGAAATCAAATGAGAGTGTGAGAAGCTCCATAAAAGTGTAATAGACTAGTCAATGACCTGCATCGCAGAAACGGTGGATGCTCACATGCTGAAACGAACAGCATATTAACATTTATAGTTTACAAGATCATTAGCAATGCCACCCCTTATAACTCCACGTATTAAAATGTGCTTATGAGTGACATAACAGCGATAGGTTATTAGGAGTTTAAGCATTTAATATCACTATTGCATTACATAAACTATCGACTTTAAGTTAAATGTACCTTTCAACCGCACATTACTTTATTTTGCACATTTTCATTTATACTGATTTGCAGCGCTTCAAACTTTTGACAACGAACCATTTTTTATAACACCATTTTAGTAAAACAAGAAAACAAGAAAACAATACAGCAGAACCACATTAAACTCGAGGACTTGTTCATATAGAAATACTAGTCTATCGTTGACGGAACGCGACACATAAATGAAAAGCATCTTTCTTGCCACCGCCATGTTGTTCTCTGCTCCTGTGTGGATCAAGCTACAGGTGACTGATAGCAGTGGGTGAAAGCCTCTAGGGACGAGCCACGTCCTCATCACACGTCATCCAGAAACGGTAAGGCTATTGCTCTGCTTTGAGGATACTGGGCCACACAAGCACAACTTGGATTCATACCACCATATCTGCTGAAATCCATGTACAGCGTTTCATACAGTGTGTGTGTTGTGTGGGATACAATTGGGTATGTAGGGTAAAATTCTAATGTACTGTTTTCTGCAGGTGATTTGCAGTTTGTTGTGTGCTGTTGAATGTGGTTTGCATTCTTCCAATCCATTCAATTGCACCGTTTCAGCACAAGAAAAGGATCTTAGTATAAAGTTTTGCTTATTTCGGGCTGATCGGATTTGGGGAGCACGATTGGCTTTTCGTAGACATCATCATCCTTCAATGATGCAGGACTTTCTGTACCCTCCAATCTGTAAAGGAAGTAACCGTCCTACTGGTCCTGTAGAAAAACCGCGCTTCTGGAGACGCAGGGCAAATCTGGATACTTCTCTTTTCACAGTTTCAGGAAAGGAGGGGTACTTTTTTGCAAAAAACATGGAAATATTTTAATCCTTTTTTTCACAAAACAGTTTTCTATTGGAAGATGGTCAAGCAGATTATTTTTAAGGATAAATCCAATCAGGTATGATCCCTGGACAAATAGGACTAAACTTCACAGGCTTTAAATTCCTTTATTCGTCGTCAGTATGAACTAATTCATATTCAAGGGATATGCTTTTATTCATGAATCTTTCCCGTTCATGCCACCGCCAAATCATATATTGTGCATTCAGTACACAGATACAGTGCGGTTCCCATTCTCCAAATTCCACCATTGGCCTGCATAGTTACTACCATCAAGCTTCACTGGAATTCGTTACTTCTTAGTCCCCAATTGCTTGCTGCAGTATACTGTCCCAGCTCTACAGCCTGAAAGCAGATCGGTGTTGCTAGAGCTTGTCAGACGCAGATGTGATCAGGAAGAAAGGCTGTGGGATCAACTTCTCTACATATCCTGGCCTAATTGTAGATTTGAACAGCTCACAGCTGCTGTCCTATCTAAGGCAGAGGTGAAATTTAGGGAAAAAGTAACAGAAATTGCAGCCAACGATTTGGATGCCTACAGTGAGACACTCAGCTGTGTTTAAATATAATAAATGTTGTTTCCTTAAATTAGCCAAAATAATCTACAGGAAAAAAATATTACCATATCAATGTTCCATGCAGATTTGGAGGAGCTTTGCCGGTAGGCCAACTGTGACTGTCCAACCTCCACATCTGAGTTTGCAGATTGGGGTGGGAAATGAGGTAAAAGCTTACATTTTTTCCCAATTTCACTTTCGTTTTCGACTGGACGCCACTGGACAAGACCTTCTGTCAATGCTGCCACTAGACCACGGAGAAAAAATGACCACACCGTCACTGGCCTTGAAGGTAGGGAGCCCTCATTGACTCTGTATGTTGTGTGGCTCCTGCACATGAGCTCAGTACCACTGCAGTCATATACATGTCACCGTAATTTTTTTTAATTACTGTTGCATGCATACGTTAGGAAAAAATTGTGTCCAATATGGATGGGGACACACTAGTACACAAGACATAACGCATGTTAGACCTGACAGCCTTATGATGTTCACCCTCAACTTTTTGCCTGCCTCCCTCCAATTTTTGACACTGTTTGTGCTGGTTTTAGGACTCTGTGCACTTTACCACTGCTAACCAGTTCTAAAGTGCATATGCTCTCTCCCTTGGTGACATTGGCTCATACCCAATTGGCTTATTTAATTTACTTATAAGTACTAGTAAAGTGCACTACATGTGCCCAAGGCCAGTAGAATAAATGCTACTAGTGAGCCGGCAGCACTGATTGTGCCACCCACGTAAGTAGCCCCATAACCATGTCTCAGACCTGCCATTGCAAGGCCTCTGTGTGCAGTTTCACTGCCAATTCGACTTGGCATTTAAAGGTACTTGCCAAACCTTAAAACTCCTGTTTTTCTACATATACATAACCCCTAAGGTAGGCCCTAGGTAACCCATAGGGCAGGGTACTATCTAGATAAAAGGCAGGACATATACCTGTGTAGTTTAGATGTTGTGGTAGTGTAAAACTCCTAAATTCATTTTTCACTGCTGTGAGGCCTGCTCCTTTCACAGGCCAACATTAGGGCTACCCTCATATACTGTTTGAAAGGTAGATTCTGATCTGAAAGGAGTAACAGAGTCATATTTAGTATGGCCAGGATGGTGACACAAAATCCTGCTGATTGGTGAAGTTGGATTTAATATTACTGTGTTGGAAATGCCACTTTTAGAAAGTGAGCATTTCTCTGCTCTTAAATCCTTCTGTGCCTTACAATCCACATCTGGCTGGGTTACTTGACAGCTCCCTTGTGCATTTCACTCAGACAACCCCAAACACAGGATGCTCAGTCACACCTGCACACATCTGCATACTGAATGGGTCTTTCTGGGCTGGGAGGGTGGAGGGCCTGATCTTTACATGTCAAAGGACAGTGGCCTGCCCTCACACAATGGACTGCCAAACCCCCTACTGGGACCCAGGCAGACAGGATGGAACTGAAAGGGGACCTTGTACACTTCTAAGCCACTCTTTGAAGTCTCCCCCACTTTAAAGGCACATTTGGGTATTTAAACCACGTCTCTGACCCTACCAACTCAAACACTTCTTGACAAGATACCTACTGGGAATGAAACTCTGAACCAGAACCTGCGACCTGCTAAGAGAAGCTGCCTGGCTGCCGAAAGGACTCACCTGACTGCTTTGCTGTAAAGGACTGCTGCCTTGCTGTTGCCCTGCTGCCATGCTGCCCTCTGGCTCTGCTGAGAAGTGTACTCCAAGGGCTTGGATTGAGCTTGCCTCTTGTTTCCTGAAGTCTCAGGGCCAAAAAGACTTAATCTCTGCAAAGAGGTGAAATTCCATGCACAGTCTGCTGGAAACGACGCACAGCCTGCACCGCGACGAGAAAATCACTGCATCGCTGAACCAGAATGATACAGCCTGGCTCCCCAAATGGAGATCGACACAGCGCCAGTGTTGGAACCGGAAACTTCTATGCATGGGCCACCGGATCAATGCATCGCTGAGCCGGAACGACGCAGCCCAACTTCCTGTGAGAAGAATCGACGCAGCACCTGCATCATTCCCGGGGCATCTGAATACCCCGCAACCCGAAGAGGATCCAAGTCTGCATGCCGGAAATCGATGCAAAGCCCTTGCTGTATGGAAAAGCATTGATGCATCTATCGTCTGTGTGCGCCCAGAGAAACCAACGCACACATCCCAATTTTCCATGCATCTCCTCCTCTGTGGTCCCAAGCAGATTGATCGATCGGGTCCCTAAATCCAGAGTTCACTGTGACGACAGCGGCCTGCTTCAGTGCGATGCCTCAGTGCGTTTCTGGAGGTCTTTGTCTTTGGTGTCAATGACAGAGAGCTACGGAACTTTCATTGAGGCAAATCAGTGCGGTCAGGCCGACTCGCGGTTTGACAATGGTGGCTTGACTCTCCATATTTAGCCAGTCTTCTTCTGGAGCTTTTTCGCCAAAACCTTGCAAAAAGTATCCAAACTTTCATATCTTCCTCTCAAAGGTTTTCTGGGGGGTAGAAAGTGTCCAGCAGCACCAGACAAGGGTTCAGAAGCTCTGCTTTGCCTCTTGGGGTCTATGACTCAATCTCCCACAATGCACCTAGTCAGTCCAGGGAAATCCTGGTGAAACTGTTCAACTAAAGGAGTCCTTTCAGTGGATGTTGCAGGGAGCTTCTTTCAGTTGTGTCTTCCTGATGCTGATTAGGGAGTCCACTGCTTATCCTTTAAGGCAAGCACATCCTTTCTTGTGTGGAGCATTGTGAGGGGAGCAGATGCAGTCCTTCTGAGTGCAAGACTTACATGGTGCAGTCCAAGGGTCCAGCAGGTCAGTCCTTCTTCTCCAGATGTTTTCAGGCAGGGATCTCAGGGTCTCCAGCAGATCTTCCATATGTATTCCCCGTTCTGGGCTGGCAAGAGAGGGAATGCCCCAACCAATGGAGTTTGAGTTGCCAGCCTTGGGGATGATCACTTTCTGCAAATTCTCTAAAAACAAAAATAGATCAATTCTCTCCTTGGATTGCAGGTCTGGCTAACTCATCCCACAGGTGTAGCTAACTTTTCCCTACAATCCCCTTCCAACTCCTCCCCTAATCTAATTAGGGGGGCTCTCACCTGGCTGGGCATCAAGGAAGTATGAGCTGGCCTGGGCCCTGTGACATCTGTGCTTCTACCTTTGAAGTCTAGCTTCTCTACCCAGCCTCCTTCCTGTCCTGGCTTCTTCAGGACACTGATCTCCTTCCCTTAAATGGCTGTACTGTTTCTGACCTAGGCCTCTTCACACCTACTTAGGGAGCTGTAAAAGGCTGACCAATCAGAAGCGGCTGCTAGAAGGCCGCTTTAGGTATCTTCAGGATAGTTAAGTTCTAAAACTACTTTCATGTAATAGCTATAATAAATCCGACCTTGGCAAGTTGTTGGATTTACTGTAACTACTGTTTTGATACTTTGAATAATATTGCTAACTCTAATCAAAAGATAGACTTTGTTAAAGTTTAATAAAGCCTTTCCATGTTAGCCTGTGGGGCTAGCAGCACTACAATGGAGGAAAACAACTTTGGCTGTTTTCCCCATCAGGGCATATAACACATAATTTTCATTGTCCCTGTTTTTATAACAAGGCACCCTACTCTTGTGGCACCTAGGCCAGACATTATGTGTGACTTATATGTAAGAAAAGGTTAGTTATGTACTAACAATACAGTGTATTGGTCAATTATAATTATACCAAATACCATATACTTTTGGGGATGAGTAGTGGCCCTGGGCCTGGTTAGCAGAGCCCAGGGCACTTTCAGAGTCAGAAACCACAAGTAACAGTCAAGAAATGAGGGTGATCAACATGGCCGGAATGACCTTAGCTGCATCGGGCATTTCTCCAGAAGGCTGGAAGGGTGGGGGCTGGTTTTGTTACTGGGGGCTGGTTTTGTGGCAATGCAGCTAGCTATCTAAAGCTACACTTCTATACAATAGGCGGGAGCTCTGGCAGGCCTTCTGATTCTTCGCAATCTTTTTGATGGTAGAGTTCAGTGAAGAGTATACATAGCACCTTTGATAAAGTTTACCACCCAAAGCCTAAGAGAAGGCCACAATCTTAGAAGGGATTTGCAATGGGATTATTTGCATATGATGATCCCACTTTGCTTCAGTACCATATGTCTCTAAGAAACAAAATTACAAATTTTTCTCATAGAGCTACATTATCACATTGCTATCTAATTGTGTGTGATCAAAACTAAAGATTTATTTAATGGGGAACAGAATATCAGGAATGAAACTAGTAGTGCATTAAAAGTGTACTACGTTCTAGCTCCTATGCCATGGTTTTGCGGGTCTATATACCTTCAAAAATTTGATTTTTTTTTCAAAATGAAGAAAAAGTAAGATTTTTTTCAAATGTTAACTAATAAACACTGTATGGAAGGTACAGTTATTCTTTAGAATTTAAATGAATAACTCAACTTTACGATCAGCAATTGTGTGTCTAATGTTATGGTTAGAGGCAATGCAGCATTAGACTAGGGTATAGTTCACAACATTGCTTTCACTGTTGTAGGTATGTACACTACATGTCATCTTTTGCTTCCATTTTTGGAACTTCCTTCAAATATTACTTAACTAAAATGTGGACACTTAATGAGCTTGAAAATAAAGTGAACCTAATGCAAAACAGTGATGTGGGGGCTACAACTAGCTTTAGAGTATACACTAAAGTTGTGAATTTAATTTATATAGTATGGATTTTAAAACTTGTTTTGGCTCAACCAGCATGGAAGCCATATAAATACTAAAGTCTTAATGTAAAATTAATAACACATTTCTTATCTAGAAATGCATTTCTCAAAATACAGAGTATCTATTATCTATTACATTATGAATCTTAACGTTTAATAAATGGCCAATTTCAGTGCCTTGCCATATAAAAATAGCATCTTTAGGATGTAGGACTATTTTGATACGGGATATCTGTGTCCATGTAATGAATGTCACTGATTTCATGAATCTTGTTTATACAAGGAAATATAAGCCTTCATTCATCAACTCAATTTATTGATACTATAAATGTATACATATAATTAGATTACTCAAAACAGTTTCGATAGACATGTCATGGTTGACAGTACTATAATTATGACAGACGCTCCTTAATTTAACTCTGTACATCCCATTAACAACACCACACCCAAACTTTAACAATCGCATTGAGTCCAAGTTATTTCAAAGACACCAGAGATCATAAAAAAACTTTTAGGCAAATATAGAGCATAATGTATAATTATTTCTAGAGACATTAGGAGTAATAATACGTATTTATTAATTTTAATATATATATATATTTGAAGTATCATGTCAGGAGTATCGCTTATGTTGACATCAAGGCCATAAATACTTTTAAAGTCAAAAACTAACCTAGTTATTTACAAAGAACCTTATTTCATTTTACAGTTTTGACTAATGAGCCATCCATGAAATATGCTTTGCCCTGAAAAGAAATAACTATAGATAACCAGGATTGAAAATCATGAGATTCAGATCACTGTCGATGTCAGCAGCGAGCTTTACAACAGAGAGCCATTTTGCCATAAGAGTTTTGTATTTGTTCAGAAACTTCCTTAACACCCTGACACTTCAGATAGGGTCTTGTAGTATGCAAATCAGTTGTAGTTCTGCTTTGATAGGAAACGTCTAGCACAAACTACCAGTCCAAGTACTCAATGAACAGGAACACGAGCAACCCCAGTCGTGTTTCAGCCTATTTTGGCTTTTATATTGAGGTGCAACTTGAGACAAATGGAAAAGTGAGCATTGGGCCGGTGTCTAGGCATACACATCGCACTTACTTCATCTCACTGAGAAAAAAAGTAATGGATGGATGAAAAGTTTGAATTAATCTTAGTCACTTCTAATTACTTAGGGTCATGTTCCAGACCATTGTTTTTTGCCACTGTTGGGCTTAGCCCCCTCTGCAGGGTTACCATCAAACATTCTGTTGGCTTTCAGGACTCTGTACACATTACCACTGCTAACCAATGCTATAGTGATTGTTATTTCTCCTTGGTGAAATCGGTTTATGAACAATTGGCCTATTTAATTATTTGTAAATCCCTAGTACAGTGGCACTACATGTACCCATGACTAGATGTAGTCTGCAGTTGAGTTTTGGGTATTTCTCACAGAAAGCATCACAATAGAGGGCCTGGGTTCTGGAAGACCAACTCTGACTTGATAGGAGTCAGAGCTGTCACCTACCTCACTTTCACTTCAAAGGCACTGGCTCAGCACACTCACAAAGGACTTCACACTAGCTTATTGTCTTCCCAGACAGACTGGGAAAAGGACAGGGAAGCAGGACATTCCAAACACCTCTGTAGAGGAAAACTCCAGATGTTTATCCTACTTTAGAGTAGGCAACAGGTAAATATTGGACCCTATATTGTACCCTCAAACACACTCTTCAGACCACTTCTAGACCACTGAAAAACTAAGAATAAGGACTGTTGTTCTGCTGCTCTGTTGGAAGAAGGACTGCTCTGCTGCCCTGCTGCTCTGCTTCCTGAGTAAGAAGAACTAGACCTGCACCTAGAAATCAGGGCCACCACAGTGACTCTAAGGGCTGGCCCCCTCATCAGAGCATCAGGCATGGAAAAGGCTCCAATCATCTTGAACCCTGCGCCATGACTCAGCCTGCTGTGAGTCCTAACCCCCCAAGTGGTGTCTCTCTAGGTGTGGACCTCTGTAAGTGGGGATAAAGATGCTCTGCTAGGCCAGCTGTGGTTTCCTTCAGAACCAATGCAGTGTAATGCAACTCAATGCAATCCTTGCAGCTTCTCATCACAATCGCCATAGCGTGAATCAACCACCAGAGCAATCCTCCCAGGTTCTCATCAGAACTGATGCAGCACAATGCAGCTCAATGTGGACCTTGCATCCCACCCTTTGCACTACTCAATGGAACCGACACAGCATGGTGTAACTCAATGCAGGACCTCAGATTGCTAATTTAAACTGCTTCTGCGTGGCACAATGCTTTACATCAAGAACTTAAGGTTCAATTCTCAGCTGGCCAAACCTGGTCGCTGTATCGGCCCATGCTACATCACAGTCTACCTTAACTTGTTACTTTGTCCCAATACGATACTGCCAGATAACCACAGTTTGTGCGTTCTGCTTTTAAGCACCATTTTTCCTAAAATCTTCAAAATTGCAGTTCTACTGATTGTATTGTTGTTGTTTTATTATCAAATATTTTGTTAAATAATACTCTATTTTTCTAAGTTTGTGTGGGATTTTTTCTTGTATAGTATTTTCACTTTATTACTGTTTGTGTGCTGCATAAATACTTTACATATTGCCTCTAAGTTAAGCCTGATTGCTTTTGTGCCAAGTTACCAGAGAATTGAGCACAAGTTAATTTAGTGACTTCAGTAATTCACCCTGACTTGGATTGTGGCTGTTGCTTGAGAAAGACTCACACCCTCCTCAACCAACAACCCGATTTCTCACAGCCACTCATCATGCTTCAGAGAGGATCCACCCATAAGCAATTCAGCCATATTTCTGTACCAATAAAAATAGTACACTCCAAATATTCTGGTCAGGTCACTTCTGAAGGGTAACAATGCAAGCTTAGACCAGTTTCGGTCCATTTGAGCCTCAGCAATTTGACAAAGCTGGAGTTGTATGTCTGGAACCCATTTTCGGCATACCCATAGCACTTCAATGTCTCTTTGAGAAAGAAATGGGTGTAATACATGAATTAATGTCTGTCACTGGTAACTTTTATGAGTCGCTTTCCAGTGAATCATTTTGCCCTGTGGGGAACTAATGCACAATTCAGAATGAACTGCATTTCAATATGCTAACATTTTTTCATGTATAATAAAATGAAATTGAAAAGCAGGAAAAACGTGTGTGATTTGTTAGCTTAAGTGTTTTTGGTTTATTTTTAACTAATAAACTAAACAGTAATGAATAGGTTAGTAAATGAATTAATGAATGAATAAATGGTTGAATCACTTAATAAGTGAGTCAGCATAGTACATCATTGCATTGTTAGCTCAATTATTTGTAGACATTTATTTTCATGGACAGTTGTAGTTTAATGGTTAAAAGTGATAAACTTTCAAATTCTAAAGTGAAAATGGTTGACTTTGACAGCATGTGCGATCTTAAAAGATTGGTCTTTACTACTCTCTCTCATAGTCATTGTATTGGCCGATTTGCCAAAGATCCCTTCCAAGCTGTATAAGTTTGGTTAGGTCATTCATTCTTTCAATCTTCATTCTTTGTTGAGAACAACAGAGGGGTATTACATGACACACATATTTATAGAGCATACACTGAGCTCCGTGAAGGCCTCTTGGTGTAATAACCAGTCATGGGTGATTATTGATACCAATAGAACTCACTTTATTGACCACAGAAGGCAGAATGGCTGGGTGGACCCATCGAAATTAAAAGCTATATTCATGGGGCCAAATAGAGATTTTGGGAACGGAAGTATTGGACTGCTGAGCCACCAAACACAGCATACATCTCATTAATTGCAGCATGTTCTCAGATTTTAAACTTGATTTAGGATGGTTCATCAACACAAGCAGCTAGAGGTGGAGTGTTTAATTTCATTTGTATGTTATCTAAAGGCTTTAACAAACATTTATATTTGGTGGAGTTAAATAGGTATAAAGGTTACTCAATCAGTCACAAGGAACCTATAAACTGATTGCAGTATGGAGGTATTCATTCTTCTCAGCTACAAGTCTATTGGAAGAATGCTAAATACACTGCAGACCCAAAAAATTGTTATTAAGAAGTGTGAGTGATGGGATGTGTATGTTGTCAGTACAATAGTTTTGTGTAGTCTAATGAATACTGCATTGTTAATCACAGGTCTGAAATGGATTAGAACTCCACACAAGTGCATGGTTTGGTGGGATACGTAAATATCTATTCTTGAGAGTGAAATCTTGTATGTAAATATTTTAAGGAATTTAGTATGCCATCAACTGACAGACTTCAGCATTGCCATAAACCATCAGTAGTAGTTATTGTGAGGGACACCAAGATCTACTTCTTGATGCTGGGAGCATGAAGGAGAAGGAGCATCTGGAGAAGGCTAATGTTACATTTAACTTCAATGCTAATTTGTCTAGTGCAAAATATTACCATCAATCGGAGCTGACAATGTGTAAAAACACCTAAACAAGTCAGAGGGATTTAGGGTCAGGAGACAGGGTACTCGGTCGGAAATGCAATGGAGTTCCCTGCCCACCAAACCATTGGTTCATCTGCCTCATTTAGAGATGGGCAGACATTAGGTATTCGATCGATGGATCTTCTATTGGCTTCATCGACGAAATACTCCCACGATGGCCTGACGGAGTAGGGATCGTAGGAGGAAGGACATTAATTAGACTGTCTGTCCCTTAGGGTTGAGAATTAAATGGCTTTATCCCCTGTCTGCCACCAACAGGAAAAATCAGGATGAGGAACAGGAAAAAAGAAATGATGACATTCCAGAGTATGGGGTAATTGTTTTTTGGTTTTTGAAATGAATTCCACTTTGAAAAACAAAACAAATAACAGTTTGGTGTATGGTTGTCATAAAAAAAAACTGCAGCTGTGCACCAAAATTTCAGTGCATTGAAATGAACCACTGGGCATTTGTTCCGTTCAATGTGCAGAGATGGCTGCAGTGAAAGAGGTCATGTCTAACTTTGTTGGGCGGAGTACCCTGAAGATGGTGAAGGTAATGTTCTCTGCTTTCCTGACAGATGTTACTCTCTCAACCAAACTTTAAATCAGGCCCAGAGGCTGAAAATTTAAACATATTAGTTCATGTCTGTTTGCAAGTTATTTAAAAGATGTACGCCCAGGTGTACTAAATGGATTTATAATTGAAACCAGTGTTTAATTGCAACCAGAAAAACGTTTTTCACAATATACTAAAAGCATTTTAGGAGTCTGTAAAATCTTATTGACTCCTAAAATACATTTATGACTCCATACCTAGTTAGTGTTTGGAGGGGTGTGTTGTGGATAGTGACTTGGTATGAGCTGTATCTATGATTTCCAATCATAATTCCTGTTGCACATCATGAAAAAGTTATGAATCCCCCAATTGTGTCTGTAAAACCCTTTCATACATGGAAAGGGATCCCCTTTCAATCCCTTTTCTTTTTTGAATATTGAAAAAAGCTTCAGGTAGAGTTGACAGTCAATGAAAGTTTTAAAGAAAAGTAACGTTTTTTTTTAAACAAGTCTGTTTCCTTTAAGAATAACGAGCTGCAATAAAAAAAAATCATCTTCATTTAAACACACTCACAGACATACGCCCTCATTATGACCCTGGAGCCACGGTGGTGGTTTCACCGCCAACAGGTTGGTGGTGAAGACCACCACAATATGAGTGTGGAGGGTTGGCCTCTGCCAACCTGCCACATACCCACTCATACCACCAGGGCAGTTGGGCCTGCCAGGCTGGAGATGAGCATCTCCGACGTGGCGGTCCACAGAAGACTGTTGGCAGTATTTTGAGCTGGCTTTTCAAGGCGGTATCACCGCCACAAAAAACCCTAGCGGAAAGGCTACATGTAACCGGGAATTTCTTCCCTGTCACCGGCAGACGACTCCCCCCACCAGCAAGCACAACACCCCCTTCCCACCCCCACATCCCCTTCAGGTACCGCACCCCCTCTCTGCATACATGCACACGCACACAGACACCCACACGCACCTCGCATACACTAATTCACCAACAATGACATACACGCATTCACTCACATGCATCCATACACGCATGCACTGCAACACTCGTACACACATTCACTTCAGCACTCATACAAGCATGCACTGCAAAATTCATACTCGCATACACACATGCATGCATGCACGCACACAAACACCCACTCACATAGGAATACACATATGCAAACATGCATACACACACGCAAACATGCATACACACACAGGCAAACATGCAGACACATATCCACTCACACAAGCACACACAACTACCCCACCCTCCCACCCTCCTCCCCTGTCGGACACCTGACAACTTATCCGGTAAGGTGGTCGTCCGGCAGAGAACGTGTGCTTCCACCGTCGGTAGCGCCCCGCCCTCAGGACACGGTCAGGCTGTATTACTGCTCCTAATATGGCTGGTCGAGTCCTTTTGGCATGGCGGGCCAATGGTGGAACCGCCCATGTGCCTCCACCCGCCAGCACGACTACTGCTTGATTTCCACCCAAACGGTAGCGGAAATCAAGCAGTACTCATAATATGGTGGGCAGAAGACCACCAGCACTGGTGGTCTTCTGGTGCCCGTAGCTTTGGCGGTCTTTAAAAAATACCACCAAAGTCAAAATGAGTGCCATAGTGATCTGCTGACCTTTGTTATCCATGTCATTTTGGATAATCAGAATGAGTCACAATTTGCAACCTACCCCATGAATATTAATGAGGTAGGTCAAATTGCGACCCACTCTAGATCGGGAACCGACCTACTGGTACATAGGTCTCTATGCTAAATTCAACACTAGTCACAAAAAACTGGGTGGAACTTGCAACCAGTTTTTGAGACCAGTTTTGTAGTACATCTGCTCCCTAGTATTACCGGCTACCAAATCTTCATTCATGACTTTGTATCTCTCAGGTAAGAGCTAGTGCTGCTGAAGTCATCAAATGATTTTGTTGCATTTTATTCCCCAGCTGTTGGACTTTTGCTTATGCAGGGTCATCCCCAGTCTTTTTTTGCCTCCTGCCTCCTATTTTTTTCTGACCTGTCGCTGTTGGCTTTTGAACTCTGAGCACTTTACCACTGCTAACCAGTGCTAAAGTGCATATGCTCTCCTGTTTAAATTGTATGTAAGTGGTTTATCCATGATTGGCATATTTGATTTACTAGTAAGTCCCTAGTAAGGTGCACTAGAGGTGCCAGGGCCTGTAAATCAAATGCTACTAGTGGGCCTGCAGCACTGGTTGTGCCACCCACATAAGTAGCTCTGTAATCATGTCTCAGGCCTGCCCCTGCAGTGTCTGTATGTGTATTTTTACACTGTAAATTCGACTTGGCAAGTGTACCCACTTGCCAGGCCTAAACCTTCCCTTTACTTACATGTAAGGCACCCCTAAGGTAGGCCCTAGGTAGCCCCAAGGGCAGGGTGCAGTGTATGGATAAGGTAGGACATATAGTAGTGTGGTTTATATGTCCTGACAGTGAAATACTGCCAATTTCGTTTTCACTGTTGCAAGGTCTGTCTCTCTCTCATAGGATAATATGGGGGCTACCTTTAAATATGATTAAAGTGTAGATTCCCCTAGAGAGTAGATGGACATGTGGAGTTTGGGACCCCTGAACTCACAATTTAAAAATACATCTTTTAGTAAAGTTGATTTTAAGATTGTGCGTTTTGAAATGCCACTTTTAGAAAGTGAGCATTTTCTGCTTAAACCATTCTGTGACTCTGCCTTGTTTGTGGATTCCCTGTCTGGGTCAGTTTGACAGTTGGGTTGTTTTTCACCTCACACCAGACAGTGACACAATGGGAGCTGGGGTGTGATCTGCATTTCCTGATTAGCCATCTCTGCTAGGAGGGAGGGGTGGAGTGGTCACTCTCATCTGAAAGGACTGTGCCTGCCTCTGACAATGCTGTCTCCAGCCCCCTGGTGTGTGTCTGAGGCCTTGCCTGGGCAAGGCAGGATTTCACAAGAAGGTGTGAGTCCCCTTTGAAGGAAGGTGACTTCAAAGACTAAAATGGGTATAAGAAGGGCACCCAAACCTACAAACTTGAGAAACACTTCTGGAATCAAGGGGAACCTCTGCCTGGAGAAGAGCTGATCGCTGAGGAACAAGTGCTGCCCTGCCTGTGACTGTGCTTTGTGGAGCTTTCCTGCAGTGCTGCTTCTGCCTGAGTAAGAGGGCAAAGACTGGACTTTGTGTGCCTTCCATCTTGAAGAAGAAATCTCCAAGGGCTTGATGTAGAGCTTGCCTCCTGTTGTTGAAGTCTCAGGGATAGCAAAGACTTCTTCCTGCCAGCACCTGGAGTCTCTGGAGAGACCCCTACTCTGCTCTGTGGTGCCCTTCCAGTTCCTGGGACCCTGAAAGGAGAGGCTGGCAGCCTAAGGACAAAAATACACGCACCGAGCGCCGTGCGGAGAAAAGATCGACGCGAATCCGATCGCGGCTGAGAAAACGACGCGACGCCGGCTCCGCAGCTGAGAAACGACGCCGCAGGAAACGCGACCGGAGAATCGACGCCCGGAGCAGGAGAAACGACGCGCAGCATCGCTGACGAAGGCTGAGAGATCGCAACCTGCGCCGCGGGACTTTCGGACCGTCGCGTGGCTGGCTTTTTCGACGCGCATCGCCGTGCCGAGCTGTTTTCGACGCATATAACCGTGCAGGGTTATTTTCGACGCACACCGCCCGTGCGGGGTTATTTTTGACGCAAACCAGGTACATTTACACGCTAGCAGCGCTAGTGTGTTGTTACAACTACCTAAAGACTCTTTTTATTTTAAACCTTTAAAAAATCATAACTTGACTTGTGTATGTTGGATTTTTGTCGTTTTGGTCTTGTTTTGTTTAGATAAATATTTCCTATTTTTCTAAACTGGTGTTGTGTCATTTTGTAGTGTTTTCATTAAGTTACTGTGTGTGTTGGTACAAATACTTTACGCCCAGCACTCTGAGGTTAAGCCTACTGCTCTGCCAAGCTACCAAGGGGGTAAGCAGGGGTTAGCTGAGGGTGATTCTCTTTTATCCTAACTAGAGTGAGGGTCCTTGCTTGAACAGGGGGTAACCTGACTGTCAACCAAAGACCCCATTTCTAACATTGGTGACCAGCGGTCGGGATTTGGACTTGTATTTGTACTTGACATACAGTAATTAAGTGTACACTACTGTTTTGATCTCAGACCACTACGTGACCACATACTACTTGTTTGGTGATCTTTTGCTTTTTCTCTTAAGGACTCCTTTTTGTGTTACTTCCATGATTTTGCTGATCCCTTGACTGATTCTTTTTACTTCATTGGGAACTTATTTTCTGCCTTTGGAACTTTGCACTTGTGACCATCATGTCTCAATCTGGAGATGCAACAGCTGGAGCTGTGTTTGAAATGGAGAAACTGAAGGAGTACTCAGTTGCTCAATTGAAACAGTTCCTTAAAGATCTTGACTGTCCCACTGAGAGCTCCACCAGGGAGGGGGAGCTGCAACAGGCACAGAGGGCCTGGGTGACAATCAAGAAGGCTGGAGGGCACACAGAGGAGGAGAATGTGGGTGGGGAAGTGCAGAGGATACACAGTGGTGTAGTGGAGGTACCTGTTACGCCTGGGGGGAGGGTCCCCAGGAGGGATGGCAGGGTGTCACCCAAGGGTCTGACTCCTGAAGAGTTACAGGACAGACAGGCAGAAAGGGTTCGCCGGTTGGAGGCAGAAAAGTTGAGGATGCAAAGGGAGTATGACAGGTGGGAAAAGTTGGAAGAAAGGAGGAGGAACTTAGAGATTAAGAAAATGATTTATGCTTACGAGCTTAAATTGAAAGAGCTGGAAGTCATGAGGGCTGAGTCCAGCTGGAATGGTGGCAGCAACAATTGTATATCCAGTGATGCTGCAGAAGTGCACATGCCCAGAGAGGTGGTGCCCTACTTGAAGGAGGGAGTTAACACACGCCAGGAGGTTCAGGGGTATGAGGTAGCTCCAGTGATGCACAGGGTCCCTGAGGTGGATTGGGGAACTGGCATGGGGAGTCATATTCCTACTGGTGGGAGGGACACTCTACTGACTCTAAGTGAGAGTGACAGGGAGAGGGGTTCCCCCCAGGTAGAAGTCCTGGTTATGGAGTGTGAAAACATCCCAGAAGAGTGTGGGTTGAGTGTCAGGGACAGTCAGGTACTGTCTCACCAGTCTCAGGAGGGTGATGTGGGATGCTTTGTCAAAGCAGAGTCACTGGATGGTTGGGTGAAGGGTACTTTGGTTAATTCATGTGAGGGGCTGAGTGATGTAATTGCTGGAGAGCATATGTCTAGTCCTTATTTTCCAGAGCTATGCCAACACCAGGTGGAGTGTGAGTTCTCTGACCCCAGGGAGCTTACAATGGAGGCAGACTTCTGGGTGAGTACCAGAGAGTCTGAAGAGGCATTTGGGGGTGCTCCTGAGAGGAGTGGTCTAGGTAGTTCCCAACCAGGTGAGGTAGGGAAGGATTGTAGCGTCCCAGGTAGGTCCCAGTGTAGTGGGATGGGTGAGGGACCCCATGTCCAGTCTCAGAGGAGAGGGAATGGGGATGGGTTGAGGCCCAAGGTGCCCGAGATCCGGTCCCAGGTCCTGGAGGGTTCCCTGCGGGAACACCAGGAGGGGAGCCTAGCCTGTACCATAGGGCCATCTGTTGAGGGAGACCCCACCGTGTCAGGAGAACTTGGGGGGGCCGCTGTAGCCAGCGTCCCACCAGTTCTGGGGACTGGCAGTACCACTCCTAGTGAGGGGGTGCAGAAGTCCAGACAGAGGGTTGAGAGGGGGTTGCGGACCCCAGTGGAGAACCTGGAGGGTCAGGGGTCAGCTCTGAGAGCAGAGCCCCCCATGAATGACCTTGGTGAGACCATTTCTGGGTTGGGGGGAATCCAGACTCTGTCAGATGGGCAGAGGTCAGGAGACCTGCGCCAGCCAGACTCTTGTGTGGCCCTTCGGGACAGTGTGTCCCTTGAGGGGGGTAAGTGTGCCCCCCTGGAAGTCCTGGTGTGCCAGGCAATGGTTCAACCGCAGGGTGGTGACTCTGGGTTGAATGATCAGGTTCAGGGGGTAAACTCTGACCTGATAGGGGGTAGGTGTGCTCCCAAGGAAGTCCTGGTGTGCCAGGCAGTGGTTCAACCGCAGGGTGGTGACCCTGGGTTGGATGACCAGGTTCAGAGGGTAAACTCTGACCTGGTAGGGGGTAGGTATGCCCCCCAGGAAGTCCTGGGTTGCCAGGCAGTGATCCAGTCTGTGGGTACAGACCCTGGATTGGGAGGCCAGGTTAAGGGTGTCCCCCCTGACCTGGAGGAAGGGGCTACTGCTAACAGTGCCCCTACCATGTTGTCTTCTGGGGGGGCCACTCCTAGTTGGGTGGTTCAGGACCCCAGAAGAGAGGGCAGGGGGAGGGAAGCCTCACCCCTGGCCCTAGTCCAACCTGAAGGTACAGACCCCAGGTTGGAGGATCAGTTGCAGGTTAACATCCCTGCACTGATGGAAGAATTGTGCAGGACTGCTTCTACAAGCACCCTGACAGTTTTTGACTCTGGGGGTGCCGCTTCTGCGGGGAGGGTACAGAGCCCCAGAGGGGAGGACCAGGGTCAGGTTAACATCCCTGACCTGGTGGAAGAGAGAGTGGTCAAAGGGTGCCAGGCACCTGGGGCTACCACCCCCCACTCTCCACAGTCACAGTGGTTAGAGAGGCCTGAGGTCGGGCTCTCATCCCTGACAGTTGTCTGGGGCCACTGTGGCTTGCTGTCCTGGTGGACAGAGTTGCCCCTGGGGGGGGGAGGACGAGAGTCACACCCCGGGGGTGGAGTGGGCAACACCACTGTGTTGGCCCTGGTGGTACTATCTGCCCATTGCAATGCATCTGTGAGCATAGTAAAGTTAGGTGTTGCACAGATGGTGTCTGTAGATGTGGAGAAGGGTTCCCGATGGGTTAGCTTAGTGGGCCCTGAGAGTATGGACGGAGGGATCCAACTAGAGTCAGGAAGGCGTAGAACTGGAACATGCCCCTGCTGTTGTGGGCCTGGGTCCTTGTTCTATCGCCCCAATCAGGGAAGTACATCAAGGTATTGATTGTTCTCCCCTGGCTTTAGGCTGGTAGGGGGTCGTGTTGGACTTTTGCTTATGCAGGGTCATCCCCAGTCTTTTTTTGCCTCCTGCCTCCTATTTTTTTCTGACCTGTCGCTGTTGGCTTTTGAACTCTGAGCACTTTACCACTGCTAACCAGTGCTAAAGTGCATATGCTCTCCTGTTTAAATTGTATGTAAGTGGTTTATCCATGATTGGCATATTTGATTTACTAGTAAGTCCCTAGTAAGGTGCACTAGAGGTGCCAGGGCCTGTAAATCAAATGCTACTAGTGGGCCTGCAGCACTGGTTGTGCCACCCACATAAGTAGCTCTGTAATCATGTCTCAGACCTGCCCCTGCAGTGTCTGTATGTGTATTTTTACACTGTAAATTCGACTTGGCAAGTGTACCCACTTGCCAGGCCTAAACCTTCCCTTTACTTACATGTAAGGCACCCCTAAGGTAGGCCCTAGGTAGCCCCAAGGGCAGGGTGCAGTGTATGGATAAGGTAGGACATATAGTAGTGTGGTTTATATGTCCTGACAGTGAAATACTGCCAATTTCGTTTTCACTGTTGCAAGGTCTGTCTCTCTCTCATAGGATAATATGGGGGCTACCTTTAAATATGATTAAAGTGTAGATTCCCCTAGAGAGTAGATGGACATGTGGAGTTTGGGACCCCTGAACTCACAATTTAAAAATACATCTTTTAGTAAAGTTGATTTTAAGATTGTGCGTTTTGAAATGCCACTTTTAGAAAGTGAGCATTTTCTGCTTAAACCATTCTGTGACTCTGCCTTGTTTGTGGATTCCCTGTCTGGGTCAGTTTGACAGTTGGGTTGTTTTTCACCTCACACCAGACAGTGACACAATGGGAGCTGGGGTGTGATCTGCATTTCCTGATTAGCCATCTCTGCTAGGAGGGAGGGGTGGAGTGGTCACTCTCATCTGAAAGGACTGTGCCTGCCTCTGACAATGCTGTCTCCAGCCCCCTGGTGTGTGTCTGAGGCCTTGCCTGGGCAAGGCAGGATTTCACAAGAAGGTGTGAGTCCCCTTTGAAGGAAGGTGACTTCAAAGACTAAAATGGGTATAAGAAGGGCACCCAAACCTACAAACTTGAGAAACACTTCTGGAATCAAGGGGAACCTCTGCCTGGAGAAGAGCTGATCGCTGAGGAACAAGTGCTGCCCTGCCTGTGACTGTGCTTTGTGGAGCTTTCCTGCAGTGCTGCTTCTGCCTGAGTAAGAGGGCAAAGACTGGACTTTGTGTGCCTTCCATCTTGAAGAAGAAATCTCCAAGGGCTTGATGTAGAGCTTGCCTCCTGTTGTTGAAGTCTCAGGGATAGCAAAGACTTCTTCCTGCCAGCACCTGGAGTCTCTGGAGAGACCCCTACTCTGCTCTGTGGTGCCCTTCCAGTTCCTGGGACCCTGAAAGGAGAGGCTGGCAGCCTAAGGACAAAAATACACGCACCGAGCGCCGTGCGGAGAAAAGATCGACGCGAATCCGATCGCGGCTGAGAAAACGACGCGACGCCGGCTCCGCAGCTGAGAAACGACGCCGCAGGAAACGCGACCGGAGAATCGACGCCCGGAGCAGGAGAAACGACGCGCAGCATCGCTGACGAAGGCTGAGAGATCGCAACCTGCGCCGCGGGACTTTCGGACCGTCGCGTGGCTGGCTTTTTCGACGCGCATCGCCGTGCCGAGCTGTTTTCGACGCATATAACCGTGCAGGGTTATTTTCGACGCACACCGCCCGTGCGGGGTTATTTTTGACGCAAACCAGGTACATTTACACGCTAGCAGCGCTAGTGTGTTGTTACAACTACCTAAAGACTCTTTTTATTTTAAACCTTTAAAAAATCATAACTTGACTTGTGTATGTTGGATTTTTGTCGTTTTGGTCTTGTTTTGTTTAGATAAATATTTCCTATTTTTCTAAACTGGTGTTGTGTCATTTTGTAGTGTTTTCATTAAGTTACTGTGTGTGTTGGTACAAATACTTTACGCCCAGCACTCTGAGGTTAAGCCTACTGCTCTGCCAAGCTACCAAGGGGGTAAGCAGGGGTTAGCTGAGGGTGATTCTCTTTTATCCTAACTAGAGTGAGGGTCCTTGCTTGAACAGGGGGTAACCTGACTGTCAACCAAAGACCCCATTTCTAACACCAGCCATAATGCAACTGAACATGAGGTCACTTTGTGATACCCTTTCAGATGTCAATTATGATTTTCAAACTCAACAAACAAACGGCAGGTGAGTGAGCTTTGAAGTCAATACAAAGAGCTAGGAGAAAATGTCACCTGTGCCATATATATATGCAGAGATACTGACGCATTGTTGCTCTAATGCCTACCAGTGATGCAATCATTAATTGAGTTCCCTCCATTATTAGAAAATTACACGTTTTTATATTGACGATGTAATGAGGATTTTTGGTCATTTAGTACTAATGTGTACTGTTCTATAAAACATACTTTTTACTTATTGCAAAAAAAGCTAATTCCTGGGGGAAACGTAGAGGATAGTATAATAAATTAATCTTTTGTGAATATTTCATGTGATATTTATTTATGCACTGTATTCTTCTGAAGTTAATCCAAAAATAAAAAATGCTTCTATGAATGTTTCCATCAAAATATATATATTATTGCACTTCTTCCTAAAATTGTATACGGTTCAGCAGAAGCCAAATATGAACTGTAATTTTAAAATTAAGTACATTTCAGCTCTATGTCGACACCTTTTGACACCAGTTCCTCCAGTGCAGAAGGATACACCCTAATGTTCCTCCATCTCTCACCTGATCTGCCCTTACTTTTAACTGCTCTTGTGGCCCCTTGTCTTATTTTTCAACTTTTTTTGTGCAGTTGACTCACAAGATGGCTGCCAACACTTTCTGGTTGAAGTGTTGGCAGCCAATCAGAGCTGTGCATTTCTCTGCACGAGCTCGGAATTATTATAAATCCTTTGTGCTTCTAGATATCTATATTTCTTTTTCATTTAATATCTCAAAAGCTACTGAACAGATGTACACCAAAACAAGAAAAAGGCTTCTTTCTGAACCAAAAGCTACATTTCTGCCAAATTTGTGTAAATCCATTTAGCAGTTTGGGCTTCAGTCGTGTTCAAAATCCCTATTGGAATTAACAAAGGAATCACAACATTTTTGACCCAACATTTTTCTTTGCCCCGCTTGATGGATCACCCCAAAACTTCCCATGTACAACAAGTTTCTCACTTTTTTGGCACAATTTCGTAAAGATTCATCAAACAGCACCAAAGATATAGGCAAGTCAAAAAACGTTTTTTCTATGGAAACATGGTCCTAACTATACCTACCTAGAGGCGACTGCCAGTAGGTAATGTAACATATATATATATATATATATATATATATATATATATATATATATATATATATATATATATATATATATATATATGTATATACACACACACAAGTCTCGCCTGCACCAACGCTTTTTCCCAAATCCATATTAGATCAACGGACTATCTGAAGAGACGTATGGCACAATCTGGACAGTTTCTCCAACAACTTAAACTCCTTTATTTATGTTTCATGTTCACTTTGGCCAGAGCCTTCAACTGGCCATAGAGTCAATAGGATGCAAACAGTGTCTTTAAAGGCACAGGGCCCTTCCCCACCACCATTAAAACAAAAGATCTAGATTGCATCCAAACATGTTACACAACATCCTCAGATATTCTGCCATTTTTTCTGCTGGGGAACAACTGAGTGTTAATCTTATCTATGTTGGCCTGTACAATCATTTCAAATATTTCTGAACAGTTTATAGAAATCATGGTAAAGTACCACTTTGCATATAATGATATACTGGCAACATTTGATTTTTTAATACATTCTAACATCCTATCTCATTACAGATAGCTTTAGCAGCACAGCTGTACTGATGACACCCCATGTATCTTGAGGAGCACAATCCATTTATAACTTTGAACTGCAATGCTCTATATTCTAGTATGACTCTGACATAATTTCAGGTAGCAACAAATCACTCACAATGACACCACACATCTCCTAAGGAACCATGGTCCACTTATTAGATGTAAATCTTCTAGCACTCCCACAGTTCTAGCTGCCCCATGTGATTCTACCTCACTATACATGTAAATTATTCCAATGAACTACTGAGTGATTATATCCAATTTACAATGTAGTGTTCTGGGAATCTTACCAATCCATAATTTACAATATATGTCTTTCTTCGTATCTGGACAGAGGACCATAATTAAATGTGTCCTATGCATGCAGCCATGTGAAGTACAGGAATGGGGTCATCTAATATGGAAAGGGACCATGAAAGTGTTGAGTGAAGAATAGAGTGCAGGGATTAGGCCACTATGCACATAACTTTATTCCAGTGACGTACTGAAATATCATATCTAGTGTCCTATGCAAGCAGACTATAAGGTGTCCTGGGCATACCGTACAATATGGGGATATCCAGTATAAATAGGGATCATGAAAGTATCATGTGCTGAATAAGGTGAAAAAGGTTGAAATCTGCATGTCACACTCAAATTGTTAATTATGTCGCTCTCCATACCTAGGTATGATACAATTACAGTGTCTAGTGCAAGCAGACCATAAAGTGTCCTGAGCATGTAACAATTTCAAGATGTCAGAGTGTGAAGCAGTCAAGAGGTATCTAGTATAGATAGAGATCATTTAAGTGTCATGTGCTTAGTGAAGTGCAAAGGTTGATATCTGCACGTTGCACGCAAGATGTTAAGTACGTCCCTCACGATGCCTAAGTATGACATAATTAAAGTGTATTGTGCAGGCAGATATTAAATTATCCTATGCATCAAACAGTTTCAAGATGCCAGAATGACATGCACTCATCGGGCATTAAAGTATCATATGTATACAACAATTTCAAGATGCTAGAATTAAATGCAGTCATGGGGCATCAAATGTAAATCAGAACCACTAAAATGTAATGTGCTAAATCAAGTCCAAAGATTAAGGGCCTCATTACGACTTTGGCGGTCTTGCTAAAAGACTACCGTAGGTGCCACTATACCGCAAGTGTTGGCGGTATATGTGGCTCCCTATTATGACTTTTCCACTGGCCCAGCGGAAAAGTCATATCAACATAGAAGCCGGCTCATAATAGAGCCGGTGGCAATGTTGATGTGCAGTGGGTGCAGCAGCACCTGTCATGCATTTCACTGCCCGAAATTAAATATATAATGCCTCAGGACCTAGCCCACCTAGGGGCTTCACAAAAAGAAGTGTGGGAGTCCATGCATGTTTTTTTAAAAATTTTCAGTGGATCCAAGGATTTGCCATGGCTCCTGATGAAAATGTTTAAAAAAAGCTTTTTTGCTCTGAGAAAGTCTCACTGGGACCCCAGTATCAGAGCTATGGGGTCAGAGTGTCACTAGCCTGGCCCCTTTTCAAGTGCCACCACGGCTGACAACACATCCTTGCTGAAGTGTTAGCAGCCAATCAGATCTCAATACGAGATCAGAGAAGTTTGTGGAGGTTTTGCGTCCCCATATATACAAATTAGTTTTTTTGTAAATATTACACAAACTACTGAAGAGACTCGCACCAAATAACAAAAAGTGCATTTTCTGGAACAAGAGCTACCTTTTTGCAAAATGTAATGTAATTTCATCCAGTGGTTCAGGCTGTAGCCCTGTTCAAAATCCCCATTGGAATTAACAATGGAAAAGCACCCTTTTTTTACCTCCCCACCACTTTTATCTCGGCCCACGCTTGAAGGATCAACAGGAAACTTTCCACACAGCAGCTGACCTGAGTGTCAAATATTTTTGGAAAATTTGGAAGATTTCTGAAGCCCTGCCAAAGAAATAGGCAAGTTAAAAAATGCTTTTTCTATAGAAACTAGGCCCTAACTATAAATTCCTAGACGCCACTGGGTTATATATACATATGTATGTATGTGTATATATATATATATATATATATATATATATATATATATATATATATATATAAATATATATATATATAAATTCACTTAAAAAACTAAAGGTTACAGGGAAGTTATAGTTAGGTTTGAATGTACTAGTACAAAACCTTAGAAATTCACCAGTTATAGTTATTTCACGTAACTATAACTCGTGCCCTAAGGTAACTATAACTCACTTCTCTGCCATGACCAGTATTTTTATGAATAATTTTACAAAAAATGTTACAGTAATATTATCAATGATATTATAAAAGATGTCATGAGTGCTGTGGTATCTGAGGTAATTAGCAGTGCATGGCGAGGGCACGCGATATAGTAACCTTAAGGCACAAGTTATAGTTACTTGAAATAACTATACCTATAACTCGTGAACTTCTAAGGTTTTGTATGAGTAAATTCAGACACTAACTACATCTTTTTTTGTGAATTTCTATGTTTTTTTAATTATATTTCCTAACTATAATGTCACTGTAAGCTTTAGTTTTTTAGGTGAATTTCTATGTTCTCTTTATTCTATTTCCTATCTATGAATTCCCTGTAACCGTTAGGTTTTTCAGTGAATTTCTATGTTTTTTTAACATAAAGTAATTTTAATTACTATACATTAATCACACCACAGCCGTGCACATATTTGGCCCTAAGCAGCAGCCGGGCCCTGTGGCTAATTCCCTATGCCCACCCAACCTTGCACCATGCACAGCCTTAGGCCTTGCGCAGCAGGGGCCAGACCTTGAGGCCAACCCTGTTAACCACCCAACCCTGAAAGAGAAAGTGAGAGATTGAAAGAGAGGGAGTGATTTAGGCTTTGATGAATGATATACTTAGAAGGAAATATTTCCAGAAAAATTGGAGAAAAAAAAACGTTTTTATCAATTAAAAATAGTGAGATCACCTTTCAGTATGTAACTTAAATGTTTATAGCTGAAAAGAAAACTAAAGCAGGAAACATCTAGACTAGAACCCTTAACCTTTAGTGTCCATGTGTAAGACCTTAACCACTTGGCTAGAGGTAACTCCTTACTGTACACTGTCCAGACCTTGCTATGACATTCAACCCACAGATTTTGAGGGGAAAAATACTTTAATGTTCCATCACTAGGAATGTTTAACTGTGAAAACACTAGAAAATAAACAGACACACAGCCAAACAATACTAGGATTTGAACCTTCAGCCTGCTGAGTGACAGCACAAGACTTTGACCATTAGGCCAGAAGTGACTCTGTTCTGCTCTGCATGCAACCGTAACTATAACATTCTTACTAAACAGCTTCCTAGTCTGAATCTTTGAAGTCATTTTATGGAGAGACCATTGTAATAACAATCTCTCTCTCTTCCATTCCTTTATCGGATCAAAGAGAGAAAGAGAGAGAGTGACAGGACTGTGGGAGAGCATGAAGGCTCCTGCGGACCTAGCCAGAACGGGAGAGTGTAGTCCGGCAGCCCCCATCAGAAAGAGATGTGTGTGGCATCAGAGAGTGCCTTAGAGCCCAGTGTCAAGCACAGATAGGCACTTTGTGAAAATACTAGGCTGCTGGTTGTGAGCTGGTTTGCTGCTGATAGTGCTGGGCCCTAAAGAAAGGGTAGTCTGAGGCTGTCTGTAAGTGCAGAGGAAGCGATTGACAGGCTGGTGCATGACAAGGGGTGTGCTTGGCCCTCTGTAGCAAATTTGTGAAGTAGGGAAGTTGGTGAAGGTAAGTGTGCAGATGAGATAGCAGCAGGCTCCAGGCCGATGGGCTGACAGCACAAAGGGCCTGAAACGGCAGCTATTTCTGCCTACGGGCAGCATACCACCCTGGCCTGAATGTAGTGCACCTGATCTCAGAAGTGTAAAGCAGGGTCGTGCCTGGTTAGATAGCACTTCTGAGATCTGGCACATAATTCAGGCCAGGGTAATAGGAAAGGCGGCACTCTGCCCCAAGCAGAACTGTGTGGAATTCCATAGAGTTTTAAGCCAACACCACCTAATTCTGTGGAGTAGAACTCTGTGAACTCAGCCCACCACAACACGTAACCGCCATAAGAGGGGGACCTGTGCACCCCTCCTATATTTTCACATGCCCCCGGGATCTGGCCCACATTGGGGCTTCTTAAAATCAAGCACAGAAGACAGACATGTATACTATGCCACATGCAAATGAACCAGATATATTTGGGATAGACTTGGCAGCTTTGTTAATAGTTGACATTGTTGGATATTGCAGACACTCGCAGAGAGGCTCAATTTGAATCCTGCACTAAGGTAAAAAGGTGTAATAACCTAATAACTCAGCATTATAACATTTGCACATATTTTAATTGTCAGCATTAAAAGTATTATGAGTGTTTATTTTGTCCATCAGTAACATAATAATTCCGAATCAGAGAAGACAAAAGACCTTTTCCCTCATTACTAGCACAAGCATCATTAAGACCAACGAGTCTTGCTTTAATTTGCTGCACCACGCACTCTCAGAGACACAACCCTCACACTGTACTCACATGGGTATTCTTTTATTTCTGGTGTAGTAGGAATAGGGACATGAGCCAAGAGTAAGTGTCTACCTGCTCTGGTCTGATGGAACATAGTAAGAACAAAAAGTGCATAAGACATGGAATACAACATAAGACAGCGTGTGCATGGCTGAACGAGAGACCTGAAACGCAAGGAAAAGTGACAACAAGGGCCTTGTGTGCCACACAAAGTGTCTGAAACAAAATCTATTTATTCTCTAGCAACTGGTGGAAGAAGCAAAACTGAGATTTAAAAGACTTCAAAGAGAAAAATTAAGTAACAGTCATAGCAGCTGTATTTTTCACAATTTGAAGGTGGCAGATATTTAGGCAGGTCAATTAAACTGCAATCCTACCAATCAAGCAGGATGAGATAAGATATTTGGATCATCAACATTCTTCCTTCAAATCAGATATAAGGAAGAATCTTCCTGAAGCTATTTCAAAGGGAGAAACATGTTCCAGCAATCTTGTTAACATGCAGGCAGAAAGTAAGATCAGCAGTGATAATAACAGTAATATTTTTGGTGATAGTAGCAGGAGCTGCAAGTGGGAAAAGAGCCACTGGCTAGTAAATGGAGGTCCAAGTCTAAAGATCATTGATTAAAATAAACACCTACATGTTCAGTTTCAACTTCAACTTCAAATGTTTTTGGTCATCATACATGAGAGTGAATCAAGACATTGCCAAAGCTTAGAGGGAAAGAAGAGTTACTGCTAATTTCTTGTATCAGGATTTGAATATCAGAAGTAAAGTTAGAGCAAGCATAGGCAATGATAATAGATATTGCTTAAAACTGAACGCACACACAATAAGTTAAGGCACTCAATAAGTCATCATTCATGCATTCCTGCTCCCACCCGCAGATTCATACCTTCATTTATCTACACATTTACTCATTTTTGACTTTCTATATCTATACATAAAAAGGTAATTTATAAACTCAATTAACATATGGATGATAAAGTAATAAAAGTATAAAAATAAAACAGGTTGACACCTGAACTTGGTGAGCATGTGCTTGCCATAAATTGATACAATCAAATATAACAGCGGGTAGCCATCTTGCAATGGTATTATACATAGTATAACATTGTTTTATATTTCCTACCTATTTGATACATTTAGAAGCAATGAGATGCCATCTCTGAAATATGGAAACATTAATATACTATGCACAGTCTCAGTCCAACTGAGTAGTTTACAGAGCTACTGAACAAGCACACATGATCGACAGTGAAATTTGTTAAAAAAAATATATAGATATATTTTCTGTAATTTTCTGTATTTTAAAAAAATACAGACAGGAAAATAGATTGTTTCTTTCACATATCCATAATCAGTAAAAATGGAAAGCTGGGAGCATTAATAATATTCCACTCTTAAATGCCTACTGGATTTAATAAGTCCATTTTACAATAAGTAAATGAGGCCTATTATCTTTTCATAGATTTTCATAATATACAGATCAGACTGATGACAGCTGGCATACCTTTTCCAAATAAACCAAACAAGCATAGTGCATTTGTTATTGGCCTTCTGTCATAACCAACTGAAGCCATCTTTATTGCACATAAGCTGGCAGTCATCCAACACACAGTCATATATTTACAAATATATTCAAATTGTAAATTTTCAACTTTAAGCATATGTCAAAAGGAGTAACCAACACCAAAACCCAACAGTTTGTGATGTTTCACATGCCAGAATGTCTACCTTTAACAGAATGTAATGACCATCCACCCTTAAAGGCTTACTGGCTATACCAAGCACTTTTCACAACATGCTCACTATATTTGTTATAACTTTTCATAATAAACATATTAGACCTATAGCATCTAACATGAAATTTCCTAGAGAACTCACCAGGCCAACAGCATTTGTCACTGGTTTGTCATTATAACCAACTTAGACCTGTTAACACCTCATAAGCGTTCCCACAAGGCAAACCCTAGACAGATAGTGAGAAAAAAATAATGAACCCACCAAGCCTATAGCCTGTATCACTGGCTTGTCATCATAATCATTCCAGACCTACTGTATTTACATATGCTTTACCACAAGGCAACTAGCAATATCCAGTCATAAAAGTGTAAATATGTGCAACATAACAGTTGGCAAAACAATCTACAATAAGTCCTGAAATGCATAGCAAGAATGCTAAATGTACTTATCACGGAAAGTAATCAATACCAAAGCTCTTGTCTACTATGGTAATCTGTATTGTTCCCTGCAACAAAATACTTGTATGGAAGGATTAACACAGTGCACTGAGGATCCACCCTTAAAGACATATTGGCTTTAACATATACTTTTCATAGTAAATAGGTCAGGCCTACTGACTTTGTCATAACATTTCATAATAAACTGATCAGGCCCATAGCTTTGATTAATGGCTTGTCACCATAACAGTCTCAGTCCTGCTGTATTGAGAATAAATTTACTGATAAGACAAAAAGTGCTGTACAAACTCTGTTTCAGTCAAAGCACAGGGGTTCTGTCTAATCAAAATCTGTTCTCAGGTTACTCAACATATTGATGGATGTAAAGCTCACTATGGTAATCTGTAAGCAAGTTTGATGGATGGCTATTTCAAACATGATGATCAGCAGTCAAACTTTTCCAAAGTTTTTTTCTTTTTTCAAAAACAAACTCTGTAAGCAGGAGTTTGATTTTGAAAAATGAAAAAGGAATGAGCTGCACACTATGGGAGTTTCCCCCCATGGTGTGGGGTCCATTGGTCTTTTTTAATCTCACTAGGATGTACCTGGCATTGATGGACAGTATAAAAAGCCATCTGACAGCCCACTCTAATTAGCACGGATGATCAGATGGCTTACCTCCAACAGCCCCTACTCCCTTATGCTTTCGTGGGAAGGTTTATGATAATGGAGTAAATTTTACTCCATTGGAATACACTCTGTGGTCTGACCACCTTTAAATCTGGTGGGTGTGTCAGGAGCTTTGCAGAAAGGGTACTCGGTCATCACTGCAACAGAGTACCTTCACCACCTAACTCTAAAGTAGCCCTAAATGTGTTGGGTTTGTTGACAAGAAACATAATGACAGTGGTTCCTGTCAATGTAAAGAGATATAGGGGCCTGCAGACATCTCTCAATTTGGTACAGGCAGGGTGACATATTTTAAGTCCTCCTCTACCCTGTCTGCCGTTACTTGAGCATCTAACCCTAAATCAGGCCTTTAGTTTCTTCCTATTATCTGTGTAGTACCAGGTAACAATTTGCACCACCAACAAGCTCCTAAAAGAACAAACCAGCACTGCCCCTTCATGTACATGATATAACACATACAGCTTTTCAGGTTCAGCAATAAATAATTCAGGCCTGCTGCATTTGCCATAACTTTTCATAATAAATAGATTAAGGGGGTTATTCCAATTTTGGAGGAGGTGTTAATCCGTCCCAAAAGTGACGGAAAAGTGACGGATTTACCACCAGCCGTATTACGAGTCCATTATATCCTATGGAACTCGTAATATGGCTGGTGGTATATCCGTCACTTTACCGTCACTTTTGGGACGGATTAACACTCCTCCAAAGTTGGAATAACCCCCTAAATCTGTTGCATATGACTAGGGAATCTGAATGTGTTATGCAGCTTGACTGAGGATGAATTGATTGTGTCGTGGAATAGTAGCAGGAGCAAGAAGCAATCATTGTACACCTTTTGAAGAAAGGAGATATAAACTAGCTGAGTGGTTACTGTTAGACCTGGCAACCTAGGCATGGTGTCCCGTCTTTTCTGCCTCTGCTTCTGCCTCTGCTTCCCATGTGTTGACTGTGTGCTGGACTCTGTTTTTGCTGTTTTGGTACTCTGGGCATTTTAACACTGCTGACCAGTGCTAAAGTGCAAGTGCTCCTGTGTAAACTATATGTGTAATTAGCATTTTCATGATTGCCATATTTGATTTACTAGTAACTCCCTAGTAAAGTGCACTAGAGGTGCCCAGGGCCTGTAAATCAAATGCTATTAGTTGGCCTGCAGCACTGGTTGTGCCACCCACATGAGTAGCCCTGTAAACATGGCTCAGACCTGCCACTGCAGTGTCTGTGTGGGCAGTTTTAAACTGTCAATTCAACTTGGCAAGTTTACCCACTTGCCAGGTCTAAACCTTTCCTTTTAATACATGTAAGGCCCCCCTAAGATAGGCCCTAGGTAGCCCCATGGGCAGGGTGCAGTGTATGTTAAAGGTGGGACATGTACAGATGTGTTTTACGTGTCCTAACACTGAAATACTGCCCAATTCGGTTTTCAATGTTGCAAGGCCTACCTCTCATAGGTTAACATAGGGGATGCATTTAAATATCCTTAAAGTGCAGATTCCCTTTAAGAGCAGATAGAAATAGAGTTTGGGGTCTCTGAATTCACAATTTAAAAATATATCTGTTAATGAAGTTGGTTTGTAGATTGTTAGTTTGAAAATGCCACTTTTAGAAAGTAGGCATTTTCTTGCTTAAACCATTCTGTGACTCTGCCTGTTTGTGGATTCTCTGTCTGGGTCAGACTGACAGTTGGGTTGTTTGTGAATCTCCTCTAAACGGTGACACAAAGGGAGGTGGGGTGTAGCTTGTATATCCTGATGAGCCATCTGGGCTAGAGTGGAGGGAGGAGTGGTCTCTTACACCTGAATGGGCTGTGCCTGTTCTCCCCCAATGCAGTTTCCAACCCCCACGTGTGTGTCTGGGGCCTGGCCGGGACAAGGCAGGATCTTGTGAACAACAGAGACATTCCATTGAAGTTTGCCTACTTCAAAGGCAGAAAGGGGTAAGAGTATTGGACCCAAAAACCAAACTTTTGATCACTTATGGATTCAAGAGGAACCTCTGTCAAGGAGAAGAGCTGAAGAGCTGAGAAGTGCTGCCCCTGTCTGTGACTGTGCTCTGTTGGGCTATCCTGCTGTTGCTGCTTCTGCCTGTGAAATGGGACAAAGACTGGACTTTGTTGTGCATTCCTGCTTGGGAAGAATCTCCAAGGGCTTAAACGGAGCTGCCCCCCTGTTCTGAAGTCTAAGAGCCATCAAAGACTTCCTCTGCCAGCACCTGGACTCTCTGTTGAGACTCCTGCCCTACCAAGTGGTGCCTAATCCAGTCCCTAGGCCCTTGAAAGGAGAAGCTGGTGAAAAATCAAAGGAAACCAAGTGAACCGACTTCAGGCGACTCTGGACCGACTCGGCTGCCGAACCCCCTGACGCTGCCTGCACTGAAGCATGGTCCTTGCTGAAGTGCGACGACCTTGCAGGCCCAACACCGCTGCAGCTTCACTGAGGTCCGTGACTCCATGGAAGTCGCCGCACCACATCGTGACTGTGGGACATTGACTCCGTCGGAAGTGCGCAGATCCAACATTTCACACTGCCGCCGCCTCGCCCCCCCCCTGCTCTGCAGCAAGGACTCAATGCCTCTTGTGACGCAGCCGCTTCTTCGCTCTGCAGCACTGAAACTAACGCTGCCTCGGATCCAGCGACAATGCCGCGATCCCCAACTCTGTGCACTGGCTTGAGTCCTCATTTTCGGAAGGTACTGTAGCTGGGGGTCAGGCTGACTCAATGACCTGTGCCATTGGCGCTGGATTGTTTGGGATCTACTCCGTCACAACACCATGATATCACCAAATCAAAGCTTTTGTGTTTCTAAGCGCTATTTTTTGGTGTTTAATCTTTAAAATTTCATAACGACTTATGTGTGTTGAAGTTTTGGTCTTGTTTTGTTCAGAGAAATCTTGGCTATTTTTCTAACCTGGTGTTAAGACATTCTGTAGTGTTTTCACTATATCACTGTGTGTGTTAGTACAAATACTTTACACATTGCTTCTGGGTTAAGCCATTCTGCTTGTGCCAAGCTACCAAGGGGGTGCGCAGGGGTTAGCCAGTTGTGTTTCCCCTTTGCCCTGAATAAAATGGGGGTCCTTGCTTGGACAGGCCTGCCAATCAAATACCCAGTTTCTAACAGTTACCACCCAGTTTCTCTACTGGATTCTAACTATATTCCTGGGCTGGGTACTTATCTCCCGATTAGACAATTGGACAAAAAGAAATAATTTTTTGCATGATGCTCAGTTTGGATTCTGGTTAGGTATAGGCACAGTAGAGCAGTCTTTAAACTTGTCATTTCTAATAGGAAGTATGCCAGAGCTAGAAGTGGGACTCTACATATGGAATTATTGGACCTCTTCTGTGCTTTTGGCACTGTGAGCCATTCAAAGCTGTGGACTATGATGGATAGTATGGAGGTGGAAACTGCACTAGTAACTTTCCTCAGGCAAATGTTCCCATCCCATAAGTTCCAATCGTTGTGTGTAATTTTTCCTTCTTTTTGTTTCTATTTTATATAAACAGTCTGGATAGTTATCTTGCGCATTAAGGGAAAAATATACCACAAGTTGGTATATGTCACATCCTTATAATTACATATGCTGATGATGCAGTTCTTACGGGAACTGTAATTGCCCTTTAAACTTTGTTACATGTTTTCACTGTTTTTATCAATGATTTAGATTTAAAAGTACATTTTACTAAATCAATCCTCATGGTCAGTGATCCCAAGCACACTAAGGGCCTGATTACGAGGCTGGTGGTCCGAAGACCTTAGGGGTGAATTAGGAGTTTGGTGGACAGAAACACCTGTCCACCAAATTCCCAAAGGGGTGGTCGCCACAGTGCTGGCGACCTTCCCGCTGGCCCCATTATGACTTGTGTAGCAGACAGTGCCCATTTCAAGGGTGTTGGGCAGGGGGACCCCTGCACTGCCCACACTACAGACATAGGCAGTGCAGGGGCCTCCCTTTGGCCCCCTGCACCTGTTCTCCACCAGCCTTTTCTTGGCGGTGATATTGCCATGATAAGGCTGGTGTAAAACAAGGTTGCAATCAGCAGGGCGGCACTCAGTTCAGCACCGCCCTGGCTGATCACAACCTGCACCACCGTCAGCCCATTGGGATCTGAGATCCTGGAGGGGACAGAGGCAGGTTGGCGTGTCTGCCCACCAACATCCTAATGTGGCAGTTGGATCACCACAGCCAGGGTGGTCCGACTGCCACCAGAGGCTGGCGGACATTGGACCGCCAATAATCAAACCCTTAGTTATATTGCATGGGGGGGTGGGTGTTCCCATTGTCAAAGTGAAAACTTACAATTACTTAGGCATTACGTTTGATTCAGAATTAAAGTGGGGCCACTTACTGAACTTAAGTTTGCAGTTTCTTTATAGAGCAAAAAAAGCAATTTTTCACATTTCCTCAAGGTTACGCCATAAACCCATGAGGGAGCTAATACAGTTATGGAAGAGTAAACGTATACCTGTGAGTCTTTATGGGGCTAGAGTCTGGAGGTATACTAACCCCGATATTCTACAAAGAGTAGAAAACTGTTTTTTTTTTTTATTTACATAGACTTCTTTCTGCCCCTCATGGCATTGCTACTTATATCTGTCATGCTGAACTAGGGATGAGCTAGTTGATGGATACCATAAAATGTTCCCCTCTGTTTCTGTGGCTTAAGATTTGACGTACGCTGGAGGAGGCTTCTCAAGATTAATTCTCAAGCACTGTATAGCTTCAGACAATATGGCCAAGATTCCTAGGCTCCTCTAGGTAAAAATATTTTTTTTCTAAGCTGGTAGGGCCTGAATTGTTTTTTTATCCCACAGATTATTGATGTCAATTCTAAAGAGTGTATTTGTTTCTTGCTCCTGAGCTGCAAACATAAGGAATGATAAGATAGGCATATTGTTTATACAGTGGATATGGCCACCAGAAATATTTAATGTAATAGATAATTATACTTTAGGTGCTCTAGCTCTAAGGAAAATATATGTTTTTTTAATGCAATTTAACCTATTAGCATTTACTATCATATAGTTTTATATTCCTTAATTGTTGTGTTTTATGATACTTCCTTTTGTTTTGTATATTCTTATCTAAGGATATCTATACAATGATGTTGAGATATAATATGATCCTTTCTGCGATATTATTGAGCTAACCTGTGATTTTAACCTTTAGATGAAGTGTTTGAAATGTCTTATATTATTTGAGGTGTGTCACTAATGTATCCATTTGTTTATCCATAAAGGTTGCTTTGTTTGTATTGATCTATGTTCCTTTAAGGGTTCGTCTCCTAAATAAAGAAATTGATTATGACAAGAATTTCTTTACAGGTTGTTCGTTTTCCGTCCTGGGGATATGTGTTACAACCAAATGCATGTTGAGTGTTGGAGTCGTGTATTGCTTGTATTGAGTGAACTAGACAAACACACCTGAAACCAAAGCTTTGTAGGTGAAAAGATCAGGACTGGAGACAGTGTCCACAAGTGTCCACAATGATCTGGAATCAGAGGGCCACACTAATCTGCTCCAACGTTTGCCAACCAATCATTCCTACAGCCTTGATCTCTAGGATGTCACCATAACCAACTCAGGCCTGTCATAAAGGGCACCATCTGTGTAACACAAGCAATCTCATTCTGGAGAAGCACACAGCCTCTGCCCAATCAAATGCAATAGGGATGAAAATCAACTTTAGGAATGTCAAAGTCCCCCTCTAAGTGATGCTTCTTCTTCTGTTAATCAAATAAGGTCCAGGGACTGCTCATCTGTCAAGCCAGGCCTAAAAATGTTAGAAATATTTGAGAGGTTAAGAATATTCAAATACATGCAACAACGTGCTATAGAACATCATTCTATGACCTTTCTCCCCACCCTTCGCCACTGAATGCAATGCCCCAAATTTAGGACATAAACGAGTAAATAAATGAACCATTTATATAGTGCAAGCTGTCTGACAGATGTCCCTTGACTACCTAGGCTGGAAAAGGAGGGGGAGAGCGCAAGGCTAATTACCACATCAGAATAAGCAGTTATTCAGTTGTGTTTTTAAAGTCAATTAATTTGGGGAGGCCCGAATTTCTAGTGGAAGGGTGTTGCATAATTTGGTGGCCCAAAAAGAAAATGACTGATCTCCCCATCATACGAACACATTGTACTGTAGGTACCACCATCAACAACTGCTTCGAATATCTTAGCGATCTTGCAGGGTGATATACTCGGATTCTGTCCCTAGAATATATTGTGACTCTGTTATGGAATGCCCTAAAAGTGTTATGAAGACATTTAAAATGTGTATGCTATCACATAAGAAGCCAATGTAGGTTCCACAGGTGACCTGCAATAGATTCCTGTCTGGGGATGCTCAATAGAAGTCTAGTGGCTGCATTCAGCATCAGCTGCAGTCGACAAAGGAGATAATTTGACAGATACATATTCCGAATGTTGGCACAGTACAAATGAGAAGTGATCAGAGAATGTACAATGGTTCTCCTAATAAATTATGGATTTAAACTAAGAAATCTTGTAAGGCTGTTTAGAAGGGCAAAGCATGTACGTGTGACTGGCTTCATCTGCTTAGAAGGACAGGTCCTTATCGACTTTGACTCCAAGCTTCCTTACCTCCTCTACTGGAGAGTGGAGAGAGCCAAATTGTAAGGCCCGCCATGCCGTGGACCAGATTGAAGGGAAGCGACAGAATAGCAGTACTTTGGGTTTGGCAGACTTTAGTTTTAAACAACTGCTCTTCATCCAGACAACAGGGCAAGAATGACAAGAAAACAGAAGTTGTGTATTGTCCGTGTATGACACCACCTTGATTCCGAATGTCCAATCCTAGTAAACATGGCTGAAACGGCAGTGGTGGTATTAACAATACTTCAGCCGGTTCAGTTGGATTTCGAGAATGTGTAAAGAAAGTATGGCACAAACCGCAAAACTGTTCCTGCTGCTCAGTTCTGCAGTTTGTCTCAAAAGTGTAAGTTTAAGATTGTTTCAAAAACATCAGTGTCAATATTTGTATAAATTAAATGAAGGTTTTGTGGTATGAATGTCAAACATTCAGGTAATTTCCAGGAAATTAAAATGACGTAAAATACAAAAGAATAATAATCTGAGCTTTAAATTGAGCACATATAATAGTGGGGTTTTAAAGTGTAGCTCAACTGCACGAAATATAGTCTACATTGTAAATAAATATGCCTTTAACATTCATTTGGACACCAGTTTAAATTTATTTTCGAAAAGCACAATTCACGACAAAGAATCAGGTTTATGAACAGGATTTTCACTTTACAATCACAAGAGAAACCAAATAAACACGAGGAGTGATTCCAATGTAGTAGTAATGTACTCATATTGATCCTTTACGGCTTACAGTCCGATAATTATATATTTTGTAATTTTACAGTGCAACTCCATGAGCAGGGATAGCCGGAATGGCCAAGGAGCAACTTCGAATCTCACTCGACCTTCTATTTATTTTTAGTTGTAACCTACGCATAGCTGTAGAGGGACCTATGTCATTTATGATACATCAAGCTGGGCCTGACTGATAGTGTAATATCATTCATTTTGAGCATCTGGGACAATACTTAGAATGAGTACTGAGAATCGAAAATGAAGAGGCCTATTCGAAAACTACATTTTGTAATAAATGTAATAATACTACAATAGTACTGCAAATGTATTACAGAAGTCTATTCACAAGAATAAATGCAGAGTTTACGTCCCCAGCTCTCCTATCTTTTTTCTTGGGTGAGCTTGCTGTCCTGCCTGTGGATTCAGAGCCCAAGTACAAATGTGTTTAACTCAGTGCAGGGATCTCTCTATGGTAAAGTATAGGAAAAGTTCCCCTGTACTTTACCAGAGGGAGATCTGCGCTAAGGGTAGGTGGAACTCACAGAGTTTCACTCCGCGGAATTCTGTGGACTTATATAAAAAACACTGCAAGATTCTGTGGAGTTCCACCAACAAGTGGAAATATGCATATTGCGCTACTCTCGCTGCAAGTTAGTACCAATTGCAGGTGCAGCACTGAAAAATCAGTGCGAATGGAGCCAAGCAGTTTACAAGAGCATGTGGTCAATTGGGTTGATTTTCTGCTGCTCGATTAGAAAATCTACTTGAGTACCAGCAAATATTTCCAGAAACAGTCCTCTGAAAGTGACTGCTCATAACTGCCTACTTCAGAAATGGCACTGGGGGCACCAAATCTCTCTCACATTTCTGAAGCCTTGCTGAAAGAATTCTGCCACACAGCGATTGGCGGAATATGTCTGGAAAACCATATTACAACACTAACACGGAGCCATCAAATTATGCCAAATCCACAGGTGGAATGAAACATTCTGCTCACCACTAACCTCCACCCTGGTAGCAGAGTTCTCCATAAGGTAAAGTATAGGGGAGAATTTAAGAGTTGATTTAACTTGGAAAAAGATAATAAATATATTTTATATACTTATTTTAAATGTAGAACAAAAAGTGAAATACAGAACTATTAACTTATTTTTAATTGAGTAATACATTGATTTAAATTGTAACTGTAAACATTTAAAATTATATTATGTTAATTGTTAAAATATTTTTTAAATAAAATAATACATATGATTTTTGTATTTGTTCTTAACATTATACTATAACTATTCGAAATTTTAACCATTTTAAATAATGTAATTCTTAATTTTAAATCCCCTAACTCCAATATTTTCTAGGAAACCGTGTTGAAGGATCAGGAGTTGGCAATGCATGGTGCTGGACTTATTGTTTCTTTTTGGCGGTAGTAAAATACTCTCTTAATTTTTCAGTGGGTAGAGACATGTAAATCTGCACTTTTGAGTAACCTGAAACTCAGATTTTGTGAAAAGACCAAAGTAGTAAATTTCACATTGATTGACCAAGAAGAAAGACTCCTATCAATTTCAGTAAGGAATGTGTGCAGGCATTTTAGTACAATGCAATAGCCAAGACATGTCTATGCAGTGGATGAGTGAGCTACACATACACACTATAGTAGCATGGGACAATATTGTTCTGCCCACCTTTAACACCAGCTTTTTGCGCTGAACACACAGTTTAAGACCTAAATCAGAGGAAATGTAAGATGAAAGAGCAAGTGACAACTTAGCAACCCATGACAAAGGAGCCAGCTGTCCTCACCTTATCATGGGTTTCTGACACTTGTGAGATGCAGCCCTCAGATTCTTTATGTGTCTACTGTCTGAGTCTAAACACCAGAGAGATGGGGTAAAAGAGAGAGGGCTTGCTGGGTAGATAATCTGTGATCCACGAGTGGCAGCTATAAAAACAGAGCTTCTCCTATCCTTTATATATGACTCTTCATACTGCTGTCAATGTCAAACTAAAATGTGAGCCCCAGGTATGTATTCTTATTGCAAAACAAACAATTGTCACGTCAGCAGGTCTGGTTTGCATTTCCAGCTAATAGCCCGAGCAACTGACTTTTTTAAAGCTGATGGACATGCCCAAATGTGTACTTCAGCAGCAACACGTTGGCAGAAGCAGGGGTAGTGTAGGACAAGACTCAGTTATCCTTAGGAGCACCACAGAAAATATTTTTGTTTTAGAAATTAATGTGAGCAAAGATGCAGATTTGCACACCTCTGAAAGGTTGGAGATGATCTATCTCGAGGCCTCATCCTTGCCACCAATATCTCATAGTCGTTACATAAAAACAAACTGGGACACAAAGGCAATAACAGAGTTGATAATATTAGCTTGGCTGTTCCACGCAATCCATAAAACAACATTCACCTTTGTAACCTGCAACCTTTCATTACTATACAAGTGAAAGCCAGATTGATAAGAGCCCAAGATACGATTTGATTCAATTAATTGTCAGTTGACTATTTACAATACCGTCTTAAATTTTAGAATGAAATGGCAACAAAAATATTGTGTGATAATTAAATAAAATGTTCAAGGGAACTTATGTTTTTTTCATTAGTGGGGTAGCTGTCACCTACTTCCAAGGGCACGGAACCATACCAGTTTCCAATTCGAGATTACCAGCGGACATAAACTTGGGGGTGATGGAATCTAAAAGAGGTGTGATTCCTTTGACAAGGATCTGAAGGAATGTCAAAAGAAATTATTTGGATTTTTGTTAACTCTTCCTAGGGAAAACAATGAAAGGAAAGTGGATGCCTCGGAGCATTTCCTAAGAAAAGTTTAAATAGTGCTGTTTGATTTATTTGACAATTGTCAAGAGAAGCTAAGTTGCCTGAAATTATTTGGTGAATAAAAATCAGAAAAATGATTACAAAGGGACTGGTTAGGCTTCTTAAATGTAAGGTCTAAATCACAAAGGTAAACTTACACTCATAAAAAAGATTACTCTTTTTCGGTATTCACAAACAACGAGTTATTAGTAACCTTATAACTGCAGAGACTCTACAGTCTGGGTGAAGAATTCCACACAGAAAAAGATAGGATTGGCCTATTATCTTATGTGTGAAGTTTGCTGCCTGATGTGCGAAGTCTCTGTAGTCGTACAATTATTATTAAATCGTAGTTTGTGATTACCAATAAACAGTATACTTACACAAAGGCGTAAGTGTATCTTTGTGGATCAGGCCAAGAGTCTCCACCTCTGAGGCAAATTAACGTTTTAAAATAGGACACCCATCCCTATAGTGTTGTGTGGCAAATTGATCCAGTTGGAATGCTATGTGAACTAGGCATATTGGAGAAGTTATTCGAGTGTGCTAAGAGCAGCTTTGTAGTTCAATTTAGCTGAGTTAGAGCAAGTTTTCATTTCCTACAGCTATGTTAGGCAGTGGCAAGCGCAGCGGTTTGCCAGGGCTTAGATGTTTATGTTTTCATAGAATAGATGGATCTAAAGCAGCGATGATTCATTTACTAAGTTGATTTCTTTTTAAATGCATTTAGAGAAGACGGAAGAGAAAGCAATGAGGACACGTGTTTGTTCATTCTGAAATTTAGCCGAGAATCTGTTAAATCCTTCCAGATTATTGGAAACCTATTGGTTTATTTGAGTTATGTTTTTAGTGGTAGTGCACTATTTTGTGATTTGTGCGTGGAAATCCGAATGTTTAATTTAATTCACATTAGTCAGATTTAGAGAATATTAAATCAAGAGTATGATTTCCTGTATTTGTGTGACTGTTCACTGTGTTAGTCCCAAGGTAGCACAGGATGCAATCAGACGTTGAGCCTCTTTTGCTAAATTGTCATTGAACCAACATTAAAATCACCAGTGGAGTAGTGCGCTGCAGAGAAGAGTAAGAACATAATAGTGTTTGTTAGAGGATCGATATAAAATTTTAAAAGGTCAAAGGGTCTGTAAATTACTTGTACGAAAGTAAGGCTAACATTTAAAGCAAGAGATTTTGTGGTGCGTATAATATTAACGTTAGCATTTGAGGTGCTATGATGTTCATTGCTAGTTGGAGAATCACACTTCCCTGAGATTGAAGATGATCTATTTGACTGATTTTATGATCTGTAGGAGTAGCTGTCTCAATATTGGGGACAGAGGGGATTCTAAACCAGGGTCATGTATGAACAATATATCAATGTTACATTCAGGTCCAGTAATAAAGAGCTAAATCTCTATAGCATGTACTACCATAGACCTGGAATTAATTAACCCACAAAAGATCTCAGGTGAGAACATCAAAAGAGGCTGTGTAGGTTTAAACTTTGGTAGTAAACTGATGAATTCTGGAGAGGCACGGAAAACATCCGACAATCATTGATTTGAGTATGTCAATGGGAATACATTTGCAGATATTTGTGTGCTGATATGAGAGGGTGAATTCTCTTCTCATCAGAGATTGCTGAAATGTCATACCTCCAGCATTTCTTGCCCTAGGCCTGGCAAGTTTATGGAGAGGCGAAGATAGGCTTGCTTTTGGCATGCATTCAATGGTAATTGAATAGTGCTCTGGAGGTCTGCACATGATCTAATTTGCAGAACTTAAATACAAACACAAATGTCAAGAAGAAGAAATTGTATTCACAAGAAGTCTCATGGCTGATGGAGGGACAATAAACAGCAAAACTATTCAGGACCTCTGTTTACATCCACAAAGACACAGGTAAATATTATTAAAAAGAATGCAAGATAAGAAATATGTGAACATTTTAAAAGCCCTCAGTAGCACAACACACACAGACAGGACATAAACTATTTTGTAATCAGAGTCTCAAGTCAATGAAGCTTGTCTCTGTCATTTGGTTCTACCTCTATTCCATTGCCATCCTTTATCAACAGCACGGGTAAGTCACCAATAGTTCCAAATAATGTTTATCAAAAATTGTATACATGTGTGTTTACTATTGTTGCTTATGTTATCAAGACCACAAGGTAGTGCATATTATATATATTAGAAAATAAAATATCCCAAAGGTGAAAAACATTGCTTATGCTTATCTCATGAAGATGCAGTGCATACTCATCATGAGTCTCTGTCCCTGGTAGTATCAAGTCAAGAAAGACCAGATGAACTTAACATTCTTTCGTTCTTCTCACCACTCAGGCACACTCCACCCTTGTGGACTGAAGGACAGCCTTATTGTTTAAAATAACTGGGTACCTACTCTCATCACCCTTTACCTAAATAAAAGTGCTAGGCATTGATGATCTCCCACAGTTTGACAATTTCAAAGTGGCAAGTTGCATTTGGAATCCACTGTTTTCCTACATCAAGCTATGCGGTTAAAATCTAGCTTTGAAAAATAAAATACTTTCCTGGATTCTACATGACTCATTTGACAGATTCTCTCTTGATGTAATCCTGGGTTCTTCTCCTTTAAAAGTGAAGGAATTCTCCTGCCAGGCCCTGATGTATTCCTATTCTCATGTAATACTTTCAAAGCCTATCTGTATAGGCAGTTAACTATACTTTCTAGCAATTTCTCCCAATTAGTGAATATTTAAGGGATTCTTGAAGATTTTTCAACCCTGGTGCCAGGCTGCAGGATCTGATTACAATTTGTGTAATGAGAGCTGGTGCATATGCAGCTGTAAATGGAAGCTTACTGATCCTCAGAATCAGCTAAGCTGACAGTGACAGATACAACTCTGGACAAATTTGGCCAATCAGGCGTCTCAGGAAGCTAACAGTCTATCATTAGAGTCAATGTCCCTGTTGGTTTCGGACCATGATGCCTCTGGGCTTTGTTGAGATATGGAGCAATCAGAAAATCAGTCATTACTACAGGTCCATCATGCATAGCTATTCACTTAAGCAATATGTGCCTGCGCCAGTGCATGTTATAAAAATTAATAAAGCATGCGTACTGTGCCTAGGCCCAGCTTAGGGAGCCTGTATCTTGAAGCTGTTTCAGCGAATCTGTTGGGAAAGAAATGCTCCACTGCAACCTTTCTAATTGAATTACCTGTGTGATAAGGGTGTTGCACTCCAGTGTAAAGGTTAGAGGTACAACAGGTTTTCCTTGAGCATGTACTTTTATCAGAAAACGGACGAAAGCTAGGAAATAAAAATGGATGGGGAGCTGGGGGAGGAGCAAATTCTGGGTCTGGGAGACAGGAGACAGGGTGAAGTGTAAGGACCATGTTGCAGTGGAATGGGCAGAAAGAGCGAATCTGGAATGGACTGATGGCATCTAATTGGCGGTGGTATCAAAACAGTGAGGGATGAGGGAAACCATGGTGGGGCGTATGTACAAAATCCCTCTGTGCAGTGTGTGTGTGTGCTTTACCCAGAGTCCTTACTTATAATGAAAACGAACGTTCCGTGCTACAATGTTTTTAGTTTATCTTGATTTTAAGAATAGTCTAACTGCCCTAGGCCCCATACTCTTTCATATGCCACCAAGGAGAATAAGTAACAAAAACATATCAGAAATGCCTTTGCATCCTGACTCTAGGGAGGGTCCTGCCAGTGTGTCAATGGCATCTGGTGCTAAGTGCCGTTATTTAATTAATTAATGTTGGCTTATTGTATCCAGTTTTTTGCAAAGCCCCCTCCCCCACTGCCACCCTGCCGACACATTTGGTTTTGTCCCTCCTTCCCCACATTACATTTTGCCAGCTCTACACGTCGCTTTGATTCTGTTCATTGGCTGTAGAAGAGAAACAGCAAGATGAACATCCTAGTGACATGCGAGAAAGAGCAGCAGGTAATGCCTGCCCAAGTTCGTTTCATTATACATTTCTACAGTCGTTGGTTATCGCACTCACAAACCAGTAGATGTGTTTGAAAGTAGGTTTGTTACTAAGCAACGGTTACTAGGAGCTCCTGTGATTAGCATTGCCGCTTAGTAGATTAGAAATAGCAAAACCAAAGCAGTTACTTATAATGAGAGAGAACTGCTGTCTGCAGATATTTCAGAAGTTTAAATTATTTTACTTACAAATGCAAATTCGGAGTTATAATTATACCTTTCAAAGAAATTGAAAGATGTACTGCTCAATATGAAACAGGAATACGCATCATTTTGTTTGTATAATTAGGGCATGTCCTGAAAAGACATGGTTCATCAGAAGAGGTTACTTTCTGAATAATTATTAAAGTGGCACAAAGCTATTTTAAATGATGTTTTACCTTTCCCTATACTTTCTTCTTTACTACATTTCAAAAACACCATTTGTCATTTTGAATAACTATGTGGATCACCTATGCATACATCTGAGCAACCAAGGACACCTGCACGATGCTGCGCGATGGTAATGTATAGGGTTGAAACCTACGTATATTTATGGAATGATTGTTGAATCACAGCCCAAAGTAATAGGTGAAAGTACAGTCTTGCTAAAAAAAACACAATGCGACAGGCAAAAAGTCTGCTCTCCGTCATTGGGAATTATTAGAAATACTACACAGTCCAAAAAGCTCTTTTTCAAATGACCAGCCTATTTACCCTTTTTAAATGTCCGTATTTTTGAGTTTGCTTGAGTTAATCTGGATATGAAGTCACTGTTTTATTTTTATGTCAGATATTTCTAAACAACTCATAATTTTAAATAAGGATTAAGAATTCTCTATTTCGTTTGAAACAACAGATTTTCTTTTAATGAAACCTGCATCTCCCATCCTGGAGCAGAATAATGATTTGTAGCAGCCAATCGATATTTACAATGCCTATATAAAGATATTCGGCTTCATTATGAGGCTGGCAGTCCTAGGACCATCAGCCCTGCGGTGGCGGTCGGACTGCTGCAGCTCTGGCGGTCAGGCTGCCACATTACAACATTGGCAGGCGACCTGCCGAAAGACCACTGTCCCCACCAGGCACATAGTTCCTGACGTGGTGATGGCGGCCAGGTTTGTAACCAGACAGGGTGGCACTCAACTCAGCACCGCCTGGTTGATTACAACCCCACTTTCTGCCAGCCTTTGCATTCTGGGGACCCCCCCCATGAAAAGGCTGATGGAAAGGTTGTGCAGGGGGCCACAGGAAGGCCCCTGCACTGTCCTTGCCCATGGCATGGGCAATGCAGGGGTCCCTTGCCCAGCACTGTCAGAATGTGCACTGTCTGCTTTGCAGACAGAGCACATTCCGAGGGTGCTGGAGCACTAGGATATTGGTCTCAACTCCCTTAAAGGTGCCCAGGCCAATATCCTAGCATGTCAGCCCGGCGGAATTGTGCATTACAATGTTCCCGTCAGTCATCACAGCAGGAACATAGTAATATGCTCGAGGGGGATGTCACCGACATGTATTCACCAGTTATAGTTATTCCTGGTAACTATATCTCGTGCCCCTGCCAAGCACACTTTTGTCATCATTGATGTATTGATATTGATGTCATTGAAAATGTTGCAGTGATGTTTTCAATGGTATTATAGAGCATGTCATCAGTGATATAATACAGGGAGTGCAGAATTATTAGGCAAGTTGTATTTTTGAGGATTAATTTAATTATTGAACAACAACCATGTTCTCAATGAACCCAAAAAACTCATTAATATCAAAGCTGAATATTTTTGGAAGTAGTTTTTAGTTTGTTTTTAGTTTTAGCTATGTTAGGGGGATATCTGTGTGTGCAGGTGACTATTACTGTGCATAATTATTAGGCAACTTAACAAAAAACAAATATATACCCATTTCAATTATTTATTATTACCAGTGAAACCAATATAACATCTCAACATTCACAAATATACATTTCTGACATTCAAAAACAAAACAAAAACAAATCAGTGACCAATATAGCCACCTTTCTTTGCAAGGACACTCAAAAGCCTGCCATCCATAGATTCTGTCAGTGTTTTGATCTGTTCACCATCAACATTGCGTGCAGCAGCAACCACAGCCTCCCAGACACTGTTCAGAGAGGTGTACTGTTTTCCCTCCTTGTAAATCTCACATTTGATGATGGACCACAGGTTCTCAATGGGGTTCAGATCAGGTGAACAAGGAGGCCATGTCATTAGATTTCCTTCTTTTATACCCTTTCTTGCCAGCCACGCTGTGGAGTACTTGGACGCGTGTGATGGAGCACTGCCCTGCATGAAAATCATGTTTTTCTTTAAGGATGCAGGCTTCTTCCTGTACCACTGCTTGAAGAAGGTGTCTTCCAGGAACTGGCAGTAGGACTGGGAGTTGAGCTTGACTCCATCCTCAACCCGAAAAGGCCCCACAAGCTCATCTTTGATGATACCAGCCCAAACCAGTACTCCACCTCCACCTTGCTGGCGTCTGAGTCGGACTGGAGCTCTCTGCCCTTTACCAATCCAGCCACGGGCCCATCCATCTGGCCCATCAAGACTCACTCTCATTTCATCAGTCCATAAAACCTTAGAAAAATCAGTCTTGAGATATTTCTTGGCCCAGTCTTGACGTTTCAGCTTGTGTGTCTTGTTCAGTGGTGGTCGTCTTTCAGCCTTTCTTACCTTGGCCATGTCTCTGAGTATTGCACACCTTGTGCTTTTGGGCACTCCAGTGATGTTGCAGCTCTGAAATATGGCCAAACTGGTGGCAAGTGGCATCGTGGCAGCTGCACGCTTGACTTTTCTCAGTTCATGGGCAGTTATTTTGCGCCTTGGTTTTTCCACACGCTTCTTGCCACCCTGTTGACTATTTTGAATGAAACGCTTGATTGTTCGATGATCACGCTTCAGAAGCTTTGCAATTTTAAGAGTGCTGCATCCCTCTGCAAGATATCTCACTATTTTTGACTTTTCTGAGCCTGTCAAGTCCTTCTTTTGACCCATTTTGCCAAAGGAAAGGAAGTTGCCTAATAATTATGCACACCTGATATAGGGTGTTGATGTCATTAGACCACACCCCTTCTCATTACAGAGATGCACATCACCTAATATGCTTAATTGGTAGTAGGCTTTCGAGCCTATACAGCTTGGAGTAAGACAACATGCATAAAGAGGATGATGTGGTCAAAATACTCATTTGCCTAATAATTCTGCACTCCCTGTATGTGGGTAATTAGCTGTGTATGATGAAGGGGCAAGTTATAGTTACTTTAGGGCATGAATTATAGTCTTGGGAAGAAAAAGCTATAACTGGTGAATTTCTGTGTTTCTTTTAGCTTAAAACATTATGTTGTCACTGAAATGTTTACCTAACTATGTCACTTTAAATGTTGTTTTTGTCCATTAATTTCTTGTTTTTTATTGTAAAGTAATATTTTATTACCATACTTAAAGCCAACTCCCCACCAATCACAGCCTTTGGCCACCCATGTGCAGGCAAACATACATCACACATTGCCTTCTGCAATGTCAAAACATAAAAAGTGACTCTATTGGCTTTATCAAGGGGTGAGCATATCAACGTATTTAAAACAGATCTGTCATCTTACTCCAAAATCACCAATATTTTTGTATATTTCATTGATTCACACTATGCAATGTTTACTAATATTGCTTATTATAACAATATTGAATAATATTTATTTTAAAAACAACCTTGTCTGTGAGTCTTTCTTTTTGCCAGTCTTTCTTTTTACAAGAACGCATGGAATTCGACTCAGTGGAATTCCACAAAGTTACATAAAAACTTTGCAAGGTTCCATAGAGTTTTCTCAAATGGATGAAAATAGGCATGTTGATCTGCTTGCGCTTTGACTTAGCACTTTTAGCACAATCCGAGCTGAAAAATCAGCACAAACTGCACCAAATAGTGCATCAGAGGGCGTAGTTACTTCAGTTGATTTTGCTGCTGCTCAAATAGTTTAGTAGGATATCACGCTGGAGAATGCCAAATCTTGCTCGCGCTCGCCAACTTACCACTTTGGAGCCACACGTGAGAAAATATTCTGCCACGTAAAAGAGTATGGCTGGAACTCTTCATTACAAAAGTAATACAGTCCCCCAAATTCCACATTTGGCTAGCCCTACTTTTTATATACTTTTTAATTATTGCATTTTGTGTGTGAAAAATGTCAAAATAAATAGACAGAGACACATTGTTAAAAAACAAACAAAAAAAACAATCATGTCTCTGAGATTTTCTTTTATCATTTTCCAGGTCAATAAAATGCAACTGTAAAAACAACCACAAGAGGGATCTGCACTCCAGGTGATGAACACAGAGCTTCAGCTTCCACTGCATTAAAAAATATGATAAGTTCTTCTTGGATCCTGGATTTAATTACCCCAAGGACATACTGTATTTTATTAATGGTGTGGGGGCTTCATGACTTCCTTCAAGTCCCAAAAACATGTTAAAAAGCTTGGTGGTGCCCCTCCATCTTCTATGATCTTCCATCATATAAAATAAAATAAAGCCCTTGCAAAGCATTATAACACGCTCTTTCAAAGGAGCTGTAAATAATAACTGAGTGGCTCGGGCTTTTAATTTATTATTCTCTTTTTTTTTTTAAAGAATAATTTACTGTGGGTGTCCCGATGCCCGCTCGGAATTCTCATATACAACTTTTATAAGAGGAGGGGGGGCCCCTATCTAAGTCTTTCCAGACCCTGGGGACCTATCCCCTGGGGCTGTATTTTTTTATTAAGGGGAAGGGTTGTGTGTCCCCTAAGCCACTAGAGGCCCCTGGAACCCCATCACCAGGGCCTTTTTTTTAAAACGAAAAAAGAGAGTGGGGTGTGTGATTCCCCCTTTACAAGACAGCAAGGGCAGCTGGGCACCCCTTCTTCTGGAATCTTCTCTTACAAAGTGCCCTTCAAACCCAACCATACAGATATACAAATACTTTGGCTGGCCTATAATATCTCTAAAACTACTGAATGGATTTACACCAAATCACAAAAAAGTACGGTTTCTGGACCAAGAGCTAGCTTTCTAGTAAAGGCGGTGTAATTCTGTTCAGCAGTTTTTGCAGTAGTGCTTTAAAAAAACAAAACAGTTTTAACAGTCTATGGAAAATTAATGGGGAATTTTCCATTGTGAGACCTCCTCCATTTTCTCTGCCTCAACTTCACCGAACACCCAAGAAATTTACAGGCACAAACTTGGCAAAAAAAGAGCACGTTTCTTTGGAAAGTTTCATGAAGATTCATCACTAAAATTATGAACAACTATATAGCCAGTTATACATATATCTATATCTATCTATTTATCCGTCTATTTAGATAGATATAAATATATATATCCACTCTCAAGTTTGTGAAATCAGCCTGCTCCAAAACATTGGGGTTCACAGCAGTTAGCCCAAACGTATTAAGGGGCAGATGTAGCAAGATATGCTTTTGCGATTCTGAAATTGCGAGTCGGTGCGACTCGCAATTTCCGAGTCGCAAAAGCATATGCAGAATGGTGTCTCAGACACCTTTTGCGAATCGCTATGGGGTTGCAAAGACCCACCTCATTAATATTGATGAGGTGGGTCGCATTTTGCGACCCCCATAGCGATTCCCTGCACTCACAGGGATGGTGACCTGCTGAAGACAGCAGACCTCCATGTCTGTGACTGCTTTTTAAATAAAGCAGTTTTTTTTTATTTTGCAGACCGTTTTCCTTAAAGGAAAACGAGTTGCAAAATAAAAAAAATACCAAAACCATTTGGTTTCGTTATTTCCATTGGACCACTGCCTGCTCTGAAAAAACATTCTGGGCAACATTCACAAAGGGGAAGGGGTCCCATGGGGACCCCTTCCCTTTTGCGAATGGGTTACCACCAGTGTGACACTGGTGGTAACTGCGAATTGCTTTGCGACTGCATTCGCGGTCACAAAGCAATTTAGCATAGCGATGCGAGTTGCAAATAGGAAGGGGACACCCCTTCCTATTTGCGAGTCGAATTCACAATTTGCGAGTCGGTACCTACTCGCAAATTGTGAATGTGCATCGCGATGGGCATTTTGTGATTTTGGCAGTTTGCCCCATTCAAAATGCTTGCTACATCAGGCCCTAAATTCCTTAAAGCTCATTCTCCGCTAATGTAAAGAAAACAAGGGTGGCACCCCTGGGCATTGTGATAAATTTAATTGTGCAATCGCAGAAAACATCAAAGCGTTTCGGCCATATCTAGCCTTGTTCACATGACAAACAAATATATATATATATATATATATATATATATATATATATATATATATGGTACAGTAGCATTTTAGTCGGGTGGTCGGGTGAAATGTTCACTACCAATGGAAAATTTTAAACACTAAAAACCACAGAAATTCACCAGTTATAGTTATCTCAATTAACTACAACTCATGTCCTAAGGTAACAAACATGTGTGCCCAAGCATTCCCCTCAGTGTTAAATTCAACAAAAAATGGTGGGGGGCGGCAAGTCTCCCCTCCCTGACCCTTAATAAGCCATGGGAACCCATTCCCCAGGGCCAAATTTTAAGGGAGGCGTACATGTGGCCTACCTCCATGAGCCTTATCAGGCCCTAGGACACCCCCTCCGGATGCCAAATATAATAAAACAGGGGAGAGGTGCCATGCGCCCTTTTTTCTCCAAGCCTTATTAGGCCCGGCACCCCATTCCCCAGGCCGATCTATTAATAAAGGAAGGGTGGCACGCGGCCTCCCTCCCTGAGCCCAGTTATGTCCCAGGGGACCCCATTCCCCAAGTTATATCTTTTTTTAAAGGGAAGGGGCAGTGCAGCCCCCCTCCAAGCCTATTTTGCAGAGAACCCCATCCCCCGGTCCCAAAGAGGGTGCCCCGATGCAACGCAGGGAACTCAATAAGCACAATGTTGGGGGTCACAGGGTAGCCACAGGGTAGCCACAGGGCCCTTGAGGCCCCAGACGACTCCCCACATGGTGCAGGAGACAGCATTGCTCCCACCTAGACAGATTAGCTGTTCCGTTTTCCTGACTGCATCAGTGTTTGCGGGGAACCAGAACACAAATCTGCCCCCAGCCAGCAGGAGTGTTTTTAAAGCTCCAGCCGGGTGGGGGCAGACTTAGGGCCTCATTTAAAACTCAGCAGATGGGTTACTCTGTAATACTGGTGATGGATAACCCATCAGCCAAAATCTAACTCCCATAGAATATAGTGGGATTTAGATTTTGGCAGACTGGATATCCATCACCTTTGTGAATGAGTAACCCGCCCACTGACTTCCAAATCAGGCCTTTAGTGTTTGCTCCTGTTTAATGGGAAAACTATATATGCTCCGGCCAGGTGGGAGGAAACACATTTCCCTACCCATGCTAGTGCTGACTGGGCAACTACTGTGTCCTTGGAATGGGCTACCCAGTACACAGTAAGTGAGCCATCCCGGTGGAATGGGAACCCTGGTGCTGTAAAAGACTCAGGGAGAGTGTGCAGCCCTCCTCCTTATCAATTTAAGTCAAGGCCCTTGGGGATGGGGGTTCCCAGGGCTCTTCTAAGGCTCACGAAGGGGGCCATGTGGCCCTCTCCCCTTTTTATACATGTCAGTCCCGGGGGATGGGGAACGCAGTGCCTAAGTAGGCTCTGACGGTTGGAAACACCCCCGCTGTCTATATGTAATTTCTCAGCCCTGGTGATAGGGTCCCAGGGCCTTTTTAAGGCTCAGGAAGTGTCAGCACCCTAATGTAGTTTTTATCCAAAGTGGACGTTTGTCTGTGTTATAATATATTAATCATGCAGCTACAATGGACCTTCAACAGTGTAAATTATTGTGACGTCTTCAGGGTTAAGGTCATGTGACACCACTTTCTAGGGACATTAATGGTCAAAGATGATATGATGCCACTTACTGTGATGTTATTGCGATCAAAGTGTATGATGTCATTTCTGCTACCCCAGCATTTTGTGAATCAGTGTCTATGACCATAACTTCAGTTTGACCACTAAAAATGTTTAGAATGGCATATGGGGTTTGAGTATAGTGTTGCTGGGAAGTATAAAGGCATGTACAATGGCACAAAGGTAAGATTAAAGAAGTGTTTTATTATTTTTGGTGAGGATCACCTGACAAGCAGCTGTCTGTGCTTTCTGAGTTGCATGCTTGTTAAAACCTTCTTTGCTGTGCCTGTTGGACGGATATTAATTGGAACTATGTGATTTTGGTTGACTTGACCATCATTGATATACTGGTATCAAGTTCATTTAAGTTTTCTCTGTTGTATCTTTAGCTGATACACTTACAGTCTGTTATATTGAATTGCTTTAATCGACCTTCCAGGAAGTGGTTCAAAATCATCTTTCTCTTTCACCTCAATAATTGAGTGCATTTTTCCAGTAGTTGTGTGCTCTGTGTTACCTTATAGATCAATTTTAGATAAATAACTTTATACCTCTCAATACACTGTTTAATTACCACATTATATATATAAACTTTGGCTGTGGGCTAGAGGAGTTGATAGATCGCTTTAGTGATGTTTGATGATGTCTGCCTTCAGGGTTCAGAGATTACTGAGAAGTGGTGGGTTTTTTGCATGTGCTGGTCAGGTTTTATTGGCAGAGCAAAGCTCAGGGTGAGATGGGAAAGTTTCAGTGGCTGAGATAACTAGATTCCGGGGGAAGGTTGTTGAGCAGTGCCATTGTAAGGCTGTGTGCTCATGAGTAGAGCAGCTGAAGTAAAGTGTTGTGCCGGGTAGTAGAGCATCCATTTTAGAGACTAATTGAAGGCATATTTGTTGTACAGATAATAAAATCCAATACAATTGGACAGAAGGAAAAAGAAATGCAAATACAAGCAGAAGCTAAATACATACTAAAACACATCATAATTAGAACACACATAATAATAAGAAGAAAGCATTCCTACCTAAAAATATAAAAACAGTCCTAAGTATAGAAATAAAGTAAACCACCAGCCCGGAACTCTACAGAATGCATAACAAAATAAAATACATAAGCTCAGGCCCTAAAGTGAGAAACACAAAAAAAGACTACAATGAGTGCCAGCATATGAATTTAAAGCCCACAACTTAATCAACAGCAACAGCGTGGCAAGAGCAAATTCCAATCCTGCCTATCCTTTGCTTGGAGTGCCACTAAATTTAGATTGAGCAATTTTAACAAATTTAATGAGTAACACATTTAGCATTGAGTTAGCAGGGTCCAGAGACTGTCGACAGGAGCGAATTTCCAATTCATTCCATTTGCATCGAAGCAAAGATCTATGCTCATTAAGTAAAGCTGGACACAGACAGACCACATGATCTAGAGTCTCCTCTGCATTATTACAGCCTCTGCATATCACCCCTTCCCCAGAGGATAGCCGCCATTGAGGTAGATGTTTCAAAAAACCCCAATCACCCATTCTTAAGGCCAAAAAGTCCCTTTTCAACCGTAACCCATAAGAACAGAAAAATAAGCTAGACCGCATACCTGGCTTAAAGGAATGAATTACTGACCAGGCTTGCTTCCGTTGAACAAGGAGGGAACGATCAGAGTGATACGAATACTGTTGAACAAGCCTTTTTATGCCTAATTTGAACAGATAATGGGAGGGGTTACTTTCCCAGAGATCAACAATGCCCAGTCGACATTTGCATTTGGCCAAAAAATTGAAGTAGGATCCCTTCGATTTGGACTCACTGATTTCTTGTCACAGGACTGCCTCTAAACGGCCATGAGCTTCAAAAAAGCACCGGCACCAACTGCTGCCAAATCCGGAAGCCCAAATTCCAACCATACCTGCGCAGGTGAAGCAAGGCGCGGAACGAAGAAGACACTCTTATAGATTTTATTAACCAGCCTATTTAATAGGCAGGAACCTTTGCCCAACAGAATTTCTTGACCATAGACCAATGAAGGGATAATCTTTACTCTCATAACTTCCATTAAGAGAAGAAAGGTCGGCCCCCTTAAAGCTTTGGCTAATTTGGATAAGGCCACTTGCAATGCCACAGCTTTGAGTTCGATCTCCTTCTTGTGTTTAACAAAACTGCCCCTAGAATCAAAATGCACCCCTAAATATTTGTAAGACTGGTCAGACACAAGTTTACAGCTTTTATAATGCCAACTGAAACCTAAATGTTTTTTCCTTCCAAAGGAAACCACTTTGGTTTTAAGCAAATTAACTTCCAGTTGATTCTCTGAAGTATAAGATGCAAATTGATTAAGCACCCGTTGAAGGCCAATCTTAGTATAACTAAATAGTACAAGGCCATCGGCATAAAGCAGATGACTGAGCCTAAGGCCACCAATCTTAGGGGAATGAGAATTAACAACATCGAGAGACGTTTATAGATCTGCAATAAACAAATTAAAAAGAAGAGGAGCAAGCACAGAGCCCTGTATCACACCACAAAAGGTGAGAACACCCATCACCGAGCTTACTACGAACTCAAGTATTTGTATGAAGATCTATGATGGCACCAAGGAGTACTGGGGGGATACCCCAATTCTGCAGGTTAGCCCACGAAGCGCTCCGGGGGACCCGGTCGAAAGCCGCCTTAAAATCAACAAAGAACAATTCAGCATTAAGCCTGATAAAATCGTCCTCTCAATCAAAATAGAGAGTGCTAGCAAATTTGTCGAAGTGCCTGAGTCAGCAGAAAACCCTGTTTGAACAGCAGGAATTAGGGTGTTTGAGTCAGCCCAGGCACGAACATCTTGCAACAAAAGACTGGCGTACAACTTTGCCTCGTTATCCAGCAGGGCTATCATCCTAAGATTAGTGGGATCTGACCTTGAACCACTTTTATGTAAGGGATGAAGAATGGCACCCCGCCAAGACTCAGGAATTGATGAAGTCAAAAGGGAGTGCTCAAAGAGATGGGTAAAATTGATGGCCCAAAACACAGGATCCTGTTTGAACAGTGCCTGCGGGAGACCGTTGGGGCCGGGAGCTCCAAATTGCTTAGTCCTCGAGATAATATGAGGAAGGCGTAATTGAAAGGACTTCTTCACCCCTTGTGTTGGAGTTGATGACTCAAAGGGCATGGGACACGTTTTAGACAGAGTGGGATTAGGGCTATAAGCACCCACTTTCAATGATTTCCCATCCGACTTACTTGCAGAAAAGTGGGTCATCAGATGAGATGTCCAAACTCCTTCAGAGATGTTGGCAATGCCAATGACTCTTTGGTTTCTATTTAGATTGTTAATAAGGGACCAAAATTTCCTACGATTTGAGTCTTTGCTTGCACTTAAACGTTTAGCCCAAAACTGATTAAGGTGGGACTGGTGGTCATCATAAACAGCCTTCCTGTAGTCTTTCCCCAATTGTTTATATTTATTAAGTAAACACTTAGAATCAGGACTTTTCGTGAGTGCCCTTACTAGTTTGTTGCACGCTTTCTTTAGACTCCTGGATTCCCTAGAAATGACCAAGGATCGGGATGGAGCACGATTACGCGCAGGTCGGTGAAACCTTGACAACAAAAGGCAGGAAAGTTTGGCCCAAGACAGAATTGGAGACTCACAACCTGCTCCCTCAGAATCAAAAAAGTTAATACATTCAGATAGCACTACACTGCCAATAGAAGAATTCCATTTTATGCGCTTTAAAGATTCAGAGCAGACGCCGCCACCCACCACCCACATAACACCATGCAAAGAAAATCTGGATTTGATGGATACAATTTGTGGACGGTGGTCGCTCTCACTTCGAGGAAAAATCGAAAACTTGTCGATAAGGGGAAACAATTCACTGTTGCAAATAGTGTAATCTAAATAGGAGTAGGATCGACCATCCAATCTTGTCCACCGGGGAGGCCCATTCAGGACTTTAAAGCCCATACTATTAAGGTGCATTACTGTGTACTCTCCCAATGGACAATGCGAACAGCCCTGAGGCCTCAGTTGTTCGGGAATTAACTGGCGGTTACAGAGATCAGGGCCGTCCAGAGCCTCCATTGTGTCTTGAAACAAATTTGTATTAAAATCACCGATTATGAGGTAATTGGCACGAGGGTACTCCCCAACTAGATCACGAATAATCTGCATCAGTCTAGACAACCTGCCCCTTTTATCCTTTGTGCAAGGCGTGATATAAACATTAACTACTATAAGGGTTTGCTGAGAGACTAGAGATGAGGCTGTAGCATGACCTTATGCAGGTGTTTGAGCGGGGTTTTCTGTATCTCAATCTTTGGGTATAATCAATAAATAACCCCAGACACTGATCACATGGACATTTGTTCATCGTCAAAGAGAAATAAGGAGCCATCATTTACATAACAAATAATTATTAGATACTTTACTACAGTCAATAAAGAGAATTGGTGTGAGTTTAAAGGTTTTATTTTCCAATTTCTCATGTATCTAAATTTTATTTAACAAGGATTATTTTTTTTGCCATTAGCATTAGAAATGAACATAGTCCAATATTTAATATTTCAATATAAGGTAAAATAATACATTAGTCAGAATAACAGTAGTTATTGTTATAAATTAATGCAGCAAGTGGTGTTCCGTAAAGGAAATTCCCTAATTCTAGACTTAATTGGAATGAGAGAAAAAGGTGTCAGCTCAGATACCCAATAAAGGGTTCTGATGATAGAATCAATGCACAAGCATTAGGCCTTTGCATTTCAGTCTGGAAAATATTCACAGTCATAAATCAGCAGACATACACAGAAAGAGGCTAAATAATCTCTCATGTAGAGAGGTCTAGAAAACTCAGAGATGAGTATCTGTCCAGACGCTTTTGAAGGAAACCTGAAACTAGCTTAGGAACATGCACATAAACACACAAATGCTATGTTGCAACATACACAACAAACACTGCTCTGTTACTGCAAAAGATTTCCATTCTTTGTTACTTATTTAAAGAACATTTTAAACAAGTAATGTATAATAAAGTGGCTTCTTGTAGAACAATACAGATTGCTCTCTATAATACAGTGAGAACATCTGCTTTGATAAGAATCGTTCCGTATGATTATTCTATTTCCTTTACCTTATACAGACTAAAAGTACACAAGTGTTGTAAATATAGCCTGTTAAAAATAGCTCTCATGTTGCCTTCATCTAGGAACACTGTCATGACAGACATAGAGGTGCTTATTTTTAGATGTACCACTAAAGATTTCAGATAAGTTCTCTGTAGATAACTGTAGTATACAGAGGACATGATAGAGTATGAAAAGTTGACAGAATTGAAATCACACTGTTATATCCTCATTTGTAATGATGTGCTCGACTTGATCTAGTGAATGGCTGCAAGGTTCTTTCTTATTATCTGATGACATCTCATTTATAAAGCTTTTTCTGACATATTTCTAAATCGTGCTATACCGGAATATGTACAGAGATTCCTCTACACATTATTCTTATATAAAGATTTTAAAGATGTCACTAAAAGAAATAAAATGTCCCTTTCTTATTATGAAATGAATATTGAAAAATAAAGAATTATACCTATTGGGCCTGGCATGCTTGGCACGGTTTCACCCTAACTTTTTGCATTCAGGTCTCCTAATTTTGCTCAGTTTGTTTTTGCTGGCCTTGCTGGCCTTAGGACTCTGCACACTCTCCTACTGCAAACCACAGCTAAAGTGTTTGTGCTCTCTGCTCAAAACATGGTAACATGGGCATATACCCAAATGGTAAATTTAATTTACCTATAAAACCCTCGTAAAGACATTGGAAAATGGTCCTCTCTGAATGGTTGTCCCAAACGTATTGCCTTTTGCTCTTCACTTTTTGATTAATCGTTTTGATGACCTTAGGACTCTGTGCACTTTACCACTGCTAACCAATGCTAAAGTGCTTTCTCCTTGAAACATGGTAATATAGGTGTATACAGAACTGGCACATTTAATTCACTTTTAAGTCCCTTGTAAAGAGGTATACCATTACAGAGGGCCTGTACAATAAGTGCTACTAGTGGGTCTGCAGCACTGATCGTGCCACCCACTTGAGAAACCATTTAAACATGTCTCAGGCCTGCCACTGCAGAAACTGTGTGTGCAGCTTCACTACCTCTTTGACTTCCCTTGCCAAGCCTTAAACGTCCCACTTATTATATATACGTCACCCCTAAGTTAGGCTCTTGGTAGCACATAGGACAGGGTGTTATGTAACTAAAAGGAAGGAAATGTCGTTTCAAGTTTCACATGTCCTTTTAGTGAAAAACTCTTAAAGTAGTTTTTCAGTTCTGTGAGGCCTACTCCTCTCATTGGCCAGTATTGGGAATTACTTAATATACTTTTAAGCTGTATTTCCTGATCAGACTGGAGTAGCTGAATCATGTTTCATATCATTGGAATGGTATTGATACATCCTCCTTGCTGGTAAAGTTGAATTTAACATTGCTATTTTAGAAATCCCACTTTTAGTAAATGGACATTTCTCTGCTCTTACAAGTTAGTGCCTGCAGTCTGTCTCTAATACACATCTGTGGTGGGTGACAGCCACACTTTGTGCATTCCCTTTAGACAGTCACAAACACATGAAGGTTGAGTGTGGCTGAGTACTCATCTGCATTCAGATGGCTCTTTCTGGGCAGGAAGGGTAGACGGGAGCAGGCACTTACACCCGAACAGGGAGTGCCTGTCCCCACACAAAATACCCCCTACTGATAGTCTGGAGCCAGGGCTGAGGAACAAAGGACCTCTGTACACTTCAAAGACCATTCTTTGAAGTCACACCCACTTCACTGGCACATTTGGGTATATGAACTGGTTCTCTGACCCTACCAAATCAGTACACTACTAGATGTGTGAAGAACTCTCCCAAGAGGAAGGACTTTTATGCTACATGGAGTGCCACTCTGCTGGAATGCTTTACAATTAGGACTGTTCTATGCTTTAATAAGTTACCCTGCTGCCTGCTGATCTCTGCCCTGCTGAGGAAGGACTGGGCCCAGCTTATCTGAAATCAGAGTGACTCCAAGGGCTTGTTGGCTTGCTCCCTGTTCTACTGCAGTCTCAGGGATATCAAAGACTACCTACAACCAGCACCTGAGTCCTGCTCTGCCAAGTGGTGCCCATCCAGTTCGGGCCCTTAGATATGAGTATCTGTGCTGCAACCCAAGAAAACTAACGCATCAATGATTTTGCACTCATCAGAACAAGAACATTTCCACTCAATGCTGATGCATCGCAGCTGCTGCCGCGGACACCGCATCTGTGACTGAGAAACTCATTGTCCCTGGATTCCGATGCATCTTTAACCTTGCGTGGCTCAGTGCCTACGCTTTGCTTCAGCCCAGTGGTTCGATGATGACACATCCTCCATGCTGTGTATATCAGAACTGATGCATCACCTACATCTCCCCGATCGACAGAGACACTTCTTTTACTCTACTCCATGCATCAAGTCCTCAACATCATCGCTTCTTCCATCCAAGGTACTTTCTTAGCAGGCGTTGAGTTGGTCCTGTAGCTGGCCTTCCCTCCATCACCGATTGGCTGAACTTTGTATTTACCCCGGTCTAGGGTTACCTCTAATAACCTTTAAGCACTATTGACTTCTAAGTAATATTTTCAGTTTATTCTTTAAAAAATCATATCTTGACTTCTACTGATTGGGTTCTTGACATTTGGCACTCATTTTAGTCATAAACATAATATATTTTTCTAACCCTGTGTGGAGTACGTTTTGTGGTCTTTTCATTGTGTTACTGTATGTGTGGTGTCTGTGTGTGTGTTTGCGTGTGTTGCAAAAATACTTTATACATTGCCTCTTTAGATAAGCCGGCCTACTCTGTACCAGGCTACTAGAGGCTAAGTGTGTATCTTACCTACCCTGACTACAGTGGTGGTTCCTGCTTGTACATGTTGCATACTTGCACAAAAGTGCACTACATGCACCCCGGGCCTTTAAATTAAATTGTACTAGTGGGCCTGCAGCATTTAAACATGTCTCACATCTCCTGTTGCAGAGCAGATGCAGTTTTAACATGCCATGTCGACCTGACAAATAAACCTTTTGCAAGCCCAACCCTTCCTTTTTAATACATAAAAAATAACCCCTAAGGTAGACCCTGGATAGCCCCAATGGCAGGGTGCAGTAAATTTAAAAGGTTGGACATATACTTTTACATTTTACATGTCCTGACAGTAAAAAAATCTTAAATCAATTTATCACTAATGCAAGGCCAATTTCTCCCATAGCATCACATGGGAGTTGCCGTATTACCTTTTAGAAGTGTAATTTCCAAATGGGAAGAGATAACCAGTTCCTGTTTGGTGTCTCTGGAATCACAATTTAAAATCCTAACTTACGGTGAAGTAGGATTTTAAAGTGCAGTTCTGAAAATGCCACTTTTAAAAAGGTGGCATTTGTTTTGCCTTAGCCATTTGGTGTTTGCAGTCTATCTCTGGTCACATGACTGCGTGTAGTTGGCAGTTGGACTGAGTGTATTCCTCCTAGACAGCCACGCACAATGGGAGCTTAGGTATGACCAGATGGGCCATCACTGACAGGATGGGAGGGAGGAGCTGAGCACAGCCCCACTTACACCTGATTAGGCTGTGTCCCCTCTCCAACCTAAGGGTTGCATACTCCTTGTAGTTGTCTGGAGCTGGAGCAGGGAAGGCAGGGCATGCCTCTAGAAGCTTCTCCCCACTTCAAAGGTACACCTGTGTATAATAGAAAAACCTCAGACACCACTACCTCAGTACACTTCTGGACCTGTGGCTGCTCTGCCAGGCAGAAGTAATGTGCTGCTGAAGGAGTGCCAATCATTGGACTGAACTCTGCTGGACTGCTGCTTTGCTGTGTTGACCTGCTGCCTGCTTCCTCTTGCCTGGGTGAGAAGGACTCGACCTGTACCTTTTGAACCCAGAATACAGAGTGACTCCAAGGGCTAGTTGGTTGGCCTCCTGATCTGAAGCCTCGGGGACATGACAGGCTTCTAATAACCTTGCATTTGCACCACGACCCTACAAATGTGAATCTACCCTGTCAAGTGGTGCCACCCCATTCCTGGACCATTGGAAGTGGGTGTAAGGTGCTTTGCTACCTTCTGTGGATCCAGTGGAGTTGACGCATCTCCTCTGTTGCGTGGTACATCCCCGAGCAGAACTTATGAATCTCCAGTGCTGCGTGGATTGAATGCCTCACTTCGCTGCTGCCATCTGCATTGCCATCAGAACTGTCACTACACAACACATCTCCGGTGTATGGCTTCAGAGCTCTCGATGATGGGAGCCTCAATGATGAAGCCAATCGCAGCTTCGCAGCTCCTCAGAACTGGTGCATCGTCCCGATTGCGCAATACATCCCTGATTTCAGATGTCACATTGCAAGCCCTGTTGATAGGATCCTTGGCACCAATGCAACAGGACTTTGCACCGCAGGCTTGCAGCATCTCCGGACAGATGCATTGCCTCAGTTGCATGGCACATCTTCAACATGGATCCATGCAAACTCACTCATACCAGGCTTTCAGGTACTCTGCTCGGCTAGCCTAGCTGAGTCCCTGTCGCCGCACCACTCTCCATTGCGGTCGAGCTGAACTTTTGACTTTGTCTTGGTCCCAGAGACTAGGTGTCCGCAGTTGGTGCTTAATGCCTTTTGGTGCCATTTTTTTCTAACATTTTTTTAATTCAATAGCTCTGGTTCTACTAATTGGACTTTTGCCATTTTGATCTTGTTTTATTTAATACATTAAGCTCTATTTTTCTAACCTGGTGTGGGGTATTTTTGTGTGGTGTTTTCACTGTTTTACTGTTTGAAGTGTTGAACAAATACTTTACACATTGGCTCTAAGTTGAGCCTGAATGCTTTGCTGCAAGCTACCAGGGGGTTGAGCATAGGTTACTTTGGGGTTTGCTTGTGCCTTATCCTTACTAGGACTGTGGTTGCTGCTTGACCGGGGCTCACACCCCAGTCAACAATTAACCCAATTTACAACAGTACCCAACATAAATGTTTGCTACACTGAATGTTTTAGTCCATTGCAATTTTCTGACATGCAGAAATAATTGCTGCCTTGTGCCTCAAGCCAAATAAACCTGCCTACATTCATAAATAACAACACATGCAGGTTGATACTACATGTTGGTAGTCACCAGATTCCACCCCAAAACTGTCCTTAGTTTAATTCAGAACTAGATGGTAATTGGTGCTGCTCTTTGTGCCTCAGTCGCTAATTGTGGTTTTATGAAGAGGAAGCTCTACTGGCAGAAATTATTGTAAATGTGCAAAATTTGAATTCTGCTGGACGAACAGATTAAAATTCATGGAAGAGCACTATTAAATCACAAGGAAAAAAGTAAAGAGTTTTCTTCTGGGACTCAGTGTGGAAAATATTAGTTTGGTTGCAAACCACTGATCAGAAACTGCCCTATAAAAGTAGGCAATCGGACTTTAAAAAAAAAATATATATATGGTAGTATTCAGGAAATGTGAATGCATGCATGGAGTCAAGTGCCGCTCACAGGCCTCCATCCATGTAGTCACAGGGGGTCTCAACAAGCCTCTTACCTCTTGTTGATGAGCTAGAAGCTTTTGCGACCAATAGGAAAGCAAATTTTGTGATACCAGTGTGTTAGACCTGACAGCCTTAGGGTGGTCACCCCAAAATCTTTTTGCCTTCCTCCCTCTACTTTTTGGCACTGTTTTTGCTGGGTGTAGGACTACCGCTAACCAATGCTAAAGTGCATATGCTCCTCCCGTAAAACATGGTAACATGGTAACATTGGTTCACACCCAATTGGCATATTTAAGTTACTTCTGAGTCCCTAGTAAAGTGCACTGCCTGTGCCCAGGGCCTGTAAATCAAATGCTACTAGTGGCCTGCAGCACTGATTGTGCCACCCACATAGCTACCCCCCTAACCATGTCTCACACCTGCCATTGCAAGGCCTGGGTGTGCAGTTTCACTGCCACTTTGACTTGGCATTTAAAAGTACTTGCCAAGCCTTAAACTCCCCTTTTTCTACCTATAAGTCACCCCTAAGGTAGGCCCTAGGTAACCCAGAGGGCAGGGTGCTGTGTAGGTAAAAGGCAGGACATATATCTGTTTTATATGTCTTGTAGTGGAAAACTCTTAAATTTGTTTTCCACTGCTGTGAGGCCTGCTCCTTTCATAGGCTAACATTAGGGCTACCCTCATATGTTGTTTCAGTGGTAGATTCTGATCAGAAAGGGGTTGACAGGTCATATTTAGTATGGCCACAGCGTTAATAGAAAATCCAGCTTAGCAATGAGGTTGGATTTCATATTATTATTTTAGAAATGCCATTTTTAAAAGGTGAGCATTTCTTCACACTCAAATCCTGTGCCTTACCATCCAAGTCTGGGTAGGGCTGGTTGACAGCTACCTTGTGCATTTCACCCAGATAACCACAAACAGAGGATGCTCAGTTAAACCTGCACACATCCGCATACTGAATTGGTCTTCCTGAGCTAGAAGGATGGAGGGCCTGACACTTACAATTTCAAACGACAGTGGCCTGCCCTCACACACTGAACTGCCACACCCTTACTGGGACCCTGGCAGACAGGGTTCCACTGAAAGGGGACATTGTGCACTTCAAAACCACTCTTTGAAGTCTCCTCCACCCAAAAGGCACTTATGGGAATATAAACTGGATCCCTGACCCTACCAATTTAGACACTTCTGGATACTTTAAGATATTCCTTGAGGCAGACCCTCTGACCCAGAACCTGCAACCTGCCAAGAGGAACTGCCTGGGTGACCAAAGGACTCACCAGGACTGCTTTTCTGAGAAGGACTGCTGCCTTGCTGTCCTATGGCTCTGCTGAGAAGTGCTCTCCAAGGGATTGGACTGAGCTTGCCTCCTGTTCCTGAAGTCTCATGGCGAAAAAGACTTCACCTCTGCAAAGAAACTCATTGTGCGGCGAAAATCGATGCACAGCCTGCTGGAATTGACGCATGGCCTGCCTTGCGGTGAAAGAATCACTGCATCACTGACCCGAAATTACCCATCCTGGCTCCCTGAGTGGAGATTAACGCAGCACCAGCGATACGGCCGGAACTTCGACGCACAGCCCACTGGATCGACGCATCACCAAACCGGAAAGACGCAGCCCGCGTGCCTGCATGAAGAATTGACACAGCGCCTGCCGCACAACAGAAACTCCAACGCATTGCCAATCGGATCGATGCAACACCTGTGGCTTTGTTCTGCGCACCCAGGATTTCTCTGCATCGTCCCTGGATGTCAAAAGACCCCGCATCGCAAAGAGGATTCAAGCCTGTGCGCCAGAATTCGACGCAAAGCCCTTGCCACGTGGAAAAGAACCAACGCATCATAGGCGTGCGCCTGGAAATCCAACACACACCGTTTGTTTTCCACACATCTCCTGCTCTGTGGTCTCCGTGCATGTAATTTTGACGCAAACCAAGTACTTTGTGCTTGCAAGAAACAAGTGTTGCTTTTAAGAAATTAAGACTATTCTTATTGATGCCAAAGTGATATTTTTAACTAGAGATTATCAAATCTTCCTTGTTTTGACCTTAAATTAATCAGATAAATATCTTATATTTTTCTAAACCTGTGTGGTGTCTTTTTGTGGTGTTTTCACTGTGTTATTGCATGATTTATTGCACAAATACTTTAGACATTGCCTTTTAAATTGAGCTTGACTGCTTACTGCCAAGCTACCAGAGGATGGGCACAGGATAATTTGGATTGTGTGTAATTTGCCCTGACTAGAGTGAGGGTCCTTGCTTGGACAGGGGGTAACCCGACTGCCAACCAAAGACCCCATTTCTAACACAGTGGATCACAGTATTCGGAAAATGAATACACAAACTCACTTGCGACCTGAGCTTTTACATTGGGACATGCTGTAATTCGGCATGGCAATCCTTATTTGTGGGAAAAATCACTGATAGAGAGCACAGTACTGTCTTGAAGTAATTATAAATGGAGGATAATTCATCTAGCACAAAAAGTGATGATCTTAGCCACTAGTAATCAAATGCATATCTGCTTAGTGTGTTGGGGAAAAAACTGTTCTTTCAGGCCTTTAGCTATATATTACCAATTCAAAAACTGAACTAGTCAGATGTTTTTCAACCGTATGGCTTCATGCCAAAGTGGATAACTTTGTTATTTTTTTATTAATCACTCATATGATAAATCATGTTTGATTTACTTCCCTTTCCTTATTCTCAGATTTTTTTTAATAATCCATTCTTAAACCAGTATAATAAAAAATGTAAATCCATCATGCCACAATGCCCTAGAGACTTTTCAGTGAGAGGGTGTATACTTGGTGCGCTCCCACTCCCCATTTCTCTGTGTTTTCACCTCTGAAAAATGTCAATACCCTTGTGAATCTATATTCATTGGGTGCCACCACGCTCCAAAAGCTCATTATTTCCCTCAGGGACAGCCAATGTAAAGGAGGCGCTAACCTGAGCCTCTGTCTCCTGCTCCCAGGACCAATGTCTGAGGGAGTGGGAAGAGCAAAGTGCACCTGGGCGCATGCCACCCACACTGTGGAGAAGACACGTCAACTGAATAGCAGGCAAAAGAGAGGTTCCCCCCACCGATAACAGGAGAGCCATGCTGTAGGTGAGCATGTCAACCAGCTCAAACTTGGGCTGCCACGCCACATAGGATAGGTACTCTAAGCTTAGAAACATAAAAGGAGCGTACATTTGGCACTTCCGGTAGTAAAACAAGAAAAGAAGAAAAACATTACTTTGAGTGAGTGGATCTTAATTACTAGGTGCTGAGGCTTCCTCAGTAAAATTAGAGCCATAAATCTGAGGCGCATATGATTCTGGTGGGTTATTTTAAATGCTAGGGTCCGCATCATAGTAAAAATCTGCTTGGAATTAGGCATCAATATATTTTCTGCATGATTTGTAAGATTCCTAATGCTAATACTACTTATCTTCATTCGTCAAGATGACAGTGTAAGGAAAAATGGGTGGACTGGACACCATTTTATAATTTATTTACCCTGTAAATAGTGCAGCCTACTCTTACAGCTTTGAGAGTTCTTTAAATCAAGACCAAGGTATATCATAGCAATACATCAGAATGGAAGATATGCCTGCTGGACCTGTCAGCCTTAGGGTCGTTTTCCCTCAAACATTTTGACTTCACTCCTGTTTAGGATGAAATGTAATTTTGCTGGTCTTGGGACGCTGAGCACTGTACCACTGCTAACCAGTGCTCCCTCCTTTAAACATGGTGAAGTTGTCATACAACTAATTGGCACATTTAATTTACTACTATGTGCCTTTCAAGTGGTACTACATGTAGCCAGGCCTGTTAATTAAATGCCACCAGTGGACATGCAGCACTCATTGTGCCATCCACTTGAGTAGCCCTTTAAACAGGTCTCAGGCCTGGCTTTGCAGCCTCTTTGGGCAATTTTAATGTAACACTTTGACCTGGCAAAATAAACTTTTTGTCAGGCCTAAACCTTCCTCTCTAAGATATGTAAGTCACTCCTAGAGTAGGCCTTAGATAACTCACGGTACAGAGTGCAGTGTATTTAAAAAGTTGGACATGTATTTTTAACTTTTACATATCCTTGGAGAGAAAAAACTCTTAAATGTGTTTTTCACTACTGCAAGGCCTACCTCTCCCATAGGATAACATTGGGTTACCTTATTACATTTAATATGTGATAAATTTTGATTGGGAATAGGTAGGAATGTTGAGGTTGGTGTCAAGAGAATTGTGATTTAAACCCCTCTTTAATGGTAAAGTCATAACCTGAATAGGCCACTTTTAGACGATTTTAGAAGCTTCTCCCACTTCAAAGCAAGCACCAGGTATAGATATTGGACTCCCAGAACAACTGTTCTGTACACTCCTAGACCTTTAGATACTGCAGAAAAAGGGCTGCTCCTCTTTCAAAGGACTGCCCTGCTGCCTGAGGCTTGTCTTGTTGTCTGGGAAGGAAGACTGGATCTGCTCCCTTCATCCCAGGCTAACAAAGTGACTCCAAGGGTCAGGTGACATCCTGTTCTGAGCTACAGTGACACAATAAGCTCCAGAGGTCTCCCTGCAACTGTCCAGCTGACTGCTGCTCTGAACCTGCCTTGTCCTCCAACTGGACCTTCCTGTGCTTGCGGGCCTCTCCTGAAGTGAATTCCGAATCCCCAAGTGATGCCTTCCCAGGTTCTTGGCCCTGGGCTGGCATCAGAGAGAGCTCCTCCTAGCAAAACTGAAGAGTCCATCAAATCTAGCTTGAAGTGAAGAGAAGCCCTGGAAAGCCTTGCCACACAGTGGCAAGCTTCATCGGAACTGATGCTGAGCATCACAAAGCCCCACAAGGCCTTGCCGCCCAGCTGCCAATCTCATCAGAATCGACACGGAGCAATGCAAAACCCTACAAAACCTTGCAGCACAGCTGCACAACACAAACCCTTACAAACCAAAGCCTCACAGCTCATTGGAACCAACACAGACCGACCCAAAGCCCAGTAAAACCTCGGGTAATAGCTTTAGTGGCACTGACACTAGACTATACGGAGCCTTGCAAAGCAACGCCACATAGACCGCACACCAAAAGACAGACGGTACAATCCTCAGTGAGCCAAACTTAGGCCCTCATTCTGACCCTGGCGGTCTTTGACCGCCAGGGCGGAGGACCGCGGGAGCACCGCCGACAAGCCGGCGGTGCTTCAATGGGGATTCCGACCGCGGCGGTAAAGCCGCGGTCGGACCGGCACCACTGGCGGGGTCCCGCCAGTGTACCGCGGCCCCATTGAATCCTCCGCGGCGGCGCAGCTTGCTGCACCGCCGCGGGGATTCTGACCCCCCCTACCGCCATCCAGATCCCGGCGGTCGGACCGCCGAGATCCGGATGGCGGTAGGGGGGGTCGCGGGGCCCCTGGGGGCCCCTGCAGTGCCCATGCCACTGGCATGGGCATTGCAGGGGCCCCCGTAAGAGGGCCCCTACATGTATTTCACTGTCTGCTGTGCAGACAGTGAAATACGCGACGGGTGCAACTGCACCCGTCGCACAGCTTCCACTCCGCCGGCTCGATTCCGAGCCGGCTTCATCGTGGAAGCCTCTTTCCCGCTGGGCTGGCTGGCGGTCTGAACGAGACCGCCCGCCAGCCCAGCGGGAAAGTCAGAATTACCGCCGCGGTCTTTCGACCGCGGAACGGTAACCTGACGGCGGGACTTTGGCGGGCGGCCTCCGCCGCCCGCCAAGGTCAGAATGAGGGCCTTAGTCCTGTGCCCAGCTTACTCTCCATTGCAGTCAGCCTGAACTTGTGACTTAGTCCTGGTCCAGCGTGACCAGATACCCTAAGTTGGTGCTTTGTGACTTTTGGTGCTACTTTTTACCTAAACCTTTGCAATTCAATACCTGCAGTTCTACTGATTTGATCTTTGTTTTTTAGTGTTAAATTATTTATTACATTTTACTCTGGTTTCTAAAATGGTGTGGAAATTGTCTTGCATTGTGTTTTCAAACTATTACTGTTTAAATACTGCATATATAATTTCCCATTATCTCTATGTTAAGCCTCACTGTTTTTGAACTAAGCTACCAGAGGGCTAAGTACAGGTTAATTTAGTGCAAAGTAATGAAATACAAATATATATTACCCTTGGAAGAAGACAGGCGGATAGTTAACATTAGCATTTGGATAGCCTGTCACCTACATTTTTAAAAAATGGATTATATAATGTGATTAAGAGTTTAATACTGGCAAAACCAGATTTTTACAAGTTATTAATGTTACTTCCTATATTGAGAATATTACTAAATAAATGTATTTACCTGTCTTATATTTGATGGAATTTTTGTATTTTCTGAAACAAAATATTTAGGCACTATTGAATCACATATTTTTTCAAATGTGCTTTAGCCAAACAATTTGCAACCCTGTTCTTATGTTGAAATCCTTTTTTAAAGAATTTAATATCGCATCCTTTCAATTTCTGACAGCGGTGGGAGTTGGCTGGATGCTGAACTGGATACTGAAGGTAAATGCTATTGTGGAAGTGTTGTAATGGCCTTTCTGCAGGGTCACCCCCAAACGTTTTGCCTTCCTCCTTCTCTTTTTCTGACCTCATTTTTGCTGGCTTTAGGACTCTGTGCACTTTACAACTGCTAATCAGTGTTAAAGTGCATATGCTCTCTCCTTAAAACATGGTGACATTGGCTCATATTCAATTAGCTTATTTAATTTACTTGTAGGTCCCTAGTCAAGTGCACCACATGTGCCCAGGGTCTGTAAATTAAATGCTACTAGTGTTCTGCAGCACTGGTTGTGCCACCTACATAAGTTGCCCCCTAACCATGTCTCAGGCCTGCCACTGCAGGGCCTGTGTGTGCAGTTTCACTGCCACTTTGACTTGGCATTTAAAAGGAAATGCCAAGCCTTAAACTGCCCTTTTTCTACATGTACGTCACCCCTAAGGTAGGCCATAGGAAGGCCATAGGGCACAGTGCTCTGTAGGGAAAAGACAGGCCATGAACATGTGTGTTCCATATGTCCTGGTAGTGTAAAACCCCTAAAACCGTTTTACATTGCTGTGAGGCCTGCTCCTTTCATAGGATAGCATTAGGGCTACCCTCATATACTGTTTGAGTGTTAGATCCTGATCTGAAAGGAGTAGCCAGGTCATATTTAGTATGGACAGAATGGTGATACAAAATCCTGCTTAATGGTGAAATTGGATTTTATATAACTATTTTAGAAATGCTACTTTTAGAAATTGAGCATTTCTTTAAACTTAAATCCTCCTGTGCCTTCCTCCCTTGTTCATTCACTCAGACAACCCCAAACACAGGATGCTCAGTCACACTTGCATACATCTGCATATTGAATGGGTGTTCCTGGGCTGGGAGTGTGGAGAGCTTGACACTTACATATCAAAGGACAGTAGCCTTCCCTCACACAAAGGACTGCCACACACCCTACTGGGACCCTGGCAGACAGGATGGAATTGAAAGTGGACCTTGTGCACTTCTAAACCACTCTTTGAAGTCCGCCCCACTTCAAAGGCACATTTGGGTATTCAAGCCGGGTCTCTGACCCTACCAACTTAGACACTCCTGAGGTAGACACCCTACTTCATCAAGACACTTCCTGGAGAAGAGAATCTGAACCAGAACCGGCACCCTGCCAAGAAAAACTGCCTGGCTGTCCAAATGACTCACCTGACTGCTTTTCTGAGAAGGACTGCTGCCTTGCTGTTGCCATGCTGCCTTGCTGCTCTCTGGCTGTGCTGAGAAGTATTCTCCAAGGGCTTGGATAGAGCCTGCCTACTGTTCGCTGAAGTCTCAGGACCAAAAAGACTTAATTCTGTAAGAGAACTCCCTGGACGCACAGCCTGCAAGAAACGACACACAGCCTGCACCGCAGTAAGAACATCACTGTACAGTGAACTGGACAAATGCAGCCTGACTTTGCAAGGAGAAGATCGACGGAGCGCCAGCGTAGCAACTACAAGTTCTACGCATCGCCCCTGAATTAACACAAAGCCTAGCCGGAACGACGCAGCCCGACTTCCTGAGAGGAATCGATGCAGCGTCTGCCGTGCGGTAGAAATTTCCACGCAACGCCCACCACCATTGATGCAGCCCCTGTGACTTCGTCCTGCAAGCAACGGATTTCAAAGCATCGTCCCCGGGGTGTCCGAAAACCCCGCAACCCGAAGAGGATCTCAGTCTACATGCCAGAAATTGCTGCAAAGCCTGCCCTGCATGAAAACTCGACGACGCATCGTGTGTGTGCACTGGAAAAATCGACGCACACCTCCCCATTTTCCAGGCATCTACTCCTCTGCAGTCCCTTGCTGAGAATTTGAACACAAACCAGGTATTTCGTACTTGCTAGAGACACATGTTGCTTTTTAAGAGACTAAAGACACTTTATATAATTTTTACAGTGATATTTCAACATATACTTATTGCATGTTAATCGTTTTGACCTGCATCTTACCAGATAAACATTATGGGGGTGATTCTAACTTCGGCGGGCGGCGGAGGCCGCCCGCCGAAGTTCCCCCACCAAAATACCGCTCCGCGGTCGAAAGACCGCTGAGGGTATTTTGGGATTTGCCCTGGGCTGGCGGGCGGCCGCCAAAAGGCCGCCTGCCAGCCCAGGGCAAATCAACCTTCCCACTAAGATGCCGGCTCAGAATTGAGCCGGCGGAGTGGGAAGGTGCGACGGGTGCAGTTGCACCCGTCGTGTATTTCAGTGTCTGCTAGGCAGACACTGAAATACTTTGTGGGGCCCTCTTACGGGGGCCCCTGCCGTGCCCATGCCATTGGCATGGGCACGGCAGGGGCCCCCAGGGGCCCCGCGGCACCCCCTACCGCCATCCTGTTCCTGGCGGGCGAACCGCCAGGAACAGGATGGCGGTAGGGGGTGTCAGAATCCCCCATGGCGGCGCAGCAAGCTGCGCCGCCATGGGGGATTCTAAGGGCAGCGGTAAACCGGCGGGAGACCGCCGGTTTACCCTTTCTGACCGCGGCCAAACCGCCGCGGTCAGAATGCCCTGCGGGGCACCGCCGGTCTGTCGGCGGTGCTCCCGCCGACCCTGGCCCCGGCGGTCTGAGACCGCCGGGGTTAGAATGAGGGCCTATATATTTTTCTAACCACTGTGTGGTGTATTTTTGTGGTGTTCTTATGTGCTATTGCATGATTTATTGCACAAATACTTTACACATTGCCTTCTGAGTTAAGCCTGACTGCTCAGTGCCAAGCTAACAGAGGGTGGGCACAGGATAATTTGGATTGTGTGTGACTTACCCTGACTAGAGTGAGGGTCCTTGCTTGGACAGGGGATAACCTAACTGCCAACCAAAGACCCAATTTCTAACAGGAAGGTATTATCTTCAATTTATACATCCTATTTGATACTGATTAAAATGTCATTATCTCAGATAAATGGTTTAATTATTCTATAGTATAAACGTTTTAAAATGTGTACCAAACTCACACTCCAACAATTCTTTTAATGTGATTCATTGTCTTGCACTATGGGTAACATTGTCAACATTGAAAATACCGAAGCAATTAAGCTGCATTTTTTCACTTCATTCAATCAGCATAGTTGTGATTTAGATACGTTTATGTACAGACAATTAAGTTGCATTAACAAGTCTTATTCTTCATGATGAGGACACAGTTTATTTAATATTTGCTTGTTCTGTACACTCCTGGACTTATGGATACTGCAGAAGAAGGACTGACCTGCTTCCGGAGAACTGCCCTGCTGCAGATCTTCACACAAAAATATATTTCGGCAGCGATCCGAAATGTAACGTTGTAGTGAATAATATGCGGGGAAAACATCAGTATGTGGCATGTCTGTTGAAAAGGGTGCTTGATATCACAAATGGCATGCCTTTACAATGAGTAAATTAATATACATATTTTGGAAAGCAAATGCTGTCATTCGTGGCTTGGGACATCATTTCCAATTGAAAGTGATTACAACAACGAGGGCGGTGAAAATGTAAATATACACATCATTGATTAAAAGTGTAAATGATAAAAGGACATTCCTTGAACATTATTATACAAGTAGTTTATTGAAACTAACCTTCAGGCCTGACACATGCAGATTATGGATAGGTTTTTAAGAGGTTCCTGGTGTTAAACACTCAATCCACCTCAGTATTCGTCTAAGCAGAACAGTGGCAATTACTTTGATCTTTTTTCCAGTATGCTTGCTAGTCGTGAAGATGTTTTTGTGGTTTACAATAGGGGGCAAAGCAGAAGAGAAAAGCAGGATTACCCCATCCTTAAGAAACACCACAAACGGGCGTTATAAAACACTAGAGACTATTTCCCTGTTTTAGGAAAAATAGCGAACGGCCCATGCAGCTTGTCATTCAGAATACGTCAAAGTGCAATCTGTTTCTTAGTTAAGAAACAGCTAAAGGTCTGTCACTATCACAATATTGTATTATGAAAGGGAGTAAAGAATGTTGTCTTTTATTGTGCTTAGTGTGAGGGAGGATACACTTATTACCTTTTATAATTGTTACTGTGTATTTTAGTTGCATTCTAAAATGCAATTATAGAAATAGTAATCGGTCCAGTTAGTTACATGAAAAGCTTTTATATTTGTTACATTGAAAGTCACAGTACGGTTAGGCTTTCATTGACTTTAAAATTATATTAAGGTTATATTAATGAATTACAACAAAATTATTCTAAACATAAAATATGAGACTGCGTGTAGAGCATGCGTGCTCGGACATTTAAGAGATCATTGTTGAATTAAAAAAAAAAATGCAGGTATAAACTAAACAAATTATCCATTAGACTTAAATTCCAATTGAAGGCCTGGAGTAAAAAAACATTGTCTTATTGGTAGCTTATGATGTGGACCTTCTAATTGAGCTGCACTATTTCAATAGATATGTGTTTTCACTGTACGCACTCTAAATTGCAACAGCTTGTACAAATATTTTATGTTCCCAACTGCAAATGAAGTTTGATGCAAGGGAGGGCTAGTTATTACACGATGTTCCTATTCCGCCCCAACAGTGGCATTTCTTTCCAAACACTTCAAAACAACAGCCATAGTCATTCAACCTTCTATGAGTAAAGGAATTAATGAGTTTGAGGGTTTGGCAGGGGTGTATTTAATCCAAAAACAACTTGAATGTACTGCTTACACGTTGAAGATGTGGATCTCGGCCAAATGCAGGCAGTTGTGTATGAAAAATAAGCCATCTTTATACTCAAACAAATATTTGTAATCAATTGACTTTGAAATATTTTAGAAACCCAGTGAGAATGTGGTGTGAATTCGACATTAATTTTAAAGGCCGAATATTGAGAAAAAACTCATAACTAGCATGTGCAACACGTGTGTACCCCTAAAACCATTTCTCTTGATTTTTCAACGTATGCATTGAAAAATATTGTAGTTAAGATAAATTAGAAGTAACACACAATCTACAAAAGTCGTGATATGTGCGAAATGAGGCAACGCCCACTCGAACCTCCCCCTCCCCAGTACGAAGTTCACAGCATTATATTTATCATCAAAAATGGGATCCTGCATAATGACACCAATTGCATGTTGCTAGAACTACGTTTTATTGTATAAGTAGAAAAACATATCATTTCCTTGACAGCTATTGGAGGAAAGTTATTAATCTGCATTTTTGGGGTGGGATGGTTAGAGGACATGCATTTACTGGGCACCATTGATATTTTCTAACCACTCTCCAAATTAAAAATGACCTAAAGACTCCATTTATGCACCCGTCACCCAAATAGACCTCAGGCCTACATTAGAACTAATTCTGCAAGGGAAGGAGCCATCATGAGCAGCATTACCACAGTAACCTTCTTTCAAACTTCGTTTTAAGACCTGAAGAACAACCTTTCTGGGTCTCAAATTAGGACCATATTGTTTTCTGGTGTTGTGCCCTACGCTTTACTCGACCGCCACTCCCTCTTACTCAAAGACAAGCTGAGTAAGAAAACCACAGAAGGAGAAACGTGGGAGTGCTAAAGTAGCACATGAAAAAGTACAGGTGTATCTGGGTCGATTGTACTTCTCACTTCAAGTCATAGGGATTGGAAGAAATCGACTCTCTTTTGACAATTTCAAAGATACTTATGTGCACCTGTGAGCGTCTGCGTGCAATGCGCAGGGCGTGCTGCGTCATGGGATATAATAGGAAGTGCTCCGTCTTTAGAGCGCCCCTGTGCCCCAGAATCCTGCCTTGCCTCTGATTCTCACCTTTTAAAAGAGGTTGTTTACCTCCGCTGCGGGACTGTGGCTGCAGAAGTCTCTACAGTTATTTGTGCTTACTTCCTGCTCAGAGTCACTGCACATTTTCTCTGAACTGGAATTCAAGGTCTTCGCCTTGCTGTATCACTGTTATTGTGTTTGCTGAATGCAAAGTTCCCTGCGCTTCCCTGCTCCTTTTCTATAGACGTTATCAGTCCTTCCTTTTCAGTGCTTCAGTCTTCATCTTTTCATACAGCTCTATGCAAAGTCAACCACAACCCACGAAGCCTATTTCTAGGCTCGGCTATGCAGTCCTGGGCTACATATATTCCTCGTTATAGTACCGCACTTCCCAGTCTATAAACATCAACCTTCTGCACCAGTATTTCTGTTATACATTCCCTTTTGTGCTCGTGAGCATCTTCCTTTTCTATTTGTTTGGTCTTGTCATATGTCTGCAACTTCTCTGTATTTCGTAGGCTCTCTATATTAAGTTAGAGTGTTTTGCCTCTGCTCTGTTTCTTGCTGTGCCAATGCATTTGATATTGGCTTTTCCAAATATGCATTTCCAAATATGCATGTGTAACGTTTCCTTTCTCACCTTTTTTTCTCATCTTCTCACCTCCCTCTTCAGTTCCCCCAGCCCCTAATGATTGCCAAGATATTTCAGTAGCCGGTTCCGCTTTATTGCACCCTGCACCTTCCGGTCAACTAAAGCCAGTGGGTAATATACAGAAATGCACAGAAGAAAGTATATGAATAGCACGCACATACAATGTACGCTAAAACAGTAGATAGACGAGACATTTGTCAAAAATCATATTAATTGAGCTTTTTATTTAGTATTTACTTCACACCATGAGGCAGATTTAAAAACAAGAAACACTGCAAAGAAAAATTATATGAAAACTCGTTAATCCAAAATTTTGGGTGCCTTTTTCTATTTTTTCTTTTTTTTTGCATTTGATTAGAAATAGTTAGCATCCATAAAAAGTTTAAAATAATCGTCAAAGTGCCCTACATCTTTTCTCCAAACAGACTTAAAGTTGGTGTTGCACCTGTCCTTTTCAACTATTGGCTTTTTGTTGACTGGCCTCTTTCATCCACTGGCTTGAGGCTTTTTCAATCACATCTTGACTACGCTCAGAGGTGTAGTCCTCTTTCACCTGACACCACTGACTGTTGGTGAGTGTCTTTCGGAGGCCAATGGAGTGCTTGCATAGAACTACCTGCTAGTATATTGTACAAATATGGGATGCTCTAACTCTTCTTGACGGTCATACGTGCCACTTTCAATGCTTGTGTTCACTCTTCACAATTTCTTTTCTCCCAGCTACTACCCTCTCTAGTTTCTCTTGCCCTCATGTCCCTGTTTACATTGAAAGATTTCCTGCCTTTGATATAGTCCTATTTGTGTCCCTACGGCAAATGAAGGTCAGGTGGCAAAGGAATGCTCATTATAGCATTCCTGTTATTTCTGTGTCAGACCTAGAGATGGAGCTACATAGAATGTCCCCATCTAAACGTTTTGACATCGAAACAAGTGACTATACTGAAGGCAAGTATGTCTTCTACACAGTCCAAATATCCCTTCTTAACTTTTTCAAACTTTAATGTGCTTCTTGTGCATGTGTTGGCACATTAAACACAGATCCACTGGTGTTACTAATCTTTGTTAAATATATTGTTTTTCTACATCTGTTCAACATCTACATGAGCCCCCTCGCAGATGTCCTCAGATCTCACGGACTCAACATAATCTACTATGCGGATGACACTTAACTAATCTTCTCACTCTCCAAGGACCCCTCCAATGACAAATCCAACTTCCGCAATGCAATGATCAACGTTGCCAAATGGATGAGAGACAACTGCCTTCAAGTCAATTCCAATAACACTGAAGAACTGATCTTCAGGAAGAACATCTCTGCATGAGACCACAGCTGGTGGCCTGCAGAACTCAGATCTACACCCAGACCTACCGACCATGCACGCAACCTCAGCATCATCCCCAGCAGCCAACTAACCATAAAACAGCAAGTCAACACAGTCACATCCTTCTGCTTCCTCACACTTCACATGCTCTGCAGAATCTTCTGATAGATCCCAACCAACACCAGAAAGACCATCACTAAGGTCCTTGTCACCAGCCGCCTTGACTATGGCAATGCCCTCTATGCTGGCATCTCCACCCAGATCCTCAGAAGACTCCAGACCATACAGAACGCTGCTGCCAGATTTATCCTGGACCTCCCCAAACAAACCCACAGCACCCCCCACTTGAGAGACCTCCACTGGCTCCCCATCCAGAAAAGATGCCAGTTCAGGATCCTTATGCACACCTACAAAGCTCTCCACGACCAAGGACCTGCCTACATCACCCATCGACTTAACGTCCACCATCCCTCCAGACACCCGCGCTCCACTTCCCTCTCCCTCGCAGATCCCCTTGGCATCTCTCTCAGCTGCAGCAGTGGCCGATCCTGCTCATACATTACTGCCAAGACTTGGAACAAACTTCCCCTCCAGCTCTGTACAGCCCCCTTGCTGGAAGACTTCCTTAGGAGAATCAAGACCTGGCTCTTCGACGAAGACACAGATCCCAGATACCCCTTGGGGTGACAGTATTGCACTTTACAAATGCTGTTTGATTGATTGGTTTGAGTGATTGATTGTTGGTATTTGGAAGATGATATTACTTTGCAGTTTGTTCTTTAGAGGAGTAATAAGCCTGGTATTAGGAGATATAAAAATATATGATTGGTGAAAGCTGCATTTTGTGTGTAGTGAAGTATCACTAGCTTGAAGAGTTGTTTCACATGACGGAAATTGCACATAACAGATGCAGACATATAGAAATTGAATAGGTCCATTGAAGCACAATGTTCTGAATTATTGTTTTGCAGTTCTAGCAGGTTCCTGGGTGGAGCCATTGTTATGTTAGGTAATGAGTAGGTGATGCACATATCATGTGATGTATTGAAGAATGTCTGATTTGGAAACATCTGTTTGAAGACTTCCAAAGTGACAGAGTTGGATGCTACTGGAAAATCCTAACCAAGGCAACTCCACCAGTGAAATTTCCTTCAGCATACTATAATGTTTTTGGAGGAATTCCCACTTCTGTAATCTCTAGATGTTACATTTCTCCCTGAAGATATTTCAATAACAAACCCATCTATGTTACAGTATAACTCAGTTTTTGTGCCCATTTGCTATATACTCCTGCAGTCTGATTACCAACAGTTTTACAGCAAGGTATGACAGGATTGACACACTAGGCTATACTCTGAATGCAGACTGTACAAATCGAACACCATTTCTTTTGCTTTTTGCTTTATCTCTTTGTGGAATCCTGACAGGAGGTTTGAATGTGCTCTGTAGGCGCAAGGGAGACAAGAACCAATACAAGAGCCACACTGCTGTGCTGTGCTCGGAGGAATGACTCCCAGCAAATAATTATGAGGAGTCTAGTCCATATTCTGGGTGGCTGGTAATGTCCCAAGGCCTTTTTATGTGTATTCTGAAGTTTATCTCGGCACAGAGTATTAATGGAAAACAAGTCAAAAAGAAGGAACCTTCTTGGGTGCTGAGATATCTTCTATAACCATTTGCATCTGGCTGAATTGATAAAGAGAATATTTCAAAAGGCTAGCACTAGGCAACTGGTTGATAGTATGGGTGCATCATTTACATGACAAAGGTGGAGCACAACTATCCAATGCCTTGTGATGAAGTACAATGTTTTAAATGTGTTTTTCGGAACTGCAGGTCCATTAGAGGGGCATGGGTACACAACTGCTGCACTGCTCCCAAAGTTCTCTTCAATGCCTGCTTCTTAAGAAAGCAATCCCAGTAAAAAAAGTATGAACTGAATGTATGGGCCCACTGTAGTGACAGCATTTGCTGAATGGTCTCAACATATGCGTGCCCCTTGATGTCATTGGATTTAGTCAATTATTCTTCATATTGTTCTGTCAGACAATTTATTCTTGAAGGTAATTTTCATAAAATTCAGGCTTCCATTTAAGAGGACTCTGGTACCCAGGAGTGAAAATGGGATGATAGAGACAAATGATTAATCACTACATGCTCATATTTAAATTGTACGTGAGTAAACTAAAAATGATTCATAGCTGCTTTTCTCTTTGGTCAACCAACATGCCAAGCGTAAAAAGGCTAGGCTTCCACAATCACCAGAACATAACCAATGATGCTTGACCTAATATATGATCGGAAAGTAACCATAGACTTAGACCAGATGTAGTACTGTCTTTTAAGATTCTTAATCGACCAGCAACAATCATAATTGTGAATTGATTCTTCATCCTACATTGTCTTCCCAGGGGTATATCTATCTCTGATAGTCCCAGGCACTTTCATAACTAGTTGTATTTCTCTCTGTCATATCTTGTGAGGGGTTAATGTTAAAGTCTCTGTATACCAATATAGGTCAACTATTCAGTAAACTTAGTCCTTGTTTCCAAAACATCTTCCTCTGGTAGTTTAATTATAGTAACTTTTCGATAGGTTTACCTGGAGTGATATACGTGTTAAATAGGTCCATGGTCACTTCAACACCCTTGAGCCTAATATGTTGCACATTGTGTCTGGAGGCTGAAAAGGTTTTAACAATGACATTTAAGGCTGCTGGAATCCAGGTTCCTAAGGCTTCCATCCATCTCTCCATTTTGGGGTTGCTTGGAGGTGAAAAGTTGTTCATGAATTCATCCATTGTAATCAATCCCTTCTGCTGCCCACGTTTTCTGGAAACAGAATGTCAGTTCGCTTCACATAACCTTTCCAATCCTCGTCCTCTATTGTGCCACCCAGAAATGCTGTATTGTAGCTTAACATTTTGCAAGTGTTCTACTTTAGAGCTACAACCAATTGTAACTGATAGATTTTGCTGGCTTGGGCACAATTTACTGTGGCTTCTATGCCATATTATTGGTCGTCCCCTCTAGAGTAACAGTGATTCAGCCTTACTTATTTTCCCCCTGTGCTTTAATGCTTGTGCTATCATTTGCTAATATCTACAGGGAGTGCAGAATTATTAGGCAAATTAGTATTTTGACCACATCATCCTCTTTATGCATGTTGTCTTACTCCAAGCTGTATAGGCTCGAAAGCCTACTACCAATTAAGCATATTAGGTGATGTGCATCTCTGTAATGAGAAGGGGTGTGGTCTAATGACATCAACACCCTACATCAGGTGTGCATAATTATTAGGCAACTTCCTTTCCTTTGGCAAAATGGGTCACAAGAAGGACTTGACAGGCTCAGAAAAGTAAAAAATAGTGAGATATCTTCCAGAGGGATGCAGCACTCTTAAAATTGCAAAGCTTCTGAAGCGTGATCATCGAACAATCAAGCGTTTCATGCAAAATAGTCAACAGGGTCGCAAGAAGCGTGTGGAAAAACCAAGGCGCAAAATAACTGCCCATGAACTGAGAACAGTCAGGCGTGCAGCTGCCACGATGCCACTTGCCACCAGTTTGGCCATATTTCAGAGCTGCAACATCACTGGAGTGCCCAAAAGCACAAGGTGTGCAATACTCAGAGACATGGCCAAGGTAAGAAAGGCTGAAAGACGACCACCACTGAACAAGACACACAAGCTGAAACGTCAAGACTGGCCCAAGAAATATCTCAAGACTGATTTTTCTAAGGTTTTATGGACTGATGAAATGAGAGTGAGTCTTGATGGGCCAGATGGATGGGCCCGTGGCTGGATTGGTAAAGGGCAGAGAGCTCCAGTCCGACTCAGACGCCAGCAAGGTGGAGGTGGAGTACTGGTTTGGGCTGGTATCATCAAAGATGAGCTTGTGGGGCCTTTTCGGGTTGAGGATGGAGTCAAGCTCAACTCCCAGTCCTACTGCCAGTTCCTGGAAGACACCTTCTTCAAGCAGTGGTACAGGAAGAAGTCTGCATCCTTCAAGAAAAACATGATTTTCATGCAGGACAATGCTCCATCACACGCGTCCAAGTACTCCACAGCGTGGCTGGCAAGAAAGGGTATAAAAGAAGGAAATCTAATGACATGGCCTCCTTGTTCACCTGATCTGAACCCCATTGAGAACCTGTGGTCCATCATCAAATGTGAGATTTACAAGGAGGGAAAACAGTACACCTCTCTGAACAGTGTCTGGGAGGCTGTGGTTGCTGCTGCACGCAATGTTGATGGTGAACAGATCAAAACACTGACAGAATCCATGGATGGCAGGCTTTTGAGTGTCCTTGCAAAGAAAGGTGGCTATATTGGTCACTGATTTGTTTTTGTTTTGTTTTTGAATGTCAGAAATGTATATTTGTGAATGTTGAGATGTTATATTGGTTTCACTGGTAATAATAAATAATTGAAATGGGTATATATTTTTTTTTGTTAAGTTGCCTAATAATTATGCACAGTAATAGTCACCTGCACACACAGATATCCCCCTAACATAGCTAAAACTAAAAACAAACTAAAAACTACTTCCAAATATATTCAGCTTTGATATTAATGAGTTTTTTGGGTTCATTGAGAACATGGTTGTTGTTCAATAATAAAATTAATCCTCAAAAATACAACTTGCCTAATAATTCTGCACTCCCTGTAGTTTCTTCAAGTGGCTGAATCCATTTTATTTGAAATTTCTTCCCATCTTTTGTCTGAGTTCTGCCTACTCAGTAACTTGTATGCTTCTCATAATAGAGGCGCTCTTTTGCTCAGTAGAAAAAAGCGTGGGTAAAATTTCTCTCACAGTGGAGAAATTATTGTGTCCCGATTATAGAAAGAGTGTGCTTTATTTATTATGGCACAAGCTAATGCTGTGGAGAGCCACACAGTTTGCAATGGCTCCTCCAGGCCCCTTTCTTTCATAGGTAGAAACCTCACAGATTGTGTGTCTTCTGATACCACATGAACTTGTTTCAGGAAGGCTTCAGTATACTGCTTCTATTCAATATACTATGGAGCCCTTGTGAGAAGCACAAGGGTATACGTATCACTATTTAGTGTTAGCTATGAGGTGCAATAATCCTGGATCCAGGTATAACACAGTTGTCATTTTCCTTAATCTGGCCCATGTCAACAGGCCCCTCTATCTTGAAGAACATATCAAAACTTACTGTTTGAAAAGAACATTCTCCTGATTTCGCCAGGTCTGCACCGGTTACTTCCACTCACAGTTTCTTAAATTCTGCTGAGCTGGCGTATATGCATGATGAATCTAATTTCTCCAATTTTGCGACTAGTTTGACCAGCATCAGAGAAGGATCAAACTCCACAGTGGCAGGACTTAGTAGAAAATTTGTCATGAGAAAATTGATAACTGGTTTAGCATTTTTGAATACCTCTGGCAATAAGATGTGAGCTACTTCTAATATCTCATTACGAAGAAATTACTCAATGGATTTTCAATTAGAATTTTTTTTTTTTTCAATTGCAATATTTAGATCAGGGCAAACCCATTAGCAGCAGGAAATAGACTTTGTTAAACAAATCTCATAACTAGAACCACAAGAGTTGCCAGGAAAATACCAACAGAGAAGCCTCTTTTCACACCTTGGCACGAACAGATCAGAGAAGAGTGCCAAGAGAATGCACAAGTTTGGCACAGACTACCGCTGCACCTCAATTTGTGTATTCAAATAATGGCGATCTGCGAGATGAAACAGCCATTGTTCCCCAGTACACACCTGTTACAATGTCTATTTTTGTAGGCAATACACTACACATGCAAAGTTGGTGCCTGGAGTACATCTACCATCTCTTCTGCAAAATCAAGGAATATTTCACCACCGTGTCAGTGTTATCTTTTATGCAAAAACAGGTTACCCATAACATTTCACACAGGAATAAATAACAATAAAAAAAAAAGGCAAACAGAGGCAGACATGCATTCCAGAGTACACCAGTGGCCATCAACAGTGTAAACAGGCAATGTCATTGCAAGTAATTCACTACAGCTCAGTTAAGGGAATGTAAAACTAAAGCCAGCCTTAACTGTGGGTGGAGTAGGGATGCAGTCCACAGTACATAAGGCTGGGCACGCTTTTGCGAGGCTCTTCCTGGTAATTATCATTCCTACGGGTTATAATATCACTGCTTCTTGGGGCGTTTACCTTTGATTTTATACCCTTGTACATATATTGGTTTATTAATGTACTTGCTTTAATTAAGTTTATCACGGTGGGAAAATCCCTTCTTTCAGTATGCAAGACATGTTTTACACACACTAATGTATTTGCTCACACCTGTATCTTGTGATATTATTTTTAGTAAATCTTCGTCATGGGTGGGATTTAGATATCTTGGTCCCACCAGGGCACTGGGACCCAGAAGTATGAAGGGGCCACTGCAAAAGTTGCTTCAATTAGCTACAAACCAACCCAGATTATGGCTGCTTATTACTACAAATTCTGGGAAGACAGTTTGGAGGTGGTGCAGTTCCCTTTGCTTCTGAAAGGGCGAATGACCATCTTGTTAACTCACTGTTAATGAAAGCCGGACGGGGTATTCCACAGGGGTGATGACTGACTACCGGGAGATTTAGTTTACAAAGAGGCAGAAGTAAGTGACTAGCCATGATGGGAATGGGTAAGGAGTACGGAACGATGATTTTACACGCTGGAAAATATTTCCCCTGTGGAGAAGAAAACGAAGTACATTTTAAATGTATTTATATGTACATGCATAAATCTGTAATAATATATGCGTACATATAACTCTTTTACATTTATGCATAGAAATGCTTCTACGTGTAAGAAATCTAGAATTCACACCTGCATAAATATATTTGAGGATTTTTTGTCTGTTAAAGCTTCTAAACAGTATTTCTGAATTTATTCAGAATTCTAAAATAAGCCAGACAGAACCTCCAAATACTGAAGTAAGCCTAGTTAAATTAAACTTTTTTCTAAAATAACAACCTAGGGGCTTATTTACAAGCCCCTTGCGCTGCCTGCCTTTTCCCATATAAAAAGTGGTGCAAGAATGGCGTACGAATGGCGCAAGGGGCTTGAAAATTAGCCCCTTAGTTTCTAATCGGAAGCCATTGTTGTAAGGTCTCTGCAGCAAGCCAACTTTAAAAGCAAGTACATATTTTACAAAGGAGGTTTGCTGACAAATGTTAATACAAATTCACAGACCCAAGGGTACCTTGCCTTAACACTGGGGGTAGGTAGGCACTGTAGCAATAGTTTGTCATTAATATAATGCTACCAATACAGTGTTGGTGTTTCATAGCACTGTAGCCTATAGATAGTAATATATCAATGTAATGGTATTCGATTTGTCCACATGAGAAGGATAAAGGGCTGGGTTTGCCCTGCTGAGATGTGAAAATTTGACCTGAAAGTCGGACACAGATGTCAGAAGTGAGTACTCAATATACAAAGCCGGAGAGATATCCTTTCAAATGTTAAGTATTGACATCTGCTTGTGATATAAGACCATGCAGCACAGCATATACTCAGTCACTGCTTGCGGTGTTAAAGGAGCGGGGCGGGATGGTGCGCCCGGGGGGGGTGAAGCAGGGGGAGTGTGGCGGGGTAGAATTAGAAAATATTGATAAAATTAAAAAAAAAAATGTTTAACTTACCTGAACGCCGCATCGCATCGTGCCACATGCAGCGCCTCTACCAGATGCAGGAAGGCACAGGCTCCCAGCCTGCCCAGTGGCCAAACCTGATGCTGCTCAGAGCAGTGTCAGGATTGGCTGGGAGCTCCCAGCCAGGGTGCTCTGAGGCAGACTGGGAGCCTCTGCAGGCTCTCTCCAGCTGGGCTGGAGAGTGCCTACAGCGCATATGTGTTTGGCCGGCCCAAGGCGGCTGAAGAAACACTCATATGCTTTGAGGGGGAGTGCTGTGCACTTCCCCTCAGTGCACGTCACCCCTGTGGTCCGCTCCTTTTCCCAAAACACAATCATAAACACAGTTTATGATCGTGATTTGAGAAAAGTTTTGCAGCTGCCGCTGCTGGTGGAAAACCAACGCTCCTTGGCCCTGATGGAGGAGCCACCCCTGTCCATACTGCACATATCAGTGGTGATACTGAGAGGGAAGTATTAGTATATGAGATGCAGACTCAGAAAAATCAACATTCAACTCCATAATAAGCATGTTCTATCTTCACGCTTCACAAGTTACTGCTTGCAATTCCCCTCACACTTAATGAGATTTATGCTGTTCTAAAAGTACAAATATAACAAAATATACCTTGTCTATTATGGCCCGACTATGAAGTACAAATCAGAGTAAGTGTGAGCAGTGAGTGTGCAGTTGCTGTAATTCAGCTACAATGAAATACAACTACTAGAAATCTAGTACAGAGGTCAGAAGAGTATGGTGTGTCTGTGTGTATGGGTGCATGTATGTAACCAGCAAGGAAGTAAAAGGAGGCAAAGTGTGTTTTAGAAATTGGGATTTTGGTTGGCAGATGTATGCACCCAGTCCTAGAAAGAACCACAATCCTAGTCAGGGTAAGTCACCAACACGACCTAAATTAACCTGTTGTCACACCCTGGTAGCTTGGCAGAGAGCACTCAAGCTTAACTTAGGAGGCAATGCATTATGTATTTGTGCAACACTTCAAACAAACAGTGAAAACACCACACAAAAAGATACTACACCTGGTTAGAAAAATAGAGCTGAATTTAATGAACTAACCATGACCAATACAACAAAAACCCAATAAGTAGAATAGAAGATATGATTTTTTCAAAGAATAAACTTAGTTGTAGTGCTTAAAACTATAAAGTGCCAACTGTGAATATCTGGTCAAGCTAGACCAGGTCAAATTTAAAAAGCCAGGCCAACCACGATGGAGCACAGGTGAGATACAGAGAAACGTCTTGGCCCGCTAAAACAGTATCTTCAGTTCAGAATTGGGGCGATGTTGAGAACAAAAGGAGAGGGTCAAAGGAGGCGATGCGTTAGTGTTGATCCCAGAGATGCAGGCGATGCTTTGGCCCGGACCTGCATAAAGTCAAAGGTGCATCAGGAATGGAGGCGATAAGTCACAATCAGCAATGCAGTGTTTTTGATCCTCCATGCAGCAGCGACATGCTGGTGCAGATTGCCATGCAGTATCCTCAATCCTCACAGCAGCGGCGATGTGTCTGTGTCAGTGGAGATGCTCCAGTTCTGAGTAACACAATGGCGTTGATGCATGGATTTCGGACTGGAGCAGCACTTTATACCCCCTTTTAAGGGCCAATGACTGGATTGGCATCACTTGGCAGGGTTGTACTCACAGATGGCAGAGTCCAGGTGCAGTAGATGATGAGTTTTAAGACTTTTGTGTCCCTGACTCTTCGGAAGAGCAGGAGACAAGCCAGCAAGCCCCTGGAATCACTCTGGTTTTGGGTTCAAGTGTTATGGGTCCAGTTCTTCTCACCCAGGCAAGGAGGGCAGCAGGCAGCAGATCAGCACAGCAAGAAAGCAGTTTTTACAGAGCTGCAGTCAAGCAGAGCAGCAGTCCTTGAAGTAGCACAGCAGTCCGTCTTCCTTGAAGAGTATTCGCAGGTCCAGAAGTGTACTGAGTTGGTAGGGTCAGTAGTCAAGTACTTATTCCCAGTTGTGCCTTTGAAGTTGGGGAGACTTCAAAGAAGGGCTTTGAGGTGCTCAGAGGTCCTCCCTTCCTGCCCTGGATCCAGGATCACTAAAGGGCGCTAAGCTGGCCTTTGTGTGGGGACAAGGTACTGCCTATTCAGGTGTAACAGTGAGCCTGTGCCAAGCTCCTTCCTCTCATCCTGCCTAGGATGGCCCATCAGGATGTTGATGGCCCATCAGTCACATCTAAGCTCCCTTTGTTTGTGGCTGTCTAGAGGAAATGCACAAGTCCAGCTGTCGCCTCAATCCAGATGTGTATTGGAGACAGGCTGTAAGCACACAGGGCTAAGAGGAAGAAAATGCCCACTTCCTAAAAGTGGCATTTTCAAAATTGTAACAATAAATCAGCCTTTACTATTAAAGTGGATTTATCATGACAATTGCATTGGCACTAAATATGATAGGTCTACCTATTCCCAATCAGGAATAGCAGCTTATTAAATGTAATAAGGAATCCCCAATGTTATTGTCTGGAAAGGGTAGGCCTCACAGTAGTGAAAATCGATTTTGAGAGTTTTTCACTACCAGGACATGTGAAACATCAAAGTATGTGGCCTGCCTTTTAATTACATAGCCCCCTGCCCTCTAGGCGATCTAGGGGAGTCTAGGATTTGGCAAGGAGTTTTAAATGCCAAGTTGATGTGGCAGTGTAACACAGCATTCAGGCTGCAATGGAAGGCCTGGAACATGTTTTAAGTGCTACTTAAGAGAGTGGCACAAGCACTGCTGCAGTCCCACTAGTGGCATTTAATTTACAGGCCCTGGACACATGTACTGCAGCTTACTAGGGACGTATAAGTAAATTAAATATGCCAATTAGGTATATACCAATCAGATTATGTTTTAGGGAGACAGTACATGCACTTTAGCACTCTTGTTGATTACGGCACTCTACGCCGGAATCAACAAGAAACTCACCTGCAAACTACAAAACATCCAGAGCGCCACTGCCAGACTGGTCCTCGACATTGCCACATCTTGCAACACCTGCATACACTTCACTGGCTTCCAATAGAGAAAAGAATCACCTTCAAGATCCTCACCCACGCACACAAAGCCCTCCACAACACCGGACCAGCCTACCTTAACCAGCAACTTAACTTCCACGTACCCCATAGAACCCTAAGCTCAGCCCAGCTCTCTCTCGAGAAGTACCCCGCATCAGGAAAACCAGAACAGGAGGATGCTCCTTTTCCTACCTCACTGCCACCGCCTGGAACGCCCTTCCTCTCCACATCAGACAAACTACCTCCCATCTCAGCTTCACAAAGGAACTGACGACATGGCTTTTTTAAGAATCACCTCACCTGTAAACGTTACACTCCCCGCCCCAGTGCCTTGAGACCCAAGCACTGACTGATTGATTGATTGATCAGCAGTGGTAAAGTGCTCAGAGTCTTAAATCCAAATGTTAGAAATGGGGTCTCTAGTTGGCAGATGTATATACCTCTGTCAAACTAAGGATCACAATTCTAGTCAGGGTAAGTCACACACAATCAAAATTATCCTGTGCCCACCCTCTGGTAGCTTGGCACTGAGCAGTCAGGCTGAACTTAGAGGCAATGTGTAAAGTATTTGTGCAATCAATCTTGCAATAACACAGTGAGAAAACCACAAAAAGACACCACACAGGTTTAGAAAAATATAAGATATTTATCTGATTACATTAAGGTCAAAACTATCAAGATTTGATAATTACAAGTTGAACTATCACTTTTTGTAATGATAAGAGGGTCTTTAGTTCTTAGAAGCAACAATTGTCCCTTGCAAGCATAAAGTACCTGGTTTGCGTCAAAATTACATGCACGATGACTGCAGAGGAGGAGATGCATGGAAAAAGGTAGGTGTGCGTCGGATTTCTGGGCACACACATATGATGCATTGATTCTTTTCCACGTGGTAAGGGCTTTGCGTTGAATTTGGGCGTGCAGACTTGAATCCTCTTTGCGATGTGGGGTCCTTTGATGCCGAGGGACAATGCGTGGAAATCCTGGGCGTGCGGGACGGAGTCACAGCTGTTGCGTCGATCCAGTGGGTGATGTGGCTGAGTTTCTAGCGCACGGATGGTGCTGTGTTGATTCCTCTCGCAGGAAGTCGGGCTGCGTCTTTCTGGCTCGGCAATTCGTCAATACAGTGGGCTGTGCATCAAGTCGCAATGTTGGTGCTGCGTCAGGGATCTCCAATTGGGGAGTCAGGCAGCATCGATCTGGTTCGGCAATGCAGTGATTTTCTCACCGCTGGACAGGCTGTGCGTCAATTCCGGTAGGCTGTGCGTCAATTTCTGACGCACAAGGAGTTTCTTTGCAGAGATGAAGGGGGTCATTCTGACCCTGGCGGTCGCGGATGACGGAAGCACCGCCAACAGGCTGGTAGTGCTTCATAGCCCATTCTCACCGCGGCGGGAAAGCCGCGGTCAGAAAACCGGGGCTGGCGGTTTCCCGCCGTTTTTGCCCCGGCTGGGCGAATCCGCCATGGCAGCGCTGCAAGCAGCGCTGCCATGGGGATTCTGACCCCCTTACCGCCAGCCTGTTTCTGGCGGTTGTCAACGCCAGGAAGAGGCTGCCGGTAACGGGTGTCTTGGGGCCCCTGGTGGCCCCTGCACCGCCCATGCCACTGGCATGGGCGGTGCAGGGGCCCCCAAACAGGGCCCCGGTCGGCTTTTCACTGTCTGCCTAGCATACAGTGAAAAGCGAGACGGGTGCAACTGCACCCGTCGCACGGCCGCAACACCGCCGGCTCCATTCGGAGCCGGCTTCTGTGTTGCAGGCCTCCTTCCCGCTGGGCTGGCGGGCGCTAACCCCAGCGGGAAGGTTGGAATGCCGGCAGCGGTCTTTTGGCCGCGTAGCGGGCAAATGGCGGTTCCCGCCTGGCGGGCGGCTTCCGCCGCCCGCCAGACTTGGAATGACCGCCGAAGTCTTTTTGGCCCTGAGGCTTCAGGAAACAGGAAGCAAGCTCAATCCAAGCCCTTAGAGAGCACTTCTCAGCAGAGCCAGAGGCCAGCAAGGCAGCAGGGCAACAGCAAGGCAGCAGTCCTTTTCAGCAAAGCAGTCCAGGTGAGTCCTTTGAGCAGCCAGGCAGCTTTTCTTGGCAGGTTACAGGTTCTGGTGCAGAGTTTATGTCCCAAGATGTTTCTGAGTTGGTAGGGTCAGGGACCCAGTTTATATACCCAAATGTGCCTTTGAAGTGGGGGAGACTTCAAAGACTGGGTTAGAAGTGCACAAGGTACCCTTTCAGTACAACCCTGTCTGCCAGTGTCCCAGTAGGGGGTTTGGCAGTCCATTGTGTGAGGGCAGGCCACTGTCCTTTAAAATGTAAGTGTCAGGCCCTCCACCCTTCCAGCCCAGGAAGAACCATTCAGTATCTATGCAGATGGGTGCAGGTGTGACTGAGCATCCTGTGTTTGTGGTTGTCTGGGAGAAATTCACAAGGGAGCTGTCAACCAGCCCAGCCCAGACATGGACTGGAGACAGACTGTTAGGCACAGAAGTATTTTAAGTGCAGAGAAATGCTCACTTTCTAAAAATGGCATTTCTAAAAAAGTTTTTTAAAATCCAACCTCACCAGGATTTTGCATTACCATTCTGGCCATACTAAATATGACCTCTTCAGAATCTACCACTCAAACAGTTTCTGAGGGTAGCCCTAATATTAGCCTATGAAAGGAGCAGGCCTCACAGCAGTGGAAAACACATTTTGGAGTTTTCCACTACCAGGACATATAAACCACAAAGATATTTGTCCTGCCTTTTTACCTACGTAGCACCCTGCCCTGTGGGTTACCTAGGGCCTACCTTAGGGGTGACTTATATGCAGAAAAAGGGGAGTTTAAGGCTTGGCAAGTACTTTTATATGCCAAGTCGAAGTGGCAGTGAAACTGCACACACAGCCCTTGCAATGGCAGGCCTGGGACATGCGTAAGGGGCTACTTATGTGGGTAGCACAACCAGTGCTGCAGGCCCATTAGTAGCATTCAATATAAAGGTCCTGGGCACATGTAGTGCACTTTATTAGGGACTTTCAAGTAGATCAAATATGCCAATTGGGTGTGAACCAATGTTACCATGTTTTAGGGAGAGAGCATATGCACTTCAGCACTGAATAGCAGTGGTAAAGTGCACAGAGTCCTAGAGCCATCAAAAACAGTGTAAAAAAAGTGGAGGGAGGCAGGCAAAAAGTAAGGGGTGACCACCCCAAGGGTGTCAGATCTAACACCAACGACAAATTCAGCAAAAATGTGAGACAAGGAGGCAAAAAGTTTGGGGGTTGACAGCTCTAAGGCTGTTAGGTCTAATAGCGCATATTACAAGTGGTAATTCCAACACTTCACTTTTGAAGAAATCTACCTCACTTTAAATGTGCATAGTCAGAGAACTCACACTTGCTTGCATGGATTTTAGCTAGACCTGCACTACAAAGTGCGGTTTTGCATGGTGTGCATTTACTCCTTGCAGAGAAGCACGATACCAACCAAGGCACTGAATGGCGATGTGACCCTGGTGGATACTAAATGTACACAAAGAAAAGTCTATTAGTGTGCTATTTGTCCTTTTAGAGGCTCATAATAAATAGAAAAGCAAAGACAAGCTTAGTGCAATAGCTTGAAGGGCAGTAAACCTACTGAAAAATGTGTTTGTGGCGTTCAGAATACCTTCATTGCAGGTCACAAGGCCACATGGCTCAAATCAAGGGGTTTCGTAATCTTCTTGGTAAACATGGATTTTTCACAATGTACAGAGAGGTCTATACAGGCAATAGAATAATCTGTGCAGCACATTATAGCTAGAGGCCTGATACTGGCTTCATTAAGGCGTTCTAGATGGAACGAGAAATCCACCCCCTTGTAAAAGCAAAGTAATCATTACTCTGCATTTAAAAATTAATAGTAATGCTACCTTTCCCTGAAAGCACTTGCTTACAGTGGGGTAACTTGCTTCTTTTCATCACCATGCCCTTCCTCACTTTCTTACCCTGCCCTCATTTATTTTTTCTAGTTGAAGGGTCGGCCAGTGAACCTCAAGCTTGTAGCCAGGAATTGTAATGTGGCCCATGAACCACTCTATGAGCCCTTGGGAAGTTAGTAGTTTAGCTGCTGCCTTGAAGAGGGCCTCTCCGAAAGCGGGAGGAGGCAGGAAGGGGGCAGTAAAAGGCACAGGACGAGCCGAGGCAGGAGGGCAGCCGCCCACCTCTTCAGAAGACAGCACATGTACATGCCAGGTCATGATAAATAAATGCAGATGCAACGGCAAAGCCTTGTGTCGTCTCTACAAAGGGGGTCTTACCACTGGTGACGATGAACAAACATCTGCAGATTTAAGGAGGTAAGACAATGCGCAGCACCTCCCTAGGTAAAACTAAGCACATGTTGTCACACATGTTTAAAATAGCCAACACAAAAAAATAAAGTGTAAAGTAAATCTCTCCCAATATCTGCAAACTGCTTAACAAAGGAGCATGAACCAATATTGCTGTAACTCAATATGGTTGAAGAAGCCACTCAAGCAGACCTAACTCTGAGAGATACATGGTGATTGAATAAACACATTGAGACATATGGAAGAGACGTCAACAGAAGAAGAAGCAAACATGCAGGATATATCAGCATTTTGCAAAGTACACGATGATAACCACGATCCCTAGTGGAATAGTTTTCAGAGGCACTAGGATAGTCATACCCTGATCACTCCAGACAAAAGTCACAGACCTGGAAAATGAAACAGGACACAGAGGAATAGTGACAATGAAAAGAGCACTGCAAGACTGAGTATGCCTCTCAGGAGTAGATCAGCTAATGGAGGAGACTCTCAAGGAATATCAGACAATTGAGGAGTCAAGACCAAAACCACTGCAGATGACAGACCTAGCAGAAGTGGTGTGGCACACAGTAGCTGTAGAGTTTGTTAGTCTGTTAGCAACAGAGAGTCATGCCCTGGTTGTGATGGATGAATATTCCAGATTTCCCATCACCAAAAAGCGCAAAAAAGGTAATCAGCTTTTCTGAGTTTGCAGCTGACCTGGGCTTCAACACTGCAAAATCACACCCTTCTTCATACAGGCCAACGAAAGACTGGAATGCTTTATGAGAACTCCAAAGAAAGAAGCACAACAAATAGACCACACTTCACTGCAGAAAACTCTCAATACTGTCCTACGAGCTTATTGCAACATGCCTCACAACACCACAGGACAATGCCCTACCACACTCATGCATGGATCAGAACTAAAATAAAGAGCTGAAATCACCGGCTAAATCAGTAACACACACACTGGACACATGAAGAGACTGAAGTCAAAGGCACAAAAGCAAAGGAAAAAGCGAAGCAACACACCTACAATTGAAGGAAGGCCAAGACTCCAACATCTGCGTGGGTGACTGGCTCCTGGTGAGACAACACCAAAAGAAGTAAATGAACACGATTTATGACCCCTGTCCCTTTACAAACAGTGAATACGAAAGGGACATTGATCACCAGCAAATAACTAATATCACACTGCAGACCATATCACAGCAAGAAACAGGCAGACAAAAGGGACACAGATGACTTTGAGTGGGAGAGTAAAGATGAGTTCATCTATAAGACACATGGAGCTTCAAAGAATGTTCCTAACATCATCAATTCAAAGAGATCAATCAAGAAACCAAAAAGACTCACAAAAGAAAGAAAGCTTTCAAACTGTAGGGGGATGAGATAAAGGAAACTGAATGAAAATAATCTAACTGAAAGTACTCTCACACTTAACGAGCCATCTTAAAAAAAGGGGGAAGTGATGAAAAATAAGAACATGGGCAGAGTACCCCAGAGGAAACTAAACTTTCTAACCAAACTATTTTAACTGAAAAAACTTTTCTAAGGGGGAGGAGATTTAATGACCCCATGAATGACCCTGTGTGCCTGGAGAGGTTAGCGGTGTAGCTGCTAGGAACTTCAGGACAGAGCAGGGAGCAGTAAAAGGCAGAGGAATAGCTTAGGCAGGAGGGTAGCCAACCAGCTCCTCAGAAGTCAGCATATGTACATGTCAGGATGGCATAAATAAAGGCAGATGTTAACAGTGAAGCCTTATGTTGTGTCTATAAAGGGTGGAATTAACAGGCATATGACAGGTGGGTGTGCTATGAGACCCTAGCTGCCATTGACTGCAGCCAAGGTAAAACCACAATGGACCTATGCCTTTCCTGGAGTCATCATTTGGTTTTTCAGTATCATCAACAGAGAAGCTAGCAGGTGTCAGAAAATGCAAACAAGTCAATGGCAAACCGTTAAATATTTCATATGTTTGCTGCATCAGTGGTCGTGTGCCATTATGACCAGTATGTAGAGCCTATTTCGGAGACTTATTAAATTTTCTTTTTTTTGTGCAGTTATAAAGTGCGCAGACTCAACCCGAAGGTATTGGAGTGCTGTACATGTGCACTAGTTACATTACACAAAGTCGCATTCATTTTTTTGAAGCACTGGGAGATTAAGGGGGTTATTACAATTTTGGAGGCGGTGTTAATCTGTCCCAAAAGTGACGGTAAAGTGACGGATATACCACCAGCCGCATTACGAGTTCCATAGGATATAATGGACTCGTAATACGGCTGGTGGTATATCCGTCACTTTACCGTCACTTTTGGGACGGATTAACACCTCCTCCAAAGTTGTAATAACCCCCTAAATGATTTGCCCAATAACACAGGATGTTGAGCTGACACTGAGACTCAGACCTGGTTCCCCAGAGTCAAATGTGGCAGCAAAGGCTGCAATAGTACATTTTACCCCTTTGGTATCTTTCATGCTGCGTATTGAAAAGAAAGGAAGAGTAATGCTTCAATACATTTAATGGGAGAGTACCGGCACTTCTCAGGACCAAGCTGGTGCTCTAAACAGTGAGGGCCTGCACTTCTATATTTACATTTAAAGCACTGGACAAACCCTATTAATACTTTAGTGCTATACACATAGAGACAAGATCAATAAATACATAAACACATACTTAATATAAAGACAAATTTGCACATAACTTCAAAGCGCTCTGATTTTCAGATTTTCTCTGTGCATTTACGGTGAGAGGGTATTACTGGTAGCATCACTCTTCTTGAGAGGTCACCTCTCCTGCAGAGTGCCCTCTTCTGTAAGAAGAAATTCTGAACATGTTCATGTGTTCTGTGTATTACAGCTCTCCAGGAGGCTCAAATAGCCGGTGCTTTGCCTCATCACTAGACCTAGAAAGTGATATTATCACTTAGCGTAACCAGGATGCAGCTGCACCGCAGGTGTTTCCGCTGAAGAGGAAACATATCGTATGACCTTTATGAAATCACTCTTTAAACTCGCACATGATCATGGTCTTGCGGATAACGGAATTAACATTTCCAAAAATACCTTCCGTTCTCTGAAAGATATGTCTTTCTCTGCATGGTCTCATACCAAAAGCAATGGCAAAATGTAGCTCTTTGAAGTCGCCACAAAGCTACATACATCACTACAAGAAGCTCCTTAAAATAAATACAGTATTGCTTTGCAGCACAGTCTTCAGATTAATAAATACCTACAAGTTCTTCACCCAAATATGGAGGTATGGTATTTTCACACTGACTGTGACTGATTCTTCCTACTGAGGACAGACAAGTGAGTATTCTTCCTCTCCGTGCCTTGCATTGTATCTAGGTTTCTTCTTAGCAGCAGTTCTTCTTCCAAGGCCAGCTCAGTCATACAGGGAGGGTTCACAGATGCATTTGTTACAGGAGGAGAAAGTATACAAGTTCAGCTAGACCACAGCTACAACCAGATTTCAAAGTGCGTTTGGGAGCAGGAGGGAAGAATGACCTTAAAATGACTTCTAGGATGACTGCCTCGACAGAGGTGTGAGCTGAAAATAACAGTCAGTTTGGAGACACTTTTTGGAAATGAAGCAGACTGCAGTGAGAGTCAAAAGATTTTTTTTTGCAGGAATGTGACATTCGTCATTATTTTTCTCGAAAGTATAAGGGAATTAGCCAGTAAAATTCATCAAAATATACCGATTATTTAAATTCCATTTTCAGGAAATGGAGAACAGGTGAACACGTTTTGCAATATACAGATCGCTTCCTTTGAGCCATTAGCGCATATTTGATTCTTCACATTTTTTATAGCAAGAGTCATTTGGGGCCAGATGTAGCAAGATACAAATTTGCGAATCGGAAATTGCGAGTAGGTGCGACTCGCAATTTCTGATTCGCAAATTCGTATGCAGAATGGTGTCTCAGACACCTTCTGCAAATCGCAAGGGGGTCGCAAAGACCAACCTCATTAATATTAATGAGGTGGGTTGCAATTTGCGACCCCCTTGCGATTCCCTACACTCACAGGGATGCTGGCCTGCTGGAGACCGCAGACCTCCATGTCTGTGACTGCTTTTTCAATAAAGCAGTTTTTTGTTTTTTTTTGTATTGCAACCCGTTATCCTTAAAGGAAAACAAGTTGCAATACAAAATAAAAAATGAAACCATTTGGTTTCGTTTTTTCAGAGTAGGCAGTGGTCCATTGGACCACTGCCTACTCTGAAAAAACATTTTGTGCGACATTCACAAAGGGGAAGGGGTCCCATGGGGACCCCTTTCCTTTTGCCATTGAGTTAGCAACCACTTCAAGTGGGTGCTAACTACGAATTGTTTTGCGACCGCTTTCGCGGTCACAAAGCAATTCTGCATCGTGGTGTGAGTTGCAAATAGGAAGAGAACACCCCTTCCTATTTGCGAGTCGCAGTCCCATTTTACGAGTTGGTACCGACTCGCAAAATGGGAATGTGCATCGCGATGGCCGTTTTGCATGGCGCAAACTGCAATTTTCGCAGTTTGCGCCATGCAAAATGGTTCGTACATCTGGCCCTTAGTGCTCTAAGAATTCTGGAATTTCGTGGAAACGGGAAACATTAACCAAGAACTATATTATGGTAAAATGAGATACTGAAGATTGATAGTTTTAATGAATTTTGCTATAAAAACTTAAGTAATCAAATATGTGCTAGTTGTCTTGAGGAAGAGATTTGTATAGCGTGAAACTTGTTGTGCTATTGTTCTGCATATCATGCAAAATAAATTCAAAGTAAGTATAATGTTAAAGATTTTCACTGTTTAAGCCCCTTAGATTTTGTGAGAAAAAAAATCTAAGTACAATATACCTGGTTGGGCAAACCAGGATAATAGGAGGGTGCAGTATGGCAGTCTTCGTTTTATTAATGAACACGTTTGAACCGGAAGGCTCTGGTTACAAACCATTGCTGATATTTTGACTAGTTTGTAACATAGTTATCTTGTCAAAAGAAATCCTCAATAAAAGGGCATGTCCATAGTTAAGTTAGTACACTAATAGGGCTATCCCTGTTGATGTAGAACTGGTGGTGTACTTCCAGAATATAATTGTCAGAATATCGTCTGACATAAAAATAATGTCCTAAAAATCTAAAAATATTGCCTAATTAAAAAAAGGAATCTACTCCCAATGAGCGAGCCTTTTTTGTAAATATTATTTATGCAACAATTTTAATGTAAGATAATATTTCAGTACAAAACTTTCTGACTTACAAGTCAGCTGGCCTCAGTAGGTCAAGGGAGAATCTCTGGAAGAATGTCTGAGTGAAAGATGGAAGAGACAGCTCCTGGTCAAACCTAAATGGCAAGTCCAAGGTTTTCAATAGTCCGGAATCTTAAATTTTCACACCATTGACTGGGATCATGCATGTGCACAGAGAGTCTAATCAGAAAGCAGTCATACAGGAGTATAACTCACCACCTAAATCATGACATCTTAAGAGAGTTAATCAGTTTGTACCAGTTTCCCCATTTAGTCCCCTTTCTTCTTTATACCATGTTGGAAAGCTGTAGCTGACTTCCCAGGGTAAAGAGCTGTTCATGGAATGCTCTTGGTATTGTCCACATTTTGATGTAACAGAGGCTCTGAGACTGAATGAGCCAAACAGATGGCTTGGAATAGAGTGCCTACATCTGAGGAACCGAACATTCCAAAGGACCAGCTTTAGAAAAGAAATGCGGCACAGGCACTCTCTAGACCATCATTTCAGGAATCTGGAAATCAAGAGGTCTGCAACTAGAAATATTAGAGAGAACTGTTTGCTGGGGCTAAGAAGAAAAGAAAGGCAGGCCACTCTGCGATGAAGATCCATTCAAAGGTGCTCTCCTAGATCACAAATTAGGGTGGGTGCTTCCAGGTAGCTTTGAGTATAAGCAGCAGAATGTAGATGGTACCTCACAGCTGTCTATTTTGTAGGGTACCTGCTCTTCTACATTTGCTCACCATCAGCAGTCTCTCACCTTGGTTGTTTTTGCCCTTCCCCTTTGTGTTTTGTGCCTTTGGCCATGTCCTCTGGTGTTTATCATCTTGCTGTCAACCTATGCTTTTGAACTCAGAAAGAGTCTCCTCGTAATTTCCAGGTTGTGAAAAACGGTCCATGATCTACCCCATGCAGTACATCTGCTACTCCATAAGATCCTTTTGCTATTGGTTATAAACAGCTTAAGTATGTTCTATTTATATCCTAAATTCATCCCTACTACTGTGAATAACACAAAAACTACCAATTGACATCCAGTAGATGAGGGGCTGCAGCAGTGGTGTTTTCTCTCTCTTCTTACTTAACCCCTTTTTCTTCAAATTGAGGTCCAAGAGGCATCAACTGAGCTGCCTTTTCAGGGGGGAGATTGGTGAAATACCATCAGAAATCTGTCTCAAATTAGTTGCAATCTGCTGAGTCTGAACAATTACCTATAAAATAGATTGAAACTATTCCCAAGTTTATTATACAGAGACCCAGACTACCAAATTATTTCACTTACTCTAGAAGATTGTTGTAATCAAGAGACTCTAATGTTGCTAAAAAGACAAAAAGTATCATCTTGCAAACACTATCAACATAATGGATTCAGTAGGGATCATCAAGTGATGCAAGCAGAATGGACAATGAGGAGAAAACCTACCCAAGTGGAACACATGCAGTCACTGCAGTGGCAGCCAATGCATTTTAAAGGTAGTCGGGCGGGTTAAGGGAGTGCGGGGGACACAGAGGGATAATAAAGACATTTACCCGGTGCTGCCGGCCACCTCGCGCGCGTCTTCCTGGTCCCAGCAGATTCAGACTCCTTGTGCAATCCCCTCACTGCTCTCATGCTATTACCAAGCATGAGAGAAGCGCAGGAGTTGGCCTGAACAGGCTGGTTTACCACTCGCTCAGGTACAGGGAGTTTGTGCTGTTTCTCCAATGCAGCTGTCAAACACAGCCGGGTTGGAGAAACCTAACTGAGCATGTCTGTTTGGCTGGCCTATGACAGCCAGCCAAACAGACATGCACAGTTAACAGCACTACACTCTTAACTCTCATTGCCTGGCCCCACCCCTCCCTGCACAGGCTGGCCCAGCCAGTAGCTGAAAAATAAAACTATAAATAAAATATTGTTTCATTTTTCAGCTGTTGGCTCTGAGCCAGTGGGGCAACGCTCCTCCTCCTCCTCCTCTGAGGAGCCACGGTTAAGTCACTGGCTTCAAGGAATTACCTTATTTGCATTGCTACATAAGATTCCATCAGGTTGGCCATTACTGAAGGCATAAGCCTAGGCTCGATCTCAGTGAAAGACTGTCCAAAAAAATGGAATGATCGCTGTGTGTTTTAGAGCTTGTAATACTAGGACTTCTTCAACAGACTGATTCACAACATCAAAGATTGCATGACCCGTTGTATAAAGGAAGAGGTTACAAAATGTGAGCTGGAGAACAAGTGGAAGTGACACTTGAACTTCAGGTCCCAAATAAATGAGTCAAACCTGGCAAGATTAAATGACAGGAGGGAAACCCACCAAGGACTTTTCTGAGAAACTTTGGAATGATGGTGGTGAAAACCCGAGGTAGCAGAACCCTCCAAATTATAAACACTTTGAGTCAATAAATAAGATATCTCATCCTTACATTTTTTGTGAGAAAAAGACTGAGAAGAAGGAACGTTTACTAAATACAGACTGTTTCCTGTTACAAGAAGGCAACTGTTAATGCAAAATGACTTAATTTAAAATGATTAATGAGTGTATTATTAGTGAGTACGAATGTACTAATAAAATGACTAGCATACATGAAATATAGAAAAACGTATAAAAATAATGTAGTAATGTGTCATATTGAGAGATATAACCTATGTTTTGCAATGATGGTAGACCTTAACTTAGCTAATGCCTTGGCCTAGTTTTGCCGGGCCTCATGCAGAAGCTGTATTTCTTTGCGTTTAATGGAAAATGCTGACAAGCTGAACTAACCGAGAGCTGCTCATTGTTTAATCAAATTTGCTGAGCTGAAACCTCTACATGAACCAATGGACAGGAGATGATAAAACTAGAATTGTAGCAATTGAGAGTGTAAAGCGCACTGAGTGTACTTTCCCATGACTTGAACAATGAAGGCACTGACCAGAGAAGAAGATGCAACATTTTTGATATCTGACGAACCGGATGATGAGGACATCGTAAAGTGGATCAATCAACAACATGAGAACTGTGGAATATAAGAATTCATAGATTTGGAATAAAACAACTATTGGGCAGAGTCATAACTGGTGATTAATTGACAAATTAGAAATTGGGGATAGTCTGGTTAACTTTGATATAACAACCTGACAGAGGGAAGAAGGGAGGAGATTAGACGGATGGAGAGAGATGTCAAATGCAAGACGCAGATGTTAGGGGTTGTTAAGGCGATTCTATCATTGGGCTCATACTGTACGTTTGTGAGTCTGATGTGATGCTGACCGATTGATGACCTGAAGACGAAGACTGACTCTGTTGCTGATCCATACTGAGGATAGGTAGATATGATAACCTGACTGAATATAACTTTATGCCTTTCCTTTCTAGGTACCAACTGTGCTGTCTAATTAATTTTCTTAGCTAGATGGTTTTTCCAAAATTCTTGTTTCTAAATTGTTTGCATGAAGTCCCACATGCTAATGCTAATCTGGACTAGATGAGGTTTCCCCTTATATGACAACCTGACTGACTTAAGAGACATATGATTGACAGACTGTTTTTGCTGAACTCTATGAACAGGGAAAACTTGTTACCTTTGATCTTTCTATTGAATCTTACTAATGCATTAGAATATATTTTGATGCAAGTTTTGGTTAGATTATGTTTTTGGTGCCTTATAATAATTAGTATGGAACTCTTTTGATTTGATTTGAATTGTGTTGAATTAATCTTATGACTTAGTATTGTAACAAATAGGGAAATAAAAGCACTAAAACATTTATCAAGTTGTGGTTATTCATGACTGGAGGGCCATGGGGTGTTGTGTTGTTTTGATTCATTGTTGATGATGACTAATGTTTATTAAGTTGTGTATTAATCATTTTGAGTACCAGCCATCAGCCTAGCTATGATACTCCGTGTGAACCAAAAGGTTCATCGACCTATGCGCGTCCCCTTGTAAGTTTACTTATTAAGGACCAGGGGCCAGATGTAGGAAAGGAATTGCAACTCGCAAACGGCAAAAACTGCCGTTTGCGAGTTGCAAATCACATTTTCCTATGCAGAAATGCATTCTGCGAGTCGGACCGACTCGCAAAATGCATTTCAGAATCGCAAATAGGAAGGGGTGTTCCCTTCCTATTTGCGATTCCTAGTGGTATGCAACACCATTTGCGACCGCATATGCGGTCGCAAATGGTGTTGCAGTTACCATCCACTTCAAGTGGATGGTAACCCACTCGCAAATTGGAAGGGGTCCCCATGGGACCCCTTACAGTTTGTGACTGGACCCAGAAACATTTTTTCAGGGCAGGAAGTGGTCCAAGGGACCACTCACTGCCCTGAAAAAATACCGAAACTAAAGGTTTCGGTTTTTTTTTTTAAGTGCAGCTCGTTTTCCTTTAAGGAAAACGGGCTACACTTAAAAAAAAAAAAACTGCTTTATTTAAAGCAGTCACGAACACGGAGGTCTGCTGACTACAGCAGGCCTCCATGTTTGCGAGTGCCCATAGTCGGTATGGGGCCGCAATTTGCGACCCACCTCATGAATATTCATACCCCATACCGACTTGCAGACGGTGTCTGAGACACCGTTCTGCATAACATTTTGCGACTTGCGATGACTCGCTATTTGCAAGTCGCAAAATGTTATTTTGCTACATCTGGCCCCAGGCGCGCTAACAGATTTTGGTAGCAGCTTTATGGTTAGTTTCCTTGGAGAACTAGTTAGGTGGTTATGGTGATAGTTAAAGTTGGTTATTCATTATTGAGATTTGGATTTAGTTTTTTTTTTTTTTTAATGGCAATTGTAGTAAAGATGATGCCCCCTTAAGGCCGGAAATGACTTTCCCAGATCCTGGATCCTGCAAGTAGAGTTGGGTATGTTCTCAGTGTTCTGGTGATAGAGTGAAAGGGATAAATTGTGCTTGCACAGCTTATGCAAAAGGCAGGTGAATTGTTACATATGTGAGGGAAATTAGGGAGTCTGCATACTTCAGATGAGGTTTTAGTAGGAGTGTGCGTACTGCACAGTATGAGAGTGGGGAAGTCATTGAACTTCATATGTATGTGGCGCTTTATGTTCCAAAATTGTCCCTGTGGTTGTTGATGTACAGACCCTGCGTGGTCTAAGACTCCGGAGTATATTAACAAGTGTAGGAGACACTTGGTTATGTTGTAATCTTGCTAGTTTATTAGGTTGATCGGGCGTGGTCAACAAGTCGGTGTGAGAGTTAAAGTGAACGGGAGAAATTTTCAACTGAGATCTGGTGAGTTCTATGTGCACCAGGACAGAACCATTGATCAGTTGAGAGTAAAACCCATGGGATGAATTTTACTTGCGAATCTGGGAGACTAAGAAAGAGGAATAGCTGCATGTGCGAAAGGTCCATCAGTGAAAATCCGTAAGGTCTATGAAGCAATTGTGTTACCTTCCTGTAGAAAACCAGTAGATTTGTTTTGATTGTTGGGTTTGGTTAGTGCTCGCAATAATTTGCATTAATTCCGTGTGAATTGAAGTTTAGGAGGACGAGCCACAAGATTTTGTCAGCCGCAGTGTGTGTTAGTGTAATGTCGCTGGAGCCGTGCTGGGATAGGTTGGTTAGTGAGAAGGGTCGCGCACGATTTGGAAGCCGTCCGTGAGAGGCAATTGGTTGAGTACGTGGGTGAAGGGAATCTTAGGAGCAAAAAAACATTTCCTGATTTGATATGAATAATCAAAAAGTAGAAAAGATGACGTTTTTCAAAGCGTTCAAGAGTGCCCTGAAGGGAGATACATACATTAAGGCAACTGTGGGGGAGCCTACCCCACTGGAAAATTCTCCGGCCTATATTGTGATGGAGGAGCAAGGTGTTGCACCATGTCTTTGGTTAAAGCAGTGGTGCAAACTGACAGAGAAACAGGGAGTTTTGGTGTTCCCTGAGCATGGATCGTCCAATTTGAGAATTTGGGATCAGTTGCAGATGGCGCTGTATAAGCCAAAGCCCCTTCCGAGACCAGGACAGTTTGAGGTTTTACCAGTTTGGGAGCTAATAGTGAGACAGCAGCAAGAAATAAAGTTTCAGAGGAGAATAAGAAAAGTAGAGAAGTCTTTAGCAGAAGCAAGATGGGATTGGGAACAGAAGAAGTGGAGGACAGCGACATTGCAGGGAGTTAAGTTGTTTCCTGCTATCACAGAAAAAGATGAGGCAGAAGAGAAAGAGGAGACTAGCAAAAGTGATAAGAGTTCATCTGGGAGTAAAAAGAAGAAAAAGGCTTACACAGCAGAGGAAGACTCAGATGTGGAGGATCTTATTACACAGATGCTGAGGGAGTGACCTCCACCATATGCGGTGCATGAGTGGGGCCCGAGTACTAGTTCTCCTCCAACTGCCCGGCACAAATGTCGGGGACAGCAGGACCAATGCAGACAGATAATGGGCAGGTGCAAGGGGTAGTGCAGAGTACTCCTAGTGCACTGTTCAGGTTGTGGGGGTAGCAAAGAAGCATTTGACTAATCCGATTACAGATGCAGTACAAGTTGAGATTGGAAACTTCCATGAACTGCATAGGTTTGTAGTTGCAATTCCAGTCCAGTATCCCTACCGGGAAGGGACTTATCGTGCAAGACTAAATGTTCGCTCTCTTGCTCAACTGTAGGAATAGAGATTCAGACAAATAGTGATGATGAAGAAGAACTAACTCCAGAAAATGAAAATGACAATACCACTGAAGGGTACCCATTGATTGAGCTTTTTCCAATGTTTACAGTAAGACAGCTTCATTCAGATTTGCAGGGAATAGTACAGGAAAATGTGTGGGATCTAACAGGCAAAGAAGTAGGTTTGATCAAGGGAGTGGAGCCGATTAAGGTTACCTTAAAGCCGAATGTAGTGTTTCCGCAACTTCCACAGGACAACCAGCCACAAGATGTCTTGATGAAAGAAGCACAGAGAATTGGAGATTGTGTGAAGCAGGGAGTTTTGAAAGAAGTGATAAGCAGCCCATGTAATTCATCGATAATGGGTTTGAAAAAGCAGTGTGGAAAGGTGCCAACTGTGCAGGATCTGAGAAAGATAAATAACATAGTGGTCAACTGTTGTCCCGTGGTGCCAAATCCAGCAGTAATAATGGTCCAGATTCCATGCGATGCAGAATGGTTCACAGCGGCTGACTTGTCAAAAGCCTTCTTTTCTGTGCCTCTTCATGAGGATAGTCAGTTTCTCTTTAGTTTCAAATTCCTAGACAGAGTGTACAGTTGGTGCAGGCTTCCCCAAAGGTACACAGAGTCACCATCCTTGTTTAATCAGATTCTTAAAAAGAACCTGGAGTCATTGGAAGTTCCATATCAATCGACTCTGGTACAACGCATTGATGACTTACTCATTGCCTCCAAAACAGGGGACGAGTGTAAGTACTACTCGATTGCCCTATTAAATCATCTAGAAAAATTTGGTCATAAAATTTCACCATTGAAATTACAATACTGTCAGAAGTCGGTGAAATATCTGGGTCACCAAATTGAGAGAGAGTCAAGAAGAATTTCCAGACAAAGGATTACAATTATGTTGCAGAGAAGTCCCCCGACTTCACAGAGAGATGTCAGGATGTTTCTGGGAATGGTAGGTTATTGTTGTCAATGGATCCCAGATTTTGCTGAGATTTCAAAGCCATTGGAACAACTGACACATAAGGATATCACTGATTCCATAACATAAGACCATGAGCAGATGAAAGCGTTCACTGAACTGAGAGAGCGTTTGTGCAGAGCTCCAGCATTGGGTATGCCTGATTACACAAAGCCATTCACATTGTTTTGTCATGAACGTGATGCATATTATTTGTCTGTCTTGACACAGGTCCATGGAGGTGTTTATCGCCCAGTAGCCTATTTTTCAGCTACCTTGAACCCAGTTGCAGCAGCCTTACCAGGTTGTTTCTTTGCAGTTGCCGCAGTTGGTCAAAGCCTTTCACAATGTGAGGGAGTAGTGATGGGATATCCCCGGACGGTAATGGTCCCTCACTCGGTTGAGATTTTACTGACAAGGACAGAAATACAGTATTTTACTGGTGCCAGACTGACAAGGTATGAGACAAACATTTAAGGTGCTCTAAATTTAACATTGAAAAGATGTACAGTGTTGAATCCGCTAACCTTACTTCCAAGTGATACTGTTAACATTGAAAAAGAAGAAGACATTGAGCATGATTGTCTCGAGGAAACTGAGTTGTGCACAAAACCAAGACCTGACATCACAGATACTCGATTGGAAGAAAATGATCAAATTGTTTTTGTTGATGGTTCATGTCTCAGAGATGGTACAGGGACATTGAGAGCAGGCTATGTCGTGTGCACAATTACAGGTACTTTAGAAGCTTCCTGACTTCGAGGGGTATATCCTGCACAAGTAGCAGAACTGGTTGCTCTTACTAGAGCGTGCCATGTGTCTGCAAGATTAAGAGTTACTGTCTATACAGATAGCCAATACGGATTTGGAATTGTTCATGATTTTGGTCAGTTGTGGTTGCAAAGAGGTTTCCTGACCTCTACTGGTTCACCAGTGAGAAATGGCGAAAGAATAAAAGAATTGTTGAATGCAATACAATTACTTGAAGAGATTGCTGTGGTAAAATGCAGCACACATCTAAAATCGTAGGACTACGTTTCACTGGAAAAAGGATATGCGGACCAAGTCGCAAGGTTTTGCGCCCTGAACTGTATATCGTTCAAAGACAAATGGGAACTGATATCTGAAGACACCACATGTACAAGTTATGCATTAAAAGTGATTGACACAATGGAAGAGTTGAAAAATTTGCAGAGCAATGTTGACAAGGAGGAGAAAAGAGGGTGGTCAAAAATGAAATGCATGCTGATACAGGACGAGCTATGGGTATCAGAAGAGGGTCAAGTGGTTCTGCCAAATAGTTTGTTATCACAAATGGCAAGATATTACTATGGTCAGGCACACTTTGGAAGGGATGCTATGGTTTGTTTGTTCAAAATCGGTTAGTTTAACCCTAAGTTTAGACAAGTCACAGAGGCAGTATGTCATCCCTGTGTTATTTGTCAGCAGTTGAATGCGGGAAAAGGGACAGTGGTAAACTTGAGCCACATTGTAAGAGCAGGTCGATTCAGCAGAATGCAATTGGATTTCATCGAAATGCCTGCGTGTGGAGGTTTGAAGTATGTGTTGGTAATTGTGTGCATTTTTAGTCATTGGATTGAAGTGTACCCTACAAGAAGGAATGATAGTCTCACAGTAGCGATGCTGTTGCTTAGAAAGTTGATACCACATTTCGGATTTCCGATCTCTTTAGAATCAGATAGGGAAACACACTTCAATAACGAGGCAATTAAGCTTTTGTGCGAAGTACTAAACATTGAGCAGAAATTGCATTGTAGCTATCTCCCTGAAGCAACAGGACTTGTGGAGAAGATGAATGGTACTCTGAAATCAAGAATTGCCAAGATGTGTGGAGCTATGAAATTGAAATGGCCAGATGCATTGCCTTTGGTGTTGATGTCAAGAGAAATACAACTGACAGGAAGGCAGGACTGTCGCCGCACGAGATTCTTATGGGCAGGGCATTGAATTTTACCAGCAGTTCCAGCCAATGCACTGGTCAATATTACAGATGATATGGTGTTGGACTACTGCAAGGGTCTGGCTGATGTGGTGCGCTCTTTCTCTCAGCAGGTGGGGGCTGCCACACTGCCACCAATTCATGATCCCGGGCACAACCTGAGAGCTGGCGATTGGGTTGTCGTCTGCAAGCACGTGCGCAAGACGTGTTTGGAGTCTCGTTGGCGGGGACCTTACCAGGTGATTCTGACAACCACAACAGCTGTAAATTGTGCAGGACTTCTGAAATGGATTTACGCAAGTCACACGAAGAAAGTGGCCTGTCCACTGGATCATGAAGAAGCATTGTTGAGAGCACCAACAATCGCGAAACAAGTTGCAGCACTTGAACCAGAAAAGGAGCAAGGAAAGCCTGAAATTGAATGAGAACTTGTGGAAGATGGTTCTATTACCCCTGTAAGAGACGAGAGTGAAGAAATACAGAAGGGTGCTGGAGAATCAATCTCACCAGATACAGCAGGGGAACCTAGCATGGCAGGGGTTCTCCCAGAAGTAGACGGTTCTGAAAGAGAAATAGAGCAAGTGCCAGACCAAGAAGGGGAGGTAGTAGAGTTGGATCAAACTCAAGGTGATTTAACTCCTCCTAAGCCTGTTGCAGGTCCATCAAGAGAAAACACCATAGAAAAAGAAAAGGAGAAAAGTCCAATCCTGAGAAAAATATTGACAGAAGGTTCAAGGAAAAGAGATAATTGGCCTGAGTCACAAGTAGAGAAAAGAAAGGAAGTGGTTATACATCAAACATTAGAGGAAGAAGTAGATACTACGAGAAAAGAAGAATTAAGTGAAGGAGAATTGGGCAGTGACCGAAAGTTGAAAAGAAAGAGAATAGCAAGTCGAAGATAGGCAGGTCCTGAATGGGCACACGCAGCTACAAACGAAAGGCAGCCCAATTTTATGTGCTTTTGTTTTGATAGGGAAGTCCAGAGTCAATATTTTGACGTAACCTGAAGATAGGCAAAAGGAAATGAACTGTTGAAAATCATCTGAGAATTTCTTTGAGAAAAGAGACTATTGGAAGTCAACTGGAAAAGACATTGATAACCTGATTTGACATTGAAAACAGGATGTGACAAGCTGCTAATCGATATTGACAAGGATAAGGGTTCCTGGATGTGAAACTGAACTGTTGAAAGAAGAAAATTTTTATTTTCGATTTTTTGCTGCATTTTTCTAAGTTACTTCTGCTTTCTGATTCTTTACAGATCATGGCTGATTTCAATAATCAGGTTAGGGATGCTAAGTGCTGTAAATATCTGACCATTGGATTGGCAATTATGTGTCGGATTTTGTTTATTATAGTGATTGTGGGTATGTCTGTTCTTTATGAGAAAGGAGCCATCGATACTACCGCTTTTGAAACTACTACACTAACGGCTTTGGAGAAGTTTAAGTCAGATGAGAGATATTTGCATGATTATACTAATGCTCGAGGAGAACTTTCTTCTAACGTCTTCTATCGGTTGTTGAGTGAGTATGTTGAGCCGATGGATGCAAGGAATTGTCTCGTGTGTACGCAAATTCCTTTGTCACGGCGGGTGGGAGATCTTTCTCCTTCCTGGCGGCCAAGACCTGGAACTCCCTCCCCACCAGCCTCAGGACCACCCAGGACCACTCCGCTTTCCGGAGACTCCTAAAGACTTGGCTGTTCGAGCAGCGATAACCCCCCCTTTCCCCCCTAGCGCCTTGAGACCCGCACGGGTGAGTAGCGCGCTTTATAAATGTTAATGATTTGATTTGATTTGATTTGTCAGTAGAGGAAGGAGTTACGTACCACTAACCTACGGGATAAGCTGTAGTCTGCTACTAACAAGGTTCTATGATCAGGAGTATATTCCGTATTTTTATTCCAATTATGATGTATTTTTTTTGTGTGTGCCTATCATTAGGTATTTGAGTAGAGTAACTAAGGATCATGACACAGTATTGGTTAGAGGATTGTTTGAACCTACACTAATGTTTGGAACGGCCTATGTGCACAAAAATAACCTAACATGCTTGCTTACACCTTTAGAGAAAAGCTTCATAGGGCATACTGACAACAGGAGAAAAGCATTAAAGGAGAAATTAGAAAAAGGCTTAGAGAAAGGGACTTACATAATGATTATGCTTACACTGCAATTAAGACACAAGGAAAATTAGCTTTAGATGCATTACATGTAGGGAATCTTTTTATATATATAGGCCAAAGTTGCGCACTAACGCTTTATTTGTGGGAACGAGTGAATGTAGGCATGTGTTTTTGTTACAGAGTACATGGAGTTTTATGCTGGATGGTCAGGACCCTGCAATTTCAGGTATTTACTATAATTGTGGACTTAATGCTTATTACCGTCTTCCAAGAGGATAGTATGGGATATGTTATTTGGGAATAGTCTTCCCAAAGATTTACCAGATAGAGGACTTGAAAAAGTTTCCGAAATTGACTGAATTACATCATAAGAGACAGAGAAGAGAATCCTCTTCTGCGATAGTGGGTGATATATCTGGTGCTGTGGTTCCTTCATTGGGAGTCATCCTGAATTCAATCAAGATTTGAAAGTTTTCTACTGTTGTGGATACCATGCTGACACATTTTACAGGAGCAATACTCTGGATAGATACTGAATTGGCTGTGGATAGAGCTATGACTCTTCAAAATTATCTTGCTTTAGACATCCTTCTAGCGAAGGACGGCAGAGTCTGTAAAATGATTACCTCTAGGCATTGCTGCTCATACATTCCTAACAATAGTAAGGAGATAGGAGATAGGAGACTTACTTACTAACCTGACTAACTCAAGTAGTGACTTGAAGGAATTGAAAGAACCAGGTGTGTGGAAAAAGGTAGGGAAAGGATTTTTTTAATTTTCTGGTTAACAGTTTCTACTACTGGCATAAGGCAGGCTGTTGAAGCTGACAAGGGTCCCTTGAAGTTGAATACAATGATTTTGAGTTTCCGCTCAATCCTTCAGCTTTCACACCAAAATAGGAGAGTGCAACAAAGATAAATTTCATAGTTACCAATGTTGCTTTGCCACTTGGAATGAAATTATTGCCTGGGCATAAGTCATAAGTCATGCTCTTTTGGATATCGGATTTCTTCATTCAACGAAGAGAGGAGTCTGTAGCCCAATAGGTCTGCTCGAGTTGGACACTTTGTTTCAGTGGTCTCTCAGTGATAGGTAGGTAAAGTTTTATTGTAGTTACTAAAAACCATCAGCAAATACAAAATCACCATTCAAAGAAATGTCACCCCCCCAGTATGCCTACAGTACTCAGTGGAATATAATTTTTTTTACATTCATAATGATCTGCTAAGCCTCCAAATGATTGTTGATAAAACACCAGTAGGCTTGTTGATTTTTACTTTTACATCATTGAAAAAGACCCCACAGTTTAGAATCTTGTGCATTTCTCCTTGTACCCCATGGATCTTTTTTATATGAATTCCTCAGTTTCTTCCTTTTCTTTGTGTGACCCATGCTATCCTCAGATTTTTTCAATTTCTTGACTTGCTGGTCCAGGGCTTTTCATTGTGCCCTTCGCTCCCTAGAATACCAATTTTTATGATTTGGCATCCTTGTGTCATGATCAAATCATCTATCCTCTCACAGGGTACTCTCCCTGACTGCTTCTAAATGGCATATTTCACCAGTGAGGCACCATTCCATGAAAGTCTATCCCACTTATACAGGCTTTAAGCAGAGCCCATCATCCTCGCTAGTTCTTATCTTATTACAGCTGCTGATAGTTATAAACTGCTTATAGTGATCACTTTCACATCTTGGAGTAATTTTGAACTCCCTGAATTAATTAAAAAGCCTGAACAGATATAAACAAGTAGTCCAGTATTGAATTAGACTGGTTGGTTCTGGGAATGAAGACCATGGGGACATAAGGGGTATGCAACCATGTAATGCTCTTAAGCCATGGGCCTTGAGGGTTAAAAGGAGAGGATGACCTAACCTGCAATTTGCTGTACCTGAAAGCTGAACTGGAATTTCTCTACAAGCGTCAGTTCTACAAAAATCTCCTTTCCTCATGCTATGATTAGCTAAATTCTGATTGAAGGTTTCTGTAATTATTTAAGGTCTGTTGCCACATGAGATAGACAATTCTATTATCTTTTGCTTAACTGAATTGATAATTTGCTTCTTCTGACATGGCTTTGGGGGTATGTAAACATTTATCACCAACAGGGGACAAGGCCTTGGCTCCTATGACCAATTTTCAATTTGAATGACAAGCATGTTTCCAAAATCAACATTTAACTTAGTTACAAAAAAAGCATACTTAATCAAAACATAAATAGACAGACCTCCCTTCGGGTGACCTTTCTTCATTTCATTGCCAGCCGGCACATAATACTCACTAAAACCACTTAGCAGAAGTTATTTTCTTTTCATGTTTCATGGAAGCATATCAAAGCATGTTTTATGACATATGCTTCCAATATTGCATCCACCTTCAACTTTTTTTCTCCGACAAATGCTGCAAGGTAAGATAGTAATTATATCAATGTTGCCACTTAAGCGTCTTTGCAGTGAGGGTCATGCATATTTATTACTGTGTAGGGCCTGGGACAGCCATCCCCAGTCCACCGCTTTTTTATTCAATGGATACTCAAATTTATACTGATGACCCAAGTTGGTGTCCTATTGTGACTAAGATTAGTTTTGAATAAACACCACCAAGACTATGCTCCGGCCCATGCGCCTTCTTTACAATAGAGTCCAACCCAGGTTGTATGTGTTGTCCTACTCTGTTCATTAGTACGGGACCTGCTGTGCACACAAGCTTTTCCAGAGCTGTTTTCCTGGGCTCTTCCAACAAAAGTGCTGGGCATCTCTATCAACCTGGGCCTGTAAAATTGATATCCCATTCATAAAAGGTTTTCTGCCTTGATAAAAACAGCTGGGCTATTTCTGATGTTGCCCAGGTGATTATTGTTGTTTCATTTAGCTTCCTGCCCTGGGAGATATTAATTCAATTGTTACAATATCTGCTGAAGTTAGATGCCTGGGATTACTATCAGCTGCTAATAATTCTTAAATATTGCTCCTATTCAGTTATAATATTGTCCTCTATATTTATATTTAGGGTAGAAGGCTGTCTTAGTATTATAATGGTTAATGCTTCCGGTTGGTGGTTTTGCAGTGTGGGTGTGGCACCCAGCTTCTTGCCCAAATCAATTGGCCACAATGGACTTTTATCCTTTCATAAGTTTGTCATTTCAAGTGCGTGGTTCTGAAGCTCTCAGCCAATACCCAGTCTCATTTGGTCAAAATCTGACAATCCTTCATTTGGGCCCTCTACTGTAGGAAGATTAGTAAAATTTTAATTCTAGAATTGGCTACACTTCTTTAGGAGCTCAATTTACAAGGCTGCTTGGGCTCCAGTTTGCTATACCCGAAGCCGTGTCACCACACGCTGCAGTCTCCGAGGATCTACCTACATTTGGATGGACCCGTATTCATTTTAACATTGGCTCTTGTGAGTCTATGTCAGCTTGTTCTAATTCTGCTTTAGAGTCAACTGGGTTTAAGTGTCTTTACTTTGAGATCTGTCTCTGAGGGTCAAGCATGTGGTTGTTTTAAAAACTGGAAATAATTTCACAGTAACTTTTAAAGTTCCCCATTTGACAGAGAAAGTTTTGGAATGGGTGATCTCTAGGTCCTCCCACAGTTCTGTCAATTGGATTGGGCTATTATCCAATTCATTTTTTTTAAATAGTATTTTCCTCAAGCTCACCTGGGGCTGGGTGAGGTTCTGTCTGATTAGTGTAGAAGTATTCTTGGATTTGTTAATGCAAAATTTAATGATTGGACTGAGTTTTGCAGGACATCCCTTGGAACCTGCATATCCAGATCTAATGACCCCTGTAAATGTACTCAATCGATACGTTATTTCTCTTAGTTTTTATTTCTCCTGCTAAAGTTGACAGAACCAATCATTTTGAAGATAGTTTATCCAAAATTAGGTTATCTCAGGTCTCTCAGACGCCTCTGCTGGCTACATCATGCCTTTCTTCAGGAGCTTTGGTGCTTTCCCAGTCCTCCAAAAGTCACGAAAATAGCAAAGTCAATCAATCAATCAGGGTTCTTAGAGAGCGTTCGAGTCTCAAGGTGCTTGGTGGGTCAATTCTAGTCTCTCGTACTTCTCCCAGCCACATACATAAAGTTAGAGGGTACAAGTGAATTTTCAGCCTGGAAAGCAGTTACAGTTCCAAGGTGCAAATTTAGCACAGGGGTCCTTCAGACTTCTTTTAGCAGTAGGTTAGGTAGAATTAATTTTTCTTCAGCTATTTCGTCCCAGTCTAGAAACAGTCAGAGAAGGGCATGGTGTGGTATGAATTGTATAGAGTGTACTAAAAATGATCAGGGATTTTCCTAGGCCACATACACGCTGAATTCCAACCACAACACAACTTTCTTTCCAGCACTTTCTATTTCACTTCACTTGACTGTAAATCTTCCCAATATCCTACGTGCAGGATGGCAGAAGGCTTTCTCCCCTTTCAAGATATTTCAGACTCTCCTGGATCAAGTCCTACGGAAATGAGGAATCATACCCACTTCTCAATATCTGAACAGTTTCCGTTCTTGTTGTGGGCAGAAATAAATGTCTGAGACGCCTCTGAATAAAACATACTTTTGACTCAGGATTCCTTATGTCATCTTCAAGTAAAAAGATAAGCTATGACCCCGGTACTTTGTGATACCACCGGTTCCTGTCTCAATGAAGACCATCCCAGTTAAGTGATTATTGTTTGCCTTAAAATGGCCTTTCTTGCTTAATCAGTAGATGCATTGTTTGCTGACTGCACAAATCATCATGCCTTATTTCAGTGCTAATAACTGCCCCTGGGAAACGACAAGCCAGCAGAAATGATTTAACTTTTCTTGGTTTCAGGTAGAACAAAGAATATTTCTAAAAGTTAATTTTCCATTAAAAGTTTTAAAATTGCACATTGTACACTAAACTAGATGTGTGATCAATTATGAAAAATAACTTTTGCACAAGTCTTTTTCCACTAAAAATTGTACAAATAGGCTTTTATTTTCAATCATGCATTCTATTAGGACAGGGGTTCCCAAACTGGGAGCCGCAGCTCCCTGGTGTGCCATCAAAACTAGCCAGGGGCGCCACACACAGTTTGGGAACCACTGGCTGTAGTTTTATTGTGTTCGATAGGAAAATCCATTCTTCCCTACATAAGATCAAATAGCTTTTGGTACATCTTCACCATACTTTTCTTTAATATTCATAATTTCTGAATTGTGTACCCTGTGTATTCTGAAAGTCTCTGAAATGTATTGCTGAAGTGGTTTTAACCTGCAGCTAGCCAGGAAACAATAGTGCACTTGGGGGCCAAGCATTTTAGTCATGTATGTGGGTGTTTTAAATATACACTGCTTGATTTGAATGTTACTGGAGCAATTCTAGATCAAACGTATTCCTTTTGGAAAATTATAGCCAGTTGTGGTATACCCAGTATTACCTTATATTTGTAGGGAAAGAGCACGTGCAGAGTGACACTAAATGACTGAAGCACAGTACATAGAATGCTAGTGACATAAAAACAATCTGAACAAGTGAAGGAACAAATCAAAAAGATGTTTCATACTCCAGCTATTGCCTGATCATACTCTTGAAAGTGTATGGAAAGGGAAGTAATGAAGTGATCTCAAAACTTCATAGAGTTAAAGAAGGTACCTTGTGAACTTCACTGAATATTTTAATCTGTCTGAGGAAGGCAGCCATGTCTGGTTAACATCAGAGAAGAGCTGACATTAAAGAAGAACTCCAAAATACGCTTTGTGAATTCCAGTATGCAGCTGTGATACATCTTAATATTACAGTAACGTGATGCAGATGGATGCAACATTGTTCTGCACACAATTAGTGGGATATAGGGAACCACACAAAACTGCTCAGCTCATTTTGACTCAGCAAATTTGTTTGAGTCTTGCAAAACCATCCTTCCATGACCCGCTATGTAGGGATCAATGCAAGACACATTTCCCGATGTATGTTCATGAAAAATCAGTTTACATCGGACTCATGAACAATTGGTGATCCGATCACCAATTTCTTAGATAACATAAAACAATAATTGTAGATTTGGTTGTTTATTCTCCCTCTACTGTCCTGTACCTGCAGCTCATATATGTAACACATATTCTGCACTCATTACAAAATGTTTACTGTAACAACATGCCTACAGAAAATGTATGATCTTTGGATCTCACGACTAAGTTGCTAAGGTTCTGTTGTGTCTGTTCTTACATCTTTCTAGACAGGGTATATGGACTTTATATATTGGAGTAGGTTGGTAACTATTGTAATTTTTTCTTGTAATTGATTGGAGTTTTTTTTTTATCTGCATCTATCTCTTGGAATTTGTAACCCTGAAGAAGCTTGTGATTTAATAGTGAAATGCTATTTTATGCAGCTCATCAGAAGAACAATAGAGAATAATTGTAAAGATTCCAGGACTGTCTGTGTTCGTGTTCTGAATCAATCAATCAATCATTGCATTTGTAGAGCGCGCTATTCACCAGTGCTGGTCTCAAGGCGCTTGGGAGGGGAGTGCTGCTACTGCTCGAACAGCCAGGTCTTGAGAAGTCTCCTGAAGATCAGTAGGTCCTTGTTCTGCCGTAGGTGGATGGGGACGGTGTTCCAGGTCTTGACAGCGAGGGAGGAGAAAGATCTGCTGCCGGTTGTAATCCTGTGGATGCGTGGGACGGTGGCGAGGTCAGCAGAGCGGAGCTGGCGGTTCGGGTGTAGAAGGTGAGACGATCATTGAGGTATGCTGGTCTGGCATTGTAAAGTGCTTTGTGGGCGTGGGTTAGGAGCTTGAATGTGATCCTTTTGTTGATGGGAAGCCAGTGTAGTTCTCTCAGGAGGGCTGTGATGTGGCTGTGGCGGGGGATGTTGAGGATGAAGCGTGCAGAGGCGTTCTGTATCCGTTGCAGTCCTTTCTGGAGAGCCGACGTGGTTCCTGCGTAGAGAGCGTTGCCGTAGTCCAGTCTGCTGCTGACGAGGGCCTGAGTAACCATCCTTCTGGTTTCGGTGGGATCCACCTGTAGATTTTGCGGAGGGTGTTAAAGCATGAGGATGAGACGGTGTTGACTTGATGGGTCATGGAAAGCAATGAGTCAAGGATGAAACCCAGGTTGCAGGTGTGGTTGGTGGGTGTTGGTGCGGCTGCGTGTGGGCGGCCGCCAGGAGGCGTCCCAAGCTGAGGGGATGAGGCCGATGATGAGGACCTCTGTCTTATCTGAGTTAAGCTTTAGTCGACTGCTCTTCATCCAGTTGGTGACGGCCTTCATACCCTCGTGGAGGTTGGTTTTGGCAGTGGTGGGGTCCTTGGTGAGGGAGAGGATCAGCGGGGTGTCGTCAGCGTAAAAGACAATGTTGAGGTTGTGAGATCGGACGATTTTGGCGAGCGGTGCCATGTAGACGATGAAGAGTGTTGGGCTGAGGGAGGAGCCCTGTGGTGCGCCACAGATGGTCTTGGGGGCTTCAGATGGGAATGGAGGGATGCGGACTCTCTGTGTTCTGTCGGATAGGAAGGAAGTGATCCAGTCCAGGACCTTGTCACGGATCCCTGCGTCGTGGAGGCGTGTGCACAGGGTGTGGTGGCAGACGATGTCAAAGGCGGCCGAGAGGTTAAGGAGGTTTCTCCTTTGTCCAGGAGGACCTGGACGTCGTTGGAGGCAGTGATGAGGGCGGCCTCGGTGCTGTGATTGCTGCGATTTTCTTGAGAACCTTTCCCGGGAACAGAAGCAAGGAGATGGAACGGTAGTTTTTGAGGTCCTTAGGGTAAGCCTTGGTTTTTTTGAGTACGGCATTGATCTCGGCGTGCTTCCAGCTTTCCAGGAAGGTGGCGGTCCCGAAGGAGCTGTTGATGATCATACGGAGTTGGGGGTTGATGATGGAGCTCGCTCTGTTGTAGATGTAGTGCGGGCAGCGGTCAAATGGATAGCCGGAATGAATGGTGTTCATTACTTTGGCGGTGTCAGTGTCGTTGACGTGTGTCCAGGAGAGCATGGTGTGGTTGGGGGGCGATGAGTTGGAGGTGATGGTGGCTGCTGGTGGAGACTTTTTGTTGAAGCTGTCGTGGATGTCTGGAATCTTGCGGTGAAAAAGGTGACGAGAGAGTCGCAGAGGTCTTGCGAAGGTGGGATGTTGTTGGTGCTGGAGCTGGGATTGGAGAGTTCCTTCACGATGTTGAAGAGCTCTTTGCTGTTGTCAATGTTGTTGTCGATTTGTTCCTTGAAGGAGGATCTCTTGGTGGTCTTTTCCTGGCGCCACTGCCAGGTGGCCTTTCTAATGGCAAGGTTGTGAGGGGGTTTCTTGATCGGGGCAAGAGTGTTGGCGCAGTCGTCGATCCATTGCCGGAGGTTGCGGGCAGCTTTGTCGGCGTCGGTGGTGTCAGCTGGTGGGGCTCGGGTGAAGGAGGAGATCAGCCGGTCGTTGGTGATCTTGTTCCAGCTGCAGCAGGGGATTGGTTGTGGATGGTAGTGGGTGGTGGGTTTATTGAAGGTGAAGTGAATGCAGCGGTGGTCGGTCCAGTGGAGTTTGGTGGTGTGGCTGAAGGCGATGTGGTTGCTGGCAGAGAAGATGGGGTTGAGCGTGTGTCTGACAGAGTGGGTGGGAGATGTGACGAGTTGGTTGAGTCTGAAGTTGGCGAGGTTGTTGAGCAGGGCGGTGGAGTTGCTGATATTGGTGTTTGAGGTGGAAGTTCAGGTCTCCAAGGAGGATGTAGTCTGTAGATGCAAGGGCTTGAATGCTGGTGACCCTGGTGATGGAGTCACTGAACTAAGGTCAAGGTCCGTAGATGGGGTCTGTAGATGAGGGTGCCCCTGAGGGTGGTCTTGGGATCGATGTGGATTTGGAAGTGCATGTGTTCCGCAGTGCTGAGGGTGTCTTCGGTGTTGGTTGAGATTCTGATGGTGTCCCTGTGGACAATGGCGATCCCTCCTCCTGGTCTGTTGGTGCGGTCTCGGCGGGTGATCTTGTAACCGTCTGGGATGGCTATGGCGATGTCAGGAGCTGGGGATGGGTTCATCCAGGTGTCTGTCAGGAAGGCGATGTGGAGGAGATGAGAAGGTCCCAGAGTTCTATGGTGTGCTTGTGGACCGAGCGGGTGTTGAGAAGAATGCATCTGAGGTGGTTGCGTCCGGTTGTGGTGGGTGAGGTGGAGGGTGGAGAAGCTGCAGCTCTGGCAGGAGAAAGGTCCGTGGGTGAGCTTTGGTGAGGCCTGGACACAGGTGGTAGAGAGGCCGGTGTTGAGGGCGTGGAGGGCGTTGGCATCGTAGTGGTGTCTAGTGCCGGGGGGATCGTGGAGGCCAGGTGGACTGGCGTTGGGGGTGGTCCAGGAGTGGATGGGCGCAGACGGGCTTGCAGTGGCGCGGCCGCACAGTGGCTGCCATTAAGAGGGGGAGGTGGGAGGGAGGAGTAGCTGGGAGGTGGGAGGGAAGCGTGAATGGGCACGCAAGGGGGCGGGTTGCAGGGGACGCAGCGGCAGGGAAAAACCACGGGGCGAGAGGCTGAGAAGCGGGAAAGGCAGCAGAATAAGGCACAAAAAGAGAAAGCAGCAGAATAAGGCAAAAAAAAGATAAACAAAGCAGGAAAAACAGTGAACAGTGAAAAACAATGAAAACAGACACAAGGCAAACAGACATAAGGCAAACAGACAGACAATACTTATGGCACCACTGACCACCAGGGATAAAGCGCAGGCAGGAGCCTGCGGGTGGAGGAGGGCCTCGAAATCGCAGTAGCAGCTGCGAGGGCAGGGAGAGGGACGCAGGCACAACCATGGAGCTGTGCAATGCGGGGAGCTTCTCCTGACCTCAAAGCAGGTCAAGGGTTGCTCTCACCACGCAGCAGGTGCCATTAAGAAGGGGAGGAGCAGCTGGGAGGTGGGAGGGAAGCACGAATGGGGGTCAGAGGGGGTGGGGCCGCAGGGGACGCAACGGCAGGGAAAAGCCACAGGGGAGAGGCTGAGAAGCGGGAAAGACAGCAGAATAAGGCACAAAAAAAGAGAAACAGAGCAAGAAAAACAGTGAACAGTGAAAAACAATGAAAACAGACACAAGGCAAACATACACAAGGCAAATAGCCAGACAATACTTACGGCACCACTGACCACCAGAGATGAGACGCAGGCGGGAGCCTGCGGGTGGAGGAGGGCCTCAAACTCGCAGTAGCAGCTGCAAGGGCAGGGAGGGACGCAGGCACAACGGTGGAGCTGTGCGGCGCGGGGAGATTCTCCTGACCTCAAAGCAGGTCAAGTGTTGCTCTCTTCACTGCGCAATGGCCGCCATTTAGAGGGGGATGTGGGAGGGATGAGCAGCTGGAAGGCGGGAAGGAAGCGCAAATGGGTGCGCGAGGGGGGCGGGACCGCGGGGGACGCAGCGGCAGGGAAAAAACACGGGGGAGAGGCTGAGAAGCGGGAAAGGCAGCAGAATAAGGCACAAAAAAAGAGAAACAGAGCAAGAAAAACAGTGAACAGTGAGAAACAATGAAAACAGACACAAGGCAAGGCAAAGATATATAATGTTCTGAACAAGGCAAAGAGACAACAGAAGATATTAATTCAGGGAGACAATCAGTCGGTTAAAGAAATTGGGTTATTAGTTGTGAAAGATGTGAGTCCTACATGAGTAATAGGTTCTCAATTGTCTCCTTACTAAGACTCAAGCAGAACAGTTCAAGGACTACTCACGGCAGGTGGTGTGGAATAGTAACCCACATTCATTGGCACACAAGGCCACTCAATAAATAAGTGTCTAGTCAGTGGGTATTCTTTTAAAAAGGAAAAGTACAATTATTACACCACGCTGCTAAATAGTATGCATTAATTAACAAATATGTACATCAGGTACATGACAATACCTTTGGTGATACCCTCAAATCATATTTTACCCCTATCGGGTCATGACTAGCATAATCTTAGTACCCACCCACCTACGCCAGATAAAACATCACAATAGAAGGGGGGATTATGTTAAATAATACAGGCCTGCTGGCTTTGTGAAGGGGTTGCCACACCCAATAAAAACAATAATCCCATTTCAGGATCCATCATTAGGCTCTCAAGAAACATTTGCAAATACAATTAATTTAAGGATTACACTGTCATCAATAATCCCTGACAATGAGAAATGGCAATTCAAATATATCAAACAAACATGAGTTAGAGATTTTCTTAACAATCTTTGGGCCACATAAATCAGTCATAGGACCAACCATTAGGGGTAAGTGCACTCTAGAGCCCGGAAGCAAAAGATCAGTTCTACGACTGCTTTGTAAATGATGAAAAACTCTCCTGGGCTCAGGAATGCATAAGTATTCCTGGTGGTCTGCAGCCCATCTGCAACTCCTCACAACACTTTGTACCTATGTTGGTGATGTCCATGTCCCTCTTTGCACCATGGAGAAAGATAAAAAGCAAAGTAAAGCCCATGTGGAGCATTAAGGAACGCTCTTTGCTGGACCAATGAGTAAATACTAAGCAGGTCGCTTATTTCTTTTAGCTATCTGGCCTCATGCCACACACTTGTTTTCTGTTATCGTCTGTGTTTCTTGTCTGTCCCTGTCCCACCTGGGACACCCATAGCCCTTTGTGATGTTGGGGCAGCTTGGGGAGCTCCCCACTATGCTACCCTGCTAGCTCCCCACCCAGTTGACACTGTAATCCATGGGTGCGGAAGCCAGCATTCTCTTTCAGCCTTGACCATGCAGATGGGAGTAAACCTATAGCCTAGAGCACAAGCCTCCCCTCCAACATAGGCATAGGGAGTTGGAGGAGAGCCTGGGTCCTCTCTCTGTATCTGTGTCTGAGGATGGAGTCCCGTCTCTCAACCAATATTGCATCAGCCCCCTCTAGGGAGAAGGGGGCCCCCTGGGGCAGTAAAAGTTACAGGGTGGTGGCTCCATGCATGCCCATCCCCAAAAGAGGGAGATGACTACAGATGCACCAACCCAGGGGTAATTTAAAAGAATCAGAGCAAAGTTCCATGCATACCATTTGTCATTTGAAAGAAGGTCAAATGTCACATTTTTAAATGAGTATAACTCAGACGCAGTTGGGTCGATTTTCCCAACCTTTGGCTTGTTTTGCACCTGGTGGGGATCTTTAATCAGTAGATGCAATTCCAACAGGCCTCAAGGTCTCTAAAGGGTGCAGACTGTAGGGTGCATTTTTTACTAGCTCCTTTATCCTCTCATTGAACCTGATGCTCCTCTCCTGCTGGTGGGGGCATCTTGATATCCCCTGTGCAACCAGCTACTATAGCGCCCTCTTGTCCACACTTACAGGCTCCAAAGCCTCCTGACTCTCTTGCAGGGCACAAAGGTTGGCAGTACAGCCCAGGTCTTCCCCAAACTGGTCCTCTGAGTGCATATGAGGGCCGGCACAACTTACACAACAGAGACCTATATGGCCTTGGGGGTAAGCTGCAGACATAACCCATTGGACATCTTTGCAGGGCATCAAGTGCCTTCTATTTTCAGCGGCCCGTTACGCTTCTGTTATCATCTTTTAAGTTAAGGGTCTTTTTCTTCTGGGGTACTGTGGATGCCACATTGATGCCAGGCACAATCTTGTGGGTGGTGGAGACTCCTTGCCCCTGCCAAACGAAAGGGATAACCCTAACCACTCTCTCCTGTGTAGCCAACTGCAAATAATCCCAAAGTGTCCCCCTCTGCCTAAATGCAAAATGGCAGAACTTGCTTTCCCATTGCTGAGCACCTGTGACCACCCAGAGGAATGGCCATGGAAATGAGCAGCCCCTCCTGGGTCACTCTAAACCAGTGCTAAGAACAGTCCCCTCCCACTGGAATTGGAGCCCGCATAACTAGAGGGCCAAAAAAGAAGCAAGCCCACATTTTAGCTACATTTTAGCTACATCTGCCTGTGACAGGTACAACCCCCTTGAAGTTAATGAAGTTACTGCCCTCGGTCATCCTGTCAAGGGAAGAAAAACACCTCCCCTAAGCCAAGGTCATCTGTCCCTATTCTCAAAGCAACTCTTATCTCAATATAGAACGTCACTCAGCTGGGTGGCAGTTGAATATTTACAGAAAGGTTTGAAGAGCTTTGAGAAGGTAAAAGTAACATTGGAAATTATCTTTTGCTTAATAGTTAGACAATATTCAATTTTACAATTACATTGGACTTTGAATAACTATTAAAATGAGTATGTGAAGTATTTTTTGCCTCTATTCCCCAGGTTGTTGATGTGTGCTGGACTCAGATTGTGCTGTTTTTGTTACTCTGGGCACTTTACCACTGCTAACCAGTGCTAAAAGTGCTCCTTTACAAAATGTGTATGTAATTGGCTTATACATGATTGTTATATTTAATTTATTAGTAAGTACCTAGTACAGTGCACTAGAGGTGCCCAGGGCCTGTAAATCAAATGCTACTAGTGGGCCTGCAGCAGTGGTTGTGCAACCCAATTAAGTAGCTCTGTAATCATGTCTCAGACCTGCCACTGCAGTATCTGTGTGTGCAGTTTTTAACTGTAAATTCGACTTGGAAAGTGTACCCACTTGTCAGGCCTAAACCTTCCCTTTTCTTACATGTAAAGCATCCCTAAGGTAGGCCCTAGGTAGCCCCAAGGGCAGGGTGCAGTGTATGGTTAAGATAGGACATATAGGGGGTCATTACAACCCTGGGGGACGGTGTTAAAGTGGCGGTAAGACCGCAAACAGGGCAGCGGACAAAAAAAGGGAATTATGAGCCTGGCGGTAACCGCCAACTAAGACAGCCACTTTAACACACCGCCCGCCAGGGTGGTACAGACAAGCAGCGCGGTGGTTACCGCCAACAGACAGGCGGGAGACAATGTACCGCCCACACTATTACAACCCGCCAATCCGCCACCTTTTCCGGGGCGGATTCACCGTGGATAAAAACACGGCGGAAACAGCTTTTGCTATGGGAAAACACTCACCTCAACACATCCCACGAGGAACGAGGACACCATGGACCCTGAATTACAAATCCTACCTGCCCTTGTCTTTCTGCTCCTCTACGACCAACAGCTACGTAGGCGCAGAAGATACCGGTGAGTACTGCACCTACGACACGGGGAGGGGGAGGCTAAAGTTAGGGGGACACCCACCAAACACCCCCACCCTCGCATATTACAACATACACACCAATGCAGTCACAAAAATCACAGTAACAACCCACAATCCCCCCGGAAGAATGAAAACACAAAGCTAAATTCGGGCAAACATTGTAATGTGCCAATATACATGTCATGCAAAAATATACATATATATATATATCTCAAAATCACTCTTATTTACACATACAATCTGAGAAGTAGTGCAGATATGTACACAACAATGTCCGTGCACCAACAGTCCAAAAATGCATGGGCGAGGCCCACAATTGACACCTGACCAAAATCAGAGAGAACACTGCTGGGGCATCAGATAGAAACACTACAGGCACCTCAGGAGGAAGGGAGGGGGGGGGGCACCTCAGCCACATGAATGCCAAGCCAGATCCACGACAGGGCTCCATGCCCATTGATGAATCCTGGGGAGTGCAAAGCCACAGTCTCTCAAGTCTCTACAGTGGGTGGGTTGCCCACTGTACCATCCTGGGGAGTGCAAAGCCACAGTCTCTCAAGTCTCTACAGTGGTTGGTTTCCCCACTGTGCCATCCTGGGGAGTGCAAAGCCACAGTCTCTCAAGTCTCTACAGTGGGTGGGTTGCCCACTGTGCCATCCTGGGGAGTGCAAAGCCACAGTAGATGCAGTTCTCTACTGGTACTGGGTGGGACTGGTGCCCAGACTGGATGAGTCTCCCCGTGAAAGTTCATGTCCCGTCACTGTCCCAGCTGCACATGGGATAAGGATGCCTGATGTGGCGGCCTCTTCATTCCTACACAGTGCATGCCCTGTTCAGCTGTGCTTTGCCATGCCGGTCCATGGACTGTTCAGCGGTGCTTTGACGTGGCGGTCTTTGCCCTGTTCAGCGGTGCTTTGACATGGCGGTCTTTGCCCTGTTCAGCGGTGCTTTGCCATGCCAGTCTATGGACAGTTCAGCAGTGCTTTGCCATGCCGGTCTATGGACTGTTCAGCTGTGCTTTGCCATGGCGGTCTTTGCCCTGTTCAGCGGTGCTTTGACATGACGGTCTTTGCCCTGTTCAGCGGTGCTTTGACATGGCGGTCTTTGCCCTGTTCAGCGGTGCTTTGACATGGTGGTCTTTGCCCTGTTCAGCGGTGCTTTGACATGGCGGTTCTGATACGGACATTGGTGTGTGGCATGACGATCTCTACACTGGGCATTGGTGTGTGGCAGGATAATCTCTACACTGGGCATTGGTGTGTGGCATGACGTTCTCTACAATGGGCATTGGTGGGTGGCAAGACGCTCCATCATTGCCCAGCGGGGCTGTGGCATCCGGGCCCCTCCTGGGCTGTGACTCCGGCGGTGGTCTCCTGACCAGTAACAACACTTGAGCCCTCCTGGGCTGTGACTCCTGCGGTGGTCTCCGGACCAGTGACGATACTTGTGCCCTCCTGGGCTGTGACTCCGGCGGTGGTCTCCTGACCAGTAACCATACTTGGGCCCTCCTGGGCTGTGACTCCGGCGGTGGTCTCTGGACCAGTGACGATACTTGGGCCCTCCTGGGCTGTGACTCCGGCGGTGGTCTCTGGACCAGTGACGATACTTGGGCCCTCCTGGGCTGTGACTCCGGCGGTGGTCTCTGGACCAGTGACAATACTTGGGCCCTCCTGGGCTGTGACTCCGGCGGTGGTCTCCTGACCAGTAACGATACTTGGACCCTCCTGGGCTGTAACTCCAGCGGTGGTCTCTGGACCAGCGACGATACTTGGGCCCTCCTGGGCTCTGACTCCGGCGGTGGCCTCTGGACCAGTGACGGCGGTGCTGGTGGTTGTGTCTGGACCGCCGGAAATGATGGCGCACTTCTCCGCCATGACACTCACAACAGGCTGGGCAGACTTCCTCTGGACCTTCCCCACCTTTGTTGGAGTTACAGCTGACTCACCAATCGCCTTGGAACCCATGTCACTTGTTGTCCCACCAGGAGTCTTAACACAGTCCCGTCGTCCACTCTCCAATTTTAGAGCCTTTACAGGGGTTGGGCTGCCAGTGCCTTGGCTCCGGGTCCTACTGCCTGCCCTGGTGGCCGGTGCACTCCACAAACCTTGAACACGCACCAATGGTACTGGAGGCTTTTTGGCTGTGGCGCTACGACGGGACTGATGAATTGGAGGGGGGGCAAAAAGGTCAATTTTACAGAGGGACAGTTTCTGACGGACACTGGGATGGGTAGCTGGAGGGGGTTTGGGAGTAGAGGAAGAGGAGGTGGTTGTAGGAGGTGTCACTTTAGGTGTTTTGGGTGCAGGTACTGGAGGCTGTCGTGAGGTGAATGGATGTTGGGTGAGTGATTGCCGGCGTTTGTGTACTTTGGGAGGGGGCGTCACAGACACACTGGGAGAGGACACAGGGGACGTGTAAATGGCAGTGGAGGTGGTGAGTACAGGTGAGCGGCTTGGGGTGCTGGGCGTCCCGGTGCGAGTCCTAATGCCTGTAGATGTGGTGCATGCAGGTGTGTGTATAGACGAGACTGGGAGGGAGGAGGGAGAAGAGGAGGAGGGGGACACAGTGGAGACAGTGGATGTTGCGGTGTCTGTATGTGGGTGAGGCTTGCGTGAGTGTCTGTGGTGTGTGTGGTGCCTATGTTTGCTTGAGCTACTTGTGTGTGTTGACTTGTGTGCATGCTGGTCTATAGGTGTGCTGGGGATGGGCTGGGGTACAGGAGATTGGGTCTGGGTGGAGGAAGTTGGAGGGGGGAGGCTGGACACAGGGACAATGGCTGCCATCAGTGCTGAGGCCAGAGATTGCAGGGTTCGCTGAAGGACAGCCTGACCAGAATGAATGCCCTCCAGGAATGCATTACCATGTTGCAACTCTCGATCTACACCCTGGATGGCATTCACAATGATAGACTGCCCAACAGTGAGTGACCTGAGGAGGTCAATGGCCTCCTCACTGAGGGCAGCTGGGGTGACTGGGGCAGGGCCTGAGGTGCCTGGGGCAAAGGTGATGCCCACCCTCCTGGGTGAGCAGGCACGGGGAGAATGCTGAGGGGCTGCTGGGATGGCGGTGCTGGTAGGGGAGGTGGCGGCTGTACCTGTAGAAGTGGGACGCACAGATGGTGCCACCACCACAAGGGAGCTTCCATCGGTGGACGAGTCCGTGTCGCTGGCTGGTGATCCGGTGGCCGACGTGAAGCTCCCCTCGCCCTCCGTCCCACTAGTGCATTCAGAGTCTGTGGTGTGGCCCTCCATAGCCATGTGGGATGCAGCTCCCTCGTGCTCCGGTGCCACTGTACATCCGCCTGATGATGCTGATGTACAAAAGGACAGGGAGAGCAGAAAAAGGAGGGGAGACAGAAGAAAGAGTTTTAGTGCATGTCATACCGCTACCGTTGGTGGACAAGACAGACTCAGCAGCCCCCTGCATTACGCCGTGCTCCTGACCTCTGCACATGCAATTTCTGGGATATGGCCTACATGGCAATGGTGGACATCTGCACACATGGATGCCACAGGGGCAACTATACCTCAACTTGGCACTCTGCTGTGGTGGGGTTCAGTGCCACATGGCCTACATTACGGAGGGGTCTTGCCTACCGAATTCGCCCTGGCCTAGGGACACCCACAGCCCACCTCCCCCACCCAGACCCCTCCACTGCACGCAAAGTCCGCAGAATAAGGTTGTACTCACCCCCTTGTGTCTGCTGTGATGTCCTCAAGCGCCCATCCAACTCCGGGTAGGCCACCGCCAGGATCCGGAACATCAGGGGGGTCATGGCGCGACGGGCACCCCTGCCACGCTGGGAGGCCATCCCCAGCTGAGCCTCCGCCGTCTTCTTGCTGCAGCGGCGAATGTCCTCCCATCTCTTCCGGCAGTGGGTGCCCCGTCTCTGGTGGGCCCCCAGGGTCCGGACCTCCTTGGCGATGGCACGCCAAATGTCCCTCTTCTGGTGGGCGCTGACCTACATGACATGCACAAGGGAAGAGGTACAGTCATTACCAACTGCACCGTCATTGTGAGTGGCCCCCTCCCTACTCTGGCCATGTGGCCGATTCATTCCCATGCAATACTGTTTTTAGAACTCTGCCCTCTTCCCTCTTCCAACCAGCCCTCTCGACACAGGCCTAGCCCATACAACGTGCTCCCTGTGTATTAACCTGTTGGTCTGGAGGACCGTAGAGTAGCGTGTACTGGGGGAGGACCCCATCCACAAGTTTCTCCAACTCCTGTGCAGTGAAGGCAGGGGCCCTTTCCCCAGACGCAGCAGCCATCGTCACTTCCAGACTGAGGTCACAGCAGCACTAGCAGTGTAGGTCCTCTCCTGTCGAAGGTCAGGTATCTAGTGATTGAACAGATAGAAAATGGCGGTGACGTCCGCGGCGGTGCGCATCATCACCGCCAGCACACCTGTTCATTGGCTCCTGGGACCCATAGGTTCCAATGTTAACCAATGCAGCATTGCGCCGCGGTCTACGACCGCCTACCGCGACGGTGTGCAACGCCAGCACTGTTACCCCACAATCCCATTGTCCCAGTTTAGAGGTCAGGCAGCCACCATTTCAGGGGCCCACATGGCTTCATTTACTACTGCGTCACACATAGCTAGGCCTACACTCAACACACATACAGGAGGGGTTTTGTGTCTGGTGTAGTCTTGTGTGTAACTGTGGGTACATACCTGGAGGAATAGTGACTGGTTCTTCGCTGTTGTCCTTCGTAGGCACCGTCAGCTGGGACATATGAGAAGATGGCGGAATCCTCCGGTGTACCGACCGCTGGTTGACCTGTTGACAATGGAAGAAAGACATGTCATCGTCACCTACAGGCTTGACCGTGCCACTATCCAGGAACTATGTACCCAGTTGGAGCCAGACCTGATGTCACCGATCCGCCATCCGACTGAAATCCCCCCTGACGTGCAGGTGCTGTCAGTGCTCCATTTCCTTGCAAGTAGTCATTTCAGACAACAGTGGCCATGGCATCAGGGATGTCCCAGCCTATGTTTTCCAACGTCTTGTCCAGAGTGTTGTCTGCCCTGCTGAAACACGTAAGGAGATACATCATAGTTCCTCAGGTGGAGGATTTGCCTACAGTTAAAGGTGACTTCTATGCCCTTGGACATATCCCCAACGTCATAGGTGCCATTGATGGGACCCATGTAGCTCTGGTCCCCCCCGCAGGAGTGAACAGGTGTACAGGAACAGGAAGAGTTATCATTCCATGAATGTCCAGATGGTCTGTTTGGCAGACCAGTACATCTCGCAGGTAAATGCTATGTTCCCTGGCTCTGTGCATGACGCCTACATCCTGCGCAATAGCAGCATCCCTGATATGATGGGTCAACTCCAGAGGCACCGTGTATGGCTATTGGGGGACTCTGGTTACCCCAACCTTTCCTGGCTATTGACCCCAGTGAGGAATCCCAGGACCAGGGCAGAGGAACGGTACAATGATGCCCATGGGCGACTAGGTGGGTGATCGAGCGGACCTTCGGCCTCCTGAAGGCCAGGTTCAGGTGCCTCCATATGACTGGTGGATCCCTATTCTACTCACCGAAGAAGGTGTGCGACATCATCGCCGCCTGCTCCATGCTCCATAATTTGGCATTGCGACGCCAGGTGCCTTTTCTGCAGGAGGATGATCCAGATGACGGTGTTGTAGCAGCTGTGGAGCCTGTAGAGCCTGTGGACAGTGACGAGGATGAAGCTGAGGAAGAAGAAAACAACAACAGGGAGTCAGTCATACAGCAATATTTTCAATGAGACACAGGTGAGAACATTTTCTGGTTTAACATTACATTAACTTTCAAACATCTAACTCTATCCTGTACCTCCATTTCACTCACTATTTGTTAATTGAGTTGTACCCTTCCATTTCAGTTTCACAAGTGTGGTAACCTACGTGTCAACTGCTTGCATCCTTGAAGGGCTTGTGATGTGTGACATAGGTATGTTAGCCTTACAATGGGTAACCCAATATGACACTGTGATTGATAATACAAAGTACCAAATCATAGACTGACTCCAGATTTTTTGGTGTTTCACGGGTGTTTATTTAAGTGCTCAAAAAATGAAGGGGGGTTGTAACATGGTGATGGGTGATGGTGGAGGAATGTCGATGGCAGAGTCCAGTCTATTAGTCTCACAGGTGCACTGCCCATCTGGGCATTGGAAGTGGAGCTGGGGCAGTTCCAATCTGGACAGGGTAACAAAGTGGGACAGTGGGGGGACAATCAGGGTGATCTTATTTCCTGGCTGGGGTCTTGCCATCTTGCTCTGTCCTGTTCCTGGATCTCAGGGCCCGCTTGCGTGGTGGTTGTCCGTCTGCAGGGGGTGGGGTGCTGGTGTGGGGCGTCCTGTCCACTAGCGCCGGCGGAGGTGGTGGGCAGTTCATCGTCGTGGCTAGTGTCAGGGGCCCCTTGGAGTGCCACGGTGTCCCTCAAGGTCTTTTGAATGTCCGTCAGCACCCCTACGATGGTGCCCAGGGCGGAGCTGATGGTCCTGAGCTCCTCCCTGAACCCCAAATACTGCTCCTCCTGCAGCCGCAGGGTCTCCTACAACTTGTCCAGGACCGTCGCCATCGTCTCCTGGGAGAGGTGGTATGCTCCCATGATGGAGGAGAGGGCCTCGTGGAGAGTGGGTTCCCTTGGCCTGTCCTCCCTCTGTCGCACAGCAGCCCTCCCAGTTCCCTGGTGTTCCGGTGCCTCCGTCCCCTGGACCGTGTGCCCACTACCACTGCCCCCAGGTCCCTGTTGTTGTTGGGGTGGTGGGTTACCCTGGGTGCCCTGTAGTGGTGGACACACCGCTGATTGACCTGTCCTGGGTAGGGAGGTTTGGGCCCGCTGGGTGGGTGCTGTGCTGGTGTTACCAGAGGGTGGAAGCTCGGTGTTGGGCTGTGCCTGTGCAAGGGGAACTGACTGTCCCGAGGCCCAGGATGGTCTGGGCTGGTCATCAGGATCCAGTAGGGCAGAGCTGCTCTCGTCACTGTGGGCCTCTTCTGGGGGTGGAGTGGTGTTGTCTGGACCCTCTGGTGTGGTGACGGTCCTTCAGGTTCCTGCAGGGGCATAAGAGCATGATTATTGCATGTGTGTGTTTCATGGTGTGCAATGGGTGGGTGTGCGTGAACCCCAGTGCAGGCATTCCGGTGTGGGGGCTTGTGTGATGATGGTTGGAGGGTGTTTTGGGTATGTACAGTGAGCATGCTTTAGTGAGGGGTGACCATGCTTAGTTGTGTCATGCAGGGCTTGGTGTTGGGATGGGTGGTTTGTGTTATGGGTAGATTAGTGAGTATCTGGAGTGATAGGGGAGGGTGTGAGGGTGGGGGTGTGTGATAGCATGCAGGTAGGGTGGGGGATATGATAGTTAAGAACTGACTTACCAGTGTCCCATCCTCCAACAACTCCTCCGAGGCCCTCAGGATGCAAGATGGTCAAGACCTGCTCCTCCCATGTTGTTAGTTGTGGGGGAGGAGGTGGGGGTCCAAAGCCAGTCCGCTGTACCGCGATGTTGTGCCTGGAGACCGTGGAACACACCTTCCCCCATAGGTCGTTCCACCTCTTCCTGATGTCCTCCCTATTTCTTGGGTGCTGTCCCACGGCGTTGACCCTGTCCACTATTCTGTGCCATAGGTCTATCTTCCTCGCTATTGATGTGTGCTGTACCTGTGAGCCAAATAGCTGTGGCTCTACCCGGACGATTTCCTCCACCATGACCCTGAGCTCCTCCTCGGAGAAGCGGGGGTGTCTTTGGCGTGACATGGGGTGGTGTGAGTAAGGTGTGGGGTGATGTATGTGGTGATGAGTGTGGTGAGTGTAGTGGTACGTGGTGTTTTGTGCGTGGATGTTGTGTGGGTGATGGTGTTGTGTGCCTCTGTGTGATGGGGTTGTCAATAGCTGTGCTCTCTCTCTCGCCTTCTCTCAGAATTTCTGGTTGTAGGGGTTTGTGGGTGATGTGGGTGTGTATTTTATATTGTGTTGGGTGTGTGGGAGTGGTGTGTGTATGTGTATCAGGTGTGTGTATTTGGAATTGTCCAATGTGGCGGTATTTTGTAGATGTGTGTGTATTTTGAGCACGGCGGTGTGTACCGCCAATGGAATACCACGGTTGAATGACCGCCGCGTGGATTTGTGGGTCGTAATAGCATGGGCGTGTTTCTGTTGGCGTGGAGGTGGAGGATTTGTTTCTGCATGTTTATCGCTGACCTTTGGTGTGGCGGAGTTGTGTGGGTGTCTGAATTTCGGCGGATTCCGTGATGTGTGTCATAATAGCTGTGGCGGTGTACCGCGGCGGTGTATTGGCGGTCTTCTGCACGGCAGTAAGCGCCTTATACCGCCAATGTTGTAATGACCCCCATAGTAATGTGTTTTATATGTCCTAACAGTTAAATATTGCTAAATTTGTTTTTCACTGTTGCAAGGCCTGTCCCTCTCACAGGTGAACATGGGGGCTACCTTTAAATCTGATTAAAGTGTAGATTCCCTTTGGGAGCGGATGGACATGTGGAGTTTTGGGTCTCGGAGCTCACAATTTAAAAATACATCTTTTAGTAAAGTTGCTTTTAAGATTGTGTGCCACTTTCAGAATGTGAGCATTTTATTGCGTATACCATTTCTGTTACTCTTTTTGCTTTTTAATTGATAATCTGACTTGTGTATTGTGGATTTTTTTCGTTTTGGTCTTGTTTTGTTTAGATAAATATTTCCTATTTTTCTAAACCTGTGTTGTGTCATTTTGTAGTGCTTTCATTAAGTTACTGTGTGTGTTGGTACAAATACGTTATACCTAGCACTCTGAAGTTAAGCCTACTGCTCATGCCAAGCTACCAAGGGGTTAGCTGAGGGTGATTCTCTTTTACCCTGACTAGAGTGAGGGTCCTTGCTTGAACAGGGGGTAATCTGACTGTCAACCAAAAAGCCCATTTCTAACAATGTACTACCTTTAAATCCTATGCATCCTGTTCTATTGCAATAAGGAGTGCTGAGATGTGACTTATAAATATTTAAAAAGAAGGTTGTTAGACCTTTCGAAATGGGTCACGTTTTGCAGGTCGCCTTTGCAGTTTAAAACCGCCACAGCCATACTGCCTGTGTGTAGTTACCAGGCTGTGCACAATGGTAGTCTGTGATGTGCAGCGCACATGCGTTCACACGTGTTAAAAGGCAGGCAGTGGCAATTAATACACTTAGGGCCTGATCACAACTTTGGAGGAGGTGTTAATCCGTCCCAAATGTGACGGATATACCACCAGCCATATTACGAGTTCCACAGGCTATAATAGACTCGTAATATGGCTGGTGGTAAATCCGTCACTTTACCGTCACTTTTGGGACGGATTAACACCTCCTCCAAAGTTGTAATCAGGCCCTTAGTCCACTGATCATGAATTTACTGTGAATGAGACTCAGATTGGGAGACTTAGCCACAGTAAAGGTCCAAAAACTGGATGATCAAAAGTGAAACATCCTGGCTAATTAATAGGAACCTGTTTGCAGCACACAGTTAATTGAAAGAATGGGCAGTGAGTTTATTTTTGAATCTGAAAAGGTCATGTTCGTCTTGTAGAATGCAGGTAGGGTATTCCACTACATAAGAGCCAAGAAATTCTACCCATAATATCTACTGTTTCCATCAATAGAAAACAACAGCAAACAATGTTTCACATTACACATTTCTAGATACAGTCTTTCAAATAACTCAGCTCATCCCTTCTTTTTTGCATAGAGACAAATCTCTAACACATTTGTCTGGCGAAAGGTACTGAAATTTTTTTCTTCAAAATCTTCACAAAGCTGGTATAGGGAATGAAGGGCCATATTTACTACTGCCCTGTGGAAACACAATGCCATACAAATTGGAGTTGTTAAATACTTTCCTGCACAAAAGGCATGCTTTGCTGGAAAGGTGCCCATTTGGCAGCACAAAAAGCACATTGTACTGCTTGACATCGCTTTATGTCAAGGGGTTTTACGTCGAGGGGTTTTGCTGCAAAGTATTCTCTCCTAAAATAGTCATACTGTGTGCTGCATCAAAAACTATCTCCTTGCAGCATATGTTAACAAGTCAAAACATTTTCCTTCCTCAAACAAAAGATAAACTGCATATTACACGTGTGGTATATTGCACAACACACATCCAGTTCATAGTATTGTTCTATGTTTGTATAGACATATGAATTTGTCCTAAAAGGCTATGCTGGTACTACAAATCTAATACTAGACAACAAACAGTGACCTTTGTGAGTCTATGTATCATGCAAAGCAGCCTTTTAGAGAGCCTGAGCAGGGGATTATAGCAGCAGCAGGCCAGTATGTGGGCCTCATTATGAACATGGTGGTCACTAGGCCACCAGGTTCGCGGGTGGCATCGGACCACCGCCAATGTGGTGGTCCGATCGACACATTAACCCTGGCAGTCGGGCCAGGATCTGGGATCTAGGCAATCTGGAGGTGGTGGTGGTCCTAATCCACCAGGGCAGTGCTGCAAGCACTACAACCACCTTCTCTGCCAGCGACTTCATGGCAGTGACAAGCTGGCAGAGAACAGGTGCAGGGGGCCCAGATGGGTATCCGTACGGTCCATGCACTTGGCATGGGCAGTGCAGGGGCCCCCCTGGACAGTACCACTGCAATGTTCACTGTCTGCTTTGCAGACAGTGAACATTGCAAGCATGCTGGTGCACCCTGCAGGGGACAGCATTGCAGCTGGCTGACAATACTGTAGCCTGTTTCCTGCTAGGCTACCAGGAAACCTTTATGGCAGAGAAGTCACCACTTAGGCGGTGGCCACCATGTCAGGAGTTTGGCAGACATAGCTTTACGTCAGCCAAACTCAAAATCAGGCCCAATATGTGTGGTTTGGAGCACTGTTATTCCTCTCACATAGTTCCAAGCACAGCAGCCATTTGGTCGCTGCACTGATTCGCATGAAAATATATTAAATTCAGGCCTGTTTTTGAATTTACAAAGAGGAATAGTATTTATTGAGAAATGACTATCAATAAAATAATTTTAGTACAAGATTTTTTTAAATCTCAATCAGAGTGCATTCCCTCCTGATTAGAGAACACTCACTGAAGAAAAGAGAACAAAGAATAGGAATCATAATAATAATAATAAAAATAAAAATGAAAATAGAAATAGGAAAAAAATGGAAAAAAAAGAAAAAAAATAAGAAAAATATAAGAGAGATAGCGATTTTCCAGTGCTGGCATGTTGTTAAATACCATAATCAAATAAACTAGGTGTTGGTACCACAGTGATATTTGTTTTATGATAGGATTTAAATAAAGGTAAACTAGCCAGATGAAGCAGAGTGTATAGGTCCTCTTTTTCCATGCACAGCATCAGAAATTTAGTGTTAGTTAAAACAAGGATACCTCTGATTTCAATAGTCAGTAGTAATTCTCATACACCATCCAGTAAATTTTTAAGCGCCTTTTTCAATACGAGTACATCTGAAGATGAAAATAAAATCAATCAATCCAGGGTATATTGGTGACACATTTAGATCAGACATATTTCATGCAGAAAAATGGATGTTCTAAGTTAGATTTGGATTGAAAAGTCCCATACAAATTAGGCCATAATTACACTCTTCCAGACACGTTATGCATTTCATTTGACTGAATTAGGGCATACAACTGTCAGGGTGTAAGATTTTATGCCAATAATATCTTTAGGAAGCATCTAGGAACCAATTCAGCACATTGCTTTAAAGTGACCTCATATAATCTGAGGGCAGGCAGGCAGGAAATTCCAAGCATCTTCTGGAGGTGGAAATCTCTGGAAATGTCTCCTACTTCAAAGTGGTCACAGCTATATAGGATAAATATTGGACCTCAGACTCCACCTCTTCAGATCACTTCTGGACCTGTAGACTGTACCAGGAAGAAGGACTGCACTGCTGTGAAGTCTGTCCTGCTGACCTGCTTTCTTGCCCAATGATTTGCTCTGCTACTCAAGGATTGCTGTTGCTGCACCAGGACTCATCTATTTTGAGCTGCCCTATTGAAATCAGCCATTCTGTGTGTCCCAGGACTCCATGATCTCCAAGGGTCAGTTGACTGACCACCTGTTCTCAAGCTACAGGGACACAACAAGGTTCACTGCGCCTTGCATCTTTGACGCAGCCCTGCACATCGCCTCGAAAGTTCCGCAAGCTTGATCCTGCGCAATGCATCTTGATGCTGACAACTGGCCCAGTGCCCCACACCTCCGACATAGTGCACAGCACCTCGACGGCTCACCATCCTGACCGAGTGTGATGCATCTCAAAGTGACAACTATCCCAGCCCAATGCAGCGCATCTTGACTCAAGTCCTCGCAAGCCCCAGTGGATTCACCACTACCGGTCCAGCATAACACACCTCACCTCAGTATGGGTGCATCGCTACGCAAGTCTTTGCGAGCCCGAGTGGCTTCCTTGATCATGACACAGGACCTCACGTTGAAAGCTCCTATTGACAGTTGTGGCCTTCGATGCATGATGCATCTGGCATCACAATCTCAGCATCAATGTTTCCTTGACACCAGTCAGTGCAACTCAGTGCAAGGACTTTGCATCACTTCAAAACCAGGATTTAAGGTGCTCTTGTTCCATCACAGCTGGTCTGAACTTGTAACTTTGCCTCGGTCTGGCATGACCAGATAACCACAGTTGGAGCTTTGTGTGTTTTTGTTCTATTTTCATTTAAATATTTAACACTGCATATGTCTGGTTATACTGATTGTATTTCTGTTGATTTGGCCCTAAATTATTTTTTAACATTTACTCAATTTTTCTAATTTGGAGTGGCATTCCCCTTCTATTGTGTTTTCACTTCATTACTGTTTGAGGTGCTGCATCAATACTTTTCACATTGCCTCTAAGTTAAGCCTGGCTGCTCTGTTCCAACCTACCAGAGAGTTGAGCACAATTTAATTTGGGGATTGCTTGTGACTTCACTCTAACAGGGAATTGTGGTTCCTGCTTGATTAGGCTTTCACCCCCTCAGCCAATGACCAAACGTCCCACACAGAGACAGAGGTGATTTAGGTCTGCTCCCTTCCGTCATTTGTCAGTTTGCATGCCATTCACATTCTTCTTCCACCAATAGCAGCATACAAAATGAAGCAATGGCCAACTCACTTTAGCCAGTGTTCTTTTGGCCCGTGAATGATGGTATTTCTCCTGACGCATGGTCACATCTGCCTAAAAAATAGTAAGCTACAGTGTCAGGGCTGGTGGTCCAGTCATTTTCTCTCAAATTTTTCCTTTTATAAGTCCCGTTTTTTTGTTTCATTTTTACATTTTGTTTATTTTCCAACAGGGCACCTAACTGCTCAGTAGACAGTGCTTCAAGACTGCTCTGTCACTATTCTTATCATCTGCAGTGCACCACATCTGCATAGCATTTCTTCTAAACCAGGTGGCAATCCTGGTTTGGTAATGTCTATAGTGTATCAGTGATTAACTTTTCCATGGTGGATGCCACATTCAGAACAAACACTGTGACCTTTGTGGATCTGTGCAACAATTATACCCTATACGCCAATACCACTCAAAGATGGCCATGCAATAACATGTTTACAGAGAGGCCATTTCGAAAATATATTGGGCATGGTGTATTATATTTTCATTATTTCAAGATAGCTGACATATTGCTTCTGAATGTGAAAGTCATTTTGGAGCCTTAAACATTTCTATGTTATGGAAATCCAAGATGTCTGCCCACAGCTGTGTTTCATTTTTCAAATTTTATTTGCCACAAGTATATGTCAGACAGGTTTGGGTGGCTGCATTTTTTATTTTCCCTCAGTTTTTTCACTTTTAATCTTTTAACTTATCTTACATATACTTATTGACTATGTGTGCTTTATCGTGGGTTGGTGAATGAATGAGTGCAAGAATGGGTCTGTGGATGGATAGATGGAAGCATTAGTGCAAAGATAAGTGACAAAGAGCTGTATGATAAAATACTCAGGGCCTGATTTAAAAAGGTAAACTTACAATTTTGTGTAAATTTACTCTTTTTTAGTATTCACAAACAACTTAATAGTAACTTTACGACTGTGGAGACTCTGCAGTCAGGTCGTAGAACTCTGCACAAAAAACATATGTCTGTCCTACTAAAGTGTAAGATTAACTTTGTGTATCGGATCTTGAGTGACTAAACTCACCAGGTGATTTCAATTATAAGCCAGACCAACTGGCATTGCCAATTCTTATATTCAGTATTTTTCAAAAACCCTACTCTGCTCACACAGGTTATAGATGGCATCTGAAGTGAAATGATTGATAGTTACTGCTGCACCTGAGGACTTCTCATGCTTCAATCCTATGCCTTTTATATATGTGCCACCAAGGGGTATTTAGTTTTATTCAGTGAGATAAAATCCAACACTATTGAGTGCAATAAATACCATCTATTAAATGTTTTGCTCTAACATGAATTATGTTATACTGAATGTGGTCTGTACCACACCAAAATGTGCATGTCCCATAAATTACCAGAACTACTCTTTCAGCCCACTTGTAACCATAATTTTAAAGTTCACCACCAAAAACTGCTGACTAAAACACATGCTCAATTTTGCATGGTGAGTTAAAGATTCACAATCAGACAAATACAATCTAGCAAAAAAAGAATTAAGCATAGAAACACTCGGCTTAAGTCACTGCCTTTATGTTTTAATGCCCATTGCAGAGAGGTGTCTTTTTTCCCAGTCCTTCATCACTTTGCCTCCGTTTGTATACTACAAAAGCAAGACACATTCATTGCGAGCTCAAGGATGGTTAGCAGGGTTATTGCTGGTATACAGTGGTGCACATACAAAGTGTTGCATGCTAAATAACTTTATTACAGAATGATCAAACAAAGAATTAGACAAACCTTAAAATAGTATTAAATAGTAGCCAACAGAAAGACAGTGCTTAATTTGTAAAAAATGTAAGTACCATGACCCTTCTCAGGAGGCTACTGCAGCCTGCACCACCCTCTGCCCTGTGCCAGGGCTGTCAATATCAGTACCAACAACACTACTATCCATTACACTCCGGAAAGTGTAATAATTCAGATTATTCCAGGTCAAGACATAAGAATGCAATGGGGGACAGCTATTCCTGATCTTTAAATTGAATTATTAATCAATGCTATTGTGCTCATTTTACAATTAGTCAGACAGTGCCACTATATGGTGGACTGTCATTAGTGCCAGTATTGAGAAGTGAGTGCTGGTGCCCAGCATAGGAAAACCCCTGGCTCAAATCAGGCACTGCAAAGAGAGAATGCTGTTAGACTGTTTTATTATATGGTGATTTTCTAGAAATGAGCTTTCTTTTTTCAGGGACAGATAATTAAGCAACGCAATTATTGAAAAGTCGCAAAACAAGAAGATCAGAAAAAACAGATATGGCATCGGCATGTGCAGTTCGGAAGCAGAGTTGACAGTTAACTAACAGAACTACACACTGAGGCTTTCCCTACATGCTTGTAGAAATAGATTGGAGGTCAGGTATTTACCACCTTTGATAAAATACTAACTATTCTGTGCAACAGGAAAATGAGGTAGAACACGCAGAATTGTTTTATGTAGCACAGTGAATCCTCCATGTTTTGACTTTTTTCAGGAACTTTTCTCCTGTAAAACATCGCCAGTTTGGCTTGCCAGAAGTTATAAGGGGAAAACTGTGAGGATGTGAGAACTATCACACAAATCGTAATTCGATACCTGTTTGCACAGGGGTTGACATTTAGGGCCATATGTACGAAAGCTTTTTCCCATAGACACAAAATGGGTAAAATCCTTTGGTACATCTGGCCCTTAGCCCTTAACTTGTAATGGGGGCCTGTATCTCTAATTTAACACCAATTTACCCAAAGATTTGCACATCTAATTTGAATTACGATTGGAAATAAACAGCTCTTTGTAGAGATAAATGCAACATTTTGTTTCACAGATTCAGGAATTACAAATTTGTTGAATCAGAAATCATTAACACAAATGTGTCAGTCCTGTCAATGACAGAATGGACACATTAACACATTAAGGGCCTAATTATGAGTTTGGCGGACGGGAACACCCCTCTGCCAAACTCCTGAGAGGGTGGCTGCTCTCGTTGTGGCGACCACTTCGCCGGACCTATTATGAGTTTCCTGCTTGGATGGCGGGCTGAAACCGAGGTTTACGCCCATTAGCCTTACGGCAAACCTGCAGCAGCATTGTCTCCGGCTCGAAATTGTGCACCAGCACCCTCGCAATGTTCACTGTCTGCACAGGAGACAGTGAACACTGTGATGGTGCTGGGCAGGGGGGCCCCTGCACTGCTAATGCCACGTGCATGGGCAGTATAGGGGTCCCTCTATGGCCCTTTGCACCTGTTCACTGCCAGCCTTTTCATGGTGGCAAAACCGCCATAAAAAGGCTGGCGGAGAACGAGGTCGTAATCAGTAGGGCAGGGCTGCATGCAGCGTTGTCCTGGCTGATTGAGACCTCCACCCGATGTTAACCCGTCTGGATCACCGAATCCTGCTGAGTCAGCGGAACCCTGGAAGACTGACCGCCAGGGTCTTAATGTGGCGGTCTCAATACCGCCAGCCTCGTAATGATACCCTAAAGAGCTCATTAGGAGTTTGGCAGATGGAAAAGGCCATCCGCCGAACTCCTGTGGTCAGGTTACCACCAGTGCGGTCCCCTTCCCGTGGGCCCCATTACAAGTTTCCCGCTGGGTCAGTGGGCAGAAACAAAGTTTCTGCCCGCTGGCCCAGCAGGAAACAGCCCACAACATTGACACTGGCTCGTAACTGAGTCGGCAGCAATGTTGCGGTGCGTAGGGTGCACAAGCACTCGTCACGCTTTTGAAAAGGGTGACGGGGCTGCCAAATGCAAGGGTAGTGTAGGGGCCCCCATTGGCACCCTGTCTCTGCCAGCCTTGATATGGTGGGGCAACCGTCAAGTAAACACCAGTGGAGAAGGAGGTTGTAATCCCCAGGGAAGAGCCACAGTCCTAATGTAGCTGCCAGACCGCCACATTGGAGGCGGTCTGACCACCACCGTGGTCCTGGCAGTCTGAAGACCGTCAGGGTCGTAATGACCAGCTAAGTGTTAGGGATGGGATTGTGGGTGTGGTAAATTTACCTCTCTTGCAGAGTAACCTGGATTATTTGACTTTTTACTGAACCTTATTTTTGTTGGCTGTAGAACTCTGTGCTTTTCACCCCTGATAACCACTGGTAAAGTGCTTGAGTTATCCTTTTTAATCATGGTAAAATTGCCATACTCATAATTGCCACATTTAATTTATTTGTAAGTCCTCAGTATATTGCGCTACTTGTACCCATGACTGGAGCGCTTTTCTGCTGCAGCGCTCATTTTGACACAAACTGCAGTTGTCCTGTAAACCATGTCTCCAGGCCTGCCACTGCTGTCTGTGTGTGCACTTTTAAACTGCCACTCTGATCTGACACATTAAAACTTTTCCCAGGCCTAATACTTTCTTTTTAACATTCAGACGTCACCCCTGAGGTAGGACTTATAAGCCAGAAGCTGGAAGGGCACATTAAAAGTAGGACATATATATTTAATGTTTTACATGTCCTAGCAGTGAAAACCCCTCCAAAGTTCTTTTTCACTGTAGCACAGCTGGATCTCCCATAGATTAAAAAATGTTTACACAATTGCAGTTAACAAGTGATAAATTCAGTTTGGGAAAAGTTATACAAATATTTCAATGGCTCATTTTAGTAATAATTTAAAATACAACTTAATAGTCAAGTAAAATTGTAAATTACTATTTTGGCAATTACACTTTTACAAAGTGTTTTTCCTGCCTAAAACCAAAAGGCTTTCCTCCCAGTGTCCCGCTGTCACCAGACCCCTATTTGCTCCCCTGTTGTGAGATGTGTGTTGCTCCTAGACAGAAGACAGGGGGTTCATGATGTGTGGAGAGGGTCTCCTCCCTTGACTGGATGGCTTACGGGCTGTGCCAAGCCCCTTCCTGAGCTTTAAAGGATGCCTACCCTTTTCCTGGCAGATGAAGCTCACACCCAGACTTGCCTCCATTTTGTCTGTAGTTAGGCTGGCTCCAAATCCAGTGGGAGGAATGGAATGGATTAGAATTGGTTAATGGGGAAGCCTGCGGCACGCCTTATACCATCCACTAAAGTAGCATATTAAGACATGTTTCGGGCCTGCCATAACAGCCTATAGTGCAATTTTGAACTGCCAATTTCACCTGTCAAAGTAAACATTTTGTAAGGCCCAAACCTCCTGTTTTAGTACCTACTGATAAGGTAGGCCCTAAACATCCAACGGGGCATGGTGCATTGTATTTAAAAAGTAGGACATGCGTTTTTATGTTGTACATATCCTGGTAGGCAAAAACTTGTGAATTCAGGTTTCACTACTGTAAGGCCTATCTTTCCCATAAGATGACATAGTGTCACCCTATTACATTCAATAATTGATAATGTTGGATTGTGAAAAGGTAGAAATGCCATGTTTGTTCTCAAATCAATTGTAATTTAAAATCCGCTCTAATGGTAAAATCAGATTTCAGATTACAATTTTGAAGATGCCAATTTTAGAAGGTTGGCATTTTCCTGCCCAACTTTTTCTAAGGTCTTCTAGGAGTTTCCAGTTGCCTGGGCCTGTTAATGGCTCCCCCCATTAAGAATGTGTATTGGGCCCAGGCAGTGGAAAATAGGACTAGGTGGAGCTGGGAGAAGGTCATCCTGCCAGGCTGGTAGGGCTGAGCTGTTCCATGCCCGATTTACAATTCAAAGGGCTTGCCTTAAGCACACACAAAGGAACATTACACTAGTCTTTTGTCACTCAGGATTTCTTGGGGCCTTGATACAGGAAGTGAAGAACTTACCAGAACCAGATTTGGATGTAGCCTAGAAAATTTCCCTACTTCAACTGAAGGAACAAGAGTAAATAATTGACCTCTTGAGTGATTGGACTACAGAACATGTGGGCAATACAGAAGAAGGACTGCCTTTTTCCCCCAGAGGAATGGCCTTCTTCTTGAGTTCTGCCTTGTTCCCCAGAGGACTGCTCCACCGCTAGCAGAAGACTGTCCTACTGCTTATGGCCTCCCTGGTTCCCTAAGGACTTCCCTGCTGCATGAGGACTGCCTTGCTCTCTGAAAAGGAAGGCTGAACCTGCTCCATTCATCCCAGGTTAATGGGAGTGACTCCAAGGGTCAGTAGGTTGATCTCTTGCTCTGGGCTATAGGGACACAACAACCTCCAGAGGTCTCATAGCAACTGTCTAGCTGACCTGCTGCAACTGGACCTGCCTAGACCTCCAACTGGATGTGCCTGAGTCAGATGGTCTTTGCTAAAGTGAGTCCCTGATCCCTAAGAGGTACCTCCCCAAGTCCTGAACTCTTGGCTGACACCATAGTTCACTCCTCTTCAAGAAAAGAAGAAGTCCTGAAGTTTTGGGTTCTTTGAAATGTTTGTGTTGAGACCCTGCTGCCCGAAACAACCGCCAATGCAAAGCTTTGGTGAATCCAACTCTTTGCAACACAGTGACTACCAGTGGAGACCGGTAATGTGAGATCTGCACTTCGCACTACAGCCACGACTGCCTGCTGTGACTGCCAATGAGAACCCCAGCAATGACCATACACAACGCCCAATGGGATCCTTATGCAACAGTGCTTACTGCCTGCAACACCGGGCCTGTTCTTGGTGCTACTGGGATGACCATTTGTGGTACTCTCCATCCTCCTCGTAAACTCCTCCACCATTAACTGGACTCTTCATGCTGGACTTTAAGAAGGTAACTCTTTCAGCACGGCTAACCTGGTCCCTGTATCCGGCCCACATTCCATCGCAGTAGTCCTGAAGCTGTTACTTTTCCCTAGCAGGACCAGATGCCCATGAGTAGCGCTTTGTGCTGTTAGGTGCCATATGTACCTAAAACTCAGAAACTGCATTTCTACGATTCTACTGGTTGGAGTTAACTACTTTTTGCGTTTTCTTTTTAAACTGACTCTATTCTAGGGAGTTATGCAAATCCTCAGTTCGGGCATGTTTTATTAAAGTCTACAATCAAGACCTACTTACATGCAGTGACTATCCCTGACCATCCATTCCTCCTTGCTAGATTTCAGTTGAACCTTCTGCACTGGCTATTAGCTGAGCCCCAGAGATGAAATACGGTAGCCAACCTGGCCCATGTGGCTGAGATAATTTCTCACACCAGGGCACGCCCAGGACAACATGCACTTTGTCATGTATTGTGACTACTATCTCTTGTTAAGATGAAGATATATTCTCCCATTGCTGAAAGGGGTGGGCTTTGTTCAAGTCAGACCTGCCCTCCTATACTTACAGATGATGTTGAATATCACAGTATGTTTTAATATGGCAAGTTTTTCAATGGGAGGCTTTGTGATTAAGGAAGAGCCGTCCAGCCTCGATAGCAGGCTCATAGCCATAATATTATGGACACTCTAACTGGACCACAAGGCGTATTGTATACTACTGTATGAGTTTGTTTCACTCATGATTTTTATGATGCATCTTTTTAATTTTGTATATTTTTTGTATGGTATGTACCCTATCATTTATGATTTTAAATAATTGAATAAAGATAATTTGATGATGATGATGACTCTCTTCTAAATTGGTTTGGTATTTTTCGTTCACTAATTACTTCTTGGTGTGATGTACACATAATTTACACTTTGGTTCTACGTTAAGTCAGGCTGCTGTCCCATACTACCAAAGGATTAAGCACAGGTTAATTTAGTGACTTTTGTGGTTCACCCTGACAAGGACTGTGGTTGTTGCATGAGTGGGGCCTAGACCCCCCCCTCAATCAATCACTAATTTCTTGCATTGGTGCTCTGTCTTTCTCCTAAAAATGATTTTCTCCTTGTTAACTATTATGGATAATTTAGGCCACAAAACATAGAGATAGACCATGTGTGAGAAAATGCCAGTTTTGTGTGGTCACCCCATTTGATGCTGCATTTCACTGATATCTCTTAGACTATGCATACCGGGACACTGTTGTCCAGGGTCTCTTGAGTATGCTTTGGCTGCTAAAGGATGGCTAATTCCTGATTGGATTATTTAAAATTCTTATAAGGCCATAGTGAATGCAGACACTACACCAATAGCAAGGTATTTCACCTGTGGACTGCAGTACTTATTCACAACAGTGAAAAAGTGGCTTTAGGGCTACCCTGTGTGGCTTGACAGTAGCAGCCTCAATTTTGCTGCACAGACCGACAAAATGATATTTTAGACGGGTAGGAAAAGCTGATTTAAAATATATATGGCCACCCTAAACACACCTTGGTGCCCCATTGGTGGGGAGGTGCATTATATGTAAACGTGGAACATGTGGGACATTAGAAATCACATGTTAACCCAGTGCTAGACTCAAAAGTACATTGTCACTGATAACTATCCCATGAAAAGTCAAGGTATAGATTATACATGTCAACCTATAACCTATGATCTACACTAGTTATAGACTCCGTTTAAAGACATTTACATTTAATAAAAAATATATCTAATGTGGAAGTCAGATTTATATTAGATATATTGCAAACTTTTGAAAAGTTACCTGTACCCTACTTGAGACTACTGGGGGCTAATTTGTATCAGGATTCCTGCAACAGCTCAGCTGTTATTTGGCCTGAATGAGGTGTAAGAGAGGTGTGAAAACTGCTCCCAGACCAGAGACAATGGCATGGGTGTGGAGAGGTGTTTTTCTTCCCTGTGCAGGAACACCAATTAGGGTGGATCCAGGAACATCACTAACCTGAAAGGTGATCTGCCCTTTCACAAGTAAATGCAAGGGGAAGAAGCAGCCTTTTGTTCCCCCTGTTATGTAGGCACCACATCCAGTAGAAAGGAAGCTACCCCAGAACCTGTTTTGAGTAAGACCAGAGAAGGGGATTGCTCACTACCCTTGTCACACTTCTGGGTGGGCACACAGGCTCTACACAATGGAGCAATGGATTTCCCATCTTGGATTTTGGGAATAAGATGCACTGTGGCATTGCTTGAAGTAGGACAACTGCTGCAATATTAGATAGGATTGCCCCAGGAACTTTCACACTATTGGTTAGGGAACAAGCAGGAGTCACCTCCACCAACTAACTGGAGTCAGGCATAAATGTGCCATCCCATAGCATCATCCTCCTAACACACTCTGGATCTATGGGAGAACAGAAGTAAGACTGCACCTGCTGTTGGTAACCTGTGAGGGGAACTACACAGTGGCAGCTACGGTACGGGTAATTTTTCTTCTCAAAAACTGATAAAGCCCTTTATCCACAGGGACATAGATATAGCACCTCAAAGCACAAAGCAGAAAAGTTTTTCTCTGAAGGGACTTACATTTTTTGCGGAATTTTTTAGTTCTAGACTTCCATCGGGCCAATTTACTAGGTGTAGCCAACCCGGGCTCGTATAGCCTCAAATTGCACCTTGGTTCCAGTCTACTGAGACTATTTACTTACATTGGGTGCTTTACTGTTTCGGCACATTTTCCCCTTGAATGTTTAAAAATTCATGTCTCCGGATACACAGAGTTTTTGTCATTTTGAAGTAATTTTGCTTATTAGATATTTGACCATTTTTAAAATATAGAGAGGCATTTTTATTTAATTGTTTCTTTGACTATTGAACTGTTTTGTAACTTCTAAATACTTTACCCATTTCCTGTAAGCTGAGCCTGTCTGCTCTGTGCCATGTCTACCATGGGTTGAACTAAAGTTTAAATTAAAGAAACCCTTAACAGTCCCTAACAATTTAGGGACTTTATTACTTTTATGGACTCCCATGAACCACATTTGATAATTCACCTTTCTATACTATGTATAAAAGAGGATGTTGTAATATATTTACACTTCAGGGTACAGCAAACTTCTTCAACATGTAACAGACAAGAGGAACTAAAGAGGAAGCACCTGACAGTTATTGGCTACTAATTGTTTAGCAGGCATATGTGTTGCTTCACCTGAATACTTATAAAGTAATAGACCAAGAGCTCAGAAGTATTAATATGTAGATAGTCTCAAACACGTTGGCACCTCTTTTCAACAATAATGCTTGTGACTAACTTGTTTTCATCATTTTATCCATCATAAGTGGTGCTGATGGAGAATGTTTATACACCAACCTGCTTGGTTTTTACAAGTTATATGTAGGAAGCTTTATCATATACAATAACAAATTTTGGAACTGAGGAACAAGGCACAGCATGAAAAGATATTAGAATGTATAATTTTTTGTTCAAACACATTGGCACCTCTTTCCCACAATAATGCTTGTGACTAACTTGTTTTCATCATTTTATTCATCGTAAGTGGTGCTGGTGGAGAATGTTTGTACACCAACTTGCTTGGTTTTTACAAGTTATACGTAGGAAGCTTTATCATATACAATAACACATTTTGGAACTGAGGAACAAGGCACAGCATGAGAAGATATTAGAATGCCTAATTTTTTGTTCAAACCCTTATGTATGCTATAAGCTGTGGCTAAATTATGCACATATTTATTGAGGAAATAAGCTAAAGGCCTCATTACGAGTTTGGCAGTCGAACGAGCCGACCGTCAAACTCGTGGGGAGGACGCCACAGTGGTGGTGTCCCCCCAAGCCTATTACGCCATTTCCGCTGAGTCGACTGGCAAGAACAGTGCTACAGTATTGGTCTTGGCTCCCTTAAGGGAGTCAAGGCCAATACCGTGGCACACCAGCACTATCGAAACGTGCACTGCCTGCAGAGCAGGCAGTGCATATTCTAGTGGTGCTAGGCATGTCGGCCTCAGCACCGACTTTCTGCCAGCCTTTCTATGGTCGAGTGACCACCATGGAAAGGCTGACAGAAAGCTGAGTTGTAATCAGCATGGCAGTGCTGAGTTCAGCTCCACCATGGCTGAGTACAACTCAGACTGCCGTCAGCCCACCTGGAACAATGTTCCTCGTCGTGTTGGCGGTCCCCTGGCAGGTCCTCCCTCCAAGGTTGTAATGTGCTGGTTGGACCACCTGGAGTGCGGCGGTCCAGCTGTCACCACAAGTGCTGACCAGGGCTAAAGTGCACCTGCTCTGTGTCTAAAATATGCTAACACTGGCTTATCCATGATTGGCATACTTGATTTACCAGTATGCCCCTCCTAACTTGCACTATGTGTGCCCAAGACTTGTACATCAAATGCTACTGTTGGGCCTGCAGCACTGGTTGTGCCACCCAGTACAGTAGCTTTTCAAACATGTCTCAGACCTGCCATGGAAGGGGAATAAGCAGCCTTTTGTCTCAGCTGTTACTTGGCCTGAATGAGGTGTAAGAGAGGTAGGAAAACTGCTCCCAGACCAGAGACAATGGCATTGGTGTGGAGAGGTGCTTTTCTTTCCTGTGCAGGAACACCAATTAGGGTGGATCCAGGAACCTTACTAACCTGAAAGGTGATCTGTCCTTTCACAAGTAAATGCAAGGGGAAGAAGCAGCCTTTCGTTCCCCCTGTTATGTAGGCACCACATCCAGTAGAAAGGAAGCTACCCCAGAACCTGTTTTGAGTAAGACCAGTGAAGGGGATTGCTCACTACCCTTGCCACACTTCTGGGTGGGCACACAGTCTTTACACAAGGGAGCAATGGATTTCCCATCATTGATTTAGGGAATATGATGCACTGTGGCATTGCTTGAAGTAGGAAAACTGCTGCAATATTACGCAGGATCGCCCCAGGAACTTTCACACTATGGGATAGGCAACATGCAGGAGCCCCCCCCACAAACTAACTGGCGTCAGGCATAAATGTGGCACCCCACAGCACCATCCTCCTAACACACTCTGGATCTATGAGAGCACAGAGGTAAGACTGCACCTGCCGTTTGTAACCTGTGAGGGGAACTAAAAGGCTAGACCTTCTCTCTGTTATACAAAGGACAAAGAAGTGGCCTTCAGTTGTCAGTTGACAGACAACCTGTGAGGCAGAGCTACACTATGAGCTGCAAGTGGACCTGGACTGGAGTCTGCTGTTGGCCTCTGTAGGAATGCTTGGGAGTCATACAGGCTCTCAGGCCTGTCTGACTCCCAGGCAAGTGTACCCACTTGCCAGGCCCAAATCTTCCTTTTTACTACATGTAAGACACCCATAAGAAAGGCCCTAGTTAGCCCCAAGGGCAGGGTGCAGCGTGTTTAAAAAGTTGGACATGTACTTTTAAGTTTATCCTGTCCAGCGCCTATTGGTTTGTATTGGGGCTGCCTTAAAAAATCTTTTAGGTGTAATTTCCTATTGGGAAAAGATAGAAATATGGAGTATAGTGTCTCTGGACTAACAGTTTAAAAATACATCTTTTGGTAAAGGTGTATTTTAAATTGTAGGTATGAAAACACCACTTTTAGAAAGTTGACACTTTCTTAATTGAGCCATTCTGTGCCTTAGCCTGTGTCTGAATACACATCGGGGTTTAGGTGATAGCTACATTTGTGCATTCTCTGTAGGCAGCCACAAACAGGAAGGGCTGGGTGTGAAAAGAGATACATCTGCAATCATCTCCACACTAATAGTCGTCCTGCGCATGGAAAAGGGGAGGCAGTTCACACTTACTTCTGAAAAGGCTATGTCCTGCACTCACACTAAGGGCTGCTTTCCCCTTACTGGTAGTCTTGAGCCAGGGCTGGGTTTAAAGGGAATCTTGTGCACATCAGAGAATTCTTTTGAAGTTACTCCTACATCAAAGACCATTTTAGGTAGAAGCCTCTGACACCATATACTCAGAACACTTCTGGACTGAGGACATTCTACCAGGAAGAAGAACCACTGTGCTGTCAAGGGGGGGCTGCCACTTTGCTGGTTGCTGTGCTGTGTTGGCCTGCTGTCTGCTATTTCTTGCCTGAAGGTGAGAGAATTGGATCTACCTCTGTACATCCTGCAATCTAATTTTTCTATAAGGACCTGATTAAGCTTGCCTCCTGTTTCTGAAGCCTCAGGGATATCAAAGACTTCACCCGCATCTTGCTACCAACACTTGGGCTTGTCTACAGTGAGCCTGGCTCTGCCAAGGGGTGCAAAATCCAGTCCTGGGACCTTGGAGGTAAGTGTGGTGCTGCAACACAAGAACTGATGCAACAACACAGATGGAATATGTGACAGAACAACTAGGTCCTAAACAACTATAGCCTAAACCACTACTGCTAAACAACTAAAAAGTCTCTACAACTAAGTACTGAACAAGTACTGTCTAAACAACAATTGTGCCTGAATAACAATTGCCTGAACAACTAATATATATATATATATATATATATATATATATATATATATATATATATATATATATATATATAGATATATATATATATATATATATATATATATATATAGATATATATATATATATATATATATATATATATATATTCTAAACAACTAATAAACCATAAAAACCAAAAAGAAAACCTTACCTTAAAATAAGTTGTTCAGGCAATTGTTATTCAGGCACAATTGTTGTTTAGACAGTAGTTGTTCAGTACTTAGTTGTAGAGACTTTTTAGTTGTTTAGCAGTAGTGGTTCAGGCAAGTAGTGGTTTAGACCTAGTTGTTCAGGATGTTTCCCCTCACAAAACCAATGCTAGAAAAAAGTCTGTAAAAAACTGCGGGGTTGGTGTGAGAAGGGGGCTGGGTGGGGATGCATCAGTGAGTGGAAGGTGAAAGTGGTTCATGAGTAGCAGAGAGATTTTGAGGAGTCAGTGATGAAAACCATGTGCTCACATGGAGCTCTAAAACAAAAATGAAAATAGTTGCCTAGTGTCATCAATGGAGGGATACAAATTATCCAATCAAAATGACAGTAAAGGAGTTGTGCTCTAAGGGTGGGACAAAACAAAAATGTGACGTGAAGCCATCAATTAGGATCAGAGATCTGAGAAAGACAAGAAAGCCATCTCCCTGTGAGAAAGGGGCTGACCCAAAGACCACTTTGTGTATTTTATTGCACACATGACCTAAAAATAGTGAGTGAAATCAAACAAAAATGAGGTACTTCGGATGCACAGATCAGAAATCATTGCAAAACCAAACATTCTTACCAGAAAACAATGTTAAGTCAAACACTAATATTAGCTCATGCAGTGTAGTTAATTGAAACAAGGTACCCATCTCGTCCAACTCATGGTTGAGCATCATCGGGTAAAGTTAATGGTCCATTGCCATTAAACGTTTTGGGCTCGATTCACAAAAATAGGAAAATTAGGTGTGGAGATTTCTGCCTCTGCTTGAACTTACCTTTTCTACTTTCTCCTACTCACAAACATTTACAGTATTATGCCCCGAAAACTACACCAGGTGTTCCCCCCGAAAACTACACCAGGTGTTCACCTGGGAATGTCATGTGACTTTCTATTTGGGCTCTTATTGCCACTGTACAAAGTTCTTCAGAGAGGAATATTTAGCGCAGTGGGAAAAGGATGCTCTGTGCAACTGCACATTTTTTCTATGCAGGTAAATATTATTCCCCACGGAGAAAGCCCTTCCCCTAAAGCCCCAGCAAATCTAGGGTGATCCAATCACCTTCCTGCCCTGAAAGCAGGGTTGTACTCGCTCTTGCCTGAAGTTAATGATGTGTATTTAAAGTGTGGAAAATGGAGGGAGAGGAATTTGAAGTGCTAACAAATGTACCAGTTCCCAAACTTCCAAATCAAATCTCGCAGATGATAGACAGATGATAGACATAAATAGATACAGATGGCTGCAAACGTACACACATGGCCACATTTACCTTTGTGAATAACCCCTTTTATCATCAAACTTTTGGAGATGAAAAAAATCATCAGTTTATATTAGAAATTGGGTCTGTAGTTGGCAGAGGTTTGCACCCTGTCCAAGTAGGGACCACGATCCTTGGCAGGGCAAGTAAGATACATACTAAAAGTTTACCTGTGCTCACCCTCTGGTACATTGACACAGAGCAGCCAGGTAAAACTATAGTGGCAATGTCTAAAGTACTTGTGCACAAACACAGTAACACTGTGACAACACTACAAAAGGACTCCACACCAGTTTAGAAAAAAGCTAACATTTATATGAATCAAACAAGATCAAAGTGACAACAGTCCAAAAAGCACAGGTCAAGTTATACATTTTCAAATATTAAATCAGAATGCAGCTCTTAGGAAACAATAGCTCCAACAGGGGTTATCTGGTCATGCTGGGCTGGGACAAAACCAAAAGTTCAGTCCGACCACGATGGAGCACAGGCCAAAGACAGGAGTCACTCAGAGCCGCTGACAGTACTTTGGTTGTGTCGATGCTCGGGACGATGTGTTGATCCAAAGCAGGGGATGCAACACGCTTGCAGGCAATGCACTGTTTCCTGCTCAAGCAATGTCGTTGATGTGTCAGTGTCTAGAAGCAATGAGTACTGGTTCTGATGCATCAGTGATGTGTCGGCCATACCCGGGCTGCATTGTAAGTCAGGGTTATTGCATTGTACAGTCATCGAGCGGTGTCTGCTACTTTGGTGCAGGCAGCAGCAAAGTGGCGTTTCTGCAGCAGGATGCGTTGTTAATAAGTGATGCATCTGTGTAGGAAACATCCTGAACAACTAGGTCTAAACCACTACTTGCCTGAACCACTACTGCTAAACAACTAAAAAGTCTCTACAACTAAGTACTGAACAACTACTGTCTAAACAACAATTGTGCCTGAATAACAATTGCCTGAACAACTTATTTTAAGGTAAGGTTTTCTTTTTGGTTTTTATGGTTTATTAGTTGTTTAGAATATATATATATATATATATATATTAATTAGTTGTTCAGGCAATTGTTATTCAGGCACAATTGTTGTTTAGACAGTAGTTGTTCAGTACTTAGTTGTAGAGACTTTTTAGTTGTTTAGCAGTAGTGGTTTAGGCTATAGTTGTTTAGGACCTAGTTATTCTGTCACATATTCTTTGTGAGGGCCTTGCAAGTGCACACTACTACCGAACCACTCACTACTCTGTTCACCCATGCACCCCACGTCTTCCCCTTACTGTCCACTATTTTAAAAAATGCTTTAAAATATTTTGTGAGTTCACAGCAACTGTACACTGCTAGCAGGCTACTTGTTTCTCCTTTTATGCAGCAATCCTTGTTTTTAAGCACTGGTCAGTAGTGAAAAAGTGCACAGAGTCATAACCCAGCACAAACGAAGTTCAGCACACAGTCATAACAGGAGGTCAGAAAGAAAAACGTCAGGGGAAAACACGCCAAAAGATTCCAGGTCTAACAGTATAATACTGGAATTTGTGGTCGATCAAGGGTCTACGTAAGGCAAACTATGGGGGTGATTCTGACCCCGGCGGTCATGGACCGCCGGGGCCAGGGTCGGCGGGAGCACCGGCAACAGGCTGGCGGTGCCCCGCAGGGCATTCTGACTGCGGCGGTTTGGCCGCGGTCAGATGCGGAAAACCGGCGGTCTCCCGCCGGTTTTCCGCTGCCCTTAAGAATCTGACAGGAACAGGATGGTGGTATGGGTTGTCGTGGGGCCCCTAGTGGCCCCTGCAGTGCCCATGCCAATGGCATGGGCACTGCAGGGGCCCCCGTAAGAGGGCCCCACTTTGTATTTCAGTGTCTGCATTGCAGACACTGAAATACGCGACGGGTGCCACTGCACCAGTCGCACCTTCCCACTCCGCCGGCTCAATTCTGAGCCGGCGTCCTCGTGGGAAGGGTCTTTTGGACTGGGCTGGCGGGCGGCCTTTTGGCGGTCGCCCGCCAGCCCAGTGCAAAAGCCAAAATACCCTCAGCGGTCTTTCAACCGCGGAGCGGTATTTTGGAGGGGGGAAGTCTGGCGGGCGGCCTCCGCCGCCCGCCAGACTCAGAATGACCCCCTATGTCTCTTTTGCTGTCCTGCAGTAGCTTTGAAATTCTCATTCAAAATCTCTTAGCAATATAATCTGCTGAAATGTAGACATCAAGACTGTCTTTTCTAGGAAAGATTGTCACCTTGCTATGACCCACCAGCGATTACTATTTTTAAAGTCACAGGTTTCAATAAAAGGTTTGTAGGTTTCTCCCTGGGAGTCAGAAATTCTCAAAACATTGACGAAAAGCTATTTTGACACCAGACCTCAGGTTTGAATTTCAGGAAGACCCTCCACAACCCCAGACCAAGATCAAAGCAAATTATCAGTTACAATTTGTCCATAGGATTAGGGGTGGGCAATAAATTCTGCTCCGCCGTTGGAGATAGCAGAATTTTAGTCACTTCGTGTTACAGGCCACTTTTCGCTTGTAATGCGGAGTTCTGGCTAACTTCTGCCAACCGTCTCATGGTGGAGTTTTTTCTCACATGCGACTTACCAATGGTAAGTTGGCAAGATCACCCAAGAGTTGGTGTCCCCTGGCATATTTTTTGGGTGCTAGTAGGGCACCAGGCAAGATTTTCCCAACGCAGGTGGTTGCAACCATTCATGGTAAGAAGGCTGCCGCTCACGTAGAAAATCTATTCGAATGTCAGCAAAATCAACTCGCAGAAGCAGTGCCCTCTGCCATTCCATGTGGTGCCGCTCACAGTGATTTTTCTGTGCTGTATTAACTCCTGATGCTAAAAATCAGCACAGGACGTGTGTTGTGCTGATTTCCGCCCATTTGCGGAACTCTGTGGAGCCTCGTGGAGTTTTCAGGTAACACTGCGGTTAAGCTCCATGAGTTCTGCTCACCCATTCATAAGATTCCTCTTGAAAAGCAGCAGCTCTCTCAGTCCACCGAGTCTCTTTCACTGCAGGGCACACAGGGAATATATTTTGCAGAGACAGGCAGTAGAAATGTGTAGGTCCAGCTAGTTAACTGGTCTTCCATCTTCCTCTGTCTCCAGGACCTTTTGCACTCTTCAGCTAGAGAAGTGAATTTTGACATGGAAAGCAGACCTAGACACCCATTCATTTGTAACTCAAGAACAGGCTAGCTTTCCGAAGCCCTGAGAGCAGGCTTTTCGTGGCAGAGACCCCAGACAGGTATAGTGATGTTTTATATCTACAGGCTTACGTTAGGCAGATAGGAAGCCTTCAATCACAACAGCAAGCATGCAAGATTTTGTTTAATTATTTGTGCCCTGTAATCTTTAGCCTGTGAGTGCTTTAAGCTGGAAATTTCAAGGGTAACATCGGTTTTTGATTGGTGATGACCTCTCAGTGATTTAAATAAAATGTCCCCCACTTTCCCCACCCATGGTTTGCACTAAAGTGACTGTCCTCCTCCTGGGACCTTCATTTAGGTTATACAATCCCAGAGATGCTTTCACCACAGAAAACCAAAATTGGTTCTGTTGCATTCTGTGGCCTCCACTCCCTCTGAGGATCGAGGAAATCTCCACCTCCAAGGCCCAGTGGATTCTGCTCATGCAGTTTGCTTTATTATTTGACAAGGGTACCCTTCTCAAACTAAACCTCAGTGCTCTGGATGCTATCCACAGGATATGTGGCCTGAGGAGGTGGGAGAATATTTCCTCAGCCAAGGGCTTCCCTCCCTGCTTGAGGGGAGTTTAGATGAAAACCTGAACATGTGTAAAAAGCAAGAGGCCACCAGGAACTGTGACTTGATTTTCACTAAACAATGGATTCCTTCTCCACTGTCACCAGAGCACAGAAGGAAATTTTAACATGTACCTCGCATAAAGGAGAAAAAGGTTACATTTTCTTCACACAGGATTGATTGGCTTCTGTTTTTTGCACCTAGGCTCATCTCCGGCTAACATGCTTTGTTCTGAAAAAATACCATAAAGGTACATGCTTTTTGAATTCCATTCAGAGCATGCTTATGATAGAAATGGCCATTTCTGAAGGGTCAGTCCCAGGCTTATTGCCTTTTACCCTCCACTTTTTTGATGACTTCGTTTTTGCTTGTATTAGGTTTCTGCGCACTTTACAACTGCTATGCAATGGCAAAGGGCTTATGTTCTTCCCCTAAAACGTAGTAGCATTGGCTTATCTCCAACTGGCATATTTAATTCCTTTTTAAGTCCCTAATAAAGTGCACTATGTGTGCCAAGGCATGTACATTAAATGCTACTAGTGGAGCTGCAGAACTGATTGTGCCACCCACTTAAGAGGCCCTTGAAACATGTCCCAGGCATGTCAGTGTAGTGCCTGTGCATGCAGTTTCAGATGCCATGTTGACCTGGCAAAATAACCCTTTTGCCAGGCCTAAACCTTCCTTTTTTAATACATATAAGTTACCCCTAAGGTAGGTTCTAGGCAGCCCCAATGGCAGTGTGCATTGTATTTAAAAAGTTGGACATGTACTTTTAAGTTTTAGGTGTCCTGGTAGGGAAAAACTCTTACATTCATTTTTCACTACTGCAGGGCCTGTCTCTCCCATAGATTAACATTGGGATTACCTTACTATATTTTATAATTGTAATTCACAATCTGGAAGAGATAGGTTTTTCAAGTTTGGTGTCTCTGGAATCACAATTTAAAATCACAACATATTGTGAAGTAGGATTCTAAATTGCAAATCAGAAAATGCCGGTTTTAGAAAGTTGGCATTTTCTAGCCTTAGCCATTTGGTACCTTCTACCTGTCTCTGATCACATGTCTGGGGTGGGGGATAGTTGGGCTTTGAATATTATACCTAGAAATTCACACACAAGGGGAGCTTAGGTGTGACTCAATTCGCTATCCGTGTCCTGATGCGCCATCCTTGGCAGGACAGGAGCAAGGATCTGGACACAGCCTCACTTACCCATGAATAGGCTGTGTTGTGTCCACCCACAAAGATCTTCATACCTCTCTGCAGTGAGCCTGGAGCCAAGGCAGAAAGAGCAGGGACTCTGTGCACTGCAGAGGCATCACTTTGAAGCCTCCGAACTTCAGAGGCACAACTGGGTATAAGTACTGGACCTTTGGCAGCACAAATTAGTACACTTCTGGGCATGTGTATACTCTTCCAGGAAGAAGGACTGCTGTGATGCTACAAGGAATGCCCCTCTGCTGGACTGCTACTATGCTAGACTTCTGCTTTGCTGACCTGTTACCTGCTACCTGCTGCTCTCTTGCTTGAGAGTGAGAAGGACTGGACCTGCATCTCCCCAACCCAGTACCCAGGGTGGCTCTAGGGGCTAGATGCCTGGTCTCCTGATTGATGTATCAGTGACCTAAAAGACTTCCACCTACATCTACACCTGGACTCTGCTATCTTTGAGTCTACCCTGCCTAGTGGTTCCACCCAAGTCATGAACCCTTGGAAGTTTTCTTAAGGTGTTTGCTGCAGCTGAAACTATGCATCGGCACCACTGCTGCATGGATCGGAACCAGCATATCACCATGTTGCACGAACTGGCAACATTGGCCCCATTGCACTTATCAGAGTCAACACATCACCTCTCCAGCAAAGATCAACTTCAGTGCATCACTTTTGGAATTGCTGCATCTCGGATCCAATGCATTGGTGCTGTTGCATGGAGAAATTTGATACATCTTCACTACTGCATAGCAAGGATCGACGTATCCCTGCCACTGCAGGGATTGACAATGATGAATCATTTAAGACTAGTCTCTGCATTTTTTACATTGATGCAACCAGGATTAAGGTACTTTGGATCAGCTGTCCCAACAGGTTTCCTGTAGCCAGCCTGTGCTTCATTATGCTCGGCCTGAACTTTTGACTTTGTCCCAGTCGAGCATGACCAGATATCTCTTGTTGGTGCTTCTTGTTTCTAAGTGCTACTTTACAGTTTATTCTTTAACAATTCATATCTCAAGTTCTACTTATTGTACTTTCATCGTTTTGGTCTTATTTTATTTTTTAACTTAGGTTCTATTTTTCCACTCAGGTGTGGTATCTTTTTGAGTGGTGTTTTCATCGTTTTACTGTTTGAATTGTTCCACTAATATTTTACACATTGCCTCTTTAGGCCTGACTGCTCTATGCCAAGCTACCTGAGTGTGAGAACGGGTTAATTTAGGGAGTGTTTGTGACTTACTCTGACTAGGATTATGGTTCCTCCTTGGACACAATGCATACCTCTGTCAACCAGAAGCCAAACTTCTAATAGTTTTTGTTAAAATGGGATTTCTGGTCGGCTAGGGTATGCACCTAAACCCTCCTGGGGCCCGCCATCACTGTGGGGGACAGGCAAGCCCAAACAACAGTAAAGGCCCCAAAGTCGACCAAGTAGGGCACCCGGCGAGGTTCCTGCCCCACCCACAAGCGTCAGGGAGAATGGAGAAGAAGTTGCAGCCCTGCTCTCCTCTCGGGATCTGCAATAATCCTGTGGGGCTTGCAAAGGGTGCCCTTCTCCCCTTCCTTAGCGGGGATCCAGCCTGTGACCACGTCCACGCGTCCACGGGGTCGGGCTCCTTTCTTCTTTGTTAGGCTGGGCCGCGGCAGTGATACACCAGAAACAGGTGCCGGTGTGTGCCCCGGGGACCCTCCTGAGAGCGCGTTTTGCCCCGGGGGCACAGAAGGAGCGCGCTTGCTCTTGTTTACGAATCCAGGGTGCCCCTGGGGTCCCAGGGGAAGCGTGACACTTGCATTTCAATGAATGCAGCCTCATGAGCTGCGGCAGTGATTCTGGCAGCAATGCGCTCACGGGCGCCAAGCAACCGAAGAAACCCAGGTTGTGGTGGTGTTTTTGTTGGTGGCAAGAAGTGTTGCGCCGCGGCGGCTTGCAAGGGCCGCTGCGGCGCAATATGCCGGGAACGCGGCAGCCCGCGGGCAGACCACGGGGAAAGCCGCGGCTCGGCTTCAGGGTCGCGGCACACGCCGCGGCCCATTTCTCCGGCTGCAAGTTCCAGGGCAGGCGCGGCAGGATAGGAGACCCCGAGTCGGGTCTCGATCCTTGCCGCGCTCAGCACGTTTACTCAAATAAACACATCAGGGATTCCCGGGAAACCCTCCTTGCCACCACTTACCTTTTTACAAGGCCAAAAGCCGTATGCCTGCTCATGACTCATTTTTATGCATGCTTTCCCCTTCCCAGCATGCTGCTCACTTCCTCTCTTCCCTGCATGCATTGTTTCTCTTTTCTTATGAGCATGTTTCTATTCTAGTTATGATCTTTTCCCCAAACCAAGATGGTGGTTTTACTACTTCCTGTTTTCCACTTCCTGTCTAGGGGTATATAAGGGGAATCTATCTTTCTTCTCATTGCGTTACAACACTCCAGCAGTGGTAGTCACGCTCCAGCTGGTTTCCTCTTGTGGCGCCAGTTGTTCTTGATCTGTCTTCCGTCTCCAGAATTCCTGAATTCCAGAATCTTAAGTCCTAACGTCCTTGTGTCCTCCTTCTGTTTCAGGGAGTTCCTGTTGGAGGTTTTTTACCCTTTTGGGGTTTTTCCTCTGGGACTCCTTCTGGAGGGCACGGACTGTAGTGGCTTACTATTGTCAAACAGCACCGTGGCTACCAGAAGGGGTCACCCCTACCTCGGCCAGAGCAGGACTTGCAGGAACCGGGGCCGCTCACCACCTCTCTCCAACCTCGACGGTAAGCCCAGGGTGAATCGTGACAGATTGCAACGCCCAAAACTCCAGTTGCTGTCCGGAACCATGGAGAGTCCTGTGATGAGTACAGATCCAACAAGCCAAACCCTGCTCTTGACTATACAACAACAGGCCCAAGAACTCCAACAGCTACGTACCGAAAACACTGTCTACCGACAAGCCTTCGCCTCTAGAACCACCGAAGTTCCTACGGTCTCCGCCACTACGCCTAGCTTCTCCGGGGATCCTAACAAATTAAGAGAGTTCCTGGATGCCTTGACGGCCTATTTCGCACCCCGCCCCTCACAATTTATGCAAGACAAGACCAAGGTGGGGTATTTGATTAGCGCCCTATCTGGCCCAGCTTTAGCATGGGCAACTCCTTTAGTGACAAGCAACGACCCTAGCTTGTCTAATTATTCCAGCTTTGTCACTGCCTTTAAGCAGATGTTTGAGCGCCCTGGACTTGAGTCATCAGCAGAAGAAGCTCTCTGCGATATTCAAAAGGAAATCAGGACGTATTACAATACATCACTCGTTTCAGACAATTGGCAGCAGAGACTTCCTGGGTGGAGTGTACTTTGGTGACCCTGTTTCGCAGGGGTCTCAGAGAGGACATTAAGGACGAACTGGTGCACTCTGCCAGAATAGAGAATCTTAAGGGGTTAATGGATCAGACCCTGACGATAGAATATTGGTTAAATGAGCGAAGGATGGAGAGAAAGAAGAGTTGCTTACCATCACACTCGGTGACGGCCCACACCCTTCCTCATCGTTCTGAGGAGGTTCGTTCTGAAACTAAGGGTGCTACCGATGAAGAGCCTATGCAAATCGATATGGCTCGAGGGCCGTTATCATCTAGTGAGCAGGAAAACAGACGAAGGAAAGGACTTTGTCTGTATTGTGGTGCTGCTGGTCATCTAATTCACACATGTCCCGTCCGTCCAGCCAAGCCTTTGGGAAACACCAATTCCCGTCCTCAGTGAGAAGGGTGAGGACGGGATATTGCGAAATACCTTCCATTTGTTCCTCAAGGGAGGAAGGAACTGCTCTTTTCCTTTTACCCGTTATCCTCCACTTAACAGATGGCCAGGAAGAAAGGGCACTGGCCTTGCTGGACTGTGGAGCCAGTGGTATCTACCTAGACGAAGCATGGGCCAGGGAAAGACAGATTTTGCAAATACCTAAGGAAGTACCAGAACAAGTCCACATGGTAGATGGATCACTCTTGGCCTCAGGACCAGTACAGTATACCACCCCTACCCTATGTCTCCAATTCGGGAACCATCAAGAAAACCTTTCTTTTGATCTGATTTCTTCACCACATCACGTTATGATCCTGGGAATTCCATGGTTAACTCGGCATAACCCTTACATTAACTGGGAAACAAGAACCATTTCTTTATCCTCTCACTTCTGCCAATACCACTACTACTTAGCAGGAGACTATTGGTCCCCAAAGAGTCTCTTAATGGCATCCCCTAAGGTGGGATGTTCTATTAACGTCCTACAGGGAGTACCCACACATTATCAAGAATATGCAGATGTATTCCAGAAACCAGAAAGACCTGAACTGCCACCCCATAGAGAATACGATTGCGCCATTCCTTTGGAACCAGATGCCGTGGTTCCTTTTGGGCGAATGTACTCTCTAACAGAACCTGAGAAGCAGATCCTCAAGGAATACCTAGAGGAGAACATACAGAGTGGATTGATTGCTCCCTCCTCTTCACCTGCAGGGGCTCCTCTCTTCTTTGTGCCAAAGAAGACAAAAGATTTGCGTCCCTGTATTGATTTTAGAGGATTAAACAAGATCACTACGAAGGATCGGTACCCGCTACCTCTTATTAAGGACATCTTAGAAGCTGTCAGAGGGGCAAAGAGATTCACCAAGTTGGATCTTAGAGGAGCATACCATCTTTTAAGGATAAAGGAAGGGGATGAGTGGAAGACCGCCTTCAGAACACCTTTTGGTCACTATGAATACCGAGTAATGCCATTTGGGTTCACCAATGCCCCCTCCATTTTTCAAAGATTCATGGACTCTATTTGTTCCGATCTTCTACATCAAACAGTGGTTGTTTATCTAGACGACATATTAATATTTTCTGTCCACCCAGAACAACACACTAAACATGTTCTCCAAGTCCTAGAGAGACTCAGACAACACCATTTATTCTGCAAACCAGAAAAATGCGAGTTTGATCGAACAGAGGTAAAATACCTGGGATATTGCATTAACCAAACAGGTGTTGCCATGGATTCAGATAAGGTTCAAGCTACAGGGAGTGCAGAATTATTAGGCAAATGAGTATTTTGACCACATCATCCTCTTTATGCATGTTGTCTTACTCCAAGCTGTATAGGCTCGAAAGCCTACTACCAATTAAGCATATTAGGTGATGTGCATCTCTGTAATGAGAAGGGGTGTGGTCTAATGACATCAACACCCTATATCAGGTGTGCATAATTATTAGGCAACTTCCTTTCCTTTGGCAAAATGGGTCAAAAGAAGGACTTGACAGGCTCAGAAAAGTCAAAAATAGTGAGATATCTTGCAGAGGGATGCAGCACTCTTAAAATTGCAAAGCTTCTGAAGCGTGATCATCGAACAATCAAGCGTTTCATTCAAAATAGTCAACAGGGTCGCAAGAAGCGTGTGGAAAAACCAAGGCGCAAAATAACTGCCCATGAACTGAGAAAAGTCAAGCGTGCAGCTGCCACGATGCCACTTGCCACCAGTTTGGCCATATTTCAGAGCTGCAACATCACTGGAGTGCCCAAAAGCACAAGGTGTGCAATACTCAGAGACATGGCCAAGGTAAGAAAGGCTGAAAGACGACCACCACTGAACAAGACACACAAGCTGAAACGTCAAGACTGGGCCAAGAAATATCTCAAGACTGATTTTTCTAAGGTTTTATGGACTGATGAAATGAGAGTGAGTCTTGATGGGCCAGATGGATGGGCCCGTGGCTGGATTGGTAAAGGGCAGAGAGCTCCAGTCCGACTCAGACGCCAGCAAGGTGGAGGTGGAGTACTGGTTTGGGCTGGTATCATCAAAGATGAGCTTGTGGGGCCTTTTCGGGTTGAGGATGGAGTCAAGCTCAACTCCCAGTCCTACTGCCAGTTCCTGGAAGACACCTTCTTCAAGCAGTGGTACAGGAAGAAGTCTGCATCCTTCAAGAAAAACATGATTTTCATGCAGGACAATGCTCCATCACACGCGTCCAAGTACTCCACAGCGTGGCTGGCAAGAAAGGGTATAAAAGAAGGAAATCTAATGACATGGCCTCCTTGTTCACCTGATCTGAACCCCATTGAGAACCTGTGGTCCATCATCAAATGTGAGATTTACAAGGAGGAAAAACAGTACACCTCTCTGAACAGTGTCTGGGAGGCTGTGGTTGCTGCTGCACGCAATGTTGATGGTGAACAGATCAAAACACTGACAGAATCCATGGATGGCAGGCCTTTGAGTGTCCTTGCAAAGAAAGGTGGCTATATTGGTCACTGATTTGTTTTTGTTTTGTTTTTGAATGTCAGAAATGTATATTTGTGAATGTTGAGATGTTATATTGGTTTCACTGGTAATAATAAATAATTGAAATGGGTATATATTTTTTTTTGTTAAGTTGCCTAATAATTATGCACAGTGATAGTCACCTGCACACACAGATATCCCCCTAACATAGCTAAAACTAAAAACAAACTAAAAACTACTTCCAAAAATATTCAGCTTTGATATTAATTCGTTTTTTGGGTTCATTGAGAACATGGTTGTTGTTCAATAATAAAATTAATCCTCAAAAATACAACTTGCCTAATAATTCTGCACTCCCTGTATACTGGATTGGCCGTCCCCCTCTTCCATCAAAAAAACTCAGTGTTTTTTGGGACTGGCCAATTTCTATCGACAATTTATAGCGGACTTTGCCCAGAGAACCAGTTATATTACTCAAAGCCTTAAGAAAGACAATCTAAGGAAGGGTTTTTGTTGGACATCAGACGCAGAGTTGGCTTTTCAAGAATTGAAGAAAGCCTTCATTCAAGCTCCCATTTTACGGCACCAAGACACCAACAAACAGTTCACCGTTGTCGCAGACGCCTCAGAAAGAGCCGTAGGGGCTGCCTTACTACAGAAACAAGACGATGATGAGTTAGAGCATCCTGTATTCTACCTTTCACACATATTATCCGATTCAGAGCGGAATTATTTGGTGTTAGAACGAGAGTTACTCGCCTTGAAGACCGCGTGCACAGAATGGAGACACTTCCTCATGGGCTCAAAAGAACCCTTTGAAACCCGGACAGATCACCGAAACTTACAATGCTTGAGAAACTTTCAGTGTCAGAATAGCCGGCAGGCTCGATGGGCTTTCTTTTTTAGTCAATATGATTTTTACATCACATACATCCCTGGTTCTCAGAACATCTTGGCCGATGCCTTGTCTCAGCGTTACCCTGAGTGTAGCGATTCTCCTGTTCAGAACCTATTCGAAAGTAACAAGATCATTGGTTTAGTACAGACATTTCTAGACCAGGTCAAGTCCGAATATTCCCATCTGGAAACTACAGAGATGACCAAGTTGTGCCCGCAACTTCATATAGATCGAGGATACTATTACCATAACAAAGCCCTGTTCTTACCCACTAAGTTAGTCCAGACAGAAGCCCTACGTATGTGCCACGATTCCCCCATTGCAGGTCATCGCGGAATTAAAGCTACCCAAGAGCTTCTGCTCCGCTCCTTCTGGTGGCCCACTCTCAAGGCTGATACTGAAGACTATGGCGGTCATTCTGACCCTGGCGGTCTTTGACCGCCAGGGCGGAGGACCGCGGGAGCACCGCCGACAGGCCGGCGGTGCTCCAATGGGGATTCTGACCGCGGCGGTAAAGCCGCGGTCGGACCGGCACCACTGGCGGGCTCCCGCCAGTGTACCGCCGCCCCATTGAATCCTCCACGGCGGCGCAGCTTGCTGCACCGCCGCGGGGATTCCGACCCCCCCTACCGCCATCCAGATCCCGGCGGTCGGACCGCCGGGATCCGGATGGCGGTAGGGGGGGTCGCGGGGCCCCTGGGGGCCCCTGCAGTGCCCATGCCACTGGCATGGGCATTGCAGGGGCCCCCGTAAGAGGGCCCCTACATGTATTTCACTGTCTGCTGCGCAGACAGTGAAATACGCGACGGGTGCAACTGCACCCGTCGCACAGCTTCCACTCCGCCGGCTCGATTCCGAGCCGGCTTCATCGTGGAAGCCTCTTTCCTGCTGGGCTGGCGGGCGGTCTGAAGGCGACCGCCCGCCAGCCCAGCGGGAAAGTCAGAATTACCGCCGCGGTCTTTCGACCGCGGAACGGTAATCTGACGGCGGGACTTTGGCGGGCGGCCTCCGCCGCCCGCCAAGGTCAGAATGAGGGCCTATGTGTCATCCTGTCCCATATGTGCACAAGCCAAGACACCCCGTACTAAACCAGTAGGATTACTTCACCCATTATCTGTTCCCCCAGGTCCATGGCACACTATCTCCACTGATTTTATGTGCTCTTTACCCTCTTCAGTTGGAAATCGAGTGATAATGGTGACCGTTGATTCCTTCACTAAGATGGCACATTTCACGGCGTTAAGAAAACTACCAACGGCTAAGGAACTAAGCCAAATCTTTACGCAGGAGATCGTCTGGCTTCATGGACTACCTCAGGTCATTATCTCAGATCGGGGTCCTCAATATATCTCACGGTTCTGGAAACAATTCTGTAAAACCTTAGGAATAGAAGTGGCCTTATCATCAGGGTTCCATCCTCAAACTAATGGACAGACGGAACGACTAAATCAAGGCCTCGAGCAATATTTACACAGCTTCTGCAATGCTACGCAGAGTAATTGGTCTACCTATTAACCACTTGCAGAATTCTCCTACAACAACTCAGTACACAGTGCCTCGAAGGTCTCCCCTTTCTATGGTTCTTATGGTTTCCATCCTAAGGCTTTTCCTACTCCTCTGAAAGATACTTCCAATCTTCCTGCCATTTCCTCATATGTTTGGCAACTACAGGGTGTCCAACGTGTTATCCATTCTAACCTTGTAGCCACTAAGACATGCATGAAAAGGATGGCTGATCAAAAGCGTTGAGAGGCCCCACAGTATCAGGTCCACGATAATGTTTGGCTTTCCTCTAGATTTTTGCCTCTCCGACTTACCCAGAACAAATTTAAACCTCGTTATTATGATCCATTCCTGATTCTCCAGAAGATCAATCCGGTGTCTGTGCGTCTTCGTCTGCCCCAGACTTGGAAAATACATCCTGTGTTCCATGTCTCACAACTCAAACCTTACCTTCCTGATCCTTTTCACAGACAATTCTCCTGTCCTCCCCCTCTGTTGATTGATAATGTGCCCGAATACGAGGTTCAGGAAATCTGTGACTCTCGGTTTTTCCATGGGCGCCTCCAATATCTTATTCATTGGAAAGGCTACCCTGTGAGTGAGAGTTCCTGGGAAGATGCCCTTTCGGTTCATGCCCCTCTTTTGGTCCGTCATTTTTTCCGGCTTTTTCCTCACAAGCCTGGGGCCTCGGGGGGGTACCTACTGTTGCGCCGCGGCTGCGTGCAAGGGCCGCTGCGGCGCAATATGCCGGGAACGCGGCAGCCCGTGGGCACACTGCGGGGAAAGCCGCGGCTCGGCTTCAGGGTCGCGGCACACGCCGCGGCCCATTTCTCCGGCCGCAAGTTCCAGGGCAGGCGCGGCAGGATAGGAGACCCCGAGTCGGGTTTCGATCCTTGCCGCGCTCAGCGCGTTTACTTAAATAAACACATCAGGGATTCCCGGGAAACCCTCCTTGCCACCACTTACCTTTTTACACGGCCAAAAGCCGTATGCCTGCACATGACTCATTTTTATGCATGCTTTCCCCTTCCCAGTATGCTGTTCACTTCCTCTCTTCCCTGCATGCATTGTTTCTCTCTTCTTAGGAGCATGTTTTCTATTCTAGTTATGATCTTTTCCCCAAACCAAGATCGTGGTTTTACTACTTCCTGTTTTCCACTTCCTGTCTAGGGGTATATAAGGGGAATCTATATTTCTTCTCATTGCGTTGCAACACTCCTGTAGTGGTAGTCACGCTCCGGCTGGTTTCCTCTTGTGGCGCCAGTTGTTCTTGATCTGTCTTCCGTCTCCAGAATTCCTGAATTCCAGAATCTTAAGTCCTAACGTCCTTGTGTACTCCTTCTGTTTCAGGGAGTTCCTGTTGGAGGTTTTTTACCCTTTTGGGGTTTTTCCTCTGGGACTCCTTCTGGAGGGCACGGACTGTAGTGGCTTACTGTTGTCAAACAGCACCGTGGCTACCGGAAGGGGTCGCCCCTACCTCAGCCAGAGCAGGACTTGCAGGAACCGGGGCCGCTCACCACCTCTCTCCAACCTCGACGGTAAGCCCAGGGTGAATCGTGACAAGAAGCGCTATCAAGTAAAGCACTTTCCCAAGTGCTTGCCCTCAGCGAACAACGAAGCTGGGGCACTCCTCGTGCTCTGGAAAATAACAGGGGTCAGGGGCCAGAGCACCCTGCTCCTGGAGACAGAGGGGAGGGTAGCACAGGGCTACCAGGCCTGCACAAGGGATGCAGATCGTGGCAGTTCCTCCTAGTGACCAGGCAGGTCACAGGTCAGCACAGTAGCAGCAGTCCAAGGTGGTTTCCGGGTGAGTCCATTCAGCAGCGTCCTGTGCCCAGTTTCAAGTCCCAAGAATGTCTAACTAGTGGGGAAAATTCCCCTGTATTATACTAAGTTTACAGTGTGTTTTACAATGGGGAGCAGAGGGGTTCCAACCAGTTACAACTGGTTCTGGGAGAGCCCCTTCTCTCCTCCAGCACAGGCTCCAAACATCCGGGGGGGTAAACGACCCTGTTGTGCGAGGCCAGGGCACAGCCTTTACAAATGCAGGTGTGCCCCGCCCCCCCCTTCTCTCAGCCTAGGAAGGCTATACAATATGTAGATGCACCTCTGTGGCACCTCCACCCTCCCTGTGAACAGGCTGTCTGAAAAGTATGCACAAAGCCCCAACTGTCAGTCTGCCCAGGCGTGGATTGGAGGCAAGCTGCAAAACACCAGAGTCATAAGCACAGATAAATGTGCACTTTCTAGAAGTGGCATTTCTGTAATAGTAATAAAAAATACACCTACACCAGTAAGCAGCATTTATCATCACTATCACAACCATACCAAACATGCCTACGCTACCCCTCATAAATCAGACAATACCACTTCCACATAAGGCAGGGCATTTCTAATGCAATCCTATGAGAAGGCAGCACTCAGAGCAGTGAGACACCAAGTTAGGCTATTTGTCACTACCAGGACAGGCCTTGCAACCTGGCACGTGTCCTGCCTTCTACATACATGGCACCCTGCCTAGGGCTAGCTAGGGCGTACCTTAAGGGTAACTTACATGTAGTAAAAGGGAAGTTCTGGGAGTTCTGGGCCTGCAAGTAACTTTAGGTGCCAGGTCCCTGTGGCAGAAAACTGCACGCAGGCCCTGTGCTTGGAGGCCTGAGATAGGTTTTAGAGGCTACTTTAGTGGGTGGCACAAGCAGTGCTGCAGGCCCACTAGTAGCATTTAATTTACAGGCCCTGGGTACAGGGATACCACTTTACAAGGGACTTACAGGTAAATTAAATATGCCAATTTGGTATAAGCCAATCATACCAATTTTACAAGGGAGAGAACATGCACTTTAGCGCTGGTTAGCAATGAAAAAGTGCTCAGAGTCATAACCTCAGCCAACAAAGGTCAGAAAAATAAGGAGGCAAAAGGCAAAAAGTCTGGGGAATGACCCTGTAAAAGGTCCGGGTGCAACAGTTTTGTATTCTAAAATCCTTGTAAGTGCAATAAGGTATAACAATGTAACTTCATCACTGGTCTTTTCATTCCAGGTTACCTCTATGCTGAGCATTTGGTTGCAGTAAGACCGTGCCTTAAATAGTTTCAGATTCAGGGCCCCATTTACAGCATGGAGGAAGGAGGGGGTCGGCTTCCATATTTAGAGAACCATGCCAGGCAAGCCGGGGTCTTAATGCTTTCAGCAGAGCAGCCTATACAGCAGCTCTACTGAATACACTGAAGCGTTAATGAGAGGGTGCCATGTTTGATGCACCCACTTCAGAGATGTTGGTTTTCATGAAACAAACTCAAAAGAGAGAGAATTTACCTTGAAAACAAATGAACAATGGCCCCAATGGACACTAAGCTTTTTCCATGCATTTGAGGACTATTGTGTATCCCCAGGACAAGCATTCGATGCATAGCATTCGGATTTAAGAGAAATTGGAATAAACATTTTGATTTCTCATTCATAAAAAGGTTCATCCTTTCAAAAGGAATAGTGGGTGGCATGCCCAAAAGATCGTCAGATGAGAGCCACTGCTGCCATTACAGCATCACACGACCACAGCAAATAAACAGGACAAGGGTGAATCTCTTTACAGTTACTATCCAGTTTGAAGCTGAACGTAAGAGTTTTGGCCCACCCTAAAACACATATGTTTGCATAACTCTCTACAAACACATAATTAGAGTGTTAGCCTACCTTATCTGGAGCTGCTAGAGAAAATAAGTAACCAAAAAGTACATTCCATTTTAACAGAAAGTGGTAAAAATATATCCATTATTCCTAATCTCCTTGTTTGTAACTTGCAACTGCACATGTATCCTGCACATCGCATGTGTTGCCAGAGATAACAGCTTTGGCACTTTGTAAAATAAAAATGTTTTTATTTTTAAATGAAGCATGTGTCTTAGCCAATTCAACAGGCTACAGCCACTGCAGAAATCAAAACAACAGATGGCTACAGGAAACAATGGGGGACATGTAGCAAAAAGATGGATTTATTTACAGTAATCCTCAAATGTGAAGCTGTACAAGGGAACTTCTGGGCTCCACTAGAACAGATATAGACTGTCCTCCTACCATGTCTACAAACAAAAGGTTTTCTCTGACTTGGGCAGACATCAGCGCATAGAGTGTTACACAACATATTCAAACTATTTAATCAGTCAATCAATCAGGAATATGACTGTCATTCTCAAGGTATGCACGGACCTACTTAATAAACATATACAAGAACAGATATGACTTTTCTACCCTCTAAGTAAAAACAATTATGGCTTGTCAGGGTAAGCCCAGCCAGTATCGAGGACTGAAGGGGGCTTTTGAAAAGGTTAATAAGAGGCCTGTGGTAGCATTGACTTTTAATATTGTAGGTCACAGTTGGCGTGCCCTGACATGCTGTATTATGTAAAGAAATTAGATAGGGGAGATGTTAGTGATGTGGCAAGTAGGTCCGGACTCATCAGAACCACCTCATCGTGGAGGCGTTGAGCCCCAAAAACAACTCAATGGTCCATGTATTTGTGTGAAATTGGGAACGTTGTCAGACCCAAGTCTGATAGGTAAGTTTAAAAGTAAAAATATAAAAAGAAAACTAATTACCCCTTCACTGTTCTGTAAGAAAAATTCGTGCTTTATTATTATTCACATATGCATAAATATATATAAATGTGTATATGATTCCAAAGACGTGTATGTTTATATGTGACTATACATTAGGCTGTGTGCGGTTAAAAAAGCATGGACCCATCCTTTCACCACTTCTGACGTTGCAAGGGATTCTGGCTCAGTCCACTTATGGTCCAGTATTCCACGTGAGATGTGACGGACCGGTAGATGTTTTTAGAGAGGGCACCTCCAGCCAAACCTTATATCATATGAGATTTCAGCATGAAGGGGCTTAAATGAAAAGGGGGCTTTGTCAGAGGAGAGGCTCATTCTCAACAGCCTGGGGGCTACGACAGAGCCTTAGGTAAAGGGTGGCAGAACTTCAGTGAGGAGTCGGTCTACCTTTCACTGCTACCTGTCGACCACGTGTGTGAATCTTCTTAGAGTGTCAACTTCTTTGTATTTAACAATAACAAGCGACAAACATATTATCAAGAATCAACAGACCTCTCAGAGCCAGGGGGTGCGAGCCATGGGGGCCCCTGCACCTGCTGCGCCAATGGGAGCTACGCCCCTGGTCTTGACAATGCTATTCAGATGGTCCCGATTCCCTTTTAATATTTTCAGCAATCATTGCTTAAGTGTTTCTGGAAAACAATGGCATACCATTCATATTATATGGTCGTGTGTCGTAATTACTGCATCGCTTGATAAACGCCAATGAATTATGAAACTGAGAATGAGAAATAACAGAGAACAGTTGTTGAATGGCATAACCGATGAAGCCAGGCAGTGCAGTGGGCGTCCGTACACAAGTTCAGTAATTAAATACTGAACCAGCCAAGACAAATGCTATAATCGCCTGCAAAATAAATGAGAACAAGACACAACACATGCACTGCCAAACTGTTGCAGAAGACTGTACCACCACACCTAAACGCCAGGGTGGGCCAACTTTTCACAACAGCACTCTGCGTGTTTACGTTAATAGTCTGACTGAACCAGTTGTTCTCTACATGTTTCGGCCACACCTCTCATTTGGCACCCGCTGTACTTACGCATTACAGTAGGGCTTCTTCTCGTAGCCTTTGTAGGTGTTCATGTTTAAAGTCATTTTGCAGACTTCGCAGTGGAAACATCCTTTATGCCAGTACTGTAAAGGAAAAATGGAAAGCGTGAGCTGACGTTCGTGTTTCTATATTCCATGTATTATCATAAACGATAGTTAAAGGTGAGTTTGAAAACTATGTCAGTTTATATTAAATGGCCACACAAAGCAAAGCGTGTAATGTTTGCAAAGCTGTTTTACATTTTAAGCATAATCAAAGAACCCATGCAGGCTGAGTGAAAGTCTGGGAAACCATCCGTTCGCTGGTGTGATGACTAGAGCACCTGGGAAGAATTCTTACACATCGGCAGGCAAATGCACCAACGAAAAAATAAACATTGCTGTCAAAGGAATAGCACAGCCCTAATATATATACATTAAACGAGCACTGCATTCAAATACTTAAACTGTTTCTAAAGAACGTTTACACGCGTCTCTACTTCAGAGACAAACCTTCTTAAAAAGAATGCACACGGGTGTAAACATTACTGACTTATCTTTTCTCAAACACAAGACTCTGTGTTCAGGGTTGGAAAAAAAAGGCGCCCCCGCGCGCGCATCAACACCTCGCTTCACACCCCACGCACGTGCATCAGTCACTCGTCATAGCTCTGAGCGGATGATCGCCCACAGTGGCAGCGAGAACCTGCGAGTCACGTGAGCAGGCGGACACCGCTGAGGGCGACCAGACACCTGTTTTCGGAATCAAATGGGAGGCATTCGAGAGACTCTATGCTGGGCTGACGGGGGTAGGGGGGGTTTTAAGGAAATGGTGAAGCGGTGCTGTGCGTTGCCCCTGGGTATGCCAGTTGAGTTACAGAAGCCCGAGAAGCAGTGTCGTTTATATTAAAAAAAGAAAAAAAAGCATGTAGGAGCTGATTCTTGGCGGCTAAGTGTGATTTCAAAGCTCAAGTAGTTTTTTAAAGCTTATATGTGGCGTCGCAAGCACCACAGTACTGCATGCAGTAAAAAGGCGTTCTCTGTTGGAACGGTGCGGTTAAAATAACACGCTCTGCTGTAGGCTCCCAAGAGCGCTCTCTGAAGCAGAAAGTGCAAGCTCAAGTACCACAGTGTTGTTTACAGCATAGCCTACGCCGTGGGACACGCGGAGTTGTGCGTGAAGGTGGTGCATTTGAATTTGCGACGGTGCTGCTGCTGGTTCTCCAGGGGGGCACCCTCACGTACAAAGATGGGATTTAAATCTCAGGCAGTGATGCGTTAAATTTAGATGCTGTCAGAAGTTGTCAGAAACACCCGAGGTGTTACCGGATTGGCAGAAGTACCAGAGTCGTACTGGTACACAAACCAGGCCGGGTCTGAGCCAGGCACCAAAATAAAAGTGCTCCTCTTTAGTGAATCAGATAGCTAAAAAGTAGCACAAATGTGCTAATCAGGGCAATTTTGAACTCGACTAGTCTAGATGTATAGATGCTTTGCAAGGAATGTGAGATAACTTGCATTCGTGTTTGCAGCAGGCTTTATTTGAACAGTTAGGCGAACAGTAAAAAGGGGAATCAGGCGATAAACAGGCCCACAAACAGCCAAAAGTACACACTGACCTGTCAGACTAGAGATTCTGGCACTGCAGGATTGCCCTGTGGCAAGAACCAATGGATCTAGGGGATTTGAGACTGTAGCTTTTCTGCATACTTCGGGATGGGCCGCATTTGCCATATAATCGGTAATCTGCTGAATGATCTGCATTTTTTTAAAGCATGTAGCTCAAATGGATCCAAATTTACTATAAAGGAAGCAACACACGTTGCCGCTCAGTGTAAGACACTTTGCAAATAATGACTAGTCAACCCTCTGTTGCTTATTGCCGCATTTGGGTCCAAACTAGTAACAACGAGGAGAAACCGTTGTTCAAACAATGTTAACATGTTTCAAAATGACGAAACAATGAGGTAATACTATAACAAAATGTGTCACGTTATTCCGCATAATTTGCCATCTCTTGCAGCATAATTTAGTCAACCATCCCACATAATGTGTTCCTTTGTACTGGCCTGCATGAGAAGACAGCTATTTGACGCTGAGGTGTGGTGTAAAGGCTCCCCAAGCCCACGAATGATGTTGGGTGGCTACCAATGCGCTCTCTGGAACCCGGCTGTCAGGGTTGATGGCCGGCCTGGGTGTTTCTTAAAGCACAGGGATGTTTAAAGGTAATCTTGTAAAAAAGGCGGTGCTCTAAAAGTGAATTCTCTCTAGCACTCGCCCACCGCATTTTGGGTGTACCTGGCACACAAGCAGGCGCAGAGGAAGAGAATGTGTGTGTGAAACGTCATTCCTCAGGGGCACGAAAATGGGAGCTGTTTGATGATCTTGAGACCACGTGCCTCTTCCACGGTCCCCTCTGGGTACTCTACCTCCGTTCTCGAATGGACACTACGTTCCGTCTGCACTCGCTGCGCTACCGTGTGAATCAGCACAGCACGGGGAGCTAGGGTGGCCCCACTGCTCTGCACGCACCCCGGCTCTCTGAAGCTGCCCATTCCCCCACCCAAGGGAGCACATTCTGGTAATACGTGGGCTGCAGACCTGGAGGTGTTAGACAAGGGGGCACCATACCACAGCATCCGTCCCTCATAGGTTTACGAGCTCAGTTTCCTGCCTCTAGCATTGACTGGGAAATAACTTGGCAGGTGCTCTGTGCGACAGATGGCATGTCACCTTCAGCGACATCAGCGGGGCTCGCTGACCTCAGAGGTGTCAGCACCGGCTCCCCTGCTGCTGTGAAGCATCCCTGTCCCTTCCCTGGCCGATGGGGAGAGACAGCGCATTACCTTGTCCAAGCAGTTGACTTTTTCAGTGGGATAAACCACTCTCCCACAGCGGGCGCACTGGGGGTTCATCCCCGCCCCACAGGTAGATGCAAATTAGGGGAAAACAGGGGTGCTGGGAAGAAGGCTACTGTATATCCTCACTGAAGCACGTTGTCCGCTCACTCCTGCTTCTGTCCAGCTAGGGTAGCTTTCCAGCACCTAAGATCAGGCCAGGAGGCAATGGATCACGCTGTATCACTCCACTCCAGCGACTGCACGAGTTCCTACGGGCTTATCTGGCGCTCGCCTGGTCCTCTGTCTGAGCCTCTGTAGAGCAGCTGCTGCACTCAGTCTGGTAGGGGAGGAGATTCACAGAGGGAAGAGCGAGCACTCTGCCGGCCCCTTTCTCGGTGCGTTCAGGCGATAGGACAAGTCGCAGCCCACGGGAGAAGCGCGATGAACGAGTACGCAGCAAACCCGAGCATGAAAACCGGAGGAAATGCAGCAACGCCCTGAGCTGAGCTGCAGCGGCGCCCGCTGAGGTCTAAAGAGGGAGGGACCGGGAGGCGCGTCTCCGCCGCAGACGTGTATGAGGCAGCGCTAGTGGATGGAGAGGAACCTGCCCGTGAGCGCGCGTGCACTTAGCCGCTCGACATACGTCCGACCGACTGGTGGTGAAATGGGCTAAGTGGGGGTAGGCTACACGGAGGCTTAAACACAGGACAGGCTTTCAGAACATCGTTCAAACATTTCCTGTAAACACGGGGAACTTAGACATGTTCAAAATATTTTTCTGCGGAATTACTGATATCCACCGAATTTAGGTAAATTATATCAAAGTAAAAGTTACTGAACAATTGGCTGCCTGTACCTGTGAACTTGACCGAGCAGCGAGGCCAACATAAGAGACAGCACAGAAAACAACGTGATGCAATAGCAGTGCTGAGTGGATTTTTTTCGTAAGAGACAGGTCTCAGGTTGGCCCAGTGTGTCTGGAATGTGAGTCAGGATCAAAGGCCGCTAGTTGGCTCTTTTGCAAGACCGGCTGCTCTAGTGAGTTTAAATCCCTTCACTATCCAAACATAGCAGCCAAGAAAGCAAACATTGGCAATGCCAATCTTTTTTGACTTTTTATGTGTGGAAAAATATGCCAACTATCTCTATTACACACAGCAAAGGCACAGTCAAGGCAGCAGCAGAGTAAGTCCATGTACAGCAGACACCGTGTGGAAGGTGAGGGGCTTTATTTCTACTCGCGTTCTTTAATATATTTCTGATTGATTAGCCGAACAGTCATTTTAGTATGGGGCCTGCGCATACCTTAGGTGGATCCATTTTACCTAATTAGTATCAAAGTTTGTTATTGGACAGTAATTGTCAAAGTATATTGCGCTTTTTTGTTAGCAACAGCGTATAAACACTGGATATAAACACTAGAAAACATAAAAACGAATGATACATATTTTAATTCAATTTGCAATAGGCTAGATTTTTTTTTTTTCTTGTTTTGGGGTTGTAAGGTCCTAAAGGCATTTTTTTCAAGGTTGCAGATTAAACATTGAAAAAAAAACAAGATACAAAGAATAAATCGCGTTATTTTAGACAGCATAATTTTGTGATCGCACACTCTGAACCATGGGACACATGATAAATTGTTTCATCATGTGCTGCACTATGTAATGCACTCGTAAAAGGCGTGGGTGAATGGAAGTACTGAAAACACTGTTGGATGTATGTCTCACGAAAAATAAAAGGAATTCTCAGTAAAATTCCCTATTGGTCGGGCTTTGGAGCACAGACCGAATTAAGCAAATCAATAATATTGCTGCAAATTAATAATACTGCTATAGATTTTCAATTGTCTGTTCTACAGACAATGGCGTCATACATTATGGCAATTGAAGCAAAAATTGAAAAACTGAACTCCCTGATTGCAAGAGCACAGACTCATGCGGCAGAAACAACACAGTATTGCAGCAACAACCCGGTTGTGGAAAAACTATCAGAACTACCGAACGTCATGAAAGACATGATAACTGAAATAAAAAAATCCGTCTCTGTTCAAGGCAAACTGGACATAACACCAACTGTTGAGCACTTTCGCCAGGGGGAGGTTGACACCCCCAAAGACAACTCAGAATTATCTGTATGTTAAGACTCACGTTAGTGTGTCCGGAATCGGTTTGGTTATCACACAGAGGAAAAATTTGCTCTTAAAGACAATGTGGCTCGAACGGACAATACAATCCATCAAAACTCAATTGCACATTCACCGGCAAGCGGGTCAGCGAATCCAGACTCTCCACACTTTAAACCGGTGCTCTCAAGAAAAAAGAAAAAAGGCTGGAAAAAGCTTAGTAGGAAAATCTCAAGGCTGCCTGCGGTTAGGCAACCTAACGGCCACGAAGGCCTATCCCCTATTTGAACATCCGCAAATCACTAAGAGTGACTTGTCAGGTGGATCAGCAGAGGACACTGTCACAAAAAGGTACACACAGAACAATGCAAGTAAGCTTGTGGCCAGTCACTCTTTAAAAAAACAAGCTCTTAGGAGCCTTGATCTGCATGAATTCAGGAATATACAGAGCGCCACCAACCATGACCTGAAACTGCAAACATCTGCTACCTTAGGCACCTTAGAACAGCTGAGAGAAGAGCCCCTTACAATGCCGCCAATAGAACAGGCAGTTAAAGCTGCAGAAGCTCGAGATAGACATTCTAATGAGCAGTCAGTGCCACATCCTTCTGGAGTTTACCAACTAGAAGTGCGACCCAGATGCAAGTAATAAGTACTCAAGTTATTAGGGCTGCTACTATATCCCACACAGCTTTAAACAAGAACATGCCTCATGTTACTAGCTCTGTGATCGAGTAAGACTCTTCAGGGGATGCTCTCCCCTTGTTTGCACAGCCAGAGGAGACCCAACAGGAAGGACATGAACATAACCTGCAATACTCCAATACTCAGCCATGCTTCAGGAAAACGGACCAGCCTTCCCTGTCTCCTACGTGGGCAGTCGTTCTCTGCCAACATCTGCCAAACATGCAAAAATGGACACTGAGAGAAGCTTCATCCAAGCACAAAAACCATTATCATCACATAGGGCTTCTAAATCACTCTAGTAATCTACAGGGGCAAAGCAAAAGCAAAATTGAAACAGAAACATTGTTTGTTTTGCCGGTCACGCTAATATTTTGGCCTACCTATAATTCTAGAGGTCCCTAGGGTATTTTAAGCACGTATCCTTTTTGCGGCCTGATCCAGGGGAGTGCAGGGAACCCTATGAAATATTATTCATTGACGTCAAAATCAAGGACCACATCCTCCAGCACAGAGCACTGCTGGAGGAGTGGTGAATCCATGTGAGCTCGCCAGTGCAGAGAAATATCACACTTTATATTCCAACCCATTTGTGACAACTTTGCAACTATGAGAGCCAGCAAAGCTGTTCTAGCAGGTGCAAAAGGCCCACTTAGTGACTCAACACAAGTAGAGCAAAACCTTAAAATAACTATATCCATGATTCCTGGAACCCAGTGCACCAACATATCTTCCCCTCGGAGCACAGGTTTCAACTGGTTTGCAGCTGCCCTTCACAGAAGTCCCCAGCACATAGGAGCTTAGAGAAAACCAGAATAATCCCCACAAGAATAGAATCACTCTAACTTCATGGAATATTACAGGTGCAAACAAAATTGCAGTGAACCCCATGCTAGAAACCTACCTGTGCACACACAACATAATATGCCTCAAGGAGACGTGGAGCCTCAATGAAACACCCCTCCAGGGTTATGCACAGTTCATTAAACCTGCTGAAAAAACAGAGGCAAAGGCAGGCCAAAGGGAGGACTAAGCATTTATGTGACCCTTAGTAAAATATAAACACAAATGATCTGGAAACAAACTCTCCTCACATGCAAGTGCTACTAATTAACAACTGGAAATCTGAGTCTTGAGAAATTAAGATCCTGGTAGTGAATAGAAAATGTAAAAAGCTTTGCCAACATTACACGCTTTGCTTTGTGTGACCATTTAATATAAACTGTCATAATTTTCAAGCTCACCTTTAACTATTGTTTATGGTAATGCATGGAATATAGAAACATGAACTTCAGTTCATACGTTCCATTTTTCCTTTAAAGTACTGGCATAAAGGATGTTTCCACTGAGAAGTCTGCAAAATGACTTTAAACATGAACACCTACAAAGGCTACGAGAAGAAGCCATACTGTAATGCGTAAGTACAGCGGGTGCTAAATGAGAGTTGTGGCCGAAACATGTAGAGAACAACTGGTTCAGTCAGACTCTTTACGTAAACACTCAGTGTGCAGAATGGATAATGAACGTCGACTTTAACTTAAACCTGGCTAACCACCTTAGGAATAGCATGGAGGCATGCACAATGGATGCTGGCTGGAATATACCTGAGCACGTTTTAAAATATGCAAAGGTCTATACAGCTGACCACCACCTATTGGCAACACTTGAAGCAATGGGCCTCAGGGCACTGAATGGAAGATTTGTCTCAGATCACCCAATGGCAGTGAGAGAGCGTAGCTTATATAATCAATATTAACATGAAATGTTTATGAACTAATGTATAATAATGCCGCATAGAAAATGTATTAATGTATTTTGTTATAACGTGCGCTTGAAATGTGCCCACGGGGAGTGGCTGCCAACATATACGGGGACTAATGAAACTGACTAATAATATTGAAATGCTATATTATGATATGATTTTACACTATTAATAATAGGTATATGTAAAGGTTTTTTTGCTAATAAGTTATTAGGCCTTAGTTAGCGTGAGTCGAGGCCTAGCTGCCTGACTCTCATATTAAATGTGTTTTTCTAACGTGCAGTGTGCTGACTTGCTGAAGGACATGAACTCTTGTTTTCCTCTAAACTAGAAGCTGAATGTAACTGTAGTAGATTCGTTCTCATGAAATTCGACTTGCTTGTAGAAACATTTTAGCTAAATGCAACAGTGTAGATTAGTAGCAGGTACAAGGTTGCTTGAACCCGTACAGACAATGGAGCCACTGACTGAAGATGTGCAAAAGACCACAAGACTATGAAATCATATCGGACATTCCACCCGCTGAAGACGTCAATCATAAGGACCAATAAAATACGTGAGAATTGTTATGGAGTGACAAATTCGATGAGCTAATTTGAAGACAATTGGATAAAGATAGTGGGGTGCAACCCCTTGTCCAACCAAATTTTAGGGGAATGTACAACAAAAATGGGATAAAAACCCTTGACACCAGGAAGTAAATCAGAACAGGAGGGAATAGGAGAGTTAGGGGAGATGCTGATATGATTTGCTATGACCCAGACACTTTGTCACTTTGCATAAGAGACTTTGCTTTTTGGTTCTTAAAACCATTCTTGCCTTATATTGCCCGCTTACACTTTACCTCCTTATGAGGAAAGTGCCCCCTTTTACCCGATTGCTGAATTCCTGGCTGATGGCAAATCAATTGATGTCCTGAGGACGAAGACCGAACCTGAGTGCTGACCCAAATACGGAGGGTAACTATATGACAATCAAAGTGTAATTGTCTGTTTGCTTTTCCTTTCTAGGTACCAACTGCTTCTTTTGACATAGACTGTTAGAAATGGGGTTTTTGGTTGGCAGTCAGGTTACCCCCTGTCCAAGCAAAAGCCCTCACTCTAGTCAGGGTAAGTTACCCACAATCCAAGATTATCCTGTGCCCACCCTCGGGTAGCTTGGCACGAGCAGTCAGGCTTAACTTAGAAGGCAATGTGTAAAGTATTTGTGCAATAAATCATACAATACCACCATATAGCACCACAAAAATACACCACACAGTGTTTAGAAAAATATATAATATTTATCAGGATAATTGTAGGTCAAAAAGAATAAAGTTGCAATGGAAAATTGTAGAACTATCACGGAAAAGTGATATAAAGTGTCTTAAAGTCTCTAGAATATAAACAAAGTCTCTTTCAAGCACAAGTACCTGGTTGGGAGTGGAAAAATCTCCTCAGAGGGCCACAAGAGAAGAGGTGCGTGGAAAAAGGGTGTGTGCGTCGATTTCTCCCCAGCACACACGGACTTGCGTCGTTATTTTCCACGCGGGGAAGTCGGGCGTCGTTTTCTGGCGCGCGGACAGTCTCCTTCTGTGGATCGCGGGGATTACCAGATGTCCCGGGTCTGTGCGTGGATTTTCCTGCTTGTTCTCCGGCTGCGCGTCGGTCTGCAGGGCTGCGCGTCGAAATTACGATCTCACGGCAGGCGTCGCGTCGATTTCTCCTCTAGACTTTGATCTGCGGGGCTGCGCGTTGAAATTACGATCTCACGGCAGGCGTCGCGTCGATTTCTCCTCTAGAGGTCGGGCGGCGTTGTCCTTGCAAGGCCGTGCGTCGGATCTTCGATCGTCCCAAGAGCGTCGCGTCGATCAGCGTCGGAGTGCGGCGTTTTTCTCACCGCGAAACAAGCTGTGCGTCAAAATTTTCGGCGCACGGAGCGTCCAAGTAAAAGAGAGAAGTTTTTTTGGTCCTGAGACTTCAGGGAACAGGAGGCAAGCTCTATCCAAGCCCTTGGAGAGCACTTTCACAGCCAGACAAGAGTTCAGCAAGGCAGTAGGGCAACAGCAAGACAGCAGTCCTTTGTAGAAAGCAGGCAGGTGAGTCCTTTGAGCAGCCAGGCAGTTCTTCTTGGCAGGATGTAGTTTCTCGTTCAGCTTTCTTCTCCAGCAAGTGTCTGATGAGGTAGGGCAGAGGCCCTGTTTTATACCCAAATGTGCCTTTGAAGTGGGGGAGACTTCAAAGAGTGGCTAAGAAGTGCACCAGGTCCCCTTTCAGTTCAATCCTGTCTGCCAGGGTCCCAGTAGGGGGTGTGGCAGTCCTTTGTGTGAGAGCAGGCCCTCCACCCTCCCAGCCCAGGAAGACCCATTCAAAATGCAGATGTATGCAAGTGAGGCTGAGTACCCTGTGTTTGGGGTGTGTCTGAGTGAATGCACAAGGAGCTGTCAACCAAGCCCAGCCAGACGTGGATTGTAAGGCACAGAAGGATTTAAGTGCAAAGAAATGCTCACTTTCTAAAAGTGGCATTTCTAGAAGAGTAATATTAAATCCGACTTCACCAGTCAGCAGGATTTTGTATTACCATTCTAGCCATACTAAATATGACCCTCCTGCTCCTTTCAGATCAGCAGCTGCCACTTCAACAGTGTATGAGGGCAGCCCCAATGTTAGCCTATGAAGGGAGCAGGCCTCACAGTAGTGTAAAAACGAATTTAGGAGTTTTACACTACCAGGACATATAACTACACAGGTACATGTCCTGCCTTTTACCCACACAGCACCCTGCTCTAGGGGTTACCTAGGGCACACATTAAGGGTTACTTATATTTAGAAAAAGGGGAGTTCTAGGCTTGGCAAGTACTTTTAAATGCCAAGTCAAGGTGGCAGTGAAACTGCACACACAGGCCTTGCAATGGCAGGCCTGAGACAAGGAAAAAGTGGCTACTTAAGTGGGTGGCACAACCAGTGCTGCAGGCCCACTAGTAGCATTTAACTTACCAGCCCTATGCACATGAAGTGCACTTTACTAGGGACTTATAAGTAAATTAATAGTTTAATCAGGTATGATTCAAGGTTACCATGTTTTAAGGGAGAGAGCATATGCACTTTAGCACTGGTTAGCAGTGGTAAAGTGCGCAGAGTCTAAAAACCAGCAAAAACAGTGTCCAAAAAGTGGAGGGAGGCATGCAAAAAGTTAGGGGTGACTACCCCAAGGCTGTCAGGTCTAACATGTGTCCCCCCCAGCTGAAAGTGGGGAGAGCTACCCGATCTCCTGGGAGCTCTCATCGCTAAGGCGGAAGTACCTGGAGAGACCATCAGCATTGGCGTGGTCAACCCCTGGGCGATGTTCCACCGTAAAGTCCATCCCCTGTAGGGAAATGGACCACCTCAAAAGTTTTGGATTCTCACCCCTCATCTGCATGAGCCATCTGAGGGGCCTGTGGTCTGTCTGAACCCGGAAGTGAGTCCCAAACAGGTAGGGTCTTAGCTTCTTCAGTGCCCAGACCACATCAAAAGCTTCTCTCTCAATAGCACTCCACCTCTGTTCCCGTGGTAATAGCCTTCTGCTAATAAAGACTACCGGTTGATCTCGGCCCTCCTCATTTAGCTGTGCTAGGACTGCCCCTACGCCATGCTCTGAAGCGTCTGTCTGCACGATAAATTCCTGGGAGTAGTCAGGGGCCTTGAGCACGGGGGCCGTGCACATGGCTTCCTTCAGGGCGTCAAAGGCTTTCTGACAAGCCTCTGTCCAATTCATCAACCTAGGTTGTTTCTTGGAAGTGAGTTCTGTCAAGGGTGACACAATGGTACCATAGCCCTTGACAAACCTGCGGTAGTATCCGGTGAGGCCTAAAAAGGCTCTCACCTCAGTCTGCGTTCGTGGTGGTTGCCAGGCCTTGATAGTTTCAATCTTGGCCTGGAGTGGCTGCACCTTGCCACCACCCACTAGGTGTCCCAAGTACACCACGGAACCCTGCCCAATCTGGCACTTACTAGCCTTGATGGTCAGGCCTGCCTGTTGCAGGGCCTGAAGCACCTCCTTGAGGAGAAGCAGGTGTTCCTCCCAGCTGGAACTGTAGACAGCTATGTCATCCAGGTAGGCTGCACAGAAGGCATCCTTGCCAGCTAGGACCCTGTTAACCAACCGTTGGAAGGTAGCGGGGGCATTTTTCAGTCCAAACGGCATCACCCGGAACTGGTAATGGCCATCAGGGGTTGAAAATACGGACCTTTCCTTAGCCCCCTCAGTCAGGGCGATCTGCCAGTACCCTGAAGTAAGATCAAATGTACTCAGGAACTTGGCAGCGCCCAGCCTGTCCACGAACTCATCAGCTCGGGGGATGGGGTGAGCATCAGTCCGTGTGACTGAGTTGAGACCCCGGTAGTCCACACAGAACCGGAGTTCTGGCCTCGCACCCGGGGCAGTAGCCTTAGGGACCAACACCACTGGGCTGGCCCAGGGACTACTGGACTTCTCGATAACCCCTAGAGTCAACATCTTGGAGACCTCCTCCTTGATGCTGGCCTTCACCTTATCCGACAGCCTGTAAATGTTGTTCTTCACAGGGAGACTGTCACCGGTGTCAATATCATGAACACAGAGGTGGGTCAGTCCAGGAGTAAGGGAGAACAGGGGGGAGAACTGCTCCAACAGCTCATAGCAGTCTCCTTTCTGGTTTAGAGTCAGGGAGTCAGAAAGAATGACCCCGCTTACTGACCCATCACCTTCCTGGGCCGAGAGGAGGTCGGGGAGAGGTTCACTCTCCTCTTCCGTTCCTTCATCTGTGACCAGAAGCATGTTGATCTCTGACCTCTCAAAATGAGCCTTCAGTCTGTTCACATGGAGCACCCTTAGGGGATTCCTAGGGGTTTGGAGGTCCACTAGGTAAGTGGCCTCCCCTTTCCGCTCCTTGATTTCAAATGGGCCAGACCAGCGGTCCTGGAGAGCTCTAGGCTCTACTGGCTCCATTACCCACACTTTGTCTCCAGGTTGAAACTCTACCAGGGTGGCCTTCTGGTCATACCAGTGTTTCATTACCTCTTGACTGGCCTCAAGGTTACTTTGGGCCCCTTTCCAGAAGTGGGTCATCTGGTTGCGGAGGGCCAACATGTAGCTGACCACGTCCTGAGGGGGTGCCTTTGGAGCTTTCTCCAATCCCTCCTTGACAATGCTTAAGGGTCCCCTGACAGGGTACCCATAGAGAAGCTCAAAGGGACTGAACCCTACTCCCTTCTGGGGGACCTCTCTGTAAGCAAAGAGAAGGCATGGTAAGAGGACGTCCCACTTACGCCTCATGGCCTCAGGGAGGCCACCAATCATGCCTTTCAGGGTGTTGTTGAATCTCTCCACAAGACCATTAGACTGGGGGTGATAGGGTGTGGTGAACTTGTAGGTTACACCACACGCATCCCACAGAGACTTCATGTATGCAGACATGAAGTTAGTGCCTCTGTCAGACACTATCTCCTTGGGGAATCCCACACGGGTAAATATCCCCATCAGAGTTCTGGTCACCACCTGTGCAGTTACGGTCCTCAGAGGGATTGCCTCTGGGTAACGGGTGGCATGGTCCACCAAAACCAGGATGAACCTGTTGCCTAAGGCAGTTTTGGGGTCCAAGGGACCAACAATGTCGATGCCCACCCTTTCAAAGGGGGTGCCAACGACAGGAAGTGGAATCAGGAGGCTTTTAACCCTTTTTCCTGCTTTACCACTGGCCTGGCAGGTAGGACAAGCTCTGCAGAATTTATCTGAGTGTGTCCTCATTTTGGGCCAATAAAAGTGGGTGACAAGCCTGTTAAAGGTCTTGTCTTGCCCCAAATGTCCTGCCAGGGGAATGTCGTGAGCCAGACCCAGTAGGAAGGTTCGGTAACATTGGGGGACCACCAGCGTACGTGCTGCCCCAAAGGCCGGAACCTTAAGCTCACTGTAGAGGAGATCATTCTCCCAATATAGGTGGTGATTGCCAGAGGCGTCACCTGCTGCCTGGTTTGAGGCTTGCTTCCTCAAACCTTCCAGAGTGGGACATTCTTTCTGCGCCTTGTAGAATTCCTCCCTGGTGGGTCCACCCTCAACTTGCCAGCCAGCAAGCTCAGGTAAGTCACCTAGGGTGGCAATGTCTTCCCCAGTTGGCTCGGGAGCCTCCTCCTCAGGAGCCCCGTCAGCCACTGCGGGAACTTCTGGGGCCGGTTTCCCGCGCCCTTGGTCCCTCATCCTGGCAGCTCTCTGGGCCATCGTTCCAGGCTCCAGATGCCCTTGACTTCCCTCTCGGTCAGCCATGGACCGTGTGGTCATGCAGACCCACTCAGGTAACCCTAACATCTCCAGGTGAGACCTGAGCTCCACTTCTTTCCAAGCAGTGTGCTCAAGATCATTGCCTAACAGACAATCTACAGGCATGGCAGGTCTCACAGCTACTTTCAGAGTACCAGAGACCCACCCCACTCAAAGGGAACCAGAGCCACCGGTAGGTGACTCTCGCGATTGTCAGCGACTATGACCTGGTGGAATGTATTAGGGACTATCTGCTCTGTTGACACCAGCTGACTCTTGATAGTAGTCATACTGGCTCCTGTGTCACGCACAGCCTCCACCTTCTGCCCATCAATGGTGACCCACTGCCGGTACTTGGAAGTATTTTTGGGCATGTTGGCCTTGGGCACCATTTCTCCTTCTCCCAGGGACACTAGGGAAATTTCTACCTGCTCCCCAAAGCTACTTGGGTCCATCTCCCCCCCGAGCGCTACACTAGTCAACCCAGGTGCCTGTCCGGTAGTGGACGGTGCCCTCTTGGGGCACTGTGGATCGCCTTTGTAGTGACCATACTGGTAACACTCCATGCATTTGGGGCTAGATCTCCCTGACTTGTCATATGTCCCTGGCTTTTTCCCAAATTTGGAAAAGGAAGGGTTGCCACCCCCTCCCTGGGAATTCTTTTGGGGGCCTTTGGAGAGTTCCTTATCTGCAAGTTTATCTCCCCCCTCTTTCTTCTGTTGGGAACCCTGACCACCTTTGTGGGAGTCCCCCCCAGGTACCTTCTTGGACACTCTGGTGCTAACCCAGAGGTCCGCCTACTCAGCAAGCTTCCTGGGATCAGTCAGCTTACTATCCACTAGGTGCTGGCGCAACTCTGTATAAGTAGTATTAAGCATATGCTCTCTCAGAATCAAGTCATATAAACCTTTATAATCTGCTACTTTGTTGCCCCGCACCCATCCATTCAGTGCCTTACTGGAGAAACCAAAGAAATCTACCCATGTTTGTGTGGTTTGTTTGGTGCTGTCCCTGAACCTCTGACGGTATCCCTCAGGGGTCAGCCCAAACTTGGCAAGTAAAGTGGCTTTCTGAAGTGGGTATGTGTTTTGATCAGGTTGATCCAATGTGAGAAGTGTGTCCCTCCCCAATGGCGGCACATAACCCCACATAGCTACCCCCCATTGCCCTTCAGGAACCTCATGAGCCCTTAGTGCAACTTCATAAGCAGCTAACCATTTATCTATGTCATCTCCCACCACAAAACTGGGCACCACATTTTTGGGTATACGAACCTTCTTTTCTCCAGCAGGTCCTGTCTGTATGCTGCCACCATTATAGCTGGATTCAGACTGTCTTGCCTTGATCTCCATCTCCTTGAGACTCAGTTCATGAGCCAACAATAGTTTCTTTTCAGCCAAAGCTCTTTCAGCTTCCACCTGTTTGGCTGCTCTTTCAGCTTCCGCTTGTTTGGCTGCCCTTTCAGCTTCAATCTGTTTGGCTGCTCTTTCAGCCTCAGCTTGTTTGACTTCTCTCTCTGCCCTCCTCTCCTCCTGTTGAGCCTCAATTTTCAGTTTTGCCATTTGTAATTGGAACTCCCTTTCCTCTCTCCTTTCCTCTGCGGTCAGGCTTTGCATAGAGACACTGCTCCCTGGTCTGGAAGGGGGCACAATTGCAGTGGTAACACCATCCACCGATAGTGAAAATTCCTCTGAGGGGCCATGTTCTGGCTCCTCTTCCTCATCATCCTCTAAATGGGCTTCTGCCCAGGCCCTCAGCGCCACTTGAAAGTCCTCCTTTCTGGAGGCCCCTTGGGTGGGTACCCTCAATGCCCTGCAGAATCCTCTTAGTTGTTTGACCGTATATGTATCCAACTGGACTAGGTCAAAGTCCCCTGTCTGAGACCCAGTCAGAGACATGTTGAGTGAGGATTTAGTTTTTGAAAATTGTCAGGAAAAAAATCGGGTTTTCAAAAAGAGATAAAAACCAAGTTGACCTTCAACTGTGGGTAGGTAGTGAAATACTTAGCTACTGTATGTCACTGCACAAATACAAGTCCTATTCTCACCGCTGATCACCAATGTTAGAAATGGGGTTTTTGGTTGGCAGTCAGGTTACCCCCTGTCCAAGCAAAAGCCCTCACTCTAGTCAGGGTAAGTCACACACAATCCAAGATTATCCTGTGCCCACCCTCGGGTAGCTTGGCACGAGCAGTCAGGCTTAACTTAGAAGGCAATGTGTAAAGTATTTGTGCAATAAATCATACAATACCACCATATAGCACCACAAAAATACACCACACAGTGTTTAGAAAAATATATAATATTTATCAGGATAATTGTAGGTCAAAAAGAATAAAGTTGCAATGGAAAATTGTAGAACTATCACAGAAAAGTGATATAAAGTGTCTTAAAGTCTTTAGAATATAAACAAAGTCTCTTTCAAGCACAAGTACCTGGTTGGGAGTGGAAAAATCTCCTCAGAGGGCCACAAGAGAAGAGGTGCGTGGAAAAAGGGTGTGTGCGTCGATTCCTCCCCAGCACACACGGACTTGCGTCGTTATTTTCCACGCGGGGAAGTCGGGCGTCGTTTTCCGGCGTGCGGACAGTCTCTTTCTGTGGATCGCGGGGATTACCAGATGTCCCGGGTCTGTGCGTGGATTTTCCTGCTTGTTCTCCGGCTGCGCGTCGGTCTGCGGGGCTGCGCGTCGAAATTAAGATCTCACGGCAGGCGTCGCGTCGATTTCTCCTCTAGACTTCGATCTGCGGGGCTGCGCATTGAAATTACGATCTCACGGCAGGCGTTGCGTCGATTTCTCCTCTAGAGGTCGGGCGGCGTTGTCCTTGCGAGGCCGTGCGTCGGATCTTCGATCGTCCCAAGAGCGTCGCGTTGATCAGCGTCGGAGTGCGGCGTTTTTCTCGCTGCGAAACAAGCTGTGCGTCGAAATTTTCGGCGCACGGAGCGTCCAAGTAAAAGAGAGAAGTCTTTTTGGTCCTGAGACTTCAGGGAACAGGAGGCAAGCTCTATCCAAGGCCTTGGAGAGCAGTTTCACAGCCAGACAAGAGTTCAGCAAGGCAGCAGGGCAACAGCAAGACAGCAGTCCTTTGTAGAAAGCAGGCAGGTGAGTCCTTTGAGCAGCCAGGCAGTTCTTCTTGGCAGGATGTAGTTTCTGGTTCAGGTTTCTTCTCCAGCAAGTGTCTGATGAGGTAGGGCAGAGGCCCTGTTTTATACCCAAATGTGCCTTTGAAGTGGGGGAGACTTCAAAGAGTGGCTAAGAAGTGCACCAGGTCCCCTTTCAGTTCAATCCTGTCTGCCAGGGTCCCAGTAGGGGGTGTGGCAGTCCTTTGTGTGAGAGCAGGCCCTCCACCCTCCCAGCCCAGGAAGACCCATTCAAAATGCAGATGTATGCAAGTGAGGCTGAGTACCCTGTGTTTGGGGTGTGTCTGAGTGAATGCACAAGGAGCTGTCAACCAAGCCCAGCCAGACGTGGATTGTAAGGCACAGAAGGATTTAAGTGAAAAGAAATGCTCACTTTCTAAAAGTGGCATTTCTAGAATAGTAATATTAAATCCGACTTCACCAGTCAGCAGGATTTTGTATTACCATTCTGGCCATACTAAATATGAGCCTCCTGCTCCTTTCAGATCAGCAGCTGCCACTTCAACAGTGTATGAGGGCAGCCCCAATGTTAGCCTATGAAGGGAGCAGGCCTCACAGTAGTGTAAAAACGAATTTAGGAGTTTTACACTACCAGGACATATAGCTACACAGGTACATGTCCTGCCTTTTACCCACACAGCACCCTGCTCTAGGGGTTACCTAGGGCACACATTAAGGGTGACTTATATGTAGAAAAAGGGGAGTTCTAGGCTTGGCAAGTACTTTTAAATGCCAAGTCAAGGTGGCAGTGAAACTGCACACACAGGCCTTGCAATGGCAGGCCTGAGACAAGGAAAAAGTGGCTACTTAAGTGGGTGGCACAACCAGTGCTGCAGGCCCACTAGTAGCATTTAACTTACCAGCCCTATGCACATGAAGTGCACTTTACTAGGGACTTATAAGTAAATTAATAGTCTAATCAGGTATGATTCAAGGTTACCATGTTTTAAGGGAGAGAGCATATGCACTTTAGCACTGGTTAGCAGTGGTAAAGTGCGCAGAGTCTAAAAACCAGCAAAAACAGTGTCCAAAAAGTGGAGGGAGGCATGCAAAAAGTTAGGGGTGACTACCCCAAGGCTGTCAGGTCTAACATAGACCATAGCTAGATGTTTTCTAAATTGGTGTTACTAAATTGTTTTGCATGAAGCCCAACATGCCAATGCTAATTCGAGGTTAGGACAGGGATTCACTAAACTGACGCAAATAGACAAATGACTGAATCTATGCTTTGTTGAATAATGCGCTAATGTTTTCTGCTAAGGATAACCTATGTTAACGCCGTGTTATGTTCTAATATTCGTGATTCTTGCTTTGATGAAATATTATCAGAGTTGTCATATTGTGACTATGCTAATGTGTTTCTTGGTTTTGAGATTAATAAACTTATTAGTAGAATTGTAATCAATAGGGAATAAACTTCACAAAAGCGTACTAAACTGGTGTGGTTATTCATGACTGAATGGTCATGGTGGTTTTCGAGTTTATTAAATGTCTTTGATTAATTTGAATTGTCGTATTACTATGAACTTTGATGACATTATTGACATATTGCTTGATATGTTGATTAGCTATCTCGTCCTAAGGTGTCTTCAATCAGGGTCAAAAGATTCATTGGCCTAAAACGAGTCCCGAAGTGAGTAAGTTAGTGATAAAGGGACGCGTTAACAGCAGCGACCCGCAAATCTAAAACTGCAGAGTCCATACTAGACTATGTATTTGTCTCCTTCCACTTATTTCAAAGGGTCAAAGCTTTTTTAGTGGAAAGCCAAATAGAAAGTGACCACTACCCTTTAATGGTAGAAATTATAAACAACAATGATTATGATGCCTAAAGGTGCAACATAGGTCTCCAAGACCTGGGAGCAGCATGGCATCAAATACGATGGATGTTAATCACTCAAACAAAATATGAGTTATAACAAAAGACTAACTGACTAGGTAGGTGGGAAGTACAGAACCCGTTATCCTACTGGGCAAATGTCTGACAGACTTAAAAAACTCCCTTGGGGCAAACAATTAGCAACACATGCTCCACAAAAGCCCGGCCAACTACAAATAGTACAACAACACTCTCAAACTACTGAAGCATGCTTTAAAAGCTGCAAGGACAACACACCAACAGGACACACTGCACAGCTCTTGCCCTACATTTACAGAGAACAGGAAAGAACATAAGAAAGCTATCTGGGAAGCAAAGGAAGCAAGAAATGAGCAACACTGGATCAAAATTCTACAAGCCTGCAAAGCAAACAAGCATTTTCAATGCAACGGGTCTCGCATTTGTTCGAGTTAGAGCTATTAGCGTTGTAAAGCAAAAAAAAAGCAGTGCGATTGCACTATGTAAAATACAGATAAAGTAGTCCGGACTCCAGGCTGAAAACATCGAGCCTCATATGTTTTTGGTACTTTACCGGTGCTGTGTAGGTGGGCTAAACACCGGAAAAGGCATGACGTATGCATGCCTTCCACAAATGAAAGCAAGCGGATTTTAAAAGGCAAGCCTACGAACCAATGTAAGTGACTGAAGTGGTATGGGTGTGGTTTCAAGCCCAAAGAGAGATTACAGAATGGACGGAGCACTTTGTGCTCGCCCATAAAAAACCATGGCAAGTGTGCAATGCAGAGCTTAGTTTCAATCTGCTCTTCTGTGAAATGAGGGGACAATTTTTATCCATACCATGTGTTAGTTAGCCTGCTGTACATTTTTCACTGCAACTTAAGTCTGCCCATATTCCGATAATGCCTCAATAAAAGTTAATACTAGACTGTTAGGAAATGTTTCTTGACATTTGGAGAATTGGTCCCCTTGACCCCTCCCATGAACTTAACCCTCTAGATTTCACTCCACACTGGCTGTACTGCCAGTTTTTGCAAGAGAAGGACCTGGCCTGTGCCAGGACTCTGCAGAGGCATTTGGGGCCAGATGTACGAAGTATTTTTCAAGTCGCAAAGGGGCCAATTCGCAGAATCGTCCTGTTTGCGACTTGAAAAATGCTTTTTGGGTTTTGCGATTCGGTATTAGGATGGGGCGTCTCGAGGGCGTCCCTTCCTAATACTGAATCCAAATGGTATGTATGACTGTTTTGTGACCACGAATGCGGTCGCAAAACAATCGCAGTTAGCACCAGTTTCAAACTGGTGCTAACCAATTCGCAAACGGAAAGGGGTCCCCATGGGACCGCTTCCCCTTTGTGAATGGCAGCAAAAATATTTTTTCAGAGCAGGCAGTGGTCCCACGGACCACTGCCTCCTCTGAAAAAAGTAAAAGAAAACTTGTCATATTGGTTTTTAAATTCATCTAGTTTTCCTTTAACCCCTTCGCTGTCAGACCTTTTCCCCCTCCTGTGCCGAGCCTTTTTTTGGCTATTTGGGGCAGTTCGAGCTTAGGCCCTCATAACATTTTGTTCACATAAGCTACCCACGCCAAATTTGTTTCCTTTTTTTCCAACATCCTAGGGATTCTAGAGGTACCCAGAATTTGTGTGTTCTCGAGAAGGAGGCCAAGAAATTAGCCAAAATACAGTGAAAATGTCGTTTTTTAAAAAAAAATGGGAAAAAGGGGCTGCAGAAGGCGGCTTGTGGTTTTTTCCCTTAAAATGGCATCAGCAAAGGGTTTGCAGTGCGAAAATCACCAGCTTCCCAGCTTTCAGGTAAAGGCAGACTTGAATCAGAAAACCCAATTTTTCAACACAATTTTGGCATTTTACTGGGACATACCACATTTTTACGATTTTTTGTGCTTTCACCCTCCTTCCTGTCAGTGACAAAAATGGGTGTGAAACCAATGCTGGATCCCAGAAACCTAAACATTTCTGAAAAGTAGACAAAATTCTGAATTCAGCGAGGGCTAATTTGTGTAGATCCTACAAGGGTTTCCTACAGAAAATAACAACTGAAAAAAAATAATATAGAAATTGAGGTAAAAAAACAGCAATTTTTCTCTACGTTTTACTCTGTAACTTTTTCCTGCAATGTCAGATTTTTTAAAGCAATATACCGTTACATCTGCTGGACTCTTATGGTTGCGGGATATATAGGGCTTGTAGGTTCATCAAGAACCCTAGGTACCCAGAGCCAATAAATGAGCTGCACCCTGCAGTGTTTTTTCATTCTATACCGGGTATACAGCAATTCATTTGCTGAAATATAAAGAGTGAAAAATAGCTATCAAGAAAACCTTTGTATTTCCAAAATGGGCACAAGATAAGGTGTTGCGGAGCAGTGGTTATTTGCACACCTCTGAATTCCGGGGTGCCCATACTAGCATGTGAATTACAGGGCATTTCTCAAATAGATGTCTTTTTTACACACTCTCTTATATTTGGAAGAAAAAATGTAGAGAAAGACAAGGGGCAATAACACTTGTTTTGCTACTCTATGTTCCCCCAAGTCTCCCAATAAAAATGATACTTCACTTGTGTGGGTAGGCCTAGCACCCGCGACAGGAAATGCCCCAAAACTCAACGTGGACACATCCCCTTTTTTGACAGAAAACAGAGGAGTTTTTTTGCAAAGTGCCTACCTGTAGATTTTGGCCTCTAGCTCAGCCGGCACCCAGAGAATCCTACCAAACCTGTGCATTTTTGAAAACTAGAGATCTAGGGGAATCGAAGATGGGGTGACTTGTGGGGCTCTGACCAGGTTCTGTTACTCAGAATCCTTTGCAAACCTCAAACTTTGGCTAAAAAAACAAATTTTCCTCACATTTTGGTGACAGAAAGTTCTGGAATCTGAGAGGAGCCACAAATTTCCTTCCACCCAGCGCTCCCCTAAGTCTCCTGATAAAAATGATACCTCACTTGTGTGGGTGGGCCAGGTGCCTGCAACAGAATAAGGCCAAAAACATGTAGAGATAGGGGGAATAGCACAGCGAGTTGATAAGGACATAATGTTCTTTTATACATCTTTAGGCTGACTCTGCTTTGGGGATCCACACAAGTGAGGTGTGATTTTACTTGGGAGACTGAGGGGAACGCTGAGGAGTAGGAATTTTGTGCTGGAGCGGTGATCGTACAAACGAAAGTCAGGAAAATATGCTTTTTTAATCAAAGTTTGAGGTTTGCAGAGGAGTCTGGGTAAGAAAATGTTGGGGGATCCCCGCAAGCCACACCTCCCTGGACTCCTTGGGGTGTCTAGTTTTAAAAAATGTCTGGGTTTGGTAGGTTTCCCTAGATGAAGGCCGCACCCAGGACCAAAAACATAGGTGCCCCCTCCCCCCCAAACACAGGTAGTTTTGTAATATATAATTTTGATGTGTCCACATACATCTGTGATGTGCCAAACACTAAAATTGTGAAAAGAAACGCACTTACGTTATGTGAAAAAGACCCCTCACCCACCAACCAAGTTGGTGGCATGCTTCATCATCGGAGTCCCACTCGAGGCACCTAGCGTGTCACAGGTGTGTTGCGATGCCTGATTACAGCGGAGAAGGTTTTGTCATTTTTACCACACATACTGGTTGGATTTGGCAAGAGGGTGAGTGATGGTTCAGTGGATAAAATTTTATTATCAAGAGATTTCACAAAAATGAAATGCACTGTTAATAACTGAAAGGCCATAAAACGGAACCAATGACTCACAGCTCGTGAGCTGTAAAGCCACGGCAAGGCACCAACCGCTTTACAGTCCATTCACACACCTTTCATACATGACATGCACAAGACTATTCATGCCGCCAGCAACGGCCCCAGCACATTACAACACTCACATCGACAGACAGCGTCACTCTAGGGCCCATCACTTATATACTCCCACATGCCTGATACAACAATCACACCAGCTGATGGGTGTGTGTGGACTGGTGTTTGGCTGGCAGTGTGTTGCAGCAGCCAACAGCAAGTCAATATGTTCACCCTCAGCCAAGCCCCACTCCACACACAATGGCATCACTTTTTTTTTTTAAACAAAGAAACCTCTAACTAATTAGAAATAATTACAAAACTACAAACACAAAAGCTCTAACTAAGTACATGACAGAAATGCTAACCATGAAACTGAACACATGAAAATACAAAACAGACATGAGTTTACACTCATGGTTGTTCACAGTAATTCTTCTGGGTGTAGTAATTCTTAAAACAACCACCCACACACAGCCCAGGCTTTGAAGGACAATCTGGGCAGTACATTCGAGTCTCCCTCTGGATACCTCTTCGAAAACACACTCTACATTTCTTAGCTGAAAAGTCTTTTTTGGGTGTGGGAGGAATGTGCTCAGCAAAGTGGCGATCTTTTAATCTAGCCACATCCTCCACCACTGCTTCTCTAGGGGCTCTGGCCTGTTCCACCACAATAAGGCTCTCTATCACTGACTCCTGAAATTTCACAAATGTCATGTTTGACTCTGGAGACCTATCCTTAAACACAATAAAAGCATTAAAAGTTGCTAAGTGGAAGAGGTGAATTGCTAACTTCTTATACCAAACGTAAGACTTACGAATAGCAGTATAAGGTTCCAACCTTTGATCAACTCTATCTACACCTCCCATGTGCTTATTATAATCTAAAATGCACACAGGTTTGCGTACTTCAGCAACCTGGCCCCAAACAGTCACGGGGGAAGTACTCTCATCATGGATGGTACTTAGCATGTAGACATTCTTCCTGTCTGAAAACTTCAAAGCTAGCAGCTCATCATTCCGCAAGGCACTGCACTGTCCCCTCTGAAGTTTTTTACAGACAAGCTCCCTTGGATAGCCTTTCCGGTTACAACGAATTGTGCCACAAGCAACAGTGTCCACTCTAAACAATTCCTTGAACAACTGCACTTCAGTGTAAAAGTTATCTACATACAAATGGTGACCTTTGTTGAACAGTCGTCTACCAAGTTCCCACACAATTTTCTCAGTAACTCCAACCAGGGGGGTCAATACTGGAATCCCTACCAGTGTAGACACGGAAATTATACACATATCCTGTACTGCTTTCAGACAGCACATACAATTTAATTCCACATCATGCCCTCTTGCTAGGAATGTACTGCCTAAAAACCAAACAACCCTTGAAGAGGACCAAAGACTCGTCCACAGCTATTTCTTTGCCTGGAACATAGACCTCTGAAAAACGATCTACAAAATGATCAAGGACAGGCCTAATCTTAAAAAGACGGTCAGAATCAGGGTGATCTCGTGGCAAGGCTAATGCATTGTCAATAAAATGCAGCATCCTAAGAAGAAGCAAATACCGATTACGACTCATTGTTGTAGGAAATATAGCTGTTGCCATCAAGGGACTAGTAGACCAATAACAAGCCAGTGATGGCTTCCTTATCAACCCCATCAAAAGAGTCAAACCTAAAAACCTTGTAATCTCCTCCAAATTTGTGGGAATCCACTGGGCAGCTCTAGAGTGCGGCCTAAGTCTAGCAACATTGCCCCTCAAATACTTCTCCACATACAAATTAGTCTGCTCAACAATCTCTTCCAAAAACACATCATCCACAAATAACTCAAAGAAATTGACAGGCAAAAAGTTCTCAGTATTGACTCTACACCCCGGTAGACCAGTAAAGGTAGGCAATTCTGGCTGCTCCATGTTTGCAGCAACCCAGAGTTCAGGTCTTCTAACCGGAAACCTTTCAGCCCCAGGTTGTTGCACTAATGGCACATCAGTGTCCTCCTCTGAAACAGGCCCTTCATCTGCACTGAGTGTGGCTTCCTCATCAGAAGATTCCTCTCAGACAGAAACTTCACTGCCAGAATCTCTCACTTCCTCCTCTGCCTCAGATGCAGAGTCCATCTCATAATCATGATCAGACAATGACTCAAAAAGCATACCAACCACCTGCTGAGAGGTCATCCTGCGAAAAAACAGGGGGCACCCTATACCCCTAACCTGCCCAGGGTAAATACAACATCACAAAAGAGAAAATGACAGGTAGGGACAAATTAAATCCTAAGTTATACGAACAGTCATTAATTCTGTTACTCCTGAGTTTATTTCTTTCTCATATTTATTTCAAAAAAGATTTTGTAGTAAAAAAGGATCTATGGTTGTATAATACAAAACTTAATACACATTACATAAATAAATAGACCGTTACTCACGATACTCACAAATAAACCACAGTGAAAAAACCAACCAAAAGTGGTGCCCTACATACTTGAATAGTGGTCACTATTGCGTAACTCCACATGTGATCCACTTCTATTAACTAAGGCAATGGGCTTTTCATGCACTTAACTATCAACGTCTTGTGTATTTCTTTCACACAAGCGTGATATAGTGCATTTTAAGTCTTTACAATATAGTCCATTATTCGGCAAGCCCAATGCACTTGCAATGAAACAAAGTCAACGCGTTTCGGCCTACTGATTTAGGGCCTCATCAGGACTGGAGAAGGGCAATAATAATTCTAAAAAACAATCAAACAAACAAAAAGTGCTTTCAGGTATACATACAGTATCATACATATGGTAAATAAATAAGTAAAAGGTGTCGACTACATGCCAACAGACTATTTGATATTCAATCCATCTTTCTTTTATAAACAGTATTAGCTCAATATAGAAGTATTTCCAGCTTTGCAATCAATCATCAGGTACTTTTATGTCTGACTGAAATGCAATGCCTAACTATATTTAGACTTATCTAAATTAACCTTTCACCAAGTGTACTCTATTTTTATTACGAAGATCTCATGTTTTTATCTTACTTGTAGGAGAACAAACGGAGGAAACAAATCTCTTTTACTGTCTCTCATCCTCAAGCGGTGGGCCAAGCTGCTATTGCTTGTTTTAACCGAAGTAGACCAGCGAGGCTCATACCAGCCACCTGCCAGGGGAACAAGAGGTCATCCTGCGGCCAGGCATGATCTTTCCTATGAAAATTAACTGGACAAATGCACCACCAACAACCAGCACTGTGTAAGATAAGTAATAAAGTGTAGCTTTATTAGTAAGAGTTATAAACTCAAAAACTATACCGCTCACTTGCCTGAAAAAGCTTGAATCACCAGCAACTACTCTGCACAGACACAGCAATCACCAATGATATCCCACTAAAAAGAAAGAAAGAAAAGCAAATTAGAAATAAGACAACACAAGTATCATTGTACACAAATCTAAGGACAATTTCACACAAACCTGCATTTAGTACACCACCTACAAACATGTCATTCATGCATGGCAACAATACTCCTTTGGAGTAATTTTTTTTTTACTTACCTAAAACATGCAACTATGCAAACCGCAGGTCAACCACTGCCAAAACCGCAAGGAGCCACAGCAAAGAAAGCAAAAGCTTTGAACTAGTACAAAAAGGAGGAAAAAAATTATCACAAATGCAAATACTTCATCAGTTGACAAACATCCCACCATCAAGCATTTAGAAATTGGTGCCTAAGTGGATTCTGCCATAGGGGCAGATGGGCCTACTAAAAAATAGGCCTATCTGCCCCAAGGAGGGCAGAAAATACCTTTAGTAGTGTGTCCCCAGGGGGAGAGACCCTTGCCCAAGGGCCCACCCCCAAACAAAAAAAAAACACACACACACTATCCCTGGTGCCTATGTGGTAAATGGTCAACAGTTCAATGCCCCCCTTGGGGGAGGCGCCCCACATAAATAAACATATTAAAAAAAAATCCCAGGCGTTCTAGTGGTTTCTGCCCCCCTTGGGGGGGCAGATCAGCCTAAAAATAATAGGCTGATCTGTCCCCATGGGGGGGCAGATATGGCCTTGGTACACCTGCCCCCAAAGGGGGGGCGACCCTTGCCCAAAGGGCCGCTCCCCAATGCTAAAAATTGAAAACATCAACAAAAAAAAAATCCCTGCCGTCGAGTGGAGTCTGCCCCCCTTCGGGCAGATCGGCCTAAAAATAATACACCGATCTGCCCCCAATGGGTGCAGAAATGGCCACACAAACATGCCCCCAAATGGGAGCGACCCTTGCCCAAGGGGCCGCTCCCCAACGCAAAAAATTTAAAACATCAACAACAACAAAAAATCCCTGGCGTCTAGTGGATTCTGCCCCCCATGGGGGAAGATCTGGCTAAAAATAATAGGTCGATCTGCCCCCAAGGGGGGCAGAAATGGCCACACAACCATGCCCCCAAATGGGAGCGACCCTTGCCCAAGGGGCCACTCCCCAATGCTAAAAATGTAAAACATGAACAACAAAAAAAATCCCTGGCGTCTAGTGGCTTCTGCCCCCTTTGGGGGCAGAGCGGCCTAAAAATATTAGGCCGATCTGCCACTAAGGGGGGCAAAAATGACCATTCAAACATGCCCCCAAATGGGAGCGACCCTTTCCCAAGGACCACTACCCAACGCGTAAACATTTTGAAAAAAAAAAAATCCCTGGCGTCTAGTGGGCATTCCTGCTGCCCGATCGCATTCTAAAGACACCAGGGGAAAGGAAAAGCCTTTCCTTTCCCCCGGTGCCTTTTTGTCCCAAACCCCCTACCTCCCAGAGGAGAAACTCACCTGTTTCTCCCTTTGTCGCACTGGAAGCAAATGCCTTCCAGTGCGACCGGCAGTGGGTAATGATGTCAGTGCGCGATCGCGCACTGACGTCATTACGGGGGGGTGGGAGGAGGCGGGCGGGTTGGAAGGGGAAGGTCTTCCCCTTCCATCTCCACCTTGGGGGGGTGGGGGGGAACCCCACTGAGGGAGCGGTAGCGCTCCCTCCGGGCTCCGTGCGAGGACGTAATGGTTACGTCCTCGGCACAGGAGCACTGTGCCGCGGGACGTAACCAAAACGTCCGCGGCACAGAAGGGGTTAAGGAAAACGGGCAGCATTAAAAAAAAAAATGCTTTATTTAAAAGCAGTCACAGACATGGTGGCCTGCTGTCTCCAGCGGGCCACCATCCCTGTGCGGGTGGCCATTCCCAATGGGGTTGCAAATTGAGACCTACCTCATGAATATTCATAAGGTAGGTCATTTGTGACCCCATTAGGAATCACAGACAATGTCACTGACACTGTTGTACATCCGGTTTTGCGACTCGCAAATTGTGATTCTCTAAGACTCGCAATTTGCGAGTCGCAAAACCGGATCTTTGCACATGTGGCCCTTGATGTCTAAAACTGCACGACAGTGAGAGACTGATGACTGCAGCATTAGTGGTATTGCTGGTTGTCCAGATATTGGTTGTATGTACAAGAGACCTTTCTTTGTTGGCTTACTGCTAATATTGTTTGCTACCATGAAGATAACTGGAGTGGTGACTTCAGTATGATTCTTAGTGTATTTTGTATGTAAAAACAAATGTATATAAAAAAAAGAACTGCACCACAGGCCAGTGAACTAACCAGTAGAATTGCCATTTATGGTACGAGTAAGGGTTGCCATTGACTTTTCCAAACAAAGTCATGAAACCACTTGGCAATCTTTGCCTAGGGTGACTTCCCTACATGATGGTACTCGTGGTGGTGTTTGGTCTGTTTGCAGTAATCTATATTGGTATCTTAAGGTGCAAAATAATAATTGTAAAAAAATAACAAAAAATTGGCACCTGCTTCTTGTCTGCCCTCCCCCACAGAAAAAAAATGCAGAGCTTGGAAAAAAACAACAAAAATAAAATGTTTCCTTCCTGAAATTAGATATTATTCTTTCAGCGTTTTCATGCTCTGGTCTGGAATTCAAGATTCCTGAAACACTTCATGAGACCACACATACACAGCCTATTTGAATAGCCCCTAATCCACCGAAAATAAACATTCTGCCTGACCAGGGGTCATTGTGTCACCCCTAAACCAGAGAAATATTCATGCACGTGTTTAAATTAACAAGTGTCATTTCAAATGAATTTCAATGTGGAATTACTGGGCATTTTAAACTCTGATCTGCATCGTGTCACGTTACGTGCATTTGTACGAAGCATGATTTCTGCCACTGGTTCGATCTTGTGACTCAGAATGTGGTTGATGAACAATTAGGCAATCCAGTCTCTGTAATCTGCTCAAGACTTGGGAAGGACCTGACGTTTCCAGTTTTTGGGGAACCTCTGATTACATCCATAAGACAATAACGAATGGCTAGTGAAAAATAACGTAAAACAGTTGGATTTAAAACACCACAGTGGATCATGAAATTGAGAAAGTTGGGTCTCTATCATTGACTTACTGCAAAAGTGCCTCTCTATGCCAGCAAAACTGAAGCTTAATTTGGACTAGCCATCAACCACACACCAGTAAACGTATTTGGTCACGTGACTTGTAACCCCATGGTGCGGCAGGGGCTGCTGGGATGTACGTCAAGCTACTGGCCACTTCACAAGAGCTTTGGTACAGTTCCACATTTAATGTACTCTTGGGGCAATGGTTTAATCAGTGCACAGTTTTCGGTAAGAAAAATAATAGTATGTGCAAACCACAATGCGTTCAGTGGATGCAGTGGTTTACAGTTTGACTGTGGCAGTGAAGTAAAGTACTGTAAAAACTGAGCAGTTTTTCAAAGCAGGAATAAGCTAGCCCCCCTTCCCTTGCAGTGAGAGCTGGAAGCCCCGCTCCGCGTGCTCGGATTTCCTGACAGCTCCACCCCGGGAAGAAATTAAAGAGCAGGGCCGAAGGGGGTGGCGGGTGCTTCTTTTTTTAAATTAAGGATGTCCCCTCCTCCCTCTGTTGTCACTAACCCAACCGCTTGAGGACACACACACACCCAAGGGGTGGAGGGGTGGCCTCATTACCAGTAAGATCTGCGGCCCCACAGACAACACGCCCTGGATCTTCAAAATCTATTTAAGTCCTCTCATGAAGGCAGAGGAGTTCTTGCATTTAACAAAAATGCTGCTTCTGATGGGCCTGCAGGACATCTCTCGCACGTGCCAATTTAGACACGTGCCTGCACCCACAAACTTTTTCTCTCAGTTTGTGCAAGGAACACACCCGAATTTCAAAGGAAACGCGTGATCATCTGAGCACCAATCCTTTCAGAATATGTATTGTTTATTAGTTGTAAAATGATCAAATGTCTAGTTTCTTCCAGTTGAAGATGTCAGCATTGCAGTGTACTTTACGACTCGGTGCACCACAACTTGCCATACGGTGCCAGTGGACAATGATAAGAGTAACCGTGGACTTGATTTTACGGGAACATGCATTTAATGACAAGAAAAACGCACTTGAGTGCCGGACGGGCAGACTGTGGTTGAGGGAATTAGACAGGAACAACATGCTGGATACACGTCCCTAGGTCAGTCAATGAGCTGCTGTTTCACCTTGGGAAAACCTCACAGTCTCGCGGCTGGTGACTCTCAGGAATCCGGCAACCCCATAAACACCGTTGGGTTTGGTTCCCGGCTGCAAACTTGTCTCCCTCCCCTGGTCCTGGCCTCTTAATATGTAATCCTCGGTTAGTTCTGCGCATGCAGAAGGCATCTACAGCTCTGAGTCCACACTTAAAACTGAGGACCCTGGCCCTGCCCTCGTGCACACAACGCATGTGTGGCACTGCACGATCTGGGCCAACAACATAGGTGAGGGCTTGTCATCTCCACTCAGACCACAAACTAGAAGCACCAGAGCTTAAAAACTAGGTGATCCTGGCAGAATGCACCGCAGGAACAAGCGCTTATTTTTAAGCCACGGGGGGTTGTAAAATAAAGAACATCATCGCACGTTAGACAAGGGGAGTTTCTATCTCCCAGAGAGTCACGGAAAAGGAAGAAGTGAGAAAAACAAATGTCTGGATGTTTTTTTCTACACACAGACGCACAGTATGTTAACAAAACATTTTGCCAGATATCTAAAGTTGTGCCATGTCAGGTGAGTTATGGTTGCACCGCATCCCGCAACTTGTAGCTTTGCACTCCACAAGACACAGTACAACACTGTAACAATTAAACAATCAAGGGCGTGTGATGTCTACAAATACCCTAGTTGGGACAGCGAGAAATCTACGCTGCTTGTACAGTCTAAAATGCATATGGTGAACAGATTTTTTTTTAAAAACAACATCACACCATAAAAAGCACCATATAACCAGCCCTTCCCCCTCTACCTGTCGGCGCTGAGCCCCGCTCCTCTTGGAACCCGATCCCCCACACTCATGAATTATTTCCCGGCTCCCTGAGCTTACCTGTTGCCACGCGTCTTTGTCTCGCACTCTCGCCGGAGCCCCCACACACCCAGCCGGGGAAGGTGCTTCCTTCCCTCTCTCTGTTTGGGAACGAGCAGCTGCTTCCAGTGACGGAGGAGAGAGCGTGGCTGCAGGCCCACAATCCCAAACTGAACAAAAACTAAAACAAGCACTTGGAATGCAATAGTCTAGTGTTTGCTTGAGTTAGAGCTCATTACGTTGTAAATTACTGACTGGACGTTTATTGACAGACAGACTGAAAATAACAAAAGGAAGAGAGCAAAGGTGAGCTGGCCCTGGAAAACCCCACCTCTGCTGTGGTTTATGTTTACAGAGGGAGCTGGTGGGGATGAGGGACTGAACAAGCACCCATACTGTTGAGGTGAAACAGGAAAATGCCAAAAAAAAGTCCCTTACAGAAGAGATAAACAGGACATAGCGTCATTACACAGTACTTTGTGCTGCTCCCAAAGTGAAAAAAGGCAGGACAAAGAGGCAGAACTGACCACTAGCAAGCAAGGATTTTTGAAGGACACTGCAACTAAAAAATGAGAACGCTGGAACTCACTCTATTGTATACTTTAATATACAGCAGGCCGAATGCTAACGCTCAACCTAAAAAGAACACATCCTTGTGGGCCCTTATCAATCAGCCAGAGCATGGCCCTGCTTGTTCAGAGGCAATAAAGTTCTGCAAAAAACGTGGCTTGTGCATATTGGATTGTTATATAGCAGCAATGAACAAACTCAGCTGTACTCAAACAATAAGTCGGACATACCAGCACTTGTTATTTCCAAACCATCACTGCAGCACAAATAAAGACAATAAGACGCTCTGGGGCACCTGGTCCAAATGGTGTTTCCACCTCAATATATAAGCAGGACCCAGATTTAGGGGGCAAAATACTCTGCCAGCTATTCAACAAGTGCAGTTGCTGGACTCGTAGACCAGAATCTTGGCGAGGGTCAGTCCTCCACCTGAGCTACAAAAAAGGCACCTACCTGGCCCCAGTTATCGCTTAATTGCATTACTAGACACTAATGCAAAGATCTTTGCAGGAATCCTCCTGCAGTAACTGGAAAATGTAATGGAGGAAACAGGACGGCTTGTAATCAAACAGGTTTCCATCCCTGCTCAAGACTGACAGATAACCTAGTTGCATTCTGCACCCTAATATCTAAACACACTCAGAAAAAAACAACTCCTTTATACGTGCTTTATTGATTTTCCAAAAGCCTTTGACCACATTGACAGGAATTTGCTGTGGCGCAAATTAACCTTATGGAATATTCTAGCCAATCTCCTGATGGACAAATCTTTTATTCATTTTATTTGGCAAAGTTCGATCTTTTTCACAGTTTTATCTGCTGTACTTATGATTCAGGACAACTTTTGAGGAGAGCATGCACTGGTATTATACATGTATATATTTAAGTTCTCAGAGTGTCCGCTGAAGTGACCCTGAAGCGAGTCTCCTCCTTCAGTTTTCACTTGCTGTGCACTAGCTTATTAAATAGCATTAATATTAAGTAGCAAACAGCTTGTGCACTGGCACTTTAATTTATATGGGCGAGCGCAAAGCGTTCTCTCCCATTCTGTAATCTCTCTTTGGGCTTCCAACCACACCCATGTCACATCAGTCACTTACATTGGTTCTTGGGCTTGCCATTTAAAATCCTCTTGCTTCCATTTGTGAAAGGCATGCATATGTCTTGCCTTTTCCAGTGTTTAGCCCACCTACACAGCACTGATAAACTACTAAAAACATACGAGGCTCAATGTTTTGAGCATGGTGTCTGGACTACTTTCTCTGTTTATTTTCCACGCAGCGCGATGACGCTACATTTTACATAGTGCGATCGTGCTGCTTTTTTTCTTCTTCTTTACAACGCTAATAGCTCTAACTCGAGCAAATGCGAGACCCGTTGCATTGAAAATGGTTGTGGTATATAGGTAGGAAGTAGGACATTGACTGAAGTTTTTTTATGTTACTGCATGTGGTAATATAGACCATTCCTGAGGTGTTTTTAAATTGTCAAAATGTGATTATTCTGCCAGTCTTACCTACTGTGCATTAACTTTTAAGCAATACTAAAGCTAGTATCCAAGAGTTTGTGCACCAGCTTTCTACCCAGTGTATAACTGAATTGTCAGGATATTTATAAAGTTACCTTATTCTGGAATAGCCTTACTCGTATTTCAGTTTTATCTGTGAAGCATTAGCTTCTAAGTAGCAGCAGAGTTAAAAACTGAAGAAATCATGCATCAGCAGTCTACTTTATGAACACTGTATCTGTTAACACTGTCTTTTTTTGTATATCTTGTAAAGGTTTTAATTAACTGTAGCATGATAAACAAATAAATAAATACATAAACAATATTGCTGAAAGTGAACTTTCTTTCATTAGGTTAGGAATTCAAAACAATTAAAGATTTATGACTAGTTGTTATTTCATATTCAAGTGAAAGTGAAAGAAAACGGACTTTGGGAAGATTATAATGATAAATTATTAATCTGTAACATGTAGTGGGAAGTCTTTGTTACCTTAAATCTCTAAGTAATAAAAAAAATTAAGATAATTAGACAAGGTCAAACAAGCCATTTGATCAGGATCATTAGTGCACGATATAAGAATAAATTCCAGTTTTACCATAACAGTTAAAAGAGATCTGCCCAGAGATGAAGACTGTGAATCAGCAGAAGACTGTCAAAAGGAGCACACCTATCCAGGCTATCTGACTGTCTTCCTTACTTCTATGAAATCAACGTAAGTGTAAGGATAACTTGCTCACCAAGGAACCAAGGAAGGGAATCCCAGTACCAGGCAGGATGACGCAGTTGACATCAGGCCTCCAGTCCTGAGATCTATCTATCTATCTATCTATCTATCTATCTATCTATCTATCTATCTATCTATCTATCTATCTATCTATCTATCTATCTATCTATCTATCTTTTTTTTCAGTTTTATAAAGCACAAACTTGACCCAAAAGTAGGTATTGGAATACTTTACATAAGCACCAGTTACATTACACAAAGTCACAAATAATTTTTTAGTTTTTTTTAAGGCACGGGGCCATTATGTGTATCTGTATGTTCACTGAAAAAAACAAAGGTTACAGGGATGTTATAGTTTGAAAATAGAAATTAAAAAACATAGAAATTCACTTAGAAAACCAAACGTTGCACGGAGATTATAGTTAGGCTCACATTTTAAATGTAAAAAACGATAGAGATTCACCAGTTATAGTAAGTGTTACCTCAAGTAACTATAACTCATGCCCTAAGGTAATTATAACTCGTGCCACCGCCATGCAATGTTTTTTCATTAAATTTTTTATTGCAAATATTACATTGAGATTATCAATGATGTTATCAAAGATGTCAGAAGTGCCGTAAGTTGTGAGTTAATTAGCAGTTCATTCCCTTATGTATGTTTTAAAATGATTTATGGGCTATTTGGGACCGCATGGGAAGCCTCCAGGCCTCCCCCATGTTTCCCATTGCTTCAGCAACCAAGGAGCTTCTTTAAGCAGCAGCTCTATGGTTGCTGAAGCATTTCATCTCTGTCCTTAGCACGCAAGATGAAAGCTTCGGATTTTGACAGCGGGACCTGCTTTACAGGTCCCACTGTAAAAATCCAAAGTGTTTGCTGTGGCTTGGCTGCAGAGATGCAGTCAAGCCACATCAAAAAGTGATGTCCCAGGGGTGGGCATCCTGGGACATAGCAGGAGCTGGTCCAGGGGGGTGGCGGTCCCCATGACAATCTTTGCCTCCATGAGACTGGCATGGCCCCCTCCAATGTGAAGATAGCACTGGGGAGGTGGTGGTCAATGTGAAGCTAGCACGGGGGAGGTGGTGGTCAATGGGACTAATGGGGGTCCCAAATGGACCCCCTTTACATTATTAAGTATGTGTCCTGGGGGGATGGTGGGCCTCAGGACAGAAGGGGGCCCGCGCGCCCTGCAAATAAATTATATTTTGCACCAGGGGGGGTCATCCCCGAGACGCAGAGGGACACAGGCCCTGCATATTATTTCTTAAATGCCCTGGGGAGGTGGTGGTTTTGGGGGCAGAGTGAGGGGGCTGGGTGGCCCCTACGTATCATAACACTGCCCTAGGGAGGTGGCGGTCCCACGTGCAGTGGGTGGGCACGTGGCTTCCCACATATACATTATAAGCCCTTGGGAGGTGGCATTCCCGGAGCAGTGGTGGCTTTATGATGATAAAGCATGGGAGACCGTGCTTTTTTTATTTTTATTTGCTCCACCACAGAGCAAACAGTAAAATTTAACACAACAAAGCTTTTTAGCCCTGGGGGGTCCCTTTGGGACCCCACCCCCAGAGCTGAGGGGTCAGGGTGTTTGTACCTTGGCCCCTTTTGTATTTTCTATCATTTTTGTGAGACTCAGCTTCAGCCGAGTCCCAAGATGGCTGACAACACTTCTGTTGTTGAAGTGTTATCAGCCAATCAGATCTCATCACTAGATCAGGAAGAGTCTTGAATCCTTTACGTCGCTATATATCAAAATTTGGATTTTCTTAAAGTTCTACTGAATGGATTTACACCAAATTACAAAAAGGGCTCTTTCTGGACCAAGAGCTACCTTTCTGCTAAATTTGGTGTAATTCGGTCTAGTGGTTTTAGCTCTGTCACTGTTTAATTGTTCCTATTGGAATTAATATTGGAAATACTGTGAATTTCACCCCCCACCCCTTTATCTTGGCCCCAGCTTTAAAGATCACCCCAACATTTTCCAGACAGCAGCTCACATGACTGTAAATGTTTTTGGGAAAGTTTCATGAAGATTCTTCAAGCGACACCAAAGATATAGCCAAGCAAAAAACAGCTTTTTTCTATAGAAACAACGTTCCAACTATAACTACCTACTGGCAACCGACAGTAGGATAAATATATATATATATATATATATATATATATATATATATATATATATATATATACTGTTGTACCTGGCCCTTTTTTCAGGGACATCCTCAAACATTTTGCCTCCTTCCTCCTATTTTTCCTGACCTGTTTTTGTTGGCTTTAGAACTCTGGACACTTTACCACTTTTACTGGTAAGTCCCTAGTAAAGTGCACTAGATGTGCCCAGGGCCTGTAAATCAAATGCTACTAGTGGGCCTGCAGCACTGGTTGTGCCACCCACATAAGTAGCCCTGTAATCATGTCTCAGACCTGCCACTGCAGTGTCTGTGTGTGCAATCTTAAACTGTAAATTTAACTTGGCAAGTATCCCCACTTGCCAGACCTAACCCTTCCCTTTTCCTACACATAAGACACCCCTAAGGTAGGCCCTAGGTAGCCCCATGGGCAGGGTGAGTGTATGGTTAAGGTAGGACATATACTAATGTATTTTATATGTCCTGACAGTGAAATACTGCCAAATTCGGTTTGCACTGTTCCAAGGCCTATCTCTCTCATAGGTTAACCTGGGGCCTGCCTTTAAACATGATTAAGGCATAGATTCTGTTTGGGAGCAGATAGACATGTGGAGTTTGGTGCCTCTGAACTCACAATTTAAAAATACATCTTTTAGTAAAGTTGATTTTAAGATTGTGCGTTTGAAAGTGCCACTTTTAGAAAGTGGGCATTTTCTTGCTTAAACTATTTTTGTGACTCTACCTGTTTGTGGATACCCTGTCTGGGTTAGTTTGACAGCTGGGCTTTTTGCACCTCTCTCCGGACAGAAAGAGGGCTGGTGTGTAGCCTGCATATTCTGACAAGCCATCTGTGCTAGTAGGGAGGGGTGGAGTGGTCACTCACACCTGAAAGGGCTGTGCCTGCCCTCACACAATGCAGACTCAAACCCCCTGGTGCTTGTCTGAGGCCTTGTCTGGGCAAGGCAGGATTTCACAAACAAGTGAGACTTTCCTTCTGAAGTAAGTCTACTTCAAAGGCCAAAATAGGGATACGATGAGCACCCAAAACCACAGACTTTAGACACTTCTTGGGGTAGACACTCTACCTCACAGACACTTCTGGACAAGAAATCTGCTGGTTAAGAATCCCTGAACCAGACCTGCCAAGAAGAACTGCCTGGCTGCCCAAAGGACTCACTGGGACTGCTTTTTTTTTAGAAGGACTGTTGCCTTGCTGTTGCCCTGCTGACTGGCTGCTCTCTGGCTGTGCTGAGAAGTGCTCTCCAAGGGCTTGGATAGAGCTTGCCTCCTGTTTCCTGAAGTCTCTGGACCAAAAAGACCTCACTCCTGCAACTGCACTCCTTGTGCGGTGAAAAAACGACGCACAGCCTGGCCCGCGGTGGGAAATTCACCGCACGCTGAACCAGAATGACGCAGCCCGACTTCACAAGGAGAAGATAGATGCAGCGCCTGTTTATCGACCAGAACTTTGACACACGGCCCACCAGATCGATGGACAGCCGACCCTGGATGATGCAGCCCGACTTCCAGAGAGGAATCGACGCAGCACCTGCCATGCAGGAGAAATTTCCATGCAACGCCCGCTGGATCGACGCAGTGCTTGTGACTTTGTTCTACAAGCCCAGGATTCCACCCACCGCCCCCGGGGTGCCACAAAACCCCACAACTCGAAGGGGAACCAAGTCCCCATGCCGGGAATCAACGCAAAGCCTTCCCTTGAGTAGAAAATAACAACACAAGTCGGTGTGTGAAGGTGCGAAACCGACACACACCTCCCCGTTTTCCACAGATTGCCTCCTCTGCGGTCCCTTGCGGTGATTTTGAACACAAACAAGGTACTTTGTGCTTGCAAGAGCCCTTTATTGTTTTTAAGAGACACTTTTTTTTTTTTGAAGACTTAAGGGCTTACGGGGGCCCCTGCAGTGCCCATGCCATTGGCATGGGCACTGCAGGGGCCCCCAGGGGCCCCACGACACCCCATACCGCCATCCTGTTCCTGGCGGGCGAACCGCCAGGAACAGGATGGCGGTATGGGGTGTCAGAATCCCCATGGCGGCGCAGCAAGCTGCGCCGCCATGGCGGATTCCCATGGGCAGCGGAAAGTCGGCAGTACACCGCCGGCTTTCCGCTTCTGGCCGCGGCTGTACCGCCGCGGTCAGAATGCCCGGCGGAGCACCGCCAGCCTGTTGGCGGTGCTACCGCCGACCCGGCCCTGGCGGTATTTACCGCCAGGGTCAGAATGACCCCCTTTATTTCACTTGTACAGTGATATCCCAACATTTACTTATTGCATTTTAATTGTTTTGACCTGCATCTTATCAGGTAAATATCATATATTTTTCTAAACACTGTGTGGTGTATTTTTGTGGTGCTATATGGTGTTATTGTATGATTTATTGCACAATTACTTTACACGTTGCCTTCTAACTTAAGCCTGACTGCTAAGTGCCAAACTACCAGAGGGTGGGCACAGGATAATTTGGATTGTGTGTGACTTACCCTGACTAGAGTGAGGTTCCTTGCTTGGAGAGGGGTTAACCTGACTGCCAACCAAAGACCCCATTTCTAACATATATATATATATATGTGTATGTATATGTGAGTGTGTGCCTATACATATATATAATCTATCTATCTATCTATATCTATATATATATATATATATATATATTGTTGAGAGATATTGCGATGGACACCTGCTTCTCCCCCAGCTATGCTTATTGGCATATGGGCTGTTAGGAGGAGCAGGTGCTCACGGTGAAGTATGAAGAGGAGAGTGCAGACAACATTGTCTTATGGATGTGCTTCATCAATTAAATTTTTGTCATATGGAAGGAGACTGAACAATCAGCCCACTGCTTCACAGAGCAGATTGATCATGATAACCTGAATCTCCGCTTCACTGCCCATGTAGGCAAGGAAGTGGTATGTTTTTTAGACCTCACAATATTTGTGTGGCAAGGCAGGATTCACACCAAAATACACCGCAAAGCTACAGCGGGTGATACTATACTACACACAAGCAGTTTTTATGTGCAGGAATTGTAGTAATATGGACAAGTTAATGTTGCCCAGGATGAGCTGGCTAGTAGGTTTGTTGAGAGAGGCTATAGTGGAGCAGTGATTAAACGAGCAATAGTTAAGGCCAACCAGAAATCTTGGGAGGAACTTCTTTTTGGAAGAAGGGATGCTGAGCAGTCAGACAGCCAACTACTTCGGATTATCACTGGTTACAGTTGGCACCACGTTCAGTTGAGAGCCATTCTGAACAGGAATTTGCATTTGATTAAGAATGACCGAGTGATTGATGACATGATACTAGATAGGTGATTAGTTATTTTTTGTAAAGCCAAGTCCCTGAGATAGGACCTTGTAGTTAGTAGTCCAGAGTGCATAAGAGCCCTGGATTTTAGAAGTGTCACAACTATAACGGTGATTACATCTTATATTCCATCACTATTATCAGAGTACCCCATACATATCAGCAAAAGTCTGCACTGTAAAACTGAATTTGCAATTTATGTCCTTAAATGCTCCTGTCCAAAGCGATATGTAGGGAGTACGATGCTGAAAGTCCATCTCTGCATCCTACACCATATTAGAGCCATCAGAAATAGGAATCAAAATTACCCAGTAGCCCATCATTTTGAGCAATTCAATGATCGACGAGAGAGTGAACTCAGGTACTTTGTGCTCGATGTGAAGACGATGCAATAGAGAACAGCAGTTGAGGAGAATAGAATCTAGGTACATCCTCATGCTGGTTACTATGGTTCTGTTAGAAATGGAGTTTATGGTTGGCTAGGGTATGCACCTAAGCCAGGCAGAACCAACCCACTCTAGTCAGGGTGAGGGAGTTGCACACCCAAGATAAGCCCTGCTCATTCCCTTGGTAGCTTGGAACGAGCAGTCAGGCCTGTCCCAGAGACAATGTGTAAAGCATTTGCACAACACACACAACACATGTGACAAACTATCCCCACCACAAAGGAAACACAAAACCAAGTTATTTAAAAATAAACTGCATTGTACTCAACATCATTAGTTCAAACACAACATGTCAGTAATACCCTGCTACCAAGCTAGTTGTCAGAATGTTACACAGTACTATTACTCTGTGAAAGCCAGCAGTAGTCACATAAAACACATATGTTACTGAATATTCACCAACATAAGCAGAAGTCAGGAAAACATCATTCATAATGCCAATATCACAAATTCATCCTAACTGCCCAAAAAAGGAACCTCAGAAAATATATGGGGCATCAGTAAACTCATATCATCATAAAAGTCCATAGAAAGGAATATCAGAGAATATATGGGGCATCAGCAAAATCATAGCATCCCACAGGTAGGATCAGCACTCCCCAGAAACTATCAGGGGTGCCCCTTCACCAATGCCCCTGTAATAGAAAAGACATCACCAGAATGCCAGGACCCTCACCTGACTGTCGATGCCATGCCATGTCACTGCACTAGCGGGCCCCCAGCACAAGAGCTCCTTCGCTCGGGCCGTGCTCGTGTCACGTGAAGGGCCACCATATACCTACTTCAAGGGCTTGGGAAACTGATGAGGCTTCCCTCCAAACCCAGGAACCATACCTGGCTCTCCTGGGACCACTGCCTTCACATCAGCAGTGTGGCGGATCCTCATCCACCGCAGTTCACTCCTTTGGGCAAGCCGGGGGCCACAATCCTCTCTGGCCCTTCACTGGCAAGTGCCCAGCAGCTCCCTCGCCTCCTGGTGAGATGCTCTCAGGACAGCCCAGGCTGCGCTGTGGAATTTGACCCAATTGGGAGTCAGGTGGCGCCCCGGGGGCACTTTCCTCAGTGCCTGTCACCCTGGGGGCACCACGAGGAGTACGCTCTCTCCCGGCTTTGATTTCTTGGGCCCTGGGGGCACAAACCTCAGACGCATTTGGCAAAAAGGAATGCCCAGGTCGCGGCGATGACTTTTTTCTTCTGCAAATGTAGAAAAGGTGCCCTCCAGGGGCCTAGTAAATAATACAAAAGCGCTCTAAGGAAATCAAAAGAGAAAGATTCTCTATGTTCTCAGGGCACAGCGCTCCTTTATGCTGAAAAGTAGATGTAGGGGGCAGGGGCTACAGCACCCAGCCCCTGGAAAACACAAGGTGGAGCACACGGCAGCAAGGCCCAGCTACAGGCCAGCGCAAAGAGTTGCAGTTGGTGGCAGTCCGTTCTAGTGACCCATCAGTCACAGGTCCCCACAACAGCAGTAGTCCAAGGCGGTTCCTGGTGAGTCCCTCTAGTAGCATTCTGTGTCCAGTTCCAAGTATATTTCTTGTGTATTAAAAGTGTCTCTCTTACATGGGGAAAATCCCCTGCACTTATACTCAGTTTTGCAAATCACTCACAAAGAGGGGTAGAAGCGGTTCCAACCAGTTACAACTGGTTCTAGGAGTGTCCCCCTCTCCTCCAGCACAGGCTCCAGACATCAGTTGGGGGTAAATAAGCCCTTTGTGTGAGGCCAGGGCACAGCCTTTACGAATGTAGGTGTGCCCTGCCTCCCCTTCTCTCAGCCCAGGAAGACCATTCAATAGGCAGGTGCACCTCTGTGACACCTCCAACCTCCCTTTGTACAGGCTGCCTGAAATGTATGCACAAAGCCCAGCTGTCACTCTTCCCCAGACATGTACTGGAATCAAGCTGCAAAACACCAGAGTCATAAGCACAGAGGAATACTCACTTTCTAGAAGTTACATTTCTATAATGGTAATAAAAAATCTACCTACACCTGTAAGCAGCATTTCTCACTATCATTGCAACCATACCAAACATGCCTACGCTACCCCTCATAAATCAGACAATACCCCCTAGTCATAAGGCAGGGCATTTCCAAAGAAATCCTATGAGCAAAGCAGCACTCACAGCAGTGAGAAACTAAATAGGCTGTTTTTCACTACCAGGACAGGCCACACAGCCAGGCACATGTCCTGCTGTCTACGTACATAGCACCCTGCCCACCTGGCTAGCTAGGGCCTACCTAATGGGCGACGCACATGTAGTAAAAAGGGAGTTCTGGTCTTGGCAAGTAAATTCAGATGTCAGGTCCCTGTGGCATTAAACTGTGCATGCAGGCCCTGCACTAGCAGGCCTGAGACAGGTTTGAAATGCTACTTCAGTGGTGGCAGAAGCAGCGCTTCAGTCCCACTAGTAGAATTTAAATTACAGGCCCAGGAAATAGGGATACCACTGTACTAGGGACTTACAGGGAAATTAAATGTGCCAATTAGATGTAAGCCAATCATACCAACTTTAGAAGGGATAGCACCTGCACTTTAGCATTGACCACCACTGATAAAGTGCTCAGAGTCCTAGAGCCAACAACAAGAGATCAGAAAAAATAGGAAGAAAGAGGCAAAACGTTTGGGGATGATCCTGCAAAAAGGGCCAGGACCAACAGACCAGAGGGGCCTTAAAATAGATGAAGATTTACATGTTCATTTGTAGGTAGAGAACATGCTTTGAACATTCTCTGATACTGACATAGGGTCAGAGATTTTGGTTTGCGTGGGGTTTTGTTTGTGTCTCCACATTAGAAATTGACATATGGTTCACGGACAGACGAACTAATCACTCTCTCGGGTTTTTGTATATTTAATCCAATATTATTCCAATATACAAAAAAGGTGATCGCCTTAACCCAGCCTGTTATAGGCAAATCTCCTTGCTGAATACAACAGCTAAACTAGCAGGGAGGATTATTTTGAATAGACTGCAAATATGGGCGGAAGAAAAGAGCGCTTTATTTTCTGTCCAGTATGGATTCAGGAAAGGAATTGGGACAGTGGAGCAAAGCCGAAACTTAAGTATTATTATTGGAAAGTATACAAAGATTAGAACAGCCAATTTGCATCTGGCCTTCATCGATCCATCATCAGCATTTGACTGTGTACTACATGATAAGTTATGGGATATCTTAAGCAGCATGGGGATAGAGCCAGCTATAATTCAATTCATTCGAGAAATGTACACAGGGTGCAGAGCAAGAGTGAGGTACGGGCAAAAAGGGGAATGTACTCGCCCTTTCGGCCTACATAGAGGTGTGCGCCAAGGTTGTGTTCTTGCCCCGTTCTTGTTCTCAATGTACATAAATAACCTAGAAAATGAATTGGCTAGTAACTGTAAAGACCTACCCCAAATAGGCAACGCGCTGTCCCGGTACTACTCTATGCAGACGACGCAGTATTAATGGCCAGGACCCCACTAGCTCTTCAAAAACTCTTAACAACCTGCATTACATTTATGTCACAATTGGGACTCACCGTCAATCGTTCCAAAACATTTATTAAGAACTGTGGTGGGAAACGTGGCAAGATTTATAATACTACTATTGCGGATGGGAGGGTTGAAATTGTGCAAACCTTTTCTTATCTGGGCATAATGTTCGATAAACAGTGTTCTTGGGCCAATTGTAGGAAAATGAAAAGAGCTCAGCTTATTAAAACATCGGCGGCTCTAAGGCTTTTTTTCAAAAGGCTCGGGGGGATCACCCTGCTGAATATGATAAAAATATACAAAGACAAGTACACTCCGGTGGTTACGTATGGGTCTGGAATCTGGGGATATACCAACTGCAACCAGGTACAGACGGTGGAAAATGATTTTTTAAGATCTCTGCTGATGGTACCAAATGGCACATCATCCTACATTACCCACTCGGAACTGGGGGTCCCCTTTATTCCAGATTTGATAAAGATTCAACTATTATTGTTATGGCACTAAGTTTGGACCTCGGAACATACCGGATTAAACAAGGCCATTTTGACTGACTGTATGGAGTCGACATACTCAGCGAGGGTGCCCTGGTTAAGATATATTATGACCTTTTTCGAATATATGGGTAATAAAGACTACTACACAAACCCGGCATCGCTGGGAAAAATCTCTAGGAAGGACCTGAGTGTTCTGGCATTAAAGTATTTAGAAGATTTACGATGGGAGGTTGAATCAAAAAAGCCCACCGTCATCCATAACCAAATAATTCTGTTGGCGGAGGGCATGCAGCCCTATTTGGCGAATGTGGTAAACCTCCGCCACTGTATCATTCTTACCAGATTAAGGCTAGACACATTTCATCATTTAGTAACCTTTCCAACTATGAACGACTGGAGCACTACGCTAAAGGCATGCCCCTGTGACGCTAAGGCACTTCAAACTACAATTCATGTGGTCTTATTCTGTAAATTTTACACCAAGCAGAGAAAGCGCTTAGTAGTGCCTCTTCTAAGGTTAATCAACTTGCCCCAGTGTCGTATCGCGTATGCCAGCCTCCAGGTGTTATCCTCTATCGAGATGTGTGGAACTTTGGCTAACTTTTTATGCTCCGTATTAAATACAAGAAAGTCTATGGGGGTAGCGATGTAATTTTATCTAGTTCATTTAAATATTTGCGATGGGGAAATTTTTATGATGTACTAGATACTCTGGGGGTGATTCTAATCCTGGCGGGCGGCGGAGGCCGCCCGCCAGAATTCCGCCCCCATAATACCGCTCCGCGGTCAGAAGACCGCGGAGGGTATTATGAGTTTTTCCCTGGGCTGGCGGGCGGTCTCCAAAAGACCGCCCGCCAGCCCAGGGAAAAACTCCCTTCCCACGAGGATGCTGGCTCGTAATCGAGCCGGCGGAGTGGGAAGGTGCGACGGGTGCAGTAGCACCCGTCGCGTATTTCAGTGTCTGCAAGGCAGACACTGAAATACCTTGCGGGGCCCTCTTACGGGGGCCCCTGCCGTGCCCATGCCATTGGCATGGGCACAGCAGGGGCCCCCAGGGGCCCCGCGACCCCCCCTACCGCCATCCTGTTCATGGCGGCTTTCCCGCCATGAACAGGATGGCGGTAGGGGGGGTCAGAATCCCCCATGGCGGCGCAGCAAGCTGCGCCGCCATGGGGGATTCTGAGGGCAGCGGTAAACCGGCGGGAGACCGCCGGTTTACCCTTTCTGACCGCGGCCAAAGCGCCGCGGTCAGAATGCCCTGCGGGGCACCGCCGGCCTGTCGGCGGTGCTCCCGCCGACCCTCGCCCCGGCGGTCTTCGACCGCCGGGGTTAGAATCAGGGCCTCTGTCTGTTTTTTATATTTTTATTATTTTAACTTATTTAATTTATTTATTATATTCTGAAATGTATAATATTTGATACTTTTATGACTTGTTGAAAGTCGAATAAAGTTTGTACTACTACTACTACTATATTTAATATCATTTCATTTCATTGTTTGTTTTATTTTGGTTTTATTTTATTTCCATTGGTACCCATACCTTGTATAGGTAGAGTATATATACATATTGTACTTTATCATTCTGGTAGACTTTGTAGTCATTATAGATCATCTTTGTCTCAGAATAAGGATTTAATTTTGATTTACCCACTGGGGTTGCCAGACACTGGGGGGTGCCACGGCTAAGGATACTTTGTTATTTTATTTTGGAGAAGGTTTATTTATTTTTGCATTGAAGGGTGGAGTTAAATATGTTTATTTTTATGTTAAAGAGTTGCAATGAATTGATTCTTTTTCTTAACACTTTTCCCCCATTTTAAGTCAATAGGCTTTTTCAAATTTTTGAACACGTCTACAACCCAAACCGATGGACAGAATTACACCAAATTTGGCAGAAAGGTAGCTGTTAGTCCAGAAAGTGTGGTTTCAGAGATATTTAATGTAAAAAAAAATAGATATATACGGTGCGGATCCTCCACAGATCCACCGTGGATCAATCTACAGATCCACAAGCCATAGGAAGCTTCTGATTGGCTGGCCTAAACCTGACAGGAGAATGACGGGGAGTGGTCCATCGGACTGAAATGTGGGCTGCAACTGATAGGAAGGGGTCAGGACAGGAGTTCCATGGGCATGATGTAAATATGTCTGAGGAATAAATCATTTGTAAAAAAAATGCAGAAAAAGCTATTTTTTTTATTTTCCAAGATCCACGTATCCACCTATGGTGGATGGATTCACGGATCTCAGAAATCCTCCAAAAAAAAAAAAAACACGTTTTTTATGTATTTTCCAGTAATCATATGTAAGTTCACTTCATTGATATGAAGGCCTTGGGGATAGGGACCTCTACACTGACACTTTTAGGTTTGTTGCAACCTGCCTCCGTTTTAAATCCGGGGAGTGGTGCACCTGCCATTGTGTTTTATTGTGAGTGTTTCTCGCGGCTGAAATGTGGGAGGAATGAAGCTAAAAGGGTCAGGATACAGGTTTCCTGACACAGGAGGATGATATGAATGGTAAAGTTATACATAATTAGCAGTAAATGCATAACTACCATTTCTTTTATGTTTTCCAAGAACCGTGGAACCATCGCGGGGCTCAGGGTGGCCCCTCATGTAAATCCATGGGTGGATCCACAGATCTCAGAAAATGTAAAAACATAAATATAAATACTAGCACACACACTAAGGCATCCATGAAGACACTCTCACACTGAGTTGCAGACACTGTCACACCCACTGTAACAGCCAGACACACACTCTCACATTGAACCTCAGAGCCAGACACACCCTTTAACACCCAGTCTCACACCCATTAACACCCTTTCACAGCCAATATAACATTAACATACACCCTTTCACACCCAATCTCACACCAAGACATACCCTCTCACACCCACTTTCACATCCACAGAGAAATTCTCACACCCATTTTCATATCTAGACACTCCCACAGACACTTTCTAACATCTGCTCTCACAGAAAGACATACCCTCTGAAATGCACTCTCACTCCCTGACAGACACCCTCACACTTACTCTCACACACAGATATTGTCGCACCCTCTCCGACACCGAAACAGACACTCACACCCACTCTCACATGAAAAGAGACACTCTCAGACACTGTTACACTCAGACCGAGATCCCTACAGATTCTCTCACACCCACTCTCACAACACAACATGCACTTTCACACGCACTCTGAAACTCAGAAAACACTGTCACACCCATGCTCACACTAAGAGACTCTCAAGCCCAGTCTGGCACCCAGGTAGGCACTATCTAAAACACTCACATACTCAGACAGACACTCACACACATTCTTACACTCATACAAAAATCTCACACACCCTCTTAGACCCAGAGAGACACTCTCACATGCAGTCTCATGCTTAAAATCAACCCGTCACACCCACTCTTACTCTCAGACATTGTCTCACAGTCCCATCTTTATACCCAGAGATATACTCTAACAACTACTCTCAGATCCTAAGACACCCTCTGACATCCACTCTCAAAGATAGAGAGTTCCCCAGTGTCATATGTAGAAGCTCTCAAACTCTCTTTCATACTCAGAGACAGTCCTTCACACATATTTTTGCACACATATACTCTGACACACTGGCACTCAGTGATACCATCTTACACTTATTACAGTCAGACAGACACTCTTAGATCTACTCTCACACTTTGAGGAACACTCCTACACCTACTCATATAAACAGACACATACTCTTACAGCCACTGTCACACGCAATCATGCATTCTCATGGACACTCTCACACACAGACAGTCTCACATATTAGTTGTTTTCTGTATGTTGGTAGTAATATTGTGAATAAAGAAAATAGATGTGGATTGGCGTTTTAGAAATCAGAAAAAAGTATTACTGTTCATGACATGTGTATTATTTGGAAAAGTACACCACACCTGTTATTTTTTATTTGAAAGTAAGAACGGTGCTTGCAGAAACTGTTATGAACTTGTGACCTAGTGCTGCAAAAGAATGTTACTAGCTATGTTACCTTTGTAGTCAGCTAGAGGAGCATATGGTGAAGCTTATGAAAAAGACTAGACTTTCACTTGATAGTTACAGTTCCACTGGCAAAAAAGTGTTTAAAAGTATATTTCAGTGAGGATATATTTGTTTATTGAAACAGTACTATATATATAGCAGTATTTTGAAATATATACTAAAAAGAAATTTCGTCCCCCCACATGGATCTGCAGAATTACACGGTGGCTGCGCTGAGTGCCATGGTGGATCCACAGATCCGGCAAAACCTGGTTTGGAATTGGGCTGACCTTTGAAGAGTGTTGGAAGGTTAACTATGATATCCAGTCAGAAAATGTATAGCATAACTTACATGTGAAATATGGATTTTAATTGGCATTGATTTGAGTAATCTTGAAAGCAAAGTTGAAAAGGTTGAAATTAATGTCTCACTTGCTTGAGAGTGGTGAACCATTCTTCTGCTTGGTTTTTGTGTATTGTAAGGGAGAAAAAAATGAAACTAATACTGAAAGACGAATATACAGAGCAAGAAACATACTTAACAGATATGTGTAGTGTAGTACATTTTAAATTAAAATGTTTTACTAGAGGAATAATTGTATATTACAAGAGTGAGAGTGAGTAGGATGTTCATATGCACTAAAAGGAATATAAATAATGTCTACATGGCAACATCAAAGAGAGGTATAATATTCAGCAAAGAAAGATTACAGTTCATTCTAACAACAGAAGAGCCAAACCTTAGGTAGACTACAGGTAGGCTATAGAGCAAGGCAGTTTGTTATTGGGACATGAAACATGATTTTCTAAGTTGAACTGAGTTATATATGGCATTGCAAAGTATTATGCTCACTTATGTATTAACTCTAATATAGATGCTAAAGCTCATATCACTATTACCAAGCGGATGGAGCCACTGACATAACACTTAAATACTTACAGGGCTGTTTGTACACTAATGCGTGCAGCTAGATAGTAGTATATACAATGTCTCACCCATACTGTTACTGATATACCTTTAAAAAAAAATGATAGAGCTAATGACACATGTAGTCAGATAGTGAGTGGGGCCTCTATACATTCATGACACACCCACACAGCAGTTATGTCTCCAGCAGTATTTGATACAGTTGTACACAAAGTTACATATGCCTGTAGTTACCTTATTTACTTAAACATCTGGTGGGACAATCATAGAGGTACTGTAACAGTCTGTCAGATATGTACCCAAGTACTGATATAATCTACAATCCCATTCAGAGAAGCATTCCTTTAAACACAGGACAGGCCTACTACTACAGAGTGTGAGTGTTCACTTGTAGCTTGAGTTGCCATTATAAGTAAATTTCCCAAACTTTAAAGTCTACTTTTACTACAAATCTCACTCTCATGTAGACAATCACTAAAATGTATGTAGTTTGCAGTGCACACTCTGAGACACCTAATTATTTGTAGTATGTGATATAATGCTATTTTCTGTTCTGTAGAGCTAAATGCAGTTTTTGCTTCATTTGCAGATATCCACTTTAACTGAAAAAATATTATAATGCCTGATAAGCGACAAAGAAGGTACAAACAGAGAAAAGAATACTACAGAATTCAAACTGACATTAAAAAGACATATAAGGTAGAAATGTGGGCAAGAAAAAACAGAACAGCTAGTAAGAGCACTAAGGACTTTTTAAAAATGTAGAAAATTGCAAACTGAAAAATAAATTCCAATGAAAAGAGGAATTATAAGTCAAATGATAAAGAGAAAGGACTATATGCTGGCAAAGGTAGAAAAAGTAATAAGGAGAGGGAGGAGTTGACTTAGAGACAAAAACAGTTTAAGGGGATAAGAGTAAAAATGTTTTGAACTAGAGAGATACAAAATGTGTTGAAAAAAAAGAAAAAGTATAAAAAGAGAAGTGTAATTACTAAGCAAAAGCAACTTTTTGAGAGTATAGAGAATATAATGAACAAAGCATTTGTTTTGAACAATAAACCTTTTATCCTAATATTGAACAGAATGAAGACATTAGACAAAACAGTAGTCTACATGAGGAAAAGAACATTAAGGAAAAGGCTTATTAATTAAAGTAATGTTTCTAAAGGTTTTAAAGGTGAATGGATACACACATCTAGCACAGAACCTGTTGGACATGGCCCTTTTTGCAGGGTCATTCCCATCTTTGTGCCTCCTTCCTCCTATTTTTTATGACCTGTTTTTGTTGGCTTTAGGACTCTGGCCACTTTACCACTGCAAAGCAGTGCTAAAGTGCATATGCTCTCTATGTAAATTGTATTGTTGATTGGCTTTCCTTGATTGGCATATTTGATGTACTAGTAAGTCCCTAGTAAAAGTGCACTAGAAGTACCCAGGGCCAGTAAATCAAATGCTACTAGTGGGCCTGCAGCACTGGTTGTGCCACCCACATTAGTAGCCCTGTAAACATGGCCAGACCTGCCACTGCAGTGCCTGTGAGTGCAGTTTTAAACTGCCAATTTGACTTGGCAAGTGCACCCACTTGCCAGGCTTAAACCTTCGCTTTTTATACATGTAAGGCACCCCTAAGGTAGGCTCTAGGTAGCCCCATGGGTAGGGTGCAGTGTATGTTAAAGGTGGGACATATACATATGTGTTTTACATGTCCTGACAGTGAAATACTGCCAAATTCGGTTTTCACTGTTGAAAGGCCTATCTCTCTCAAGGGTCAACATCGGGGCTGCCTTTAAATATTATTTAAGTGCAGATTCCCTTTGGGAGCAGATAGACATGTAGAGTTCGGGGTGTCTGAGCTCACAATTTAAAAAATACATCTTTTAGTGGAGTTGGTTTTTAGATTGTGTGTTTAAAAATGCCACTTTTTAAAAGTAGGCTTTTTCTTGCTTAAACCATTCCGTGATTTTGCTTGTTTGTGGATTCCCTGTCTGGGATAGTTTGACAGTTGGGCTGTTTGCACCTCTCCTCTAGACGGTGACACAAAGGGAGCTGGGGTGTAGCCTGCATATCCTGATGGGCCACCTGGGCTGCGGGGAGGGGAGAAGTGGTCTCTTACACCCGAAAGAGCTGTGTCTTCCCTCACACAATGCAGTCTCCAACCCCCTGGTGTGTGTCTGGGGCCTGGCCTGGGCAGGATCCTGAAAACAAGAGTGACTTCTATTTGAAGTAGGCATATTTCAAAGGCAGAAAGGGGCATCAAAAGAGGACCCAAACCCCCTGGAAATCTGATTACTTCTGGAACCAAGAGGAACCTCTGCCAAGGAGAAGAGCTGGAGAAACTGGAGGAGGAGTACTGCCCCTTTGCCTGTGAATGTGCTTTGCTGGGTTGGCCTGCAGTTGCTGCTTCTACCTGAGAGAGGACAGAGACTGACGTTTGTGTGACTTCCGAATGGTGAAGAATCTCCAAGGGCTTGAACTGAGCTTGCATCCTGTTGTTGAAGTCTGAGGGACAACAAAGACTTCTCTCTGCTAGCACCTGGGCTTTCTTCTGCGAGTCCTGCCTGCCAAGTGGTGCCGTAACCTGTCTCTGGGCCATTGAAAGGTGCAACTGGTGGAAAAGGACAGAAATCTATGTAAAGACCGGGAAACTTTTGATGCAACCTCCGCTTTGTGGCTGATAAATGACTCACACCTGCCTTGTGGGTAGAATTGATGCTCCACCTGCATCGCGGCGGGGAGATTGACGCTATGCAGCTGGAGAAACAACGTGCAACACCAGCAGTGGCTGCTGTTAATGACGCAAGTCCCCACGCAGCGTGGTTTCTTGACATCGTGCAACCAGATTTCAACGCATCATCGATGGGGTGCAAAATGAACGCAAAGCCTGCCCGGACCCGAGATGCCCGTCCAGGGTCAACGCATCGCTCTCTTGCGGGAGAGGAGAAACAACGAACGCTGACCTGACTAGCAGAGGAACGACGCATGGTCTTGCTTGTGAGTGAGAAATTGACGCATCACTGGCGTTTTCCGATGCACACTCGGCTGCACTGCTTTATTTTGACGCTACCCTGGTACTTTTGTTCGCTAACACCGTTCTCAGTGTTTTCTAAAGGATTTAAGACTCTTTTTAAATTCATAACTTAACTTGTGTATGTCAGATTTGTATTGTTTTGGTATTGTTTTGTTTAGATAAATATTACCTATTCTTCTAAACCTCTATTGTGTCATTAAGAAGAGTTTTTAAGGAGTTACTGTGTGTGTTGGTACAAATACTTTACACATTGCCTCTGAAGTTAAGCCTGCCTGCTCGTACCAAGCTACTAAGTTGGTGAGCGGGGGTTAACTGAGGGTGATTATCCTTTACCCTGACTAGAGTGAGGGTCCTTTCTTGGAGGGGGGTAACCTGACTGCCAACCAAAGACCCCATTTCTAACAGATTTTTTTTTAATTCAGATAGCTACTTGCAAGAGAACTCATTAGTGAACACAGTTGACACAAGTGGCATTTGCTATGAAGTGAAGGATGGCAGTCCCATAAAAAAAGAACAGGCAATTCTTAGAAATGTAGAACAAGTGATATCTGAAGAATTACAAGGCAGGCCTAAGCAAGGTCCTGTGTACAAGTGGAAGTGTAGCAGTATTTGTACTGTACATCAGGAATCAATTGATAAATTGAACATTTTTCGAAGAGAATTTCCATGGAGGAGTTTAAAATAGAAAATGATTATGCTTCAAGAAATAAATCCATGCAAAGTTAGAAAATACACTAACTTACAAGGTCATCCATTGGCATGTCTTTCAAAGAAAGTGTGCAAAAGCACTTTTTATCACTTTATAATGATAGCTGTGAATCATTCAAAAATGTGCAATCTAGTTAGGAGACTTTATTATGTAAAAGTCCAGCTTTAAGTTTAGGAGAATTGTATAGATCTCTGTTACATGGTAGTGTGGCAGATGTTGAGAAAGTTTCTGAAGATATTCAGTTCTGTTTCTTTGGGCCTGAAGAAGATAATGTGAAAATGACGAGGAAGTGTCCAGAGGTGAAGAAGTGGATAGGCAGATAAATACTGAAATATTTACACAAGAGATGCAAACGTTCCATACAATGTGCACTGAGAAACCTCAGTATGTATGCATTTGTTGTTGCTGTACTCATCACAAAAACCAAACATGTAATGTATTTCTATTTGCTAAAACTGAAGAAAACAGCAACGATGAGTGAAAGTAATTTGATGTATATCTATTTGTAAAATAGCTGTTTAATTTAGACACAAAAGAAACAATATGGAAGTATTATTATAACAAACCGGATAATGATATAAAGCCACATAGAGCAATTCATAACAGATTACAGTTAGTGCCAATTCCAGAACAACTTAATCCATTAAATGTGTATGAATCAATTCTAGTACAAACTGTGCACCCATTTCAAGCAATTATTCAAATTGAGCCAAAAACAAGGAAACTGCTACCAATAGAACTAAAGACAGGACTTAAAAGAAGAGTTGTGCGTTTACCTCTAAATTTAAACAAATGTTGATACTGTTGGTACTGAAAAAGATATAGATGAACCACTCATTATTCTAGTAAATGGAGTACCCACCAAAAGTTAAAAACAAATCTGGCAAGAATTAGTGGATGTGAATAAAGTAAAAAAGCTACAATATACTTGAAAGAAAATAATGTTTTTTTACAAAAATGTGGATATTACTGAAGAAGTAAGTTGTATCGATAATGAACCACTACAAATAAGTGGACAAATAGGAAAAAGTGGATGAACAGAATTTTGAAGGAATATATATGCACTATTGTATTCATCCACTACATTCAAAAGAAAGTGTTGGGGATGCTATTAATATGTTTCAAATTAAACAAACTAAAGGACCTCCAATGAGTGTGTGGACAAAAAGTTTAGAGGCTTGCTGTTTTCCACAGCTATTTCTCACATGAGTAGGTGGGTGCTACAATGAGAGACCTATACAAACACCAGCTGCTGAATATAGGTCAGCAAGATTATATTCAGAGGACCCTAGGTTTCGACTATCTATTCCCTACATTTTCTATCTGTTATTTGAAAGTGACTTCTCAGGACTCTCTTATGCTGTGAGCTACATTCTTAAGACAGGAGTCATCGAAGGCCTATCATTTCAAAGGGAATGGGGAACAGCTTTTTATCTGCAGTGAGGCGCACACACTGACAAGAAAATAGACCAAAAATACATATAGTCCTGATTACGGCGATCATGAGACAGCTTGCTCAGAGGTGACGGTCGGGCCACCTTACTCCAGGCTGTCCGACTGCCACATTACAACACAGGCGGGTGGGAGCACCTGAAGACCGCTGTCCCCACCAGGGACATTGTTCCAGATGGGCTGATGGCAGCCTGAGCTGTGGTCAGCCATGGAAGCACTGCACTCAGCGCCGGGGTGCTGATTACAACTCAACTTTCCACCAGCCTTTTAATGGCGGGGACAACACCATGTAAAGTCTGACTGGAAGCCAGTGCCAGGGGCCATGGGGGGGCCCTTCCCAGAACCCGAGGGTGCTGGAGTGCTATGGTTTTGGCCTTGACCAGTACGGTAGACTGGTACCGCTGATCAGCCCAGCACAAACATCCTAATACAATGTTCCCACCGGTCAAGCAGACAGGAATATTGAAATACTACTGAGGGCGGGCAGCATTAAAAAGTTTGAAAGCCACTGGTCTAGAGAAATTGTTTAGGTTAGTCAAGGTCATGTCAACTTGCAAAAGAGAGTCTTGAGATCTTATCCAGAAATTGAGTACTTAGCAGATTTTGATCCGGAGAGTACAGATATTGCAAAAAGAAATATGCTGGATACGTACCATCCAAGAAGAAGTCCACCCCTAGAAAATATGTGTCCTTATGAAATTCCACAGCATTATAGGTAACAAAATGATGTTTTAGAAAACATTGATGAAGGAAAACATGGTGCAGCTGATTGCAACAATTGTTTGGTTTCTCATGCAAAAGGTGGCTTAATAAACCATAGAAAACTTACTTGTAAAACTAGTGCGAATTTTTTTTTCTTCTACTTAGCACTTATCCAGTTGTTCAAACCTTGGCATTCTGAAACAGAGTTACTTGGAAAATACAAGTCCTATGAAGACTGTTTCAATGTTGTGAAAGACAGCCATGAGTGTCCAATATTTCCTAACCATCTAAGAATGTTGAATGCAGAAATTGAACAAGAGCAGACAATTGCTACTTAGATAGGGCAATTCACAAAGCAGCCAGAGTTCTGGACCTCTCAGTCAAGATCCCCTTAGACAGCCAATAACTAAAAATGAAGCTGTCATAGTGATGAATGAAGTGAAGACAGCAATGCAATAAGCAAGAGAAGAAAATGTTGAACTGAAACAGTTAGTAGAACAACTCAATGATGAGCAGAAAGAAATATACATGGAAGTTAAAGAAAAAATAGAACATGGATGTCCACATGAAAAGAATCACTGTAAGTGTTCAAGTTTTAAGCCAATTCTTTTTATGTTAATGGACAAGCTGGCACTGAAAAACGTTTTTAATACAGGTTCTCACCACTTATCTGCATAAGACTACAGATCCCATTTTATCATATGTAGTAATGGCCCCTATCTGATTCGCTGCACACAACATCAAAGGAACTACTTTACATCATCTACCTATGCTGCTTGTTGAACACAATAATAAAATGGAGTACCAAAAGCTATCTGAAGACGCTTATCATGAAGTTTCCAGAGTTTTGAAGAAATTGAAACTTTTAATCATCAAAGAGGTGAGCATGATCTCAAACTTAATGCTCACCTTTGTACATTTAAGAACGCAACAGATATTGAAGACAGAGAATGATGTCCTTTTTAGTGGAAAACATGTTATTGGTTTTGGTGATTTGCTGCAATTTACCCCAGTGAAAGGACAGCCTGTATTTAAGATACTCTTACATGAAGAAACTTGCAATTCTTTAAGAACTGATTAGAAACATATGTCAAGCATCTGAAATGCAATATGGAAATATTCTGAAGGATATCAGAGAAGGGATACTGTCAAAAGAAGGGAAACGTTGCTTGGAAACCCAACTTACAAAGAACATATTTCCTTCAAAAATATCTGCAGCACAGTTAATGATTGAATTCATTCAACAAGGACATTATATTGTGTGTCTAATGCCTGCTCTTAAAGACTGTACTGCTTTCAATGAAGAATTACTACAACTGTAAAAAGAACAAATATTGAATTAGCATCAATTGATAAAATTGAACCCCAAGGAGTGACAATACAGTTGAGTGAAAAACTGCAATCAAACCCCAACTCTTTGGAAAAGTCAGTTTCCAAAACTGCAGGATTAGAAAAGTGTTTACGTGTTTTTAAGAACTACAGGGTGATTTTGCAGCATAATTTAACCGTTGAAAAGATTTGTTAATGGAGGATTTGTTAATTGATTTCATTTTGTAACCAAACAGAAAAGAAGGTTAATATTTAGCAATTCAATTTGATAATCTTGAGGGTGTAAAACAGATAGCCAGGCCTGTTGTGCTTTCTCACTTGTGAAAGACTTCTATGTTCGCAGAAAGCAGTTTCTAATATTTCTAGCACATGCTGTAACAATCTATAATTCTCAAGGTTTAAGTATAGATACAGCATTTATTAACATTAGCAGCACTGTATTCAAGGAAGGTATGTCATATGTAACATTGTCTCTGGTTAGAACCTTGTCTGGTTTGTATCAGATATAGTTTGATGAGAGTAATGTAAATAATGATTCCACTTTTGTGCTGGAGTACAACCGTTTGAGAAGCCTGTATGGTCCACATCGAGGTCAGTACCCAGTTTACAAAAAGCCTACAGTGTTCCAGTCTCTGATTCGGATTGCACTCCTAATAAAGTTTAACACTACATGTTACAAATCCATTGTAATTCATTTTTGTTAGAATTCTATTGCAGAACGATTTTGCCTAAACTCCCCCTGACGCAGCAATGGAGTCAGAAAAGAACTTCTTGGGCCTGGGTAAAAAATTAAATAAAGTGACAGGTGCTTAGATTAGTAGCATAATCACAATGACATGGGGGTAAATCCCACTGCCAAACTCATTGTATTGGGAAAGCAACTTTAAAATGAATCAAATTAAGGGCCCGATTAGGACATTGGTGGTCTGAGGATGGCCAATGCTGCGGTGGTGGTTGAACCGCCACAGTTGTGGACCACTGCACTGTAGTTGTGATGGTCCGACTCGTACATAATGAGGTTGGTGGGCAGACCAGCCAGCCTACCGCCCCCATCAGTATATTCGATCCCAACGGGCTGATGGCTGGTGCAGGTTGTAATCAGCCAGGGCGGTGCTGAACACAAGAAGATGTGTGGGGGAGCTGAACCATTCTATTAAGCCTAACTCGTCGTTGCCCAGGTATCTTGCTTGCATTTTCTAAGACTGAGCAATCTGACATGCAAGCTCTAACTAATGCGGCTTTTGGGTTTTTGTCAGCACGTATGGCCCGATTATGACATCGGGGGTCAGAGGATCGCCAATGCTGTGGTAGAGGTCGCACCGCAGCAGTCCGACCACCACATTATGAAGTTGGCGGGCAGACCCCCCAACCTACTGCCGTCCCCACCAGGATTTTTGATCCTGATGGAGTGACAATGGGTGCAGGTTCTAAACAGTCAGAGCAGCGCTGAATACAGCGCTGCCCTGCTCATTACAACATTGTTCTCTGCCAGCCTTTTCATGTCAGTACCACTGCCATGAAAGGCTGGTGGACAACAGGTGCAGGGGGCCACAGGGAGTCCCTACACAGCCCATGCCCATGGCAGGGTCAGTACCGGGGTCACCCTGCCCAGCACCCTCGAAATGCGTACTGTCTGCTGTGCAGACAGTGTGCATTTCAAGGGTGTTGGTGCCCCCTGCGTGCGGCAACATTGCCTTCGGCTCATTTATGAGCCTGTTACAATGCTGCCACCACTTTTCTGCTGGGCTGACTGGCAGAAACCAAGTTTTTTGCTGGTCAGCCCAGCTGAACAGTCTTAATTGGGACAGCAGGGAGGCAGCCAGCTTGGCGGCGACCACCCCATCGGAAACTTGGCGATTGGGTGTTCCCATCTGCCAAAGTTGTAATAGGGCCCTTGATGCACAAAAGGAGTGATGAGATTTTTATTTGATCGTCTAAGTAGGAGAGATCGACCTCCTCGTGGCATATAAAATGTGCTGTATGTTTTGGAACTGCAAGCAACCTGCAAGTAAAGGCATTCTCAACATGTTGGAGTTTATTAGATTTTTGGTGTCCCCAATCCTCTGCCCCATAAGTGGCGGCAGCAATACATTTGGCTTTGTACAAGGCAATCCTTTCTGCCAAAGGTTTGTGGCATAATGACCTAGCAAATTGAAAGATGCCCTCCACATTCCTCCCCAGTTGTTGGGCTTTCATGAGAATTTGTGATTTCCACCCTAGGGATGAACTACAAACAATACCTAAATAGCTAAAATCATTGGCTCATTTTAAAATGGTACCCCCCATTCTAAAGTGCATAGATTTCATACGTAGTGGCCCACAAGTCATAGTGTATGATTTTAAATAATTTCTTTTTAGGTCCAAGCCTTCTATATATTCGGTAAAAATATCTAATAACTTCTGCAGTGCTTTTGGGGTGTTTGTAATCAAAACCACATCATCCATGTGCAAAAGTATTGGCATGGAATTATCCCTCACCTTGGGTACATCCACGCCTGCCAATGATAAATGTTCTGTGATAACATTAATATATATTAGGAACAAAAAAGGTGCTAAAATGCAACCCTGTCTGACACCTCTAATGGACTTTATTTGAGACGATAATTCCCCTTGTGGGCCATAAGGTAATGGTATAAACGTCTCAATAAAATTAGCAGATTCAGTTCCACCCCCATTATCTGAATGGTCTCCCATTGTTTGTCCCTATTAACCAAATCAAAGATGCTTGACAGGTCAATGAATGCCATATGAATGGTGCACCCTTTTGCCCTCACATATTTGCTGGTAATCAAACTTATATTTTATGTTTGCTCCACAGTCTCTATGCTTGACCTGAACCTATACTGGACGAGCATTAAAACCTTCTTCTCTTTAGCCCATGTCTCAAGTTGGGTGAGAATCATATGTGATCATGCTGCAGAAATGCCCAGAGAGACAGGAAAGTACAGGAAAACCCTTTCATTTCCTTTCATGCCTCTCTGATCTCCCCCACCCCCGGATCGGAAGATAAACAAAAGCGTTTCTCTTCTGATCGCGTTAGAAGCTGAGCTTCCAGCACGATACGGGTGAACTCTGATGAGGTCAACACGTGATTGCACGCTGATGTCATCAGATGTCACTGAGGGGGTCAGGATGGTGTCGAGGGTGGTAGGGGAAGCTCTTCCCCTGCTATCCCTGCCCAGAGGAGGGGGGTGGGAGGCCAGTGCAGGGCTTAATGGTTCTTATCTCTGCACACTTACGTCCAGGGCACCCAAGGGGTTAATGCTACAATGATGCAAAGCAGATGGAACTAAATTGGAAACTCAAATAGCAAATTTTAAAGCTGGACTAATCTCTGTTTCTGGAAAAATGTGTACTTGTACACCCATTCTTTTCCATGAAGGTGTAAGTGTTTCATCTGGACATTACACCATCTATATAAACATAAAAAATACAACTGGATGGACAAAAATTAATGATAGTAAACTCACATGTAAGCAGCGATTACCCTATAAATTACCAAATTCTTATCTTCTGTTTCTTGAACCAAAGCTCTAAGGAGGATTAATACTGGAGAAATGGTATAGCACCTCTGGGACTTTCAATAAAGCAAAATAAGACATCACGCGGCCTAAAAGAGATTCCTTTCTAAGGAATTTTAAATCTTCAAATCTTTTTACTCTCAGAAGGAAACCACATACATACTACTAAACTGGAAATAGAGATCAGAAAGTTTGAACTAGAACAAGCTTCTTCAGAAAATAAAAATAAAAACTTCTGTTTCAAGAGGAGCTGGAAAACAATAACAATAATAACACTACTGATATACTGTCCTCTTGCTCACCAAACTTTATGACATCATGCGGTCTATCAAACGTGATGCCTTTATACACATTATTAACTACTACTATGATTCATACACATTAACTATTTTGTGAAGCTATAGTATACTTTATATTATTTAACAAGCATAGCTAAAAGGATGTGGTAAAATATTTGTAGTGAGTGTCATACATATTAAAGTTAATTTGAAATAACATGCTATGCACTTATGGTTTTTTTACACTTCATATGACTGTTTTTCCCCCCACTATTCAAGGATGAGTACCTATACACACTATTTATAGTGCAAAAGTGTTGAAGCTGAGAACAGAGGGCAAAAGAATATAACATGCTTAAATAATACTTGTGATTGCTATAATATAAAAGTTCAACTTTTATTGATTTGTTTTTGCTTTTTTCACTGATTGAAGGACAATTTATTGCACTAATGTTGGTAACTAATTACATATTTCTTCTTTGAGCTACCATCCGTAAACATACCAAAGTACACATAGGTATTTATACTGATACACCAACACATTAATGTCAATACAGCTATGTATACAGGTAAGCATAAACTAACACATTCAGGAAACACTGATTCATAACATTATATAACAAGGCAAATACTAATACACTAACACACCCAGGTACACACTAATGCATACACTGACACACCCAGGCACACAATGATACATACATGGACACACCCAGGGACACACTGATACATACAGTAACATACCCAGGTGCACACTGATACATACACTAAGACACCCAGGCACTCACTGATACATTCAGTGACACACCCAGAGGCACACTGATGCATGCACTAAAACACCCAGCTGCACACTGATACATACGCTGAAACATCCAGACACACACTGATTGATTCAGTAACATGCCCGGGCATACAGGAAAATACCCAGCTACATACTGTTACATACACTGAGACACCCAGGCACACACCGATGCATACACTGACACACCCAGGAACACACTGATGCATTCAGTAAAACACTCAGGCACACACTGATACATAGAGTTACATACCCAGGTACATGCTGATGCATACATTGAGATACCCAGGCACACACTGATGCATTCAGTGATACACCCAGGGACACATTAATGCATACACTAACACACCCAGGAAGACACAGATGCTTACACTGACACACACAATGACAAAACTAGGCACACACTGTTGCACTCAGTAACACATCCAGGCACACACTGATGCATAAACTAACACACCCAGGCACACACTGATGCGTTCAGTGACACTCCCATGCACACACTGATGCATACAGTAACATACCCAGGTACACACTCATACATCCACTGAGACACCCAAGCACAAACTGATGCCTTCAGTGACACACCCAGTGACACATACACTAACACACTTAGGCACACACTGATACATACACTGACACACCCAGGGATACTCTGATGCACACAGTGACACAACCATGCACACACTGACACACCGAGGCTCACACTGATGCAAGCAAAGAGCTGGTGCAAGCAAAGAACTGGAACACCTTGACTCTTCACCTCAGGCAGTCACCATTGTTAACTCAATTCAGGAAGGACCTTAAGACCTGGCTCTTTGGCTGAATCACAGGGGACCAAACACCCTCAGCGCCTAGAGATGCTTACTGTTGAGTAGTGCACTTCATAAATTCTGAATGATTGATTCTGAGTGATTGATTGATGCATTCAGTGACAAACTCAGGCACAGACTGATGCATACAGTAACATACCCAGGTACACTGATGCATAGCCTGAGACACTCAGGAGCACACTGATGCATACACTGATGCATTCAGAGACACACCCAGGCACACACTGATGCATACAGTAACATACCCAGGTACACTCCGATACATACACTGAGACACCCAGGCATACCAGGATACATTCAGTGACACACTGATGCATACATTAATACATCAAGAAACACACTGGTACATACAATGACACACCCAGGCACACACTGATGCACACAGTGACACAACCAAGCACACACCGATGTACACATTAACACATTCAGGCACACACTGATGCATACACTGATACACCCAGGCACACACTGATGCATTCAGTAACTGAGCCAGGCACACACTGATGCACACACTAACACAGCCCGACAGACACTGATACATACACTGACATGCCCAGGCACACCCAGATGCACACAGTGACACAACCAAACACACAATGATGCACACCGTGACATACCTAGGCTCACACTGATGCATACACAGACACACCCAGGCACACATTGATACATTCAGTGACACACCCAGACACACACTGGTGCATACAGTAACATACCCAGGTACACACTAATGCATACTCTGAGGCACCCAGGCACACAGTGATGCATTCAGTGACACAGCCAGGCACACACGGATGCATACACTAACACACCCAGGCATGCACTGATACATACAGTGACACACCTGAGCACGCACTGACAAACCCAGGCACACACTGATACATACACTGACACAACCGGATACACACTGATGCATTCAGTGGCACACCCAGGGACACACTAATGCATACACTGAGACACCCCGGCTCACACTAATATATGTACATTGAGGAACCTAGACACAGACTGATACAAACAATAACATACCTAGACACATACGGCTGCATGCACTGACACACCCAGGCACATACTGATGCATACATTGACACACTGAGGTAAACACTGATGCATTCAGTGACACACCCATGTAAATACTGATGCATACACTGAGTCACCCAGGCACACACTAATGCATTCAGTGACACACCCAGGGACATACTGATGCATACGCTAACACACCCAAACATACACTGATACATACACTGACACACCCTGCACACACTGATGCATACAATGACTCAACCAGGCACACACTAATGAACACAGTAACACACCTCCCTCTTGCTCCCCACCCAGTTGGATGTGCGCACTCACCAAAGAGGGTAACTGTCTCCTTTGCGCCAGGCACCTCACCCCCAGCCCCTGTTGCCCCTGCTGCCCTGAGTGAGGAGGCTATTAACCTCCTGAGAAACGTCTCTGTTGGTCAGACTGCCATTCTGAATGCCAACCCAGTTACAGGGCACCCAGCTCTAACAGATAGTTGTATACCTGGAAGGCATTCACAGTGCTATACCTGAACTACAGAGATCTTTTCAGGCTCTGGCCTCCTACCTCACGGCAGGCTTCCACCACCACAATCCTCCCCTCTACAACCTTCCTCTTCTCCATCCAATTCCCCTCTACCTATACCTGTCCAAAGCACAGTCACACATACAAACACACAAGCACTCATGCACTCAACAGACACTCACCTCACTCACAACCACCAATACATCCACCATACCCCCAGACACCACCCCAACACCCACAGACACAAGCACCACATCCAATATACCCCCAGATACAACCCCAACAACCACAGACACCAGATCCACCATACCCCCAGACACCACCTCAATACCCACAAGCACATCTACCACATCCTCCATGCCCCCGGACACCACCCCAACACCCACAGACATAGCTACCACATTCAACATACCTCCACATGCCATCTCCACCCACACAGAAACATCCACCACTCCCACCATACCCATCACATCCGCATAACAGCCCCCAAGAGATGCAAACACCCACACTCATATGGCCAACAGACACCAACTAAACACAAACATACTTCAAACATACATACAAGCACCAACAACACCCAAAGCCACACCTGACACAAGCACTTCATCAACCCCCAGCCCCTAATCCCTCCGGAACACCCTCCTCATTTTCCCAAAGAATGTTTTATCTTTGCCCTTTCCCCCGTGGAACCTGTGCCCTCTCCCAAACCAAAAAGGACCCTGACCACATCCCAACCCATCCCTTCCATGTTTAAGTCCTCCCCTCTGGCACCTGCCCCAACCGAACCCTGCCATACCCCACCTAAACCCAAGAAGAAACTGACCCCTCCCAAAGTGAAGCTCCCCTCTCCACATCCAAAATACAACCTCACCCTACCCAAGGGTGATCATTGAGGTGCCTGGAATAGTCCACTAAATTTCCCTTCCTGTGGAGGTTTCTGTGGCAGAGATCTGTGAGGAAAATTGTGGGACACAGCAGTGTGCTCAGCACACCTTTTCCCATGGACTGGCCATTGGCCTCTTCCTCTTTTTGGGGGGCTTTTAAATAAATGTCAGTTGTTTGCTTTGCTATACATTGGTCCTACTGTGACCTTTCTACCTTTTTGATGTTCATGAATAACATGTGAGGTATGACTACAGTTGTGTTTGTTTCACTCTGATTGATGATCCATTTGCTGAGGTTGGTAATATCTGACTTTGAAACCAATGATAGAGCCACCCAGGAAAAGGGGAAACGTTTTATGGATGGATGTGTGGGATGTGATCCAACTGGGTTTCCATTCCATTGGTGTTGTTTCATTTGTTAAGAATTTCTTATTGGCCTGACCACTGTCAACATCTATTGAGCTACATGTCTCCTCCTGATGTGCACTGGACATTTGTTTAAACTGTGCAAGATAAAGGTTTGTTTATCCACACATGAAGGGTATTCAATTGTGCTACCTTCCTGTACAATTGAATGGACATGTGTTGATTTTAATGTGTGTACCTTACACCTACATTATCTAAATATGTGACCCATGGTGTTACTGGTGTATTTGCTTTCTAGACTTGCACTTACACATTTGCCTCATGGACATGGCACTTTGGTATACTATTGGTTGTGCCACACATTCATTGGGCCACAGTTCATGTGAAAATAGTGTTTTTTGAGGCATGTGCAAAGTGAAATGTGTCCCAGCACAGTAGCCTTCCTGGGGTCCCCCAGATGCTGCCACACCTATTCTGCAGGGATTGTTTACATTGTGTGCTTTGGCTGTTTTCACACAAATTATTCTGCACCCCATTTACCATACATTCTCTTGCAATGTGGATGATATGTATGAGTCTATTACAAGGATTTGGCAGGGAAGGTGTGTTTGGGTTTGAATGACAAATACAAATGTATGTGTTCCATCATGACAGGCCATGATATTGATGTGGGTTTGCTGTTGTGTGACACAATGTTATGAACACATCACTATCCCCTGAAACTGGGATGTGCACACATATCAAATTTTGTAGAGTGTGGCAGTGTCAGTGACCTGGCCAACAGGGGCTCCATGGGGCTGTGTTGAGACATGCATTGTGTATATCTCTAAATCAGGGTGCATGAAATATATTTGGGGCACGGAACACAGCCCACATACCAGGTCAATGGTGGCCCGTCGAGTTGCTATGCATTTGGGGGAAACAGGTATGTGTTTGACTTGCCATCAGTTGTGTCCATGACAGTGTTGATTTTGTGCACTATGGAGCAGCACAAGCATGGGCAGGACATGTAGGATCAGATCCACGGTGGCACCAGATGTGTGAGGCTGCCTACAGGTAAGTTTTGGCCTTATATCCCTCCGTTTCTGCCAACTCAAGTGTGGTGGTTGGACTGCTGCGGTCACATCAGCAGGAAACAAAATCGTGATTGGGACATGTTGGACCTGGCTTTTTGACAGGGTCAGCCCCAAACTTTTTGCCTCCTTCCTCCTATTTTTTTCTGACCTGTTGTTGTTGGCTTTTGAACTCTGGGCCCTTTACCACTGCTAACCAGTGCTAACGTGCATATGCTTTCGGTGTAAATTGTACTGTTGATTGGTTTATCCATGATTGGCTACTTAATTTACTTGTAAGACCCTAGTAGAGTGCATTATATGTGCCTAGGGCCTGTAGATTAAATGCTAATAGTGGGCCTGCAGCACTGGTTGTGCCACCTACTTCAGTAGCCCCTTACCCTTGTCTCAGGCCTGCCGTTGCAAGGCCTGTGTGTGCAGTTTCACTGCCACTTCGACTTGGCATTTAAAAGTACTTGCCAAGCCTAAAACTCCCCTTTTTCTACATATAAGTCACCCCTAATGTGTGCCCTAGGTAACCCCTAGAGCAGGGTGCTGTGTGGGTAAAAGGCAGGACATGTACCTGTGTAGTTTATATGTCCTGGTAGTGTAAAACTCCTAAATTTGTTTTTACACTACTGTGAGGCCTGCTCCCTTCATAGGCTAACATTGGGGCTGCCCTCATACATTGTTGAAGTGGCAGCTGCTGATCTGAAAGGAGCAGGAAGGTCGTATTTAGTATGGCCAGAATGGTAATACAAAATCCTGCTGATTGGTGAAGTCGGATTTAATATTACTATTCTAGAAATGCCACTTTTAGAAAGTGAGCATTTCTTTGCACTTAAATCTTTCTGTGCCTTACAATCCACGTCTGGCTAGGTTTAGTTGACAGCTCCTTGTGCATTCACTCAGACACACCCCAAACACAGGGTACTCAGCCTCACTTGCATACATCTGCATTTTGAATGGGTCTTCCTGGGCTGGGAGGCTGGAGAGCCTGCCCTCACACAAAGGACTGCCACACCCCCTACTGGGACCCTGGCAGACAGGATTGAACTGAAAGGGGACCTGGTGCACTTCTTAGCCACTCTTTGAAGTCTCCCCCACTTCAAAGGCACATTTGGGTATAAAACAGGGCCTCTGCCCTACCTCATCAGACACTTGCTGGAGAAGAAACCTGAACCAGAGCCTGCATCCTGCCAAGAAGAACTGCCTGGATGCCTAAAGGACTCACCTGTCTGCTTTCTACAAAGGACTGCTGCCTTGCTGTTGCCCTGCTGCCTTGCTGAACTCCTGCCTTGCTGCTGAAGTGCTCTCCAAGGGCTTGGATAGAGCTTGCCTCCTGTTCCCTGAAGTCTCAGGACCAAAAAGACTTCTCTTTTTCATTTGGACGCCTTGTGCGCCGAAAAATTCAATGCACAGCTTGCTCCGCAGTGAAAAATTCACCGCACGCCGTTCCGGAAAGATGCCACTCGATGCGAAGCCTGCGGTGCGACCGGAACTTCGATGCACGGCCTCACCTGGACAACGCCGCCCGACTCCAGAAAGGAAATCGACGCAACACCTGTCGTGAGGGAAAAGATTCCACGCACAGCCCACCGGAACGACGCGCAGCCGGAAAACAAGTGAAAAATAATGACGCAAGTCTGTGTGTGCAGGGGAGAAATCGAGACACACACCATTTTTCCATGTATCTCTTCTTCTGCGGTCCTTTGGGGAGATTTTCCACTTTAAACCAGGTACTTTGTGCTTGAAAGAGACTTTGGCGGTCATTCTGACCCTGGCGGTCATGGACCGCCAGGGCCGGGGACCGCGGGAGCACCGCCAACAGGCTGGCGGTGCTCCCAAGGGCATTCTGACTGCGGCGGTATGGCCGCGGTCAGAAACGGAAAACCGGCGGTCTCCCGCCGGTTTTCCGCTGCCCTGAGGAATCCTCCATGGCGGCGCAGCTTGCTGCGCCGCCATGGGGATTCCGACCCCCTCACCGCCATCCTGTTCCTGGCGGTTCCGACCGCCAGGAACAGGATGGCGGTGAGGGGTGTCGTGGGGCCCCTGGGGGCCCCTGCAGTGCCCATGCCAATGGCATGGGCACTGCAGGGGCCCCCGTAAGAGGGACCCTAAAAGATTTTCAATGTCTGCCATGCAGACACTGAAAATCGTGTCGGGTGCTACTGCACCCGTCGCACCCTTCCCACTCCATTCGGAGCCGGCTTCCTCGTGGGAAGGGGTTTCCCGCTGGGCTGGCGGGCGGCCGTCTGGCGGTCGCCCGCCAGCCCAGCGGGAAACACAGAATAACCGCGGCGGTCTTCTGACCGCGCAGCGGTATTCTGGCGGCTCCCGCCGGCACCACGGTTACCGCGGCCGGCTGGAGTCAGAATGACCCCCTTTGTCTGCTTTTTAAAGACTTAAGACACTTTATATCACTTGTCAGTGATATCTCTACAATTTCACAATGCATCTTTATTCGTTTTGACCTGCAATTATCCAAATAAATAATATATATGTTTCTAAACATTGTGCGGTGTATTTTTGTGTTGCTATATTGTGTTATTGTATGATTTATTGCACACATACTTTACACATTGCCTTCTAAGTTAAGCCTGACTGCTTGTCCCAAGCTACCAGAGGGTGGGCACAGGATAATTTGGGTTGTGTGTGACTTACCCTGACTAGAGTGAGGGCTCTTGCTTGGACAGAGGGTAACCTGACTGCCAACCAAAAACCCAATTTCTAACAGGACAGCTTTGCACTGGCGGGCCACCCTCCGACAGATGCATTGGTGTATCTTAAAAACACCATGGTCTAGACTTGTTGGCAATGTGCATGGGACTGGGGGGTCTTTCATCTATGTAACCGCATGTATCCCTAATACAGTGGTCGGACCGCTAACATTGCAGCAGTCGGACTGCCTCTGCCGCCATGGTAGTCTATGGATCGCCAAACTTGTAATCAGGCCCTTAGTCCATGCACTTCTGTGAACCTTAGCTAGAGGTCGGGAACAGCAATTCCAAATCAAGTAGTGCAAAGGGTCCCAGATTGTATACTTCGGAAGGTGGGTACCTTAAATGTCCATACTTATTGGCCCAACTCTCTAGATCTGGTATTGCATTTCAAACCCCACTGATTTTGTTTTTCTTCAGGCCAAAGGAATGTATGGCACTTTGAAAAACAGAAAACACAAAATTAACAGAGAATACTATTGGGAGCAAACACACTTTCATACGCGGCCATAGATTTTTGCTGTACGCAGATTCTTTTTAACCACTGGACCCTCACTTGTATGAACTCACACGTCATGTAGCCAGCAGGATGCATGACTTCTTTGGAATCCTATGATTCCTTTAATATCTTTAGTGCTCAGACTGATGCTGGGAAAAATTACAAGAGCAGGTGTTGTTAAATTTATGGTAAGTTTCAGAGTGCCCATTTAAATTCAACGTATTCACTCACTATGGAAGCAGAGTAGTCATTGCGGAGCCATAGCCACATGCTCCTTGTACAGTTGCTAGCCACTGAACCTGGATTCTCTATTTTTGAACTGAAATACCCTAGGGACAAAGTTAGTGTTGGCAGTTGGAAGCATTGTTAGTTTGGAATCACTACAGCATGATGCATAAAAGTTTAAGACAATTCCAATGGGAGAGATAGGTCTTGCTGTGATGAAAAACGAACACAAGAGTTTTTCACCACCTGGACATGTATAACTGTAGAGTGCATGTCCTACTTTTTAAATACTTTGTACCCTGAATTTTGGGCTATCCACGGCCTACCCTAGGAATAAATGTTCTGAATTAAAAAGGAATGGGACAGCTGCAGGGCATGGTGTGTGGCCAAGTCCTGCACCCAACCTCTGCTGTCCATCAACCCTCACTGTGCACGGCTATCTATAGTGCACAGAATGGGGTTAGCTGCAGGGCCTGGCATGTGTTATATGTAGAGTTATAGTTAGGATTGTGTTTTCACAGTAAATGCATTTTTTGTTTGCATATAACTTTGGCCCCATTTGACGAATCTTCAAAAAACTTTGGCCAAAAAAATCACCTAAGCTCTTTCCTGGAAAGTGGTAGCTGAGAAAAAGTGGGGGGTCCCAAAATGTGTTTTTCTCATTCTTTTTCTTTTTTATCCTCATTCATTTATCCATAGGAACGTTCAACAAAGCTACAGCCTAACCGTTGAAAAGATTTACACCAAATTTGGTAGAAAGCTAGATCTTGGTTCAGAAAGAGTGTTTTTTCATGAATTGCTGTAAATCTATTCAACAGTCCTAAGCAATTAAGGCGCAAAATCTTTGTATATTTCACATGGCAGAGGATCCGGTGACTCAAGAAAGCTCAAAAACAGATCTGGTCAGCTGCCACCACCTCAACAATGATGTGGCAGCAGCCATTATAGGGCTTGGGAGTCAAGGGCTGATTTCAACTTTGGTGATCCTGCGACCGTCATGCTGGCGGTGGCAATCTGGTGGAGCTGACCAACGTATTGTGAGTTTGAAGGTCGAGGAAACAAAAGACTGCCAGCAGTCAACCACTACCACCAGGCAGCACATTCTGCTGCAGTCTTCTGGGAGCATAAACAAGCCGACGGAGACCATGTTTCCGCCAAACCTATTGTAAGGTTGCACACCTCCAATATGACTGCCTCGGTCTAACCACCGTGTAGCAGAAGGTGGAAATTAGCAGTTTTAAGGGAGACACTCACCTGCACACATCAATACACGTCTGGAGCCACCAAGGAGTCATTTCTAAATCTCATGCAGCTGCTCCTGGTTGCTGAAAGACATGGGATAGAACGCTGATGTGGATGTCACCAACCGTAAGTACACACACCTATCTGTATCATCAACGTGTACAACAGAATTGTACTGCTACCAAACACATTATAGGGTGGGAACACCAAGGCCAGCAGCTACCCCTGTCATTCCAGATACACACACTCACATACTGCAACACAGACACCCACAATTTCACAACACGCACACTTCAGCCAGCACACACACACTGCACAGCAATACCACACATATACACACGGCTACACAACACAGACTAAGGGACACTGAAGGCCACACAACATACACACACATAGCAACAACAACACATTGAATGCACACATACAAATTAATTCTACAAACTCACACCCAAGAGTGGCCTGGGACTGGCCACACATACAATATACATATACATCCACCTGCCAAGGCACACACAAAACACCACCATCAAACAACACTGCAATCTACACACACATCACACTCACTCATAGCACAATGGACCAACAATGCCATGCCCAATGCACACAGAGACAATTAGACACAAGACACAAAGCTCACCACCACAATAACATCTGCATATCTGTGATGGGAGCAGCAGGACCATACTTGGAAGGAGGCTGCATTGGGACACATATCATGTTGAACAAGGCACCAAACAGCAGGTGTACAGAAGTTGCACACAGGTAAATATCAGGGACAAGCAATACCAATATCAATTGTCATGAAGAGTCACACAATGGGGGAAGGAAAAGGCAACATAGCACACACAACTCGCACACTATGGGTCATACCCCTACACCAACCAGCTGTGAGGGCCACACACGTAAATGGTCACGTGCACTCAAATGCAAAGCAAACTACCAAAACCCAATGTACTCGAGGTCTGCATTGACAAAACTCAAGAACACACATACCACATGTAGACAATAGCCATATCAGGGGGAACACCATTCACCATACATGCCCACATAACACAACACAAAAACACATACCAAAACAAACACAACACAATGCCATGACACCAACATTGCAGCTACACACACACACACATACACAGCACACACCCTACCCTTGGGGGACAACAGCACTGCACACAAACTCACATACTTCAAATAACACCACCTGGAGCAGCAAGCAGCACAAACACATGCAATCAATGTCAGCCAAGAAGAACAGATACCTAGGGAAGGGTATTCAGGACAAAGGTGTATCCAAAACACCAACAACTGGTTGGATTTTAATTAATCAAGAATGATCACAAAAGGACAAAGCCAAGTCCAAGGCCATAGGCTAGTCTATAATAAATAAGGACCAAAACGCACAGTTCTGAGTCCATAACTTAACTCCTGACTGGCAAGTAACCTCCAAAGGTAGGGGCATGAAGAGGGCAGGCATGCACCTCAGATATTATCGGGAGTGAGGGAGGGGGAGATTTGGGACAGGGTTTAGTTTGGGTTTGGGAGGGGGAACCTACTTGGGATGGGTCGACTTCTTCTTGGCACGGGAAGGGGCATGGGTGTTTGCAGGGGGGGCATGGGAGGCCTTGAAGATGGAATGGATGGCATTAGGGAGGGAAACTGACCTTTTGGGGTGGTACAGGGGGAACAGGGTCAAAGTCAATAGGAAGTTGGCCTAGTGTGTAGTGGGTACCTAAGGTACTTACACCTTATACAAGGTTGAGGTATCCCCTATTAGTGAAAAGTAGGCAGTGTCTAGAAGCCAAGCTCTCTAGAGGTAGCTGTGGATCAGCAGCCAAGGCTTATCTAGGAGTCATGCAAAGGTCATGCAGTACCACTGTAGTCACACATCACTTGCACACATGAAAGTATACACTCAGTGTTACAAAAATAAACACAAATGAAGGAACTTTATTATGGTAACACAACACCAAAAATACTATAGAGGCAATCCTCCCTTAGGAGGTAAGTAATACACAAGTTTTGTACACTAGTTGTCACAAATAGGCATAAGAATAGTTAGAAAACAGTTCAAATAGTGTAAAACACAATAGAGAATAGTTGTCCTAGGGCGAGCACAAACCATATACAAAACAAATGGGATGCGAGAGTGTTGCCCCCACCCAGGTAAGTGAAGTGTGTAGAGGGTTGATGGGGCTGCAAGGAAAGCACAAAGGTAGGTACCACAACACCCCCCAGCAACCAGGAAAGCAGGAGTAAATCACTCGAATTTCCCCAGAAATCCCACTTAGAAGAAAAAAAGAGGGTTGCAAAACCCAGAGATGAATTCACGAAACCAATGGTGGATTCCTGGAGAGGAAGAGCTGTAGAAAGAGGGGACCAAGTCCAGAAGACATAGCAGAGTCCAGTGAAGACAAGAGCCCCTACCCACCAAGTTGAGGATAGCGGAACAAGAGTCAGCACTGCAGCCCTGGAATCAGACTTGAGTTACTGGAGAATGTAGGTGATGTCCCACACTGGAAGGTAGATTGAAGCTGGGTTTACATATCCGGATTCCACCAACAAGCCTTGGCACAGTCAAAATTTGTGCTTGACAGGAAGTGGTGCTGCCAGGGACCACAAGGCCAAGGAGGACTCAACCCAAGAGGGTGAACTAGAGGGGGCCCTTATTGTTGCAGAGAGCCCAAGAAGCACAGGCCACACACACAGGAGTTCCTCAGGATGAGGACACAGAAGGTGCAATAGGAGCCTATGCAGCACTACGAATAGGAATCCCACGCTGCAGGACAGTCACTGAGGGAGCTGTGCGTCACAGGAAGGAGTGCTGGGGGCTGGAGCTACCAGAAGACTGAAGACCCCGTGGAAGAAGTGGCAACAAGCCTTGGCAGCTGCAAATGATGCAGTGCACGGGGTGCTGGCCTGTGTGGGAAGGCAAGGGCTTACCTCCACCCAAGTTGGACAGCTGGTGTAGAGGACATCTGGACCACTTCCAACTACCACCCGTGTTGCAGATCCATGCAGCTCAGCAGGAGAGGGGATCCACACAGCCGGTTGTCATTGCTGTTGGTGCCTGCAGATGTAGGGGAGTGACTCCTTCACCCCAAGGGAGATTCCTTCTTCTTTCCTGTGGAGACTGAAGACTGAGGACGGGCTGCCCTCAGGGAAATGTTGCAGAAGCTGGAAGGAGCCAGAGAAACAATGTTGCAGGCAAAGTCTTTGTCTTTGTTGCAGATTGTCGGGTCCTGGAGAGGCCAGATGTAGATTCTTTGGTCAGAAGTTGAAGTAAGGGATGCAAAGGAATCCTGCTGGAATCCTGCAAGCTGAATGTGAGGAACCACCCAAAGGAGAGACCTTAAATAGCCCTGAAAGGGGGATTGATACCCTCTGGGTGACTACTGATCAGCAGGGGGCTCTGACATCACTTGCCTGACCTGGCCACTCAGATGCTCCCAGAGTTCCCTGCCAACTTTGGATTCAAGATTGCTGAGCCCAGACACCCTCTGGAGGAGCTCTGGGCACAACCACTGGGGTGATGATGGACAGGGGAGTGGTCACTTCCCTTTCCATTGTCCAGTTTCAAGCCAGAGCAAGGACTGGAGGTCACTGACCCGATGTAGACTGGTTTATGCACAGAGGGTACCAAATGTGCCCTTCAAAGCACACCAGTGGGATGGGGAGGCTGGCCCTCCCAAGCTCAGTAACACCTATTTCCTAATGAAATCCTTTGTTCTGCCTTCATGGGATTGAGCTGCTCAAGGAACAGGAGGGCAGAAACCTGTTGTTGAAGTGGCAGCAGCTGGGGCTGCCTGGAAAACCTCAGAAGGCTGTGGAAGCAATGCTGGGGGTCCTCCAAGGAGCCTCCCAGAGTTCATGGAATCATACAACCAATACTGCAACTGTATTGGGGTATGATTCTAATATGTTTGATACCAAACATGCCTAGGTTCCTAGTTACCATTATCTAGCTGGACATGGGTAGTGACCTATTTCCAGCACATGCATAAAATGACGTCCTCACGGTCAGAAAGTCCAGTAAATTGGGTCTGCTAGTACAGAGGTGCCCTTAATCACAGGTACCTGCACCCTGCCCTCTGGGCTGATAGGGCCTACCATAGGCATGACTTATAGTGACCTGGTACAGTGACCTATAGTGAAAATGGGTGCATGAAGCCGTTACATGCAGACTACAATGGGACGCCTGCAGAACCCATTTGTATGGGTCCCTATGGGTGGCAGAATAACTGCTGCAGCCCATAGGGATCCCATTGAAGTACAATGCCCTGGGTACCTGGGTACCATATACTAGGAGCTTAAATGGGGGCACCATTATACCAATTGTGGGATGAAATACAGAGTTTGTGGACAGAGGGCATAATCACTGGGGTCCCAGTGAACACAGTCGAACACACTGATATCATGCAGAAAAAGGGGGTAACCATACCAAGAAAGAGGGTACTTTCCCACAAGATCAAGCTCACAGAGGAAACGTTTCTTTGACACATGGGGATGGTCATCAGAAGGGGGTCGGATTTAAAAGTTGAGGGAGTATTTGTCTGATGTGTCGGGTGTGGATATTTTGGGAGCTGTTAGGCCCTAAGCATTGTGAAAGAGGGGTAAGAGAAAGCTCCCAAGGCACCCCCTTAGGATGTGGTCAGCTACTTGCTGGCCCTCCGCAACCAGATGCACCGCTTCTGGAAGAAGGCCCAGAGGAATCCTTGAGGCCTGTCAAGAGGTTATGAAATGCTGGTATGACCAGAAGACTACACTGGTGGAGTTTCAGCCTGGAGACAAAGCATGGGTGATGGAGCCAGTAGAGGCTAGAGTTCTCCAGGACTGCTGGGCTGGCCCATATGAGATAAAGGAGTGTAAAGGGGAGGCCACTTACTTAGTGGACCTCCAGTCGCCTTGGATCCCCCTAACAGTGCTCCATGTGAATAGACCGAAGCCTCATTTTGAGAGGACTGAAGTCAACATGCTTCTGGGGACAGATGAGGGAGTAGAGGATGAGAGTGAACCTCCCCCGACCTTCTCTCTGCCCAAGAAGGTGATGGGTCAGTGGAGGGTGTCAATCTCTCTGACTCCCTAACACTGGACCAGCGAGGGGACTGCTACCAGCAGCTGGAGCAGTACTCCTCCCTGTTTTCCCTCACCGCTGGACTCACACACTTGTGTGTCCATAATATTAACACAGGAGACAGTTCAACTGTGAAGAATAACATTTACAGGTTGTCAGACAGGGAGAAGGCAAGTATTAAGGATAAAGTTGCCAAGATGCTGGCTCTAGGGGTAATTGAGAAATCTAGCAGTCCCCGCTCCAGCCCTGTGGTGCTGGTACCAAAGGCTACCCCACCCGGTGCTAAGCCAGAACTTAAGTTCTGTGTGGATTTCCGGGTTCTCAATTCAGTCACTAAAACTGTCGCTCACCCCATCCCCCAAATGATGAGCTCAGGCTAGGCGCTGCCAAATTGCTCAGTACTTTTGATCTCACATCAGCGTACTAACAGATCGCCTTGACTGAGGGGGCCAAAGAGAAATCTGCTTTTTCATCTCCTGAGTGACACTACCAGTTCCGAGTGATACCCCTTGGTTTGAATAATGCCCCGGCTGCCTTCCAGTGGTTCGTTAACGGGGTCCTGGCTGGTAAGGATGCGTTCTGCACTGCCTATATAGATGACATTGCCGCCTACAGTTCCAGCTGGGAGGAACACCTGCTCCACCTCCACGAGGTACTCTAGGCCCTACAACAGGCAGGACTGACAATCAAGGCAATAAGTGCCAGATTGGGCAGTTTTCCGTGGTGTACTTGGGTCACCTAGTAGGTGGTGGCAAGGTGCAGCCCCTCCATGCCAAGATTGAGACAATCACAGCATGGCAAACACCTAAAACCCAAACAGAGGGGAGAGCCTTCCTAGGCCTCACTGGGTACTACTGTAGGTTTTTTAAGGGTTATGGCATCATGGTGGCCCCCTTAACAGAACTAACTTCAAAAAAGCATCCTTGGTTGGTGATTTGGACAGAGGCTTGTCAGAAAGCCCCTGATTCCTTTCAGGAAGCCATGTGCATGGCACCCATGCTGAGGGCCCCTGACTACTCCAAGGAGTTAATTGTGCAGACAGATACTGCAAAGCATGACGTAGGGGCGGCTCTAGCACAGCTGAATTAGGCCAACCTGTAGCCTTTATTAGCAGAAAGCTTTGACCATGGGAACAGAGTTAGAGTGTTATTGAAAGAGAAGCATTTGCTGTAGTCTGGGCACTGAAGAAGCTGAGACCATACCTGTTTGGGACTCACTTTTGGATTCAGACCGACCACAGGCCCCTCAAATGGCTCGTGCAGATGAGGGGTGAAAATCCTAAACTCTTTAGGTGGTCCATTTCCTTACAGGGAATGGACTTTATAGTGGAGCGTTGCCCCCAGACTGATCACGCCAATGTTGATGGTCTCTCTAGATTCTACCTCCTTGGTGATGAGAGCTCCCAGAGGGTTGTGTAGCTCTTCCCACTTTCAGCTGCGGGGGGCTCATGTTAGACCAGACAGCCCTAGGGTGGTCATCCCCCAACACTTTGCCTGCCTCCCTTTACTTTTCTGACACTGTTTTAGCTGGTTTTAGGACTCTGCACACTATACCACTGCTAACCAGTACTAAAGTGCATATGCTCTCTCCCTCAAACATGGTAACATTGGTTCATCCCCAACTGGCATATTTGATTTACTTATAAGTCCCTAGTAAAGTGCACTACATGTGCCCAGAGCCTGTAAATTATATACTACTAGTGGGCATGCAGCACTGATTGTGCCACCCACATAAGCAGCCCCTTAATCATGTTTCAGGCCTGCCATTGCAAGGCCTGTGTGTGCAGTTTCACTGCTACTTCAATTTGGCATTTAAAAGTACTTACCAAGCCTTAAACTCCCCTTTTTCTACATATAAGTCATCCCTAAGGTAGGTCCTAGGTAGCCCATAGGGCAGGGTGCTATGTAGGTAAAAGCAAGGACATGTACATATGTGTTTTATATGTGCCGTAGAGAAAACACATCCTAAATTCGTTTTCCACTACTGTGAGGCCTGCCTGTTCCTTTCATAGACTAGCATTAGGACTGCCTTCATATTCTTTTTAAGGAGTGGTAGATTCTGATCTGAAAGGAGTAAATAGGTCATCTTTAGTATGACCAGAATGGTATTAGAAAATCTTGCTTATTGGTGAGGTTGGATTTCATATTACTATTTTAGAAATTCCACTTTTTAGAAAGTGAGCATTTCTCTGCACTTAAAATCATCTGTGCCTTACAGCCTGTCTCCAATCAACGTCTGGTCTGTGCTGGTTGACAGCTCGCTTGTGCATTTTACCCAGACAACCACAGACACAGGCCACTCAGTCACATCTAAATTCATCTGCATACTGACTGGGTCTTCCTGGGCTTGAAGGGTGGAGGGCCTGACACTCACATTTCGAAGGCCAATTGCCTGCCCTCACACAATGGACTGATAACGTCCCACTAGGACCCTGGTAGACAGGACTGGGCCGAAAGGGGAACTTGTGCACTTCAAAACCACTCTTTGAAGTCTCCCCCCACTTCAAAGGCATTTTGGGGTATATAAACTGGGTCTCTGACCCCACCAAATCAGGCACTTCTGGACCTGCACCTGAACTTTGTCAGAAGAACTGCCTGGCTGCCCAAAGGACCCTCTGGACTGCTTTGCTGCAAATGACTGCTGCCCTGCTGTTGCCATGCTGCCCTGCTGGCCCCTGACTGTGCTGGAAGGACTCTGCCTTCTTCCAAAGTGCTCTCCAAGGGCTTGGATTGAGCTTGCCTCCTGTTCTGAAGTGTCAGGGACAGCAATTACTAGCTTTTTGCTAGCGCACAACTCCAGTGACTCCGGAATGACTTCAGTGATGCCAGGGATGCCTGCAGCCTGCTCCTGCTCTGTGGACCTCGCTGCACGCAATGACCGCAGCCTGCAGTGCAAGTCTGACATTGCCACAGCTCTGCTGACGTCACTTATGTGCAGAGCTGAGGGCATAGTTAGCCATTACCTGGCTTCAGAGCAACAGTCCAACAAAGCCAGATGTGGCCAGAGATCACTGTGCAAACACTAAAAGAGCTCAAAAGGTGGCCACCTATTACATACAACATGCATTCAACCCTTCTGGCTGTCCTATAACCCAATGTGACTACACATTACAAACATCTTGTGGCAAGGTTACGCTGTGGATGGCTGTCGTAACACCTCACCTAGCTTTGTGCATCAAACACTCAACTCAAAACACACTCACCACATTGTCTCAGGACTATAAACCTGTCACTTGACATAGATACATGCCCATTGGCTCAACCATTAATGCACACTGACAGCACCTACAAGGCTTTGCACAATCATACAAACTGGTCTTAAGCCTAGGATGACTAAAGCTAATATAAGTAGAGGTACATAGAAAGTATGCACATAATGCACTTACCTGCTCCTCTGGTGCACCTTAGAGATGTTCATACAGGGGTAGGTCCTCCTTCATAAGCTTCTCCAGCTCTCTAAGTAAGAAGGCAGGGGCTCTATCACCTGTAGGACATGGCATGATTGCTGCCAGAGGTGGTACACAGCAGCTCAGGTCAAGGACGTCTTGCTAGCAACAGTGTCAGAAGTCAAGTGAGAGAATCTGTAAAAAATGGCGGTCATGTCCACCACATATGCAACTGTCACCACCGGTGGACACTGCCATTGGCTCAAGACTGCCACATGCAGCAATGTTATCCTATGGCAGTGTCCGTAGCAGTAGCATCCGCCTATAGCCATGATGACTTCTGCCGGCGGTTACGGGCGGTTCCTTATGTCCAGTGGTGTAGTTCAGGCAGCCAGCATTTAGAGGCATAAAATGCAAATACATGATATATTTTGATGCATCACAAGTATAAAAATGATGTCCTGGTGAATATTGAGTGCTGGCCTAGTCCTCTCATGTAGGTCAGTCGTTTCCGTTATCATGTAGGTATGTGGTCCTGCAGATGTGACAACATTATTGGGCATACAGCCACCATCCTCTTTCACAAATGTGCAAGTGTTTGCCCTGGTGTATGTTGTGTATCATGTTTACAGTGACTCACATGATATGACACATTTCATATCTAGCATGTATCATGTAAATTGCTAGGGACACATTAAGAGACTGCCTTTTTTTTCTTTTTGGCCCAAATAGTTACCCTGCGAGGAACAAGATCAGACACACTGCTGTGTACTGTCCAGTAGCAGACTTGCAGACCATGGAGAACAGACATGTCATATAGGTCTACTGCCTGGATAGGCAGACAATCATGGATCTCTGTTGTCAGTTGGAGCCAGATCTGATGCCAGACATACGTCATCCAAATAGCATACCACCCATATTACAAGTCATGTCAGTGTTTCACTTCCTGGCCACACAGGGTCCTTCCAAAACTCAGTGGCCCTATCTGCTGCGATGTCCCACCCTATGTTCAGTTGGTTTTGAAGGATGTTCTCTCAGCAATGCTGAAACACCTAGGAAGCTACATTTGTTTCCCTCAACAAGAAGATTTTGCCCATGTGAAAGCAAAGTTCTATGGTTTACCTGACATCCCAAATTTTGTGGGAGCATTGATGGTATCCCTATAGCCCTGGTTCTACCCCCAGGCAATGAACAGGTCTATCGGAAAAGGAAAAACTTCCATTCCGTCAATGTCCAGGTAGTGTGTTTGGTGGACCTTTACATTTCTCAAGTCTGGTACCCAGGTTCAGCCAATGATGCCTTTATCATGTAGAACACCACAATTCCCCAGCTGATGACACGACTGTACCCAGAGAGGGGCTGGCTGGTTCGTAAGTAACATATGTCATATGTGTTTGTATGCTATGTCTGCTACCAGTGAGATGTTGCTCTATACTGATGGTGGCACGCATGTCGCATTTCCATACAGGGGGTTCTGCCTACCCAAACCGTACCTGGTTGTTGACACCAGACAAAAAAACAACTATGCCAGGGGAAATCTGCTTCAATGAGGCACCTGGAAGAACTCGCCATTTTGTGGAGTGGGCTATTGGGCTCCTGAATGAAGATTCCGCAGCATAGGCAAATCAGGTGGAGCCCTCCTGTATTCACCCACAAATGTTTGTAAGATCATTGTGGCCTGCTGCATGCTCTACAACCTTGCCCTGAGGAGAAACATCTCATACATCCCTGTTGAGAGGGAGACGGCAGTGCCACAGGGTTAGCCTCCTGAAATGGCAAGTGAGGATGACAGTGATGAGTATGAAGGTGGAAACATACATGCAGATCTCATCAATCAGTACTTCACTTGAGTGTAAGTATGTAATGTTCTGTAATTACTGTGACTGCATGGGGAACTGTAGGGGCCAGGAGTTGTGGAGAAGGGTATCTCTGTCACCATGAGACAGGGCATCTCATGCTATGCATCATACAGGCCAGGTTTGCTGGCTACATCAGACGTGAATATGTGCCTCTCTTGAGGCTTGCCTTTGTTTGGGTCAGTCATATTGCACTGTCAGAGAAACAACAGAAGTTTAAAAGTGACTTTCATGTCTCATATGTGCCTGTGTAAACTCCTTGTATGTCACTTTTTCCTTCCAGGTCTCTTCACCATGCCATCCACATGTGGGCATTTCAGAGTTGTGTAAATGGCAGATGGCTGTAGCTGGTCTGCCATGTGAAGGGGAAATGGAATTGATCCAGGTACTGTTTGTCACAAATATGGGTTTGTGTGAGTTCCATACCCAGGCTGCCTGGATAGTGGGAGGAGAGTTATCTGATCTGCAGAATAGACCTATTTGCCTTGGTATGTTGATCCAATGGTTTCATTTGTGTGATCATGTGGTCTCGTAACGTGATCCTGTGTAATACATTCACTCTCCTTTTATGTTGTGTTGATAATGATCCTGTACCACCAGCATGTAGATGTCAAGCTGGCGACAACATCCACCAATCTGTTTGCCTATACTTCGGGACAGGGTCTGACAGAGACTTTTCTTCTGTGGCCAGGGGTATGGTACTTTGAGATATCTAGCCAGAAGCAACAATGTTTGCTTATTCTTGGCAATGACAGTCCAGGCATAATTGCAGCCTATGAGCTGTACAGTATAAATAAAAAAAATTGTGTGAGTGACCACTTGTATTGTTGTGTTGCTAGTTATCCTCAGCCTGGCACTTCCTGTGACATACCCTTTTTTACATTACCATCTTAAGAGTACCTCATTTGTATCACATGAATTTCTCATTGTACATCCCACAAGGATGAAAAATCACAATTAGGCATTGATTGTGTGCTAGTTGTGTTTATTCACATGTGCTCTGAACATAAAGGTGGAAATTGAATTAAAATGACAAAGAGTAAAGAGATCATTTATTGTGATGCAATCACTGGAGTAGCTACCACATCATTTGAAGTCCAAAGTCCAGTGACCAACTATCCTGGAAAATGGATAGAGTTTGATTAACAGTCAACAGAGTGATTCTGTGGCACACAAAGGGGCTCCATCCGGAAGAGGTCACTTCCTGGAAGTGGTTGAGGTCTTGACATCTGCACCTCCTGGATGTTTGGGTGGATGTCCCTGCTTGTGGGGGGGGGGGAGTTATTCAGCTACAGAGGCAGGGGTGTTGGAGGCAGATCCTTCCCCTAGCAGGGCTTCCCTTCCACTGGCTGCCACTGAGGTTGAAGGGGCAGATGTTACTAGGCCATTGTAAGGGATCTGGTGTTGTTCTCGATCCATGCTCAGGCTTGTGTTCATGTCCTTCAGCACCCCTGTTAGGGAGGCCAAGGTGGCATTGTGGGCCTCCCACTACTTCAGTATTTCATGCTGGTAAACCATCTGCAGCTGCTTCATCTCCCTGAGTTTCTGAGTACCTGGCCCATCACGCATTGGGACTGTTGATAGGTTCCCACACTTGGCTGATGGTGTTCTGGCCAGACCCATCCCCAGCAGCCTCATGCTACTGGCCCATACCATCCCTTCCACATACCCTACACCACGTGCCTGTACCCTTGGCACAGTTTGGCCCCTACCACTAGGTCCAGGTCCATCATTGTCAGTGGTGTCTAGATGTTACTTAGGTACCTGGACTGGGGGGCACAAGATTCTGTCCTCAGGAAATAGGTTTGGGGGAGACTGGTTGCCTGAGGTGTAGGTGCAACAGGGCTGGGAGGATTCAATGTGGTCATGGTGAGGCTAGCAGGTGTTGTCTGACCACGTTCCCCAGATGGACCAATGCCATCCTCAATGTCCACACATCCAGGAGTGGTATCCTCACTTAGGGCTTGATCCATGGGGAGAGCCGCAGTCTCATGATTGGTGTCTGTGTACCCAGTGGCAGGTAGACGTATTGAAGTGAGAGACAGAATGTTACAGGTTTTATTGTGACATGTACCTCTAAGTTTACAGTGACATTTGATTAAGGCCATATACACATTGGCTTTGCATTTTTTCCCTATGTGAAAGGCACACCTGCTTTCAACTGTACAGGCCTAATATTTGGGGAACAGACCAATTTCCATTTCAAGTCACCTTGTTATAGGAGGTCTGAGTATCTTGGCACTTTAATGTCTGTCCATAGACTCCTACCTTTCCAACAGTGCAGTCAAACCAGCGACTGGGCATGATGTGGCTTAGGACATGTTGAAACCTAGTAGACTGTCATGCATGCAGATCCAGATCCTTGTTGTTGTATATGTTAGTTGTCATTATGTGGTCAGTGCATTGTGAATATGTGTTCAGCCACAAGCATTTCGATGCTGAATCTTGGTACCTTTGAGCTGTCTTACATTAATTGAGCACATAGGTTGGGCTGTCCTTCCTGTCCACATTTTTTTCATCTTGACTTATCTGCTTAAGATGGATGTAGTTGATTAGGCACATCACTGGGTGTACCATGATGTATATGTTAGTCCCTCGCAGGTAGGTAATCTGCATTTGTGAATTAACAGACAGCAGCACAATGTTATTTGTGGACAGTGTCTTGGTTATTGCAGTTAGAGGGGCTGGTTCTCCTGGGGTTCACAGTAATGTTACACCAAGTACTACATACAGCAAACATAAGTCAACCTCTCAAGTGAGTAGACTTTCATAAACAAGATGCTGTACAAGGATATTAGGACAGATGAACTGTAAACATGTATTTTGCATCGACTAGACAGTGCATGCAGACCTTGGCTTTTCTGTCTTTTTCTGCCCTACTTGCACAGTATACAGTTGATATCCCCATAGGTGAGTACATGGCAAAGGCTGAGTAGAGGGAGAATGGTCCTAGTAGCAGAGAACACAGTATTAACTGAGTGGAGTGACATTACCACTGCCTGCTGACCTTGGCATTGCTGTCTTTGCCTGTCCTACCCACACACTATGCAGTTGATATCCCCATAGGTGAGTAAATGGCAAAGGCTGAGTAGAGGGAGGTTGGCCCTGGTAGAAGAGAACGCCGTATTGGCTGAGTGGAGTGACATTACCAGTGCCTGCTGGCCTATCATTCCTGTCAATGCCTGTCCCACCCACACCACACTGTACAGTTTAAATCCCCTCAGGTGGGTACACTCCAATGTGGAGTTGACAAAGAAGGTAATTTGGATTGGGCTATACTGTTCTGGTATTAGTGGTAGTCGAACAGTACCTGCTGGGAGTTGTAGTCCTGTCAATCCCTGTACTACACCCACTAAACAGAGATGTTGTTCTCCCTGGTGGGTGTGATTGGCATGTTGGAGGCCAGACACAGGTTTATGAAAAGGTGGACACTGGACTGTTGAGTGGTGTGACATTGTAGGTGGGGTAAGGTGATCAGTGAGCATACATGCCGATACAGTTAAGTCAGCAAATTTTGTTGATGTGACTTACCTGACTCAATTCCCCCAGGTATTCCTGTCAAACCCTCTGAATGCCGAATGGCCAAGACCTCTCCTCCCTTGATGTGAACTGGGGGGAGGAGGTGGGGGACCACTGCCAGTCTTGTGGACCGCCAGCTAGTACGTGGGTGCCTTGGAGCGTAATTTCCCCCTGAGGTCATTCCACCTCCTCCCGTATGTTGTCCCATGCACATGGGTAGCTACCTACAGAATGCACTCTGTCGACTATCCTTTGCCACATTTACATTTTCCTAGCAATAGTGGTCTGCTGGTCTTGGACTCCAAAGAAATGTTTCTCTACTCTAATGATTACATCCACTATGACTCTTAACTTGTGAAACAGGGATGTTTTTGATGTGACATGGTGGTGGTAAATAAGTGATAAAAAAAAGAATATGTAGGTGCTGTGCAATGATGGGGTGAGAGGGAATTGTATGATAGGGTATAAATTTGTGTGTTTGGGCGTGTTGTGAGGATGTGTGATATGAACATTGGGAGAGATGGTGGGGTGCCTAATCTATGGCTTGGTTTGGTCCGATGTTGTTCTGGCTTCTCTGTTTGGCGTTGGTAATGCAAAGGAATGTGATATGTCGAGGGTGTGTTTTATGGTGTGGTTGGTAGGTGTATTGAGAGTATGTATGTGAGTCAGCTGTGTTGTTTTTAAATCTATCCAATGTGGTGTATTACTGTGGGGACTGCCGGCCACCTCAGTTCACACCGCTACTAAAAGACCGCCATGGCAAGACCGCCATGGTGATTTTGGACTTGTAAAAGGTTTGTTGGTTGGAAGACAGGCTGGAGGTGCCGGTGATCGGACCACCTCTTTCCTTCCCTCCAGGGTTCTGCCGGTGTTGGGATTTTGGCTGTCTTTTGGTGGGCCTGGCTGTGTAACTTGTAATATGGCAGTCTATATAACTGCCAACATGGCGATCTTTTGGTGACACCATAGCAGTGGCCTGGAAATCAGATCGCCAAAATCGTAATAAGGCTCTCATTCCTGAGTCCTGGAAAAAATGAAAAAAAGATAAAAGGCAGCATAGGATAACCTACAATCCTCTGCCTAGTTACCCCATGACAAAACTTTTTTATAAAACATTTGCCCCAAATCTGCAGGTGGTCAGCGAATCTGTGGCAAAATGTAAAAAATTTGCTTGAAATTACCCCCATTATATGTAGAGAGGAGGGGGTTGCCCAGCATTTCTCTCCAAGCCTCTTCAAGGCACCAGGGACCTCATCCCTGAGGATGAATTAATAATAAGGGGAGGGAAAATGCACCTTCCTCCACATGCCTGAAAAAGGGCAGGGGGCCCCTAACCCAAATATTCATAGAATAGGGGCAGATATGGGCATGTATGAGAATGAAGGGCTTTCAGTTGTGCTTCTGTGGATGCTGGGAATGTGGTTAGGGAGAGTGCTGCAAATCGGAGTAATCTGGTAGGTTGGTGGAAGTTCAGACGGTGAGGGAAGTATATGAGACTGTGGGACTGATGTTCTGCAGGGTCTTGAAAGCTTGTGTCAGAAGTTTGAAGTTGCATGATTTCTGTACTGCGAGCCAGAGGAGCTCTCTGAGATGTGGTGTGATGTGGGTAGATCGTGGAAGGTCAAGGATGAGTCTGGCAGCAGCGTTCTGGATGGTCTAGAGTCTGTGGCGAGTGGGTTGATATTTCTGCATGGAGTGTGTTACCATAGTCAAACCTGCTCATGATAAGAGGTTGTATGACAGTGTGTCCAGTGTACTGGGGGAGCGATTTGAAGATCTGTGTCGCATGCGTGGGATAAAGAAGCAGGAGGATGATACTGCATTGAATTGTGATAACATGATGAGTTTGTCATTTAGGATGAATCCAAGGTTTCTTGCTAGGTCCCTGGGTGTTGGTATGAGGTCCAGCTCTGATGGCCACCAGGTGGAGTCCGATGGTGAGCAATTCTTCCTGAATATCAGCACCTCCATTTTGTTGGTGATAAGATTCAGGCAGTTTCTTCTCATCCAGTCGCCCACAATGGTCCCGCAGTTGTTGAGGTTGGTTATGGTTGAAATGGTTTTGCCGGAGAGGGATAGGATGAGCTGCATGTCATGGAGTAAGAGAAGATGGTCATCCTGTGTACTCTGATGATGTTAGCAAATGATGTCATGTATATGTTGAATAAGGTGGGGCTGAGTGATGATCTCTGTGGGACTCCACGTATGACTTCCTTGTGTTTGGAGGAGTAAGTAGGCAGTCTTTCTTGATGTGTTCTCCATCTGTTAAAGGAGGCTATCAATTTGATGCTGGTCCCTGGGCTTCAATGTCCTGGAGTCTTGTGATCAGTGTGTTGTGGGAAATGGTTTCAAAGGTAGTGGAGAGGTTGAGGAGAGCTAGAGTGGCTCTTTCTCCTTTGTCGAGAATGGTTCAGATGTAATCCGTCACTGCAATGATTGCTGTCTCGCTATTGTGGTTGCTGTGAAAGCTAGATTCTGAGCTGTCCAGGAGATGGTGAATTTCTAAGTGGCTTGTGAGCTGTTGGTTGATAGCTTTCTAAATGACCTAGGAAAGGTAGTAGCATGATGAGTATTTAAAAATTCATATCTTGATTTCTACTTATCAGGTTTGTTTTGTATGGACTTGTTTTGCTCATAAAAATCTAATGTATTTTTCTAAGCTGGCGTGGAGTCCTTTTGTGGTGTTTTTCCTGTGATACTGTTTGAAGTGTTGCACAAATACCTTACATTTTGCCTATTAAGTTAAGCCTGTCTTTTCTGTGCCAAGCTACAAGAGGGTGAGCACAGATTAATTTATGGTGTGTATCTGACTTACCCTGACTAAGATTGTGGTTCCTGCTTGGACAGAGTTCATACCTCTGCCAACCAGAAACCCAATTTCTAACACTTGGGATACCATCTGCCCTGTTTTTTGGTCCTCCTTTATTTGAATATTTTGATTGAAGTGAGGATGTTGGCAGAATCTGAGATCTAAATGCTGAATTCTCTGTTGAGGTGTAGATTGTTGATGGTCTCTGGTGAATTGGTGATGAGTGTATTGAGCCCCTCGGGTTCTGTCACTTTATTCCAGCTGTGGCCTGGTGCACTGGGCAGCGCTGGGGCAGTGGCAGTATTGTGGTAATGTTGAAGTGCACAAAGGAGTGGTCAGTCCAATAAGCATGGTGACATGGCTGAAGTTGACTTTGTTGCTGGAGATGAAGATGTAGTTGAGGGTATGGTCTACTGAGTGTGTTGGTTCTTGGACAAGCTTGTTGAATCCTATTTTATTTAGGTGGTTGAGTAGGTCTAGGGTTTTGGGGGTCTGAGTGGTCATCTAGGTGGAAATTGAGGTCACCCACAAGGACGAGGTCCTTGGATTTGATGGTCAGGGTTGCAATGAGGTCAGCAATGAGGTTGCAGAAGCCTGTCTATGGTCCTGGGGGTTAGTATGTGAGGTTGAGGAGCCCTTTGATTGTTGTGCCGACATCAGCTGGGAGTTTGAAATGCATGTATTCCATGGAGAGGTTAGTATAGTACATGAATGTGGTGCATCAATGGCGTCCCTGTGGATGATGAGTCCTCTGCCTAGTCTGTTGAGTCGGTCACATTGTGCAATTTTGTGCCCTGGTGGAATATCTGTGACTATGTTGGGTGCCAATGTAGGGCTGAGTCTGGTCTCTGTGAGAAACTCACTCATCAACTCATGAGTGAGTGAGTTGATGAGGTCCCAGACCTCTGTGGTGTGTTTGCAGAGGGTGCTTGCGTTGAAGAGTATGCATGTTTGAAGTTGTTGCTGTACTTGTGTTGTGTGAGCTGTAAAATATGTGAGGCTGGTGGGTGCTTGAGTGTAAGTGCTTTGACAGGTGAATTGGGTACAGGTCAAAGGTCCTACTGTGGTGTTCAAAGAGTTGTGGCATCAGGGCTATGGAGGTAACTGGTGTAGAGAGTGCAGAGATCGGTGGCAGTGTAGCTGCAGTGGGTTGTTGGATGAGTGTCCGTGGCACGGGGTGTGGTCCAGTCGTGGATGAGCACAGGGCACAGCTGCAATTAATTAGGTCTTTGCAGGTGGGTAGAGCCTGGGTGGGCAGTGCATGGGGCACAAAAAGGTGGCAGTAAGAAGGGCAAATCGCAGGAGATCAGTTAAGGAGCATGGGAGGTAGGGGAAGTCCCAGGAGGGGGAGGGGACAGACAGTGGTAGGAGCAGCAAAAGGGGGCAAAAGGGTAGCAGAAGAGCTGAAAAAGCCCAAAGCTGAAAGAAAAGGTGCAAAAGATGTAGGGTTATGAGTGAAAACAGAGTGCAAAAGATGCAGCAGGTCAGAGGTGAAGAGTACGTCAAGAGGACAGGAGATGCAGAGATGCAAAAGGGCATGAGTGGAAAGATGCAAAGGGGCATGAGTGATAAGTGAGAAAAAAGAACACTAGATACAGAGATTAAAAAGTGCACAAGTGGAAAGTGAGAGAGAGAAAGCAGAGAGAGAATGAGGAAGTCAGTAGCAGAAATGCGGAACTGGGTCACAAGGAACTTGAGTGGTTGGAGGATCAGCCCAGGTAAGTGGAGAGCTGGGCCTGGACACATAGTTCAAAGTTCTGGGCTCATATGGCCTTATTACAAGTTTGGTTGTTAGAAAACCCGTGGTGAGGAGCCCGGTCTCCTCAGCCGCCCCATTACAACTTTCCCACTGGGCTGAAGGCTCCTGCCCTTCAGCACTGTGGTAAATGTGTGGCAGCATTGTTCCCGGCTCATGATTGAGCTGGTGGCAATGCTGCCGCAGGCAGGGTGCACAAGCACCCTAAAGATTTGACTTATTGCTCCATTAGTGGAAGTTGGAGCTGGGTTTGTAGGATCTCACAATAATTGCTACTGACTATCAGATCTTGTTTGTGGGGGCATGGGAAATGCAGGCGCTACAGTACCACTGTCATGGGGGCTGGGCTTGTTTCCCTCCAATGTCCTGGGACATCATCATAAAAATTTCCCATCATCCATTGCTTGTCATAGCAAAGGATAGATGAGGAAATATACATATGGGCACATTGTGCACTTACTTGTTCCTCTGGTGCACCAGAGAGCTATTCATACTGGGGTAGGATCTCCTCTACCAGCTTACCAATCTCCTCTGGGGAGAAGGCAGGGGCCCTATCACCTGCAGGATGTAACATTGATTGCTCCCAGAGGCAGTACACAGCAGCTCAGGTCATGGAGGTCTTGCTGGCAGCAGTGCCAGGAGTCAAGTGAGAGATGAAGTATGAGATGGCGGTCACATCCGCCATGTAGGAGACTGCCACCACGGGCGGACATTCCATTGGCAGAAGACCGCCAAAGACAGCAATGTGTTACATTGGCAATGTCCACTGCGGTTGTATGCGCCTACCAACATTACAACTTACGCCAGCAGAGTTAGGACATTTCCTAATATCCAGTACAGCAGGTCAGGCAGCTGCCATTTTAAGACTCATAGATGATTGGTATAGTGAGATCAAAGTTGCGTCACAAGCAGTGACACATATCGACGACATTGTGCTCATTGCTGGCTTTCAGCAAACATGTAGGAATATGCAGGTTTAATGTATAGGTTGTAAACTTGATGAGTTATGACTAACGTTACTTTAGTAGCACACTCAGCACACCAATGGCAATCTGAAAAATACTATTTGTGTCTTATAAATTTGAAACATCGTAAGAATGTCAGTATCACAGAGACTTTTATTGACATCCTTATCTATTACAAAATTATGATTGAGGAAAGGGAATGTGATTGTAGAAAGAAGCCATTATTTGCCTCTGTATGTACTGTGTAAAATGTTTCCACATTTTCATGTGGCATGTCCAAGCATTTTGTGTGGCGTTTGTTTTTTAACACTTACAGTGGGCAGAATGATTGGTTCACATGCATCTTGGTTTCATCTCACATAGTTTCCCTGGCATGAGAAGAGTGAGAGAACATCCAGTGCACCAACCAATAGCAGACCTACACCCATGGAGAATCGACATATCATCCAAATCTACTGCCTGGATAGGCATAGAATCAAGGATCTCTGTCATCAGTTGTAGTCAGATCTGATGCCTGCCATTCGTAATCTCTATAGCATTTCACCCATTGTACAAGTCATCATAGCGCTGTACTTCCGGTCCATAGGCTCCTTTCAAAATACAGTGGTCCTAACTGCAGGGAAATCTCAGCCAATGTTCAGTCTGCTTTTGAAGGCTGTACTGTCTGCATTGTTGAAACACCTGGACAGCTACATCAGATTTCCACAACGTGAAGATTTGGCCCATGTGAAGGCAGATTTTTCTGCTTTGGCACAAATACCATATGTGGTGGGACCTATTAATGGCACCCATGTAGCCTTGGTTCCACCAAATGGCAATGAGCAGGTGTATAGGAACAGGAAAAACTCTGACTCCATTAATGTACAAGAAGCCTGTTTGGCTGACCTCTACATTTCACAAGTCGGTGAAAAGTTCCCGGGCTCAGTCCATGATGCCTTAATCATGCGGAACAGCAATATCCCACTGCTGATGACACAACAGTACACAGACAGGGCCTGGCTGGTTGGTAAGTCATATATGTCATGCTACCAAAATTGTGGATGCCCAAGATGTATGTTTGCATCTTTGCAACTACTCCTTACAGGGAACTCTGGCTACCCAATCCGACCTTCGTTGTTGACACCTGTGAAGTACCCAAACATGCCAGATGAAGACCGCTTCAGTGAGGCCCACGCAAGGACAAGGCGTGTTGTGGAGCAGACTTTTGGGCTCCTGAAGGTAAGAATCTGTTACGTGGATAAGTCTGGTGGAGCCAAATTATTCAAATTATTGTGGCCTGCTGTATGCTCTACAACCTTGCCCCCTTTATACCAGATGAGGGGGAGACAGCAGTTCCAGCGTGTGAGAAAGCATAATTGCCAAGTGAGGATGACAGTGATGAGGATGAAGCTAGAGACATCTGGGCAGCTCTCACTAATCAGTACTTCACCTGACTGTAGGTATGTGATGTCCTGTGTGAGAAACTAGGGCTGATTGCAGAGGCCCCATAACTTTTTGCCCCCATTTTCCACTTTATGCTGGTGTTTTCCTGACTCTGATGGTGCCCTGGGTACTGCTAACCAGTCCCAGGGCCTGTGCTCTGTGTAAAATGGATATGCAAATTAGGCTAATTATAATTGGCTAAGTTAACCTACCTATAAGTCCCTAGTATATGGTAGGGCATGTAGGTTTAGGGACCACAGCATAGGTGGTGCACACCTAGGTGCATTGCTGAGGTGCCCAGTGTCATTTTAAAAGCAAGCCTGCCTTGCTGGCTGCTTTTAAATTAAAGTTATATGCAAATTCGACTTTGGAATTAAAGGTACTTCCAAAGTCTTAAACTACCTTATTTTTACATATAAGTCACCCCTAAGGTGTGCCCTATGTGCCCCTAGGGCTGGGTGCCATGTAACTATAAGCAGGGACTTTATAAAAATAGATTTATAAGCCCTGGTGAGGTAAAAACAGCCAAATTCATTTTTCCCTCATTGAAGTAAATGGCCTTCATAGGCTAGAATGGGCAGACTTTATTTTAAATTTTAAAGTCTCCTTAAATGTTACATACCAAGAATTTGGTATCAAATTAATTGTTGTAATAAATCCCACAACTTCCAGTTGTTGGATTTAATATAACTTGTCCAGGTAAAAAGTTTAGACTTTACCTAAAAAGTTGCCAATTTCAGCTCTGCATTGTTTTTGCTGCTGTGCTCTGATTGGCCAGCCTGCAGCAGCTTCTGCCAGGCTACCTTGATGAGGTGTGAAGTGGCCTGACTTCACACAAAGGAATGTGCTTGGGGGAGCGAATCTCCCCTCAGCAGATGGTGAGGCAGGAAGGGGGAGGGCTGCCAAACTGGTCTTCAAAGGCAGAGAAGGACATTTGCAGCACCCAGCAACACCCCCACATCCTGCAACCCCAGACAACTAGGTGCCCCCTTGATTAGATTAGGAGAGGGCAGGAGAGGGGTGTGTTTATGATTTTTAGCCACACCAGTGGGTGGGCTCAGCCAGATGTAACCTCCAAAAATCAGATTCAGCCATGTTGGATTTTTGGAGACTGTTGCCTTTTGGGATGGATTTTTGCCACACTCCCCAGGAAGTGGTCATCACAGGGGGACGACCCTGTACCTGATTGGAGGACCAGGACCCCCCTGCTTTTCACCCAGGAGCAAGGATAAAACTGGCAGACCTGCACCCACGCCTCAGATCCCCTCCAGAATTCAACAAGAAAGGAACTAAAGAAGAAGAAGGACTGCCCTGCTGGACCCCTGGCCTGCACCTGGACCCTGCACTCAGAAGGACTGCACCAGCTGCACACTTGGGCTTCACCACAAGAAGGACTTTGCCTGGCTTCAACTGGTTCAAGGAGGGACTCCCTGTTTGCTACAGGTGAAAAATTGCTAAACCAGAGTCCCCTGCACCAACTCCTGAAGAAAGTGACCAGCTGACCACTGTCCAGTGGCCAAAAAGGAGTTTGCGCCAGGTGCATTCTGGGAGTTGAAGTCCGCACCCCCAAGGACCATCACAGAACTTCTGGACCCTTGGGGTGAGCTGTGGACCCCAAAAGAACCTTGAAAGTACATCTGGGTGTAGCCCCAGAAGTTTGGAAAAGATTGGAGAATTTTTGAAAAAAAGCTCCATAAAGTGACCGACCCGACGCGGAAATTCTAGCCGGCTTGCCTCAACCGCGACCCGGCCTGACTTCGTGGTTCGTCCCGGTAAAGAAAAACATCCAAAAAAGAGACTAAGTCCGAACGTAAAAAGTTGACCGGGACCTCCCAGCCATCGTATCCGAGAAGGGCTCCATGGACGTCGGATCAAGATCCAGGTTTACCCCGGTCGAAGGATTTTCATCTCGAAAAAACGACTAAGTCCGAAGGTAAAAATCACCACCGAGGAAACCGACTTCGCGTATCCGGACAAGGGCTCCAGGAGGTCGGATTCAACTGGCAGGTTCGTCCCGGGGAAGAAAAACATCAAAAAAGAGACTAAGTCAGAAGGTAACTTTTTAACCGAGGCCTCCCGCGACTTGTAGCCGAGCAGGGCTCCATCGCGGTCGGCCTGAAAGTTTGACTTTGCCCCGGTCCTGGTGCAACCAGATGACCCGATTGGCGCTTTTTGTTTCTAAGCGCTAGAAAATAATAATACTTTAAAAATTCATATCTCCGGTTCCCCTGAACCGATTTTAATCGTTTTTGTGTCATTTTAAAGATAAAAATATAAGCTATTTTTATAAATTGGTGTTGGATTTTTAAACTGTTTCCTGTGTTTTATTTAATTACTGTTTTGTGATATTTGAATGCTTTACACTTTGTCTCCTAAGTTAAGCCTTGACGCTCGATGCCAAGCTACCAAGGGTTGAGCTGGGATTAATTTACTGAGACCCAACTGTACCTATGTGGAGGTTGGTGGCTTGTTGCTAGGTGTAGGTACCTACCTGCCCTACCAATAACCCATTTTCCAACATCCTGTAATTTTAGTAATTGAGTGGGGGTATTAAGGGCGTAGGGGTGCTTGATAAGGGTCTTAGTATGACCATCAGACAGGTCATAATTAGCTTTAGGCACATAACTCAGATGCAGGGAGGATACTACAGGGAGTAGTGTGCAGCTTTTTGATCACCATAATCTAAGTTTGTCACAATGCACGATCAGAGTTACCATTATATATAGGAAATACCTGTATGATGTTTTAGAATCAATTCCTGCCTATACCTTATGTATGACATTTTTACGGTGCAGATTACTTCACAAGGTCATCCTCGTTTGGCAAAAACTCCCAGTGTTGCAGGCATGTGAGATTTGCAGACTGACATGTGAAGTGAACATGGATAAAACCAGGTACTGTCATGCATGAGATTTGTGGTGTGTGAGTTCTATGCCCAGATTGTCAGGACAGTGGGATGGTAGTGTTCTATTCCACATTATAGACCTGTTTGCCATGAGAGGTTGGTCCAATGGTGCCATGTGTGTGGTCTTGTGTTTCTGACACATGCCATCCTGCGCAATCCATAACCTCAACCTTCTTATTGGCTTGATTTCAGTAATACAGTTTTTTGTATGTGGCTGTCACTGTGCTTTCTCATTTCAGGCCACTGTGCTTGTGTATCAAGACTGACATATGTGATTAGCATGCCTACTGATACCTTACCATGGTAAGTGGGGGGTTCAATGACTGAGGGCATTTGTACAGACCTCTGTCTGTATTATGGGGTTTGGGCATTAGGGAGGGATGGTTTGGGTATTTGATAATACTTCAGCTGATAATACATTGAACCAATCTGTTTGCCTATTCGGATAGTGAAAGACTGACATGTCCGTAACTTCATTGGTCTGTGGGGTGCTAGTAATTCACACCTATGCTGAGTCACTAAAGTGAGTACAGTACTGTGTGATCATTGGCATTTTCCCAAACTATGCCCCTCATTTTGAACATGGCAGGCCGAACCGCCATATTATGGACATTGTGACGGGCGCCAGCGGCAGCCGTCACCCAGCCTGACGGCGGGTTGAAACACCATCCGCCAGGGTTGCTGCGCTTTCCTGCAGATTATGTTTCCTTTCCCGCCAGCCTTTTCCTGGCGGGATGTCTCGCCAGGAAAAGGCTGGCAGAGGGGGGGCCCCTGCACTGCCCATGCACTTTGCATAGGCAGTACAGGGGCCCCGGTGCAGTGCTCCGTCGCGCAGGCAGTGATCGGCGTGACAAGTGCAACTGCACCTGCCGTACAGAGGCATTGACGGCGGCCCGGCCGAGCCTTTCTGTGAGCCAGCTCTCAGAAAGGTTCAGTATCTGGCTGGCTGGGTTCCGGGGTCGCTGGCGGTCAGTGTTTTGACCGCCAGCATGAACATGGCGGTTGTTTCAGCCATGTTCATAATGACCCCCTATATGTAAGAAAGTGCAATAAATGTGAATATAAGTTTGTCCATCAGTATTATCGAATGCAAACTGTACCATGATTAAACAGTACATTTGAGATGGGACTTTAGTAAGTTGCTAGATTTGTGCATATCTATAATGTGCAAGAAGTATCATAGTTAACAGTTAAATTGAGCTGAATAATGACTCTCACACATGATCTGTGGTTTAGTAGTGTTTATTAAGGAGTGCACATTAATATGTGGGAATTGGATCAAATCAAATGCATTTAAACAGTGGAGGGTTCAGACATGGTGGATGCAATCAGGTGGGTAGCTGCTACAACTTTTGGAGTCTCCAGTCCAGTGTTCTTGTTTCATTGGAAAATTGAGATTGGTTGTAGGAGAGTCAACAGGGTGTATCAGTGACACACAAAGGGAACCAATCAGTAGAGGCTCACTTCCTGTCATTGGTTGCAGTCTTGGCATCTGCTCCTCCTGGATGTTTAGATAGACGTCCACATTTGCGGGGAGTTCATCAGCTACAGAGGCAAGAGTGTCTGAGGCATGTCGTTCCCCTGGCAGGGCCTCTAGTACACTGGCTGTTACAGGTGTTGAAGGGGCATATGCCACATTGCTAGTGGAAGGGGCCAGCTGTTGTACACATGACCTACGCAGGGTGATATTCATGTCTCTCAGCACCCCTACAACAGCAGCCAAATGGACATTTTGGGCCTCCCACTGCTGCATCACTTCATGGGGGTTGTCCCTCTACAGCTGCTTGATCTCCCCAATCATGGTAAGTGCCTGGCCCATCACTCCTTGGGATTGTTGGTAAGCTCCCAAGACTTGGGAGATGGTTTCCTTGCCAGTTGTATCCCTAGGAGCCTCCATCCTCAGGCTCACACCATTCCTCCCATGCACCCTACCCCCATGTGCCTTTGCCTTTGGTACTGTTTGCCCACTCCCACTGGTGCCAGGTCCATCATTGTCTGGGTTTACGACTGGTGACTCGGGCACCTGTACTGAGGGGCACATGATAGTAGACACTGTCCTTGGAATACAGGATTGGGTGCAAATGGTTGCCTGAGATGTTGAAGCAACAGGGCTGGGAGGAGTCGATGTAGGGAGGGTGAAGCTAACAGTTGTTGACTGACCAGGTGTCCCAGATGGGCCAGAGTCATCCTCAATGTCCACACATCCAGAGGGTGATTTCCTCACTGAGGGCTTCATCCAGAGGGGACGTGGCTGTGTGAAGTGTCCTTTCCATTGTCACAATGGGTAGGTTACCTGTAGGAGAAGCAGAACACACAGTTACTGAAAGTAATGCAACAAGTGATATCAAACTTTGAACGGTTGACATGCTATGTGACATGCACACAAAGCCTATACTTCATCCCCTGATATAACATTGACACCTGCGTCCAAATCTGAGTTAGAGCTATTTGGGAAACAGAGGTTTTCTATATCATTGTCAGGATTAGGGCAACACACGATCTAGGGCCCGCCCCACCACTATTTCACGCATCTGCAGTACCTTTCTGGTACCTTTAATTGTCCCCTCGTGTTCAAAAACATGTCATCAGAATCAACCCCTATGTGGAAAGACTCATGTAGCTGCGGGGTCAGGACATTGGTGGACACGATGCTCTTATCACTGTTATTTATAAAGAAACTACAATTTCCAGCATCCCATGGGCGGTGGCCACCTTAGGGTGTGGCAGGTCTATGAATACAAGCCACACCCTGGTAAACGTGCTCATTATTCTGGAGACTTTGGTTCAGGCGGCTCCCTGGGTGTTTTCTAGCAGAAGAGCGGAGGTGTCTTCTGTTCTGGGCGATCTGCTTTCATTGCAGATACAAAGATAATGAGTAGGTCGTACTCGTAGCGGTAACGTCAGTTACAAAGGGTTTTCTCTTTTGGAGTGTATCCAACTCTTGGAATTCTGTCTGCAAAAAACAGTAATTATAATTGGATACAAAGGTACACAAGATTTATGCTCAACCAGAGAACATCGTAATAGCGGTGGATGCTGTTGCAATTTCAGTCATTGTGCACTAAAGAGTGATAATTTATGTTTAACCATTGAACATCGTAATAGGGGTTGATACTGTGACAATTTTAGACCACATGGCACTAAAGAGTTATAATTTATGTTTAACCATTGAACATCGTAATAGCAGTTGATACTGTTACCATTTTAGACCACGTTGCACTAAAGAGTGAAGTTTTATGTTTAACCATTGAGCATCATTATGACAGTCGATGCTCTTATCATTTTAGACATTGTTGCGCATAAGAGTGCACCTCTCACATTATAGAGAGAGAAAGAACATATGTTTGATAACTTTTATGGGCAAACTATATTTGATGGCGTGAGAATACACTGTTAGGTAAAACGAATGAGACAACATGATTAAGCTCACAGAATCTTGTAACTGGTAACTCACAGTTTTGTAAATCACTATTGATACGCAGTTACGACACAGAGTGAACAGTTTTTGGTGCAACAATGCTTTATGTCAGTCACCTTTATGAAGGGTGATGTCACGTTTGCCTAACCTAACCGCATTAGGACATTGCAGCCACGCTCAGCACATAAAGGTTTAGTCTTTGGTGATTCAAAGATACATTAATTCCAGGAGTGTGATAACTGTTTTTCTGGTATATATATATATATATATATATATATATATATATATATATATATATATATATATATATATATACATATATACAAACCTGTATGAATATAGGTGGTCATTACAACCCTGGCGGTCGGTGTTAAAGTGACAGTAAGACCGCCAACAGGCAGGCGGAAAAAAAATGGAATCACGACCGTGGCGGAAACCGCCAATAAAGACAGCCACTTTAACACTCCGACCGCCAAGGCAGTACAAACAAACAGCACAGCCGTCACTGCCAACAGACAGGCAGAGGACAATGTACCGCCCACCCTATCACAACCTACCAATCCGCCACCTTTTCTGGGGCGGATTCACTGCGAACAAAAACACGGCGGAAACAGGACTTCGCAGGGAAAACACTCACCTCTACATACCCCACGAGGAACCAGGATGCCAGGGAAACAGAGCTTCACATTTTCCCTGCCCTTATCTTCTTGCTCCCCTACCAGGAGCACGAATGCCGGCGGCGAAGACCACGGTGAGAACTGCACCTACAACATAGGGGAGAGAAAAAACAGGGACACACTCACGCACCACGCAAAACCCCCACTCCCACCCTCCCCCACGACAACACACACACTAATACAGCATGATACATTACAGTTACACCCCCCAAACCCCCCGGAAGAATGCAAGGACAAAAGGAAATTAGTGTAACCATTGTAATATATTAAAATCCAGTACGCAAAAATATATATACACTATAAACAAATATATACACCAAGAATAGTAGTCCAGTGTGCTTCATCCTGCCAAGGACTGTGTGAGTGGATGTGATACTCCACTGGTTCTGGAGGGAGCTTTGTGCCCAGAGTGCTTCATCCTGCCAAGGACTGTGTGACTGGATGTGATACTCCACTGGTTCTGGAGGGGGCTTTGTGCCCAGAGTGCTTCATCCTGCTCGTGGCGGACTCAGTAGCGTCAGTGCCCTTGGCGCACATGGGCCAGCGGTGCTTGTGGCGTCGGTGTCCTGTTCAGCAGTACTTGTGGCGGAGGTGTCCTGTTCAGTGGTGCTTGTGGCGGAGGTGTCCTGTTCAGCGGTGCTTGTGGCGGTGGTGTCCTTGGCAGCGGTGCCTGTGGCGGAGGTGTCCTGTTCAGCACGGTGCTTGTTGCGGCGGTGTCCTGTTCAGCGGTGCTTGTTGCGGCGGAGTCCTTGGCAGTGACTCAGCTGCTGGCGGTCCTGTCTGACCCAGCGGGGTTGGTGCTGGCAGTCCTGTCTGGGACAGCGGGGCTGGTGCTGGCGGTCCTGTCTGGCCCAGCGGGGCTAGTGGTCCTGTCTGGCCCAGCGGGGCTGATGGCGGTGGCCTCCTAGCCAGCAGGGCTGATGGCGGTGGCCTCCTGGCCAGCGGGGATGATGAGGGTGGCCTCCTGGGCAGCGGGGATGATGGCGGTGGCCTCCTGGCCAGCGGGTCTGATGGCGGTGGCCTCCTGGCCAGCAGGGCTGATAGCGGTGGCCTCCTGGGCAGCGGGACTGATAGCGGTGGCCTCCCAGCCAGCAGGGCTGATGGTGGTGGCCTCCTGTACAGCGGGGATGACGGCGGTGGCCTCCTGGGCAGGGAGGATGGTGTGATGATGGCGGTCGCCTCCTGGGCAGTGGGGATGATGGCGGTCGCCTCCTGGGCAACGGGGATGATGGCGGTCTTCTCCGCCGTGCTGCTCTTCCCAGACTTGCCGGGTTTCTTGTGCCCCTTCCCTACCTTGAAAGGTGTCGCAGCTGACTCCACACTCCCACCTGTACCCTTGGGAGCGGCTTTGGTGGCTGGAGTCTTCCCCCTCTCCCACTGCACACTGGCCAACTTTTGGTGCTTGACAGGTGGAGGACTGTCTGTGCTGAGGCTCCTTGCCACACTGGCTGCCCTGCTGCCTGGTGCACTCCAGAATCCGGTGACTACTGGCACCACTGGTCCTGGAGATGTTGTGGCTGAGGTGCTGGGTTGGGACATGGAGAGTCGGGACGTAGGAGACTGATGCGGTGGGGGAGCTGAGGGAAAGAGGTCAAAGGTGGACAGGAAATGTTTCTTGGGAACACTGGGACGGGTAGCTGGAGGGGGTTTGGAAGTGGAGGAAGAGGTTGTGTTTCTAGGAGGTGTAAGTTTGGTGACTTTGGGTGAAGATGCATGCGCTGGAGGCTGTCGTAAGGTGGATGGCTGTTGGGTGGGTGTGTGCCTGCGTTTGTGTATCTTGGGAGGTGGCGTCACAGACACACTGGGAGAGGACACAGGGGACGTGTGAATAGTAGTGGGGTGGTGACTGCAAGTGAGCGGGGTGTGGTGGTGTGTGTGCTGGTGATGGAAGTAGGGGCTGTAGATGTAGTGCATGCAGGTGTGAGTGGAGATGAGACTGGGAGGGAGGAGGGAGACGAGGAGGAGGGGGGCACAGTCGAGGCAGTGGATGTTGGTGTGTCTGCATGTGTGTGATGCTTGCGTGAGTGCCTGTGGGATGTGTGGTGCTTATGTTTGCCAGAGCTTCCCTTGTGTTGAGGTGTGTGAATGCTGGTCTGATGGTGTGCTTGGGGTAGGCTGAGGTACAGTGGTGTTGGTCTGGGTGGAGGAAGTTGGAGGGGGGGAGGCTAGAGACAGGGACAATAGCTGCCATCAGTGCTGAAAAGCTCGCTGAAGGGCTGCCTGACCAGAATGAATGCCCTCCAGGAATGCATTTGTTTGTTGCAACTGCCTCTCTATACCCTGGATGGCATTCAAAATGGTAGACTGCCCAACAGTGAGGGACCTGAGGAGGTCAATGGCCCCCTCACTGAGGGCAGCAGGGGTGACTGGGGCAGTGCCTGAGGTGTCTGGGGCGAAGGTGATGCCCACCCTCCTGGGTGAGCGGGCACGGGGCAAAGGTTGAGGGGCTGCTGGGAGGGCGATGCTGGTAGGGGGTGGCGGCTGTACCTGTAGATGTAGGGGACACAGATGTGGCTGCCACCACAAGGGAGCTCCCATCAGAGGACGAGTCCGTATCACTGGTGTCAGCTCCTGTCCCCGCTGTGGAGCTCCCCCCGCCCTCTGTCCCACTGGTGAATTCCGAGTCCGTAGTCTCGCCCTCCAGGGCCATGTGGGATGCAGCTCCCTCCTGCTCCGGTACCACTGCTCCTCCGCCTGATGATGCAAATGCACACAAGAACAGGGAGACCACAAAAAGGGGGGGACGTCAGAAGAAAGACATGTTGAGTGCATGCATTACCGCTACCGTTGGCAGACACGACAGACACAGAAGCCCCCTGCACTACGCCACGCACTTGGGGTCCACTGTTCAATTCCTGGGACATGGCCTACAAGGCTATGGCCGACATCTGCACACATGGCTGTCACAGGAGCCTGACTAGGTGTAGTTGGCACTGTACATAGGTGGGGTGGGGTGCCACAGGGTCTGCCAGAAGAAGGGGACCTAACTAGCACACTCGCCATGGCCTAGGGAAACCCACAGCCCACCTCCCCCACCCAGACACCTCCAACGCGCGCTGAATCAGCTGAATGAGAGTGTACTCACCCCCTTGTGGCTGCTGTGATGCCCTCAAGTGCCCATCCAACTCTGGGTACGCCACCGCCAGGATCCTGAACATCAGGGGGGTCATGGTGCGACGGGCACCCCTCCCACGTTGGGAGGCCATCCCCAGCTGGGCCTCCGCCATCTTCTTGCTCCAGCGGCAAATGTTATCCCATCTCTTACGGCAGTGGGTGCTGTGATAGACCCCCTAGAGTCCGAACATCCTTGGTGATGGCACGCCAGATGTCCTTCTGGTGGGCGCTGACCTACATGAATTGTACAGGGGAAAAAGAAAAGTTATTACCAACTGCACCGTCACAGTCATTGGTCCCCATCCCTACCCTTGCCATGTGGCACATGCACTCACCGTCGTTTCATGCATGGGCCAATCTCCCCCCATCTTTCATCCACCCCACTCCACACAAGCGTAGCCCATACAGCATGCTCCCAGTGTACTTACCTGTTTGTCTGGAAGACCGTAGAGTAGCGTGTACTGGGGGAGGACCCCATCCACGAGTTTCTCCAACTCCTCTGTGGTGAAGGCAGGGGCCCTTTCCCCAGACACACGAGGCATTGTCTCTTCCAGACTGAGGTCACAGCACCACTTGCAGTGTAGGTCCTCTCCTGTCGAAGATCAGGTATCGAGTGATTGAACAGATGGAAAATGGCGGTCACGTCCGCGGCGGTGCGTACCATCACCGCCAGCGTACATCATCATTGGCTCCTGGGACCCATAGGGTACAATGTTAACCAATGCAGAATTGCACTGCGGTCTTCGACCGCCTACCGCGACGGAGTACAACGCCAGCGCAGTTACCTCACATCCCATTGTCCCACTTTACAGTCAGGCAGCCGCCATTTCAGGGGCCCACATGGCTTAATTTTTAACAGCGTCACACATACCTAGGTCTTGCCTCAACACTCATACATGCAAATTTCGGATTATGAATCGTGTTCTGTGTAAGCTGTGGGTACGTACCTCTGAGTTGGTTGACTCTGTGCTCGCTGTTGTCCTTCATAGGCACCGTCCGCTGGGACATGTGAGGAGATGGAGGCATCCTCCGGTGTACAGACCGCTGGTGGACCTGTCGACAATGGAGGAAAGACATGTGATCATCACCTACAGGCTTGATCATGCCACAATCCTGGAGCCAGACCTGATGTCAGTTATCCACCATCCCACAGGAATCCCCCCTCAAGTGCAGGTGCTGTCAGTACTCCATTTCCTTGCAAGTGGGTCATTTCAAACAACAGTGGCCATAGAATCAGGGATGTCCCAGCCTATGTTTTCCAATGTGTTGTCCAGAGTGTTGTCTGCCCTGCTGAAACACATGTGGAGCTACATCGTTTTCCCTCAGGTGGAGGATTATCCTACAGTTAAAGGTGATTTCTATGCCCTGGGACATATCCCCAACATCATAGGTGCCATTGATGGGACACATGTGGCTTTGGTACGCCCCGCAGGAGTGAACAGTTGTACAGAAACCGGAAGAGTTATCATTCGATGAACGTGCAGATGGTGTGTTTGACAGACCAGTACATCTCCCATGTGAATGCCAAATTCCCTGGCTCAGTGCATGACGCTTACATCCTGCAGAATAGCAGAATCCCTTATGTGATGGGTCAACTCCAGAGGCACTGGGTGTGGCTATTAGGTGAGCACCTGGAAGGAAGTCAGTGGGAATGGTTGTCTGGGTCTGGGGATATCCCTACAGGTTAGTGTTTGTCTAACAGTTGTCCCTCGCCATTTGCAGGTGACTCTGGTTACCCCAATCTGTCATGGCTACTGACCCCAGTGAGGAATCCCAGGACAAGGGCAGAGGAACGCTACAATGAGTCCCATGGGCAAACTCAGAGGATTATAGTGCGGACCTTCGGCCTCCTGAAGGCCAGGTTCAGGTGCCTCCATATGACAGGTGGATCCCTATTCTACTCACCAAAGAAGGTGTGCCAGATCATCGTGGCCTGCTTTATGCTTCAAAACTTAGCTTTACGACGCCAGGTGCCTTTTCTGCAGGAGGATGGTCCAGATGGAGGTGTTGTGGCAGCTGTGGAGCCTGTGGACAGTGAAGATGAGGAAGCAGAATAAGAGGACATTGACAACAGGAACTCAGTGATCCTGTAATACTTCCAGTGAGACACAGGTAAGAATAAAAACCTGCCTACCACATGTACTTTACCACTACTACCTCTCTACTGTCTGTCGTTTTCATCCACTGTATGGTCACTGAGTTGTCACTTTCCCTTACGATTTCACAGATGTGGGTCCCACTGTGTGACATCTGCTTTGTTTCCTCATGGACTAGAGCTGTGTGACATAGGTATGTTGACATTACAATTGAAAGAGCATTTTGACACTGTAATTGCTAATACACTATTTCGAAATCACAGACAGACTCCAGATTGTTTTGTGCTTTAAGGGTGTTTATTTAAGTGCTCAATATTGGAGGGTGCTGTAAAATGGTGGAGGAATGTCCATGGCAGAGTCCAGTCTATTAGTCTCACAGGTGCATTGCCCAAATGGGCATAGGAAGTGGAGCTGGGGCTGTTTGAGGATGGACAGGGTGACAAGGTGGGACAGAAGGATGACAATCAGGGTGGTCTCATTTCTTAGCGGGAGTCTTGGCATCGTTCTCTGTCTTTGTCCTGGATCTCAGGGACCGTTAGCGGGGTGGTTCTCCCTCTGCAGGGGGAGGGGTGCTGGTGTAGTGGTCCTGTGGCGGTGCCTCCTGTCCACTAGCACCGGCGGAGGTGGTGGGCAGTTCATCATCCAGGCTAGTGTCAGGGGCCCCTTGTTGTGCCACAGTGTCCCTCCTGGTGTTGAGGACTTCCTTTAGCACCCCTACGATAGTGCCCAGGGTGGAATTGATGGATCTGAGTTCCTCCCTGAAGCCCAAATACTGTTCCTCCTGCTAGGATTAGACGTAACTGCACGGACACGAACATCTTCAGGCAAGAACTAAAAAGCCTATCACACCGCTTCCGAGCTAGGGGATGCACTGATAAACTCATCTCGGTTGCTAGTAAACGCATATCTAGCAAGAACCAACACGCCTTATTGCTCAAAACCCCCCAAAAATCTGACGCCAGCGGTTCTCCCAACAGGAGACCGGTCGCTTTCATCACCCAATACAGCCCTGTGAGCAAGACGGTTCTGCGCATCTTGAAAAAACATTGGCACTTGCTAATGCTGGACACCTGCCTCAAAAACTCAGTAGGGTTGTCACCCACCATTGTGCACACCAGAGGTCGCACGCTCAGAAACATTCTGTGTCCCAGCTTTCTTGCCCCCTCCCCCTCAACTCGTCCAGTGGGTTGGTTGCCAGAAAAACCCAACGGTTTCTATAAATGTGACTGTTGCATATCCTGCCAATTGGCCCTCAATAAGAAAGAAACATTTTCCTACAATACCGGGATCACGTATCAAATCAAGACCTTCATTAACTGTAACACAAAGTTCACTGTGTATTGCTTGATATGTGTATGCGGTTTAGTCTACATTGGTAGCTCCATACGCCTGCTTAAGGAATGAATACAAGAGCATGTCAGAGCCATTAGAAATGTCAACACCAACTATCCTCTTGCTGTTCACTTCAACACCCTGCATGGGGAAAAAGATCTCTTGAACATTAGATTCCATGGCATTATGCATGTTCCCAACTCCCCAAGATGGGGGGACAGAACAAAGGACTTGCGCAGATGCGAGGTGAAGTGGATCTTAAAACTTCATACAGTTGAATCAGGCTTAAACACTGACCGTGAGCTTCATTATTTTCTCTCGTAAATTCTGAGACTTACTCCCACGTTGCCTTTCATTTGTTAATTGGGCCCTTCCGTGGCCAATATCCTTGAATACTTGTGCTTATACACCATACTCTTCACGGGTCATGACATCCCTGTATCTATCATATTGCATTGTATGTACGTATGCTGCACTACCTACTCATGCCCATGCATCACCATTGTATGTACGAGATTATCATGCTCCATGACCTCTGTCCTTATATGCTCCGTTGTTTTTGTTATACTGCACCTATCATCTGTACCATGCTCCATGACCTTTGTGTGATTCTGTGTTCTTGCTGTTTATTTTTTCTGTAATGCTTCTTTTTACCACTTTAACCAAATTTCTGTACTATTGTAACCGTTTTATACTTACACCAACAGCGCACTTACATTTTTCTCAACCAACCTGTATTATCTTTTTAATGCATGCACACTCTCTCTTTACATTATTATTTCATGGCACGCCTATTTTCCATCTTCTATTTCTCCTCTCTTTAAAGATGGCCGCCTCCTCCATATTTTATTTGCATACGTGGTCGTCTTCAACTCCAGGTGATCGTGCTTTTAATTTTCATATCCAATATGGCCGCCACGCTGACTAGCTTTTCACAATACTAGTCCATCTTCGATTTCTACTACTCTCCCTCCCGGGACCTTTAAAACGAGATCGTAATCTCTCTCGGCCCACTACTACGTTCTGCTTACTTGGTGCCATACTCCTCGACCTACAGGTATGCCGTCTATTACTCCTGTTTGATCCACTTCTCTTACACCATAGCGTTTCTTTGGCTCACTGTTCTAGTGATAACTTTCATTTTGCACTTAGCCCATTCTCCGTTGACGACTTTTTATTATGCGTTCTTGCGCCATCCACCGGTATCGGGTGTTGATTGCTCCTCATACCGCACTGCTTTTTTGCCACACTCCCCTACTATTTCCTTTTCGATAACTTAGCGCGACCATACCTCATCACCATACGCCATTATCGATCGACTCCACTTTCATTTTAGTGGTTCGCTCTCTTACCATGTGTGGGCTTACTCGCATTTGACCCACAGCCCAATTTCCTTTGGCTAACTGATCTGTTACGCGCATAAACTTCTTGCCCCTTCCCTTATTTTTGTTTTTGTTTATGATTACTTGCCCCACGCCGATTACGTAGCCCTTTATTCTGGGCCCCCCCTATTTTCCACTTACTCTACTACCACCATACCAGTTTACGTTTCTGGATGTTCTCAGTGTTACCAGTTTACATTTCCTAGATAGACATACCGCGCTTAGCCGTCACCCCTACCACCCTCATTTTACTTTGCAATTACTACTGATCCTACGAACAGAACCGTTAAGGCCATTAATACTTGACCTTCCATTTTAGTTTCTCACTTATTTTTTGTTCTCTACTCAAGCTACGTACTCCCCATCGCCTTAACATCACCTGCATACATACCAGTTACTTACGTTCATGGTTTCTCTGTCCAGGCTTCACTGGCTCATTCGCTCTTTGTCCCCCTTTTCTCCGCTATTCTCATAGGTTTCTTTGACCATAGGCTTATCAGGGTCTACTACTACCATTGTCCTCCTCTTACGTATTCACTACCTACCCAGGTACACGAATGACAGTTCAACTCATAGAAGGTATGTATTATGTGACCTATTTCTCTTCAACTTTCCTTCTTTATCTACACACCACTCATCTATACCTCTTCTCTCCTCCCTTTTTATTCTTAATCTTTGCTTCTAATTCTCATCCTTCCATCTTTACTCTGTACTGTTTCTCTGCGTACTTATAGTCCTTTTTCTCTCTTACCAGCTACAATTGACCTTCTGGAGCCCAGCTAACTGAACACGGGGCTCCCTCTCTACTTACCTTTGTTACATACCACTCTGGCCGGACGGCCCAGGTATGATCTACGCATTTAGTTACCGCTACTTCTCTCATCGGTTAAGGCACCTGTTTGACTTTAGTGCTCTTACTCATCCGCGGTTCGGATCTTTCTCTCAGCCCTTCTTTTCTCGTTCACCTGATACACTTCACCTTATAGGCACATGGATTCCACTCCAGAACATTGATGTACTTGTCCATTTTAAACTTGGAGTTTTTTACCACGGTAATTCACTGTTTTGCTTTTTTATGCACTACATATAGGGTCCCTATCACGCACTATTATCTGCTGTGTGTTTTCTACATTCACCCACTCACCACACTAGTTCCACTGAGTTCACATATAAATCACTGGGTTTTTTTGACACCCAACGACTTGGAGTCTATTTCGTGTGCTCACTTATGAGCCCATACTTAACCTCATACACTTATGTTTGCCATAACATTAGAACTTTTCCTTTTTTGTATTTCATTACTGTTTTGCAGTCTTGATGAAGTCACTTGTGTGACGAAACACGTGTTGGCTGTATCTCGTTGATGACACAATGATCTCTGGTATCTACAATTAAAGGCTACATCTGCAAAACAAGAACTTGGACTCCAGTCTACTTTCCATTTCAACAAATACACTTTCAGGAATATTTTCCCTGTCACACCATTGGACTTTATACTCTGTGTGCTGTGGCCATCTTGTTCTAATTCGTCTATGGGTATCTTGTTACCCGTCTTTGTGCCCATCGGGTAGTAAGGCACTGGGCCAGGCTGCACCAGACCCTGCTTTCACTTTGATTACTTGTCTCAGTACAACTGTTTTATTGCTCAGATGTGCGGCGCCTTTCACCCTCACTACCCATTTGTGTGTTCTCTATGAATATGTTCTGTCTGAATTAGGGTGAGCCGCACTCTGGTAACATTTACTGTTTTCACTATTATATTTGAGTATTTTCGGTACAACAAGAATACCTTCTCCTTAGACCTCACAACATGGCTTCATTTGACGACAACAGGGACACCTTAGCTGCTGAGCTTTTTTCGAGAAAACCGCAAGCACCCCGAACCTCAGACCATACACCCATTAAAAAAGGACTGAGACAAAAATTCATAAAACTAGAGAGACTCAGGAAACAAGAGTTAGCATGCTGGTGGGACATCACCACTCTTAAACGCTATTTGGAACTCAAACAAATACCTAGGGGACTGCGTGTGATAATATTCCCATCCTTTGAAGACCTGGACCCTGACTTGCTTGGGGAATGGGAACACCTTATCTCATCCACCTCTTTCGGCATGATTAACATATTGATTAAACATGCGGATAGAAAATGAAACAAATTACTCCAGGACATTGCATCCCTGGAGGAAGAGATTAAGAATCTCAACCTCACAGAGGCAGCTGATAAAAACTACACGATTATGAGAGAGATACTGACTGGTTACCAATTGTACATCAAGGATAAGAAAATGCGCAAACTTATCAGAGATGATAATGACTACACTAATGGCAGGATTTATACATTTGCACGGAGGTTTGATCAAGTCAATAAGGAATCTAGCAACAGAACCACCTTTACCACTACCCCTTCGGGATCAATTGCAGGCAGCCTATCTGACATTTCCAATCTATCCAGTGAGTGCTCAGACCCACCTGGGGATAGGTCCGCCGTTAGTACACTTCCACCTAACACAACACAACAATCAAATTCTTTTTTAGAGGAACTTGGCCGATACAGAAAGGGACTACGACAGAATTACAACAGACCAGGTACTCCCCCAGGTATTCCTGGCCAGCCCTCAGAATGTTGGATGTCCAAAACCTTCTCCTCCCATGATGTGAAAGTAGGGGGAGGAGGTGGTGGCCAACCGCCAGTCTTGAGGACTGCCAGCAGGTGCCTGGCAGCCACGGAACACACCTTCTCCCTGAGGTCGTTCCACAAATTTCTATGTCCTCCTTTGTGCATGGATAGTTGTCTACAGAATTCACCCCGTTGACTATTCTTTGCCACATCTCCATTTTCCTGGCGATAGATGTTTGCTGGACTTGTGCTCTAAATAGCTGTGGCTGTACTCTGATGATTTTGTTCACCATGACTCTCAATTAATCATCTGTGAAACAGGGATGTTTTTGTGGGGACATGTTGGCAAGATGGTAAGGTAGTAAAAAAAATAGGGAAATAGGATTGGTGATGAAGTGTGGGTGCTTTGATGTGAGTGGATGGCTGGTGGTTTTCAATGTGTGAGGTACTAATAAATTGTGTTGGGTGTGTTGTGCAGGTGTGTGATGTGTGCTTTGTGAAGTATGTTGGGGTGCCTAATCTATGGATTCTGATATTTGTCTGTGGCCTCTTTCAGCTGTGTATGGCGTTCTGGTTGCAAAGGATTGTGGGGTGTGAAGGGGTGTGTTTTATAGTGCAGAGTGTAGGTGTGTCAGATGTGTGGATGTGTGTTAGGTGTGGGGTTTTCAAATTATCCAATGTGGTGTGATGTATTACTATGGTGACTGCCATCTGCCGTGGTTCGCATCTTCATTGGAATTCCACTATGGAGGAAACACTATCATGATTTGTAGGTCATAATAGGTTTGGTGATTTTTTAGTGGGATGGCAGTTCTGATGGTGGGACCACCTCTTTCCTGCCCTCCAGAGTCCTGGTCGTTTCAGATTTTTGGCTGGATTTCAGCAGTCCTGGCTTTGTAACTAGTAATATGGTGACACAAAAGGATGATGGGCGGAGTGCTGAAACTTTTCGATCACTCATTCCCAGGCCCAGATCTGGGTTAAATCCATCGTTCTTTTGCTCACATGCCATCTCATTTTGGACACAGCCACATGCAAATCAGTCTTGACCTTGAGCCGGAAACAAGCATCCTGGGACCAGTTTCAGGGTATCACCCTTCATCAGCAAGGCTACTGTGCACCCAGTGGCACAGTGAGCAAGGGCACACGTCTGGGTACACCCTTTCCACTTAAAGCAACTTTAGTAACACAAAAGAATGATGGACGAAGTGTTGAAACTTTTCAACCACTCATAATGTGCCGGTCTCTATGACAGTAAACATGGCGGTCTTTTGGTGGCAGCCACCACAGCAGTCTTACCATCAGACCACCAAACTCGTAATGAGGCCCTCAGTCTCTGATCCATGTTCTGTGGTCACAATAGGATTTGCTTTTAGATCCCATGCTTCTGTCTTCTATCCTTCCTCACTGGGGGTCCCAGTATGCTAGCCACGATCAAGGCAGGCGGCGATTTCCTGGAGGAAGAGGTGGATGAATGAATGAATGAATTATTTGTGAAGTGATTTAATATCCTTACTGGATATCCTGGTGCTATGGGATGAGAAGTGGCCCGAGAAAGGGAGAAGTGAGGCAGGACAACATCCAACCTTTAAGTTGTTTTCTAAACAGTATTAAAGAAGCTGTGGTTCTGAATGACATCAGAGGTAAGTTCCAGATTTTGATCATGATAAAAACAAACAATTTGCTGCCTAGGCTAGATCACTGGATGTGTGAGATTTGAAGGAGTTGCCTGATCTGAGAGGTCTATATGACAGGCAGGGATTACATGTTTACCGTTGATTTCCGGAGCCCAGATCTGTAGAATGCTATATAAAATGGAGAGCCTTGAGGGTACTTCTCTTATGGAAGGAAGACAGTGGGGATTTTTCAAATGTTGACAAATGAGTTCACACTGTGATAGATTTCGAATGAGCTTGACTGCTGTATTTGGTACTGCCTGCTGTTTAGTTATAAGATGTTTGGATAAACCAACATAAAATGAATTGCTGTAGTTCAGACAAGCGATTACCAATGCATGCCAAACGTTTTTGTGAACGGACATTGGGATAAAGGGGAGCATTTATGCAGAGTGTGCTTGATCATAAAGTAAGTGGCTGCAATTTGAAAGATTTAGGGGGACGTAAGACAGTTGTCGTCTAGGTTGCAGGTGCAAGAAGTGAGTGCTGGATGAACATCTAGGCCCTGTATAAAACTATCTTGGTGTTATCCAAACTCAGCTTCAAACTGTCTTTGCACATCCAAAAGGTGACTTCCAACATGCATGATGAAAAACAGTCTTGAATTATATGCAGATTAACAGTCTTGAGCACTATTATTTAGGTGTTACCACACAACGCCATGATGAATCCAAATAATCTAATCAGATCAAAGAGATGAGTGATGTAATTACTGAGAAGTGTACAGTTAAGTTATGACTTTTGGGGCATCCCACACAAATAGGAAAAAGTGAACAATTTGAAAGAATGCAAACAAATGTGTTAATATCTATATGAAAAGTAAAGAGTGAAACCAATTCAACTCAATGTCAAATATTCAAATATCCCTTCGACATTGTAATGTGAAGGAATGGGAAGCCACCTCAAAGGTTGTGGATAGATGAAGGAAAATCAGCATAGGTAACCCCTACTGATCTAAAGTCCCGTAATTCATCACTGTCAGCCAGAAATGCTGTTTCAGTTCTATTGTGATCCCTGAATCCAAACTGAGATTGATGCATTTCTATAGTTTTTGGTTTCTAGGAAACCAGTCTCCAGAGAATTCACTCATTTTTTCAGTATTTGCCCAAAATATTGAATTAGAAATGTAATGACATGGAAATATTGTGTCAAGAATATCGGGACTTCATATATATTAAGTTAAGCACTATTGATATTAAAAATATAGGTGGTCATTATGACCCTGGCGGTATTACAACCGCAGGGCCAAAACGACGGGAGCACCGCCAACAGGCTGGCGGTGCCTCCCGGCATATTTTGACCGCGGCGGTAGCGCCGCGGTCGCACCGCCGGGGCCGGCGGTTTCCTGCCGTTTTAGCCCCGGCGGAGATAATCCGCCAGGGCAGTGCTGCAAGCAGCGCTGCCCTGGGGATTATGACTTCCCTACCGCCAGCCTGTTTCTGGCGGTTTGCACTGCCAGGAAGAGGCTGGCCGTAAGGGGAATCCTGGGGCCCCTGGGGGCCCCTGCACTGCCCATGCCACTGGCATGGGCAGTGCAGGGGCCCCCTACCAGGGCCCTGTGCAGCTTTTCACTGTCCGCATAGCAGACAGTGAAAAGCGCGACGGGTGCAACTGCACCCGTCGCACGGCCGCAACACCGCCGGCTCCATTAGGAGCCGGCTCTTATGTTGCGGCCTCATCCCCCCTGGGCCGGCGGGCGTAAACTAGGTTTGCGCCCGCCGGCCCATTGGGGATGTTGTAATGGGGACCGCGGGAGTGCGGCCGCATTGGCGGCCGCACGGCGGTTACAGCTTGGCGGGCGGCATTAGCCGCCCGCCAATGTTGTAATGACCCCCATAATTTTTTAGTGTTGTTAAAAATATCAATGTCAAAAATATCAATGTTAGAAATATTTTTATATGTAATATTGTTTCTTAGTTTAAAATAGTCTATAATGAATTGTAATTTTAGTTAAATGTTTTTATTGCTATTTTTAGTTTTTTAGGAATTTGTTTTGTTGATGGTATTTTCCTAATTTCTTTAAAAGTATTTTAATTAATTTGAGAAAAATATATTTAGTAGCTGGATGTTGGGTTAATAGAGGATAACGGTGTGGAGATTTGTTTAAAAAGTAGGTTTCAATTTTTAAATATATGGCAATCATTTTTTAAATATGTACATTTTTAAACAATTTTTATATTAATTAATAATTCAGGTTATAATTTTCTTTTAATTATTTTATGTGAAATAATATTTTGTTTTGGAAATTAAATTTATAATTAAAAAATATTTTATATGTAATTTAAAACGTAAAGTTCATCTATTGGTGAATTTTTTGAAAATTTGAAAATTAATTAAAATGTTTTAAATATATTGATTTTATATATATATTTGTGTGTATCTTTTCTTTTAAAAACTTTTTTTAAAAATTAAGTTATCCAAAACGTATTTCTAAAATATCCTATAATTTAGCATCAATTATTGCAATTTAATAACAATTTTTAGAATGCTAAATTATGGTATTTATATAATTTTAATATTTAATATACTAAATTATAAATGCACATTTTCTGAAATGTTCTTTTTGTACAAATGTTAGTAGTTAATAATAGTTGGTCATTAATTATTATTTTGTGCATTACATATATTTACTAATGTTTGATCTTTGGTACTATTAACAGTGTTTTGCTGGTTTCTGAAATATAATATTTAAATTAAATCTTGGAGTTAATAATTATTTAATAAAATGTGTTATGTTTCTCGGCATTACATTTAAATTGGGGTAGGAACAGTAAATGTCATACCTTTAGTGTCTAGCACTTTTCCTGAGTTGGTTTGGTTTGGATTGGAGTGAGAATAGTAAATGTCATTCTTTTATTGTCCAACACCTTCCCTGAGTTGGTTTATAGTGAAGTGGAAATTGTAAATTTCACCCCTTTACTATCCAACACCTTCTCTGTGTTGGTTAAGATTGGAGTGGGAGTAACAAATGTCACTCCTTTAGTGTCCAACACTTTCCCTAAGGTGGTTAAGATTGGAGTGGGAATAGCAAACACCACCCTTTTACTGTCGAACACCTTCCTTGAGTTGGCTTAGATTGGAGTCGGAATAGTAAATGTCACTCCTTTAGTATCCAACACTTTCCCTGAATTAGTTTAGATAGGAGTGGGAATAGTAAATGTCACCTTTTTACTGTCCAACACCTTCCCTGAGTTGGTTTAGACTGGAGTGGGAATAGTAAATTTCACACCTTTAGTGTCCAACACCTTCCCTCGGTTTGTTTGAATTGGTTTGGGAATATGAAATGGCACCCTTTTAGTGTCCAATGCCTTCCCTGAGTTTGCTTAGATTGGAGGGGGAATAGTAAATGTCACCCCTTTAGCATCCAACAGTTTCACCAACTTTGTTCAGATTGGAGTGAGCATAGGAAATGTCACCCCTTTAGTGTCCAATACTTTTCAAAAAGTTTTGTTATATTGTAGTGGGAATAAAAAATTCCACCATTTTAGTGTACAAAACCTTACATAACTTAGGTGTTTTAGGAGTAGCAAATGTTAATTATTTATTGTTTAAACATTATCACAACATTTAATATAGTAACAAATGTCAAACACATTTTTTTTATTTTTATTTTAAAACATTATTTACTACCCGTCAGCCCACTGGGAAAGGTGCTGCAGCATTGCCGCCAACTCATAAATGAGCCAGCGGCAATGCTGCTGCACACAGGGGCACCAGCATCCTCAAAATGTGCACTGACTGCACAGCCACATTTTGAGGGTGGCACTCCCCTTACACTCTGGGCCCCTGCGATCCTCTGTGTCAGTGGTCTCATGACTGGAGATACTGTGACCAGATGCTTCCTCAATTGGTTGTGCCCTATCTCCTTCACTTACCTAGGCTGATGTTGAAAATACAAAGAGAAAAAGGGTCATCACATGTTCCTGATCACACTTGAACAACAGCTGTGATTAGAAAACATTACCATCACATGGAGTAGGCCCCAGCAACAGAATGCATTAAAGTGCCTTCTACATGTACCATACCATGGGTCTCATTACGAGTTTGGCAGTCCCGTGACAGCCATATTAGCAGTAGCGATCCGACCACCAACAGTCTGATGGAGTGGACCGCCATATTATGAGATTGGTGGCATATTAAATAGGAGACCGCCAGCAGTCCACTGCCACCGCCAGGCAGCACAGACCGCCGCAGTCTTCTGGAGCAATGAACGGGCCGGCGGAGCCCATGTTTCAACCTGACCTATAAGGAGGTTGCACACCGCCAATGTGACCACGGCAGCGCAACACCACAGAGCAGTATAAAGGGAGACATTCACCTGCACACTGCGGTACATGTCCAGATCCGCCTTGGAGCCATTCCTAAACGTCATGCTGCTGCTCCTATTTGCCGAAAGACAAGGGATACAATGCTGACGTGGAAGGCACCAAACGTAAGTAGTAACACTTACCTTGTTTCATTTATAATAGATGCCAAAGCCAGCACCTACACCTATCATTCATGCCACACACACTAACATACTGCAACAGGGGCACCCACACATTCACAACACACACACTTCAGCCAGCACACACATACACTGCATGGTAATAACACACATACAAGCACAGCTGCACAACTCTTGATCAGGGACATGGAAGGGCACACAACATATACACACACAGCAACAACAACACAACTAATGCACATATATAAATACATTCCACACCCTCACAAACAACACTGGTCAGGGACTGGCCACACATACAACACACATATACATCCATCTGCCATGGCACAAAGACAACACCAACATTAAATAACACTGCAATCGACACACAAATCACACACACACATAGCACAATGCATCAACAATGACATGCACAATACACTTGGAGACAAACAGACCAAAGGCACAAAACAAACTACCACAAAAACACCTGCACAGCTGCAATGGGACCAGCTGGACCATACATGGAAGGAGACTGCATTGGGACACATATCATGTTGAGCAAGGCCCCGAACAATATGCGCACAAGAAACGGCCACAATTGGATCTCAGGGACAACCAATACTATTAACAATTACCAAGCACAGTCGTACGATGGGGAAGGGCAAGGCAACAAAGCACACGCAACTCACACTCCCTGGGACATACTCCTACACCAACCAGCTGCCAGGCACGCACACTGAAATGGACACATGCACACTCAAATGAAAAGCAAATTACTATAACTCTACCCACTCCAGGTTTGCACGGACAAATATCAAGAATACACAGACCACATGTACACAATATGTATATCAGGGGGACAAATCATACACCGTACATGCCCTAATCACATAACAAAAAAAAGAAACACATACCACTACAAACACAACACAATGCCATACCAACATTCAATTTACATACTCATACCCATCACACAACACACACCATACACTAGGGGGACAGCAGCACTGCACACAAACACACAGACTGCAAACAACACCACAGGGAGTAGCAAGGAGCACAAACACACACAAACATCATGAGCCAGGAACGTTAGAAACCTAGGGAAGAAAATGCAGGACAAAGGTGTAATGCAAACTCCATCAACAGCTTGGCTTTATTTTTTGAAAAAAAATATTAAAACTAAACAAGTCAAGGCCATAGGCCAGACCAATAGTAGAAGGGCCAAAAGGCACCATCTCGGCCCCAAGATTCGACTCCTGACTGCCAAATAACCTCCACAGGTGGGGGCATCAAGGGGGCAGACAGGTACCTCAGGGATTATCTGGGGAAGGAGAGGCTGGCGGAGGTGAGGTTTGGGGGTTGTGTTTGGGTTTCGGAGGGGGTTCTTTGACTTGGCCTTGGGAGGAGGGGACCTTCTTTGGGGGGGGGGTAGACTTCTTTGCAGGGGGGGCATGGGTACCTGCAGGGGGGCAGAGCAGAACTTGGAGGTGGAAGAGGTGGCCGTGGGAAGGTAACTAAACATTTGGGGGTGGTACAGGGGTGGGAAGAACAATTGTTTGGAAACATGGGGACATTCATCAGAAGGGGGTAGGATTTGGAGGTTGAGGGAGTGGTTGAATGAGGTGTGTGGTTGATGTCTTGGATGCATGTTTGTGGGAGGTGTGCTTGTGTGTGGTGGGTGTCTATTGGGTGGGTCTATGCAGGCATTTATGTGTTTGGGATGAAGATGCAGGGTGGTGCTGTGGTGGATGGGAGGATGTCTGTTGTGGTGGTGACTGCAGGTATGGTGTATGTGCTGCCTGCGTTTCTGTGTCAAGGTGTCTGTGGGTATGACAGGTGTGGTGGATGGATCTGTGACTGTTGCTTCAGTGTTTTTTAGTGTACAAAATGTCGTGTTTGTGGTGCTGGGAAGTGTCAAGGAAAGTAAGGACTGTTGCTGTATCTGCAGCTAGATGTTGTTTGAGTGCGTGCCGGTGGTGTGTCTTGTGATGCTTGTGTTTCTGTGTGCTACCAGTGTCTGTTGAGGTGGATGCATGCGAGTCTGTCTGTGTGCTTTGGGTGAGTTGAGGAAGGGGGGATTTGGACTGGGAAGAGGAAGGTGGAGGGGGGATAGAAGACAAGGGGTGACTGACTACTGTCAGTGTGGAGGCCAGAGCCTGAAATGATCTCTATAGGCCAGAGATTGCACTGTGAATGCCCTCCAGGAACGCATTACTCTGTTGGATCTCACTGAGGGCATCAGGGCTAACAGGGGCTGGGCATAGGTGCCTGCTGCAAAGGAGACGTCCACCATTTTGGGTGAGCATGCACGGCCAACTGGGTGGAGAGCAACAGGGAGGGTGGTAATAGAATGGGGAGGTGATAGACAAACGTGGTACAATGGTGGTCCCCGATGGATCCACCACCACTAGGGAGTGGCCACTGGAGGAAGAATCCATGGATGAAGATGTTGATCTGGTCTCCCCCGTGGCACTCCTCTTGCCCTCCGGGCCACTGGGTCCCGAGCTGTCAGTGGTTTCGTGACCTGAGGTCCTGTGGCTAGATGCTTCCCCACATTGCACAGCCCCGTCTCCTTCACCTGCTGGTACTGATGCTGGCAGAAAATAGAAAAGTAAGGTTATGACATCAACATGAAGACAGTACAATTACAAATCAGAGACTCAAAAATACCATCATGTCAACTGACCCCCTGCATGAAGTGACAGCAAAGTGCCTCCATCATGTGCCAATACAAAAACATGTATGCCATCTGGAATCCCAAAAGAAACACATTACTAATTTCTGGTGTCACATAACTACAATGGCCTGAATGAAGTCTAACTAGGACACCAACCATACAACTACTAGGTGACCACTCCACAGCAAACTTGTGCAACATCCAGCACACCACATTGAACCAGTAGCCAACTATGGATCCCTCTGTAAGGTACCCTAACAATTACACTGACACAAGCCTATCCACACATCTAATTTGCACTGATATGATGCCTCATGGACAACTGGTGGTGCCAAGGAAAGGCAATCAACAATGCTTAAATCATGCCATGCCTGGATTAGGTAACATGGAAACATCCATTTCACTAGGGACACAACACAACAACGTACAGCTCCACAAGTCACACCTTATCAAAATGAGTCAAGGCTGGTATTTGCAAGGCCCACTCAGATGTGGCACACATCTGAAGTTTCAACAAGTCAGGTTCCATAACTCATGAGAGTGCGCTCTCTGGTTCCGCTGAACTTTAGTGTAGCCACACCTCCAGGCTATAAGTCCTCTAGACTCAATAGTTCTAGCAAGAGGGGAGGTGGTCTTGTGTTGATATTTAGAAATAATCTACACTGTGCCTTAGATCCTACAATGTCAACCCAGAAATTTGTGAAGCCACTTCTTTAGGGTTCACCTTAGTAATATTTTTTTGTTTTGAGGACCTTCTAATCTATCATCCCCCCGGTCCCAAGAACTCTTTTTTACTACATTGTCCATCTATTATTGAAGCACTTATGATGACCTCTAAAAGCATTGTGCTTGGTGACTTTAATTTTCACCTTGAGGACAAACGGGATAGTGCAACTAGTTCCTTCCTGGACCTAATGTCTAACTTTGACTGAGACCTTAAGGTTCCGGCGGCAACCCACCGGGCTGGGCATATCCTGGGTGGTATTTTCTCACACCATGACTGTTGCACTCTTATGGGGAATGTAGCCCCTGATTGGTCCCATCATCATCTGCTAACTTTCAGTGAGGCTGGAAGGAGAGAACTCATTCATGTCTCTCCTGCTGCTAAGTTGGTCAGACATTGGGGTAGAATTGGGTAGCAGAAGTTTGTGCAGGTCTTGAAATGAGGATGGGACCAGGATAAGGATCAGTATAGTTCCTCGGTGAAAAGGTACGAACGGGGAATAAGGGCAGCTATTGACCTCACGCACCCCTGAGGAAGATTAGCCCCTTGGTCGGTAAGAAAGGCTCAACTCCTTGGTAGACCAAGGAACTTAAGGATCTGCAAAGACGACATAGGCACCAAGAGCTCAGATGAAAACCAGACCAAAACTCAGAGGAGAGAGTTAAATTTAGAGCACTGCTTGGAGATGACAAAAGGACAATTAGGAAAGCTAAATCTCATTATTTTGCTATTAAAATTAAGGAAGCAGTTAATGTACCTAGGGAACTCTTTAGGGTGGTTCACTCCCTTACCTCCCCAGCCACCTCCTCGGAACTTGAGAATCCCCATGCTTTCTGTGACAAGGTAGCTGACTTTTTTAAAAATTAAGTCCTACTGATCCAAGCAAATTTTGCCCAGCATCTTCTGGATCTGTACTCTGAAGTATCGGGGCAGGCGCCGAGATACACAGCGGTGCCCTACTTACCAGTTTCCCCTGCTGTCAGCTGACACAATTAAAGCTTTGCTGTCAGGGGTTAGGTCAGGGTCCCCAGATGATCCTTGCCCCCCTAAAGTATTAAGGCGTGCCCCTGACCTGGTGTCCAAGGCATTCGAATTGGCTTACCAGGAGGTGCTGAATACTGGGGTCCTTTCTCCCTTCTGGAAAGAAACGATTGCAATCCCGCTTAAAAAGAAACCAGGAGGTGACCCTAATGATCTTAAGAATCTTCGCCCTCGCTCATCATTACCTATGCCAGCTAAATTCTAGAAAAACAACTTAATGTCAAATTGGTCCGCTTCCTTCAGGAAAATAGTTGCTTAGACCTCTCTCAGTACGGGTTTCTTAAAGCACACAGTACCCAATCTGCCCTCAATGTCACATCGGACTCCATCCGTCAGATGATGGACCAAGGTCGGGGAGCCATTCTGGTATTATTAGATCTATCGGTGACTTTAATACCATTTCACCAAAACTGATGATGCTTCGCATTTATCAGGCTAGGGTAAGAAATGGTGCCTTGAGCATTCTGCAATCATTTCTGAGTGAAAGGTCCATCATTGTGAGCTGTGGGAACTTCAGAGCCGCCCCGTTCCTACTTCCTTGTGTGGTCCCCCAGGGATCTTTGTTCAGTCCCATCCTGTTCAATCTGTATGTGGCATCACTTGTGAAGTTGGTGCGCTTGTTTGGTGTTCAGGTCTCCTCATACACTAATGATACTCAACTTATCATCCCGGTTAACAGGAACTGGGAGGAGGTAGCAGATAGGTTTCATAATTGTATGAATGTGGTCAACAAGTGGATGAGCCAAAACTGTCTCAAAATGAACGGAGAGAAAACTGAAATTTTGTTCTTTGGTGCTAACAGTTCATTATGGAGCTCACGTTCGTGGCCACAATCTTGCAGTGACCTGCCTGCACCTTCACCTGTAGTGGGAAGTTTAGGGATTTTGTACAACAGTGCCTTTTCCTTTGACCTACCGGTCAACCATACTATTAAAACCTGTTGCTGGATGATAAAAACTCTCCAGAAAATCTTATCCTTCATTCCGATGGATCTCAGGATTTCTGTGATTCTGGCTCTGGTCATATCTAGACTGGATTACTGCAATGCTTTGATGCTGAATATCAATCAAGGTTCTCTTCATAAACTGCAACTTATACAGATCAATGCAGCTTGCCTGGTGCTGGGACTCCTGTGGGCAGCATCTGCCGTTGAGAGTCTTAGGCGGCTGCATTGGTTGCCTTCGGAGAAGCGTATTTTCTTTAAAGCTCTCCGTATTACTTATAAGGCACTACACTCCCAGGGCTGAAAGTACCTTTGTCTCACCTTAAGATGGTATGTGCATACCTGCCACTTAAGATCCACCAGTCTCCACCTGGCCTCAGTGTCCTGTTGCAGGAAATCCAAATGGGGCGGCAGAGCTTTTTTGGTGGCGGCAGCTAAGCTGTGGAATACTCTCCTGCTTCGTATCAGGAAAGTGGAATCTTTCATGCTTTTCTGGAAACAGCTGAAAACATGGCTTTTGCCCCTGGGAAGTTCCTCGTGGCTTCTCCTCTCACTCTGCTTTCACTTGTCTCTCTCTCTGCTTAGCACTTTGATGCTATGGCCGGAACTCGCTTTACAAATGCACACAAATACAAATACAGAGATGTCTCCTGAATATACACATGAGTGGTCAAGTAAGGCCCAGCATCGGCTGCACAAAATTCTCCCACCCATTTTCATCTGTACTTCTGAGTGTGTCTGTAGTAGATAACTGTACCATGCAGGAAAGAGGGACACAGACCTTGCAGTCACTATTAGGAGGTCACCATATTGTTTTACAATGATAAACAACATCACTATCTACATCACAGACACAATAAGAATGGCATTTGTTTGAAATATAGGATGGTGCCACAGTCCTGTCTGGGACATCACAGTAAATGGACAACCATTGCAGATGTATCATGACTACTACAGGACCCCATTGACACATATGTGAGGGATCTGGGATATCATGACATCTCCATGGCTACCACATGCCTATATCAGCTGCAGACAGGTAGGCACAAGGCATGTTGTCTACACTGATGACACATCACCTATGACAATGCGCATTCCCCACTTACCAAGGGGAAGTCTCTTGCTACAGCTGCCAAAACATTTACCATATAAATTATGTCACTTGAATGATGGACACCCATGCATCACAGTCTGCTGTGAGGCACAAGCACACAACATACAATGGAGAAAACATTATCCTGGGTTGCAGATGTTAACCTACATATATCCCCGGACCCATGACAGAGGACAGTGGCCCACATCCTACTCGCCTTTTGACTGTAACATTTGTCTGGAGTGGTTTCTATGTGCAAAGTAATATTCAGCAGGGTTTTTGCAGCACTTTGCTGGACGTCTCACACTGACTTTTGTGCTCACTGCTGGACAAATATACTGAGGGTTCATCATAGTATAACCCTAGGTCCCATTTCCTAAAGGATGAGCACACCAGTTGGGAACACATGGCCATTGTCCAAAAATTGGATGTCAGAAGATACATGCCTCATCGTCAGGGGAGCAGTCTGTCCCTCACTCAATCACATGGCAAAGGGGCAATCATGTCCCTTGTGGCTGCTGTGCTGCCCTCAGATGTGGGACATTTGGTGGTCATTGTCCGATGGGCATCCGTCCCCGTTGGGAGGACATCCCAACTGGGCCTCTGCAGTCTTCCGGGCCCAGCGCCTCAGGTCCTCCCATGTCTTCCAACAGTGGGTGTTTTGCTGGCTGGTGACGCCCAGGGTCCACACCTTCCACACCTTCTTGGAGATTACTCTCCATATCCCCTTCTTCAGATAGGCATTGACCTGCATGGATGCATGAAAACAAGACAAGAAATCATGTCCACAAGTCCAATGAAAAAATGGCAGAGTCACATACATGTCTTCGAACCAAGCCTAAAACATTCTATCTTAATCTTCCAGTCCACCTGTGGCACATAGCAGTCATTGTACACAGGGACATGACTGGAAACACTCCCTGTTTGGGTGCACTAGACCCCCCACAGCTCAGCCCCCACATCGACCAGTTGTCAATACTGTAACTTTTGTGGATCATGACATGATCACCTGACATTGATTAGGTGCAAGTGGTATGTGTTAGTTACAGCTCACTGCAGACAATGCTCAAAAAGATACACACCCTCCAAATATCACATGTGATGTAACAACAAGCCTACTGACGGAACCATTGTGCATTCCCCATGTTGAAGTGAGTGACAGGTGGAGCATACATAGAGGCAATCCTGTCCATGTATGCACATATGCTGAGACAGATGCAGGCACATGCTACTTTCGGTGGTTAGGGTTTAAAGTGTCACATCAACCAATAGCTACATACATCCACACATGTATGAACACAAAAACTGTGACACTATAGGGAAATACCTGGCCCAGCATTGTACACATCCAGCTTCATAACCATAAACACAGAGTGCACCATCAGGGCACATTACACAACAGCACATTGTTTCCAGATGTACAATGTCTGAAATTAAAGGCACATGCACTGGACACATCAGAGTTGTAAGGATGAATTATCAAGGGAACCGTAATGGCTATGTAACACACATTGTCAGAAATTAACTGAGCAGATTAGACACATATGCAAATCCCATTATGATGAATGGACATTGGCCTAAGAAGCTGTAGGTAGGCAGAGAGGCATGAAATGACACCATCACATGTTGTCCAGGGAATCGGGGAGTGGGCACAGTGTCACAATTGCAGTGCAAAAGGTGGACGGATACCAGGACAGATGTCATACTCAGGCACTAATCTCACCAGGTTGAGCAGACAGACCTACATATCATACCATATCCTACTAATAGAGTTAATTATGTAGCCCATAGCCAATTTACAATGCATGCCTATGTCCAGATCTAAGGGGCATATTGAGTCAATATCTGGCTTTAGTGCAACAGTTCAATAAGGCCACATGTGGCCACAGACCTTTGAATAAACAGTGTACAAATACAAATGGGACTCAACCCACACACAACATGCCATCAACCCCCCTGCTGCATCGCAATTACGTGACCACACTTTACAGACCTTTTCAGGGATAATTTCAATGGGGATGGCTGTCATAGCAACTCATCTAGTTATCTGCATCCAACACAACTTGGGTCAGGGAACATTAAATTCACACTCACCACAGTTTCTCACATCTTCAAACCTTTCACTTGACATGGATACCTGCCCATTCAATCAACCATCCATACACATTACAGCACAAAATAGGTCTTTGCAGACACCAGCTGACTAACTAGGCTTAAACACAGGCTAACAAAAGCTGAGATAGTAGAGGTAGATGGAAAGTATTACACGGTGCACTACCTGCTCCTCTTTTACACCATAGAACTGTCCATACAGGGGTAGGACCTCCTCCACCAGTTTCTCCAGCTCTTCTAGTGAAAAAGGCAGGGGCCCTATCACCTGTTGGATGCAGCACGATTGCTCCCAGAGGTGGTACACAACAGCTTAGGTCGTGGAGGTCTTGCTGGCAGCAGTGTCAGGAGACAAGTGAGGGATCCTGCAGAAAATGGCGGTGACACCTGCCACATAAACGACACTGCCATTGGGTCAATGTTTTCCTATGGAAGTGTCCGCTGTGGTAGTATCTGCCTACCGCCATGACTACTTCCGCCGGCAGTAGTGGGCGGTTCCTATTGTCCAGTAGAGTAGGTCAGGCATCAGACATTTTTTAGCCATATAAAGCAATTACACAAAATAATTTGATGTGTCAGTATTCAAATAAATGATGTTCTGGTGGATATTGAGTACTGGCCTAGTCAGGTCATGTAAGTCAATCCTTTTGCCAAACATATTGATATGTAGTCATGCAGATGTGCTTAGAGGTACAGCCACCACCCTCTGTCATATGTGTCACCTAGGAGGTTGTGCATTAAATCACAGGCAGTTCACGTAGTTATCTGACCATGAGCTCCCGGTCCATAAAGATGATTGCTACACAAATGTCAATAATGAGGGCATTAACATCACAGGAAGTGCAAGGTTTAGCACTAGTGTGATTGCACATAATGTTTACAGTGACACACATAACATGTGATATCACGTATCAAACATATTACATGCTAAATGTAAGGGACACATTGAGTGACTGCCTTGTTTGTTTTTTGACCATCATAGTTACCCTTGGAGGAGAAAGATCAAACACCCTCATTTGTACCATTCACTTCCTGACTAGCAGACTATCGAGGACAGATTAGTGATTTAGTTCTATCGCCTGGATAGGTTGACAATCATGAATCTAGTTGGAGCCATATCTAATACCAGCCATCCATCATCCAAATAGCATATCACCCATTGTACAAGTCATGTCAGTGTTGCACTTCGTGGCCATAGGGTCGTTCCAAAATACAGTGGCCCTATCTGCTGGGATGTCCCAGCTTATGTTCAGTTTGGTATTAAAGAATGTCCTCTCAGCACTGTTGAAACACCTGGACAGCTACATCATCTTTCCTCAATGTGAGGATTTTGCACATGTGAAACTAGAATTCTGTGGTTTGGCACACATTCCACATGTTGTTGGAGCCATTGATGGTGACCTTGTAGTTTTGGTTCCATCGCCTGGCACTAAACAGGTCTATCGGAAGAGTAAAAGCTTCCATTCTATCAATGTCCAATTAGTGTTTAGCAGACCTCTATATTTTCCAAATCTGTCCCTGGAACCAGGGTTTAATCCAATATGCCTTCATCATGTGGAACAGCGCTATTCCACAGCTGATAACAAAGCTGTACCCAGAGAGGGCCTGGATGGTTGGTAAGTCACATATGTCATGTGTGTATGTATGTATCATGTCTGCTATTAGTGACACTTTGCTCTGTACTCATGGTTGCACACATGTCACCTTGCCTTACAGGGGATTCTGCGTACCCAATTCATCCCTGGTTTTTGACACCAGTGGGAAACCCAACTACACCAGGGAAAGTTTGTTTCAATGAGGCACATGGGAGAACACGCCATGTCATGGAGCAGGCTTTTGGCCTCCAGAAGGCGAGATTCTGCAGTATTGACAAAACAGGTGGAGCCCTCCTCTGCTCAACCGCCAATATTTGCAAGATAATTTTGACCTGCTGCATGCTCCACAACCTTTCCCTGAGGAGGAACATCCCATACATTCCTGATAAGGAGGAACTGGGAGTGCCACAGGGTGAGTCTCCTGAAATGCCAAGTGAGGATGACAGTGATGAGAATGAACGTGGAGACATGTGGGCAGATCTCATCAATCAGTACTTCACCTGAGTGTTCTGTGATTACTCAGACAGCATGAAGTATTTTACAGGTCTTGATATGTTGTGATGGGTTTGTCTCTTACCGTGAGACAGGACATTTTATGCAATGCATCATAGAGCCAAGGTTTGCTGGCTACATCAGACTTGAATATGTCCCTCTCTTGAGCATCTCCTTTGATTTGTGCAGTTATATTGCACTGTCAGTGAAACTACAGAAGATTCAACTGCCTTTTGTGTTTCATGAATGCCTTTGCCTGCCTAAACTCCGTGCATGTGACTTTTCCTTCCATGTCTCATCCCTTTGCCATCCTCAAGTGGACATTTCAGAGTTGTGTCATTGGCAGGTGGAAGTGGCTAGTCTGACGTGTGAATGGGCCATGGAATGGATCAAGGTACTGTTTATTACATATTTGGTTTGTGTGTGTACTGTGCCCAGGCTGCCTGGGAAGTGGGAATGGAGTTACCTGAGCTTAAGAGTTGACCTGTTTGCTCTATTATGTTTATCCAGTGGTCTAATGTGTGTGGCAATTTGCCCTTGTGACATGTAATTGTGGCCAATCCTTGCATTCTCCCTTCACATTGTGTTGACAATGTTGCTATATGCCCTGTATGTAGCTGTCGGTGTGTTTCCTTATTGCAGGCCACATTGGCTGTGCCATTTCACTGACGTAGGTGTGTGTCATGGCAGTTGATGCCTAACCATTGTAGTAGGATGGGTCTCAGACTAGGGACGGTTGTCCTGTCCACTGGCTGTCATGGGGTTTGTCAAGTTGGATAGACATGGTTTTAGTATGGGCTAAGGGTCAAGCTGGGGACAATATCTACCTATCTGTTTGCCTCTTCTGTGGTACAGAGTCTTACATAGCCCTTTTTTCTATGGTCCGATGGACTGTACATTAGGATATCTATACAAGTGAATCAATGTTTAGTCATTCTTGACTATTACAGTCCACTGCAGCCTATAGGCTGTACAGTGCAAACAAATAATATTTGGGTGACAGACCACTTGGGTTTTGTGTTGGTAGTGATATTCAGCCTGTCCCAGCCTGTGATCTGCCTTTTCTTACATTGACATTCTCACATGTATGTCAATAACATCACATGCTTTTCTTATTGCACATCCCAAAACATTCCCCAAAACACTATTGGACATAGTTAGAGTGCTAAATGTGTTTATTTACAGGTGTTCTTACGTTAAAGGTGCAAAGTAATGAGAAAAAACAAACACAAGCAGTGAAGGGATCAGTCATGGTGGATGTAATCATTAGAGTAGCTGCATAACATTTGAAGTCTAAAGTCCAGTGTCCTACTATGATGGAAAATTAAAAGTGTTTTGCAGAACAGTCAACAGAGTGAATCTGTGGTACACAAAGGAGTACCATCAGAAAGAGGTTACTTCCTGGTAGGGGTTGATGTTTTGGCATCTGCACCTCCTGGATGCTTGGGTGGACATCCTCGCTTGTGGCGGGGGCTCTTCAGCTACAGAGGCAGGGGGGGGTCTGAACTAGGTTCTTTCCCTGGCAGACCTTCCCTACCACTGGCTGCTTCATATGTTGAAGGGGCTGATGTTAGGTGGCCAGTGGAAGGGGAGTGTAATCCACCAATCCCGGCTCAGGGTGGAGTTGATGTTCCTCAGCACCCCTGTTAGGAAGGTCAAGGTGACATTGTGGGCCTCCCACTCTTGTAAGATTTAATGGTGGTAATCCCAGTGAGTCTGTTTGATCTCCCTGGGTTCGACAAGTACCTGGCCCATCACACCTTGGGATTGTTGCCATGCTTCCAAGACTTGGGTGATGGTGTCCTGGCCACACCCACCTCTAGCAGCCTCATGCTTCTGGCCCACACCATCCCTCTCATGCGCCCTACCTCCATGTGCCTACTCCCTTAGCACAGTTTGCCCCCTACCACTGGGGCCCGGTCCATCATTGTCAGAGGTGTACAGATGAGACTCAGGTACCTGGGGGGCACACAATTGCGGAATCTGTCCTCAGGACACAGGTTTGAGGGCAAATGCTTGCCTGAGATGTTGATGCAACAGGGCTGCGAGGAGTCGATGTGGTCAGGGTGAGACTGACCGGTGCCATCTAACCAGGTTACCCAGATGGGCCAGCACTGTCCTCAATGTCTGCATGTCCAAGAGGCCTCACTGAGGGCTTCATCTGTGGGGGGGAGTGTCAGTCTCTGGAGGGATCTCCATGTTCCCAATTGCAGATAGACCTGTTGAAGTAATGGACAGGATGTTACAGGTTTGTATTGTGACATGTACCGCCAACCGTTTACAGTGGCATTTGTTCCCTTTATGTGAGAAGCACACCTGTTATCAACTGAATGGACCTGACATTTGAGGTGATGATAAATTCTATTTCATGTCACCTTGCTTTAGGTTGTATGAGTATTTTGGTACTTGGGTGACTGTTCATGGACTCCTGTTATTCCACAAATGCAATGAAATCAGGGGCTGGGTATGATGTGGCTTAGGTCATCTTGGGACCTAGTAGACTGTCATACTTGCAGACCCAGGAACATGTAGTTGAATATGGTACTTGTCAACAAGTGGTCAGTGCATTGTGTATTGCTATACTGCCGCATGCATCTAGATGAGGCATCTTGGTACCTTTGTTTATCTGTCATTGATTTTGCAGGCAGGTTGTGCTGTCCTTATTGTCCACACTATTTTTATTTTGGCTTATCTATTCAAGATGGATCTAGTTGATTAGGCACATCATAGAGTGTACAATGATCTGTAAGTTGGTCCCTCCCAGGTAGGTAAACTCCCTTAGTAAATTGACATACAGCAACCCAATGTCATTGTGGATACTGGCCTAGTGGTTGGAATTTCAGCAACCAGCCGCCCTGGGCTTTCAAGTAATGTTACACCAACTACTACAAACAGCATACATAAGTCATCTTCTCAGGTGCGTAAATCTTTATTGTGAGTGGATGTGGGATGATGTTAGTACAGATGCACATTAGGCAGGTATTTTATTTTGGGTAGACAGCGCCGGCTGGCCTTATTATTGCAGTCTTTGCCTGTCCTTCTCACACAGTACATAGATTGGATCCCCTCAGGTGAGAACAGTTCAGTAGCTGACTAGAGGCAGAAGGGTCATAGTAGGTGAGTACACAGTTGTGGCTATGTAGAGTGACATTCCCAGTGCCTTCTGGCTTTATCATTTATGGCTATGCCTGTCCTCCCCACACAGTGTACAGCTAGGATCCCCTCAGGTGAGTACGGTTCAGTAGCTGAGTAGAGGGAAAAGGGTCATAGTAGGTGAGTACACAGTCGTGCCTGAGTATAGTTACATTCCCAGTGCCTTCTGCACATTGATGTCATGGCCTGTCCTACCCACTCAGTATCCATTTAAATGCCCCTCGGGTTGATACACTATAATGTGGAGTTGTTAAAGGTGGGAATGTTTTTGAAGGGTACGGGTAAAGGTGAGCAGTGGGCATGCATGACAATACATTTGTGGACACATATTGTAGTTGTGATTTACCTGACTCAACTCCACCAGGTATTCCTGTCAAGCACTCAGGATTCAGGATGGCCAAGACATTCCCCTCCCATGATGTGAACTGTAGGGGAGGAGATGGGGGACCACCACCATTCTTGTGTACCGCCAGCTGATGCCTGGCGGCCATGTAATGCACCTTCCCCCTGAGGTCATTCCACCTCTTCCTGATGTTGTCCCTTGTGCATGGGAAGCTTCCTACACAATTCACTCTGTTGACCGTTCTTTGCCACATTTCCATTTTCTAAGCAATAGTAGTCTGCTGGACTTGGGCTCCAAACATATGTGGCTCTACCATGACCCTTAACTCCTCATTGGTGAATTGTGGGTGTTTTGTGGTGACATGGTAGAGTAAAAAAAGTGGGGGATTGGGAAAAGTCAAATTTGTAGGTTCTGTGTGATGACTGGGTAGCATGCAGTGAAGTGTGAGATAGTGTGAAAATATGTGTTTGGGGGGTGCAGATGCGGATGTGGAATGTGTGGTCTATGTGAGGTTGAGTGGTTCCAATCCTATTATTTGCACTACTGTTGTGTTTTGCATTGTGGAGGCAAAGGATTGTGGGGTGTGAAAGGGTGTGTTTTATAGTGTGGTTGGTGGGTGTTGAGTGTGTGTATGTGTGTCAGCTGTGTTATTTTCAAATCTATCCAATGTGGTGTTTTGTATTACTGTGGGACCGCCGACCACCGCAGCTCTCACTGGCATTGGAAGACAGTCATGGCAAGACACCATGGAGATTTTTGAGTTGTAATAAGTTTGGTGGTTGTCTGGCTGTCCCGGTGATCAGACTCCATATGCTTGCAGGCCATCTAAACTGTCAACTGTTGCCCACAGGAAAATCAGGATCTCAGACAACTACAATTGCATGGCTGAATTTGTTCAATCACAGCAACTATTGAACAAGTAGGATACCACACCACCTTTAATGCTTTGCCTCATGGAGCATACCTCAGTTACCTATTGTCATAAAAAATGCCAACTTCATTTCCACAAATCCACACAAGATCATGCAGACATCTATTTGTAACATACACAATTGCACTACAATAGGAGATGATGTTCCTAAAATCTGCCATGTTGCAGACATCAGTACAGTAGCCTGGAAAAGCTGACATTGAAATACTCATGTGATACTGTAAACCTATCAACAATGCTCACTTCACCATTTTCACCATTTGAAATTTTACCTAATGGAGTCATGGAGATATGGTCCACATTTGGCACTAAATTGTACACTGGAGATAGAATTTGCACTGAATTGTCTTGGACCCCTTTCAATGACATACTCTGATTGCATCAGTAGATGCCATTAGTCATTTGTTTGTTGGAGAGGCACAGAGATTTGCAAATACTTGTATATAGCCCTCTACATGTTTTGCTAATGGGAATCTACATCACTGTCTCCATTTTGGTCCTGCAAACTCAGATGTCTGTGGATGAATGGTTGTACCCAACCACATATGACTCCAACATAACTGCAAGTCACTCCATGATGTATGCCAACAGTCAGGTAACAAACCTTCCCATTACATATGTGCAGTGCTGCTTTCCACATGGTGCCACATCATAGGCATGGAAATGAACATCGTGGGTACAAACTATAATCATACCCTCATGTCTCTCATTACTACTGCAGTTATATGTGCCAAATTACATGTTATGATGGGTGAGGGTATGTGCAAGCCAAAAATCAATGGTGACACACTCCTGTCTGTGGCACCAGATGAAATGTAGACCCACTGCAAATGCCCTATTCAAAACATAGGTTGGCATGCACATATATGTAAGAGAATACAGAAATTATCCCATGAACACAGGTAGACCATGTATGAAACAGCAATGCTCAGATTTTGTCAAAAGAGTAAGGGGCACATGCTAAAATGCAGGCACAAGAATTGTTGGCAACCATGATGGCACATAAATCATAAATCATGTCAATGGAATCGTCAGAGTGAGATGTCAGAATTAACTTAGCTATGTGACAGACATCAATATGCTCTGTACTCACCCCTTTGTGGCTGCTGTGTTTCTGTCAAACACCCATCAAGGTTCAGGTATGCCACTGCCAGACTGCGGGCCATTAAGTGGGTCATGGTTCGACATTCGCCCAGCCCACGTTGGGAGGACAGTCCCAGCTGGACCTCCACAATTTTCCGGGCCCAGCATCTCAGGCCTTCCCACCTCTTGCAGCAGTGGGCACTCCGCCGGCTGTGGTCCCCCAGTGTCCGCACCTTCTGCTCGATGGCTCTACATATCTCCTTCTTCTGATGGGTATTTACCTTTATAGATGCAAAAGACAAATCAATCTATTACAATCACAAGTTTTTGTCAAAATTGTTGTGTCACACACATGTCAGAAACACTAAGCAAAAATTGGTCAATTTGTCAACATACCACAAGTGTAAAGCACACATGCCAATAACTACAAGGACACGACTACACACTTTTGTATCCATCTGCAGACTAACCTACAATCCTACTCATGGCCTACAATGATTAAGCAAGCCTACTGACATCAAGTAGCACATGCTCCAGGAACATGTACTGTGATGTGAGCCACAATCAAACATTACACTCATATGTGAATTCTAAAGTGTAAACTCCTTACACCTAACTGGACCAAGACATTCACAGTCTGTGAGATTGACTCACTGCATATAGTCCCTACAGACAACTTGCATAGTGCAGACTTCGCCCTTACACTTGAATGGCAATGAAGAGACTGACATGGTGGGTGCAGAAAGTGTATTCCCTATACATTTATGGACATGTGGCCTACCAAATGCAGACTCATGGCACTTTAAGGGAGGGGGCGGTGTCGGATGTACCTGTCCCACAGGAAACTCCTTTGGGCATATGTGTCTAAAATACAGAGATGGCATCCAACAAACAGACATATGCATCATACAATTTCTGCTATTTGAACAAGCTACTAAGTCACATGTCAATCAGCACACTGTCTGCACAGTAGTTCTGTCGTTTGTATGATACAACTGTACAAGACACATATGACATATGTGAATGTGATAACAGAACTGTGGGAGTAAGAGACCTGTCATGAATCAAAGACACATATTGACAATGATACAAAATGCGCATATGAATAGTTCAGGGATGTAGCCCTCTACCCATTCCTAATCTAGCCAATGGACTGAGGCATTCAGAGCATGTTTTGCAATTAGAGCATCATATTGACCACCTGACAGGCTCTGCGGGTGTATAGGGAGTAAGCACAGTGCCTCAGTTGCATAACCACAGTGACTCCCCCACAGCCTGGAGTATGTCCCATACTGAGAGATACATTTGACAGGCCAGATCTCTGTAGCCTGGGCATACAGAACATACATGACACTCACATTTCCATCACTTCCAATGGATGACAGTACATCATATGCCCATCAACAATGTAGCTTGTCCATTGTGTAACACAAAAGGATGATGGACAGAGTGCTGAACAATACAAACACTCACCCCCAGTCACAGATCTGGGTTTAATCCATCGTTCCTTTGCTCACCATGCCACCCCAGTTTGGACCCAGCCATATGCAAATCAGTCTTGTCTCTGTTCCTCATGGGAACAGTCAACCCCAAACTGCCGAGCCAGGTCCTCTCTGGACTGGAAACACGCATCCCGGTACGAGTTTCAGAGTGTCACCCTTCATCAACCAATGGGCTGATGGTGGCAAAGGCCGAAACCAGCCAGGGCGGCAATGAAGTATGCGCCACCCTGCTGATAATGTCCTGGTTCTCTGCCAGCCTTTCACTGCCATGAAAAGGCTGGTGGAGAACAGGTGCAGGGGAGCACCGGGGGGGTCCCCCTGCCCAGCGCCCTCGCAAAGCTCACTGTCATGCAGGCAGTGAGCATTATGAGGGTGCGGGGCACCTTGTGGGTGGCAGCATTGCCGCCGGCTAAATTACAAGCCTGCGACAATGCTGCTGCCATTTTCCTGCTGGGCTGATGGGCAGAAATCTTGGTTTTCACCTGTAAGCCCAGCTGGAAAGTCATAATGGGCCAGGCGGGAGGTAGCCAGTATGGCGCCAACCTCCCCGTCGGAAGTGAGAAAGACAGGTTATCCCATCGGCCGAACTCATAATTAGGCCCTAAGGGGCATATTGTTAGACCCCTAACATCACCTTGCGCCACATTAACGTAATTTATTCTGATGTTTAATAAGGCCCAACGAGGCTGAAATCCCCATGCCGTATTTACAGAGTGGTACAATGCATTCATTGTCCATTCTTATACTGCCCATGCTCCACTTTCCACAGGCATTTGGACATTGCACCTGTGAGACTAATAGTCTGGACTCTGCCATGGACAATCCTCCACCATCACCCCTCACCCACTTGCAACCACCCACCAATATAGGACACTGAAATAAACAGTTATTCGACAAAACAATCAGGAGTCTGGCTGTGATTTTGTACTAATGTATTAGACATTACCATCCCAAAATGCATATTTACATTGTGATGCCAACATACCACTGTCACACAGCTGTAGTCCATGGGGAAACAAAGCAGATGTCACGCAGTATGGCCCACATCTGTGAAATTGGAAGGGAAAGTCCCAACTCAGTTACCATACACAGGGGGAAAAGGTTAGACAGTAGAGAGGTAGTAGGGGTTAAGTATATGTAATATGACGGGTTGGACTCTTACCTGTGTGTCATTGAAAATACTGCTGTATTACTGTGTTCCTGTTGTCTATGTCGTCCTCTTAGCTTCCTCTTCTTCACTCTCCACAGGCTCCACAGCTGCTACAACACCACCATCTGGACCATCCTCCTGCAGAAAAGGCACCTGGCATCGCAAAGCCAGGTTGTGAAGCATACAGCAGGCCACGATGATCTGGCACACCTTCTTTGGTGAGTACAATAGGGATCCACCTGTCATATGGAGACAGCGGAACCTGGCCTTCAGAAGGCCGAAGGTCGGCTCGATCACCCTCCTAGTTCTCCCATGGGCCTCATTGTACCGTTCCTCTGCCCTTGTCCTTGGATTCCTCACTGGGGTCAGTAGCCATGACAGGTTGGGGTAACCAGAGTCACCTATTAGCCACACACGGTGCCTCTGGAGTTGACCCATCACGTAAGGGATGCTGCTATTCCGCATGATGTACGCGTCATGCACAGAGCCAGGGAACTTGGCATTAACATGGGAGATGCACTGGTCTGCCAAACACACCATCTGTACATTCATTGAATGATAACTCTTTCTGTTTCTGTACACTTGTTCACTCCTGCTGGGGGGTACTAAAGCCACATGTGTCCCATCAATGGCACCTATGATGTTGGGGATATGTCCAAGGGCATAGAAATCACCTTTCACTGTAGGCAAATCCTCCACCTCAGGGAAAACAATGTAGCTCCGCATGTATTTCAGAAGGGCAGACAACACTCTGGACAACACCTTGGAAAACATAGGCTGGGACATCCCTGATGATATGGCCACTGTTGTTTGAAATGACCCACTTGCAAAGAAATGGAGTACTGACAGCACCTGCACTAGAGGTGGGATCCCTGTGGGTTGCCGGATGGGTGACATCAGGTCTGGCTCCAGCTGGGCACACAGTTCCTGAATAGTGGCTCGGTCAAGCCTGTATGTCAGTATGACATGTCTTTCCTCCATTGTCGACAGGTCTACCAGCGGTCTGTACACGGGAAGATTCCTCCATCTCCTCACATGTCCCAGCGGACGGTGCCTATGTAGGACAACAGCGAGCACAGAGTCAATCAGCCCACAGGTACGTAACCACAGTTTGCACAAAACACAATTCCTAATGCATTCAATGGTTTGTAGGAGTGTTGATGCAAGGCCTAGGTATGTGTGACGCAGTTAAAAGTAAGCCATGTGGATACACACCCTCCAAATATCACATGTGATGTAACAACAAGCCTACTGACGGAACCATTGTGCATTCCCCATGTTGAAGTGAGTGACAGGTGGAGCATACATAGAGGCAATCCTGTCCATGTATGCACATATGCTGAGACAGATGCAGGCACATGCTACTTTCGGTGGTTAGGGTTTAAAGTGTCACATCAACCAATAGCTACATACATCCACACATGTATGAACACAAAAACTGTGACACTATAGGGAAATACCTGTCCCAGCATTGTACACATCCAGCTTCATGACCATAAACACAGAGTGCACCATCAGGGCACATTACACAACAGCACATTGTTTACAGATGTACAATGTCTGAAATTAAAGGCACATGCACTGGACACATCAGAGTTGTAAGGATGAATTATCAAGGGAACCGTAATGGCTATGTAACACACATTGTCAGAAATTAACTGAGCAGATTAGACACATATGCAAATCCCATGATGATGAATGGACATTGGCCTAAGAAGCTGTAGGTAGGCAGAGAGGCATGAAATGACACCATCACATGTTGTCCAGGGAATCGGGGAGTGGGCACAGTGTCACAATTGCAGTGCAAAAGGTGGACGGATACCAGGACAGATGTCATACTCAGGCACTAATCTCACCAGGTTGAGCAGACAGACCTACATATCATACCATATCCTACTAATAGAGTTAATTATGTAGCCCATAGCCAATTTACAATGCATGCCTATGTCCAGATCTAAGGGGCATATTGAGTCAATATCTGGCTTTAGTGCAACAGTTCAATAAGGCCACATGTGGCCACAGACCTTTGAATAAACAGTGTACAAATACAAATGGGACTCAACCCACACACAACATGCCATCAACCCCCCTGCTGCATCGCAATTACGTGACCACACTTTACAGACCTTTTCAGGGATAATTTCAATGGGGATGGCTGTCATAGCAACTCATCTAGTTATCTGCATCCAACACAACTTGGGTCAGGGAACATTAAATTCACACTCACCACAGTTTCTCACATCTTCAAACCTTTCACTTGACATGGATACCTGCCCATTCAATCAACCATCCATACACATTACAGCACAAAATAGGTCTTTTCAGACACCAGCTGACTAACTAGGCTTAAACACAGGCTAACAAAAGCTGAGATAGTAGAGGTAGATGGAAAGTATTACACGGTGCACTACCTGCTCCTCTTTTACACCATAGAACTGTCCATACAGGGGTAGGACCTCCTCCACCAGTTTCTCCAGCTCTTCTAGTGAAAAAGGCAGGGGCCCTATCACCTGTTGGATGCAGCACGATTGCTCCCAGAGGTGGTACACAACAGCTTAGGTCGTGGAGGTCTTGCTGGCAGCAGTGTCAGGAGACAAGTGAGGGATCCTGCAGAAAATGGCGGTGACACCTGCCACATAAACGACACTGCCATTGGGTCAATGTTTTCCTATGGAAGTGTCCGCTGTGGTAGTATCTGCCTACCGCCATGACTACTTCCGCCGGCAGTAGTGGGCGGTTCCTATTGTCCAGTAGAGTAGGTCAGGCATCAGACATTTTTTAGCCATATAAAGCAATTACACAAAATAATTTGATGTGTCAGTATTCAAATAAATGATGTTCTGGTGGATATTGAGTACTGGCCTAGTCAGGTCATGTAAGTCAATCCTTTTGCCAAACATATTGATATGTAGTCATGCAGATGTGCTTAGAGGTACAGCCACCACCCTCTGTCATATGTGTCACCTAGGAGGTTGTGCATTAAATCACAGGCAGTTCACGTAGTTATCTGACCATGAGCTCCCGGTCCATAAAGATGATTGCTACACAAATGTCAATAATGAGGGCATTAACATCACAGGAAGTGCAAGGTTTAGCACTAGTGTGATTGCACATAATGTTTACAGTGACACACATAACATGTGATATCACGTATCAAACATATTACATGCTAAATGTAAGGGACACATTGAGTGACTGCCTTGTTTGTTTTTTGACCCACATAGTTACCCTTGGAGGAGAAAGATCAAACACCCTCATTTGTACCATTCACTTCCTGACTAGCAGACTATCGAGGACAGATTAGTGATTTAGTTCTATCGCCTGGATAGGTTGACAATCATGAATCTAGTGGGAGCCATATCTAATACCAGCCATCCATCATCCAAATAGCATATCACCCATTGTACAAGTCATGTCAGTGTTGCACTTCGTGGCCATAGGGTCGTTCCAAAATACAGTGGCCCTATCTGCTGGGATGTCCCAGCTTATGTTCAGTTTGGTATTAAAGAATGTCCTCTCAGCACTGTTGAAACACCTGGACAGCTACATCATCTTTCCTCAATGTGAGGATTTTGCACATGTGAAACTAGAATTCTGTGGTTTGGCACACATTCCACATGTTGTTGGAGCCATTGATGGTGACCTTGTAGTTTTGGTTCCATCGCCTGGCACTAAACAGGTCTATCGGAAGAGTAAAAGCTTCCATTCTATCAATGTCCAATTAGTGTTTAGCAGACCTCTATATTTTCCAAATCTGTCCCTGGAACCAGGGTTTAATCCAAGATGCCTTCATCATGTGGAACAGCGCTATTCCACAGCTGATAACAAAGCTGTACCCAGAGAGGGCCTGGATGGTTGGTAAGTCACATATGTCATGTGTGTATGTATATATCATGTCTGCTATTAGTGACACTTTGCTCTGTACTCATGGTTGCACACATGTCACCTTGCCTTACAGGGGATTCTGCGTACCCAATTCATCCCTGGTTTTTGACACCAGTGGGAAACCCAACTACACCAGGGAAAGTTTGTTTCAATGAGGCACATGGGAGAACACGCCATGTCATGGAGCAGGCTTTTGGCCTCCAGAAGGCGAGATTCTGCAGTATTGACAAAACAGGTGGAGCCCTCCTCTGCTCAACCGCCAATATTTGCAAGATAATTTTGACCTGCTGCATGCTCCACAACCTTTCCCTGAGGAGGAACATCCCATACATTCCTGATAAGGAGGAACTGGGAGTGCCACAGGGTGAGTCTCCTGAAATGCCAAGTGAGGATGACAGTGATGAGAATGAACGTGGAGACATGTGGGCAGATCTCATCAATCAGTACTTCACCTGAGTGTTCTGTGATTACTCAGACAGCATGAAGTATTTTACAGGTCTTGATATGTTGTGATGGGTTTGTCTCTTACCGTGAGACAGGACATTTTATGCAATGCATCATAGAGCCAAGGTTTGCTGGCTACATCAGACTTGAATATGTCCCTCTCTTGAGCATCTCCTTTGATTTGTGCAGTTATATTGCACTGTCAGTGAAACTACAGAAGATTCAACTGCCTTTTGTGTTTCATGAATGCCTTTGCCTGCCTAAACTCCGTGCATGTGACTTTTCCTTCCATGTCTCATCCCTTTGCCATCCTCAAGTGGACATTTCAGAGTTGTGTCATTGGCAGGTGGAAGTGGCTAGTATGTAGCTGTCGGTGTGTTTCCTTATTGCAGGCCACATTGGCTGTGCCATTTCACTGACGTAGGTGTGTGTCATGGCAGTTGATGCCTAACCATTGTAGTAGGATGGGTCTCAGACTAGGGACGGTTGTCCTGTCCACTGGCTGTCATGGGGTTTGTCAAGTTGGATAGACATGGTTTTAGTATGGGCTAAGGGTCAAGCTGGGGACAATATCTACCTATCTGTTTGCCTCTTCTGTGGTACAGAGTCTTACATAGCCCTTTTTTCTATGGTCCGATGGACTGTACATTAGGATATCTATACAAGTGAATCAATGTTTAGTCATTCTTGACTATTACAGTCCACTGCAGCCTATAGGCTGTACAGTGCAAACAAATAATATTTGGGTGACAGACCACTTGGGTTTTGTGTTGGTAGTGATATTCAGCCTGTCCCAGCCTGTGATCTGCCTTTTCTTACATTGACATTCTCACATGTATGTCAATAACATCACATGCTTTTCTTATTGCACATCCCAAAACATTCCCCAAAACACTATTGGACATAGTTAGAGTGCTAAATGTGTTTATTTACAGGTGTTCTTACGTTAAAGGTGCAAAGTAATGAGAAAAAACAAACACAAGCAGTGAAGGGATCAGTCATGGTGGATGTAATCATTAGAGTAGCTGCATAACATTTGAAGTCCAAAGTCCAGTGTCCTACTATGATGGAAAATTAAAAGTGTTTTGCAGAACAGTCAACAGAGTGAATCTGTGGTACACAAAGGAGTACCATCAGAAAGAGGTTACTTCCTGGTAGGGGTTGATGTTTTGGCATCTGCACCTCCTGGATGCTTGGGTGGACATCCTCGCTTGTGGCGGGGGCTCTTCAGCTACAGAGGCAGGGGGGGGTCTGAACTAGGTTCTTTCCCTGGCAGACCTTCCCTACCACTGGCTGCTTCATATGTTGAAGGGGCTGATGTTAGGTGGCCAGTGGAAGGGGAGTGTAATCCACCAATCCCGGCTCAGGGTGGAGTTGATGTTCCTCAGCACCCCTGTTAGGAAGGTCAAGGTGACATTGTGGGCCTCCCACTCTTGTAAGATTTAATGGTGGTAATCCCAGTGAGTCTGTTTGATCTCCCTGGGTTCGACAAGTACCTGGCCCATCACACCTTGGGATTGTTGCCATGCTTCCAAGACTTGGGTGATGGTGTCCTGGCCACACCCACCTCTAGCAGCCTCATGCTTCTGGCCCACACCATCCCTCTCATGCGCCCTACCTCCATGTGCCTACTCCCTTAGCACAGTTTGCCCCCTACCACTGGGGCCCGGTCTATCATTGTCAGAGGTGTACAGATGAGACTCAGGTACCTGGGGGGCACACAATTGCGGAATCTGTCCTCAGGACACAGGTTTGAGGGCAAATGCTTGCCTGAGATGTTGATGCAACAGGGCTGCGAGGAGTCGATGTGGTCAGGGTGAGACTGACCGGTGCCATCTAACCAGGTTACCCAGATGGGCCAGCACTGTCCTCAATGTCTGCATGTCCAAGAGGCCTCACTGAGGGCTTCATCTGTGGGGGGGAGTGTCAGTCTCTGGAGGGATCTCCATGTTCCCAATTGCAGATAGACCTGTTGAAGTAATGGACAGGATGTTACAGGTTTGTATTGTGACATGGACCGCCAACCGTTTACAGTGGCATTTGTTCCCTTTATGTGAGAAGCACACCTGTTATCAACTGAATGGACCTGACATTTGAGGTGATGATAAATTCTATTTCATGTCACCTTGCTTTAGGTTGTATGAGTATTTTGGTACTTGGGTGACTGTTCATGGACTCCTGTTATTCCACAAGTGCAATGAAATCAGGGGCTGGGTATGATGTGGCTTAGGTCATCTTGGGACCTAGTAGACTGTCATACTTGCAGACCCAGGAACATGTAGTTGAATATGGTACTTGTCAACAAGTGGTCAGTGCATTGTGTATTGCTATACTGCCGCATGCATCTAGATGAGGCATCTTGGTACCTTTGTTTATCTGTCATTGATTTTGCAGGCAGGTTGTGCTGTCCTTATTGTCCACACTATTTTTATTTTGGCTTATCTATTCAAGATGGATCTAGTTGATTAGGCACATCATAGAGTGTACAATGATCTGTAAGTTGGTCCCTCCCAGGTAGGTAAACTCCCTTAGTAAATTGACATACAGCAACCCAATGTCATTGTGGATACTGGCCTAGTGGTTGGAATTTCAGCAACCAGCCGCCCTGGGCTTTCAAGTAATGTTACACCAACTACTACAAACAGCATACATAAGTCATCTTCTCAGGTGCGTAAATCTTTATTGTGAGTGGATGTGGGATGATGTTAGTACAGATGCACATTAGGCAGGTATTTTATTTTGGGTAGACAGCGCCGGCTGGCCTTATTATTGCAGTCTTTGCCTGTCCTTCTCACACAGTACATAGATTGGATCCCCTCAGGTGAGAACAGTTCAGTAGCTGACTAGAGGCAGAAGGGTCATAGTAGGTGAGTACACAGTTGTGGCTATGTAGAGTGACATTCCCAGTGCCTTCTGGCTTTATCATTTATGGCTATGCCTGTCCTCCCCACACAGTGTACAGCTAGGATCCCCTCAGGTGAGTACGGTTCAGTAGCTGAGTAGAGGGAAAAGGGTCATAGTAGGTGAGTACACAGTCGTGCCTGAGTATAGTTACATTCCCAGTGCCTTCTGCACATTGATGTCATGGCCTGTCCTACCCACTCAGTATCCATTTAAATGCCCCTCGGGTTGATACACTATAATGTGGAGTTGTTAAAGGTGGGAATGTTTTTGAAGGGTACGGGTAAAGGTGAGCAGTGGGCATGCATGACAATACATTTGTGGACACATATTGTAGTTGTGATTTACCTGACTCAACTCCACCAGGTATTCCTGTCAAGCACTCAGGATTCAGGATGGCCAAGACATTCCCCTCCCATGATGTGAACTGTAGGGGAGGAGATGGGGGACCACCACCATTCTTGTGTACCGCCAGCTGATGCCTGGCGGCCATGTAATGCACCTTCCCCCTGAGGTCATTCCACCTCTTCCTGATGTTGTCCCTTGTGCATGGGAAGCTTCCTACACAATTCACTCTGTTGACCGTTCTTTGCCACATTTCCATTTTCTAAGCAATAGTAGTCTGCTGGACTTGGGCTCCAAACATATGTGGCTCTACCATGACCCTTAACTCCTCATTGGTGAATTGTGGGTGTTTTGTGGTGACATGGTAGAGTAAAAAAAGTGGGGGATTGGGAAAAGTCAAATTTGTAGGTTCTGTGTGATGACTGGGTAGCATGCAGTGAAGTGTGAGATAGTGTGAAAATATGTGTTTGGGGGGTGCAGATGCGGATGTGGAATGTGTGGTCTATGTGAGGTTGAGTGGTTCCAATCCTATTATTTGCACTACTGTTGTGTTTTGCATTGTGGAGGCAAAGGATTGTGGGGTGTGAAAGGGTGTGTTTTATAGTGTGGTTGGTGGGTGTTGAGTGTGTGTATGTGTGTCAGCTGTGTTATTTTCAAATCTATCCAATGTGGTGTTTTGTATTACTGTGGGACCGCCGACCACCGCAGCTCTCACTGGCATTGGAAGACAGTCATGGCAAGACACCATGGAGATTTTTGAGTTGTAATAAGTTTGGTGGTTGGCTGGCTGTCCCGGTGATCAGACTCCATATGCTTGCAGGCCATCTAAACTGTCAACTGTTGCCCACAGGAAAATCAGGATCTCAGACAACTACAATTGCATGGCTGAATTTGTTCAATCACAGCAACTATTGAACAAGTAGGATACCACACCACCTTTAATGCTTTGCCTCATGGAGCATACCTCAGTTACCTATTGTCATAAAAAATGCCAACTTCATTTCCACAAATCCACACAAGATCATGCAGACATCTATTTGTAACATACACAATTGCACTACAATAGGAGATGATGTTCCTAAAATCTGCCATGTTGCAGACATCAGTACAGTAGCCTGGAAAAGCTGACATTGAAATACTCATGTGATACTGTAAACCTATCAACAATGCTCACTTCACCATTTTCACCATTTGAAATTTTACCTAATGGAGTCATGGAGATATGGTCCACATTTGGCACTAAATTGTACACTGGAGATAGAATTTGCACTGAATTGTCTTGGACCCCTTTCAATGACATACTCTGATTGCATCAGTAGATGCCATTAGTCATTTGTTTGTTGGAGAGGCACAGAGATTTGCAAATACTTGTATATAGCCCTCTACATGTTTTGCTAATGGGAATCTACATCACTGTCTCCATTTTGGTCCTGCAAACTCAGATGTCTGTGGATGAATGGTTGTACCCAACCACATATGACTCCAACATAACTGCAAGTCACTCCATGATGTATGCCAACAGTCAGGTAACAAACCTTCCCATTACATATGTGCAGTGCTGCTTTCCACATGGTGCCACATCATAGGCATGGAAATGAACATCGTGGGTACAAACTATAATCATACCCTCATGTCTCTCATTACTACTGCAGTTATATGTGCCAAATTACATGTTATGATGGGTGAGGGTATGTGCAAGCCAAAAATCAATGGTGACACACTCCTGTCTGTGGCACCAGATGAAATGTAGACCCACTGCAAATGCCCTATTCAAAACATAGGTTGGCATGCACATATATGTAAGAGAATACAGAAATTATCCCATGAACACAGGTAGACCATGTATGAAACAGCAATGCTCAGATTTTGTCAAAAGAGTAAGGGGCACATGCTAAAATGCAGGCACAAGAATTGTTGGCAACCATGATGGCACATAAATCATAAATCATGTCAATGGAATCGTCAGAGTGAGATGTCAGAATTAACTTAGCTATGTGACAGACATCAATATGCTCTGTACTCACCCCTTTGTGGCTGCTGTGTTTCTGTCAAACACCCATCAAGGTTCAGGTATGCCACTGCCAGACTGCGGGCCATTAAGTGGGTCATGGTTCGACATTCGCCCAGCCCACGTTGGGAGGACAGTCCCAGCTGGACCTCCACAATTTTCCGGGCCCAGCATCTCAGGCCTTCCCACCTCTTGCAGCAGTGGGCACTCCGCCGGCTGTGGTCCCCCAGTGTCCGCACCTTCTGCTCGATGGCTCTACATATCTCCTTCTTCTGATGGGTATTTACCTTTATAGATGCAAAAGACAAATCAATCTATTACAATCACAAGTTTTTGTCAAAATTGTTGTGTCACACACATGTCAGAAACACTAAGCAAAAATTGGTCAATTTGTCAACATACCACAAGTGTAAAGCACACATGCCAATAACTACAAGGACACGACTACACACTTTTGTATCCATCTGCAGACTAACCTACAATCCTACTCATGGCCTACAATGATTAAGCAAGCCTACTGACATCAAGTAGCACATGCTCCAGGAACATGTACTGTGATGTGAGCCACAATCAAACATTACACTCATATGTGAATTCTAAAGTGTAAACTCCTTACACCTAACTGGACCAAGACATTCACAGTCTGTGAGATTGACTCACTGCATATAGTCCCTACAGACAACTTGCATAGTGCAGACTTCGCCCTTACACTTGAATGGCAATGAAGAGACTGACATGGTGGGTGCAGAAAGTGTATTCCCTATACATTTATGGACATGTGGCCTACCAAATGCAGACTCATGGCACTTTAAGGGAGGGGGCGGTGTCGGATGTACCTGTCCCACAGGAAACTCCTTTGGGCATATGTGTCTAAAATACAGAGATGGCATCCAACAAACAGACATATGCATCATACAATTTCTGCTATTTGAACAAGCTACTAAGTCACATGTCAATCAGCACACTGTCTGCACAGTAGTTCTGTCGTTTGTATGATACAACTGTACAAGACACATATGACATATGTGAATGTGATAACAGAACTGTGGGAGTAAGAGACCTGTCATGAATCAAAGACACATATTGACAATGATACAAAATGCGCATATGAATAGTTCAGGGATGTAGCCCTCTACCCATTCCTAATCTAGCCAATGGACTGAGGCATTCAGAGCATGTTTTGCAATTAGAGCATCATATTGACCACCTGACAGGCTCTGCGGGTGTATAGGGAGTAAGCACAGTGCCTCAGTTGCATAACCACAGTGACTCCCCCACAGCCTGGAGTATGTCCCATACTGAGAGATACATTTGACAGGCCAGATCTCTGTAGCCTGGGCATACAGAACATACATGACACTCACATTTCCATCACTTCCAATGGATGACAGTACATCATATGCCCATCAACAATGTAGCTTGTCCATTGTGTAACACAAAAGGATGATGGACAGAGTGCTGAACAATACAAACACTCACCCCCAGTCACAGATCTGGGTTTAATCCATCGTTCCTTTGCTCACCATGCCACCCCAGTTTGGACCCAGCCATATGCAAATCAGTCTTGTCTCTGTTCCTCATGGGAACAGTCAACCCCAAACTGCCGAGCCAGGTCCTCTCTGGACTGGAAACACGCATCCCGGTACGAGTTTCAGAGTGTCACCCTTCATCAACCAATGGGCTGATGGTGGCAAAGGCCGAAACCAGCCAGGGCGGCAATGAAGTATGCGCCACCCTGCTGATAATGTCCTGGTTCTCTGCCAGCCTTTCACTGCCATGAAAAGGCTGGTGGAGAACAGGTGCAGGGGAGCACCGGGGGGGTCCCCCTGCCCAGCGCCCTCGCAAAGCTCACTGTCATGCAGGCAGTGAGCATTATGAGGGTGCGGGGCACCTTGTGGGTGGCAGCATTGCCGCCGGCTAAATTACAAGCCTGCGACAATGCTGCTGCCATTTTCCTGCTGGGCTGATGGGCAGAAATCTTGGTTTTCACCTGTAAGCCCAGCTGGAAAGTCATAATGGGCCAGGCGGGAGGTAGCCAGTATGGCGCCAACCTCCCCGTCGGAAGTGAGAAAGACAGGTTATCCCATCGGCCGAACTCATAATTAGGCCCTAAGGGGCATATTGTTAGACCCCTAACATCACCTTGCGCCACATTAACGTAATTTATTCTGATGTTTAATAAGGCCCAACGAGGCTGAAATCCCCATGCCGTATTTACAGAGTGGTACAATGCATTCATTGTCCATTCTTATACTGCCCATGCTCCACTTTCCACAGGCATTTGGACATTGCACCTGTGAGACTAATAGTCTGGACTCTGCCATGGACAATCCTCCACCATCACCCCTCACCCACTTGCAACCACCCACCAATATAGGACACTGAAATAAACAGTTATTCGACAAAACAATCAGGAGTCTGGCTGTGATTTTGTACTAATGTATTAGACATTACCATCCCAAAATGCATATTTACATTGTGATGCCAACATACCACTGTCACACAGCTGTAGTCCATGGGGAAACAAAGCAGATGTCACGCAGTATGGCCCACATCTGTGAAATTGGAAGGGAAAGTCCCAACTCAGTTACCATACACAGGGGGAAAAGGTTAGACAGTAGAGAGGTAGTAGGGGTTAAGTATATGTAATATGACGGGTTGGACTCTTACCTGTGTGTCATTGAAAATACTGCTGTATTACTGTGTTCCTGTTGTCTATGTCGTCCTCTTAGCTTCCTCTTCTTCACTCTCCACAGGCTCCACAGCTGCTACAACACCACCATCTGGACCATCCTCCTGCAGAAAAGGCACCTGGCATCGCAAAGCCAGGTTGTGAAGCATACAGCAGGCCACGATGATCTGGCACACCTTCTTTGGTGAGTACAATAGGGATCCACCTGTCATATGGAGACAGCGGAACCTGGCCTTCAGAAGGCCGAAGGTCGGCTCGATCACCCTCCTAGTTCTCCCATGGGCCTCATTGTACCGTTCCTCTGCCCTTGTCCTTGGATTCCTCACTGGGGTCAGTAGCCATGACAGGTTGGGGTAACCAGAGTCACCTATTAGCCACACACGGTGCCTCTGGAGTTGACCCATCACGTAAGGGATGCTGCTATTCCGCATGATGTACGCGTCATGCACAGAGCCAGGGAACTTGGCATTAACATGGGAGATGCACTGGTCTGCCAAACACACCATCTGTACATTCATTGAATGATAACTCTTTCTGTTTCTGTACACTTGTTCACTCCTGCTGGGGGGTACTAAAGCCACATGTGTCCCATCAATGGCACCTATGATGTTGGGGATATGTCCAAGGGCATAGAAATCACCTTTCACTGTAGGCAAATCCTCCACCTCAGGGAAAACAATGTAGCTCCGCATGTATTTCAGAAGGGCAGACAACACTCTGGACAACACCTTGGAAAACATAGGCTGGGACATCCCTGATGATATGGCCACTGTTGTTTGAAATGACCCACTTGCAAAGAAATGGAGTACTGACAGCACCTGCACTAGAGGTGGGATCCCTGTGGGTTGCCGGATGGGTGACATCAGGTCTGGCTCCAGCTGGGCACACAGTTCCTGAATAGTGGCTCGGTCAAGCCTGTATGTCAGTATGACATGTCTTTCCTCCATTGTCGACAGGTCTACCAGCGGTCTGTACACGGGAAGATTCCTCCATCTCCTCACATGTCCCAGCGGACGGTGCCTATGTAGGACAACAGCGAGCACAGAGTCAATCAGCCCACAGGTACGTAACCACAGTTTGCACAAAACACAATTCCTAATGCATTCAATGGTTTGTAGGAGTGTTGATGCAAGGCCTAGGTATGTGTGACGCAGTTAAAAGTAAGCCATGTGGATACACACCCTCCAAATATCACATGTGATGTAACAACAAGCCTACTGACGGAACCATTGTGCATTCCCCATGTTGAAGTGAGTGACAGGTGGAGCATACATAGAGGCAATCCTGTCCATGTATGCACATATGCTGAGACAGATGCAGGCACATGCTACTTTCGGTGGTTAGGGTTTAAAGTGTCACATCAACCAATAGCTACATACATCCACACATGTATGAACACAAAAACTGTGACACTATAGGGAAATACCTGTCCCAGCATTGTACACATCCAGCTTCATGACCATAAACACAGAGTGCACCATCAGGGCACATTACACAACAGCACATTGTTTACAGATGTACAATGTCTGAAATTAAAGGCACATGCACTGGACACATCAGAGTTGTAAGGATGAATTATCAAGGGAACCGTAATGGCTATGTAACACACATTGTCAGAAATTAACTGAGCAGATTAGACACATATGCAAATCCCATGATGATGAATGGACATTGGCCTAAGAAGCTGTAGGTAGGCAGAGAGGCATGAAATGACACCATCACATGTTGTCCAGGGAATCGGGGAGTGGGCACAGTGTCACAATTGCAGTGCAAAAGGTGGACGGATACCAGGACAGATGTCATACTCAGGCACTAATCTCACCAGGTTGAGCAGACAGACCTACATATCATACCATATCCTACTAATAGAGTTAATTATGTAGCCCATAGCCAATTTACAATGCATGCCTATGTCCAGATCTAAGGGGCATATTGAGTCAATATCTGGCTTTAGTGCAACAGTTCAATAAGGCCACATGTGGCCACAGACCTTTGAATAAACAGTGTACAAATACAAATGGGACTCAACCCACACACAACATGCCATCAACCCCCCTGCTGCATCGCAATTACGTGACCACACTTTACAGACCTTTTCAGGGATAATTTCAATGGGGATGGCTGTCATAGCAACTCATCTAGTTATCTGCATCCAACACAACTTGGGTCAGGGAACATTAAATTCACACTCACCACAGTTTCTCACATCTTCAAACCTTTCACTTGACATGGATACCTGCCCATTCAATCAACCATCCATACACATTACAGCACAAAATAGGTCTTTTCAGACACCAGCTGACTAACTAGGCTTAAACACAGGCTAACAAAAGCTGAGATAGTAGAGGTAGATGGAAAGTATTACACGGTGCACTACCTGCTCCTCTTTTACACCATAGAACTGTCCATACAGGGGTAGGACCTCCTCCACCAGTTTCTCCAGCTCTTCTAGTGAAAAAGGCAGGGGCCCTATCACCTGTTGGATGCAGCACGATTGCTCCCAGAGGTGGTACACAACAGCTTAGGTCGTGGAGGTCTTGCTGGCAGCAGTGTCAGGAGACAAGTGAGGGATCCTGCAGAAAATGGCGGTGACACCTGCCACATAAACGACACTGCCATTGGGTCAATGTTTTCCTATGGAAGTGTCCGCTGTGGTAGTATCTGCCTACCGCCATGACTACTTCCGCCGGCAGTAGTGGGCGGTTCCTATTGTCCAGTAGAGTAGGTCAGGCATCAGACATTTTTTAGCCATATAAAGCAATTACACAAAATAATTTGATGTGTCAGTATTCAAATAAATGATGTTCTGGTGGATATTGAGTACTGGCCTAGTCAGGTCATGTAAGTCAATCCTTTTGCCAAACATATTGATATGTAGTCATGCAGATGTGCTTAGAGGTACAGCCACCACCCTCTGTCATATGTGTCACCTAGGAGGTTGTGCATTAAATCACAGGCAGTTCACGTAGTTATCTGACCATGAGCTCCCGGTCCATAAAGATGATTGCTACACAAATGTCAATAATGAGGGCATTAACATCACAGGAAGTGCAAGGTTTAGCACTAGTGTGATTGCACATAATGTTTACAGTGACACACATAACATGTGATATCACGTATCAAACATATTACATGCTAAATGTAAGGGACACATTGAGTGACTGCCTTGTTTGTTTTTTGACCCACATAGTTACCCTTGGAGGAGAAAGATCAAACACCCTCATTTGTACCATTCACTTCCTGACTAGCAGACTATCGAGGACAGATTAGTGATTTAGTTCTATCGCCTGGATAGGTTGACAATCATGAATCTAGTGGGAGCCATATCTAATACCAGCCATCCATCATCCAAATAGCATATCACCCATTGTACAAGTCATGTCAGTGTTGCACTTCGTGGCCATAGGGTCGTTCCAAAATACAGTGGCCCTATCTGCTGGGATGTCCCAGCTTATGTTCAGTTTGGTATTAAAGAATGTCCTCTCAGCACTGTTGAAACACCTGGACAGCTACATCATCTTTCCTCAATGTGAGGATTTTGCACATGTGAAACTAGAATTCTGTGGTTTGGCACACATTCCACATGTTGTTGGAGCCATTGATGGTGACCTTGTAGTTTTGGTTCCATCGCCTGGCACTAAACAGGTCTATCGGAAGAGTAAAAGCTTCCATTCTATCAATGTCCAATTAGTGTTTAGCAGACCTCTATATTTTCCAAATCTGTCCCTGGAACCAGGGTTTAATCCAAGATGCCTTCATCATGTGGAACAGCGCTATTCCACAGCTGATAACAAAGCTGTACCCAGAGAGGGCCTGGATGGTTGGTAAGTCACATATGTCATGTGTGTATGTATGTATCATGTCTGCTATTAGTGACACTTTGCTCTGTACTCATGGTTGCACACATGTCACCTTGCCTTACAGGGGATTCTGCGTACCCAATTCATCCCTGGTTTTTGACACCAGTGGGAAACCCAACTACACCAGGGAAAGTTTGTTTCAATGAGGCACATGGGAGAACACGCCATGTCATGGAGCAGGCTTTTGGCCTCCAGAAGGCGAGATTCTGCAGTATTGACAAAACAGGTGGAGCCCTCCTCTGCTCAACCGCCAATATTTGCAAGATAATTTTGACCTGCTGCATGCTCCACAACCTTTCCCTGAGGAGGAACATCCCATACATTCCTGATAAGGAGGAACTGGGAGTGCCACAGGGTGAGTCTCCTGAAATGCCAAGTGAGGATGACAGTGATGAGAATGAACGTGGAGACATGTGGGCAGATCTCATCAATCAGTACTTCACCTGAGTGTTCTGTGATTACTCAGACAGCATGAAGTATTTTACAGGTCTTGATATGTTGTGATGGGTTTGTCTCTTACCGTGAGACAGGACATTTTATGCAATGCATCATAGAGCCAAGGTTTGCTGGCTACATCAGACTTGAATATGTCCCTCTCTTGAGCATCTCCTTTGATTTGTGCAGTTATATTGCACTGTCAGTGAAACTACAGAAGATTCAACTGCCTTTTGTGTTTCATGAATGCCTTTGCCTGCCTAAACTCCGTGCATGTGACTTTTCCTTCCATGTCTCATCCCTTTGCCATCCTCAAGTGGACATTTCAGAGTTGTGTCATTGGCAGGTGGAAGTGGCTAGTATGTAGCTGTCGGTGTGTTTCCTTATTGCAGGCCACATTGGCTGTGCCATTTCACTGACGTAGGTGTGTGTCATGGCAGTTGATGCCTAACCATTGTAGTAGGATGGGTCTCAGACTAGGGACGGTTGTCCTGTCCACTGGCTGTCATGGGGTTTGTCAAGTTGGATAGACATGGTTTTAGTATGGGCTAAGGGTCAAGCTGGGGACAATATCTACCTATCTGTTTGCCTCTTCTGTGGTACAGAGTCTTACATAGCCCTTTTTTCTATGGTCCGATGGACTGTACATTAGGATATCTATACAAGTGAATCAATGTTTAGTCATTCTTGACTATTACAGTCCACTGCAGCCTATAGGCTGTACAGTGCAAACAAATAATATTTGGGTGACAGACCACTTGGGTTTTGTGTTGGTAGTGATATTCAGCCTGTCCCAGCCTGTGATCTGCCTTTTCTTACATTGACATTCTCACATGTATGTCAATAACATCACATGCTTTTCTTATTGCACATCCCAAAACATTCCCCAAAACACTATTGGACATAGTTAGAGTGCTAAATGTGTTTATTTACAGGTGTTCTTACGTTAAAGGTGCAAAGTAATGAGAAAAAACAAACACAAGCAGTGAAGGGATCAGTCATGGTGGATGTAATCATTAGAGTAGCTGCATAACATTTGAAGTCCAAAGTCCAGTGTCCTACTATGATGGAAAATTAAAAGTGTTTTGCAGAACAGTCAACAGAGTGAATCTGTGGTACACAAAGGAGTACCATCAGAAAGAGGTTACTTCCTGGTAGGGGTTGATGTTTTGGCATCTGCACCTCCTGGATGCTTGGGTGGACATCCTCGCTTGTGGCGGGGGCTCTTCAGCTACAGAGGCAGGGGGGGGTCTGAACTAGGTTCTTTCCCTGGCAGACCTTCCCTACCACTGGCTGCTTCATATGTTGAAGGGGCTGATGTTAGGTGGCCAGTGGAAGGGGAGTGTAATCCACCAATCCCGGCTCAGGGTGGAGTTGATGTTCCTCAGCACCCCTGTTAGGAAGGTCAAGGTGACATTGTGGGCCTCCCACTCTTGTAAGATTTAATGGTGGTAATCCCAGTGAGTCTGTTTGATCTCCCTGGGTTCGACAAGTACCTGGCCCATCACACCTTGGGATTGTTGCCATGCTTCCAAGACTTGGGTGATGGTGTCCTGGCCACACCCACCTCTAGCAGCCTCATGCTTCTGGCCCACACCATCCCTCTCATGCGCCCTACCTCCATGTGCCTACTCCCTTAGCACAGTTTGCCCCCTACCACTGGGGCCCGGTCCATCATTGTCAGAGGTGTACAGATGAGACTCAGGTACCTGGGGGGCACACAATTGCGGAATCTGTCCTCAGGACACAGGTTTGAGGGCAAATGCTTGCCTGAGATGTTGATGCAACAGGGCTGCGAGGAGTCGATGTGGTCAGGGTGAGACTGACCGGTGCCATCTAACCAGGTTACCCAGATGGGCCAGCACTGTCCTCAATGTCTGCATGTCCAAGAGGCCTCACTGAGGGCTTCATCTGTGGGGGGGAGTGTCAGTCTCTGGAGGGATCTCCATGTTCCCAATTGCAGATAGACCTGTTGAAGTAATGGACAGGATGTTACAGGTTTGTATTGTGACATGTACCGCCAACCGTTTACAGTGGCATTTGTTCCCTTTATGTGAGAAGCACACCTGTTATCAACTGAATGGACCTGACATTTGAGGTGATGATAAATTCTATTTCATGTCACCTTGCTTTAGGTTGTATGAGTATTTTGGTACTTGGGTGACTGTTCATGGACTCCTGTTATTCCACAAGTGCAATGAAATCAGGGGCTGGGTATGATGTGGCTTAGGTCATCTTGGGACCTAGTAGACTGTCATACTTGCAGACCCAGGAACATGTAGTTGAATATGGTACTTGTCAACAAGTGGTCAGTGCATTGTGTATTGCTATACTGCCGCATGCATCTAGATGAGGCATCTTGGTACCTTTGTTTATCTGTCATTGATTTTGCAGGCAGGTTGTGCTGTCCTTATTGTCCACACTATTTTTATTTTGGCTTATCTATTCAAGATGGATCTAGTTGATTAGGCACATCATAGAGTGTACAATGATCTGTAAGTTGGTCCCTCCCAGGTAGGTAAACTCCCTTAGTAAATTGACATACAGCAACCCAATGTCATTGTGGATACTGGCCTAGTGGTTGGAATTTCAGCAACCAGCCGCCCTGGGCTTTCAAGTAATGTTACACCAACTACTACAAACAGCATACATAAGTCATCTTCTCAGGTGCGTAAATCTTTATTGTGAGTGGATGTGGGATGATGTTAGTACAGATGCACATTAGGCAGGTATTTTATTTTGGGTAGACAGCGCCGGCTGGCCTTATTATTGCAGTCTTTGCCTGTCCTTCTCACACAGTACATAGATTGGATCCCCTCAGGTGAGAACAGTTCAGTAGCTGACTAGAGGCAGAAGGGTCATAGTAGGTGAGTACACAGTTGTGGCTATGTAGAGTGACATTCCCAGTGCCTTCTGGCTTTATCATTTATGGCTATGCCTGTCCTCCCCACACAGTGTACAGCTAGGATCCCCTCAGGTGAGTACGGTTCAGTAGCTGAGTAGAGGGAAAAGGGTCGTAGTAGGTGAGTACACAGTCGTGCCTGAGTATAGTTACATTCCCAGTGCCTTCTGCACATTGATGTCATGGCCTGTCCTACCCACTCAGTATCCATTTAAATGCCCCTCGGGTTGATACACTATAATGTGGAGTTGTTAAAGGTGGGAATGTTTTTGAAGGGTACGGGTAAAGGTGAGCAGTGGGCATGCATGACAATACATTTGTGGACACATATTGTAGTTGTGATTTACCTGACTCAACTCCACCAGGTATTCCTGTCAAGCACTCAGGATTCAGGATGGCCAAGACATTCCCCTCCCATGATGTGAACTGTAGGGGAGGAGATGGGGGACCACCACCATTCTTGTGTACCGCCAGCTGATGCCTGGCGGCCATGTAATGCACCTTCCCCCTGAGGTCATTCCACCTCTTCCTGATGTTGTCCCTTGTGCATGGGAAGCTTCCTACACAATTCACTCTGTTGACCGTTCTTTGCCACATTTCCATTTTCTAAGCAATAGTAGTCTGCTGGACTTGGGCTGCAAACATATGTGGCTCTACCATGACCCTTAACTCCTCATTGGTGAATTGTGGGTGTTTTGTGGTGACATGGTAGAGTAAAAAAAGTGGGGGATTGGGAAAAGTCAAATTTGTAGGTTCTGTGTGATGACTGGGTAGCATGCAGTGAAGTGTGAGATAGTGTGAAAATATGTGTTTGGGGGGTGCAGATGCGGATGTGGAATGTGTGGTCTATGTGAGGTTGAGTGGTTCCAATCCTATTATTTGCACTACTGTTGTGTTTTGCATTGTGGAGGCAAAGGATTGTGGGGTGTGAAAGGGTGTGTTTTATAGTGTGGTTGGTGGGTGTTGAGTGTGTGTATGTGTGTCAGCTGTGTTATTTTCAAATCTATCCAATGTGGTGTTTTGTATTACTGTGGGACCGCCGACCACCGCAGCTCTCACTGGCATTGGAAGACAGTCATGGCAAGACACCATGGAGATTTTTGAGTTGTAATAAGTTTGGTGGTTGGCTGACTGTCCCGGTGATCAGACTCCATATGCTTGCAGGCCATCTAAACTGTCAACTTTTGCCCACAGGAAAATCAGGATCTCAAACAACTACAATTGCATGGCTGAATTTGTTCAATCACAGCAACTATTGAACAAGTAGGATACCACACCACCTTTAATGCTTTGCCTCATGGAGCATACCTCAGTTACCTATTGTCATAAAAAATGCCAACTTCATTTCCACAAATCCACACAAGATCATGCAGACATCTATTTGTAACATACACAATTGCACTACAATAGGAGATGATGTTCCTAAAATCTGCCATGTTGCAGACATCAGTACAGTAGCCTGGAAAAGCTGACATTGAAATACTCATGTGATACTGTAAACCTATCAACAATGCTCACTTCACCATTTTCACCATTTGAAATTTTACCTAATGGAGTCATGGAGATATGGTCCACATTTGGCACTAAATTGTACACTGGAGATAGAATTTGCACTGAATTGTCTTGGACCCCTTTCAATGACATACTCTGATTGCATCAGTAGATGCCATTAGTCATTTGTTTGTTGGAGAGGCACAGAGATTTGCAAATACTTGTATATAGCCCTCTACATGTTTTGCTAATGGGAATCTACATCACTGTCTCCATTTTGGTCCTGCAAACTCAGATGTCTGTGGATGAATGGTTGTACCCAACCACATATGACTCCAACATAACTGCAAGTCACTCCATGATGTATGCCAACAGTCAGGTAACAAACCTTCCCATTACATATGTGCAGTGCTGCTTTCCACATGGTGCCACATCATAGGCATGGAAATGAACATCGTGGGTACAAACTATAATCATACCCTCATGTCTCTCATTACTACTGCAGTTATATGTGCCAAATTACATGTTATGATGGGTGAGGGTATGTGCAAGCCAAAAATCAATGGTGACACACTCCTGTCTGTGGCACCAGATGAAATGTAGACCCACTGCAAATGCCCTATTCAAAACATAGGTTGGCATGCACATATATGTAAGAGAATACAGAAATTATCCCATGAACACAGGTAGACCATGTATGAAACAGCAATGCTCAGATTTTGTCAAAAGAGTAAGGGGCACATGCTAAAATGCAGGCACAAGAATTGTTGGCAACCATGATGGCACATAAATCATAAATCATGTCAATGGAATCGTCAGAGTGAGATGTCAGAATTAACTTAGCTATGTGACAGACATCAATATGCTCTGTACTCACCCCTTTGTGGCTGCTGTGTTTCTGTCAAACACCCATCAAGGTTCAGGTATGCCACTGCCAGACTGCGGGCCATTAAGTGGGTCATGGTTCGACATTCGCCCAGCCCACGTTGGGAGGACAGTCCCAGCTGGACCTCCACAATTTTCCGGGCCCAGCATCTCAGGCCTTCCCACCTCTTGCAGCAGTGGGCACTCCGCCGGCTGTGGTCCCCCAGTGTCCGCACCTTCTGCTCGATGGCTCTACATATCTCCTTCTTCTGATGGGTATTTACCTTTATAGATGCAAAAGACAAATCAATCTATTACAATCACAAGTTTTTGTCAAAATTGTTGTGTCACACACATGTCAGAAACACTAAGCAAAAATTGGTCAATTTGTCAACATACCACAAGTGTAAAGCACACATGCCAATAACTACAAGGACACGACTACACACTTTTGTATCCATCTGCAGACTAACCTACAATCCTACTCATGGCCTACAATGATTAAGCAAGCCTACTGACATCAAGTAGCACATGCTCCAGGAACATGTACTGTGATGTGAGCCACAATCAAACATTACACTCATATGTGAATTCTAAAGTGTAAACTCCTTACACCTAACTGGACCAAGACATTCACAGTCTGTGAGATTGACTCACTGCATATAGTCCCTACAGACAACTTGCATAGTGCAGACTTCGCCCTTACACTTGAATGGCAATGAAGAGACTGACATGGTGGGTGCAGAAAGTGTATTCCCTATACATTTATGGACATGTGGCCTACCAAATGCAGACTCATGGCACTTTAAGGGAGGGGGCGGTGTCGGATGTACCTGTCCCACAGGAAACTCCTTTGGGCATATGTGTCTAAAATACAGAGATGGCATCCAACAAACAGACATATGCATCATACAATTTCTGCTATTTGAACAAGCTACTAAGTCACATGTCAATCAGCACACTGTCTGCACAGTAGTTCTGTCGTTTGTATGATACAACTGTACAAGACACATATGACATATGTGAATGTGATAACAGAACTGTGGGAGTAAGAGACCTGTCATGAATCAAAGACACATATTGACAATGATACAAAATGCGCATATGAATAGTTCAGGGATGTAGCCCTCTACCCATTCCTAATCTAGCCAATGGACTGAGGCATTCAGAGCATGTTTTGCAATTAGAGCATCATATTGACCACCTGACAGGCTCTGCGGGTGTATAGGGAGTAAGCACAGTGCCTCAGTTGCATAACCACAGTGACTCCCCCACAGCCTGGAGTATGTCCCATACTGAGAGATACATTTGACAGGCCAGATCTCTGTAGCCTGGGCATACAGAACATACATGACACTCACATTTCCATCACTTCCAATGGATGACAGTACATCATATGCCCATCAACAATGTAGCTTGTCCATTGTGTAACACAAAAGGATGATGGACAGAGTGCTGAACAATACAAACACTCACCCCCAGTCACAGATCTGGGTTTAATCCATCGTTCCTTTGCTCACCATGCCACCCCAGTTTGGACCCAGCCATATGCAAATCAGTCTTGTCTCTGTTCCTCATGGGAACAGTCAACCCCAAACTGCCGAGCCAGGTCCTCTCTGGACTGGAAACACGCATCCCGGTACGAGTTTCAGAGTGTCACCCTTCATCAACCAATGGGCTGATGGTGGCAAAGGCCGAAACCAGCCAGGGCGGCAATGAAGTATGCGCCACCCTGCTGATAATGTCCTGGTTCTCTGCCAGCCTTTCACTGCCATGAAAAGGCTGGTGGAGAACAGGTGCAGGGGAGCACCGGGGGGGTCCCCCTGCCCAGCGCCCTCGCAAAGCTCACTGTCATGCAGGCAGTGAGCATTATGAGGGTGCGGGGCACCTTGTGGGTGGCAGCATTGCCGCCGGCTAAATTACAAGCCTGCGACAATGCTGCTGCCATTTTCCTGCTGGGCTGATGGGCAGAAATCTTGGTTTTCACCTGTAAGCCCAGCTGGAAAGTCATAATGGGCCAGGCGGGAGGTAGCCAGTATGGCGCCAACCTCCCCGTCGGAAGTGAGAAAGACAGGTTATCCCATCGGCCGAACTCATAATTAGGCCCTAAGGGGCATATTGTTAGACCCCTAACATCACCTTGCGCCACATTAACGTAATTTATTCTGATGTTTAATAAGGCCCAACGAGGCTGAAATCCCCATGCCGTATTTACAGAGTGGTACAATGCATTCATTGTCCATTCTTATACTGCCCATGCTCCACTTTCCACAGGCATTTGGACATTGCACCTGTGAGACTAATAGTCTGGACTCTGCCATGGACAATCCTCCACCATCACCCCTCACCCACTTGCAACCACCCACCAATATAGGACACTGAAATAAACAGTTATTCGACAAAACAATCAGGAGTCTGGCTGTGATTTTGTACTAATGTATTAGACATTACCATCCCAAAATGCATATTTACATTGTGATGCCAACATACCACTGTCACACAGCTGTAGTCCATGGGGAAACAAAGCAGATGTCACGCAGTATGGCCCACATCTGTGAAATTGGAAGGGAAAGTCCCAACTCAGTTACCATACACAGGGGGAAAAGGTTAGACAGTAGAGAGGTAGTAGGGGTTAAGTATATGTAATATGACGGGTTGGACTCTTACCTGTGTGTCATTGAAAATACTGCTGTATTACTGTGTTCCTGTTGTCTATGTCGTCCTCTTAGCTTCCTCTTCTTCACTCTCCACAGGCTCCACAGCTGCTACAACACCACCATCTGGACCATCCTCCTGCAGAAAAGGCACCTGGCATCGCAAAGCCAGGTTGTGAAGCATACAGCAGGCCACGATGATCTGGCACACCTTCTTTGGTGAGTACAATAGGGATCCACCTGTCATATGGAGACAGCGGAACCTGGCCTTCAGAAGGCCGAAGGTCGGCTCGATCACCCTCCTAGTTCTCCCATGGGCCTCATTGTACCGTTCCTCTGCCCTTGTCCTTGGATTCCTCACTGGGGTCAGTAGCCATGACAGGTTGGGGTAACCAGAGTCACCTATTAGCCACACACGGTGCCTCTGGAGTTGACCCATCACGTAAGGGATGCTGCTATTCCGCATGATGTACGCGTCATGCACAGAGCCAGGGAACTTGGCATTAACATGGGAGATGCACTGGTCTGCCAAACACACCATCTGTACATTCATTGAATGATAACTCTTTCTGTTTCTGTACACTTGTTCACTCCTGCTGGGGGGTACTAAAGCCACATGTGTCCCATCAATGGCACCTATGATGTTGGGGATATGTCCAAGGGCATAGAAATCACCTTTCACTGTAGGCAAATCCTCCACCTCAGGGAAAACAATGTAGCTCCGCATGTATTTCAGAAGGGCAGACAACACTCTGGACAACACCTTGGAAAACATAGGCTGGGACATCCCTGATGATATGGCCACTGTTGTTTGAAATGACCCACTTGCAAAGAAATGGAGTACTGACAGCACCTGCACTAGAGGTGGGATCCCTGTGGGTTGCCGGATGGGTGACATCAGGTCTGGCTCCAGCTGGGCACACAGTTCCTGAATAGTGGCTCGGTCAAGCCTGTATGTCAGTATGACATGTCTTTCCTCCATTGTCGACAGGTCTACCAGCGGTCTGTACACGGGAAGATTCCTCCATCTCCTCACATGTCCCAGCGGACGGTGCCTATGTAGGACAACAGCGAGCACAGAGTCAATCAGCCCACAGGTACGTAACCACAGTTTGCACAAAACACAATTCCTAATGCATTCAATGGTTTGTAGGAGTGTTGATGCAAGGCCTAGGTATGTGTGACGCAGTTAAAAGTAAGCCATGTGGATACACACCCTCCAAATATCACATGTGATGTAACAACAAGCCTACTGACGGAACCATTGTGCATTCCCCATGTTGAAGTGAGTGACAGGTGGAGCATACATAGAGGCAATCCTGTCCATGTATGCACATATGCTGAGACAGATGCAGGCACATGCTACTTTCGGTGGTTAGGGTTTAAAGTGTCACATCAACCAATAGCTACATACATCCACACATGTATGAACACAAAAACTGTGACACTATAGGGAAATACCTGTCCCAGCATTGTACACATCCAGCTTCATGACCATAAACACAGAGTGCACCATCAGGGCACATTACACAACAGCACATTGTTTACAGATGTACAATGTCTGAAATTAAAGGCACATGCACTGGACACATCAGAGTTGTAAGGATGAATTATCAAGGGAACCGTAATGGCTATGTAACACACATTGTCAGAAATTAACTGAGCAGATTAGACACATATGCAAATCCCATGATGATGAATGGACATTGGCCTAAGAAGCTGTAGGTAGGCAGAGAGGCATGAAATGACACCATCACATGTTGTCCAGGGAATCGGGGAGTGGGCACAGTGTCACAATTGCAGTGCAAAAGGTGGACGGATACCAGGACAGATGTCATACTCAGGCACTAATCTCAGCAGGTTGAGCAGACAGACCTACATATCATACCATATCCTACTAATAGAGTTAATTATGTAGCCCATAGCCAATTTACAATGCATGCCTATGTCCAGATCTAAGGGGCATATTGAGTCAATATCTGGCTTTAGTGCAACAGTTCAATAAGGCCACATGTGGCCACAGACCTTTGAATAAACAGTGTACAAATACAAATGGGACTCAACCCACACACAACATGCCATCAACCCCCCTGCTGCATCGCAATTACGTGACCACACTTTACAGACCTTTTCAGGGATAATTTCAATGGGGATGGCTGTCATAGCAACTCATCTAGTTATCTGCATCCAACACAACTTGGGTCAGGGAACATTAAATTCACACTCACCACAGTTTCTCACATCTTCAAACCTTTCACTTGACATGGATACCTGCCCATTCAATCAACCATCCATACACATTACAGCACAAAATAGGTCTTTTCAGACACCAGCTGACTAACTAGGCTTAAACACAGGCTAACAAAAGCTGAGATAGTAGAGGTAGATGGAAAGTATTACACGGTGCACTACCTGCTCCTCTTTTACACCATAGAACTGTCCATACAGGGGTAGGACCTCCTCCACCAGTTTCTCCAGCTCTTCTAGTGAAAAAGGCAGGGGCCCTATCACCTGTTGGATGCAGCACGATTGCTCCCAGAGGTGGTACACAACAGCTTAGGTCGTGGAGGTCTTGCTGGCAGCAGTGTCAGGAGACAAGTGAGGGATCCTGCAGAAAATGGCGGTGACACCTGCCACATAAACGACACTGCCATTGGGTCAATGTTTTCCTATGGAAGTGTCCGCTGTGGTAGTATCTGCCTACCGCCATGACTACTTCCGCCGGCAGTAGTGGGCGGTTCCTATTGTCCAGTAGAGTAGGTCAGGCATCAGACATTTTTTAGCCATATAAAGCAATTACACAAAATAATTTGATGTGTCAGTATTCAAATAAATGATGTTCTGGTGGATATTGAGTACTGGCCTAGTCAGGTCATGTAAGTCAATCCTTTTGCCAAACATATTGATATGTAGTCATGCAGATGTGCTTAGAGGTACAGCCACCACCCTCTGTCATATGTGTCACCTAGGAGGTTGTGCATTAAATCACAGGCAGTTTACGTAGTTATCTGACCATGAGCTCCCGGTCCATAAAGATGATTGCTACACAAATGTCAATAATGAGGGCATTAACATCACAGGAAGTGCAAGGTTTAGCACTAGTGTGATTGCACATAATGTTTACAGTGACACACATAACATGTGATATCACGTATCAAACATATTACATGCTAAATGTAAGGGACACATTGAGTGACTGCCTTGTTTGTTTTTTGACCCACATAGTTACCCTTGGAGGAGAAAGATCAAACACCCTCATTTGTACCATTCACTTCCTGACTAGCAGACTATCGAGGACAGATTAGTGATTTAGTTCTATCGCCTGGATAGGTTGACAATCATGAATCTAGTGGGAGCCATATCTAATACCAGCCATCCATCATCCAAATAGCATATCACCCATTGTACAAGTCATGTCAGTGTTGCACTTCGTGGCCATAGGGTCGTTCCAAAATACAGTGGCCCTATCTGCTGGGATGTCCCAGCTTATGTTCAGTTTGGTATTAAAGAATGTCCTCTCAGCACTGTTGAAACACCTGGACAGCTACATCATCTTTCCTCAATGTGAGGATTTTGCACATGTGAAACTAGAATTCTGTGGTTTGGCACACATTCCACATGTTGTTGGAGCCATTGATGGTGACCTTGTAGTTTTGGTTCCATCGCCTGGCACTAAACAGGTCTATCGGAAGAGTAAAAGCTTCCATTCTATCAATGTCCAATTAGTGTTTAGCAGACCTCTATATTTTCCAAATCTGTCCCTGGAACCAGGGTTTAATCCAAGATGCCTTCATCATGTGGAACAGCGCTATTCCACAGCTGATAACAAAGCTGTACCCAGAGAGGGCCTGGATGGTTGGTAAGTCACATATGTCATGTGTGTATGTATGTATCATGTCTGCTATTAGTGACACTTTGCTCTGTACTCATGGTTGCACACATGTCACCTTGCCTTACAGGGGATTCTGCGTACCCAATTCATCCCTGGTTTTTGACACCAGTGGGAAACCCAACTACACCAGGGAAAGTTTGTTTCAATGAGGCACATGGGAGAACACGCCATGTCATGGAGCAGGCTTTTGGCCTCCAGAAGGCGAGATTCTGCAGTATTGACAAAACAGGTGGAGCCCTCCTCTGCTCAACCGCCAATATTTGCAAGATAATTTTGACCTGCTGCATGCTCCACAACCTTTCCCTGAGGAGGAACATCCCATACATTCCTGATAAGGAGGAACTGGGAGTGCCACAGGGTGAGTCTCCTGAAATGCCAAGTGAGGATGACAGTGATGAGAATGAACGTGGAGACATGTGGGCAGATCTCATCAATCAGTACTTCACCTGAGTGTTCTGTGATTACTCAGACAGCATGAAGTATTTTACAGGTCTTGATATGTTGTGATGGGTTTGTCTCTTACCGTGAGACAGGACATTTTATGCAATGCATCATAGAGCCAAGGTTTGCTGGCTACATCAGACTTGAATATGTCCCTCTCTTGAGCATCTCCTTTGATTTGTGCAGTTATATTGCACTGTCAGTGAAACTACAGAAGATTCAACTGCCTTTTGTGTTTCATGAATGCCTTTGCCTGCCTAAACTCCGTGCATGTGACTTTTCCTTCCATGTCTCATCCCTTTGCCATCCTCAAGTGGACATTTCAGAGTTGTGTCATTGGCAGGTGGAAGTGGCTAGTATGTAGCTGTCGGTGTGTTTCCTTATTGCAGGCCACATTGGCTGTGCCATTTCACTGACGTAGGTGTGTGTCATGGCAGTTGATGCCTAACCATTGTAGTAGGATGGGTCTCAGACTAGGGACGGTTGTCCTGTCCACTGGCTGTCATGGGGTTTGTCAAGTTGGATAGACATGGTTTTAGTATGGGCTAAGGGTCAAGCTGGGGACAATATCTACCTATCTGTTTGCCTCTTCTGTGGTACAGAGTCTTACATAGCCCTTTTTTCTATGGTCCGATGGACTGTACATTAGGATATCTATACAAGTGAATCAATGTTTAGTCATTCTTGACTATTACAGTCCACTGCAGCCTATAGGCTGTACAGTGCAAACAAATAATATTTGGGTGACAGACCACTTGGGTTTTGTGTTGGTAGTGATATTCAGCCTGTCCCAGCCTGTGATCTGCCTTTTCTTACATTGACATTCTCACATGTATGTCAATAACATCACATGCTTTTCTTATTGCACATCCCAAAACATTCCCCAAAACACTATTGGACATAGTTAGAGTGCTAAATGTGTTTATTTACAGGTGTTCTTACGTTAAAGGTGCAAAGTAATGAGAAAAAACAAACACAAGCAGTGAAGGGATCAGTCATGGTGGATGTAATCATTAGAGTAGCTGCATAACATTTGAAGTCCAAAGTCCAGTGTCCTACTATGATGGAAAATTAAAAGTGTTTTGCAGAACAGTCAACAGAGTGAATCTGTGGTACACAAAGGAGTACCATCAGAAAGAGGTTACTTCCTGGTAGGGGTTGATGTTTTGGCATCTGCACCTCCTGGATGCTTGGGTGGACATCCTTGCTTGTGGCGGGGGCTCTTCAGCTACAGAGGCAGGGGGGGGTCTGAACTAGGTTCTTTCCCTGGCAGACCTTCCCTACCACTGGCTGCTTCATATGTTGAAGGGGCTGATGTTAGGTGGCCAGTGGAAGGGGTGTGTAATCCCCTATCCCTGCTCAGGGTGGTGTTGATGTTCCTCAGCACCCCTGTTAGGAAGGTCAAGGTGACATTGTGGGCCTCCCACTCTTGTAAGATTTAATGGTGGTAATCCCAGTGAGTCTGTTTGATCTCCCTGGGTTCGACAAGTACCTGGCCCATCACACCTTGGGATTGTTGCCATGCTTCCAAGACTTGGGTGATGGTGTCCTGGCCACACCCACCTCTAGCAGCCTCATGCTTCTGGCCCACACCATCCCTCTCATGCGCCCTACCTCCATGTGCCTACTCCCTTAGCACAGTTTGCCCCCTACCACTGGGGCCCGGTCCATCATTGTCAGAGGTGTACAGATGAGACTCAGGTACCTGGGGGGCACACAATTGCGGAATCTGTCCTCAGGACACAGGTTTGAGGGCAAATGCTTGCCTGAGATGTTGATGCAACAGGGCTGCGAGGAGTCGATGTGGTCAGGGTGAGACTGACCGGTGCCATCTAACCAGGTTACCCAGATGGGCCAGCACTGTCCTCAATGTCTGCATGTCCAAGAGGCCTCACTGAGGGCTTCATCTGTGGGGGGGAGTGTCAGTCTCTGGAGGGATCTCCATGTTCCCAATTGCAGATAGACCTGTTGAAGTAATGGACAGGATGTTACAGGTTTGTATTGTGACATGTACCGCCAACCGTTTACAGTGGCATTTGTTCCCTTTATGTGAGAAGCACACCTGTTATCAACTGAATGGACCTGACATTTGAGGTGATGATAAATTCTATTTCATGTCACCTTGCTTTAGGTTGTATGAGTATTTTGGTACTTGGGTGACTGTTCATGGACTCCTGTTATTCCACAAGTGCAATGAAATCAGGGGCTGGGTATGATGTGGCTTAGGTCATCTTGGGACCTAGTAGACTGTCATACTTGCAGACCCAGGAACATGTAGTTGAATATGGTACTTGTCAACAAGTGGTCAGTGCATTGTGTATTGCTATACTGCCGCATGCATCTAGATGAGGCATCTTGGTACCTTTGTTTATCTGTCATTGATTTTGCAGGCAGGTTGTGCTGTCCTTATTGTCCACACTATTTTTATTTTGGCTTATCTATTCAAGATGGATCTAGTTGATTAGGCACATCATAGAGTGTACAATGATCTGTAAGTTGGTCCCTCCCAGGTAGGTAAACTCCCTTAGTAAATTGACATACAGCAACCCAATGTCATTGTGGATACTGGCCTAGTGGTTGGAATTTCAGCAACCAGCCGTCCTGGGCTTTCAAGTAATGTTACACCAACTACTACAAACAGCATACATAAGTCATCTTCTCAGGTGCGTAAATCTTTATTGTGAGTGGATGTGGGATGATGTTAGTACAGATGCACATTAGGCAGGTATTTTATTTTGGGTAGACAGCGCCGGCTGGCCTTATTATTGCAGTCTTTGCCTGTCCTTCTCACACAGTACATAGATTGGATCCCCTCAGGTGAGAACAGTTCAGTAGCTGACTAGAGGCAGAAGGGTCATAGTAGGTGAGTACACAGTTGTGGCTATGTAGAGTGACATTCCCAGTGCCTTCTGGCTTTATCATTTATGGCTATGCCTGTCCTCCCCACACAGTGTACAGCTAGGATCCCCTCAGGTGAGTACGGTTCAGTAGCTGAGTAGAGGGAAAAGGGTCATAGTAGGTGAGTACACAGTCGTGCCTGAGTATAGTTACATTCCCAGTGCCTTCTGCACATTGATGTCATGGCCTGTCCTACCCACTCAGTATCCATTTAAATGCCCCTCGGGTTGATACACTCTAATGTGGAGTTGTTAAAGGTGGGAATGTTTTTGAAGGGTACGGGTAAAGGTGAGCAGTGGGCATGCATGACAATACATTTGTGGACACATATTGTAGTTGTGATTTACCTGACTCAACTCCACCAGGTATTCCTGTCAAGCACTCAGGATTCAGGATGGCCAAGACATTCCCCTCCCATGATGTGAACTGTAGGGGAGGAGATGGGGGACCACCACCATTCTTGTGTACCGCCAGCTGATGCCTGGCGGCCATGTAATGCACCTTCCCCCTGAGGTCATTCCACCTCTTCCTGATGTTGTCCCTTGTGCATGGGAAGCTTCCTACACAATTCACTCTGTTGACCGTTCTTTGCCACATTTCCATTTTCTAAGCAATAGTAGTCTGCTGGACTTGGGCTCCAAACATATGTGGCTCTACCATGACCCTTAACTCCTCATTGGTGAATTGTGGGTGTTTTGTGGTGACATGGTAGAGTAAAAAAAGTGGGGGATTGGGAAAAGTCAAATTTGTAGGTTCTGTGTGATGACTGGGTAGCATGCAGTGAAGTGTGAGATAGTGTGAAAATATGTGTTTGGGGGGTGCAGATGCGGATGTGGAATGTGTGGTCTATGTGAGGTTGAGTGGTTCCAATCCTATTATTTGCACTACTGTTGTGTTTTGCATTGTGGAGGCAAAGGATTGTGGGGTGTGAAAGGGTGTGTTTTATAGTGTGGTTGGTGGGTGTTGAGTGTGTGTATGTGTGTCAGCTGTGTTATTTTCAAATCTATCCAATGTGGTGTTTTGTATTACTGTGGGACCGCCGACCACCGCAGCTCTCACTGGCATTGGAAGACAGTCATGGCAAGACACCATGGAGATTTTTGAGTTGTAATAAGTTTGGTGGTTGGCTGGCTGTCCCGGTGATCAGACTCCATATGCTTGCAGGCCATCTAAACTGTCAACTGTTGCCCACAGGAAAATCAGGATCTCAGACAACTACAATTGCATGGCTGAATTTGTTCAATCACAGCAACTATTGAACAAGTAGGATACCACACCACCTTTAATGCTTTGCCTCATGGAGCATACCTCAGTTACCTATTGTCATACAAAATGCCAACTTCATTTCCACAAATCCACACAAGATCATGCAGACATCTATTTGTAACATACACAATTGCACTACAATAGGAGATGATGTTCCTAAAATCTGCCATGTTGCAGACATCAGTACAGTAGCCTGGAAAAGCTGACATTGAAATACTCATGTGATACTGTAAACCTATCAACAATGCTCACTTCACCATTTTCACCATTTGAAATTTTACCTAATGGAGTCATGGAGATATGGTCCACATTTGGCACTAAATTGTACACTGGAGATAGAATTTGCACTGAATTGTCTTGGACCCCTTTCAATGACATACTCTGATTGCATCAGTAGATGCCATTAGTCATTTGTTTGTTGGAGAGGCACAGAGATTTGCAAATACTTGTATATAGCCCTCTACATGTTTTGCTAATGGGAATCTACATCACTGTCTCCATTTTGGTCCTGCAAACTCAGATGTCTGTGGATGAATGGTTGTACCCAACCACATATGACTCCAACATAACTGCAAGTCACTCCATGATGTATGCCAACAGTCAGGTAACAAACCTTCCCATTACATATGTGCAGTGCTGCTTTCCACATGGTGCCACATCATAGGCATGGAAATGAACATCGTGGGTACAAACTATAATCATACCCTCATGTCTCTCATTACTACTGCAGTTATATGTGCCAAATTACATGTTATGATGGGTGAGGGTATGTGCAAGCCAAAAATCAATGGTGACACACTCCTGTCTGTGGCACCAGATGAAATGTAGACCCACTGCAAATGCCCTATTCAAAACACAGGTTGGCATGCACATATTTGTAAGAGAATACAGAAATTATCCCATGAACACAGGTAGACCATGTATGAAACAGCAATGCTCAGATTTTGTCAAAAGAGTAAGGGGCACATGCTAAAATGCAGGCACAAGAATTGTTGGCAACCATGATGGCACATAAATCATAAATCATGTCAATGGAATCGTCAGAGTGAGATGTCAGAATTAACTTAGCTATGTGACAGACATCAATATGCTCTGTACTCACCCCTTTGTGGCTGCTGTGTTTCTGTCAAACACCCATCAAGGTTCAGGTATGCCACTGCCAGACTGCGGGCCATTAAGTGGGTCATGGTTCGACATTCGCCCAGCCCACGTTGGGAGGACAGTCCCAGCTGGACCTCCACAATTTTCCGGGCCCAGCATCTCAGGCCTTCCCACCTCTTGCAGCAGTGGGCACTCCGCCGGCTGTGGTCCCCCAGTGTCCGCACCTTCTGCTCGATGGCTCTACATATCTCCTTCTTCTGATGGGTATTTACCTTTATAGATGCAAAAGACAAATCAATCTATTACAATCACAAGTTTTTGTCAAAATTGTTGTGTCACACACATGTCAGAAACACTAAGCAAAAATTGGTCAATTTGTCAACATACCACAAGTGTAAAGCACACATGCCAATAACTACAAGGACACGACTACACACTTTTGTATCCATCTGCAGACTAACCTACAATCCTACTCATGGTCTACAATGATTAAGCAAGCCTACTGACATCAAGTAGCACATGCTCCAGGAACATGTACTGTGATGTGAGCCACAATCAAACATTACACTCATATGTGAATTCTAAAGTGTAAACTCCTTACACCTAACTGGACCAAGACATTCACAGTCTGTGAGATTGACTCACTGCATATAGTCCCTACAGACAACTTGCATAGTGCAGACTTCGCCCTTACACTTGAATGGCAATGAAGAGACTGACATGGTGGGTGCAGAAAGTGTATTCCCTATACATTTATGGACATGTGGCCTACCAAATGCAGACTCATGGCACTTTAAGGGAGGGGGCGGTGTCGGATGTACCTGTCCCACAGGAAACTCCTTTGGGCATATGTGTCTAAAATACAGAGATGGCATCCAAAAAACAGACATATGCATCATACAATTTCTGCTATTTGAACAAGCTACTAAGTCACATGTCAATCAGCACACTGTCTGCACAGTAGTTCTGTCGTTTGTATGATACAACTGTACAAGACACATATGACATATGTGAATGTGATAACAGAACTGTGGGAGTAAGAGACCTGTCATGAATCAAAGACACATATTGACAATGATACAAAATGCGCATATGAATAGTTCAGGGATGTAGCCCTCTACCCATTCCTAATCTAGCCAATGGACTGAGGCATTCAGAGCATGTTTTGCAATTAGAGCATCATATTGACCACCTGACAGGCTCTGCGGGTGTATAGGGAGTAAGCACAGTGCCTCAGTTGCATAACCACAGTGACTCCCCCACAGCCTGGAGTATGTCCCATACTGAGAGATACATTTGACAGGCCAGATCTCTGTAGCCTGGGCATACAGAACATACATGACACTCACATTTCCATCACTTCCAATGGATGACAGTACATCATATGCCCATCAACAATGTAGCTTGTCCATTGTGTAACACAAAAGGATGATGGACAGAGTGCTGAACAATACAAACACTCACCCCCAGTCACAGATCTGGGTTTAATCCATCGTTCCTTTGCTCACCATGCCACCCCAGTTTGGACCCAGCCATATGCAAATCAGTCTTGTCTCTGTTCCTCATGGGAACAGTCAACCCCAAACTGCCGAGCCAGGTCCTCTCTGGACTGGAAACACGCATCCCGGTACGAGTTTCAGAGTGTCACCCTTCATCAACCAATGGGCTGATGGTGGCAAAGGCCGAAACCAGCCAGGGCGGCAATGAAGTATGCGCCACCCTGCTGATAATGTCCTGGTTCTCTGCCAGCCTTTCACTGCCATGAAAAGGCTGGTGGAGAACAGGTGCAGGGGAGCACCGGGGGGGTCCCCCTGCCCAGCGCCCTCGCAAAGCTCACTGTCATGCAGGCAGTGAGCATTATGAGGGTGCGGGGCACCTTGTGGGTGGCAGCATTGCCGCCGGCTAAATTACAAGCCTGCGACAATGCTGCTGCCATTTTCCTGCTGGGCTGATGGGCAGAAATCTTGGTTTTCACCTGTAAGCCCAGCTGGAAAGTCATAATGGGCCAGGCGGGAGGTAGCCAGTATGGCGCCAACCTCCCCGTCGGAAGTGAGAAAGACAGGTTATCCCATCGGCCGAACTCATAATTAGGCCCTAAGGGGCATATTGTTAGGCCCCTAACATCACCTTGCGCCACATTAACGTAATTTATTCTGATGTTTAATAAGGCCCAACGAGGCTGAAATCCCCATGCCGTATTTACAGGGTGGTACAATGCATTCATTGGCCCACCCTGTAACCCTTTGCACTACATTATGTCTGCGCCAGGCATTATGGATGCAAAGGGGGCATTTCCCCATTAGGGGAGCCGGAAAAATGGTGTAAGGAAATCTATGAGATTTCCTTACGCCAGTTTTTGTGTCACTTTTAACACCTGCTCAAGAGCAGGCGTAAAATGCGGCCTTCCATACTTTAGAATGGGGACCTATGTGCATCAATATCATCATGAAAGATGAAGCTATTGCCCCCTACCCTGTGCCGTGGTACGCCATATTTTAAATACGGCACACACATGGTGGCTAAGGGACGCAGGGAAAGTGGTGCTGCACTCAGTGCAGCCCCACTTTCCATAAATCCGCCCCTATGTGTTATTTTTAAATGGAGTGGTATTTCTATATCTTGATATCTTCTAGGAGCAGGTGGGGTACCACTCGTGGCTCTTTTAGTGTGTTGAATTAGGCTTTTAAGGTATCGATAGATGGTAGTTGGCTAGGTATATGTAATGGGCAGTGCTTGCTTCTCTAATATCTTGTAACACTTCTCTAACTCCAATTTCAGTTACATGTGGGGATAGTTCTGACCCCTAACATTAAATACAACATTCTCTTTAGTAGTTGTTCTTCTATAACATGCATTAGAGTAATATTTTGTACATTTCCAGCTTATTGTTTCTGTCGATGCACTTTCTTGGCTGTAGGTGTAGGTCATATGACTTAACAATTGCTTCCCTTTCAGAGTGATTATAAATATGGCACCTTCTGTCATTGTATCTGTAGGTAGTTTAGTAACATAAACATATACTATAATTTAAGTTTTGCATGCTAATTATTCAATAATTGAAAAATGCTGTTACATTTATTTTGTTAGTTGCCTGTATATTTTGTGCCGATAAAATGGACCGTTTAGCAGATTTTTTTCAATATTTTCTTTAACATGGAGCAGGTGTCGTTTTTCTGTTGAAAGAGGAAAAAAATATAGGTGGTCATTCCAACCTTGGCGGTAAAAGCCGCTTACTGCTGTCAGAAGACTGCCAACATACCGCCGCGGCCGCGGTAAACCGCCACGGTCATTCTGACCCACAACAGGCAAACCGCCAAAATGCAGACATCCACAAAAGTCCGCCACACCAAAGGCCAGCGAAAAACTGGCGATGACCAAACCTCCACCGTCACGCCAACAGAAATACGCTCACACTATCACGACCCACAAATCCACGCGGCGGTCTTTCAACCGCGGAAATCCATTGGCGGTACACACCGCCGCGCTCAAAATACACACACATTTACAAAACACATCCACATTGGACAAATCGAAAAACACACACCTGATACACATACACACACCACTCCCACACACCCAATACAATATAAAACACACACCCACATCACCCACAAACCCCCACTTCTACAGAATCTGGACCACGCACTGAGAAAAAGAGAACTGAGCACCCAGACGCGCATTTAACTTTCACCCAGCAATATTTCCACGCACTTCACACAACACACCAATACACATCACCACACAATCCACCCCACACATCACCCACACCACCCCATGGCACCGCAAAGACACCCCAGGTTCTCCGAGGATGAACTCAGGGTCATGGTGGAGGAAATTGTACGGGTAGAGCCACAGCTCTTCGGGACACAGGTGCAGCACACCACCATTGCCAGGAAGATGGAGCTATGGAGCAGAATAGTCGATAGGGTCAACGCTGTGGGACAGCACCCAAGAAATAGGGACGACATCAGGAAGCGGTGGAACGACCTACGGGGGTAGGTGCGTTCAATGGTATCCAGGCACAACATCGCAGTGCAGCAGACTGGCGGCGGACCACCACCTCCTCCCCCAGAATTTACGACATGGGAGGAGCAAGTCTTGGCGATCCTGCATCCTGAGGGCCTCGCAGGAGTATCTGGAGGAATGGACTCTGGTAAGTCTCATCTTCACTACTTCATCCCCCCCACCCCACCAGCATGCCAACTCATACCCCCACCCTCACCCCCATCACATCCTGCTTGCAAATGTCTCCACATCACAGCCCACCCATCCCAACACCAAGCCCTTCATGCGACCACAAAGCATGGACACCCATCACCAAAGCATGCCCACTGCACATACCCATCCCCCACCAAATCACCGTCACAAAAGCCCCCACACGGGAATGCCAGCACTGGGGTACAAGGGCACCCACCCATTACACGCTATGGCACACACAAATGCAATAACCATACTTTTATACCCCTGCAGGACCCGAACGCCACATCACCGCGCAGGAGGGTCCACATATGTCCACTCCACCCCCAGAAGAGGCCCACAGTGAGGACAGCACCTCTGTCGACCTGGATCTAGATGACCAGACCGGCCCATCGGGGACATCGGGACAGTCGGTTCCCCTCAGACAGCCACAGCCCATAGCAGACCTTCCCCCTCTGGCAACACCAGCACAGCACCCACCCAGCGGGCCCATCCCTCAGTCCCCAGGACACGTCAATCAGCGGTGTGTCCACCACTACAGGGCACCCAGGTTAACCACCCACCCCAACAACAACAGGGACCTGGGGGCAGTGGTAGTGGGCACACGGTCCAGGGGACAGAGGCACAGGGAAACAGGAGAACTGGGAGGGCTGCTGTGCGACAGGGGGGGGACAGGCCCAGGGAACCCACTCTCCACGAGGCCCTCTCCTCCATCATGGGAGCCTACCACCACTCCCAGGAGACGATGGCGACGGTCCTGGCCAGGTTTCAGGAGATCCAGCTTCTGCAGGAGGAACAGTATTTGGGGTTCAGGGAGGAACTACGAAACATCAGTTCCGCCCTGGCCACCATTGTAGGGGCTCTGAATCAGGTAGTCACCACATTGCGGGACACTGTGGCAGGACAAAGGGCCCCTGACACTAGCATGGACCAAGAACTGCCTACCACCTCCGCCGGCGCTAGTGGACAGGAGGCCCCGCCACAGGACCAACAGGCCACCAGCACCCCACCCCCTGCAGAAGGAGAACCACCCCGCAAGCGGGCCCTGAGATCCAGGAAGAAGACAGAGTAAGATGTCAAGACCCCCGCCAGGAAAGGATACCTCCCTGATTGTCATCCCACTGTCCCACATTGACACCCTGTCCATTCTTATACTGCCCATGCTCCACTTTCCACAGGCATTTGGACATTGCACCTGTGAGACTAATAGTCTGGACTCTGCCATGGACAATCCTCCACCATCACCCCTCACCCACTTGCAACCACCCACCAATATAGGACACTGAAATAAACAGTTATTCGACAAAACAATCAGGAGTCTGGCTGTGATTTTGTACTAATGTATTAGACATTACCATCCCAAAATGCATATTTACATTGTGATGCCAACATACCACTGTCACACAGCTGTAGTCCATGGGGAAACAAAGCAGATGTCACGCAGTATGGCCCACATCTGTGAAATTGGAAGGGAAAGTCCCAACTCAGTTACCATACACAGGGGGAAAAGGTTAGACAGTAGAGAGGTAGTAGGGGTTAAGTATATGTAATATGACGGGTTGGACTCTTACCTGTGTGTCATTGAAAATACTGCTGTATTACTGTGTTCCTGTTGTCTATGTCGTCCTCTTAGCTTCCTCTTCTTCACTCTCCACAGGCTCCACAGCTGCTACAACACCACCATCTGGACCATCCTCCTGCAGAAAAGGCACCTGGCATCGCAAAGCCAGGTTGTGAAGCATACAGCAGGCCACGATGATCTGGCACACCTTCTTTGGTGAGTACAATAGGGATCCACCTGTCATATGGAGACAGCGGAACCTGGCCTTCAGAAGGCCGAAGGTCGGCTCGATCACCCTCCTAGTTCTCCCATGGGCCTCATTGTACCGTTCCTCTGCCCTTGTCCTTGGATTCCTCACTGGGGTCAGTAGCCATGACAGGTTGGGGTAACCAGAGTCACCTATTAGCCACACACGGTGCCTCTGGAGTTGACCCATCACGTAAGGGATGCTGCTATTCCGCATGATGTACGCGTCATGCACAGAGCCAGGGAACTTGGCATTAACATGGGAGATGCACTGGTCTGCCAAACACACCATCTGTACATTCATTGAATGATAACTCTTTCTGTGTCTGTACACTTGTTCACTCCTGCTGGGGGGTACTAAAGCCACATGTGTCCCATCAATGGCACCTATGATGTTGGGGATATGTCCAAGGGCATAGAAATCACCTTTCACTGTAGGCAAATCCTCCACCTCAGGGAAAACAATGTAGCTCCGCATGTATTTCAGAAGGGCAGACAACACTCTGGACAACACCTTGGAAAACATAGGCTGGGACATCCCTGATGATATGGCCACTGTTGTTTGAAATGACCCACTTGCAAAGAAATGGAGTACTGACAGCACCTGCACTAGAGGTGGGATCCCTGTGGGTTGCCGGATGGGTGACATCAGGTCTGGCTCCAGCTGGGCACACAGTTCCTGAATAGTGGCTCGGTCAAGCCTGTATGTCAGTATGACATGTCTTTCCTCCATTGTCGACAGGTCTACCAGCGGTCTGTACACGGGAAGATTCCTCCATCTCCTCACATGTCCCAGCGGACGGTGCCTATGTAGGACAACAGCGAGCACAGAGTCAATCAGCCCACAGGTACGTAACCACAGTTTGCACAAAACACAATTCCTAATGCATTCAATGGTTTGTAGGAGTGTTGATGCAAGGCCTAGGTATGTGTGACGCAGTTAAAAGTAAGCCATGTGGGCCCTTGAAATGGCGGCTGCCTGACCTCCGAAGTGTGATAATGGGATTTGAGGTCAATGCGCTGGCGTGGCACACCGTGGCGGTAGGCGGTCGAAGACCGCGGCGCAAAGCAGCATTGGTTAACATTGAACCCTATGGGTCTCAGGAGCCAATGACGATGTGCGCCGGCGGTCGCGGTACGCACCGCCGCGGTACACACCGCCGCGGGTGTGACCGCCATTTTCTATCAGCTTAATCACTCGATACCTGATCTTCGACAGGAGAGGACCTACACTGCAAGTGCTGCTGTGACCTCGGTCTGGAAGAGACAATGGCTCATGCGACTGGGGAAAGGGCCCCTGCCTTCACTGCTCAGGAATTGGAGAAACTCGTGGATGGGGTCCTCCCCCAGTATGCGCTACTCTACGGTCCTCCAGACCAACAGGTAAGTACACTGGGACCATGCTTTGTGGCCAATGCCTGTGTTGAGTCGGGTGGATGAAAGATGGTGGGGAGGGGAGCGAATGAGGCATGCATCAGACGACGGATGACAGGATGTGCCACATGGTAAGGGTAGGGATGGGGGGGCCACTCACATTGAGGGTTCAGAAGGTGATGACTCTTTTTCTCCCCCTGTATATTTCACATAGGTCAGCACCCACCAGAAGATAGACATTTGGTGTGCCATCGCCAAGGACGTCCGGCCCTGGGGGTCCACCACAGGCGGGGCACCCACTGCCGGAAGAGATGGGAGGACATCCAACGCTGGAGCAGGAAGACGGTGGAGGCTCAGCTGGGGATGGCCTCCCAACGTGGGAGGGGTGCCAGTCGTACTTTGACCCCCCTGATGTCCCGGATCCTGGCGGTGGCCTACCCCGATTTGGATGGGCGCGTGAGGACATCACAGCAGACACAAGGGGGTGAGTACAACCTCATTCTGCTGACTTTGCATGCAGTGGAGGTGTCTGGGTGGGGGAGGAGGGCTGTGGGTATCCCTAGGCCAGGGCGATTTCTGTAGGCTAGGCCCCTCCATAAGGCATGGCCCTGTGCCCCCGCCCCCCACCTCTGTAGGGTGCCAAGTACAGTTATCCATGGCCCTGTGTCATCTATGTGTGCGGTTGTCCTCCATAGGCTTGTAGGCCATGTCCCACGGATTGAGTAGTGGACCCCAAGTGCGCGGCGTAGTGCAGGGGGCTTCTGTGTCTGTCCTCTCCGCCAACGGTGTCGCCAATGCATGCACTCAACATGTATTTATTTCACCCCCCCCCTTTTTTGTGGTCTTCCTGTTCATGTGTGCATTAGCATCATCAGGTGGAGGAGAAGTGGCATCGGAGCACGAGGGAGCTGCATCCCACAAGGCCCTGGAGGGCCATGCAACGGATTCCGAATACACCAGTGGGACGGAGGGTGAGGGGAGCTCCACAGCGGGGACTCGTGCAGACATTAGTGACACGGACTCGTCCTCTGAAGGGAGCTCCCTTTGTCACGCCGCGGCCGCCGCGGCTCCTACGGCGGCCGCGGCCTCGGGTCGCCACAGCGCGGCATTCCCTTCATGCCGCGGTCTGTGTGCGAGCCTCGGGAGAGGCCGCGGCTGGCACACAGGCCGCGGGAGAAGCCACGGCTTGCGCGCAAGCCGCGGGGAGTTCAGGGGGCCTGGTCAGGGGTCGCGGCACTCGCCGCGCCCCTTTCTTTAAGTTCTGCCGCAAAGGCAGACCCGGCAGGGCTTGAGACCCCGAGTGGGTTTCAGGCCTGACCGCGCATAGCGCATTTAGTGCGCTTTACATCAAGTCTTCCTGTACCAATGAATTAATCATCTGCTCACCACTTACCAATGTCTCCAGGCAAAAGCCGAACCCTTGCACATGGTGGTGTTTTTATGCCTGCCTTTTCCTTTCCCAGCATGCTGCCCACTTCCTCTCTTCCCAGCATGCATTGCTTTTCTTTGTTTGGACGCATGTACCTGATTCACTATTATACTCTTTTCCCCAATCCAAGATGGTGGTGTTTCTACTTCCTGTTTCCTACTTCCTGCCTAGAGGTATATAAGGGGAATTCAGCTGCTTGTTCATTGCGTTGCAACACTCCTTGGTGGTAGTCACGCTCTGACTGGTTTCTTCCTGCGAATCCAGTATTTTCCTGACCTGTCTTCGTTTCCAGTCTTCCTGTACTCCGGGGTCGTTTCCCAACTCTTCTCAACTTCGACGGTAAGCCCATTGAAAACCGTGACACCCTTGTGGTGATGGCAACATCCGTGCCCCCAGCACCAACAGGTACAGCCGCCACTCAGCGCACTAGCGCCACCCTCCCAGCAGCCCCTCAGCGTTTGCCCCGTGCCCGCTCACCCAGGAAGATGGGCATCTCCTTCGCCCCAGGCACCTCAGGCCCTGCCCCTGTCACCCCTGCTGCCCTCAGTGAGGAGGTTTGACCTCCTGAGGACGCTCATTGTTGGGCAGTCTACCCTTTTGAATGCCATCCAGGGTGTAGAAAGGGAGGTGCACCAGAGTAATGCATACCTGGAGGGCATTCATTCTGGTCAGGCTGCCCATCAGCGATCGTTCAACACTCTGGCCTCAGCACTGATGGCAGCAATTGTCCCTGTCTCTAGCCTCCCCCCTCCAACTTCCTCCAACTTCCTCCACCCATACCCTATCACCTGTACCTCTGCCTATCCCAGACACACCATCAGACCAGCCTGCACACACCTCAACACCCAAGGGAAGCTCATCCAGACATAAGCACCACACATCACACAAGCATTCACACAAGCAACATCCACATACAGACATACCAACACCCACTGCCTCCACTGTGTCCCCCTCCTCCTCGTCTCCCTCCTCCCTCCCTGTCACGTCTCCACTCACACCTGCATGCACAACCTCTTCAGCCACTACGTCCATCACCAGCACACCCACCAGAACCCCCCGCACACGTGCAGTCACCACCCCCACTACCATTTACACGTCCCCTGTGTCCTCTCCCACTGTGTCTGTGACCCCCTCTTCCAAGCTACACAAACGCAGGCAGACACCCACCCAACAGCCATCCACCTCACGACAGCATCCAGCCCAAGCACCTGCACCCACAGACACCAGACTGAAGACTCCTACAACCACAACCTCTTCCTCCACTCCCATACCCACTACACCTACCCGTCCCTCTGTTCCTAAATTGGTTTTCCTTTCCAAACTTGACCTCTTTCCAACAACTCCCCCACCCCGTCCATCTCATAGGACTCGAGTCAGCACCTCAGCCACCACAAAAGCGGGACCTGTAATGACAGTGTGCCATGGACTGTGGAGTCCCCCACCCTCAAGGGCAGCCAGTTCAGTAAGGAGCCAAGGCACGGCCAGCCCACCCCCGGTAAAACATCTGAAGATTGTCAGTGGCCGGTGCGAGAGGCCGAATACACCAGGGACCAAAATCCCTACCATGGCTCCGGCAGGAAGTGTGGTGCCACCTGGCACACCGCCAAAGGTGAGGAAGGGCCACAGGCGAACAGGGAAGGCTGGGAAGGGCAGCACGCCCGACAAGTCCGCCAGCAGCCCAGCTGGCCAGGAGGGCCCCGTCTGCCCCATCCCAGGTGGGCAGGAGGACACCCACAGGCCCGGTACTGCAGCCCAGGAGGGCCCCGCCAGCCACACGACAGATGGGCAGGAAGGCACCGCCAGCCACAGGTCAGGTGGCGAATTACCTCCATGCCATGGCCGGATCCGCTGAGCTGGACACTCATCCGATGCACCGCTGCACTGGGCACCGCCGTCTCAAGCACCGCTGAACAGGGCACCGCCGTCTCAAGCACCGCTGCACTGGTCCCTTCATCTCAAGCACCGCTGAACAGGGCACCGCCGTCTCAAGCACCGCTGAACAGGGCACCGCCGTCTCAAGCACCGCTGAACAGGGCCCTTCATCTCAAGCACCGCTGAACAGGGCACCGCCGTCTCAAGCACCGCTGAACTGGGCCCTTCATCTCAAGCACCGCTGAACTGGGCCCTTCATCTCAAGCACCGCTGAACTGGGCACCGCCGTCTCAAGCACCGCTGAACAGGGCACCGCCGTCTCAAGCACCGCTGAACAGGGCACCGCCGTCTCAAGCACCGCTGAACAGGGCCCTTCATCTCAAGCACCGCTAAACTGGGCCCTTCATCTCAAGCACCGCTGAACAGGGCACCACCTTCTCAAGCACCGCTGAACTGGGCACCGCCGTCTCAAGCACCGCTGAACAGGGCACCGCCTTCTCAAGCACCGCTGAACAGGGCACCGCCGTCTCAAGCACCGCTGAACAGGGCACCGCCGTCTCAAGCACCGCTGAACTGGGCCCTTCATCTCAAGCACCGCTGAACTGGGCACCGCCGTCTCAAGCACCGCTGAACTGGGCCCTTCATCTCAAGCACTGCTGAACTGGGGACCGCCGTCTCAAGCACCACTGAACAGGGCACCGCCGTCTCAAGCACCGCTGGCCCATTGGCGGAAGGGGCAGGCCCGCCTCTGTGTTGGGCAGGGCTGCACAAAGCACTCTGGGAACCAGTCCCCCTCCAGAACCAGTGGAGACTGTTATCCACTTGTGAGACTGTGGCTTTGCACTCCCCAGGATGGCGCAGTGGGCAACCCACCCACTGTAGAGACTTGAGAGACTGTGTATTTGCACTCCCCAGGATGTAACAGTGGGCATACCACCCAATGTAGAGACTTGAGAGACTGTGGCTTTGCACTCCCCAAGATGGAACAGTGGCCATGGAGGCCCCTCGTGGATCTGGCGTCGTGGACTCATCTGGCTGAGGTGCCCCCCCTTCCCTTCCCCCTGAGGTGCCTGTAGTTTTGCTGTCTGATGCCCCTGCAGTGTTCTCTCCGTTGGAGTCAGGTATCCTGTGTGGGCTTTGCCCATGTGATTTGGGCCCAGTGGTCCACGGACAATGCCTGCTACAATGATCGGACTTTAAAATTTATGTATATAAAGGTTTTAGTTGTGTGATATATTTTTAAGCCAGTAATACAATATATTCCAATGTTTAGAATCATTTCCTTTTGTCTTTGCATTCTTCCGAGGGGGTTTGGGGGGGGTAACTCTGAGTTGTTGCTATGCATTGATGTGTGTGTTGTAGTGGGTGAGGGTGGGGGTGGGTGTGTCGCATATGTGTGTCCCTGTAATTTTTTTCCTCCCCCCTCCCCTGTGTCGTAGGTGCAGTACTCACAGTTGTCTTCTGCGCCGGCGTTCGTGCTCCTGGTAAAGGAGCAGGTAGACAATCGCTGGGAGGATATGGAGTTCGGGTTCCATGCTGTCCAGATTCCTCATGGGGTGTATGGAGGTGAGCGTTTTCCGTTCGAAATGGCTGTTTCCGCCGTGTTTTTATCGGCGGGGCTACCGCCCCGGAAAAGGTGGCGGATTGGTAGGTTGTGATGGGGTGGGCGGTACATTGACTCTCGCCTGTCTGTTGGCGGTGACCGCCGCGCTGTTTGTTTGTCCCGCCGTGGCGGGCGGTGTGTTGAAGTGGCGGTCTCTGTTGGCGGTTTCCGCCAGGGTCGGAATTCCATTTTTTTTACCGCCAGACAGTTGGCGGTTTAGCCGCCGCTTTAACACCGACTGCCAAGGTTGGAATGACCCCCATAGTTTGTTAATAATTCATTCTTGTCTCTAATTTCTGATTTTTTAAGGTGTGTGTTTTTTAAGGTTGTTTTTTTTTAGATAATTTTATAATATATTAATTTTGTAAACTTACTTTTTATTATTATTTGTTGTTGCTGGTCTGTATTTGTAAATTTTTTCTAGGACTGTTTAGACAATGTTGATTTTCTTTCCTTTAGGTAGTCTGTTAAAAACGATAAAAGGCAGAGAATGTGTTACAATTTATTATTTATGGATATTTAAAAAATGACTAACAGTTACTTTATTATGTAATTATATAAATTTCTTACTCAGATATTTATTTATACAGATTTCTATTTTCTTTTATAGATGTTTCTGGTTAGAATCCGGCAGAATTTCTTCCTCGTGTAGCATTTATAGATTCTTTGAGTACTATTTGGTTTGAGTATTATTTGGTTTAATTAATGTGCTTTTTTATTGTTTCGTTAATTGTTTGTGTTATTTTATTAGTTTAACTTCGTTATAGTTTAATTTTATTGGTTGGTTTTATTTGGTTTGATTTTTTTAGGGGTTGATACCTTCTTTGGCGAGTGCTAATTTATATTTAATTTATTTTGGATTAATAATTCTCGTTCAAATAAATATATATTTCTTCATTTTTGTTTTCATAATATATTTTTGTTTGAGTGTTACAGTTTAAAATATGAGTTTTGTTGTATTTAAGTTAATCAAGTTTATTTTTGGTACTGAATATATAAATTTATGTTTGATTTATATATTTTATTGTATTTATAGATGTAATGGTAAGTTTAGGATTTATTTAAAGTTAACATTTTAAAGTAAAATTGGTGCTTTTGTGTTTCATTTGTTTTTTTTCAGTGATTTATCCAGTATTTTGGTCTACGCTATTTAGAAGTGATGATATTTGAGTTTCCAATATTCATGTTGTTGATATTTGTAAAAATAGGTGATTTTCATCACGATTTTTGTGTTGTTGATATTACCGTCTTTTTTAGTTAAGTATATGGAGGCAATATTTTTGTGCTCAATACAAAATTTGTAATATTTTTGTTTACCAATATTTGTTGAATCAATATTATGTCATTGATCAAATTTCTTCAATGAGTTTAGCTACAAAGGATAGCAGGGATATGAATCTATAATTGGACAGTATTTCAGGATTTGCTGACATTTTCAAGTGAAGTGTGAAAATTCTCTGTGTTTTTCCAGCTGATAGGAACTATCCAGGAAGTTAGTGAAAGGTTACACAGTTGGAAAAGATAAGCAGTTACAAAGTGGGAGGTGGAAACAATCAGTCAAAATAGAAAAGGATAAAGTGAGAAAATAGATGTAAATTAGATATAATGTCATAAATACAGTTCTTCATGTTTTCAGTGCTGATCAGTTTCCAGCTTAGGAAGCTTGGCTATGAGAGCTGAAAATGTCTTAGGCTAGTTGTTAGGTAGGTAACACACGGTGATAAAATTTAGGGCCTGATTTAGGGTTGGGTGGAGGGGATTACTCTGCCACAAATGACAGATATCCCGTCTGTCATATTACGATTCCATTATAGCCTATGGAACTTGTAATACGGTGGATGGGAATAATCCCTCTGCCAAACTCTAAGTTAGGCCCTTAGCCCAAATATTGAAGATTTTGGGCCTGATTTAGGTATTGATGGATGGATTTTACTATGCCACAACGGTGATGGATATCCCATCTGCCAAAATCTAAATCTCATCATCCTTAAGGTTTAGTTTTCGTTAGATGGGCTATCAGTCACTGTTGTGACAGAGTAACCCATCTGCCAATGTCTAAATCAAGGCCTTTGTCTGAAAAAACAGCAATGTCATTACATATTTGCTGCCTAGAAACAACAGAGTTTTGACATGCTAGCGTGATGGTGAAGCTGGTACCTAAATTGAAAAGTTATTGTTTGGGGTTTTTAGAGGTGTGGCAAAATGCTTGTGTGGGCATATCACCTCTTGATATTGTAAATGGCCTTACTGTAAATGTCCTTAGATTCCTGAGAAAATGCAGTTCTCCACTGACGCTCAATTTTCCTACACTGGCGATTTGGTGTAGCAAGTTCATCAGAGTACCAAGCCACTCTAGGTGTTGATCTGCATGTAGTTATGGATTTCAAGGAAGCAGAAAGTTTGTGTGTAGATGGCATCCACCTATTGAAGTTGGATTCAGCGGTTTCTATGTTATTGGTCACAATAAGAGTGTATGTCCACAAATATTCATTGGGGTTGATTTGCTTAATTTTGGACCAGGGCCTGGTGGATTTTTGTAAAAGAGAACATGAAGTTATAGATCCGGAAAGAATGTAAAGTAACAATGGTATGGCAAAATAGTCACATCAGAGGAGTTGAAGAGGAATCTTGTTTCACATTCTACAAAATTAGTAAACACAGGTCAGATATGTGACCTACCTTGAAAGTGGCCATAGCTGTGTTGTGATCCAGGCCTAGAGGTTCTTTTGATGACAACTGATTCAATAGAATCTGCATCAGACAAATTGTCAACATCTAATTTGAAATCAAAGACCTGAAATGTGAAGTGGCAGTTTTTAAAATGTAAAGGGGCAAAACGTCTATTAGTGTGGACACAAAACATGTTTTAGGTTCAGGTGGTCTGTAGATAAGAGCACAAGGTATTGAGTAGGTATGCAAAATGTAAAGGTTGTCCATAGGCCTCCACACTTGTGACAGATGTGAAAGTCTGATCATGCTATAATTTCTAATAACATGGCATTCCATCACTATTACGCTACATGCATAACATCATAACAGGGACAGTAGTCTTCTGCTTCTGACAGTATGCTTGGTGCACTTCTGCAAGTACTGGACTGGTCTAGCACTGGACATTTGTCAAACAGAAGTCCTAGGCCTTTACTCACCTGCTAGATTACCTGGAAGACAGAATCCTAAACCAGGGATACCAGATACTTGCCGTTCTGCAGTGTTGGAAATGGCCCATCCCCTAGACTTAGGCCCTCATTCTGACCCTGGCGGTCGGCGGAGAGACGGCGGTCGGACCGCGAACAGACCGGCGGTATTAAAAATGGCATTCTGACCGCGGCGGTCCCCGCCGCGACCGACCGCTACTTCTCCACTCCGACCGCCACGGCGGTCATGACCGCGGGGCTTGAGTTTGCGCACTCCGGCCCGGCGGTCGTCCCAAGACCGCCAAGGGTATTATGACCCTGCCTACCGCCGCGGTTTCTTGCGGGCGGGAACCGCCGTGCGAACCATGGCGGTAAGCACTATCGGGGCCAGGGAATTCCTTCCCTGGCACTGATAGGGGTCTCCCCCACCCCCCACTACCCACCCGAGTCCTCCCCCCACACCCTCCACCCCCTGCCACCCCCCAGAGGTGGTACGAACCCCCTCCCCACCCCCACCCCGACATGCACATACATGTACCCCGACATGCACACACCCCCAACATGCACATATACACACCCCCTACACACACATACACAACGGGGACACATACCCGCACACATACATGCCGACATGCGCACCTGCCGAACAGCACACATTACCCATAGACACAGCAGCACCCCCCGCCCGCATACACGCACTCACACACCCCCACTACACACTCACACGCACACCCCCATGCACGCCCACATCACACAACACCCCCCCACCCCCTCCCCTCACGGACGATCAACTTACCTTGTGCGTTGGTCCTCCGGGAGGCGACGGGAGCCATAGGGACGTGACCGCCAACAGAAGACCGCCAACAGAAGACCGCCACACAGAAATGTGGGTCGTAATTCTGTGGGCGGTGTTCTGCTGGCGTGGCGGTGGAGGTTGACCAGTCTCCACTTTCCCGCCGACCGCCAGTGTGGCTGCTGGCGGTTTTCCGGCGGAACGCTCCCAGCGGTCAGAATGCGCACAGCGGCACACCGCCGCGGTCGGCGGTCTTCACCGCGGCGGTAACTCAGCGGTCTTGCGAAAAGACCGCCAAGGTCAGAATGAGGGCCTTTATGTCTTCCTCCTCTTTTGCCGACCCTGTTTTTGTTTGCTTTAGGATTCTGTGCACTTTACCACTGTGGACCAGTGCTAAAGTGCAGGTGCTGTGTACTCTAAAAACTTGGTAACATTGCCAACAGGCATATTTATTTACTTGCAAGCTCCCAGTAAAGTGCACTAAATGTGCAGGGTCTGTAAATTAAATGTCACTAGTGGACCTGCAGCACTGATTGTGCCACCCACTACCATAGCCCTGTAAACATGTTTCATGTCTGCCACTGCACAGCCTGTGTGTGCACTTTTAAACTGTCATTTTGACCTGGCAAGTGTACACACTTAACAGGCCAAAACCTTTCTTTTTATTACATATATGTCATCCCTAAGGTAGGCCCTAGTTTTCCCCAAGGGAATGGTGCAGCATATTAAAAAAGTTGGACATGTACTTTTAAGATTAACATGCCCTGGTAGTGAAAAACTCTTAAATTCCTTTTGCACAATTGCAAGGCCTAGCTCTCCCATAGAATAGCATTGCGAACAAACATCTTCTAGGTGTAATTCCCAATTGGGAACATATAGAAATATGGAGTTTGTTGTCTGTGGACTCACAATTTAAAATCACAACTTATGGCGAAGTCAGATTTTAAATTGTAAGCCTGAAAATGCCACTTTTAGAAAGTTGCCATTTTGTTAATTTAACCATTCTGTGCCTCTGCCTGTATCTGAATTTACATCAGGGGTAGATGACAGCTGGGCTTTGTGCATTCCCTCTAGACAGTCACAATCAAAAGGAGCTCAGGTGTGACATTTGCATCCTGATGGCCCATCACCACAGTGATTGGTCTTCCTGGGCTAGATGGGGAGAGAGGGGGTGACACACCTGAATAGGGCAGCACATCTCCTCACACTAAGGCCTGCATAAGCCCCTGTAGAGTGTCTGGAGTGAGGGAAGGAAGGGCCTGGACCTTGTGATCTTCAAAGGTCCTTTTGAAGTATCTCCCACTTCAAAGACACATTTTAGTATAAGCAGTGGACCCCAAACCCTAGCAAACTAGTTAACTTTGGGGTCCTGAGGAGACTCTGTCACTAGGAGGAGCTGCGCTGTAGGATGAACTGCCACTTTGCCACTTGCTTTGCTGTGTTGGCCTGCTGCATGCTGATTGCTCTGCTGCCAGGAGGGACTGCTACCTTGTACTGTGCTCTGCTGTGTTGGCCTGCTGCCTGCTACCTTTGTAGTGTGGGAGGACTGAGCCTGCCCTATACAACCTCTGCTTCACTAACAACTCCCAGGGCTTGTTGGCTTGCTTCCTGTCCTCCCCGAGGTCTCTGGGTCAACAAAGGCCTTGCCATACCAAGATCTGCATGTTCCTTGTGGAATTACAGTGCTCCCCGATTGCCGTGGGTGCAGCGTGCTGTAATTTTCCCCACAAGGCTTTGTTGTTTCATGGTTTCCCTACTCTGCTGTGGAGGCTGTTCAGTGCTGTGAGCTCTGATTGACTGGAAATTTGAACTTTACTTTTGAAGAGCTTTTGAGGACTCGCACTCTGGATACCAAACAGCACTGCAAGCCCCGATCCTGCGTTTTTGTCATGAGCACTTGCTAAGGATGTACTACATGTCATCAGCACCGGCACTCGTGGGCAGATTTGGCATCCCTCTTGCCCTCGTGACTGTGACATGATGGACACACCATCTCAGGAAGTTGGGCAGACCAGACTGCGGGCCGAAGCCACAGCCAAAGTGCTCAGCCTGCAGTGTCCATATCAGCTCAACTCGACGGAGGATTAATAGCCCTGGCATTGAGAGCCCCAAGTTTGAGGCCAGCTGAAAGACTCAACAAACCCTCTCAAGGTATTCCGCCCATTCCTCACACGTAGGCAGGCCCTAACTTTGCAGTGGCTTGCCCCAGTTTTGTGGTAATATTTACTTGGTAGATTACCTCTGATCAGACCCAAACAGATCCTGTTTTTGTGCTGCAGCTCTCCTTTTAGGTGCTGTCCTAATTCTGTACCACTAGTGAATTCCCCAGTGGGACCCTAAAAATAGTTAGAGACACGCACCGACTTCTAAAGCTACAGGATTCTGAAAATGCACATATGTTTTAAAGCACTGCTTTGATTAATGTAAAATGTGAACATCTTGTGACTTACTAATTTGATTTTTCTTGTGAGATATATATATATAAATATCCACTATTTTTCCAACTCTGTGTGGTGTCTTTTTGTGATCTTTTTCACTGTGTGACTGTAATTTCAGTGTTGCACAAATATTTTAAACATTGCCTAGATGATAAGCCTGCCTGCTCATGGTTAGCATATGTTATCTTTAGTGTGAAACTGACTTGTCCTGACTAGAGTGATGAGTTCTGCCTGGCTTAGGTGCATACCCTACCCAACCAGAAACCCCATTTTTAACGGGCACATATGGTAGGTTTGTTTTTGATGATTTTCCTTCTTTTCACACTTATTTTTAATTGATGTGCCTATCAACGTCTTAATAAATATTTAAGTGAATATATTTTAACTTTATGAATTGTTCAATTTGAATTTGTATTGAATTTGATATTGTCTGAATGTGACCGGCGGCTGTGTGTGGGAAAACGTGCTAAAGTTAAAGGTTTCACTAATTTAATTCTGTGCTCTTACTCTTGTAGCTATGGCACATAGCAAGCAAGCTTAGCTGAAGAAAATATGTAAAACATTTAGAATTATCACTATTGTTAAAAAGTTTAAAACACAGCAAAATAAAAAATTCCACTTCAATTTATAAAAATAGAGAATAATTTATAAAACAAAATGACACTCAAATAACCCAAATGCAATAAGGATAATGGGATATGAATATTTAGGCCCTCATTATGACATTGGTGGCAAATGGCACCTACAGCCACAGCAACCGCCGCCAACATACCGTTGCCGTGGCTACCAGCTGCCAACCACATTATGACCATAGGCAGAATTCTGCCAGAAGGCTGGTGGAATTCTGTCGATGGTCATGGCGGCGGACGGCAGTAAGGTGACATTGCTGCCAGCAGCAGCGCCACAAAGGCAAGACACCGCCTACCGTATCATGTCCCATGATACGGCCTGGCGGTGTTTTGCTGGTGGAAGTCGGGTTCTCCAACAGGTTAAGTGGTGGGGGGTGTTGTGTGCGTGTATGGGGGTATTGTGTATGTGTGGGGGCTGTGTGCCTGTTTTTGTAAGTGTGCATGAGGGTGTGAGTTGCATGGAATGCGTGCGTGAATGACTGAATGTGAGTGTACGTGTATGTTGTGTGTTGTGAATGCATGTGTGGGACAATGTATGTTAGTGTGTGTTGCGGTGTGTGGGTATGTAAGCGTGCATGCTTGGGTGGCTGTGGGTATGCGTGTGTGTATGAGTGTGTATGTGCACATGTGGGTGTGTGGGTGTGTGGATGTCAGGGGGTCAGGAGGAGGAGGGGGAGGGAGAGAGTGGTAAGGACTCTGGGGAGGGGGCGTGGGAGACCCCTATCAGTGACCGGGGAGGATTTTCCTGACACTGATAGTGCTTCCCGCCATGGTTTTCATTTCAGTAATATTGCCACAAAAGCCATGGCTGTAGGCGGGGTCATAATCCCAAGGGTGGGATTGCGACGGCCGCCTGGCTGGAGACCGAAGTCTCTAGCCCTGCAACAGTTACCACCCTGGTGGACGGAGTGGTGCATTTGCGCTTTGGCTTGAGCCAAACCGCCAATGTCATAATTTAGGGAAAGGTACTGCCAGCCTGTTGGCAGTACCTTTCCCAAAAATACCACCGTTCTCCGGGGTCGTAATGACCCCCTTAGTTTTTTTAATTGGAAATAGTGCCAAAAAGTGTTACGTGCCAGCAGCTGTCATCTGGTTGTTTTGACTGGGATATAGGTAAGCTTTCAAGCCCACTACAATGGAGCATTGGGCAGATACAACAACAAGGTATGTCCTAATGAAAAAAGTTTCATACCAGTATCAACAGCCTTAAGTGAGAGGAAGTAGTGATCTGGTACTGAAGTTGATGGTGCTAGTGACTCAGCGAAACTTTTAATTTTAGGAGGGAAAAGTTCCAGCAGGAGAAGTTCTCATTTTTGCACCCTACAGGTTCCCAGAATCAACTGATTCTCCTTTGACTGCGATGGGAAAAAAGCTGCAGTTTGGAACTGAAGAACAGATGAAGACTCTGCATCAACAGGTTCTGGCATTGAGAGAAGAACGTAGCTGGATCTATTGCAAAGTCAGGCCCAGTGGCAATAGTCCCTCATCAGACCAGCTGGGCAGGTTCATCCCCATCTCCCAATGGTTCTACAGCTCAAAATATTGTAGAAAGATTTTAAATCACATGTTTTTCCAGGATGGTTATGAGGAGTACACTTGTACACAGCTCAGGGTTCCAGGAGCTGGGAAACAGTACTTGGGGACCAAGACTCACTCCAGCAGAAGTCAGAATAGGTTCCAAGGCTGATGCAGTTGTAACAGGACCCCTGAGCTCTTCAGGAAAAGAGGCTTCTGGCAGCTTGTTGTGTCCCTGTAGCTTACTAGGAGGGCAGACAGCTGACCCCTGGAGCCCACTTATTTTCCAAATGAAGCAGGTTCAGCTTCTTGAGTCTCCTCACAGGTCTCAACAGCAGGTGCAGTCTTTCTCGCTTCCACATGTCCAGCAGTGTTCTGAAGAGAGTCCCCAGAGGTGCTACATTTATGCCTGGCATAGGCTGTGGGTGGGGGGACTTCTGCCCCTCCCTAACAGAGATGAGAAAAAGGTGCTAGGTGTAACCCTACTCACATTTGCAGCAGTTCCTGTGCATTCTACTGCAAATTCCATAGTGACGCTCTTTACATAAATCCAACATGGAGGAAACTTTTTCCCTGGTTCTTAGCTCCTGTAGCTACCCTAAAGGCGTGATGAGGGAAATGAGCATTCCCTCCTCTCTGGTCACTCAGAACGGTTCTTGGCGCACTCCTTTTCCAATGGGATTGGTGCCTGGCTGACTAGGGGGACAAAAGACAGGGCAGGCCCAGTTGTATGCTACATCTGACTGTTACTAAGTAGTGCTCCTTGATGTTAGTTAAGATCCTGGGTGAAGCCCAGATGACCATTCTGTCAAAGGAACAGAACACCTTCCTACACCCAAGGGTTCTTTCTCAGTTCTGGGAACAAGGTCACACTTCATTGAAGTGGCTACTCAGCACAGCACAAGGGTAATTGTTGGAAGCTCATGCAAATGGGCTTCTATAGAAATAGGCAGACATAAGGTGACTTGTTAAAAGTACCTATTGCGAAATATTTGTTACAAATTAAACTTTACGAATATCTTGGTCTACCTATTAATATTTTAATTAGTCCAAGAATGAACTTTGGAGCTGCCTTCTAAGCGGAGATAACATTAATTTAATATTGTGTCCCAAGCATCTAACCCTGCTACAGTGAAAATGGCTTTCAAGGCCTTGTCACAGTAATGAAATATTAAGTCTTTGCATGCACTACATCTAAATATATTGCACTGTGCCCTATGTGCATTTAACCTCTTCGACTGCCAGGCCTTTTCCCGTCCTGTGGAGAGCCGTTTTTTTTTGCTACTTGGGGCAGTTTGCACTTAGGCCCTCATACCTTTTTGTCCACATATGCTACCCACACCAAATTTGCGTCCTTTTTTTCCAACATCCTAGGGATTCTAGAGGTACCCATAGTGTGTGAGTTCCCCTAAAAGAGACCAAGAAAACAGCCAAAATATAGCAACATTTTCATTTTGTTGAAAAAAAATGGAAAAAGGGCTGCAGAAGAAGGCTTGTTTTTTTTTTCTCCTGAAAATGGCTTCAACAAGGGTTTGCAGTGCTAAAATCACCATCTATCCAGCTTTCAGGAATGGGCAGACGTGAATCATATGACCACATTTTTCAACACAATTTTGACATCTTACTGTTTTTGACACAATTGTTTGTGCTTTAAGCCTCCTTCCAGTTAGTGACAGAAATGGGTGTGAAACCAATGCTGGATCCCGGAGAACTAAACATTTCTGAAAAGTAGGCAAAATTCCAAATTCACCAAGGTTTCATTTTTGTAGATCCTACAAGGGTTTCCTACAGAAAATAACAACTGAAATAAAAAAAATATTGAAATTGAGGTGGAAAAACAGCCATTCTTCTCTATGTTTTACTCTGTAACTTGTCAGATTATTGAAAGCAATATACTGTTACGTCTTCTGGACTCCTCTGGTTGCGGGTATATATAGGGCTTGTAGGTTCATCAAGAACCATAGATACGCAGGGCCAGTAAATGAGCTGCACCTTGCAATGCGTTTCCATTGTATACAGGATATCCAGCAATTGATTTGGTGAAATATAAAGAATGAAAAATAGGTACCAAGAAAACCTTTGTACTTCCAAAATGTGCACAAGATAAGGTGTTGAGAAGCAACCATACTAGCATGTGAATTACAGGGCATTTCTCAAATAGACGTCTTTTTTAAACACTGTCTTACATTTGGAAGGAACAAATGCAGAGAAAGACAAGGGGCAATAACACTTGTTCTGCTATTCTGTTTTCCCCCAAGTCTCCCGATACAAATGGTACCTAGATTGAATGGATAGGCCTAATGCCTGCAACAGGAAACACAACATGGACACATCACATTTTTACATTGAAAAAGGATGTGTTTTTTGGAACGTGCCCAGCTGTGGATTTTGATCTCTACCTCAGCCGGCACTTAGGAAAATCTACCAAACCTGTGCGCTTTTGAAAACTAGACACCTAGGGGAATCTAAGATATTGTGGTGTGTGGGGCTCCCACCAGGTTCTGTTATCCAGAATCCCTTGCAAATCTCAAAATTTGGCAAAAAAACACATTTTCCTCACATTTGGGTGACAGAAAGTTGTGGAATCTGGGAGGAGCCACAAATTTCCTTCCACCCAGTGTTCTCCCAATTCTCCCGATAAAAATGGTACCTCACCTGTGTGGGTAGGCCTAGTGCCTGCGACAGGAAATGCCCCAAAACACAACATGGACACATCACATTTTCCCAAAGAAAACAGAGCTGTTTTTTGCAAAGTGCCTCGCTGTGGATTTTGGCCTCTAGCTCACCCGGCACCTAGGGAAACCTACCAAATCTGTGCATTTTTTAAAACTAGACACCTAGGGAAATGCAAGATGGGGTGACTTGTGGGGCTCTCACCAGGTTCTGTTACCCAGAGTCCTTTGCAAACATCAACATTTGGCTAAAAAAACACTTTTTCCTCACATTTCGTTGACAGAAAAATCTGGAATCTGAGAGGAGCCACAAAGGTTCTTCTACCCAGAGTTCCCCCAAGTCTCATGATAAAAATGGGACCTCTCTTGTGTGGGTAGGCCTACTGCCCGTGAAAGGAAATGCCCCAAAACACTATGGCCCTCATTCTGACCCTGGCGGTGTCTCACCGTCAGGGCAGAGGGCAGAGGAAGCACCGCCAACAGGCTGGCGGTGCTTCTGGGGCATTCTGACCGCGGCCGTAAAGCCATGAGGATTCCGACCCCCTTCCTGCCAGCCTGGTTCTGGCGGTTTTCACCGCCAGAACCAGGCTGGCAGGAACGGGTGTCGTGGGGCCCCTGGGGGCCCCTGCAGTGCCCATGCCACTGGCATGGGCACTGCAGGGGCCCCCTAACAGGGCCCCAACAAGATTTTCAGTGTCTGCCAAGCAGACACTGAAAATCGCGACGGGTGCTACTGCACCCGTCGCACCCCTTCCACTCCGCCGGCTCCATTCGGAGCCGGCATCCTCATGGAAGGGGGTTTCCCGCTGGTCTGGCGGGCGGCCTTCTGGCGGTCGCCCGCCAGTCCAGCGGGAAACTCAGAATTACTGCGGCGGTCTTTTGACCGCGCAGCGGTCTTCTGACGGCAGTACTTTGGCGGGCGGCCTTCGCCGCCCGCCAAAGTCAGAATGAGGCCCTATGTGGACACATCAAAATTATCAAATACAAAACTACCTGTTTTTGCGTGGGGCACTTGCGTTTTTGGTCCTGGGCTCAGCAGCCATATAGGGAAACCTACCAAACCTAAACATTTCTGAAAACTAGGTACCCAAAGGAGTCCAGGGAGGGATGACTAACGTGGATCCCCAAGTGTTTTCTTACCCAGAATCCTCTGCAAACCTCAAAATGTGGCCAAAAAACACTTTTTACTCACATTTCGGTGACAGAAAGTTCTCGAACCTGAGAGGAGCCATTAAATTTCCTTCCACCCAGCGTTCCCGCAATTATCCTGATAAAAATGATACCTCACTTGTGTGAGTGGCCTAGGTTCCTGCAACAGAAAAAGGCCAAAAACCTGTAGAGAATGATAAGCACATATTTTCTTTTATATATCTTTAGGCTGACTCTGCTTTAGGGACCCACACAAGTGAGGTATTGTTTTATTTGGGACACTGAGGGGAACATTGGGTGATAGGAAATTTGTGCCGAAGCAGTGATCCTACAAAGAAAAGTAAGAAAAATATGTGTTTTTAATCAATTTTGAGGTTTGCAGAGGAGTCTGGGTAAGAAAATGTTGTGGGATCCACGCAAGCCACACCTCCCTGGACTCCTTGGGCCTGTCTAGTTTTAAAAAATGTCTGCATTTGGTAGGTTTCCCTAGATGAAGGCTGCACCTGGTGTTGAAGTAAGCCTCAGCAAGGCCTACTAGTGCAAGGGGTTCACCTTTCTCTGCACAAAGTCCTCAGACCATGTAGGAAGAAGTTGGCACAGAAACTGGAATAAAAGACAAAAGTTTATTAACCTCATGAGGTGGTACTACAGTCCAGACAGCACTCTTGGGTAATGTCTGAAGTAGCACACTGAACTGAGAGAGCATGGTCCTTTTATACCCACACAGGGGCTAAAAGGAGATGGTACAATTATGGAAACAAGACTTTTATACATGTAAGGTCATGTGGAAAATGCACAGTCGACAGGTAGGAGGAGCTAACAGTTTCCAAGGACTAACAGCTGCAGACCTTACTGAGCATGTGCGAAAGTAAGAGATGCTAAATATAACTTGTCACTAGGCAGATTTCAAGAGCAGTTAACAGAAAGGTAGGACAGAGCACATGGTGAGCACATGGCAGCATGTAGCAGAGAAAATGGCTGCCATGAATACAAAATGGATTCCGCAAAATGTTCACAATAGTTACTAAATACAAGATGTCTTCTGCTAATACTTAATCTAATCACTGCTAAATTACAACAGACGACCCTTTCAGCATTAGCTGAAGACATTCGTCTTTCTGGGATAATCTAAATATTCATCCTGTATATTTATGCTCATCATTTCAGCTATTTCCTTATCTAACATATGTTGTGCCTTCATTTCTGTAATATTTATTTTGGTAGGCCTACAAGCAGTAATACACATGGAGCAGAACATTGGACCACACTGAATACAGATACAGCATGTAAAAAATATTGCAATTATTACACACAGGACCTTCCAACAGGTAGTTGGTAATATCCATAGTTACCACAAACAAAATATGTATTATGTGAAGCTGTAAAACTACTATTATTTACACTCTCAATAGTTAAAATCAAGGTACAATCGCTTAACCCTACTGGAATTCGTCCAATGCTTCATATACATAAATCTGCTTTAGTTTTTGTAACAGAAATCACAAATTGTTCTTTCTTGTCAGAGTCTCGTATATTTGTGAAGACATATGGTATTGAAACATTGTCCGGTTGATACTCTTCCGATTCCCATTTAGTTCCTTTAGCTTGGGGATACCCATCTTTGTCTTGGTAGCATACTTTATTAAGGCGAAAAAGAAGTCCGCCCTCTGTACGTTTTCCAGATGCAAACAAAAGCATGTACCAAGCTTGACAAGAACCATTGTGTGAAAAAGGAAGAGGAATGAAAGGTGTTCCTCCTTTCTTTTAATGCGCAGGTATCATTCCACATACCCAACAGTTAGTAGTATTTGTAGCATTATGAGTATGATGCAACATCTGAATGAAAGTATTATTGAAGTACGATTGACGGTGCTTCTGCTCCTGATAGGGAAGCGTAAAGTAATAGTGATCCTCTGGTACTGGAGTAGTGGCAACAAAAAACTCACGAGCAGGAGACTTCTTTTCAATAAACCAGGTGATTGTTGCTGTAACCACCAAAACAACAACAAACCCCATAATACTAATGATCAATTTGTTATTCATTTTAGCAACAGTGATAATCGACCCTTTCAGAAATGAATTAAAAAACAATCGTTGGAGCTCTTATCCCTGGGCAGCCGCAACCACGGGCCAAGACGGGTGTCACTACTCTAATGCACGGCTGATCCACCTCCCTTGCCACATTGGCTCTCCGTTTCACTAACCCAGGGCGGTAGCTCAACCAGTCTTTTCAAAACAATTTTCAGATTCTTTCCTTGGTCTCAAATTATATCGCGACACTCCAGAAGTCGTATGGTCCGGGAAGACCTCTGCAGATTCGTCAGGTGATATAGCACGGCCTTTCTCCGTAGTCAAAATCTCTCGGTGATCGGTCAGCACAGCAGGTTCCACCAAGGTAGGTAGCACTCTCTTGCAGTGAGTACTATGGACCCAATTCTTTCGGTTCGTCACTCGAACTGCTGTCCTTGTCGCAAGGAGCACCTGTTCTGGGCCTCGCCACCTTGGTTCCAAGCTGCTTGATCTTTCAAAAGACTTAATCATCACCTGATCACCAGGTCGGAGTTCATGGCCTTCACCTGTAGATCTGTCAGAAAGTGCTTCTCGAACCTGTTGATGAATAGAAACCAAATTGTCGGTTAACTGTGCCAAATAATCATTCATCAGGACACAAGGTACATCATATACAGATTTTGGTTTAGGAACTCCCCAAATATTCATTGGTCTCCCAAATACTACTTCATAGGGGCTAAGGCCAAGTCGGGAGTGTGGCACTGACCTAATAGACAATAATGCCAATGGTAATGCATCCGGCCAAGTTAAGGATGTGGAAGCCTGTATCTTCGCTAATTTCAGCTTCAATGTAGCATTATACCTTTCCACCAACCCTGCTGATTGTGGGTGGGAAACCGCATGGAACTTCTGTTTGATCCCTAATCCTTTCAGGACATACTTAATAACTTCCCCAACAAAATGAGGTCCGTTATCACTCCATAAAAGTTTGCAAACACCAAACCTAGGGAAAAATTCTTTCAAAAGCACCTTCGCTGTGGTAATGGCAGTATTATCCTTTGTGGGGTACGCCTCTATCCATTTACTGAAGGCACAAACCACCACCAAGACATACTTTAAATTGTTGCAGCGTTCAAGCTGAATATAATCCATTTGTAGAACTTCAAAAGGTGCAGTTGGTGTAGCAAACCCTCCTGCAGGAGTACGTGTCCCTTTTCCAGGATTGTATTGTAAGCAGATCAAACAAGACTGTACTACTCTCTTAGCTGTACTGGAAATTTCTAGATGCTCCCAAACTTGCGTAAGCAACTTCGTTATTGTTGAAGCTCCAACATGTGCCAGCCCATGTGCCATCTGAACCATAGGTTGTACAAAAGCTATAGGCAATTTCCATTTATCCATCTGCTTATTCCGCCAACAGCCCTCATCATCCAATTCTCCATCTTTAGACCATTGCTCACGTTCTTTCACAGAAGCAGATTTCTGTATATCTAATACGTCTTTTCTAGCATTTTGCCAACGTTCAGCTTGTGACTTCACTACATACATAGAAGTAGTACTTCGCTGCATCACAGTCTCACGTGCTACACGGTCTGCAAGAACATTACCTTGCCCTATCTTATCGGTCACTTTCTTATGTGCACTACATTTCACAATAGCTAGTTTATTTGGTTATGTCAATGCAGTCAAGAGGTTATGCACTAATTCTCCGTGCATTATATGCATCCCGTGGGATGTGAGAAAACCTCTCTCCTTCCAAAGCAAACCAAAATCATGAGCCACTCCAAAAGCATAGCGGCTGTCTGTGTAAATGTTCACACTTAAATCAGTACTAAGCTCACATGCTCGTGTCAAAGCTATTAGTTCAGCTGCTTGAGCTGACTTCTGTGGTATACGAGCTGTCTCCACTACCGTGTGTATTGTGGTGATTGCATATGCAGCTGAGGTTGTACCATCTGGCAACTTCAAACAAGACCCATCAACCCACAATTCCCCGTCTACATCTAAAAGGGGCGTATCTTGTAAATCAACACGACCCTTTGTCTGTTCTTCTGTAAGGAATATACAATCATGTGTTTCTTGTGACTGAGGCTGAGTCACCGGATATGGCAACAAAGTAGCTGGATTTAGTGTTGCACATCTCTTCAGTGTAATGTGAGGAGCCAACAATGTCAACTCATAACCTGTCATACAGGCGCTAGTTAAATGTTGTGTCTTTGTTTGATTTAAAAGAGCATCAACCGCATGGGGTACTAGCACCAACAGCTTATGTGACAAAACTATCCCTTCACTCTGACGTATTGAGACAGCTGTTGCGGCAACTGAACAAAAACACCCAGGCAACGCTCGAGCGACAGGATCAAGTACTGCTGAAAAATATGCACAGGGACGCTGCTTATTGCCATGTGTCTGTACTAAAACTGACAATGCACATCCATCTTTCTCGTGTACGTAAAGTGCAAAAGGCTTCATGTAATCTGGAGTACCTAACACTGGTGCAGAACAAAGGGCTTGTCGCAGCTGCCGGAAAGCAGTCTCACATTCATCTGTCCATGGGAGGGGCATTGGAGTATCTTTAGTCAAAAGTGCTAGCAAAGGTTTGGCAATGTGTGAAAACCCTAATATCCATTGCCTACAAAAAGAAGTAAGACCAAGGAATGCACGAACATCTTTCTGAGTAGAGGGTACTGGAGTGTCTAAAATTGCTTGAATACGATCTGATGTAAGTGCACTTTGCTTGAATACGATCTGATGTAAGTGCACGGCCCTCCTTAGACAAAAGGTGACCTAAATAGGTTACCTTTGGTCTACAATATTGCAATTTCTTTCGTGACACTTTATGATGGTGTGAAGCAAGAAAAGAAAGTAAGGACAAAGTGCACTTTTCACATTGCTCCGGGGTATCAGCTGCCAACAAAATATCATCAACATATTGTATGAGAGCCACACCTTCAGGTAAAACAAAAGAATCAAGGTGTCCAAAGTCATAGTACAAGAACTAATTGCTCCCTCAACTTCCTCATAAAAGGCGGCTGGATTTTTCCGCGGGTCAGGTAATGCTGTTTTAAGTGCCATTACATCTGCCCTATTCCAAGGAGTATACACCCAATTATAAATAAAATAACCCTTAGCATCAACAGAAGTTTTATCATCACTTGTACCCAATCCTTTAGGAGGAACATACAAAGGCGCGGCCTCCTGCATTGGTTTCGCGTGAACTATCATAATCTTATCTGTTTCAAAGATGGAAGCTTGCGCCCCTTCGGTCTGAGATGCTCGTGCAACAGCGTCCGCAGCCCTTTTCTCTTCTTGCAAACGGACTGCCACAATACGTAATTTCATTAAAAGCCTGATTGCATCAGCCACCTGGGAGAAAACAAAAAGACCATCACGCATTTGCTTATGATCAGCTGCTACATCATCGGGCTAAACTCATCAGAATATTTCCGATATAGTTCAATAACTTCTGAGCCAAATGCCTCAGTAAAATATAGCTGCTCCTTTTCCGTCCACCCTTTCATGTTGTCTAAAAGTTCAGAAGCAGAAGCAACGCTACAAATTGTTTTACGAGCAATAGATCTAAGCTCAGACGCACTGTCAGCAGGCAGCATAGAGCGACTGTCCCACATCTTCTGTTGCTCCGAACTGGAGACTTTAGGTAACTCATGAGGGGCAGAAGGGACGACATACGGAGGTGGAGGGCGATCTAGTAACAATAAATCATCATGTGGTTTATTAAGGATAGGATAGAGAGGTTGCCTAACAGTGTATTGGCCAGTTACCTGTAGCTTACGTTCTTTCTCTTCTAGCTCCTTTAAGTCATTTATTTCTTTCTTTCTCATTTCCAATGCTTTCACATATACATGCTTCCGCTGCTCTTTCTCAAGCAAGGCTTGCTCACGCTTCACTCGTCCACGCGCTTCTTTCTCCCACATTCGTACACAGTCAAACATATCTTGCCTAAACTTTCGCTTACACATACATTGTTCCACATACTCAATCTTTCGCAAATCAAATGACCCATGCATAGGCCAACGTAACTCAGGATCCGCGCGGGTGTATTTATTCCATAATGTGCTGTACATTATAGAAGAAAGACCATGTTTAACATACATATCTCTATTTGGCGTCCCCTCTGGGGGTGCCGGTTGCGATTCTTCCAGTCTCAAATTGGTACCATTACAAAAGCAACACATCCTACGAAGTGCGCTAAGAACAGGCATGCCAAAAATAGTGCAGAATATGCAATATTATAATCAAAGTAGCACTTAAGGTGCCGTTCAAATCAAAATTAAATTGGAGAAAATTCTCCTCATTACCTGCCTATATAAATTGCAATTTATATATCAAATCCAAAGAATACAAATTGACTAGTCACCCAAATCACGAGAGCCACAGTAAGTAGTGCTAAACTACATTACCAAACACAGGCATCAAAACCCACAGCAAGTGCTGTAAAACGGCTCTTACCAATCACAGGGTGTCCAGGTTCCAACTGCCAAGTTCTAAAATCGACCAAATGGTCACTGCATGACGAATGAACAAAAAGGATCTCAGTCGAGGACCGGCGCCACCTGGATGGTCAAGTCAGAAGGAAGGGAAAAACGCTGTGGTTGCCAAGATTCGGGTCTCCTCAGGCATTGATCGTCCGCAGCGAGATCCCAATCCTTCGTCGCGACCAATCCGTTGGGCATCCGAGTCGCCGATGAGTCCCTGTTCGGGCGCCAATTTGTTGAAGTAAGCCTCATCAAGGCCTACTAGTGCAAGGGGTTCACCTTTCTCTGCACAAAGTCCTCAGACCATGTAGGAAGATGTTGGCACAGAAACTGGAATAAAAGACAAAAGTTTATTAACCTCATGAGGTGGTACTACAGTTCAGACAGCACCCTTGGGTAATGTCTGAAGTAGCACACTGAACTGAGAGAGCATTGTCCTTTTATACCCACACAGGTGCTAAAAGGAGATGGTACAATTATGGAAACAAGACTTGTATACATGTAAGGTCATGTGGAAAATGCACAGTCGACAGGTAGGAGGAGCTAACAGTTTCCAGGGACTAACAGTTGCAGACCTTACTGAGCATGTGCGAAAGTAAGAGATGCTAAATATAACTTGTCACTAGGCAGATTTCAAGAGCAGTTAACAGAAAGGTAGGACAGAGCACATGGTGAGCACATGGCAGCATGTAGCAGAGAAAATTACTGCCATGAATACAAAATGTATTCCGCAAAATGTTCACAATAGTTACTAAATACATGATGTCTTCTGCTAATGCTTAATCTAATCACTACTAAATTACAACACTGGGACCAAAAACATAGGTGCCCCCCCCCCAAAACACAGGTAGTTTTGTAATAGATCATTTTGATGTGTCCACGTACTTCTGTGATGTTCCAAACACTAAAATTGTGAAAAGAAACACACTTACATTATGTCAAAAAGACCCCTCACCCACCATCCCAGTTGGTGGCATGCTTCATCATCGGGGTACCACCCGAGATACCTAGGGTGTCACGGGTGTGCTGCGAGGCCTGATTGCTGCGGAGCAGGTTTTGTCATTTTTACCACACATAGGGTGAGTAATGGTTCAGTAGATCAAATTTTATTAACACGAGATTTCACAAAAATGAAATGCACTGTTAATCACTGAAAGACCAAAAAACTGAACCAATGACTCACATCTCATGAGCTGTAAAGCCACAACAAGGCACCAACTGCTTTACAATTTATTCACACACCTTTCATACATGACATGCACAAGACCATTCACGCCGCCAGCCACGGGCCCAGCACATTACAACACTCGCATTGTCAGTGCCACTCAAGGGCCCATCACTTACATGTGCCCACATGCCTGATACAGCAATCACACCAGCTGATGGGAGTGTGTGGATTGGCGTTTGGCTGGCAGTGTGTTGCAGTGGCCAACAGCAAGTCAATATTTACACCTCTAGCCAAGTGCCACTACATACACACCGCCATCACTTTTTTTTTAAATCAACAAAGAAACAACTAACTAATTATAAGTGATTACAAAACTAGAAACACAAAAGCTCTAAGTAAATATATGACAGTAATTTCAACAAAGAGACTGAACATATGAAACAGGCAATTTACGCTCACAATATTTCCCAGAATTTGTTTTTTGTGTGGTAACGTTTGAAACAGCCACCCACACAAAGCCCAGGCTTAGAAGGTCAATCTGGGCAGTACATTTGAGTCTCTCTCCGGATTCCCCTTCGAGCACAGATTCTACATTTCTTAGCAGAAAAGTCTTTTTTAGGCGTGGGAGGAATGTGCTCAGCAAAGTGGCGATCTTTAAATCTAGCCACATCCTCCAACACTACTTCTCTAGGAACTCTTGCCTGTTCCACCACAATAAGGCTGTCTATCACTGACTCCTGAATTTTCACAAATGCCATCTTTGACTCTGGAGAACTATCCTTGAACACAATAAAAGCTTTAAAAGGTGCCAAGTGGAAGAGGTGAACCGCTAACTTCTTATACCAATCATAGGGCTTACCAACAGCAGTGTAAGGTTCCAACCTCTGATCAACTCTATCTACACCTCCCATATCCTTATTATAATCTAAAATGCACACAAGTTAGCGCACTATGGCAACCTGACCCCAAACAGTCACAGGGTAAGTACTCTCATCATAGATGATAGTTAGCATGTAAATATCCTTGGTGTCTGCACATTTCAGAGCTAGCAGCTCATCATTCCACAAGGCACTGCACTGTCCCCTCTCAAGTTTTTTATAGACAAGCTCCCTTGGATAGCCTTTTCAGTTAGAACGGATTGTGCCACAAGCAACAGTGTCCAGTCTAAACAACACCTTGAATAACTGCACTCCAGCATTGAAGTTATTTATGTACAAACGGTGACCTTTGATAAACAGTTGTCTACCAAGTTCCCGCACAATTTTCTCACTAACTCCAAAAGTGGGAGGACAACCAGGGGGCTCAATCTTGGAATCCCTACCAGTATAGACCCGGAAATTATACACATATCCTGTACTACTTTCAGACAGCATATACATTTTAATTCCATACCGTGGCCTCTTGCTAGGAATGTACTGCCTAAAAGGGGGTGTTGTGTAGGGAAATGCCTCCCTTGGCATGGTTACACCCTAACATTTTTCCTTTTGTTGATGACTAGTTATGATTGAAAGTGTGCTGGGGAGGAGCCAAGATGGCGACCGGGATGGACGGCTAGTGCGAGCGCTCCATCCCGGACCCACTGTAAATATCCTGTAGGGCGCCCCCGGGGTGACGGAGGTGTAGAAACGGCCCCCAGCAAATCAGCAAACCGGTGAGAATCGACGGAGCCCGGCACCACCGAGCCGGGAGCTGCCAACCCATGCCCTCCCTCTCTGCCCGGGAGCCGGCGCACTGGGTGTCCGCCATTTTGGGGCCAAGAGAAGGTAAGGCGCCTGGAGCCCCGGGACGCGTGTGTTTGGCTCGCAGGGCCGTGGAGTCGTCCGCGAGCCGTTTATGCCCAAGAACCACTGACAAGCGCAACACGTCGGGATCGGGAGGCGATCTCCGCCCGGACCCCCGCTGGTCGGTCGCTAGAGTGAAAGCGGCCGGCGAGAGTCCCAGAGAGTCTCGGGAGGAGTAAAGTGACGGTGGGCGGATCCAGGCGCCTCTCGGCCCCCCATAGAACTGGACAGGAGACACACAGAATTGCCCACCTGCAACACAACGTGGAGGTGGACGCCCCGGGACCCGCTCTCTCCCCGACTGCTGGACCGCACTGCAGCGCAGCGCATGGCGGTAAGAGGGGGCCCGATGTGACTGTTGCGGCCCGCTAGTCACGGAAGAAATAGCGCGGCTGAACCTGCGCTTCCCATTCGCCCCCTCCCCCCTGCTTTTGACCTTCACCTGCAGAGCATCTTCCCCAGCGCCGGCCTCGGCCCAGTCGGGTGCTGGAATCGGGGCCCCACAAGGAGTGGACTTGCTCACAGGAGGAACAAGCACCAACATCGACCGCCCTCAGCCAAGCTAGACTGGACCCTCTTCTCCTGCATTGGGGGCCTCTGGACTCCGGATGCCCCCCCCCCATTGAAGCCCACAGCTATCCCAACACGGACCCACGGCGCTCCCGTCCTCACCGGATGCGGTGCGCCAGTCGGGGTCGCTATCATCCTGGAGGGGCGGCGGCGTCGCTGGGAGATAATTAATTAGGGAAAATGGTGAAGCGCATGTGGTAATCCCAGGGAAAAATCAACTGGGATCGCTCGTCTGATTTGCGGGCTCCCCACAACACCCCGTGAACAAGCTGGGATAAGGCTAAAGATACCAAGTTCGTGTACCAGGACCGACTATAATCCATCCCCCGATGCGAAACCCACCAACAGGGGTCCACACACTGGATCAGTGTACAGGGGCAACTCATAAGACCCCCCCCTGAACGAACACAGTGGCGGGCAGGCTTAAATCAGCCGAGAATCAAGACCGATCTACGCATGGCCCGGCGCTCACCGATCAACAGACAAACCCAACCCTACAAACACTGGAGAGTACATTCGCGTCACAATCCGCGCAACTGGAGAAAGTACTACAGGCGATAATGGACACTAAAACCTCCCTGGAAAATAGAATAGATGCGGTATCGCAAGACTTGAACCTACTCCGTGTGGATCACTGCAAGCTATCAGAAAGAGTCAAAACAGCAGAGGAGGGGCTGGCCGAGCTGTCTCCCACGATCCAGGACAACCAAAAACAGATCCAACGTATTGACGCGGAATTGAAGGCGTTATGGAAACGGGCGGAAGAGGCTGAGAGTAGATCGCGCCGGAATAATATCCGTTTCCTGGGGTTTCCCGAAAATACGCAACAACAAAGCATGGAAATATCTCTAGAACAATGGCTAATCAAAGAGGTGCTAGGCAGGGCCCCCTCCAAGCTCTTCACGGTGGAAAGGGTGCACAGAATTCCGGGTAGGCCTCCGCTTCCTGGACAACCACCTCGTCCATTGATTGCTAGATTCTTAAACTTCCGGGATTGAGATGCAATTCTATAACAGTTTCGCAACAAAGGTCCATTCAATTATGAGGAATCAATCATCAACGCATACCCAGACTTCACTCAAGAGGTGCAAAGAAAACATAATTCATATGTTAAGGTCAAACAACGCCTGCGTGAACTCAACATTAAATATGCATTACTGTTCCCCGCCAAACTGAGAGTGATGTCAGAAGATCGCACTCATATATTTAACTCCCCGGAAGATGCCTGGACATGGCTACATGCTAAAGGCCTTGCGTGAATGTCCGACGACGCAGAAGGGGGAGAGGAGTGGATGACCTCGGCGTCAAGGAAACGCTCCAGGAGGCGCACTAGGGTCCAACCGACTGCTCAACAGGTAGCAGAAGAAAGAGCAAAAGTGCTGAAAGAAACCCCCCTGCTAACACAAAACAACTTTAAAGTAATTAGGGAACTACCTGAGATCAACTCGGACACGACCAGCTCTGTCTCTAATATAACGGATGAATCAAAAGGCCCGAGGGTCACCCCTAGAGCAGCGGACGATCTCTGACTATGAGGCACCACACCATCTCTGCTTCGTCACTCAGGGAAACTTGGCTGGACGACCCGGGGAGAGCCGGAGCGATGTGGGTCCCTGGAGAAAGAACATCCTGCAAAAAACATGTATCTTTTACATAAACTCATTTTTGACTTGTGAAGTCACGAGGTGTGGTCTGGCGGGGCACGGGGGGGACCTGTGGGGTGCAATCGCCCCGGGGGCGCCCACCAGCATTTGCAGACGTAGTCTGCGGTCTGATGTGAGCCCCACAAATGAGACACATTAGACCGTCATGATAATATCACGTTGGATATCCAGAAGGATACAGGTTTTTTACATATATACGTGTTAAGTAGTTTTACATTAGTAGATAGGAGTGAGAGGGGATTAGTTGGGGGGGAGGGTCGTAGTAAATTAGTAAAAATACACACTATAGTTCCATTACAAACATGCAACCACTGCTGTGTTAGGCAACTACATTCAAAAGCATCATTAGGGGGGCTGCACACTAGAATACCAGTGAGCAAAACTGAGGCATACAAACAGGCCCACCCCATACTCTCCCATGGCGCCACAAACTAAACGCAACAGTAATCAGTACGACATAGTGACATGGAATGTGAGGGGCTTGGGCACAATAAGTTAAAGATCTCGTATCTATGCACGCCTCAAGCGACTGGGAACACACATTGCTATCCTCCAAGAGACACACCTATTGGAACCAGATTTGCGGGAGCTACTCGCGAAATGGGGAGGCCAATTAATAGGCACAACATACTCAGCGTTCGCAAGGGGAGTATTGATATGGATTGCAGGAGGAGTCCCATTTCACCAAACAGCACAAAGAATTGACCCAGGGGGTAGATTCGTTGTGATGGGAGGCCAGCTGGATGGTAGACAACTGTCTGTAGTAGGTATATACGCCCCAAATGGCGGCACAGCGGGATTCCTGGGCACTCTCACACCGGCATTGCTAGCAAACCCAGCAGCCCCGGCTGTTTGGGGTGTGGATTTTAATAGCATGCCAGACGTCACCTTAGATAGATCCAGAGTTCAAGCGAGCTCAATAGCGAGAAGGAACACCACATCTCCACTGCAAAACTGGGCGGGCGACTTGAGGCTCTACGACATATGGCGCATTAGACACCCCCTTCAGAGGGAATACTCATTTTACTCAGCCCCACATAGAATACACACTAGAATAGATATGATATGGGGAACCCAGGACATAGCCGCTTTGGTAAATAGAACGGAATACCTAGCGAAGACAATAGCAGATCACTCACCGTTGAGAGTAACACTAGGTTGGGGCAGGACCCGACAGGAGATCCCAACTTGGCGCCTACAAGTAGACGCGCTTCAGGACCCGGCATTTGTGGACACTTTGAACACCACACTACGTCAATACTGGGAAACAAATGATTTAACTGCAAATTCACATGCCGTGGAATGGGATGCTCATAAAGCGGTAGTCAGAGGGCAGTGTATCACTACAAGCTGGGGAGTAAGGCGCACCCTGCATGCTGAAATTGTTAAAATGGAAAAGGAACTAAGAACAGCGGAAATAGCAGTTGCACGGGGGAAACCCCTTACACAACACTAAAAGCAGCCCGCGTAAAATATAACGAAGCAGACAGTAGACTTCTGTGCCACGATCATAACTATTACTTAACGCGGTTGCAAATGGAAGGCGACAGGTCGGGTAAAATGCTGGCCTGGTTACTGCAAGAGGACAGACAGCACTCTCCCATAGGTGCCATCCGGGTTGATACTCAAGTGCACCTCGTGCACGCCCACACAATTCGAGTCTTTCCTAGGGGGCTCCTCCCTACCGAAACTATCCCAGGCAGACAGGGACACACTTGAAGCCCCTCTCACGGCAGAGGAAATAGAGCTAGCTTTAACACAGATGCCCAGGAATAAATCACCGGTATAGATTTCCTCCCAATGGAGTATTACTCCGCATTCTTGCCCCGCTTGAAGCTCCAACTATTGAAGGTATTCGAGGAGGCCTGGGCTACTGAACTGCTGCCCCCATCTCAAACAGAGGCCATGATAGTGGTACTCCTCAAACCGGGACGCGACCCCACAGATGTCAAATCTTATAGACCACTCTGACTTTTAAATTTAGACTGTAAAATACTGGGCAAAATACTGGCCAATAGACTTGCTCCCATCATCCATACCCTAATCCACGAAGATCAAAACGTATACTGCACCCTGCCTTCATTCCGAAGCGTAACACTTTTTAAAATATCCGTAGACTACTGAGCGTGATAGGGGACACCCCCCCCGACGCATACGACGAAATGGTGCTGTCACTCGACATTGAAAAGGTGTTCGATACGCTGGAGTGGGATTTCCTCTTGACTACAATGCAGCAGATGGGAATAGGTCCTAACTATGTGCGTTGGGTCCGCACACTATACTCAAATCCACGAGCCAGAGTGAAAACGGGCAGAGTGATATCTGACAGCTTCCCGGTATTGAGGGGTACGAGACAGGGCTGTCCCTTCTCCCCATTATTGTTTGCTATAGCAATGGAGGCACTAGCAGCTAAAGTGCGCTCCATGGCGGATAATTGGGGAATAACCAGGAACGGATCATATCACGCGATCTCGCTGTACGCAGATGACGCTCTTATATACACTCTGAAAGGCACGGAGTCTCTACCCTCCATAATGGCACTCCTAACTGAGTTCGGAAGGATATCTGGCCTAGCAGTAAACTGGGATAAATCGTGTGTGTTTCCACTAACTAAATGGCCACCAGGAAAAGGTACCACGAAGGCGCCTGAAATGGTGCTTTGAAACATTTAAATACTTGGGGGTTCACATATATCACAGCGCAGAAGACCTCAGAGACGGTAATCTGGGGAGAGCACTAGCCTCCATGAAGGGTTCTTTACACTTCTGGAACAAACTGCCGCTTTCCCCACCGGGCAGGGTACTGATTGCAAATATGCTGATTCTGCCCAGGCTATTATATTACTTTGCGGCTCTGCCAATTATCCTCCCACGCAGCTTTTTCAGCAACCTGAACACCACGCTGCTACAGCTTATATGGGGGGGTGGCAGAGCGCGGGTGGCACTATCCACACTGCAGCGACCGGTAGACTCGGGTGGACTGGGAGCCCCCAACTTCAAGCTTTACTATGCAGCAGCACAACTACAGTGGCTGCAGCTCTGGTTTCACACACCAACGTCAGCTGAAGCTGTATGGATGCAGACTCGGATAAGAGGAAACCAACTGTTAACATGGCTGACAAACAAACACTCCAAAAGTGAATCTATCAATCCATTACTAGCTGTGGCGCATTCATGTTGGGGGAAGTATGTCCAGAATGGACACAGAGCAGTCCCATACACCCCGTATGTTCCGCTGGAGTATCTCCTGGGGCAGCAGTTGATTGCGCCACAATCATCCTTAGTGTGGTCAGAAGCGGGAATACGACTGGTGGGCGACTGTTTTGAAGCTGGTAAACTAATGCCATTCAAAGCCACCCAGGCCCTCACTACTGTGAACCCAGAACAATTCCTAGAGCAGGGACCCTAGAACCAGAGACCTCCCCCATAATACATCACATACTACAGAACGACGCTCAAACTAAAGCTATCTCTAGCCTATACAAAATACTTAGCAAAACTCCAGAACCTTATCTAGAGAGAGCTAGGGAGAGGTGGAACACTGTCCTCCCCGCCCCGATTCCCCAGGGAGACTGGATGAGAGCACTGTCCTACACCCGAGGGGTATCAAGGAACCCCAGATTCCGCTATACTCAGTTCAACTTTATACATCAAACGTACCTATCACCGGCCAGGTTAAAATTGATGTTCCCCGACACAACACCGACATGCCCCAGATGCGCGGAACCAGCGGCCCACTTTTACCATATGGTTTGGGAATGCCCCCGGGTGCAAATAGAATGGAACAGGGTGCTGAAGGAGCTATCAGACTGAACGGGGCTAGAGTTGACAGCGGACCCAAGATCCTGCTTATTGGGAGTGAGGACAAGGGCAAAAAGTCACAGACACTTACACAAATTTGTAGACCTAGCCTACGTGATGTATAAAAGGTTGATAGCAATGCACTGGAAAGCACCAAACGCCCCGGACCTGAAATCCTGGCATACCCTCACATTGAGGTAGGCCCGCACAGAACATCAGGTGCTTGTAAAATTGGCACGAGACGGCCAAACGCCCACGGGATGTGACACCTGGGAAAGACTGTTAACCAAGCTAGAAACAAAAAACGACGACAAACCCCCATGAAGGGGGCTATATATTAAGTAAATTGCAGTAACCAGTAACCCACCCAGACACAACATTACCTGGTATCACCAGGACAAGAAAACCACTGAAGGGGCGAACACCTCCATACCCCTCAACGTGGGCCCAACTTGTGTGAACACATTACCACAGGAGTATTAGTACGGGCACCGGACAAATCAGGCGTACCCATTACTTACCTTTTCCGAATGCGAGAGAGAACACCTTAAGCCCCCACAGGGGCGGGATCACAGTTGGCAGAAGTCCTTTAGCTACTATAAGTGGGGCCTCCCTGATATGCAGCATAAGAGCAACATTTTGGTGTAAGGTAGTGGAAGCACACCTGAAAGAGCAGTGTCTGTCCTCACACAATGCAGTCTCCGACCCCCTGGAAAGTGTCTGGGGACTGGCCTGGGCAAGGTAGGATTTCATATTCAAAATAGACTTTACTTTGAAGTAGGCCTACTTCAAAGGAGAAAATGAGTATAAGAAGGGTACCCAAAACCACAGACTTTAGATCACTTCTGGATATCAAGAGGAACCTCTGCCTGGAGAAGAGCTGAATAGCTGGGGAGAAGTGATGCCCTGCCTTTGACTTTGCTTTGTGGAGCTATCCTGCAGTTGCTGCTTCTGCCAGAATAAGAGGGCAAAGACTGGACTTTGTGTGCCTTCCATCTTGTGAAGAAATCTCCAAGGACTTGATTTACAGCGTGCCTCCTGTTGTTTGAAGTCTCAGGCACTGCAAAGACATCTTTCTGTCAGCACCTGGAGTCTCTGGAGAGACTCCTGCTCTGACAAGTGGTGCCCTATCCAGTCCCTGGGACCTTAAAAGGAAAGCTGGTGGAAATCCAAGAAAATCGACTTCGGACCAACGCCGCTGCTGAATCCGGTAACACCGCCTGCAAATGACTCTGTGATCTTCGCTGGAACGCGACGATGTTCACAGGCCCAACGCCGTCGCAGGCTCACTAAAGTCCGCAAAGTCGCCGCACCACTTCGTGACCAACGCCGCTCAAAGTGCGCAGATTCAACGTTTCGCACAGACGCCTCAACTTGGTTTCACTCTTCACCAAAGGTACTGTACATGGCGGTAAGAGTGGGCCCGATGTGACTGTCGCGGCCCGCTAGTCACGGAAGAAATAGCGCGGCTGAACCTGCGCTTCCCATTCACCCCCTCCCCCCTGCTTTTGGCCCTCACCTGCAGAGCATCTTCCCCAGCGCCGGCCTCGGCCCATTCGGGTGCTGGAATCGGGGCCCCACAAGGAGTGGACTTGCTCACAGGAGGAACAAGCACCAACATCGACCGCCCTCAGCCAAGCTAGACTGGACCCTCTTCTCCTGCATTGGGGGCCTCTGGACTCCGGATGCCCCCCCCCATTGAAGCCCACAGCTATCCCAACACGGACCCACGGCGCTCCCGCCCTCACCGGATGCGGTGCGCCAGTCGGGGTCGCTATCATCCTGGAGGGGCGGCGTCGTCGCTGGGAGATAATTAATTAGGGAAAATGGTGAAGCGCATGTGGTAATCCCAGGGAAAAATCAACTGGGATCACTCGTCTGATTTGCGGGCTCCCCACAACACCCCGTGAACAAGCTGGGATAAGGCTAAAGATACCAAGTTCATGTACCAGGACCGACTATAATCCATCCCCCGATGCAAAACCCACCAACAGGGGTCCACACACTGGATCAGTGTACAGAGGCAACTCATAAGACCCCCCCCCGAACGAACACAATGGCGGGCAGGCTTAAATCAGCCGAGAATCAAGACCGATCTACGCATGGCCCGGCGCTCACCGATCAACAGACAAACCCAACCCTACAAACACTGGAGAGTACACTCGCGTCACAATCCGCGCAACTGGAGAAAGTACTACAGGCGATAATGGACACTAAAACCTCCCTGGAAAATAGAATAGATGCGGTATCGCAAGACTTGAACCTACTCCGTGTGGATCACTGCAAGCTATCAGAAAGAGTCAAAACAGCAGAGGAGGGGCTGGCCGAGCTGTCTCCCACGATCCAGGACAACCAAAAACAGATCCAACGTATCGACGCGGAATTGAAGGCGTTATGGAAACGGGCAGAAGAGGCCGAGAGTAGATCGCGCCGGAATAATATCTGTTTCCTGGGTTTTCCTGAAAATACGCAACAACAAAGCATGGAAATATCTCTAGAACAATGGCTAATCAAAGAGGTGCTAGGCGGGGCCCCCTCCAAGCTCTTCACGGTGGAAAGGGTGCACAGAATTCCAGGTAGGCCTCCGCTTCCTGGACAACCACCTCGTCCATTGATTGCCAGATTCTTAAACTTCCAGGATTGAGATGCAATTCTATAACAGTTTTGCAACAAAGGTCCATTCAATTATGAGGAATCAATCATCAACGCATACCCAGACTTCACTCAAGAGGTGCAAAGAAAACATAATTCATATGTTAAGGTCAAACAACGCCTGCGTGAACTCAACATTAAATATGCATTACTGTTCCCCGCCAAACTGAGAGTGATGTCAGAAGATCGCACTCATATATTTAACCCCCCGGAAGATGCCTGGACATGGCTACATGCTAAAGGCCTTGCGTGAATGTCTGACGACGCAGAAGGGGGAGAGGAGTGGATGACCTCGGCGTCAAGAAAACGCTCCAGGAGGGGCACTAGGGTCCAACCGACTGCTCAACAGGTAGCTGAAGAAAGATCAAAAGTGCTGAAAGAAAGCCCCTGCTAACACAAAACAACTTTAAAGTAATTAGGGAACTACCTGAGATTAACTCGGACACGACCAGCTCTGTCTCTACTATAACGGATTAATCAAAAGGCCCGAGGGTCACCCCTAGAGCAGCGGACGATCTCTGACTACGAGGCACTACACCATCTCTGCTTCGTCACTCAGGGGAGACTTGGCTGGACGACCCGGGGAGAGCCGGAGCGATGTGGGTCCCTGGAGAAAGAACATCCTGCAAAAAACATGTATCTTTTACATAAACTCATTTTTGACTTGTGAAGTCACGAGGTGTGGTCTGGAGGGGCACGGGGGGACCCGTGGGGTGCATACGCCCCGGGGGCGCCCACCAGCATTTGCAGACGTAGTCTGCGGTCTGATGTGAGCCCCACAAATGAGCCACATTAGACCGTCATGATAATATCACGATGGATATCCAGAAGGATACAGGTTTTTTACATATATACATGTTAAGTAGTTTTACATTAGTAGATAGGAGTGAGAGGGGATTAGTTGGGGGGGAGGGTCATGGTAAATTAGTAAAAATACACACTATAGTTCCATTACAAACATGCAACCACTGCTGTGTTAGGCAACTACATTCAAAAGCATCATTAGGGGGGCTGCACACTAGAATACCAGTGAGCAAAACTGAGGCATACAAACAGGCCCACCCCATACTCTCCCATGGCGCCACAAACTAAACGCAACAGTAATCAGTACGACATAGTGACATGGAATGTGAGGGGCTTGGGCACAATAAGTAAAAGATCTCGTATCTATGCACGCCTCAAGCGACTGGGAACACACATTGCTATCCTCCAAGAGACACACCTATCGGAACCAGATTTGCGGGAGCTACGCACGAAATGGGGAGGCCAATTAATAGGCACAACATACTCAGCGTTCGCAAGGGGAGTATTGATATGGATTGCAGGAGGAGTCCCATTTCACCAAACAGCACAAAGAATTGACCCAGGGGGTAGATTCGTTGTGATGGGAGGCCAGCTGAATGGTAGACAACTGTCTGTAGTAGGTATATACGCCCCAAATGGCGGCACAGTGGGATTCCTGGCCACTCTCACACCGGCATTGCTAGCAAACCCAGCAGCCCCGGCTGTTTGGGGTAGGGATTTTAATAGCATGCCAGACGTCACCTTAGATAGATCCAGAGCTCAAGCGAGCTCAATAGCGAGAAGGAACACCACATCTCCACTGCAAAACTGGGAGGGCGACTTGAGGCTCTACGACATATGGCGCATCAGACACCCCCTTCAGAGGGAATACTCATTTTACTCAGCCCCACATAGAATACACACTAGAATAGATATGATATGGGGAACCCGGGACATAGCCGCTTTGGTAAATAGAACGGAATACCTAGCGAAGACAATAGCAGATCACTCGCCGTTGAGAGTAACACTAGGTTGGGGCAGGACCCGACAGGAGATCCCAACTTGGCGCCTACAAGTAGACGCGCTTCAGGACCCTGCATTTGTGGACACTTTGAACACCACACTACGTCAATACTGGGAAACAAATGATTTAACTGCAAATTCACGTGCCGTGGAATGGGATGCTCATAAAGCGGTAGTCAGAGGGCAGTGTATCACTACAAGCTGGGGAGTAAGGCGCACCCTGCATGCTGAAATTGTTAAAATGGAAAAGGAACTAAGAACAGCGGAAATAGCAGTCGCACGGGGGAAACCCCTTACACAACACTAAAAGCAGCCAGCGTAAAATATAACGAAGCAGACAGTAGACTTCTGTGCCACGATCATAACTATTACTTAACGCGGTTGCAAATGGAAGGCGACAGGTCGGGTAAAATGCTGGCCTGGTTACTGCGAGAGGACAGACAGCACTCTCCCATAGGTGCCATCCGGGTTGATACTCAAGTGCACCTCGTGCACGCCCACACAATTCGAGTCTTTCCTAGGGGGCTCCTCCCTACCGAAACTATCCCAGGCAGACAGGGACACACTTGAAGCCCCTCTCACGGCAGAGGAAATAGAGCTAGCTTTAACACAGATGCCCAGGAATAAATCACCGGTATAGATTTCCTCCCAATGGAGTATTACTCCGCATTCTTGCCGCGCTTGAAGCTCCAACTATTGAAAGTATTCGAGGAGGCCTGGGCCACTGAACTGCTGCCCCCATCTCAAACAGAGGCCATGATAGTGGTACTCCTCAAACCGGGACGCGACCCCACAGATGTCAAATCTTATAGACCACTCTGACTTTTAAATTTAGACTGTAAAATACTGGGCAAAATACTGGCCAATAGACTTGCTCCCATCATCCATACCCTAATCCACGAAGATCAAAACGTATACTGCACCCTGCCTTCATTCCGAAGCGTAACACTTTTTAAAATATCCGTAGGCTACTGAGCGTGATAGGGGACCGCCGCGCTGTTTGTGTGTCCCGCTCTGCTGGGCCCTTCCTGTCAAGCACTGCTCCGACGACGCATACGACAAAATGGTGCTGTCACTAGACATTGAAAAGGTGTTCGATACGCTGGAGTGGGATTTCCTCTTGACTACAATGCAGCAGATGGGAATAGGTCCTAACTATGTGCGTTGGGTCCGCACACTATACTCAAATCCACGAGCCAGAGTGAAAACGGGCAGAGTGATATCTGACAGCTTCCCGGTATTGAGGGGTACGAGACAGGGCTGTCCCTTCTCCCCATTATTGTTTGCTATAGCAATGGAGCCACTGGCAGCTAAAGTGCGCTCCATGGGGGATAATTGGGGAATAACCAGGAACGGATCATATCACGCGATCTCGCTGTACGCAGATGACGCTCTTATATACACTCGGAAAGGCACGGAGTCTCTACCCTCCATAATGGCACTCCTAACTGGGTTCGGAAGGATATCTGGCCTAGCAGTAAACTGGGATAAATCGTGTGTGTTTCCACTAACTAAATGGCCACCAGGAAAAGGCACCACGCAGGCGCCTGAAATGGTGCTTTGAAACATTTAAATACTTGGGGGTTCACATATATCACAGCGCAGAAGACCTCAGAGACGGTAATCTGGGGAGAGCACTAGCCTCCATGAAGGGTTCTTTACACTTCTGGAACAAACTGCCGCTTTCCCCACCGGGCAGGGTACCGATTGCAAATATGCTGATTCTGCCCAGGCTATTATATTACTTTGCGGCTCTGCCAATTATCCTCCCACGCAGCTTTTTCTGCAACCTGAACACCACGCTGCTACAGCTTATATGGGCGGGTGGCAGAGCGCGGGTGGCACTATCCACACTGCAGCGACCGGTAGACTCGGGTGGACTGGGAGCCCCCAACTTCGAGCTTTATTATGCAGCAGCACAACTACAGTGGCTGCAGCTCTGGTTTCACACACCAACGTCAGCTGAAGCTGTATGGATGCAGACTCGGATAAGAGGAAACCAACTGTTAACATGGCTGACAAACAAACACTCCAAAAGTGAATCTATCAATCCATTACTAGCTGAGGCGCATGCATGTTGGGGGAAGTATGTCCAGAAGGGACACAGAGCAGTCTCATACACCCCGTATGTTCCGCTGGAGTATCTCCTGGGGCAGCAGTTGATTGCGCCACACTCATCCTTAGTGTGGTCAGAAGCGGGAATACGACTGGTGGGCGACTGTTTTGAAGATGGTAAACTAATGCCATTCGAAGCCATCCAGGCCCTCACTACTGTGAACCCAGGACAATTCCTAGAGCAGGGACCCTAGAACCAGAGACCTCCCACATAATACATCACATACTACAGAACGACGCTCAAACTAAAGCTATCTCTAGCCTATACAAAATACTTAGCAAAACTCCAGAACCCTATCTAGAGAGAGCTAGGGAGAGGTGGAACACTGTCCTCCCCGCCCCGATTCCCAGGGAGACTGGATGAGAGCACTGTCCTACACCCGAGGGGTATCAAGGAACCCCAGATTCCGCTATACTCAGTTCAACTTTATACACCAAACGTACCTTTCACCGGCCAGGTTAAAATTTATGTTCCCCGACACAACACCGACATGCCCCAGATGCGCGGAACCAGCGGCCCACTTTTACCATATGGTTTGGGAATGCCCCCGGGTGCAAATAGAATGGAACAGGGTGCTGAAGGAGCTATCAGACTGAACGGGGCTAGAGTTGACAGCGGACCCAAGATCCTGCTTATTGGGAGTGAGGGCAAGGGCAAAAAATCACAGACACTTACACAAATTTGTAGACCTAGCCTACGTGATGTATAAAAGGTTGATAGCAATGCACTGGAAAGCACCAAACGCCCCGGACCTGAAATCCTGGCATACCCTCACATTGAGGTGGGCCCGCACAGAACATCAGGTGCTTGTAAAATTGGCACGAGACGGCCAAACGCCCACGGGATGTGACACCTGGGAAAGACTGGTAACCAAGCTAGAAACGAAAAACGACGACAAACCCCCATGAAGGGGGCTATATATTAAGTAAATTGCAGTAACCAGTAACCCACCCAGACACAACATTACAGGGTATCACCAGGACAAGAAAACCACTGAAGGGGCGAACACCTCCATACCCCTCAACGTGGGCCCAACTCGTGTGAACACATTACCACAGGAGTATTAGTAAGGGCACCGGACAAATCAGGCGTACCCATTACTTACCTTTTCCGAATGCGAGAGAGAACACCTTAAGCCCCCACAGGGGCGGGATCACAGTTGGCAGAAGTCCTTTAGCTACTATAAGTGGGGCCTCCCTGATATGCAGCATAAGAGCAACATTTTGGTGTAAGGTAGTGAAAGCACACCTGAAAGGGCAGTGTCTGTCCTCACACAATGCAGACTCCGACCCCCTGGTAAGTGTCTGGGGACTGGCCTGGGCAAGGTAGGATTTCATATTCAAAATAGACTTTACTTTGAAGTAGGCCTACTTCAAAGGAGAAAATGAGTATTAGAAGGGTACCCAAAACCACAGACTTTAGATCACTTCTGGATATCAAGAGGAACCTCTGCCTGGAGAAGAGCTGAATAGCTGGGGAGAAGTGATGCCATGCCTTTGACTGTGCTTTGTGGAGCTATCCTGCAGTTGCTGCTTCTGCCAGAGTAAGAGGGCAAAGACTGGACGTTGTGTGCCTTCCATCTTGTGAAGAAATCTCCAAGGACTTGATTTACAGCGTGCCTCCTGTTGTTTGAAGTCTCAGGCACTGCAAAGACATCTTTCTGTCAGCACCTGGAGGCTCTGGAGAGACTCCTGCTCTGACAAGTGGTGCCCTATCCAGTCCCTGGGACCTTAAAAGGAAAGCTGGTGGAAATCCAAGAAAATCGACTTCGGACCAACGCCGCTGCTGAATCCGGTAACACCGCCTGCAAATGACTCTGTGATCTTCGCTGGAACGCGACGACGTTCACAGGCCCAACGCCGTCGCAGGCTCACTAAAGTCCGCGAAGTCGCCGCACCACTTCGTGACCAACGCCGCTCAAAGTGCGCAGATTCAACGTTTCGCACAGACGCCATAATCCCTGACTTCGCGCATCAACTTGTTTTCACTCTTCACCAAAGGTACTGTACTTGGGGGTCCACGCTACTCTTTGTCCAGCGCCACTGGTGTCGGCTTGTTGGGAACGACTCCGTCACGACACCGTGTTAACACCTCATCGAAGCATTTTGTGTTTCTAAGCTCTATTTTTTAGTTCAATCTTTAAAGATTCATAACTTGACTTGTGTATGTCGGATTTTTGTTGTTTTGGTCTTGTTTTGTTTAGATATATATGTCCTATTCGTCTAAACTGGTGTTGTATCAATTTGTAGTGTTTTCATTAAGTTACTGTGTGTGTTGGTATAAATACTTTACACCTAGCACTCTGAAGTTAAGCCTACTGCTCTGCCAAGCTACCAAGGGGGTAGGCAGGGGTTAGCTGAAGGTGATTCTCTTTTACCCTGGCTAGAGTGAGGGTCCTTGCTTGAACAGGGAGTAACCTGACTGTCAACCAAAGACCCTATTTCTAACATGTACTTTCTTGACGCAAAAGCGACACAAACGTACAAAATACAATTATATTTTGTACGTTTGTGCCGCTTTTGCATCAACAAACGACGCAAATACAGTGCTAAAAAAGTATAAATACGGGCCAAAGTGTGGCTTTATCAAAAGAGTTATGTACTCAATAACTATACCACTTACTTGCCTGTAAAAGCTAGACTCACCAGCAACTACTTTGCACAGACACACCAATCACCAATAATATCCCACTAAAAAGAAAAAAAAAGAGAATTAGACAGAAGAGAACACAAATATCATTGTGCACACATCTAAGGACAATTTCACACACAATCCTGCGTTTAATATACCACTTACAAACATGTCATTCATTCATGGCAACAATACTCCTTTGGAGTAAATTGTTTTTACTTACCTAAAACATGCAACTATGCAAATCACAGGTCAACCACTGCCAAAACCACAAGGAGCCAAAGCAAAGGAAGCAAAAGCTTTGAAGTAGAACAAAGAGGAGAAATAAACTGTTAGAATCAGAAATGAAAATACTTCGCCAGTTGACAAACATTCCACCACCAGGTGTTTAGAAATTTTCCTTGATGCCTAAGTGGATTCTGCCCCCCTTGGGGCAGATGGGCCTACAAAAAATAGGCCAATCTGCCCCAAGGGGGGGAGGCATAAATGGCCACCAGTTCTGTGCCCCCTTTGAGGGGAAACCCTTGCCCAAGCGGTGCCCGGCCACACACAAAAAACATAACTAAAAAAATCCCTTGTGTGTTTATGGCTTCTGCCCCCCTTGGGGGCAGATCAGCCTAAAAATAATAGGGTGATCTAACAGGCCAATCTGCCCCCAAGGGGGGCAGAAATGGACATAAATATTGTGCCACCCTAAGGGGAATGACCCTTGCCCAAGGAACCCCCAACAAAAAACACAAACACACACTATCCCTGGTGCCTAAGTGGCTTCTTAGGGGCCTAAAACAAATAGGCTGATCTGACCCCAAGCAGGGCAGAAATGGCCAACAGTTCTATGCCCCCTTTAGGGGGGCGACCCTTGCCCAAGGGGCCGCCCCCACAGAAAAAAATCAAAGAAAAACAATTCTTGGCATTACAGTGATTTCTGCCCCCTCAGCCTAAAAATAATAGGCTGATCTGCCCCCAATGGAAGAGAAGAAATGGCCATAAATAATATGCCCCCCTAAGGGGAGCGACCCTTGCCCAATGGGCCACCCCCGCAAACAAAAACACATACACACACACAATTAACCCTGGTGCCTAAGTGGCTTCTGCCCCCCATGGGGGCAGAAGGGCCTAAAAGAAATAGCCCGATATGCCCCCAAGAGGGGCAGAAATTGCCAACAGTTCTAGGCCCCCATTGGAGGGTGACCCTTGCCCAAGGGGCCGTCCCCCCACTGAAAAAAACAAAGAAAAAAATCCCTGGCGTTCCAGTGGTTTCTACCCCCCTTTTGGCAGATCAGCCTAAAAATAATAGGCCCAGGGGCAGAAATGGCCATAAATAATATGCCTCCCTAAGGGGAGTGACCCTTGCCGCCCCCCCCAAACAAAAAGCACACACACATTATCCCTGGTGCCTAAGTGGCTTCTGCCCACCTTGGGGGCGGATGGGCCTAAAAGAAATAGCCTGATCTGCCCCCAAGGGGGGGGGGCAGAAATTGCCAACAGTTCTATTCCCCCATTAGGGGGAGACACTTGCCCAAGGGGCCCACCCTCACAGAAAAAAACAAAGAAAAAAATCCCTGGCGTTCCTTTGGTTTCTGCCCCATTTGGTTTCAAGCCAATCTGCCCCCAAGAGACAGCAATGGCCATATATAATATACCCCCCTAAGGGGAGCAACGCTTGCCTAAGGGGCCGCTTCCCCGTAAACAAATACACAAAAAAAGACAATCCCAGGTTGCAATCGGGCATCAGGAATGCTAAAAGAGACATTGAGGGAAAGGAAAACTCTTTCTTTTCCCACGATGCCTCTTTGTTAGGAATCTCCCCTCCCCGGCTGGGGGAGAAACTCACCTGGTTCTCCTAACGTGCTGAAAACAAATGGCTTCCAGCATGACCAACACGTCTAATGACAGCAGCACACGCTGACATCATTAGATGGGGTGGGGGGAGGGGGTGGAAGAGGAAGAGATTCCTCTTCCATCCCTGCCCTGGGGGATTCGGGGGAAGGTTCACGGGTGGAGCGCTAATGTTCCCCCATGCTCCAGTAAGAGGATGTAATGGTTAAGTCATCTGCACAGGAGCACTGTGCCGCGGGACGTAAACGTTCTGTTCGTGGCACAGTACCCGTTACGGTCAACTTAGGAGTGACTTATTAATATTTAAAAGTAGGGCTTTGGCCTGTCAAACAGGGTTATTTTTTCAGATCAAATTTACAGTTTTAAAATTGCACAGACAGGATGCAGCAGCAGGCCTGCAGTCCTGCTTGCACTGTCACTGTAGTGGGAGGCACAATGGGTTCTGCAGTCTACTCATGATATTTAATTCACAGGCCCTGGGTACACCTGATACTTTATTCTAGGGACTTGTAGGTAAGTTAAATCAGCCAATTAAGAGTATTGCTATTTTCTACATGATTTATGAGTCTCAGCACATGCACTGCGGCCTGGTTAGCAAGAGCCAAACAACCAGTAGCACCAGTCCAAAAATGAAGTTGATAATGCAAAAGAGGTGTTTTCCTATAGTTGTTCTCTCTATTGCTTTAGGAAATAATGGTGTTCCATTGTTGCCACCAGCACTTTCAGTTTATGTACATGCATTTTATTGTCAGTTGTATCCATTTATTTTCATAAGTGATCATATCTGTACTTCAATGTCTATAAATGGTGTGATGTGTCTAATGCACTGTTTAGTAACATAATCTAATAGATTATGTTTAGGAGTATGAGTGGACTGTAATCTCTGGTACCTATGGTCTCAGTCTATATTTTATGGTCTTTGTTTCCACAACTGTTCAAAGTATGATAAATCACCAATGTGCATGTTGTGGGTTCTCACACTATTCACAATTTTTTTTTTTTTTAAGTCATTCTTTCATGGGACATTTCACATTCACCACTCAGATGTCAATAAAAACCTTATCATGCCATTCATTGACCCTCCAACAGTTTGCCTTCAACATTTCTGTTACATTCAGTCCATCTTTTCTCCCTTTTAGCAAATGTGAGTTGCTTTTTCTGTGTTTCATAGCCTACTTGTTTAATCATTGTATTTTCCTTCCTTATATTGCTACTTCGCAATATTTTATATCACATACAAAAACATTTCAGTCTCAGTGTAAGCATTAGTAATCTGTCTCACTTACTCTCTTTTCCTCTTGCTTGCAATGAGTCACCTTGTACAATCAATACAACTTTTTTTCTCTCTGTGCTAAATGTACTTCTTAAACACCAGTGCCCAGATTTACTAATAAGTCACTCAACACAATGCAGCAAGACAACTTGCTGTGCTGTGCTGCATGACAGGAAGAGAGCGGAAATGTGCCATATATATTAAAATGTGACACATCCCTGCTCTCTCCCTGTACTGACACACTATCAGCATCATTATGACCCTGGCAGTCTTAAGACTGCTGGGGTCACAGTGGCAGTCAGCCCGCCGCCAATGTGGCGGTCCAGCAGCTACCTTACAACCATAGCCGTTGCACCATGGTTGGACCGTCAACACTGCCAGATCATGACTTTTCATTGGTCTGGCGGTGCTGGTGGTCCTCATCCAGCAGGGCAGCGCTGTAAGCAGCGCTGCCCTAGGGACTGCAAGTCCCTTCTCCGCTAGTGGTAGCCTCTCCATGTAGAGGCTGGTGGAGATGGGGTTCAGGGTGGCCCAGGGGGGCCCCTGCACTGCCCATGCACTTGGCATGGGCAGTGCAGGGAGCCCCCTGGCCAGCCCCATTGCGATTTTCACTGTCTACAGGTGCTGATGCACCCTACGCACTACAGCATTGCCACCAGCTCTGTTATGATCTGGCGTCAATGTTGTAGGGTGTTTCCCGCTGAGCCAGTGGGCGGAAACGGGAAACTTTTAATGGGGCCTGCGGGAAGGGGGTCGCACTGGCGGTCCCGGGAGTTTGGCCAACGGCCTTTTCCGTCCGTCAAACTCATAATGACCACCTATGTGCTGCCTAGCGCAATGCAGACACCCTTGCGCCATGGTAACAAGGTGCCTGCATTACATGCAGGATATTTATGTGCAGGAAGGGACACCCTCCTGCAAGAAAAGAATCAGCAGAGACATTTTCCTTCTTCTATGTGTCCTGCAGAATGCAGCACACGTAGAATGATGAAATGAGGAGGAAAAATAAACACATTTTAATCGTTATGCCTCTGTTAGTAAGGCATATCATTTTGATACATTCCCAGGCTGAAGAGTCTTAGTATATCTGGTAATGTGCAATGAGTGGGAACATGCACGCCCAGCCATGGAACGCCTTCCCAATGTAATTGTAATGCACAGTAATGCAAGGCAGCGATATGCGCAGCCTGCCATTACTCTAGATTTACGAACCGATACAGAACCATGCAAAGTGACTTTGCGTGGCTTCGTGAATCTGACTTAAGGCCTTGCGCCGCACTACGTCACCTCACGTGGCACAAGGGAAACGTAAGCCCTTAGTAAATCTAGCACGAAGTTGTTTAGCCTGTAAACTTTTCTAGTAAAGTGTATCTTTACCTCATTTAGCTTCATTGATTCTTTGTTTTCCCACTCATTCTATTTTCTTTTTATGCTTTTTAATAATGGAATGTCCTGATTCATGTCAAGTTATGAAATTCCTACAACTTTATATATCTAATTCACAGTTCTTTTTATTGAACTCCTTCGTAAACTTTTAAAAACTCCAATTTGTATTTTTGTTTAGCCTTGCTCTGCAATACGACAAATCCGTACACGCATTCTGGGATTTTAATCAAATGTGAACAATTCTGCACAGTGTGGAGGCACCACTGTTGCCTCTACAATTAAAGATGAACGTGCAATAGTACTATGGTACTGTACACACTTAAGGCCCATAGTTATACTTTTTTAGCGCCGCATTTGCGTCATTTTTTGACGCAAAAGCAGCGCAAACTTAAAAAATTCAACTGTATTTTGTAAGTTTGCGCCGATTTTGCGTCAAAACACGAGGCAAACGCGGCGCTAAAAAAGTATAAATATGGCCCTTAGAGGGCGTGCTCGAAACAAGGACCAGCTGCACAACGTGGACAAGAACCAGCTGCACAAAATATACAGTCATTGGTATTCATTTCTGAATTTAATTCTACGCTACCTTTATCCACTCAGTCGCTTTCAACGTCGGTGCATTATGATTGGCCGTTGGTCGATGAGCTAAATTATTTAGACATGCTAGATTTACCAGCAAAGGCTAGCAGTCATGTTTGGTAATGGAAAATGTAAAACATCTTTCTTAAGTCTTATGGGTCTCATTCATTTCTCAGAGATGGCACTGAACGTGCTCGCTCGACTAAATGCAAACATATTTGCAGCCCGAGGCGCCACTGTGAAGCAGAAATGGAGCAATCACGCCGAGCTTCCCGGGGTTTGTTCTCTGCCATCGAGAGAATACTGCATGACTTTGTCATACGTCAGTTCGCACCGATCCTAAGATGCAAGATCGCTTGTCATTTCAGATCTCCTGAAGGAAAAATAAATCAATGCTGTTTCGAGAGTTGCCAAAAATAGATAGGAATTAGAGTAATTTACCCGACCCAGGTTAGAACATGATTGAGAACGCAGATTTTTTTCAGCAGTTTTCAAACAACTAAATGGTCACTGACGTGTCAGCCATAAGGCATAAGTAAGGTGGAGGAGATAAGAGATTGCAGACATGCACCATAAGAAATACGTCGAAGCATAACTAGTTTGATTCAATATTCAATATTGATAGGTCCTAGAGAAGACTCTACACTTTCCCATGGAGAAACCCTTTACCACACCTCCATCAATTTTAAAGGGGTTCCAGTCTCCTCATGAAAAAAAATATGTATTTCTTCTAATGCCAAGAGTGCCTTTGCAACCTTTTCAGAGGAGTGAAGGGTTTGGAAATGAGTTTGAGAATACTCACAAACGTGTGTGTTTATGGTGTTGCACAGACGCACGGGTCTTGATAGCTCTAGAATGGCTACACCTCGTCCCTAAATGTAGATCTACTTACACGAAAATCTCAATGTGAGCTTTTTTCATGAGTTCAAAACCAGCTTTTGCGAATACCAAGGGGCATATTTAAGAAAAGTGGTGCCGCATACACTGCAGCACCACTTTTCTTGTGAGCTTTAGCGCCCCCTACCGCCACCAAGTGTGTGCCATATTTCAAATATGGCGTACCATGGCGCAGGGTAGGGGGTAAAGCAATATAGTAATTATTTGTGAAGCTATTGATGTACTCTGCAGGAGTAGCGCCAAAATGTTGGTGCTACTCCTGCAGAGTACATAGAGGCCAAATGTATTCAATAGCATCCTCTGTTTTTAACGTCTGCTCTGAGCGGGTGCTAAAAGTGCCAAAAAAATAAGACACAAAGAAATCTGTGTGCCATTTTTTCACCCCCCCCCAATGGGGGAACATCCCCTTTGCATACATTATGCCTGGCGCAGGCATAATGTAGTGCAAAGGGTTACAAAGTGGTGCAATGCATGCATCACGCCACTTTGTAAATATTTTGCAGCGTTTTTGGCCTTCTAACACCACACTAGCGTAAAAAATGACACTAATGTATGGTTAGAATGGCGTTAGGGGCTCTTTAATATGCCCCCAAGTGCTTTTGCTCTTGTGACAAAGTCTAGCTACCTTACTGTGTATGCCAACTGTATGCGAACAAATAACATTATTAATATGTAGATACAATTATTTATTTCCAAGAATATATCTTATTGAAATAGACAAATTATAAATGTTACAAAAGAATAAACATAGATAAACATAATGTAATATAAAATGCGTCACAATTTCTAAAACACAATCCTTTATTTAATTCTCATAACAAAAGACAAAAAATCCATCATAGGAAAAACAACTAAACATTATGAAAATTATATTTCGCTTTCTCATAGCATCCCAGCTATCCTAGCTCCATAATTTCTAATAACATAGTCACATCGTTGGTAAGATCTGTGAAAAAGACAATGACAATTCCAAAAAGCAGAAAGGCTCTTCAAGGTCAACTTAAGATACACGGTATCTTCAATAACAGTATTTGAAGTGAATTTAAGATCTGTTCAAGAGTATTTAACTAATGCTTTTCCAAATTTTTTGACAGATCCAGTCTGATTTGCCGAAAAGACCTATGTATTAATAGGTCGGTGCTCAAAATAGGGAATTGGAGGTGGTCACAGAACAACCTGCCTAATATTCATTTGGCAGGTTCCAATTTGAGATCCTCTGCTTTTGGCTACAAACGCAAGGAGGGTGGGCTGCAAGGGACAAAAGACTATCATCCCTGTGATTGCATTTAAAGTAGAAAACATTATTTTTAAAGAAGCTGTTGGACCTGGCCTTTTGACAGGGTCATCCCCAAACTTTTTGCCTCCTTCCTCCTAATTTTTCTGACCTGTTGTTGTTGGCTTATGAACTCTGGGCACTTTACCACTGCTTACCAGTGCTAAAGTGCATATGCTCTCTGTGTAAATTGTACTGTTGATTGGTTTATCCATGATTGGCTATTTGATTTACTTGTAAGACCCTAGTAGAGTGCACTATATGTGCCTAGGGCCTGTAGATTAATGCTACTAGTGGGCCTGCAGCACTGGTTGTGCCACCCACTTAAGTAGCCCCTTAACCATGTCCCAGGCCTGCCATTGCAAGGCCTGTGTGAGCAGTTTCACTGCCACTTCAACTTGGCATTTAAAAGTACTTGCCAAGCCTAAAACTCCCTTTTTTCTACATATAAGTCACCCCTAATGTGTGCCATAGGTAACCCCTAGAGCAAGGTGCTGTGTGGGTAAAAGGCAGGACATGTACCTGTGTAGTTTATATGTCCTGGTAGTGTAAAACTCCTAAATTCGTTTTTACACTAATGTGAGGCCTGCTCCCTTCATAGGCTAACATTGGGGCTGCCCCCATACATTATTGAAGTGGTAGCTGCTGATCTGAAAGGAGCAGGAAGGTCATATTTAGTATGGCCAGAATGGTAATACAACATCCTGCTGACTGGTGAAGTTGGATTTAATAATACTATTCTAGAAATGCCACTTTTAGAAAGTGAGCATTTCTTTGCACTTAAATCTTTCTGTGCCTTACAACCCACGTCAGGCTAGGTTTAGTTGACAGCTCCTTGTGCATTCACTCAGACACACCCCAAACACAGGGTACTCAGCCTCACTTGCATACATCTGCATTTTGAATGAGTCTTCCTGGACTGGGAGGGTGGAGGGCCTGCCCTCATACAAAGGACTGCCACACCCCCTACTGGGACCCTGGCAGACAGGATTGAACTGAAAGGGGACCTGGTGCAGTTCTTAGCCAATCTTTGAAGTCTCCCCCCACTTCAAAGGCACATTTTAGTATAAAACAGGGCCTCTGCCCTACCACCTCAGACACTTGCTGGAGAAGAAACCTGAACCAGAACCTGCATCCTGCCAAGAAGAACTGCCTGGCTGCTCAAAGGACTCACCTGACTGCTTTTTACAAAGGACTGCTGCCTTGCTGTTGGCCTGCTGCCTTGCTGAACTCTTGTCTTGCTGCAAAAGTGCTCTCAAAGGGCTTGGATAGAGCTTGCCTCCTGGTCCCTGAAGTCTCAGGACCAATAAGACTTCTCTTTTTCAACTGGACTTCTTGTGTGCTGAAATATTCGACGCACACCTTGCTCCGCAGTGAAAAATTCACCACACGCCTATCCGGAAAGACACCGCTCGACGCGATGCCTGCAGTGCGACCGGAACTACCACGCACGGCCCGCCTGGATAACGCCACTGTGAGGAAGAAAATTCCACGCACAGCCCACCGGAACAACGCACAGCCGGATAACAAGCCTAGGATTCCACGCACAGACCCTGGGACATCTGGTAATCCCGCAACCCATAGAAGGAGATGGTCTGCATGCCGGAAAACGACACACGTCTTCCCCGAGTGAAAAATAACGACGCAAGTCCGTGTGTGAAGGGACGAAACCAACGCACACACCATTTTTCTTCCTGTAGAACGACGCACGTCTCCCCGCATGAAAAATAACGGCGCAAGTCCGTGTGTGAAGGGGCGTAACCGACTCACACACCATTTTTCCACGCATCTCCTCCTCTGCAGCCCTCTGTGGAGATTTTCCACTCCAAACCAGGTACTTTTTGCTTGAAAGAGACTTTGTTTGCTTTTTAAAGACTTAAGACACTTCGGGGGTCATTACAACCTCGGCGGTCTTGCAAAAAGACTGCTGAGGCTACGGGAGACAGAATACCGCCATTGCCGGCGGTATTCCCGGCTCCCTATTATGACATTTCCGCTGGCCCAGCGGATGGTAACAGTGTTACCGTCCGCTGGCCCAGCGGAAATGTCACATCAACATTGCTGCCGGCTAGTAATAGAGCCGGCGGCAATGCTGATGTGCAGCGGGTGCAGTAGCACCCGTCGCGCATTTCACTGCCCGAAATTCGGGCAGTGAAATGCGCGACGGGGCTATGCCTGGGGGCACCTGCACTGCCCATGCCAAGTGCATGGGCAGTGCAGGGGCCCCCAGGGGCACCCCAAGTCCCGGTACCGCCAGCCGTTCCATGGCGGTGTTTACCGCCACAGACAGGCTGACGGTCGGGGACTCATAATCCCCAGGGCAGTGGTGCTTGCACCGCTGCCCTGGGAATTATGACCACCAGGCGGTTACCTTACCACCGGCCGCCAGGGTCGTAATGACCCCCTTCATCTCACTTTTCAGTGATATCTCTACAATCTCATATTGCATCTTTTATCGTTTTGACCTGCAAATACCCAGATATATTATATAATTTTCTAAACACTGTGTGATGTACTTTTGTGGTGCTATATTGTGTTATTGTATGATTTATTGCACAAATGCTTTACACATTGCCTTCTAAGTTAAGCCTGACTGCTCAGTGCCAAGCTACCAGAGGGTGGGCACAGGATAATTTGGATTGTGTGACTTACCCGGACTAGAGTGAGGGTCCTTGCTTGGACAGGGGGTAACCTGACTGCCAACCAAAGACCCCATTTCTAACAGAAGCGCAATCTCCTTAAAGGAAGTAGAGCTGCTCTAAAAAGAAAGAAAGCTGAGTAATCGACTAACGTTGCAAACTCGAATCCCAAAGGGACAGGACTCCAAAGGAGGGTACACCTTCTCCTTTGCCAATCAATTACCTCCTCAACTTGGGAGTCAGTAACTGAATAATGGTTTGCTAGTAGAATTACCATAGCAAACCATTGATACATAGGTTACCGATTTGCAATTTGGAAGGAACCTCTCTAACACGTCCCTCAGAAAATGTGATTTGGTAATTTTGCAATTCAGAAAAAAATTCCCAAATCACAAAATGGGATTAATGCATATGTAAAAGTGGTTTGAGGTAAACAAAAAACGTGTTTTACCGCATGAGATGGTTTAGAGACTGGCAAAAAACCTTTGTAGATAATTGGCCCTAGAGAGTTTGCAATCTCATCATTGCTTCTCCATATGTGAGTATTGATACTTTTTAACTTTTACAGCTATTGTTAGCTCCACAACTTAGATGGGAGAATGCTGCATGTATTAACTGCCACTCCCTTATCCACTGTTTAGATTTTGTCTACTGGTTTAACAGTGCACGTTGATACTCCAATCCGCAGATTATTTTAACTCTCTCATTGTTTGCTTTACTTCTGTCAATGAAATAGCCATGTTGAAATAGCATCAAATTTTGTAAAGGACTAGCAAACATTGCGAGGCTGGCTCATTTTGCCCATTTCTAGCAAAAAGGATCGCCAGTAGCAGGCAGGTTTATTCCTATTAGGGTTGGTAAAGCTAAATGGCTTCCTCCAAATAACTATGAATGTCTTTCAAAGTGGAAGCCACTGCTTGTTCAAGTTAGCGTGACAAATTTTCAAGGCTGTTCCTAGAGGTAATTCACAATACGGAACAGCACCATCTACTACTGAGGAATGAATTTAATTTATTTATTTAGATTTGTACCTTTTTTGATTCTGTAGCACAGACATTACGCAAAGGTGCTAGAACACTTTGCCCTAGAAATGGATCATTAAATATGGTACAATTTTACATAATCTGTAAATGTTGATTCATGAGCGTATAGGATCAGATTATTCTAAATGCACAAAATTGCATTATCCTAAAATGTAGGTACAGTTCAAACGTCATGAACATTGGAGCATAGTATATGATGCAGTAGTCATAAAATTTCCGTACTAGAATGTCCACTGGTTCCATTTACAAAATGGAGTCTAATAAAATGGAGGTAGTGTAGTAGATCTCAATGCATCAACCACTGTGGAGGCTAAATTAAAGAAATCAAAACTGGAGGGGCAGTGAGCTAGACGGTCAAAGAAGGAGGTGGGCTGTCAGCTAGGATTTAAAGATAACCTTTGAAAAGTGGTGTGTAGATTCGCAGGCAGGCAGGCAAGGATTTCAATATTCTGTCTGGTTACTGAGAAAGAGCGAGCCACACATCTTTCCCATTCTAACAGCAGTGCTTCTCCATTACGTGATGATCTGGGGCCAAATGTACGAACACTTTTTCCCATAGACACAGAATGGGTAAAAACCTTTGATACATCTGGCCCCTAGTTTCCTCTGATAGCATAAGTTTGTGGAAATGACCACCTTGATTTTTGTTTTTTGCCTTGACTATGTTCGTTGGCCGTAGAAATCTGTGCACTTTAACCCTGCTAACTAGTGGTAAAGCGCCTGTACTCCTCCTTTCAACACGATGGTACTGGCTTACCCATGAGTGGCATACTTAACAAACCTATACGTCCCTAGTATATGGCACCACAGTGTACACAGGGCTTGTAAGTTAAATGTCACTAATGGACTGTAGCACCCTTTGTGCCATCCTCTATAGAGACGGTGTAAGCCTGACTGCAGGCCTGTCACTAGTAGCCTGGCTGTGCAAGTTTACACTGTAAAATAGACTGGACTGGAGGTGAATGCTTGACATTGTTCAGCATTCTGTTCATCATCTGTTTTTTTCCATTTGTCATCTCAAGTGGGATGGGTATGCCCAGACATTGGTCCTGTGTTCACCATCCCACTTGATTCAAGCTAGCCTGGCTGATAAGGGGTGATACTGTGAAATCAGTCCCAGGATGCTTGTTTTGGGTCCAGGGAGGACCTGGCCTGGCAGATAGGCCTGGACCGTTCCCAGGGGGAGCAGGCTCAAGACTGCATATGGCTGGGTCCAACCTGGAATGTCATGGTGAGCAAAGTAGGCCCAGATCTCTGACTGGGGGTAAATGTTTGACATTATTCAGCATTCTGTCCATCATCTGTTCTTTTTGCATTTGTTGACTTGATTAACTGAAGTATTATACATTGAGAATTGCTCAGCTAGTATGTCTCCAATTCACAAGGCAGGGCACACTTTAGATGCCATTCTCTCTATAATTTTTTTTTAATGATTGCCTTTCCATAAGATCTGACTTGGGCAGATCACAAAGCTAGTTATTTGTTCATTCAGAACCCCTTTTTAAAATAACCAACAACCCAAGTTCTTACATTCTGACAAAAGAGAGTGGTAAAAGGCCTCACATAATTAAGTACCATTAATCTTAGTCCAAGAACTAGGATTAATAGTACCCAACTATATGAGGCCTTTGAATACTCTATTTTACCAGACCATAAGAAATTGGTTTGTTGGTTGAATGGGATGTGAGGCCTGGTCAAGCAACAACCATAGTCATCCAGGGTGGGGCAAAAAAAAACTAAATTAACCTGTGATCACCCCTTTGGTAGATTGGCACAAAATAGCCAAGCTTAATTTAGAAGCAATCCATAAATCATTTGTGCAACACTTCAAACACTAATAACGTTAAAAACACCCCACAAAAATGATCACCAAGTTAAAAAATAGAGTATTTTTTGATAAATAAAACAAGACTAAAATGACAAAGATCTTATCAGTAGAACTGGAGAGAGGCAATTTCAAAAATGTTAGTGAACACAGCACCAAAAAGCACAAAGCTCTAACTGTGAATATCTATTTACCCCGCACTGGCACAAAATCACAAGTTCAGTCTGACCATGATGGAGCGTAGGTCAGTTACAGGGACCGAGTTAGGCCGGCTGAACAAGTAACTTAATTCCTAGTTTGCATAGTGTTATAAGGATCTATGTCAAATATGTGCCACGCAGCTGAAGAGATGCATTGGTTTTGAGATACAGCAAGACTGCTGTGTGAGGTCCTGCATTGTTGTTGAGGATCCCACTGAAGAAGGCTTGTAATGCAAAGTCTGGTGTCAAGAATGTGTTGGGCAGTTGAGGTGATGCACGAGTTCCAAGAAGCTGTGAGGCTGTGATGCAGAATTCAGTTTAGTTGTTGAGGCTGCTGACAATGAAGAATGTGAGGGCTTGTGCTGAGGATGCATCACACAGCAGCATTTCTGACTGGCTTCAGTGCGATGTGGGTCTTTGCAAATCCACACAGCAGCAGTGATGCGTCTGTTCTGCTTGAGGTTGAGCCACACAACAGAGGAGATGAGTCAGTTCTGCTTGAGGTTGAGCCACACAACAGAGAAGATGAGTCAGTTCCACTGGATCCACAGAGGCTGGCAGAGCACCTTAAGCCCACTTCAATGAGACCTGGACTAAGGTGGGTCCAATTGGCTGGGTAGACTCACATATGGCAAGGTTGTTGGAAGTCTGTTGTTTCTCTGAGGATTCAGATCAGGAAGTCAGCCAACTAGCCCTTGGGCTCACTCTGGGGTTGTGGATTCAAAATATGCTGGTCCAGTCCTTCTCACCCATGCAAGAGGGCAGCAGGTTAGTACATTAGGTCAGCAGTCCTTCAGAGCAGCAGTCCAGCAGAGTGGCAGTCCTTTCAGCAGTGCAGCAGTTCTTCTTCCTGGCAGAGTATCCACAGGTCATGAAATGTATTTAAGAGTTGGTGTCTGAGGTCCAGCATTTATACCCAGTTGTGCCTTTGATCTAGGGAGAAACATCTAGAGGCATGCCTTTGAAGTGCACATGTTCCTGGCCCTGGCTCCAGACAGACTTCAGGGGGTGTGCAGCCCTTTTGTGAGGAGACAGAATACATCCTATTCAGTTGTAAGTGTGGCTGTGCCAGGCTCTTCCCTCCCATCATGCTAGTGATGGACCATCCAGGCACACCTAAGCTCGCTTTTTGTGTGTGGCATACTAGTAGGAATACACAAAGCCCAAAGAACATTTTGCCAGGCCGAGATGGCAGTTTAAAACTGCACACATAGGCCCTCATTCTGACCTTGGCGGTCTTTTCGCAAGACCGCCGAGTTACCGCCGCGGTGAAGACCGCCGACCGCGGCGGTATGCCGCTGTGCGCATTCTGACCGCTGGGAGCGTTCCGCCGGAAAACCGCCAGCAGCCACACTGGCGGTCGGCGGGAAAGTGGAGACTGGTCAACCTCCACCGCCACGCCAGCAGAACACCGCCCACAGAATTACGACCCACATTTCTGTGTGGCGGTCTTCTGTTGGCGGTCTTCTGTTGGCGGTCACCTCCCCATGGCTCCCGTCGCCTCCCGGAGGACCAACGCACAAGGTAAGTTGATCGTCCGTGAGGGGAGGGGGTGGGGGGTGTTGTGTGATGTGGGCGTGCATGGGGGTGTGCGTGTGAGTGTGTAGAGGGGGTGTGTGAGTGCGTGTATGCGGGCGGGGGGTGCTGCTGTGTCTATGGGTAATGTGTGCTGTTCGGCAGGTGCGCATGTCTGCATGTATGTGTGCGGGTATGTGTCCCCGTTGTGTATGTGTGTGTAGGGGGTGTGTATATGTGCATGTTGGGGGTGTGTGCATGTCGGGGTGCATGTATGTGCATGTCGGGGTGGGGGTGGGGAGGGGGTTCGTACCACCTCTGGGGGGTGGCAGGGGGGTGGAGGGTGTGGGGGGAGGACTCGGGTGGGTAGTGGGGGGTGGGGGAGACCCCTATCAGTGCCAGGGAAGGAATTCCCTGGCCCCGATAGTGCTTACCGCCATGGTTCGCACGGCGGTTCCCGCCCGCAAGAATCCGCGGCGGTAGGCAGGGTCATAATACCCTTGGCGGTCTTGGGACGACCGCCGGGCCGGAGTGCGCAAACTCCAGCCCCGCGGTCATGACCGCCGTGGCGGTCGGAGTGGAGAAGTGGCAGTCGGTCGCGGCGGGGACCGCCGCGGTCAGAATGCCATTTTTAATACCGCCGGTCTGTTCGCGGTCCGACCGCCGTCTCTCCGCCGACCGCCAGGCTCAGAATGAGGGCCATAGGCTGCAATGGCAGGCATGAGACATTTTTAAAGTGAAGTAAGTTGGTGGCACAATCAGTGCTTCAGGCTCACTAATAGCAATTAATTTACAGGCCCTGGGCACAGGTAATGTCACCTTACTAAAGATTTGTAAGTAAATTAAATATGCCTAATTAGATAGAAGCCAAGCCTACCATTTTTTAAGAAGATAGCACTTTAGCACTGGCTATCAGTTGTACAGTGTGCAGAGCCTTTTGACCAGTTGAAACAAAGTAAGTATGACATTAGGGTTATGGGTCAACCACACCAAGGATGCCACATCACAGACATTATGAATAAGGACATGGAAGGCAAGGGCATTCCATTTAACAAATGGATTACTATAGCTGTAATCACAGTTGACCCTTCTAAATCATTAAGGTCTTGTGGGGGCTCTTCCTCAGATCTTTTGTACTCTGACAATCTTTCTGCCACTAAGCATCACCTCAAAGAGCTGGTAAGAAAATGGAGAGATGAGCACTGAAAAAAAAGTTTATATAAAAGTATGTAAAAAAACTCCGGCATATGACAGTGAAGTGGCGGAGAACTCCACAAGAGAAGTTCTCAAGATGGTCAAAAGTCATTTTACTCCACCACGTGTCATCATATATTCCCCATTCTCTGGAATTCTGTGACCCTACTTCCTCCTACTTTGAAGAAAACATTCACAAAATGTATTGTCACAGCGTAGTGATGATACTTTTAAGACTCCCTCAATGGATCAGATCAACTCTGAGAACCCACTGTCCAACCCTTGTATTTTTTCTCATTATAAATTGAGGACATTAAAAAGATAATAAATCAAAAAAGGTTACACACGGTTCCAAAAACGGAAGAGGGTTTCTTTCAAGAGGGTGGTTCAATCAATAAATGGAAACCAAAGCTTTCGAAGCAAGAGCCCTCACTCACCTTCCGGTGACATGCTTCATCATAGGGCCAAGCTCCTCGTCAGGCCGGCGCTGCAATGCCTGACGGGCCCCACAAGGGGGCTCTTTGTCGGAGATCTTTTAAGAATTATGTACAGCCGGTCAAGAAAAATATAGTGAAGGATTGGTATAAGGGAAAACTGGATGACTGGAGCGGTGATGAGGGACAGAGAATGAATTGGAATCGCTACGTTCCACCCACTCATTTTAACTCTCCTTTTCCATTCCAGCAGATGCCACCTTGGCAATCTATGCCTATGCCTTTCTTTCAACCACAGCCACAATACAACTTTAATCCTTTTTTAGGAAGAGGCCAGGGCAGAGGCAGAGGCAGAAACAGAAGGAGAGGAAGAAGCGTCCATTGGGCACAGGAAGAGCCACAGATGGTCACCAGAAGCCGCAGTGTGACGACCCAAAAGAAACCCTAGTGGTCAATCTTTCCAGTTCCACCTTGACCCCTCCGGAGTTTGCAGTCCTAGAGAAAGGCCTAGGCTTTGTACCCACCCTGAAGGAGGATCAATTCAGATTACATTGCGAGATGGCAGCCCTGTTTCGCAAGATTAGATTGCACCTTTTCTTTAAGGATCGTCCACAATTGGATATGAGGGGTGATACCAATTTAAGGAATCCTTCCACTTTTATGCCCCCTACTACTACCGTCCTTTAGAGGTACTTACCTTTGAGAAGGCGGTCCGCCATGAAATTCAACGTCTGGACCCTCCAAAAGTTTTTCAGAATATTTCCAAATCAGAACGGGCAGCTATTCATTCCCTATCCATCAATCCGGACATCACGCTGAAACCAGCAGACAAAGGAGGTGCTATTGTGGTTATGAATACAACCTACTATAAACAGGAATGTCTGAGGTTACTCAGCGATACATCCTATTACCGCCCTATCTCTACCCATCCAACTCTGCGCTTACAACGCAAGATTTGCGGTATGATAATGGAAGCGGAATCAGCCGGATGGATTACTCAACAAGAAGCGGAATTCCTTGATTCAAAAAATCCTAGGATTCCATACTTTTATTGCCTCCCTAAAATCCACAAGGGTCTTCCCCCCCGGGGCGCCCCATAGTGTCCGGGATTGGTTCACTTTTGGAGCCCCTATCTAAATTTTGTGACTTTTTCCTGCAACCCATTGTCCAGAAAACATCTACCTTTTTGAAGGACACAAAAGACACGTTGGTTCTACTGAATGATATCAATGAAGCAGGTACTACAGACATATTAATATGTCTAGATGTGGAGGCTCTATATACTAATATTCCGCAAGAGGCTACACTCGCCGCTGTGGAGGAAATACTCATCACAGACACTTGGATCTATAACACCCCTGTGAGCTTTATTATGCAATGTGCAGGTGTGGCTCTCCAAGAGAACTTTTTTCAATTCGAGAAATGTCTCTTTCATCAGATACAGGGTACATCCATGGGGAGCACGTTCGCACCTAGCCTGGCCTGCCTATATATGTTCGCCTTTGAGCAACGCCACATTCTGACTCCTGACCAACCTTTCTTTTCCAACATTAAACTGTGGCGCCGATATATAGATGATATCCTAGTGATCTGGAAGGGCAATATAGATCAAGCTATAGCCTTTACCCAGTGGGTCAACACTTTGGATACCCACCTTTGTTTCAGCTCTACCATCTCTGACAAAGAGGTATCCTTTCTTGACCTACGAATCACACTCAGAGATGGGTATCTTAATTCTTCCGTGTTCCATAAACCCACTGATAGAAACAGTCTTTTACTTTACAATAGTCATCATCCAAAAGCCCTGCGAGATAATTTACCTTTTGGGCAATTCCTGAGGATACGACATAATTGTTCAGATAAAAGTGATTTCCACACACAAGCCAATACTTTCTGTCGTAAACATTGTGAACGTAACTATCCTGTATCCAATATCCGACCGGCAAAGAAAAGGGCCAGCAACATCCCTAGGGAAATAATATTGACCAATAATATTCACACACAACAACCAAGACTAACCTGTGTAACCACGTTCACCCCTCTTAGTAACCAAATAAAAGGGATTGTCCGTAGGCTTTGGCCCATCCTCACTAGTGCAGGCGCTACATTGGAACGCCCTCTGTTTGCCTTCAAGAGAACCCATAACATTAAAGACCTAGGGGGTTATTCTAACTTTGGAGGAGTGTTAATCCGTCCCAAAGTGACGGTAAAGTGACGGATATACCACCAGCCGTATTACGAGTTCCATAGGATATAATGGACTCGTAATACGGCTGGTGGTAAATCCGTCACTTTTCCGTCACTTTTGGGACGGATTAACACCTCCTCCAAAGTTAGAATAACCCCCCTAGTTGTCCACACGAGACCTACGGCACACCGGCCCCTTGACAATACTGGCTCTAGTCAATGGCTGAAAGTGAAAGGACACTATCCTTGTGGCTGTTGTAATGTTTGTTACCTGACTGACAGTACCCAAGAAGTGGAAATAGGCGAACAAAAGACCTGGCAATTGAGATCCCACACCAATTGCCGTACTGAAGGCTGTATTTATATGATTATATGTCCTTGTAATTTAAAATACATTGGTATGACTACTAGAATGGTGAAAATTCGAATCAACGAACACCGTAGCACCATTAGATGTAAGAGATCCTCCACCAAATTGACCAACCATTACATTGAGAAACAGCACTCTCCTAATGACATTAAGTGGATTGTTCTAGAAACCATTAGAGATAACAAAAACTGTACGAATAGACTCTTAGAGAAAGAACAGCGGTGGGTCTTTAGACTTAAGACCCATATATCTGGTCTTAATGACGATATTCAGTGGACTAGTTTTATCCACTGATAACTACACTTTTGTGTTTACAGTCACCAATACTGATTGTTTTATATAACAGTTCATATATTTTGAGTTCTTTAGAATGGTGTCATGGAGGTTTTTTCTGTTTGGGGGACTAGTGATAACAAATTTTCCCTTTTTCAGAGTGGAATACATTTGATTACTTTTTGACCAGACCATTCCAATATGGCTGACACCATTTATAGTCCATCATCTATTATAGTTACCTTTTCGGTAGTCTTTTTTCTTTTTCTGATTCCCCTCCCCTTTTTAAATGATTTCGGTATCAGCTGTCCTTTGAATACCGGGGGACAGGAACAGGCGTAGGTGGTCTTGTATTTCTTGACTTCTGCCCAAGTAAGTGCTTTTTCTGTTAAACTTCTGGCTTTTTAGATCTGGAGTCCTTTTGTGACACTGACCATTAGTATTAGTCATGTCTCCTTAATGTAACGCGTGTTTGTCCTCTTTTTCATGCGGGTGCCAAGGAGGATGCCTCTGGGCTCTTTGGTGCTGTGTGATTGAATGGACGTGGAGAGACGCGCTATTGATCTTGCGCGCTCTCTCGCTTATCCCCGATAAAGAGGTGAGACGCGCTGTAATACTCACGCGCTCACTCTACCGGCACCTTTCTTTTCGTGGCTTCAAACGTGCTATGAATCGCGCGCTTTTCTAATCTATACCGCTTGCGGTGGTTTCGAATTTCGTTTACTGATGTTGCATTATCATGCACACCAGCATTTCATCCACGTCTATTTACCGAGATGACTGTAACTATAACTCACCGCCGAGTTTTTTCTAAACATACTTACAATCGTTTTGTCTTCTGTCACACCTGCATTCTTCCTCCTCTTCTTTTGTGTGTGTTTCAATACGGAACCTTTCTTTTTCAAAATGCCTGTGTAATACCATATGGATTTTTGTTTAAATTAATATTTATGTCACCAATTAGAAGGTTATCACCACTACATTGTGATCCCTTCTTTTATTGCTTATTTAATCTAATGCATTTTTTCTGACATAGTATGAGGTCTGGTATTATTATCTTCAATAGGAGTTTTGTTTTGAATAACTCACTCTATCCATTGTGGTCTTAATTAGTGTGTTGCACAAACGAATTCTATGACTACCACATGTATAACTCATGTTTGTGTTTTTTGTGTGTATACCTAGACCATAGTGGATTTTTAGAGCCTGGTACCACCCCGATGAGGCCCTACCACTAGTTTTTGGAGGGTAAGCATTGTGGAACTTTTTTCGTTGCCGAGTTGGTTTTCACACATATTAATATTGATATCATCATATAACTTTTTTCGTCACATGGCACTTTTGGGATCCCTCACCTACATATGGGGTTTCACAACATAGGATATCGTGAACACATTGTTCTTGAGAATTATGAAATGCTTTAATCTTGGTTTCTTTCTTCCCTACTTTTTTAGGTTTTGATTTCCTTATTTTTGGGATTTTCCATTGTTTAAAGGATTAGGTATGTACTTAGGTCCTGATGAATCGCATAAGATCATTTTTTGATGAGAAAAAAGCGAGAAACATGTTGACCAACAATATAGAGTGACACAGGGGATCCTGTGTTTACCGTCTCTTTCTTTCTAATCTCTATTACGAGATATAGTAACTATACCTACCTGTTTTTTATGGGGAGTGTAGACATTATTCCACTATTTCCCCATATACTGGTTTTAATCATGTCAGAGGTATCAGCATTAGAATAAAAACTTTTACTAGTTACCTCTAGTCATTTTTAATATTTTCCCTTATACCAATCCTTCACTATATTTTTCTTGACTGGCTGTACATCATTCTTAAAAGATCTCCGGCAAAGAGCCCCCTTGTGGGGCCCGTCAGGCATTGCAGCGCCGGCCTGACGAGGAGCTTGGCCCTATGATGAAGCATGTCACCGGAAGGTGAGTGAGGGCTCTTGCTTCGAAAACTTTGGTTTCCATTTATTGATTGAACCACCCTCTTGAAAGAAACCCTCTTCCTTTTTTGGAACCGTGTGTAACCTTTTTTGATTTATTGACTATTGGGAACTTTACACACAGGACCAGGAGTTTGTTCTCCGAATATCCCATTCTCGCCCCTCTTTTTGTTGTTTTTTTGACATTAAAAAGATACCTGGAGGATTAAGGGTCTGATTATGACTTTGGTGGATGGGATACTCTGTCACAATCGTGACGGATATCCTGCCTGCCACTTTACAAGTTCCATAAATTGTAATGGAACTTGTAATATGGCAGACGGGGTATCCGTCATATTTGTGACAGAGTATGCCATCCGCCAATATCGTAATCAGGCCCTAAGTCTGGATCCGTGTCCACCACACATCTTCACCATAGCTTGTGACTCTGTAGCACTACGACTCTTTTTCCCTTGTAAAGCCTCTTTGGAACTGGCAGTAGTTCCCCAGCTTTGGAAAGAAGCCATGGTTGTTCCTCTGTTGAATAAGCCCTCTGCTGACTTATCGTTGTTAAGGATTTACCACCCTATTGTCCTCCTTCCTTTTCCTTCTAAAAGGTGCTGCTTGGCCCTTTATGACTGCCTGATCTTCTGCCCCTATGTAATTGCCTCAGTCCTCTGGCCACACCCCAGCCAATTTAGACATCTTTTAGAACCTCTGAGACCCCCCAGTGCCCTTGGCCCATTTCTTTACTTGCTTCTTTTTGCTGCATTCCCAGCAATCTCACTTGCTTTTTCCTCTTGCATCTTTTCTCTCTCTTTTTCTCTTTTCCTCTTTTTTTCTCTCACTTGGGTTGCCTCTTTTTTGCTCATTCTTTCAGTCTAACTCGTTTCAACTCTTTTTCACACACTCAGTCTCGAATAACATAGGTTTCATCACCGATAAGGGAGAGAGAGCTACAAAATCTCTCCACAACTTCCACCACCGTCTCTTGCCACATCATCATCCAAACACTACATGAGGCTAGAATCCAAGACCCTGCCCTACAATGGATTCCAGACATTCTCCAACAGTCAGCCTCACCCCTTTCCAGTTAGACCAACACTAAGCTGATATGCAGTGTCCCTCTGGGCTCATCCCTGAGTCCCACCCTCAACAATATCTACATTGTCCCTCTCACCACCACCGTCTAATCCCATGACTTCAGCATTGACTCCTACGCAGAAGACACACAGCCAATTATTTCCGTTTTAGAAGAGATACCCACCACACAATCCAACTTTGTCACATGCATCTCCAACATAGCAGACTGGATGAACAGAAGCTGCCTAAAACTCAACAGTACAAAACAAAAGTGACAAGTACACCTCTCTATGTTCCCTGAACTAATGACTCATGATTGAGGACCAGTACCCATTCCCACTAGAATCAATAGCAAAATCTCCATATTGAGCCAAGTCGACACAGTAGCAGCAACATGCGTGCACACCATTATAATACTGAGGAAAATGTTCAAATGGGTCCCATTGGACACCTGTAGAACAGCAAGCCAAGCCCTAATCATCCACAGACTAGCAACATCCTCTACATAAACATCTCTACCAAGCTCACCAACAGACTACGTAGTACAAAACACAGCTGTCAGACTCATGTTCAACCTTCCTTCATGAGCACACATCTCCAAGTACATAAGGGACATTCTCTCGTTGCCCATCCAGAAATGTGGAATCTTCAAACTCCTCACCTACAAGGTACTGCACAACCTTGACCCAGCGTGCCTCAACAATTGCATCCACGTCCACATTCCATCCAAACACCTTAGATTTGCTGGCTTACTCCTAACCCATGGAAAAAGAACTTAAAGGGGTCCCTGATATGATAAGGAGAGAAAAACCAGGGAACTGAATACAATTTATAAAAAGTATATATATCTCTCCTATCTTATACACAAACCGACCATTGTTCTGATGTATATCTTAAACATAAGAACATTCTTTTTATTTCAAATCATGCACAAAAATATGGATATTAAACTAAATATAATCAACAAATGACATGGATCCATTGATCAAACTTATGGACGACAAAACAACATAGACTGAGACAAACCACAATTGACATAACATAAAAAGATATATAAAAAACATCTCAAAGTAGACCCAAACCAAATAAAACATCAAACGATAAACTTATATAACAGACTCTTCCTCCAATTAAACACAAACATTTGTTTCACTCTAATGATCTATAAATATATAAATATCCAATATAATTCTCAATGTAGGAATGTAAATGTCCTTTCACATCCGTGGCTGTGTTATATATACTGTCCACCAAAATCCTGCACATCTGATACATGTACTGCCACTTTTTATAAATCTCCAAGGTATGTGTCAAAGTGTTCACAAATTTCACATCCTTCATTGATTTTATATTTATATTTTGAGGATCTTTGAAAAGCTAACACTCCTAGATTCTTGTATCAGCTCAATTTGTCTTCTTATAGACGAAAAAACTTTGTACACCATCGCCTTAGTACTCCATCTCCAAATCTGGTATACTATAATGAGGGAAACACCTTATCTCCCCCCCCCCAGGCCTGGAATGAACTCCCCATCCTTCTCCAACTCAAAAGAAAACTGAAAACCTGGTTCTTCCACTAGACTTTTCTCAGACAACCCAGCCTGCACATTCTAGGGCACCTGGATACCCAACATGGTAATTAGCGCACCATGTAAATCCTAATAACGTAACATAGAAAGCTGAGTAAATAATCAACTCTAGTTTTATTGAAAAAATACCTTTGATGCTTCACAGGTGAAAATTTGACATTTATAGAGGACCTAGCATTGTAGCTGATGATTGTTAAATGAAGCTAGATCAAGTATGAAGTTCAGCACAAAGGGCCAGATGTAGGAAGCACTTTGCGAGTCGCAAACGGCAAAATTTGCCGTTTGCGACTCGCAAATGCGTGTTTCCTATGCAGAAATGCATTTTGCGAGTCGGGACCGACTCGCAAAATGCATTCCCGAATCGCAAATAGGAAGGGGTGTTCCCTTCCTATTTGCGATTCGCAATGGTATGCAATTCCATTTGCGACCGCGTATGCGGTCGCAAATGGAGTCGCAGTTGAAGTGGATGGTAACCCATTCGCAAACGGGAAGGGGTCCCTATGGGACCCCTTCCCCTTTGTGAATGGACCGGCCCTGAAAAAAAACCGAAACAAAAGGTTTCGGATTTTTTTTTAAGTGCAGCTCGTTTTCCTTTAAGGAAAACGGGCTACACTTAAAAAAAAAAAAATCTGCTTTATTTAAAAGCAGTCACGAACATGGACGTCTGCTGACTACAGCAGGCCTCCATGTTAGCGAGTGCCCATAGTCGGTATGGGGCCGCAATTTGCGACCCACCTCATTAATTTTAATGAGGTGGGTCTTTGCGACCCCATACCGACTCGCAGAAGGTGTCTGAGACACCGTTCTGCATTGGAAATTGCGACTTGCAATTTGCGAGTCGCTCCGACTCGCAAATTGCAAGTCGCAATTTCCAAAGTTGCTACATCTGGCCCAAAGTTCTTTATATCTTAGTACTGTATTCAAAACTGTCTCCCATTACGTGCTTCACTGTAATCCACATTCAATTGAGATATGTGACCAAGCATTGAAGTGGGTCTGTTTCATTATGACCACTCACTCACAGTCCATCATGATGAAGCCTTATTGAAGAAAACCTAAGCTTTTAAAATGCAATGTCCCCCAAAACTTCTTCATTTATATGACCAACCTTATCTGAACCTATGAATTCTCTCTGATGCCCAACCCGGATGATACCCTGATTTTGGTTTTGAATGCAGACAAATTTGTTGCATCTGCCCATACTTTTCACTTGTGTTTACTGAGGGTTGCATCTTAGGTGAAAACATTCCCTTAAGCTTAATGGTGATAACACATAGCTTCCAACCTTTGAAGTAAATTCTTTCATCTCGTCTCCTTGTTGTCCACCCGAAGTGGTCAATGCTCTTTCTCTCAAGTAATGAGCAAAGAATATGAGTGTATTCCTTGTTGTCACACTCTCATATATGATGCAAATTAAAATGTTCACTTTCACTTGCTTTTTCTATTATACTGACAGTGATCATAGCTATGTTTTGTCCTGCATTTCTTAGCGTAATTCCCTTTATCTGGAAATTCCCAAGAATTCTGACGGTAATTCCCTTTATCTGGAACTTTCCAAGAATTCCAACTGTTGTCTGATTCAGAACGCTACTTGGTCTCTCCCCATATCACCCCATCTTTTTTCATCAAAAGGGCTTACATTAGTTACCAGCACAACAATACCTTATCTTCAAGTTGTTCTAAATCAATCATAAGGGTTTCAATTAACAAGACCTGGCTTTCATACAGTCAAAGTTTCATCCCTGGCTCCCTGTTGGAGAATATGCTCCTCAAATGTATTATTACTATTGATTCCTCATATTTCTCAAAAAGCATATGTAGAGAGGATTTTCTCTTATTGTGCACCACAGCTATTGAACTCAGTCTCCCTTAATCTTCGCTCAGCAGCTAATCATTCCAAAATCACCGAAGGTCTAAAACTGTGGCTAATCTGCTAGATCTCAATCCAGCAACCCGAGAGGATGGGCATCAGACCATCCTTCAGGGAGGGGAAAGAGATTTTTTTAAAGATAATGGATACACTCCTCCTATTTGATATAATAACATTAAAGGATATTTATCATTCAGGAGTGTTGTCGAAGACAGGAATATTATGGGTTACACCGTGCTTTCTGGAAACTGAACAATTTTTTTTTGTTCGACGCTCTCCCACTCTATTAGTGCCATGGTGCATAATCGGGTCTCATTCTGGTCCCTGAAAACCAGAATGGGATCAAATATATTTTAGGGAATACTATAGATATAGCTGTAGCTCAGGGTCTGGCAGAAGAATAAAAATACCATAAAAACCAAGACATCCCATTATAGTGTTTAAGTATGACTGAAACCAATGTGGTGATAAGATGGGGATATAATGACCCTGTTACCCTGCTAGTCTGTCAACATGTTTAATCCCTCAATCAAATGGCCTCTAGAGGTCCAGGGATTTCCTACGGACACATAACGTGCCCTAGAGTCTACTTAATGTCCATCTATCTATTTAGAAGGGACAAACAACACAGAACACATAAAAAGCACTTATAGTGTTTACTCACCCAACTGTTGAGGAAATAATATCTTGATTCCTGTTAGGGAGACACGTCATTATCATTAATAAAGCAGGGGTGAGGTTGCACTCAGAATTGCCTGTAGTGGTGACATGCTGATATATATCACACACAAATTTTCCTTGAAATTGTGGTCCTGTGTCTAAATAACATGAAAGCATTGACGGATAGTAAATGTTAGATCTCGCATCCTTAGGTTAGTCTTACCCCAGACTCTTTGTGTTTCACCACCTGTTTTTAGCTAGTTCTTTTTGTTGATCATGGGACTCTGAGCAATTTACCACTGCTAACCAATGCTAAAGTACATGTGCTTCTCCCCTAAACATGGTAGCATTGGTTTATCCACAACTGGCATATTTAATTTAGTTGTAAGTCCCTTGAAAAGTGGCATACCACATATCCAGGGCCTGTAAATTAAATTCTACTAGTGGGCCTGCAGCACTGTTTATGCCACCCTCTTGAGAGGCCATTACAGCCTGTACGCAGTGTTACACTGCCATTTAAGCCTGACAAAATAAAACCTTTGCCAGACTTTGACCTTCATTTTTAATACATTTGGGTCACCCCAAATGTAGGCCCTAAACAACCCATAGGACAGTATGCATTATATTTAAACGTTTTACATGTCCTGGTAGTGAACAACTCTTAAATTCATTTTTCGCTATTGCAGGGCCTATCTGTACCGTAAGATAACACTGAGTTACCATATTAAGTTGAATAAATGATATATTTTGCTTGGGAACAGGAAGAAATGTCATGTTTGGTCTCTAATGAATTGTAATTTAAAACAATCTCTAATGGTAAAGTCCGATTTTAAGTCACAATTCTGAAAATGCCACTTTTAGAAAGTTTGCATTTTGTTGCCTTAACCATTTGGTGCCTGCAGCCTGTGTCCTGAGTCACATTACTAAGTGTAGTTGGCAGTTGCCCTTTTATATTTCTCCCAGACATTATCACAAAGGACGACTAAAGTTGGCAGAATAGCCTTTCAACATGATGGGAAGGGTGGAGCTGTCACTTACTACACTTGTACTTCGAAGAAGCTGCCTCAGTACACACACAAAGAACATCATGCTGCATCCTGGGACCTTAGCAGGGGAAGAAAGGAAATTGCAGAACCAAATGTGAGGGGAATTCTTGTCTCTGCTGTTTCAAAACCGGCACCAGGTATAAATACTGGACCGTCAGACTAACTCTCTAGGTCACTCCTGGACCTTTGGATACTATAAAAGAAGGACTGCCCTCCTGCCAGAGGACTGCTGCGATGCCTGTGGCCTGCCTTACTATCAGAGAAGAAAGATGGACCTCCTCCCTTCATCCAAGGCTACCTGAAGGGACTCCTAGAGCCAGCTGACTGACCTCCTGTTCATAGCTACATGGGCCGAACCAGCTCCAAAGGCTTCCCTGCAACAGTCCAGCTGACCTGCTGCAACTAGACCTGCCTGAGCCTCTGCTATCCTGTGCAAGAGTGAGTCTCTGATCCTCAAGACGCACCTCCCTAGGTTCTGGGTCCATGGTTGGCACTAGAGTGCACTTCTCTGAACAAAAAGAAGGAATTCTGAAGTTTTGAGCTCTTCATGAATGGGCCCATTTGAGCAGAGATCTCACTGCCAGCACTGACTGCCAAAGCAGAGCTCTCGTAAACCTGACTCTTTGCACAACAGTGACCGCCAGCGATGACCGCCAACGCAAGGTCTGCACTTTGCATTACAGTAGAGACAGCTTGCTCTGACAGCCAATGCAAAGCTCCCCAACGACTGTCCATGATGCCTGACAAGACCATTGGGCTACAACAATGACTGTCCAAGAACCCTGGACTTCTCTTTGTGGTACAGCAACAACCATCAATGATTTTATCCAATGCTCCTCGCTAATTCCTGCACTGCGAACTGGGCACTTTGTGATGGACTTTGAGAAGGTACATTTTCAGCAAGACCAGCCTTGTTCCTATATCCAGCTCACACTATTGCGGCTGGCATGAACTTGTGTCTTTCACCTGTCAAACACAACCAGATGACTGTGAGTGATCCTTTGTGGGTTTAGGAACATCTGACTTTTAGTCCTCCAAAAGTAGCTGGGAGAACTAGCATGTGTGTTAGGCAATGATCTAGAGCATACTGTCTGGAAAGAAGTGGAGCTCAGGTTACACCTGGAGATGTAGTGGTTGCCTGAGTGAGTGTAGATGGCCATCTGGTCAATGACTGCCCAAGAGAGGAGTCAAGGAGGTCTAGAGTTTGGAGAAACTACCCAGGCTACTGCCAAAATGAGGAAGGACAGGACGTGAGAAGCCAGCCTCCAAACTCCCATAGTCCAGGAAGAAGCGGATCTGAGGGTGCCACAGTGGAACCAACTGGAAAGGACACTGCTGCCTTGGGAGACCTGCTGGAGCTTGCTGGCTGACAAGTTGAGAGTGGGCTCACCAGGCAGGAATTCTGTAAAGCACAGAAGGAATGCCCAATTACAGTGGGCTTGGTGAGGCAAGACTTCTGAAAACCGATAGGCTAGTCAGGGTGTCAAGGGTGTCATGAAACTTTGGTATGACTAGAAGGCCGCTCTGGTAGACTTTCAATCTGTAAGGAAAGTGTGGGCTATGAAAGCAATGGAGCCTAGGGCTCTCCAAGCCCATTGGTCAGGGCTTTATGAGGTGAAGGAGAAAAAGGGGAAGGTCACGTACTTGGTGAACCTCAAGACCACCAGGAACCCCTTAAGGGTACTCCATCTAAATCACCTCAAACCCCACTTTGTGAGGTCTGAAGTCACTATGATCCTGGTGACAGATGATGGGATGTAAGAGGAGAGTGAATCTCTCTCCAACCTCGTATCTTTCGGAAGCAGGATTGGTCAAAGGAAGATATCATCCACTCTCCTACCCTGGCCCCAGAACATCAAGGGGGCTGTCACCAGTTGCTGAGGCAGTTTGCCTCTCTTTTCTCCCTCAATCCTTGGCTTACACATTTGTCTACTTTTGACACCAATTCTGGAGACAACAGGGCATATTTATACTCTGTTTGCGCCAGAATTGCGTTGTTTTTTTTTTACGCAATTCAGACGCAAAACTAACTCCATATTTATACTTTGGCGTTAGACGCGTCTAGCGCCAAAGTCCATGGAGTTTGCGTAATTTTTTAGCGTGGACACCTAGGGGCATATTTATACTCCGTTTGCGCTGGATTTGCGTCGTTTTTTTTTACGCAAATTCGACGCAAAACTAACTCCATATTTATACTCTGGCGTTAGACGCGTCTAGCGCCAAAGTCCATGGAGTTTGCGTCACTTTTTAGCGTGGACACCTACTTTGCGTTAATGATATGCAAGGTAGGCGTTCCCGTCTAAAAAATTTACTCCGAGGCATGTGCGCCGTATTTACACTCCCGGGCAAAATTCACGCCCGGGAGTGGGCGGGTCAAAAAAGATGACGTCCAGCCGCTTTTGTGCTGTTTTTTAGCGCCTGGTCAGGGCAGGCGTTAAGGGACCTGTGGGCTCGGAAGGAGCTCAGAGGTGCCCTCCCATGCCCCCAGGGACACCCCCTGCCACCCTTGCCCACCCCAGGAGGACACCCAAGGATGGAGGGAGCCATCCCAGGGACATTAAGGTAAGTTCAGGTAAGTATTTTTGTAAAAAAAAATTGTTGCATAGGGGGGCCTGATTTGTGCCCATGCCACTATGCCCAATGACCATGCCCATGGGACATAAGTCCCCTGGGCATGGCCATTGGGCAAGGGGGCATGACTCCTGTCTTTGCTAAGACAGGAGTCATTTCAATGGGGGTTGGGAGTCGAAACAAAATGGCACAAATCGTGTTGAGGCGATAATTTTGCCTCAGCCTGACTTGCCCCATTTTTCGGCGCCCAAGCTCCATATTCCCCTACGCCGGCGCTGCCTGGTGTACGTAAAAATTTTTCACGCACACCAGGCAGCGCCGCCGGCTATCGCCGGCTAATGTCATTGAATAAATACGGCTCCCGCATGGCGCTTCAGAATGGCGTTAGCCGGCGCTAATGTTTTTGACGCAAAACTGCGTTAGCGCAGTTTTGCGTCAAAAAGTATAAATATGGCCCAACATGTCTGTAAAGAACAAAATTTACAGACTGTCTGACAACGTGAGGGTTATCATCAAGGAGGTGGTATCCAAGATGCTTGACTTGTGAGTGATTGAGCAATCCAAAAGTCTCTGGTCCAGCCCAAAGGAGCTGGTACTGAATTTTGCCCCACTGGGTACCAATTCAGAATTCAGACTCAGTTTGGATTATAAGGGGCTCTAATCACTTATCAAAACTGATGCTTATCCCATCCACCAAGCTGATGAGTTCATTGATAAGGTGGAAGCTGCCTGATTCCTGAGTACCTTTGACTTGACATCAGGGTACGGGCAGATTGTCCTGAATGAGGGGACTAAAGAGAGGTGTACATTCTCTACCCCCTAGGTCTACTTACAATACCAAGTGATGCTCTTCGGATTAAAGATCGCCCCTCCCTGCCACCTTCCAGACGCTGGTAATCCAAGTCCTGGCTGAGAAGGAGGCATTCTGTGCTGGCTACCTGGACAACAGAGCTGTCTTCAGCTCCAGCTGGAATGATTACCTGTTTGACCTTCAGGAAGGATCAGTGGTGTATCTGGGATACCTGATGGGCGGGGGCAAGGAGTAGCTTCTCCAAGCCACAATAAAGGACATCCCGGCATGAGAATCTCTTAAACTCAAAATGAAGTTAGGGTCTTCCTGGGCTTCACTGGGTATTTTACTAGGTTTGTCAAGGGATGTGGCACCATTGTTGCCCCCTTTGCTGAATTGAATTCTAAGAAGCAGCCCAAAAAGGTGATCTGAACAGAGGCCTGCCAGAAAGTCTTGGATACTCTCAAAGCACAGCACCGGTGCTCAAGGCCAATGACTTCTCCCAGGAATTCATTGTTCAGACAGATTGTTTTAGAGCAGAGCATGTCATAGGGGCTGTATGCATATATATGCAGTTTCTGTTGGGCAAACTTGTCCACCCAAGCTAGCATTTCTGCCAGAGTAGTGATATGCAGAGATGCCTATTTCCATGCTATGGCACTCTTGGCAACCAGCAAAGCCACCCCTATTAACACACACTCTATTTGAGGGCTGCCAAGGTCTTCAAGCAACCCCGGTAGGACAATCCGAAAGATAAGCTGTAGGGATTTGTCCAACACCAAGGAGAGTTAATGCTCTATCTTCCTCCAATAGTGTGCCTGGGTAGGGCAAGACCACTCCACATTGAAAATGTCGCCCTCTGGAGCTATGCAGTGAAAGCTGATCAAGTTGGGCAACCTGCCAGCCCCATGCAACCTTACAACGATCATATATGTAGTGTATAAATATTTAAGCTACATCCGTTGTTGGTGTGTGGATAAAGCTAGCTCCATTGTGGGGGAACAGACATCTCTCCAATTCACTGTGTCCAGCTCACCCAGCCAGCCCTCCCAATTTTGCTTTAGTTTAGAAAGGTGGTTGGGGGCACTAACAACTAAGGAATAATAAACCTGTGGGATGGCACCATTACCAATCCTCCCATTCAGCAACCTGGCCGCAAGGGAGCTGCACTGAGAAATCGGTGTGTGAGAGGAAATGTTCGCAGCAAGGGCAAGTCACAACTGAAGGTACCTATGAAACTGGCTGTGAGAAAGCTGGAACCAGTACCTTCATTCTTTAAACAACAACAGGTGATTACCAGCCCAGACATCCCCCAGATGGGTGATTCTGATGCTATCCCACTGAGAGAACCGTTCCAGGTTTACAGTGTGGTGGAGCCAGGTGCCCTGCCAAAAGGGGGTCAATTCAGTCTGCATCTGAACCCAGTCTGTGAGGTGCAAAAATGCCCTCGAGGCCTCCTCATAAATAGCCAGCATTTCCAGATAACTCGGACCCGAGGACTGCAGGTCCTCAAGAAAAAGGAACACATCATCAGCATAGAGTACTATACGCTCCTCAGGCTTAGAGTCCCAAACCCAGCCCCTCATTCACGCATCACAATGGATACCAAAGGCCAAAGGTTCAATAGCAAGGGAGAACAGGAGAGAGGATAGCAGGCAGCCCTGCCGGATGCCCCTGCGAGTCAAAAAGGGAGAGGAAAGTTCCCGGTTCACCTGAACATGTCCCGGGGGACGGGAATAAAGAAGGCTGGTGGGTCTAAGTTAGTGAGGCTGCAAACCAGAACTGTGTCTAAGAAGGACAAGTCAGCTGAATCAAAGGTATTCTCAAAGTCAATTAAGAGGAAGGCTGCTGGGTGATGCAGCATGTGTGTATGAGATGGAGGCACCTGAACTTTTTGGATAAAATGATGGGTGCTATGCACAATTAGCATTGATCAGGATGGACCAAGTATGGTAAGGGTGTGCTGTAGCCGGTTTGCCATCCCTTCAGTGAAGAGCTTAATATTGGTATAAATGAGGGAAATCATCCAGTATGAAGAACACATTTTCGAGGACTGGCCCATTCTAGAAATCACATAATCGTGGCCATGTCAAGGTCTCGAAGAAAGGTACCAGCTTCCGTCCAACCCTGCAGAGCCAGAAGATGGTGAATTCAAAGCTTATTGTACTGCTGGTAATACTCAACTGGCAGCCAATCCGGGCTGCAGTTTGCCCAGAGGCCATATCTGACAGGGCCTTTACAATCACTTTGGCCGTAATGGTCTAAACTAAATCCCAGGCCTGGACACAATGGATGGAGGGCAATGGAATATCAGCTAAAAGTGGGTGTGCCTCTTCCCAAGGAGGCCGGTGTTGATGGGGGAAGAAGGACCTGCAATAGTCCACAAACACCTGCACAATATCAGGGATGGATGTCTAGATATGACCCCCAACATCCAAAATACACAGCACTACTCTGGAGGTGACCTAGTTGGTTCCCAGCCAGTTTAAGCAGCTTTATCTGACTTATTGTCAAATTTGTAAACTCTCTGAGTTGAGGCCCTCCAGTACTGCCGGGTTTCCTCTGGAGAAAGTTGTCTCACCATTGATCTGACAGAAGCTAGCCACTGCTCAAGGTCTGGGGTGTCATCCAACCACTCTGCAGGTCGAGTGAGAGGCTCAGAGTCTCCAAGACAGTAATCTGGGAAACTTACATTTCCCCTGTGCCCAAATGAACGCATTAGTATGGCTAGGGACCATGGGTTTCCTAGCCACCCAGAGGGTCCAGAGGGTCCAGGGCGACTAGACAGTGCCTTAGGTTTCTTTGAAATAGGTTTGTAGCGCAGATCTCGTGGGCCGAGCAATTTGGTCAGTCAAGTACCACATTTTAAGATACCATCTGAAATAGAGTCCCAGTACTGGGGAACCAAGATGGACCATTAACGGGGCATGGTCATAGATGCCCTGAGGTACGATCACAGCGTTAGTGAACTGAAGGATGTCTGCGGTGGGCATCCATAGAAAATTATTACAGGACCTGGTGTGGTGGGCTTCCAATGTATGGGTGTAAGCTCAGTCTCGGGGTGCCAGGTTCTCCACATGTCACAGAGGCCCAGAGTATCTGCCCTAGTGTCAAGTATTCAAGACTCACAACCCAGCCCAAAAGAACCAGTCGAGTCTCCCTTTGAATCTGGGACCATATTAAAGTCTACACCCCCTACAGTGGTTACCTGTGGGAATCGCAACAAAGAGGAAGCCAGTGCATCTAGCATCCGAGAGAAAAGAAGTTGTGGGACATATGCAGATAGGAAGGTATAGTGTCTACTCTATAGCATGCCCCCCACCCCAATCTACCAGCCCTGAGGATCAGTGTGGATGTTGGTGAATGCAAGTGGAAAGCCCTTGTGCAAGAGGATAGCGACCCCATGCGAACCCCGGAAGAATCCAGAGTGATAGACCCTGTCACATCCTTGATGACAAAGGAAAGAACAGGGTTCCCCAAGTAAATAGGTTTCCTCAAACATAAGGACCACCAGCCAGATGTCTTGGCATAGCAAATAACCTCAGTTCTTAATACTGTCCAGCATGCCATTTATGTTACAGGACATGATCTCAAGGGGCACCATGGGGTTCAGCAGGGAGGTTCATAATGATTGACCTTGTCATATCCATGATGACAGAGGCAAGGACAATGTTCCCCAAGTAAATGGGTTTTCTGGAACAAAGGGACTGTCAGCCAAAATATTTTGGCATAGCAAAGAACGTTAGTTTTTAATACGGTCCAGCATGTCATTTACTTTACAGGACATGATCTCAAGGGACACCATGGGGATCAGTAGTCAGATGCTGTAAGACACCCCAGAATCAACCCTCTGGACACAGCAGAGCGCCCAGGACCCCAGAGATCATACATTTAGAGCAACAAATAAATATAAAGATTAATTGAATACAAACATCTTGACGACCATTTTGGATTTTTTTTTCCAATTAAGTTTAATTGTCATAAATCCTTGAAAGAGCTTCAGACAAGTGCATGGTGGGGCTTCTCCAAACTTAAGGTGAAACTAACTGATTAAAAATAAGAAAGCCCCCTTGATGCCTGCAGGGTACTTCTCCTAATAGCGTGCAGACAACATGCAGATGTTGCTGAATTAGGCAGTAGCGGCTCGCTTTCGACACGAGGAGCGGGTCCGGGCATGTGCGGCGCGCGGATGGGATTGGATGGGTAAAATGAATTCAAAAATAGAAAATAAAAACTTACCTGCTCCACTCCTGTGTCTCTTTTCTTGCTCCAGTTGCTGCAGGCAGGCACAGGTTCCCGGCCAGCCCTGCAGCCAGTCCTGACGCTGCTCAGAGCAGCATCAGAATTGGCTGGGAACACCCAGCCAGGGCACTCCCAGGCATACTGGGAGCCTGTGCAGGCTCTTTCCAGCCCGGCAACTGTGTTGCTGGGATGGAGAGAGCATACTGTGCATGTGTGTTTGTCTGGCTCAAGACAGTCGGTCAAACATACATGCACACTGAGTGGCCCCGCCCCTTTAACAAACAAAACAATAATAAACATAGTTTACTATCTTTTCATTTGTTAACGGTTTTGCAGCTTCTGCTGCTGGCGGTGGAGGGGATAGGGGGTGGCGCTCCTCTGCCCTAATGAAGTAACCACTCCTGGAATTATGCCCTGGTTTTGGAAAATGACACCAGGACAAATTCAGCATGTTTACTGATTGGCCAGATGTGGCCCAGAAGTAGCTGCCAGAACTGGCATCTGTCGCAATACCCCTACTTCCCAGCACTGGCTTTACAGGAAAGCTCACATCTGAAGTAGTTTGCCAATATGTGGCTGTCTTCACATAGGAAATTGTACAACTCATACAGGTAAAATCTCTATATTGCCTTGTGTCATGGCATGTTGCTTTGTAAATCTAGTCATGCAGTTTTCTGTCCTTTGCGCATCAGAGTGCATCTTTTTCTCACACACCTCTACACTGAATTGCACCCCAATTCCCTGGTTTTACTTTTGAGGTAAAAAAAAACTGCCATAAATAGAAGTGAAGTTGGCTCCTCGCACCCCTTGAGACCTGGTGCCACAGCACGTGCTGCATTAATGATAGCTACGCCCATGATGCTTCAATCAGCTTAGATTTTTTTTAAGTGACCCATATTCTAAACTTGTGGAGCTAGTTATCACAGGTTCTTAAGCTGAAGGCGTTAGCATATTTCAGTTTTCAAAGATATGTTTTCTATTGCTGTATACCAGTTCAGAATCTAGGGCCAGATGTAGGAACCAGTTTGCGACTCGCAAACGGCAAAAATTGCCGTTTGCGAGTCGCAAACCGGAGTTTCCTATGCAGAAATGCATTTTGCGAGTCGGGACAGACTCGCAAAATGCATTTCTGACTCGCAAATAGGAAGGGGTGTTCCCTTCCTATTTGCGACTTGCAGTGGTATGCAATTCCATTTGTGACCGCGTTTGCTTGAAGTGGATGGTAAACCACTCGCAAATTGGAAGGAGTCTCCATGGGACCCCTTCCCCTTTGTGAATGGACCCCAAAATATTTTTTCAGGGCAGGTAGTGGTCCAAGGGACCACTACCTGCCCTGAAAAAATACCGAAACAAAAGGTTGCAGATTTTTTTTTAAGTGCAGCTCGTTTTCCTTTAAGGAAAACGGGCTACACTTGAAAAAAAAAAACTGCTTTATTAGCAAGCAGTCACGGACATGGAGGTCTGCTGACTACAGCAGGCCTCCATGTCAGTGAGTGCCCTTAGTCGCTATGGGGCCTCAATTTGCGACCCACCTCATTAATATTAATGAGGTGGGTCTTTGCGACCCCATAGCGACTCGCAGACGGTGTCACTCGGACTCGCAAATTGCAAGTCGCAATTTGCTTTGTACCTACATCTGGCCCCTAGTCTCGAAGATCAGTTAAAACATTTGAATTATTTTCTGGTGGCCTAATAGGATCCATCATGCCTACTAAGCAGAATATACAATTGCTAAGAAAGACAGGGACACCCTTGCAATGCATATTTATAGCAACCTCAATTTTGTTTTTGCATCTTGGAGCTTTGCCGTGCTTCATTCTAACTTTGCTCAAGGCTTGTCATTGTTTACTACAGTGACATCTTTGGGAGTTTGGGCTTCTTGTCCAAACGTATAGTTGGGGCCTCTGTTCTGAAAGGCCTTGAACTTATGATCCAGTTTCAGCTTTCATACCATCTTTAAACATGTCACTGCCAGTGCACAAGCTCACTTTTTCAAATTCTAACTGTGTTTACATCTAATATTCAGGGATTATGACCTATGTTTTCAATACTATAACACAGCAGCAGATCGCTAATATTACTGCAAATAATGTCTGTGACATCCTCCTACTTCTCAAATGTGAAGTCCTGTTTTGATCTAAAAGAATTTTTTTTATGGATGTTGCATGAAACATAATCATAACATCTCACTGCGAAATGTCTGTAATAGACTCCCACGCATACCCACATTAAAACTAAAAGAAAGATGTCGCCCTAGACCAGAGCCCACTGTGCTCATGCCTTAAAACGTCTCTAGTTTACTACTGACCTTTCTATTGGTGAAGGATGTATTCTAAAAAAAAGTTTACTGGGTTTTTACAGGTCAATACATATAAATCTCTTTTAATTAGCAAAGGACTTCACAAAGACAGCTAGGATCCCATAAACCTGTGTCTCATTAAGCATGGCTACTCTCCAAAACAACTTCCTCCTTACATCCATTGCTTTCCCCTTACATCGGTAGAAGAGTCACCACTCTCAGAGACCTTAGTTGATTTCCAGTAGCTTAAAATTAAACAAACTTAGATTTATTTCACCTTCCAAACATTTCCCAAGGGTTCTTCAGGCATGGTTATATCTTATCAAACTGGTGCACAGCCAGCATTCTGGGAAAGAATGACTAATTGGTGCAAACCTTCTGTATCTACAGTAGCACCAAGTCCCAAACTGACAGGAAGTTGTCCCTGCATTTGACTAGGTGTTTTGTGAGACTTTCCAGAGTTGTCTTTCTGGGCAGTGACTGGACCCAAAAGTCCATATGCTCACCCTTTCAAACTGCCACATCTAGCCGTGCCATGGTGCGTGAAAGAGGCCTGCAGAGCACACGTTACCCATTATCTCCAAACCAACACGGACAGCATGGGGCTAGAGATCTCTTTCAAAGGAGTCGCCAGTCCTTTGTGGCCCTCAGTAAAAGTTGGAGCACTAGTTTATAGTCTCTATGATTAATTCCCCCCGCTCAGTGGTGTAACAGAAAATGATACCCCCACCCCCTGAAGAATGTGAAGAGGGGGCCCCCTGAGTCTCCAGATTTTAATTAGCCTTGGATTGAATGGGAGCCCCTGAAGAGTTGAGGGGTCCCTAAAGGTTTGGGTCTCCTGCCCGAAAGGGGTGCAGCGGTCTGTGTTTCGCCCCTGCCCCAGTCTCCTTGTCCAGAGGACCAAGATGATCGTCACTGAGATGATCGTTACCTCGGTCTTCAAACATGTGAAGGCCTAACTCTAAATTTTAAAACATTCACAGAATGCAGTGATGCATGAAAATCTGCAGCGCTGTGTAGTGCGATTGTTATAATCTATACAGCAGTATATTAATTAACAGTCTTGTACTTATGATGTCATCTGCCATGCTCAACATGCTTTATGCATTGCTCTATGGTGTAATAATGAACCTGTATTGGTTAGTGTGAGATTTGTCATTGGTGTGCAGTTTCAGGAACATGTTATAAAACATAGACACCCAGCAAAAGGTATGATGATTAAACAGGGTAACATTTGTAAAATGTGTAATTTCATAAAAATTACACATGAAAATGTCATGAGACATTGTGCGTGCCCATAGTTCACATCTGGTTTAAATTGGTATTAGGATTTTAAACAAAGCCATGTCATCCTAGCTTAGTAGATCTGGGTGTGAGTCACTGTGTTTGCACGATTGTTCACCTCTTTTGCATACATTAGCATGGGGTCATTGCTGCACGTTGATTTAAAAAAATCTAGGGCCTCATTTACAAGGAAATGGTGTGGTGTCGCCAGCGATTTTGCTGCACCGAAAGGCGGGGATGCACTGTATTTACCAGAATACAGTGCATCCCTATGTTTTCCCCTGTGCTGTCACTAAATCAACTACCTAGTGCCAACGCAGGCCCCCTTGCACCATGGTGTAAGGATGCCCACGTTGCGAGGGTGATTGTTTTTGTGCAGGAAAGGAAACAAGGAGAAATTAAAGTATTTTTCCTCTTTGCGCCACTCTTGTGAGGTGTTAGTTTTTGACACTGCCTCAGACTTACCTTTCCTTGTAAATGTTGGGCAGATTAAAAAATAAATGGTTGTTGTGTGGGTATGCACACAGCAACACCCACAGTATGCCCCTTTGCCGCAGAAAACTGTGTCAAGGAGGCCCATATTTGCAAGGCCTTGATAAGCCATGAAAAGTGGCTTACCGCCACCTTGTAAATATGGAGCAGGGCACAGTGCCACCGGAGCAGCGAAAAAAGTGACGCTCCGGTGGCTCAAGTGGCTTGTAGATAAGCCCCCTATTGCCACAAAGTTGATTGACACTACTGTTACTGTTGCTTTCCACTGCAAAATGCTGCTGAGAAATGCATGACTTCCTGCATAAAGAAACATAAATCTGGACCCTTGCATGCCTTTGATGGCCAGTAGAGCGTTTGTTAAATACACCCATACCTGGTGCATTCCCACAATATTGATGTAGGATAACCATCTTCACACAACACTTCCGATGGGGTCTGCTGTGTGGGCACATTGTCCCCAGCTTGTCTGGTATGAGGTTTCACCCTGTCATGACTTTAACAGATGATGCTTGGAGTTCTGTTCTGTTCTGCTACGTGTTCTCTGTTCACTCCTTGAGGAAATACAGGGGTAGGATTTCACAACTTCAATAGGTAATCCCTCATGAAATTAAAGAGATCATAAGTAAAACTTCCTGGAATAGGAATTACTGGGAATTACCAAAACCTGGACCTAGAATTACCATGTATTTCCAATCTGGTATTCCCCAGTTCAGGTCAGGAGCAGTAGTGATATGGTGTGGGATCAAGTCTGGACTGGCTGTACAAAACATTGTGCATTTTCCTGGGAGGCTTCAAGGCATATGGGCCAGTTTTGTTACTGGGGGCCAGCTTATCACTGAACTAGGGCTACTGTGTTTCCAAGTTGATATGGGTTTAAAAGCACTTTTTGTAGAGTTCTGTTCTATAACAAGCAGTTTCAAAGCAACAGTAAAAAAGTTCTCCCGTTCCCAGTTCTGTAAGTACTTACAATAGCAACAGGCCCTTGCCACGCACATTCCCCATGGTACTACAATCCCCGAGTATAGTCCTCTCAAGGGCAAAATCATGATCAGGAGACTGGGCAAAGGGGCAATCTCACACGTATATCTTTCTTTAGTCATTAAAGCCCCAAATCATTTTGCCAAGTTGAAACAGAAATGGGAGGTCTAGGTGGGCCAGCTGGATGATATGAAGTGGAGAGAGACCTGACATACTCCCCAGGGCTCAGCCATCTCTACATGCCTCTGTCATGTGTAACATAACTACAAATTATGTTTATGACCCGCCCTGCAGCTCCAAGGGGCCGGCAAGATTACTTAACCTGCTTGCTTTTGCTGGTTGCAGCAGGAGGTGGACTTCTTTCATGAGGTCTGGTTCTGCCCAGTGGTGGATGTTATTGGCGGTAAATTAAACATGAATTATCGATAGTACTGGGCCAGTTACGGATTCTTTCCCTTACGGTTGTCTTTCTGGGGGTTGCATAAAGACTTCAGGGGGAGACTCGAACATATTTTCATAGGGGTTACAACACTATTTGCCAAGAGAGACATTGCCCATAAGTGGAACTCTATGATTTTGTAAGGTCACCTTAGCAGCTTTTTATGGGCATGTTATTTTAGCCATAGGCCTGCATTCGCATACATAGGGATACCTCTGTTCTTTAAAGACCACACAAACTGACTTGAGGGCGCCCTACCCCACACAATATTTCAGGTTAGGCTAGGTACTCCGAGCAATGATGGCCCTACTTGGCCTTTATTGGCCACATATTCACCACATCCTGATGCAGGCACCTTGGCGGTAGCTGAGGTTCGCCGCTTATACATTGAGCTTGTAGCAATATATAGACTATTAGTACAGTTTGTAATGCAAACATTAAATACTAACCTAGCACACGCTGCTCCAGCACAACAGCACGCAGTCACACAAGCCATTAACCCTGCAAAGGTGCATTTGATCATGGGTAAAGTACCTGCAAAATGTGAGGAAATTCCGTTATAGTTATCTCAACAGATAAAGAGAAGCTGCGTTTCCCCATAGGGGACCTCAAGATAAACACAGAATTCTCACTATGTGCTTGCCATTTGGGTTGGTTCTCGCAGTGGAAAACTTCAGCACTTGTGGCATGGAATTTGCCACGTGTTACACTACCGCACATGGTACACCAACACTTGCCAATCCTTTGGAGGTGTTGAAACAAATTCAAGATGACTACGGGGCTGCCCTTGCCCTGGATTTGGGGATGCAATTCATGAGCAATTTTGAAGCAGTACCCTCAATATGTAGACTTTTAGTACAGTTTGTAATGCAAACATAAAATACTAACCCATCACGTGCTGCTCCAGCACAACAGCACTCAGACCCCACAGGCATTAACCTTGCAAAGGTGCATTTGATCATGGGTAAGGTACCTGCAAAACGTGAAGAAATTCCGTTATGGTTAGCTCAACAGATAAATGAAAGCTGCGTTTCCCCATATGTGACCTCAAGAAAAACTCAGAATTCTCTCTATGTGCTTGCCATTTGGGTTGGTCCTTGCAGTGGAAAACTGCAGCGCTTGTGACACGGTATTTGCCATGCTCTTCACTACTGCACATGGTACACCAACACTTGCCAATCCTCTGGAGGTGTAAAAACAAATTCAAGGTGACTACGGGGCTGCCCTTGCCCTGGATTTGGGGATGCAATTAATGGGCAATTTTGCTACAGTACCCTCAATATAATTAAGTTATCTTAAAGGGGAAGCAGTAGCACTAGCAGTGTGCATGCAACTCTAGGATGTCCCTGTAGAGAATCAAGAACGTGAGGTGCCAAAAATGATCGTAGAAACTTATTGAAGAATAGGTCGGGATAGTTTTGGAGCCAGAACGAGTAAACTACAAGTACAGGATAAATCCAATAAGGTTCCTACCAAGCCAGCAGCTGAGGGTTCTAAAAACATTGGGATAAACAAAAACAAACATTTAAAAAAGCCAGGGGAGAATCTCCGCATTTGGAGACCTCAGAGAAACACTATAACTTGTGAAATAGGGATAAATGAAAAACTGATAGATATCAATATACTGATACATGCTAATCTCGCTCCTTTCAGGACTCACTGGAAGAAAATGAAAATAGACATTTGCGGAGCGCAGCTGTCACTCCAAAGGGAGGACCCTGACACTAGTGGGAGGCTTGTCAGCCCAGAAAACCATTAGTAAATTAGAGATTGACATAGCTCTATCGAGGCATTGAAAATAGCTTTCTGAAACTAACTTCATTCTCTGCCAATTTTAATGCTGGCAAGAGATAATTCCATGCCTGTGAACTTATTACTGCAAAGGACTCTCCACCCCTTTTTTTAGCCTACATTTCAGGGGTAGGAGGAGGTGAGCAGATGAGGATCTGAGAGTCAGGGAAGGAATAGTGTGGGAGAAGTGCTCCATAAGGTATTTAGGGCCTTGCTCTCAAGAAGCTCCAAAAGTAAGTAGCAATATTTTGAAAAGAACTCTCTTGGAAACTGGAAGCCAATGTAGAGACTTGAGCACAAGAGAAGCAGAAAAGAGGCAAGGTAGTTAAAGAACTGTACTTGCAGCCATATCCTTATAAACATAGTGAGAGAGCTGGGCAATCAGAACAACGCACAGAGTATGTGAAACTGAAACAATATTCACATTACTCAGCTAAAGAAGAGAAACTTTCACAACAAAAACCCTGATTCAAAAAGAAGAAGTTGGCAGCTATTTCTGCAAGAAATGCCACACAAGATGAAAGTTTTATTGAAGAACAGGAACTGGGCACAGGTCCTGCAAGACAGCGTAGCAGCGGTCAAAATAGTTCATGGGAATCTTCTGGAGCATAAGGAGGTGAAAGCAACTGACAACTTCATAGAAGTTGAAACTGCAGACATGCGCGTCTCCCCTCCCAATAGGCCGTATAAAATGAAAATGTAATTAGAGGGCGACATTGAGCGCACATATTGACTATATTTTATAAAAGATTAACTGACATTTATGACATTTTGTTGGCTGAAAAAGATTGGTCACCAGAATTTGTCACTGAAGTCCTGCGGGGAACAGATTATTAAGCCTTCCTTCTTGCCCCTAGTTCCTAAAGAATTAGTTGAGTCATAGCCATTTGATTGGGCTTTAGCACAGGCTCCCACGCTGTATCACAACCATGATGGGTGGAATAAGGATTCGCTCTACCACATGATGCCAATTAGGTCCAAACCACAGCCTCAACCTAAATATCCTATTAAGCATGAGGCTAAAGCTCATGTGAGTGAGATTCTCGCACAGCTAGAGTACCAGGATGTAATTGAGACCTGTGTCTCACCAATGAACAAATCCTTATTTCCTGATGAATAGAGAATAGTATTAGATTACAGAAATGTAAACAGTCCTACATGCACATTTGCTATCCAAAATGCACATAGCACAGCACTCATTAACAACATAGTGTGAAAAAAATACAAAATAATGTTGGTTATTTCCAATAGATACGTCTGCCAAAATATAGCATGTGAAAGCAGGGATCTAACAGCATTTAGTGCTTTAGGCTCGCAGAAAAAAGTAGGCTTCCACAGGGTTATAAAAACAGCCCTGGGATGTTTTGAGCATGTGTAACATCAATTTTTCACGACATTGACCCTGAAGAATTGTCCTATGTTGATGACATCTACCTAACAGAAGATGATCTCATTCACCACCTGAAATGAGAGGCCCGCATTGTTGTGGGATTTGCCGAATTTGGCTACAAATTCAATTTTAAGAAAACACAAATTGCCTTTTTCAGTGTCCTCTTTTTGGGATACAAGTTATCAGATGAAGGCAAGAGCCTAGCACCCGCTTCCTAGAAAATTGCTCACAATTGCAATCACCAGACACCATACAAAAAGCTCTAGTCTTTATTGGGTTTTGTAAACTTTGGCTGAATTTACATCCCAGATTATGCACAACGCATTAAACCATTATATGATTTAATACGCCACAACTTTTCAAGCAAATATTGGACAGCCTAACACACTCACATTCTCGGAGCATTACAACAAGACATGCTTGCAGCAGAACATTTACACACAAGGGACAACAAAACACATTTGATCATCAGAGTAATTGCTGGTGCAATTTCACCTATGTAACATTTAATGAGTGTGATACCTGTTGGCGTGTCTGACCATAATAAGTAAACTTACAAGGGGACATGAGTAGGTCGATGAACCTTTTGACTGTGCTTAAGATGCTCCCACCATATATCCAGTATGTGCAGCTCAATAATCAATAACAACCAATAACATTATTAATCAATTGGAGTCAGTAACTGTCACACACCATGACCTTTCAGTCATGAATAACCACACCTTCATGTAAAAGTTAGAATATTTATTTCCCTATATTAACAACGCTAATGTGATGTAGGCAAATCTCAAAATCAATTGATAAACATACAGAAACAGCACTGGCTGACCAAAACGATGAAAGAATCACAATCTAATAAAACTTGAGCTTCTACACATTTTAAAATAGTGCTGCAAATTAATAACAAGAACAACTGCGCAAACTATATCACTTACATTTAGATTCAGCAAAGAAAAGACACTGGCCATTATTACATATAGCAAACTTCATCAGTGAGCTCCCTAACATCAAATTAGAATTAGCATGTTTGGGCTTCATGCACAACAATTTAGTCAACCCAAATTTGGAAAAACATTGAACTATGGCTCTGTTAAAATAGCGTTTGGTACCTAAAATCAAATAGACCTAGCAAACAACATCATAGTCAATATACCTATCCTCAGTTTGGATCAGCAAGATATGACAGTCTTTGTCATCAGGACACCAGCAAGGTCAGCAAGGGATCAGGATTCAGCATCAAAGTTCCTCTTTAAGCAGTAAAGTTAAGCACATCTCTTCTCAAGATGGGAAATGGGCAAAATAGGTTTAAATTCTCTGTAAAGAATGGGGAGAATGGCTTCTCTCCTCTCTGTGCAGTCCGGCTAAGTTAGATTTCCTAAAGCTACTTCCCAAGTCCCTATTGGTCAAGGGATCACATGTTTACACTTTGTCCAATAAAACAAACACTTCAAATCTACATTTCTATTAGTACATGGTTCACATGTTGATGATTGGCTCCTCTTGTCCTGTTCTCACTCATCCGGCTCGTCAGGTAACAATATTGTTGCAGCTTTTACTCTAACAGAGTCTCTATTGCATTCTCCTGAGAAAGTCAGTATCACACACATTACATAAAACAATGTTGCATTACCAAGTACAGTATCTCCTAGAAAGCAGTTCCCATGAGAAAGACTTTTAGCTACAAGCACATGGACAGTACAGTGGAAAATCACAATTGAATTCTCTAAGTAGACATTTTATTAAAAGCCTAAGAAATGTAGCTTGACATGAGGCCGTGCAATTAGGCCAAGATTTCCGCTAAGTTAAGGCCTACAATTAATAAAGCTAATACATAATGCATAACCCTCAATATGATATATTTCTACATTAATGAAACATAAGCTCAACATTTCATATTAATAAGCCATTAATAAGTACACTTTGTGAACAATGGCGGCCACTCATGTGATCACACTTTCAGATGTGTGCATTATTTTCCTCTATATCATTTCATTTTCTATGCAAACTCAAAATGCATGAATATTCATTAATAATGTAATAAAAAACTCAGCGTTCACATACCATCCCTTTTGAATACTAATCACACCTATACTCTACAGCTGAATGACGCTTTGCTCGCACAGACAACATTTTAATTGCTGGTCAGATGGCTGTCATTAAAGAGAGACCTCTGGCTCAGGGGAAATACAATATTGACGTCTCTCCAATCCCAGCTCTTGAGACTGTCACAAAGGCTAGCATTTCTAATGCAAAAGCATTACATTAGTGTTGGATCCAATAGACAACATCTCTGACAGCCACTGATGTAAACTACACTTTCAACCCAAAATTACAAACTCAAGAATTCCTTCAATTTGAAATGGAATATCCAAATCAAGCAAATACCTTGCCAAATGATTAATAGCAAACAATCATTTACACTGACAGTTTAGCCCAACCAGCCAGAGGCACAAAAAATACCAATACTCTGCTGCTTGCATGGCTGTGAGTGGCAACATGAAAGATGGTGAATTCCATCCACAAAATAATAACACGCAGACCATAGGGGACTGCACTGCACAACTAGCAGAGCTCAAGGCACTGGAACACACAGATCCAGAACAACCAACATTAATAGTCTATAATTCATACTACTGTGTCCAGTTCTTCAGTGAATATCTGCATTACTAGTGTCAAAATGAGTTCAGAGATTTAAAAGGCAACACTAATAAACACAAGTTACTGTGGGGGAAGTAGCATATCTAAGGAAATGAGACCGAATGCACATGTAGTTTATACACTGGGACATCAACGTGTAAGAGTGCACGTTGTAGGGAATACCTCAGCTGATGAAGCGGCCAAGACAGCAGTAGCTACGACTTCTGTTGCTGCAACAACTCAATGATGAACAAGGTTGGATGATAAAACACTTGCTGCTGTGAAAGCTTTGGTTGATGGAAAGCCATTACCAAAGGCATATCCTCACAAATATTCCTACAGCATAACTAGCCGAAACACTGCCTTAGTAACAATACCAAGGTTGGGTGATCGTGTGATCCCCAAACAAGATCAAACATCTGAGTTGATAAAAGCAGCACATGAGGGAGTTGCTTGTACCCATGCTGGTTCAGTAGCTACTATTTCTTTACTGCAAAACCACTATTGGTGGCCAGGTCTGTACAAAACAATATGTTCTTTGCTGTGACATCTGTCAGAAAATAAAAGGGTCCACCGTTAAATGTCCACCTCAGACACCCCTTTTAATTTCAGAGAAACCACTACCATGTGAGTACCTGGACCATTGTGGTCCCCTAACACCTGATGGTGCACACAAATAAATCTTAGTCGCTGTCAACTCATGCTTCAGATTTCTATGTGTAGGAAGTTGGCCTGGTATGTGGTGGACACCTAAGGTACTTACACCTTATACCAGGTATCCCCTCTTAGTGAAGTGTAGGCAGTGTCTAGAATCCAGGCTCTCTATATGTAGCTGTGGATAAGCAGCCAATTCTTATGTAGGAGACGTGCAATGCTCGTGCAATACCACTGAAGTCACACAGCACTTACACACATGAAAGAAACCACACATTGTTACAAAAATAAAGGTACTTTATTTTAGTGACACAATAACAAAATTACTCAAAAGTCAAGACTCCTTTAGGAGATAAGTAAACACACTAAATATGTACACTAGTAATCAGAAATAGGCATAGAAAAGGTTAGAAAACAGTGTAAATAGTAATAAGTAATAGTGACCCTAGGGGGAGCCCAAACCATACTGTAAAAAAAAATGGAATGCGAACACAGGACCCCCACCTAGGTAACTGGAATTTGTAGAGGGGAGCTGGGAATACTAGGAAACCACACAGGTAAGTAACACAGTACCCCCCACCGACCAGGAAAGCAGGAGTAAATCACTGGAATTTCCCCAAACCAGCCAAAAGGAGAAAAGAAGAAAAATAACACACCCAGACAAGACTTTAAGAAACCAGCAATGGATTCCTGGAGAAGAAGACCTGTGGAGAGAGGGGACCAAGCCCAAAATTCCCAGTGGAGCCCAGGAGGAGTAGGAACTATTACCCACCCATCTGTACTTGCATGAGTTGGTCGACAGTGATAAAGATCAGGTCAGCACTGGAGCCCTGGAGCTGGAGAACAGCTTCTGAAGGATGCAGAAGATGTTCCATACTGGAGTGAAGATTGCAGATGGGTGTCAGTGCAGGAATTCCACCAACAACCCTTGGCAAAGGCAAATTTGCAGTTAGTGAAAAAGTGGAGCTGCCGGGTACCAACTACGCCCAAGAGGACTCAACCCAAGAAGGGGAGTAAGAGGGAACCCTCAGCAACACAGAGAGTCCACAGGAGCAAAGGCAGCGCCCACAGGAGCCCCACAGGACGGGGAGACAGAAGTCACAGAAGGAGCCCATGCAGTACTACAGAAAAGGATCCCATGCCGCAGGAGAACCACGGAGAGGGATCTGCCTCACAGGAAGGAGTGCTGGGGACCGGATCCACACGTTGCCTGACGATCCATTGGAGGAGATGCAAACAAGCCTTGGCTGCTGCAATTGACCCTATGCGAGGGGGGTACTGTCCTGTGTGGGAAGGCAAAGGCTTACCTTGACCAAAGTCAGACAGCTGGCAGAGAGGACCAAGAGGACTACTCTGGACCACCACCAATGATGCAGGGTCCACACAGCTCAAGATGAAGGGAGATCCATGCAGCAGGTGCCTGCAGATTTAGGGGAGTGAATCCTTCACTCCAAGGGAGATTCCTTCTTCTTCTTGCAGGGTGAAGAGTTGCTGTCTTCTGAGGACGCACAGCTGGCAGGAGCCGTGGAAACAAAGTTGCAGAAGAGTCTTCTTTGTGGATTGCAGCATTGTCAGTTCCTGGAGGGTCCAGTCGCAGCTCCAGTGGCCAGAAGTCAAAGTGGAGGTTGCAGAGGAATCCTGCTGGAATCTTGCAGGTTGAATCTGCGGACCCACCCAAGAGAGAGACCCTAAATAGCCCTTAAAGGGAAATTGGTCATGTAGCAAGGTAAGCACCTGTCAGGAGGGGGCTCTGATGTCACTTGCCTGGACTGGCCACTCAGATGCTCCCAGAGTTCCCTGCCAACCTTGGAAACAAGATGGCGGAACCCAGGGACCTTCTGGAGGAGCTCTGAGCACCACTCCCCTTTCCGTTGTCCAGTTTTGTGCCAGAGCAGGGACTGGGGGTCCGTGAACTGGTGGGGACTGGTTTATTCATGGAGGGCACCAAATGTGCCCTGCAAAGCATACCAGTGGCTTGGGGAGGCTACCCATCCCAATCCAGTCACACCTAGTTCCAAAGGGAGAGGGTATTACCTCCCTCTCCCAAAGGAAATCCTTTGTTCTACCTTCCTGGGCTTGATCAGATCAAGCAGCTGGAGTGTAGAAACCTGTCTGAGGCATGGCAGCAGTTTGGGCTGCCCGAAAAACCCTGTAGGACTGGTGGTAGCAATGCTAAGGAACCTCTAAGGAGCCCCCAGAGTGCATGGAATTATACATTCAATACGTGCAACAGTATTGGGGCATGATTCTGACATGTTTGATAACCAACATGCCCAGGTTCAGAGTTACCATTATGTAGCTGGACATAGGTAGTAGCCTATGTCCAGTACACGCGTAACATGGCGTCTCCGCACTCACAAAGTCCAGGAAAATGGGCCTGGAGTTTGTGGGAGCATCTCTGCTAGTTCAGGGGTGACTTTACACACAGGTTCCTGCACCCTGCCCTCTGAGCTGAGAGGGCCTGCCATAGGGGTGACTTACAGTGACCTGGTAGTGAAAGTGTGCATGCACCCTTTCACACAGGTTGCAATGCAGGCCTGCAGAACACTTTGCCTTGGCTTCCTATGGGTGGCATAATACACGCTGCAGCCCATAGGGAACCCCTGGCACCCCAATGCCCTGGGTACCTAGGTACCATATACTAGGGACTTACATGGGGACACCAGTATGCCAAATGTGGGATGCAAAAGGTTCCAGTAACCAAGTCTAAAAGGAGAGAGCACAATCATTGGAGTCCTGGGTGGCAGGATCCCAGGGAACACAGTCAAACACACTGACAAACAGGCAAAAAGTCGGGTAACCATGCTGGAAGGAGGCTACTTTCCTACATACATCAGCTGATGCTCAAACTGTTATTAAATATTTGCATGTCTTTATCAGTACGTATGCAACTGCGGCTTCCCACTCATACCAGGGCCCTGCTTTCACCCCAAGGGCATTCAGGGACACCATGGCTTCATTAGGGGTCCACCTCCATTTCTCATCTCCCTGCCATCCCAAGGGTAACAGTGTAATGGAGTGGAAGAATTGAGACTTAAAACAATCATTAACAGCTAGAGCATTAGGCACAGGTCCTAGTTGTCTTAGTCACTTGTGTGGAGTCCAAAGCCCTTAATAATCCTCCCAGAAGGTCCTTGTGAGGGCTCACCCCATATGAGGTGCTTTTTGGGACACAAATGTATGTTCCAGATCTTGATGGCTCTGGCGCAGAGGCGGCAGGCACACCTTTTGACGTAAATGAATGTGTCACTGTCTTGCAGGAATTACAACAGTTCAGAGACAAAAATGCGTCTGCCTGTATGTCCTCGTTGGGACTAAGGGATGCACCAATAACATCAACCTGCTGGATTCTGAAAGTTGGGGATTTAGTACCAGAAAAAGTTGCTGTGAAAAAGGAGTTTGGTCTATCATATCATGCACCAGTTCCAATCCTGGGAGTACATGGTACCAGAACTGCTATTCTACCACCGCTGCCTAGATCAAAAGAAAGTCACTTTGTCTCCATTGATAATGTCAAGCTACACCATGTGGCTGACCCTCTACAGCGGACTTAGTAGACTCCTGGGTATTTCCCGAATCCCTCTCACTACGGATCAGGAATTTCCCCTGCAGGTTTTGAGCAACAATGCTGAAACTTCTCCGAGCTTGGAAAATAATTTTTCATTAGTACCACTATCTTCATCTACAACAAACAAGAGAAATAATAAAGACTACTACACAAATGCAACTCAAATGGATCGAATTGTCTGCTATGAAGCACTGAGGGAGACTGTCAGTTCTCCAACTCCGAACATGGCTCCAAATTTTGCACTAACTGCTTTTGGATATTTTGCAGATGAAGATGATTCCTCTTTTGACTCATCCGCTTCCTCTGCGACACCACTGTCAAGAGCACTTGGCTTAAAAATAACTATTTCATTCATCCATGGAACTATCTGTGGCTTTTATTAATTATACTTGCCTTTCTTCTTTGAATTGGGCTTATCATCATTGTTTTCTTACTGATACATGGCCATTACCTTACTAAATGCTCTGCACTGGAACTGGTGGATAAGGTCCTAAGACCATATGTTTCACACAAGGACTGTCTAGAATTGTCCCTAGTGAACATTTCAGCTACACCAGTTCCTGATTGGATTGTTTGGGATAAAGTTTCCTTTGATATATTCGGTCCAACAGAGGTTCTTCAAATTCCATATATTTTCAAACTATCTTTAAATGATGTAATAACATCTGGGGTTGTTTCTGATGACTAGGATATAACACAGTTGATTCTATGTTATCTGAACTAGAGTACTTTACTGTATTTGAAAAAAGTGAAGGTATTTACCAAACAAAGGAAAATTATGGTGATATGTTTTGTTATCAGTAATATGGACATCATTTCATTCATAGAGCAAGTACCTAAAAGACTATTTTTAGCTGTACACAATGGGAACATTGTCCCATCTCACCAGTGGGGAGTTCTAAAACATACATGGATAAGTTTATATATTTTTCTGGGCACAATGTAAAAGATGCTCTGTCATCTCATTTTTAAATTGCCCATCATGGAAATTCACAATGTGTTATTGACTGATGCAAACTTGATTTATTCTGATTCCTTTGTTTCCCGGTTGATTATAGATGGCCATGAATATTGGATTAAGTTAATTGACTTAAAGAGTGTTTGGGAACTAAACACTGGCCAATACAGGGAAGAGAAGCTTAGTTTAGAGCATGCCTGATACCATTAAAATTGTTTTTTTTTTAATTACACAGGGTAGCAAACAAGTTGCTTCGGTTTGGCGAAAATTAAAGAATTATATGTGTCCAGTATCCCCACTCCTGCAAAATGTTACAAATGGCAAAAATACATTAATGCAAATGAAGATCAGCTCAATGAGTGGGTCCAAAATGGAACTTTCAACACAGCACTTTCAAGTCCTGGCGGGTGGTTATTGTGGCCAGTGGACACCAATTGTTGTTATGTGCATTTTGTAAACCCCACAGTGATTTTTATAGCGAACGGACTGGACCCTCGCTATGTGTCACCAGAACATTCAGTTGTTGTGACAACATACAGTGTAGTTAAATTATGCCAGTAATGGTTAAAATGTTCCTCAGTAGATGCTGTAAAAGAACACCTCAGTTCTCTGTCTAATAACACAGACTTACAAGATTTTCTGTTACGCCTCAGGAGACAACATTGACAGCTCTACTTATATGCAATTTACAGCGAGATTTGGAAACTTTTACGACAAGAAGCCAAGGCCCGGTTAAGGCAAATAGATCAGGAAAATGTACAGAAAGCAATAGCCATTTTAGACAATGGGATTAACACCTTGTCAGTCCACTTTTACACTCTCAACATCATTTCCTCTGCAATCGGCATTATGCAAATTGACATGTCTTCTTTACACCATGGACAAAGTCAACTTAGATCCATCATGCAGGTAGGTTGGACACTACAGACATTGAAAAATGATTGCGCTCCATGGCATTACGTCAGGGCCAAGGACCTGTTTGCCGCATTTAATTTATGCAACAATAACAAATAATGGCTAAGAAAGAAGCGACGTATACTATGCTGAACAATGAAAAATTAGAAAAGTTGCCTTTTACTGTGGCAGAAATACCATCTGCAGTCTGGCTAATACATGGGGTTATCAATCTGCCTATTTCAACACTTCAATTCACATCCTGCTTGAAACACATTCCTGCGGGAAGATATGAAAGGCTGGGAGATAGTTACATTCTTGTTGTGTGGGAGCTACCCTTTTAGTACACGTTTTTCAAAGGCATGAAAGAGGTCTTTCTTAGCTGCAGTGAAGGCAAGACTTCTATGAGCCATTCAATGGTTTGAAAACAGCTTTCTTTGCACGGAACATGTAATGCTTCGGCAGAGAATTTGGCCTGTTATCTGAAGGGAGTTCCTGTCCCCTTGATTCAACCAGCATTCCAGGTGCTCTCAAATAGAAGTTATGTACTTCTAAACAGTGAGAGCTGTTGCAGAATGTGAGATGGAATTGCCATGTTGTGTGGGAGCTACCCTTTTCGTACAAATTCTTCTAAGGCATGAAAAAGGTCTTTCTTAGTGGCAGTGAAGGCAAGACTTCTGTGAGCCATTCAATGGTTTGAAAACAGCTTTCCTTGCACGGAACATGTAACGCTTCAGCAGCAAATTGGCCTGTTATCTGAAGGGAGTGCCTGTCCCCTTGATTCAACCAGCATTCCAGGTGCTCTCAAATGTAAGTTATGTACTTCTAAACAGTGAGAGCTGTTGCTGAATGTGAGCTGGAATTGCCTATGTAGTTTTGGTCTCCCAAATCGTAACTTATTGCAGTAACGTCCTTTTTCCCCCTACGCAACAAACAAAAGTAGCAGACATCTGGCCTCACATTGCTACTTCTAATGTAAATTTTGACAAGCTGAGCAGACTAAAAGCTCTTGTAAGATGTAGTGCCGACATGTGCATGTGAGACCTACGCACTTCAAGTAGCAAGGCCGTCAGCAGAAATACAGTCCTTTTTAAACACAAACTTCCAACACACTTTGGTGAACTTGTGGGCCGAATTTTTAATGTATCCAACACTGCCGGGATTGTACACTTCTTTAAGGCTGTTGGTTCTGAGTTAGTCAGCAGCTTTTCATCTATATTTGCCATAATACCTTAAGCCATACACTCTATACTTTCAGGTGTGTTTGGAGGGTTTCCAATTACTTTGGCCTTAATTGGCGGCATTCTGCTGTTGCCATTTTTCATTCAGAGTGGCTGCCCCATCTCAATAAGGAGGACGGATGGAGCTTCCACCAACGCAACTGTGTCGTGAACGAATGATGCAGCATTTCGCAGCACCACTCCTTGAGGAACTGGAGTGCAACTGGTCTCTGTCATCCAGACCGGTACTGAACTTTGTGATGCCCGTGCTTTTTTGCCTGTGGTGCCTTTTCAGATGTGAACTACAACTCTGTATTCCTATGCTGCACTTACTTTAATTGGACTCTGATCTGTTGATGTTCTCGTTTAGGACTCATTACCAGCCATGTGCATTGAGGGCGTGTTTGCTAGGGGAAGCCTCCGATGAGCCTCCCTTTGTGGTTCAAGTGACTCTGGGCACTACACAGAATATTGCGGCCTCGGTTGAAGCTGAGGTCTTGGCACACAGGTGCTCTTTGGTTTTCCTTGACACTGATTTGGTTGCTTTTACACCTGCTGAAGTGGAATCTTTCCTTGGTTCAATTGCCCTTCATATAATTGCCAGTTTTCTAAATAGCACTGACTTTTATGTTTGACATTTGCCATTTTATCTCCAAAATGGCTCTGTTTTAATTGACAGTTTGTCAACATGGACATTTGTACACATATTTTAATTCATTGTAATGCATCTTGAATGCAGTTTAATTGGGTCTACCTCTACAATTTCAACCGACAAGGGGAGGGTGTCATAAGGTTACCGTAGAAGCTTTTTATCGGCATGTTATTTTAGCCATAGGCCTGAAGCCTGCGCCCATTAGCTTATTTACAATTCATTTTAATTCTCTGAGCAGAACTTTTCTTCTGCATTGATGTTTTATTTTCATTTATCCTATATACTTTTTGCACAGAAACTGTATTCATTCTTTGTACTCTGACATTTTTGTTGTGTGCTCTGCTCAAGGCTGTCTCCAATATGTTGCAGACACAAAGTGGAACACCACAATCTCGACTACTTCACAGAAACATGCAGGTTTTACATTAGGGCAGTTTTCTTAGAACAATAGCTGTTTTATTATAAAACATCTCTGTGCCCCCTATAAGTTAGACTCTAGTGGTTTTCAAACTTTTTAATGCCCCCCCACGTGAAAACAAAATCATCTGCCACCCTCAGACCTTTTTCACAATTATCCTACTAAGTTGGCAATGTTTAAATATGTCTAGACTTATTTAAACATTGTAGTTAAGTTCTGTTACCATTCAGAAAACTGCAACAAATTATTTTCTCCTTAAAACAAAGCACAGTTATTTGCATTATACATCTTTGGGCCAGAGCCTGGCGCCCCCCCTGGGATCACTTGAGGCCCCCCTTTGAAGGCCCCTCAGTTAGAGGGAGAGTTCCTCCCAGAAGATTGCCACTGCATGCTGTCCCTTCATTGCAGCTGTCTGCTGAGACTTGACATCTTTTCTCCTCCCACATGAGAGGGGACAGTATACTAACAGCTCTCTTCGCTAATACCAAATCCAGGTATGGGATATGGTGTCTTCCTAGGGATTCTGAAGGGTAGAGTGGTACTAACACTGCTGTGTTCTAATATAGTACTTTAATGGCATAGGTAGGAATTCCAACACCTATCATGCTCAAACTGCGGAGGTTCTTTTCTTATGTTTCACCTTTCTTGTCACTGTGTTATTATTATTATTATTATTATTATTATTATTATTATGTTTTACCATCCAAATAATTGCAGTACATTCTATTTTATCTAGAACACACTTGATTCAGTAAAACATATTGAACCGATTTCTGCTTCTGTTTATCTTTAAAGGTATGAGACGAATGTAACTGGGAGGAAGGGATGAGATCTGTTCCACTTCAATTCCCCCTGAGAAGTTAGAATGTTACGCACGCGGATGCCACAAATCACCGCCACTTCCAGATGCTGGTGAGGTACTGCTACCTGGCCCAAAGGGTTAGGCTGACAGTTGTCACAAGGTGTGGAATTGGACTAAGTTCCCCACAACCTGGTGGTGCTGCCGCCCGAATCCAGCAGTCCCATTCATACAATGAGAGCCAACACGTCAATGAGCTCTCCTAGAGTGGCCTAGTTGCATATGGGAATGGACTGGTGCACCCAACAAGAGAGCCCATTTACGCAGCCTGCGGTTGTCTGCAGAAGCATAGAAATATTTGGGGCAAATTATGGGAATACCATGGGCTGGCGATGGAAGAGTGAATTTTATGATGTGTGATTTATGGGTACAACGTGAAGTGGGCACATGAGCTGCTGTTTGTGTTTGTTTAGGGGAAAACATTATAATTAGTTATAAATAAATGTTAAGATAATTCTGGTGCTTTAAGTTCTTGCTGGAGAGGTATCAGAGTTTTGTCTAGTGGCAGTTTTTACTCATCTAACATAGCGCAGCGGGTTATCATCCCTGCAGCAAAGAAAGTGTACCATGTAGATCATAGAGCTTTATTTTATGTGGATAGCTTAGTGGGCTGCTGCTTTTGTCATGGAGAGCTTTTCTTTCTTGCAGTTCATGAGTTACAATCATAATATAGCACAGTGAGCTACGGACCGCCATCGAAAAGCTGCATGCAAACTGTACAACACAGGTTAAAAAGTTGTGTTTCTACCAGTCTTTCATTATCCTAATGTTGCTAAAAAGGGTTTGTTTGGGTAGAAATACATTATTATGAGTGAAGCCAATCCTAATCACAGTGTGTCTTGAATCCTGAGTTTGTGCTTCTCCAGATCAAGCACTCTTACAAATGTACCAGTATGGATGATATTTGAATCCTACACCTGGTAGTCACTTTTGCCTTATGTAACTTTTCTATCCATTGATTTACAAATGATTCATTGTCTCAGTATGTCTGTGATGTATAGTGCTCTGACACTCTACACTGGTATGAAAGGCCGAAGAAAAAAATGAAATACATGTTAGGGATGGCTATGGAAAGATGAGGGACACTATTGGAGAATGATTGTGAGGGAATGTGTGGAGGAGGAGGTATTTAGGGGACGCCAAAACTTATTGTCGCACCGGGTGCCACCAGAGCTAGAACGGGTCCTGGGGTGCTGCTTCTTATGGTGGAGGACGCTACCACCCTTCAAAATGGTCTTTCATTGTATTCCCAGCTTCTAGGCTGTGCTTAACAGTGAATGTGTGCACTTATGTTATAGTTAAATTCAAGTTTCTTGCTTCGCACCTTACGTTTTTCTTCTGTCTGTGGGTATGACTGGGTATCCTGGTGTACTGTAAGGTCGTCATTTACTATGCTTTTAAAGCAAATACAATTGCATATATAACGACAATGTATCATAGAATGCACCACTTTTGCAATTTTTCCCAAATTATCTTGGGGGGGTAACAACCCCTCCCCAAACCCTTTTGTAGCGGCCAGGCTCGCTTGCAGCACATGCTACGCACTGTGCAGGACTGGTCTGACAAAATTTGTCAGGTCTGCTTTGGGTTCCCAGTTCGACCCTGTGTGGGACAGAAGGCTGTATGTGGCCATGCTGATTTAAAAAGCGCCTTCATGTTTTTTCTTGTTACAGCTTTCTGTGGGTGTTTCCATTTGTTTATATCCCTAATGTCCTGTCCTTTCCTGGCATGTATGACCGTTTCACTTCTCTACTGGAAGTCTTAACGAGCGTAAATAAAGCCTCTTTGCATCTGTAAACGTTGTTATAGTCTTTTCAAGATGGTTGATTGTTGCTAGTGGTGGGCAAACAATTCCGCTCCACCGGCGGAGTTTATGGAGTTTTCCCCACTCTGCGCGGAGTTCCAAAAAACTTCGCAAAGTGACGTGGGGTGGATGTTTTTCTCTCGCTCGCTCTTACCTACGTTAAGTTGGTGAACGAGAGAATTCACTAAGTTGCTGAGTGCGAGTGAGATTTCTGAACGTGAGCGGTCGTCGTAAGCCATGACCACTCTCAACGAGGAAGCTGCCATTTGCGTTGAGAAAGCTGCCGCTCGAGTAGAAAATCTAATCGAGTAGCAGAAATAAGTTAGCACCCTCTTGCACTCCGTGTGATGCAGTTCGTGCTGATTTTACAGTGCAGGAGAAACTCCCACAGTCAAAATCAGTGTGAATAGTGCGTCTTACCAAAACTTCATCGCTCGCGGAACTCTGCGTAGCGCAGTGGAGTTTGTTCGGCACTTCGTGGAGTTCCGAGTAGCAGAACTCCCCAAACTCCGCCCAGGGTAGTTGCTGCATGAGCGCTGCTCTCCGTGACTTACATGTACATATTTCGGCCCATATTTATACTTTTTGACGCAAAACTGCGCTAACGCAGTTTTTGCGTCAAAAAAATTAGCGCCGGCTAACGCCATTCTGAAGCACCATGCGGGCGCTGTATTTAATCAATGACGTTAGCCGGCGTTAGCTGCCGGCGCTGCCTGGTGTGTGTGGAAAAAAACGACGTACACCAGGCAGCGCCGGCGTAGGGGGATATGGGACTTGGGCGTCAAAAAATGGGGCAAGTCAGGTTGAGGCAAATTTTTCACCTCAACCTGATTTGCCCCATTTTTTTTCACTCCCAACCCCCATAGAAATTACTCCTGTCTTAGCAAAGACAGGAGTCATGCCCCCTTGCCCAATGGCCATGCCCAGGGGACTTATGTCCCCTGGGCATGGTCATTGGGCATAGTGGCATGTAGGGGGGCACAAATCAGGCCCCCCTATGCCACAAAAAAAAACTTACCTGAACTTACCTAAATGTCCCTGGGATGGGTCCCTCCAGCCTTGGGTGTCCTCCTGGGGTGGGCAAGGATGACAGGGGGTGTCCCTGAGGGCATGGGAGGGCACCTCTGGGCTCCTTCCGAGCCCACAGGTCCCTTAACGCCTGGCTTTTGCAGGCGCTAAAAAACGGCGCAAAAGCGGCCGTACGTCATTTTTTTTGACCCGCCCACTCCCGGGTGTGAATTTTGCCCGGGAGTGTAAATACAACGCACATGCCTCGGAGTCAATTTTTTAGACGGAAACGCCTACCTTACATGTCATTAACGCAAAGTAGGTGTCCATGCTAAAAAATGACGCAAACTCCATGGACTTTGGCGCTAGACGCGTCTAACGCCAAAGTATAAATATGGAGTTAGTTTTGCGTCGGAATTGCGTAAAAAAAAACGACGCAATTCTGGCGCAAACAGAGTATAAATATGCCCCTTCATGTGAGATTCTTTAGTTGCGGGAAATGTGCCCCTTCTTTTAAATGTGTTATTTTACTTCCTCTTTAACTATACCACAAACCCCAATACAAGTTGGGAACTAAAACAGTCTTTTGAAATCAATTATTACGGACACCAATTTTATTGTGTGCCTGAAATTGAATATGCAACACTAGAATTAAAAACAAATTACAATCACCGTGAATTACCACCCATTTCTATGCAAAACAAGGTTTACTGAAAACAAAAGAATAGCATATTAAATTGTATTGAATATTATGAGCAACATCTCGTTGCAAGGAAAAATAATACAACGGAGCTATATTGCCACCTAGTGGAGACTAGACAAAATTAAAGATTTAGCTGTAAAAATTTCAAATCCAGATTATATTTTATGTATTTGAGATGGAGATTGTTGTGAGCCCTTACACTGAGCTCGGTTAGCAAAAGTGGCTGGAGTCACTTTTATCTGTTACTATGGCAAGGATACAAGCCCACAACATTTGTAAAGACTTTAAGCATTCTGAACAAGAACATTTTGTAGCTATAATTTAACATCTAGCCGAATGTATTATTTTCTGTTGTCTCTCCGCTCTTTTGTGGGGAGTGGGGCATTACAGTCTAAGACATGCCATTAAAATCGTTCTATGAATAACTCATTATGTTCAGCTTGTCTTGTCTAGCCGGACTCCAGCTAGGTGTGTCAAGTGCATTTATCTTTTCCGGTTATCCCTGCTGTTAGACCTGACAGCCTTAGGGTGGTATTCCCCCCAACATTTTGCCTGCCTCCTTCCATTTTCTGACCTCGATTTTGCTGGCTTTAGGACTCTGTGAACTTTACCACTGTCAACCAGTGTTAAAGAGCTTGTGCTCTCTCCACTTGACATACTTAGGCCCATATTTATACTTTATTTGCTCCGCAATTGCGTCATTTTTATTTTCTAAGTTTGCACCGCTTTTACGTAAAAAAATGATGCAAATGTGGCGCAAGAAAGTATAAATATGGGCCTTAGTTTACCTATAAATCCCTAGTAAAGTGCAATACATGTGCCCAGAGCCTGTATATTAAATGCTACCAGAGGACCTGCAGCCCTGATTATGCCACCTGCTTGAGGTGCCAGCAACCATGTCTCAGGCCTGCCCTTGCAGTGCCTGTGGATGCAGTTTAAACTGCCCTATTGACCGGGCAAGTTAAACCTCTTGCCAGTCTAAACCTTCCCTTTTTAGGGGCGAGTGCAAAGCACTCCGTCCCATGCTGTAATCTCTCTTTGGGCTTCTAACCACACTCATGTCACATCAGTTACTTTCATTGGTTCGCTGGCTTGCCTTTTAAAATCCGCTTGCTTTCATTTGTGAAAGGCATGCATACGTTATGCCTTTTCTGATGTTTAGCCCACCTACACAGCACCGGTAAACTACTGAAACCATTCGAGGCTCGATTTTTTCAGCATGGTTTACCGGACTACTTTATCTTTTTATTTTCCATGCAGGACGATCGCGCTGGGGTTTACATAGCGCAATTGTGCTTGGTTTTTCCATTTTCAATTTCAGCGTGATCATGCTTCATTTTACATAGCGCGATTGCACTGCGTTTTTTTTCTTGTAATTTGTGTGGCAAGAAAAGTCCAGTTAGGAGTTTACAACGCTAATAGCTCTAACTCGAGCAAATGCGAGACCCGTTGCTTTGCACATACGTGTTATACATATGTCACCACTAAGCTGCGCCCTATGTGACCAACATGGCAGGGTGCAATGTATTTAAAAGGAGGCAGGACATATACTTTTAAGTGTTGCATGCCCTGGTAGTGAAGACCTTCCAAATTCATTTTTCACTACTGCAAGGCCTATTTTTCCCATTTGATAACATTGGGATTAACTTATTACATCTTCTAAGTGTAATTCCCGATCTGGCAGAAAGAGGTTTGTCAAGTCTGGTGGCTCTAAACCCATAATTAAAATCACAACTTTTTGTGATGTTGGATTTAAAATTACAGTTCTGAAAATGCCACTTGTAGAAAGCTGGCATTTTCTTATGTTAGCCACTTGATGCCTACTACTTGTCTCTAATACATATCTGGGGTAGGGTAATAGCTGGGCTTGTGCATTCCCTCTAGACAGCCACACACGCTGATAAGCCATCAGCATCCTGGTGGGCCATGCTGGGAAGGTTGGGTGGGAAGGGTTGACATTTACACGTGAAAGGGCAGTGTCCTGCCACACAAAAAGCACTGCAGACCCACCTGTAGTGAGTTTGGAGCCAGGGAAGGAAGGGAGGACCTTGGTGCACTTCAAAGACCTTTCTTTGAAGTCTCCTCCGCTTCAAAGGCACAACTAGGTATAAGTACTGGACCTCTGACACCACCAACTCAGTTCATTTCTGGACCCTTGGATACTCTACGAGGAAGAAGGACTGCTTGGCTGCTATATGGACTGCCACACTGCTGAGCTGCTGCTCTGCTGGACTTCTGCTTTGTTGAGCTGACCTGCAGCCTTCTTTTCTAGGAATGAGAAGAATGGAACCTGCATCTCTCCCTTCCATAACCAAAGTGGCTCCAAGGGCTTGCTTGCTGGATTGCCTCCTGTTCTGAGATCTCAGGGACATCAAAGACACCCCTTCCATCTGCAAAGAGCACCTGGACTTTACCTGCTGTAAATCTTGCTCCTCCAATCGGTTCCAACCATGTCCGGTGCTCTAGGAAGTTAGTGTAAAGTGCTGCACCTGCCAAGCTGTGCACCACCACCATTGCGCTGATGGGAACTGATGCATTGCGTACTGTGAGACCGGGATCGATGCATCACTGCTGCTGCAGGGACCGGACAGCCACAACACACTGGGGACTGCCACATTGCCACAGAACCACCACTTTGGAACCAATGAATTGCTGCCACTGTGTGGAGAAGATCGATGCATAGCCCAATCAGCGCGGACTAACCTGACACATCACATTCAGAACGGCTGCACCCAGAACCGCTACATTGAAGTCAGACATGACACATTGCCACCTTTGCATTGAGAATTCAGGCACAAAACTACATCCGCCTAGGGATCAACACGGCATCTTGTGCTGCAACAAGAATTAAAGTACTTTAGCTCAGTGGGCCCTGAGTGGGTCCTGTAGCCAGCTTGTACTCTATTGCAGGCGGCCTGAACTCTTGACTTTGTCCTGGTCCAGCGTGACCAGATGTCCCACTTGTTAGAAAATAGACGTCTCTGAAGGGTCACCCCAAACATTTTTACTTCTTACTCCTTCTTTTCTGACCTCATTATTGTTGGCTTTAGGACTCTGGGCACTTTACCACTTCTCACCAGTGCTAAAGTGCATGTGCTCTCTCCCTAAAGCATAGTAACATTTGCTCATACCCAATTGGTATATTTAGTTAACCTATAAGGCCCTAGTGAAGTGCACTAGATGTGCCCAGGGCCTTGAAATTAAATGCTACTTGTGGGCCTGCAGCATTGATTGTGCCACCCATCACCATTGTAAATGGAAGGGCATTGTTACCTAGAACTTTGTCATATCTTTACTGCCATGCTGACAGAGCAGTGATGCCCCTTTACAGTTACCTTTCCCCAACTACATAGGCTCATGGGTATTGATTCACCAAAATGCCAGGGGTAACAGGAGTGACATTACATACACTTTGACCTTAATGACAACTGTGAAGGTGACCATTACCCCGATTTTTTTATTAAGTTATGTGACAACATAATAGTTGACAAAGATGAAGCTCCACTATAACTGCAAAATAACAACACAACATAGACAAAAGTGTATTTTACATACCACCTATGTTATGGTCCTGACAAGACTATAGGCCTTATTATGACCTTGACGGAGGAGCTTCCTTCAGTGCAAATGTGACGGATATCCCGTCCACAGTATTATGATCTCTATAGAATAAAATGGGATCATAATATTGCAGACGGGATATCTGTCACATTTGTGATAGAGGAAACCCCTCAATCAAGGCCGTAATAAGCCCCTATATCTTTGAAAGTCCTGAAACGTAATGCTTGTCCTCAATTGTAGTGAGTGAGCAAAGCAAGAAAACTGGCCTCAACTAGGTGGATCCTCCCCCGATAATCTTTTTTCTTTAAATGTGGTCAAATAATATATTTTAAAGCACAATCTTCTCATGAATTTTCTAAAAAGTCAGCTGAAAGGGCAAACATTAAATTTCAAATCCTTTTAGTGAGTCCAAATCAATGAAAGCTGACCTCTCGCCAGGAGTTGACCATATTTAAAAAAAATGTGCTATGGATGCCACCATACGTCAACAATTAGCTCCATCATGCCTTGGCCAGCATTTTGCCAAGGGTGCCCCCCATATTCCATTGGTACCCCCAATATGCCAGTGCAGTATTTGTACTCCACAAGTGACCCTATTGTGAAAAATAAACTCAGTATGTCCGGGTCAGCAATACTTAATGGTTGTTTCCCTCCCATATGTCAGGTTGTCCTATGTTATTCAAAGAAGTACCTCCAGTGAGTCAGGACCACCATATTTCCACAAGTGTTCTGTATGTCAAGAATTACCTCTAGCATGTTAATCATGGCTGTCCACTATGCCAATAATTACTTCTAATGTGCCAGTATTTGGTCACAGGTGTCTGTCATGCTAAGAATTGCCTCAAAAATGCCAGCACCAGTATTTTAACAAAGGAGTTCTATAAGACAAAAGCTACCTTCAGTAAGCTAGGGCCAATGACAGACTTTCAAGCTTAACACCACATTCTCAGTCACACTCACTGATTCATTCTCACTCACAACCATTCTTACTTCCACTCTGTAACACTCCCTTACTTATTTTTATTAATTCTCACTTACTTAAAGAGACTTCTTTTCACTCATAATGATTCACTCATCCATACTGACACAATCTCACAATTTATCACACATTACATGTCACTGACTTTTACTCACACACATACATGATTACACATACATTAACATTTCCTCACACAGCTGCAAACTCACTCTCACATAATCATACTCTCGCCCACAAGCACGCACATAATATATATTTAAAGTATTTTTTTTTCTTACCGTAGCTGCCACCAAAGGTCCCACTCCAGCAAATTATGATTCATTTTTTATTACACTAACTACAATAAAAAGTGGACAGAAAATAAGGAGTGCAAAGTCACCCTTATGTTCTTGGCACAGATTTTACCATTTCTGAGGTCAAGTTGCAAACACAGTGCCAGGGTGTTGGACCTTGCACTTTCTGAAGAATCACCCTCAAACCTTTTGCCTTCCCTCTTCCTTCATTTATCCCACTCTGACTGAAAATACAATGCTCTGGTGAACACAACTCTTCAGGCTTCAGCGTCCACCCGAGTTGACCTCTATTGCAAGATGTGCACATCACTCTACAGCATGAATAGCCCATGGTGCCCATCAATGCAAATCTCCACCAGCAATCCCCCACAATGCCTGAGAGGTTCTTTGCTCTACAGTGATGACCGTCTGCGACACCCGCCCTGCTCACCACGCTACATTGACGGACCATCCACAATGCTCTTGCTGCTCTTTGTGGCTTCCTCTACCATGAACTGAACTTTTCACAGGTAATTTTTATTCAGTGGGACTAACCTGGCTCCTGTATGTGACCAGTGTTCCATCTCAGGTGACTTGAACAACTCAAAATACTTTGAAAATTGAATACCAGAGTTAAATTTTTTGAGTTCTTCTTGATTGGCCATATTTTTTATTTTTTTTTCCCAAATTTAATTACTACCTTACACTTTGTTTTCCTGTGACTTTTACCCATAAATATGGAGTTGGATCCTGATAACATTGAAAGTTACAATATGACTGGGCTGAAATATCTGTGTAGGGAGACGGGAGTGACACAATTTCAGGGCTTCCCAAAGTTGGAGTATGAGATGGGCCTCTGAGCCTGGGAGGAGGTACGCAAAATGCAAGCTGTGCACAAGACCAGGAGGATGATAATGAGGAGGATGAAATGGATGAGGAGGAGGCTGAAACAGAGGCTGAGAAGGATGACTTGGTGAAAGCTCCAGAGCTGGAAAGAAGAAAGGAGAATCTTCTTCCCCTGGCTCCTGAAGCAGAGGAGAGAGGGAGACCCCTAGCAGTGAGGTCATCTACTGCGTGCAGCACAGGAAGCATTGTGTGCTCCCAGCCCATGCCCCAGAGGACACCAAAGCTTAGAGGGACTACAAACTGCTGCTGGCACAGCTGGAACTGGCTGCAAAAGGAGCAAGGGATGAGACACTGAGAATCCAGTAGTGGGCTAAAGTGGAGAGAGACTTAGAACTGCAGGAGACAAAGCTTGCGCTGAAAGAAAATGAACTTTTCTGGTTTCATGAAGTGAGTCTGAAGGGGCTGGACCTAAAACTCAAACAAACCTGAGAGTCTAGCAGAAATGGTGCCAGTGACCACACAGTGTCCAATGAGAACAGGAGGGTCCACATACCCAAATATCTGGTACCTAACTTTGCTATGGGGGACAACATAGATAAGTAGCTTGAGTCCTGTGAGGTCACCCTAGAGATGAACAGGGTGCCTAAAGAAGATTGGAGGCACATTCCCAGTGAAGGAGGGATGCACTGTTAGCCTTAAGGAAAGGGAGTGAATATCCACTTATGAGGAGCACACTTATCAGGAAGTATGGACTCAGAAAGTTCATGCAGAAGTTCAGGGATAATCCCACAAGGCCAGGGTTTCACTTACAGACACAAGTGTAGCAAATACTTTGGTGCCACATTGAGGATATTGAACTAATTATGTTATTTTTTTGTGGTTGTTTCTAAATGTACCACACATAATTTAATCTTATATCAGATTATTTACGTTACTTGTTGTTTTGTTGCACTGGCAGCACTGTGCATTTATGTGGTTTTTTTTTAATGGTTTTCTTTTGTAATTGTCTTAAAACTGCATGTTGGTGTTTATTATAAATACATATTGTCTTAAAGTCCCTTGATGGTTTGAAGTGTGAATTTTTTGGACCGCATTCAATGCATGTGTTTATTTAGTCTTTTCAATTTTTTATCTCACTAAAGGATACAGGAACAGCCAGCAACTATCTCACCAGTCGTGGGTGGATTTTGTGGACTACTTTGTGAGGCACGGGATGGTTGGGTGAAGGTTAGTGAGGTGAACACTCATGAGGGGCTCTACAATTTAGTTGTGAGAGTGGACATGTCCAGTCATTGTTTTCCATAGCCTAACTGACCACACGTTCATTGATCCCCGGGAGCTTGCAATAGAGGCCAACCACTGGATTAGTACCAGAGTGTCTGCAGAAGTAACTGGGAGTGATCCTGAAAAGGGTAGTTCACATTCCCACCAACAGAGTAAGGTGTAGGCCCTTTGTAACCAGGACAGGTCCCGGTATAGTGTGGGGATAAAGGGTCCCCATACCCTTTCTAAAAATATAGGGAGTGGTTCTGTAGATGATGGCCAGGGCACCCAATTTCCACCCCTGGTGCTTTGATTGGTCCCATTTGGGCACGGGGACCGGATCTGTACCAAAAAATCACCCACAGTTGAAAACTCTACCAGAGTGGCCAATGTGGCCGTAGGCAGACGTAGTCCCCAGGGGCAGGCTGTAGAACATACCCTAGTCTCACTTAGATGGGATATAGACTCAGAGGGTAGGCTTGTGCTCCCTGAGGGTAGAAGTTGTCAATTCCATCTGATCAGAGAATGGGATTTCCGGCCCCTGCTCTGAGGGACAACATTGCCATCCAGACCATGATTGTGAGAAGAGCGGTTTCCCCAGCTCAGTATACCAGACAGGTATGGTGAGTCAGGCCCCTGGGTAAGACTTTGTCTGCCCCTGTGGCTCTGGTACCTCTAGAAAGGGATGGAAAAGTGACCTTGAAGTGAGTCATAGTAGGTCCCCAGATGCCCATTGACTACATTATGGGAAAAGAGTTAGCACAAGTAGTAGAAGAGGTGAGAGATGTGGCCACCCAGGGTGCCTTGAAAGCTCTGGTGTCTGTGTGTACTACCCTCACAGGTAGAGGTCAGAAGCCCATCTGAAGGTGCAGGAAGTGGAAACAGTCCACAGTGAAAGGATCAGCGAATCAGGGGTTTTCCAGTTCTCAGAACAGAGCACCCCAAGACTCACCCTTGTGAGGCCACTTCTGACATGGATATGCTCTTTGAACTGTCACAGAGACAAGGAGCTGGATATATGCACCAGACAGACCCCTGCATGACACAGGCAAAGTATGTCACCTTTGAGGGGGATGGTGGTTCCTTCCTGGAAGTCCTGGCTCACCAAGCACCTGTTTGGCCTCAATATACAGCCCTAGATTCAGGCTACACTCCTGAACTGGTGGATGTTGCCCCATCTCACTCTGAGAAACCGCAGAGGTCTGAGAAACCTCAGGAGTATGTAGGGAGCTCCTTGCTAGCCCCCAGGCTCAAATTGAAGCCTAAGCAAGGCTCTTGTTCAGAGCCCCCACCTGACAGTGGATGGCTCAGGCCTTGCTGCTGATACTGCCAGCCATTAGTGGCCTCTACTGGTTACTGTCCTTATGGGAATAATAATCTCTTGGGTGGGAGACAGAAGTTTGATCCAAGGGGTGTAATAGGCCACATCACGTTGTTGGCCATCGTGGTACTGTCTGCTTACTGGAATGTATCTGTGACCAAGTTAAGATTAGGAGTTTCAGAGATGTGGTCCAAAAGTAAGGAGATGGGTTCCCCACGGGTTAGTCCAGTGGCTCAGGAGAGTAGAGTCTGAGGGATCAAACTTTGGGTCTGATATAGAAGTCAGCAGAGGGGAATATGTCTCAAACGTGACAGATATCGCGTCCACCTCATTACGAACCCATTTTATCCTATAGGGATCGTAATATAGCAGAGGGGATCTCATCACGTTTGTGATGGAGTATACCCTCTGCCATCTAAATCAGACCCTTTGTCTGTAGTATACGGACATTGTTCACATTCTATAGCCTGATCAGGAAAGCCTATCAAAATATTGATTAGTCTACCCTGGCTTTAGGCTGGAGGGGGTCATGTTGGACTTGGCCCTCACTGTAGAGTCACCCCAAAAACATTTGTGTTCACTTCCCCTGTTTTGTTGAATTTGTTTTTGTTGGTTTCCAGACTCTGTGAACTTTACCACTGCCAACCAATGCTAAAGTGCTGTACTCTCGCCTCTAAATATTGTAAAATTGGATTACACCCAGTTAACACATTTAATTTACATGTAAGTACTCAGTAAAGTGGTACCACATGTACCCAGGCCTGCAAATGAAATGCCACTAGGGGGTTTGTAGCACATATTATGCCATCCACTTAAGTAGTCTTTCTAAACATTTCTCAAGCCTGCCATCATAGCCTGTATGCAGTTTTAAACTGCCAATTCAACTTGACCAAAATGAACCTTTTTCCAAGCTTAATATTCCCTTGTTAATACATATAAGTGATTGCTAGGATAGGCCCTCAACAGTCTATATGACAGGGTGAATTGTATTTAAAAGTTGGTGTGCACTTTAAAATTTGAAATGTCCTGATAGAAAAAAAAACCTCACAAATGTTTTTTTTTCACTACTGTGAGGCCTACCTCTCACATAAGATAGTATGGAGTTACCCTATTACATTTAGTAAGTGATAACGCTTGTTTTTGGAGAAATTAGGAATGTCATGTTTGGTTTCTGAGTAATTTAAAACTTTCTTTAATGGTAAAGTCATATTTTACTTCACAAATCTGAAAATGCCACTTTTAGAACGTTGGCATTTTCTTTCCTAAATCACTTGGTGCCTTCAGCTTGTTCCTGAGTCACATAACTAGGTATAGTTGGCAGTTACCTTTGTGCATTCCTCTCAGGCAGCCTCACAGTGAAGGGTCTGGCTTTTGGCAAGATGGACCTTCCTGACTTGATGAGGGGGGCAGAGCTGTCACCTTTCACACTTGCATTTTAGAGACACTGCCTCAGCTCACCAACAAAGATCTTCACACTAGCCTCCTGTACCTGCAGATAGACAGGGACCAGGACAAGGAGGCAGGAAATTTCAGACACTTCTCTGTGGGGATGTCTCCAGACGTTTCTTCCACCAGCTATGACAAAAGGACACTCTGACCCACTCTTTAGTACACTCCTTGGTCTGTGGATACTACAGAATGGCTGCCCTGCTGCTAGAAGACTATCCTGCTGCCTAATCCATGCCTTGCTGTCTAAGAAGGAAGACGGGTCCCACATCCTTCATCTCAGGCTGAAGTGACTCCAAAGGTCAGCTGACTGACCTCCTGTTCTAGACTACAGTGTTACTACAAGTTCCAGAGGCCTCCCTACAACTGCCCAGCTGATTGGATGGACTGAACCTGCCTGGACCTGCAACTCGACCGGCCTGAGCACTGCTAGGTATGAATTGCTCATACCTAAGAGGTGCCTCTCCTGTCCTGGGCTCAGTCACATGGCCTAGTAAAAAACATGTCCACTAGAATTTCCTATTCTCGGATACACCCAGATATTTGTTAGTTTCATAATCCCATTGTGAAAACCGAGAGTTAAGCCGCCAGGTTTGAAGAATTATGGAGCCTATTAAACAATATTCACTTTATAGATATTGCAGATAAAGCACCGACTCGCAACACTGGTTCAGAGCCATGTAAGCAAGTGTGTGAATAAACAATGAACCTGAATAACCAGTCCGCCAGCATGGCTGACTAACTTGAACCCTCTATCTGCTCTTAATACAAAGCATGTGACAGATTGCAATCTCTAACACGAGTATATACGAATCAGAGGGGTTGCCAGTTTGGCTTAATGCTTATCTCAAGCAAAATGTAGTTGTTAGTTCACATTCCGATTAAGTTTGCAAGATGAACGTTTTTCACTTATTTCCTAAATAAACCTAGTGGTGCTTTTAAAGTGCAAAGTAAAGTCAGCGCCCAATAACTCACTAACCTCTTAAATAAATTAACGTAATTTATCGCAAGAAGTTTTAGAAATGCATGACAAATGTAATAGGTATATATTGCATGTCAGCCATTTGCTTTATATTATATAAAATCATATTGGGGAACATAGCCTGCCACAGTGTTCTATGCTGCCAATTAAACAGCAGTCTCCATGTTATTGGTCCGAGAGCCAGAGGTAAAGTGTAATTATTTAACGCGCCATATCCCCCATGTTAGAAATGGGGTCTTTGGTTGGCAGTCAGGTTACCCCCTGTAAAATGACACAACACAGGTTTATGAAAATAGAAAATATTTATCTAAACAAAACAAGAGCAGAATGTCAAAAATCCACTATACACAAGTCAAGTTATCAATTAAAAAGCAAAAAGAGTCTTCATCTAGTTTTAAACACACACTAACTCTGTTGTCGTGAAAATGTAGCTTCGGTGCATTAAAAATAACCCCGCACTGGCGAGTGTGGATCAAAAAGGATTTGCAATGCGTCGATTTCACTCACGAGCAAGATTTTGCGCCATTTCTCCTTTCGCTGGGTCAGGCGCGTCATTTCTTCTCTCCGCAGGAGAGCAATGCGTCGATGCGGTCAGCACTCTCGAGTCCGGGCAGGCCTCTTACATGCCCAGTGGTACTTGCGTCGGAAATCTAGCCACATGATGATGCGAAAACCACGCAGCGCGGGTTGCGATCCCCCAGCCTCCGTGAGCGATGCTGCGCATCGTTTCTCCAGCTCTGTGCGTCAACTCTTCAGTCGCGTTGCAGACGAGTGTCGATTTTCAGCCACGAAGCTGGCGGCACGTCGATTTGTCAGCCGCAGATCGGAGTCACGTCGATCTTTTACCCGCACAGCTTTCTGTGTGTGGTTTTCTTCCTCTTAGGGTGCCAGCTTCTCCTTTCACGGTTCAAGGAACTGGATGGGCACCACAGGGCAGAGTAGGAGTCTCACCAGAGACTTCAGGTGCTGGCAGAGAGAAGTCTTTGCTGTCCCTGAGACTTCAAACAACAGGAGGCAAGCTCTAAATCAAGCCCTTGGAGATCTTCACAAGATGGAAGGCACACAAAGGCCAGTCTTTGCCCTCTTACTCTGGCAGAAGCAGCAACTGCAGGATAGCTCCACAAAGCACAGTCACAGGCAGGTCAGCTGATGTTCCATAACTCTCTAGCTCTTCTCCATGCAGAGGTTCCTCTTGGTTTCCAGAACTGTTCTAAAGTCTGTGGTTTTGGCTGCCTTTCTCATACCCAATTCACACTTTGTCCAACAAAACTAAAACTTCAGATCTACATTTCTACTAGTGCGTGGTTCACATGTCGATGATTGGCTCCTTTCATACTGTTCTCCTCATCTGGCTCATCAGGTAACAATATTGTTGCAGGTTATACTCCTGTCAGAGTCTCCATTGTATTCTCCTGAGAAAGTCAGTCTTACACACATTACATTAACAATGCTGAATTAGCTAATACATCATCTCCTAGCAAGCGATTCTCATGAGAAAGACTTTTAGCTACGAGCTTTTGGTCATCGCAGTGGAAAATGACAATTTAATTCTCTAGGCATCCATTTTGTAAGTCGGTTAGGAAATACAGCTTGACATGAGGCTGTTCAACTGGGCCAAGACCTCCGCTAAGTTAAAGGCCTACAATTAATAAGGCTAATGCATACTGCATAACCCTTAATATGACACATTGCTACATTAATCAAACATAAGCTCAACATTGCATATTAAAAAAACATTTATAAGTACACTTCGTAAACATTGGCGGCCACTCACTCCTGTCAACGCGTGCACGAATGCAACATTGAACCCCTCAGGGCCGACCTGGCTGCCTACCATCGTGATGTGGCTGCTATTCTCAAGAACCAGCAGATACTCCTTGCTGCAGTACTGCCCTTAAGACCTTCACAGGGAGCAGCGACCGGGATGTCTGACTCCACGTCTTCTAACACTAAGGTGTGTGTTGCCCCTTCACAACCAACAACAACACGTGGGCGTACCTTCAAAAGCGTGCATTATTTTTCTCTATATTATTACAATTTCTACACAAATTCAGTACTCAAAATACATGAATATTCATTAATAATTTCATTAAAAGCTCAGCATTAACAATACCTCCTCTGAGGACTAAAGGGGTTATTCCAACTTTGGAGGAAGTGGTAATCCGTCCCAAAAGTGACAGTAAAGTGACGGATATACCACCAGCCGTATTACGAGTCCATTATATCCTATGGAACTCGTAATACGGCTGGTGGTAAATCCGTCACATTTGGGACGGATTACCACCTCCTCCAAAGTTGGAATAACCCCCAAAATGTGTCATCACACTAAACCTTCATTCACAGATTTTTGCTTCTGCTAAAATTCTGTCATTTCAATCCCTTCAAATCTTCCCTGAACACATTTTCCCTTTTCTTTTCTTCTCTCCTCTAATTATTCTTCATCTTCTTCCATTTAATCCCATATTCCAATTAAGCAAATCACAATAATGAATATTCCTTGTATTATTTTCAACAATATCCCTTTCCCAATGTTGCTGAGCAAATTTCCCACTGAAGCAAATCCTTTGCCAACTTTCTCCCAAACATCTGGGGCCTTATTTATTCTTTTTGACGCAAAACTGGGCCTGCGCAGTTTTGTGTCAAAAATATTACCCACGGATAACGCCATTTTGGTGCACCGTGCCGGCGTAAAATTTATACTTTGACGCACGGCGGCGCAAACCACAGGTGGGAGTCATTATTTTTGACTCACACCGCAGCGTCAAGTCGTAAAGCAAAACAACCTTAATGCGGCGGAAATGACTATGGGTCGATTTACGACCCCGCAAACCGGATACGCGCAATAGCATAAAAAAAACGCGAACACTGCCATTTCACCAGAGGAGAGCCAAAATGGATCCCAGATGCCACTACAGACGCCAAGAAGATGACAGCAGACCAGGAACCAGCCAGGATGACCCACACAAGAACCAGGACACTTTTAAGAAGAAAAGAATGTGTCGCTTCAGTGCAGAGGAGCAGGAAATTATGGTTAAAGAGGTGACGGAACACCAGCACCAACTGTTTGTCACCTCAAAGTTGCCAATCAGTAGGAGAGAGGCTATATGGCAACAAATTGTCGACAAGATTAACAGTGTGGCTGAAGTACGCGGAACAGTCATCGAGTGCAAGAAACGCTGGCATGACTGCAAGCGCAGGACAAAGGAAAAGATGGCCAGGAACAGGAAGGCAGCACTGCAGACTGGAGGTGGGAGTCCAGCACACCAGGAGGCCCTGGACCACATGGAGGAGATGGTCGCAGCCGTCATCCCTGAGGAGATCGTCACAGGGATTCAAGGACAGGACAGCGCAGACTACCAGGAGACAACACACATGCAGGGTAAGTCGCATGGGGAATTATAATGCAATAATGTCAACTGTGAGCAAGGGGGGGATACCGACCACAAAATGCATGGAAGTCATCATATACATGGAGTGGCATTGGTAAAGGGGCACGGCAGGGGGGCATGGCCTGTTCTGAGAAGACCTGAGGCACACCATTACACAACACCAACAACAGTCCCATGGGGGCATGCTGTCATGCCAACGATGGAGCAAAGGGAAAGCCACGCCAAGAGGGAAGGCCACAACGTCAAACTGACATCCCGGCACACGTCAGCCACCATACCCCCTACATTAACTAGGGCCCTATTAACAACCTCTAGCCATACCGACAACTGGAATGTAACAGTGACAACAGTTGTCACTACCACCTCCGCTCTGTGTGCAGCTTAAGTAGCCAATGGCAGTCACCTCCCTATGGATCATACACACCTAAATTAGGGGGTGAGGATGACAACTTCAACAATCCCCAGAAACAAGACAAAGGCCCCAGTACTGTCAAATGTCAATGGCCATAGTTGTCGCAAACATCAGCCAATGTAAACAACAATAGGAGCTACACAGCACTAAGGACACACCCATGCTGCATATGTCAGGGTCCATCCTGTGCCTGGGTAACAATGCAACATCCCAAATGTCATACTGCTCAGACAACAGCATTGAGGGGGGACACATGTAACTGGTCACTGCAATACACCTGCACAGTCAGAGGAGGAAATAGGACACTGATACGATTATCAGGGCAATCCAATGTAACACACATTCCCCAACATCAGCTGTACACATTACCAATGTCAACATCCATATCGGATCATAACATTGCTATGCATAGGATATGCCACATGTCAAATACATTTAAGTGGATGTGAAAGATCAGGTGGGGCAGGTCCAGATTGTTAAGTGTGTTGCCAGGGCCATCAGAACACCCACAGCGAGTGAAAGGTCTCACCATGAGAATGGATGTAGATGGAGGCTTGAGTAGGACAAGAAGGTGGCAATTCTCTATTTGGCCTAAACCAACACCTAGAGGCGATGATGCTGACAAGTCTAATAACTCAATAACATACATGTGACATGCAGGTGGGCCATAGGCCTGGAAGAATGCCCATCTGAAGGACTGGAGCAATTAACACGAAACAAGATCACAAAGTGAATTCATCAAAAGGCAGGCACGTCACATCAAAACAGCCACAACCCAGACTCACTAATTGTACCCTGTTTCATTGCAGAGGAAGATGGATCTCCTGCGGATATGCCTTTCCCAGATTACCCTGATGACATGGATGACGAGCCGATAAACATTCCCCAGGAGTCTATCCAAAAGGTCTTTGAAACCCTCCAGACCCCACCTTCAGTCACAAGGATGAGCACAGAACAAGCATCCATCACAGAGGATCCACCCACCGCCCCAATTGTAAGACCTACCAGCTCCAATACAGCTGAGGACTTTGACGACACTGGCACCAGCTTTGAGAGAACAGTAGTTGGAGTACAGCGGGAGCTGGCCAAGGAGATGTGGGTGGGGATGCAAAATATGACAGCCAGCCTTGAGGGGATGCGTTCGTGCATGATGTCATCTGCAGATCAGGCAGCAGCTATGCAAGCCCTAATATCTAACTTACAGGAACTGCAGAAAACCCAGAAGGAAATCAGCACAGCTGTAATACAGTTGACCTAACACTTTCAACAGCATTCCTGTCAACGCGTGCACAAATGCAACATTGAACCCCTCAGGGCCGACCTGGCTGCCTACCATCGTGATGTGGCTGCTATTCTCAAGAACCAGCAGATACTCCTTGCTGCAGTACTGCCCTTAAGACCTTCACAGGGAGCAGCGACCGGGATGTCTGACTCCACGTCTTCTAACACTGAGGTGTGTGTTGCCCCTTCACAACCAACAACAACAAGGACAGAGGATGCAACACACTCATCAGAAGAAGAAGACATGGAACAGATCACATTCACAACGAAAATGACCCGGAAGCACTAGTCCCTGCATATGGCCAACAATTACCAAGGTCCTGCGCTTTGTAACTTGCCAGCCTTGCAACAACTGTCCTCAAGCACTGTTCTGCAAACCACTGTATATCTTGTCACCCAGCCCAGTGATTGTCTCTCTCCTACTCATTGGCAAATTCTGTCCCTCTGCACTGTCTGAAACAGCAACCCCAGCATGTCAAAAGAATTGTTGTAAACCCTTGTGTTGGATCACAATGTAAGATGTCACTATAATGGACTCACAATCATGGAGAATGTACAGATAGCACTACAGCACTTTTCAATAAATACCACTTACACTACAAATCTGTCTCTGGGTAATGTGATATATCAACTGTGCAGTAGATAACTGAAATGTGCCTACTGTCAAATTACGTAGCTTGTCAATACAACTGTCCTGATATTATGTAGTCAGATAAATCTGCACAGTGCCCATGATTGCATTATACTATACCCATCCTGAGGGACATATCTGATGAAGTGAGAAACCATACACCATCATGCTGTGTTGGACAGAAGAATGCTTCCTCAAGGGATATCTAAGTCATCAAATAGTGGCCGCAAAATGTTGTCAACATGCAAAAATAACACATATAACAGTGCACACTAATCTAAGCAAACACTACAAAAACTGCATAAATGAAGCTGTCTGAGTTTACATACAAATAGGATATCATGCTGAACTGTGTCACACATGATGTATGAGAGTCATGAAGACAAGAATACAAGAGTGCCAATGAGAACTCATCTTATAAGGGTGTCCTTGATCATCACACTGCAGTCAGACCTAAAACTGTTTCCCTAATACCATGTCTGGAAGCACTGTTTGTGACTTTGAAAACACACTTATCAACAGAAACACATAGGGGGTCATTCTGACCCTGGCGGTCATTGACCGCCAGGGTCAACGACCGCGAGAGCACTGCCAACAGGCTGGCGGTGCTCTCAAGGGCATTCTGACCGTGGCAGTTTGGCCGCGGTCAGAAAGGGAAAACCGGCGGTCTCCCGCCGGTTTTCCGCTGCCCTCAGGAATCCTCCATGGCGGCGCAGCTTGCTGCGCCGCCATGGGGATTCCGACACCCCATACCGCCATCCTTTTCCTGGCGGTTCGCCCGCCAGGAACAGGATGGCGGTATGGGGTGTCGTGGGGCCCCCGTAAGAGGGCCCCACAAAGAATTTCAGTGTCTGCTTAGCAGACACTGAAATTTGCGACGGGTGCAACTGCACCCGTCGCACCTTTACCACTCCGCCGGCTCCATTCGGAGCCGGCTTCCTCGTGGGAAGGGGTTTCCCGCTGGGCTGGCGGGCGGCCTTCTGGCGGTTGCCCGCCAGCCCAGCGGGAAAGCCAGAATGGCCTCTGCGGTCTTTCGACCGTGGAGCGGCCATATGGCGGTTCCCGCCAGGCGGGCCATTGTCATCCATATTAACTGTGATTGGTGGTTGCAACGAAGGGTCAACACTTTGCAAGGTAGCTCTGGGCTAGCTGCCAATCGTAAAGCTCAGTTGGGATTTGTTTGTAGCATGGGACACAAATGTAATAGTACAACATTTATGTACACTGAATCTAAACCCACGATCAAGTACCATTCAACACATACTATTAAGGGTTAACCAAATATTTATTAAATGCTAATCACAGAAGAGGAAATTGAGGGAAAAATCTTACCTACCCTAATCTACCCTTACTACTCATTACCCACAACTGTCCCTAACTAACCTAAGCTACACTTACTTATCACATGTACTGAAACCTTCTAAACATCGGCCCCCTACCCCTCTTATGAGACGGGACACATGGAGGACAACACATACTAACCTAAACACATACTATACTATCCTAAACAAATATATATTTTTTTGTATTTTTTTTTGTAATTTTTTTTTTTTTCTTTTTTTTTTAAACACACAAAAACCCCAACATAGAACCCACACTTATAATTAGTAAAAATATAAAGAATCTGGACCCCCCACCCACTAACACTAACTAAACTAACAGCCTATACTAACCTAACACTAAGCCCCCTAAGCCCACTTACTATAAGAACATGGAAAGGGAGGGGAGGGAATCATGTCCATCCAAAAATGTCTAGAGGTTGGCCCTCCGGAGGGTCCTCTTGATAGACTTAACACGCTGGTTAATGTGGTGCACATCCCGGCTCAGGTGGCTAAACTTGTGCAGCACACGGTCCATCTTACGCTCCATGTTGTGGAATGCTGCAGGGTCAACAGATGGAGCTGCGGCAGTCTGGGTACCGGTGGAGGAGGTCTGTGTGTGTGTGGTGCCATGCCCAGAGGGCTGTCCTGCACTGGTAGCAATGCTGGGGCCTGGAAGTCCAGCAGATGTAGGACCAACAGTCCCAGCTGTGGGTGGGGCCACCTGGCTTGAATTGGTGGTTGTGCTGGTGGTGGCTGTGGTGGGCAAAGTAGGGCCACCCTGTGGGAAGGCTCTCCATGCCCCGAAGGCCCATTCATGGCGATATCGCCGGGCCATCCTCCTGAACCCCGACTCCACCAGCAGGATGTGCTGGTATCTCATGGCCCGGCGCTGGAATTCACGGACCTGGTCTGGAGTCATGTTTGCAGCTGTGAAGACAAATGCTGATATTCTACATTAGTAACTGCATTGTATGAAATGACACAAGAAGTTAATCAGACAATACATCTACTGTACTTGTAACAGCTCATATCACAATACAGATCATTGAATGTCCCTGAGGAAGTACATGGCAAGCCAGCCTACAAAGGTCACATCACACATAGCACATCCATAACCTACAAGATGGGTAACAACTGGCTTTGACTTGCAATCTGAGTTCTGCCAGTTATCAGCTAAGAATCATGCTGCATATCCTCCGCCAAGACCTGGGCTACAAATGTCAGTGTACGGAAAGCAAAACTAAAGCCACATGGTCTACAAGTTTTAACTGGACTTGCCAGTTTAGTACCAAGTGCCAAACCTGAGTGTGTATACTAGGTTCCAACCAAACAATCACTTATTCACATGTATGTGTAACATACTGGTAGCATCAGTACTAGGTACCGCATTCACAAACCCATGCCCGTGTTTGAGGGTGGGGGGGTGGATAAACAACTATCTATTTCCAACAACATGTACACCGAGGAGTGTATAGAAAACTCCACACGTTTTTGGCTCTACACACGTACCACAGGTAAGGTCTATCAACAATTAGAAGTCAGCAAACCATAGAGCAATCATAGGGCCACACATGTCAGGAAATGCATAACTTGGTACACAACATATACTTCCAGTAAGGCCTGACTTACATCAGACACAGAGTTGCAAGAACACCCATGATCATGAATTGCATTCACACCTAGGCCATTGCACTCAAGTTCCACCTACTTGTAGCACTACATGTGGAAGTACATGCTGCTAGTAGGTTCTACCTACTGTTTCATTATTACCTTGGTAAATAGGGAAGCAGATGTCTATTGGAAAGCAATTTGCTGTACCAATCTTGGAGAATGTGGGTCTGACAGGCTGACTAAATCGGATCTGACTTCCAGTGCGACTCTTGTTGATACAAGTGTCATCCACATGACTAACCCCTGTACTCACAGTGGGGCCTACAGGAATGGCCTACAATCCCTACATAATACCATTGTATACGCATTGGCCAACTCAAAACATGTGAGAAACTGAATTCCCACTCATGGAACAAGAGAAATGATTGCCCAACGCATCACACCTTGCTATGCGTTCAACACACACGAGTCCATAAATAGCAAACACAACACTTAACAGACATATCAACACTTACTGGAGTGGTCGGGGTCCTCAAATGTCGCCACCTCTCCCACAGTGTAGGGTGCCGGTCCACCTGTAAGGTATGGAAGGAAGAAATGTGCTCACAATCTGTGCACAGCGCAACAATTTCATAAACATATACAATGTGTAGGCTGAAATAGGAAATGGCAGCCATTCAGACATGATGATACTGCATCTGATATATCACGGCCAACTTGTACATAGCATGGGTCTCCTGTGACAGTTACACACATATCTGCACACATAGATTGGCCCTAACTATCATGTGGTTGCAAACATGCCCCGTAATTGGTCAGCAGAAAAAAATATGGAGTGTAATCGTCTCATCATGTGCATCCAAGAGAGACATCCAAAGCCTGGTTACTTGAGTGCTGCATTACCAGTCAAACATGCCTTGCGGCCATGACACATTAATGACACATAGGTACAATGTACAGAGAGATGGGCAGGGACTTTTATAAGTCCCCCTGTTGTTACATTTGATTCAATTGATGTGGCCCAGCTATGGTGATTTGCACCAACCAAGGAGATGTGAAGCCCTGGGCATACACTTGGACTGCCATCCATATTTGGAATATGGCACAACTAACTCCAACAAACATTCTAAGATGTTAGCTGATGGCACCTTACACCTTTTCACTATGTTTTCAAATCCAGATCTGACATTCATCCAAAAAGATCAAGGAACACAATAATCCCAAACATTCATAGTACTTCCGTGAATGCTTTCGTTCCACACTCACCAGACTCACATGAGACATATGTCTGAGCCACTTTGCTATTATCAATTGACGTGAAGGCAGCACTCATTTTCAGCATCATGTAGTGATTCTAAAGTCAGTCTAGCTATTGCGTCAACAAAGTTAGCCAATATGTTGGTACATCTTTACTTCTCTGTCAATAGTACCCTATATAGACATGATTGGCTCCTATTTTGTTTGGTTGTCTGACAAAAAGGCCCCACCAAGTAACTTCATGGAAAAGTATCCTGTAAGTTTGCTGAGCACGTGCTACCTGACAGCTAGCAATTGTGATCCTTGCCATAGTGCATCAATTATCCCTGTATGTTTCCCCAGCATTACACACAGTCAGTAAGTTAGCTGGCAGACATAGTACAAATCCTCTTATGTCACTACAGAGCATTTAATCGTGCACATTTACATGATTAGTACTCACCAACAGTGCCACCAATCACGATTCCCAGGTGGTCCAGGAGATCCTGCTCCCTGGTGATGAGGTCAGCCCACCGGTGCTTCAGCTGGTGGTCACTCCTCTGGCTGGCATACACACACAGTGATGCAGAACCTTTCCCCACCGGATTCTGCGCGCCTCTGTTGGATACCCCTGTATCACCCTGCCCCCTGCCTAGATCATGAGTGGCAAGAAATGGCACACAAGCCATATGAACCCCCCCCAACTCCTCTTCACCCATCCAAGACGTGGCCTACCAGACATACTGGAAACGTGAAAGGGAATAGGGGTAAACAAAATAGAAAAGGGAAAAGGGGGAAAGTAGGGGCACAAATACAGATGAAGAGTAAACTTAACCACTAAAAGAGCCCAACAGTCCCCAAACTAACACTACCCACAACAGACTCCCACAAACAACAAAAACACAAGATAAATGGACAAATGTAGACAAAACACAGTAGTACAGTTTACACCAACAATATTTATTTCAGAAATGGACTTTACAGATAGCACACAGGAAAAAAAGCACAAAATCTCAGGACACCACTCTCTACACAGCCACACAGTCTAGAAGGATCATAGACTGCAAAGTGAAAGTGAAAGTACACCCACTGTACATGATCTGTAAACAGGATATCCTATTACATCACTTCCTGTATGAAATGTCCCTTTTTTCACGTTATGCGTCATTTTTTGTCTACCAAAACTGTATTTGCGTCATTTTTTTTACGCACAGGAGTGAAAATTAGCCTGCAACTACATAATAGTACATGGCCTGTACAAATATCGGGATGCGGGCTAATTTTCACTCCTGTTCATCAAAAAAAATGACGCAAATACAGTTTTGGCAGACAAAAAATTACGCATAACGATAGGAACGTCAAAATTTCAGTGCATTAACTGGTTTTGGGCAATTGTTCTGTTTTTTTGTTATGTTACATTTGGGACACACCAGAGATAGGCTGATTGAAGACACTATGGTGTTGATGGTGTATGTTCACATGTGTGACATCATACTGCAGCGGACCATGATCCGCTACTCCCTTCACAGTATTTTTACGGTTGGCTGATGCAATAGTTGGTCAAAAGTGTGGCCTACATATATGTGTTGCACAAATAGTGCATGTTTGGCAGAAGGAGAGGATAGCAATGTGACGCACATATGTACAATACCTAAATGCCTTTGGCTCAAAGTGTGTGATTTGGCAACTAATGTATTTGTTGACCAAGTGTGTGTGTATCACATGAAGCATAATTGCACATATGCTTGTATGAATGTGATGTCCATGTGTCCAATCCTTAGATGCAAGTCATTGTGGAAATGAGAGAGGGCATGTGTTAGTCATACATGTAGCAACATCCGTAATGTGGACTTCCAAAATTTAGGTTAACGTAGACACCACATGTGACATAGGATGCACCAGATAGATGGCAGACGCTTGTTCATGTCAATGGTCCACATTTTCAACATCCTATGTCCTAGAGTATTGGTAAAAACTTCCTAGGCACTAGTTGGTGAATCCCACAGTGAGTCATACAAATGCATTGAACATGCATTGAGGAAGTGGGTACCATGTTGTTTGCACAGACAGACAAGGGTGAATCTCAAATGTATGATGACACCACAGTTGAGGCCATAGAAGTGAGCCCCAACTATCAAGTGGCTGTGGTGGACCAGCATACAAGACAGCACGTGCCCACATATTTCCAGTGATAAATTGCACATATGTGTCTTGTTCATGTGTGTGGTCCAATTATGATCCTGTATATTGTTTGGGGTGTAATTTGTCACAGTTCTGTCCAGGACTCCTAATGAGTCAGTGGCAGCTATTTCTGTATCTACTGAGTATCCTTGGTTGATCAATGTGAGTAAAGTGGATGAGGACATAAGAACCTACATGGGGATGGTCCCACCCTGTCACTAAAGACGTGTAATGAGACAGTCAACAGGGCAACCTTGGTGTGCTGAGTGAGATAATGTCTTAGGTGTCATGTTCCGGCAGGTTTCATTACAACATTTGTACACAGGTTAGCCTCTGCAATTCCCACTGCATCTGGGAACATCATAGCCTCTGTGCTGATTATTCTCGCAGCTCTTCACCACACATGGCCCATCAATATGTTGTGAGCACTGTGATTCTGTCTGTGAACTGTCATGGTCCTGACATGTGTGTATTTTTCATGGACATTATCAGAGGTTGCTGGTTGTGCTGAAAGCCGTACCCAATCCCTGCCTACGGCCCTGGGACACTGTCACACTTTGTCATTCATGCATAATTGAGACCCAGACAAGGGATGGGCCATGAATTTTGCTTTTCCCAGAGGATTTTATTCAAATGGTACAGTTAAAAGGCAGATGATGCTATACAATGTATTTGGGTATGCATTGAAGAAGCTCATGCCCAATACCCCCTGATGAATGAGAGGTTTGCTAACGCAAGTGTGGTATATATGTAGACACAGAGATACTTTAGTGTGACGCACAGACAGATACCAGTCAGGCTGACAGAATGCAGGGTGATTCAGGATCCAGCAATTTGACAAGTTACATAATCAGTGGTCTGACTCAGACTGTTTGGAGGACAATCTAGACAGTTGACATGTCAAACTGTCTATGTCCTGTGTTTTTGAAGGTGACAAATGAACCCAAGGGCTGTGTTACACAGCTTAATTATTAGTATCAATGATTAACGGTGTAATTGACTAAATGGCAACTCCTGTGCTGTTCCAGGCATCAGCAGGGGCAGTGCTTTTTGAAATGGGTGGTGTGCATGAAGGTGATCACAGGTGTGGGCTGCATCTGTTTCTCACCAGTCCTGTAGGTGAAATTTGCATTCTAAGGGCCAATAGACATTTTCACATGGGAAGCAATCTACAGGTGCTGACAGGGCTTTGAAACTAGAAGACAGTGTATAAATTAACCTGACGTCCATGCAGTCAGATGTTCTATGACAATGGCATACCATAGGAAAGGGTGTAGCACACTGGATTGCTAATGTTGGTCTGTGTGTGTAGAGGAGGGAATATCAGGGTACACATCTTAGTATTCCAGGGACCTCTCCCGACAGGTGGGTTGTGACCAGGTGCATGGGTGTGTCAGGAGTTAGGAAATGTGCTGACATGTACATGGAATGTCATGTGTGCAATGCTGCTCATATGTGTGGCACTTGCGCTGTCTATGTTCTGCTTCTATGGAACTCTGGTCACAGATAGTCCTTGCAAATATTGGATGCAGTTGGACTTACTGCTGTCAAGGGTCTGGTCAGACATTCCTGTTACTGATGCAAAAGCACATCGACTACCTCATGTATGAGGCTTGTTTTCCCCTTATTGAGTGATGGTGTGAGTTGTGTGCCATATGCTGCGTTGGACCTTGATTTCAACATGCATGTGTGAAATATGTGTGGTCCTCTGCTATTGGCCTTCAAAGGAGAAAGGTACATGATATATGTCATTAACAGTGTGTGTGTATGTGACCATTGTATGTTAGGCATCACATTAGCTCTGGGATGTTCAGTGTCCTAATCAGTATCTCAGCAATGCTCCATGAGGCAACACTCTTATTCTGATAAGTAGAGATGAAGGTGTGCATAAATGAATAGCCAGACCATGATATGGTGATTATCATAGGTGATTATTTAAATTAGTTAACTAAAGTGGTGAAGGTGATTATATTTAAAAGAAATTGTTGACGATATGTTGCCGCCTGCGTATACCAGCGGCCGTGTTCTGTAGTTCCCCCTCATGTTGCAGGCCAGCATCCTCCTCTTCCTCCTCTTCAGGCATGTGTGGCTCTGGTTCCAGGAGGGTAATGTTCCTTTTGATGCAAATGTTGTGCAATATTGCACATGTTAGGATGATCTTACAGACCATCTCCGGTGAATATAGGTTGCTACCACCAGTGATGTCGAGGCACTGGAACCTTGACTTGAGGATGCCAAAGGTCCTCTCGACTATGCTGCATGTCCTACTATGTGCATCGCTGTAGGCATGCTCTGCAGCAGTACTCGGGTTGCCAAATGGTGTCATAATCCATGGCTGGATGCCATACCCCTAATCAGCTGCAAGAGATAATGAATGGGATCATGTTAATGTAGCTGGCCCTATTGAAATGACCTTTCATGGCAGTAGTTGTCTTGTGTTGTCTGTGACTCTTTTGTGTGATAATGTAGCATCCTAAGCTTGTAGGCTGTACCATCTGCATTGTGTTGTTTCCTTGGCTGAACGAGTGTTTGTCTGCTAACCGGTTGTCAGCAGTATGTTTTGGGATTTGCAGTACAGTGTGCCCTCCCTAGCATTGTGACTTGTGATACAGGTGTCTGTGTGTCTTCACTGGGGGTGAGATGATAGTTCCATACACAGGTTAAAATAGACATTGGTGGTAACACGTTCATATCAATGTACCCTGGACATCCCATACCTTTAGACTTATGCAATGGTTTAATGTAAGCGTCATTGGGACACTTACATTTTGCAAGGTGACATTTAGGCAACCCACTCCACACATTGTGATCTTTGACGTCTTAACATTAGGCTGTACAGTAATTTCAGATGTGTGACAGGTTCAATGGTGACCTAAGAAACATGGCTAGCGATGTCATGACTTCAGTGTGTTCCTGTTCACATGTTGCTGTTGTGGTGTATGTGTTGTGTGTCCTAGAGGGTTGCTGTGCAGCGTGGTTTTTGTACTTACCAACAAGTAGTCCATTGCCATACCATCCATCCTGGAAGTGTTCATTGATGGTGCAGTGACAGAAGATGAATGAGTCATGTACACTCCCAGGATATTTAGCCATGATGTTGGTGATCAATCCCTGGTGATCGACAATGGCCTGCACGTTGATGGAATGTGTGTGCTTCCTGTTGAGGTAGAGGTGTTCAGTTGCAGCAGGTGGCACAAGGCGTACATATGTGCAGTCGATTGCACCAAGGACATGTGGGAAGCCACTGATGAGGTAGAACCCCTGTTTTGTTTCCTGCTGCTTCTGCAGTGTGTTAGGGAAGCAGATGTGGCGGGGTGTCAGGCCAATGATGGCATCCAGTACTTTGGGCAAAAAGGAGGAGAATGATGGTTGGGATATTCCGGCAACCAGGGCACCAGTTGTTTGAAAAGAGCCACTTGCCAGCATATGAAGTACGGCAAGCAGCTTGGTTTCTGATGAGGTGGTGCGGGGTGTCAGCAAAGTGGGGGCCAACTGCGGTTCAATGTTTCGCAGCAGCTGCTGAATGGCCTGCCTGTTCAACCTGTACCTCTGGATGATGTTGTATTCCCTGAGGCCCTGAAGGGTTGTTCTGGGGCGGAATATCCTCTCCTGCCTTCTGCGCTGCCTTTGGGGTCCCTGCTGGTGTTGTAGCTGCTGTTGTTGCTGCTGGGCTCTGTGTCTGCGTGCACGCTGAATTAGAATCACCTCCATGTCTCCCTGTTGCTGCTCTGCTTCTCTGCTGTTGCTTCTGTGTGTTCTGATTAAATACAGGTGTGTTTGCCCCATTTTAATGCCTGCCCTGACCCAGGCATTAATTTTTGACGCAAATCGGGCTGTGCGTAATTTTCCGGCTCCGCCTCCCGGCCGTGATTAATTTTTGCCCGAAAGCATAAATACGACGCACGCCCGTTTAAGTCATTTTTTGGACAGGGACGCCTACCTTGCATATGATTAACGCAAGGCGGGTTGCTGCATCCAAAAAATGACGCACACGGCGGAATTTTGTAGTCCGCGGGCTCGGGCGTCAAAGTTTAAATACGGGGCAACCTTTGCGCTGAATGTGCGTCAAAATGTTTGACGCACATTCGGCGCAGACGGAGTATAAATATGCCCCCTGGTTCCTTTACCTCTTTCAAATCAGCACTTTCATTAGTCAGATAGAAAGCAAGCTTCTAATTTCTTCACTAATATCAGGAATAAATGAACAGCAATGCTTAGAATTAAGAATTTTACAAACTCCGCCACTCTTTGCTAGAAGAATGTCTAATGCAAGGCGGTTCTGAAGAGTCATAGCTCTTTCAGCAGCTAATTCAGTATCTATCAGGAGTATGGCTCCTGAAATAATTGTCAGGATGCTCTCCACAATAGTAGACAACTTTCAAATCTTTATCAAGTTCAGAACAACTCCTACTGAACTAATCATTGCTCCAAATATATCTCCTACTATGCCAGAAGGAGACTCTCTCTAATGTGATGTAATTCAGTCACTTTCAGAAATTTCTTTAAGTCATCAAGCTGAAATATCTTTTGGAAAACTATCCCAGATAACAAGTCCCATACCATTCTCTAGGAAGACGGCAATAAGCATTAGGACTACAGATGTAATATATCCCAGGAATCGCTGCATCATGTCCATTCAACATAAATGTCCATTTACTAAACACATGTCTACATTCACTCGTTCCCACAAATAAAGTGTCAGTGCAAGATTCAGGCCTATATGCACAAAGGTTCCCCACATGTTGAGCATCTATAGCTAATTTCCCTTGTGTTTTTATTGCACTATAAGCATAATCATTGTGTAAGTCCTTTTCTCTAAACCTTTTTCTAATTTCTCCTTCAATGCTTTTCTCCTGTCATCTGTGTCATCTAAAAAGCTTTTTTCTAAAGGTGTAAGCAAGCATGTCAGGTTATTTCTGTGTGCATAAGCTGTGCCAAAAGTTAATGTAGGTTCAACGAAACCTCTAACTAATACTATGGCGGTCACTATGAACACTTGCGGTCCGGACCGCCATACCGGTGGTGGCGGTAATTACCGCCACTGGCATGGCAGTCCAGACCGGCATATAATGTTCATGCCACAGGCGGAACTCTGCCACTGCCAGGCTACCGCCGCCAGGCAGCCTGGCGATGGAGAAGTTCCTTATCCAACAGGGCAGAGCTGCAAGCAGTGCTGCCCACCGGATAATGAACCTGTGTTCCCCAAGCCTTTCCCTGGCGGCTTAGCCCACCAGGGAAAGGCTGGCACAATGGGGGCCCCTGCACTGCCCATGCACGTGGCATGGGCAATGCAGGGGCCCCGTGCACAACCCCATTGCGCACGTCACTGCCCGATTTACGGGCAGTGATGTGTGCGATGGGTGCTGCTGCACTCGCCGCACTGCTACATTGCTGACGGCTCCATGAGGAGCCATCAGCAATGTACAGGCCCTGCATTCTTCCGGCCCAGCAGAATGTTGTTTATTTGGCCGGCGGGGTCTCAATGTGCTGGTGGTCGTTGTTTCGACCGCCAGCACCAAACTCGGCAGGATTTGCCACTGAGTTCGTACTGAGGGCCTATGTCTTTATCCTTAGCTATTCTACTCAGATACCTAATTATGAGGACAAATTAAAACATCACGTCGTGTTTGGAGTAGTAAAACTGGATGAACTCCTGGTTATAGAATCTTGTTAGCAACAGACGACAACTTATCCCATAAGTAAGAGGCAAACTATGATACGTAACTCCTTCTTCTACTGATGAAGGAATCGGAGCACACATAAAACAATTTTTCACATCAAAGTCTTTTACTTTCCAACAGTTTATTTTCTTTTTGCACTCTCTCAGATTTGTCTCAACAGTTCAGTCCATCAGTTTCCTTTAAGTGCCAGAATATTGACCTGGAATGTCTCGATCAAAACAAAAGACAAAAATTATTTCTGCCATTCACTTGTAGTTGCATAAGCCCATTCAAGATCTGCATACCGTCGACTTGCTATTCTCTTTCTTTTCAACTTTCAATCTCCATTCAATTCTCCTTCACTCAGATCTTTTCTTGTTGTATACTTCTTCTTCAATTGTTGTCACAACAACTGCTTCCTTTCTTTTTTCTTGTAACTCTTGCCACTTATCTCCTTTCAGTGGACCCTTGGTCAATGCTCCTTTCAGTGTTGAACTTGAAACTACTTCTTGCTCTGCAGGATTTTTTCTTGACAGACCTGCAACAGGTTCAGGAGGAGTTGGATCACATTGGCTTTGATCTGGGTCTGCAATTGCTCCATTTTTCTCTCAAAATTGTCAAATTCTGGGAGAGCCCTCCTCTGACTAGACTCTCCTGCTGCCTCAATTAAGATTGCCTCACTGTCAACCTCCTGTAGGTCTTCTCCTTCGTCTCTCACAGGAGTGACTGAACTGTCCTCAATGGGCTCAGATTCGGCCTCAGTTCCTCTTTCTTCTCCTTCCAGTTCTCCTTCCAGTCTTGTTGTAGTTGTTGGTGTTCTCAACAACTCATCTTCAGTGTCCAAAGGACATGCCACCTTTTTTGTGTGGCTGGTGTGGATCCAGTTTGGAACTCCAGCGCACTTCACAGCTGTGGTAGTAATCAGAACTACCTGGAATGGTCCTTTGCATCCAGGCTCCAAACATGTTTTCTGCACGTGTTTCTGGACCACAACTCAGTCACTGGCTCTCAGGTTGTGCCCTGGGTCATGGATCGGTGGTGGTGTGGTGGCTTCCAAATGCTGGGAGAAGGAGCGAACCACATCAGCCGGACTTTTACAGTAGTCCAAAACCATATCATGTGTAATGCACCCCTGGCACCCTCATTACTCTGCCCATGAGGATTTCATGCGGTGACAAACCTGAACTAAAGGCAGTGCATTAGGCCATTTCAGATTTGTGGAGGCACACATCTTTGCAACTCTTGACTTCAAGGTACCATTCATCTGTTCCACCAGTCCTGATGCTTCAGGGCAGTCACTACAATGCAAGTTCTGTTCAATGTTCAATGCTGCACACAGTAATTTAATTACTTCATTGTTGAAGTGACTTCCCCTATCTGTTTCTAAAGAGATTGGAAACCCAAAATTGGTATCAGTTCCATAAGTAGTAGTTTTGCTACTCTGATATTGTCATTCCTTTGTGTAGGGTAAGCTTCAATCCAGTGACTAAAAATACAGACAGTCAACAACACATATCTCAAACCTCCACACACACTGGCATCTCAATAAAATCCATTTGCATTCTGTTGAATGGACGCCCTGCTCTTCCATTTTGGCTCAAATTAACCACCATCCCTTTTCCCACGTTCATTTTCTGGCAAATGATGCAGCAATGGCACACTGCTTCAGCAACTTGTCTAAACTTCGGGTTGAAACCAGTTATGTTTAAACAGACAAATCATGGCATCCCTCCCAACATGTGCTTGACCATGATAGTATCTAGCCATTTGCGACAGCAAATCAGGTGTCTCTAATATCAGGTCTCGGTTTTGTGCACAAATCAGTTACTTCTAGACAATCATGCTCAATGTCTTCCAACTTCTCAATTTCAACATTTTCATTTGGGAGTAAGGTTGACGGGTTCAGCACTGTACATCTTTTTAATGACATATTTGTGACCCTAAAATACTCATCTCAAATCTGTTCAACCTTGCACCTTTTGTCTTTGTGAGTAGGATTCCAATGGAGTGAGGGACCATGAAAGTCAAGGGCTGTCCCATCACAATGCTTTCACTCTGTGAGAGTCTCTGTCCAACCACTGCAACTGCACGCAGATAACTAGGTAAAGCTGCCGCGACTGGGTCGTCAGTAGCTGAAAAATATACTACTGGGCGGTTTACACCTCTGTGGACCTGCATCAAGACAGACAAAGAACATGCTTCCCTTGCATGACAAAACAATGTGAAAGACTGTGTTTAATCAGGCATATTAAAAGCCGGAGCTTTGCACAGACTTTCTCTCAATTCCGAAAACACTTTCATGCAAGCCTGGTCTAATACTGTGGATCGGTGACCTCTTTGTGAGCCAGCTTCTGTAAAGGCTTGGAAATGACTGAAACGTTGGGAATCCATTAGTGGCAGTAGCTTTCCATCCCTAGAAACACATCCTGACATCTCTCTGGGTGGTTTGGGGACTCATCTGCAATATGGTTGTGACCCTTTCTCTGGATATTTTCCTTGATCCCTTCTCAATCTGGTGACCTAAATATTTCACTTCTTTCTGACAGTACAGCAATTTCAGTGGAGACACTTTATGACCATTCTTTCCCAAATGGTTCGGTAAGGCAATCGTGTCATACTTGCACTTGTCGCTCATTTTTGACACAGTTATGAAGTCGTCAATGTACTGTACCAAGGTCGATTGGAAAGGCAAACTCCAACGACTTCACATTCTTTTTCAAGATCTGATTGAATATGGAAGGTGACTCTGAAAACCCTTCAGGAATTGGACACCAACAGTAAACTCGGTCTAAAAATTTGAAGCAAAAGAAAAATTGACAGTCCTCATGAAGAGGCACAGGAAAGAAGGCTTGTGACAAGTCTATGACATTGAACCATTCAGCATCACATGGAATCTGAAACATTATCACTGCTGGATTGGTACCAAAGGACAACATTTGATCACAATGTAATTGATTTTTCTTAAATCCTGGACAATTTGAACTTTCCCAAAGGGCTCTTTCAATTCCATCATTGGTGAATCACATGGGCTGCTCAATACTTCTTTTCAAACCCCTTGCTTACAAATTCTGCAATTATCTGGGCAACCTTTATAAGAACATTCTGTGGCATGTGGTACTGTGGAGTCTGAGGAGAAATTGCATTTGGCTTTACAGGAACTTTTACTGTCTTTACTCCCTTTATCAGACCTACCTCCTTTCCTGTTCGATCCCACACTTTCTCTTTAACAGCTCCGTCACTGTGAACACTGGAAAAGAATTAATCAGAGGGTACTCCGCATTTATTGTCTCACACTATGTCTCTGGAGCTAGGTCATCCTCATTATCACTATTCTTCTGTATCTCGATTCTAGCATTTGAGCAAGTAATCAAGCACCTGGTTTTACACAGCAAGGGCCAGATGTCGGTGAGTCTGAGTTTGCGACTTTCAAATTGCGAGTCAGAGTGACTCGCAATTTGCAATTCGCAAACCCAGATGCAGGGTGGTGTCCCTGACACCATCTGCGAATCGCAAGGGGGTCACAAAGACCCACCTCATTAATATTAATGAGGTGGGTAGCAATTTGCGACCCCCTTGCGATTCGCAGCAGTCACAGGGATGGTGGCCTGCTGGAGACAGCAGACCGCCATGTCTGTGACTGCTTTTTAATAAAGCAGTTTTTTTTTGTATTGCAGCACGTTTTCCTTAAAGGAAAACGAGTTGCAATACACACGAAAAAATTAAACGTTTTTGTTTAATTTTTTCAGAGCCATTCACAAAGGGGAAGGGGTCCCATGGGGACCCCTTCCCTTTTGCGAATGTGTTAGCACCCATTTGAAATGGGTGCTAACTGCGAATTGCTTTGCAACCGCGTTCGCGGTCACAAAACAATTCTACATCGTGAGGCGAATCGCAAATAGGAAGGGGAACACCCCTTCTTATTTGTGAGTCGCATTCCCATTTTGCGAGTCGGTAACCAGTTTACCGACTCGCAAAATGGGAATGAGCATACCGACTCGCAAAATGGGAATGAGCATCGCAATGTGCGTTTTGCATGGTGCAAAAATTTGCTGATTGCACCATGCAAAACGCTTGCTACATCTGGCCCATAGTCTCTTCCCAGTAGGTATACTGGACTTGAATCACAGACTACGAATTTATGCAATCCCTTAAAGCAGCGAATCTTAACCTGTACTGGATCTGTAATTGGGTTGGTCAAATACTGATTCGCAACTCCTACGATCTGTACTGTCTTTCCTGAAAGGGACAAATTTGGAACTTCGGCACTTCTTACTGCGAAGCGTATAGCTCCTGTGTCAACCAAGAATGAAACTCTGAGACCCATGACTTTCCCTTCACATAGGGCCCTTTCTGATCTACTTCTAAAGAAGCTGAGAGCACACATTCCTCATCCGAACTCTCGCTCACCCAATCATTGCTTATTCCACTCTCACTGTGTAACGGGAATTGGTGCACTGTGTTATTACTTTGGTTAGGCCTTTGACCTGTGACCTGTTGAGAAAGCATCACCTGCTGCTGTTCCATTGGGGCTTGAGGTATTTGGATTTGCTGTTTAGGTACCATGACAACCTGCTGTTGCATCGGCTGTAAATGTGACATATGTGCACATGGCATTTGCACCTGTGGCATGGGTTGAAAGCCTTGCATTTGATTCACATTATTATGAATATTTGGATTCGCACCTCTCATTCACGGTCCTCTCATGTTTTGGAATGAGTTGATCTCACCTATTTGCTGAACGACACCTTCCTGCACCATCATCGAACACTCCCACTTCCAATGTCCGACTGCTCCACAAGCGTGACAAGGCAACAATGTCTTCATTCCCTGCGCATCATTCTGAACCACTACAGTACCCATGTCTGGACCATGGTTTATATGACTTCCGTGACTTCTACCTCTAATCTGATTTTGAAATACCATGGCCCGTATTTATACTTTTTTTGCGCCACATTTGCGTCGTTTTTTGACGCAAAAACGGCACAAACTTGCAAAATACCATTGTATTTTGTAGGTTTGCGCCGTTTTGCGTCAAAAAGCGGTGCAAATGCGGCGCTAAAAAAAGTATAAATACGGGCCCATGTTTCCCTGCTGCGGTAGCTGTTGTGGAAAATTTCCCTGCATCCCAGTTTGTGCGGCTTTAACCTGCATCACCATCACTTTTTTCTTCAACTTTCTCTGCTTCACTTCAATCTCGTCACTACAGTACTTTGCTCACTGCAGCACCTCATCAATCGGCTTTGCTTGCGATCAAATCAAATGACTCTTAATCATCGGGCTAATTTCATGTCTCAATCGTTCCACAAATCTGAACACAAAAGGAATCATTACCTTCGGCTCAATTGTCTCTGTACTACTGTAATGCTTGTACGCCTGCAACAATCTCTCATAATATGCATGTACCAACTACTTGGCTTCCTGAGCTGTCCAGTCTATTCTTTGCCTGTCAATGTTTTTGGGCAAAATTCTCGACTTTAGGAATTCAATCACCTTGTAATAACATTTCATTACCTTAGGAGATGGGCACTCGTAACCTAATCTATCTCTGGTTCTTTTGTTGCCCAATCTATACTCCTCTTGCACTCCATACACAAATCAGCTGGAACTACTATCTCTAATAGAGTGTCCAAGCCTTCCCAAAGGCATTTTGCAAGTTTCACAAACCTGTCTGTCTGGTGGTAACATTCTACTAGTTTCTCTCTCAACCTGGGATAATCATTTTTAAACAACAGAATATCACCTCTGCTCCAAGGGACATGAACAATATTCCCTCCTGGAATCTCTCTCATTGGTAAACTTTTCACCAGGTTCTTGCCCTGCTGTACATGTGCAGTTAGCTCCACAGAATCCCTTTTTCTCTTATCTCTTTTCTTTACCCATCTGCCATCCCATTTGTCTGATGCTCCCCAGGTCTGGGCCCTTTGAAGTAACTCCCTAAGGTGTGCCTTCATTCCAGCAGAGCACATGTGTTCAGAATCTAACCTGTAACTCTTTTTCACATGTTGTGTTTTCTCTATTTCCATGCCATACTTATCTGCCAGGTCTGATAGCTTTTGAAGAACATTGCATACTTCCCTTGTAATGTTCAGGCTCAGATTTCTCAATTCTACTTCTGTGTAGGACTCCAACCTGTTCACACCCATAGTTCCCTCAATGAACTCACCCCTTCCATTCCTAGTCTAGTATAGCTCCGGTACTCCTCTTCCCTGGGAGCATCCTGTGGGGTATTCAGCTTGGCTAACTATTCATTCAATTGTTGGGCCATCACATCTTGCAACAGAATGTTGCTAGCCTGGGCATGTGGTGCCTGTTGTACAACTGTATTTGGGGACTGTGGTGTCAATAATTTCAGGCTCTGACTAACATTCAACCCTACAACAGTATCCAGAGGAACTCTGAATGGGCTATGGTCTAGCAATGATCTCATTCCTTCAAAAGTCTGTCCCACTGCAGAGACTACTCGGGTATTCTCATTGAGTCCTCCTCTCATTGAATTCTGACTCAGGACTCTCTGTCCACCTGCCCTGTTGTTCTCATGTGCAAACAAAGGTGCAAATGGATCAATGGTGAGTGGTACAAATACAGCATCTGGGCTTGTTCTAATATTCAGGGTCTGTGGGAGAGTAACTCCTGCCATCTGGTTCATCAGTACAGACATATCTGACTGTGTCCCTCTTATCAGAGTGTATTTCAGCATTGTCTGTGACTGCGCTTGAGGCAGTAAAAGTGGAGTTGGCTCTGTCGGAACCAAAATCGGTCTCAGAAAAGCCTGTCCTCTTGGCACTATTAGGTTTGTGGCAGTTTCCACAATGGGCACATCAGGGTGAATTCTCTGGATATTCGACTGTGGCAGCTTATTTTGGACTACTGGAGTAGTAGGTGCGTTAAGACTGCTCTGCATTAGGCTCTGTGTCGGGCTAGGATTAACCTGCACCGGACTCGATGTCACATTAACCTGTGTCGGAACTGAAGGATTTACACTAGTGCTCGGACCACTCTCTTGGGCTGCATATGGTGGAGGACGATTTCTCAATAACTGCAAAATAAAGTCCTCATCGTCTGACTCTTCCTCCAATGTCCAAGATTTTCTAGCCTCCATGTTAGACCTGACAGCCTTAGGGTGGTCACCCCTAACTTTTTGCCTGCCTCCCTCCACTTGTTGGACACTGTTTTTGCTGGTTTTTAGAATCTGCACACTTTACCACTGCTAACCAGTGCTAAAGTGCATATGCTCTCTCCCTTTAAACATGGTAACCTTGGATCACACCAAATTGGACTATTTGATTTACTTATAAGTCCCTAGTAGAGTGCACTATATGTACCCAGGGCCTGCAGATTAAATGCTACTAGTGGGCCTGCAGCATGGGTTGTGCCACCCAATTTAGTAGCCCCTTTACCTTGTCTCAGGCCTGCCATTGCAAGGCCTGTGTTTGCAGTTTCACTGTCACTTCGACTTGGCATTTAAAAGTACTTGCCAAGCCTACAACTCTCCTTTCTCTACATATGTCACCCCTAGTGTGTGCCCTAGGTAACCCCTAGAGCAGGCTGCTGTGTGGGTAAAAGGCAGGACATGTACCTGTGTAGTTTACATGTCCTGGTAGTGTAAAAACTCCTAAATCAGTTTTTACACTACTGTGAGGCCTGCTCTCTTCATAGGCTAGCATTGGGGCTGCCCTCATACATTGTTGAAGTGGTAGCTGCTGATCTGAAAGGAGTAGGAAGGTCATATTTAGTATGGCCAGAATGGTAATACAAAATTCTGCTGACTGGTGAAGCTGGATTTAATATTACTGTTTTAGAAATGCCAGTTTTAGAAAGTGAGCATTTCTCTGCACCTAAATCTTTCTGTGCCTTACAATCCACGTCTGTCTGGGTTTCGCTGACAGCTCCTTGTGCATTCACTCACACCCCAAACACAGGGTACTCAGCCTCACTTGCTAACATCTGCATTTTGAATGGGTCTTCCTGGGCAGGGAGGGTGGAGGGCCTGCTCTCACACAATGGACTGCCACACCCCCTACTGGGACCCGGGCAGATAGGATTGAACTGATCTGGTACACTTCTAAGCCACTCTTTGAAGTCTCCCCACTTCAAAGACACATTTGAGTATAAAACAGGGCCTCTGCCCTACCACCTCAGACACTTCCTGGAGAAGAAACCTGAACCAGAACCTGCACTCTGACAAGAAGAACTGCCTGGCTCCCTAAAGGACTCACCTGACTGCTTTCTACAGAGGACTGCTGCCTTGCTGTTGCCCTGCTGTCTTGCTGCTTTCTTGCTTTGCTGCAGAAGTGCTCTCCAAGGGTTTGGATAGAGCTTACCTCCTGTTCTCTGAAGTCTCAGGACCAAAAACACTTCTCTCTTGCAACTGGACTCCTTGTGCGGCGAAAAATTTGACGCACAGCTGGTGCCGCCTTGAAAAATTCACCGCTCGCTGAACCGGGACAACGCCGTTCGACTTCGCAAGCAAAAGGTCGACGCAGCGCCTGCGGTCCGACCGGAACTTCGATGCACGGCCCACCTGGGACAGCGCCGCCAGAGGGGAAAACGACGCAGCGCCTGCCATGAGGGAGAAATTTCCCCGCATCGCCCACCGGAATGATGCAGAGCTGGTCCACAAGCCCATTATTCCACGCACAGACCCCGGGGTGTCTGAAAACCCCACAACCCATTTTCCTATTGCATCTTTGATCTTTTGACATTCAAATATCCAGATAAATATTATATATTTTTCTAAACACTGTGTCGTGTATTTTTGTGGTGCTATATTGTGTTATTGTATGATTATTGCACAAATACTTTACACATTGCCTTCTAAGTTAAGCCTGACTGCTCAGTGCCAAACTACCAGAGGGTGGGCACAGGATAATTTGGATTGTGTGTGACTTACCCTGACTAGAGTGAGGGTACTTGCTTGGACAGGGGGTAACCTGACTGCCAACCAAAGACCCCATTTCTAACATTGGTGGCAGCGGTGGGATAGGACATGTATTTGTGCAGTGACATACAGTAGGTCAACTTAATTTTTATCTCTTTTTGCAAATTCGTTTTTCCTGACAATTTTCTAAACCTAAATCCTCACTCAACATGTCTCAGGCTGGGACTCAAGCAGGAGATTTGGACCTAGCCCTGTTGGAGACATATACTGTCAAACTGCTAAAAGGGTTCTGCAGGGAGATGAGTGTACCCACCCAAGGGGCCTCCAGAAAGGAGGACTTTCAAGTGGCGCTAAGGGCCTGGGCAGAAGCCCATTTAGAGGAGGATGCTGAGGAAGAGGAGCCAGAAGATGGCCCCTCAGAGGATTTTTTGCCATCAGTGGGTCATGTTACCACTGCAATTGTGCCCCCTTCCAGTCCAGTGAGCAGTGTCTCTGATCAAGGCCTGACCCCAGAGGAAAGGAGAGAGGAGAGCGAGTTCCAATTGCAAATGGCAAGACTGAAAATTGAGGCTCAACATGAGGAAAGAAGGTCAGAGAGAGAAGCACAAGCAGCGGAGAGAGCCTTGGCTGAAAATAAACTTCTGTTGGCTCATGAACTGAGTCTCAAGGAGCTGGATCTCAAGGCAAAGCAGTCTGAATCCAGCAGTAATGGTGGCAGCATACAGACAGGACCTGCTGGAGAAAAGAAGGTTTGTATACCTAACAATGTGGTGCCCAGTTTTGTGGTGGGAGATGACATAGATAAATGGCTAGCTGCTTATGAAGTTGCACTAAGGGCTCATGAGGTTCCTGAAGGGCAATGGGGTACAGCTATGTGGAGTTATGTGCCACCATTGGGGAGGGACACACTTCTCACATTGGACATAAAGGATCAAAACACATACCCACTTCAGAAAGCCATTTTACTTGCCAAGTTTGGGCTGACCCCTGAGAAATACCGTCAGGGGTTCAGGGACAGCACCAAACTGTCCCTGAATGGGTAGATTTCCTTGACTTTTCCAGTAAGGCACTGAATGGATGGGTGCGGGGCTGCAAAGTAGATTATTACACAGGATTATATAATTTGATTCTGAGAGAGCATATGCTCAGTATTTGTTTTACAGAGTTGCGCCAGCACCTAGTAGACAGTAAGCTGACTGATTCCAGGAAGCTTGCTGAGGAGGCGGACCTCTGGACTAGTACCAGAGTGTCCAGAAAGGTATCTGGGGGGGACACCAACAAAGGTGGTCAGGGTTCCCATCAGAAGAAAGAGGGGGGAGAAAAACTTAAAAACAAGGAGTTTTCAAAAGGCCCCCAAAATAGATCCCAAGGGAGTTGTGGTAATTCCAAAAGGAGAGGCTTTACTGACCATAAGACAGGGAGGTTTGTACCCCAATGTGCAGAGTACAATAAGTATGGGCACTCTGAGGGCGACTCCAAGTGTCCCAAGAGGGCACAGCCCCCCAAAGGAGGGCAGACACCTGGGTTGGCTAGCATAGTGCTCGTGGAGGAGATGGTCCCTGTCAGTTTTGGGGAGCAGACAGAGGTAATCCTAGTGTCTCTGGGGGATGCAGAGATGGTGCCAAAAAACCCACATGCCTGCCAATACTTCCAAGTATAGGCAGTGGGTCACCATCAATGGGCAAGGGGTGGAGGCTCTGCGTGACAGAGGAGCCAGCATGACTACTGTCAAGGGTCATCTAGTGTCAGCAGAGCAGGTCATCCCAAATACATTCCACCAAGTCATAGTCTCCGACAATCGTGAGAGCCACCTACCAGTAGCTCTGGTTCCCTTTGAGTGGGGGGGGGTCTAAAAGTAGCTGTCAGTCCTACCATGCCTGTAGATTTTCTGTTAGGCAACGACCTTGAGCACACTACCTGGAAGGAGGTAGAGCTAAGGTCTCACTTGGAGATGTTAGGATTGCCTGAGTGGGTCTTCATGACCACATGGTCCATGGCTGCCCGAGAGGGAAGTCAAGGGCATCTGGAGCCTGGAACAATGGCCAAGACAACTGCTAAGAGATGGGGCAAGGGGCGCGGGAAACCCGTCCCAGAAGTTGCCACAGTGGTTGACGTGGTTCCTGAGGAGGAGGAGGCCCCTGAGCCAACTGGGGAAGACATTGCCGCCCTAGGTGACCTACCTGAGCTTGCTGGTTGGCAAGTTGAGGGTGGGCCCACCAGGGAGGAATTCTGCAAGGCACAGAAAAAATGTCCCACTCTAGAGGGCATGAGGAAGCAAGCCTCAGCCCAGGCAGCAGGTGAAGCCTCTGGTGATCACCACAGATATTGGGAGAATGATCTCCTCTACAGTGAGCCTAAGGTTCCGGCCATTGGGGCAGCGCGTGCGCTGGTGGTCCCCCAGTGTTACCGGACCTTCCTACTGGGACTGGCTCACGACATTCCCCTGGCAGGACATTTGGGGCAAGACAAGACCTTTGCCTGGCTTGTCACCCACTTCTATCGGCCCAGAATGAGGACAAACTCAGATACGTTTTGTAGGTTCTGTCCTACCTGCCAGGTCAGTGGTAAAACAGGAAAAAGTGTTAAGGCACACTTGATTCCACTTCCTGTCATTGGCACCCTCTTTGAAAGGGAGGGCATCGACATTGTTGGTCCATTGGACTCCAAAACTGCCCTAGGCAACAGATTCATCCTGGTTTTGGTGGACCATGCTACCCGTTACCCAGAGGTAATCCCTCTGAGGACCGTAACTGCACCAGTGGTGACCAGAACTCTGATGGGGGTATTTACCCGTGTGGGATTCCCAAAGGAGATAGTGTCTGACAGAGGCACTAACTTCATGTCTGCATACATGAAGTCCATGTGGGATGCATGTGGTGTAACCTACAAGTTCACCACACCCTATCACCCCCAATCTAATGGTCTTGTGGAGAGATTCAACAAGACCTTGAAAGGCATGATCACAGGCAAGTGTGACGTCCTCTTACCATGCCTTCTCTTTGCTTACAGAGAGGTACCCCAGAAAGGGGTAGGGTTCAGTCCCTTTGAGCTCCTCTATGGGGACTCTGAAGCATTGTCAAGGAGGGGTTGGAGAAAGCTCCAAAGGCACCCCCTCAGGATGTGGTCAGCTACATGCTGGCCCTCCGCAACCAGATGCACCATTTCTGGAAAGTGGCCAAAAGTAATCTTGAGGCCAGTCAAGAGGTAATGAAACACTGGTATGACCAGAAGGCCACCCTGGTAGAGTTTCAGCCTGGGGACAGTGTGGGTAATGGAGCCAGTAGAGCCTAGAGCTCTCCAGGACCGCTGGTCCGCCACATTTGAAGTGAAGGAGTGGAAAGGGGAGGCCACTTACCTAGTGGACCTCCAATCCCCTAGGAACCCCCTAAGGGTGCTCCATGTCAACCGACTGAAGCCTCATTTTGAGAGGTCTGAAGTCAACATGCTTCTGGTGACAGATGATGGGGCAGTGAACCTCTCCCCGACCTCCTCGCTGCCAAGGAAGGTGATGGGTCAGTGGAGGATGTCATTCTCTCTGACTCCCTGACCGTAGACCAGAGAGGGGGCTGCTACCCGTTACTGGAACAGTACTCCTCCCTGTTTTCTCTCACCCCTGGACGCACACACTTGTGTGTCCATGATATTGACATGGGAGAAAATCCCCCTGTAAAGAACAACATTTACAGGTTGTCAGACAAGGTGAAGGCCAGCATCAAAGAGGAAGTCTCCAAGATGTTGGCTCTAGGGGTTATTGAGAAGTCTAGCAGTCCCTTGGCCAGCCCTGTGGTGGTAGTACCCAAGGCTGCTGCCTCCGGTGCCAATCCAGAACTTATGTTCTGCATGGACTGCCGGGGTCTCAATTCAGTCACACGGACTGACGCTCACCCCATCCCCCGAGCTGATGAGCTTGTAGACAGGCTTGGTGCTGCCAAATTCCTCAGTACTTTTGATCTCACATCAGGGTACTGGCAGATCGCCTTGACTGAGGGGGCTAAAGAGAGATCAGCATTTTCCACACCTGAGGGCCATTACCAATTCCGGGTGATGCCCTTTGGGTTGAAAAATGCCCCCGCTACCTTCCTTGGTTAACGGGATCCTAGCGCCAAGGATGCCTTCTGCACAGCCTATCTGGGCGACATTGCCGTCTCCAATGACAGCTGGGAGGAACACCTGCTCCACCTCAAGGAGGTGCTTCAGGCCCTGCAACAGGCAGGCCTGACCATCAAGGCCAGTAAGTGCTAGTTTGGGCAGGGTTCCGTGGTATACTTGGGATACCTAGTAGGTGGTGGCAAGGTGCAGCCACTCCAGGTCAAGATTGAAAACTATCAAGGCCGGGCAACCACCTAGAACCCAAACAGAGGTGAGAGCCTTCTTAGGCCTCACTGGGTATTACTGCAGATTTGTCAAGGGCTATGGAACCATGGTGACACCCTTGACAGAACTCACATCCAAAAAGCAGCCTAGGTTGGTGACTTGGACAGAGGCTTGTCAGAAAGCCTTTGACTCCCTGAAGGAAGCCATGTGCACAGCCCCCGTGACTACTCCAAGGAATTTATCGTGCAGACAGACGCTTCAGAGCATGGCACAGGGGCGGTCCTAGCACAGCTAAACGAGGAGGGCCTAGACCAACCAGTAGTCTTTATTAGCAGAAGAATATTACTACGGGAACAGAGGTGGAGTGCTATTGAAAGAGAAGCCTTTGCTGTGGTCTGGGCACTGAAGAAGCTGAGGCCATACCTGTTTGGGACTCACCTCCGGGTCCAGACGGACCACAGGCCCCACAGATGGCTCACAGGCAGACAGGATTGAACTGAAAGGGGACCTGGTGCACTTCTAAGCCACTCTTTGAAGTCTCCCCCACTTCAAAGACACATTTGGGTATAAAACAGGACCTCTGCCCTACCATCTCAGACACTTCCTGGAGAAGCAACCTGAACCTGCAGCCTGACAAGAACTGCCTGGCTGCCTAAAGGACTCACCTGACTGCTTTCTACAGAGGACTGCTGCCTTGCTGTTGCCCTGCTGTCTTGCTGCTCTCTTGCTTTGCTACAGAAGTGCTCTCCAAGGGCTTGGATAGAGCTTGCCCCCTGTTCTTTGAAGTCTCAGGACCCAAAAGACTCCTCTCTTGCAACTGGACTCCTTGTGCGGCGAAAAATGTGATGCACAGTTTGTGCTGCAGTGAATAATTCACCGCTCGCCGAACCAGGACGACACCGCTCGACTTTGCAAGGAAAAGTTCGACGCGGCACCTGCGGTGCGACCGGAACTTCGACGCACGGCCCACCTGGGACAACGCCGCCCGACTTCCAGAGGGTAGATCGACGAAGCACCTGCCGTGAGGGAGAAATTTCCCCATATCGCCCACCGGAACGATGCAGAGCTGGTCAACAAGCCCAGGATTCCACGCACAGACCCCGGGGTGTCTGAAAACCCCGCAACCCAAAGAGGAGACCCGTCTGCACGCCGGAAATCGACACAACGTCTTCCCCGCATGGAAAATAATGACGCAAGTCCGTGTGTGAAGGGGCGAAACCGACACACACACCATTTTCCACGTATCTCCTCCTCTGCGGCCCTTTGCGGAGATTTTTCACTCCAACCAGGTACTTTGTGCTTGAAAGAGACTTTGTTTGCTTTTAAAACACTTAAGACAATTTATATCACTTTTCAGTGATATCTTTACATTTTCTTATTGCATCTTTGATCGTTTTTGACCTACAAATATCCTGATAAATATTATATATTTTTCTAAGCACTGTGTGGTGTATTTTTGTGGTGCTACATTGTGTTATTGTATGATTTATTGTACAAATACTTTACACATTGCCTTCTAAGTTAAGCCAGACTGCTCAGTGCCAAGCTACCAGAGGGTGGGCACAGGATAATTTGGATTGTGTGTGACTTACCCTGACTACAGTGAGGGTCCCTGCTTGGACATGGGGTAACCTGACTGCCAACCAAAGACCCCATTTCTAACACCTCCCAACTCTTGTAAGGGCTTCTGTTAGTCTTTCTGGTAGCTTTCCTTCCTTCTCTCTCGCTGTCCTGTGTAATTGCAGGAAACAACTAAATCCCCTGCAAAGTCTCCGTTCGCCAAAACCTCTGGTCGAGATCCTACTTAGCCTCTGCTAGTGTATTTTCTGCCGTTCTCATTTTGCTCTCAATTTTTTTTTTGCTGTTATTGTCTGGCTACTAAGTCCCAGATCGCTAATGCCTCAAACTGTGCTGGTCTCGGAGGGGGTTTCAGATCATACAGCACCCTCCTCAGATTCTCTAAACTGCTTAAATTGAATGTTCCATTCACCAGAAACACTAGGCTCTCATCTTTCTCTGTCACTTTGCACCATTGCTTTAGCCAAAGACATGGCGCAGCACCCTTTTCTTCGATTACAATGTAAGCTGGTGTACCTTCTGGCTGTGCAATATTCCCTATTCTTGTGGTAATGTATGTATCTCCTCATAAAGCACTCTTTAAAGCATAGAAAAATTTAATTTCTGCGACCTTTATTTTATTTTAAATCAAATCAGTCAGTGACTTTTAATCCCAGAATTCTCTTCACCCACCTTCTCAACCAATTGGCTACACGGATAGCTGCCAATCTGTGCGTGACCCTTCTCACTAACCAACCTATCTCAGCACGGCTCCAATGACGTCACACTTACATGTACTGCGACTGGCAAAGTATTGCGGCTTGTCCTCCTTAACTCAGATTCACGCAACACTAATGCAAAATTATTGTGAACACTAAACAAAATCAAAACCAAATTTGTCTGTTTACTACAGGTAAGGTAACACAATCGCTTCAGAAACTTTATGGATTTTCACTGATGGCGTTTCGCTCTAACAGCCATTCCTTCTTTCTCAGTTTCTCTGATTCACAAACAAAATACGATCCGCAAATTTCACTCTCAACTGATCAGTGGGTCTGTCCTGGTGCACTTAGGACTCGCCAGATCTGTCGCAAAGTTCTCCCAATCGCTTTGACTCTGACTTGTAGACCACGCCAGATCACCCTATTAAACCAGACAAATTACAACAAAACCAAGGGTCTCATACACTTTTCAATATACCCTGAAGTCTTAGACCATGCAGGGTCTGCATACCAACAACCACGTGGACAATGTTTTAGCACAAAGCGCCACACACATGTGAAGGTCAACGCTCACACTTCGGAGTATGCACACTCCTCCTACAACTTCATTTGGTGTACACAAACTCCCTAAACCCTCACAAACGTCACAATTCACCTGCGATTTGCATAAGCCGTGCAAGCGCGAAACCTATTTCATTTACACTATCACTAGAATGCCGAGAACATCCTCAAACAATCATTGGCAAGCTCCAGGATTCTAGTAAAGTCATCTTAAGTGCTTAGGGGCACATTTTCTGTCCACTTTGTATCATCGAATATGAAAAACCCAGAATTTCCCCAATTTGACTAAATCTGCGAAATTAATTTGATCTTTGTAGGAAATTAACCTTTACCCCACCACCATCTCTGGTGACACCTGTTATGTCTTGGTTACTATCTCTGGGACCAAATACACTTCTACCTCTCTCTGGTCTCTATGATGAGCTCTTAAGGAGACAAACCATGTACTAGGCAACTATGATGGGCTCTTAAAGAGACACACCATCAATCTCTGCTACCACCTCTGTTAGCACGTCAGACCTTAATAAGTAAATTTACAAGGAGACGCAAATAGGCTGACAAACCTTGTGACTCGCTTTGAGGTTTTTCCACCATATACCCCGTACATGCAGATCAATAGTCAATAATAATCACTAACATTAGTAATCAATAGGAGTCAGTAAATTTCACACACCATGACCTTGCAGTCATGAGTAACCACACCTTTATGTAAAAGTTTGAATATTTATTTCCCTATATTAACAATGCTAATGTCACATAGGTTAATCTCAAAATCAATTGATAAACATACAGAAATAACACTGGCTGACCAAAACGACAAAAGAATTGCAATATAATCAAAGCTTGAGCTACTACACATTCTAAAATTATAGTACAAATTATTAACAAGAGTAACTGTGCAAACGTAATAACATACATTTAGATTCAGCAAAGAAATGTCATCAAATGCTATTACATGTATTATACTTCATTAGTGAGGACCCTAACTAACACCAGATCAGAATACCATGTTTGGGCTTCATGTAAAACCATTTAGTCAACATAAATTTGGAAAAACATCTAACTATGGCTCTATCAAAATAGCGGTTGGTACCTAGAAACAAAAGCAAATAGACATAGGAAACAACATCAGTGATAGTATAGCTCTCCTCAATTTGATCTGCAAGCTAAGATAGTCTTCGTCATCAGGACATCAGTCTGGTCAGCAAGGCATCAGGATTCAGTATCAAAGTTCAGAAAAGGCTAAGTCTCTTTAGCAGTAATGTTAAGCACGTCTCTTCTCAAGACGGTCAAGAAAATAATGGCAGTATCTTCCCTCTGTGCAGTCTAGATATGTTAGACTTCCCAAAACTACTTCCCAAGTCCCTATTGGTCAAGGGGTCGCATGTTCACGCTTTGTTCAATAAAACAAAAACTTCAGATTTACATTTCTACCAGTACATGGTTAACATGTTGATGATTGGCTTCTTTCGTACTGTTCTCATCATCCGGCTCGTCAGGTAACAATATTGTTGCAGCTTATACTCCAGTCATAGTCTCCATAGTGTTCTCCTGAGAAAGTCAGTCTTACACGCATTACTTTGACAATGTTGCATTAGCTAATACATCATCTCCTAGCAAGCGGTTCTCATGAGAAAGACATTTAGCTACAATTGTTTGGTCAGCACAGTGGAAAATCACAATTTAATTCTCTAAGCATCCATTTTGTAAGTTGGTTAGGAAATACAGCTTGACATGAGGCTGTGCAACTAGGCCAAGACCTCTTCTGAGTTAAGGCCTACAATTAATAAGGCTAATACATACTCCATAATCCTTAATACAACACAATACTACATTAATCAAACATAAGCTCAACATTTCATATTAGTAAGCCATTAATAAATACACTTCGTGAACATTGACGGCCACTCACGTGGGCACACCTTCAAAAGCGTGCATTATTTTTCTCTATATTATTACAATTTCTACGCAAATTCAACACTCAAAATACATGAATATTAATTAATAATTTCATTAAAAACTCATCGTTAACACAATACAATATTTTGTGTGACTTTTGGACGTTGTCCATGTCATCAGATTGTCATGATTTTCGCTAAAGTTACACCTGAGGAGAAAACGCATGAGAAGAAAAATTACACAATTGTGTCACCCTGTGTTGATTAGGGCATTGAAATTTTGAGGGCACAAATCTAATGCCAGTGCCTTTCCACTGCTTTTCGAAGGAACTCCTTATAATCAAATTATACAATTGACATAAATTAAGCAAATAAATCAACTTAAAATGTTATCTTTTACACCTCAACCTTTATGAATAAAAACAATTGTAAATCTGTATGCAATTTATCTGTGATCTAGGGCCAGATGTAGCAAACGTTTGCGACTCGCAAACGGGCCGATTCGCAATTTGCGACAGTGCAAAATCGGAAATGGGATGCAAAAAGCCCATTTCCGACTCGCAAAAAGCGATGGGACCCGTTTGCGAGTCGCATCCGTTGCGACCCCCTTTTGCGACCCGCAATTTGCGAGTCGCAACCCATATGCAATTGCAACTCGCAAATTGCGACTAGTCGCAAAAAAACCAGTTTGCAAGTCGCATTTACCACTAACTCAGAGCAGGTGGTAACCATTACCAAAGTATAAAAGGAGACCCAGAAGGCATCTGGGTTACTCAAGATGGCAGACATATACCTGATAGCAGTGAGGAGGAGAGTCTACGCAGCCCAGCAGAGGAGGAGGAGGGGCCACAGACAGGAGAAGATATATAGAACAAGGCAGACCCTTTTCCAGCAAACTGAAGAGGAGATCTATGATAAATACCGCCTTAGCAGCGCTGCCATTCTAGAATTGATAGAATTACTAAAACCACATCTAGAACACAAGACTCTGTGTGGCTGCGCCATCCCTACGCATGTGCAAGTACTATGCGCACTGCACCTCTTGGCCTCAGGGAGCTATCAGGGGGTCATTGCCGTGGCAGGTGGGGTATCCCAAAGTGCAGTGTCAAGGTTCCTCAGGGCATTCCTAGATGCCTTAGTAGCGCACAGGTCTCAGTTCATATACTTACCAAGGAATGAGGCAGAAATTAACAGCACCAAGCTGGACTTTTACCGGATTGCCCACTTCCCCCATGTCATTGGATGTGTAGATGGGACACACATTCAAATATGCCCCCCGCTAATCTGGAACATATTTTCCGCAACAGAAAGTGTACCCACTCACTCAACATACAGGTTATTTGTGATGCCCATTACATCATCACGGACATCGTAGCTAAGTTTCCAGGCAGTACCCATGACTCATACATTTTTAGACATAGTGGGATACATCAACGCCTGGAACGTGGGGAATTTGGAGACGGATACCTCCTAGGTAGAGCCACAGACACTTGCAGACATACACACAGGTCACTGTGCACGACTATCTGGACTTACTAACAGTGTACTTTTGTGCCCAACAGGTGACAGTGCATATGCTCTAAGGCCTTGGAACATGACTCCGTTTTTAACCCCAAGTAATGAATCAGAGAGGCAATACAACAGTGCGCATAAGAGGACCAGGAACCTCATAGAGCGCACCTTCGGACTCCTGAAGGCAAGATTCCGATGCCTCCACCGCAGCGGAGGCGCCCTCCAATACACCCCCATTACCGCCTTCAAAATTGCGGTCGCATGCGCCATCCTCCACAACATAGCCCCCCAACGTGGGCTACCTCTCACCCCTGCAGACCCAGATCCTGATTAGGAAGAGCAAGGACAACCACACCGCCATCATGGGGATAGGAGTCTAGCTAATCAAGGCAGACTGAGACGGGAACACATTGCAACGCAATATTTTGGACGGTACGTGTAAACTCCCACCATACTCACCCATTAACCAAACACTCATTTTGTTAAGTGGAAGAAAAATATCTGTTTTAATAATGTAATGAATGAACTATATACAAGATGAAATTGTCCATGGGCAGGGAAATGCCAACCACTCATGTGGCACATTAACGCCATGTGCCACATTTGTTTTTCCGGGCTGTTGAATAACTTCTCCTGCCCCTCCCGCCAGCCTGGCTGGTCCCTGCCGCATCTATGGTGCTCTGCCTCCCACTCCTTAGCACCCTACTGACAGTGGCAGATGCACTGCTCACTGTGGAGCCCTCTTCACTATCTTGGGGTGTTTCCCCGGTGGCCCTCGACATCTCACGTGTCTCCAATAGTTCTATTATATGTGTGAGACGTCCCAGGCCCCTGGCAACATCCCCAGCAAAATGGCCCATCTCAATTTGCAGGCCAACTGTCCTCCTCGACAGGCCTGTTGTGTTGATGGCTAGCCTGCCGATTGATGTGGCCATCCTGTCCAGTCTTAACATAATCTGGCGATCTCTGCGCCGCCCAGCCTCTGCCTGGCCCAGCAGTCCGGCCGCCAGTTCCCTGATGGCAGAGACAATGTCCCCAGTGTTCTGGCACATCAGGTCCATACGTCTGTTGAGGTGCTGCATGCTTGCATGGTTGTGTCTTTCAATGCGGTGCAGCACCCCACTAATCCTGCCCAATATTGTGTTCTGCAGGCGCTGACCCCGCAGCAGATGTGCCTCACTGCTGGTTGGAGGATGAATCCGGGATCCAGACGCTCTTGCCCTGCGACGCCTGCGCAGTGGTGGCTGCCCTGTCCTCGCACCTGTATCCTCCCTGGCTGTTGCTGGGGCAGCTCCTGGCGTTGTTGTTGCAGCAGGCGTTACCACTGCAGGAATGCTGCTGACTGTGCATGTGGGGGTGCTGGAGGGTCCTGGGGTGTCCTCCTGGGCATGGGTGCTTGGGGTGTAGGGGGTGTCTTGCTGGAGACCTGTGGGACATGGGGAACACACTGTCAGTGTCTAGTATCTATTGCACAATTCCTAATAAACATTTGCCTATGCACTGCCTATCGGACTACATTTCCCATAATGCATCATTCTGGCTTTTTCTACCCTGAAATGGAGCTAATTTGGTTGTGCATGCACCTGTGTACATGGTGGGTGGGGTATGACATTGATAGGGGTACAGGCTTATCACATGGTACTCACCGGTTGATGTGCTGGGTTCTGAGGTGTCCAGGTCCCCAAATCCACACACTGCCTCCGGCTCAAAGGTTTCCTCAATCCTGTCTTCAAGGGGTGTGGGTGGTGGCACAGATGATGGTCCCCCTCCAGTGCCTCTCATCTCCCAGAGCCTTTCTGCCACCCTCTCCTTGGTCCGGGAGTGGAGGTCATACCACCTCTTCCTTATGTCCTCAATTGTCCTGTGGCTCACCCCCAGGGAATTAATTTTCTCTTGCATTTCCTGCCAGATTTTCTTTTTTGTGGCCTCAGGAACAGTGAGGGCTGCTCTCCCAAAGAGCTCATCATGGTGCTGACAGCATTCTTCAGTCAGCACCTCAAGCTCCCTCTCAGAGAATTTAATTTTCCTTTTTCGGGTGGTTCCCTCCATGGCTGCTGCAGCTTGCTCAGTGTGAAGACTGGCAGTTGTAAAAGGGTGTGGTCCAGCCTCCTCCCAGGTGTATTTGTTAACTTCCTGGCTGTGATGTCATCATCATGTGCCAGGAAGTGTTTCCAGAGTGTTTTGGTGTGCTTTCTGGAGTGTTCTGCTGCACCTGCAAGCAATTTTGAGGGTACTCGCAATTTGCGACACCCACTCGCTAATTGCGAGTTCGTTTTTTGCACACTCGCAAACAGCGACCTCGCAATCTGCGGACTCGCACACAGCGTTGCGAGTCCGGCTGCAAATCGCTAAATCGGACCGGTTTATTTCCTGGCATACCAAATTGCGAGTCGCATTTTGCGAGTCGCATTGACTCGCAAAATGTGACTCGCAATTTTTATTTTTCCTACATCTGGCCCCTAGTGCCTATATCTAATGTTGTGTTTGACATCACCAAGATACAAAAACTGTAATATAGGAGATGAAGAATTCTACGTTTTTAAAAATATGAGGAAAGAAAATTGGAGTTCCTAGGCCGAATGTTATAAAATATCCTTGTTAAAACATTTGAAAGTGTGTTTTCACTGTTGTTGCCTATTTATATATTATTTATACGAATTCTTAGCTCAAGATACGTTTTTCTGGTCTACTGGAGCAGTGACATAGCGGAAACCTCGCTGTTTTTTATTCCATTCACCTAATTGCATAACACATCTTTTATGTACCAGGCAATCAAAGAAACCTCTAAAGGTCCAAACCTATATTTGGTAGGCGATAACTACTGCTTACTTCATTATAGTATTCAGACATTCCAGTTCTACTGCATTTGTTTTTCATTTTATTATGTAATAACGTTAGACTTCATAGTAAGAATAAATCAGTCAATCAACATTTATAAATCAGTGCTTACACCCAGGGGGGTCTCAACACACTAGAATGGCTTTCCTTGCAGTTAATGAAACTGTCACAGTTTGCTTACCCCCTGCTAGTACCTTCAAATGTTATTCTTTATTCAGATCTTCCTCACAGACATTAGCCAAAGAGACTGTCGTCCCAGGCTACGTGTACTTGAGTATTGCGTTTACTGATTACAAACATAACTCTATACTCATCCCATGCAACATTAAATAATGACTCATATATCATTTGGTCAACATTGCGTTCCATTTTATGGAGCTAAAAGATGTGCTCAAAATATTTTTTTCCTAAGAAAGAAATGTTCATATGGGCCAAATCAAAATGGTATTATGACATTTTTTTAAACTAAAAATAATGAAACAGTGGGTTCAGAACTCAACCCAAAAACAAAGTGGGAGCCCCGAGTGAGTCGTGATGTCCACTCGTAATAAATAGCATATTATACTCTGCTCATCTGCCTGTATGGTTTATGCTATATATATTTTTTTATGTATATTTTCATTAACAAATGTATTTAAATAAAATCAGGATGCATGGGGATAAGCAGCAAGGTAAAATCACAATTAAGATACCCTGGATACTAAGAGAGTTGTTTCCATGTGTTAAGTACTTGTGACATGCAATCCGTGAGACCCTAAACATTTTTCTTATATCATATTTTGCGGCACTGTAGAAATAAACTCAAATTAAACCTTTGCATTATAGGAATAAATGTGTGAATGCATGTTTCATGGTACAGTGTGTTTTGACAGGACAGTATCTGGACAGTTTACCGTTGTGTACTCTGCCCTGCGTGCCCGACTCTATGTATCTGATATTTGTGATTTTTTTATTTTTGGCCCAAGCATCATGCTAACGTATAGTTGGTACAAATGCCTAGACCTTCCTTTGACATGAAACTGGGCCTAGATGACGTGTCCTGGCACTTGGGGAGCATTCCAAGATACCCTTTACTAATGACAGAGGACTAAGGTTTTCATTTTCATGGGTTATATGTATAACACATTTTTGACAGCTTAGATTGTTTTCTAGTGGTCTTTACGTGAACAAGCCTCTTTTTACCTATTTTATGGGAGTGGAAGCCTATGGGTATAGTTATGTAGATTGCCGCTGTTAAAGCAGAACCCAGAATCCTAGCTCTGTGATACTGAGTGCTTGGAGGAATGCATGTTTTGTGAAAAAAGTGTGCTACACACCACATGAGTGTATGACTTAACCGGTTTGACACAGGCCTCTGAGGTGATTTTACAAGATATGTGTGGGGTTGCTTTCCCTGACAATGGAATGCTATTGCTTACAATCTTGAGACTGGAGGGAGGGTAGCCTGTGACTGAAGTAGAGACAGAGGATTGAAACACAAGTAGAGAGTGTCAGGAGTGACTCAACCCCACACAGACTCCCGTTTGAACTAGTAACTGTAAACACATAAGAGGTGTGGGGTGCTGCTAGAGAGAACTGGACTTTTCGGCCCTGTTCAGAAGGTGCTAATTGGGTGCATATTCTCCAAGCAAGGTATGGGTGTGAAGAGTGACTGTACCTCCAAGGGAGTTCCCTTTACGGACTAGGTGGTCTCACACACATTATAGTGTCATGCTTCATCATATGACCACCTAGCCCCACCCAGGTAAGATGATACTACCTGGGCAGACTCAACCTCGTAGTTAAAAGAACTACAGAGGGAGTGCTGAAATTTGTTCTAACTGGATAATACAAGGGATCCAGACAGAGATCTGTGAATAATAATAAAATTACCTTACAAATCACCTATTTAATTTGCAGATCTTTTTAATGGAGGTGTTCGTAGGTAAGAATAAAAGCAAGGGTAGAGACTCCGTTGAGAATAATGACTCAAGGGGTCTAAAAGTAGGGGGCCAACATTTTCTGCCCGCGCTAAGAGCTGGAAGGTCTGGGGCATTCATCAGGGTTAGGGATCTCTATAAGATTGGGAGCATGTTTTTAAGCTTGATAATATAGAGAGTGCTCAAAAGGAATAAATGTATGAGGGGCCTACCTGAATTTCTTTTTTTAGGGGGGAGGCCTAAGAAGAAAAGGATAAGGTAAATAATAGTGAAGTAAAAGTGCCACTTCAGTCAAAAACATAGCACACAGGGGTGTCTGAAACATGCCGTGAAAGGTACACACAACACATGCAGGAGAAACTACGGACCTAGAGGCAGGGGGGCCTTTAGGTTAGACTTACCCTGCAGGTTAAGGAGGATAGCCTCTGGTCTGGAATATTAACAGAGGGGGGTTGCCCCTTACTGTCACACTTTGGGAGAAAGACAGAGCTTTTTACCAAAAAACGTAAAAGAGAACGGGCTAAGAAAAAGCCATAACAGGTACATAAATCAGTTAGTCAAGTATGTATCCAATGTCAATAGAGCAGATGGGTCACTTTGTATGATGCTGAAACAATACAAATACAAATATATAAACACTACCAATATCAATTGGAAAACAGACACACGAAGATACCTTGTTGGTGTGCTTATCTTAAGTCAAGAAAACCCATTCAAGAGTGGGAAGATCAAAGGTGACCCCCCTGGGGGGATTACAAGAATTTACAACTCCAAAGGATGCAACCGGTGGAAGCACCTAGGTCCGTAATCCAGCCGCTCGAGTACTGCAGAGTGGGCGCGCTGGTTATTTAAAGCCCTAATAAGTGCCAATTAGTAGCATTAATCTCAACAGGTATAGTTTACAGGTGCCCCTCATGATGGACGTTCTCTGGCCGTCGTCGGCCGAGGCACCAGAAAAGGCTGGAAGACGCTGTGCGTCTAACCGAGCCTCGGAGTGCCGGGAAACGTAGTCCCTGCCTTCTGAGGTTCGCTTGCTTGGCGTTTGCCATAACACCTGAGCCGATCACACGCTCTGCTTCTGAAGCGGCGGAGTAGTGTGGTCGGGCTGAATGCTCGTACTCCGAAGTGGGGAGAGAGACAAAAAAGGTGCGGGGGAGAGTGGCGGGAAGGAAGAAAGAAAAGGGAAAGGAAAAAGAGCTGACAATCCACAACTAGGGGAGAAGAGGAGTAACAGAAAAAAGGAGAAGAACGGAAAGAAACGGGGGGAAAACAAAACAGGGAGGGGAGGAAGAAAGAGAGAAAAAAAGAGAGAGAAAAAAGAGGATAAATGAAGAAAAACGAAAGAATGGGAGAGGAATTAGGGGAGAAAGAGAAAGAGGAAAGGGGCGAAGAAATGGGGGGAGGGAGAGAAGGGGAAGGGATAAAAGGAAAAGGGAGAAGCGAGGTAATTAAGGAGGTGCAGTTGTTTTACAAAGCGGACCATTGGATGTTGTCATTCAGAACCTGGTGTCTGTATGTAGCCTCCACACCCATCTCTGTTCGTAGAACAGCAATTTTTGCTTCAAGTTCATGATCGGATGGTTGAGTTTATCGATGACAAACCTTTCCATGTCGTCAGGATTGTGGTTATGGGTGATGTAATGTTCTGCTAGGCGAGTAGTGTCCCGTTTGCATCTGATTGTGCTTCGATGTTCGCAGATGCGTGTACCCACTCTCCTGGTGGTCATGCCAATATATATGAGTCGACACGGGCACCTAATCATATAAATGGCATTTTTGCTGGTGCAGTTGGTGAGCTTCCTCAATTCCCAAGGTGTCTGTAGTCCCAGTTCTAATTTGAGGGTCTTCTTTGTAATTTGACAGACACTGCAATTGCCGCAGGGAAAGTGTCCTTTCGGTGGTGGTAAGTGCCATAAGGTCCCTTGTTTGTTGACAGGTGACCTATCTCGTGGTCGAGTATGAATAATCATGTGGTGAATACATTTGGCTTTTTTAAAAGCATTGAGGGGGGTTCAAAGGGAAGGCCTCCTGAGGTTAGGATTTTCCAATCTTCTTTGATTATCTTTTTCACTGTATTAAAGGTTGTTACACAAATTATATTATCTTCGTTGTCGGTTCTTCCCGAGGGCTGCAGTAGCACATCCCTATGACTTGAGCGTGCTCTCTTTTCGGCTCTTCTGGTGAGATGTACAGGATATCCTGTAGCCCGTAGCTTATTGGTAAGTTTCTTGGCGTGTTTATTGTAATCTGTTATTTCTGTACAATTATGCCGTAGATGGAAACTTTGGAATTGTAGTAAGTTATTCCTATCAGTTGGTTTGTAAAAAACATCTGTCTTTAGGAAACTGTCTTTTTCCGAGATAAGGAGATCAAGGAAGGAAATCTATGGGTCACCTATTGTTGATGTGAATCTCAAAAACGGATTTAAAGCATTTAACCAGGTCACAAAAGTAGTTGCTTCTTCTTTTGTGCCTTTCCAGATCAGGAAGATGTCATCAATGTAACGTTTCCATGTCCTGATTTGGTCATAGTATGGGTTTTCTTCAGTTAAAACAAATTCTCTCTCGAAATGGTCTACAAACAGACAGGCTAGACTTGGGGCAAAGGTACTGCCCATCGAGGTCCCATGCACCTGGAGATAGACATTCTTGTTAAATTCAAAACGTTACCTGTAAGTGCTGTATGTGCAAAATCTACAACAAACTCTGGAGATGTTATATAGTCCCATGGACTGTTATTCAGAAGATTGCAAATGACTTCATGGGTAGCTTCCTGAGGAATGTTCGTGTACAGGGACTCGACGTCTAGAGCTATCAAATATTCATTTTCTTTGTTAAATTCTAGGCTGTCTAGTAGAATAAGTACATCTTTGGTATCTTTTAGGTATGTTGGTATTCGTTTTACATATGTTTGCAGAAACCAGTCGCAGAATTGCAAGAGGGGTTCGAGGATAGATCCAATCCCGATACTATTGGCCTCCCTGGAGACGGGTCCTTGTTTTTATGTTTTTCTGTAGAATGTAGAAGTATGGTATTTTAGGGTTCTCTTGGTTAAGGAAGGCTGCCTCATGCTTAGTGATCCATCCATTGTCTAAGCCTTTAGTTATTAGAAATGCTATTTCTTCTTTGATCTCCTGTGTTGGGTCTCTAGACAGTTTTTTATAGTACTGGGTGTTATTTAGTATACGTAGCCACTCTTCATTATATATGACCATTGGCATTATTACCGTGGCACCTCCCTTGTCTGCTGGTTTGACTGTTATCGAGGTGTCATTAGTAAGTTCTCGCAGGGCTACTAGTTCCTGGGTACTTATATATTGGAATACCTCTGTGGGATTCTGTCGTAAGTTGTCTATTTTTCGACTCACTGATTTCTCAAAGGCGAGCACCTCCGGTGGCATTTGGTGACTCGGGGGGGAGGGGGGGTTAAATCTTTATTTAGGTCATAGCCCAGTATTCCTATCTTGCCCTATGTTGGCAACAGGAAATTCCAGGAAGAAGGTCTTAAGTCAGATTTTCCGAAATAATTCCGCTATTTCAATTCTCAATTTAAAGATATCTAGTTTTGGTGTGGGAACAAAACCAAGGCCTTTCTCCAGGACCTTTAGTTCAACGACTTTTAATGTCCTTTGACTTAGGTTGATCACTGTGGTTGATCTGACTGATAGATTTTGCTTGTGCTGGGTATCTCGCTATCCGATTGTTCCTCTCTTGGCTTCCAGCTTACTCCCTTCCTCTTCCCTCTCCCTCTTCCTGGGCCTCTTCCTAAAAAAGGAACGTTAGGGTAGGCCCAGGGTACGGGTGGTGGAGGGTATAATGGGGGTTGGAATTGGGTGGGAAGCCCATAGTGAGGGGTCCATCCCCATGATTGATTGTTAATTGGGGGAAACTGGGAAGCTGCGTGTGGGTGATTCCATCTATTTCTTGGGGTGCCCTGTCGTCCACGTCTGGGGTGTGATGTTTGTGTGGGGTCTGTGTCTGAGTCAGAGCTCGTGTACCCTCCTGAGGATGTATCGGACGGTAGGGAAGATTTGGCAACATAGGGGGTCATTCTGACCCTGGCGGTTGTCTACCGCCAGGGCCGGGGACCGCGGATGCACCGCCAACAGGTGTCCCGCCGGTTTCCCGCTGCCCTGGGGAATCCTCCATGGCGGCGCTGCAGGCAGCGCCGCCATGGGGATTCCGACCCCCTTACCGCCAGCCTGGTCCTGGCGGTTTTGACTGCCAGAACCTGGCTGGCGGTAACGGGTGTCGTGGGGCCCCTGGGGGCCCCTGCAGTGCCCATGCCAATGCCAATTGGCCAATGGCATGGGCACTGCAGGGGCCCCCTAACAGGGCCCCACCAAGATTTTCAGTGTCTGCAAAGCAGACACTGAAAATCGCGACGGGTGCAACTGCACCCGTCGCACTCCTTCCACTCCGCCGGCTCCATTCGGAGCCGGCATCCTCATGGAAGGGGGTTTCCCGCTGGGCTGGCGGGCGGCCTTCTGGCGGTCGCCCGCCAGCCCAGCAAGAAACTCAGAATTACCGCAGCGGTCTTTTGACCGCACAGCGGTATTCTGACAGCGGGACTTTGGCGGGCAGCCTCCGCCGCCCGCCAAAGTCAGAATGACCGCTATAGTCTTCCTTAGAGTATAGGTATACTTCCTCTAACGAGAATTTTTGTTGGTCTTTTTGAAATTTTGTGATTTTGCGTTGAGTTAGATAATATTAAAATTCTTTAATGGTCTTATTAGTTTCTTCTAACTTCTTTTTGAAGGATGCTGTTGTCAATCCTGTGTTTAGATTGTTTTCCGCTGTCTTTATTTGTACTACAAGAGCTTCAGATAGTCTGGTTGCTGTTTTTATAATCAATATTAGCCCATCTCTTGTACACTCCCAGGCTATCAATAACCAATCTTTTCTGAACTCCTTATCTTCTAAGAAGATTCGGGCTCAGTGGTCACGAGGAGTCCATTCGGTGCAGCGTTATTACGCAGGTATTCCGTCAGGACAGCGCTGTGGAGGATAGTTTTTATCTGTGTCCTCTTTAGTTCTATTAAGGTGTCCCAGTCTCCCATTTGTGCTGTTGTTTTAGTTAGTGAGGAGTCTCCTAGTAAGGATGGTGCAGAGATGATGGCCTGGAGCTCCTCCTCATCATAGGTTATTCCTTCTGCCATGGCTGAGAGCCTCTGTAACTGATGCTCTTTTTATTATAACGATTTGTGTTATCTCAGTCTACTCACAAAGGTAATATTGGTGAACATCATAAACTCCCACAGCTAGCCGCTGTACTATACTAGTTAAACACAAGTAGAGAGTGTCTGGAGTGACTCAACCCCACACAGACTCCCGTTTGAACTGGAAACTGTAAATACATAAGAGCTGTGGTGTGCTGATAGAGAGAACTGGACTTTTTGGCCCTGTTCAGAAGGTGTTAATTGGGCCCATGTTCTCCAAGCAAGGTATGGGTGTGAAGAGTGGCTGTACCTTCAAGGGAGTTTCCTTCATGGACTAGGTGGTCTCACACACATTATAGTGTCAGAATCCCTTGTAATATCCAGTTAGATCTAATTTCAGCACTCCCTCTGTAGTTCTTTAACAACGAGGTTGAGTCCGCCCAGGTAGTATCATCTTACCTGGGTGGGGCTAGGTGGTCATATGATGAAGCATGACACTATAATGTGTGTGAGACCACCTAGTCTGTAATGGGAACTCCCTTGGAGGTACAGCCACTATTCACACCCATATCTTGCTTGGAGAATATGTGCCCAATTAGCGCCTTCTGAACAGGGCCAAAAAGACCAGTTCTCTCTACCAGTGTTAGGGTTTGTACACAGCAAAGAGCATGTCCCCTCTCACTGCACTAGTGGGTTCTGTAATAGCTCCCTTTTAAACTTACTATTAAAAGCCTTTCTTGTTATTTCACCTTCCCCCCCCCTAGGCTTCTGTGTATGTTGTTTAATGTGCTGTTTTGTTTACACATTGGGCCTTGCTTTTACCAAGGCTTCTTTAAAACACTCCTCCCTAGGCCATGTCTTAATCCAACTCATTTGCATAATAACTGAAACTCTGCACACCTTTCAAGACCATGTGCAGCATGTGACGACCACACCCAGCTCTTCAAACAACACCCAGCTCTGCACACCTTCCAAGAACATGTGCAGCATGTGAGGACCACACCCAGCCCTTCAAACCACACCCAGCTCTTTGAGCCACACCCAGCCCTGTCTATAAAAGGCATCCCCCAAGCCTCACCCAGTACTTGTGCTCGTCAACCTCCAGCTTACCTGAGAACAGATCCCTCGGCGCTGGCACTCCTGCTCTTTACAGACTTTCTTTGACTTCAATGGGCACAGCTGCTGGCTCTTCCTTCTTCCGGTTTCCGGTACCTCCTTGCCTCAGCCTCTCTCCTACGAGTAACCTGCAAAAGAGAAAGAAGACAAGGTTAGACTGATCAGTATCTCTTGCCAGCAACAAGTAAGTGCAAAACTTTTTATTACCTGAGGAAGCTTTGACGGCAATTTCTGGATTCGTGTATAGACAGTTTGAGGCGAAGTGCCTTCCACGAGTATTGTGATTCAGGCTCTTTGTTGCAGGAGTATTTTGCGGAACTTTGTGAAGCGGACATTGTTTTTTTTTTTCATGGAACTTTTGGGAATCGAACAGTGAAAACCATTGACAGCAAGGCAAACAGTAAATCAAGGACTTGCACAAATTACATGCTGTATTTTGATGTAAAAGTACAGTATTTGTTTTATAAAAGATTCTGGAAATATGGGAAAAGTGAGTCTACTATTGGGAATTTAGGCTTTAGTTATATTATGATGAATGTTTGATATTGGTAATTCTGATAACGGTATTTGTTTAATGTTTTAGAAGCTTTACAGTAATAGAAAACACATCCCAGAGCAGTAACACATTCCAAACCTGGAAACTAGAGACCAGGATCCAAGAGGTACTTTTAGAAGAGAATTTCTAATAAATAAAGGGATAGTCAGGAACCCATTTAGGAATAGGTTGCACTTATCTGTTCTTTGTTTATGTTTCATTAGGCACCAGTTTCTACAGAAGTCAGAAAGGGCCGCAGATTTGTGCAGCACTTCAACAGTGGAAACGCAAGAACGGTGTTGTCTTTTTATTTTTTATTTTATCCACTTCCCCCCTTCCCTTGAGCTTCTGTTCTTAGTGCACTGTTTTAAAAACTAGTGTGCTGGAACAAGCAGTTTCAGGGTGGGGTCGGATTGTCTTCAACCTCCATCAGAACTGAACAAGAACTCAGGTGAGCTGGGCTTTGACAGAAGCACAAGCCTTAAAAAATTTCAGTTCTGGTGGATGATGAATACCGGGGAAGAAATAGAGGGCATTGACGTCACGGATATGGCGCTGGCCCTAAATGAGGACTTGGCTCATAATGAATCAGTGTCTGGCATCTTGCAACATATGCAAGAGGAAATAGAGAGATTAAAGATGGAGAATACCTCTTTAAAACAGGATTTAAGCAGGTATAAATTTAGGGGATCTCAGTGGAACACAGCTTCTACACCTTTGTTTAAAACCTCCTCAGAGACAGGGGCGCCATCAAAACATACAACTTTGCCTTCCCCAGTTGAGGTTACTGTTAATGTTCCTAATGTTGTGCCCTTAGCAGCACCTGAACGTTTTCATGGAGATAGTAACAAGTTCCATGTTTTTATCAATCAATGTCAATTACACTTCATTTGTAAGCCACAACAGTTCCCTACTGATGATACGAAAGTGGCATTCGTCTTGTCTTATTTGGGTGGCACAGCAGCCAATTGGTCAATTCCTTTCGTGGATAGAGATGATCCCATCCTCCATAATTGGAATCAATTTATACGTACCATGACCAGCCTTTTTGCAAAACACACTTTCATGCAGGCAAGTGATAATGAGCTTTTAAATCTTAAACAAGGTAACAAGGATTTATTGACCTATCTCACTAGTTTTAATCGTTTACTCACCGAGACACAGTGGCCAGAAGAAAAGCGTGTCTCCCTTTTTTATAAAGGTTTGAGAGACGAGTTAAAAGACGCGCTGGCTCATATCGTTGATTTGCCAAAAGACTATTCGGACTTTGTAGATTTAGTTGTGAAATTAGAACATAGACTAGGAGAAAGAAAGAGAGATAAATACAAACTGGAATCACGGTTAACTTTTATTAGACACGAGAAGAAAGACACAGATAATAAACTCCCTGAACCAGAGCCTATGCAAATAGGGACACTCAGAGGTCCACTCACATCAGAGGAAAAAGAAAGAAGGAGAAAATTTCAATTATGTTTATATTGTGGCAGGGCAGGTCACTTTGCCAGAGAATGTCCAGTAAAGTCTAAAACTCCACGAAAGGGTGCTGTTTCCTCCACCTCCTCAACTGAATCGGGAAACGATTAAGCTCGACAAGGGGAGAGGTTACTTGTTCGAGAAAACATCTTAATCAAACCTCTAATGCTGCACCCTTCAGGGTACCGCACATACCTAGACATTTCATAATTCAGGTCGTTTTAATTGTTACTACCCAAGTGAGACATTCTCTCCCTGTCCTACTGGACTCAGGCGCAACAGGAAATTTTGTGGATAATAAGTTAGCTGAAATCTTAGGACTTCCTATGTGCCTAAAGCCTTGTCCAGAAGCAGTATGTGCAGTGGATGGGTCAGAATTGACCTCTGGATTAATCACAAAACAAACAAGTCCACTTGTTATGGTCTGTCAGAACGGGCACACAGAGGTGATTAGCTTTGATCTAATAGATACTCCTAATTTTGGTTTGATTCTCGGGGTACCCTGGTTAACAACTCATAACCCAAAAATTGATTGGGTGAATAGAACTGTTACTTTGGATTCCTCTTTCTGTAGAACCAATTGCTATCAAGAAGCAGGTACAGAACAGAGCACAGTATTACACTGTGCTAGTGTTACACAAGATGAACCAAGTCTCCCTCCTGAATATTCTGACTTTAAAGACGTCTTTGATCCAGTAAAGGCTAGTGTGCTGCCCCCACATCGGTCTTATGACTGCCGTATAGATCTTATCCCAGGGGCCCCTTTACCTAATAACAGAGTATATGCTTTGACTGACGAAGAAACCAAATACTTAAGAACCTACCTAGATGACCTACTACAGTCTGGGTTCATCCGTCATTCCACATCTCCGGTGTCATCTCCACTCTTTTTTATCCCGAAGCCGGATAAATCTCTGCACGCGTGTATCGATTATAGAGGACTAAATAAGGCTACAATAAAGAATAAATATCCTCTTCCTCTAATACCTGTGTTGTTGGATCAATTAAGACATTCTACTGTATACACTAAACTAGATCTGCGGGGAGCTTACCACCTGGTCCGAGTAAAAGAAGGGGATGAGTGGAAGACAGCTTTCAAGACAAAGTTTGGTTTATTTGAGTACACAGTAATGCCCTTTGGGTTATGTAATGCCCCTGCGGCCTTTCAGTTCTTTATAAATGAGGTCCTACACGAATTCCTGGACGTTTGTGTCATAGTATACATAGGCGACATCCTCATTTACTCTAAGAACTCAGAAGAACATACCCAACATGTTCGTGCAGTATTATCAAAGTTAAAAGAAAATCATCTTTTTGCTAAGTTAGAAAAGTGTACTTTTAATGTCAGCAAGGTGGACTTTTTAGGATACTGCCTGTCACCTCAAGGAATAACTATGGATGTAAAGAAAATCAGTGCTATTGCTGATTGGCCAGAACCATCCTCTGTAAAAGATATTCAGAAATTTCTGGGTTTCGCCAATTTTTATAGGAGGTTTATTGCACATTTTGCAGACATTGCGGCCCCAATAACTACCTTGTTGCGGAAAGGGCAACGATTTCTTTGGACTGATGAGGCGGCACACGCCTTTCAACTCCTAAAACAAAAGTTCACTTCAGCCCCAATTCTGAAACATCCTGATCCTGACTTGCCCTTTTTTGTTGAAGCGGATGCTTCACAAGTAGCTTTAGGAGGAGTTCTCTCTCAACGAGATGCAGTAGATGGCCAGTTACATCCTATAGCCTTCTATTCCAAAAAGTTATTGCCAGCTGAACAAAATTGCACTGTGGCTGAAAGGGAACTACTAGCTATCAAAGTAGCCTTTTCAGAATGGAGGCACCATTTAATGGGAGCCAAGTACCCAGTTACAATCTTTTCTGACCATAAGAACCTACAGTTTTTTGGATCACTTAAAGCACTAACACCACGTCAGATGCGCTGGTTATTTTTTTTTAGCACATTTGACTTTGTTATAACCTATAGACCAGGTGCACAACAAATTCAATCTGATGTGTTATCTAGATACGGACATACCTCAGACATGAAACAAGATAAAATAGGAGAACCCATTATTCCTCCCCAAAAGTTGTTGGCACCAGTACAACAGAAGGATTTCATCACAGATCTATATAATGCACACATGCAAATAGCACCTCAGGATTGGTTAAAGGATTCCCATAACACAATACAACGAGGTTTATTGTATCACGACAACATGCTGTTAGTGCCCACCTCTGAATTACAAACACAGGTGATAATTTGGCATCACGCCTCACCGTTGGCAGGTCATCCTGGTTGGGTAAAAACCCTGGAAAATGTGCAAAAACACTTTTGGTGGGACACTATAAGAAAGGACATTAAGCAATTTGTCACTACCTGTCCAATTTGTGCAAGACATAAATCTTCTCATAAGGCTCCTGACGGCTTGTTAATACCAATGCCAACACCCAAACAACCTTGGCACACTGTGAGCGTAGACTTTATTGTAGGTTTACCACCTGTAAAATCCTTCACAACAGTGTTGGTTATAGTGGATTTTTTATCTAAAATGGCACATTTTGTACCATTACGGAAATTACCCACGGCGGCAGAATTTGCCGATATTTTTATAAGGGAAATTGTGCGTTTACATGGTTTGCCAAGCAAAGTGGTGTCAGACCGAGGGAGCCAGTTCAACTCCAGATTTTGGAAAAAATTATGTGAAAAACTGAAAATAGATGTGGCCTTATCCATTGCTTTCCACCCAGAGACAGATGGACAGACTGAACGACTGAACCAAACCTTACTTCAAACGCTACGTTGTTTATTGGCTGATTATTCTAGTGAATGGTTGGAAGCTCTTCCTGTAGCAGAGTTTGTTTATAATAATACTGAGCATTCAGCTCTACTTTGCTCACCATTCTATTTCTTGCAGGGGTATCATCCAAGAGCTATACCCATTTTGTTAGAAGATTCCCTGTTGCCTACAGTAACAGATAGACTAACGAGGTTAGGTGACATACAAGACAAAGCCAGGAAACATTTATTAAAGTACAAGGAAAGCATGAAAAGACAAGCAGACAAACACAGGTCTGAGGCCCCAATGTATAAAATTGGTGACAAGGTATGGCTCTCCACAAAAAACCTAAACATAGAGGGATCCCGAAAGCTGCAACCACGTTTCATTGGACCCTTTAGTATAACTGCCATAGTAAACCCGGTAACAGTAAAATTAGATTTACCAAAAGAATATCCAGTACATACTACATTCCATGTGTCCTTGCTTAAGCCGTACAACTCAAAAACCCGACCTGAACCACCACCTCCACCCATACCAATTAAGGGAAAGCTGGAATATGAAGTGAAAAGCATAAAAGACTCAAAAAGAATTAGTGGACGTCTGTTTTATTTAGTAGAATGGAAAGGATATGATGAATCTGAGAATTCATGGGAACCAGCATCATATGTACATGCCCCACAGCTGATTAGACGGTTTTATTTAAAAAATCCAGGAAAACCCCGTCCTGTAGGAGGGCCTTTGAGGGGGGCAACTGTTAGGGTTTGTACACAGCAAAGAGCATGTCCCCTCTCACTGCACTAGTGGGTTCTGTAATAGCTCCCTTTTAAACTTACTATTAAAAGCCTTTCTTGTTATTTCACCTTCCCCGCCCCTAGGCTTCTGTGTATGTTGTTTAATGTGCTGTTTTGTTTACACATTGGGCCTTGCTTTTACCAAGGCTTCTTTAAAACACTCCTCCCTAGGCCATGTGTTAATCCAACTCATTTGCATAATAACTGAAACTCTGCACACCTTTCAAGACCATGTGCAGCATGTGAGGACCACACCCAGCTCTTCAAACCACACCCAGCTCTGCACACCTTCCAAGAACATGTGCAGCATGTGAGGACCACACCCAGCCCTTCAAACCACACCCAGCTCTTTGAGCCACACCCAGCCCTGTCTATAAAAGGCATCCCCCGAGCCTCACCCAGTGCTTGTGCTCGTCTACCTCCAGCTTACCTGAGAACAGATCCCTCGGCGCTGGCACTCCTGCTCTTTACAGACTTTCTTTGACTTCAATGGGCGCAGCTGCTGGCTCTTCCTTCTTCCGGTTTCCGGTACCTCCTTGCCTCAGCCTCTCTCCTACGAGTAACCTGCAAAAGAGAAAGAAGACAAGGTTAGACTGATCAGTATCTCTTGCCAGCAACAAGTAAGTGCAAAACTTTTTATTTCCTGAGGAAGCTTTGACGGCAATTTCTGGATTCGTGTATAGACAGTTTGAGGCGAAGTGCCTTCCACGAGTATTGTGATTCAGGCTCTTTGTTGCAGGAGTATTTTGCGGAACTTTGTGAAGCGGACATTGTTTTTTTTTTTCATGGAACTTTTGGGAATCGAACAGTGAAAACCATTGACAGCAAGGCAAACAGTAAATCAAGGACTTGCACAAATTACATGCTGTATTTTGATGTAAAAGTACAGTATTTGTTTTATAAAAGATTCTGGAAATATGGGAAAAGTGAGTCTACTATTGGGAATTTAGGCTTTAGTTATATTATGATGAATGTTTGATATTGGTAATTCTGATAACGGTATTTGTTTAATGTTTTAGAAGCTTTACAGTAATAGAAAACACATCCCAGAGCAGTAACACATTCCAAACCTGGAAACTAGAGACCAGGATCCAAGAGGAACTTTTAGAAGAGAATTTCTAATAAATAAAGGGATAGTCAGGAACCCATTTAGGAATAGGTTGCACTTATCTGTTCTTTGTTTATGTTTCATTAGGCACCAGTTTCTACAGAAGTCAGAAAGGGCCGCAGATTTGTGCAGCACTTCAACAGTGGAAACGCAAGAACGGTGTTGTCTTTTTATTTTTTATTTTATCCACTTCCCCCCTTCCCTTGAGCTTCTGTTCTTAGTGCACTGTTTTAAAAACTAGTGTGCTGGAACAAGCAGTTTCAGGGTGGGGTCGGATTGTCTTCAACCTCCATCAGAACTGAACAAGAACTCAGGTGAGCTGGGCTTTGACAACCAGCACCCCACACCTCTTATGTGTTTACAGTACAGACAGAGGAGAGAGGCTTCCCCTTCAGATTTTGATGAGGCCCTTTTGACACGGAAGGCTGCTGACTGCCAACTGGTGGATAATAGGAGTGAAGAGGGGGACTTTACGTAGTTGTTCTTGTCAAGTTATGAAGGGTCCTTCACACTGTCAGGCGTGGTTGTTGATAGTGAAGTGCAGCCCCTAATCAGGGTGCTGAAGCCTGGAGACAAATCTGTTGTGAAGACCATCACTCAAGATAAAGGCTGAGTATGGAAGGCAGCCTGAAAAAGAAAACATGGAAAGAAAATTAAACTACTTCTGAGAGGGCAGGTGAGAATCCACATGCCCTAGCTGATACTATATAAATGAAGAAGCTTCTGTCCAACTTTTTGCTCCATTTCTAAGTTCTCTCTGACCAAGAAGGGTGTGATCCAAAAAGTACCCAGAGGACTGGTACTAAACCAACTCTGGAGTCTGCCTGACAGCAAGTGTCTTAGAGATGACAATGCATCACATAGAGTTTACACTGGAGAAAAAACTGCTTGTGTTATTCTGAAAACCTGAGGAGTCCTGAATGGGCTAGAGTAAAAGAGCAGGCCAAACCTACAGGAGCAGCTGACTGTTAGTGTGGACAGAAGCGATTAACCAAGGTGCTGTGGTCTGTCCACAAGAAACTCACAACTAGGAAGACTAGTGCTCAAACCTGGGAGACAGTCACTGAACTCATTGAGGGAACCCTGCAATTTTGAAGCATACTTGAGTTGCTCCTGCCATCATCCTCATTGCCACAGTCATGGCACTTGCTCAAGGGTATCCAATCAGCTTGCCTGACTATAGAAGGGATTAATTTACCCTGTGACATCTGCTTGTTCCAATGATTGTAATTGGCATGACCATGGCACCAAGACCCATGCCCAAGCGGATCTTGTGCAAACCATTGTTGCCCACCACCATGGTATCTTGCTAAGTGGCAGAAGACTGGCTTAGACATGCTCTAGCTCTGAAGACAAAACTAATGCCTTAAGGGGAACTGTACCAAAGCACAGATTGGTGACTGTGGTCCCTGAGTGTGCCCCCCCTCATTCGGACATAACCATCCCTGCTTGAAAATACCACAAAATCAATGTCACAGCCAGAGTTCTGCAACTGGAAGGACAGCACAATCACAGCATCCCAGGGATTCCCAGTGTGATCACCATCAAGACTCGCCACTTGGGAGTAACTGTGATGTCCACATGCTGCTGACACTGTCAAAGCCTAGGAGACGGGCAGTGCCAGAACAGGCATATTGGTCTCCTGTCTATTGGAATTTGAGCTGTGTGTAGTTTTGCTTCTTGCAGTAAGCTGAAGTACTTCTCTTAACATGATAACAATCATGGTATTGCAGTTTTGAAAAATTTAAGTGCTGAATCTGTTGCATCATCACATTATCCTCTATAGAATTAACTGCTTGCCGTCAGTACCACTGGGAGTCAGGTTCTTGAAAGGGGTGTCCTTTGTCTAGTTTTTCAGAGCCATTGTATAGTGGACCTAGGGACAGAAGAGGTAAGTAGCCACTGCCTGCCCCGTGGACACAGAAGGGAGTTGTGTGTGACTTAAAATGTTCAGGTCCTGTGCAGGATATAGCAGATAAAGCATTTAATGAAGCACATAAGATCCTCAGATGGTCCTCGCTCGAGTCTTGCCTATTAATGTATCTCTTGTTCTAATTCTCCATTTGCCTGGTTGTCTCAAATATTCAAGGGCTCTGTCACCATCCGGTGTAATGAATACTAAAGTGACTTGAAGGAATTGTTCTCTGATTTCCATGATACGTTAAGAACATTGAATTTGTTCAATCTGGAACATACATGAGTGAGTTCTACTTGCATAAAAGTTACATTTTCTCCTTTAGCCTGGTCAGTCACATGGTTTTACCTCACTGGTTCTCTCAGTTCATCACATATGCCTTAACAGCATCTTTCTATCGCTGCCATTATGGACTATGTTAGATCTGACTTCTTAGCAGTGCAACTGTGAATGAACTTTGGGTTAATGATGATACAGAGACATGCCTCTCTACAACCAGGAAGCTGCACAATCTATCAGCACTCTAGGTTACCCTACCTACTGTGCTACTGTAGCAATGTAGAGGGATAAATTAATAAGTAATGCATTTACTATTTAGTCAAAAAGAGTCCTATGTGAAGGTCTGCCACTCCAGATGACAGTAGCATTCTTGATTGGTGAATTTAAGGTTTGTTAAGCATTGCCTATTGCCTATACTGTGCGCCTCCAAGTACCTTCATCAATTCAACTTTCCTGCAAAAATTGTTTTTTGCAGTTTGGACAATTCTGAAGGCTATGCACACTGAAATGTGTTTAAAAAAAGACATGTAGTGCATACTTTTTGGCGCAGGCTAGCACAGCAAATCCCCTTGCTGCGCTGCCTTGCATCAAGGGGAAAGGACAGGAATGTGTCATCTTTAAGCATTACAACACATTACTAGCCTTTCCCACTGTACAGGTGCTGTTTAGGCAGCCTACCGCCAACGCAGGTATGGTGCAAGGCTTGTGGGATGGATTGTTTTTCTGCACAGAAACAAACCTCATAGGCTATGCTCTTTTTATGTGTGCCGTAGATGGTAGCAGACATAGAAAGAGGAAAACAATGAGGAGCAATATAATTTTTTTCTCCTCTTTGCACCTCCCCTGGGGGGGTATAAGGTTTTAGTACATTTATGCATCTAAATCCATGGGTGTTGCGTGGAAACACCCATCACAATGTTCATGGAATACCTCCCTTGCACAGAGAAAGACAATACAGCAATTTTCAGCTCCTTGCCTTAATCCATATCTATGAGGATGTTCAGAGCCATGCACGGTGGCTTTGCGTGACCTCATAAATATGATCTCAAGATTTGTGCCACCATTGATTCCCGAAAAGTGTTGCAACCGCAGCGCATGGGGCTCATAAATATGCTCCATAATTCTAGAACTGTAAAGTTCCCATTTTGAGCAGGCCGGAAACTCACAGTCCTCTAGGTGGTGGGCCTTCTTAAAAATGTAAAAGATTTACAAAAGGCACGAGTTAAGAGAGTTTTTTTCTGTATCTATATCTCCCGTGGATAATATATATCTTAGATGTTTTGCTGTTTCCTACAGATGATTTAGCAAACTTTCTTTGACAAGATCATGAGAATTTTCAGATGCCTTGCAATTCTGCAACATGTTTTAAGAAATAATTCCTGGTTGTCTTTGGGTTCTTGTACTGTCAAAGTTTTTCTAAAACTTCAGTCTGACACAAAAGTGACTGAGGACATGGATTCATGAATGGAAGCAATCAGTTATAATCAGACATTTTGACTCTGCCAATGCTTAGTGACAACATTCTAGAAGTTAAGGGAAAGCCAATACACAATCTACTCTCTTGGGAAAGCCAATGCACAACCTACTCTTTGGGTGTCGACTTTGCCCACACTGTCGACACTAGGCCCAGGAATAATTTTGTTCTGTTGGCATAATTTAGCGTAGTCTCTGGAATTTTATGCTGCGAAAATTAAGCAAAATGCTCAAGATTACACTATAAATCTACATCGCGTAACAAGAAGTGCATTCAGGTAAAAATCTTAACATGAGAACATTGGAATAAAACAATTAACATGCGGCAACAATACAAGTGATCACATGAGAGCAGTATTTCTCTAACACAGGCAGAAATAAAAACAGTCAAAAAGGAATTTTGTGTTAACTTTTTTACCTGAGTGGATCATTTCGATAAAACTTTGTGTACTAAATTTTGGATTACACAGAAGAATTGTCAGAGTGAGTGAAGTTATTGTAGAAAACAGTATCAGTGTCCTCTTTCTGTCCTGAAGACTCATCCATGTGCTTTGTGTAGCCCTTGGTGAATTTATGTTTGGATTTTGGAGAAAAAACATCAGTCTTCCTTTGTCTGCAATCTCTGTTGCATCATCTACCCTTGGAAGATAAAATCTTTACTATTTTTGTGAAAATCAAGTTCAGGGCAGTGCTTCACAGTTAGAAGGCACCACTACTTTGCTTTACTTTTTGTTTTTTAGCTTTTCATTTTGTTTGTTGCTAATGTCCTGCTGGGAGGGAGCAGGCAGGTGCATATGAGGCTAAGGGTTAATGGCCATATTCGGAGGGTGTGATTCTGTGGTTAATGACATTTCCTAATTGTCCTTGTGTTTTGTGACTTTGCCCTGATTTGTCTTCATAATGTGGTGTTTTTTTTTTTTTTTTTACTTTTTAGGCCTCAGGTGTTGAACTTGCCACTCACCTCAAAATATAGCAGGATTTGCAGGGGCCTCTCCTCTGAACAACACTTGAGCAACTCTACAGCAAGTCTTGATTCAGGGAATGAGTAGCGTGAGATTCCAAGAAGAAGAAAGGCTGGGGTGAGAATTAACAATTAGCCTGACCCTTTCCTTAGGCTCTCTAGGTTTTCTTGGGCTTCTTTCACCAATGAGCTCATCTTGTCTTCAAACACTCCTATTCTTAACATTAATCAATACTTTTGACTATTTACCTGAATGGTCCACTAAAGAATAAAAAAGTAATTTCCTTATTTATCATATCATTAACCTTTTAACTCATTCAACAATTGCATAGATTAAGTACCTCATTACAAGTGTGGTGGTTTGAGAATCCCCATACTTTGGGTGGTACAACCACCCAATCACAAACCTGTTGGGCGGACCTACCAGGCGACTTCTGTCCCCCAACGGGAACATGGTTTCCGAAGTGGTGACGTCGGTCTGAGTTGTACTCAGCCAGGGCAGCGCCGCCTGGCCGATTACAACTCCCCCTCACCGTCAGCCTTTCAAGTGTGGTTTCACCTGCATGGTAAGTCTGCCGGTGAGGGTGTACTGGGGGCCATAGGAGGGTGACTGCTGTTCCCATGCCCATGGCACAGGCGATGCAGTGGTGCCCCTGCCGAGCAACACTGGAATGCGCACTATCTGCTTTGCAGACAGTGAGCATTGAGAGGGTGTTGGTGGTGTTGTCCTTCCCACAAATTTGACGGTCCTGCGTTGGAATCACCAAACTCATAATGAAGCCGAAAGGCATGCATAGCCGTCTAAACATATCTCAATCTTTATCCGGCAAGTCTTAAATTCTTGTCACCCTGACAGATCGCTCAAGGGTTATTCAAATTTGCAGTTGCATCGACTTCCACCGAATACTCTTGACAAAATGCTCCTGACTCTCAAGAAACAATTGTATCTCTTTCAAGGCATGCTCCTGTCTTAAAAGACAAAACAATCGGTCAGGTTTTGGCTTTGCCACAATTGTTTTCACAAAATGGCCTTGTTTTTGGTTTTTTAGCACTTATTATTTTTTATTTTATTATTATGGCTAGTGGCTTAGTGTGCTAACAAGATGTTGTTGATTATACAGCGCTGCACTTCAAACAATGTTGTTCTCCTTTTTACTTGCACCTTTTCTAGTTTTTTCTTGTCCAGATTCAAGGTTAAGAGTCTCCACTCTGAACCTTTGATTCAGGCAAGTTGGGCTGGGATTTCAGGCTCTCTTTGTGACTGTTCTTGCCACGCGGCAGCAAGGTGTTGTTTAGAGACTATGAGCAATGAAGCCAAGCAGGGCCTTGTGCTAGGGGCATGGTATTTATAACCACACTCTCAAAATAGTCACCTAAAAATATGCATTTAGTGGAATCTTGCAAGTTCTTCCAAGAGTTCAGATGTGAGGACCCGCAAGATCTCTGTAAATATGCCTAGCGAGATGGAAGAGCTATGGACTAGGGTGAAGCAAGGCCAAACCGAAGGCCTACAGTTAGGTGGGCTTATTGAGGTGCAAGAGGGATTGAGCATGGAGGTTGGGGAAGAATCAAGGATGAGACCCTAAGGGCACTTCCGACATCTAAAACTGATGATGGTCGCAGCACATTTTATATATTTTTATAGTGCTTTTCATATTCTCACTGCTTGTCTGCTAAAGATATTTTTTATTATTTTAAGGAGCTGTGAATGGGCTTGTATTCATGTTAAATTTAGTTGCTTGCATATGTTAAAAACAGTCTTTTCATAATTTGCCTAGACACTCACTGGCCTCAGATAACAGAATTAACATTTACTATGGATTCTCAGAATTTCTCTGTGGGCCAGACAGCCTCCCTACAGAAAAAATAGGATTTAGGTGCCCGTCATTCTAAGTACATGTTACCTTTGGCTCCCTGCTTTGTGGGCTACACAGCCTAAGTAGGGATAACTTATTATCATCCTGTCAAAAAGAGTAATTTTGGCAGGCAGGGCTGCAGGTTTGAAACTGTACAAGGCAGGCTACACTGGTAGGCTTGAAGTCATGTTTGTTTTGTCACACTAATGGATGGCACTGTACGACTTGAATCCATCAATGGCATTTGACTTTTCATGCCCTTTTTGTGGAGCCTTCTTAGTGATGTCTCTGGGCACGTTATTTTAGCAACTAGGCCTGCTGCCTGTGCCCTTTAATCTAGTATTTTAGTTTACTCTTTTTGTGGTGATGTTTTATTTTCCTTTATGTTGCTGTCTTTTCGCCTAGGAGAGCATTTACATTTCTTAGCATGACATGCTTTCACTCTGTGCTCTGTGATTGTCGGCACAAGTGGAACATTACCTCTCTTACATTTCACTGAACCATACATATTTTTGCATGGGGACACTTTTCTTAGAACATTAGCTGTTGTATTTACAAGACATTTCTTTGTCCCCTGCACATTAGAGGGAGGTTCGAGCCAGATGACCACGACTGCATGCTATCTGACTTCGTAACAGCTGCTTGCTGAGACTACTGATTCCCTGGCCTACATGGGGATGGTGTCTCTATAGATGACAGGCTCCTTCACTACTGTCATGCTAAGGTATTGGGGATGATGACTTCCCGGGGGTCCCTAAGGGTGGATTAGGGCTTATCCTGCTTTGCTCTTACATAGAACATTAGTAGCATAGGTAGGAATCATGCATCTTGAATAGTGACAGTAATAGCCTCAAAGCCAAGAGGGGTCCTGTCACATTTGTGGTTGAGCATCATCTAGCATTTATAATAGGAACATTTTATTATTGGGTCAATTTTCTGGCAGTCGAAGAGGACACTGATACAGTTCATCATTATACACCTGGTAATATACCTGCACAGACCATATGCATACTTAGAGATACCTCTATAAGATCACCATAACTGGCTTAATGGCACCCTACCCCACACCATACTCTGAGTAATGATGGTTCTACCTAGCCTTATTGGCCACATACACACCGCATCCTGATGCAGGCACTTTGGCGGTAGCTGAGGTTCGCCGCTTATACATTGAGCTTACAGCAATATATAGACTCTTAGTACAGTTTGTGTGCAAATATTAAATACCAACCCAGTACATGCTGCTTCAGCGCAACCACACACACTCACACCAGGCATTAACTCTGCAACTGTACCTTCAATTATGGGCAAGTTACCCGCCAAACAGGAAGAAATTCCTTTTTGGTTAGCTCAAAAAATAAATGCGCCTGCGGGAGTATTTCCCCGTACGGGACCTCAAGATAAACATAGAATTCTCACAATGTGCTTGCCATTTGGGATGGTTCCTGCAGTAGATAACTGCACTACTTGGGGCATTTGCCATGCACTATACTACTGCATTCGGTAGAATAACTCTTGCCAATCTTTGGGAAGTGTAAAAACAAATCCAAGATGAATAAGGGGGTGCCCCGGCCCTAGATTTGGGGGTGTAATTAATGGACAATTTTGCTACTGTGTCTTCAATAATAAGTAATCTTAAAGGGGAAGCAGTAGCACTAGCAGTGCACATTTGGTTCTGGGACATTCCTGTACAGGATTAAGAACTCGAGCTGCCTACGATTATTGCCAAGACTTAATCGAGTATTAGGCGGGATAGTCGGGGAGCCAGACCTAGTAAACCACAATTACAGGGTAAATCCAATATGGATTCTACCAAGCAAGCACCTCAAGGTTCTAAAAAATGCTGGAATAAACAAAACCAAACACCTAAATAAAAGGGGAGATTCTCCACATTCAGAGACCCCTCAAAATTGCTATAATCTTAGAAATAGAGATGATATAAAATACTCCGGATAGATATCAATACAATGATACAAACCAATCTTGTTCCTTTCAGGACTCACTAGATAAACGCAGTGAGAGAGGTCGGTGGTGAGAACAGTGAGCTAATTACGTGAAACTGAGAAAGGAGTCACAACGCTCATCAAACGTTTCTGTTAAGAAATAAGGGAAACTTCCCCAACAAAAACCTCAATTCAAAAAGAAGAAACCGGCAGCGATTTCTACACGAAATGCCACTCAGGATGAGATCTTTACTGAATAACAGAAAGTGGGCACTGGCCCTGCTTAATACAGGGCGGCAGAGGTCACAATAGTTCACCTGAATCTTCAAGAGCATCTGGAGGTGAAAGCAACTAATAACTTTTAATACGTTGAGACTGCGGACATGTGAGTCTCCACTCCTGGTAGGGTGTATAAACTTAAAATACAATTAGAGGGATACATTGAATGCACAATTGATGCTATCTTTTGGGACTGAGTAGTTACTATATATGATATATTATTGGCCGAAAACGATTATCCACAAGAATTTGTTCTTACATATGGGAAAGAAGTCATTGAACCATCTTTCTCGCCCCTTTTTCCAAGAGAACTCGGGGAAGTTTGCGCTATTGATTGGGCAGTGGAGCAGGCACCCTTGTTGTATCGCAACCATGTAGGGTGGGATAAAGATTCTCCCTACCATATAATACCAGTTAGGTCCCAACCACAACCTCAACCACAATATCCAATAAAGCATGAAGCTAGAGCACCCGTGAGGGAAATTCTCATGCGATTGGAGTACCAGGTCATTATTGAACCCTGTGGTTTTCCAATGAACAACCCATTGTTCCCCGTAGCTAAGCCATACCATTCATATAGAATAGTCTTAGACTACAGACATTTCAATAGTCATACACACACATTTGCCATTCAAAATGCACATAGCACTGCACTTATTAACAATATAGTGCACAAAAAATACAAAACAACCTTGGATATTCCGAACAGTTTTTTCTGCCAAAATGTAGCATCTGAAAGTAGGAATTTAACAGGTTTTAGTGCTTTAGGCTCGGCAGAAAGAAAGTTTTGCAGGCTCCCACGGGGTATAAAAATAGTCCAGGATTGTTTTCAGCTTGTGTTACTTCAATTTTACACAACATTGACCCTGAGGCATTGTCCTATGTAGATGATATCTACCTTATGGATGATGATCTCGCTCAACATATAAGACGAGTGAACTGCATTGTTGTGGAATTTGCCGAATTAGGCTATAACTTTAATTTCAGAAAAACAAAAATAGCCTTCCTTAGGGTCATATTTATACTTTTTGACGCAAAACTGCGCCAACGCAGTTTTGCGCCAAAAAAATTAGCGCCGGCTAACGCCATTCTGAAGCACCATGCGGGTGCCGTATTTATTGAAAGACGTTAGCCGGCGTTAGCCGGTGGCACTGTCTGGTGTGCTTTAAAAAAAACGACGTAGACCAGGCAGCGCCGGCGTAGGGGAATATGGAGCTTGGGCGTCAAGAAAATGGGGCAAGTCAGGTTGAGGCAATTTTTGCGCCTCAACCCGATTTGCGCCATTGTTTTTTCACTCCCAACCCCCATAGAAATGACTCCTGTCTTAGCAAAGACAGGAGTCATGCCCCCTTGCCCAATGGCCATGCCCAGGGGACTTCTGTCCCCTGGGCATGGTCATTGGGCATAGTGGCATGTAGGGGGGCACAGATCAGGCCCCCCTATGCCACAATTTTTTTAAAAAAAAAATACTTACCTGAACTTACCTTAATGTCCCTGGGGTGGGTCCCTCCATCCTTGGGTGTCCTCCTGGGGTGGGCAAAGGTGGCAGGGGGTGACCCTGGGGGCAGGGGAGGGCACCTCTGGGCTCATTCTGAGCCCACAGGTCCCTTAACGCCTGCCCTGACCCAGGCGCTAAAATCCGGCGCTAATGAGGGTTTTTTAGACCCGCCCACTCCCGGGCGTCACTTTTGCCCGGGAGTATAAATACGAGGCATATGCATCGGAGTCATTTTTTAAGACGGGAACACCTACCTTGCATATCATTAACGCAAGGAAGGTGTTCACGCAAAAAAATGACGCTAACTCCATGAACTTTGGCGCTAGACGCGTCTAACGCCAAAGTATAAATATGGAGTTAGTTTAGCGTCGAATTTGCGTCGAAACAAACGACGCAAATTCGCCGCAAACGGAGTATAAATATGCCCCTTAGGGCCATATTTATACTTTTCGACGAAAAACTGCGCCAACGCAGTTTTGCGTCAAAAAAATTGGCGCCGTCTAACGCCATTTTGAAGCGCTGTGCGGGTGTCAAATTTATACTTTGACGTACGGCGGCGCAACCAACAGGTGGGAGTCATTATTTCGTGACGCACACAGCGTCGGTCTGTCGTAAAGGAAACCAACGTAAAGGCGACGCACATCACTGTGGGTCGATTTACGACAGCGCAATTCGTAAAGCGCTGGTTTTTTGCACGCTATTGCGTTACATTTTTGCGCAAAATCTGCCCTGTCAGCAGAGGAGACCCAAAATGGATCCCAGATGCCACAACAGACCCCAGGAGGATGAGAGCAGACCAGGAACCAGCCAGGAGGATCCATACAGGAACATGGACATATTTAAAAAAAAAAAGAAAGTGTCGCTTCAGTGAAGAGGAGCAGGAAATCCTGGTGAAAGAGGTGACCGAAAACCAGCACCAACTTTTCATCTCCTCTAAATTGCCACTCAGTAGGAGAGAGGCCATATGGAAACAAATAGTGGACAAGATCAACAGTGTGGCTGAAGAACGCCGCACAGTCACTGAGTGTAAGAAACACTGGCATGACTGCAAACGTAGGACAAAAGAGAAAATGGCCAGGAACAGGAAGGCAGCAATGCAGACTGGAGGGGGGAGTCCAGCACAACAGGAGGCCCTGGACCACATGGAGGAGATGGTCGCAGCCGTCATCCCGGAGGAGATCGTCACAGGGATTCAAGGACTGGACAGCACAGACTACCACGACACAACGCACATGCAGGGTAAGTCGCATGGGGAATTCAAATGCAATAATGGGGACTGTAAGCAGGGGGGGGGAAACCTACTACACAATGCATGTAAGTCAGCACATATATGAAGTGGCATGGGTAAAGGGGCACGGCAGGGGGGCATGGCCAGCACAGACCGAAGCTGGGGCACGACAAAATACAGCAACAACAACAGTCCCATGGGGACATCCTGTAATGACAACAATAGAGCCAAGGGAAAGCAGCGACAGGTGGGAAGGCCACTAACACAAATCCACATCCAGGCACTTGTATTGCAAAATCTATCCTACATCAACTAGGTCCCTATCAGTAATGAAGTAGCCAAAACAACAACTGCAATGTAACTGCCACAACAGTTGACAATAACACCTCTCATCTCTGTGCAGCTATAGTACCAAATGGCAGGAACCTCCCCATGGAACATACATACCTAAATTAGGGGGTGAGGATGACATCCGCAACTATTCATAGAAATAAGACAAAGGCACCAGTACACTCAAATGCCGAATGTCCATACCTGACACAAACATAAGCCTAAGTAAACAGCAGTAGGAGCCACACAGCACTAACGACACAAACAGGCTGCATACGTCACGGTCCCTCACGTGCCTGGCTAACAAGGCTACATCACTAATGTCATACTGCTCAGACAACAACATTGAGGAGGGGACACAGGCAACTGGTCACTGAAACACACCTGCCAAGTCTGACAAACAAATAGGACATTCATACGATAAACAGGCCAATCCAGTAAGACACACATGACCCAACATCATCTTCAAACATCAACAATGTTTACATCCATACCACATCCTAATATTGACATGCATAGGTAATGCCACGTACCATGTACAGTTCATGCAATGTGAATAAAAAGTGTATGGGGCAGGGCCTGAGAGGCAAGTGTGCTGGCAGGGCAGTCACAACATCCACAGTCAGTCAAAGTGTATTGTGGCAAGTGTAACGTATACTTTGCGCATTAGCCTCAGGCTGGAGGCCTTTGTGCATCTTACCCTGAATGTACTTATACTCATTTGCTCACATCTAAGAGCCTCAGAGCACTTTGCACTAAATGATTCTCATTGCCCTTCCTATCAGTTAATTTAGCAAATAGCCAGTCCTAAGGTGTTGTCAATTAGTCAAATCACACTGTTTTGCCTACTTCTGCACTGGAGTTTGCCTGAACATATTCACTCTGTGCCCCAGTCAAGGATACAGTCTGGTATGTTGCTGATAGATGTGGTAGGGGTTAAGGTTTGGCATTCCTGCGTAGGGAAACTTTGTCATCACGATGACATATGACTTATAAAATCACTTCCTTGTCCCAAGATATGCAAGAGGGAGTTTCCAAACAGAGAAACACAACTAGATGCTGCCTGCCTTGCTGCTGATGCACAACCAGATCACAGCCCATTCCTCTGATATGAGGGATGATGTCTCCCCTGTGATTCAGACAGGCAAGCTCCAAACTTAACATGCTGTGCTATACATAGAACAAGTAGAGGGAGAGTAGAAACTGTTAGGCACCATGATAGCTGTGTACTAATGTATTACTCTCCTGCGGACTATTTCAATTCTAACAGTGTGTATTGTTTGGGTTATTGTGGCTCACACCTAAATTTCTACAACTCAGTTGTACAATGAAACCTCATATTAAACAAATACTGTCTATGTCATTTGTGTATGGTAACATACCGGAAAAGACATAATTGTGTAGGATCTGAGTGACCACGACTTGCCTGAGAAGTTCCAAAGATGTCATGCGCTCGGATGTCTAAACATTCCTTTGATGTGGGAGACCAGAGGCACTGCTAGTTAGTCTGAGCAAAATGAAATATCAGGGTGACAGAGTTATTTACAAGTGGGTCAGACTTAGTCCCCCACACCATTAGCTATCCTGCTGCCTAGAAAGCCAGTAATCACATGTAGGATAATGAGAGCCCACCCAACAAAATGTCCCTCCATAACAATAGTTAAACACCGAGGGAGGAGTAGGACAAAAACACGCATATTCCTAAATAATTACAAAGCAACACCTAGAGGCGATCTGGCAGACAAGTCTGATAGCTCCATATCATACATGTGACACACAGGTGGGCCATAGGCCTACAACAATGCCCTATGACGGACAGCAGATACCAAGACAAACACAGAGCACAAACTTAAGGCATCCAAAGGCTTGTATTTTTTTGCAAAATTGTCACAACACAGACACACTAATTGTACCCTGTTTCATTGCAGAGGAACACGGATCTCCTGCCGATATGCCTGTCCATGACTTCCCTGATGACATGGATGACGAGCCCATAAACCTCCCACAAGAGACCATTCAAATGGTCCTTGAAAGCCTCCAAACCCCACCTTCAGTCACAAGGAAGAGCACAGAAGAAGCAGCCACCACAGGAGAACCACCCGCCACCCCAATTGTAAGACCTGCCAGCTCCAACACAGCTGAGGACTCTGACGACACTGGCACCAGCTTTGAAAGAACTGTCGTTGGGGTCCAGCGGGAGCTGGCCAAGGAGGTGCGGGTGGGGATGCAAACTATGGCAGCCAGCCTTGAGGGGGTGCGTTCGTGCATGTTGTCAACTGCTGATCAGGCTGCTGCAATGCAAGCCCGAACATCGCTCTTGGAGGAACTTTTAAAAACACAGAAGGAAATCTGCACAGCTGTCATCCAGTTGACACAACAACTCCAACTGCAAGCCAGTCAACGTGTGCACGAATGCAACATAGAACCCCTCAGGGCCGACCTGGCTGCCTACCATCGTGATGTGGCTGCCATTCTGAAAAACCAGCAGGCACTCCTTGCTGCAGTACTGCCCTTCATAACTCGACAGGGAGCAGCCCCCGGGATGTCTGCCTCCATGTCTTCTAACACTGAGGTGTGTGTTGCCCCTTCACAACCAACAACAACAAGGACACACCAGGCAACACACACATCAGAAGAAGAAGACATGGAACAGATAACATTCACACTCAAGAGTACCCGGAAGCCCTAGTCCCTGCACCATGGCCTACTCTGACCAACGTCCTACGTTTTGACAAATGCCAGTCTCACTCCAACTACACTCAATGACTGTTTGGCAATCCACTGTATGACTTGTCCCCATTGCCAGTGATTGTCTCTCTCCTACTATTTGGCAATTCCTGTCCCTCTGCACTGTCTGTGACATCACCCCAGCATGTCATGAGCATCATCCACACCCCGTCTGTAGGATCACCCTGTAAGAATGCACCAGAACGGACTCAGCTAACATTGTGAATGGGCATTTTGCTCTACAGCACCTATAAATAAATATCACTTGCACACCTATTGTGTCTCTGTGTTATTTCACACTTCAACTGTGCAGTACATAATTCCAAAGTGGCTGTGTGGCAACCATGTTGATTCTCTATACTACTGTCCTGATTTCATGTATACTGAAACATCTGTGCTGTGGCCAGGAATGCATCATAGCCTTACTATACTGAGGAAAATAACTGATGAAGGGACTAAGCACACACAATCATGCTGTGTTGGACAGAATGATGCACCATCTATAGCTATTCTAGACAACTAATGGTGGCTGAGAAATGTAGGCACCATGCAATACTTAAATAAGAAATAATGCTGTAAAATGTAAGGAATCATTAACTAATTACACTGCATCAATCACCCTTACGGAGTATACTTCCATGAAGGAAAGTCATGCTGAATCAGTACACACATGATGTAGGTCAGCAATGACAGCAACAAGACAAGAGTGTGAACAACTCCTCATCTACAAAGATCTCCCTGAACTTCATACTGCTGTCCGACCTATCTATTTACCCACAATAACAAGTCTGGAAGCACTCTTTGTGAAGTAGGATACATGCCAACCCAAAACCTTGATGATCAATGCACACTACCAATGGTGGGTCTCCCACATGGTGGATACTTACCAAGTTAGCACACGGGTAGCTGGCATGTTAAACCTCAATATCCAGGGGATAGCGAGCATAGGACACAAATGTCATACTAAAACATTCTGCTACACTGATGTCAAGGCCATGATAATGTAGCACCTAACGCATCATGTAAAGGGTTAACAAATTTTTTATTTCAATGAAGTAACAAAAGAGGCAACTAAGGGAAAGGTAAACCTACACTAATCTAACCTGACTACTACTAACCCACAACTGTCCCTAACTAACCTAAGCTAAACTTACTCTACACATGTAACGAAACGATCTAAACATCAACCCCCCACCCACCATTATGAGACAAGACACATGCAGGACAACACTTACTAACCTACACACATACTATACTATCCTAAACCAACATATATTTTTTTGCTAATATTTTTTGTAATTATTATTATTATTTTTTTTTTAAACAGGAATCCCAACATTGCCCCCCACCCACCCACCCACACAAAAAGTATAAGATAGAAAGAATAAGGACCCCTCACCCTCCTCCCTAACACTAACTAAGCTAATTACCTATACTTATCCTATAACTAACCCCCAAAACCCAACTAACAGTATAAAATAGGAAAGAGGTGAGAGGGGAGGGGTAAAAGTTCAGGAGGGCAAAAGTACTACAGATTTGCCCTCCGTAGTGTGCGCCTGATGGAGCGGACCTTCTTTTTCACATAATTCATGTCCTCCCTCAGGTTGTCCACCTTTTTAACCAAGTTGTCCAATTTTCGGGACAATGCCAGGAAGGCAGCTGGGTCGACAGGAGGGTCTGTGCTGGTTTGCGTGCCGGCGGAGGTGGATGTTGTGGCAGGAGTTGTGTGGCCACGGGACAGTCCTGCTACCACCACACGGCTGGGTCCAGGTCTGGAGGAAGATGCTTGGTCCGTTGCTGGGTCCACTTGGGCAGACCTGGTGGATGTGGTGTCAGTGGTTGTTGGTGGCACTGTAGGGGGAGCCTGTGGTGTGGCCCACCACGCCCCGGAGGCCCGATCTGAATGGTACTTGCGGGCCATCCTCCGATACCCACACTGCACCTGCAGGATGTGCCTGTATCTCATCGCACGCCGCTCAAAATGGTTGTGATCTGTGGCACTCAGGTTTGCAGCTGTGAAGAGAAAAGGCAAATATTTAGCTTTGGATTTGCATTGGGTAGAATACCACAATGGGTCATTTGTCCATTACTAGATATGTATTGGTTGCAGAAATTGTCACAACATAGTTCACGGAAAGGCTCAGAGGAAGTACATGGGAAACATGCATACATAAGGGCATGTCACACCTAGCATATCCATGTCTCTACATGATGGATGACATCACCCTAAACTACTCATCCAAATCATACCTAAGGCATTTGACATCATGGCTGCACCTCTTTTGCATACTGACTTCACTACATATGTCATTCTATGTGATAACAATCACACTCCTCACTCAATGGCATTTGGAATTAGTTGTGTGCTAAGATTGAACCCATGGGGCAGAATCAAATGTCAACACTAGGGGCCAGATGTAGGAATTTGGAAAATGCAACTAGCAATTTGCAATGCAGTCGCTACGGGGTCGCTAAGACCCACCTCATGAACATCAATGATGTGGGTTCCAAGTTGCGCCACCTTAGCGACTATGGGCACTCACGGGGATGGAGGCATGCTGGGAACAGCTGACCTCCATGGACGTGACTGCTTTTAAATAAAGCAGGTTAGTTATCCCCAAGTGTAGGCCGTTTACCTGAAAGGAAGATGAGCTGCAATTAGTAAGAAATCACAACAACTTCAATCTTGGAATATTTCACGGTAATTAGTGGTCCCTTAGACCACTGGCTGTTTTGTACAGGATTATTTCGGTCCACTCACAAAGGTGAAGGGTTACAATGGGGACCCCTTCCAGTTAGCAAGTGGGTTACCATCCACTTCAAGTGGATGATAACTGCGACACACTTTGAAACCACGTACTTGGTTGCAAATGGGATTGACTACCACTGTGAGTTGCAAGTAGGTCTGGAAAACCCCTTTATATTTTGCATTTTGAAAAGCATTTAGCTAATATGTTCATGACCACCAAATACATTTCGGAATAGGAAACAGACGTTTGCAACTCACAAACAGAAATTTATGCCATTTGCAACGTGTACACAGTTTGCTATATCTGGCCCTAGGTACTAACTCAAGTCACAAAAGGTGTCAAGTACGTGTAACATACTGGTTGCTACAGTCCTAGGTACCCTGTTTCACAGTAACATCCCAGTCTTTGTGGGTGGTGTGGGAAGAACAACCAACAATCCCATGTTCAATGCACACCCAGGAGTGTATAGAAAGTTCAACAAGTATGTGCCTTCACACACAACACCTATGAAGGGCTAGCAACACGTTGTAGTCAGCCAAACATTGTCACATCCCAGGTCCACAGATGTCAAAATGATATGACTTAGGCCAACATGACATACTATCAGTGAGGCCTGTTTTACAACACACACAGAGGAGGGAGAACACCCATTCTCATGATTCGACAGAACACCTAGGCCATTGCACTAAAGTCACACACACTTCTAGTTCACCTTGTGGAAGTACATGCCCCCGGAAGATCCGACCTACAGTGTACACAGTCCATCCTCAACTAGGAAGAAGCACTTGTCATCAGAGCCATGTGCCTAAGCTATCTGGGAGACTTTCAGTCTGATATGCAGACTCAGTTCATGGCAAGTCCCTGACCAAGTCTAACATTGACCATTGTATTCCAAATGAGTCATCCCATTCCCCATTGCCGCACAACTGGAATGACCTACAGCCCCTCAATCTGAGAGATGGCTAGGTATTGCTTTACAGAAACATAAGTCCTATTTGATATCACACTAAAACAACAATGCCAATGAACGGCGAGCGCATCAAATCATGAATTCTCTTGAACACACAGTAATCCATCATGCTTCATTACCCAACAATGAAAATAGCACTCAGGCGACACTCACTGTAGGTATCGGGGTCGTCAAAATGTGCCACCTCTCCCACGGTGTACGGGGCTGGTCCACCTGTATAGCATGAAAGGAAGAATATACTCAAACTGGGTAAACTGACAAATCATTTCAGTTACAATGACACTGTGTGAATATGACATGGTTATGATAGACTTTCCCACATGCTCATACTGCATGGATGACTTTGTATTCAACATTATCATTGGCTGAGTCTCCTGCTACAGTGACACACCCTACTACACACATGCAGTGGCCAGGACAGTCATGTGTCGTCCAAGTTAACCCTCCATTAGTATGCCCCAACAATAATTTTATCCATACATCTCAGCATGTGCATCCCAGAGAGACATTCCAAAACTGGTTCCATGAGGACTGCATGACCACTCACAATCAAACAGGCTAGGTGGACATGTTCAACACACAGCAACCACACACACATGTGACATATGTGTGGACAACATAACTAACTTCATGTGACGTGAAGGCAACACACATGTATAGCATCATCATGTGTTTCTAATTTTCTGACTAGCTATGGCGTCTACATATGTAGGTATGTGGTTTCTACATGACTTACTCACTGGCCATTATGACCACTAGAGTACAAATAGAGCCGTTCACGTGTTACTTGTCTGACACAAATGCAACACTATATTACATACAGCTACAGGCATCTAGTATGTGTTGCAAAAATGAGCCATCGGACTGGTAGCATTGGTCTTCATACACATTCTGCAAAAAATACACATTAGGGCACATATGGATACCTTTGTAGAGCATCATTTGCATCATTTTGTGACGCAGAGAGTGGGCTAATTAGCAAAATAAAGATAGATGTTGCAATTTGCTGCTGTTATTGCGTGAAAATGTGTTGCAAAAATGGGGATATATGTATATAAACATGGGCCTAGGTTTCCCTAGCATTACACACAGTCAGCTACTTATTTAGCAGATTGGCTAACAATCATCACATGTTCCCACACAGATTTCTATTATTCCCATGTAATTGATTTGTACTCACCAACATGGCCACCAATCCTGAGTCCCAGGTGGTACAGCAGGTCCTGTTCCCTGGTGATCAGATCTGCCCAGCGGTGCTTCAATTGATGGACATTTCGCATGCTCCCGTAGACCCGGACCAGGTGATGGCGCACCTTCTCCCACTGGATTTTCCTAGCCTCCGTGTGATACCCCTGTATCACACGGCCCCCAGCCTCCAGCATCAGTGGCAGGAAATGGCTAACTAGCCATATAAACCCCCCCAATTCATCTTCACCCATCCTGGACAGGCGATGCCTACCTGACATATTGACAGCTAGAAAAATGGATAAATGAAATAAGAAAGTAAAAGTGGGAAATGGGGAAAGGTAGAGGTGTGAAAGAAAATGAAAAAGGAGAAAAATAGCCCAACTAACCCCCCAAACTATGCTACCCACAACAGAGTCCCACAGACAATACACACAATCACAGGAATAGACAAAACAAGACTAAACAGACAGAGACAATGTTATACAAAAAGAATAGATTGACAAAAAGACAAATTACAAGGGACACAGGACACTAAAGCAGTAAAACACAGGACAACACCTTTCACACAACCACACAGTCTAGAAAAATCTGAGACTGCAAAGTGAAAGTGAAAGTTAACTCCCAGTACAGATTTGTAAACAGGATATCCTATTACATCACTTCCTGCATAAAATGGCCGCCGTTTTTATTTTCCCGTTATGCGTCATATTTTCACACATACACAATTGTGCGTCATTTTTTTTGACGCATTACATTGCACATGATGGCGAGTCAAAAAATATGATATGATTATTAATAATTTTTACTGTACATGAGATGACCAACATATTGTCCATGTTGCGTCAATTTTACCACGCATACATCATGGGCGTCATTTTTTTCCATGTACAGTAGTGCACATGATGCTGAGTCAAAAAAATATGATATGAATATTAATAATTTTTAGTGTACATGAGATGACCAACATATTGTCCATGTTGTGTCAATTTTACCACGCATACATCATGGGCGTCATTTTTTGCCACGTACAGTAGTGCACATGATGCTGAGTCAAAAAAATATGATATGAATATTAATAATTTTTTATGTACATGAGATGACCAACATATTGTCCATGTTGCGTCAATTTTACCACGCATACATCATGGGCGTCATTTTTTGCCACGTACAGTAGTGCACATGATGCTGAGTCAAAAAAAATTATGATGTAAATTATACTTTGATGGCTAAATATGTGACACTTTTGGATACATTTATATTTGACTCTGCATTCTGTGCACTCATGTACGTGAACAAATTATGACGCCCATGCTGTATGCGTAGAATTTGGAGCATATTTATCCTTATGTCTTCATGTTTTTAACTTTGGAAAGGTGATTTGTCATAGTCAAACGGTGCTATGTGATACACATTTGTGTTTGGATATGACACGTCCATTGTTGTATGTATAGAAGGCATTCACACTGTAATGTTTCGGATACGTTAACTAATGTATTGACCATATTTGTAAACATTTTTGGGGTAATTGCTGATGGCTATTTTGAAATGATGGATGGGATACCATGATGTATTCCTTCTCCAAAATGTGTCCACAATTATGATGGTGATGCTTTTATCTGTAGTCCTAACAGGGAGTGCAATAGTCACTTACAGTTTTTATGGGGCTAACCATGTCCCATTATGATTTAGTGTTTCTGATTTGTGTTGGACTTTTGACATGTAGCCCACACATGTGCCTTATGCATGTGTTTAGTTCACAAGTACAAGATTCTTGTATGTTTTGGGGGCGGTAGAGGTGGACTTACGCCCCCAGCACCCTAGGATTTGACCATCCAGAATAGCTACTGTATCCATGGAGTATATTTATTATATCATGGCAAACGTGCAGCAGCAGGCTAATGTAAGGCCATATGGTATGAATGACTGTTGACCATTCATTCATCTCATTAGCCCATTTGACGTTTGCAGTAATGATGAATTGGAGCACACTGACATACCATTTTCCAATGACTATGTTTGCAAGACTCTCAGCGTTCCCGATGTGATAATGAGTATAATTTTGTTGTTGTCTGTGTCCCTTTCTGCATAAACTGGTTTAGTGGCATGTTACATTCTTCCTGCTAGGTTCAAACTGGGACACAACTGTGATGGTCTACTTTCAAATATTAGGTTGATTGTATGACATATGTGTACATGTGTGTTGGAATGTGGATCCACTATCACCTGTCTGGGTGTATGTTGTCACTGTGACTTCAAGGTCTCCTCCTGAGTTAGTGGCAGCTGATGTTGTTCCAATTGTGTATTGGTCATATCACACACTTGAGAGAAGCCATTGATGACATGGTCACGTACACATGGATGGTCCCACCCTGTCTCTGAACACGTGTGATGTGACTTTCAAATGATCTCAAATTTTGGGCTGGATGAGAGACTGTTTCAGGTGTTTGGATCCGGCATGTGTAATTGCCACATTTGTACTCCTGTTGGGCTCTGTGTATGGTAATGTATCATGTCACATCCTACCCTCTGTGCATACAGTTGTGATGTTTATTTTTGTTGTGATGACTGTTATAGCATTCTTGCTCAATGAGACGACATTCTTCTTCAGCGATTTCAAAATAAAGGTGGTCAGAAATGCATAGGCTAAAGCATGATGTGGTGTTGGTTATCTGTGTTTATTTACAAGTGTGGAATACAAGTTATTATAAGAAATTATGAAAAAAATTTATTGACAAGCTGTTGGCGCCTACGCACTCCTGCTGCCGTGTTAGGTTGTTCCCCCTCCTGTTGCAGGCCAGCATCCTCCTCTTCGTCATCCTCAGGCATGTCTGGGTCTGGTTCAAGGAGGGGAATGTTCCTTTTTACACAAATATTGTGTAATATGGCACAAGTGAGTATGATCTTACAGACCATCTCTGGGGAATAGAGTAGGCTACCGCCAGTTATGTCAAGGCAGCGGAACCTTGACTTTAGGATCCCAAAGGTCCGCTCCACAATGCTGCGTGTCCTCTTGTGGGCGTCATTGTATGCCCTCTCAGCAGCAGTATTTGGGTTCCCACATGGTGTCATTATCCAAGGCTGGATGCCATACCCCTGATCAGCTGAAAGAGGAACACAGAATGGTATCAATTAGATGTAGGAGGCACTGCTGTACGTATCTTTGATGGCAGTAGTTGTGTTGTGTTGTCTGTGACTATTTTGTGTACTAATGTGACAACCTATGGTTGTTGGTGAAAACTTTTGCATTGATTTTTTTTCCTTGGCTGAGCAAGTGTTTGTTGGCTAACTGTTTGTCAGCTGGATGTATTGGTTTCTCCAGTACAGTGTGCCCTCCCTTGCATTGTGACTTGTGATACAGGTGTCCGTGTGTCCTCACTGGGGGTGTGATGATAGTTCCATGTAGAGTTGAAACATGAAAGTGTATTAGAAACGTTCATATGAACATACCCAGGCCATCCCATACCTTTAAACGTATGCATTGTATTAGTGTACAGGTTATTGTGAGACTTCCAATTTGCAAGGTGACATTTAGGCAACCACAGTCATTAATGTCTTCACACTAAGCTGTAGAGTAAATTCCAATGTGTGAGAGGTTCAATGGTGACTTGTGAAACATGGCTAGTGATGTGAGTACCTCAGTGTGTTCCTGGCTAGGTGTTGCTATTGTGGTGTATGTGTTGTTTATCCTAGAGGGTTTCTGAGCAGTGTGTATATGAGTTAGATTTTTGTCCTTACCAACAAGTAGTCCATTGCCATACCGTCCATCCTGGAAGTGTTGGTTGATGGTGGAGTGACGGAAGATGAATGCGTCATGTACACTCCCAGGATATTTAGCCACAATGTTGCTGATCAGTCCTTGGTGATCGACTATGGCCTGCACGTTGATTGAATGTGTGTGCTTCCTGTTGCGGTAGAGGTGTTCTGTTGCAGCAGGTGGCACAAGGCGTACGTGTGTGCAGTCGATTGCACCAAGGACGTGCGGGAAGCCACTGATGGCGTAGAACCCCTGTTTTGTTTCCTGCTGCATCTGCAGTGTGTTAGGGAAGCAGATGTGGCGGGGTGTCAGGCGAATGATGGCATCCAGTACTTTAGGCAGGAATGCGGAGAAAGATGGTTGTGATATTCCACCAACCAGGGCACCAGTTGTCTGAAACTAGCCACTTGCCAGCAGGTGAAGTACGGCAAGCAGCTTTGTTTCTGTTGGGATAGTGCGGGGAGTCACTAAAGTGGGGGCCAACTGCTGTTCAATATTTGTCAGCAGCTGCTGAATGGCCTGCCAGTTCAACCGGTACCTCTGGATGATGTCTCGTTCCCTGAGGCCATGCAGGGTTGTTCTTGGGCAGAATATCCTCTCCTGCCTTCTGCGCTGTCTTTGGGGTCCCTGCTGTTGTTGTTGTAGCTGCTGTTGTTGCTGCAGGGCTCTGCGTCTACGTGCACGCTGAAGAAAAAGCACCTCCATGACTCCCTGTTGCTGCTCTGCTGCTCTGTTGTTTGTTCTGTGTGTTCTAATTAAGTACAGGTGTGTTTGCCCCATTTTAACGCCTGCCCTGACCCAGGCGTTAAAATTTCACGATATTCATGCTTTGCGCCATTTTTTTGGGCCGCCTTCCGTGCGGGAGTCATTTTTGCCCGGAAGCATAAATACGACGCACCGCTGTGTGCGTATGTTTTTGGACGGGAACGCCTACCCTGCATGTCATTAACGCAGGGCGGGGTGCCGCTTCCAGAAACTGACGCATATTGCGCCATTTTCCTTGTGCACCGGATCGGGCGTCATGGTTTAAATATGGGGCAACGTTTGCGCTGAATGTGCGTCAAACTTTTTGACGCACATTCGGCGCAAACGGAGTATAAATATGCCCCTAAGTGTCTTATTTTTGGATCCAAATTATCGGATGAAGGCAAGAGTCTAGCACTCCAATTTCTAAAAAAAATTTGCACAATTGCAACCACCAAATCCCATCAAAAAGCTCCCGTCATTGTTGGGCTTTTTAAGCTTTGGCAGAACTTACATTCCAGATTATGCACAACACATTAACCATTATATGATCTAATGCGTCCAGACTTTTCAAGCAAATATTGGACAGTCAAACCCACATGCATTCTCAGAGCATTGCAACAAGACATGCTTGCAGCTAAACACTTACACACAAGAGACCGCAAAATACATAGGGTCATCAGAGTAATTGCTGGCGCCATTGGATTCACCTGTGTAACATTCATTGAGGGTGACACCATCTATTGCAAATAAATCACATCTGTATTCCACAGCTAAACAATTCTGACTACTGTTCAGATGGCTGTCATTAAAGAGAGACCTCTTGCCCAGGGAAAAAACACATCATTATTGTATCTCTCATCCCAGCTCTCAGGGCTGTCACAAAAGCCAGCGTTCCTAATGCCAAGGCACTACATCCACATTTGATTCAATGGGCAACATCTCTGACAGCCACTGATAGGGATTATGTTTTCGACCTTAAATTACAAGCTCAAGAATTTCTCCAATTTAAACAAAAATCCATATATAAACACTTTGCCTATTGATCAATATCATACAATCATTTACACTGATGGTTCAGCCCAACCAGCAGTAGGCACTAAACACCATCACTCTGCTGCCTGTGTGTTGTTGAGTTGCTACATGAAGGGTGGTGAATTCCAGCCACAAAATACATTTACGCAAATTTTAGGGGACTGCACTGCAGAATTAGCAGTGCTTAAGGCTCTGTAGATGGCACTGGAACACGCAGATTCAGGACAGTTAACACTAATCATCTGTCATTCGTGCTACTGTGTCTGGTCCTTCAATGAATACCTGCAATATTGGCACCAGAATGGGTTCAGAGATTCAAAAGGCAACACCATCAAAGACAGACACCAGTGGAGAAAGTAGTGGATCTGAAAGAAACGCTACCCAATATCCAGATAGTTCACACATTGGGACATCAACATGTTGGAATGCACGTTACAGGCAATACCTTGGCTGATGAAGCAGCCAAGTCAGAAGTAGCTACGGTTTCTGTTACTGCAATAACTCATTAACGGACGAGTTTGGATGCTGAAACTGGCTGCTGTGAAAGCTTCAGGTGAAAGCAAGCCCATGCCAAAGGCATATCCTAGCAAATTTTCCTACTGCATATCTAGCCTAACTACTGCCTTAGGAACAATACCATGGGTGGGTAATAAGGTGATATTCAGCCAGGATCAAAGTCCTGAGTAGATTAAAGCAGCTCATGAGGGAGTTACTTCTGCCCATGCTGGTGTGGCGGTTACTATTTGTAGGAAAGTCCTCCTTCTTGCCCTGGTTACCTCCAAACTTTTTGGACAGGTACTGGTGGTTACTGACTCTTGGCTGTGCCCTGGGTACTGCTTACCAGTCCCAGGGACAGTGCTCTGTGTAAAGTGGATGTGCAAATTAGGCTAATAATAATTGTCAAAGTTAACCTACCTATAAGTCCCTAGAATATGGTAGGGCATGGACGTTTAGGGACCCCAGCATAGGTAGTGCCCCCCATAGGTGCACTGCTGAGCTGCCCAGTGCCATTTTAAAGGCAGGCCTGCCTTGCTGGCTGCTTTTAAATTAAAGTTACATGCAAATTTGACCTTGGAATTAAAAGTAGTTCCAAAGTCTTAAACTACCTTATTTTACGTATAAGTCACCCCTAAGGTGTGCCCTATGTGCCTGAGGGCTGGGTGCCATGTAACTATAAGAAGGAACCTTATACAAATAGTTTTATAAGTCCTGGTGAGGTAAAACAGCCAAATTCATTTTTCCCTCATTGTTGTGAATGGCCTCCATATGCTACAATGGGGAGACTTTATTTTAATTTTAAAAGTCCCCTTAAGTAACAGATACCAAGAGTTTGGCATCAAATTAATTGTTATAATAAACCCCACAACTTTCAGTTGTGGGATTTCATATAACTTGTTCGGTAAAGTTTTAAACTTCACCTGAAAAGCTGCCAACTTCAGCCCTGCAGTGTTTTTGCTGCTGTGCTCTGATTGGACAGCCTCTGGCAGCCTGGCCAGGCTGCCTTGATGAGGTGTGAAGTGGCCTGGCTTCACACAAAGAGATGTGCCTGTGGGAGGAGATCTCCCCTCAGCAGATGGTGAGGCAGGAAGGTGGAGGGCTGCTGAACTGGTCTTCAAAGGCAGAGAAGGACATTTGGAGCAACACAACAACACCCCCTCATCCTGCAAACCCAGACAGTTAGGTGTCCCCTTGATTAGATTAGATTAGGAGAGGGCAGGAGAGGGGTGTGTTTAGGATTTTTAGCCACACAAGTGGGTGGGCTCAGCCAGATGTAACCTCCAAAAATCACTTTCAGCCATGATGAATTTTTGAGGAATGTTGCCTCCTGGGATTGATTTTTGCCACACTTCCCAGGAATTGGTCATCACAGGGGAAAGGACGCTGCACCTGATTGAAGAACCAGGACCCCCCTGTTTTTCACCCAGGAGAAAGGATAAAACTGGCAGACCTGCACCCACACCTCAGATCCCCATCAGATTCCAACAAGGAAGAACCACAGGAGAAGAAGGACTGCCCTGCTGGAACCCTGGCCTGCACCTGGACCCTGAATGACTCCACCAGCTGCACACATGGGCTTCACAACAAGAAGGACTTTGCCTGACTTCAACTGGTTCAAGGAGGGACTCCCTGTTTCCTACAGGTGAAAAATTGCTAGCCAGAGCCCCCTGCACCTACTCCTTAAGAAACCAACCAACCAGCTGACCACTGTCCAGTGGCCAAAAAGGAGTTTGTGCCACGTGCATTCTGGGAGTTGTAATACACACCCCCAAGGATCATCACAGAGTCTCTGGAGCCTTGGGGTGAGCTGTGGACCCCAAAAGAACCTTAAAGGAAGATCTGGAAGAAGATCCAGTAGGTTGGAAAAGTTTGGAGAACTTTTGAAAAAAAGCTCCATAGAGGGACCGACCCGTCGCAGCAACTCTAGCCGGCTTGCCTCAACCTCGACCCGGCCTGACTTGCAGGTTCGTCCCGGTGAGGAAAATCTCCAAAAAAGAGACTAAGGGGGTCATTCTGACCCCGGCGGTCTAAGACCGCCGGGGCCAGGGTCGGCGGGAGCACCGCCGACAGGCCGGCGGTGCCCTGCAGGGCATTCTGACCGCGGCGGTTTGGCCGCGGTCAGAAGAAGAAAACCGGCGGTCTCCCGCCGGTTTAACGCTGCCCTTAGAATCCCCCATGGCGGCGCAGCTTGCTGCGCCGCCATGGGGGATTCTGACACCCCCTCCCGCCATCCTGTTCCTGGCGGTTCGCCCACCAGGAACAGGATGGCGGTAGGGGGTGCCGCGGGGCCCCTGGGGGCCCCTGCCGTGCCCATGCCAATGGCATGGGCACGGCAGGAGCCCCCGTAAGAGGGCCCCGAAAAGTATTTCAGTGTCTGCTAAGCAGACACTGAAATACGCGACGGGTGCAACTGCACCCGTCGCACCCCTGCAACTACGCCGGCTCAATTCTGAGCTGGCGTCCTCGTTGCAGGGGCATTTCCTCTGGGCCGGCGGGCGCTCTTTTGGAGAGCGCCCGCCGGCCCAGAGGAAATGTCTGAATGGCCGCCGCGGTCTTTTGACCGCGGTGCGGTCATTCAGCGGCGGTACCCTGGGGACGGCCTCCGCCGTCCGCCAGGGTCAGAATGAGGCCCTAAGTCCGCACATAGGAAGTTGACCGGGACCTCCCAGCCAGCGTATCCGAGGAGGGCTCCAAGGACGTCGGATCAAGATCCAGGTTTACCCCGGTCAAAGGATTTTCACCTCGAAAAACGACTAAGTCCGAAGGTAAAAATCTCCACTGAGGGATCCCGCGACGCGTATGCGGAGAAGAGTTCCAGGAGGTCAGATTGTACTGGCAGGTTCGTCCCCCTGAAGAAAATCTTCAGAAAAATGACTAATTCCGAAGGTAAACTTTTGACCGGAGCCTCCCGGGGGCTGTAGCCGAGCCGGGCTCCATCGCGGTCGGCCTTAAACTTTGACTTTGCCCTGGTCGAAACGCGACCAGATGACCAGATTGGTGCTTTTTGTTTCTAGGCACTAGAAAACAATAATTCTTCAAAAATTCATACCTCCGGTTCCCTTTATCCGATTTTATTTGTGTTTGTGTCATTTTAAAGATAAAAATATCATCTATTTTTATAAATTGGTTGCAGATTTTTAAACTGTTTCCTGTGTTTTATTTAATTACTGTTTTGTGATAAATTTAATGCTTTATACTCTGTCTCCTAAGTTAAACCTTGTCGCTCGTTGCCAAGCTACCAAGGGTTGAGCTGGGTTTAATTTACTGAGACCTAACTGGACCTAAGTGGAGGTTAGTGGCCTATTGCTAAGTGTAGGCACCTACCTGCTCTTACCAATAACCCATTTCCCAACATTTTTGGTGCGCAGTGGTGGGATTCTGTAGTTGTGTTCAGTATCACATTACAGTTTTTAGGTAAACAAATTAAAAATCCTTTAAATCGTTCTAGTACAAAAATTGTTTTAAATTTTTAATTTGGCTGAATTTCGATTATTGAATTTTTGTGATTTTTCTAAATTCTTGTTTCCAATTTTTGCAAAAAAGTTTTTGTTGACACAAACCTAGGGAACCATGGTGCTTGATCTAGCTAGCCTACCCCCACTGACAGTAGTCCAGCTTAGGGGGTTGTGTACTGAAAGAAGGTTGCCGGCAACCACTGACCTCAGGAAGCATGTCCTGATTAAATCCCTGACAGCATGGGCTGAGGCCCAAGAGGTAGAATCAGAGGAAGCTCCAGAGGAGGAAGAAGCAGGGGAGGATGCTAGCTCCAACCACTCAGGGGAGGGAGGGCATCTGAGCCTAAGTGAGGAGGAGGAAGACCAGTCCTCACTGCACACAGTCACTAGGGTCATATCCAAAGCTAGTTGGGGGAAGGGGGTCCCTTCAGGAGGAGAGAACCTGTCCCTCAGGGAAAGAGTACTGGAGGCCCAGCTAGCATTTATAGCTTTGGAGGCAGAAAAGCTGACCCTAGAAAAGAAAAAGTGGGCAAGGGAAGAGAAAAGAGATGGTGGCAGCAACAGAGAAGCTGAGGTGCCCATGGGTGTTTTTTTTTCCCCAGATTACCCAAGAGGGTGGTTCCTGCCTATGTAGAGGGGGATGACATAGATAAGTGGCTGGGGGCCTTTGAGAGGGACCTCCAGATGAGGAGAGTCAATCCTCAGTACTGGGGTTCACTTCTTTGGGAGTTGGTCCCCAACTCTGGGAGGCATAGGCTCCTAACCTAGGGAGGAAGAGGAGGCAGATTTATACCCCAGTATGAAGAGATGCTTGATTAAAAAGTTTGGTCTGACCCCAGAGCAGTATAGGCTCAAGTTTAGGGACACCCAAAAGACAAGCACCCAGTACTGGGTGGACTTTGTGGACATCTCAGTTAAAGCACTGGAGGGCTGGATACAGGGCAACAAGGTAAGTACCTTTGAGGGGCTGTACAGTTTGATTATGAGGGAGCACATTTTAAACAACTGTTTCCAAGAGAAGCTCCGCCAGTATCGAGTTGACTCTAAGTTAACCAACCCCAGAGAGCTGGGGGAGGCAGCAGATGACTGGTTAAGAACTAGGGTTGACCAGAAACCCCCAGGGGGTGATCAGGAAAAGGGGTGACATGGTTCTTCTCAGGGGAAGAACCAAGGGAAAGATGATAAAGAGCCCAAGGAGTCCTCACAAGAGTCCCCAAAAACTTCTCAGGGTGGGGGAGCCCCGAGCCATTCCACTTCTAAGGGGAAAGGGTATCAGGGGAAGCATTATGATCCTGTTAAAGCAGGAAAGTTTCAGGAGCTTGCTAAGGCCGGTAAGTGCTTTGAGTGTCATCAACCTGGACACAAAAGAGGAGATGCTATCTGCTCCAAGAAGCCTCCCACTGGTGGGCAATCCCAGGGGATTGCTAGTGTAGGGATGGGGTGGAAGTTGACCCAGGGCTGGGATCAGGGTACACAGAGGTCACCTTAGTATCCGTGGAGGGGGGTGGACTTTGCAACTATGGCCACCTTACCTCCCAACATGGAGAGGTATAGGAAGAGGCCTAAAGTCAATGGGACTGAGGTGGAAGCTCTGAGAGATACAGGAGCCAGTGTGACAATGGTCACGGAGAAGCTGGTTTCTCCAGAACAGGTCTTACCTGGTGTCTTCCAACAAGTGACTTATGCAGATAGCAGAACCCAACTCCATCCCATGGCCATGGTGAGCCTGGAATGGGGAGGTGTGACTGGCCCTAAGAAGGTAGCTGTAGCTCCTGCCCTCCCAGTAGAGTGTCTGCTGGGAAATGATCTTGAAGCATCTGAATGGTCAGAGGTGGAGAGAAGGGTCCATGCACAGATGCTGGACCTCCCTGAATGGGTGTGTGCTGTGGCCAGGTCACAGGCAGTACAACAGGGAAGTGCTGGACACTTGGACCCTGGAAAAATGGGCCAAGCCTCCAAGAAGAAGAGAAAGGGCACTGGGTTTGGCTTGCCAGCCCCCACAAGCACAGAGGATCAGGAGGAATCCAAACCTGAGGGGGAGGATCTGACTTCTGAGGGAGGGCTACTTCCCCTGCAAGCTCTGCCTGACTTGGCAGAACTGCAAGGGGCAGGTGGGCCCACCAGAGAATAGTTGTGCCAGGGACAAAGAGAGTATACCACTCTTGAGGGCCTGAAGCAGACTGCTGCCAGGCAAGAACAAGGGGATTCCAGTGGGACCCACAAGGTTTACTGGGAGGATGGAGTTCTCTACACCGAGGCAAGGGACCCCAAACCAGAGGCAACCAAGAGAGTGATGGTCCCCCAGAAGTATAGAGAATTCCTCCTCACTTTAAGCCATGATATTCCCTTAGCTGAACATTTGGGACAGACCAAGACCTGGAACAGGCTGGTCAACCATTTTTATTGGCCCCAAATGTCAGAAAAAGACAAGGAGTTTTTCAGCTCCTGTGTTACCTGTCAAGCCAGTGGTAAGGCAGGGGGTAAGCCAAAGGCTCCCTTGATACCACTGCCAGTGGTTATGACACCCTTTGAGAGGGTGGGGATTGACATTGTTGGTCCCCTAGACCAACCAACTGCCTCAGGCAACAGGTACATTTTGGTGGTTGTGGACCATGCCACCAGGTACCCTGAGGCAATACCCCTCTGAACAGTCACTGCTCCCACAATGGCTGGGACCCTACTTGGTGTGTTCACCAGAGTGGGATTCCCCAAGGAGGTGGTCTCAGATAGGGGCACAAATTTTAGGTCTGCCTATCTGAAAGCCATGTGGGATGAGTGTGGTGTTACTTATAAGTTCACCACTCCCTATCATCCACAGACCAATGGTCTGGTGAAAAGATTTAATAAGAGCCTGAAGGGCATGATCATGGGGTTGTCTGACAAAGTCAGGAGGAGATGGGATGTTCTCCTCCCATGCCTGCTGTTTGCCCACAGAGAGGTGGCACAGAAGGGGGTTGGATTCAGCCTCTTTGAGTTACTGTTTGGACACCCTGTAAGAGGCCCATTGTGCTTGGTGAGAGAGTCTTGGGAGAAGCCTCTCAAAGAGTCCAAGGAGAATGTGCTGGATTATGTGCTGGGCCTGCGGACACGCATGGCTGAGTAAATGAAGGCAAGCAGAAACCTGGATGACAGCCAAGAGCTCATGAAGCTCTAGAAGGACCAGAAGGCTACAATGCCTGAGTATCACCCAGGACAGCTGGTGTGGGTTTTGGAGCCCATGGCTCCTAGGGCACTTCAGGCCAAATGGACTGGGCCCTATCCAATTGTGGAGAAAAAGAGTGAGGTCACTTACTTGGTGGACCTTGGCACCCCCAGGAATCCTCATAGGAACCTGCATGTCAACAGGATTGAAACCCCACCAAGGCAGGGCAGACATGACCATGCTGATGGTCACTGATGAAGGGAAGGAGGAGGAGAGTGAACCTCTGCCAGACCTCCTGTCCTCAAATGAACAAGATGGGTCAGTGGAGGGAGTGGTACTCTCTCCCAAGTTGACAGACCAATAACAAAAAGACTGCAGACACGTTTTGTAGGAGTTTGCTAGTCTGTTCTCCCTTACCCCTGGACTCACCAATTGGTGTGTCCATGACATTGACACTGGTGACAGCTTACCTGTCAAAAACAAGCTGTATAGCCTGTCTGACCAGGTCAAGGCCAACATCAAAGGTGAAGTGGCTAAGATGGTGGAGCTCAAGGTAATTGAGCCCTCTGACAGTCCTTGGTCCAGTCCAGTGGTACTGATGCCCAAACCTAATCCCTAAGGTGGGAAGAAGGAATTGAGATTCTGTGTGGAATACAGAGGTCTAAATGCAGTCACTAGGACTGATGCTCACCCCATACCTAGAGCAGATGAGCTCATTGATAGGTTGGGGGCTGCCAAATTCCTGAGCACATTTGATCTGATACTGGCAGATTGCCTTAAGTCCGGCAGCTAAGGAGAGGTCAGCATTTTCCACATCAGAGGGCCACTTTCAGTTCAAGGTGATGCCCTTTGCCCTGAAAAATTTCCCTGTCACCTTCCAACGGTTGGTGAATAGAGTCCTGTCTGGGTTGGAATCTTTCAGTGCAGCTTATCTGGATGATATCACTGTATTTAGTTCCACCTGGGAGGACCACCTGGTCCACCTGAAGGAAGTGCTTCAGGCCCTGCTTCAGGCAGGGTTGACTATCAAGGCAAGCAAGTGCCAGATAGGGCAAAGCTCAGTTGTGTACCTTGGCCACCTTGTTGGTGGAGGCCATGTACAACCTCTCCAGCCCAAGATCCAGGCTATCCTGGATTGGGAGGCTCCTAAAACCGAGACTCAGGTCAGGGCCTTTCTTGGCCTGACTGGGTACAACAGGAGGTTTGTTCAGAATTATGGGACCATAGTGGCCCCTCTGACTGAGCTTACCTCCAAGAAACAGCCCAAGAAGGTCATTTGGACCCCAGAGTGTCAGAAACCTTTTGACACCCTAAAACACGCTACATGTTCAGCACCAGTGTTACTGGCCCCTGACTATAGCAAGGAGTTTGTAGTGCAAACAGATGCTTTAGAGGAAGGGATTGGGGCAGTGTTAGCACAAGTTAATGAAGAGGGCCAAGATCAACCAGTTGCCTTCATCAGCAGACGACTAATCCCCAGAGAGAAAAGATGGAGTGCCATTGAGAGGGAGGAGTTTGCTGTGGTCTGGTCCCTGAAGAAGTTGAGGCCATACTTGTTTGGCACTCACTTCAGTGTACAAACTGACCACAGACCTCTCAGATGGTTGATGCAAATGAGGGGGGAGAACCCAAAACTGTTAAGGTGGTCCATTTCCCTACAGGGAATGGACTTCACAGTGGAGCACAGACCTGGGACTGCCCATGCCAATGCAGATGGACTTTCCAGGTTTTTCCACTTAGCTGATGAGGACTACCAGGGTGTAGGTTAGTACCCATCACCTTTCATCAGGGGGCAGTGTAGGAAAGTTCTCCTTTTTGCCCTGGTCACCCCCACACTTTTTGGATAGGTACTGGTGGTTACTGACTCTTGGCTGTGACTTGGGTACTGCTTACCAGTCCCAGTGCTCTGTGTAAAGTGGATATGCAAATTAGACTAATTATAATTGGCAAAGTTAACCTACCTATAAGTCCCTAGTATATGGTAGGGCATGGAGGTTTAGGGACCCCACATAGCTAGTGCCCCCATAGGTGCACTGCTGAGGTGCCCAGTGTAATTTTAAAGGCAGGCCTGCCTTGCTGGCTGCTTTTAAATTAAAGTTACATGCAAATTCTACTTTGGAATTCAAAGTAGTTCCAACGTCTTAAACTACCTTATTTTTACATATAAGTCACCCCTTAGGTGTGCTCTATGTGCCCCTAGGGCTGGGTGCCATGTAACTATAAGAAGGGACCTTATAAAAATAGTTTTATAAGCCCTGGTGAGGTAGAACAGCCAAATTTGTTTTTCCCTCATTGTAGTGAATGGCCTCCATAGGCTAGAATGGGGAGACTTTATTTTAATTTTAAAAGTCCCCTTAAGTAACAGACACCAAGAGATTGGTATCAAATTGATTGTTATAATAAACCCCACAACTACCAGTTGTTGGATTTAATGTAACTTATTCAGGTGAAGAGTTTTAAACTTTACCTGAAAAGTTGCCAACTTCAGCTCTGCAGTGTTTTTGCTGCTGTGCTCTGATTGGCCAGCCTCTGGCAGTGTGGCCAGGCTGCCTTGATGAGGTGTGAAGTGGCCTGGCTTCACACAAAGAGATGTGTCTGTGAGAGGAGATCTCCCCTCAGCAGATGGTGAGGCAGGAAGGAGGAGGGCTGCCAAACTGGTCTTCAAAGGCAGAGAAGGACATTTGGAGCAAACCAGCAACACCCCACATTCTGCAAACTCAGACAGTTAGGTGTCCCCTTGATTAGATTAGGAGAGGGCAGCAGAGGGTTGTGTTCAGGATTTTTAGCCACACCAGTGGGTGGGCTCAGCCAGATGTAACCTCCAAAAATCACTTTCAGCCATGATGGGTTTTTGAAGAATATTGCCTCTTAGGATTGATTTTTGCCACACTTCAAAGGAAGTGGTCATCACAGGGGGAAGGACCCTGCACCTGATTGGAGAACCAGGACCCCCGGTTTTTCACCCAGGAACAAGGATAAAACTACCGGACCTGCACCCACACCTCAGATCCCCATCAGATTCCAACAAGGAAGAACCTCAGGAGAAGAAGGACTGCCCTGCTGGACCCCTGGCCCGCACCTGGACCCTGCACCAGCTGCACAGTCAGCCTTAAACTTTGACTTTGCCCTGGTCGAGGTGCGACCAGATGACCAGATTGTTGCTTTTTGTTTCTAGGCACTAGAAAACAATAATTCTTTAAAAATTCATATCTCCGGTTCCCCCTATCCGGTTTTATTTGTTTTTGTGTCATTTTAAAGATAAAAATATAATCAATTTTTATAAATTGGTTTTGGATTTTGAAACTGTTTCCTGTGTTTTATTTAATTGCTTTTTTGTGATATTTGAATGCTTTACACTCTGTCTCCTAAATTAAGCCTTGTCGCTCGTTGCCAAGCTATCAAGTGTTGAGCTGGGTTTAATTTACTGAGACCTAACTGGACCTAAGTGGAGGTTAGTGGCCTATTGCTAAGTGTAGGTACCTACCTGCCTTTACCAATAACCCATTTTCCAACACTATTTCACTATTACAAGCAGGTTACTGGTGACCAGGTCTATACAAACAGACCAAACAGTATGGGGCATATTTATACTCCGTTTGCGCCGGAATTGCGTCGTTTTTTTTGACGCAATTTCGACGCAAAACTAACTCCATATTTATACTTTGGCGTTAGATGCGTCTAGCGCCAAAGTCCATGGAGTTAGCGTCATTTTTTAGCGTGGACACCTACTTTGCATTAATTATATGCAAGGTAGGCGTTCCCGTCTAAAAAATCGACTCCGTGGCATGTGCGTCGGATTTATACTCCCGGGCAAAAATCACGCCCGGGAGTGGGCGGGTCAAAAAAAATGACGTACGGCCGCTTTTGCACCATTTTTTAGCGCCTACAAAAGGCAGGCGTTAAGGGACCTGTGGGCTCTGAAGGAGCCCAGAGGTGCCCTCCCATGCCCCCAGGGACACCCCCTGTCACCCTTGGCCACCCCAGGAGGACACCCAAGGCTGGAGGGACCCATCCCAGGGACATTAAGGTAAGTTCAGGTAAGTGTTTTAAAAAAAAGAAATTTGTGGCATAGGGGGGCCTGATTTGTGCCCCCCTACATGCCACTATGCCCAATGACCATGCCCAGGGGACAGAAGTCCCCTGGGCATGGCCATTGGGTAAGGGGGCATGACTCCTGTCTTTGCTAAGACAGGAGTCATTTCTATGGGGGTTGGGAGTGAAAAAAAATGGCGCAAATCGGGTTGAGGCGAAAAAATTGCCTCAACCTGACTTGCCCCATTTCTTGACGCCCAAGCCCCATATACCCCTACGCCGGCGCTGCCTGGTGTACGTCGTTTTTTTAACGCACACCAGACGGCGCCGCCGGCTAACGCCGGCTAACGCCATTCAATAAATACGGCGCCCGCATGGCGCTTCAGAATGGCGTTAGCCGGCGCTAATTTTTTTGATGCAAAACTGCGTTAGCGCAGTTTTGCGTCAAAAAGTATAAATATGGGCCTATGTCCTTTGCTGTGGCATCTGTCAGCAAATAGGAGTACACTGTCAAAAGCCCACCACAGACACTCCTCCTAATTTCCAACAAACCTCAATAGTGTGTGTACCTGGATCATTGTGGTCCCTGACACCTGATGGTGCATACATATACATCTTAGTCACTGTCAACTCATGCTCCAGATTTCTGTGGGTATGACCACAATGCTCTGCTGACGCTCGACTTGTTATTAAAGATTTGCAAGTCTTTATCACATATGCAGTTGTGGTTTTCCACTAAGACCAGGACCTTGCTTTCACCTCAAGGGCATTGAGGGACAACATGGCTTCATTGGGGGCCCAATTGTATTATTTGTCTCTGTATCATCAAGAGGGAAATAGTGTTGTGGAGGGACGAAAACCGGGATTAAAAGACACCCTTAACAGCGAGAGAATAAGGCATGAGTCATAGTTGGCTTAATCATGTGTGTGGAGTCCAGAGGTCACTTAATAATCTGCCCAGAAGGTCCCTGCGAAGGTGTACCCCATATGAAGTCCTGTTTGGGACACAAAAGTTCGTTCCAGATCTTGGAGGTCCTGGAGCAGAGGTGCAGATACAACTTTTAATATGAATGTGTCACTGTCTTGCAGGACTTACAACAGTTCAATGACGATAACTCATCTGCCAGTGCCACCTCCTTGGGAATAAGGGATGCGCCTATAACATCTACCGGCTAGATTCCAAAAGTCAGGGATCTAGTATGTGAAAAGATTGCTGTAAAAAAGGAGTCCTGTCCTTATCGTGCACTGGCTCCAGTCCTGGGAATACACAGTATCAGAGCTGTTAGTCTACCACCGGAGATGGCTCTAAAGAAAAACAATGTCAAGCTACACTACATGGCTGATAATGCACAGTACACATAGAGGACTTGGTAGTACCCAACTCCCTCTCACTACAGACCAGGATGTTCCTCTACAAATTTGGAGCAGCAACACTGACATCTCTCAGAGATTGTGGTGGGTGGAAAATGAACTTTCATTAGTACTGCTATGTTCTTCTGCAACAAGCAATGTCCATAACAATGTTATGTTATGTTATAATTGTTTATATAGCGCCTAAACTGCCCAGAGGCCTCGTAGCGCTTATACTGTGATAGCGGGATTGTACTGTTTATGTTTGTGCAGGAGTTTAAGTTTTAAATAACCAAGTCTTCAGATCCTTCCTAAAAGAAGTCTCTTGTGAATTTGATCTAATATTGAGAGGAAGGTTATTCCAAAGCAAAGCACCTTGATATGCCAATGATCTTCCTCCCCATCTTGCTTTCTTCACCGTTGGCACTATGACCAGCTTAGCTGAGGAGTATCTTAGTGGCCTGGCTGGAATGTAGACATATGCCAACGTTTTAAGCATTTCAGGACCATTATCGAATATGGCTCTATGAATGTGGCATAGGGCCTTGAACTGAATCCTTTTCTCCACTTGGAGCCAGTGTAGGGACGCAATTCCTGCCCATATGGAGTGTTGCTTAGGAGTATTTAGAAGCATACGTGCAGCTGCGTTTTGTACCCTTTGTAATCTTTGAATCACGTATCTTGGTGATCCTAGAAACAGGGCATTGCCATAATCAATCCGAGAACCTATCAGTGCCTGAATAACCAGTCTTCTGGCAAGAAACTGTAGTATAGTTAAAACCTTCCTCAGAGTCCTAAGCAGGGCGAATGAGGTTCCTGCTATTCTATTGGCATGTTGGGACATTGAGAGTTGGGGGTCCAACCATACACCCAGGCTTTTAATAAGACTTTAGGGGGTGGAAGGGTGGGCACTCCTCTTAATAAACTAGAATTAACTAAGGGCATTTTTTGCCCAAAGAGCATAACCTCAGTTTTTTCGTCATTGAGCTTCAGTTTACTTCCAAGTAGCAACTGCTTTCAGACAGGGGCCTAGTGCCGTACCCATATCTGGGTAAGTATTGGAAAGGGAGACGACCCGTTGAGTATCGTCTGCATAGGACACCAGGTTCAGTCCAAATGGCTCAATGATCTCTGCTAATGGCCGCATATAGATGTTAAAGAGTAGCGGACTCAGAGCAGACCCCTGAGGGACACCACAACTACTGAAAGTGCGCCTGGAGGTATACGATCTATCCAATACCTGAAAGGACCTCCCATGTATAAAGAATCCATTCTAGTGCGACTCCAGCGATTCCACATCCCCGCAATCTGTATTTGAGGATATCTAAATCAACTGTATCGAAAGCCGTACTCAAGTCCAAGAGGATGATCACGGTTTCGATTCCTTTATCCATCCTCTTTTTTGCTTCTTCTGTAATGGCAATCAGTGCTGTTTCTGTCCCATGCAGAGGCCTAAAACCCATCTGGGTAGGGTGTAGAAGCTTTTTTCCCTCCAGAAGAGTAGACAACTGAGAATGTACATGCTTCTCCGCAAGTTTAGCCATTAGAGGCAGCAATGAAATCGGTCTGTAATTGCTCAGTAGCTTGGAATCCAGATTAGTTTTTTTTAGGAGAGGCTTGACAATAGCCTGTTTCCAGGAGTCTGGTACCATGCCAGAAACTAATGAAGTGTTAATAAGTTTAGTGATTATCGAGCCTAATACTGGTGTTCCCATGGATAGAATCTGAGGGGGGGCAGGATCCAGCGGAGAGCTTGATTTCGTTGAGCTCAATAATTAAATAACTCTGTCCAGACTAATGGGAGTAAAATTTGTTAAGAAGATTTCCTCCCTAGCCTCCTGGTTCATCATCCCCTGATCTTTGATTGGGGAGTTGGGGAAGGCTACATAGATGTTCAATGAGCAATTGTTCTCAAATTCAATTCACACGGATGGAATCGTTTACTATGAACCACAGAGGGAGACTTCTGTTAGTTCTTGTCACGGGTTCGGGCAGGTCTGATCAGGACTCTGGTTGGGGCACCCCTTGTGGTCACAGAATATTACAAAGAGGTAGTGTACTGGGGCAGAAGAGAAGATAAAGGCATACATGGGAAAGGACAGCTATGGACAGGTACAGGAAACAGGGAAGTTAAAGCAGAGCAACCTTAGTGTGAACAAACAGGAAACAGGAAACAGATTACTAATGGACAAACACACTGGGGGTACCACTAAGGTTGTACACAGGGTATGGCTCAGAACTTCCCACAGCAACAGGGAATGTCAATGCCTCTGTACAGATTGCTCTTACAGATAGTCAAACTGCAAACCCCATAGATAGGAGGCAGCAGAAGTGATTCTGGCTCTGGACTCAAGAGCACAAACAAGGATTGTACTTACATACACAAGACATGCCCTTCTGGGTCCAGCTGGAAACACAGTGGCAATTCCTGAAAAAACAGCAATAGCACACTGTCACTGTTAGGCACTAACGACTACGTATAACACTAAACAAAGGATGGGGGCTGGAATTGCCTCCTGGAAACCAGGAGCCAATTCCAGTTCAAAGGAAAACACTTATGCACAGGTGAAGACTGATAGTACACTTACCAGACACAAATACCCAAGAGGAAATGGAACAAACTAGGAGGCAGAGGCAGGAACTGGGAACAGGCTCAGGCTGAAGAAAAGTCAGGAAAGGGACTGGAAAACAGAGCACAAGCTCTGGCTGGAACAAACAGAAACAGGAATGGGAAACAGAGAGCAGGTTCAGGCTGAAACAAGACAGGAACAGGACTGAGAAACAGGAAGCAGGCTCTGGAAGAAACAAACAGGAACAAGGCTAAGAGACAGGGAGCAGACTCTGACTGGACAGAGAAACAGAAAGGAGGTTCAAGCTGAAACATAACAGGAACAAGACTGGAACACCATCCATTAAAGGGTCTGGAACACAAAGGAATCAAACTCCAATGCACGAAGAGTATCTTGAGGAAACGGCTGTTTATAAGCAGTTCCAGGCTTCAGCAAACCCCTGGTGGAATCACATGACTGGGCTGCACAGGACAGGTCTCAGGTGTGTGTAGTTTCAGACACTCACAAGTCCTGAAGGAGAGAATCCAGTAAGAAGGAGCAACTAGTCTTCTCCCATAAACAAACAATGTATAGCAGAATCCAGGCTTTCATGACTACCAGGCTGTGCATTATGGGATTTGCAGTCACAGGAAGCAAATGTAATTCTACAAAAGCATACCATAGCGAAAATGGGGAAACAAACAGGATTCAGAAAGGGACTCTAGATGAGTGTTCAAGGTGATTCCAAGGCTACAGACAGTCCCTTTATAGCACCTCCTAGAGATGGGACGACAGAGTCGTAACAGTTCACTTTCAAACACGGCTCCAGTTTTCGCACAAACTGCTTCTGGATATTTTGCCAACGTCAATTACTCTTTCACTGACTCATCTGCCTCTTCTGCAGCAAGAATGTCAAGAGCACGTAAGCTGATAAATTTGCTTAAAATTAACTATTTTCTCTATCCATTGAACTATTTGTGGCTCTTACTAACTGTACTTGCCTTCCTTATTTGGATTGGGTTCGTCATCTTCTTTTTCTTATTAATAATACATGGCCATTACCTTCCTGAATGCTGTACAGTTGAACTGGTGGATGTACTAAAAACATTTGTACTCCCATAAAGTCCGCAGAGACTTGTCCCTAGTAAACATTTCAGCAATACCAATTCCTGATGCGATTGTTTGGGATAAAGTATTTTTTGATATATATAACCTGACAGAGGTTATTCAAGTTCCATATGTATTTAAACTTTGGATGAACGATGTAATAATACCTGTGGCTGTTTTTGATGAGTGGGATGTAAAAACAGTTTATTCCATGCTATCTGGACTAGAGTATGTTGCTGTATTTGAAAGTGAAAATGTTTATCAAAAAAAAGAAAATTATAGAGAAAAGTTCTGTTACAATTATTATGGACATCATTTAATTCATAGAGCAAGTACCCTGAAGACTATTTTTAATTGCACACAATGGGAACATTGTCCAACTCCGCCAGTGGGGAGTTCTAAAACATTCTGAAACATTTGCATATTTTTCTGGGCATAATGTTAAAAATGCTGAGTAATATTATTTTAAATTGCCTATAATGGAAATGCACAATATTTTATTGACTGATTCAAAATTGAGTTAATCTGACTCCTTTGTTTCCCAGTTGGCTATAGAGGGCTATGAATTTTAGTTGAAGTCAATTAACTGAAAAAATGTATGGGTAACTAAAAATTGGCAAATAATTGGAAAGTAATCTTTATTTAGAGCATGAGTGATACCTGTTCAAATGAAATTTTTAAATGAAACTGCGCTACAGACCAGTTGTTTAGGCTTGGCAAAAATGAAGGAATTGAATGCCCCCAGTATTCCTGCTCCTGCTACATTTTGTACATGGCAGAAAATACATCAATGCAACTGAAGATCAGCTTGATGGGTGGGTCCAAAATGGAATGTTTGACACATCAGTTTCACATCCTGGTGGATGGTTACAGTGGCCAGTGGATACAAAAAGGTATCATGCATGTGGGGTATTAGAACTAGTAGGTTAGACCCTCGCTATGTGTCATCAGAACATCGGGTATAGTAACAACATACTGGGGGTCATTACAACTTCGGCGGGCCGTCTGAGTTAGTGGGTGGAAAAGCTGCTTCTGCCTGCTGGCCCAGCGAGGAATGGCCTACAACATTGACACCAGCTCATAATAGAGCTGGCAGCAATGCAATGCAGTACCCGTCACAATGTTCACTGTATGCAAAGCAAAACAGACGGTGAACATCACAACTGGGCTGGCTAGGGGGGGCTCTGCACTGCCCATGCCAAGCTGTAAAAGCTGGCGGAGAGGGATGTCGTAATGGTGGATTAGGACCACCAGCACTGCCAGTCCTACCTATGGAGGAGAACTGGCATTGCTGTTGGTCCGACCGCCGCATGACTGCCATGGTCATAATGTGGGGGTGAGACTGTCACCAAAGTGGTCTTACCACTGCTTTGGTGGTGGTCAGATTGCCACCACAAACCTGGCGGTCTGAAGACTGCCACAGTAGTAATGTGGCCCACAGTGTAGGAAAACTTGCCAGCAATGGTTAAACAGTTCCTCATTAGATGCTGTTAAAGAACACCTCGGTCTTCTGGCAAACAACACAGACTTGTAGGATGTCCTATTACTCCCCAGAAGACAATGTAAAAAATGGTTCTGATATGCAGTTTACAATGAAATTTTGAATCTTTCCTGACAAGAAGCTGCCTCCTAGGTAAGGCAAATAGAGCAGGAAAATTTACAGAAAGCATTAAAATACATTATTTCATCTGCAAAAGACATTATACAAAGTGACATCTCATTTTTACAACATGGACAGAGCCAGCTTAGTTGCATTATGCAATGAGGGTGGACCCTACAAACATGAAAATCTGGTTGCGTTCCCTGGCATTATGTTAGCGCAAGGGACATCTTTTCAGCAGTTAACTTGACATGACAGCAACAAATATTGGCTAAGAAGGAAGTGACTTATCTATGCTAAACATCGAAGAGTTAAAAAAGTTGCATTTTACTGTTGCTGAAATACCATCTGCCAAACGGTTAATACATGGGGTTATCAATCTGCCTATTTCAATACTGCAATTCACATCCTGATTAAAACACATTCCAGTGAGCAGATATGGAAGGCAGAGAGACAGTTACATCCATGAGAAGTGGGAGCTACCCTTTTCACACAAATGTCTTAATGGTATGAAAGAGGTCTTTCTTAGTGGCAGCGAATGTAAGACTTCTGAGAGCCATTCGATGATTTGTAAGCAACTGTCCTTGCATGGGGGGTGCAATGCTTCTGCAGCAAATTTAGCTTGCCATCTGAAGGGAGTTTCAGCCTCCTTGATTAGACCAGCATTCCAGGTGCTCTCTAATAGTAGCTATGTGCTTCTTAGTAGCGAGAGCTGTTGTGGAATGCAAGCCGGAAATGCTTATGCAGTTTCAGACTTCCAAAATGTCATCTTCTGCGGTAACATTCTTTCCCTCCACACAATAGAGAAAAGCAGATATTTGACATCATATTGCTACTTCAAATGTGGACTTTGACAAGTTAAGCAGACTAAAAGCTTTATTGTTTAAAAAAAGGGGCACTGACATCTGCACACAAGACCTATGCTCTCCAAGTGGTGAGGTTCTCTGCAGAGATACATTCCCTTTTAAATAAAAAATTCGGAAACTCTTTGGTGAACTTGAGGGATGGCTTTTTAACACGTCCAGTACTAAAAGGGATTGTACATTTCTTTAAGGCTGTTGGTTCTAGTTTCGTCAGCACCTTTTCCTGTATTTTTGGTATTATAACTTCAGCCATACACTTGATATTCTCAAGTATTTTCGGGGGATTTGCAATTACTTTGGCTATTATAGGTGGCATCTTACTGTTGCTGTTTTTTATTTGCAATGGCTGTCCCATCGAAACAAGGAGGATTGATGACGCTTCCACCAGCACATTTGTGTCATGAACGCATGATGCAGTATTTTGGAACACCACTTCTGGAAGAACTGGAGTGTAACTGGTCTCTGTCATTTAGACCGGTTTTGGATTGTGTGCAGCCCGTGTTATAATGCCTTTGGTGACTTTTTGAATATGCACTAAAAGTTTGCCGTTCATTGGATGTTGATCTGTTGATGTTCTCTCTGAGAGCTCATTACAAGACATGCGCGTTGAAGGTGCGTTTGCTATGCAAAGCCATCTATGAGCTGCCCTTCGAGGATAATGTGGGTTTTGCTTCAACATCTGGCACAACACAGAATGCTGCTACCTCAGCTGTATGTCAGGCTCTGGAACATGAGTGATCTATGGTTTTCCTTGGCACTGATTTGGTCACATTACCATCTGTAGAAGTGGAATATTTCCTTGAGTCAATTGTCCCAGCTAAAATTGGGGATTTTAAAAATGACAAGGACTTTTAAACTCTGCTTTATTTGTGCTACTGTTAAGATTTTAAATTGTTCACTTCAAATATTTTTACCTACATGCTCAAGTGTGTTTTGACCCGTCACTGTTGACATTTATGTATATATATTTTAAAGTACTGCCTTTTAGTTGCTTTTTAATTTAGGAACTACTCTGCTTTACCACTTCTGAACCGACAAGGAGAGGGTGTTGTGGAGCCGTCTTAGTGACGTCTGAGGCCACGCTATTTTAGTAACTAGGCCTGCTGCCAGTGCCCTTTAGCCTAGTAACGTTCATTCCATTTCATTTTATTATGTTAGAAACAAACACATTTTGTGGTGATGTTTTATTTTCCTTTACCTTGCTGTCCTTTTGCCTAGGAGAGCATTTACATTTCTTAGCACGATATTCTTTAACTCTGTTCTTTCTTCAAGCCTTCAACGAGATAGGATTGTCTGCACTAGTGGTGCACTGCCTCTCTAACATTTCACAGAAACATATGCATTTTTACATGGGGAAACTTTTCTTAGAACACTAGCTGTTTTATTATAAAAAACATTTATTTGCCCTATGCAGGTTAGAGGGAGGTTCCAGCCAGGTGAACATGACTGCCTGCTGTTTGACTTCGCTACAGCTGCTCGCTATGATTACCAGTTCCCTGGTCTATATGGGGATGGTGGCTTTATAGATGACAGTCTCCTTCCCTACTATCATACTCAGGAAGGGGGGATAATGTCTTCCCGGTGGGATCTTGAACGGTGAAATAGGTTTTATCCTGCTGTGCTCTAACATACAATGTTAGTAGCATAGGTAGGAATCATATATCTTGTATAGTGACAGTATGGTGGGACTATTCTTGTGTTTCACTTTCCTTGTCACCATTTTGCTTCTAGTATATTTCATCCTTCTAATTATTACAGTTCATGTTATTTCATCTAAGATGCAGCTGATTCAATAAATCTTATTGCACCATTACGTGCTTCTGTTTGTCTTTCCATGTGTGAGACAAATGTAACTGTGAGAAAAGGATGAGATCTGATCCACCACGATTTCCCTGAGAAGTCACAATGTCATGCGCCCTGTTGCCATGGATCGCCCCTGCTCTTTAACAGAGGTGAGGTGCTGCTAGGTGGTTGGAAACGGATTAGGCTGCCAGTTGTCACATGGTATGGTATTGGACTCAGTTCCCACAATTCAGGTGATGCTGCCACCCAAATCCAGCAGCCTCAATGAGAGCCAACATGACACCCTGGATGTATCTTTGGACACCATATACCCATGCCTTATAGGAAAGTTAAATAGGCCAACTAGGAATACTCCACTTCTGATATGTTTTAGGGGTCCATGCACATGAACTAGGGTCTGGAAAGCAGTTTCCTAGTGCATAAAGTGAAAAACCAGCAGCATCAGTCCACACAAAATGTGGGTGACCATGCAAAAAGGCACTTTCTCATAGTATCACATTATGAACTGATATTTCAATGTTGGAAGAAAGGGAAGAAGACCAAACCAATGTTAATGATTGTTGTGGCTATGCCCCAATATGTATCATGTCCTAATATGTTAACACATGGATGGTAATTCGACAATCCTGTGATCTTCAGTCAAGGCAGCAAGTTGCCATTCCTTTTACTTATTGTCCATTTATTCCACTGATGAGCATAACACCTTGAAGAAGAGGCTATTTTCTATGTGTTCATTGCAGAACTTGATGATGTATAACAGGATATACCTAATTCCCAATTTACAAAGTTTTTTTGTACTACAAGCAATGATGTTATGGTATATTGGACAGTCAATGTGAATTCCGGATACAATGAGATGCGGTGCATTTATAATGTATGGTTCCTCTTGACCTGGCAACAAACACATAGGCCCTGATTACAACCCTGGCAGACGGTGTTAAGTCAGCGGTAGCACCGCCAAAAGGCTGGCGGTAATTACCACCAAATTATGACATTGGTGGTTTGGCCCATGTCAAACTGCCAATGTACCACACCGTCCACCACGGCGGTAACGACAGCCAGGCTGGAGACCATGGTCTCCAGCCGGGCGGCCATTACTAGTCCGCCTGCGGGATCATGACCACGCAAACCGCCATGGATTTTGTTGTTTTTGAACCGCCACGAAAACCATGGCGGTAAGCACTATCAGTACCAGGGAATTCCTTCCCTGGCACTGATAGGGGTCTCCCCCACCCTCCTCCCCTCCCCAGAGTCCACCCCCAACACCCACGACCCCCACCCCTCAAAGGTGGTAGGGCCCCTCCCCTTCCCCTGCCCCCTGACCTCCATGGGCCCCCAGACATACCCCCCACCCCCACACTCACGCACGCACACACCACTCACACACATACATGCACACATGCACATATACATACACGTTACATCCCCACTACACACATCACACCCCCCACATGGATGCACACACCCACCCCCCCTCTAAACAGTCACACTCACACCCACATTCATGTACACACCACACAACACCCCCCACCCCCTTCCGGACGATCACCTTACCTGCCTTGGTGGTCATCCGGGGGGGAACGGGTTCCATGGGGGCTGCTCCGCTGCCAGCACCCCGTCACCAGAACACCACCTCGCCGAATACTGAAGTGTAATTTGGTGGCCGGTGTTCTGATGCCGTGGCGGTGACGAAAGAGCAACCTCCACTGCACCGCCAACTGCCAGTATGATTGCTGGTGGCTCTCTGACCAAATAATGGCAGAGGGTTGCCACCAGTCATAAAATGGTTGGTGGAAGACCGCCAACACTGCCGGTCTTCGGTCCGGTGGGACCTCGACGGTCTTCAGTGAAGACCGCAAGGTCATAATGAGGGCCATAGAATGTTACTGTAACTGTAATTGAAGATTTTGACTTTTATCGATCTTGGACTTTGACTCAAAGTAGGTCTTGGCATTAGTGATCCCATTCACATGGTGTTTCCCAAAAGACTGTACACATGATTTGCTCTACCATTTGATCCATGTTTCCAATTTGAATCAATACTGGCAGTCTTAGTCTTCTGAGGTGTTTGTGTTGAGACCAGTCCTCCAATTTTCTGTTCCTGGTCTATGTGGTTTTCTGAATGTCCGCTAGTGTTCATATTTCATCTCTAGCTATATTTTAGTTATCCTCAATGTTAGAGATCTGTTGTTTTGTTTCATCTAGCCTAGTCACATGTTTATCCATCATTTCATTAATGTGGTCTAGGCAGAAAATTAATGAGGATGAAAATGCCATCATCTTTCCCTCTATGGTGGCCAACCTCTTTTTGTTTCAATATGCATGATCTTAGGTCTACATCTCCAGAAAACTACTGCAGCATACCTTTATGCAATTGCAGTGACCTCTAGTCTCAGATTCTAATTTCAACTAGTTTGGGTTGTTCTTGCCAATCTTGAAGCTAAGAGGTGACTTTAGGATTGGGGGATATGCTGATTTAAAAAGATAAGGGCATATGTGTTAGTGGCTTACCTAATCCCTGCATTACGTAGTGTGACACAAGACCGGCATAAGCAATAAGTCCTATTTAAAAAATGAGATATCTGCAAAAATACTTTGCTTTTTAAGGTTTTCGTGGGGCAAAAGCAGTGCTGAATCCAGCTGCGTTAAACAGGAATTAATATACAGGGAGTGCAGAATTATTAGGCAAGTTGTATTTTTGAGGATTAATTTTATTATTGAACAACAACCATGTTCTCAATGAACCCAAAAAACTCATTAATATCAAAACTGAATATTTTTGGAAGTAGTTTTTAGTTTGTTTTTAGTTTTAGCTATGTTAGGGGGATATCTGTGTGTGCAGGTGACTATCACTGTGCATAATTATTAGGCAACTTAACAAAAAAAATATATACCCATTTCAATTATTTTTCATTACCAGTGAAACCAATATAACATCTCAACATTCACAAATATACATTTCTGACATTCAAAAACAAAACAAAAACAAATCAGTGACCAATATAGCCACCTTTCTTTGCAAGGACACTCAAAAGCCTGCCATCCATGGATTCTGTCAGTGTTTTGATCTGTTCACCATCAACATTGCGTGCAGCAGCAACCACAGCCTCCCAGACACTGTTCAGAGAGGTGTACTGTTTTCCCTCCTTGTAAATCTCACATTTGATGATGGACCACAGGTTCTCAATGGGGTTCAGATCAGGTGAACAAGGAGGCCATGTCATTAGATTTCCTTCTTTTATACCCTTTCTTGCCAGCCACGCTGTGGAGTACTTGGACGCGTGTGATGGAGCATTGTCCTGCATGAAAATCATGTTTTTCTTGAAGGATGCAGACTTCTTCCTGTACCACTGCTTGAAGAAGGTGTCTTCCAGGAACTGGCAGTAGGACTGGGAGTTGAGCTTGACTCCATCCTCAACCCGAAAAGGCCCCACAAGCTCATCTTTGATGATACCAGCCCAAACCAGTACTCCACCTCCACCTTGCTGGCGTCTGAGTCGGACTGGAGCTCTCTGCCCTTTACCAATCCAGCCACGGGCCCATCCATCTGGCCCATCAAGACTCACTCTCATTTCATCAGTCCATAAAACCTTAGAAAAATCAGTCTTGAGATATTTCTTGGCCCAGTCTTGACGTTTCAGCTTGTGTGTCTTGTTCAGTGGTGGTCGTCTTTCAGCCTTTCTTACCTTGGCCATGTCTCTGAGTATTGCACACCTTGTGCTTTTGGGCACTCCAGTGATGTTGCAGCTCTGAAATATGGCCAAACTGGTGGCAAGTGGCATCGTGGCAGCTGCACGCATGACTTTTCTCAGTTCATGGGCAGTTATTTTGCGCCTTGGTTTTTCCACACGCTTCTTGCGACCCTGTTGACTATTTTGAATGAAACGCTTGATTGTTCGATGATCACGCTTCAGAAGCTTTGCAATTTTAAGAGTGCTGCATCCCTCTGCAAGATATCTCACTATTTTTGACTTTTCTGAGCCTGTCAAGTCCTTCTTTTGACCCATTTTGTCAAAGGAAAGGAAGTTGCCTAATAATTATGCACACCTGATATAGGGTGCTGATGTCATTAGACCACACCCCTTCTCATTACAGAGATGCACATCACCTAATATGCTTAATTGGTAGTAGGCTTTCGAGCCTATACAGCTTGGAGTAAGACAACATGCATAAAGAGGATGATGTGGTCAAAATACTCATTTGCCTAATAATTCTGCACTCCCTGTATGCAGTGTAGGCGTTCTTCTGCAAAATCCACTGCAACCGCAATGCAGTGGTCTTTATGAGTTTAGCACTGTGCCACACATCGTGTAGTAGTGCAACCCAAAGCTAGAAATGTGCCAAAATTGCTGTGCATCATCAAACAAGATGTAGGAAATTAAATAGTAGCTGTAGTATAAAATGCTCAATATCAGAGAACATTTTGGTATGCTCAATTAATCCATAGAGGTTGTCATACAGCAACTGAGAGCTAGGAGACCACCACCACGTAGGCAGCAAAGGAGGAAGGGAAGTATTTTCCACCAATGTATATCCCTCATTGACCTCCGGGAGGTAATACATGTTTACTAATTAAAGAGGGAGTCCATCATGGAATTCCTGGAAAGATAGGGCCAAGTCACCAGTGACCAGAGAGCAACTACAAGGACCCATACCATTTTCAAAACACATCAGTTTGATGTTTGTGTTACACATCTTTGTCTCTGGATCATTCCAAACTACAGCAGCAAGATTGGCAGGCATATCACAGGAAGCATTATTTGCCTTTCTCCCATCTGTGTTGGATGCCATAATAAAACTAACCCCCAAATACCTGCTCTTCCTCAAAACTAAACTAAATAACAATCAAGGGTTCTACAATATTGCATGATTCCCCCATGTGCTTGGTGCCATAGGTTGCACTTATGTGCAATTTGTGCCCACTGCATTAACTGCACACCTCTACAGGAACCGGAAACATAATTATTCAATAAATATCCAGGCAGTAGTGGACCATCAGGGGCTCTTCATAAACCTGTCTAAAAACTCTGGATTTGCCCATGATGCCTACATTTTCAGCTACAATCTCATCAAGAGTGGTTCGAGAATGGCCGTTATGAGAATGGCCCAACTCATTGGTAAAACCTTTGAGTTTTCTGGAACTCAGTGCTCTACGCAGAGCGTGGAGTGCAAAAAACTCTGTGAGCTGAGTGGAGTTCGCCACCCACCCCTAAAAAAAAGCAGATATACCAATAATTTGCCTCTTTTAAAATGAATGACTGAATACCCATCTCTGTGTTTGTGTTTGGATCGTGTATGACATGCACCTAGTGGTAGTATGTCACTCAAACATGTAGCCCATGATATACCAATGTGTGATTACCTCACAGATTCAGAAATGTAAGGATGAAAAAATACATGGGGCCTCATTATGGCACATTAAGACACTGGTTGTCCCGCCGTCTCCACCGGGATCGGTGATCCGACATGTTGACAGCAGGTGGAGGTCGTAATCCTCCAGGGCAGCACTGCATTCAGCGCTGCCCTGAGGATTACGACCTTGTTCTCTGCCAGCCTTTTCATGGTTTTACCGTCATGAAATGGCTGGCAGAAAACAGGTGCGGGGGCCACAGGAGAGTCCCAACACTGCCCATGCACTTGGCATAGGCAGTGCCAGAGTCCCCCTGCCCAGCAACCTGCACCGCAGACAGTGAACATTGCGAGGGTGCTAGTGCACCCAGCAGGCAACAGTATTTTATTTGGTTCGATTATGAGCCGGAGACCATGCTGCCGCCTGTTTCCCTCAGTTTACACCCACCAGCCTATCGGGAAACACCTAATAGGTCCTGTGGGGTGGTCGCCACTACAGCCACAGACACCCTGTCGGGGGTTTGGTGGACTGGCTTTCCCGTCCGCCAAAGTCAAAATGAGGCCCAGAATCTAAGGTGTTGTGACCAGTCATACTGTGTGAGTGGCACAATCACAAGCAGCATAGATGCATTGACAGCAAATGAAAAATAATGTGCCCCACAGCTGTTTTGAAGCTACCATTAAGGAAGCAACCTAAAAAATGTGTGCAATGTGTGTGTGTATGTGCAAAGGTGTATCAAGGTGTGACTATATGTTAATTCTCTTTATTTCACAATGTTGTAGGCAAAATATTCACATCCACAGTATGTTTTTTCAAACATTAGTAGTATAACTGTTGGCTGACAAATTTCTTAGGACCACAAATGTGGATAAGTGTGGCACAATGGTTAGAGCAGCAGACCCTGTTGCAGAGATCTGGCCCGGGACCAAGGTTCAAGTCCTGCTTCAGCAGGTCTTGGGCTGAATTCACTTGGACCGGATAATTCTCGCCTTGGTACCTAATCTGGTTAATGGGACCCACTCTGTAACTCTGGGCAATAGCTTGCTTAATCTCCACAACAGTCCCGACAGCGCTTCGATGCCTGGCTTCACCCTGGGGGTGCCCAGGAGTGGGCACCTCACAGGGAAAAGCCAGGAGAGGTTCCATAGAGGTATGTGTACAGTGTCTTGAGACCCTAACGGGTGAGTAGTGTGCTTTACAAGTGTGAAGTTTAAAGGACCATCAAATATCAATGACTGCCATGCACTGAAATTGTTGGAGCAAATAATGTAGCAAGTATGTTCTGTAGCTAAATAAGCCACACTCAAAAAGCAAATGTTAGGCATACACCATCCAGTACAGCATTCAAAGACAAATAATGCACGTTCATATTAAGGCACATTCTTCATCAATGTTGTACATGATAACATACATGCCACAAGTTGTCTGCATTTGTGCATCTCACTTAATCAAACCAATTGTCAGACAGTGATTACATAGGACAATACAGAAGTCAGACACTAGGAAAAACCCAGGTCACATAGTGATGAAGGAAAGGTATCACAGTGTAATTACCAAGACAAATCTACATACTTATGATCAAGAAATGGTGCAAGAATCAAGCCCCATAAGTACTGATTCATCAACATTGAAATTTTTGATACATACTTTTTCTGACAGAAACTTTACTGTACAGATATGTTGGCCCAAGTCAGTTTTTCACACATAATTAGGCCTCATACAGAAAAGAGCCCCATTTTCATTCCTATGTGTTATTCTAAATTCATCCAGATCACTTGCCATGGTGAAAACATTGCCTGAAGGATGATTATTCCAAAATGAAATATCCATGTCAGATGTCAAACAATGTAAAGTTTTAATAACGAACTGGGCATGCAAATTCATAACTAACTGTCTGAGGCAGTGGCATATCAAGTAAGTAAGCAAGTCATAGTTTAAAATATGTCACATTTCTTTGTGAGTGACAAACTTTCTGTCACTACTCCAACTTGTAGATCCTAATATTGATATAAGAGACTCTCATCTAATGTTGGAGATATTGTATGAACATAGTCCCCAATTTATTTTTAGCTGATACAGACAGGCAAACTAGCTTATCTTGCCAATCTTCTGTCTAAACACGTTAACTCTCATGTTGATGTGCTGTATCCCTTACATGATGTGCAAATAATCCAAAATTTAGCAGCAAGCATGTGTAAAGCAATGTTCAACAATAACAACAATGACGCATAACTGTTTCATAATGTCTGCATACAAATTATACATAGGTACTTATGTTGAATGCACAAAGAATGCAATCATTGACGTGTGATGTTGTCTATTTTCAGGTGACCAGTGATATGGTTTGCAACCATGGCTGATGACTCCATTCACAAATCCACAGACAGATGGACTGAAGAAATACAATGAAGCTCTGTCTAAAACCCGCAATGTGGTGGAGCATTTGTTTGGGATACTAAAGTCCTTCTCGACAAATCAGATTACAAACTGCTCTATTCACCTACCAAGGTGTGCAAAATAACATTAGTTTGTGCAATATTACATAATCTATGTATAAGGACCAATGCCCCATGGTACTATGAGAGGGCAATCCCACATGAGAATGAAGAGACAGAAGACTCTGAGAGAGCAATGGTTCACAGTCTCGGTGGAGACAGACTAAATTGTGGAAATTGTGTTTTCTCAATAAAATGGAAATTACATCCATAATGACAGAAACTATTTCAGATTCTCATCCAATAAATATTTGTTTCGAACTCATCCTTTGTGTGGTGTTTGTGTGAATGTCAATGTAACTATGTAGGTGGTCATTTAGACATTGGCCTCAAAAGCCACCTACCACCACATTGTCGGCTGCCAAAAGACCACCACTGCGGCTACCATCCGTTCGCCAGACTATGAGCACTCCCGGACTTCCACCACAAGGACGGAAATCTGGCAGTGATCAGACTGGCAGGCGATGGTAAGCTGGCACTGCTACCACCAGCACCACCATGCCAGTTGAACACTGCCATCCGTATCATGACCTGTGATACAGCCTGGTGGTTTTCAGCTGGCAGGGCCGTGATAGCAGCACCCCTTCCTGTTCCCTGCCGGACGACCTCCCCGGAGCAGGTGAGGTGATCGTCCAACAGGGGCAGAGGGGTGGTAGGGGGGGGGCGTGTTGAACGTGTGTGTGTCTGGAAGAATGTGTGTATGAATGCGTGTAAGCCAGTGTGTGTATGAATGCATGTATGGATGAGTGTAAGTTAATGGGTGTATGCATGGTGCGTGTCTGTGTGTGTATGGGGTGGGGGCTGTGTGGATGAATCGGAGGGGGTGGGGGGCTTAGTGTGTATATGGGGGTGGGGGACTGAGTTTGAATGGAGGACATGTGGGGGGCTTAGGGTGTGTATTCTGAGTTTGGATGGAGGGGAGCTTGGTGTGTAAATGGTGAGTGTGTGTGGGGCTGAGTTTGGAGGGGTGGGGGTTGTCAGATGAGTGTTTGGGGGGGTGGGGTGCTGCCTACCGGTAACAGGGAAGGAATTCTTTGTCACCTGTAGGGCCTACCCCCATGATTTTCTTGGTGTTGCTAATGCCATGGAAAACATGGCAGTTGGCTGTCTCAGAATGCCAGGGGCGGCACTCTGTCGGCCTGGGGATTCACATCCCCGGCCTGGTGGCTCATACTGGCCTGATGGTATGAATGGTAAAATGGCGAGTTGGCTGCAGCCAACCCACCAATCTCATGATGTGACGGTATGTACCACCAGCCTGTTGGCGGTACTACCACCACATTAACCCAAGCAGTCAAAGACCGCCAGGGACATAGTAAAGGCCATAGTCACTTACATCTTGTCAACTAGATGTAGGCCTCAACATGTATAATTTGTATTTTTGAGCTGTTAATAAACTTGGGGGCGTATCTCCAACTCAAAACAATTCAACACAGTAATTCAGTGTGATGCAGTGCGCACTTCATGTAAGTGGTAGGGCAGAGTTGCACTATATCTAGATAGCTGTGGGCATTCATGTTCTCCCTATCTTAAGCAGTGCAGTGCAACACATCTGTTAGAAATGGGGTCTTTGGTTGACAGTCAGGTTACCCCTGTTCAAGCAAGGACCCTCACTCTAGTCAGGGTAAAAGAGAATCACCCTCAGCTAACCCCTGCTTCCCTCCTTGGTTGCTTGGCAGAGCAGTAGGCTTAACTTCAGAGTGCTAGGTGTAAAGTATTTGTACCAACACACACAGTAGCAATGAAATAAACACTACAAAAGGACACAACACCAGTTTAGACAAATAGGAAATATTTATCTAAACAAAACAGGACCAAAATGACAACAATCCGACATACACAAGTCAAGTTATGAATTTTTAAAGATTAAAATAAAAAATAGCGCTTAGAAACACAAATTGTTTCTATTAGGTGTTAACACAGCGTCATGATGAAGTCGTTTCTAACAAGCCGACACCAGCGGCGCCGGACACGGACTTGCATAGACCCCCAAGTACAGTACCTTTGGTGAATAGTGTAAACAAGTCGATGCGCGAAGTCGGGGATCGCGGCGTCTGCGAAATGTTGAATCCGTGCACTTCGAGCGGCGTCGGTCACGACGTGGTGCGGCGACTTCCACAGAGTCGCGGACTTCAGCGGGGCTGCAGCAGCGTCGGGCCTGCGAAGGTTGTCTCGTTCCAGCGAAGATAACGGAGTCGGTTGCAGGCGGCGTCACCGGATTCAGCAGCGGCGTTGGTCTGAAGTCGCCCAAAGTCCCCAGAGACTTCAGGTGATGCAGAGAGAAGTCTTAGCTGTCCCTGAGACTTCAAACAACAGGAGGCAAGCTCTAAATCAAGCCCTTAGAGATTTCTTCAAAAGAAGGAAGACACACAAATTTCAGTCTTTGCCCTCTTACTCTGGCAGAAGCAGCAGCTGCAGGATAGCTCCACAAAGCACAGTCACAGGCAGGGCAGCACTTCTCCTCAGCTCTTCTGCTCTTCTCCAGGCAGAGGTTCCTCTTATTTCCAGAAGTGTTCTAAAGTCTGTGGTCTTGGGTGCCCTTCTTATACCCAATTTCTGCTTTGAAGTAGGCCTACTTCAAAGTAAAGTCACTTTTGAATGTGAAATCCTGCCTTTCCCAGGCCAGGCCCCAGACACTCACCAGGGGGTCAGAGACGGCATTGTGTGAGACAGGCACAGCCCTTTCAAGTGTAAGTGACGACTCCTCCCCTCCCTCCTTGCACAGATGGCTCATCAGGAAATGCAGACTACACCCCAGCTCCCTTTGTTTCAATGTCTAGTGTGAGGTGCAACCAACCCAACTGTCAAACTGACCAAGACAGGGAATCCACAAACAGGCAGAGTTACAGAAATGGTATAAGCAAGAAAATGCTCACTTTCTAAAAGTGGCATTTACAAACACACAATCTCAAAATCAACTTTACTAAAAGATGTATTCTTAAATTGTGAGCTCAGAGGCCCCAAACTCCACATGTCCATCCGCTCCCAAAGGGAATCTATACTTTAATCAGATTTAAAGGTAGCCCCCATGTTAACCTATGAGAGGAACAGTGAAAAATGAATTTTATGATATTTCACTGTCAGGACATATAAAACACATTACTATATGTCCCACCTTAACCATACACTGCACCCTGCCCTTGGGGCTACCTAGGGCCTACCTTAGGGGTCGCTTACATGTAAGAAAAGGGAAGGATTAGGCCTGGCAAGTGGGTACACTTGCCAAGTCGAATTTACAGTTAAACCTGCACACACAGACACTGCAGTGGCAGGTCTGAGACATGATTACAGAGCTACTTATGTGGGTGGCACACCCAGTGCTGCAGGCCCACTAGTAGCATTCGATTTATAGGCCCTGGCACCTCTAGTGCACTTTACTAGGGACTTACTAGTAAATCATATATGACAATCATGGATAAACCAATCAACCATACAATTTACACAGAGAGCATATGCACTTTAGCACTGGTTAGCAGTGGTAAAGTGGTCAGAGATCAAAAGCCAACAACATAGGTCAGAAAAAATAGGAGGCAGGAGGCAAACAGATTGGGGATGACCCTGCATAATCAAAAAAGTCCAACAATGCCTGGCTGGTGCTTAGAAATGGTGCAAGTCGGTGCTAAACTTTTTGGTGCAAAACTGCGTTGGTGCAATTTTTCACCAAAAAGTATAAATCAGAGTCTACATTTGCCCACACTTTGATACAATACACATTTATTATGCTTTGAAGAGCAATGCAAGGAGGCCCAAAGGCCCATAACATAACATAATAAACTGCTAAAGTAGCAATGTGTGACATTTTTCAGAAAAGTAAAGAAGGGAGATGTTTGTCAACCATGACATCAGGTCAGGAAAACAGAGATGGATAATGTGTGAAGGGTGAATGTCCACATGCTAACACAAATGGTTGTGGGCTTACACGCTTTTATTAAATATGGTGCAATGGTGGTGTTGTTTAGGACATTTTCCATGGTAAAAGTTGTGTACCCTTGGCCTGAGTGCCCAGCTGTATTTTTGTGTAGATCACTAATGCAGGCATATTTCCATATGGAATCATGGAATATGCATGTGTGCATGACCTAGGCCTGTATCATAGATTGCAGTCCGGTGGTACCAGGAGGACCACCCACAGACCTACCCTTATAGTTATTGTGCGCTACTGCCTTCACCAGGAGTAAAATAGAGCTAACATGAGGGTTTCAGCGTACTGTGTGGTGATCAGTAGTAGTGAACATGACCATTCAACCCCTTGTCAATGCAGTGAGGTCAACTGGTTCACTCGCCTCTTCTAAAGTTCTGTTGCTGCGTGTTTCATTCTCCCTTGCCAAACACCAGGTTGTTTGAAGGTGTGTGCATAATAAAATGATGTGCAGAATGCATCTGCCTGTGCAATACATACGCAACACAAAGGGCGAGATGTGGAACAGTGTGCACATGGCCAATATGTGTGCGCTGGTAGTGTGTGTTAAAAAGCGACATACTCTAGTACAGTACAAATGGACTGCAGTCTTAAACGATGTCCACCGACTGAGTGTGTGAGCTGCATATCAGTGTGCTCATGGCAGCATTACACATGTGGATTACAGTACTGGTCATTTATTGTGCTGTGACTCTACAATGAGGGCAGAAGTGCCTGCCCAGCTACATAACATAGAGGACCTTGGGTTCCTTTGTGGGTAAGACAAGACTGCCTGGGAAAAACATGAGGATTGGAGGAATCGCACCAGATGGAGTTTTACAGTCCAGAAAAACTGCAAGGTGGGTAGGACATACACTGGAGTATGCGATAACCATCCTATCTCTGTGCTTCCCGAAATGTGTGTTGTGATACATGACAAGGAGGGGGCCTGGACGCATCTCAGTAACAGGGAGATTGGGGTGAATAGAGAACCTAAAAGAGTGAGGTGGAGGGCCCAGGCTCAACCTTTTAATAAAAATATGACTGTACATGACATCCAGGTGTGTGGCCTGGTAACTCACATAAATATTGATGAGGGGGGTTCTTTCTTGCTGTGTTGCACTGCTGCATGCTCTTTCTCTGGCTGGGTGATAAGGACTGCACATGTCTGCCTTGACACCTGAATGATTCAAAGCGCAATCTGGCTGGCGTCTTGTTATGAAATCTCAGGGGCATTAAAGACATCTTACCACCCTGCTTCAGCACCTGGACTCTGCCATCTGTCAGTCAGTCATGCCAAGTGTTGCCACCTCAGTGCTAGACTCATGGAAGTTCGCCTAAGGTGCTTAATCCAGAAGAAGTCATGTTTCTTCTGTAAATGAAGTGCATTGCCTCCGTTGTGTGGGTCAGAACCAGAGCATTGCCACGGTTGTGCAGGTCAGAACCTGCATATCGCCTCTGTTGAGTGGGTCAGAATTGTTGCATTACCCCTGCTGTGCAGGTCAAAAGTGGCGCATCTGCACTATTGCGTGGCACTTAGCAGAGCTGCATAAGTGCAACTGGGCAGTGCATCACACAATGTACATTTGTGGGGCAAAGCCTCAGAAGACTCAACACAGATGTAAAAAATGTGCTGGTTACATCCAGGCAATGATGCAATGGGTATGGTAGGCTGCGTACTTGGAAGTGTCAAAGCTACTTTCACTTTCTGTTAGTGTATGTTGGTGGGAGCTAGTTGTTGTTGGAGTAAAAGGAGAGTTTTACTGAGACTTTTGCTGTTTGCTGTGTAGTCTGTGTCTGGTGTGCCATAGATTGTCTACTTTTTGTGTCTTTGTGCTGTATGTTGTATTTGTATTTGACTTTCTATTGTTTTGTGTTTGACCTGTTTGAAGTTTTTGTAATTGTGGCATAGTTTGTTGTTTAAGGGGTGTTATTTCTTTCTTTAGGGTTCTATGGAGGGGTAGGGCCATGCCTGGGAAGGGAGGAGGCAACAAATATTCTAAGGATGAGGTTGTTGGATTGATATGGCTGCAATAAATGGTGGCCTCTGGAGGTAGGGTGAGCCAAGGCTACCTACCAAAGGATCGAATGGACAGATGGGAGTTGATGCAGTGGCACATGGCTCAGGTTTTCGGAGAAGACTGGACTGTGTCACAGCTCAAGCACAATTGGGTAGATGTGAAAGCCCATGTGGTGGATGTGGTGGATCTGCTGGGTTTCAAGATTGGAGGCCCCATATGTATGTATTTATGTACCATTAGCATGTAGTGATGTTGCTATATTATTCAGGCTAAAATTGAAATACAAAGGTCCAAATTTAAGAAAAGTGGGGCTGCAAGGCAGCCCCACTTTTCTTAAGCCCTCAGTGCCCCCCTAACGCAACCATGGGTGCACCATACTTAACATACGGCGCACCATGGCGTAGGTTAGGGCCAATAGAGTCTTAGGCCCATATTTATACTTTTTGACGCAAAACAGCGCTAACGCAGTTTTGCGTCAAAAAAATTAGCGCCGGCTAACGCCATTCTGAAGCACCATGCGGGCGCCGTATTTATTGAATGACGTTAGCCGGCGTTAGCCGCCGGCGCCGTCTGGTGTGCGTTAAAAAAAACAACGTACGCCAGGCAGCGCCGGCGTAGGGGGATATGGAGCTTGGGCGTCAAAAAATGGGGCAAGTCAGACTGAGGCAAATTTTTCGCCTCAACCCGATTTGCGCCATTTATTTCGACTCCCAACCCCCATAGAAATGACTCCTGTCTTAGCAAAGACAGGAGTCATGCCCCCTTGCCCAATGGCCATGCCCAGGGGACTTATGTCCCCTGGGCATGGTCATTGGGCATAGTGGCATGTAGGGGGGCACAAATCAGGCCCCCATATGCCACAATTTTTTTTAAAAAAAAACACTTACCTGAACTTACCTTAATGTCCCTGGGATGGGTCCCTCCAGCCTTGGGTGTCCTCCTGGGGTGGGCAAGGGTGACAGGGGTGTCCCTGGGGGCATGGGAGGGCACCTCTGGGCTCCTTCAGAGCCCACAGGTCCCTTAACGCCTGCCTTTTGCAGGCGCTAAAAAACAGCGCAAAAGCGGCCGTACGTCATTTTTTTTGACCCGCCCACTCCCGGCGTGAATTTTGCCCGGGAGTATAAATCCGACGCACATGCCTCGGAGTCGATTTTTTAGACGTGAACGCCTACCTTGCATCTCATTAACGCAAAGTAGGTGTCCACGCAAAAAAATGACGCAAACTCCATGGACTTTGGCGTTAGATGCGTCTAACGCCAAAGTATAAATATGGAGTTAGTTTTGCGTCAAAATTGCGTCAAAAAAAACTACGCAATTCCGGCGCAAACGGAGTATAAATATGCCCCTTAATGTTTGATGCTGTTTTTGTACTTTGCAGGATTAGAGCCAAAAATTTGGCACTAATCCTGCAAAGTACATAGAGGCCCATTACAAATATTGGTGTGTCTCCTTTTAATGCCTGCTCTGTGCAGACATTAAAAATAGCCGCTATAAATGGCGCAGTGGAATCTCATAGATTCTACTGTGCCATATCTGCAGTCCCTCTAATGGGGGAACACCCCCCCTTGCATACAATATGCCGCGCTCACGCATAATGTAATGCAAGGGGTTACAAAGTGGCGCAATGCATTGCGCTATTTTTCAAATCTGGCACGTTGAATTTTGCCTTTTTGTACCACATTAGCATCATAAAAAATGACACTAATGTGGCTGCACTGTGTGGTTGCCTTGTGACATACAAGGCAAATGAAATTGACACCAATTTGCAGAAGTATCAAAGGGTCACACTAAGCAGCACACCAGGCATAAAATCTGTCTTGCATTATATGGAGCAAGCACTCATGTGACCAACTAATCGAAAGTAGCCCTTCCCTCAATTGGGGGTCACTGTTGACCAATAACCTGCCCTGATAAATGTTATGGCATGTCACTGCAGTAGTATACATGATGTATTGCTGTTTTGACTCATTCAGCTGACACTGCACACTATGTCAGACAAATTGCCTTTATTGCTAGATTCACATTACATATCACCATCCACACTGCAAACAGTATAAGGTATGCTGTGTGGCAAGGCTAGTATGTATGTACCAAGTTTCACATTTATTATTATTATTATTATTATGCACAGCAGGTCACCTTACTGTGCTGGGCCAAAGTGAAAGAACAGGAATGCATCTTCTTTAAGCAGTATGGTGCATTTCTGTCCTTTCCCATCTCAAGAATACTTTTGTGTGCCCAGTACCAATGGTTGCACCCTTGTGTCAAAGTGCAAAAGCACCTGAGAGGATGCTGCCCAGCAGTACTTAAAATATCACATGCCTTGAACATGATTCTGGAATGCAATGTGAGATAACTCTCACCTTTTACCTCCAGCCAGATCAGCGCTGCAAGGTGACTAGTTGCATTCCACAATGTGTATACATGAGTGTAAGGGTGTTGAAATGTGCCTTTCCACAGGGCTGTCAAAATGCTTAATTTTTAATTTGAACTGTGTGTAGTTGCACCAATTACAATGCAATTTCTAATTCTATGTCTGGCTGGTAGATATTTCACCCAGGGAGAAGTGGACAGCTACCGGGATCCTGAAGCAACAAGTAATTGTAATAAGTGAATGGTTGTAGCTTTGTGACATCTGTGTGTGATACATGGTAGTTGTAACAGTGTGATGTGTATGGGGAGGTATTGATCAACTGGCAAGTAATGACATTCAGTGTGCCAACACAACAGCCTGTGTCCAGTGAATGGTTTAGAATTGACGAAAATGTAATGTCAATATAGGCAGAACAACTGCTATTATGTAATTGTGAGGCCGTAGTGATTTTTGCATATTTATAGATTTGACACATATGCCACATAATTCATCATCTGCTGCATAATCTGCAGATTTAAAAAAAAATGTGACAGGTGTTGCTGCGAAGTTGAAGGCACTATGCAAATCTGGGCTGGTCATGTTTCTGTTACTTATTGCTATATGGAGTATTAAACTGGTACTAATGAGGTGTAGCCAATACCCAGACAGTGTAATCCAGTTTAAAAATGACAAAATAATGCTATTACAAAATGTACTGTTTTATGTCGATTAATTTGTGTTTTCTTACACAAAGTTTACCCAACCCGGCTGCATAATTTTGCACTGTCCTGCTGCATCATTCCATGGCATCAAATACAGGTTTGGGTAAATATTCCTGTGGAACCACACTTTAAATATGGGGACTCATACCTGTTACTGTAACTATGAGTAAAACATAAACCAAATTTGAATATACATTGAGGACAGTATCAGCAGGGTAGACATCACATTGCAATCAATGCACCTCTAACAGATGCTGAGAATGTGGCAGCTACATCACAACATTTTTCTTGATTGTGAAATCAATCCATGAAAAAGTACAATTGACATCCCAAAATGTGTTTCTGCAAAGGTGTGAGTAATTGTTCTGAAGTCTGGACATTTTATCAATATGAACACTTACCTGAGGTATGGCTGTTGTAATCTTGCATCAGGGGAGACTGAGCTCCCTTAGAGGTTTCCAGGTCATACATATGTGAAATGGAGTGATAGATGATCAAATGCACTGATGTCCTGGATGCAGCAGGGATGTCGGGCTGCTACTCCACTGATCCATGGTGTTGCATAAATTATGACCTCAGCCTTTCTGATGCACATTGCAATGGTAGATGTCGACACACCAGGGTTCTTGTTCTGTGGCTTAGCAGTTGTCAGGTGGATGCTACCTTTCAGATCGTGTAATTGTAGAGTATAGTGTGCCAGTTGCAGTGGTGTTGAACCCATGCAGCTCTAGTAGGCCTTACTGCTTGGATACATTATCAATTAAAAGGGGGTAGACTGAAGCATAAGAGGGACTCACTCGCCTTCCAGAGAATGTGCTTTTATAGTCAAGAAGAAGTGAACCACACCGGCCTCAATGCCAGAGTCTCACAAGTGTTATCTGGGAAACCATCAACCATTAATTACCACCAGCGGCGTATATAATTTACACTGGGGTGACTTAGTGGATAGTGTTATCATTGGGTTCAGCACCTGAGTACTTGCTTCTTCATGTGGGTAACACCTTCATCAAGAGGCAGAGTATCTGGAAAAAGAGACTGTTGGGATCTGTGCAACCATAAATTTACCTCTAATACCAAAAAAGAGATTCTTTAATATGGAAGAAGGGATGGTGCAACGTTTAAAAAGGCTGTGATGTTATTCAAACGTATTACCAACTCTTAGCATCAAACAGAAGTGGTCAACATGTTGAAGCCAAATTTTCCTCTAGAGGTCTGTGGCCTTCATCGTGACCTATATCGATCAGATCCCTTTTTGTGCAGTTGTGAATTATTGTTAAAATTAGGTAAGTATGTTAACTTAGGATCTTCATTATTATCATATAACGGGTCATTGTTGAAGGTGTGATTGTTGCCTACAGCTTTGGCAGGAAAACACTTACTCATAGGTGGTGGGTGCGGACAAAGATTCTCATCATCACTCAGTAATATGAGAGAATCTCACTGGTGAGCCTAAAGCATCCTTCCCATCGTGAATGCTGAGGGTTTCTGGCATAACACTCATGAGACTCTGGAATTGAGACCAGTGTACATCGTTACATTGTCATTGGCATGAGTGTGGGCAGAAGGACAAAAGCACTAGAATTCACATGGATTGACCTACCAGTGCCAGCATATATATCCCCTATATAGCATATCTGTGAAACATTCATACAGTGCAAGGTGTGAAGCCAAGTTGCTGCACTGTGTAAATGCTAAAATGCAGGGTTGCACAGTGATACCGGGATACAGTGCATTACTGTACTTGTGACTGGTGAGGTACTTTTGCCTGGCTATCACCGATGCAGGCTGATTTGCATCATGGTGCAAGGAGCCCTACATAGAGGCAACATAGCTCTTGGCCAGATGAGCACTCCTGCCTGTATGCACACTCTCCTAAGGGGCATTTGGCATTTTCTTTGTGCGCTCCACAGAAAAATCCAACCGGTATACATGATGCATAATTTCACATTTCCAGGTTTTTAAATGATGCTAAATTAGTATTGTATTCAAAGTTAATTCTTGTGGCAGTGAGACACAAACCCTCCATCTATGGACTGGCTAACTGACGCAGAGTAAGGCAAGCCAGCAATGTGCGCTGTCTTGCTTAACTCCAGATTACTTATGAAATGCAGAGCTTCCCAAGCTCGGCTAGTTTACCTTCACATCTCTCACATAGCTTTTGCCAAAATTTTGCCCCTCCTGCATGTTGCAAGACCAACACCAAAAGTGAACATATCTGGACCATATCGAAAATTTCCCATTGACACATCTCAATGAGCGTGAATCACTAGTATGAGTGATATGCATGCTATTATATAGTGACTAAATAGATATATTGTACACCTACACTGGCCTCACTTGGTTCAGTTTGACATATTGTATTAGAAGATGTCATTGTATTGAAGGTATATTGTACATATATCTATCTCTAGATTTGGTGTAGGTGTGGCCTGGCATGTACAGTATGATTGCATGACAGTGTCAGACAGAATTTGATAACTGTCCTGTACATTTGCAACTTGAGCTAACATGTGTCTACAATTACTCCCAAGATAACATGACAGTAGACATGGCCGAGAGCTTTGAGCTATGACGGCATGCTATTATCCATGTTCCTAGGACTGCCCACAGCTACTGAAAAATGTATCACATATAGGAGAAGGCAAAGGATAGTGTCATATGAGGCTATGAACTAGGTCCAGCCCACAGAAGGCCCCTGCAGCTAAAGATTCTCAGGGTGGCAATCAGCAGCAAGGCAGCATTCAGACCTCTCCAAGGAACTCAAATGGATTAAACCAAGCAGCCATATACAAAAAAAGGTCCAGATATGCTGCACCCTCCAATTTGTCCATGGCCAAAATGATGCAACGAATGGACAAGATGATGGCTTGCATAGAGAAAGAACAGGCAAGCATTAGAGAAATATCATTGACATGCCAGGAGGCACTGGGGCAGACTGAAACACAAATCCGACTCTCTCCCTCAGAACATTCTCTTCCCAGTTATTTTTATTATTGATCATTTTTTATTCTTAGTAGGCAAAGTTATGTTTCTGTATAGGTAAAGGTTTAGTTTGGGTAAGTTTTAGAATCTTAAGAACTTTTTAGATAGTAGTTTTTAGTGTGTTCTTAGTATGTTGGGCTTGTAAGTGGTTGGGTATTAATGGTTTGTGTGTAAGATAAAAAAGACAACAAATTAAAAAAAGAAAAACAAATATATGGTTGCTTCTATGTGTAGTTGGTATGTGTTTAGGATGTAGTTGTTGTTTTTGTGGTACTACACTACTTCTCCAATGCTTCCCTCTCCACAACATCCTTCCCAGATGGGTGGAAGCCCTCAGCAGACATCATCGACCTCAAGAACTACCGGCCAATCTCCTGACTTGTATACCCAGCCAAAGGTCTTGAAAAGACCATTAACAGACAGCTCTCCATCTACCTAAAATAGAACCACCTACTCGACGCATCACAATCACGTTTCTGGGCCAACCATAGCACAAAGACCACAATCATCGCTGCAACAGACAACATCAGAACCCTCCTCGACCAAGGACAAACTGTGGCTCTGTTTCTCCTCGACCTGTTGTCAACATTCAACACCGTCCCCCACCACATCCTAATTGACAGACTCCACAACATCTGCATTCAACAATATGCCCTCAAGTGGATCACCTATTTTCTCTCAGGATGCACCCAGAGTGTCAGCCTACCTCCGTTCACCTCTGCTCCCAAAAATACCATATCCGGCATGCCCCAAGAATCATCGCTCATCCCCACCCTGTTCAACATCTACATGATCCCCACTCGCGGGCATCAGAGACCATGGACTCAACTTTATAACCTACGCTGATGACACCTAGCTCGTCTTATCACTCACCAAAGACCCCTCTAATGCCAAAATCAACTTCCGCAATGCCATGACCTATGTAGCCGAATGGATGAGAGACAGCTGCCTCAAAATGAAAGAACACCTATGCTTGGGAGCACAGCTGGTGGCCGGAAGAACTTCAACCCACTCCCACACCGACGGACCACACCTGCAACCACAGTATAATCCTGGACAGCCAACTGAACATGAAACAACGTCAATGCAGTCGCCTCTTCCTGTTTCCACACACACCACTTGCTCCGCAAGATCTACAAATGGATCCCAGTAAACACTAGAAAGATTGTTGCACATGCCCTCATCACCAGTCACCTCGACTACAGCAATGCGCTACACACTGGCATCCACTCCCAGCTCTTCAGAAGATTCCATACAATACAGAATGTGGCAGTCAGACTAATCCTGGACCTCCTCAAGTGCACACACATCACCCCTCACCACAGGAAACTCCACTGGCTCCCTGTCAACAAAAGATACCAGTTCAAGACACTCGCACATGCCAACAAAGCTCTCCACAAACTGGGACTGTCCTACATCAACCACCAGATGAACTTCCATCTTCCCTCAAGGCACCTGCACTCTTCTTCACTCGCCCTCACACAAGTCCCCTGCATCCATCGCACCTGCAGTGGGGGCTGTGCTTTTAACTTCATCGCTGTCAATGCCCAGAATAATCTCTCCCTCAACCCCCAATTGGCACCTCTCCTGGCAGGCTTCAGAAAGCAACTCAAGGCCTGACTTTTAAACGCAGATGCAGCAACCTCAGCACTTGGATACCTCTAGGGGTGATAGCGTGCACTTGACAAATGAGCGATTGACTGAAGTTTAACTTGTACTGTGTGAATAGTGGATAAAATAGGTTAAGATTTATATGAGGAAGTATAGGCTAGTGTTAAGGATAGTTAGTATATTTAGGGCCATATTTATACTTTTTGACGCAAAGCTGCGCCGTCTCAGTTTTGCGTCAAACAAATTACCGCCGGCTAACGCCATTTCGATGCGCCGTGCGGGCGTCAAATTTATACTTTGACGCACGGCGGCACAACCAACAGGTGGGAGTCATTATTTCGTGACGCACACAGCGGCGTCAAGTCGTAAAGGAAACCAACGTTAACGCGACGCTAATGACTGTGGGTTGATTTACGACAGCGCAATCCGGAAAGCGCCGTAAATTTTGATGCAATAGCGTCAAATTTACCCGCGAACACTGCCCTTTCAGCAGAGGAGAGCCAAAATGGATCCCAGATGCCCCAACATACCCCAGGAAGATGACAGCAGACCAGGAACCAGCCAGGATAATCCATACAGGAACCAGGACATTTTTAGAAAAAAAAGAAAGTGTCGCTTCAGTGCAGAGGAGCAGGAAATCCTGGTTAAAGAGGTGACGGAACACCAGCACCAACTGTTCATCACCTCTAAGTTGCCAATCAGCAGGAGAGAGGCCATATGGCAACAAATTGTGGACAAGATCAACAGTGTGGCTAAAGAACGCAGAACAGTCACCGAGTGTAAGAAACGCTGGCATGACTGCAAACGTAGGACAAAGGAAAAAATGGCCAGGAACAGGAAGGCAGCACTGCAGACTGGAGGGGGGAGTCCAGCACAACAGGAGGCCCTGGACCACATGGAGGAGATGGTCGCAGCCGTCATCCCTGAGGAGATCGTCACAGGGATTCAAGGACAGGACAGCGCAGACTACCAGGATACAACGCACATGCAGGGTAAGTCACATGGGGAATTATAATGCAATAATGATAACTGCAACCGGGGTGGGGAATACCAACTACACAATGCATGTAAGTCAACGTATATATGAAGTGGCATGGGTAAAGGGGCACGGCAGGGGGGCATGCCCAGCACAGACAGAAGCTGGGGCACGACAAAACACAGCACCAACACCAGTCCCATGGGGCCATCCTGTCATGACAACAATGGGGCTAAGGGAAAGCAACGACAGGTGGGAAGGCCACTATGTCAAACTTACATCCAGGCACTCGACAGTCAAAATGTATCCTACATCAACTAGGTCCCTATCAGTAATCCAGTAGCCAAAACAACAACTGCAATGTAACTGCAACAACAGTTGACACTAACACCTCTGATCTCTGTGCAGCTATAGTAGCAAATGGCAGGAACCTCCCCATGGAACATACCTACCTAAATTAGGGGGTGAGGATGACTTCTGCAACTATTTCTAGAAATAAGACAAAGGCACCAGTACACTCAAATGCCAATGCCCATAGTTGACACATACATCAGCCAAAGTAAACAGCAATAGGAGCCACACAGCACTAAGGACACACACATGCTGCATACGTCAGGGTCCCTCACGTGCCTGGCTAACAAGGCAACATCACTAATGTCATACTGCTCAGACAACAACATTGAGGAGGGGACACATGCAACTGGTCACTGAAACACACCTGCACAGTCTGAGAACCAAATAGGACATTGATACGATAAACAGGGCAATCCAATTAAACACACATTACCCAACATCAGCTGGAAATATCAACAATGTTTAAATCCATATCACATCCTAACATTGCCATGCATAGGATATGTCACATAACAATTACATTTAGGTCAATGTGAATAAAAAGATTTTGGGGCAGGTCCTGAGAGGCAAGTGTGCTGGCAGGGCAATCACAACACCCACAGTCAGTGAAAGTGTAGTGTGGTAAGTTTTACCTATCCTTTGGGCATTAGCTTCAGGCTTTAGGCCTTTGTGCACTTTGCCCTGAATGTATTTTATTCATTTGCTGACAGCTTAGAGCCTCTGTGCACTTTGCACTAAATGCTTTTTATTAGGCATCGTACTGTTATTTTTCAAATAGCCAGCTCTACGGTCTTGTTTTGTATTCATTTCACACTGTTTTGCCTACTTCAGCACTGGAGTTCTCCATAACATATTCACTCTGTGTTTCAGTCAAGGATACAGTCTGGTATACTGCCGATAGACATGGTAGGAGTTTAGATGTCGCATTCCTGCGTAGGGACATTTTGTGATCACGATGACATGTTAGTTATAAAAACACTTCCTTGTCCCAATACACACAAGAGGGAGTTTCCGAACAGAGAACCACAACTAGACGCTGCCTGCCTTGTTGCAGATGCTGAACCAGATCACAGGCCTTTGCTCAGGTATGAGGGCTGATGTCTCCCCAGTGATTCGGAAAGGCAAGCTAGAAGCTGAACATGCTGTGCTCTAAATAGAACAATCAGAGGGAGAGTAGAAACTGTTAGGCACTATGATAGCTTTGTTCTTAAGTTTTACTCTCCTGGTGACTATTTCAATTCTACTATGTTGTATTGTTCTGGTTATTGCGGCTCACGCCTTATTATCTAAAATACAGTTGTTTAATTAAATCATCATATAAAACTCATACTGTCTTTGTCATTTGTATATGAGATCATACTGGAAATGAGAGAGTTGGTTTGGATCTGAGTGACCACCACTTCCCTGAGAAGTTGCAAAAATGTCATGCGCTCGGCTGCCTAATCATTTATTCCCCGTGGGAGACATGAGGCACTGCTAGTTAGCCAGAGCCATAAAAAAGATTTAGGGTGACAGAGTTCTTTACAAGTGGGTCAGACTCAGGCCCCCACACCGTTATCGATCCTGCTGCCTAGAAATCCATTAGTCTCATTTAGGATAATGAGAGCCCACGCAACAAAATGTCTCTCCATAAGAATAGATATACACGGAGGGACGAGTAGGACAAAAAGATGGCAATTCCCTAATTGGTACAAAGCAACACCTAGAGGCGATTAGGCAGACAAGTCTGATAACTATATATCATACATGTGACACACAAGTGGGCCATAGGCCTATAACAATGCTCATATGAAGGACAGCAGATACCAATACCAAACCAGAGCACAAAGTAAACTTAGCAAAAGGCTTGCATGTTATGGCAAAATTGTCACAACACAGACACACTAATTGTACCCTGTTTCATTGCAGAGGAACATGGATCTCCTGCCGATATGCCTGTCCCTGATTTCCCTGATGACATGGATGACAAGCCCATAAACATTTCCCAGGAGACCATCCAAAAGGTCCTTGAAACCCTCCAGACCCCACCTTCAGTCACAAGGAGGAGCAGAGAACAAGCAGCCATCACAGAAGACCCACCCACCACCCCAATTGTAAGACCTGCCAGCTCCTACACAGCTGAGGACTCTGACGACACTGGCACCAGCTTTGAAAGAACTGGGCTGCTATTCTCAAAAACCAGCAGGCCCTCTTTGCAGCAGTACTGCCCTTAAGAACTTCACAGGGAGCAGCCCCCGGGATGTCTGCCTCCACGTCTTCTAACACTGAGGTGTGTGTTGCCCCTTCACAACCAACAACAACAAGGACAAACCAGGCAACACACACATCAGAAGAAGAAGACATGGAACAGATCACATTCTCACGGAAGAGTACCCAGAAGCACTAGTCCCAGCACCATGGCCTACTTTGACCAAGGTCCTACGTTTTGTTAAATGCCAGTCTCACTACAACTACACTCAATGACTGTTCTGCAATCCACTGTATGACTTGTCACCATTGCCAGTGAATGTCTCTCTCCTACTATTTGCCAATTCCTGTCCCTCTGCACTGTCTGTGACATCACCCCAGCATGTCAGGAGCATCATCCACACCCCTTCTGTAGGATCACCATGTAAGAATGCACCAGAACGGACTCAGCAAACATGGACAATGGACATTTTGCACTACAGCACCTATCAATAAATAGCACTTGCACACCTAATATGTCTCTGTGTGATTTGACACATCAACTGTGCAGTAGATAACTCTAAAGTGCCTGTGTGGCAACCATGTAGCTTGTCAATACAACTCTCCTGACATCATGTAGTCTGATACATCTGTGCAGTGGCCAGGATTGCATCATAGCCTTACCATCCTGAGGAGAATAACTGATGAAGGGACAAACCACACACAATCATGCTGTGTTGGACAGAATAATGCTCCATCTATAGCAATTCTAGTCAACTAATGGTGGCTGAGAAATGTAGGCACCATGCAATACTAAAACATGAAATTATGCAGCAAAATCTAAGCAAACAAAAAAATAAAACACTGCATCAATCACCCTTTCTGAGTATACTTCCATGAAGGAAAGTCATGCTGAATTATTACACACATGATCTAGGTCAGCAATGAAGGCAACAAGACAAGAGTGTTAACAACACCTCATCTACAAAGATCTCCCTGAACATCACACTGCAGTCTGACCTATTAAATTACCCACAATAACAAGTCTGGAAGCACACTTTGTGAAGTAGAATACCTACTCATCAACACAAAACCTTGGTGATCGATGCAAACTACCAATGGTGGGTCTCCCAAATGGTGGATACTTACCAAGTTAGCACACGGGTAGCTGGCATGTTAAACCTCAATTTTCTGTGGTGGGTAGCATAGGACACTAATGTCATAGAAAAACATTCACCTACACTGATGTCAAGGCCATGATAAAGTAGCACCTAACGCATCATGCAAAGGGTTAACTATATATGTATTACTATTTATTCACACAAGAGGCAACTATGGGAAAAGTAATACCTACACTAATCTAACCTGACTACTACTAACCCACAACTGTCCCTAACTAACCTAAGCTAAACTTACTCTACACATATAACGAAACGATCTAAACATCAACCCCCCACCAACCATTATGAGACAGGACACATGCAGGACAACACATACTAACCTACACACATACTATACTATCCTAAACAATCATATATATATTTTTTTTTTTTTAAACAAACAGGAATCCCAACATTGACCCCCACCCACCCACACAAAAAAAAATAATAGAAAGAATAAGGACCCCCCACCCTCTTCCCTAACACTAACTAAGCTAACAACCTATACTAACCTAATACTAATCCCCAAAACCCAACTATCAGTACAAAATAGGAAAGAGGAGAGAGGGGAGGGGTAAAAGTAAAACATGGCAAAAGTCCTAGAGGTTGGCCCTCCTTAGGGTCCGCCTGATGGACCGAACCCTTTTCTTGATATATGCCACATCCTGGCTTAGCTTGTCCACCTTTGTAAAAACTTTGTCCAATTTACGGCTTAATGCCAGGAATGCGGCTGGGTCCACAGGAGGGGCTGCTGCAGTCTGTGTGCTGGCCGAGGTGGACCTTGTGCCAGTAGTTGAATGCCCACTGGACTGTCCTGGGTGTTGAACATGCCTGGGTCCAGGTCTTGATGACGAGGCAGGGTCAACTGTCCCCGCCGTTGCTGGGGCCACTTGGGGAGACCTGGTGGATGTGGTGGTGGTGGCTGTTGTGGGCAATGTAGGGCCACCCAGTGGTGAGGCCCACCATGCCCCGGAGGCCCGATCTGCTTGGTATTTGCGGGCCATCCTCCTGTACCCTGACTGCACCTGCAGGATGTGCCGGTATCGCATGGCACGCTTCTCAAACTGGTGTCTATCTGCGGCACTCATGTTTGCAGCTGTGAAGAGATATGGCAAATATTTACCATGGGAAATGCATTGGGTGGAATAGCACAATGGGTCATTTGCACATTACTTGTACTGTATTTGTTACAGCAATTGTCACAACATAGTTCATTGAAAGTCTTAGAGGAAGTACATGTGAAGCCTGCATACATAAGGCCATCTCACACCTAGCATATCCATGTCTCTACATGATGGGTGACATCAGCCTAAACTTCTCATCCAAATAATGCCTAATGCAGCTGACATTATGGCTGAACCTCTTCCGCATACTGACTTCACTACATATGTCACTCTATGTGATAACTATAACAACCCTCACTCAATGCCATTTGTAAATTGTTGTTTGCAAATATTGAACCCATGGGCCATAACCGAATGTGTACACTAGGTTCTAAACAAAGTTGCAAAAGGTCACAAGTATGTGTAACATACTGGTTGCTAAAGTCCTAGGTACCCTATTCCCAATCACATGGCATTCTTTGAGGGTGGGGTGGGAAGAACAACCAACAATCCCAGATTCAATGCACACCCAGGAGTGTATAGAAAGGTCAACAAGTATTTGGCTACACACACAACACCAATGAAGGGCTAGCAACACTTTGGAGTCAGCCAAACATTGTCCTATCCAAGGTCCACACATGTCAAAATGCACTGACTCAGGCCAACATCACATACTACCAGTGAGGCATGTTTTACCACACACACAGAGGAGCAAGAACACCCATGATCATGAGTCGACTGAACACCTAGGCCATTGCACTCTAGTCACACACACTTCTAGTTCAACTTGTGGAAGTACATGCTCCCGGAAGATCCAACCTACAGTGTACACAGTCCATCCTCAACTAGGAAGCTGCATATTTTATACAAGCCTTTTGCCAAAGCTATCTGGGAGAATGTCAGTCTGATATGCAGACTCAGTCCAAGCCAAGTCCCAGAGCAACTCTTACATTAACCAGTGTATTCCACATGACTCATCCCACTCCCCATAGCGGGCCGACTGGAATGACCTACAGCCCCTAAATCTGAGAGATGGCTAAGTATTGGTCTACAGAAACAGAAGTGATATTTGAAATCCCACTAAAGCAACAATGCCAATGAACGGGCAGCGCATCAAATCTTGAATTCTGTTGAACACACAGTAGTCCATCATGCATCACTAGCAAACAATAAAAATAGCACTCAGGCCACACTCATTGTAGGTATCGGGGTCCACAAAATGTGCCCCCTCTCCCACGGTGTACGGTGCAGGTCCACCTGTAAAGCATGAAAGGAAGAGTATACTCAGACTCCGTGCACTGACAAATAATTGCAGTTACTATGACACTGTGTGAATATGACATGCGTAATGATACACTTTCACACATGCTCATACTGCATGGATGTATTTTTAAGCAACATTTACATTGGATGAGTCTCCTGCTACAGTTACACACCCTACTACACACATGCAGTGGCCAGGACAGTCATGTGGTGTCAAAGATACACCTCCATTAGTATGCCCCAACAATATAGGGTTGCATTCATCTCATCATGTGCATCCCAGAGAGACATTCACAAGCTGGTTACTTGAGGACTGCATGACCCCTCAAACTCAAACAGGCTATGTGGACATTTTCAACACACACCAACCAGACACACATGTGGCATATGTATGGAAAACATAGCTAACTTCATGTGACGTGAAGGCACCACACATTGATAGCATCATCATGGGTTTACAATTTTCTGTCTAGCTGTGGCGTCTACATATGTAGGTATGATGTTTCAACATCACTTTTTCACTGGCAATTATGACCTGTAGAGTTCAAATAGAGGCATTAACGTGTCGCTTGTCTGACACAAAGGCAACAACACATTACATACAGCTACAGGCATCCGGTATGTATTGAAAACATGAGCCATCTGACTGCTAGCATTGGTCTTCCTACACATTGTGCAACAAATACACATTAGGTTTCCCTAGCATTACACACAGTCAGCTACTTATCTAGCAGATTGGGTAACAATCATCACATGTCCCCACAGAGCTTTCAATTATTCACATGTAATTGATTTGTACTCACCAACATGGCCACCAATCCTGATTCCCAGGTGGTCCAGCAGATCCTGCTCCCTGGATATCAGATCAGCCCAGCGGTGCTTGAGTTGATGCTCATTCCTAATGCTACCGTAGACCCGGACCAGGTGATGCCGCACCTTCCCCATCGGACTTTACGTGCCTCCGTGTGATACCCCTGTATCACACGGCCCCCAGCCTCCAGCATGAGTGGGAGGAAATGGCAAACAAGCCAAATTAATCCCCCCAATTCCTCCTCACCCATCCTGGCAAGCCGAGGCCTACCTGACATATTTACAAATTGAAAGGTGAAAAATTAGACAAAAAAGTAAAAGTGGGAAATGGGGAAAGGTAGAGTAGTGAAGGAAAAAGAAAACTTAAGAAAAATAGCCCAACTAACCCCAAATTTAAACTACCCAGAACAGACTCCCACAGACAAAACAAACAAACACAGGATTTGACAAAAGTATACAAAACAGACTAAGACAATATTAGACAACAAGACTATGATCACAAAAGCACAATATACAAGGTACACAGGACACAAAAGCAGTAAAACACAGGACAACACTTTTCACACAGCCACACAGTCTAGAAGAATCTGAGACTGCAAAGTAAAAGTGAAAGTAAACTCACAGTACAGATTATGTAAACAGGAAATCCTATTACATCACTTCCTGCAAAAAATGGCCGCCGTTTTTATTTTTCCGTTATGCGTCATATTTTCACGCATACAGATTGTGCGTCATATTTTTTGACGCATAACATTGCACATAATGCAGAGTCAAAACTAATTTCTTCATTGTTCCCTTACATTTGTGTGAGGCTGAGTTTACAGTTCTATAGTAGAATTGTAATTTGCTGGCAAATATGAGAACCAAATATGAAAATTATATTTGACTCTGCATTCTGTGCACTCCTGTACGTCAAAAAATTATGACGCCCATGCTGTATGCGTGGAAATATGACGCTTCATAGACAATATGGTGTACATGTAATGTAGCTTATTATTTTATTATTTTTCATATAATAATTTTTGACTCGGCATTCTGTGCACTCCTGTACGTCAAAAAATTATGACACCCATGCTGTATGCGTGGAAATGTGACGCTTCATAGACAATATGGTGGACATGTAATGTACCTTATTATTTTATTATTTTTCATATAATATTTTTTGACTCTGCATTCTGTGCACTCCTGTACGTCAACAAATTATGACGCCCATGCTGTATGCGTGGAAATATGACGCTTCATAGACAATATGGTGGACATGTAATGTACCTTATTATTTTATTATTTTTCATATAATATTTTTTGACTCTGCATTCTGTGCACTCCTGTACGTCAAAAAATTATGACGCCCATGCTGTATGCGTGGAAATATGATGCTTCATAGACAATATGGTGTACATGTAATGTAGCTTATTATTTTATTATTTTTCATATAATAATTTTTGACTCGGCATTCTGTGCACTCCTGTACGTCAAAATATTATGACGCCCATGCTGTATGCGTGGAAATATGACGCTTCATAGACAATATGGTGGACATGTAATGTACCTTATTATTTTATTATTTTTCATATAATATTTTTTGACTCTGCATTCTGTGCACTCCTGTACGTCAACAAATTATGACGCCCATGCTGTATGCGTGGAAATATGACGCTTCATAGACAATATGGTGGACATGTAATGTACCTTATTATTTTATTATTTTTCATATAATATTTTTTGACTCTGCATTCTGTGCACTCCTGTACGTCAAAAAATTATGACGCCCATGCTGTATGCGTGGAAATATGATGCTTCATAGACAATATGGTGTACATGTAATGTAGCTTATTATTTTATTATTTTTCATATAATATTTTTTGACTCGGCATTCTGTGCACTCCTGTACGTCAAAATATTATGACGCCCATGCTGTATGCGTGGAAATATGACGCTTCATAGACAATATGGTGGACATGTAATGTACCTTATTATTTTATTATTTTTCATATAATATTTTTTGACTCGGCATTCTGTGCACTCCTGTACGTCAAACAATTATGACGCCCATGCTGTATGCGTGAAAATATGACGCTTTTTGACAAAAATTTCAACATTTTTTCAAGTTGTGAAAGGAACTTTGTCATGGCCAAACGGTGCTATGTGATACACATTTGTGGTTAGCTATGACACATGTCCCTTATTGGATGTATAGAAGGCATTCACACTGTAATATTTATGATTGCTCAAAATGTTTATTAACCATATTTGTACACATATTTTGGGTAATTGCTGATGGCTATTTGGAAATGATGAATGGGATACCAGGATGTATTCCTTCTCAAAAACGTGTCCACATTTATCATGGTAATGCATTTATCTATAGTCCAAACAGGGAGTGCAATAGTCACTTACACTTTTTACGGGGCTAACCATGTCCTAATAATGATTTTGTGTATCTGATTTGTGTTTGACTTTTGACATGTAGGCCACACATGCGCCTTATGCATGTGTTTACTTCACATCTACCTAATTCTTGTATATTTGGGGGACGGAAGAGGTGGACTTAGGCCCCCAGCACCCTAGGTTTTGCCCTTCCAGATTTGCTAATTTATCCAGGTCTTTCATTTATGCTGTTATGCTAAACCTGCAGCAGCAGGCTAATGGAAGGCCATAGGGTATGAATCACTGTTAGCCATTCAATCATCCCATTAGCCCATTTGACGTTTGCCCTATTGATTATTTGGAGCAATCTGACATACCATTTTGCACTGACTATGTTTGCTAAATCTCGGCGTTCCTCATGTGCTGATGACAAATAGGTTGTTGATGTATGTGGCCCTTTATGCATCACCTGGTTTAGTGGCATGTTACATTCTTCCTGCTAGGTTCGAACTGGGACACTACTGTGATCGGCTGCTTGCAAATATTTGGTTGATTGGATGACATATGTTTATATGTGTGGGCGAATGTGGATCCACTATCAACTGTCTGGGTGTATGTTGTCACTGTAACTTCAAGGTCTCCTCATGAGTTAGTGGCAGCTAATCTTGTTGCAATTGGGTATTGTTTGTATAAAAAATTGATACAAGCCATTGAGGACATGGTCACGTACACATGGATGGTCCCACCCTGTCACTGAACACGTGTAATGAGACTTTAAAATGAGCTAAATTTTTGTGCTGAGTGAGAGACTGTCTCAGGTGTCTGGATCCGGCATGTGTCATTGCCACATTTGTACTCCTGTTGGCCTCTGTGGATGGTAATGTATCATGAAACATCATAGCCTCTGTGCAGACATTTGTGGTGTATATTTTTTGTGTGATGAGTGTTATGTCATTATTGCACAATGAGACGACATTCTTCATCAGCAAATTCAAACTAAAGGTGGGCAGAAATGAATAGGCCAAAGCATGATGTGCTGTTTGTTATCTGTGTTTATTTACAATTGTGCAATAAGTGTTGATATAAGAAATTATGAAAATAAATTATTTACAAGCTGTTGGTGCCTACACACTCCAGCAGCCGTGTTTGGTTGTTCCCCCTCCTGCTGCAGGCCAGCATCCTCCTCTTCGTCGCCTTCCGGCATGTCTGGGTCTGGTTCAAGGAGGGGAATGTTCCTTTTTACACAAATATTGTGCAATATGGCACAAGTGAGTATGATCCTACAGACCATCTCTGGGGAATATAGTAGGCTACCGCCAGTGATGTCAAGGCAGCGGAACCTTGACTTTAGGATCCCAAAGGTCCGCTCAACAATGCTGCGTGTCCTCTTATGGGCGTCATTGTATGCCCGCTCTGCAGCAGTAGTCGGGTTCCCAAATGGTGTCATTAGCCAAGGCTGGATGCCATACCCCTGATCAGCTGAAAGAGAAACACAGAATGGGATCAATTAGATGTAGGAGGCACTCTTGTACAGACCTTTGATGGCAGTAGTTGTGTTGTGTTGTCTGTGACTCTTTTGTGTACTAATGTGACAACCTATACTTGTAGGAGAAAAGTTTTGCATTGAGTTTTTTCCTTGGCTGAGCAAGTGTTTGTTAGCTAACCGTTTGTCAGCAGTATGTATTTGGATTTTCAGAACAGTGTGCCCTCCCTTGCATTGTGACTTGTGATACACGTGTCCGTGTGTCTTCACTGGGGGTGAGATGATAGTTCCATGCAGAGTTAAAACATTAAAGTGTAGTTAACACGTTCATATGAAAGTACCCTGGACATCCCATACCTTAAGACTTATGCAATGTGTTAATGTACAGGTTATTGTGACACTTCCAATTTGCAAGGTGACATTTAGGCAACCACACTCATTAATGTCTTCACATTAAGCTGTGGAGTAAATTCCAATGTGTGAGAGGTTCAATGGTGACTTCAGAAACATGGCTAGTGATGTGAGGACCTCAGTGTGTTCCTGGCTAGGTGTTGCTATTGTGGTGTAGGTGTTGTTTGTCCTAGAGGGTTGCTGTGCAGTGTGTATATAAGTTTGATTTTTGTACTTACCAACAAGTAGTCCATTGCCATACCGTCCATCCTGAAAGTGTTGGTTGATGGTGCTGTGACGGAAGATGAATGCGTCATGTACACTCCCAGGATATTTTGCCACGATGTTGCTGAACAATCCTTGGTGATCGACTATGGCCTGCACGTTGATTGAATGTGTGTGCTTCCTGTTGCGGTAGAGGTGTTCTGTTGCAGCAGGTGGCACAAGGCGTACGTGTGTGCAGTCGATTGCACCAAGGACGTGTGGGAAGCCACTGATGGCGTAGAACCCCTGTTTAGTTTCCTGCTGCTTCTGCAGTGTGTTAGGGAAGCAGATGTGGCAGGGTGTCAGGCGAATGATGGCATCCAGTACTTTTGGCAGGAATGCGGAGAATGATGGTTGTGATATTCCACCAACTAGGGCACCAGTTGTCTGAAACGAGCCACTTGCCAGCAGGTGAAGTACGGCAAGCAGCTTTGTTTCTGTTGGTATGGTGTGGGGTGTCACCAAAGTGGGGGCCAACTGCTGTTCAATATTTCTCAGCAGCTGCTGAATGGCCTGCCAGTTCAATGGGTACCTCTGTATGATGTCGTGTTCCCTGAGGCCATGCAGGGTTGTTCTTGGGCGGAATATCCTCTCCTGCCTTCTGTGCTGCCTTTGGGGTCCCTGCTGTTGTTGTTGTAGCTGCTGTTGTTGCTGCAGGGCTCTGTGTCTACGTGCACGCTGAATAACAATTACCTCCATGTCTCCCTGTTGCTGCTCTGCTGCTCTGCTGCTCTGTTGTTTGTTCTGTGTGTTCTGATTAAATACAGGTGTGTTTGCCCCATTTTAATGCCTGCCCTGACCCAGGTGGTAAATTTTGACGCACATCGGGCTTTGCGTAATTTTTTTGCTCCGCCTACCGGCCGAGAGTCCTTTTTGCCCGGAAGCATAAATACGGCGCACGGGTGTGTGCGTCATTTTTTGGACGGGAACACCTACCCTGCATATCATTAACGCAGGGCGGGTTGCCGCTTCCAGAAAATGATGCACACTGCGTTTTTTTCTCGTGCGCGGCCTCGGGCGTCAGAGTTTAAATATGGGGCAACATTTGCGCTGATTGTGCGTCAACATTTTTGATACGGAGTATAAATATGCCCCTTGCTGTTAGTTTTTGTAGGTAATAATATTTCAAGATTAATAAATCTACAATTTTTCTCTAGTGGGATGTTATTTATTTGTCAAGAATTGGTATTATGTGTTAGGTGAGTAGAGTACATGATGGACAAATTGTCACAGGTCTATAGTTGGCATATGTTGCTTTGTTAGAGACCTCTATACAACTGTGAGTCTTTCTCAGACTTGAGTTCTGTAGGAAACTTTTACCATACTTTAGACATTGAAAGTGGGGGATCAGAAAATGTGATTACACACAGCACAACACAGGTAGTCTTCTACTATAGTACTGTGTGTGAAAGGAAGTGGGTAGGTAAGTGTTCACTTTGACTTTTTATTACTGAGTGCTACTGCCTGCATTGTGACCTAATATGCTGCATAGCACTAATGCTAATACTCGTGCACCATTATGCAAGGAGAACTGCATTGTTGGGTGGATTTTATTTGTGCAGAAATTGACACCTGCCTGGACAATGTCAATCAGTATTTACGTCTAACTTAGTATGCCACATCATGCAACTCACTTGGAAAAAGCCAACAACAATTCTTTCCACATATGCCTCCCATTAACCCCTCCTCCGGAGAAGAGTAGCATTAATACAGGTTTACTGGTCTTCCACCTATGCTCAACGTGTATGTGCAAAATGCTTGATATGTGGAGGCAATCATACTCAACACGTGAGGCCTCTCGGTGGCAGAGTAACATAAGTCATCTATTTTGGACTGTGTTGAATTACTTAACACTTATCCGTATACACGGGGGACCAATGTGCATTTGCATGTCTTGGTCACTGTCATTTACAGTATTCGATTGCCCTTGTGCATCCTTGTGTGGCACAAGTTCAATGCTAATCCATGAGGACTAGGGGCATGGCTATCTGGCTAGCATTGGTGCAACCATCCAGAGTTTTGAATCGCTGATCATGTTTTGGGTGAAAAGTTATGTTTTCACATTTGGAAATAATATTGTAATCCTTACATTGCAACATTGATGCTGATATTTGTTACAAGCCTCTCATATCCCATTTATAGGTGGCAATTTTGTGTGTATTTTGTCAGAACCTTCTCACTGTGTGCCTAATCAATAAAATGCATCTTGTTGATACACTGTAACATTCACTAGGATACCAGCACAGGCTCCCCAGCAATTCTGGCACTGCCCACATGTTAAACATAGCATGTAAGCAGTGTCAGGATTGGTCTGAGTGGCAGTCACTGCCGCTGAGACACAAGCCTGGGGTCTGTGCAGTTTTTCCAGCCTGGCTGTGTATACAGCCAGGATGAAGAAACCTAAGTGCACATGTGTGTTTGGCTGGCCTGAGACAGCCAGCCAAACACCCATGCACACTTAGTGCACTCTCCACACGTCCCCACTCCCACCTCCTGTGGCCCAACCCTGCCCCCTCCCTATACTGCTGGCTGAGCCAGATGATGAAAAATGAAACAATAGTGTAACTACTGTTTTATTTTTCAGCTCCTGGCTCTTGGCCAGGGGGTGCAACACTTCTGCGCAATGGGTATAACTGGTGTATGTGCACACACAAGGGCAGCATAAAAGTTATGTTAAGCTCTTTTTTCTTCAGCCTAACAAGTGACATTGGGGGTTATGTTTACAATATATTTATAGACTTTTGAGGGGCAACCATACAAATCGCAATCTCCTTTAAAAAATGCATAGTTCTTCTCTTCCAGAAGTTCCTATCCTCACATTACATCATGTGAGTATGTTTATTCTTAGACAGTTCTACAAACACATATGTCAAATCAAATAGGTATTGTGAGAAATAATACATTAGTTTACAAGTTAAAAACAAATTTACATGTGTGTAGTGAGGTCAATGAGGAAGAAACATTGCCAGTATGAAGTATTGTGGAGGATTTAGGGGCACAAGTGGACAAACTAACATACAATGCCAGTATGAAGTATTGTGTAGGATTTAGGGGCACAAGTGAAAACTAACATACAGCACAAATGAAGAGTACATCCCTGGCTTACAAAGAGGGTGACATGATGTCCTATACAGAAGAGGAAGATAAATAGGCCAGAGGTAATTTACAAATGTTTCTTAGGACATTCTTCACTGGAAACTGGGGAAGTCTACATCTTCCTTCTCTGGCACATGTTCTGCCACCCCTGGAATTTGAGTTGTTTGAATGAGGAGCAGCTGTGAGATTTTGCTAGCCCTAGGCGCACACACATCACAGGCGGAAGATGTGACTCCCATGTTTACCACAATATTTGTGAATGCCAGTAAGGCACCATGATAGTCCCTGGAAATGTTTTGCTGGCTAACTGACAAAACAATAGCGTTGCTATTGAGGGCACTTACTGTTGCTCTGAAGGAGTCTATCTTGGCCTTCTGGGACTGGATAGTTGTATTGATGGTCCCAGCTGCCTGGCAACTTCACTGGGGTCAGATGTAGAAGGCTGGTATTGTTGTTCATTCTGCAGCATGACACCAGCAATGTCAGCTAGGGACTCATCAATCTCTTAGAGCCAAGAATAGGGGTCTGTGATAGCCTTTGACAACCCCTTAATAGGGCTGAGACACCTATGGTCTCCTTCAAGAGTGTCAGCTATGGTCTCCATCCCCAGCTGGGCCTTATCAGCCATCCACTGTTGGACTCCTACCACTCACCATTGAAAATCAAATTGGGGGTTCTCAGAGTCCTCAGCCTTGATGTCATTGGTTGATGGTCCATGTCCAATTTGAGTTGGTACATCTGGAGATCCAAGAATGGTGTCTTCCCTCTTCCAATTCCAGAGAATAATTGTCAAAAGTGTCCAGGAGCTGTTGGAAGGTGTCTTCCTCCACATGGGTAAGGATGGTGTCCTCAACGGGTTGCGCATCACAGACAGACTGATCTACAGGAGCTGTTGTTTGTCCCTCTGGAAAGGAATAGAAAAAATGTCAAGAGGATTCCATGATTCACTATGATATATGTGATTTCTGTAACATTCAGTCAGAATTTTCTTCACTTTTAAGTGCACAGGGATATGTGGAGCATGTTTCTACAAGTGTATATAACCATGCTGTACAACTGTTGTTTTTCATATGGAAATACATGTATGCTGTTCAAATCAAATCAAATCAAATCATTAACATTTATAAAGCGCGCTACTCACCCGTGCGGGTCTCAAGGCGCTAGGGGGGAAAGGGGGGGTTATCGCTGCTCGAACAGCCAAGTCTTTAGGAGTCTCCGGAAAGCGGAGTGGTCCTGGGTGGTCCTGAGGCTGGTGGGGAGGGAGTTCCAGGTTCACACAACCGCAGTATTCACAAGGGGGGCTATTTGTGTAAATTTCAGACAACACAATGCAGCTGGACAGCTTGCTGCCCTGATCTACCTGAATGAGTGAGTGTAAGAATGGACCACATTTTACATGTTTCTCCTTTCCGCCTGCACTGCTACAGAGACCATTGCACCATGTAGCAAGGGTGCCTGCATTTACTCTAGCCATCTGCTTGTCACCCAGCATTGGCCAAAACATGCAAATTATTATTATGCCTCACACTATCCTGCACTCTGCCTTTCATACACAAATACAGAACAAGCTGGCTTGCCTCTCTGTCTTGCATGCAAGTTGTGCATTATTGAATTATTATTATTATATGATATTTATCTGATTAAATTAAGGTCAAAATAATAAAGATTCAATAAGCACAAGTTAAAATATCCTGGGCGTGCGGGACGAAGTCGCAGGCATTGCGTCGATCTGGTAGGCAGTGCGTTGAATTTTCGGTTGCACAGTAGGCGCTTCATCAATTCTTCACTCTGGAATTCAGACTGCGTTGCTCCAGTTTGGCTGTGTGCCGATCCGGTAGGGCTGTGCGTCGAAGTTCCGGCCACAAGGCAGGCGATGCATCAATTCTTCATTCGGAAGTTGGGCTGCATTGTTCCAGGTTGTCTGGATGGCAATTTTCTTGTCACAGGGCAGGCTGTGAGTCGTTTCTGGCAGGCTGTGCATCGATTTTCAACACACAAGGAGCTCCTTGAAGAGATGAAGTCTTTTTTGGCCCTGAGACTTCAGAAAACAGGAGGCAAGCTCAATCCAAGCCCTTGGAGAGCACTTCTCAGAAAAGTCAGAGGGCAGCAGGGCAACAGCAGAGCAGCAGTCCTTCACAGCAAAGCAGTCCGGATGAGTCCTTTGGGCAGCCAGGCAATTCCTATTGACAGGTTTCAGCTTCAGGTCCAGAAGTATCTGAGTTGGTGGGGTCAGGGACCCAGTTTATATACCCTAAGATGCCTTTCAAGTGGGGGACACTTTAAAGAGTGGTTTTGAAATGCACAAGTTCCTCTTTCAGTACAATCCTGTCTGCTAGGGTCCCAGTAGGGGGTTTGGAAGTCCTTTGTGAGAAGCCAGGCCACTGTCCTTTGAAATATGAGTGTCAGGCCCTCAGTCCTCCCAGCCCAAGAAGACCCATTCAGTATGCAGATGAGTGCAGGTGTGACTGTGTATCCTCTGTTTGTGGTAGTCTGGGTGAAATGCACAAGGGAGCTGTCAACAAGCCCAGCCTTTCAGATCAGAATATACCACTCAAACAGTATATAAGGGTAGCACCTAATGCTAGCCCATGAAAGGAGCAGGCCTCACAGTAGAGGGAAACAAATGTAGGGGTTTACACTACCAGGACATATAAAACACACATGTACATGCCCTGCCTCTTGCTTACAGAGCACCCTGCCCCATGGGATACCTAGGGCCTACCTTAGGGGTGACTTATATGTAGAAAAAGGTGAGTTTCAGGCTTGGCAAATATATTTAAATACCAAGTCGAAGTGGCAGTGAAACTGCACACACAGGCCTTGCAATGGCAGGTCTGAGACATGTTTAAGGGGCTACTTATGTGGGTGGCACAATCAGTGTTGCAGGCCCACTAGTAGCATTTGATTTACAGGCCCTGGGCACATGTAGTGCACTGTACTAGGGAAATACAAGTAAATCAAATATGCCAATTGGGAATGAACCAATGTTACCATGTTTAAGGGAGAGAGCATATGCACTTTAGCACTGGTTAGCAGTGTTAAAGTGTGCGGAATCCTAAAACCAGCACAGACAGTGTCAAGGAAATGGAGGGAGGCAGGCAAAAAGTTGGGGGATGACCATCCTAAGGCTGTCAGGTCTAACATGTGTCCCCCCCAGCTGAAAGTGGGGAGAGCTTAGCCATTTCCTTGGGAGCTCTCATCGCTCAAATTTGGGCCTCCTCCATGCCACTGTGCCCAATGGCCATGCCCAGGGGACAGAAGTGCCCTGGGCATGGCCATTGGGCAGGGGGGCATGACTCCTGTCTTTGCTAAGACAGGAGTCACTTCAATGGGGGTTGTGCGTCAAAAAATGGCGCAAGTCAGGTTTGAGCCATGATTTTTGACTCAAACCTGACTTGCACCATTTTTTGATGCACAACCCCCCTTTTTCCCTACGCCGGCTAACGTCAGTCCTTAAATAAGGCGCCCGCCTGGTGCGTAGGAATGGCGTTAGCCGGCGGTACTTTTTTGATGCAAACCAGCGCTGGCGCTGGCTTGCGTCAAACAGTATAAATATGGGCCTGTAAGTGCAGTGTGGCCATATTACATGGTCTGGGAGTTTGTCATTACGAACTCCATAATTCCATAATGGCTTCACTGAATACTGGGAAGTTTGTTATCAAACCTCTCAGCACAATAAACCCCCACTGATGCCAGTGTGGGATTTATAAAAAAATGCACACAGAGGGCATCTTAGAGATCTCCCCTGTATTTTACCCAATCCTCTAGTGTAGGACTGACTGGTCTGTGCCTGTCTGCCACTACCAGATGAGTTTCTGACCCAGTAGTGTGAGGGCCTCAGTGCTCTCTGAGGCCAGAAACAAAGCCTGCTCTAGGTGGAGTTGCTTCACACCTCCTCCCTGCAGGAACTGTACCACATGGCGGTGAGCCTCAAAGGCTCAGGCCTTGTCTTACAATGCCACAGGGAACTCCAGTTAGTGGAAATGCCCACCCACCGGAAAAGTCCCACTTTTGGTGGCCAGTTCGGCAGGAAACTTAGGAAAAACAAGGAGTGTCCACCTCAGTTGGACCACCCCTAAGGTGTCCAGAGCTGAAGTGACCCCCTCCCTGAAGAATCCTCCATCTTGGTTTGGAGAACAGGGACCAATTGGGATAGGAATGTGCCCCGCTCCTCAAAGGGAGTTGTCAATAGGAGGGTGTAGCCACCCTCAGAGACAGTAGCCATTGGCTACTGCCCTCCGACCACTGTAATGCCCGTAAATCCTGTATTTAAGAGATTCCCTAAACCCAGCTCAACAGATTCCTGGTGACCTACAGGAAGAAGAAGGAATGCTAAGCTGAAACCCCCACAGAGAAGAAGGAAGGCGACAACTGCTTTGGCCCCAACCCTACCAGCCTGTCTCCTGCTTCAAAGAACTGGCAAAACAACATGACGGGTCCAGTGGGACCAGCGACCTCTGCTGCCAGAGAACTGTCCTGCACCCACAAGGACCAAGAGGACCATAAAGGTTCTATCTAAGAAAAACCTACAACGAAGGACTCCCACCTCACTCCAGGTGCATGAGTCCTGACCCCTGTGCATCTGGCGCCCAAGGCCCATGTCCAGGTGGTCCACCCAGCAAGAGAGGGTCCCCAGGTGATTGCGAGCAAGTGCCCACCCTGGGTAGACCTCTCCACCCCTTGACGATGATGCTTGCAGAGGAAACCCAGAGGACCCCCCGATCGCAAAGCTCCAGACGAATAAATCCAACACCTAAAGATACACTGCACCCGCAGCCCCTAGGCCTTGGAGGAACTGACCCCCGGTGCATCTAAATTTAGCAGGTTGCCCTCCTCCCTGTCTGACTGGTGGTGTGCCCGAGACACCCTCCTGGACCTTGTCTGCAACCTCTGAGTGACCCCCGGGGTCTCCTCATAGACCAGCATTGGAAACCTGATGTCTTGTTTGTACCCTGCACCTGGCTGCCCCTGTGCCGCTGAGGGTAAGGGTTTGTTGCAACTTGTGCCCCCTCCAGTGCTCTTCTAATCTCCCTGGTCTGCCCTCCGAGATGCAGGTATGTACCTGCGGGAAGACCGGATTCCGATTACCCCCGTCTCCATAGGAGCCCACGTTAAATATGCTCATCTTTGACCTCTGTACCCGGCCGGCCCCGTATTGCTGGTGTGGGTGTTTGGGGTTAACTTGAATCCCAACCGGTGGGCTTCCCAAAACCCAGAGACTGAAACTGTAAGTGTTGTACTTACCTGTAAAATTATCAAAAATTTCTTCCCCCCAGGAACAGTTTCTGAAAATTCTACTGTGTCCATTTTTAAAACAGATTATTGCCACTATTTCAAGAAATGTATTACTTACCGATTCCTAACAAAGTACGGTTGATATCAGTGTGAAATATGAATCTTTTAAGGTACTTACCTGCAACTTGAATCTTATGGTTCTAAAAAGAAATTAAGAAAATATATTTTTGCTATATAAAAAACCATTGGTCGGGAGTTCAGTCACTGAGTGTGTGCTTCTTCTCTTTGTACAACAAATGCTTTGCACTACTCTCTGATAAGCCTAATTGCTTGACCACACTACCACAAAAGAGAGCATTAGCATTATATACTTTATCGTCTGTTAAGCCTCTGGGGAACCCCTGGACTCTGGGCACACTAAGGCCCATATTTATACTTTTTGACACAAACCAGCGCCAGCGCTGGTTTGCGTCAAAAATGTTACCGCCGGCTAACCCCATTCCTACACGCCATGCGGGCGTCTTATTTAAGGAATGACGTAAGCCAGCACTGCGGACTGGTCTGAGTAAAAAAAAAAAGACTCAAACCAGGCAGCGCCGGCGTGGAGGAAAATCGGGGTTGTGTGTCAAAAAATGGTGCAAGTCAGGTTTGAGGCAAAAATCATGCCTCAAACCGGACTTGCACCATTTTTCGACGCACAACCCCCATTGAAATGACTCCTGTCTTAGCAAAGACAGGAGTCATGCCCCCCTGCCCTTTGGCCATCCCCAGGGGACTTCTGTCCCCTGGGCATGGTCATTAGGCACAGTGGCATGTAGGGGGACCCAAATTAGTCCCCCCTATGCCACTTTAAAAAAATAAACAATATACTTACCTCAACTTACCTGTACTTACCTGGGATGGGTCCCCCCATCCATGGGTGTCCTCCAGGGGTGGGCGAGGGTGGCAGGGGGTGTCCCTGGGGGCAGGGGAGGGCACCTCTGGACTCCTTTCGAGCCCACATGTCCCATAACTCCTGCCCTGACCCAGGCATTAAAAAATGTTTTTTAAGGCCCACCCCCTCCTGTGTGTCAAAATGACGCAGGAGTATAAATAAGGCGCACAGGCCTTAAAGTCATTTTGTGGGCGGGAACGCCTACCTTGCTTGTCATTAACGCAAGGCGGTTTCCCGCATCCAAAAAATGACGCACACAGTAGAATTTTGACGTCCGCTGGGTCGGGCGTCAGGGTTTAAATATGGGCAAGGTTTGTGCCGAATGTGCGTCAAAATATTTGACGCACATTCGGCGCAAACAGAGTATAAATATGCCCCCAAGTCCCATATTTATACTTGTTAACACAAACCAGCATTAGCGCAGGTTTGCATCAAAATGTATGGCGCCAGCTATGGCCCTTCCAGGACGCCAGCCGGACACCATATTTAAGGAATACAGCAAGCCGGCGCTAAGGTCCTGTTAGCGTCAAAATATATGACGTTAACGGGGTAGGGGAGATGTAAAGAAGACTAGAGGTTTTGCAGGAAAGAATGGCGCTAGTCAGGGTAGAGTAAAAAAATGACTCTAACCTGACTAGCTTAATTTTGTTTGACGCACAACCCCCATGGACATGACTCCTGTCTTAGTAAAGACAGGAGTCATGCCTCCCAGCCCAATGGCCATGCCCAGGGGACTTATGTCCCCTGGGCATGGCCATTGGGCACAGTGCCATGTAGTCGGGCCCAAGTTAGGCCCACCCATGGCACTCTGATTTATTTATTTTTTTAAAACTTACCTGTACTTACCTGGGATGGGTCCCCCCATCTTTAGGTATCCTTGAGGCGTGGGTGCGGGTTGGTGGGGGTGTCCCTGGGGGCAGGGAAAGGCACCTGTGGGCTGTTTCCATGTTCTCTGACCATGGAAAAAGGCCCACAGGTACCCTAATGCCTGCCCTAACCCAGGTGTTAAATAATGGTGCAAAGGAGGCTTAGCGCCATTATTTAAGGCCCTCCCACACATGAGGATAAATAAGGTGCTAGGGCCTTTGAGTCATTTGTTGCCCGGGAACGCCTACCTTGCATCTCATTGACGCAAGGTAGTTTTCTGTAGGCAAAAAATGACTTTAACTCCAATATTTTGGCACTAGACATGTCTAGCGCCAAAATATAAATATGAAGTTAAGTTTGCGCCGGATTTGAGTAAAAAAAAATGCAAATTCAGCACAGAGTATAAATATGCCCCTATATCTCACTTTGATATAGTATATACAGAGCCAGATTCCGACACTCGCTCCAATTCACTAACCTAGATTGGTTCTTGGATGTGAGTTTTGTTAAAGGGGTCACTATTGTGCCATAGCCCTTAACAAATCTGAGGTAGTTCCCTGGTGAGACCCAAGAAGGGTCTCACCTCTGTCTGGGTTCTAGGTGGTTGCCAGGCCTTGGATGTCTCAATCTTGGCCTAGAGTGGCAGCACCTTGCCACAACCTACTAGGTGTCCCAAGTACACCATGGAACCCTGCCCAATCTGGCACTTCCTGGCCTTGATGGTCAGGCCTGCTTGCTGGAGAGCCAAAAGCACCTCCTTGAGGTGGAACAGGTGTTTCTCCCAGCTGCAACTGTCAATGTTTTCTAAGTAGGCTGCACAGAACGCATCATTGCCAGCTAGGACCACATTAACTAACCGTTGAAAGGTAGCTGGGTCACTTTTCAGTCCAAAGGGCATTACTCTGAACTAGTAATGTCCCTCAGAAGTAGAAAAAGCTGATCTCTCTTTAGCCCGCTCATTCAAGGCGATCTGTCAGTACACTGATGTGTGATCAAAGGTACTAAGGAATTTGGCAGTACCTACCCTGTCTGAAAGCTCATCAGCTCGGCGAATGGGGTGAGCGTCTGTCTTTGTGACAGAGTTGAGACCCCGGTAGTCCATGCAAAACCTAATTTCTGACTTGGTACCAGGAGCAGCAGCTTTGGGAACCAGCACCAAAGGCCTGGCCCAGGGACTGCAGTACTTCTCAATCACCCCAAGAGCCAACATCTTGGCAACTTCCCCCTTGATGCTGGACTTCACCTTGTGTGACAGCCTGTAAATTTTGTTTTTTACTGGGCGACTGTCTCCTGTGTCAATGTCATGGGCACACCAGTGTGTAAGTCCAGGGGTAAGGGAAAACAGAGATGAGTACTGTTCCAGTAACTGGTAGCAGTCCCCTCTCTGATAGAGGGTCAGGAAGTCAAAGAGATTGACACCCTATACCAAACCATCACTGTTTTTGGCACAGAGGAGGTTGGGGAGAGGTTCAATCTCCTCTTCCATACCCTCATCTGTCACGAGAGGCATGCTTACCTCAGACTTCTCAAAATGAGGCTTTAGTCTGTTCTAATGGAGCACCCTGAGGGGGTTTCTAGGGGACTTGAGATCCACTAAGAAAGTGCCCTCCCCCTTACACTCCTTGATTTCAAATGGGCCAGTCCAGCGGTCCTGGATAGCTCTAGGCTCTACTGGCTCCATTACCCAAACTTTGTTGCCAGGTTGAAACTCTACCAGGGTGGCCTTCTGGCCATACCATTGTTTCATATCCTCTTGACTGGCTGTGAGGTTGCTCTGGGCCTGTTTCCAGAAGGGCTGCATCTGGTTACTGAGGGTCATCATGTAATTGACCACATCTGGGGGGAGATCCTGGGAGCTTTCTCCCACCCATCTTTTACTATGCTTAGGGGTCCCTTGACTGGGCACCCATAGAGAAGTTCAAAGGGGATGAACTCCACTCCTTTCTGGGGTACCTCTCTGTAAGGAAAGAGAAGGCATGGCAATAGGACCCACTTAACCTCGGCCTCAGGGAGGCCTGTGATCATGCCTTTCAACATCTTGTTGAATCTTTCCACAAGACCATTGGATTGAGGATGATAAAGGGTGGTGAACCAGTAGGTCACCCCACAAGCATCCCACATAGACTTCATGTACACCTACATGAAGTTTACGCCTCATTCTGACACAATCTCCTTTGGGAATCCCACATGAGTAAATATCCCCATCAGAGCTCTGGTCACCACCAGTGCAGTCACTGTCATCAGAGGGATTGCCCCTGGGTAGCGGGTGGCATGGTCTCCCAAAACCAGGATAACCTTTTGCCTAAGACAGTCTTGGGGTCCAAGGGACAAATGACGTCGATGTCCACCCTTTCAAAGGGGGTGCCAATGACAGGGAGTGGGTTCAGGGGGGCCTTGAGCCTTTTTCCTGTCTTCCCACTAGCCTGGCAGGTTGGGAAGAACCTCCTGAATGTATCTGAGGGCACCTGCATTTGGGCCAATAAAAGTTGGTGACAAGCCTGGTGAAGGTCGTGCCTTGCACCAAATGCCCCACCAGGGGGATGTCATGAACCAGATCCAGTAGGAAGGCCAGTTAGCACTGGGGGACTACCAGCACATGTGCTTCCCCAGCCCCCAGCACCTTAGGCTCACTGTAAAGGAGATCATTCTGCCAATATATGTATGTGATCGCCAGAGGCTTCACCTGCTGCTTGAGCTGAGGCCTGTTGCCTCAGACCCTCAAGAGTGGAGCATTCCTTCTGTGCCTTGCAGAATTCCTCCCTGGTTGGCCCACCCTCAACTTCCCAGCCAGCAAGCTCAGGTAAGTTGCCCAGGGCAGCAATGTCCTCCCCAGTTGGCTCAGGGGTCTCCTCCTCAGGAACCCTGTCAACCACAGTGGGAACCTCTGGGACTGGTTTCCTGTGCCCCTTGCCCTTCATCTTGGCAACTGTCTGGGCCATTGTCCCAGGCTCCAGAAACCCTTGACTTCCTTCCCAGGCAGCCATGGATCTTGTGGTCATGCAGCCCCACAACTACTTTTAGAGAACCAGAGTTCCCCCACCCAACTCAAGGGGAACCAGAGCTACCGGTAGGTGGCTCTCGCGATTCTCAGTGACTATGACCTGGTGAAATGTATTAGGGATGACATGCTCTGCTGACACCAGCTGACCCTTGACAGTAGTTATACTGGCTCCTGTGTCACGTAGAGTCTCCACCCTTTGCCCATTAATGGTGAGCCACTACCTATATTTGGAAGTAGTAGCACGCATGTGGGCTTTTGGCACCATTTTATCACCTCCAAGGGACACTAGGGACACCTCTATCTGTTTGCCAAAGCTAACTGGGACTACCTCCTTCCCGAGAGCTACACTAGTCAACCCAGGTACGTGCCCTCCAGTGGGGGGCTCTGCACTCTGGGGACACTTGGTACACTCTATGCATTGGGGTACAAATCTATCTTTCTTACAGTCAAAGAATCCTGGCTTCTTCTCAGAATCAAGTTGGGACTGGTTAGCACTACCTCCCTGGGACTTATTTTGGGGGCCTTTTGAGAACTCCTTACTTTTAAGTTTATCTCCCCCTCTTTTTTCTGGTGGGAACCCTGACCACCTTTGTGGGTGCCCCCCCCCCAGATACCCTCTTGGACAAACTTGTGCTAGCCCAGAGGTCCACCTCCTCAGAAAGCTTCTGGGGATCAGTCAGCTTACTGTAACCTAGGTGTTGGTGTACCTCTGTAAAACAAAAAATACCAAGCATATGCTCTCTCAGGATCAAATTATATAATGCCACATAATCATTTACTTTACTAACCGCACCCATCAATTTAGTGCCTCACTAAAAAAATCAAAAAAGTCTACCCAAGTTTGTGTGGAGAGCTTGGTACTGTCCCTGAATTTCTTGCGATACTTTTCAGGGGTCAGACAAAACTTGGTTAGTAAAATGGCTTTTATGGACGAGTATGTGTTCTGGTACTTCTTGTCTAATGTGAGAAGTGTGTACCTCCCAATTATTAAAAAATGTTTCCACAACCCCGCTCCCCATTGTTCTTCAGAAACCCCATAAGCCCTTAGTGCAATTTCATAGGCATCCAACCATTTGTCAATGTCATCTCCCACCACATCACTTGGCACCACATCTCTGTGTATATGAATTGTTTTGTCCCCAGCAGGTCCTGTATGTATGCTGCCACCATCATTGCTGGACTCAGACTGCCTAGACTAGAGGTCCAGGTCCTTTAGACTTTGGTCATGAGCCAGAAGTAGTTTCTTTTCAGCCAAGGCTCTCTCATCTACAGCCTCAGCTCTCCTGTCCTTTGCTTCTCTCGGAGCCTGTTTGGCTTCTCTCTCATCTGCAGCCTCAGCTCTCCTCTCCTCTGTCTCTCTCTTTCTCTCTGCTCTCTGTTTCTCCAGTTTTAAATCTGGCCAATCGCAGTGGACACTCTCCCTTCCCACCTTTTCTCTGCGGTCAGGCCGTGGCTTGCGACACTGCTCCCTGATTTAGCAGGGTGCACACACGACCCACTGCTGTTGGCAAATCCTCTGGAGAACACTCCTATTGCTCTCCCAGTTCAACATTCTCTTGTGAACAGGCTTCTGCCCAGGCCCTCAGCACCGTTTGGTACTCCTACTTCTTGGAGGCCCCCGGGTAGGTACCCCCATCCCCTTGCAGAACCCTTTCAGCTGCCTTACAGTGTATCTCTCCAGCTTGGTCAGGTCAGACTCTTCACCTCCTTCTTGAGGCCCAGCCAAAGACATGTTGTTGAAGATTTGATTAAATTGTCAAGCATAAAAAATTGCAGCAAAAAGAGAAAAACCTAATTGACCTTTAACTGTGGGTAGGTAGTGTACACGTAGCTATTGTATGTCACTGCACAAACACAAGTCCTATCCTCACCGCTGATCACCAGTGTGAGAATTAGGGTCTCTAGTTGGCAGAGGTATTCACCTTTGTCCAAATAGGGACCACAATCCTAGTCAGGGTAAGTCACACACAATCTGAATTATCCTGTGCCCACCCTCTGGTAGCTTGGCACTGAGCAGTCAGGTTTAACTTAGAAGGCAAAGATGGTCATTCCGACCCTGGTGGATGGCGGTAATTTGGGGAAAGGTACTGGCAACAGGCCGGCGGTATCTTTCCCCAAATTATGATATTGGTGGTTTGGCTCAAGCCAAACCGCAAATGTACCACTCCGTCCGCCAGGGTGGCAACAGCCTCCGGGCTGGAAACTTCAGTCTCCAGCAAGGCGGCTGTCACAATCCCACCCTCTGGATTATGACCCCGCCTACCACCATGGTTTTCGTGGCAAATCTACCACCCCGAAAACCATGGCGGTAGGCACTAACAGCACCAGAGAATTCCTTCCCTGGCACTAATAGGGGTCTCCCTGCCCCCCTCTCCCTCCCCAAAGTCCTCCCCCAACGTTCCCCTTGCACTCCAGACCCCCCGACATCCACACACGCACACATATACACACTCATACACGCACACATACCCACATCCACCCATGCACGCACACATACATACCCACATCTCGCAACACACACTAACATACATTGTAGCACACACGCATTCACAACACATAACAAACACATACACTCACATTCATTCATTCATGCACGCATTCCACTCAACTCACACCCGCATGCACGCATACAAAAACAGGCACCCCCCCACACAACACCCCCACGTCCCTCTCCTGTAGGAGAACCCATCTTACCTGCTTGCAGGGGGTCCTCCGGCTAGAGACGGGATGCAGCGCTGCTGCCAGCCGAAGCACCCGACAGAAAAACACCGCCAGGCCGTATCATGGCTCATGATACTGTAGCTGGTGTTTTGCAGGTATGGCGCTGCTGCTGACAGCAGAGACACCTTACTGCCATCCACCGTCATGGCCATCAACGGAATACCACCAGACTTCTGGCAGTATTCCATCTAGGGTCATAATGTGGTTGGCGGCTGGTAGCCACGTTGATGAGATGTTGGTGCCCATCGCCGTGGCGGTAGGAGGCATTTACCGCCAGTATCATAATGAGGCCCAATGTGTAAAGTATTTGTGCAATAAATCATATAGTAACACAGTGAAAACACCACAGAGGAGGAGATATGTGAAAAATTAAGGTGTGCATCGGATTTTCAAGCGCGGCACAGACTATATGTTGTTTCTTTCCATGCTACAAGGTGCTTGTGTCGATTTCTGGTGCAAAGGCCTGGTTTCTCACTGTGATTTAGGTTTCTCTTTGACGCTCAGGGACGGCGCAGGGAAATCCTGGGCATGCGGGACGAAGTCACATGTGTTGTATCGATTCGGTAGGCAGTGCGCTAAACTTTCTGTTGCACGGCAGGAGCTGCGTCGATTCTTAACTCGGGAAGTCGGGCTGCATTGTTCCGGTTCGGCTGTGCATAGATCCGGTAGGGCTGTGCATCGAAGTTCCATCCACAAGGCAGGCGCTGCATCAATTCTTCACTCAGAAGTCAGACTGCATTGCTCCGGTTCGGTTGGGTGGTGATTTTCTCATTGCAGGGCAGTCTGTGCATCGTTTCCGGCAGGCTGTCCATCGATTTTCAGCACACAAGGAGTTTCTTGAAGGGATGAAGTCTTTTTTGGCCCTGAGACTTCAGAAAACAGGAGGCAAGCTCAATTCAAGCCCCTGGAGAGCACTTCTCAGCAAAGTCAGAGGGCAGCAGGGCAGCAGGGCAACAGCAGGGCAGCAGTTCTTCACAGCAAAGCAGTCAAGATGAGGCCTTTGAGTAGCCAGGCAGTTCCTCTTGAGATGTTGCAGGTTCAGGTCCAGACGTGTCTGAGTTGGTGGGGTCAGAGACCCAGTTTATATATCCAAAGATGCCTTTGAAGTGGGGGAGAATTCAAAGAGTTGTTTTGAAGTACACAAGGTCCCCTTTCAGGACTATTCTGTCTGCCAGAGTCCCAGTTGGCCAATTTGGCAGTCCATTGTGTGAGGGCAGGCCCTCCCAGCCCAGGAAGACCCACTCAGTATGCAGATGAGTGCAGGTGTGACTGAGTATCCTGTGTTTGTGGTTGTCTGGGTGAAATGCACACGGGAGCTGTCAACCAGCCCAGCCAGACGTGTATTGGAGACAGGCTGTAAGGCACGGATGGATTTTAAGTGCAGAGAAATGCACACTTACTAAAAGTGGCATTTCTAGAATACGAATGTTAAATCCAACCTTACCAATAAGCAGGATTTTGTATTACCATTCTCGCCATATTAAATATGACCTGGTTACCCTTTTCAGACAATAATCTACCACTCAAACAGTATATGAGGGTAGCCCTAATGCTAGCCTCTAAAAGGAGCAGGCCTCACAGCAGTGGAAAATGAATTTAGGTGTTTTACACTACCAGGACACATAAAACACACATGTACATGTCCTGCCTTTTGCCTACATAGCACCCTGCCCTTTGGGTTACTTAGGGCCTACCTACCTTAGGGGTGACTTATATGTAGAAAAAGGGGAAATATTCTTAAATGCCAAGTTGAAGTGGCAGTGAAACTGCACACACATGCCTTGTAACGACAGGCCTGAGACATGGTTAAAGAGCTACTTATGTGGGTGGCACAATCAGTGCTGCAGACCCACTAGTAGCATTTGATGTACATTCCCTGGGCACATGTAGTGCACTGTACTAGGGACTTACAAGTAAATCAAATATGCCAATTGGGAATGATCCAATGTTACCATGTTTAAGGGAGAGATCATATGCACTTTAACAGTGGTTAGCAGAGGTAAAGTGTGCAGAGTCCTAAAACCAGCAAAATCGGTGTCAGACAAATGGACGGAGGCAGGCAAAAAGGTGGGGGATGACCACCATAAGGCTGTTAGGTCTCACAAGGAGCTGCTGTGAAGTGGATATCCTCCTTCATAATTGGTAGTATGCAACAGCTCATGCTCATCCTACTCCCTCAGAACCCAATGGGCTAATCTCCAGAGTCCAGAAAATCACTTATCCCTGCTTCAATCTCTTGCACATGTACATGGCTTCACTGGCAATCGTAATTCAGACCCAGGGACTGAACTTTATCTCTTATTCTGCCCAGATCATATACCAATTCTCTGGAGAAACCAACACCACCAACAGTGATTACATTATGCCATTGACCAACATGGCTACCTGTATGTAAGAGTAGGTGTTCATACTCAACATGACAAGATACAAGTGATAACATTCTGCAACATGTACTCACCATGGTGCCCACCAGACTTGTGCCAAAACCCTTACCTTCCAACCACCACTGACACCTGTACAACATCCTAGACACCTACCTAATCATGAAACTTCAAATTGCCATGATCACCTCTACCTGCTTTCACTTAATTTTTATGGTCAGAAATGTCTTCATATGACTTCCTCCTGACACCAATATGACCATCACCCAGGCCGTCATCACATGTTGACTGTAGCATACCAACGACCTCAACCACACATCTCTCTACACCTGCTACACAAGAGACAAACTATCCAACACACCACTGACAGATTATTACTGTGCTTACCTTGCAACACACACCTCAAATCTCACCTCAGGAAATTATATTGTCTCACCATTCGGACACACTGGCAGTTCAAGATGCCATGCAACCCCTACAATGTACATCACTATCAGGGACTCACCTAGCTCACACACAATCTATGTTTCCACCAGCTAATATATAATGAACCTCTGCTCTGCTTCACTTGCACTTAACCACAACCCCAATATCCACATGATCATGCCAGGAGATAGGATGTTCACAACCGCCCTGACCACATAATTTCAGCTGTGTTAAATATGGATTTGTACTAGAAACTGTACATGTGGCTCTTTGAGTGATAATACTTGAAGGAGCCCGCCACTGCCAAAACCAACCTCCACGAAGGAATGAAGGCCATCACCGAATGAATGAAGAACAGCGGCCTGAAACTGAACTCTGACAAGACTGAGGTCCTCATCCTCGGCTCCACCCCTTCCAACTGAGATGACTTCTGGTGGCCTGCCACACTGGGAACCGCACAGACACCCACCAACCACGCATGCAACCTGGGGTTCATGCTGGACTCACCGCTATCAATGACCCAGCAAGTCAACGCCGTCTCTTCCTCCTGCTTCAACACCCTCTGCATGCTTTGGAATATCTACAGATAGATCCCCACTGAAACCAGAAGGATGGTCACCCAAACCCTTGTAAGCAGCAGACTGGACTACAGCAACACCCTCTAAGCAGGAACAACGGCCAAGCTCCAGAAAAGACTGCAACGCATACAGAACGCCTCCACAGGCCTCACCCTGTACATCCCCTGTCAAAGTCACATCACAGACCTGCACTGGCTCCCCGCCAACAAGAGAATCACGTTTAAGCTCCTCACCCATGCTCACAAAGCACTGCACAATGCCGGACCTGAATACCTCAACAGACGACTCACCTTCTACACCCTACCCTCCAGCTTCGCTCCGCTGACCTTGCCCTCGTCACCATTCCACACATCCATAGAATGACAGCCGGTGGCAGATCGTTCTTCAACCTCGCCGCAATGACATGGAACACCCTTCCTATCCACCTGCGACAGACACAGGACCTGCTAACCTTCAGGAGACACATCAAGACCTCGCTGTTCGAGCAGTAGCAGCACCTCCCCGCCCCTCAGCACCTTGAGACCCTCACAGGTGAGTAGTGCGCTTTACAAATGCTATGATTGATTGATTGATTGATTGCAGCACACTTCTCAATCTTGGAACTCACTTGATTTGAATGCAGTCCTCACCAGACACCCCAGGGTCCAAGAAGGGAACCAGGGCCTCTAATTCTTCACATTCCTGAGAGGGTGTGTTGGTTATTTCAAGAAGCCCCATTAGTGACAGTAGCCATATAATGGGTTGTTTTGCTGTCTGGGCATCTCTCTGAACTAGTTGATAGGCCACTGCACAACTAGAGGGCCTGATGTTGCATGTCCTGATCCACCATGGCCAGCCATGGGCAGAGGATCTCCTATGCCCTCCTCCAATTGCTCCTTCCTCCTCTTCCAAGGGACTGACATTGTTCCTCCCTGGGGGCAGTTTCCCCCCAAGCTACCAGAGATAATTTATTCCAGTTGTGATTGGGCCCTCCCTTACTCTGGTGCAGCAGCAAGCAGACTCTCTAAAGGCCAGCACTCAAGTAGCAATCAAGTGGGGATTGATTAGGTCAGAGTTCTCCACCACTTTGCTTTTGGTTAGCTGCTCCTTTTCACCAAGAAGAATGGTGTTAACGATCTCACCTCAGAATCTTTAATCATTATGAGCATTAGTTTTCTCCTGCCACAAAAACAGGTCTATATGATAACTGCTGAAATGTCTGCGCAGATGGCTGATCTCAAAGTTTTGGTGTAGCAACATATCCTTTTCTCTTCTATTCAGCTTCTTAGTGAAAGCCATATTGTCTGTTTTTCACCATTGCGGAACATGGATTGTTTTAAATGTTTCCCCCAGGTGCCCTATATACAGGCTTATGCTGCTATCTTGTTAAGATGCACTCTGGTGTCTGTAAATGTGGATTATACCAGTGAATTGCAAGGATTTTTATTATATAGTATATTCTTTGCCATGTACCTCATTCCACACTAGACATCGCCTCTGGCCGCATGCAACCAGGAGTACCAAACTCCCACAAGTAGAGAACAACTGCATATGGCTGTGCAGAGTGGGGGTTGGACTCAGGGCCTGACCAGCGCCAAGGACCTTCAGCCTCCCACCCATGGATATAACCTGGGCATTCACCCAAAAAATAGCCTTGATTGGCTTACTTTTTGTTTTTACTAAATTTCCCAATTTTTGGAATTCTAAATTTTATGAAAATCGCAAATTTGCAAAAAATGACTATTCTAAATTTAAAATAAGGGGCTAATGATAGTGAATGTCATCAAAATAGCTTTGTTTGTAACCACAGTGTCACTCAGAAGTGCCCTTTAGCTGTAGGCTAGGATTGGGCATTTCTTATACTGCCTCCCATTTGTTGCAGAACTTTTTTCCTGAGGAGTAAGGAATGTGATGTTGGCCAAAGATCGTGATTTGCAACATAGCAGGCAATAGTTTTTTTTTCATCCCACTTTGTAAGAAATTGGGTTGTGGGCAGACTGTGGTGTGGGCCATGGTCAAGCAGCCACCACAATCTTTGTCAGGGTAAGGCACGGCAAACTTCAAATTAACCTATGCTCAACCCCCTGTTAACTTGGCACAGAGCAGTCAGGCTTAATTTAATGGCATGGTTTAAAGTATTTGTGCAATACTTCAAACAGTAACACAGTGAAAAAGCACCACAATGGAAGCCGACAATAGAGTTAGATGAAAAGAATAAGTTTAAGTAAATAAAACAAAATGAACATTTCCAAACTACAATTAGAAGAACCGGAGAAAGAAAATAGAACCAAAAGGCATAAAGCACCAACTGTGGACATCTGGTTGTGTCAGACCAGGACAACATCACAAATTGGATGCGCAGGTCTGCTACAGGGATCCAGGTAGGTCCGCTGAACAAAAGTACTGTCAATCTTGGTTTGCATAGCGTTGTGAGGATATGCTTCAAAGATGCGTCGCACAGCTGAGACAATGCATGATTTTTGACATGCAGTGAGGCTGTGGTGCAAGGTCCTGCTGTGTCAACACTGAGGATCCCTTCGACAGGGCTTGTAATGCAAAGTCTGTTGTTGAGGATGTGACTCACAGTTGTCCAAAGGGTAGCAAGGCTGCAATGACGAGTCAAATGTCTTCATCAAGGCTATCACCAACAAGACATGCATGGACCTGCGTCAAAGATGTGTCTTTCAGTGGTACTTCCGAAGGTGATGCGGACTGTGACGGCGAGGCAAGACTTTGTCACAGGTCCAATCCATGCAGCAGCAGCAATGCATCAGTTCTGCTTTGGTTTGCGCTGTGCAGCAGAGGAGATTTGTTGATTCTGCTGGAGCCTCAGTGGTTGGCAATGCTCCTTTGGCCCACTTCCAAAAGTCCAGGACTAGGATGGCACCACTTGGCAGGGTAGACTCACAGAAGGCAGAGTCCAGGTTCAGGTGCAAGGTTTGGGAGTCATCTGTTCCTGCGGCTCAAATCAGAAGGCCAGCTAGCTAGCCAATGGTATCACACTGAGGTTCAGTCCTCCTGAACCAGACAGGGGGGCAGCACGGTGCAGATCAGCACAGCAAAGGAGAAGTCCTGTACCACTGGGACTAGGCAGAAGTTTTTGCACCAGCACAGGCAGAGAGCAGGGATACTCTGTATAATGTTACTTACAGCACATTCCTGCCCTCTTCCTTTCACTCAGTGCAGCACAGAGCAGCAAAGTGGCTTGCTGCATTGCATGAATATTTGATTAATATGCCACATCATCTATCTGGATGTATGCTGGAATCTTTTCCACAAATTCTTTATGTTATTTGTATTAATTACCCTCCTCACTCACCATGCTTCCTCTTGCCCCTTTCAGCTCTCTTTATCATTACATACGTCATTGCTGAGTAGCCCTTTTATGCCGTTTGCTAACCACCATCATTCACTCCATCCTTTCTGTCTCTTCTACTCAATTCTCACCCCATTGTACAAAACTTGGTTTTGCTGTTTCCTTATTCCCATCTGGTGTCGGTTCTGCTAGGTTCACCTACCGTTCAGTTCTTGACCCCTAACCAGTACTGCCTCTCACTTTTGCCCCTATTTTGGTATTTGTGATTAATTGGGCTATTAATTTAGGCAGTACCCTTTCCATATTAATAAGCACAACCTACTTAATTCTCAACACACTGTTCTGCCTATTCCTTGCTAGTTGTATCATAAGCGGCAGACAATTCACTATTGAAATATGTGTTGTGTTCAATCTGCACCAATAAACTTAAATTAAGAAGAGAACACAAAAATGTTCTAAATTAGAAAAATAGAGAAAAAATTAAGAAGCAAAGGACACCAAAACAATTAAAATTGGATAAGAAAATACTGAAATAGATTTCTTAAACTTTAAAAAAAATAATCACCTGGAAAAAAGCAATAATGCTAAATATAAGTTTGCGATTGACCGAGAGTTTATTTTAGGAAAAGTACTTTATTTGCAATAATGAATTTTATAGAAATACCAGCTTTAAAATAGTTTAATGATTTGATAAACAACATGATATAAAAATACATTATACAAGATAGATAAAAATCTTCACTATCATAGAATTAAAAATAATAATCTATTTCCTCTATCTCAGAAAGAGGGAACAATAAAAAGGAGATGGATTACAGAGTATTTTATGTTTAGATCACAAATACAATATACATTATTTTCAGAGACTTGCCCTATAAGGCCACAACATTTCCACCCTTAACCAATTCCTATAAAAAACTGGAAAACTATGTTCAATATTTTTTTAGCAGGGACCTGGTATAAATTACATCTCAACATCACCCAGGTTTCTAATAGAGTGATCTATGGATTTCTTCACCGTAAGATATTGGCTATTGCTAACTATTGTACCTTCTCTTTCCTCTACCACAAAAGCACTCTTCATCTTATATACAGGCACCAAATCTTTGATCTGAAAGATATAAATTCCTAAATCAGAGTTTGTAATGGATTTGACAAAACATTGTGAGAATTTGCCAATCCGTACCATTGTATCCTTCAGGATCAAGGTATAAATCTGTCATAAATACCACTTTGAGTGAATCTGTAAAGGAACTGTAAAGCTTGCAATCATATCAAAAGTGTCAAAGAGTTAATAACTGCAACGTTACTGCCTGGATCATCAGGTTTTATGAGGCACACAAGAGAGTAATTAAAAAGACTTTATAAGGGCTCCCATTTAACTTGTATGTCAATACTGAGTAGCTTTGCTCCAAACAATGCATGCAGGATTATTTTACAGATTGTGGCATTTTTGATAGGTTCCTCTGAAAGGCCCACAAAGTGAGAATCAACTATTGACTGAGTTTTTGGTGCAGTCTCATACTGACCATGATAGAATGGATTTCAATGTCCAGCCATGAGTTCCCACCTCTAGGATGGACTCTGAGGCTATACACATTTTAAGTATATCCGAAGCTGGTTTAAGCCATGTGGTTACAGGGTAAAGACACCGGTGGTAGGTCTGTCATTACCTCATGTTCAGCTACAAATTTATAGAATGGGTACGAAGCTCACGATGACACCAAAATGCCAGATTCCAATGAAGGACTACAACTTCCATAATTCCAAAAGCAGCAACATTCTTCAGTCATCTTTGGCAGCTCTCTACTATAAAAATATGCAACCCTATGGCCTGATGCTCATTATCCTGGAATGTTGAGCATGTTGTTTCCTTTGCTTGGAAGACTAACTGGGCTTTTGAAGTTTTTTTAGAATGGATGGGCCTCGATGTAGTAAAGACACATTACCCTCTAACTCTGAAAACCAAGGATTGATGATCATGTCATTTTAAAAGCAGGTTAAGCACTTCCTGAGTGAAGTGCTTCAGTTCATAGGAGACCTTTTTGGGGTACTGAATTGGAATTGTACAATGATAACTGAGGAAGACACCACCTTTGGGGTTTGTAGACAGACCCTTGCTCCTTCAAAATAAAAAGAAAAAGGATGACCTTTTTGTGTGCTAATTATGTTCAGAATCCTCCATTCAGGTTTAAGGATACCATGATTATTGAGAAGGCTTTACTTTTCAACTCAAGTAGCTGTTTCAGCTTTCCTCCCTAGCATGTATTTGTGATGGAGCCTCTGGACCACAAGAGAGACATAATATTGCACTATAACAGAGGGCTTCTTGTCCATACAAAAATCAAGGCAAATGAACCATGCAGGAAACATAGAGAAACCTGAACTGAAGGGTTCACTTTATAGTTAAAGTCATACAATATATCTTTTAAACATAAACATGTTCAATCCTTTCATTTTATAAATCGTTGATGTTTGTCAGAGCAGAGTTAAGTTATTAGTTCTAAAGTGATGTCACTGAAAGATTGCCATTGTCTGTGTTTGAATTTGACATATTCCTAATATTTTACACATTCTTGGTTTCTGCAACTCCTGGCTTAAATCTGATGCACAATTTCAATGACTCCCTGCCTAGGATTCTGGGACCTCCCCACCAAAGCCATGACTAAGGCCATGACATCAAATTATTTTGGTCAGCAGGTGTACTCTAGTCTAGGTTTACTTTTACAAAGTTTAGTGTCTTGCAAGTTGTATGACTAACCCTTTTTGGCTCCAAAGAGAACCCATATCAGTGTGATGTAATCACTAGATAGAAGGTAATGAAAGGTTTGTTTAGAATGTACAGATACAGGTACATACAAAAGTGTGATTTATAGCTCCATTTGTTGTCCTTGACAGTTATTCAGACTGAGGAGAACGCTACAACTGGCCATGAGATAGGGAATAAGTAACCCAAAGAAAGACAGTGCTCTCCCAAGGAGTTTGCCATGGTTCAAACAAACTGCTTGTGTGTGCCACGTGTGCGTTTGTCGAAGTGCAGAGTCGACATTTAGTGTATGTGGAGTCAAAGCTCAACTTCAGCTGGTGTGAATTAATTGAAGATAAAGAAGGTTTAACTGAGAAGTCTACATATTATTGGTCAAAATAAAAACTACGACCAAGGCCATATAAAAGGCACCACATTGCCACATAAGATAAATGTGGAGCATTATTCCTGAAGCCAGATACAACCAGGTTTACAAAGCGCAATCAAAGATAATCATAATTTGCCAAAGAACAATACAAAGAGAAATGCTAAGAATTTGCTTCAGTCAAATATCTATGAAATAAATAGAAGCGTTGGCTGACAGAACAAGTAAGAATGAAGCATACTGTTCTTACACTTGTCAGAGTTTTGATAAGTGGAGCATTACAACCTCAGCACCAAGCTGGGAGACCCAAAGAGAAGCACAGTGTTGTACTTGCTGAGCTGTCCAATACCTGGAGCATCACACCACCAAAGCTACCAGGTGGCGACTCCAGAGGTCTCCACAAGTGACGAGCTCTGAAGGAGACCAAGAAGAAGGTCAAAACTCCAAAGACTGTCCTGGATGACACAAACTCCATTGCCGGGCCTCAGTGATGATGCAGGTTTTGATTGACAGAAGACCGCATCTGAAAGAGCTCCACCATCAATGAAATCCACTCCCAATTAATCAATCAATCAATCAGGGATTTGTAAAGCGCACTACTCACACGTGAGGGTCTCAAGGCACTGAGGAGGGGTGAGGGAGAAAGTGGGGGGAGGTGTTGCTACTGTTCGAACAGCCAGCTCTTGAGAAGTTTCCTGAAGGTAAGGAGGTCTTTGGTCTTGCACAGATGGGTGGGAAGAATGTTCCACGTTTTGGCGGCGAGGTGCAAGAATGATCTTCTGCTGGGTGTAGTTCTGCGGACGCATGGGATGGTTGCGAGGGCAAGATCGGCAGAGCGAAGATGCCGGGTCGGGGTGTAGAAGGAGAGTTGTCTGTTGAGGTATTCCGGTTCGGTGTTGTGCAGTGCTTTGTGAGCGTGGGTGAGGAGTTTGAAGGTGATTCTCTTGTTGACTGGGAGCCAGTGCAGGTTTTTCAGGTGGTCTGTGATGTGGCAGTGGCGAGGGATGTCCAGGATGAGGCGTGCAGAGGCATTCTGGATGCGTTGCAGCCTCTTCTGGAGTTTGGTTGTGGTTCCTGAGTAGAAGGCATTGGCGTAGTCTAGCTTGCTGCTTAAGAGGGCTTGGTTGACTGTTCTTCTGGTTTCGGTGGGTATCCATTTGTAGATCTTTTGGAGCATGCAGAGGGTGTTGAAGCAGGAGGAGAAGATGGGGTTGACATATTGGGTCATTGATAGTGAGGGATCCAAGATGAATCCTAGGTTGCGTACGTGGTCAGTGGGAGTCAGAGCGGTTCTGAGAGTGGCAGGCCACCAGGAGTCATCCCATGCGGAAGGGGTGGAGCTGAAGATGAGGACTGCCATCTTGTCGGAACTGAGTTTGAGGCAGCTGCTCTTCATCCATTCGGCAATGGCCTTCATTTCTTTGTGGAGGTAGGTCTTGGCGGAGTCCTTTGTGAGGGAGAGGATCAGCTGGGTATCGTCGGTGTATGAGATGATGTTGAGGTTGTGGGATAGGGCGGTGTTTGCGAGCGGGGCCATGTAGACGTTGAAGAGGGTCAGGCTGAGAGGCGAACCCTGGAGTTCACCACAGATGATTTTGGTGGCCTTCGAGCAGAATGGGGGGAGGCGGTCTCTCTGGTTCTGCGGGTGAGGAAGGATGTGACCCAGTCCAGGGCTCTGTCACGGATTCCCGCATTGCAGAAGAGAGAGCATAGGGTGTGGTGGCACAGGGTGTTGAACCCCGCAGAGAAGTCCAGGAGGATGAGGGCAGCGGTTTCCCGCTGTCCAGTATGGTTCGGATGTCATCAGTGGCGGCAATGAGGGCAGTTTCAGTGCTCTGGTTGCTGCGGAATCAGTATTGGGAAGGGTCCAGGGTGCGGTTCTCCTCTAGGAAGCGTCTTAGTTGTCTGTTGACGTCTTTCTCGATGACTGTTGCCAGGAAGGTGAGCAGGGAGATAAGCCGGAAGTTATTAAGGTCCTTTGGGTCCACTATGGGTTTTTTGAGGAAGGTGTTGATCTCAGCGTGTTTCCATCTCTCTGGGAAGGTGGCGGACTTGAAGGAGCTGTTGATGATCTTCCGTAGTTGGGGTGAGATGACGGAGCTTGCTTTGTTGAGGATGTGGTGAGTGCGGGGGGTCAGATGGAAAGCCGGAGTGGATTGTGTTCATGATTTCGATGGTGTTGTTGTTGTTGACGGGGGTCTAGGAGAGCAGGAGGTTGGTCGGAGGTGAATCTGTGGTGTTGGTGGTTTCCGGGCGGTCTGGGTGCTAAAGCTGTTGTGGATGTCTGCAATCTTGCGGTGGAAGTAGGAGGCTAGGGAGTCGCAGAGGTCTTGAGATGGCGGGATGTCGTTGGCGTTGGAGCTGGGGAACTTCGTTCCTTCACGATGTTGAAGAGCAACTTGTGACTGTGTGCGTTGTTGTTGATTTGGTCTTTGAAGGAGGTTCTTTTGGCAGCTCGGATGAATTGGTGGTGTCTGCGAATGGTGTTTTTGAAGGCTGTGTGGTTGTCCAGAGTCTGATCTTGGCGCTACTTTCTTTCAAGTCTTCGGCAGCTGTGCTTAGATTTGTGGAGGTCGGCGGTAAACCAGAAACATGAACAGTTACAATGCTCCTGTTGTCCTCTAACCACTACCACCTTTCAATACTATAAAAGGCAGAATATCAGAGATAGATGGAGTATTTGGATAGAGATATTTCAGGATTTCAGTGATGCACTTGCAGAGACTGATAGCAGAAAAATTATCAAGTATCTCAAAAATCTTGCTGGTGATGGTGCTAAAGAAGGTGTAAAGTAAATGCAGAGAATTGATGAAGAAGTGCCATATTCTCAGATTAAATAAGTATCCAATCTCAAATTTAATGCAGTGCCAAACATTGATTACAAAAAATAAATTTTCAGTCAATAAAGTCAAAAAGTTGATGAAATATTTTGTTGAGTTTGTGGAAAGACTTGATGCACTCATCAAACATCATAAGTTCAATAAATTTCAAATAATGCATGTTAGAGTTATTGATGGATGTTTGTCAGATTAATTCAGAAGACAAATATTGAGAGAAACTCATAGTCTGGGGGTGAGTTTTGATGGCTGCCAGAGCTGAGGAGTGGGCTGAAGAAAAGCTGCTGACATGGAGGCCAGAAGTGCGCAGAATTAATCAGTCATTTGTGTGAAAAGCAAGCAAAAGCAAAAGACTGAAGGCCACAAAGTAATGTTTACACATAAAAAGAAGTTATGTTTTAGATCAGGATTTTCATATCCAAATGAAGGTAAATGTCCTGTTAGTGGAGAGATGTGCAAAGGCTGTGGGAAAGAGAACCATTCTGTAATGATGTGTAAACTGAAGGAAAAAGTATGTGCGTCACAGCTTGAAAACAATATAGCCCCTAGAACATTCCAGAGGCAATGCAAGCAGTGCAAGCGGTGATATCAGTTGAGGCAGATTGAAACTAAACGAAGTTGATCATCATTTAAATCATTGTCAAACAGTTCTTCCATTTCAATATCAAGTGAAAGTGATTGTTCCATGTCAATGTTTATTTCTCAGAAACATGCGCATTTTGGACTGTCGCATGTAAGGAAAAATGTCAGTCAAAGAAAAGTCAACATGCCAAAGCAGCAAAATCATACAAACACTGTCCAAAGATGACATTGAAAATAAATGGTTGTTCAATAACTTTCATTGTTAACAGCAGTGCATCGATAAGCATAAAGCCTGAAGAGAAAAACAATGTACTTTCTCCACTACCACGGCTAACGTCGTTGAAAACCAAAGTGTATTCATGGGCAGCATCAACACCCATAAGTGTTAAGGTTCAATTGTAGTGAGAGTGAAACACAAGAAACCGAATGTACAGGTATCGATCTATGTGCTTCAAGCTACAGCATCAAGTGCCTGTTTACTCAGCTTCAAAGCAGCTGCTGATATGGAATGAATGCTCATCATGATATAGTGAGTCAATTTCCTTTGCTGTTTCATGATTTAGGAAAGCCTAAGACTATGAAAGTGAAAGTGAAACTACATACTAATGAGGATGTCCATCCTGTTGCTCAGAGACATAGACAAATTGCTTATTATTTATAAAAAGCTGTTGAAAAATAAACTGAATCATTAATTAAGCATTACAGCATTGAACCTTCCACTGGTCCACCACCATGGGCTTCATCCATGGTAGTAGTGCCCAAAAAGGACAGTAAAGGAGTTGTACACATCTGCATTGACATGTTTTAGACAAACATGGCAATTGAACAAGAACAACAGCCAGGTCCACACATTGCTGACAGGACTTGAATGGTGCGAGGGTTTTTTCTCGCCTTTATTTAAATAAAGGTTATGATCAATTGGAGCGCTAAGAAAGTTAAAACCTTTTCCACACGCTGGTTTGTTTTGATACAAAAGAACTTGAGTCCTGATTTAGGTTTCGGTGAACGGGTTACTCCATCTTAACGGAGACAGAGAGCCCATCAGCTGTAATATAAATTCCATTATATCCTTTGGGATTTACATTACGATGGACGAGCTATACCTCACCATTGTGGTGGAGTAACCTGTCCACCGAAATCGAAATCAGGCTATTAGTTTTGGTGTGTCATCGGCTGCAAATCTTTTCCAAGACATCATTCGATGTATCATACAGCCTGTTGTAAAGGCAATGACATATTAGTTTTCGGAGCTACACAGAAGGAGCACAATACAGCTCTCACACAAATTATGTTGCTTACTCAGCAATGCAGGTTTGACTTTGAATGCAGAAAAGTGTGAGTTCAACTAGACAAAGCCCAAATTATTTGGCTATTTCTTTTCTGGTGGGGTAGGAACATCATTTGGTTATTTTTTCCTATTATTTATTTCCTTGTTTCTATTTGTGTGAAAGAGTGACCTATCTCTGCAGTGAGATAGGCTATTACAGATTAGCTAGCTACGTCTCTCTCTCTCTACTGTGCAAAACACCCAGTGGCTAGCCATGCTGAGGCAGCTTGAACACAAAATATGCATGTTGTCAAAAATAAGGAAACTCATTTTCATTAAGAAACACATTTTCATGGTGAAATAAAATATAACAACATAGGTGGTGGCTAATTTGTGATCCTGATTATGGTAAACAGGCCCCATTGCTCTCTAGCAGTCCAGAGAACTCACAGTCCTGATGTTTCACTGTTGAGGAGAATCCAGAATTCCTGTTGCAGTATGGACTCAGCAATTGCGCTTGCCCTTACTAGTCCCAGTAGGTACACATAGAAGACTTGAGTCATCTGGAGTACACACTATAATTACAAGGCCTGCTTCATAAAAGTGTCATATATTTTGATCAAACATGCTTTTTTCCCAAGCTCACTTGACATACTACCTCAAATCTGGGAGGACTATTAAAAAGGTGTTTGATGTTACATTGACTTGTATGGTGCACTAATTACCAGAGAGGGTATCCAGGTGCTTGGGCAGGTGTGTAGGTGCACGGTGCCCCAAGGTGCTTATATGAAGACCCAGGTCTTCAGCTTCTTGCAGAACTCAAGGAGTGAGGAGGAGGCTGTGAAGTGTTGATATCATTGCCATGGCTATTTTCATGTTGGTGAGTCACTGTCTTTATCCTCATTTGTTTATTTTAAACAGTACAGGATTGGGGGTGGCTTGAGTACCTGTGAGAATGGCTGCCTGACTTTGTTTCTCTGCAATGGCGCAATTGTTTTCTCTGTGTGCTTCTGGCGTGGCCAGATGCTTTATCTCCAAAAAAACGGGTGAGACAGTAGAGCTGTGAGTGAGGTCGACAGTACGTTTTTTCAAGCTATTTATTGTTTATTTACATTCCTTCTGGCCTGAGTCCACTACCCTTAAGCTCTGTTTTCGTTTCTTCAGTCATTTCTTCTTTGGTCAGGGTTCCGCCGCTCTCTCAATGGTAGACCACTGTAACTCTGTGCTAAACATGGAGTTTATTGTCTTCATTTTTTATAATTTATCTCTGATCAAATTAACTGTTTTTCTCTGGTTTCACTTTAAATGTCAAATCATTTGATAATTTCTATCACTGATGCTTGATCCCTTTATTACTTTTTTTCCCTCTGCCTCTAAGGGAAGAGAAAGGAATGATGAGCCTATTGCTTTCTGTTTCTTCAAGTCTCTGGGCTCTGCTGTGGTATAAAAATACTTTATATCGAGAGTATCTGTGGATTTTCAGTATTATATTGTGACAGAATGAAAAATCCATTGGCTTCTGTCTCTGGAGCCTACATTGCTGCCATGAAAAAAGAACTTAAGACAACCAACAAACAACACAAAAAAGCTGCTTCATCCCCCTAAAATCTGAGTCCTCCATTTTAGAAGACTTATTGGAGGCAATCAGGGTCTTGAAGCCATTTCTCACTAAAACTAATTCCAATTCCCACGGCATTGAGAAGAAAGGGTTATGTCTGGGGAGAAGACTGTCTGACATTGGGCAAATAATTAATGATTCTGAAGACATTATTGAGCCAATTATGGCTAAGGCTAAGGAAATTGAAATCCTTAAAACATAATAATAGAATAAATAATCTGAGACTGAAGGTTCTGGATGTTGTAACATAATCACGTTTTCAAAAAACAGTCATACCAACATTGTAGGCCTATCAAACCAAGTTCACCTCACCAAACAAAGAGCTCATCAAATTGGCTCGAAGAACAACACTTCTGTCAAGCATTTCAAACCTTGAAATGTTATTATCCATTTACTGCAACTTGCTCTGGGCATGTCAGAAAGCTTTTTTGCATTGATTTTACCATGCTACTGCTTTTTGTCTTGTAGGCTCTTCTAACTAGACACTGATATTAATTTTTGTTTTTTACAAGTCTTCTGTTTTCTTCAGTGATTTTGTTTTTATTGCTTCCAAATGATACTGCTTATTTTTTCTTCTGATGATATGGACATTAGTCATTATAGTGCATATTAGTGTCTTCCCTTATTGCTGGTCAATTGCTTTTTGCTATATATTCCTCTTGTTTTATCCCACATAGTACTTCAGCGCCTTCCTGATCACTCTCTTTCAATTTTTTTCTATTGGGTTTCCTGTTGTCTATTTTGTTTCTTTCGTTACTGCTATGTAGTTGTTTGGACCCCTGTACTTCTGCATTGTTTTAATATTCTCTCTGTATTTAGTGCTCTTTCCTTTTCAGTTTTCAGTTGTGATCCATTGATTGTCTACTGTCTTCCCCATTCTATTATATGTCTAATTTTTTAAGACCTTTGACTTCTGCCTCTTTTCCCCTTCTTTTTTAATCTTGTTTTTATGTTTTTCTTATGTTCCTTCTCTCAATACGTATCTTTCTTCATTAGCATTGTGTTATGGTGGCTTGGAGAGGGCTCTGGCTATAATTCGATATATTATTATAGATGATTCACCTGAAATGTGAAGGGCCTCAGGAACCTGGTCAAGAGGAAATGAGTGCTTTAACAAAACTCAAATGCCACCTTGCTGTACTGCAGGAATGTTATTTGTGGTATGAAACACCCCAAAACTATTGGCTGGAAAATGTTTTGCTCTGATAGTATTATTTACAACAGTGTTGCTTCCTCCTTAATATTAAAAGTGAGGTGGTATATTGTTTATTGAGAACCTGTCTATACTAGGAGGAGGCAATTCCTTGATCTGAAAATGTATAGCATTTGTGTTTGCATTATCAATGGTTATTTTATAATTATACAAATGTCTCAACCTGGACAAATTTATTTCCAAATTGCAGTCATAAACCAGTGATAGGGTAATTATAGGGAGTGACTGAGATTAGTTGATGGACTTCTTTATGATAGTAGCTTTAAGATTCAATTTATCTCTAATGCAGACAACCTTTAATGGAGCTTGTTTCAGAGAGCCATTATTGATTCCCTGAGAGTTTGTTAAACTTGACATAAGAGAATACGTTTTATATTTTCCAGTGCATAACTCTCAATCTAGAGTAGATTATATGGTTTTGCATACAGATGTCATCTAATCCCTTGCCTATGTAGAGATAGATATCATCTTGATGCCTGATCATGTTCCAGTTATTGTTGACAAAAGTATTTCATCAGGATCCACAAGGTCTACTCATTGGTGGCTCAGTAATATTTTACTGTATGTATTTACCTTCCTATGTGTTAGTCCCATCAGCCATAGGGTGGTCTTCCCCAAATGCTTTACCTTTACACTCCTATGTTGCTGATTTTTTTTTGGGTGGCCTTAGTACTCTGTGCACTTTACCACTGCTAACCAGTATTAAAGTGCATTAGGCTCTCTCCTTTAAACATTGTAAATTTGGCTTATACATGATTGGCATATTGAATTTTCTTATGAGTGCAAGTAGTGTGTACCATAGGCCCATGGCCTGTAAATTAACTGCTGCTAGTGGTCCTGCAGCACCTATTGTATTGCCCACTTAAGTAGGCCCCTAAATTATGTCCCAGGTCTTCCATTGCAGCCTGAATGCAGTTTTAAGCTGCCAATTCGACTTGACAAGTACAATCTTCTTGCCATGCGTCAAGCTCCCCTTTTGTGGCATATAAACCACCAATAGGGCCCATAGGATATAGGGCACAGTGCATTGTACCCATAGGCAGACCATAGGTCAGGGTACATTGTAAATAAAAGTCTGGACATGTACTTTTAAGTTTTGTCCTGTCAGTGAAAACTCACTTCACTACTGTGATACCTAATGCTCCCACAGGATAACATTGTATTACCTTATTGCATTTAATAAGTGCTAATGTTTGTTTGGGAACAGGTAGAAATGTCATATTTGGTCTCTAATTTGGGTCACATGTCTGGGTGAAGGTGGCATTTGGACCTTGTTTATTCCTCCCAGACTGCCACACAATAGAGGAATTAGGTGTGCTGGATGGACCATGAAGTGCCAAGATGTGGGGAGTAGCTTGGCACAGACCCACGTACAAGTGAATAGGCTGTGCTCTGCCTTCACACAAAGGACTTGCAACCCTTGCATTGTTCATGCAGCCAGCTTAGACACAGGGCAGGGCAAGCAGGAAACGTCAAGCACTTCTCAGGGAATTCTCTAGAAACTTCTCATATTTCTAATGGGGCACCCTGTACAAAAATAGGACTCTGAGACCCAGCACTTCAGTTCAATTTCTGGACCTGCAGAAGGGGTCTCAGAGGACTGCCTACTGCTGTTGCCAGCACTTCAGTTCAATTTCTGGACCTGCAGAAGGGGTCTCAGAGGGTTGTCTGCAGCTGTTGCCTGCTATGTACATCAGAAGAGTGCCTTGCTGCAGCTGGAAGGACTTTTTTGCTGCCTTAAGTCTGCCTTGAACCCTCAGAAGCCTGCCCCGCTGTTTAATCCCTGTTCTACTGCTGAACCCTAGGCTACCGGAGTGTCTCCAAGGGCCAGTTGGCTAGCCTCCTGATCAGAGCCTCAGGGACAGAATAAGCTCCAACCATCTTGATCCCACACTTGGACCCAGTCTGAGTGAGTCTTAATCCACCTAAGTGGTGCCTCTTTAGTTCTAGACCCTTGGTGGTGGTGCTAAATGTGCCCTGATATCCAAAATTCAAATCTTAGGACTTGAAACATTTTTGGATAAAAACTGCTTGTAGAACCAAGAGCAGAGCAGAACCAATCCAGCTGGTCTATCCACCCAAAGTGCATCGCCGGTTGACCTGACTTCGTAGCAGCTCCTGCTACATTTTTCTTCATGGTAGCAACTCCTGTTCAGCTGTCCTTCACCAAAGAGGTTTCCAGTCTCATGAAACTCTCATCAGCTAAAGACTCCAGCCTCGTCCTATTGGAGATTATCAACTATTAAAAAAGTGACTAAGCCTGAACGAAGAAATCTTCACTGCAACTTCATCCAACAACTCTCTGATGATGCTCACTCATTGGACACTGCCTGAAGCCTTGCCCTGCTGAACTCACATTTTTTTCAAAGTAGGAAGGTAAGCACCAACCAAGCCCAATTCACTTTTTGTATTCGACTCACTCTCCATCATGGTTGCTATATTTTTTGGCTTTGACTCATTCTCACTAGATGTTTTTACATCCAGGTTTAGAAATTCATAACTCTGGTTCTACTAATTGGATTTTTGTAATTTTGGTGTCAAATAGTTTTTTAATGAACCCTACTTTTGCTGGCTGGAGAACTCTAAGCACTCTACCCCTGCTATTTAGTAGTACAGTGCCTGTGATCCAGCTTTTAACATGGTTGATTTGACATACTCCTAATTGGCATATTAAGGCCCATATTTATACTTTTTTAGCGCCGCATTTGTGTTGTTTTTCGATGCAAAATCGGCACAAAACTTCAAAATACTATTGTATTTTGGAAGTTTGCGCTGCTTTTGCGTTAAAAAAATTACGCAAATGCGGTGCTTAAAAAGTATAAATATGGGCCTAAGTGTTTTGTGTATAGCACCAGGTGTATCTTGGTCCTGTAACTTACATACCACTCAATCAATTAGTTTTTTTAAAGCTCAAATACTCACCCGTGAGGGTCTCAAGGTGCTGCAGACCGCTAGTGGACTATAGCACTTATTGTACAATCCACTATGAAGACAGTGTAAACATGGATTTAGGTCAACCCTTGTAACCAGTTGGAACAGTTTTAAAATGCAATGTGACTTTTGGAAATAAACCTCCCTTGTTGAATAATTCACCCTTAAATAGGCCTTGCAGCTCATAAGGCAGTGTTCATGGTTTTCTAAAAGCAGAACATGTAAAAAGTTTATTTTAAACATGTTCTTAAAGTGACTAGCACCTAAAAAATATTTTAACTGCAGCAAGGATGTCTGTTCCATAGAGAAACACTGGGATTCAGAATTATATTTAATAATGCTATCTTTGACCAGGAAACATCAAGAAATGTCATTAATGGATTCCTCATTTTTATTGAAAGCCTTATTCCCTAGTGAAGTCAGATTTGATATAAATATTAGTAATAAATATTAAGGAAAGAGTACTTTTAGAAAATTACCTTTCCCCTGTATAAAACCTCTACATGCTACTTTGCATTAGCCTCCAGCTCAAGCCTTGAATGAGGTTTGAAAACTGCCCCAGGGCAGAACCAAAGGGCTTGAGTGTGGGGAGATATTTCTCTTGCTCTGGGAAATGACCATTTGGGCAGTGCCCCAGAACTTAATTTACTTCAAAAGGGCCTCTCCTGTTACAAGCAGATGCCAGATGACACCTGGACAGGCCCCTTCTTTTGCTCCCAAGCCAGACTGGCACCAACCCTGTGGGGAGGAATCTGTCTCTAGAACTGGTTTAGAGTGTCCAAAGAGCAGGGTCCGCTCATTTTCCTTGCCACACCTCCTTCTGGAGTGGCCACTGAGTCTCTGCATAGGGGGAGAAGAATTCCATCATTTTTAATTTGGACAGATAGTTGCAATGTTTTTGTTTTGCAGTAGGGCACAGGAAATGGTGCAAAAGTGGGTAGTATAATCTTGGGCCCTTTTATCCCATTGATTAAGCAGGAGTCACCCCACCCACAAGCTGATCTCAGGCATAAAGGTTGCACCCCTTCTCAGAATACTTCGGGACCTGAGGAAGAACAGACAAAGACTGAACCTTCTGTCTGTGACCTGAGAAGAGTCCTGAAGCTGAAGCACTGGACCTACTCTCTCTTTTACATAGGACAAGGAAATGGGTTTCAAGGGTCATAAGGCTGACTTCCTTTTCAAGCAACATAGATACAACAAGCTACAAGACGCCTTTCTTGAAGACTTCCAGCTGGCAAGTTCCAAGTGGACTTGCAATGAACCCAAGTGTTGGCCTCTGCTTACTCCCAAGCGGTATTCCTGAGGTCATGAACCCTTGGCTGGGTCTAGGTGACTATCTCCTGAAGACATGGGACTCAGAAACCTTTTGGCTACAAAGACCTCCGGAGGACTGGAATAAATTTGCCAATCAGATCTGATCAAGATGCATTAGGCTGAAGAGTCAGGTTTCCCTCACTCTGAGCTTTTTTGCGAATGCAAATCCGTGTCAGCAGCAACTTGCAGAGACAGTTTACAACCTCTTGGAACCCTCTTCAGCTACAAACTGCAACCTTGGTCCACTGGAGGAATACAAAAAGTAACTAAATGCAAAAAAACAAATTTTAACCAGGTGAAGATGCCAAAAGTATCTGGCTGCTGATGGATCTTCGTTGGGCACAAAATTCAAATTTCTCCTGTTCAAAGGTTGCCTGCAGTAAATTCATCTGATGGCTATAGGACCTCGTGAAGCCCTCCTTGGCTAAAGCCACCTGCCTTGCCCCACTGATTACTTTTGACTTTTACTTTTGAGACTTGGGATCATATTTCTACTTTTTAATGCCGCATTTGCATAATTTTTTGATGCAAAAATGGTGCAAACTTACAAAATATAACTGTATTTTGTAAGATTGTGCCCAAAAATGATGCAAATGCAGTGCTAAAAAATGATAAATATGGGCCTTAGTGCCTGATTTAGTGTTTGGTGGAGGGGGAAACTCAGTAACAAAGGTGATTGATATCCCATCCACCATCTTACAATTCCATTATTGCTTATGGAACTTGTAATACACAAGACTGGATATCATCACATTTGTGATGGAGTAACCTCTCCTGCAAACTTAAATCAGGCCCTTTGGCCCAAGTAAAATCATGGAACTGGGTTGAACCTGGTTGCTGATCCCACCTGCGCTCCATTGCGGTGGGCCTTATATCGTATCTAGGTCCCAGTCTATCGCCACCACTTGACCATAGTTGACACTTAATCCTTTTTATTTCTGGTTCCACTATTGAATTTTTATCATTTTCTTGTCATTTTATTTAATAAAATGCACTCTCCTTTTCTACCTTGGTTTGGGATTTTCTTTGTGTTGTGTTTTGACTTTATTATTGTTTTGGTATGCATAAATAATTTACACATTGCCACAACATTCAGCTTGTCTGCCTTGTGCCATACATACCAGGGTGTTAGTTTAGTGACTTGGTTCACCCTGATAACATATTTGTATAATATTTAAGGTGGATAGCCCCCTTAACTAATAACCCAATTTCCTACACTTACTTAGAATGTCTTTAATTTATGGAGCAATTGTTTTTCATTCTATTCTTTACTTTAGGTACTGTTTTGTATTTAGTTTTCTAATTTATCATATTATTTATCAGCATCTGCACACTGTGATAATTTGTTCATATTTTGGTAGTAGTTGTATATTAATTTCTCTATTTCCTAACTGAGTTTTAAACTTAAGAAAAGGACAGTACATGAGTTCCAAGAGCTATCTTGGAAGAGATAACACCACTCAAACTTTACAATAAAAGAAGAACCTGTGTTTGCATCCACTTGTACCGTTAAATAAGGTTTAAGATTTGTTTTCTACAGCCAAACACTAATAAAAATGAATGGTCTTTTAACTTCTATTATGAGCAGTAATTGCAGTTGGCACACATACCAGTATTTTGAGTTGCACTGTGGAGAAGTGTGGCTCAATGGTTAGAGTGGCAGACCCTGATGCAGAAATCTGGCCTGGGACCAGGGTTCAATTCCTGCCTTAGCAGGGCTTGGGCTCAATTTCCTCAGACCTGATAATTCTCGCATTGGTGCCTAATCTAATTCATGGGTCCCACTCTGTAACTCTGGGCAATAGCTTGCTTAATTCCCCCAACAGTGCTGGGATGCCTGGCTTCACCTTGGAGGTTTCCCAGGAGTGGGCACCTAACAGGGAAAAGCCAGGAGGGGTTCCACAGTGGTATTTGTACAGCGCCTTCAGACCCTAGCAGGTGAGTAGTGCGCTATGCAAGTACAAAGTTTTTTTTTTACGCTACAATTTACCAGGGAAAAGTGCTCAGTAAATGTAGACAAAGGGATTTCTGTTTTGCAAGCCCCAAAATCCACGTTATTCTTGCCTATCCGGAAACATTTGTGTTAGAAATGGGGTCTTTAGTTGGCAGTCAGGTTACTCCCTGTCCAAGCAAGGACCCTCACTCTAGTCAGGGTAAGTCACACACAATTCAAATTATCCTGTGCCCACCCTCTGGTAGCTTGGCACTGAGCAGTCTGGCTTAACTTAGAAGGCAATGTGTAAAGTATTTGTGCAATAAATCATACAATAACACCATATAGCACCACAAAAATACACTACACAATGTTTAGAATAATATATAATAATTAGCTGGATAAATGCAGGTCAAAACAATTAAAATGCAATAAGTATATGTTGAGATATCACTGAAAAGTTATATAAAGTGTCTTAAGTCTTTTTAAAGCAAACAAAGGTGGTCATTACAACCTCTGCGGTCTTTTTGAAAGACCGCCGAGGGACCGCTGTGCTGAAGACCGCCAGTGCAGGCGGTTTTCCGCTCAGCAAATTATGACTGCTGGCAGCCCTCCGTCCTTTTTCGGACGGAGAGCCGCGAGCAGCCATACTGGGGGTCGGCGGGGAAGTGGAGGTTGCTCCACCTCCACCACCTCGTCATCAGAACATCGCCCACTGAATCACGATCCGTGATTCGGCATGGCCGTATTCTGGTGACGGGGTGCTGGCAGCAGAGCAGCCCCCATGGATCCCGTCCCCTCCCGGAGGATCAACAGACCAAGTAAGTTGATCGTACGATAGGGGGGGGGGGGGGGGGTGTTGTGTGCATGCATGGAGGTGTGCGTGTGAGTATGGAGACTATGTATGACTGTGTGTGTGTCTGTTGGCATGTTTGTTGGTATGTGTGCTGGTATGTGTGTTGGTGGTGTATGCATGCATGTACGGTGTATGTCTGTGTAGTGATGTTTGGGGTAGGAGTGGGGAGGGGGGTCCTGCCACCTTTGGGGGGTGGCAGCGGGGTGGGGTGGTGTGAGGGGAGGACTCGGGGGTGTGGGTGGGGAGACCCCTATCAGTGCCAGGGAAGGAATTCCCTGGCACTGATAGTGCTTACCGCCATGGATTTTATGGCGGTTCCCAACCTCATGAAATCTATGGCGGTCAGCCGGGTCGTCATACCGCCGGCGGTCTTGTGACGGCCGCCGGGCTGGAGACCCAAGTCTCCAACCCAGTGGTCGTCTCCGCCCTGGCGGTCGGAATGGAGAAGGGGCAGATGACCATGGCGGTAACCGCCATGGTCATAATTCCATTTTTTTTTACCGCCAGCCTGTTGGCGGTAATACCGCCACTTATCCTCCAACCGCAAGGGTCAAAATGAGGGCCAAAGTCTCTTTCAAGCACAAAGTACCTGGTATGCGTGAAAAATCTCAGCAAAGGATGGCAGAGGAGGAGATTCTTGGAAACAAAGCGGTGTGCGTCGATTTCTTGGACTGCACATGGTGATGCGTCATTTAGTTTTCACGTAGGGACGGCTGTGCATCTATTTCCGGCACTCGGTGGTGGATCCTCTTCGGGGCTGTGGGGTTTTCAGATGCCCCGGGGATGATGTGTTGAATTTCTGGCGCTGCTAGGAGTTGCGTCGATACGGTAGGCGTTGCGTCAAATTTTCTACTGCACAGCAGGCGCTGCGTTGATTCCTCTCTGGAAGTCTGTCTGCGTCAATCCGGCTCAGCTGGGCATCGATCCGGTGAGGCCGTGAGTCAAATTTCCAGTCGCTACGCTGGCACTGCTCAATCTTCTAGTTGCGAAGTCAGGCTGCGTCGTTCCGGTTCGGCGTGCGGTGAAATTTTCACAGCGGTGCAGGCTGGGCATTGTTTCTGGCAGGCTGTGGGTCGATTTTCGCCGCACAAGAAGTCTTTCTTACAGAGATGAATTCTTTTTTGTCCTGGGACTTCAGGGAACAGGAGGCAAGCTCTATCAAAGCCCTTGGAGAGCACTTCTTCGCCACAGCCAGAGAGCAGCAAGGCAGCAAGGCAGCAAGGCAACAGCAAGGCAGCAGTCCTTCACAGAAAGCAGACAGGTGAATCCTTTGAGCAGCCAGGCAGGTCTTCTTGGCAGGATGAAGGTTCTGGTTCAGGTTCTCTTCTCCAGGAAGTGTCTGAGTTGGTAGGGGCACTGTTTATATACCCAAATGTGCTTTTGAAGTGGGGGAGACTTCAGAGAGTGGTTTAGAAGTGCACCAGGTCCCCTTTCAGTTCAATCCTGTCTGCCAGGGTCCCCGTAGGGGGTGTGGCAGTCCTTTGTGTGAGGGCAGGCCCACAACCCTCCCAGCCCAGGAAGATACATTCAAAATGCAGATGTATGCAAGTGAGGCTGAGTATCCTGTGTTTGGGGGGTGTCTGAGTGAATGCACAAGTAGTTGTCAACTAAACCCAGCCAAATGTGGATTGTAAGGCACAGAAAGATTTAAGTGCAGAGAAATGCTCACTTTCTAAAAGTGGCATTTCTAAAATATTAAAATCCAGCTTCACCAGTCAGCAGGGTTTTGTATCACCATTCTGGCCATACTAAATATGACCTTCCTACTCCTTTCAGGTGTATGAGGGCAGCCCCAATGTTAGCCTATGAAGGGAGCAGGCCTCACTGCAGTGTAAAAACGAATTTAGGAGTTTTACACTACCAGGACATCTACACTACATAGGTACATGTCCTGCCTTTTGCCTACACAGCACCCTGCCATATGGGTTACCTAAGCCATACCTTAGGGGTGTCTTACACAAGGGGAGTTTTAGGCTTGACAAGTATTTTTAAATGCCAAGTCGAATTGGCAGTGAACCTGCACACACAGGCCTTGCAATGGCAGGCCTGAGACAAGGTTAAGGGGCTACTGAAGTGGGTGTCACAATCAGTGCTGCAGGCCCACTAGTAGCATTTAATCTACAGGCCCTGGGCACACATAGTGCACTCTACTACCGACTTATAAGTAAATTAAATAGCCCAATTAGGTATGATCCAATGTTATCATGTTTAAAGGGAGAGAGCATATGCACTTTAGCACTGATTAGCAGTGGTAAAGTGTGCAGAGTCTAAAAACCAGCAAAAACAGTACCTCAAAAGTGGAGGGAGGCAGGCAAAAAGTTAGGTTTGACCACCCTAAGGCTGTCAGGTCTAACAATTTGCAATAGGTGATATTTATTGCACCTGTTAAATTCTGGCCCCTGCAGAATTGGCTTTTATTAGGTATGATAAATATCCCACCAAACACCTTTAGTCAGGGCACAAGTAATAGCCTTGATTTGGGGTATGATCTTTATTTTGTTAGAATTGAAAAGTTTCTTTTTCAGGTTTTCTTCAGTCCATCTTCAGTCAGTGAAAATGTGAGCTGTTCCCAGAGCAAACCATATACTCACAAAACAGAAGTGATCAAAGGCATCACAAGCATGTTTAGGCACATTTTAAGCATAGACTTTCTAGCTAAGTGGATAAATGAGCTCAAGCCAGTACTTTCAACATCCCATTTTCAACGACAAATGCCATGTGGCAAAAATACCAGTGCCCTACCAGTGCACCATTTACTAAAAGAAGACTAACCTTGGCTTTAAAGAGTGTTAATAGAAGTAAAAATGAATAATCCCCATAACTATCAGTGGGACCAAACAAATACCTATTTTAAAGCCTCGGTTTTAGTGGCCAACAAATCTAAGTGAATTTACTTCCGGTAATACAAGTATCAAAGGTCCATCTCAAATATTTATATTCTAACATTTATTGGAAGCAATGACAATTGATATACTAACAGGTTTTCAAAGTACTTGATATTCAGTTTTAATAAATAATGTCCACTTTTTTGGGTGTAGAGTGCTCAAGAACCCAGGGCAGCATGGTACAAGAGCAATGCAAACCTTGAGTAAGCTTTATGAAGTCATGCAAGACCACCTTGCATAAACCTGCAGGACTTCATACAATTCAAGTAACGTGACACAGCTCAAGTTGCTGTGTTACATTACTCTGTGCCAGAGAGGCGTTTCCATGGGTGTTGCATTGGTGTTCCCAAAACACATCTATGAATTTTGAAGCATTGCCAGGTTTACAAGAACTTGTACCCCTGCATTGCGCCAAAAAGATACTCCTCCCCAAGAGAGAGACAACGAGGAGAAATATACGTTTATTTCTCCTAATTTCTTTCTCTTTCTGTGTGTGCTGCATTCTGCTGTACAGCACACACAGAAAGAGGAAAAAGCCTCTCAGAATTGTTTTTGTGCAGGAAGGTATTCCTTTCTGCACAAAAACAATCCTGCATGCAACGCTGGCACCCTTGCACCATGGCGCAAGGTGCCTTCATTGGCGCTAGGCTACCGAAAGGGCGCCAGCGCAGGGGGAAAGGACAGGAGTGCAACCTATTGGACAAATACTGTGCATTTCTGCTTTTTCCCTGTGATGCAGGGCAGTGCATCAAGGACACTTGCTGTGCTGGCCTGCGCCACAAAACCCATAAATATGGGTCATAGTGTGGACTGAAGTTCAGTACAGGGTATTTACCAAAATGACCACACCATCGGCCTATACAGTGAAAAGGAATCATTCACCATCAGAACATCAGACGTGTATATATTCAAAATGCATCCTTTCTTCAGCCCAATAAGGATTAAGATGGCCCTTGTTTGAGCAGCAAATAAATCAGTAAAACTCTGCCGGTCCTCAAAGACCCCCCTGGTGGCCCATTATATGTTGCTAACAAAAGCAGCTGTAATCTGATAAATTGCAGAATAAGAGACATGTTTTTTCTTAAGCTTGGCAATTTCAACCACACAGTGACCTAAGCTTCTAGTGTGACCTGGTATGGTCTTCGATTACAATTACGTTCTAAGGTGGGAAGGGGAATGGACACACCCAGACTTGCTCTTCATACATGGAAGTGCTTTTTCTGAGGAAAAAATATTTTCCCACAGAGAAAATCAACGTGTTTGCAAAGGATGCACCATTTACCCTATCCAAAGTTCTCCGCTTCGGAGAACTCTACACAGAGGAAATAGGATCCTTTTGAAAAAGTCACGACATTCCGAGGAGCTGGTGAAGCTTTACAGGCATACGTCTAGGTCTGTCAGTGAACGCCAGAAAGTAGTACATCGGCATCTGTGGGCAAGTTTATTTCTATGGGAGCAGTTGTACTACCTCTTTGATGAAAAGGCCCACTGTTTTCCAAACATATTTCTAATACGATAGATGTTGGAGCAGTGCTAAGGAGGGCTGCAAAGATGTTGTGCCCATTTGTAGCACTACACGTATTCAGGGTTCAACCATAATTGCACTTCTTCCCTTTGAAACTCATTGCTGGTGCTAATATCGATCCCAGCAAAGCGGAAACAGCTGTTTCAATGTATTTAAATCCGGTGCTAAACTAATGAGCGTTTGTAAATACTGAATTATTCTAGGCTCCAAAATTTGGTACGGCTCAGATTTATCAAATTGTCATGCAGTGCAGCAGTGAACAAAGCTGCACTGCATGAGATAGAGAGGGCGGGAGAGTGGCCATGCTTACAGAAATATGGCTCTCTCCATCACTCTCCCTAACACACACACCTTCGCGCTATATTGCAAGGGTGTGTGTGTGTGTGTGTGTTTAGCATAGGTTTTGAACTCTTCCAGTACAAAATACTATGGGGCAGATTTAAGAAAAGTGGTACTGCACCTAGTGCAGCTCCACTTTCCTTGCGCCCCTTAGCGCCCCCCTACCGCCACCATGAGTGTGCCATATTTAAAATATGGTGCTCCTTGGCGCAGGGTAGGGGGCAATATCATAGTTTTTAATGACGTTATTGATGTACTCTGCAGCAATAGCGCCAAGATTTTGGCGCTACTCCTGCCGAGTACATGGGGGCCCATTATGACAATGGTATGTTCCCTTTTAATGCCTGCTATGAGCAGACGTTAAAAGTGCTGAAAACAATGGCACAAGGAAATCTCTAAGATTTCCTTGTGCCATTTTTTTTTCCGACCCCTCCTAATGGGGTACACCCCCTTGCACACTTTATGCCTGATGCAGGCATAATGTGGCACAAACGTTTACAAAGTGGTGCAATACATGCATTGCTCCACTTTGTAACTATAGCGCGGGGAAAATGCCACTTTAGCGCTGCCTTAGCGTAAAAAAATGACGCTATGACAGCACTAAGGTGGCACTAGGGGTTCCTAAACATGCCCCTATGTTTCCCTTTTCCTACTTTGTATGTGCTCTGACAGTGCAGCACACATGCAAAGTCGGAAAGAAAGTAGCAATTAAAACATTTCTACTTTTAAAGCCTGCTTTCACAAGCCATTAACCTTTGGCCCAAAACTCTATCTACTATTGTTTGTAGAAAGGGATTTGCATCAAAAGGCCCATGTCCAACCCATGTATTGCCCCATTGAGGCTAAGTAATGTAAAGCAGTGTTTTAGGGTACTTTCCAGCTCCAAAAAAGTTTTGCACTGTAAAGTAAATAGGTAAAAAAAAGATTTTGCATCGAATTGTGCCAATTTGTGATGCAATCATGGTGTAAAATCTTAGTAAAGATACCCCATATGTAAATTGGATGGTTTTGGTTTACCAGTTTTGTCATAGAGTTCCAACAAGCTGAGTAACATGTTACCATTTTTCTGGGGGGTCCACCTAAAGCTATTGCTAGCAGCATTATGGTTTTTTTCATATAATTTCTGTGTTCTAGCTTATTTACATTGTACTGTAAAACCAATACATTTCTACTTCTACATTTGTCAGGACCCTAAGTCAGTGGTTCCCAAACTTTTCTGAACCATGGCTCCCTTCACCCATTGAGCATTGGCCGCAGCTCCCCATTATGTTACTCTTCTTTGGTGGGGGATATAAGCCAGGCCCCAGGAGTAATTCCGTTTATCTCCCTGAAAATAATCAACATGAATCTGATGAAGGTATTAGGGCCCATATTTATACTTTTTGACGCAAAACTGCGCCAACGCAGTTTTGCGTCAAAAAAATTAGCGCCGGCTAACGCCATTCTGAAGCGCCATGCGGGCGCCGTATTTATTGAATGAGGTTAGCCGGCGTTAGCCGCCGTCGCCGTCTGGTGTGCGTTAAAAAAAACGACGTACACCAGGCAGCACCGGCGTAGGGGGATATGGGGCTTGGGCGTCAAGAAATGGGGCAAGTCAGGTTGAGGCAATTTTTTCGCCTCAACCCGATTTGCGCCATTTTTTACGACTCCTAACCCCCATAGAAATGACTCATGTCTTAGCAAAGACAGGAGTCATGCCCCCTTGCCCAATGGCCATGCCCAGGGGACTTCTGTCCCCTGGGCATGGTCATTGGGCATAGTGGCATGTAGGGGGGCACAAATCAGGCCCCCCTATGCCACAAAAAAATTTAAAAAAATACTTACCTGAACTTACCTTAATGTCCCTGGGATGGGTCCCTCCAGCCTTGGGTGTCCTCCTGGGGTGGGCAAGGGTGACAGGGGGTGTCACTGGGGGCATGGGAGGGCACCTCTGGGCTCCTTCAGAGCCCACAGGTCCCTTAACGCCTGCCTTTTGCAGGCGCTAAAAAACGGCGCAAAAGCGGCCGTACGTCATTTTTTTGGACCCGCCCACTCCCGGGCGTGATTTTTGCCCGGGAGTATAAATCTGACGCACATGCCTCGGAGTCGATTTTTTAGACGGGAACGCCTACCTTGCATATAATTAACGCAAAGTAGGTGTCCCCGCTAAAAAATGACGCTAACTCCATGGACTTTGGCGCTAGACGCGTCTAACGCCAAAGTATAAATATGGAGTTAGTTTTGCGTCTAAATTGCGTCAAAAAAAACTACGCAATTCCGGCGCAAACGGAGTATAAATATGCCCCTAGATTCATAGATCTAACCAAATAAACATTGGCTGTTGTTTAATAAAACACTTTAATTGTTTAAGTCAGAAACAATACTCTTCAGAAGTGGGGTCTACATATGGATTTTTAAAAACTTTTTTTGTGTTAAACAATTGCCTCTAGCATGTTGGAGGAGAAGACTTTTATTTTTATTTTTGGTAATTACTGTGAAGCAAGGGGACGTGTTACATTTTCCCGAGGTGCCCGGGCCTATTGGTATTACCCTGCGTGAAGGTATTGATTTTGCCAATCTTAGAACAGCACAATGGCGAGTGACCTTGTGATGATGCAGGCATATAATCTAAAAAATTTGTTTAAGATCTCTACATCAATCTAAGCCTCTGAGCTATTGTGATGGTATACTTTCCTGAGAATATGTTACTAACAGTGTACAACTCTGTAGTAGGCACTCTAACATTTAGGCAATCCAGCAGGAATTAAAACATGCTTGTGGTAAATGAAGTCCTGTAGAAGGCACACTAGTAGCTAAGATAGTAATTCAGCTTTCCTCTGAAAGTGAACACAGAACTTGGAGCCAGATGTACAAAGGATTTTTGCATTCGCAAATGGTCCGATTTTCAGAATCGGGCAGTTTGCAAATGCAAAAAAAAAAATGTTTGCATGTACAGACCCCATTTTTCAATTCGGTGATCTATTACTGAATCACAATTTTGATTTGCAAGTTGATATTAGGAAGTGGCATGCCAAAGGCATCTCTTCCTAATAGCGAGTCACACTGGAATGTAGGAATGTTTTACGACTGTGAATGAGGTCACAAAACATTCGCAGTTACCACCAAGGACCTCTTCCCCTTTGTGAATAGAAGTGTAAATATATTTTCAGAGCAGGTAGGGGTCCCAGAGATCCCTACCTACTATGAAAAAATGAAAAGAAAACTTTTCATTTTTTGTTTGAAATGCATCCCATTTTCCTTTGAGTAAAACCGGCTGCATTTTTTTAAAAACTGCTTTATTTAAAAGCAGTCACAAACATGGTGGTATGATGTCCCAGCAGGCCACCATCCTTGTGAGTGTGGCCATTCCCAATGGGGTTGCAAATTGCGACCTACCTCATGAATATTAATAAGGTAGGTCTTTGTCACCCCATTGGGAATAGCAAAGAGTGTGCTATACACTGTTGTACATTTTATTTAGCAACTTGCAATTTGTGATTCCCAAACGGATCGCAAATTACCAGTCACAAAACAAAATGTCATACATCTGGCCCCTGAATCCTTGGTAGCTAGTGCTGAGATAGTGAGATGTTCTTTGTTCCAAGTCTGTAGGATGGGACATATCATATGGTCTAATCCAGGGGTGTCATCTGCCATTTAGTGGGATAATCAGTGCTTAATTTGTGCTTGTTGTTTCTGGTGCGGAGCACCAGCACTTATTTTTCTGCCTCAAGCATTTACTGTGAGCAAAAGACACATATGGGACAGATGGAGGAAAAGAAAATTTAAAAAGCGTCCCAATGGGAGAAAGCAGAAAGCTGCAAGAGAGAGCTGAAGGGGCAGGGAGTGGCTTTAAATGGGTTGAAAGGGCCTGAGAGGGCTTCACGATTACGCTGCTTCAGTATTCGGTGTTCGCACATTTAATTGCAGCAGCCACGTGTTTAAGAGGAGGGCTTGGGCACCTGCATGTTTTTATTTACAAATTAAGCACGGGGGTAACAGAATTTTATAAACTCAGTACAAGTCAACTGTAATCCAGGAAGAGACAGAATTACAATCTCACTATTACATAAGCACTTCTTTTCAACCTGCAATGCTCGGCTGAAGCAAATCTAAAACAAACCGTTTTCTAATGCCAGCTAGACTAAAGATTCAGCAGAACCTTCTTCTAATAAAGCACTGCTTTTTTCAATTACTAACAGCACATCTATGGCACTCATGCATCATGCGCATTCTAGGCCCTGCAATGTGTAGATGTGGTCTCTTCATAGCAGATGCCAAAACAATCCTAATGAGAGTGCTCTGAATTAAATCTCCCATGTATATTTATTAGTATTAATTTATAACATGCTCATGCAAATAAAACCGACACCAGCTGTATGAAGACTTCAAAATCCCACCAAGGAATTTTACACTTGTAAATGTTGATTTGTGTGCACCCACATTTTAGCTCAGTGTACAATCCCTTTCTCTCTCTGGCCTTATGTAGGGAACCACATGTTGTTATATTAGGCATGGACAGTCTGTCAGCCAGTCTACTATATTTGGGAATATACGATTCAAAAGCAACGGATACTCTTTTTGTCACAAAAGCAGTGTCAAAAGGTCCGAAATAATAGATGACAAATATGTGTTTGTCTGAAGAAACACACTCATTGCTGTCTATGCCAAAAGGAAAGCACACACAGCACGGACACCCCAAACACACAAAACACAACAGACAGCTGAAAAGTAGAAGTATTCATGCAGCTCGAGTCTGTAATAAATGACCTTCTTCTAGCTGTTCTTGAGTAAATCGGCAGCAGGAGCGAAGTGATATCTATTAAACGCACTTTGGAGTGTATAGCACTGTTTACATGGGGCACCAATAAACTAAACGTCCTGGCACTTAAACATGCCTATTTGTTCAGGGTCAAAACCCAGCAGTGGCTGAGCCACTGGCTGGCTATTAACACGGGGGCATTCGTTAGATATTAGGGCACTGGATGAAAGAATACGAGCTGCCTGTAGTGTCCTGCTGGACACGTTCATGTGTTTAACCAGCCACTCGGCTGAGGGCTGGCCTTACACTCACACCCCACACCCATCCAAAACAGGCGTCACCATTCAGGTGACCATGCCAATATATAGGGCCGGGCGCACATGCCCGTGGCCAGTTCTAACAACCATGCTACTGTGTCTGCGTCAGTTATTTTGGTAGCATGAGGGCCTAGGGCCCCCAACACTATAATGGCAATGAGTCGGTCTGCCCCACACATGAGCCGGATGCAGCTGTCACGCTGTGAGGAGGGAAATGCACAAGGTGTTTCTGCACCTTGCATCTGTAAAGCACCCCACAGCAGCCCCCACCTGCTCGAACCCCCGAAAGGCGGAACGCAGCCGAGTACACCACCGACACCCTGCCTGGCAAGAGGTGAGCTTATTGGCAGAACAGTGCAGCGGAGCCCCGCGAAGTGTGAAAAAAAAGGGGGTGAAGGAGAGTAATTCAACCAACGTGCAAAGCAGCAGTTTTCTGCACCACCCAGGGAAGGGTCTAGCCTCCCCTCCGATACTGTGTGCCCCTGCCCCCCTGCCCCCACCCCACAACAAGGAGAAGAGATGTGCCGCATTGGGGGGGACATCCACCAAGCATACAGGGGCTGCTCCGAGGCCTGCCTACGGCCTCACACAAAAAAAAAAACTAGAGTGGCCGCTATGGGAGAGAAGGCCTGACGGTGCTGCCACGCACCAATGAACAGAGGATATGCCCAGGGCCACCCCCACTTCCAAATGATCATGCCAGAAGCACAGCTCGCAGCGTGAATGAATGCTGCTGCGGCCACGGAAGGAAAAGGTGCTGTCATGCACAGAGTGAAAAATGCCAAGAGTCCCCCCTCCCTGCAATAATGCCAGGAAGGCCTAGACACGGGCCGCAGCATGAGGGAAGGCTACTGCGGCCGCATGGAGGGATGGCGAGAGGTGCCAAAGTAAAAGAAAAGTGCCCAGGGCTGACCCCCTTCCAAGTAAGAAGCCAAAGAGCAATGCGTGGATGGAAGGGGAGAGATGCTGACACGCACCTAAGAAGAACCAAAGTGCCTGGAACCGCCCCACCCCGCCTCACTGAACATCGTGCTGTTTGCCTGCCTCTTCACCACGAGGCTGTGCAAGAAAATGAAAATTATTACAAGAAAACAAGAGAAAAAAATAGGAAGAAAAGAAGAGGGAAAAGGGAAAATGAATAAAATAGCACTTACCTGCATCTCCTGAAGCTCCCTCCAGCCTGATGAACTCCTCCCAGGCAGCATGGCTCCTCTCTGGCGTCTGATTGCAACAAACTAGGCCCCTAGGAGGAAAGACTGTCTTTCAGCTGGAAAGAAGTGCAACACTGGTATCTAGGGGCCAAAGTAGGCACTGCACCCTTGTTTCTGTTCTATTCGGCTCAGAGCGCGGAGCTCGGAGTACAGAGTTGGGCACAGCACAAGGTGTGCCTTTGCTTGCCTCCTTTTGCCGTGGGGGTCATTGGTGTCCCCGAACTCTGGACCCCGGACCTTTGTTCTTTGGGCCCTGGATCTCAGAGTTGGTCGTTGGTCCTGGGCCCCTATGATGATCACGTCCGGGCCCATTTGGTGAACCAGGCTTTGCAGGCTGTCGATTGAGGGTGTATGCCATCATCCACTAGCTGTGCCGGTCAAGCCTTTTCTCCCTGTGCTGCTGTTTGGGTCCCACGGAAGTGAGGCGGGAGCTTAGGCTCAACGTGGAGGTGCTATTTGCTACTGCAATCGGAGTGTGGAGCTGAAAGGAATATGCAGGCGCAGCTGGAATCAGTGAATCAAGTGCAAGGCAAGTGGGGTCAAGTTGGGGCCATGAGGTGGCTGCAGCTTAGACTGTAGATAGCCAGCGTCTGTCGGAGGTGTCTGGCCTTAGCCAAGTGTAGCTTGCACGTGCTGTGCTGTCCTGCGTTGCACTGTGCCCACTTTCCTACCTCAATCTTCCAAATTTTCAAGCTGCCCTCCCCCTTCTACAGACTATTTCTTGCAGTGTTGTGACATTGTCATGTACCACTAAAATGAGCAACTTATAATATGCTGATCCCTCTTCCAGTTCGTTGGTCAGGTTTGAAGGGGGGGCATAAAAACTGGGCATGCCATGAGGTCTGGAAAAGCAAGAAAAGAACTCGTCATCTCCTAAAAATGTAAGAAGTGTTTTTGAGGTGATGTAGTGCGAAATATCACAGCCCAGCTGTCTCCAGCCCAGGGTGACAGGTTCCATTCTTCCTCAGTTCCACCGTGGCAGGGACCCCCCTGATTGCCCTACAAGATGCTCAACTGTTTAATACTGCAGTTTTGAATCCCTGTGACCCTATCGTTAATATGTCCCAAACAAGCTCATTGGGGTTCTGCAAGTCCCTTTGCCAGCTTATTTCAAGAAGAAAAACCAAGTTGCAACTAAGGCGAATGGCAGAGATGCTCAGCTCGCGATGGCTTCGGACACATCCCTGTCGTATGGTGCCATGGAGGCGTCACCAGAGGGTTCTTGATCCTTGGAAGCACTTGCACTACTGAGTCATCCAGTTTTACGTGTCATTTTAGTGGACCACTCTGGCTCAGCAAGCTCTCTAGAGGCAGAGGAACTTTCCATCAATCTGCCAGTCCTCAAAGAAAATGTAATCTCATTAGAGTCACAGGTGGTCAATTCAGTTGTGGCTTCACTGAAGCGTGAGATCTCTCCAACAGTTACTCCTAGCGACCACTCATTTGACGCCATGGACTGGGTTGCTTCCACAGCAGTGCCCACTCAGCAGGGTGTATAGGCCTCCCCTAGCCAAGATTGCCAGCAGGACAACAGTATGGCATGTTTGATCTGCCCTCCGGCAGCACAATGGACCCATAGTCCAACTGGCAGTATCTTACCTATGCTTCCCACTAGATCTCTTAGTGGAGCATGAAATGGTAATCCTCAAACAGAGTTTAATGAGAGGGAGCTTAATGACCAATCGCTTCTGGATCTATCTTGCCTTCAAACTGAATCCGTGGGAGGTATTGATATTCAATCTAATTCCATGCCCAATTCTACGGCCAAAACTAGAAGCTATGTTTGGTTTTAGCTTCTTCAAACTTAGCAATTTACTGTTTTGGCCTTGAATTATCATTCTGACAAACTGGATGTGTAAGTCGACTTGGTGAACTCATTAGCCACTTATGTAGCGGGAATTCACAAATTAGATAATTTAAATCAGCTAATCATCAGAGCGTAAACAAGCACCAACCTAGTTCAAGCAATCTGTTGTTGCTCTCCGATTATAGAAAGTCTGTCAGCTCTTCCAACTTTTTTAAGATTAGGCCTAGCCAAAATCAAGAGGTTTTTATCCTGTTCTGTGCCTCCAGTTACTCCATTGAATCTGAGGCCCTACTCAGACTTGGCACGAAAAAAAAAAACAAATCTAAAGCACCGGAGGACTATTTTTTCCCGACAAAAAGCTCATCAATCATTAATTCAAGCCAGCCTGTTGGGAGTGGAGCTCCTGAGCAAGGCACTTCAGCCAGTTCAGTTCATTCATTCACCCGGGGGGAATCTATGGATTTAGTTCCCTCTTCCCAGTTCAATTTTGTGGCACAAGCTGATCTTCTAAAATCAACTCCTCCAGGGGCAAACCTCGAAGTTCAGCATTCATTAAGTAAGAGGGAAAGAAAATGCTGTGTAAATAATGGAATAAAAGGAGGAGCCTACCTCCTCCTGGGACCGCAAACAAAGGTCAACAACTGGTCCAACATGACACACGGCAGTCGCAGGAGGTGATCAATTCGACCTCGCCAACTAGCTCCTGTGTGAACCAACAGGGTGGTTTTCCGGCCCCTAGTGAATACATAGTTTACCAACCAGTGTCCCTACCAAAGGAGATGGAAGTCCATCTAAAGAATTTTGGGGACCTGTCAAAAAAGGCAAAGTCAACACATTTGTTATTCCTACTGCTACAAGCTTGGAGGGAGATGTTTCTGTCGTCATTATAGTAACATCACCAACCCCTATGGTGGCCCATGAAATAACTATCTGTGATGTTGTGGGTCCGAGAGCTTTGAGCTCTCCTCTGATGCCCCTAAGAGTCAAGGTAGCCAGATCCTTTCTTTGTTACCACATCATCAAGACTTTACTAATGACCATCTGGTGATGGGGCCTGAGATTCCTATGGGCCCCTTTAGCTCAGCGGATCAGTTCCACCCAGGTCCATTTCCTTGTTTACCAATGGCCTTACCCAAGTGCTCAGCTGCCAAACTACTTTTTATACCAGGATACTCAAGGGGTGCCCATGACATCCTGAACAGAGGGACTATTTTAAGACTTTTTAAAGCTATCTCGGAGCTGAGAGATATTGGATCTGATGATATCATCTCTATTGAATTTTTCGCCCAAATTGGTTCACAGACAGGGGAACCCACCTTGGTATCACTGGCTTCTGTTACTTTAGCACTGTTAATTCCTGCTAGAAAATATGTATTTCATTCCTGGGCCATTACAATCACTCCCCATAAGAATCCTGGTTATCCTGCGTTATTTTCTGAACCTTCCAGTCTAAAGGCTCGCCCTGTGTTGAAGCCATTTTCAATCCAGAAAGGTGCTCAGGACAGCACCATTACCTTTAATGGCATAGGAAGGACTGATGTTGATAACCAGTTGGGGGCTAATTGGGATTAGCTGCCATCCGCTCTTCTACATGGGCGACCTGCATGACTTCTGCAGGAGGTGTCCCCGTGTCAAAGTCCGAACACTTGTCTTTAAGTTCTTGGAATATCAATGGGGTTGCTCATAAGTTTGAATCGGTCGACCTAATGCAATTTCTAAATTGTAATGAAATAATTACCTTGCAGGAAACATGGGATGAGGTTATTTGCCCGCTACCAGGGTTTCTGGAAGTCTGGAAATCTGCGCATAGAGAGAGTAAAAGTGGTTGTGCTGGGGAGGCTCTCCATCTGTGTTGCTGTCAAATTAAAAAGCCTTATTGCGACATTGGTTTGAAAAGAGAATTGGATCCAGGGGATTATGATTAGTTATTGGAGTTTGTAGCAAACCCCCTTTGTGATAAATTATGACATTGCTCCAGGAGGGAATCTGTCCCATCTAATGCATATCTTGGGAGACTTAGCTGGGGAATATCCTTACGCTGATTATTTGGTAACTGGGGATTTTAGCACAAATTTGTTCCAGGATACCTATGAAGCCCTTGAAGGCCCTGATCTTTGTGATCACCAGTTAGTCCCTGAACAGTCAAGACATAGGGATTGTCATCACAGCTCCCTGGCAGAGTATGTGGTAATGCACTTAAATAATATAGGGTTCAAAGTCTTGCATGGCTGTTTGACACAAGAGGCTGTTCTGTGTTGGATGAGATCCGATGGCCAAACGTACTCTTACTTGGATTATACTATTTGTAAGATGGAATTCTTCCCCTTTATCAAAAGGTTTTCAATATCTACCCAGTGTGAGAGTAATCATTGCCCCCAGACTGTAACTAAAAAATCTAGCTTCCATCATCATGCTGAGGCTTGGGCCGTGGGAGGTGATGCATGCTTTGAGTCTTTGAAACGTATAAAATTGAGCCCTTCTTCTAGAGGTGCAGTAACGGCTTAGTGCATTAACTTTTTTTATTCTGACGCAGCAGGATCTGTGTCACCAATTAGATTATAGACACATTTCTCTCCTTTTTATGGTCAAGGTTTCATCAATCTGTACGAAATGCTATTTCACCCATGCATTTCGTCATTTGAAGGGAAACACAGAAATAAAGAAGCCTCACAATAATGCTGCTAGGGCAATCAGAAAGAGTCCGGACTTTAGGGCACTATTAATTAAGGTTAAGGAATTGCAGACAGGTTATGGGAAGGCTGTTCATGAAGAAAATCAGAGGTGCTCCAACTTGTTGTGGGTAAAACTTATACGCGCAAGCAAGGACTTGAATTCAAGAATATTTTGCTTTCTTATCAATAATTTACTAAAGAACCAAAGGGGACTTGGCAACGTTAATATCTCGGAAGGTGACTGGACCACCTTTTTTGTCAGACACTTCTCAGTAAGTATGTCTCATGAAAATCAGTTGGGTGTGGGGGTTCACCCTTCTATAGCAGCTTTGGTTAATCCTCAGTCTTCAGTGTCTCTACCTCCTCAATCTGAAGTTATAACTTTTTACATGCCCTGTCTCCACATTATTTCCAAGGCAAAACAGGACAGAGCTCCAGGTCTTAATGGTTTTTTGCAGATGCTGTTCAAACAGGATGCCTCCTTTTGGGCAGTCCATCTTGCGTATCTTTTTGATTACTGTGCCTTGTCTTCAAGAATTCCTGCGTCTTGGAGGGGTGCCATAATTCACCAATTACACCAAAGTTGCTCAATGTCTGATCCAGTGAACTTTAAACTTATAGCTTTGCTTGACAATGAGGCTAAGTTTTGTGCCAGTCATCTGCTAGAGGATCTTTGATCTTAGGCAGAGTCAAAGGGCCTAATTCCTATTTCCCAAACAGGGTTTTCTGCTGCATCAGGAACATCTACTAATTTATTAGCCCTATCTATTTTGATGAACAAGGCAAAATTATCAGGCTGTGTGCTTCAATTCTGTTTTGTTGACTTTAAGGCAGCTTTTGACCGGGCTCCCAGAAGTTCCCTGTGGGTCAAACTACAGAAATGAGGAATTCCATTTGTGCTCCTGGGAGCCATTAAAGAATTACGCACAGACCCCTGCGTCCACATTAAACTGGGAGAAGGCCACTCCCTTTCCAAGAAAACTCCCATCTTTTGTGGTGTGAAGCAGGGTTGCGTGCTTGCCTCTTTGCTTTTTAATCTGTTCATTGCAGACCTGTCACCTGCACTTGACACCGTTAACTCTCACCCCCCTAAGATTGGTGGCCTTCAGTTTATTTATCTGCTCTGTGCTGATGATTTGGCAATGTTAAGCCATACTAGGGTTAGCCTACAACGGTTGCTTAACCAACTTGCATTTTATACACCCTTGAATTATTTGGAAGTAAATCTGCTAAAAAACAAAAGTGGTCTCCTTTGGCAGGGAAAGGCCTTTGGGAACCAGCTGGTACTATAAGAGAAGGAAACATATTTCAGATCAGTCTTATAAATATTTGGGGGTGCACTTTAATACCAGGGGCAGCTTTGTTAGGCATAGGAAGGAGATTGAAGTCTAAGCTGTGGCTCTGCAGGCGGCTTTCCCTAAATTATACAAAACCTTCAGGGGGCTCAACCTGCTCCCACTAATGGAAGTCATGAAAGCAAAGATTACTCCCTCACTGTCTTATGATCAGGAAGTTATGTTGGGCAGAGGTTCATGTTTGTTAAACAGGTTGGTTATTAAGATTTACAAGAGGGTCTTTCATCTATCGCAATCTGCATCTCCTGCATAGGTTTGGTTGGAATTTTGTCTTTTAGATCAGTGGGCAGTAGGTGCAGGTGCTTTTTTAAACTTTGTCACAAGTTACATCGGGCTAAGTTGGGTAGCTGGGAGTCAGTTCTGTGGCTTGAAATCAGTGCAAATGAGGCGAAAGGGTCCCACTACTGTTTTGAGACTGATTGTAAATGGCTACTGAGAGTTTAGGATCTCTGGGCCAACAACTCTTCTCAACCTCTTTTTAAATTGGATATTAAAAAGAGCACTCAGCTCTGGTCCTACCACTAAGATGGAGCTCTACTTGCTAAAAGTAAGCATGCCTGCATGGTTTTTAATTAATTCTGGCCAGAAACCCATCTAGCTATCTTTCCTGATCCTATGGCATTCGTTTGAAAGAGAAATTCCTGGCTTTAAGCATGGGCATTTGGGCTTTCTTAAAGTATTTACCCTCATGGCGGTCTATCCCAGGGGATGGTGTCACGTGCAGGGGTTGCAGTAGCTGGGAAGAATATTTTGAGCCTGTGATCTGCCTGTGTCCATCCCTGCTTAAGGAGTGTATTTCCTTGTTGCGGAATAAGTGGAATGAATTGGGGTTCTGCTCCTGCCGGCAGGCTGTAATCATGTCCTTGGATTCTGTGAACAAAATGCTGAATGTTCTGTTAATTAAATTCATTAAGGCTGCTCCGGCCAAGTTTATCAGGGGTACTGCGAGCAGTGATTAATGGTATGCGAAAACCATCTTCTGCTCTTGCTCCTTTGGGATCCGAACCAATTTTGCACACTCATTACGTTTTTAACCTCTCACTTAGATTTTTAATATTTTGTTTGCTGTCATCCTATGGTTGCACAACCAATGCACGTTGTTAGAAATGGGTTCTCTGGTTGGCAGTCAGTTTGCACTCTGTGCAGTCAGTTTGCACTATGTCCAAGCAGGGACTCTCACTCTAGTCAAGGTAAAGGAGAAACACACCTGGTTAACCCCAGCTCACCCCCTTGGTAGCTTGGCACAAACAGAAAGGCTTAATCCCAGAAGCAATGTGTAAAGTATTTGTACCAACACACACAGTAATACACTGAAAACACTACAAAATGGACACCACACCAATTTAGAAAGATAGGTAATATTTATCTAAATCAAACAAGCCCAAAACGACAAAAATCCAACATACACAATTCAAGATATACATTTAAAAAAAAATAAGAATCTTAATCCTTAGAAAACAGAGAGAATGCTGCTGTTACACAAAGTACTTCGTTTGCATCAAAAATAAAACTGCACCTGCGATCGTGCGCCGGAAAAGTCAACGATGTGTCAATTCCTTACTCGTAAGTGAGGCTGTACGTCGTTTCCTTCTCCAGTCAGGTCGGTGATGTATCGTTTTTCTCCCTCGCAACAGAGCAATGCATCGATTTTTGGATGGGCGTCTCGGGTCAGGGAAGGCTTTGTGTTGATTTTTCACGCCCTGCGAGGTTGCGGCGAAATCTGGTTGCATGGTGTCAGGAAACCACGCTGGGTGGGGTTTGCATCGTTATCAGCAGCCGCTAGCGGGTGTTGCTTGTATTTTTTCCAGCCGCGATGCGTCGATCTTCCAGCTACGATGCAGGTGGAGAGTCGATTTTAGCCACGAGGCCGGTGGTGTATCTTTTATCAGCTGCATTGCCGATGGTGCACTGAAACTTTCCCCGCATGGCAGCGTTTGTGTGGATTTAGGTCCTTTCCCACCAGCTTCACCTTTCAAGGATAGGGCACCACTTGGCAGGGCAGGAGTCTCAGCAGAGAGTACAGATGCTGGCAGAGAAAGCCCTGAGACTTCAATTACAGGAGGCAAGCTCAGTTCAAGCAATTGGAGGTTCTTCTCAGGCAGGAATGCACAACAAAGTCCAGTCTTTGTCCCCTTTCACAGACAGAAGCAGCAACTGTAGGATAGCCCAACACAGCACAGTCACAGGCAAGGGCAGCACTTCTCCTCAGCTCTTCAGCTCTTCTCCTTGACAGAGGTTCCACTTGAATCATTGAATAAAATCTGATTTTCTGGGGGTTTGGGTCCAATACTTAAACTCCTTTCTGCCTTTGAAGTTGGCAAACTTCAAAGGAAAGTCTCTGTTGTTCACAAGATCCTGCCTTGCCCAGGCCAGGCTCCAGCCTCACACCAGGTGGTTGGAACCTACATTGTGAGAGAACAGGCCTAAGTGTCCACTCCTACCTCCACTCTAGCTCAGATGGCCAATCAGGATATGTAGGCTACTCCCCAGCTCCCTTTGTCTCACTGTCTAGAGGGAAGACACAGACAGGGAATCCACAAACAAATTGTGAGTTCAGAGACCCCAAACTCCATATTTCTATTTGCTCCCACAGGGAATCTGCACTTTAATGGTATGTAAAGGCAGCCATCATGCTAACCTATGAGAGAGATTGGCTTTGTAACAGTGAAAGCTGAGTTTAGCAGTCTTTCACTGTTAGGACATGTAAAACACCTCACTACATGTACCACCTTTAACAAACACTGCACCCTGCATATAGGGCTACCTTGGGCCTATCTTACATGTAGAAACAGAGAGTGTTTAGGCCTGGCAAGTGGGTGCACTTGCCAGATCGACTTGGCAGTTTAAACTGCACACAGACACTACAGTGGCAGGTCTGAGCCATGTTTACAAGGCTACTCATGTGGGTGATGCAACCAGTACTGCATGCCCACTAGTATCATTTGATTTACAGGACCTGGACACCTTTAGTGAACTTTACTAGGGACTTACTAGTAAATGAAATATGCCAATCTGGAATAAGCAAGCTACACATACAATTTACACAGGAGCACTTGCACTTTAGCACTGTTCAACAAAGGTAAAGTGCCCAGAGTACCAAAAACAGCAAAAACAGAGTCCAGCACACAGTCAAAACATGGGAAGCAGAGGCAAAAAGGATGCCAGGTCTAACACACATAAGCACTTTAAGGGTTCAGACAGTTGTTGGTTTTATGTTTATCATTTATTATGAGGTGGGTGTCTCACTTATAGGGATGTTCAGAAGCAATCTTAATTATAATTATGCGCAATGTCATATCTTTCAGTTGGATCCCCTGCTATTATGGGAATATCCTTAATTTGATATTAATGTATACAAGTTTTTGAAGTATTGTATCATGTATTTAATGACTGATTTTAACAACGTGCTTCACCGGTAGCATGGGGTTTTCAATTTGTGCATTGTATCATTCAGTTGCTCTTGTCTTAAATTGTATTACTTACTCGTTACTTACTTGTTCAGTCTTCATCTTAGTTAAGGCTCCAAAGGGAAAGTATGGAGACCCTTAGGGAGCCTTTGAGTCAGTGTCATTGTAAGCATATTGGGAAGCCGGGAAAAAACATATTTTGGGGTCCCAAGCGGAACACATTTTAGTTTTATAACCCATTTCAAGCCTACCCAATGCTAAATGATGCTAAATTATATGGCAAGTTTGAACAAGGTCATACAAAAGCAGCTGAGATAGGTTTTGCTAAGGACTACAAAATTCTTTAAGAATAGTGTTATAATAAGTCCAAAGCACCTAGTAGTTCTTCAGTAATGTTTAATAATATACCATCAACTTTTCAGTCAAAGAACCTCTCTCACATCCAAATCTAAACAGAATCATTGCGAGTGCTCAACTGACAGGAACATTCCATTAGAATGGGAAGGGGAGGGGGAAAGGAAAATGGATGAGGGAAAGTTGTAAGATGATATACACAATGATTCGATCCATAGGTCAAGTAATTACAACAACTATACACTGGTTTTGAAGACAAGAACAGACAGAGGTCAAATATGGAAAAAAATCAGTTTTCCAGGGAGGCCCTTGGGAGGTGGAAGCCCAGGGCAATCGCCCACTTTGTCCGTGCCTTAAAACGTCTCTGCTTTGAATTGCTTCTATTTGGTGCTGTTAAATCCATGTGTTGATACTAGAGTTTGAGTGTGTGAATAGTAACCACCTTCAGTTGCAAGCAGTTCCTGTTTATCGAGGCCTCTCCTATCTGTAAGAATATTTAAGAGAGGTTTTGTTGCACAAGTGGATTTTCACACCTATGTTAGAGACACACAACTTATGCTGAAATGGGACTACCTTACGTTCACATCATACCTGCATCATTCAGCCATTCTTTAAAAAAATTGATGCATTCCAACTCCAAGAGCTACAATAACTAGACACGGCCCGTTCATATGGATGGAAGGACCGTCCCCCCCCATCGTTTTCCCAGACAAAAAGAGTGTCCATCAGGCTGAACAAAGGTCAACATGACAGACACTCTTGCTCAGGTGCCAGACTTCCTGAGCTGATCTTGACAGGCTGAGGATTTCACAGCCCTGTTGGCATAACCTCCTTAGCCTGGCAAAAGAGCCTCAGGACCCTTCCTCTCATGCAGAAGGGAAGCATCACTGACAGCCTTTGACTTGGATGCTTCAGTTTTAAGCCCTGAGTGTCCAGGGCTGAGTGCCAATCAGTGACACCTCATCAGAGAGTGGAGTGGGGTCAGCAGTCTCAGTGACCATATCCGAGTCTATAATGAGTGAGGGACTGCTGCCTTCCCTCACTGAATCACCTAAAGTCAGCCAATGAGTGAAGGCAGAAGTCCCAGCCCTCCTGTAACTTTCCAGGCTCAGAGAGCTACAGTGAAGATACGTTTTTTTTAAAAAAAATGTTTTGTGCATTTCTGAATGTATGTATGTGTATTTCTGGGTGAGTGTTGTGAATGGGTGTGTGTAGGTGCACATGTGTGAATGCATGGGTGTAGGTGAGTATATATGTGCGTGTGTTCCCCAGCTTCACCCTCCCTTCCAAAATAACTGGACACTATTGACAAATCACTGTGACAGCGAGATTTGTCTCCAACCCCTTCATCCCATACATTTTAAAGCCACTTATCCTCATCAACAAACTGATTTGCTAGCCGTGCTCTACCTTTCAAAAATTGCTCCTCCCAGTTCAGTCCTCAAGGGCTTTAAAATGAAGTGAAAATTGTACCCTTTCAAAACTTCTAAAGCCGCCCGTTGAACAATGTCCACCTTCCACCAGGTTTCATCCAATCCCTTCTTCTACAACACTCTTCAACAACTAGCAATCAACCGTGTTAAACTCCACTTTTTCACTAACATCCATCTCAACCACACCTGTTTTTTCTTCAATAAAGCACTGTGACCCACATTTCTACATGTTTAACTTCATCAGAACTCCATTGGGATTAAGGCCTAGATTTATATATTTTTCTGCAAAACTGCGCAAATGGTATAACCTGGCTTGCGCCATTCCACAGCACCAGCCGGGCGCCATATTAAAGGAATGGTACAAGCCAGCACTAAACTTTGGCTAGCATCTTTAAAAAAGATGCTAGTTGGGTGGGAGTGGCGGTAGGGAAGGAGAGGGTTGTGAGTCACAAAATGACCCTAGCCTGGTTAGAGGCCAAAACCTTCTTTGCACACAACCACCAAAAACATGACTCCTGTCTTAGGAAAGACAGGAGTCACTCCCGCCACCCCATTAGCCAGCACAGGGGACAAGTGCCCCCTGGGTATAGCTATTGCACCAGGTTAGGGCCCTCAATGGCAAAAAAATAAAAAAAATAAAAAATATATATATATATACTCACCCTACTTACCTGGGATGGGTTCCGCATCCTTCGGTGTTCCTCTGGTGGTGGTGGGGGTGTTCCTCTGGCTTTGGGAGGGCACCTGTGGACCCATTTCATGGTATTTAACCATAGAAATGGGTCCGCAGGTCCCCTAACGCCTGGTCTGACCCAGGTGTTAAATAATGGTGCAAAGCAAGCTTTGCACCATTATTTAGCCCCTCCTCCCACCCATGCATCATTGTAGCACAGGAGGATAAAAATAGGACTATGGGGATAGCACCTTTTATTAGATCGGAACGCCTACCTTGCATCTCATTGACGCAAGGTAGGTATACGCATCCGAACAATGGTGCAAACTCCTATATTTTGACGTTAGATGTGTCTAACTTCAAAATATAAATATGGAGTTAGGTTTGTACTGAATTTACATTTAAAAAAGTTGCAAATTCGGTGCAATTATAAATGTGCCCCTAAATGTCACTAGTTTGGGCTGTTCGTCACCATCATCATCAGGTTTGTTTATTTCAGGTGCATGCCCATAAAACACAGTGAACATCATAAAAGTGCATCACATAAATAATCATTATTATAGAATTAATATTGCCACTAAAAGTATACAACAATACAACGTGTGTTCCAGGGGTCAAATAGTAAAAATTAAAAATTAAAATATGGCAGCAATGACATTTTCATAAAAACAGATGTACCATTTTCAAAACGTAGCACCCATCTTTTCCCTGAACTTAACCTAGATCGTTACTCTCGACTTTTTTCAATGTAACCATGCTGCATATAAATATCGGCTGATTCCAAATAGTAAAACCAGACTCGTGTCAGACCGCAACATACGATACACTTCCCTGTATGGTCTCACCCCAATGGAGGTGCATAAGGATTTGAGCCAATCCCACCTCAGACTGTTGTCCTTAGGGCAACATCCTCGCTTACATGGTTACAGAACACACACGCTGCTGAGATTGACTGGTGAGATTTCCATCTTTTTATAAATGTATTAATTGATAGATTATAAACCTAGATTTTATGAATAGTGTGCGTGCTATGAGCGGTTGAATCAAGTCTAAGTACATTTCTTTAGCAGGGGGGGCAGGAAAGGTACAATTATTTTACCAGACCCCCGGTTTTGGTGCCTCAGTGATTCCCAATAGCGTTTCTATTCCTAAAGGCAGTTTAACGCTGCCCTTTGCACCAGCTTCAATTGTAATTTGGGCTGTTTTTGACTTCCATCTTCCTGATCGCTTCTTCTATGTCATCTGGCACTTCTCCTTCTCCCCATCCTCCGCCTTACAGCAGTAGTCCTAGGGCTTTGTCCTTTGCGACCTCTTCTCCGCCACCTCTGGAGCCATACGGCGTCATCATGCTGGCATGTAAATTATCTGAATAAAAAATATAACTGGGGCTCTAACAGCGTCTCTGTTTGAATTTGCAAACCAAAACCTGGTGCAAATTAAGCAGGCAAGCACTTCATTTTCCGAGGCTGCATTATTCGGAAGGGGAGAGAACTTCGTACATGAGCGAGTTTTCCTTCGCCATGGGACCCCAAACCTGGAATGATGCACAGCTCGTACATACCACATTCAGCGTTATTAGCGTTTACTAGATGACCAACTACTGCACCGCATGCAATGAGACCATAATGTATTTTTTTTTTTGTTCTTTTTCATCCGTTTCACGCATGACAAGCGTACCCTAAATTCTACTTGCTTCTTCACCCACCTCCAGACAATAATCTCGATAATTTTTCAGCTACAGCCTACTCGATGGTTATCTGCTCCCTAAAACTGCAAGGCCATCATTGGCACTGCTCTATATTACTGTAATGTCTTATGTTTACATCTCATCAAACCACTTTTGCGTAAGGGCAACACGGTTATCTTGGCTGCAGAGTAACCGGAAAGCACAGAAGGTTCCATATAGTTCTAGTGTACTGCAAAAGCTTTAGGCCCATATTTATACATTTTTACGCCGCATTTGCGTCACTTTTTTGACGCAAAAGAGGCGCAAACTTCCAAAATATAATTGGGGCATATTTATACTCCGTTTGCGCCGAATTTGCGTCGTTTTTTTCGACGCAAATTAGACGCAAAACTAACTCCATATTTATACTTTGGCGTTAGACGCGTCTAGCGCCAAAGTTCATGGAGTTAGCGTCATTTTTTTGCGTGAACTCCTTCCTTGCGTTAATGAGATGCAAGGTAGGCGTTCCCGTCTTAAAAAATGACTCCCAGGCATGTGCGTGGTATTTATACTCCCGGGCAAAAATGACGCTCGGGAGTGGGCGGGGCAAAAAAACACGCATGTGCCTCTTTTTAACGCCTGGGTCAGGGCAGGCGTTAAGGGACCTGTGGGCTCAGAATGAGCCCAGAGGTGCCCTCCCCTGCCCCCAGGGACACCCCCTGCCACCCTTGCTCACCCCAGGAGGACACCCAAGGATGGAGGGACCCATCCCAGGGAAGAAAAGGTAAGTTGTGGTAAGTATTTTTTTGAATTTTTTTTTGTGACATAGGGGGGCCTGATTTGTGCCCCCCTACATGCCACTATGCCCAATGACCATGCCCAGGGGACAGAAGTCATGTTAATGGCGTCTGGGCGCCCCAAAAAAATGGCGCAATTCGGGTTAAGACGATTTTTTTGCCTCAGCCTGACTTGCCCCATTTTTGGACGCCCAAACGCCATTTTTCCCTGTGCCGGCGCTGCCTGGTGTACGTGTTTTTTTTTCACGCACACCAGCCAGCGCCGGTCGGCTAACGCCATTCAATAAATACGGCGCCCGCATGGCGCTTCAGAATGGCGTTAGCCGGCGCAATTTTTTTTGGCGCAAAACTGCTGTTTTTTTGTTTGTGTGTTTTTGCGCCGCATTTGCGTCACTTTTTGATGGAAAAGCGGCACAAACTTCCAAAATACAATTGGCCCATATTTATACTTTTTGACGCAAAACTGCGCTAACGCAGTTTTGCGCCCAAAAAATTTGCGCCGGCTAACGCCATTCTGAAGCGCCATACGGGCGCAGTATTTATTCAATGACGTTAGCCGGCGTTAGCTGCCGGCGCTGTCTGGTGTGCGTTAAAAAAAACGACGTACACCAGGCAGCGCCGGCGTAGGGGGAAAATGGCGTATGGGCGTCCACAAATGGTGCAAGTCAGGCTGAGGCAAAAAAATCGCCACAACCCGATTTGCGCCATTTTTTTACGACGCCCATCCCCCATTGAAATCACTCCTGTCTTAGCAAAGACAGGAGTCATGCCCCCTTGCCCAATGGCCATGCCCAGGGGACTTCTGTCCCCTGGGCATGGTCATTGGGCATAGTGGCATGTAGGGGGGCACAAATCAGGCCCCCCTATGCCACAAAAAAAAAAAAAAAAAAGTACTTACCTGGACTTACCTTAATGTCCCTGGGGTGGGTCCCTCCATCCTTGGGTGTCCTCCTGGGGTGGGCAAGGGTGGCAGGGGGTGTCCCTGGGGGCAGGGGAGGGCACCTCTGGGCTCATTCTGAGCCCACAGGTCCCTTAACGCCTGCCCTGACCCAGGCGCTAAAATCCGGCGCAAATGCAGGTTTTTTAGACCCGCCCACTCCCGGGCGTCATTTTTGCCCGGGAGTATAAATACGACGCGTATGCATCGCAGTCATTTTTTAAGACGGGAACGCCTACCTTGCATATCATTAACGCAAGGAAGGTGTTCACGCAAAAAAATGACGCTAACTCCATGAACTTTGGTGCTAGACGCGTCTAACGCCAAAGTATAAATATGGAGTTAGTTTTGCGTCGAATTTGCGTCGAAAAAAACTACGCAAATTCGGCGCAAACAGAGTATAAATATGCCCCAAAATACTGCTTTTTCGGCGTAGCTCTAATTTGAAAAGACACTTTGCTTTGATTTTTTTTCAAGAGGGTTTACTGTATTTGACAATGATTTTAACCTCTATTTGGCTATTAACTCATCAGACTTTAGTCACTCTATGCAACTGTTTTATATGATGATAACATTCATCCCAATATAATTTATATTGAGTTTTATACTATATGAAACAGTTCTATTTCTCTTACCCATTCTTTATAAATCTACTAATAAATAAATGTGTTATCGCAAATAACTGATAAAAGGAGGAATATGTTAATGCAAGGATATTTCAGGCGCAAATGATGTTAAAAAGGGTGTTGATCAGTATTTACTTGGGTCGCTGACAGAATTGGAATTTGATGCGATGAGTCGTTTTAAAAATACATTGTGTGGACTATTGCTATTTTAGAAGGCGAATGTTCTCATTTTAATTACAAATTCCGAATTTGATAATGAGGGTAAGTGCAAATATTTTTTAAATAAAGTTGAAACAAGCATTTCTGTGTCCGTTCCCCAGTGCCGCACTATTGCACAGCAGCTTGAAAGTTTTTGATGTCAGTAGCCGTTCTTTCTGAAACAGTTTATCAAAGAAGCCACTAGGGGGGGAACTTTCCTAAGAAACAGTAAGAATTAGGCAAGGTGAAAAAGCCAGCTAAGTTCACTTTGTCTTTCAAGCAAGATTTGCTAATACAAGTTATATATTAATACTTTTTTTACGTGGTCAGAATGGTTCAATTTCCAGCTAAACATAATTTCCCACAACGTTAATTTTAAATGATGCCAAGAAACTAACAGTAGCAGACTTTAAAAACAAAGCCATTAACTTTGGTTCATTTGAAGAAGACACGGAGCAACCATGACGAATTAGTCTGTGCCTATGATAATGGATACATCATATTTTTTTAAGGTCCACGAATATTGTAAAACAATCTTCTAGCCTTTGAGTTCAATTCGTTTGCATAATGTTGGCTTTTACATATCTCAAAATATGTTCCCCTCAAGTGCAATCATTCAGTATGTCCTGCTTAAGTACCTGCCAAATTTACTAATTCCCACGGAGTGCTCCATGACAAACTGCTGCTGATCCATAAAGCAAGTGCATCACGAATTCACCTTAGCAGCTTAAGGATAGGTATTACTGGTATATTCAGGTTTAAATCAATTTATTTTCAACAAGCCAGTGCCCTTGAAAAGAGCAACGGGCAATAAGCACAGCAGCCCCAGTGAATCATTACAGAAACACATGGGCCCATATTTATACTTTTTGACGCTAAACTGCGCTAACGCAGTTTAGCGTCAAAAAATTTAGCGCCGTCTAACACCATTCTGAAGCGCCATGCGGGCGCCGTATTTATGGAATGGCGTTAGCCAGCGCTAGCAGACCGGCGCTGCCTGGTGTGCGTGGAAAAAAAACACGTAGACCAGGCAGCGCCGGCGTAGGGGGAAAATGGCGTTAGGGCGTCTTAAAATGGGGCAAGTCAGGTTGAGGCAAAAAAATCGCCTCAACCCGATTTGCGCCATTTTTTTCGACGCCCAGACGCCATTTAAATGACTCCTGTCTTAGTAAAGACAGGAGTCATGCCCCCTTGCCCAATGGCCATGCCCAGGGGACTTATGTCCCCTGGGCATGGTCATTGGGCATAGTGGCATGTAGGGGGGCACAAATAAGGCCCCCCTATGCCACCAAAAAAAATTAAAAATATAAAAAATTATACTTACCTGAACTTACCTGAATGTCCCTGGGGTGGGTCCCTCCATCCTTGGGTGTCCTCCTGGGGTGGGCAGGGGTGGCAGGGGGGGTCCCTGGGGGCAGGGGAGGGCACCTGTGGGCTCATTTTGAGCCCACAGGCCCCTTAACGCCTACCCTGACCCAGGCGTTAAATAGTGGCGCAAATGCGGGGTTTTTTGACCCGCCAACTCCCGGGCGTGATTTTTGCCCGGGAGTATAAATACGACGCATTTGCGTCGCCGTCATTTTTTTAGACGGGAACGCCTTCCTTGCATCTCATTAACGCAAGGAAGGCGTTCACGCAAAAAAATGACGCTATTTGCCCATACTTTGGCGCTAGACGCGTCTAACGCCAAAGTATAAATATGGCGTTAGTTTTGCGCCGAATTTGCATCGAAAAAAACGACGCTAATTTGGCGCAAACGGAGTATAAATACGGGCCATGGAGGCATACTTACAAGCCCATGGCACCACCGGTGGCGCTGTGCATTGCGCTGTATTTACAAGGCTTTAAGCCACTTTTGTGGCAACGCAGCCTAGTAAGTATGTTCCCTTCACACACAACACTTTACTTGGAAGGGTTGTGCAATGGGTGTTACTGTGGGCATTCCACAGCAACACCCATTGCATTTTGAAGCTGCTCCAGATTTACAAGAAATTGTTAATCCGTGGCAGCGCCAAAATCTAATGCCTACCCAGGGGTGGTGTTAGCATGGCACAATGAGGCAAAATGCTTGATAGCATTTCTCCTAGTTTTTTGCTCTTTCTATGGGCCAGATTTACTAAAAAGTGGGGCATCGCGGTGTTGTGCCAAAATTGGCAGTGCCGTGCTGAATCACTTTAGAATCACAGGGATGCCCCATATTTACTGAAATACATCACACCCCTGTGTTATTCCCTGTGCCAGTGCTAAATTTTGCTGCCAATGCAGACATCCTTGCACCATAGTGCAAGGGTGCCTACATTGTGGGGAATGATTGTTAATAGAAGTACCAAATTGTCATTTTTTACTGATTGTTTATGTTCAGGAAGGGACACCTTACTCCACATAAACAATCATTCACAGCTTTTTGCTCTTTCTATGCGTGCTGCAGAATGCAGCACACATGGAAAAAGCAAAAAGGAGGAGGAATAAATGTATTCCTCCTTGTTGTGCCATGCTAACGCCACTCAAGGGGTTGTGCTAGTTTTTGGCGTTGCACAGATTTACACCTTCTTGTGAATCTGGGGCAGCTTCAAGAGCAATGGATGTTGCAGTGGAATGCCCATAGCAACACCCATTGCACACCGGCCTGGGACAGAAAACTGCATCGTAGGCCCCTATATTTACAAGGTGGCGTTAGGCCACAAAAAGTAGCCAAGCACCACCTTGTAAATGTGGCGCACTGCACAGCGCCACCGGAGCGTTACGTAAAATGATGTTCCAGTGGCACTAGGTCCTTGTAAATCTGGCCCTATGTGTGCTGCACTACGCAGCACACATAGAAAGAGCATATCACCATTGAAGATTGACTTTCTGCAGGAAGGTTTCCCTTCCTGCACAAAAACAATCTCCCCCACAACGCAGCCATCCTTGCCCCATGGGGCAAGGATGGCTGCATTGGCTCTAACAGCTAATTTAGCGCTGGGGTAAACACTGGGATGCGCCGTATTTTGTAAATATGGGCAATCCCTGCGTTTCAGAACTGACGCAGTGTGGCGCTGCCGATATTGGTGCAGTGCCACGCCAGTTCTTTGTGAAAATTTCCCATCATTTCTTTGTTGTTCCAGCTCATTCACCATATTACATTGTGCACAGGTATTCCGATTTTTAAGCTACTGTACTGTGTGTATGTTTTGATTTTTTAATATATGATTCGGTATATTAATTTCCTTTTTGTGTGCAGGATTGCCCATCTTGACTACATATTTTCAAAAACTCTCAGCCTAAAATTCACAATATTTTGATTTAGAGACATTATAATATATATAGGAAACCTCGTGCCTCATAAATTGCCTTTTACTCTTTGCCAAAGAAGTAGAACAATGTGTAGATCGTTGCCACGTGTTATAGTGCAAGGTCTAAAAAGGCACTCCTTTATCTAATCCTCTTTCATGAAGTAATTAATGTGGCTACCAATGTTCCTGTTTATATCTTTGTGTCTGAGCTAGAGGCAGATTTTGCTGTACAGTCAACCTCAAATAATCACAACATGCTTAGGGCTTTAGAGCAACCCCCCTTCATTCACTGTCCTGTTCAGCTGTTGACATTTTGGCCCGCTCTAGCACAGCATAAAGCGTGGGGCAATGTGTCGGCCCACTACAGCCATTGGTTGTCTTGCACTGCACGTGCCAGCTTTATTTTCCTGGTCACGTGCATATCTGAATAACAAGTGCACGCAAGTTCCAGGGTTGCTGGCCCAAATCTTTAATTTGACGTGCTTTTCTTTCAATTCTTTATCCTTTAATTGTTTTAGACATCTTTGTGTGCCTAAACTACGTCTTCAGATTACAGTAATTGAACAGTACAGTACATGGCAGCGTTTGATTACACCAAACGTATCACATGTTCCTTCTTATGCATTAAACCCTAAAAGGGTTTTATAACGGGTATGAGTACATCTGCTTGACAAGAAGCACCCATATTGTTACCTCAAAATTATATTTGATGGTTACATTTTTTACATTTTTATTTGTATTGCTAGCATTAGTCACCATAATTATGGACCAGCATGTTTTCTTATTTTTTCTTTTATTATTTTTGTGGCGTATGCTTGCAGTAAAATATTTTGTAAACACTTGCCAGGGCAAGACATAACATGTTATGAAAGCTGGCAATTTATTACTTAATGGATTTACATGCACAAATAAGCCAAGCCTGAGTACTGCCATTCTTTTAATTACAGGGAAACTTCCATTGTTTCTTTTGCAGCTCGTGTCTCATTGTTAGAAAGATGAAAAATAGTTTTTAGTGCAAATTCTGTATACGTAGGGGCACATTTAACAAAAAGTCACGCAGCGCAGCAGAGCAAGTCACTTTGGTGCGCTGCGCGGGGTGACACAGGAAAGGGAAGGAATGTTCTGTACCTAATATTATACGACACATTCCTGCCTTTTCCCAGCGCTGGAGCACACTGTACTGCCTAGCACCATAGTGCAAGGGTGCCTGCATTGTAAGCAGAATTGTTTTTGTGCAGGAAAGGACATCTTCTTGAATTGCGAAAATGAAATTATAGTGAAACAAGTGCCAGGAAATATGCCTCCCTATGATGTCCAGAATGCACCTGAGAGACACAAGCAGATTCAATAAATTTGTGGAAAGAGAATATCCTACACTTAATTAGAGTAATGCAGTAATGAATTAAATTGTTAAAACTAAGATGCAAACGCCAAACAGAAGTCCCTCTACTATTCAAACACACAGACTATTGGAGGCTCATGTAAGAAGTTTACTTGTTTGAATGAAGGCATCTTCTGTGTCTCACATTCCACTGTTGGTTACCTGCAACATGACGGAAATGTACTGGGGAAAAATGTTCCCTTACATCAATTAGCAATTGGGAACTGCTGGAAAAAGTCAAAGTTGTGTGCCAGACAGTTGGTACTTAAGCAACAGTCACAATGTTATCATGCACTTTGTATAAACCAATGAATACTTTATCGAGAAGTGCGTGGAATTCCAAATTCAGCATTTTCTTTAATCCTCGAATGGGTTCTAACAGAGTGAGTTGGCTTTCCTATAATTCAGCTGGGGTTACAGAGAAATAACATCAACGTGTGAACCGATGATGCGGCCAATTCAACTTGGGAACAACAATGAAACAAAATGTCAATAATGAGGATTCCTGGGGACACATGGGGAATGATTTGCAAACATATTTTGAGGCTGTCAAGTTTTTAATTAACAAAGGCACAGGGTTGGTGAGATCAAAATGCTGCTTTAATATTTAGAAAATGTTCCAGCTTCTTAAAGAGGTTTTGCTACCCTGTTTAAATCCTAAATACAGGGGTCAGGTAGGGGCACCCCCATCTATCTGAGGAATGTATCAATGAGTTATGACTTGCAGTTTTGGCGCCATCCATTGCTCAAATACTGTCACCTCAAAGGGGTTGTATTTAATAAGCACAGGGGAAGCTGTCCCCATGGAACATAGCATCTTCCTCTTTGTGCTTCATGACAGCAGCCACGGGGAAGTGTATGCTTTTCTGATGTCTCCCCAAAGGGACTGTTGGACCTGGCCCTTTTTTCAGTGTCACCCCTAAACTATTTGGCTCTTCCTCTTAATTTTTCTGACCAATGTTTGTTGTCTTTAATACTCTGGGCACTTTACCACTGCTAACCAGTGCTAAAGTGCATATGTGTAAATTGTATTGGTGATTGATTTATCCATGATTGACATATTTGATTTACTAGTAAGTCCCTAGTAGACCCTAGGTACCCCCTGGGCAGGGTGCAGTGGATGTTAAAGGTGGGACATGTACTGATGTGTTGTACATGTCCTAACTGAAATATTGCCAAATTAGTTTTTCACTGTTGCAAGACCTATCTCTCCTATATGTTAACATGGGGGCTGCCTTTAAATAATCTTAAGTGCAGTTTCCCTTTGAGAGCAGATTGAGATGTGGAGTTTGGGGTCTCTGAACTCACAATTTAAAAATACATCTTTTGGTGAAGTTGGTTTTTAAATTGTCTGTTTGAAAATGCCACTTTTAGAAAGTTTGCATTTTCTTGGTTAAATCATTCTGTGATTCTGCATGCTTGTGAATTCCCTGTCTGGGTCAGACTGACAGTTGGGCTGTGTGTGAATCCCCTCTAGACAGTGACACAAAGGGAGCTGGGGTGTAGCCTGCATATCCTGATGAGCCATCTGAGCTAGAGTGCAGGGGGGAATGGTCACTCACACCTGAATGGGCTGTGCCTGCCCTCACACAATGTAGTCTCTAACTCCCTGGTGTGTGTCTGGAGTCAGGCCTAGGTAAGGCAGTATCTTATGAACAACAGAGACTTTCATTTGAAGTGCCTACCTCAAAGGCAGAAAGGGGTGTAAGTAGTGGACCCAAAACCCCAGACTTTAGATTTCTTCAAGAACACTTCTGGAACCAAGAGGAACCTCTGCCAAGGAGAAGAGCTGCCCCTGCCTGTGACTGTGCTTTGTCGGGCTATCCTGCAATTGCTGCTTCCACCTGTGAAAGGGGACAAAGTCTGGACTTTGTTGTACATTCCTGCCTGAGAAGAATCTCCAAGGGCTTGCAACACGGCTGATAACGACGCACCATCCGCTTCGTGGCTGAAATCGATGCTCCACCTACATCGCGGCTGGGAGATTGACGCATTGTGGCTGGAGAGATGATGCAACACCCACTTGCAGCTGCTGATAATAATGCAAACCCCATACAGCATGGTTTTCCAACACTGTGTGACTGGATTTCTCATGCATCATCCCTGGGCGTCAAAGTCATTGTGAACCTGCGCAGATCCGAAGTTCCCTGTCCGGAAATCGAGGCGTCGCTCTCTTATAGGGGAGAAAAACAATGCATTGTCTACCTGACCGGAGAAGAAACAACAAAGGGTTTCACTTGCGAGTAAGGAATCGACACATCGCTGACTTTTCTGACACACGCTTGCCCGTGCGGCATTATTTTTTAAAGAAACCAGGTACTTTGTGTAAAATCAACATTTCCATTGTATTGTATGGAGTAAGACTCTTATTCTTTGTTAAAATGTATCTCTTGACTTGTGTGTGTTGGATTTTTGTCATTTTTGGTCTTGTTTGATTTAAATAAATATTACCTATTTTTCCAAATTGGTGTGGTGTCCTCTTTGTAGTGTTTTCACTGTATTACTGTGTGTGTTGGTACAAATACATTACACATTGCCTCTGAGATAAGTCTGACTGCTTGTGCCAAGTTACCAAAGGGGTGAGCAGGGGTTATCCTAGGTCTGTATCTCTATTACTCTGACTAGAGTGAGGGTCCTTGCTTGGGCAGAGTGCAAACTGACTGCCAACCAGAGACCCAATTTCTAACAGGGACACTTTTTTAAAATAAAAAAAGTGGCACCGGTCCTTTTCTTGGCTGCTTTTTCAAACAAAATGTTTCTCACTCTGTATGCAAAAGGATAGTTTGACGACATCTGCTGTCACTTGTAGGCCTCCATTCCTTCATTTGCTGTCAATCCCAAGGGGTTGCAAACTGTGATCTGCCTCATTAGTATTCCTTAGGTAAGTCATTTTGGGATCCCTTGTGAACATAGGACTTGCAATCCAACCGATTCGTGCATAGCTCTCATTGCAAAATTGCATTCCCTTTCACAAACAAGTCGATGTGTAAAATGCACATTCCTCAACTGCAAATTGAAATAGTACATTAGGTACATAGTAAATACGCCATCTTTAAACAATTCTAAACAAAAGCACTGGATGTTTGCAGGTCTTTTGTTTGAATGGCCCGACCTCTTTTATCTAGAATCTTGGGTAATTTGCAAACTGAGGCCTATGCACCTGGTTATGTGTCTCCTTTTAGCAACTGAGCACATGGAGCTGTAGGAATTTTTGTTTTGTTTTTTGTATATTCTAAAGTTTATGAGTAGCGTTTTCTGTACTTTAACGATCAGTACCAATCTATTAAACATAAAGACCTGATATTAGGAAGATTTATGCAACATAGCAGCCTAATACTAAGCAATTAAATGAACAAATATAAACATACATATTTGTATCTATATTTGTAAATGCATCACCTAGGGATGAGACCTGCTACATTGGAAATGTTGAGTACAAATGAGTCCTTTACCTCTACCATTCTACACTCATTTAGACGTTGTAAAGAATGATTTCCCTGCTTAGAAAATATTTTTCAAAATGTATTACAAAATTCGGGAATAATTCAGGGGAGGCTCCTTCATTCAGGTGGAGGAGTGTCACCCCCCTGCCAGAAGTAGCAGCAAACCTTTTACCAAACAAACGATAATGAACTATGATTATTACAGTTTTTTTGTAAACGGGGCAGGGCCACAGGCTGTGATGTGCACTGAGGGGGAGTGCACAGCTCTTCCCCTCACTGAGCATGTATGTTTGGCCGGCCGTCTCGGGCTGGCTAGAGCCTGCACAGGCTCCCAGTCTGCCTGGGAGCACCCTCTCTGGGTGCTCCCAGCCAATCCTGATGCTGCTCTGAGCAGTGTCACGATTGGCCGTAGAGCAAGCTGGGAGACAGTGCCTGCAGGCTGTCGGCAGAGAAGAGGAGAGGAGCAGTGTGGTCATGAAGGCAGCGGCACAAGTAAGTCTTTTTTAAATGAATCAGCACCCACCCGCGCACACACTGCCCCGCCCTCCCCGTCCCGCCCTTTTTTTTTATAAACGTGAGACGCACCTTGAATAATATAGCATTTTACGTATGTAGGCATGTTAGCTTGGGTGTGGTCTTACTACTCAGTTTGCTGCCCTCATAGACATTGTAACTTGGGCTACTATAGTGTTTAATTTTTTTGCTAAGCTAGATAATGTATTCACGAAACAGAACGTCAGGCATATTGCCTATTTTCTTTAATGATAGGTGTTAATTTTAAACCCTTGCAAAATATTGTTTGACCGCTAATTAATATTTGTTTGCATTAAAAGCATGTAAAACAATTACAATACCTAAATCAATGTTATGTTATTTTCAAACAATATAAACATATACCTTGCTATTTTAAAATATCTTACCCATCCTGCTTAATCATGTAGGATGTCTGTTGTAAGGTACCAGCCACTTTCTCTACATACAACAAATAGCAACCTGCTGTAAACTGACTAAATTCTTTGAAATAATATATCTATATTAATATATTATACTAAAAACCTTATTATGAAAACTGATGTTTATTTACAAGTTCTTTAAAAACATCCTTTTTTTGAGGGGTGGGATATTAATTGTACATTCTCTTCCACATGTTGTATTTTTCAAAGCAAGTGGAACCTCATTGACTACCAATCCTGATCCCCCCTTCATATCCCATTTTCGTGTTTCTTGTGTTGCTTTTATGGTTTTTGTTCATTGTCAATTTGTATATTTGTTGTGCATGTAGCGAACTACTTCTGCCATTATTCATCGAAACAAACGATATTTGCATGGCTAATGCCGAAATGATACAGCAGTGTCAACAAAACATATAGGGGGTCATTCCAACCTTGGCGGTAAAAGCCGCTTACCGCTGTCAGAAGACCACCAACATACCGCTGCGGCCGCGGTAAACCGCCACGGTCATTTTGACCCACAACACGCAAACCGCCAAAATGCAGACAGCCACAAAAGTCCGCCACACCAAAGGGCAGCGAGAAACTGGCGATGACCAATCCTCCACCGTCACGCCAACAGAAATACGCCCACACTATCACGACACACGAATCCACGTGGCGGTCTTTCAACCGCGGTAATCCATTGGCGGTACACACCGCCGCGCTCAAAATACACACACTCTTATAAAACACATCCACGTTGGACAATTTGAAATACACACACCTGATACACATACACACACCACTCCCACACACCCAATACAATATAAAACACACACCCATATCACCCAACAAACCCCCACTCCTACATATTCGGGACCACGCACTGAGAAAAAGAGAACTGAGCACCCAGACGCGCATTTTACTTTCACCCAGCAATATTTCCACGCACTTCACACAACACACCGATACACATCACCACACAATCCACCCCACACATCACCCACACCACCCCATGGCACCGCAAAGACACCCCAGGTTCTCCGAGGATGAACTCAGGGTCATGGTGGAGGAAATCGTACGGGTAGAGCCACAGCTCTTCGGGACACAGATGCAGCACACCACCATTGCCTGGAAGATGGAGCTATGGAGCAGAATAGTCGATAGGGTCAACGCTATGGGACAGCACCCAAGAAATAGGGACGACATCAGGAAGCGGTGGAACGACCTACGGGGAAGGTGCGTTCCATGGTATCCAGGCACAACATCGCGGTGCAGCGGACTGGCGGCGGACCCCCACCTCCTACCCCAGAATTTACAACATGGGAGGAGCAGGTCTTGGCGATCCTGCATCCGGAGGGCCTTGCAGGAATATCTGGAGGAATGGACTCTGGTAAGTCTCATCTTCACTATTTTATCCCCCCCACCCCACCAGCATGCCAACTCATACCCCCACCCTCACCCCCATCACATCCTGCTCCTTGCAAATGTCTCACCATCACAGCCCACCCATCCCAACACCAATCCCTGCATGCGACCACAAAGCATGGACACCCATCACCAAAGCATGCCCACTGCACATACCCATCCCCCACCAAATCACCGTCACAAAAGTCCCCACACGGGAATGCCAGCACTGGGGTACAAGGGCACCCACCCATTACACGCTATGGCACACACTAATGCAATAACCATACTTTTATACCCCTGCAGGAACCGAACGCCACGTCACCGCGCAGGAGGGTCCACAAATGTCCACTCCACCCCCAGAAGAGGCCCACAGTGAGGACAGCACCTCTGTCGACCTGGATCTAGATGACCAGCCCGGCCCATCGGGGACCTCGGGACAGTCGGTTCCCCTCAGACAGCCACAGGCCACAGCAGACCTTCCCCCCTCTAGGAACACCAGCACAGCACCCACCCAGCGGGCCCATCCCTCAGTCCCCAGGACACGTCAATCAGCGGTGTGTCCACCAATACAGGGCACCCAGGTTAACCCCAACCCCAAAAACAACAGGGACCTGGGGGCAGTGGTAGTGGGCACACGGTCCAGGGGACAGAGGCCCAGGGAAACAGGGGAACTGGGAGGGCTGCTGTGCGACGGGGGGGACAGGCCCAGGGAACCCACTCTCCACGAGGCCCTCTCCTCCATCATGGGAGCATACCACCACTCCCAGGAGACAATGGCAACGGTCCTGGCCAGGTTTCAGGAGATCCAGCTTCTGCAGGAGGAACAGTATCTGGGGTTCAGGGAGGAACTGCGAAACATCAGTTCCGCCCCGGCCACCATTGTAGGGGCTCTGAATCAGGTAGTCACCACATTGCGGGACACTGTGGCAGGACAAAGGGCCCCTGACACTAGCATGGACCAAGAACTGCCTACCACCTCTGCCAGCGCTAGTGGACAGGAGGCCCCGCCACAGGACCAACAGGCCACCAGCACCCCACCCCCTGCAGAAGGAGAACCACCCCACAAGCGGGCACTGAGATCCAGGAAGAAGACAGAGTAAGATGCCAGGACCCCGGCCAGGAAAGGATACCTCCCTGATTGTCATCCCACTGTCCCACATTGACACCCTGTCCATTCTTATACTGCCCATGCTCCACTTTCCACAGGCATTTGGACATTGCACCTGTGATACTAATAGTCTGGACTCTGCCATGAACAATCCTCCATCATCACCCCTCACCAATTTGCAACCACCCACCAATATAGAGCACTGAAATAAACACAGTTATTGCACAAAACAATCAGGAGTCTGGCTGTGATTTTGTACTAATGTATTAGACATTACCGTCCCAAAATGCATATTTACATTGTGATGCCAACATACCACTGTCACACAGCTGTTGTCCATGGGGAAACAAAGCAGATGTCACGCAGTATGGCCCACATCTCTGAAATTGGAAGGGAAAGTCACAACTCAGTTACCCACAGGGGGAAAAGGTCAGACAGTAGAGAGGTAGTAGGGGTTAAGTATATGTAATATGACTGGTTAGAATCTTACCTGTGTGTCATTGAAAATACTGCTGTATTACTGTGTTCCTGTTGTCTATGTCGTCCTCTTCGGCTTCCTCTTCTTCACACCCCACAGGCTCCATAGCTGCTACAACACCTCCATCTGGACCATCCTCCTGCAGAAAAGGCACCTGGCGTCGCAAAGCCAGGTTGTGAAGCATACAGCAGGCCATGATGATCTGGCACACCTTCTTTGGTGAGTACAATAGGGATCCACCTGTCATATGGAGGCAGCGGAACCTGGCCTTCAGAAGGACGAAGGTCTGCTCGATCACCCTCCTAGTTCTCCCATGGGCCTCATTGTACCGTTACTCTGCCCTTGTCCTGGGATTCCTCACTGGGGTCAGTAGCCATGACAGGTTGGGGTAACCAGAGTCACCAATTAGCCACACAAGGTGCCTCTGGAGTTGACCCATCACATAAGGGATGCTGCTATTCCACATGATGTAGGCGTCATGCACTGAGCCAGGGAACTTGGCATTAACATGGGAGATGTACTGGTCTGCCAAACACACCATCTGTACATTCATAGAATGATAACTCTTTCTGTTTCTGTACACTTGTTCACTCCTGCTGGGGGGTACTAAAGCCACATGGGTCCTATCAATGGCACCTATGATGTTGGGGATATGTCCAAGGGCATAGAAATCACCTTTCACTGTAGGCAAATCCCCCACCTCAGGGAAAACAATGTAGCTCTGCATGTGTTTCAGAAGGGCAGACAACACTCTGGACAACACCTTGGAAAACATAGGCTGGGACATCCCTGATGATATGGCCACTGTTGTTTGAAAAGACCCACTTGCAAAGAAATGGAGTTCTGACAGCACCTGCACTAGAGGGGGGATCCCAGTGGGTTGGCGGATTGGTGACATCAGGTCTGGCTCCAGCTGGGCACACAGTTCATGAATAGTGGCTTGGTCAAGCCTGTATGTCAGTATGACATATCTTTCCTCCATTGTCGACAGGTCTACCAGTGGTCTGTACACGGGAAGATTCCTCCATCTCCTCGCATGTCCCAGCGGACGGTGCCTATGAAGGACAACAGCGAGCACAGAGTCAATCAGCCCACAGGTATGTATCCACAGTTTGCACAAAACGCGATTCCCAATGCATTGAATAGTTTGTATGAGTGTTGAGGCAAGGCCTAGGTATGTGTGACACAGTTAAAACTAAGCCATGTGGGCCCTTGAAATGGCGGCTGCCTGACCTGTGAAGTGTGACAATGGGATGTGAGGTCAATGCGCTGGCGTGGCACACCGTGGCAGTAGGCGGTCGAAGACCGCGGCGCAAAGCAGCATTGGTTAACATTGAACCCTATGGGTCTCAGGAGCCAATGACGATGTGCGCCGGCGGTCGCGGTACGCACCGCCGCGGCCGTGACCGCCATTTTCTATCTGCTTATTCACTCGATACCTGATCTTCGACAGGAGAGGACCTACACTGCAAGTGCTGCTGTGACCTCGGTCTGGAAGAGACAATGGCTCATGCGACTGGGGAAAGGGCCCCTGCCTTCACTGCTCAGGAATTGGAGAAACTCGTGGATGGGGTCCTTCCCCAGTATGCGTTACTCTACGGTCCTCCAGACCAACAGGTAAGTACACTGGGACCATGCTTTGTGGCCCATGCCTGTGTTGAGTTGGGTGGATGATAGATGGTTGGGAGGGGAGCGAATGAGGCATGCATCAAATGCCGGATGACAGGATGTGCCACATGGCAAGGGTAGGGATGGGGGGCCACTGACATTGAGGGTGCAGAAGGTGATGACTCTTTTTCTCCCCCTGTACATTTCACATAGGTCAGCGCCCACCAGAAGATAGACATTTGGCGTGCCATCGCCAAGGACGTCCGGGCCCTGGGGGTCCACCACAGACGGGGCACCCACTGCCGGAAGAGATAGGAGGACATCCGACGCTGGAGCAGGAAGACGGCGGAGGCTCAGCTGGGGATGGCCTCCCAACGTGGGAGGGCTGCCAGTCGGACTTTTACCCCCCTGATGTCCCGGATCCAGGCGCTGGCCTACCCCGATTTGGATGGGCGCGTGAGGACATCACAGCAGACTCAAGGGGGTGAGTACACTCTCATCCAGGTGACTTTGCGTGCAGTGGAGGTGTCTGGGTGATGGAGGAGGGCTGTGGGTTTCCCTAGGCCAGGGCGATTTCTGTAGGCTAGGCCCCTCCATAAGGCATGGCCCTGTGCCCCCGCCCCCCACCTCTGTAGGGTGCCAAGTACAGTTATCCATAACCCTGTGTCATCTATGTGTGCAGTTGTCGGCCATAGGCTTGTAGGCCATGTCCCACGGATTGAGTAGTGGACCCCAAGTGCGCGGGGTAGTGCAGGGGGCTTCTGTGTCTGTCCTGTCCGCCAACGGTGTCGCCAATGCATGCACTCAACATGTCTTTATTTTGTCCCACCCCCCTTTTTTGTGGTCTTCCTGTTCATGTGTGCATTAGCATCATCAGGCGGAGGAGAAGTGGCATCGGAGCACGAGGGAGCTGCATCCCACATGGCCCTGGAGGGCCATGCAACGGATTCCGAATACACCAGTAGGACGGAGGGCGAGGGGAGCTCCACAGCGGGGACTCGTGCAGACATTAGTGACACGTACTCATCCTCTGAAGGGAGCTCCCTTGTGGTGGCGGCAACATCCGTGCCCCCCGCAACAACAGGTACAGTCGCCACCCAGCGCACCAGAACCGCCCTCCCAGCAGCCCCTCAGCCCAACCCAGGAAGGTGGGCATCTCCTTCGCCCCAGGCACCTCAGGCCCTGCCCCAGTCACCCCTGCTGCCCTCATTGAGGAGATCATTGACCTCCTGAGGACGCTCACTGTTGGGCAGTCTACCATTTTGAATGCCATTCAGGGTGTCGAAAGAGAGGTGCACCAGAGTAATGCATACATGGAGGGCATTCATTCTGGTCAGGCTGCCCTTCAGCGATCGTTCAACACTCTGGCCTCAGCACTGATGGCAGCAATTGTCCCTATCTCTAGCCTCCCCCCTCTAACTTCCTCCACCCATACCCTATCACCTGTACCTCTGCCTATCCCAGACACACCATCAGACCAGCCTGTACACACCTCAACACCCAAGGGAAGCTCATCCAGACATAAGCACCACACATCACACAGGCATTCACACAAGCAACATCCACATACAAATATACCAACACCCACTGCCTCCACTGTGCCCCCCTCCTCCTCGTCTCCCTCCTCCCTCCCTGTCACGTCTCCACTCACACTTGCATGCACAACATCTTCAGCCACTACGTCCATCACCAGCACACACACCAGAACCCCCGCACACATGCAGTCACCACCCCCACTACCATTTACACGTCCCCTGTGTCCTCTCCCAGTGTGTCTGTCTCCCCCTCTTCCAAGATACACAAACGCAGGCAGCCCCCCACCCAACAGCCATTCACCTCACGACAGCCTCCAGCCCAAGCACCTGCACCCAAAGACACCAGACTTAAGACTCCTACAACCACAACCTCTGCCTCCACTCCCATACCCACTACACCTACCCGTCCCACTGCTCCTAAAAAGCTTTTCCTGTCCAAACTTAACCTCTTTCCTACAACTCCCCCACCCCGTCCATCTCATGGGACTCCAGTCAGCACCTCAGCCACCACAAAACCGGGCCCTGTGATGACAGTCTGCCATGGACTGTGGAGTCCCCCACCCTCAAGGGCAGCCAGTTCAGTACGGAGCCAAGGCACGGGCAGCCCACCCACGGAAAAACACCCGAAGATAGTCAGCGGCCGGCACGAGAGGCTGAAAACCCCAGGCACTAAAATCCCTACCATGGCTCCGGCACGAAGTGTGGAGACAGGTGGCACACCGCCCAAGGTGGGGAAGGGCCACAGGCGAACAGGGAAGGCTGGGAAGGGCAGCACGCCTGAGGAGAGTGCCATCAGCCCAGCTGGCCAGGAGGGCCCCGCCAGCCCCATCCCAGGTGGGCTGGAGGACAGCAACAGGCCCGGTACTGCAGACCAGGAAGGCCCCGCCAGCCACCCGACAGATGGGCAGGAACGCCCCGCCAGCCACAGGACAGGTGGCAAATGACCTGCACGCCATGGCCGGATCCGTTGAACTGGGCCCTTTCACTCAAGCACCGCTGAACTGGGCACCGCCGTCTCAAGCACCGCTGAACTGGGCACTGCCATCTCAAGCACCGCTGAACTGGGCACCGCCGTCTCAAGCACCGCTGAACTGGGCACCGCCGTCTCAAGCTCCGCTGAACTGGGCCCTTTCACTCAAGCACCGCTGAACTGGGAACCACAGTCTCAAGCACTGCTGAACCGGGCTCTTTCACTCAAGCACCGCTGAACTGGGCACCGCCGTCTCAAGCTCCGCTGAACTGGGCCCTTTCACTCAAGCACCGCTGAACTGGGAACCGCCGTCTCAAGCACCACTGAACTGGGCCCTTTCACTCAAGCACCGCTGAACTGGGCACCGCCGTCTCAAGCCCCGCTGAACTGGGCCCTTCATCTCAAGTACCGCTGAACTGGGCCCTTCATCTCAAGCACTGCTGAACTGGGCACCGCCGTCTCAAGCACCGCTGAACTGGGCACCGCCGTCTCAAGCTCCGCTGAACTGGGCCCTTTCACTCAAGCACCGCTGAACTGGGCACCGCCGTCTCAAGCACCGCTGAACTGGGCACCGCCGTCTCAAGCACCGCTGAACTGGGCACCGCCGTCTCAAGCTCCACTGAACTGGGCCCTTTCACTCAAGCACCGCTGAACTGGGTACCCCCGTCTCAAGCACCGCTGAACTGGGCCCTTTCACTCAAGCACCGCTGAACTGGGCACAGCCGTCTCAAGCACCGCTGAACTGGGCCCTTCATCTCAAGTACCGCTGAACTGGGCCCTTCATCTCAAGCACTGCTGAACTGGGCACTGCCGTCTCAAGCACGGCTGAACTGGGCACTGCCGTCTCAAGCACCGCTGAACTGGGCACCGCCGTCTCAAGCACCGCTGCGCTGGGCACCGCTGTCTCAAGCACCGCTGAACTGGGCCCTTTCACTCAAGCACAGCTGAACTGGGCACCGCCGTCTCAAGCACCGCTGAACTGGGCACCGCCGTCTCAAGCTCCGCTGAACTGGGCCCTTTCACTCAAGCACAGCTGAACTGGGCACTGCCGTCTCAAGCACCGCTGAACTGGGCACTGCCGTCTCAAGCACCGCTGAACTGGGCACCGCCGTCTCAAACACCGCTGGCCCATTGGCGGCAGGGGCAGGCCCGCATCTGTGTCGGGCAGGGCTGCACAAAGCACTCTGGGCACCAGTCGCCCTCCAGGACCAGTGGAGACTGTCATCCACTTGAGAGACTGTGGCTTTGCACTCCCCAGAATTGTTCAGTGGGCAACCCACCCACTGTAGAGACTTGTGAGACTGTGGCTTTGCACTCCCCAGGATGGAACAGTGGGCAACCCACCCACTGTAGAGACTTGAGAGACTGTGGCTTTGCACTCCCCAGGATTGAACAGTGGGCAACCCACCCACTGTAGAGACTTAAGAGACTGTGGCTTTGCACTCCCCAGGATGGAACAGTGGGCACGTGGCCCCCTCGTGGATCTGGCGTCGTGCACTCATCTGGTTGAGGTGCCCCTCCTTCCCTTCCCCCTGAGGTGCCTGTAGTTTTCCTATCTGATGCCCCTGCAGTGTTCTCTCCGTTGGAGTCAGGTATCCTGTGTGGGCTTTGCCCATGTGATTTGGGCCCAGTGGTCCATGGACAATGCCTGCTACAATGCTCGGACTTTTACATATATGTATATAAGTGTTTTTGATGTGTAGATATATATATATTATTCAGCCACTATTACAATACATTCCAATGTTTAGAATCATTTCCTTTTGTCTTTGCATTCTTCCGGGGAGCTTGGGGGGGGGGGGGGGGGACTGTGAAGTATTTCTATGCATTGATGTGTGTGTTGTAGTGGGTGAGGGTGGGGGTGGGTGTGTCGCGTATGTGTGTCCCCGTAATATTTTCTCCTCCACCCTCCCCTGTGTCGTAGGTGCAGTACTCACTGTTGCCTTCTGCGCCGGCGTTCGTGCTCCTGGTAGAGGAGCAGGAAGACAATCGCTGGCAGGATGTTGAGTTTGGGTTCTATGCTGTCCAGATTCCTCGTGGGGTGTATGGAGGTGAGCGTTTTCCGTTTGAAATGGCTGTTTCTGCCGTGTTTTTATTGGCGGGGCTACCGCCCTGGAAAAGGTGGCTGATTGGTGTGTTGTGATAGGGTGGGCGGTACATTGTCTCCCGCCTGTCTGTTGGCGGTGACCGCCGCGCTGTTTGTTTGTGCCGCCGTGGCGGCTGGTGTGGTAATGTGGCGGTCTCTGTTGGCGGTTTCCGCCAGGGTCGGAATTCCATTTTTTTGCCCGCCAGCCTGTTTGCGGTTTGGCCGCAGGTTTAACACCGTCCGCCAGGGTTGGAATGACCTCCATAATTTTGAAAATAAAACAATGTCATTTTTTTCATGGTTTTCAATGTAGAATGTTTTTCCCAATAGTTCAAATGGATTCCAAAATCACACATTTCATTGTTTCTCTCACTAGCTCTAGAAAAATCATTAATTCTTTCAGTCCAGCCAGGGGAAAATAACTAGCAAGGAATTCAATTTTTTCTAGCTTATGCAACAAGAATTTTCAATTCTATTAAGGACACATAGGCGAGGATTATGCTATCTCTTTCTTTGCTGTGCTTTCTGGTTAAACCCTCATTGGCTAGCCAAGCCACTAGAAATTTCAAAATAACATTAACATCCCATAAAATGGAATATTTAGGTTGAGGGGGACGTACCAATCTAATGCCATGCAAAAGTTTAGAAAACAGTGGGTGTTCCCCAATCAGTTTACCATCTTTTCTGGGATGCTTAGCTGAAATGGCCGATCTGAAATTATTAATCGTTCTATAAGCCAGTCCTTGCATAGCTAAATGCGACAAAACATCTGCGATCATATGCACAGAGGCCCCCATGGGACCCACGTTCTTTTGACCGCACCAATACAACCATCGCTTCCAGGCAGACGCATATCTTTTATGTGTGCTAGGTACCAAGGATTGGGAGAGAAAGAATTTAGTGTTCTTTAAAAAATTGAGAGACTTGTTCCGATCCCCCAAAATCCTCCAAGCCATGAAGGATAATTGCCCCTCCAGAATGAGAGGATGTGGAAGGCCCATCGGATCCGACAAGAGATCCTCCGATCTCTGGATCCGTACAGGCGGTGCGCAACAAAGGTCTAAAACCATTGGAAACCAAGATTGAGCCTTCCAACAAGGTGTCGCCAGTACCATCTCCAACTTCTGATTAAGGACTTGGGAAAGAACTCTTTGGATCATTGAGAATGGAGGGAAAGATTAAATCTGTTCCTCTGACTAAATCTGAAGAAAAGCGTCTGAGCTGAGAGCTTGTGGATCTGGTCTCCAGATGAAAAACTGTGGAAGTTGTGCATTCAGGCGTGATGCAAACAGATCTATTGGAACGGGACCCCACAGATGATTGAGGAAGCGAAATACCCTGGGATGCAACCTCCAGTCGCTGACATCCCGAAGATATCGGGAGTTCCAATCTGCCACAACATTCACCGTGTCTGCAAATATACTCTTTTGTGACAGATATCTGATGGGCTAGACAAAAGTGCCATAAACCATTCACAATTTCTGCAAACATCTTGGATTGTGTTCCCACCAGTTTGTTTATATACCTGACAGCAGAGATGTTGTCCATTTTCAAAAGGATACAACATTGATTCTTGACAGGGGACAACGTCTTCACTGCAAAGAGTTGGCCAGAAGGTCCAGACAATTGATATGCATTTGAAGTTCCTCCGGGATCAGCGTCCCCATGTCCCCACTTGCCCACATCTGACTCCCCAGCCCCATCTGCTGGTATCTGACTCCATGACTATCTCCGGATTCGATTCAAATATTGCTCTGCCATTTCAGGCATCCATATGACTCAACCACCATTGAATTTCCGTTCAGGCTTCTTGGGACAGCGTCACCTGCTTTGAATACTAAAGACCCTTTCGGAGATGTAAGATCTTCATTCTCTGAAGGGCTTGATAATGCTGAGGACACGGGAAAATGGCTTGAATAGAAGATGCTAGGAGGCCCACCAATCGGGCAAGAACCATCAAGGAAATCGAAGGAGCAGACAACGCTCTATTCAATTCCTTCTTGACGGCTAATCCCTTTGTCAATGGGAGCTTCAACTGGACTGAAATTAAATCTATCTTGAGTCCCAAGAAATCTATCTGTTGGACCGGAACCAACTGGGATTTCTTTGCATTTTTGATAAACCCCAGGTCCTGGAGAAAACGAATTGTCCAGGAGACATGGAGAAGTTTTAGGCTTTTTTCTTGTGCCATGATTAGAATGTCAGCCTGATAAATGATAAGATGAACATTTTTTTCTCTAAGCCATTGAACAACTGGAAACATCAGGGAGCTGAAGACAGCCCGAAGGGAAGAGTGGAAAACTCGTAACATCTTGTTCGCCAAAAAAACGGAAGGAAGCGTCGATGAGGACCAAAAATGGGGATTGTTAGATAAGCGTCTTTGAGGTCCAGCTGAACCATCCAATTCCCTTCCAACTAGAGATTCCGAAGTACATGAATGCCCTCCATCTTGAAATGTCGAGAGATAATCCAAGAATTGAAACGCCGAAAGTTGAGAACTAATCAAGAACACCCCCTTCTTTTGAACCAAAAAGATTGTGCTGATGAAGCCTCTGGGGTGGGGAAGAGAATGAACAATCGCCCCTTTCTGAAGTAAGGCATCGACTTCCTGATCTATGAAAGAACTCTCTTGTTGGGAAATAAGGAGAGGGGTGGGTATGGAAATTTGTTCTGGATTTGAATAAATTCTAGATGGTAACCCTGAATGGTTTCCAGTACCCAAGCATCTAGAGAGATGCAGGACCAAATGTGTACTAACAGGCCCACTGTGCCCCCCAGAACAACTTCCCGTGAAGGAAGAAGAATTACCTGGTTGGGCGGAGGCCTGACCATATTCTCCTCCTCTATGTGGTCCTCTGGGATTACGTCCTCTGTATCCACGACCTCTCACTGGGTAAAAGTTAGAGTTGGGTTGATAATTTGAGGAGCCTCTGCCTGTATAATATGGTCTGGAAGTCTGAGGACTGAACCGGCCTGATGCTCGACCTCCAAAGCGCCAGGCCCTGTGAAAAAGGCCACTATTGAAGACCTTCTTGATGGATGTCTGAGCCTTATCAAGGGCTGAGAATGTAGCCACATATTTGGCCAAATCCTTGACAAACCTGTCTCCAAACAGGAGTCCATTAGCCGAAGGTCCTGCATCAGCCGGAGCCAATTCAGTCAGTTTTGGGTCTATGCGCAGTAGGAGGGATTTTTTTATGTTCTGTAGAAATGGTGCAGTTGGCATTCCCTAATAGGTACATGGCTCGTTGGGCCCATTCCAGTAAAATCTCGGGGTAAATAGCCTCATGTGACTTTAGCGTGAACTGCCAAATCTAATATTTTGGTAAGAGGGCCAGAAATATCTAACAGTTTGTCTTGGCATCCTCGCCAAGCCATGTCAATACCCTTCTTGGAGTCTTTGGCGTACTTTTTTTTAAGAAAGTCACCATATGTGAGTCAAGTTCCGGAGTCTCCGTGACTTTGCCTGATAGTGCTGGAGGGGGCATTCAGAGCGGAGGGTATTCCTGACATCTTTCTCAAAGCACTTCCGCAGTCTAGACTGCACATACCCCGCCACCTCCTGGCATGAAACCCATTCAGTGGAACAAGGGTGTATGATGGAATCAGGGTCAAATTGTAAGTTTTTTCCCAGAGAAGGCGTCTCGGGATCCTCGGCGTGATGTGCCTTGCATTTGCGTTTACCCTGTACTTTGTCCTGAACTGGGGACTTTTACGAAGTGGAAGAATCCGAGTCAGAATGTTGGCTAGTTTGCCAAGAAGGAGCTGAGAGAGTATGAAATGCCGCACATTCATGGTCATTTAAGACCGAGTTAATCGTCTGGTCTAGGAGGTCATCAGATGACCGGCCAGGCTCAGTAATATTGACCTCTGGCATTAAACAGATAGCTGGGAAATACGCGTCTCCTCGCTGGGAAAAATGCGCTCGAACAGAAGGGCTTGTGTGCAGGTGCATATTCCTGCGAGGGCGGCAGATTAGAGGAAAAGCCTTTAATCACTTCAGGCCTCCTTGCCGGCGGGGCTTTTTTTTAAAATGAACGCACACTCGCGCAAGTAAAACAAACAAACAACAAAGCCCTGAAGTGGAATCAAAACTGCCAGAAGGGCTTCATGAAGTCGCGCATGCTTGCGCGTAATTACTGTACACACAATGTTCACAAAATCGAAACTACAGATATAATCAGAATACAATAAAGCGCATGAAGGCACTAGGCCATGCTAGATTCAATGGCAAGATAACAAAGTTAAGAAAATGCTCTAATGACTTAGCTCTGTGCTGCAGCAGCAAAGAAAGAGGATGGACTTCGGTGGACTATGATATACATATGGAGGGTTAGCCCCTGATTGGTGGTGATATCAAGGCTGTGCCTCATGGGAAATGTAGTTTTAATTTTAATGGGCTGCTGTGTTTTGACAGTACAGAAAGAGATAGCATATTCAGAAGTCTCTGGTCCTGACATAGAATTGTGTTGCAAAACAAGTGATTTTAGAGGAAATAAACTGAGAGGAATGCACAAGAAAGAGAGACAAGGAGCCTGGTTGATATAACAGTTTAAAACCAGGAGTGAAGCTTTACGCTGTTATATATTAAGTTGTTCACTTTTCAGAAAATGCAGAAAACGTCCAAATGGTACACTTGGAAAGAAGCACATCTTGCAGCTTTCGAGATGCAATCATTAGCTGGCTTTGTGAATTCCGGTATTTGAGTAAAATAAACAATTATATCCAGCGTGTACATGAAAACTATCAATGTCAATACTTTTGTGGCTTAATACATTGTTTTTTCTCCATAGTGAAAACACCCCTTTACAAGCATCTCTTTGGTGAAAGGGACATGCAATGAAAGTTGCTGTGGGCGTTCCAATGCAACACCCATTGCACTTTGACGTTGCCCCAGATTTATGAGAAATCACCCTGCAGTGGTGTTAGAGTGGCACAACAAGGAGAAATACTTTTATTTCTCCTTGTTTTTGTTTTTGCATTCAGCAGGACACATATAAAGGGCACAACACCATTATTGATCGTTTATGTGCAGGAAGGGACACCTTCCTGCACATGAACAATCATTCTCTGCAAAGCAAGCACCCTTGCACTATTGTGCAAGGGTGTCTGCATTGAGACTAGGCAGCTAATTTTGAACAGGGAAGACACAGGTCTGTGCAATATTCTTGTAAATATGGCACATCTCTGAGTTCTGGAATCAACACAGGCCAGCCCAGGAAAATTGCTTGCGACACTGAGCTGTGTCATTTCCTAATAAACAAGGCCCATTTTATCTGGGGAGCTGGCCAAACATAGGACTTCAATTACAAAGGCATTGTGCCAAAGGAAAGTCACTTTTACAGCATTCTGGTGGTGCAACACCCTGCCCTATATTTTCAAAGCGGAATTAAGCCACTTTTTGTGGCTTAACAGTGCTTTGTAATCCCCCTTTACATGTATCACTTGGAGTGAAAGGGCCATGCAATGGGTATGGCTGTGGTTATTCCACTGCAACACCCATTGCATTTTGACGAGGCCTCAGATTTATGAGAATACCTAAACCTGAGGCAGCGTTAAAAACTAATGCAGGACAGGGGTGGCACTAGCATGGTGCAGCGAGGAGAAATATTTTTATTTATTCTTGTTTTTGCTTTTCCTGTGTGTTGCATTCTGCAGTACACATAGGAAGAGCAAAATGCCATTAATGATTGTTTGTGTACTGGAAGGTGTCCCTTCTTGCACATTGTTAGAAATGGGGTATTTTTGTTGGCAGTCAGGTTACCTCCTGTACAAGCAAGGACCCTCACTCTAGTCAGGGTAAGTCACACACAATCCAAATTATCCTGTGCCCACCCTCTAGTAACTTGGCACTGAGCAGTCAGGCTTAACTTAGAAGGCACTGTGTAAAGTATTTGTGCAATTAATCATACAACAACACAATATAGCACAACAAAAATACATCACAAAGTGTTTAGAAAAATATATAATATATAATATTTATCTGGACATTTGCAGGTCTAAAATGATCAAAGATGCAGGAATTAAATGTAGCGGTATCACTGAAAAGTGATATAAATGCCCTCATTTCAACCTTGGTGGGCGGCAAACTGCCAATGCAGCCGCACTCCCGCGGGGTCTACTTGCAGATCCACGCTGGGCCGGCAGGCGGAAAGCTGGTTTCCGCCCGCCAGCCAAGTGGGGATCTCGGCCGCAACACGGGAGCCGGCTCCAAATGGAGCTGGCGGTGTTGCGGCTGTGCGACAGGTGCTGTTGCACCTGTCGTGCTTTTCACTGTCTGCAATGCAGACAGTGAAAAGCTGCATGGGGCCTGTTGGTTGTGCTTCCGACAGGGCTGTAATGAGGGCCAAAGTGTCTTAAGTCTTTTAAAAGCAAACAAAGTCTCTTTCAAGCACAAAGTACCTGGTTCGCGTGAAAAATCTCTGCAAAGGGCCGCAGAGAAGGAGAAGCGTGGAAATAAAGGGGTGTGTGTCGATTTCTTGGGCCGCACATGCCAATACGTTGTTAAGTTTCCACGTAGGGACGGCTGTGCATCAATTTCCGGTGCTTGGTCATGGATCCTCTTCGGGTTGCTGGGTTTTCAGATGCCCCGGGGTCTGTGCATGGAATCCTGGGCTTGCGGAGCCAAATCACAAGCGCTGCATCATTCCACTGGGCGTTGTGTAGAAGTTTCTTTAGCACGGCAGGCACTGCGTCGATTTCCACTCTGGAAGCCGGGCAGCGTCATCCCAGATCAGTTGTGCGTCGATCCAGTGGGCTGTGCGTCGAAGTTCCGGTTGCAACGCAGGCGCCGCATCAATCTTCTCCTTACGAAGTCGCGCTGCGTCATTCCGGTTCGGAGTGCAGTAAATTGCTCACCACGGTTTTAGCAAGCTGTGCGTAAAATTTTCACTGCATAAGGAGTCCAGTAGTAATAGAGAAGCCTTTTTGGTCCTAAAACTTCAGGGAACAGGAGGCAAGCTCTATCCAAGCCCTTGGAGAGCACTTCTTCACCACAGCCAGAGAGCAGCAAGGCAGCAGGCCAACAGCAAGGCAGCAGTCCTTCACAGAAAGCAGTCAGGTGAGTCCTTTGGGCAGCCAGGCAGTTCTTCTTGGCAGGGTGCAGGTTCTGGTTCCAGTTATCTTCTCCAGGAAGTTTCTGAGTTGGAAGGGGCAGAGGCCCTGTTTATTTACCCAAATGGGCCTTTGAAGTGGGGGAGAATTCAAAGAGTGGCTTAGAAGTGCACCAGGTCCCCTTTCAGTTCAATCCTGTCTGCCAGGGTCCCAGGAGGGGGTGTGGCAGTCCGTTGTGTGAGAGCAGGCCCTCCACCTTCCAAGCCCAGGAAGACCCATTCAAAATGCAGATGTATGCAAGTGAGGCTGAGTAGCCTTTGTTTGGAGTGTGTCTGAGTGAATGCACAAGGAGCTGTCAATTAAACCCAGCCAGACGTGGATTGTAAGGCACAGAAAGATTTAAGTGCAGAGAAACGCTCACTTTCTAAAAGTAGCATTTCTAAAATACTAATATTAAATCCAACTTCACCAGTCAGCAGGATTTTATATCACCATTCTGGCCATACTAAATATGAACTTCCTACTCCTTTCAGATCAGCAGCTACCACTTAAACAATGTATGAGGGCAGCCCCAGTGTTAGCCTGTGAAGGGAGCAGGACTCACAGCAGTGTAGAAGTGAATTTGGGAGTTTTACAGTACCAGGGTATGTAAACTACATAGATACATGTCCTGCCTTTTGCCTGCACAGCACCCTGCCCTATGGTTTACCTAGGGCATACCTTGGGGGGGTCTTACTTGTGGAAAAAGGGGAGTTTTAGGCTTGCAAGTACTTTTAAATGCCAAGTCGAATTGGCAGTGAAACTGCGCACACAGGCCATGCAATGGCAAGCCTAAGACAAGGTTAAGGGGCTACTTAAGTGGGTGGCACAATCGGTGCTGCAGGCGAATAGTAGCATTTAATCTACAGGCCCTGGCCACATACAATGCACACTACTAGGGACTTATAAGTAAATTAAATAGTCCAATTGTGTATGATCCAATGTCACCATGTTTAAAGGGAGAGAGCATATGCACTTTAGCACTGGTTAGCAGTGGTAAAGAGCAGAGTCTAAAAACCAGCAAAAACAGTGTCCAAAAAGTGAAGGGAGGCAGACAAAAAGTTAGGGGTGACCACCCTAAGGCTGTCAGGTCTAACACACATAAACAATCATTAAATAATGACTATTTGCTACTCCTATGCATTGTGCAGCACACATAGGACTAGCAAATCACCATTATTGATTGTTAATGTGCAGGAAGAGACACCTTCATGCACATAAAGGTGCAAGGTTGCCTGTTTTGGCGCTAGGCAGCTAATTTTAGTGCTGTCCAAGGGAAATCACAGGGGTGCATAGTATTGTATTAAATACAGTGCATCTTTGCATTTCTGAAGTGGCAACGAGACGTTGCCAAATTCTTGGTAAATGAGGCACCTAGTCTGGGAGTATTTCATTCCCCTTTCCAACTTAGAATCACTTATAATATTACCAGAAAAAGGAGAAATGTGGCCTTGTGGCTAGAGCTAGTGACTCTGATTTTGAAACTGGGAAACCAAGCTTTATCTTGCTCTTAGTGTAACATCCTGTGATTCTAGGAACATTGCTTATTCTCCCTGCTTTTAAAAGAAAAAAAAAGTGTAATGCTTGAATTAGACCTGGCCCTTTTTTCAGGGTAACCCCAAATTTTTGCCTTCTGTTGCTGAACCCTTTTATGTTGGCATTAGGATCCTGGGCAATTTTTCCACTGCTTTTAGTGTTAAAGTGCTTGTGTTCTCTCTCCCAAAAACATGGCACAATTATCATATACCTGATGGGTATATTTAATTTACTTATGAGTCCTTAGTAAATCGTACTACAGGTACCCCGGGCCTGTAAATTAAATGCGACTAGTGTGCAGTAGCACTCTTCGTGCCACCCACTAAAGCAGTTTTAAAACATGTTTCAGGACTGCCACTAAAGCCTGTAGAACATATTTGAACTGCCATTTTAACCCCACATAGTAAACCTTTTGCCTAATCCTCCCTAATATTTATAATTCACGCATAAAGGCAGGGTGCATTGTACTTAAAAAGCAGGGCATGCATACTTAAGTTTTACTTGGACTTGCAAAGAAAAATCTTAAACTCATTTTTTCACTGTTATAAGGCCAATCTCTCTCATTGACTAAGACTGGGCTACCTTTTTACATTTATTGAGTGCACATAGATAAATGCTGTTTACACTCACATTAATTGTAATTTAAAATCGTCTACAATGGTGAAGTCAGATTTTAAGTCACAACACTGAAGATTTTAGAAAGTTGACATTTTTATGCCCTAACCATCTGTGTCTGTTGCCAGTGTCCTGGGTCAAATGACTCTGGATAGTTCTGCTTTTGTGGTTTTTGTAGTGCTTTACAGTAACATAAATGAGGCTTAGTTGTGGAAAGGTTGGGCAACCCTGGCAGATTTACTAGGGAGGGGTTGTACCCAACCCCACTTATACTTCAAAGGGCCTTTCCTCCTGCACACACAAAGGAACCTGATACCAGGCCTACTAAGCCTTTTGTCACCTCCAGACACTTTGGAGCCTTGATAGTAAATCAGAACGCTCATAGATCTGTGGAAGATTCAGAAGAAGGGCTGCCCTGCTGCCAGAGGATTGGCCAGCTGCTTAAAGGACTTCCTTCATATCTGAGAAGTAAAAGTGGACTTGCTTTCCATCATCCCAGGCTACCACGAGTGACTCCCAGGGCCAGTTGGCTGACCTCACCTGTGAGCTACAGGGACACAATAAGCTTCAGAGGCTGTTGTGCAACTGCCCAGCTGACCTGCTGCTACTGGACCTGCAACTGGACCTGTCTGAGGCCTTCTGCAGGACTCTGCTTCACTGAGTCTTGAGCCCCAAGACTGTCCGTAGGTCTTGGATCATTGGTTAGCATCAGTAGAAGCTCCTCAAGATAAAAAAATAAGAAACTCCTAAAGTCTGAGCTCCTCACTAATGCAAATGTGCCCATTCACACAAAGTCTGTGCCACCTAGGGTTGCCCCCAGGGCAAGTCAGTGATGCTTGACTTCCTCCTCGTGGTTTCTTCAAATGTGAATGAAACTTCTCATACCAGACTTCAGAGGGTAACTCTCTAGTGAGACTAACCTGGTCCATGTATCCGAACCAGGCTACATCATAGTTAGCATGAACTTGTGATTTTCCCCCAGTGTAGCACTACTAGGTGACCGTGAGTGGCTCTTTGTGCTTAAAGGTGCTATTTTCACTTAAAACTTTAAAATCTAAAATGTCCGGTTCTAGTATTGGATTATTGTAATTCTGATATAATTTATTTATCAAACTTGACTATATCTTGAGTTGTGATTTCACTTTATCACTGTTTGTGTGGTGCAAAAATACTTTATAACTTGCCTCTAAGTCACACCTTACTGCTTTTGTGTCAAGTTACCAGAAGGTTCAGCACAGGTTCATTTAGTGACTTTGTGACTCACCCTGACAAGGATTGTGGTTGTTGTCTGAATGGGGTTTCCAGCCTCCTCAACCAACAACCTAATTTCTTTTATCCTAGTTATGTTATGAAGCACTCAAATGCCTTGTGGCCAGGTCTGTGCTGTGGAAAATTAGCCCAAAAAAGTATCTCCAAACACACCTTAGGTGGAAAAGGGCTATGTTATGGAATTTATTGTGCACATCAGTATCAAGAATGTGTCCTGGCACTTAAGATATAAACACCAATATTAGCCTAGATGTGCTGTTTGACCAATTGTCAGATATCTAAGATCACTGGCTCAGCAGAGTTAGAGTGGCATTTGTGAATGGCTGCAAACTATCATGATTGTAGGGTGTGCATATGCTTTAACACCTAAACAAACTAAAAAAACTGATGGATTAAACCCAGATCTGTGACTGGGGGTAGATGTTTGATTTGTTCCGTCCATCAACTGTTCTTTTTGCATTTGTCGCCCCAAGTGGGAAGGGTATGCCCAGTCGTGGGTCCTGTGCCCACTATGCCACCAGATTCAAGCTAGCCTGGTTGAAAAGGGGCGAATACCCCGAAACATGTACCAGGATGCTTGTTTCTGGTCCAGGGAGGACCTGGTCTGGCAGTTTGGGATGGACTGTTCACATAGGGAACAGGGTCAAGACTGATTTGCATATTGCTGGGTCCAAACTGGAATGACATGGTGAGCAAAAAAACTGATGGATTAAACCCATATCTGTGACTGGGGTGAATGTTTGATTTATTCTACATTTTGTCCATCAACTGTTCTTTTTGCATTTGTCACCCCAAGTGGGAAGGGTATACCCAAACCTGGGTTCTGTGCTCATTATGCCACCAGATTCAAGCTACCCTGGCTGAAGAGGGGTGTTACCCTGAAACCAGTCCCAGCTTGCTTGTTTTTGGTCCAGGGAGGATCTGATCTGGAAGTTCGGGCTGGACTGTTCCCATGGGAAACAGGGTCAAGACTGATTTGCAGATGGCTGGATCCAAACTGGAATGGCATGGTGAGCAAATAAACTGATGGATTAAACCCAGATCTGTGAGTGGGGGTGAATGTTTGATTTGTTCTACATTCCATCCATCAATTGTTCTTTTTGCATTTGTTGCCCCAAGTGGGAAGGGTATGCCCAGTCGTGGGTCCGGTGCTCACTAGGCCACCAGATTGAAGCTAGCCTGGCTGAAGAGAAGCGATACCTCGAAACCTGTCCTAGGATGCTTGTTTCTGGTTCAGGGAGGACCTGGTCTGGCAGTTCGGGCTGGACTGTTCCTATGGGGAACAGGGTCAAGACTGATTTGCATATGGCTGGGTCCAAACTGGAATGGCATGGTGAGTAAAAAAAACTGATGGGTTAAACCCAGATCTGTGACTGGGGGTGAATGTTTGATTTGTTCTACATTCCATTCATCAACTGTTCTTTTTGCACCTAAACAAGGCATAACATATTGGAGTTAGCAGTTGGGGTATGTCCTTGGGGTTTATATTCACCAGAGTAATACGGTTTGCAGCTGCTAGTTCACCTTTTGTGAATGTCTAGGTGTCACAGACACAGTTGTAAATGGCCATCCTGTGCATGGTGTAAACCAAAACCTTTGCCTTGACTGTTTTTAGAGACTGGTGCACTCTGTATTATTTACCCTTGCTAACCAGTGGTAAAGTGAGTGTGTACCCCTTTCAACATGATAACTTCGGCATACCTCTAATTGTTGTATTTAACTTACAAATATATCCATTGTACATGGTACAAAGTGTCCCCAAGGCCTGCAAGTTAATTGCTGTTAGTAGACTGCATCATACATTGTGCCACCCATTACAGTGACAGTGCAAACATGACTGCAGGACTACCACTTGTAGCCCTGCTGTGCAGTTTTAAAGTGATAATTTAACCCGTCAAAATTATTCATAATAATTGCAAAAAAAAACTTTATTTTTAATATTAGTCAACCCTAAGTAGGCCTTACTGTTTATAGGGCTGGGTGCATGGTATTTAAAAGTAGGACATTTAAGCATTTAATATTACACATGCCCTTAGAGTCAAAAAAGCCCCAAAAGCTATTTATTAAGGTTGGTTGTTCAATAGGAAAGCATTGTGCTGAGAAGATAAATTTAATAGTGTTATCTCAGGCTAGGAAATGTCCACAAATTTCAGGCCGATTATTAAAACCCCTTATTCACTGGTGGAATCATATTTTTAATAAATATTTTAGAAAATCTACTTTTAGAATGTTACCATTTCTCTGCCGCAAGCTTCTGAGAGCCCATTGGCATGAGATCTAACTGTCATCTGGCAGCTGAATAGCCCCTTTGATGAGGTATGAAAACTGCTTCCAGAGCAGGAGAAATGCCTTAGATGTGGGGAGGTGTGTTCTCTGGCAGGACAACCATCTGGGCTATCTACAGGACCATGATTAACTTCAAAGAGGCCTACCCCATCACAGGCAAATTTTGGCTGACACCTTGGCAGGGCCCTCCTTTGTTCTCCCAGTCAGGCAGGTGTCAATCCGAGTGGGTAGGAGCTGCCCTGAAAGCTGGTTTAGAGTGACCTCAGAGAAGGGATTGCTCATTTTTCTGGCCAAATCTCTTGGGTTGGCTCACAAGCTCTGCAGAGGAAGAAGGGTTCTGTGGTCTTTGTTTTAGGTAAAGAGGGGCAGTGTAGGATTGTGTGCAATAGGGCATTAAAAGTACACAGGATTACCCCAGAGAACTTCTACCCCATTAGTTAGCAAGGAGCCAGGAGTCACCCTCACCCACAGGCTCATGCCAGGCATATACCTGACACCCACAGTACCCTCCTCAGGACATTTTCTGGAACTGTGGAAAAGTTGAAGATGACTGGACTTGCTATCTGTAAACTGTGAAGGGGCTAGAAGACTGGATCTGTCCTGTCTCTTGTACCTAGGACAAAGAAATGGATTCAAAATGTCATAGGGCTGATCACCTGTTCAAGCCACAGGGACAAAACAAGCTACAAAAATCATTTTCTGCAACTGCTCAGTTGACCAGTTTCCAACTGTAAAAGCCTTGAACCCTGGTACTCTTCTCTGCTGGAGTGAGTTTTGTAATCCAAGTGCTGTCCTGAGGTACAGGACCCTTGGCTGGTGTCAAAGTGTACTCTTCTATCATCTCTTGAAAATGGGGAAATAGAAGCATTTTGGCTTCAAAAACCACTGAAGGTCGGGGACCAACCTGCCAATTCAATTAAGGTGCACTGCAGCTGGGCCAAAGATTCAAGTTGCTCCCTTTTATACTCTTTTGCAGCAGCAAAACTGATGCAGACCTTGTGAAAAAGGCATCTGGCCTCATGGAGTGTTCTTTGGCTACAGCCTACAGTCTGAACCTAGCGGAAGAATTTGAGCTCCTAAAAAGTGACTAAGGGTCTCATATATATTAGGTCTGGGCATAACTGGAATAATTCTTGCATAATTAAAGCACAATAACGCATAATTATGAGTAATTATGTGAGAAGAGTAATCTAGCATTTAGCAGTATTTTCTTAGAGTCTAAATTCACGCTTGCGCCCAAAATGGGCTCTAGGATGCATTTGTGAGCTAAGGAAATAGCACTAAATGCAACAGGACACAAACAGCAGTAACCAGCAGCCACTCACTTTCTTTTAGTGTGTTGTTCCTGTGCTCATACAATAGGATTTTTGTCCCAAATTGCACTTAAGTACTTATGCCTGTGTAATCGTGTAATTTTGGTAATTTAGCATTTTATGATTAATGAGCACTTACTGAAATTATTTCAGCTGTGCACGGCGAGGGTTGGCTGCAGGGCCTTACCTGCAGCCAGGCTTGTGGCAAACCCCCTAAAACCACCCAACCCTGCAGGTTCTGAGAAATAGAAAAACATGTATTTGACAAGTAAAAAGAGTGAGATTACCTTTCGGTATGTACCTTAGATTTTTGAAGTTGAAAAGGAATTAAAGCTGAGAAATGACAACTGATATTACTTTTCAATGGAAACTAGGTCTAATGTCTAATTATAACTACCTGCTGGTAGTCACCATTTGGAAATATATATATTATATTTTTCTCACACATGACTCTCCGATGGTTGTTGAGTGTGAGGAATAATTTAAGTCCCATACCATGAGTTTTGGGCACTAAGAGGAACCCAGTGAGATTTCATGAGAGCAAATGGTCACAGGAATTGTGGACTGTTTACTGTAAGAAAGCTGCCACTTGACATGATAGTCTACTGGAGCAGAAGCAAAATTACCTACCCTATTGCATGCTGTGTGGTGCCGTTCGTGCTCCCAGGGCTAAAAATCATCACAAGCAGTGTGACGTGACGATTTCCACCAGTTTGCAGAACTCTGCAGAATCTTTCAGAGTTTTTATGTAACCCCATTAGGGGCATATTCATGAGCCCCTAGCACCACCAGAGTGCCACTTTATGTGACGCTCTGGTGGCACTATGCCCTGTGCCGTATTTACTAGGTGGTGTTAAGCCACTTTTTTTGGCTTAAGGCCACCTTGTAAATACAGCCCCTTCACATGCAGCACTTTGCGTAGAAGGGGCGTGCAATGGGTGTTGCTGTGGGCGTGCCACAGCAACACCCATTACATTATGACTCTTCTTCAGATTTACATTGATAGAGCGGCACAACGAGGAGAAGTGCTTTCATTACGCCTGCTTTTTGCTCTTGCTATGTGTGCTGCAGAATACACCACTCATAGAAAGAACAAATCACCATTTAAGATTGTTGTTGTGTAGGAAGGTGTCCCTTCCTGCACAAAAACAATCTCTCCCTCAAGGCAGCCATCCTTGCACCATGTCGCAAGGGTGGCTGCATTTGCACTTGGCAGCAAATTTAGTGCCAGAGCAGAGGACAGCACATGGGTGCGCCCTAGTCTATTAAATATGGCGAATCCCTACATTGTGAAAATAACGGAGCATGACGCTGCCATTTTTGGCGCAGCGCCGGGCTCCATCATTTTATTTTAATTCTGGGCCTAAGTTCCACACACCCTTAATTTACATCTATATGTTTTATGGTATATATACTTAAAACTTATGCTAGAAATAACTAAACCATTTTTTAAATACTTTTAATTTGAAATACCAACAGGAAAAGAAACTGAAAATTAGCAAACATTTATACAACAAAAAATGTGACATAATAAAAATATTAAAATATACATATAAAAATCTTTTAATACTTTGCGCTAAATATAGAAATAATATGCACACATATTTGTTTTAAAAAACATAACAATAGTATAAAAATGTAAACATTTATTATATACATATAAAAAATGTAAAAGATATTTACCAAAAAAAAAAATAATTAACATGCTATAACGAAAGCAAAAAATACTTTAATCCATTTTTCTAAAAATAATATAAACATTTTAAAAAACTAAATATTAAAAAAACATTTTAAATTAAACACTATTAAAAAGTAACATAAATCCATTCTAACCAACATTAGGGAAACTGTTAGAATTAGGCAGGAATTGATCTACCATTCCCACTTCAATCTACATCAGTTGGGAAGGCGCAGGACTTCAGAGGGTTATATTTACTATTCCTACTCCTGTTTCAGAAACAGTAGGGAAAGTGCTGGACTTCAAAAGGGCTAGATTTACTATTCCCACTCCAGTCTAAGCAGCAGTAAGGAAAGTGCTGGGCTTCAGAGGGGTTAGATTTACTATTCCCATTTTAATTTTTGCAGCTTTAGAGAAACTTTGAGCTGTGGAAGGATTATATTTACTATTCCAAATCCAGTCTAAGCAACACAATGGAGAGTGTTTGACTTATGAATGGCTCAATTTATTATTTCCACTCTCTATTCTAAACTCCTACTTTCGTGGGCTAAAATGTTGCCCTGTATGGGGCAGGGACAGAAAGCAAACATGCATGACAGGTGAAATAAGTTGTGGTAAATAAAGGACCACAGAGGGCAGAAAGGAGGGACAGTGGCATCACAACAGACCATAAAGAGCAGAGCAGGAGGAATGGAGTAGGGACACAGACTCAAACAATAGAGTGCAGGAGTACCAAACGGACCATGCAGGAAAGTTGGAAGGGGCTCTGCAGTACAACTGAGCACAGGAGGAAAGGCCCGGGAGGGGTATGCGCACCGGACCATGAAAGTCAGGAGAGAGGGGATAGGGGCACAGTTTCAGAGAACAGTGGGAGGGAGGGGCAGTGGCAGCATAACAGACCATGCATGGCAAAAGGGAGGAATAGAGGTAGCAAAACAGACAATAGACCATGGACCAAGGAGGGGAAGTGGAGGGGCAATCACAACACAATGGAGCATGGAGAGATGTGGGTAAAGGGAAAAGACGAAAAGACTCAGACGGGGTTCAGTGGAGGGAACAGGAGCAACAACTTGACCACCACAGTCCAGACAGGAGGGGCAATGTCACCACAGGAGAGCACAGCAGGGCAGGCAGAAGGGGCAGTGGCAGGAAAACAAACCATGGATGGCAGAAGGAAGTACTTAGAGGCCTGCATGTGGACAACAGAGGGCAGGGAGGAGGGGGCAAGGCAGGAGCAGCAAACTGACTATGCCGGCAATAGAAGGCCAACACACCCTGGAGGGCAGCATTGAGGGAATAAGGTCATACACACACACAGACAAAGAAGGAAAACTGTAAGGGGGCAGGCCAGCAAACTGACCACAGATGGCAGGTTGGAGATACAGTGGAAACACAACAGACCACGATCGGCAAATAAGTGGATTAGTGGCATCACAACAGAGTATTATGGACCAGAGGGAAAGGTAGGGACTTGACTCAGACAACAGAGGGCTGGGGGAAGGTGTCAGGGGCAGCACAACAGACCACACTCTGCAGGCAGAAAGGGCAATGGCAGCACAATGGACTATGCAGACCAGGCAGGAGGGGCAGTGGCAGCTTAATGGATCCTAGAGAACAAGAGTGGGTGCACACACATGGACATTGGAGCATGGGGAAAACAAAGTATGGGCAGTAAGGAAAGCATAGAGGCCAAACAGGATTGCAGTGGAAGGAGCTTCAACTCAGAGACTTGAAAGTAGGGGCAAGGCACAGGTGCATTGAGCTACCCATGCATGGAAGGTGTACAGGGAAGTGACAGCACAACAAACACAAAGGGCTGGAGTGAGTGGCAGTGGCATGGACTCAGACAATGGAGGACAGGATATAGAGTGTCAGGGCCAGCATATTGAACTAGAAGAAAGACCAGCTTTAGTGGGAGGAGTACAACATACAAGGGAGAGAGGGAGGGAGTACGAAGGTGCCTGCACATGGAACTGGAGAGATGCATTTTGAAAGATTACATTAAAAACAAGCCTTTGCAATGCAATGGGTCTTGCGTTTGCTCGGGTTAAAGCTATTCATTTGTAAACTCCTGACTGGACATTTCTTGCCACATAAACTGAAAAGTAAAACAGTTTCACATAAGCGAGCCGATGGCTGACATGAGCGCAGGGCAAACACACAAAAGGAAACAGAAGTTCGCTCGCAGTGAAACATATCGGAAAAAGTGGAATTATTAATCTAACCGGCAAAAGTGCAATTATTCATATAACCAGCAAAAGTGCAAATTTCCATGTAACAGGGTCAATGTAATGCAAAGCACTCTACTACTGCCCAGCGAGATCACACTACCTAGGAATAAATAGAAAAAGTAGTGCAGAAACCATACAGAAAACATGGAGCCTCGTATGTTTTCAGTAGTTGCCCGGTGCGCTTGAGGCGGGTTAAACACCGGAAAAGGCATGACCTATGCATGCCTTTCCCTAATTAAATCAAGCTAATTTTCAAAGGCAAGCCCACAAACTAACCAAACTGATGGGCTTGACATGGGTGTGGTTAAAAGCCCACAGAGAGATTACGCCAGGGACAGAGCGCTTTTCCCTCAACCCTAAAAATATGCAATCTAGTGCCAAAAAGCATAAATTGCCCATCTCAGCTATCTGGTCACGGAGGACCAGGAAACAGTCAAAGATTCAGGCCAACTACCATGGAGCAGGAGTCAAATAGGCTAAGCGGTAGGTCTAGGTCAAGATTTTACCTTTGCACCTAATCACTTTTTTGGAGCTTTTCTTCTGGACGTCGAGTGAGCGGGTCCTAGAATCAAGATGTTGTGTAGGCAATGAGGACGTGATGCAGCATGATATCTCAGAGAGTCCTGGGGACCTTTTTCCTCTGCGTCGATGGCAAGGAGCTCTGGAGCTTTCAGAAGGACAAACAAGACTGAGTCGTGGTTCAACATCACTGGCTTGACTCTGATAGCTCTTTCACCAATCTTTGTAAAAAGTTCCCAAACTTTCAGTTCTTCTTCTGAAAGATTTCCTGAGGGTCATAAAATTTTCAACAGCACTAGCACTGGTTCAGAAACTCTGGCTTGCCTCTTGGGGTTTGGGACTCAATCTCTCACAATGCAGCTGGTCAGTCCAGGAGAATGCAGGTGAAGCTGGTCAGCTGGATTAATCCTTTCAGTGACTGTCGACGTGGCTTCTTCCAGCACTTTTCTACCTTTGCTGCTCAGGGAGTCCACTACTTATTCTTTAACACAGGCACAATCCTTTCTTGTGTGGAACCTTGTGAGTTCAGCTGGTGCAGTCCTGAGTTTAAGCCTTCTGTGGTGCAGTCGAAGGGGCATATTTATACTCTGTCTGCGCCAAATGTGCATCAAAAATTTTGACACACATTCAGCACAAACCTTGCCACATATTTAAATTTTGACACCCGAGCCCGCGGACATCAAAATCCTGCCGTGTGCGTCATTTTTTGGATGCGGCAACCCGCCTTGCGTTAATCATATGCAAGGTAGGCGTTCCCGTCCCAAAAATGACTTAAATGGCCATGCGTCGTATTTATGCTTCCGGGCAAAAATGCCGCACAGCCTGAAGGCGGATCTGGAAAATGACGCACAGCCCGATTTGCATCAAAATTTAACGCATGGGTCAGGGCAGGCGTTAAAAATGGGGCAAACACACCTGTATTTAATCAGAACACACAGAAGCAACAGCAGAGAAGCACAAGGGAGACATGGAGGTGATTCTCATCCAGCGTGCATGCAAACGCAGAACCCCGCAACAACAACAGCAGCTACCACAACATCAGCAGGGACCCCAAAGGCAGCACAGAAGGCAGGAGAGAATATTCCACACCAGAACAACCCTTCATGGTCTCAGAGAACATGACATCATCCAGAGGTACAGGTTGAACTGGCAGGCCATTCAGCAGCTGCTGCAAAACATAGAGCCACAGTTGGCACCCACCTTGCTGACACCCCCCAACATCCCAACAGAAACCAAGCTGCAAGCTACACTTCACATGATGGCAAGTGGCTCTTTTCAAACAACTGGTGTCCTGGTTACCGGAATATCACAGCCATAATTTTCTGCCTTTTTGCCCAAAGTACTGGATGCCATCATTGGACTCACACCCCGCCACATCCGCTTCCCAAACACACTGCAGAAGCAGCAGGAGACAAAACAGGGGTTTTACCTCATTAGGGGCTTCCCACATGTCCTTGGTGCCATTGACTGCACACATGTACGCCTTGTGCCACCTGCTGCAACTGAACACCTATACCGCAACAGGGAGCACACACATTCCATCAATGTGCAGGCCATTGTTGATCACCAAGGATTGATCACCAACATCGTGGCAAAATATCCTGGGAGTGTCCATGACTCATTCATCTTCCATCACAGCACTTTCAATCAGCACTTCTAGGATAGACGGTATGGCAATGGACTATTTGTTGGTAAGTACAGAAACCTACTGATATACACACTGCACAGCAACCCTCTAGGACACACAACACATACACCACAACAGCAACATCTCGACAGGAACACACTGAGGTCGTGACATTGCCTTGTTTCATAGGTCTGCATTTAACCTGTCACACATCTGAAATTAGTGTATAGTCTAATGTTAAGACGTCAATGATCACAACGTTTGGAGTGGTTTGCCTAATTGTCACCTTGCAAAATGTAAGCATCTCAATGATGTTTAAATTAATACATTGCATAAGTCTAAAGGTTTGGGATGTCCAGGGTACATTGATGTGAATGTGTTAACAACACTGTCAAAATTAATCAGTGTATGGAACTATCATCTCACCCCCAGTGAAGACACAGAGACACCTGTATCACAAGTCACAATGCTAGGGAGTGCACACTGTACTGCAAATCCCAAAACATACTGCTGACAACCAGTCAGCAGCCAAACACTTGTTCAGCCAAGGAAACAACACAATGCAGATGTTACATCCTACAAGCCTAAGAAGGAACACTATAATACAAAAGAGTCACAGACAACACAAGACACCTACTGCCATGCATGGTGATTTCAATGGGGCAAGCTACATCAACTTGATCGCATTCATTTTTTTTTTCAGCTGATCAGGGGTATGGTATCCAGCCATGGATAATGACACCATTTGGCAACCCAAGCACTGCAGCAGAGCGTGCCTACAATGACGCAAATAGGAGGACACGCAGCATAGTCGAGAGGACCTTCGGCATCCTCAAGTCGAGATTCAGGTGCCTCGACATCACTGGTGGTAGCCTCCTATATTTTCCTGAAATGGTCTATAAGATCATTCTAACATGTGCCATCCTGCACAACATTTGAATATGAAGGAACATTCCCCTCTTGGAACCAGAGCCACACATGCCTGAAGAGGAGGAAGAGGAGGATGGTGGCCTGCAACATGAGGGGGAACAACAAAACACAGCTGCTGGAGTGCGTAGGCACCAACATATCGTGAACAATTTCTTTTAAAAATAATCACCATCACCACCGTATTAACAAATGTACATAAACACCGATAATAATCACCATATCATGATCTGGCTAATCATTTTTGCTAACCTTTATCTCTAACTATCAGAATAAGAGTGTAGCATCATGGAGCAGTGCTGATAGACCGATCAGGACACAGAAAATCCCAGAGCAATTGTGATGCGTATCATACAACAGTTACATACACACACACTGTAAATGACATATATCCTGTACATTTCACTTTTGAAGGCCAATAGCAGAGGACCACACCTATTTCACACATACATGTTGGCAACATGGTTCATCGCAGCATATGGCACACAGCTAAAACACCATCACTCAATAAGGGGAAAACAAGCCTCATACATGAGGCAGTTGATGTGCTATTGAATTGGTAACAGGAATGTATGACCAGACCCTTGACGGCAGTAAGTCCAACTGCATCCAATCTTTGCAACGACTATCTGTGACTAGAGTTCCGTATAAGCAGAACATAGACAGCGCAAGTGGCACACCTATGACAAGCATTGCGCACATGACATTCCATGTACTCGTCAGCCCATTTCCTAACTCATGACACACCCATGCTCCTGGTCACAACCCACCTGTCTGAAGAGGTCCCTGGAATGGTAATATGTGTACCCCGATATTCCCTCCTCTACACACACAGACTAACAATACTAATCCTGTGTGCTACACCCTTTCCTATGTTATGCAATTGTCATAGTACATCTGACTGTATAGACGTGAGGTCAATTAATACACTGGCTTGTAGTTTCTAAGCCCTGTTATCGCCTGTAGATTGCTTCCCGTGTGAAAGGTACTGTTGGTGATTTGAATTCAAATCTCACATACAGGACTTGTGAGAAACTGATGCAGCACACACCTGTGAGCACCTCCATGCACACTACCCATTTGAACATGCACTGCCCCTGCTGATGCCTGGAACAGCACAGAAGTTTCCATTTGATCAAATACACTGTTATACATTGCTACTAATTAAGCCGTGTAACACAGCCCTTGGGTTTATGTGTCACCTTCAAAAACACAGGACATACACAGTTTTCCATGTCAACTGTCTTGTTCTTCCTTCGACCAGTCATAGTCAGACCACTGATTATGTACCTTGTGAAATTGCTGGATCCAGGTTTACCCTGCATCCTGTCAGCCTGACTGGCACCGGTCTGTGCATTACCCTAAAGGTTCCTTGTGGCTACATATGTACCACACTTGCGTTAGCAAATCTCTCATTCCTCAAAGGATATTTTGTCATGTGCTTCATCAATGCATACCCAAATACACTGTATAGCATCATCTGCTTTTTAATTGTACCATATTAGTAAAATTGTCTTTTAATACCAAAATCATGGCCCATCCCTTGTCTGGGTCTCATGTATGCATGAACGACAAAGTGTGACAGTGTACCAGGGCCGTGTGCAGGGATTGGGTATGGTGCCTCCAGCAGAACCAGCTACCTCTGATAATGTCCATAAAAAGTCCACACATATTAGGACCCTGACAGTTCACACTCAGAATCACATTGCCCACAACATATTGATGGGCTGTGCATGCTGAATAGCTGCTACAATAATCAACACAGAGGCTATGATGTTCCCAGATGCAGTGGGAACTTCACAGGCCAACCTGTATACAAATGTTGTAATGACACGTGCCGGAACATGACACCTGAGACATGCCCTGTTGACAGTCTCATTACCCATCTTCAGTGACAGGGTGGGACCATCCCCATGTAGGTTCACATGTCCTCATCCACTTTACTCACATTGATCTCTGAAGGTTACTCAGTAGATACAGGAATACCTGCCACTGACTCATGATGAGACCTGGACGTAACTGTGACAACATACACCCCTAAAAATATACAGGATCAACATTGGACCACACACATGAACAAGACTCCTCTGTGCAATTGATCACTGGAAATATGTGGACACGTGCTGCCTCATCTGCTGGTCCACAACTGCCACTCGAAAGTTGTGGCTCAGTCATATGACCACAACTGTGGCGTCATATTACATTTGTGGTTCACCTTTGGCTGTCTGGGCCAATGACATGGTACCCACTTCATCTATGCATGTGCCTGACTCACTGTGGGTTCACCAACAAGTGCCTAGGAAGCAGTTACCAAAATTCTAGGACATGGGATGGCCAACTTGTGGACCATTGACATGAACAAGCATCTGCCATCTATCCGGTGCATGCTTTGTCATTTGTGGTGTCTACGTTACCCAAAATCTTGGAAGTGCACACAACAGATGTTGCTACATGTATGATTAGCACATGTCCTCTCTCATTTCCACAATGACTTGCATCTAAGGTTTGGACACATTGACTTCACATTCATACAAGCATATTTGCAATAATGCATCTTGTGATGCACAAACACTGGGTCGACACATTAGTAGCCAATGCACACACATTGAGCCATAGGCATTGAGGTATTGTACTCATGTGAGTCACCTTGCTATCCTCTCCTGATGCCAAACATGCCCGAATTGTGCAATACATATTTGTAGGCCACACATATGGCCATCTAGTGTGTCAGCCAAGCCTCAAAATCATGTTAAGGAAGTAGCGGGTGATGGTCCGCTGCAGTATGATGTCTCACATGTGAACGTACACCATCAACACCAAAGTGGGTGCAATCGCCTATCTCAGTTGTGTCACAAATGTAACATTACATTAAAATGGAAAAAATAGCCAAAACCAGTTCATGCCCTGAAATGTTGACCACACGCGTCAAAAAATGACGCATGAGCATAAAAAAAATGGCACGTATGTCTGAAAAACGACGCATAATGCCCTGAAACTTGGTTAAGTGTTAAGAGTATTTACAAATATATGGATGCGGCTTAATTTTTACTTCTGTGCATCAAAAAATATGACACACATACTGTATGCGTGAAAAAATATGACGCATAACGATAAAAACGGGCCCATTTAATGCAGGAAGTGATGTAATAGGATATCCTGTTTACAGATTATGTACAGTGGGTGTACTTTCACTTTCACTTTGCAGTCTGTGATACTTCTAGACTGTGTGGCTGTGTTCTGAGTGTTGACTAGTGAAATTGTGCTTTTGTCTCCTTTGTGCTCCATTACTTGTTAGTTTGTGAAATAAATATTGTTGCTGCATACTGTCTGAGTGTGTTTTGTGTACAATTGTCCAGTATTGTATTGTATTTGTTGTTTGTGGGAGTCTATTGTGGGTAGTGCTTGTTTGGGGATAGTTGGGCTCTTTTAGTTGTTAAGTTTACTTTTTTTGTACTTCTACTTTCCCCGTTTTCTCCTTTGTTCTTCTTTATCCCCTATTCCCCTTTTCGTGCTAAGATGTTGGGTAGGCCACGTCTTGGCAGGATGGGTGAGGAGGAGCTTGGGGGGTTTATATGGCTGGTGTGCCATTTCCTCCCACTCATGATCGAGGCAGGGGGCAGGGTGATACAGGAATATCACACTGAGGCGCGACGAATCTGGTGGGGAAAGGTCCTGCATCACTTGCAGCGCTTGTATGGGAGCCAGAGGAATGACCACCAGCTGAAGCATCGCTGGGCTGACACTCATCACCAGGGAGCAAGATCTGCTGGACCACCTGGGAATAGTGATTGGTGGCCCTGTTGGTGAGTACAAATCATGTAAATGTGCACAATCAAAAGCTCCGTAGTGACATCAGATGATTTGTACAATACCTGCCGGCTAAGTTGCTGACTGTGTGGAATGCTTCGGAAACATACAGGGTCATTGATGGACTATGTGAAGGACCACAATTGCTAGCTGTCAGGAAATACGTGCTCTGCAAACCTACACAATACTTTTGCTTAATGTAATTTGGTGCCGCCTTTGTGTCAGACAGCAACACAAAATAGGAGCCAATCATGTCTATATAGGTCACATTTGGCAGTGAAGTATAGATTTTCTAAAATGTTGGCAACCTTTGTTTACGCAATAGCTAGACTGACTTTCTAAACACTACATGATGCAGAAATTGAGTGCTGGCTTCACGTCAATTGATGATAGCAATGTGGCCCAGACATATGTCTCATGTGTGTCTGGTGAGTGTGTAAGGAAAGCGTTTTTGGAAGTTTTATGAATGTTAGGGATTATTGTGGTCCTTCATCATTTTGGATACATGTCAGATCTGGATTTGGAAACATAGGGAAAAGGTGCCCTCAGCTAACATCTTACACTGGTATTTGGTGTTTGGTGTTCCACCTTTCGTTTAGGGATGGCAGGCCAAAGGTATGCAAATGAGTTCACATCTCTATGCTTGGTGGGAATCATCATAGATGGGCCACATCAAATGAAGAAACTGTAACAACATGAGGGCTTACAAAAGTCCCTGCCCCTCTGTACATTGTACCTATGCGTCATAAATGTGTCATGGCCACTTAGGCTGTTTGACTGGTAATGCAGTCCTCAAATAACCAGGCTTTGGATGTCTCTCTTGGATGCACATGATGAGACGGATACACACCATTATCATGTCTGCTCACTTAAGACGGAGTATGTTTGCCACCACATGATAGTTAGGGCCACTGCATGTGTGCAGATATGTGTGTAATTGTCCCAGGAGAACCATGCTATGTACATGTTAGCTGTGCTATATTGGATGCAGTATCATCATGTCTGAGTGGCTTTAATTACTTATGTCATCTTACACATAGTTTATGTCTTTGGAATTGTTGGTCAGTGTACAGATTTTGAGCGCATTTCTTCCTTCCATGCCTTACAGGTGGACCGGCACTCTACACTGTGGGCGAGGTGGCTTCATTTGAGGACCCCGACAACTCCAGTAAGTGTTGATATGAATTTATGTGTTGTGTTTGCTGGTGATGTGTGATGGACTCCTGTGTGTTGAATCCATAGCAAGGTATGATGCGCTGGCCCATCATTTGTCTTGTTCCATGAGTGGGATTTTATTTCTAAGCATTTTGGAGTTTGCCAATGCTTATCCTATTATCTTATCTAGGGATTCTAGGTCATTCCTGTAGGCCCCGCAATGTGAACTGGGGTGAGTCATGTGGATAACACTTGTATAAACTAATCTCAGATTTAGTCTGCCTGTCAGACCCACATTCTCCCAGAATGGGACTGCAAAATGCTTACCCACAGACTTCTGCTTCCCTATTCACCAAAGTACTTATTAAACTGTAGGTTGAACTTCCTAGTAGCATGTAGCTCCACATCTAGTGCTACAATGTTCTTGCAACTCTGTGTCTGTTGTAAGTCATGCCTTACTGGAAGAATATGGGTGGTCATTACAACCCTGGCGGTCGGTGTTAAAGCGGCGGTAAGATCGCCAACAGGCCGGCAGTAAAAAAAAATGGAATTACGACTGTGGCGGAAACCGCCAACAAAGACAGCCACTTTAACACTCCGACCGCCACGCCGGTAACAACAAACAGCGCGGCGGTCACCGCCAACAGACAGGCGGGAGTCAATGTACCGCCCACAGTATCACAGCCTACCAATCTGCCACCTTTTCCGGGGCGGTAGCACCGCAGAGAAAAACACGGCGGAAACAGCTATTGCAATGGGAAAACGCTCACCTCAACACACTCCACGAGGAAGGAGGCCACCATGGAGCCGGAACTCCAAATACTCCCTGCGCTACTCTTCCTGCTCCTTTACGAACACCAGCAACGTAGGCGCCGAAGACAACGGTGAGTACTGCACCTACAACACAGGGGAGGCGGGAGGCAAAATAAAGGGACAAACACACGCGACAACCCACCCCCACCCTCACCCACTACAAAACACACATTAATGCATACCAATACATCACAGTTACACCCCCCAAACCACCCGGAAGAATGCAAAGACAAAAGGAAATGATTCAACCATAGAAATATATTCAAATACACCAATCAAAAATATATACACACTAAAAACTAATATATACACCAAATTTACAAGTCCAGGCATTGTAGCACATATTGTCCATGGACCACAGGGCCCAAATAACATGGGCAAAGCCCACACAGGATACCTGACTTAAATGGAGAGAACACTGCAGGGGCATCAGATAGCAAAACTACAGGCACCTCAGGGGGAAGGGAAGGGGGGGGCACCTCAGACGGATGAGTGCACGACGCCAGATCCACGAGGGGGCCCCATGCCCACTGCTCAATCCTGGGAAGTGCAAAGCCACAGTCTCACAAGTCTATACAGTGGGTGGTCTGCCCACTGCTCAATCCTGGGGAGTGCAAATCCACAGTCTCACAAGTCTATACAGTGGGTGGTCTGCCCACTGCTCAATCCTGGGGAGTGCAAAGCCACAGTCTCTGAAGTCTATACAGTGGGTGGTCTGCCCACTGCTCAATCCTGGGGAGTGCAAAGCCACAGTCTCACAAGTCTCTACAGTGGGTGGGTTGCCCACTGAACAATTCTGGGGAGTGCAAAGCCACAGTCTCTCAAGTGGATGACAGTCTCCACTGGTCCTGGAGGGCGACTGGTGCCCAGAGTGCTTTGTGCAGCCCTGCCCGACACAGATGCGGGCCTGCCCACTGAACAATTCTGGGGAGTGCAAAGCCACAGTCTCACAAGTGGATAAACAGTCTCCACTGGTTCTGGAGGGTGCCTGGTGCCCAGAGTGCTTCATCCTGGCAAGGACAGAGGGAGTGGATGCATGTCTCCAATGGTTCTGGAGGGGGCCTGGTGCCCAGAGTGCTTCATCCTGTGCAGGACAGAGGGAGTGGATGCATGTCTCCACTGTTTCTGGAGGTGGCCTGGTGCCCAGAGCGCTTCATCCTGTTTAGGACAGAGGGAGTGGATGCATGTCTCCACTGGTTCTGGAGGAGGCCTGGTGCAAAGAGTGATTCATCCTGTGCAGGACAGAGGGATTGGATGCATGTCTCCACTGGTTCTGGAGGGGGCCTGGTGCCCAGAGTGCATCGTGCAGCCCTGACTGACACAGATGCGACACTGCCCCTGTCGTTCATGGGCCAGTGGTGCTTGAGATGGCGGTGCCCTGTTCAGTGGTGCTTGAGATGGAGGGCCCCTGTTCAGCGGTGCTTGAGATGGAGGACCCCTGTTCAGCGGTGCTTGAGAGGGCGGTGCCCTGTTCAGCGGTGCTTGAGATGGCGGTGCCCTGTTCAGCGGTGCTTGAGATGGCGGTGCACTGTTCAGTGGTGCTTGAGATGGAGGGCCCCTGTTCAGCGGTGCTTGAGATGGCGGTGCCCTGTTCAGTGGTGCTTGAGAGGGAGGGCCCCTGTTCAGCGGTGCTTGAGATGGAGGGCCCCTGTTCAGCAGTGCTTGAGATGGCGGTGCCCTGTTCAGCAGAGCTTGAGATGGCGGTGCCCTGTTCAGCTGTGCTTGAGATGGCGGTACCCTGTTCAGCGGTGCTTGAGATGGAGGGCCCCTGTTCAGCGGTGCTTGAGATGGCGGTGCCCTGTTCAGCGGTGCTTGAGATGGCGGTGCCCTGTTCAGCGGTGCTTGAGATGGAGGGCCCCTGTTCAGCGGTGCTTGAGATGGCGGTGCCCTGTTCAGCGGTGCTTGAGAGGGAGGGCCCCTGTTCAGCGGTGCTTGAGATGGAGGCCCCCTGTTCAGCGGTGCTTGAGATGGCGGTGCCCTGTTCAGCGGTGCTTGAGATGGCGGTGCCCTGTTCACCGGTGCTTGAGATGGCCGTGCCCTGTTCAGCGGTTCTTGAGATGGAGGGCCCCTGTTCAGCGGTGCTTGAGATGGCGGTGCCCTGTTCAGTGGTGCTTGAGAGGGAGGGCCCCTGTTCAGCGGTGCTTGAGATGGAGGGCCCCTGTTCAGCGGTACTTGAGATGGCGGTGCCCTGTTCAGCGGTTCTTGAGATGGCGGTGCCCTGTTCAGCGGTGCTTGAGATGGAGGGCCCCTGTTCAGCGGTGCTTGAGATGCCGGTGCCCTGTTCAGTGGTACTTAAGAGGGAGGGCCCCTGTTCAGCGGTGCTTGAGATGGAGGGCCCCTGTTCACCGGTGCTTGAGATGGCGGTGCCCTGTCCAGCGGTGCTTGAGATGGCCGTGCCCTTTTCAGCGGTGCTTGAGATGGAGGGCCCCTGTTCAGCGGAGCTTGAGATGGCGGTGCCCTGTTCAGCGGTGCTTGAGATGGCGTTGCCTTGTTCAGCGGTGCTTGAGATGGCGGTGCCCTGTTCAGTGGTGCTTGAGATGGAGTGCCCCTGTTCAGCGGTGCTTGAGATGGAGGGCCCCTGTTCAGCGGTGCTTGAGATGGAGGGCCCCTGTTCAGCGGTGCTTGAGAGGGCGGTGCCCTGTTCAGCGGTGCTTGAGATGGCGGTGCCTTGTTCAGCGGTGCTTGAGATGGCGGTGCCCTGTTCAGCAGTGCTTGAGATGGAGGGCCCCTGTTCAGCGGTACTTGTGATGGCGGTGCCCTGTTCAGTGGTGCTTGAGATGGAGGGCCCCTGTTCAGCGGTGCTTGAGAGGGCGGTGCCCTGTTCAGCGGTGCTTGAGATGGCGGTGCCTTGTTCAGCGGTGCTTGAGATGGCGGTGCCCTGTTCAGCAGTGCTTGAGATGGAGGGCCCCTGTTCCGCGGTGCTTGTGATGGTGGTGCCCTGTTCAGCGGTGCTTGAGATGGCGGTGCCCTGTTCAGTGGTGCTTGAGATGGAGGGCCCCTGTTCAGCGGTGCTTGAGATGGAGGGCCCCTGTTCAGCGGTGCTTGAGATGGTGGTGCCCTGTTCAGCGGTGCTTGAGATGGAGGGGCCTGTTGAGCGGTGCTGGCCATGCCGGGGTGCTCATGTGCAATCTGGCCTGGCCCTGGCGGGGCCCTCCTGCCCACCTGTCCTGTGGCTGGCGGGGCACTCCTGAGCAGCTGTGCTGGGGCTGTTGGTGGCCTCCTGGCCAGCTGGGATGGGGCTGGTGGGGCCCTTCTGGCCAGCTGGGATGGGGCTGGCTGGGCCCTCCTGGACAGCTGGGATGGGGCTGGCGGGGCCCTCCTGGCCAGCTGGGCTGCTGGCGATCTTGTCGGCTGTGCTGCCCTTCCCAGCCTTTCCTGCTCTCCTGTGGCCCTTCCCCACCTTGGGCGGTGTCCCAGCTGCCTCCACACTCCTTACGGGACCCCTGGTAGGGGTTTTTGTCCCTTGTGGTTTAACTCTCTCCCGCCGGCCACTGGCAATTTTCACATGTTTCTCAGGGGGGGGGCTGGCTGTGCCCTGGCTCCGCACCAGACTGGCTGCCCTGGTGGGTGGGGCACTCCAGTGTCCATGGACGACATGCATCACCAGGGCCGGTGATGTAGTGGCTGAGGTGCTAGCTCTGGTCCTATGACATGGACGGGGTGGGGGAGAAGGTGGAAAGAGGTTGAGTTTGGAGTGGAAAGGTTTCTTGGGAGCAGTGGGACGGGTAGGTGTAGTGGGTATGGGAGTGGAGGAAGAGGTAGTGGTTGTAGGAGGTGTAAGTGGGGTGGCTTGGGTGCAGGTGCTTGGGTTGGAGGCTGTCGTGAGGTGGATGGCTGTTGGGTGGGTGGCTGCCTGCGTTTGTGTATCTTGGGAGTGGGCGTCACAGACACACTGGGAGAGGACACAGGGGACGTGTAAATGGCAGTGGGGGTGGTGAGTGCACGTGTGCGGGGTGTTCTGGTGTGTGTGCTGCTGAGGGACGTAGTGGCTGAAGCTGTTGTGCATGCAGGTGTGAATGGAGATGTGATAGGGAGGGAGGAGGGAGACGTGGAGGAGGGGGACACTGTGGAGGCAGTGGGTGTTGGTATGTCTGTATGGGGATGTTGCTTGTGTGACTGCCTGTGGGATGTGTGGTGCTTATGTCTGCCTGAGCTCCCCTTGGGTGTTGAGGTGTGTGCAGGCTGGTCTGATGGTGTGTTTGGGATAGGGAGAGGTACAGCGGAATGGGTCTGGGTGGAGGAAGTTGGAGGTGGGAGGCTAGAGACAGGGATAATGGCTGCCATCAGTGCTGAGGCCAGAGTCTGAAAGGCTCGCTGAAGGGCCGCCTGAACAGAATGAATGCCCTCTGGGTATGCATTACTTTGGTGCACTTCCCTTTCTACACCCTGGATGGCATTCAAAATGGTAGACTGCCCAACAGTGAGCGACCTGAGGAGGTCAATGACCTCCTCACTGAGGGCAGCAGGGGTGACTGGGGCAGGGACTGAGGTGCCTGGGGCGAAGGAGATGCCCACCTTCCTGGGTGAGCGGGCACGGGGAAAACGCTGAGGTACTGCTGCTGGGAGGGCGGTGCTGGTTTGGGGGGAGGCGGCTGTACCTGTTGTTGCGGGGGGCACAGATGTTGCCGCCACCACAAGGGAGCTCCCATCAGAGGATGAGTCCGATTCACTAATGTCCGCTTGTGTCCCCGCCGTGGAGCTCCCCTCGCCCTCCGTCCCACTGGCGAATTCTGAGTCGGTAGTGTGGCCCGCCATGGCCATGTGGGTTGCAGCTCCCTCGTGCTCCGGTGCCACAGCTCCTCCGCCTGATGATGCTAATGCACACATGAACAGGAAGACCAGAAAAAAGGGTGGGGGAAACAGAATGAAGACATGTTGAGTGCATGCATTCCCGCTACCGTTGGCGGACAGCACAGAAACAGAAGCCCCCTGCACTACGCCGCGCACTTGGGTTCCACTTTGCAATCCCTGGGACATTGCCTACAAGGCTATGGACGACATCTGCACACATAGATGACACAGGGGCATGATTAGCTGAACTTGGCACCCTACAGAGGTGGGGTGGGGGGCCACAGAGCCATGCCTTACGGAGGGGCCTAACCAACGGAACTCGCCCTGGCCTAGTGGTACCCACGGCCCTCCTCCCCCACCCAGGCACCTCCACTGCGCGCAAGGTTAGCAGAATGAGAGTGTACTCACCCCTTTGTGTCTGCTGTGATGCCCTCACGCGCCCATCCAACTCGGGGTAGGCCACCGCCACGATCCGGAACATCAGGGGGGTCATGGTTCGACGAGCACCCCTCCCACGTTGGGAGGCCATCCCCAGCTGAGCCTCCGCCGTCTTCCTGCTTCAGCGGCGATTGTCCTCCCATCTCTTCCAGCAGTGGGTGCCCCGTCCGTGGTGGACCCCCAGGGTCCGAACGTCCTTGGCGATGGCACGCCAAATATCCGTCTTCTCGTGGGCGCTGACCTATATGAAATGTACAGGGGGAGAAGAAAAGTCATTACCTTCTGCACCCTCAATGTGAGTGGCCCCCCATCCCTACCCTTGCCATGTGGCACATGCACTCACCGTCGTTTCATGCATGCCTCAATATCTTCCACCCCCATCTTTCATCCACCCCTCTCAACACAGGCATAGACCATACAGCATGCTCCCAGTTTACTTACCTGTTTGTCTGGAGGACCGTAGAGTAGCGCGTACTGGGGGAGGACCCCATCCACAAGCTTCTCCAACTCCTCCGCAGTGAAGGCAGGGGCCCTTTCCACAGTCGCATGAGCCATTGTCTCTTCCAGACCGAGGTCACAGCAGCACTTGCAGTGTATGTCCTCTCCTGTCGAAGATCAGGTATCAAGTGATTTAACAGATAGAAAATGGCGGTCACGTCCGCGGCGGTGTGTACCGCGACCGCCGGCGCACATCGTTATTGGCTCCTGAGACCCATAGGGTCCAATGTTAACCAATGCAGCATTGTGCTGCGGTCTTCGACCGCCTACCGCCACTGTCTACAATGCCAGCGCAGTTACCTCACATCACATTGTCACACTTTACAGGTCAGGCAGCCTCCATTTCTGGGGCCCACATGCCTTACTTTTTTTACTGCGTCACACATACATAGGCCTTGCATCCACACTCATACAAGCCATTCTATGGAATCAGAATCTTATTTTTTGTCAAGCTGTGGTTACGTACCTCTGGGTTGTTTGACTCTGTGCTCGCTGTTGTCTTTCATAGGCAGCGTCCGCTGGGACATGTGATGAGATGGCGGCATCCTCCGGTGTACAGACTGCTGGTGGACCTGTCGACAATGGAGGAGAGACATGTCATCCTGACATACAAGCTTGATCGTGCCACAATTCTGGAACTGTGTGCCCAGCTGATGCCAGACCTGATGTCAGCTATCCGTCATCCCACAGGAATCACCCCTCAGGTGCAGGTGCTGTCAGTTCTCCATTTCCTGGCAAGTGGGTCATTCCAAACAACAGTGGCCATATCATCAGGGATGTCCCAGCCTATGTTTTCCAACGTGTTGTCCAGAGTGTTGTCTGCCCTGCTGAAACACATGCGGATCTACATCGTTTTCCCTGAGGTGGAGGATTTGGCTACAGTGAAAGATGATTTCTATGCCCTTGGACATATCCCCAACATCATAGGTGCCATAGATGGCACCCATATGGCTTTGGTACCCCCCCGCAGGAGTGAACAAGTGTACAGAAACCGGAAGAGTTACCATTCTTTGAATGTGCAGATGGTGTGTTTGGCAGACCAGTACATCTCCCGTGTGAATGCCATGTTCCCTGGCTCAGTGCATGATGCCTACATCATGCGGAATAGCAGCATCCCTTATGTGATGGGTCAGCTCAAGAGGCACCGTGTGTGGCTATTAGGGGACTCTGGTTACCCCAACCTGTCATGGCTACTGACCCCAGTGAGGAATCCCAGGACAAGGGCAGAGGAACGTTACAATGAGGCCCATGGGCGAACTAGGAGGGTGAACGAGCGGACCTTCGGCCTCCTGATGGCCAGGTTCCGCTGCCTCCATATGACAGGTGGATCCCTATTCTACTCACCTAAGAAGGTGTACCAGATCATCGTGGCCTGCTGTATGCTTCACAACCTGGCTTTGCGTCGCCAGGTGCCTTTTCTGCAGGAGGATGGTCCAGATGGTGGTGTTGTAGCACCTGTGGAGCCTGTGGAGAGTGAAGAGGAGGAAGCAGAAGAAGACGACATAGAGAACAGGAACACGGTGATACTGCAATATTTCCAATGAAACAGAGGTAAGAATACAAAGTGGCCTACTACATGTACTTAAACACTACAACCTCTCTACTGTCTGTCGTTTTCAGCCTGTGTATGGTAACTGAGTTGTCACTTTTCCTTACAATTTCAGAGATGTGGTTCCCATAGTGTGACATCTCCTTTGTTTCCCCATGGACTACAGCTGTGTGACATTGGTATGTTGACATCACAATGTAAATAAGCATTTTGGCATTGTAATTACTGATAAATTATTTCAAAGTCACAGACGGACTCCTGATTGTTTTGTGCAATAACGGTGTTTATTTAGGTGCATAATATTGGAGGGGGGTTGTAAATTGGTGAGGGGTGATGGTGGAGGAATGTCCATGGCAGATTCCAGTCTATTAGTCTCACAGGTGCATTGTCCAAATGGGTCTGGGAAGTGGAGCTGGGGCAGTTTGTGGAAGGACAGGGTGACAAAGTGGGACAGTGGGTTGACAATCAGGGTGGTATGCTTTCTTGACGGGGGTCTTGGCATCTTACTCTGTCTTCTTCCTGGATCTCAGGGACCGCTTGCGGGGTGGTTGTCCTTCTGCAGGGGGTGGGGTGCTGGTGGCCTGTTGGTCCTGTGGCGGTGCCTCCTGTCCACTAGCGCCGGCGGAGGTGGTGGGCAGTTCTTGGTCCATGCTAGTGTCAGGGGCCCTTTGTGGTGCCACAGTGTCCCTCATGGTCTTTTGTATGTCCTTCAGCACCCCTACGATGGTGCCCAGGGCGGAGCTGATGGTTCTGAGTTCCTCCATGAAGCTCATATACTGATCCTCCTGCAGGCGCTGGGTCTCCTGAAACCTGTCCAGTACCGTCGCCATTGTCTCCTGGGAGTGGTGGTATGCTCCCATGATGGAGGAGAAGGCCTCGTGGAGAGTGGGTTCCCTGGGCCTGTCCCCCCCTGTCGCACAGCAGCCCTCCCAGTTCCCCTGTTTCCCTGGGCCTCTGTCCCGTGGACCGTGTGCCCACTACCACTGCCCCCAGGTCCCTGTTGCTGTTGGGGTGGTGGGTTAGCCTGGGTTCCCTGTAGTGGTGGACACACTGCTGCTTGACGTGTCCTGGAGACAGAGGTATGGGCCCGCTGGGTGGGTGCTGTGCTGGTGTTTCCAGAGGGGGGTAGGTCTGCAGTGGCCTGTGGCTGTGTGAGGGGAACCGACTGTCCCGAGGTCCCCGATGGGCCGTGCTGGTCATCTATATCCAGGTTGACAGAGCTGCTGTCATCACTGTGGGCCTCTTCTGGGGGTGGAGTGTACATTTGTGGACCCTCCGGTGCGGTGACGTGGCGTAGGGGTCCAACAGGGGTATAACAGCATGATTATTACATCTGTGTGTGGCATGGTGTACAATGGGTGGGTGCCCGTGTCCCCCAGTGCTTGCATTCCTGTGTGGGGGCTTTTTGTGATGGTGGTTTGGGGGGGTATGGGTATGTGCAGTGGGCATGCTTTGGTGGTGGGTGTCCATGCTTTGTGGTCGCATGCAAGGCTTAGTGTTGGAATGGGTGGGTTGTGATGGTGGGACATTTGCGAGGAGTAGGAGTGATGGGGGTGAGGGTGAGGGTGGGGGTATGTGTTGGCATGCAAGTGGGGGGGATGAAGTAGTGAAGATCTGACTTGCCAGAGTCCGTTCCCCTGTCTACTCCTGTGAGGCCCTCAGGATGCAGGATCACCAAGACCTGCTCCTCCCATGTTGTAAATTCTGGGGGAGGACGTGGGGGTCCGCCGCCAGTCCTCTGCACTGCAATGCGGTGTCTGGATACCACGGAACGCATCTTCCCCCGTAGGTCGTTCCACCTCTTCCTGATGTCCTCCCGATTTCTTGGGTGCTGTCCCACTGCGTTGACCCTGTTGACTATTCTGCTCCATAGCTCCATCTTCCTGGCAACGGAGGTGTGCTGCACCTGTGATCCGAATAGCTGTGGCTCTACCCGGATGATTTCCTCCACCATGACCCTGAGTTCCTCGTCCGAAAACCTGGGGTGTCTTTGCGGTGCCATGGGGTGATATGGTGATGTGTGGGGTGGATTGTGTGGTGATAAGTGTGGTGATGTGTATTGGTGTGTTGTATGAAGTGCGTGGTAATTGTGTGGGTGATGGTAATATATGCGTCTGGGTGCTCAATTCTTCTATATGGTCCCTCTCTCTGTGCGTGGTCCCGATTTTTTTGTGGTGGGGGTTTTTGGGTGATGTGGGTGTGTGCTTTATATTGTATTGGGTATGTGGGAGTGGTGTGTGTATGTGTCTCAGGTGTGTGTATTTTGATTCGTCCAATGTGGCTGTGTTTTGTATGTGTGTGTGTATTTTGAGAGCGGTGGTGTGTACCGCCAATGGAATACCGTGGTTGAAAGACCGCCGTGTGGATTCGTGTGTTGTGATAGCATGGGCGTGTTTCTGTTGGCGTGACGGTGTCGGTTTGGTTATCACCAGTTTATCGCTGACCTTTGGTGTGGCGGACTTCTGTGGGTGTCTGTATTTTGGCGGTTTCAGTGTAGTGGGTCAAAATGAGTGTGGCGGTTTACCGTGGCCGCGGCGGTATGTTGGTGGTCTTTTGACCGGCGGTAAGCGCCTTTTACTGCCAATGTTGTAATGACCCCCATGATGTGGACAAAGGTCTGCATTTCCAGACATGTGTGGCGCTGGAATTGGTCAAGGGTTTGCTGTCTCCTATTTGTTGATAAACCTTACCTGTGGTGTGTGTATAGAGCCAAACACATGGCCAGCTTTCCTAAGCTTCCTGGGTGTCCATGTTGTTTGAAATTGTTAGTTGTTTCTCCAACCCCCCCCACCCTCAAACACATGCATGGGTTTGTGAATAGTGTACCTAGGACTGATGATACCAATATGTTACACAGACATGTAAATCAGTGAATGTATGGTCTGAACCTAGTATACACACTCAGGTATAGCACATGAGTACTATACTAGCAAGTTTACATATACAACTTGCAGATCATGTGGCCCTAGATTTCCGTCCCGTACACTGACATTTGTAGCCCTGGCATTGGCGCAGGATGTGCTGCATGATTGTTAGCTGACAACTGGCAGAACTCTGATGCCAAATTAATGCCAGTTGTTACCCATTTTGTAGGGTTTGGATATGCTATGTGTGATACAACCTTTGTAGGCTGGCCTGCCATGTACTTCCTCAGGGAGATTCAATGATCTGTATGATGATATGAGTTGTTACAAGTACAGTAGATGTACTTTCTGATTTACTCCTTGTGCCATTTCACACAATACAGTTCCTAATATAAATTTGTTGCCTTTGTCTTCCCAGCTGCGAACATGACACCCATCCCGGTCCGTGAGTTCCAGAGGCGGGCAATGCGTTACCAGCATATCCTGCTGGTAGAGTTGGGGTTCAGACGGATGGCCCGAAGATACAGGAATGAACGGGCCTCCGGAGCATGGAGGGCTTTCCCACCGGGTGGCCCTACTTTGCCCACCACAGCCACCACAGGAACAATCACCACTTCCACACCCAGGTGGCACCACCCACAGCTGGGACTGTTGTCCCAACGTCTACAGTTGCTCCAGGCCCTAGCAGTGGAACACCTTCAGGGCAGCCCACACCCACACACGTCCTCAGCTGGTACCCAGACCGCCCCAGCTGCTACAGTTGACTCTGCAGCTTTTCATGAAATGCAACGAAAAATGGACTGTGTCCTACAGAAAATTAGTCACCTGAGCCGGGATGTTCGTTATATGAACAGGCGTGTGTGGTCCATAAAGCGGACCGTCGGGAGGGCAAACCTCTAGACTTTTTAAATGAACACAATTCCCTCACCTCCCTCCTCTTTCCTTGTTCTTATACTTAATGGGCTTAGGGGGCTAAGTGTTAGGTTAGAATAGGCTGTTAGTTTAGTTAGTGTTAGTGGGTGGGGGTCCTGATTATTTCTATTTTTCTTTTTGAGTGTGTGGGTGGGTGGGTGGTGGGATATGTTGGGGATTCTTGTGTGTTTACAAAAAAAACAAATATAAAAAAATATAAAAAAATATATATTTGTTTAGTATAGGATAGTATGTGTTTAGGTTAGTATCTGTTGTCCTCCATGTGTCCCGTCTCATAAGGGGATGGGGGGTTGATGTTTAGAACGTTTTGTTACATGTGATAAGTAAGTTTAGTTTAGGTTAGACAGGGACAGTTGTGGGTAATGAGTAGTTAGGGTAGATTAGGGTAGGTAAGACTTTTCCCTGAGTTTCCTCTTCTGTTATTACCATTTAATAAATATATAGTGAACCCTTTACAGTATGTGTTAAATGCTTGTTGATCAGGGCCTTGGCATACGTGCACATGAATTTGGTTGTATTACATTTGTGTCCTATGCTACGAACAAATCCCAACTGAGCTGTAAGATTGGCAGCTACCCCAGAACTACCTTGCAAAGATTCCACCATTCATTGCAAACACCAATCACAGTTAATATGGATCCCAATGTGTTTTTTTCAATAAGTATGTTTTCAAAGTCACAAACAGTGCTTCCAGAGTTGGTACTGGGGGAACTGTTTTAGGTCTGACTGCAGTGTGATGTTCAAGGAGACCCTTATAAGGTGAGTGGTCGTAAGCACTCTTGTAGTATCATCTTCATGACTCACAGACATAATTTGTGACACTGTTCAGCATGATTACTTATTTGGATGGAAACTCAGACTCCTTCATTCATGCATTTTTTGGAGTGTTTGCTTAGATTTGTGGGCACTGTTATATATGTTAGTATTGCATGGTGACAACATTTTGCTGCCACTATTTGATGACTTGGATATCCCTAGAGGAAGCATTATTCTAACCAACACAGCACGATGGTGTATGTTTTCTCTTTTCATCAGATATTACCGTCAGGCAGGGCAGAGTATGATGCAATCCTGGCCACTGTGCAAAGTTATCTGACTACATAATTTCAGGACAGTTGTATTGACAAGCTACATAATTTGACAGGAGGCACATTTCAGTTATCTACTGCACAGTTGATGTGTCACATTACACAGAGACAAAGTGGTTGTGTAAGTGCTATTTATTGAAAAGTGCTGTAGTGCTATATGCACATTGTCCATAATTGTGAGTCCATTATAGTGACATCTTCCATTGTGATCCTACACAAGTGCTAAAGGAAAATGCCTTTGACATGCTCGGGTGATGTGTCAGACAGTGCAGAGGGACATGATTTGCCAATGAGTAAATGAGAGACAATCACTGGGCAGGATGACAAGATAAACAGTAGTTTGCAGATCAGTCATTGAGTACAGTTGTTGTGGGACTGTCATGTTACAAAGCGTTGGACCTTGGTAATAGTTGGCCATATGGCAGGGACTAGTCCTTCCGGGTACTTTTCCATGTGATGGTGATCTGTTCCATGTCTTCTTCTTCTGATGTGTGTGTTACATCCTCTGTTCTTGGTGGTGGTGGTTGTGAAGGGGCAACACACACCTCAGTGTTAGAAGACGTGGAGTCAGGCATCCCGGTCGCTGCTACCTGTGAAGGTCATAAGGGCAGTACTGCTGCAAGGAAGATCTGCTGATTCTTCAGAATAGCAGCCACATCACAATGGTAGGCAGCCTGGTCGGCCCTGAGGGGTTCAATGTTGCATTCGTGCAAGCGTTGACAGGATTGCTGTTGTAGGTGTTGGGTCAACTGTTTTACAGCTGTGCTGATTTCCTTCAGCCTTTTTTCTACTTCCTGCAAGATAGTTGTTCGCCCTTGCATAGCTGCTGCCTGTTCTTCAGTTGACATCAGGTACAAATGCACCCCCTCTAGGCTGGCAGCCATAGTTTGCATCCCCACCCGCACCTCCATGGCCAGCTCACACTGTACTCCGACTACAGTTCTCTTAAAGCTGGTGCCTGTGTCGTCTGAGTCCTCAGCTGTATTGGTGCTGGCAGGTCTTACATTTGGTGTTGTAGGTGGGTCCTCTGTGATGGCTGCTTGTTCTGTGCTCCTCCTTGTGACTGAAGGTGGGGTCTGGAGGGTTCCAAGGGCATTTTGATGGTCTGCTGGGTGATGTTTGTCAGCTCGTCATCCATGCCATCAGGGTATTCCTGGACAGGCATATCAGCGGGAGATCCATCTCTTACTGCTCAGAATGACCCATGTGAAGCTCTTGATTGCAGTTGGTGCAGGTGACATTACATGCGCTGACCTTTTTATTTGTTAGGTGGTTGACTGAAGAAGAGTCACGTCATTGACACTTTTTGGGGGCCAGTGGTAGGCAATGCAGTGAAAGTTGTTGCAACTAAAATAACCTTTTCATCCTGGCTGTCTGGAGGAGTACTAAGTGCCGTCATAGCATTACTCAATGCCTGCTTCTTTGCGGTATCACTGAAGGATGACTACAAGCCATCAGGGTTGCCAGAGTCTATGTTTTTTTTGGGGGGGGGCACAGCTGGCGGGAACACTGTCACTCCTGAAAATGATCAGCCTGGCCACACCCAAGAGAGAGGAGATGGGGAAAGAGGAAGAAACTAGCTATCCGGGACTGTCCACGCATCCTCTGGTTACTTCTCAGAAACCTCGTTTCTGAGCTAAAAATACTGAGTCTAAATGTGCGGGAACTTAACACACTGGCTAAAAGAGGGATAGTGATATAATTTCATATCGATTCAGGTAAGGACCTATGCTTAATACAAGAAATTCATCTTATATTTAAAGATTGGCATAGGATACTCACTAAATGGTTTCCGCAGCACTATTTCTCCTCAAACCTGACAAAATGGAGTAGCAATACGTCTGTCACAATTGTTCAAACAGAATGTAAAGTCCATAGTGATGGACATTAAAGGCCGGGCATTAACAATGAGCCTGTCACTGGGAGATCACACGCTCAAAGTAGCTGTGGTATATGACCCGAATGCTGCCCAAGACCACTTGAGCACTTCAACACTCACTCACATTATGCAATCCCAGGACAGTGAGATAATCATAGTGAGAAACTTTAACATGGTAATGAGTAATGAGCTGGACAGAGGCAGCGAAAAGTAGATGAGTGGTTGTGGGAGGCATGGGCTTGGCTGAGTAAAGTGAGAGAGACTGATATATGATGACAACTTCAACCACAGGAACGTAAATATACAACTTTCTCTGCAGCACAACAGGCTTGATCACATCCTGGAGACAGTCACAGTATTGCATGCACTGACTAAAACTGAGATCGGGGCCACGGCACTATCTGATCATGCTCCAAAAGGACTAATAAACATGTCCTGAAATGGGAGAATGGATGGTCCCTGAGGTACACTCTCCTCTATAGTGGTCTGAACAAGGCTTATATTTGACAGGTTATCCTACACCTCCTCCAGGAGAATGACCAGAAGGGAGTGGGTCTCCTCGCTGTTTGAGAGGTGCTCAAAGCCACTGTAAGAGACATTTTAATTGCATTTGCAGCATTCCACAATAAATACTGTGCAGATAAATAAGCACAGATGGGAGATCATGTCCCGCGGCTAGACTGGAAACACAATCACCAATATTTAGCAAGCTCTGCAGGCGACCAACACCAATTTGAAAGCACTGGATGCAGACACATCAGAATCTGCCTTATTCCAAGTAAAACAGAAGTATTACAAAGGAGGGAACAAAGTAAGCAAAATCCTGGCATGTAAATTAAGAGCACAACTGGTGAATTGCCATGTAACCTTCATCCACTCCGAATGCCACAACCCCCGGCATAGAAAGGGCGTTCGCCACATTCTACACTTTTCTCACTGCTGATACTGTCAGACTTTCAAACACGCACACTGGAAAGCCCAAAGATGTGGAAGAGGTCATCTCCGCTACCTCATGACTTAAACTACTAAAGTCCCCAGGGCAAAACACATTTTCAGCAATGTTCTATAAAACATTCTGTAGGGAGTTAGCTCTGAATCTCACAAAATTATTCAATGCAATAGGGACCAAGAGAGAAGCAACTATTATAGAGTACAAGGTAATCATAACACTGTTGCCAAAGGCAGAGAAAGACCCTGAACCCCGCTTTTCACACCGTCCACTATCCTTACTCAACATAGAAGCTAAACTGTTGAAAGGGATTTTGGCACATGGCCTGGGGGGACACATGCAGTACGTAGTGGAACTAGACAACTCTGGTTGTATCCCGGACTCCACGAGTGCTGAACACCAAGAGAATCCAACAAAGAATATTAGGAATCATGGCTGACCCCCAGTTCAAGGCATCTTTTTTAGAACATTCAGTTGTGGCCTCCTGGTGGGGTCAATCCTACACTCACTCTACAGAAATAGGGGTAGAAGATCAGATCCTACTAACTATTGATATCATCGTAATAATTTTCAACTTAGCCCATCGAGCCACCGGTTCTCGTGACCTCCACTATATGCCTTTTTTATTGACTATACTACAGCCTTCGACAAGCTCGATCAGCACATACAGTGGAAGAAGTTGGCAGCTTGGAACATTTCGTCTACTTTCCTTCAAGCTATAATCCTCCTACACTCTCAGTCCTGTGTTCGACGCAAGGTTGGAAAAAGGCTAACTGTCACATAAAAGAAAATCTATAAGATTAAGGGCCTAAAGCAGGGTTGTGTCCTTGCTCCTCTTTGGTACATCCCCTGTGTAAGGCAAGATCATTCCCCCCAAAGATCCTGAACTTACATGTACAAATTCTGCACTATGCATGCAATATTGTCCTTCTCGGTCATACATACATAAGTCTACAAAGGGTATTATATGAACTACATGTTTGTAATTGTGAAAATAGGCTTCTGGAACTGAATCCATCGAAATTTAGTTTAATGTTGTTTGGAAACCCTCAGAAGAAAACTGAGAAAATATTCTGGCCCATGCCAGTCAAAGTACTCCCCATGCTACAAATATATGGGCATATGGTTTACAGAGAAAGAATCACCAAGATACCATCTGAAGCATTTGAAGCACAAAGGAACCCCGGTGGCTTATGCCCTTGGCATATTTTATGTTAAACTCAAAAGTCCTTCAGCCACCGCAATCCTGCATGTCGCAAGAGGAAAATTAATTTATTTTATTTCCTATGGCCATCAAGCCTTCCCAAGCTGTTTTGACTTCATGTTAGAATTTATACAGTGCAATACCTTTTAGAGGCTATTTCATTTACCCCTGTGCTGCGCCCAGGCTCAAACATGACTGGAATGTAGTCTAGTATGGCAGGACCTTGAATGTAGGGCAAACGTATTATTTTCCATCTAACGACTGGGACGATCCTGGAAGTGTTAGCAGTTACAGAAATATAGGTGTAGGTTATGTGATTACGAAAAATAATTGCTGCCACGTATCATCTGCTGCTTCGCAGGACTGGACAGAGAAAGATAAATTTTATTGAAACAGATGTCCTTAAAAAAGTATTATTAGACCTTGCAATAATGCTCTTCAGCACTGTTTCAAAAGTCTGCAAATCCGGGACCTATGCCACGCTGCTAGATTGGATAGAGAAGTCTCCATGAAAATTGCTAAGACCTAATGCTTAAATTTCCCTTATATATTTTGCATTAGATCATTGCCGCAAAATACTTTTGTTAGGAATGGGGTCTTACGTTGGCAGTCAGGTTACCCCCTGCCCAAGCAAGGACCCTCACTCTAGTCAGGGTAAAAGAGAATTACCCTCAGCTAACCCCCACTTATCCCCGTGGTAGCTTGGCACGAGCAGTAGGCCTTACTTCAGAGTGCTAGGTGTTAAGTATTTGTACCAACACACACAGTAACTTAATGAAAACACTACAAAATGACACAACACAGGTTTAGAAAATTAGAAAATATGTATCTAAACAAAACAAGACAAAAACAACAAAAATCCATAATACACAAGTCAAGTTATCATTAAAAATGCAAAAAGAGTCTTCATGTATTTTTAAACACACATTAACGCTGTAAACGTGAAAATGTACCTTGGGTGCGTCAAAAATAACCCAGCACGGGCGACTGTGTGTCAAAAACGGTTTGCGTTGCATCAATTTCACTCACGAGCGATACCCTGCGTCATTTCTCCTTTTGCCGGGTCAGCGTGTGCCATTTTTTCTCTCTACAGGAGAGCGTTGTGTCGATCCAGTCAGCACTCTCGGGTCTGGGCAGGCCTTGTGTCGTTTTTACACGCCCAGCGGTGTTTCCTTCGGAAATCCAGTTGAACGATGATCCGAAAACCACGCAGCGGTGGCTGTGATCTCATCAGCCTCAGTCAGCGATGCTGTGTGTCATTACTCCAGCCCCAGACATCGATCTTTGAGTCCCATTGCAGGCGAGTGTCGATTTTCAGCCACAAAGCTGGAGGCGCGTGGATTTTTCAGCCGCAGATCTGAGTCGCGCCGATCTTTTCTCCGCACGACGGTCGCTGCATGGATTTCTCCCTCTTAGGCTGCCAGCTTCTCCTTTCAGGGTCCCAGGAACTGGATGGGCACCACTTGGCAGAGCAGTAGTCTCTCCGGAAACTCCAGGTGGTGGCAGAAAGAAGTATTTGCTGTCCCTGAGACTTCAAACAACAGAAGGCAAGTTCTAAATCAAGCCCTTGGAGAGTTCTTCACAAGATGGAAGGCACACAAAGTCCAGTCTTTGTCCTTCAGCACAGGCAGAAGCAGCAACTGCAGGATACCTCCACAAAGCACAGTCACAGGCACGGCAGCTCTTCAGCTCTTCTCCAGGCAGAGGTTCCTCTTGGTTTCCAGAAGTGTTTTAAAGTCTGTGGTTCTGGGTGTCCCCCTTTTACCCATTTTCTCCTTTGAAGTAGGCCTTATTCAAAGCAAAGTCTCTCTTGATTGTGAAATCCTGTCTTGCCCAGGCCAGGCCCCAGACACCTAACAGCGGGTTGGAGACTGCATTGTGTGAGGGCAGGTACAGCCCTTTCAGGTGTCTCCCTCCTAGCACAGATGGCTCATAAGGAAATGCAGACTACACCCCAGCTCCCTTTGTGTCACTGTCTAGTGAGAGGTGCAACCAGCCCAACTGTCAAACTGACCCAGACAGGGAATCCACAAACAGGCAGAGTCACACAAATGGTTTAAGCAAGAAAAGGCTCACTTTCTAAAAGTGGCATTTTCAAACACACAATCTCAAAATCAACTTTACTAAAATATGTATTTTTAAATTGTGAGTTCAGAGACCCCAACGTCCACGTATCTGGGTACACTTGCCAAGTTGAATTTATAGTTAAAACTGCACACACAGACACTGAAGTGGCAGGTCTGAGACATGATTACAGAGCTACTTATGTGGGTGTCACAAGCAGTGCTACCGGCCCACAAGTAGCATTTTTTGCAGGCCCTGGGCACCTCTAGTGCACTTTACTAGGGACATACTAGTACATCAAATATGCCAATCATGGGTAAGCCAATTACATACACGTCTGTATAGGAGCACTTGCACTTTAGCACTAGTTAGTGGTGGTAAAGTTCCCAGAGTAACAAAAACAGCAAAAACAGAGTCCAGCACACATCAACAACCTGGGAAACAGAGGCAAAAGTTTAAGGGAGACCACGCCAAGGATGAAAAGTCTAACAACTTTTATGTCCACATTCAAGTTCGGACACTGTTAAGAAAGGGGATTATAATACGATAATCTTAAAGATTTTTAACGCAATAGTTTGTTGCACACTTATTATTTGAATGGAATAGTGATTGTTTCAATGCATCTTTATGTAAGATTTACATTTTTCAAACATAAATAATTTACTTACTGGGATTCCACAGCTTATCGACAATGTGTTAAGGGCAGTCAAGGGGGGGCAGTTCTTCTGTTGGTAGATGTCCAAACAATTGGGTCCACTGGCCATGCCTTAAAGCAGCCCTAAACTGAATGAGGTTTGATGGTAAATTCGGCCCCTCAGTGAGTATAAAACTTCCTGTGCTCAGCTCAGTGTGAATGGCTTACCCACCTCTCCCTTACACACATGGAGAAGAACATGGGTGGGCTACCCACTGTCATCATTACTGTTAGACCTGACAGCCTTAGGGTGGTCACCCCTAATGTTTTGCCTGCCTCCGTTCACTTTTTGGACTCTGTTTTTGCTGGCTTTTTATACTCTGCACACTTTACCACTACTAACCAGTGCTAAAGTGTATATGCTCTCTCCCTTTAAACATGGTAACCTTGGATCATACCCAATAGGACAATTTAATTTACTTATTAGTCCCTAGTAATGTGCACTATATGTGGCTAGGGCCTGTAGATTAAATGCTACTAGTGGGCCTGCAGCACTGGTTGTGCCACCCACTCAAGTAGCCACTTTTACCTTGTCTCAGGCCTGCCACTGCAAGGCCTGGGTGTGCAGTTTCACTGTCACTTCAACTTGGCATTTAAAAGTACTTGCCAAGCCTAAACCTCCCCTTTCTCTACATATAGGTCACCCCTAATGTGTGCCCTAGGTAGCCCCTATGGCAGGGTACTGTGTGGGTAAAAAGCAGGACATGTACCTGTGTAGTTTACATGTCCTGGTAGTGTAAAACTCCTAAATTCATTTTTACACTACTGTGAGGCCTGCTCCCTTCATAGGCTAACATTGGGGCTGCCCTCATACATTGTTAAAGTGGTAGCTGCTGATCTGAAAGGAGTCGGAGGGTCATATTTAGTATGGCCAGAATGGTAATACAAAATCCTGCTGACTGGTAAAGGTGGATTTAATATTACTATTTTAGAAATGCCACTTTTAGAAAGTGAGCATTTCTCTGCACATAAATCTTTCTGTGCCTTACAATCCACGTCTGGCTAGGTTTAGTTGACAGCTCCTTGTGCATTCACTCAGACACACCCCAACACAGGGTACTGAGCCTCACTTGCATACATCAGCATTTTGAAAGGGTCTTCCTGGGCTGGGAGGGTGGAGGGCCTGTTATGACACAAAGGACTGCCACACCCCCTACTGGGACCCTGGCAGACAGGATTGAGCTGAAAGGGGACCTGGTGCACTTCCAAGCCACTCTTTGAAGTCTCCCCCACTTCAAAGGCACATTTGGGTATAAAACAGGGCCTCTGCCCTACCACCACAGACACTTGCTGGAGAAGAAACCTGAACCAGAACCTGCATCCTGCCAAGAAGAACTGCCTGGCTGCTCAAAGGACTCACCTGACTGTTTTCTACAGAGGACTGCTGCCTTGCTGTTGGCCTGCTGCCTTGCTGAACTCTTGCCTTGCTGCAGGATTGCTCTTTCAACTAGACTCCTTGTGCGCTGAAAAATTCGCTGCACAGCTTGCTTCGCCGATCCGGAAAGACGGCGCTTGACCCCGCAAGGAAAAGATTGAAGCGACGCCTGCGGTGCGACCGGAACTTCGACGCACGGCCCGCCTGGACAACGCCGCCCGACTGCCAGAGAGGAAACCGACGCAGCACCTGCCGTGAGGAAGAAAATTCCACGGGCAGCCCACCGGAACGATGCGCAGCCGGACAATAAGCCCAGGATTCCACGCACAGACCCTGGGGAGTCTGAAAACCCCGCAACCCACAGAGGAGACTTGTCCGTGTGCTGGAAGTCGACGCACGTCTTCCTCGCGTGAAAAATAACGACGCAAGTCCGTATGTGAAGGGGCAAAACCGACGCACACACCATTTTTCCACGCATCTCCTTCTCTGCGGCCCTTTGCAGAGATTTTCCACTCCAAACCAGGCACTTTGTGCTTGAAAGAGACTTTGTTTGCTTTTTAAAAACTTAAGACACTTTATATCACTTTTCAGTGATATCTCTACAATTTCATATGGCATCTTTTATCGTTTTGACCTGCAAATATCCAGATAAATATATATTTTTCTAAACACTGTGTGGTGCATTTTTGTGGTGCTATATTGTGTTATTGTATGACTTATTCACAAATACTTTACACATTGCCTTCTAAGTTAAGCATGACTGCTCAGTGCCAAGCTACCAGAGGGTGGGCACAGGATAATTTTGATTGTGTGTGATTTACCCTGTCTAGAGTGAGGGTCCTTGCTTGGACAGGGGGTAACCTGACTGCCAACCAAAGACCCCATTTCTAACATTGGTGATCAGCGGTGAGGATAGGACTTGTATTTGTGCAGTGACATACAGTAGCTAAGTATTTCCCTACCTACCCACAGTTGAAGGCCAACTTGATTTTTATCTCTTTTGGAAATTCGTTTTTCCTGACAAGTTTCAAAAACTAAATGCTCACTCAACATGTCTCTGGCTGGGTCTCAACCAGGAGATTTTGATCTAGCCCTGGTGGAGACATATACTGTCAAGCAGCTCCAAAGGTTCTGCAGGGAGATGATTGTACCCAGCCAAGGGGCCTCCAGGAAGGAGGACTTTCAAGTGGTGCTGAGGGCCTGGGCAGAAGCCCATTTCGAGGAGGATGATGAGGAAAAGGATCCAGAAAATGGCATCTCAGAGGATTTTTTTGCCACCAGTGGGTGATGTTACCACTGCAATTGTGCCCCCCACCAGACCAGGGAGCAGTGTCTCTGAGCAAGGCCTGACCGCAGAGGAAAGGAGGGAAGAGCGGGAGTTCCAATTGCAAATGGCAAGACTGAAAAGTGAGGCTCAACAGGAGGAAACAAGGGCAGAGAGAGAAGCCAAGCAAGCTGCAGCTGAGAGAACCTTGGCTGAAAAGAAACTTTTGTTGGCTCATGAACTGAGTCTCAAGGAGCTGGATCTTAAGGCAAGACAGTCTGAATCCAGCAGTAATGGTGGCAGCATACAGACAGGACCTGCTGGAGAAAAGAAGGTTTGTATACCCCAAAATGTGGTGTCCAGTTTTGTGGTGGGAGATGACAGAGATAAATGGTTAGCTGCTTATGAAGTTGCACTAAGGGCTCATGAGGTTCCTGAAGGGCAATGGGGTACAGCTATGTGGAGTTATGTGCCACCTTTGGGGAGGGACACACTTCTCACATTGGACAAACCAGATCAAAACACATACCCACTTCAGAAAGCCATTTTACTTGCCAAGTTTGGGCTGACCCCTGAGGGATACCATCAGAGGTTCAGGGACAGCACTAAACAATCCACACAAACATGGTTAGATTTCTTTGACTTTTCCAGTAAGGCACTGAATGGATGGGTGCGGGGCAACAAAGTAGATGATTGCAAAGGGTTATATGACTTGATTCTGAGAGAGCATATGCGCAATACTACTTTTACAGAGTTGCGCCAGCACTTGGTAGATAGTAAGCTGACTTATCCCAGGAAGCTTGCTGAGGAGGCAGACCTCTGGGTTAGCACCAGAGTGGCCCAAAAGGTATCTCGGGGGGACACCCACAAAGGTGGTCAGGGTTCCCAACAGAAGAAAGAGGGGGGAGATAAACTTACAGATAAGGAACTCTAAAAAAAAAAAAAAAAGAATTCCCAGGGTGGGGGTGGCAACCATTCCTCTTCCAGGTTTGAGAAAAAGCAGGGACTTATGATAAATCAAGGGAATTCAGACAGATGCTTCAGAGCATGGCATAGGGGCTGTTCTAGCACAGCTAAATGAGGAGGGCTCAGACCAACCAGTAGTCTATATTAGCAGAAGGCTATTACCACAGGAACAGAGGTGGAGTGCTATTGAGAGAGAAGCATTTGCTGTGGTTTGTGCACTGAAGAAGCTAAGACCCTACCTGTTTGGGACTCACTTCCGGGTTCAGACAGACCACAGGCCCCTCAGATGGCTCATGCATGAGGGGTGAGAATCCAAAACTCTTGAGGTGGTCCATTTCCCTACAGGGGATGGACTTCACGGGTGGAGCATCGTGCAGGGGTTGACCACGCCAACGCTGATGGTCTTTCCAGATTCAGAAAATGCAGAGGTATGCAAGTGAGGCTATTAAATTCAACTTCACCAGTCAGCAGGATTTTGTATTACCATTCTGGCCATACTAAATATGACATTCCTACTCCTTTCAGATCAGCAGCTACCACTTCAACAGTATATGAGGGCAGCCCCTATGAAGGGAGCAGTCCTCACAGTAGTGTAAAAACAAACTTAGGAGTTTTACACTACCAGGACACGTAAACTACACAGGTACATGTCCTGCCTTTTACCTACACAGCACCCTGCTCTAGGGGTTACCTAAGGCACACCTTATGGGTGACTTATATGTGGAAAAAGGGGAGTTTTAGGCTTGGCAAGTACTTTTAAATGCCAAGTCGAAGTGACAGTGAAACCACACACACAGGTCTTGCAATGGCAGGCCTGAGACAAGGTTGAGGGGCTCTTAAGTGGGTGGCAGAACCAGTAGCATTTAATCTACAGGCCCTGGGCACATATAGTGCACTCTACTAGGGACTTAAAAGTAAATTAAATAGTCCAATTTGGTGTGATCCAAGGTTACCATGTTTAAAGGGAGAGAGCATATGCACTTTAGCACTGGTTAACAGTGGTAAAGTGCGCAGAGTCTAAAAACTAGCAGAAACAGTGTCCAAAAAGTGGAGGGAGGCAGGAAAAAAGTTAGGGGTGACCACCCTAAGGCTGCCAGGTGTAACAACTCCTAAATAAAACATGGGGGTAGACATACCCTTTCTGAGCTCTATACATTTCTTACATATGAGACAGTGATGGAGAGGACAGTTGGACAAATGGGATGGGACTACACACCTGGAAGACCACCAAAGCTGGCACATTTTGAAGGGTGTGTGTAAATGCGGTTCTTACACTTGCCATGGCACTGTCACTGACCTACTTAATAGCAGAAAGAGATATTGAGGACATAGAAAATATATTCAACACAAGGGTACTAAAGGGAATGTTTATAGTCCTCTAGTGCCACCTTGCACCACATTAATGTAATTATTTTTCACGTTAATGTGGCCCAATGAGACTGAAATCCCCATGCTGTATTTACAGAGTGGCTCAATGCATGATTGTGCCACTCTGTAACCCTTTGCGCTACATTATGCCTGCACCAGGCATACTGATTGCCCGTTAGGGGAGCTGGGAAAATGGTGCAATGAGATTTCCTTGCACCAGTTGTTACGGTACTTTTAATGCCTGCTCAAGAGCAGGCATTAAAAGGGGGCTTCCATTCTTTGGAATGGGCCCCTATGTACTCTGCAGACGTAGAGACAATATTTTGGTGCTACTCCTGCAGAGTACTTTAATATCAATATCATGAAAAATGATGCTATTGCCCCCTACCCTGCGCCATGATGTGCCGTATTTTAAATACGGCATACGCATGGTGGCAGTAGGGAGGTACTAAGGGGCGCACGGAAAGTGGTGCTGCAGAAGACAGCTCACCTATCCTCTATACTCTAATATGGGCAAGCTAATGACACTCCTGGTAGCTGCAGCCAAACAGGCACAACAGTGTGCTTGAGGGACCACACACACACACACACACACACACACACACACCAGACCACTGGCAATAGTTATATAATATCTGGTAACTTCTAGCCATGAAACAAATTTCAATTATGATTGAACAAAAAAGGAATGCATTTGCAGAGCAATGGTTCCCCTGCCTAGACTTTCTCGCCTCTAAGTTCTAGGAGTTACCAGCCCCCATTACCTCAGGGTCCTCAGACTAACAGAGCTAGTTGGAAAAGGAGACAAGCATGGCCCAGATGGGAACAACAAGCAGCAATGAGAGCGTAATATGCTGTATACGTCTTAAGCCACAGCGGTGGTGCTGGGCCTGCTGACTTGTAGAGGGGAGGAGGGAGAACCAAGGCAGGAGGTAGATTTGCCCCTTCATCTTTTTATGGAAACACATACATCAAGGTTCTTCCTACTTGCCTTTACTGACCCGCCGGACTCAGGGTTGTGGGTGGTGTATGTTGTATCCTTTTCTTCATAAAAAATCCAATAAAACACAACTGATTAAAAAAAAAAGCATTAAGTAGCAACCATAATCAACAGGTCGTGGTTGACTGGGACCTAGGTGTGATTTGAGGCTAACCTGGTTCGACATGGTTGAAACATTCACCTTCAAACTTAGGCCCATATTTATGGAAGCTTAGCGTCACCTTAGTACCATTAATTTTGGCGCTAAAGCGGCGCTAACCTAACTCTATATTTATACTTTGATGGTAGACCTGTCTAGCATCAAAATATTGGAGTTAGCACTATGTTTAGGATGCACAAACCCTCCTTGCGTCAAAGAGATGCAAGATAGGTGTTCCCGTCCTAAACATGACGCTAGCCCCTCAGTGGCATATTTACCTCCAGGCTCAGAAACGACGTGCGGGTGGGAGGCGGGCCTAAATAATAGTGCTAAGCCCACTTAGTGCCATTATTTCACACCCGGGTCGGACCAGGCATTAGAGTGCAGGTAGGCCCATTTCCATGGTGAAACACCATGGAATGGGCACAAAGGTGCCCTCCCCAGGCCCTAGCAACACCACCACCCACTCCACAGGGACACTACTGGAGGAGGGAGCCCATCCCAGGTTAGTTGCAGGTAAGTATTTGTGTATTTGTGTGGTGTGCCACTGAGTGCCCCTTACATGGAGCCCCCTACTTGGCACTGGGTATTTTGGGCTTGCCTAGGGGACACTGGTCCCATGTGGTGGGCATTGGGGTGGTGGACATGACTCCTGTCAATCAGTCAATCAATCAGGGAATTTGTAAAGCACACTGCTCACCCGTGAGGGTCTCAAGGCAGTATACTTAGAGAGGAGTAATTTTTTGGCTGCTTGTGCATCAGAAAATGACGCTAGGTTGATTAGCGGCAGAAGTTTTGTAGCTGGCCAGCCTAACATAATTTCTGATCCTCTAGCGACATTCCCCCTAACGCCAACCCCCCACCCCCGGCTAACATCTTTTTTTTACACTAGCCATTCCTTAGTGCAATCATGCGTCATGCAATAAATATTGTGCACGGATGGCATTAGGGAATGGCGTTAGATTGCGTTAAGAAAAATTACGCACAACTGCATTAGCGCAGTTGTGCGCCATATTTTCTAAATATGAGCCTTAATCTCCCAAATGAATGTCCAACATTTTCAGTGGGACAAGGCAGAAGGCTGTGGCTTTAAATGGCTTCATGAAGTTGAATAATCATCTGAGGAGATCTGGGGAAGTTGCTGACTTTTGATAGAAAGGCTCAAAGTTGGAGAAATCCCTTGCCAGCCGGATACTTTTGAAGCCTTTGTCTGGTGAAGATTTTTACATTCTCAATTTTTGGAGTTCAGATTTCTCCATTGGTCAAGGCTGCAGGCTGTAGCCAAAGAGAGCTTCATTAGTCTGAGAACTTCTCTGTGAAGTCCAGCTGAACTGCATGTGCTGCTGCGGAAAAACTCTGAGCAGGGGAAACCTGAAACTTCAGCATAGCAGCAACACGCTTCATTGAAATAAATTTACAAGTTTCTCACAGACCTCTGGAGGTCATTGGTGCCCAAATGTTTCTAAGTTCCAGGATTCTACGAATGTTGGGAGGAGTACACATCGAAGAAGCCTAGGGATTCATGATCCAGGAACAGTGCTTATGGGCCAAGACTCAATCCAGCAGAAGCCATCAGCAGAAACTCAGACAGGTCCAGTTAAAAGTGGTCAGCTGGGCAAATGCAGGAAAGTACTTTTGTAGCTTGTTGGGTACCTGCAGCTTGAACAGGAGGTTAGCCTTATGAGCCTTTGAGTTCACTTCTTTGTCCTGGGTACAAGAGGGAGGGCAGGTCCATTCCTTCAGGACTCCCTGCAGGTCTCAAAAAGCAGGTTCAGTCCTCTTTTATCCTCCACAGATTCATAGTGTTCTGTGGAGGGCACTGAGGATGCCACAGGTATGCCTGGCACCAGGCTGTAGTTGAAGGACTCCTGACTTCTTACTCCACATCCATTGTAGCATTTCCTGTAATCCCTCCTCCATATAATCGGTGCCACTCTCTGCCTAACCTGAAGCTGGTGTAACCCTCCCCCCTTGTGCTGAGCACATGTGCTCACCCCAGAGGTGTGGCCAGAGGAATTGGCAACCCTTTCTCTGTGGTCATTTCAAACCAGATCTGGGGGCAGCTCCTCCTCCACTGGGATTAGAGCCTGGCTGCCTAGAAGCACAAAGAGGGGGCCTGTGCAGATATCATCTGACATTTAACACAAGAAATCAGTGAAAAGGAGGATGTTTATCTTTTTTTTGCACAGCTTTAGGACGTCCGGGTTCCAGCTGCAGAAGAATTCTTCAGAGTCATTCAAAAAGAGGGAGAACAGTAGCGGAGCATGTACACAACCCTGCCGAACCCCTCAACAAATTCATCCCACAGTTTTTCCAGTGATTGCCGTAGCACAGATCTGTTCACCAGGTCAAACACTGATTTTTGGTCTATAAATAATAGATACAATGGAAACTTGAGCAATTGTGCACACTTAACACAGACCGTAGAAAGTGTTACAACTTGGTCAATGGTGCTGACGCCTTTTTGTAATCCAGCCTGCAGGTCTATCAGAACCATCATTTAGTATGCCCAGACCTATAACCTTTGTAGTAGAACATGGCTGAATATTTTCCTTGTGCTGTCCAATAATTATATAGATCTATAATTGCCTGGTAGCAACTTTCTTCCTTTTTAATGGAAGGATACTATAATTATAGATTGCAATGAGCGAGGGACGCATTTTGTTTCCCAAGACTTAGTTGAATATCTTAGTCAGAACTATTGACCAGACCTTGCAGTCAGAGCTGCACATATCGGTTGGAACATAGTAAGGTCCAGGAGCTTTATTGATGTTCTGTTCCATCTGTGCACCTGGAAGTAGCTTATGTTGTCACTTGGAAAAAAGCTGATGTCAGCCAGTCTGCATTCAAAGGATGTAGTGGATTGGATGAGGAAGAACTACCTGGAATGAAACTCCACCAAAACAGAGATACAACTGTTTGGCCAAACAACTGATGACTCAGCTAAGGAAAGAACTAGGCCCAACACATATTTCCCTCACAAAAAATCTTTGGGTTAAGTCTGATAGTAAGCTATCCTTCTATCCCAAGATAGTACCATCGGCAGGCACCTGCTTGTCACTGATTCAGACTCAGAAAAAAAAATCCTGGTTAATATTCCGATTGAAATAATTGTCTATGGTTTTATCACCTGCAGAATAAAGTATGCTAACGCTTGATGTGGACTACTTAATTCCCTATTAGATTGACTCTGGATAGTCAAAAATGCAGCCACAATTCTTTGGGTTCCTCTATGACAATCAGTCAGGCCATGCTTTAAAGAGCTGCACTGGCTGCAATTAAGTTAAGAAGCATTGCTAATTCAACCAGAGTGGGGCAGGACCACACAATTTGGAGCATTTCAGCACCATGTTCTTCGCATCTGGGGCCAGCCGCTTGGAAAATCCTAATGATTTTCCTGGGGGGAGGTATGCCCTATGTAAAAAATAAAAAATAAACTGATTTGAATCTAGCGTTTGGAGACAGTGTGTATGTGTTGGGAAGTATTTTGGCCCATTCCTCCTCTGTGATTTGGAGAGTGAGATCATCTTCCCATTTCTTGTGCAGCTCTGCTAATAGTGTAAGAATACAGGCTCATAAGGCCTGATACAGATATGTAACGACTTTGAGACGGACAGTCATGGTGCATAGAGCCTGGCATAATTTATGTACAGGGGGTCAGCCATGCTAGTCCTCCAGTTGTTGTGCAGTGTCGCAACCACCGCCTGGTGTAAAAAGAAATTGACCCCTCTGTATTTCAAAAGTGTTTGATAAGTAGTCGAAAGCTAGTAGCTCCCATTCTCTACAGAGGTCACCTATGAGGGTCATCCCATAAGCAGACCATTCCGCCAGCCCCCTTAGTGCCCTTAAAGTTCTTTGGGCCAGGTTTGCTATTATCAACCCAGCAAAGTGTCAAGATCAGAAGAAGCCATGCTGCTGAAGATCCCTAGATTTCAACTGAAGATGTGCAAAGACTGCTCTTTCACCTATCTTGTCTCCATAGCCTGGAATGAGCTTTCAATCTCCTTGCGTTTAATAACTAGAGAAGGCCAGTTCAGAAAAAAATTTAAAACATGGATTTCTAGTCTCTAGCTTAGGTTCCTCTGTGCTTTCTTCTTTGCTTCTTGCATTGAAATGCCTGGGGGGTGGCTGTGCACTCTATACATCTGATTGTACTATATTGTTCTGTATTCAAATCAGTCTTGACCCTGCTCTAATTTCAAGGCTATTTACTCAGAGGTCTTCAGCAGGAGGCTAATGCAAATTAGCTTCCAGACTATTTAGGCGGGGAACAGGTAACTTTCTGAATAGCAAAGAGGCTTTTGCGCCTCGCAAACGGCGATTTTCGCCATTTGCGAGGCGCAAACCCTTTGCTACATCTGGCCCTTAACTCCTTATAAATGTACTTCACAATCTGATATTAACAACATGGACGTCAATTCACCAAAATGCACTGGGGTGGGTGAAGTGACATCACATGCTTTTTGACTTCCGCTTTCACTCACACATACTTGCACATACACACAAATTCACACTTACATACAGTCTTTCTGACATACATACATTTAAAAGCATGTTTACTTACCTCAGCTTCTATGGGAGGGCATAAGCCAGCTAATTGTGCTCCATTTCTATTACACTAATAGTGAATATTGTAATATTCACTATTAGTATAGTAAAAATCTACAGAAAACAAAGAGAGCAGAGCCCCAAGCAGGACGAGCTGCCACTGTGTTTCTGGCGCTGAATTTGACCCCCCTGAGGCCAGGGATCGCAAAGGCCGTGCCAGGGGTCTGCGAACCCTGGCCTCCCGTAAATGACGTTCATTATTAACAACCCATTTGATTAAATCGCTTGGCTGCAGCCTTTGTCCTCCTGCCAGAAATTGGACAGTACGAAAAGGAGAGTAACATTGATAGAAGCGTGAAACTGCACTAGCATCCAAATTAATTTAAGGAGCACGAGTACGTAAGAGAGAAACGTAACCGTGGCAGGCTATTTATAAAATTGTTATGCACCAACCAACTACTTGGAGACGAGTTATTTAGAAACGTGCTATCTAGAGAATTGCTATTTTCAGGCCTGTTATTTTGCAAAGCCGTATTTTAGAGACCCAACTCGTGACAATGAAGTGACTCAACACGAAGCCTTTTGTTTAATTATGTCCCGAATTAAAATAGGTTATTCATGCATAGAAAATGTGTTGTTAGAGAACACAAATTGAGATCAATGTTTATTCATAAACTTTTTTGCTGACGCTTTCTTTTCTGACACGGAGCTCGAACTACGGGTTGTGTCTGTTCGAAACAAATGAATCTTATCTTTCAAGCCTAGCGCACGGCAGCGGCCCGATGTTATGTTGCACTACTAAAAACAAACTCTAACTAGTACATTAGTTATATATTTTTAATTTTCAGAATATTCCTAGCGCATTTTGAGAAGGTTTCTAGTTTGGTCTTGATTTTGACATTCACAAATTGAGGGAATTTAGCATGGCATGCTTCTTCACAATCTGCCTGCTGTGCTGTTTAAACAGGTTCCATCCTCAGCTGAATGTTTTGACTAAGGGCCTCATTACGACTTTGGTGGTCGGGCCTGCAGACAGCCATAGTGGTGGCCGCCGGAAGACTGCCATGTTGGCGGCCATACAGACTGATGTATAATGAGTTAAACAGCCAGGACTGCCAAAACCCAGCCAAAAAAAACAACCCAGCCAATACGTTGGAGGGCCAGAAACAGGCGGCCCGATCACCAGAACCGACAGCCTGTCAACCAAACACCAAACCTATTAGAAGTTCAAAATTGCAGTGGCAGTCATGCCGTGGCAGTCGTCCAATGGCGGTTCGTGGCCACCACACAACATATACAGCACCTCCGCCACACCTACAAGCCACACTATAAAACACACCCCATCGTACACCACTATCCTTTGCAACTCCCATGCAAAATACATAATCCAGAGCACCCAAAAAGAACATTTCCAATTTAATTGGCACCCCTCCATCTCTCACTAAGCAAATATCCCACACCATAAACATACCCACATCACACCAATTTGCACCACTCCACTCCATTTACTACCCGTCAATTCCCAGCAGCTTGCTTTATTATTGATTATTCCATTTCACCATATAGTCACCCCAGAAAAATCCCTGTTTCACTGAAGATGAGTTAAAAGTCATGGTGGATGAAATCATTAGAGTTGAGCCATATATATTTGGAACCCAAGTCCAGCACACTACTATCACAAGGAAAATGGAAATGTGGCAAAGGATATTCAACATAGTGAATTATATAGGCCCCACGATACGCACAAGGACATACGCACAAGGACAACGCACAAGGGACAACATAAGGAAGAGGTGGAAAGACCTCAGGGGGAAGGTCCATTCCATGGCATCCAGGCACCAGCTGCATTTCCAGAAAACTGATGGTGGGCCCCCACTTCCTCCCTTACAACTCACATCATGGGAGAAGAAAGTATTGGCCATCCTACATCCTGAGGGCTTGACAGGAATACCTCGGGAATGGAGTTGGGTAAGTCACAACAATAAAAATGACACCAAAATGTATTGGCATACATGCTCACTTCTTACCTTTTGCCACACTTACTGACTCCACACACAACAAGCTAGGGTCCACCTGTCCACAGACCCCTGTCTGGCCTCGGACATGTGAACTTGACTCACCTGGGGAAACTACTTCTCTGTATAGTGGATGTTGTAAGGGGATTGACATCACTAAAATCCCCAGTAGGCACCATTCCTACAATACTAAAACCAGAACAGTGTAGCATGCTCAGATTTAACAGTTAGTACAAACTCCACATTGGAGTGTACTCACCTGAGAGGATGGCATCTGTATAGCCAGTGTGCAGGATAGGCACTGACAGAAATGCTAGGGCTAGGAGGACCTGCTACTCTCACTCTACTCAGCCATAACACTGTCCTCTGCCACTATGACCCTTCTCCCTCTACTCAACCATTATACTGTCCTCACCTGAGAGGATGGCATCTGCATTGTCTGCGTGTAGGACAGGCACTGACAGCAATGCTAGGGCCAGGAGGCCCGGCTACTCTCACTCTACCCAGCCACAGTACTGTCCTCTGCCACAATGACCCTTCTTCCTCTACTCAAGCAATGAACTGTACTCACCAAAGAGGATGGCATCTGTTTAAGTCTGTGTGCTGAACAGGCACTGAGAGCAATACTAAGGCCAGGAGGCCCTCTCTACCCAATGCCAAACATCAACCCACTCTGCATCTGTTCAAGTATCCCTGTACATGAACTTGCAATGGAAGTGTACTCACCTGAGAGGATGACCTGTGTATATTGTGTGTATATCTTGAGGTAACATGAGTATATTTCCAAGGAGGGCCTGTCCCTGCAATTCCAAGAACCAGGTCAATGTCCACATTACAATGCACATCTGCCTGTGACCTCACAAATGAGGTTTACCCACCTGGGAGGGACTAATATAGAGATCATGGTACAATCTGTGATGTGGCTAACCACCTACCTCCATCTTGAGCAGCTATGCCAGAACAGCTCAAACTGTGTACCAAAAAACAATAAAGATAGATACAAGGCAACAAAATGCATCATCTGAGTAGTATTGGCAGCAGACACATTCCCAAAGTGCTGACCACATTATGACAACTACCACATATACAAGAAGGTTCTGAATCTGCCTACATGACAGTCAACTAGGTCTTAAGTTTACCTAAACCACATCCTACTGAGCCACTGTTTTCACCGCACTGCTTGAAAGATATAAGTCTATGACAATTCATCAAATGCTAATAAACTCAGACATCATGAAGCTAGTTGACTGAAATGTTGACTGAAATGTAATCAGTGTATTACCCCAATGTCAGGTCGACATGTATGCTTGTATGCCTGTCACATAAGGCAAATTGGTAAATCTAATGTTTACATGACCTTAGTCCAATGTCACTGCTAGCTATTGGAGGTAGATGTCACAATACAACCTGTAACATTCTGTTTCTCATATTAACAGGTCTACCTGCCATTTGGAACACAGAGACCACTCAAGAGACTACCACTACCCCATGGATGAAGCCCTCTGTGAGGACAACACTCCTGGACTTGTGGATGTTGAGGACATTGCTGGCCCATCGGGCAGCCTGGTCAGACAACACCTGTAAATCTCACAGTGACTACATCAACTCCTCTTTTCCCTGTTGGGTCTACATCTTAGGCAACTAGTCACCCCAAACCTATGTCTAAAGAACAGTGACAACAATCTTGTACTCCACAGTACAGGATCCTGAATCACAGCAAGACAACTCTGACAATGATGGTCCTGGAACAGTAGTAGGGGGCAAGCTGTGCCAAGAACTCAGGCACATGCGGGTAGGGTGCGTGGAAGGGATGGTGTGGGCCAGCAGCATGTGGCTGCTGGGGATGGTTCTGGCCAGGATATCTTCACCCACACCTGGTGTGATGGTCCAGGTACTTGCCGGTCTCAGGGAGATCAAGGAGCTACAGAGGGACTTCTATTGGGAAATTAATGAGTAGTGGAAGGTCCATAATACCAACATGGCCCCCCTAACAGGGGTACTAAGAGACATCAATACCACCCTGAGCAGGGATCGTCAACAACACCAGACCTCTTTACTTGACCAGTCTATTCCAGCCCCTTCTACATTTGTGGCAGCCACTGGAAGGGAGGCCCTGCTAGGGGACATACCTGCCTCAGACACCCCAGCCTCTGTAGCTAAAAAAAAAACCTGCAAGCAGGGACGGCCACCCAAGCATCCAGGAGGTGAGGATTGCAAGACCCAAACCACTGCCAGGAAGTGAGATCTTTTTAATGAAATTCCTTTGTATGCCATTGCTTCACTCTGTTGACTGTTCTCCAAACACTTTCCATTTTCCATGCTAGTAGGACACTGGACTTTGGGCCTCAAATATTGTGGCATTTACTATAATGATTACATCCACCATGACTGATTCCTTCACTGTCAATTTGTTTTTTAGATATTTAGCTTTATTTTGTGTGCACATGTAAATAAACACACATAACACTAAAACAATGCCTACTAGTAATTTGTCATCATTGTGAGAATTTGAATGTTAAATCCACATGATGTCAATGATGAATACATAAGATGGTACTGGAAGGAGGGAGATGTCACAGGTAGTGGCATGCAGAGGATTACTACTGACACAATGACACAGGTGACTAGTCACATAACATTTCATTGCACTGTACAGCTTATAGGCTGCCAAAATGACTGAACTTTCATAGCCAAGAATGGCAGAACTCTGTTGAGTCAGGCTAGATTTCTCAAGGTACGGTCCCCAGAACACACAAGAAAGGGCTATCTCATTCCTTGTCCTATACAGATTATTGGATGTTGACACCAGTTTGAACCTTATCATACACCAAAAGAAGGTCTACCAACTTGAGATATGCCATGACACGGAGGGAGAGGGTGGCACAACAGTCCCTAATCATAAGCCCATCCTATTACAATGAACAAGCATCTGGTGGTATGATACAAATCTATCTCAGTGTTGAGGCATGGGAACTGTGGCCTGCAATGAGAAAACACTTCAAGAGCTAAATACAGGTCATAAAGAATCATTGTCATTATAATGTGAAGGGAGAATGCATGGATTGCACTGGATGAAAACATGAATCAAGGCCATATGATCCCACAAATGAGACAATTGGATCAACACACCACATCAAACAAGTGTTTTGTGCACTTCATTCCCATCCACTATCCTAGCTGCTTTTGTGAAAGGACTTATACACCCCAAATCTGTGACCAACATTACCTAGATCAATCCATGTTCACTTAAGGATAGCAACAACTAAATGCCAATGTCACAACTCTGAAATGCCGACATGAGGATGGCATGGTGAAGGACCTGAATGAAACACAGCACAAGAGTTCAGGCAGGAAAAATACATGCAGATGACCATAACCTCGTATTAGACTTCAGTAGATCCATTCACATTTCAATGAGACTGACACAAGCAACGGAGATAATGGTTGTCATAGCTTATTTTTAGTCGGAATTTCAAATCACGCCTTGGCTGTACACTGCATGGTGTGAGATCCCCTGCCCTTTGTGAACAACATGCCCTACTCAACACATCCTGTCAACTACAGTTTACCATACAATCCCTGGAATCACATATTCCCACACACTTACACTCAAGTAAAGTATTGATTGGTGAGATCTGCTCGCAAGTCTTCACCTCCTCCTCATAACTGTCATTCTCGCTTGCCATTTTGGGATTCTCCCTCAGTAGCATTGCTAGCTCCCCCTCATCTGGCACATATGGAATGTTCTTCCTCAGGGCAATTCTGTGGAGAATGCAGCAGGCCACAATAGTAATACATACTTTTTTGGGTTAGTAGAGGAGGGCTCCACCAGTCTTGTCTATGCTCCTAAATCTGGCTTTCCACAGCCCAAAAGCCCGCTCCATGACGAAACATGTTCTTCTGTGGGCATCGTTGAAGCGGACTTCCCCTGGTGTAGTTGGGTTCCTCACCGTTGTTATCAACCACGGACAGTTTGGGTATGCAGAGTGCCCTGTAATGGAATGTGACATATGTGCAACAATTAGTCCCTCTCATTGCTTCTTCTGCAGCACACATTTTCCACAATTACACATGAAATATGTAACTTACCAACAAACCAGGCCCTCTATTGGTACAGTTGTGACATCAGCTGTGGAATTGCACTGTTCCACATGATGAAGGCATTGGGGCTGAACCCAGATAACAGGCACAGACCTGTGAAATGTAGAGGTCCACCAAACAAATAACTTGGACATTGATGGATTGGAAGTTCTTCTTGTTCCGATAGACTTGTTCATTGGCATGCAGTGGAATCAGGGCAACATGTGTGTCATCAATGGCTCCCACCACATATGGAATGTGTGCCAAACAATAGAAGTCTGCCTTCACATGTGCGAAATCCTCACGTTCAGGAACCCGGATATAGCTTTCCGGGTGTTTCAACACCGCTGAGAGTACATCCTTCAATACAAGACTGAACATAGGCTGGGAGATCCCAGCAGATAGGGCCACTGTATTTTAAAAGGACCGTGTTGGTAGGAAATGCAACACTGCCATAACCTGTATAATAGGTGGCATGCTTATTTGATGAGAGATGGCAGGCTATAGATCTGGATCCAACTGACGACAGAGGTCCATAATTGTTTGTCTATTTAGATGGTATATCTGGATGATGTGTCTGTCTTCCAGGGCCTGACGGTCTGGCAGTGGACGGTAGGCAGGAGGATGCCTGATTCTTCCCCTCCCTGAGTACCTATGTAGGACAAGAAATTAGTATAGCCATCATTCAATTGTTTTCTTGCAACATACATAATGCATGGTATTGACATACTGTGACAAGGCATGCCATGATTTGATGACATGATGCTCAGTACATGTTACCACTGTCAATTCCACAGAAGTAACATGTTTCCCCATTGCTTTACAACAAATGTCAATACCTCATCTATCTGGACAGCAACAAATTTTTCCATGAAACATGCTACATGAAATGTGTCTTATGTTCCAGAGTTTAAAATGACCAGGGGGTAGTCTGTGGCCAAAATAAACTTGCCATATATGCCTGGCAATGTATAGAAATGCTGTTGAACTAGGAGAACATACATGACAGGACAACATCAGCACTTACCAGTTGTTTAGATCATTATTCGGAGTTGTGACACATTTGTTATTGGCCAAATATCACATAAAATTATTTAAAATGGTGGGTACCTGATCTACTTAACTAGAAATTGGGAACTGCCCCGTTTGCTGCCGTAAGTCGCTGTGGTGGTAAGCAGTTGCAACCGCAGTGGACACTGGCCAATGGCTGTGTCTGCCAGCAGTGACTACCGTGTACGTGGTGGATGTGACTGCCATATTCTGAATAATTCCTCTCTTGACTTATGACAATGCTGCCAGCAAGACCTCCACAACCTGAGCTGCTGTGTACCGCCTCTGGGAGCAATCATGCCATGTCCAACAGGTGATAGGGCCCCTGCCTTTTCCTCTGAGGAGCTGGAGAAGCTGGTGGAGGAGGTCCTACCCTTGTATGAACAGCTCTGTGGTACACAAGAGAAGCAGGTAGGTGGCTCATGTCCTGTATTGCAACATACATTTCCTCTTCACAGGCTAGATAGTGCCCATGTGTGTCAGAATTTGTAGTAAAGGCCATGGAAATGTAGTAGCTGTGGCTTCCTAGAGTTTTGTTGTGTCCCATCCTTTTTGAAATCTCTGTCTGAATGCCAGGGCATATCCCACAAGATGTCAGTAGACCAACCTAGTCAGGCCTGAGCAGGGTGATGGTTTGGTCTACTGATTGGGAAACATGTGTAGTCCTGTCCATGTACTCAGTGACTGGTATGTGGGCTAAACAGATTGTTAATTGCAATGTGTACTGACATGGATGTGACTCTGCCATTTTGTATGTGATCCAAGGACATTATTTCCTGTCTTGTGTTTGTGCATCCATGCAGGTCAACACCCATCAAAAGAAAGGAATTTGGAGAGCCATTGCCAAGAAGGTGCGAACCCTGGTGGTCCACAGTTGGCAGAGCGCCTACTGCAGAAAGAGGTGGGAGGATCTGAGACCCTGGGCTGGAAGATAATTGAGGCCCAGCTGGGACTGTCCCTCCAATGTGGGCAGGGTGCCTGTTGGACCATGACCCCCTCTAGGGACCTGCATTTTGGTGGTGGAACCCCAGAGCTGAATGAGAGTTTGAGGGTAGCACAGCAGCCACAAGGGGGTGAGCACACAGATGAGTCCAGCTTGTTCCATTGCCTGGTGATTGTGTGGGGTAATGACTGCTCACCATGAAAATTATGGATGATCTATGTGTCACATAGTATTTGGGAGATTGTTTGTATTGACATGTCATGTGTATCTAACTGGTGTACCTTGCCTTCTGAACCTGGGACCTACTACAAACCTTTTGGGAATTCACAAAACACTTACTCTGCAACGTACAAAAATGGCTGTGCCCACGCCTCATTCATGTATTATTTGTTGTTGTAGAGCGTGCTATTTGTGAGCCAATAATCACTTACCCTGAATGTCACAGACAAAAGGTAATTGTATCTTTTTCACTGTCCTCTGCCATGTGTCTGGCAGATGTATATGTGGACATCTGACACCCAAAAGCAAGTTATCCTCAGTCTATGATGGGTACTCGTGCCTCACTGCAGTTTGTGCTGTTTTGGTGGCCATCATATATGTGACATGGCTTACCTGGATAATTGTTTGCAGAGATAGCAAACCACTTTCACTTTGTAAGTGGGGAATGTCCATTGAGATGAATCATGTCTCATGACTGTTGCCAACATTCATTGTGCCTACATGTCACCACATGTCCTTTTTCAGTTAGGAAACATTAATTATCTGAAATTTCAGGTATGTCCTAGCCATGTTGATGGTAAGATATCTGTATCCCCTCACATACATGTGCTAGGAAAACTGTTAGTGAAGAGGTACATTTAGAATGTTGATGCATTCCATGTTGTTCCACAGACAAGAGTGTGTTGGCAATGTGTATTGTCTGACAGATACCTTCATTAGTCATGGTATTTCATTTGGCATGTAGAACTGCTGTAGCAATGAGGGATACGATGGGTGGCCGAAGATTGTAGGACCAATCTGTGTTTATTTATGCCCTTGATGTGGCATTATGTTGAAGAGTTTGCTGCACGTGTGTATTGATTGAGGATTGTTTCCTGACTGTTGTCATGCATCATGGAGTGTCTTGCATTGATGTTGATGTTCCATGTGTTTGGGTTCATGCATTCATTCACAGATAGCTACAATGTTTGGCATGTCCAAGATGTGGGCAGTGATGGGAAGTGATGTTGTTTCTCATTGGGCAACAGGTTTGAGGCAGGCAGGCAAATTGTTTGAGATGCACTTGTTTTGGAATACAAAATGCTATCCTATCTTTGTACCTACCTCAGGCTAAACAGTTGTGGAAAACAATGACTCCATGGTGTTCTCCATTCCCTACTGATTCTCCTATGGTCACATGTTTTCCCATTCAATGAAGCTAGATAGGTATCCAACCTCTCTGCCAATCAAAGAGCATTCTACAGATTGCCATGGAAAACCCAACAGCACATTACCCATCTCTTGCCTCTGAGGTGCCATCCACTTTATTAACAGCCATAATGGCATTTTTTGTTGCTTTGTCATTATTGGGGAAATGTCTGGACCTACTCTTGCCCACCAATGATGACTGCAGTCTTTACAGAAAAATGTTCATTGACTAGTGGGGAGAGCCCACATACGGAAGGAAGTGGACCTCTATTTTCTACATTGCAAGGAGTCGACTATGTGGGTGGTGGCCCGTCTGGCGGTTTGGATAACAGAGATGATCTAAAAGCGCCCAATAGGGGGGAAAGTAAATTCCCTGCTAATTAACGTGCATACCAACCACAATGGACTGAACCCCCGGTAATGTGCATGAGGTACACGACGTGGGTGACACATCCCCAGCATTGTGCGTGGGGGGCTCAAATCATACGGTCTTAAAACAGGTGGTAGAAACCAAAAAAACTGGAAAGAGTGAAAAAGCCCCTGATTGGTCTAAGGACGGTGGTGATAAATTTTACTCTTTAACGGAGGAGTCTGATTTTACCAGCAGTGAGTATAATCAGAGTGAAACTGGTGGTAGCATATCCTCCGAGACAGGGTGTATATCTTCAACCATGGAACCCATGGTACGACAGCAACGGCGACAACGCAAGTGTGTAAAAGCACGCTCTGGCCCTAGCTAGGGCACTGAACTTTCCACGTTGAGCAGCAAGGCACTTAAATGGGACTATGCAGGCATCAAACTCACGGCAGCTTGGCAGGCGTCTGTTATAGACGAGCAGTTAAAGTTTGATAGGGATGTTGTCGGGAGCATAGGTGGTCCGCTGATCAGTATATGCACTACTAGTACAGAGTCACGAATATTACAGTCAATATATGACTCGATTAAGGAGCTGAAAACAGAGACCAGGACAGAGAATCATCGGGCACGGATTGCCACAAAGCGCCTGCAAGGCACTGTCCACAAGGTTGTGAAGTCTTGCATTGAAATTGAAGGAAAGTTAAACCCAATGGAGGAATGAACGATGGAGGTGGAGGCGGATGTGGAAGCCTTAAGAGTACACTGTGCATCATAGGATGGACAATTGACTGATATAATGTGGAAACTTGAAGATCACGAGAATCGGCAGAGGAGAAATAACTTACGTTTCCTGGGCATTGGTGAAGGGGTAGAGGATAATTATATCCGGGCCTATAGGATTAAGATTTTACGAGATGCCTTCCCGGAGCTTACCAACTTGGACTGGGAGATTGAAGTTCAGTGGGTTCACAGATTTCCAGCAGTCCGGCGGGAGGATGGCAGCATAGCAGAATCTAAATATCCCAGAGCCATATTGGTCTTCTGTGGTAACTTCCTGCTAAGACAGGCCATATTCGAAAAAGCTCACCCAGACACACCGCGAAGTGTAGATGGAGTTACTTTTTTTACCCGGCCAGATGACAGTCATACCACCGTTGAACAAAGATGGCGGCTTCGACAGATGATTAAATCATTTCAGGATAAAGAAGGGGAGGCCTATCTGTTGGCCCCCGCTCTCTTAAAAACAGTGGTTAATGGGAAAGTGAAACTGTTTACCTCAGAGGTTCAGGCGAAAGACTATCGGTTTGGCTTAAAGCTGTAAAAAAGTGATGGATCAGCCTCTAGGTGACAATATTTACTGGTGTAGGGTTGGTGTATGAAGTCAAAACGGCAGTCTGGGGGTGGGTTGGCAGCCTGTACCGATGTGGCACTAACACTCAGGCCATCGGTGGTCTGATTGCTCTTCAGGGTGGGGGTGTGAGGTCCTGGCGAGGTCCTATGGTGGTGGAGGGATGGAGGGAGGTTGGGGGGGTGGTAGGGGGGCAGAAGGGGGGTGGGGGTTGTGGGTGGTAAGGGTGGGGTGGGCGACATGTGGGAAAGGGAGGGGTTGGGGGGGGGGAATGCGGGTAAATTGGTACCCAAGAGATTGTAGTCAAAGGCAAAATTACCATTTGCAGGTTGTCTACGGGCTCAGTGCGTTCGGTACGAAGAGGGAATTAAAGGTTCAGAGGTGGATAGATAAGAATAGCTGTGAGAGTTGTAAGGTGATGTACCATAAGTGTGGTTTGGCAGTGCAAAACCATCTGTGGTATTTTAATTCCGCCACTTTGTATAGCAACTATTAATATTTGCGGTTTAAATAACCCCCGTAAGAGGAGGAAAACGTCTCACGATCTGAAAATGTTAAAGAAAGACATTTATTGTCTGCAGGAAACTTGCAAAGAAAATTCCGATAAGGCTCTGTTGGAGACCCTGGGCTTACGCCTGTTAGGATGCTCCGAGAAAAAGTTTCGAACAAGGGGGGTAACTATCTTAAAAAGTAATACTAAATGTTCTGTTCCCCGGAGGAAAGATGACCCATTCGATGGGTGGGTGAACATTGAATGTTTACTGTATAAAGCAAGATTTACCCTATGTACATTGTATGGCTTGGTAGATGACGACCCGTCAGTATTTGATTTTATTTCAGCAGAATTAGCAGTTTGGCCCACCCCGTATATCGTCTGTGGTGATTTGAATATAAACGGGTCATGGGACGGACTGCAGAATCTAAGCAAGGTCAGGAATAAAAGTTATCTGGAGCGTAAACCTAAAGTCTTTAAGGTCCTCAAGTGTATGCAAAGGGAAGTAGGATTGGTAGATGTATGGCCAATATTGAAATGGCCAAGTCCGGGATACACCTACTTTTCAGCACCCCATAGGACGCTTGCACGATTAGACTACTTTCTCGTTTCATCTATATTTCTAGAAGGGCTGGACATTGAGTTATATCCTCAATATATGGCAAATCATAACCCTCTGCTCTTGGAGGTTAGGTTAATGGGCTGGCAGAGACCTAGGAAAGATTGGACATTTGAAAGAGCTTCACTGAATGACTCTCTGTATATACAGCATATGTGCACACAGCTCAGGGAATTTCTGGAAGTTAATATTGGGACTGCTCCACTCAAAATTGTGTGGATACATTAAAGGTGGTAATAAGAGGTAAAACACTTGGTTTTTGTATTAGATGTCAGAAATTGACAGCAGCTCAGGCATTAATGGGAAAGCTGCGTGTAGCAGAAGAGTAGCTTATTAGAGCGGCTGAGCTTGGCGTGGGCATTGAGCATGCTTTACAACAGACAGCGATAGCCAAAATGTTAATTGATAAGGGTGTGATGGAAAAGGTTGCGGCAAAATATATGGCTTGTAGGAGTGAGTGTTACGAATATAGTGAGAAAGTGGGGCATGTTCTAGCAGCACGTGCTGACCAAAGTGCATCCATTGGGTCAGTCTCGAAAATTCAGAATAAGTTAGGGCTGATAGTTACCGGCTTTGAAGCAATTAGGGAAGTCTTTCGGGAGTATTATGGAGAATGATACAGTGCCACCACCATTGGTATAGGGCAATCCGCTGGTAGGTGGATAGATGAGGTTCTGGGTGGCAGGATTACCATAGAGGAGCAAGGAGCGCTAGGACAGGAGCCTGCAATGGAAGAGTTGGAAGAAGCACTTAGGGTACTCCCGAATGGGAAGGCTGCGGGCCCAGATGGTAGTGCACTCGAGCTATATAAATGTTTTAAGGATCTGCTTTTACCAGTGATGTTGAGAGTGTTAACTCAAGCTCAGCGAGGGGGCAACCCTCCACCATTGTGGGGCACTGCTAATATAGTAGTGTTTTTAAAGAAAAGCGAGGACCCGCTCAGCTTAAGTTCATACCGCCCAATCACTCTTATAAACAGTGACATGAAAATTTACTCTAAAATATTGGCAACTCGCTTTTCGGCCCACATTAGTAAATTGGTAACAGTTACTCCATATGGGTTCGTTCCAGGGAGGGACACAACAGGTCATATTCGGAGAGTTATAGCTTTATTTGATGACACACATGTGGCAGTGGAACCTATGGCCATGGTCCTACTGGACGCCGAGAAAGCATTCAACAGAGTAAAATGGGGGTATTTGTGGCAAACCCTGTGGATGTATGGTCTCGGGGAAAGATTTATTACAGCCACCAAGGCCCTGTATAAGAGTCCAAGGGCTAGAGTTCGAATGTGTAGTGATTACTCAAATAAACTCAATATTGAGCGGGGTACTCTGCAGAGATGCCCATGTTCACCTTTATTATTCACACTATATTTCGATCCCTTTCTGTGATTTTTGGAAAAGATTATAAATATCCAACCGGTGGTCCGTAATGGATGGGGTACAAAAATTCTGGCTCATGCAGATGACATAATGTTATCACTGCCAATCCGGATCTCACTCTTGTGGAAATTGAAAGGGCTGCAGAAATCTTTGGGATGGTTTCTGGTTATTCACTTAATAAAGATAAGACCCAAATAGTATTAAACGACCACTGCAGCCTGACGGATATACGAAGTGTAGAGCACGCAGTTTATCTAGGGATTGATATTCAGCCGCAAGTAGAACAAATAGTTCAGTATAACCTTACACCGATAGTTAATAGTGCTATATATAGGTGGTCATTACAACCCTGGCGGTCAGTGTTAAAGATGCGGTAAAACCGCCAACAGGCCGGCGGAAAAAAAATTGAATGACGACCGTGGCGGAAACCAGCAACATCGACAGCCACTTTAACACTCCGACCGCCAAGGCGGTACAAACAAACACTGCGGCGGTAACTGCAAACAGACAGGCGGAGGACAATGTACCCCCACAAAATTACAACAGGCCAATCCGCCACCTTTTCTGGGGTGAATTCACCGCGAACAAAAACACAGCGGAAACAGGACTTGGAAGGGAAAACGCTCACCTCTACACATCCCACGAGGAACCAGGACGCCAATGAACCGGAACTTCAGATTCTTCCAGCCTTTATCTTCCTGCTCCTCTACCAGGAGCACGAACGCAGGCGGCGAAGACCACGGTGAGTACTGCACCCACAACACAGGGGAGGGGGGAGGGAAAAAACTGTGGCACACACACAAACACACACGCAACACGCAACACTCCCACCCTCACCCACGACAACACACACACTAATACATCATGATACATTACAGTTACACCCCCCAACACCCCTGGAAGGATGCAAGGACAAAAGGAAATGAGTCGAATGATTGTAATATATCCAAAGACAGTAATCAAAAATATATACATATTTAAAGATATTCATGCTATAAACAAATATATACATCAAGAATACAAGTCTAAGGTATTCCATTATCATAGTCCGTGGACCACAGGGCCCAAAAGGCATGGGCGAGGCCCACACTCAATACCCGAACAAGACGGAGAGAACACTGCTGGGGCATCAGATAGAAATAAAACAGGCACCTCAGGGGGAAGGGAAGAGGGGGCACCTCAGCCGGATGAGTGCACAATGCCAGATCCACGAGGGGGGCTCCATGCCCACTGTTCAATCCTGGGGAGTGCAAAGCCACAGTCTCTCAAGTCTCTACAGTGGGTGGTTTGCCCACTGTTCAATCCTGGGGAGTGCAAAGCCACAGTATCTCAAGTCTCTACAGTGGGTGGGTTGCCCACTGTTCAATCCTGGGGAGTGCAAAGCCACAGTCTCTCAAGTGGATAACATTCTCCACCGGCTTCTGGAGGGGGCTTTGTGCCCAGAGTGCTTCATCCTGCCAAGGACTGTGTGAGTGGATGTGATACTCCACTGGTTCTGGAGAGGGCTTTGTGCCCAGAGTGCTTCATCCTGCCAAGGTGTAAGGTAGTGGATGTCTTTCTCCACTGGTTCTGGAGGGGGCTTTGTGCCCAGAGTGCTTCATCCTGCCAAGGACTGTGTGAGTGGATGTCTTTCTCCACTGGTTCTGGAGGGGGCTTTGTGCCCCGAGTGCTTCATCCTGCCAAGGACTGAGGTAGTGGATGTCTTTCTCCAATGGTTCTGGAGGGGGCTTTGTGCCCAGAGTGCTTCATCCTGCCAATGACTGTGTGAGTGGATGTGATACTCCACTGGTTCTGGAGGGGGCTTTGTGCCCAGAGTGTTTCATCCTGCCAAGGACTGAGGTAGTGGATGTCTTTCTCCACTGGGTCTGGAGGGGGCTTTGTGCCCAGAGTGCTTCATCCTGCCAAGGACTGAGGTAGTGGATGTCTGTCTCCACTGGTTCTGGAGGGGGCTTTGTGCCCAGAGTGCTTCATTCTGCCAAGGACTAAGGTAGTGGATGTGATACTCCACTGGTTCTGGAGGGGGCTTTGTGCCCAAAGTGCTTCATCAAACTCGTGACAACCTCAGTAGCGTCGGAATCTTTGGCGCTCACTGGTGGCGGCGGTGTCCTGGGCAGCGGTGCTGGTGGCGGCACTGTCCTGGGCAGCGGTGCTGGTGGCGGCACTGTCCTGGGCAGCGGTGCTGGTCTTGTCCGCCGTGCAGATTTTCCCAAACTTGCCGGTTTTACTGTGCCCCTTCCCCACCTTGGATGATGGTGCAGCTATCTCCATACTCCCAACTGTACCCCTGGCAGTGGCTTTGGTAGCTGATTTCTTTCCTTTCTCCCACCGGGCACTGAGCAACTTTTTGTGCTTTACAGGTGGGGGACTGTCCGTGCTCTGGCTCCTTGCCACACTGGCTGCCCTGCTACCTGGTGCACTCCAGTCGCCGGTTACTACTGGCACCACTGGTCCCGCAGATGTTCTGGCTGGGGTGGGACCCTGAGAGGTGGGCCCTAAGAGACTGAAGGGGTAGGGGAGGTGAGGGGAAGAGGTCAAGGTTGGACAGGAAAAGTTTTTTGGGATCCCTGGTACGGGTAGATGGAGGGGGTTTGGGAGTGGAGGAAGAGGTAGTGGTTGTAGGAGGTGTACGTTGGCTGACTTTGGGTGAAGGTGCATGGGCTGGAGGGTGTTGTGAGGTGGATGGCTGTTGGGTGGGTGTGTGGCTGTGTTTGTGTAGTTTGGGAGGAGGGCTCACAGACATACTGGTAGAGGACACAGGGGATGTGTGAATGGTAGTGGGGGTGGTGAGTGCACGTGAGCTGGGTGTGGTGGTGGGTGTGTTGGTGATGGACGTAGTGGTGGAAGATGTAGTGCATGCAGGTGTGAGTGGAGATGAGACAGGGAGGGAGGAGGGAGATGTGGAGGAGGGGGACACATTGGAGGCAGTGGATGTTGGTGTGTCAGCATGTGTATGATGCTTACGTGAGTGCCTGTGGGATGTGTGGTGCTTATGTTTGCCAGAGCTTCCCTTGTGTGTTGAGGTGTGTGCATGCTGGTCTGATGGTGTGCTTTGGATAGGCTGAGGTACAGGGGTTTGGGTCTGGGTGGAGGAAGTTGGAGGGGGGAGGGTAGGGACAGTGACAATGGCTGCCATCAGTGCTGAGGCCAGAGTCTGAAAAGCTCGCTGATGGGCTGCCTGACCAGAATGAATGTCCTCCAGGTATGCATTGGTTTGTTGCAACTGCCTCTCTACACCCTGAATGGCATTCAAAATGGTAGACTGCCCAACAGTGAGGGACCTGAGGAGGGCAATGGCAGCAGGGGTGACAGGGACAGGGGCTGAGGTGCCTGGAGTGAAGGAGATGCCCATCCTCCTGGGTGAGTGGGCACAGGACACATGCTGAGGGGCTCCTGGGAGGGCGGTGCTGGTAGGGTGGGTGGCGGCTGTACCTGTAGATGCGGGGGGCACAGATGGGCCTGCCACCGCAAGGGAGCTCCCATCAGAGGAGGAGTCCGTATCGCTAGTCTCAGCTCCAGTCCCTGCCATGGAGCTCCCGTCACCCTCCGTCCCACTGGTGAATTCAGACTCCGTTGTGTCGCCCTCCAGGGCCATGTGGGATGCAGCTCCCTCCTGCTCCGGTGCCACTGCTCCTCCGCCTGATGATGCTAATGCACACAAGAACAGGGAGACCACAAAAAAGGGGGGGGGAGACAGAAGAAAGACATGTTCAGTGTATGCAATACCGCTACCGTTGGCGGACACAACAGACACAGAAGCCCCCTGCACTATGCCATGCACTTGGAGTTCCCTAATCAATCCCAGGGACATGGGTTACAAGGCTATGCCAAATTGCTGCACACATGGATCTCACAGGAGCCTGACTAGGTGTAGTTGGCACTGTACACTGGTGGGGTGGGATGCCACAGGGCCTGCCTTAAGAAGGGACCTTGCCTACTAAACTCGCCCTGGCCTAGGGGAACCCACAGCCCACCTCCCCCATCCAGACACCTACAATGCACGCTGAATCAGCAGAAAGAGAGTGTACTCACCCTCTTGTGGCTGCTGTGATGCCCTCAAGCGCCCATCCAACTCCGGGTACGCCACCGCCAGGATCCTGAACATCGGGGGTCATGGTTGCGACGGGCACCCCTCCCACGTTAGGAGGCCATCCCCAGCTGGGCCTCCACTATCTTCTTGCTCCAGCGGCGAATGTCCCCCATCTTTTCCGGCAGTGGGTGCTCCATCTGTGGTAGACCCCCAGAGTCCAGACTTCCTTGGCGATGGCACGCCAAATGTCCTTCTTCTGGTTGGCGCTGACCTACAGGAATAGTACAGGGAAAAAGGCGAAGAAATTACCGTCCGCACCATCACAGTCATTGGCCCGTATCCATACCCTTGCCATGACGCACATGCACTCACCGTCGTTTCATGCATGCCTGATTCTCACCCCCCCATCTTTCATCCACACCACTCCACACAGGAATTGCCCACACAGCATGCTCACAGTGTACTTACCTGTTTGTCTGGAGGACCGTAGAGTAGCGTGTACTGGGGAGGATCCCATCCACTAATTTGTCCAACTCCTCCGTGCTGAAGACAGGGGCCCTTTCCCAAGACAAACGAGCCATTGTCTCTTCCAGACTGAGGTCACAGCAGCACTTGCAGTGTAGGTCCTCTCCTGTAGAAGATTAGGTATCAAGTGATTGAACAGAGAGAAAATGGCGGTCACGTCCGCGGCGGTGCATACCGTCACCGTCGGCGTAGATCGTCATTGGCTCCTGGGACCCATAGGGTCCAATGTTAACCAATGCAGGATTGCACTGCGGTCTTCGACTGCCTACCGCGACGGTGTACAACTCCAGCGTAGTTACCTCATATCCCCTTGTCTCACTTTACAGGTCAGGCAGCCGCCATTTCAGGGGGCCACATGGCATTATTTTTGACTGCGTCACACATATCTAGGCCTTGCTTAACCACTAAAACAGCCATACGACGATTTGCTAATATTTTCCAATTAAGATGGGTTTACGTAACTCAGAGTTGGTTGACTCTCTGCTCGCTGTTCTCCTCCATAGACACCGTACTCTGGGGCATGTGAGGAGATGGCGGCATCCTCCTGTGTACAGACCGCTGGTAGACCTATCGACAATGGTGGAGCGACATCACCTATAGACTTGATCGTACCACAATCCTGGAACTGTGTGCCCAGTTGGAGCCAGACCTGATGTCAGCTATCCGCCATCCCACAGGAATCCCCCCTCAAGTGCAGGTGCTGTCAGTACTCCATTTCCTAGCAAGTGAGTCTTTTCAAACAACAGTAGCCATAGCATCAGGGATGTCCCATCCTATGTTTTCCAACGTGTTGTCCAGAGTGCTGTCTGCCCTGCTGAAACACATTCGCAGCTACATCGTTTTCCCTCAGGTGGAGGATTTGCCTACAGTGAACGGTGATTTCTATGCCCTGGGACATATCCCCAACATCATAGGTGCCATTGATGGGACACATGTGGCTTGGTCCCCCCACGCAGGAGTGAACAGGTGTACAGAAACCGGAAGAGTTACCATTCGATGAATGTGCAGATGTTGTGTTTGGCAGACCAGTACATCTCCCATGTGAATGCCAAATTTCCTGGCTCAGTGCATGACGCTTTTATTCTACGGAATAGCAGCATCCCTTATGTGATGATTCAGCTCCAGAGGCACCGTGTGTGGCTATTAGGTCAGGACATGGACCCAATACAGTGTGACTAGGTGTCTGGGTATGTCCCTATGAGTTAGTTTGTCTCTAACAGTTGTCCCTCGACATTTGCAGGTGACTCTGGTTACCCCAACCTGTCATGGCTACTGACCCCAGTGAGGAATCCCAGGACAAGGGCAGAGGAACGCTACAATGAGGCCCATGGGCGAATCAGGAGGATTATAGAGCGGACCTTCAGCCTCATGAAGGCCAGGTTCCGGTGCCTCTATAGGACAGGTGGTTCCCTATTTTTACTCACCAAAGAAGGTGTGCCAGATCCTCGTGGCCTGCTGTATGCTTCACAATTTGGCTTTGCGACTACAGGTACCTTTTCTGCAGGAGGATGGTCCAGATGGAGGTGTTGTGGCAGCTGTGGAGCCTGTGGACAGTGAAGACGAGGAAGCAGAAGAAGAGGACATAGACAACAGGAACACAGTTATCCTGCAATATGTCCAGTGAGACACAGGTAAGAAGACAACACTGGCTGCTACATCTGATTTAATTCTACTACCTCTCATCTGTCTGTCATTTTCACCCAGTGTATGGTCACTGAGTTGTCACTTTCCCTTACGATTTCACAGATGTGGGTCCCACTGTGTGAAATCTGCTTTGTTTCCGCATGGACTAGAGATGTGTGACATAGGTATGTTGACAATACAATCGACATTGCTATTTCCCTCAGTTATTGCAAATACACAATTGTGAAAGCATAGACTGACTCCAGATTGTTTTGTGATTTAAGGGTGTTTATTTAAGTGCTAAATAGTAGAGGGGGTTGTAAAACGGTCAGGGGTGATGGTGGAGGAATGTCCATGGCAGAGTCCAGTCTATTAGTCTCACAGGTGCATTGTCCAAAGGGGCTTAGGAAGTGGAGCTGGGGCAGTTTAAGGATGGACAGGGTGACAAAGTGGGACAGAAGGATGACAATCAGGGTGGTCTCATTTCTTGGTGAGGGTCTTAGCATTGTTCTCTGTCTTTGTCCTGGATCTCAGGGACCGCTTGCAGGGTGGTTCTCCATCTGCAGGGGGTGGGGTGCTGGTGTGGTGGTCCTGTGGCGGTGCCTCCTGTCCACTAGCGCCGGCAGAGGTGGTGGGCAGTTCATCGTCCAGGCTAGTGTGAGGGGCCCCTTGTTGTGCCACAGTTTCCCTCCTGATGTTGATGAGTTCCTTCAGCACCCCTACAATGGTGCCCAGGGTGGAATTGATGGATTTGAGTTCCTCCCTGAACCACGAATACTGTTCCTCCTGCAGCCGCTGGGTCTCCTGAAACTTGGCCAGTACCGTTGCCATCGTCTCCTGAGAATGGTGGTAGGCTCCCATGTTGTTGGAGAGGGCCTCGTGGAGAGTGGGTTCCCTAGGCCTGTCCTCCCCCGTCACACAGCAGCCCTCCCAGTTACCCTGTGTTCCTGTGCCTCTGTCCCCTGAACCGTGTGCCCACTACGACTGCCCCAGGTCCCTGGTGTTGTTGGGGTGGTGGGTTAGCCTGGGTTCCCTGTAGTGGTGGACACACTGCTGATTGACGTGTCCTGGGGACAGAGGTATGGGCCCGCTGGGTGGGTGCTGTGCTGGTGTTTCCAGAGGAGGGAAGCTCTGTAGTGGCCTGTGCCAGTGTGAGGGGAAACGACTGTCCCGAAATCCCAGATGGGCAGGGCTGGTCATCTTGATCTAGTTGGACAGAATTGCTTTCATCACTGTGGGCCTCTTCTGTGGGTGGAGTGGACATATCTGGTCCCTCCTGTCCGGTGACGTTGGGTAGGGGTCCTGTAGGGGTGTAAAGGCATGATTATTGCATCTGTGTGTGGCATGGTGTGCAATGGGTGGGTGACCCTGTACCCCAGTGCTTGCATTCCTGTGTAGGACCTTGTGTGATAATGGTTTAGGGGGGTGTATGGGTATGTGCAGTGGCCATGCTTTGGTGATGGGTGTCCATGCTTTGGTGTTACATGCAGGGCTTAGATTTGGGATGTGTGGTTTGTGATATTGGAACATACGTGAGGAGTTGGAGTGATGGGGTGAGGGCGAGGGTGGGGGTATGTGATAGCATGCAGATGGGTGGGGGATGAAGTAGTTAAAGGTTTGACGTACCAGAGTCCATTCCTCCTGCTACTCCTGTGAGGCCCTCAGGATGCAGTATAGCCAAGACCTGCTCCTCCCATGTTGTTAGTTATAGGGGAGGGGGAGGGGTCCGCCGACAGTCCTCTGAACCGCAAGGTGGTGTCTTGAGACCACGGAACGCACCTTCCCCCGTAGGTCGTACCAGCTCTTCCTGATGTCATCCCTAGTTCTTGGGTGCTGTCCCACTGCGTTGACCCTGTCCACGATTCTTCGCCATAGCTCTATCTTCCTAGCTATGGTGGTGTGCTGCATCTGTGATCCGAATAGCTGTGGTTCTACCCGGATGATTTCCTCCATCATGACCCTGAGCTCCTCCTCAGAGAACCTGGGGTGTCTTTACAGTGCCATGGGGTGGTGTGGATGATGTGTGGGGTGGTTGTGTTGTGATGTGTGGGGTGATATTTAAAGGTGTGTTGTGTGAGGTGCTTAGATGTTGTGTGAGTGATGGTGGTGAGTGCCTGTGGATGCTAGTTTGTAGATGGTGGTGTCTCTCTCTGGCCTTCAGTCACAATTGTTGACGTACGGGTTTGTGGGTGATGTGGGTGTGTGTTTTATATTGTATTGGATGTGTGGGAGTGGTGTGTGTATGTGTATCAGGTGTGTGTATTTGGAATTGTCCAATGTGGTAGTGTTTTGTAAATGTGTGTGTATTTGGAGCGCAGCGGTGTGTACCGCCAATGGAATACCGCGGTTGAAAGACCACCGCGTGGATTCGTGGGTCGTGATAGTGTGGGCGTATTCCTGTTGGCGTGACGGTGGAGGTTTTGTTATCGCCAGTTTATCACTGACCTTTGGTGTGGCGGACTTGTGTGGGTGTCTGGATTTTGGCGGATTCCGAGCTGTGGGTCATAATGACCGTGGCGGAATCCCTGATGCAATGGCCACTGTTGTTTGAAAAGATCCACTTGCCAGGAACTGGAGTACTGACAGGACCTGGACTAGAGGGGGGATTTCTGTGGGATGGCGGATAGCTGACATCAGGTCCAACTGGGCACACAGTTCATGGACTGTTGCACGATCAAGTCTGTAGGTGACTATTACGTGTCTCTATTCCATTGTCAACAGTTCCACCAGCGGTGTGTATACCGGAGGATGCCGCCATCTCCTCACCCGCCCCAGCGGATGTGCCCTATGGACGAGAACAGCGAGCAGAGAGTCAGCCAACACTGAGGTATTAAAAAAAGGTTTATTGCACATTTGTCATTCGTGCAGGTTGGAGTTCTGGCCCCATGGCGTCCTGGTTCCTCGTGGGGTATGGAGATGTGAGTGTTTTCCCTTTCAAGTCCTGTTTCCACCGTGTTTTTGTTCGCGTTGGTTCTGCCCCGGAAAAGATGGCGATTGGCCTCTCATAATAGTGTGGCAGTACTTTGTCTTCAGCCTGTCTGATGGCGGTGACCGCCAATCTGTTTGTTTGTACCGCCGTGGCGGTCAGAGTGTTAAAGTGGCTGTCTATGTTGGTGGTTTCCGCCATGGTCGTGATTCCGTTTTTTTACCGCCAGCCTGTTGGTGGTCTTACTGCGGCTTTAACACCGACCACCAGCGTTGTAATGAGGGCCTCAGTCTTTTTTGATTCCTTAGGGCTGGCTTGCAGCATCTTGAATTCAGCATCTCTTCAGGCACAACATTACAAAACGATTTTTGACCTGTATTTCACTCCAGGGAAGCTATTAAAGTGGGGTCGAGCAGAGGGGATACACTTCCCAAGATGTCAGCAATATAGAGCCGACCTTCCACATATGTTTGCTACCTGTACCAAGTTATCAACGTTTAGAGGGAAAGTCGAGCAGTTTATTAAAGATGTCGCTAGTCAAAATGTTGAATTAACCCCGGGGTTAGTAATATTTGGAATATCAGACTCGATCCAACCACGACTATCTAAATTTGTTTTTGTAATCGTGTCTGTATATCGACTTTGTATATCTACGGCTTGGCTGGATCAACAACCCCCCACATTTCAAACTTGGCTAGATTGCCTTCTCTCAATTTATCAGCTGGAACTTGTTTTGTATGAGCATAAAGGGATGGAAGGGAGATAAAAAAGGGACAAGCTACGTGGGGAGCACTTGGTAGCTAGTTAGTCAATAGGTAATATAGAGCCGGAGTCGTGCCTGAATAAATGTGTCCCCCTTTTTCATTTTTTCCCCCTCCCTCTGCACAATGTAACAGAAATGTTTGTTTGTAATGATGATTTTGTTGTCGTATTCTCTTGGGTCAATAAATCATTTAAAAAAATTAAAAAAGTATTGCTAAAATATTTACAGTCCTTCAGTGAGCTGTCCGTTCTCTACATCCTCTACCAATGATTGAAGCTGATATTTGTAAGGGCATCTTCATCTGAACAAATCAGATGTTGTGCAGTAGATATAAACAGATGGAAATCCAGAATTGGCGCCTGTGATAAATTTGGTTACTCAAGCAGCAACCACAGTGCTTCTCAGTCACAAGCAAACCCTAAATTAAGCTGTGCTCAAAGCTCTGATAGCTTGGCTTAAAGCAGTCAGATTTAAATCAGAGGCAATGTGTAAAGTATTTTTGCAACAATTCAAACAGTACTGCAGTGAAAACACACTACAAAAGGACCCCTCAACAAAGTTAGAAACACAGAGTAATTTTTTATAAAAAGTACAAGACCAAAAATACAAAAATTCAATCAGTAGAACTAGAGATAATACAGTTTAACTATTTTAGAAAAAATAACACTAAAATGCGTAAAGCGCCAGCTGTGAATAACTCGTCATGCCGGACCGGGACAAAGTCACAAATTTCAGGCTGACTATGATGGAACTGGAGGCCGACTATAGGGCCCAAGCTGGGCCAGCAGAACAAAATAACATCAATCCTGGTTTGTGGAGCTGTGTGACGATAAATGTTGAAGATGTGCTTCATAACAGAAGTGATGCATCAGTTCTGAGATGCGGTGACGCTGCGATGTGAGGTCTTCTTGCATTGCTATTGAAGATCCCATTGACAAGGGCTTGCAAAGTGATATCCAGAATAAGGAATGTATCTTGCAGTTGAGGAAAAGCTTTGGTTCTGAGGAGCTGTGACGCTGCGATGTGGAGTCCATTGTGGTCATCAAGGCTTCCTTCAACAAGGAATGTGAGGGCCTGCTCTGAGGATGTCATGCAGCTGTGGTTTCAGTGCGATGATGGGTTGTGATGCAATACAAGTCTTTGCGATGGTTCTGATCCACACAGCAGCAGTTGTATGTCTGCTTGTGTGGAATCGCATTTTACAGTTCTTAGGTATGCTATGCCTGGTGGCCCCTGTGATACACAATGACAATCTCTGCACAGGCCTATCATTAAGTAAAGAGGCCTACAAATGTAATTCGCTACTGCTAGGAAAGCATTATGTTGCAAGGCTTGCCCTCTGAACAGACATCATGAAAGATCCTCGTCATTATATGCTAGCTGAAGCAATCTCCCTTCTGGAAAGTACCAGTCTGAGTACGTGATGTTCTCGAGTTCTGTCACAAGATGGACCATGTGATATTAGGCACGTAGGCCACCTTGTGTAAAATCCTTTTCTATGCTTTTTGTTACTATATATAGTATGATAGGAAAAACGACCTCAGCCATAATGGAGAAGTAGTCATGCGTCAATCATACGTCAAAGCCAAAGAACCAATAAGACGTTGAATTATGTTTGTGGTTTAATACTATAAAAGATCATGTATTACTTCCTTGTATTAGGCTGCTCGAGTGTACACTAGTACAGAGCATCCTCCATGTACATGTCTTTCTATTCTATCCCTAATAAATTGATATTATGTTTATCTAGAAGAGCTGGCTAACGGTCGTTTGTATCCTGAATGGGTGCTGAATAATTAGGCTTCTACATTTGGTGGAGAATGGAAGAATTGCGGTCTCGTTCAGCGAATAGTTTCCTTCAGCCCGGCTCCTGTTTCGGTTGGGGCGACAGCTGACCCATTGGACAGGGCCCCTCCTGCGACGGAGTCTGGAGCTGTCGTGAGTATCTATTGCTGCTTCGTGGTCCTGCTCTCGCTGTTTGCTCTACTGTTTTTCCGGTGTAAATATTGCGAAACAGGGAGGTAACTGGGATGTTTCGTTAATATGTTTCCTGCATACAGTGGTTATGCATTTATGGTTAATATTTCTATTTTGCCGTACCCCTTAGCCAGCTTTTTGTAATGATATTTGTTTTTCTTCTCTGTCTCCGGTGGCATGCCAAGGGCATTTCTTCCTCTGTTGTCCTCTGTTGCGGGCTCCGATAATGCACCTCGTGAAAACATTCAGATAGATAACCGTCCGCAGGCTGCTAGCATTCTGTGTTAATTTGGTTCTTCCATTGTATTACACCATTTCCTTCCTCCCTGCGCTGCAGCTGTATACTTAGAATAGCTTCCTGTATTTCATGTAGCTTGTTACTGTTAATAAAAGATGTCCGAGGAATAGAGGCAACTAGCGGTGTTGCTTCAGAACACAGCGCGAGTCGCTGTTTGCAGTCCCCAGCCGGAGGGGCTGGGGCGGATAACTCTGGCCAGAGAGGGTGTTGTGGGCGCCAAGCCAACCCCTGGTTAACAGGGCGTTGCCCAGATGTGAAATGGAATGGTAGAGGTCCGTTCCAGGTTCTATGTGTACATTTAAGAGGAACTGGCATGTGATGTCAGCATCCTTGTGTTTATAGGAGTGATAGTTGTTCATTCCAGTGGAGCAGGCAGGCTCTGTTTGTCGTGTTAAACAATTGTTATGTTATCTGTTTCCTGTGATATTGCAGCTCTTTGAACAATGATTATGGCATATTGAACTATCGGCTACTCATGTGAAATGGTGTAAACTATAGATGCTCGTTTGATTACGTGTGTGTGTGTGAAAGTCGTTTTTGAGGTATAAATCGGTGGGTGTGTCTGAAAGTGGTTTTTGAGATATAAATAAGTGTGTGTGCGAAAGTGGTTTTGGATTGATGAAGGAAGGGTTGACAACAAGGTGGTGTACTGTGATTTATTTTGACTTCATGCATTTGCGATTTAGGATAAGAATTTTTAGAAAATTTAAGACTAGGTGGGTGGACTCATGGGCGACATAATACAGATTTTTATGACAATTGACTGATTTAATCTGCAAACATCACACAGTACAAACACCCCCCCTGCACTCACTACATATTGATACAAGGGTTGGGAGTAGGATCACCCCACAGGGCTAATTGTACTGTGACCCTTGTCTATGGTTCTGCCGTCACATGTGGTTGCTTGACTTGTTCACCGCTATTGCATTATCTGTGTGTCACTGGCCAAGGATCTGGTCCAGCTTCCAATATCATACAGCTGCACCCTGTCCCTCCTGACTATTCTGTCATCTCTTGATTCACCCCAAAGGACGCCAGTGTGGACGCCATCACTAGCCCCTTGGGTACTGTCTGATTTCAAATTTTGTGTGAGCTAAGGTGGACATGGCTGGCTGAAATTGTGGCATGGATGCAGACCGGCTTGCTTCCTGCTTTTACTAATCAATAATTGCGGCTGGCAAAGAGAGGCTGCGTATGTGAATATATCCATTGTTATCCCTTCTGTGTCACGGGGTATGAGCGGTGTAAAAAAAAATACACCGACATCCTACTGTTTTCTGGAACGATTGTAATTGTCTTCGTGTTATGTAACAAAAGGCTAGGGTAAGACAGTCACGAGGAACCCTCTTAGTAAAGGCAAAGTAGAGACACATCAACATAGCCCCAAAGACAGTCCAGCGTACCAAATAGAGGCGAAAGAAGGCCTATAGGCACTACTGTACTTAGACTTTGACTTTGCAAGGAAAATGACAGTAGTGTTTCTGTAGCTTTGCGGACATGTGTGGTGCTTTACAATGCTGCCTACATGCTAGTTGCATATGGGATGTGCATTGAATGTGGGGCTGTCCTGTATGTGGAGGATAAAAAAAAAAAAAACAGAAATAAATAAAGTGAACTGAAGAATGGTTTCCTCCACATGGTGGGGGGGCTGACAAGGGCAGGGAAGATTGGAGGACGGAAAACAAAAAGAGAGATAATAGGGGCTTGTCAAGCTCTCTTCCTGTGACAAGTGCACAGTCACAGGAACAAAATATCGATTTTGTTTGAAGACATTTGGGAAATACAATACAGCGTGAGGGCACCACAGCAGGGACCAAACACTCTGAGCTGCCTCTACAACAGCAGGCAGAGACGGAACGTGAAAGCCGCACCCTGGAATGGCGTTTGATGGATGAGGAAGTGAAAAATAAAAGCAAAACATAAGAGACCTTGTGAAAGAGTTAGACAGTTATTCCATAGCCTGGGTAAAGAGGAAGTGGCTAATGCAATTAGAAAAAAATGAACAGAAGTACGAACAGATATCAAATGAAATGGAAAAATGTATTGGCAAGGGGCGAGAGGGATCACACAATTTACTATGGGATATGTCCACTTATGCACATCACACAATGCATAACATCAAGATGTGGAAGGAGGTGCTCAGCAATACAAACACACAGCTGGAGATCACAAGAGACAGTCTCTCGACGTACATAAAAATGTACAGAGTTAAACAGAATAATAGCCATGGGAAGGGCTGCTTTGGAAGGATCTGGATACATTGTTTAGCATTATTGTACCATGAGATTGGTGGGAGGATTGTAAGAAGGCGATACACTGGCCTGAAATATGTGGCCACTACTCCAATTACTACACTATAATTTGACACTACACTGAGTATGGGAAAGGTTTGCAAGTAGACAAGGGATGGCTGTAACATGCTTACACACTGTAGAAAATTTAAGTTTAATTGTTAAGTTATCACACGTAATAAGACACAAAATTCAGACTTTATTACTTGTTATTTGCTTTAAAAGTACTGCAAAGAGCATTGTACAGCAAAAAAATAAAAGCGTCAAGATAACTCCAGTGATTAATGTACCTGCTGGGGAGGAATGAGAGTTTTGGGACAGTGGCAGTGGATGGCACAGTGGGTTACTGCTTTTGTCACAGAGATTCTTTAGTTACTGTACAGTTCATAATAGTAATCTAGCACATTGAGCTATGAACTGCAATTAAGGAGCTGCATGCCAACTGCATAGCACAAATTAGAAAGCTGTTTTTTCCCAGTCTTTCATTTTAAAGTGCTGTAAAGTGCTCCAACACCTACATTGGTATGAGAGATGCTATAATAAAAATTAATTAAATGTGACAAAAAGGATAGGGAGAGAAGAGAGGCACTTATGGTTAAAAATTGAAAAGTTGGTCGCCAAGATGCAGCACCAACATTTCCAATAAAATGTTTAGATTTTTGCATATTTTTTCAATATAAAAAGAATGATTTCATGTTTGAAATTTAAATTGTGCAAATTGCTTGGTGGTACCTGGCTTCCAGTAACGTTTCACTGGTGGTCCCCAGGAGTAAAAAGGTTAGGAACCACAGGTGTACAACAAATTAGAACTTTCTTATGTAGGGATTACATTTAAAAATATTTGACCCATGCAAAGGTTGCCAAAATTCTTACAGTGAACAAATTTAGTCTGGAGGGAACAGAGGATTCATTTGCAGCAGTTAACAATATGTTGTCAGGAGTGTGGAATTTTATAAAATGTCTAAATTGTCCATGGGACAGTTTGTGTCATCAGTCTACTTGTCCTGTAAAAAGACATGCATATTTTCCTCCTGCTAAAATGGTGTTTACAAATATTGTCTAGGAGTTTGATTTCCTGGTCTGCCTCATTAAATGCTAGCTCATGTATAAAAGCTGTAAATTTGCACTAATGCAGGAACAGATACCATGGGTGTACTTTGTGATTTTCTTTGAGAATTCTGCCATAAAATGGTTATCACAGATCTTTTGTTATTTGAATTCTGTCTCTCTGTTTATTGGCTGGCTTCAGTGGTAGTGACACCATTCTGCTCTTCCATACGAAGAATATTGGCACAAAGTAGTTTTGGCACAAAGTAGTTTTGTTCATGCCAGGAACTACTATGGCAATGTGTAACTTTGATGAAAAGGTTACATTGATCTTTCCTGTTATGAATATAAATGTTGGAAATACCACCATGCATCCGCACATTTTACTAAATGATGCTTCAAAGAAATGACACCTAAAATATCATGGTAGTTTAGCAGAATGTTTCTTTCCTAGTTACATTGTTTGTGAAGGTATTTTGAAAGGAAGGAATAACAAAATTTTGCTTTCGAGCTTCTGCAGATATTTGCATCTGATGAGAGAGCATTCTGGAAGAATTGTGCTGGGCATTTGTTTACGGTAGTTCCATACCTGGTTGTGTATTTCTTCATAGCTCTATAGAGTACATACTAATAATTTAGTCATGTTCAATGAAAGAAGAGATATAGAAATTAAAAGAAGTGTTAAATGTGATGAATTGTAAATAATATAAGTAAATAAGAGATATATAAAAATGTAGGTTATTGTTGGGGTGTAGAGTGAGTTAATTATGTGATAACAAACTTCTACTAAGGTGTATTGATATTTAAAATAAACACATTAGTGCAGTAATAATGATTACACATGACGTGTTAGTGACTGATCGATTTCACTTAATGAGAGGCTAAAAGAAAATAACACAAGTGGATGTTTAAACATCTGCAGTACATGTAGTATGTTGAAGTCATGTGAGTACAACCAGGGTGTCAAAAGGGCAATGAATGGGTAAAAATGCAGCACATTTGTCACAAATGTGTTTTATTTTTATGGTATTTTATTTTGTGCATTTATCTGCCAGGTCCCGTCCCTGTATTAAATTGTAGCAGTTAAGATTACCTTCCCCATTTCTGAAAACCACAGACTCTGGGCATGACTCCAAGGGCAAAGCCACGGATTGTTGCGATATGTTACCATGACGTTCCAAGTAGAAATGTAAAATAAATGTACAGCTGAATGGAATAGGATTTTTTTTTATATACACCCTGGACGCAGGATGTATGTATCTACGTAGGAGTATTTTTCTATCCATGTTTTTCCCTAGGTTTCAGAACATGGACTAGAAGATGTGGTTTCTGTATCCGTCTGTCTATGTTACGTTTTATGTTTTCATAATTAATGGGAGTCTTCCGTGGTACATCTTAAATGAGCGCAGTGAAATGGATTGCCTTCATGTGTTGGTAGATTGCAACTAAATATTCTCCAAACTGGTTTTGGGTATTGAAAATACCTATATTAGGATAGAGTTATTACTACCTTAGGATGTGCTATGTAGTACTGCAATACAGCTATGAGTAATATACCTCTGATGATGAGGGTGCCAAATATAAATAAATAAAATAAATATAATATCTTAAAGGAACATCAGCATTTCAGAACATCACACTTGTACGAGAAAGGGGAAGTGACTTCTGATGGCGGTGATGCCTGCAAAGTCCCAACCCTTCCAGCATTGATGCAGATATTCTGGGTGTTGAAATAGAATAATAGGATACAATGCTATGTTAAAAAATTATACTGGCTGTATACCAGTGTAACATGTGTTTTCGCCTGACCTTTGGATCACCATTTGTTTGGTGAAATAGTTTGTGTGAATATTCCACTGTTACTGAGTGTAATTGTTATTTATTTTTTAGTGTTTATTTGAGTTTAAGAGTGTGCTAGTTACCCCATAAACAAGTCAGATATGTCCCTTTATAAGATTTTGTGCATCTGCTGAGCGGTTCTAGATTGATGCAATACCGCTTGCTTCATTGGTCAAGAAAGGCACCCTTGACAAAGTTGTCAAAGTGAGCACCGACTGAGATACTGTTTGACTGGCCTATGAACATGTCTGGTGCTGAGAAGTTATTATCTGATAAGACATTTTGACAGCAGTTTGCCTTACCTTCAGCATTAGGTGTTGCAGGCCCTTCCTGGCTGGACAGCACTACCTGGACATGATCTCCAACAGGGAGATTGGGCTTGGGTCTCCTGAAAAGTAGGAGGGAATGACCTCCTGGATCCACAGCTATTACACCAAGAAGGTACACCACCGGAACACAACTGCATCCTGTAGACTGGGTGTGGGTAAAGGCCACACCAGACGTCACTGCCTTCAACTACGGTGGAGGGGACCATACCAAGTCCTGTTGACAACAGCCACAGCAGCCAAGTGTGAGGGCATCACATCCTGGGTCCATACCTCACACACCAAGAAGGCCGCTGGACCAAAGGACGACCAGCCGCCAACAAAGTTGCCGATGAGAGTAATGCCACCTTCACCACAGCGGTACAACCTTCGTTCGACAAGCGCCACCAGTCAACACTGACGGAACTGCTCGTGCTACACTCCCACAGGAGTCGGAGAGTGTAAGCGGGTTCCCCAGTACACCAGAGCATTGTTCTTGGACTGCTCGTGCTGCAGCCCCACAGGAGTCGGAGGGTGCAAGCGGGTCCTCAAGACACCAGGATATTCTTTCAGAACTGCTCGTGCTACTCTCCACAGGAGTCGGAGAGTCAAGCAAGGCCACTTAAGTATTAAAGACATCAGGATATAAATGAACAGAATACTAAAAGTCCGCTAGAAAAATTTGCGCCAAGAGGTACAGATCCCAGTCCTACGGAAGCGGCTGGTCACTAGGATCAGTGCGGTTTGTAGCCCCATTGGGAGGTGCCTCTTCCAATTAGGAATATAGCAAAAATAGGACAAAAGGGCCATCCCTCGGGACTATCGCATTCAACTCCCTTAGAACTGGACACTGGGATTCATCCCTTTATACTCTGCATAACTACAAGTGTCAAATAGCATTCAACGTCGCCCCGAAAATATACAGAAGGAATAGACTACTCGTGTGGCACTCCTACAGGAATAAGGAGGTACCAAAGGTTACATACCAATAGAACTGGTTTCAAGTGCTAGCCACATCTGACCACACCCTATAAGGCGACATGGATTTAAGATTACAACATAAGAAAAAGGAGCAGAAGAAGTGGCCTGTGGTGGTCACAGCATTACTCACCCCAGTAGCAGCTATAGTAATAACAACAATACTGATAGTATATAAAGACGACATACACATTCCATGGCTCGACCAGGAACACTACATCCCCAAAAATGGCCAAGGTGAAAGAACAACAGGTGGTGAGAACAACAATATCTCAAAATAACATGAGAGGGTGGAGGATAAAACAAAATGGGTGAAATATACAAAATGGAAAGAAGATGGAGAAGATTATAAGGACAATACATTTGTGCAAATGGTATCAATGTACAAAGAACTAGCAAATGTGTCTGATTGTTATATATGTACCCACCTACCGACCACTAGCCAGGAGAAAAGAAATTACACTTAAATGCCCCTCACAGAATTCGTGGCACGTAACATATTAGATAATATGTTAGGGGGAAATTTAAAAGGAATGAGTACAGGGAAAAGAAAAACAAAAAAAGGAGAGAATAAGAGAAAATATAAACAAAGGAGAAATGAGGAGAAAAAGGGATGAGTATGGTTTGGAAGATGAACCTTATGTAGGTGATATGCAAGGAAAATTGGTAGAAAGAGTGTCAAATAAATTGAAGGAAGAAGATAGAAGGAGAAGAAAGAAGTGTAGGAGATTAGAATTTTAAAAAAAAGAAGAAGAGAATGTATTGAATGCATTTACAACAGAAAGAGGGAAGGGTTACACTGAAAGGGATCATGGCTCAGAACAACGAATACCATGCCTGGCCATAGATACAGAAATAAAGGCACCTTGGTGTTTCAAATGCTCAAGAGGTAACGCAGACACTAGCAAACACGGAATTGATGTGGGACATAGTATTTGCAATACAACATTGAGCCTGGACTACAAAAGAAATGACACAACAGGCTTGTCCATAGGCCTGACACCTCCCAAAGGAATATTTATTATATGTGGGACATCTGCATTTTTTTAAATTGCCAGCAGGTTGGCAAGGTACCTGCTACTTAGCATTCGTGCTACCAAAAATGGCACATAGAACAGAATTACAGAAGGGGGAAAAGAGAACACTTGGCGGGGTGCGCAGGAAGAGGACACCAACGTGGGGAATGTAAGAAAGGAAATAGAGGATATAAAAAAGGAAGAAGAAGGAGCTGGGAAAGTGGCAGATGGGACAGACGTCAGAGGAATGCTGGATCGAGTAGCAGCATGGTTCAGGGGTTGGGGTACCTGGTTGGTAGAGGTACTAGCGATAGGGATCGTGGCACTGATAACGATATGTGTGCTCATACCAGTTTGTCCATCCTTCCTGGCCCTACTCTTGAAAAAAAAAAAAAAAAAAAAAGAAACTGTCACCAGAAACACACACATTATCAAAGAAAAAGATATAAGGATGACAACAGGGACAAGGAAGAGGTATAAATGAGAGCAATACACCATGACCCTTAGATTTGTCATTGAGTATCAGAGGGCGGAATGTGGAATCGCATTTTACAGTTCTTAGGTATGCTATGCCTGGTGGCCCCTGTGATACACAATGACAATCTCTGCACAGGCCTATCATTAAGTAAAGAGGCCTACAAATGTAATTCGCTACTGCTAGGAAAGCATTATGTTGCAAGGCTTGCCCTCTGAACAGACATCATGAAAGATCCTCGTCATTATATGCTAGCTGAAGCAATCTCCCTTCTGGAAAGTACCAGTCTGAGTACGTGATGTTCTCGAGTTCTGTCACAAGATGGACCATGTGATATTAGGCACGTAGGCCACCTTGTGTAAAATCCTTTTCTATGCTTTTTGTTACTATATATAGTATGATAGGAAAAACGACCTCAGCCATAATGGAGAAGTAGTCATGCGTCAATCATACGTCAAAGCCAAAGAACCAATAAGACGTTGAATTATGTTTGTGGTTTAATACTATAAAAGATCATGTATTACTTCCTTGTATTAGGCTGCTCGAGTGTACACTAGTACAGAGCATCCTCCATGTACATGTCTTTCTATTCTATCCCTAATAAATTGATATTATGTTTATCTAGAAGAGCTGGCTAACGGTCGTTTGTATCCTGAATGGGTGCTGAATAATTAGGCTTCTACACTTGCAGTTGTGCTGCTTAGCAGCATAGGTTCATCAATATAGAGGCTGGCAGGACATTTTATAACTGGGGTAGCACAACTTGGAAGGGTAGACTCACAGATGGTAGAGTCCAGGTGCAGGTGCTAAGTTGTTGGAAGTCCAGTATATCCCTGACGCTTCAGACGTTTCCCTTTGAAACCCTCCATGCATCCTACCTTCCAAATCCTGGCTTCAGACAGGCAGTATGCTGCCCTTTATGTGGAGGCAGGACTCAGCTTATTCAAGTGTAAATAGGGCTGAGCCAAGCCACTCCCTTCCATCTTGCCATTGAAGGCCCATCCAGCACACTTAGAAATGGGGTCTCTAGTTGGCAGAGGTATACACCCTTGTCCAAATAGGAACCACAATCCTCGTCAGGGTAAGTCACACTCAATCCAAATTATCCTGTGCCCACCCTCTGGTAGCTTGGCACTGAGCAGTCAGGCTTAATTTGAAAGGCAATGTGTAAAGAATTTGTGCAATAATTCATCCAGTAACACAAAAATATACCACACAGGTTTAGAAAAAATATATGAAATGTATCTAGTTAGATTAAGGTAAAAACGATCAATACACACAAGTTGAGATATCACCTTTGCAGGAATAAGAAGAGCCTTAAATCTTAGAAATCAACAGTTGTCTATTGTTTACACAACGTAACTGGTTTGCTTAAAAATTAAGCACAAAAAATGTGTCATTTCTTTCCACACTGCAAGGGGCTTTGTGTCAATTTCTGGCACACAGTCTTGGTTCCTCACTGCGATGCGGGGATCTATTTGACGCCCAGGGACAATGCAGGGAAAATCCTGGCCATGTGGGGAGAAGTCATAGCCATTGTGTCGATCTGGTAGGCGATGCATTTAATTTTCTGTCGCCCGCAGGCACTGCGTAGATTCCTCACTCGGGAAGTCTGGCTGTGTTGTTCAGCTCTGCGTCAATCCGGTAGGCTGTGCGTGTAATTTCCGGCCACAAGGCAGGTGCTACATCGATTCTTCATTTAAGAAGTCAGGCTGCGCTGATCTGCCTCGGCTGTGCAGCAATTTCTTGGTCGCAAAACAGCTCTGTGGCATTTCCGGCAGGCTGCGTGCCAATTTTTGGCGCACAAGGACTTTCCTGAAGAGATGAGGTCTTTTTGGCCCTGAGACTTCAGAAAACAGGAGGCAAGCTCAATCCAAGACTCTTGGAGAGCACTTCTGAGCAGAGTTAGAGGGCAGCAAGGCAGCAGGGCAATAACAGGACAGCAGTACTTCTCAGCAAAGCAGTACAGATGAGTCCTTTGGGCAGTCAGGCAGTTCCTTTTGATAGGTTGCAGGTTCAGGTCCAGAAGTGTCTGATTTGGTGGTGTCAGAGACCCAGTTTATGTACCCAAAAATGTATTTAAAGTGGGGGAAACTTCAAAGAGTGGTTCTGAAATGCACAATTTCACATTTCGTTACAGGTCTGTTTGCCAGTATCCCAGTAGAGGGTTTGGCAGTCCATTGTGTAAGGACAGGTCACTAGCCTTTGAAATGTAAGTGTCAGGCCCCCCACCCTTCCGGCCCAGGAAGACCCATTCAGTATGCAGATGAGTGCAGGTGTGATTGAGTATCCTGTGTTTGTGGATGTCTGGGTGAAATGCACAAGGAAGCTGTCAACCAGCCCAGCCAAGCCCAGACATTGATTGGAGACAGGCTGTAAGGCACAGATGGATTTTAAGTGCAGAGAAATGCTCCCTTTCTAAAAGTGGCATTTCTAAAATAGTAATATAAAATCCAAACTGACCAATAAGCCAGATTTTCTATTACCACTTGTCCTTGCTAAATATGACCTGGTTACCCCTTTCTGATCAGAATCTACCACTCAAACAGCATATGAGGGTAGCCATAATGCTTTTCTATGAAAGGAGCAGGCCTCACAATAGTGGAAAACACATTTGGCAGTTTTTCACTACCAGGACATATAAAACACACATGTACATGTATTGCCTTTTACCTACATTGCTCCGCGCCCTATGGGTTACCTAGGGCCTACCCTGGGGTGACTTATATGTAGAAAAAGGGGAGTTTAAGGCTTGGCAAGTACTTTTCGATGCCAAGTCGAAGTGGCAGTGGAACTGCACACACAGACCTTGCAATGGCAGGCCTGAGACATGGTTAAGGGGCTTCTTATGTGGGTGGCACAACCAGTGCTACAGGCCCACTAGTAGCATTCAGTTTACAGGCCCATGGCACATGTAGTACACTTTACTAGGGACTTATAGGTAAATCAAATATGCCAATTGGGTATGAGCCAATGTTACCATGTATTTCGGGAGAGAGCACATGCACTTTAGCACTGGTTAGCAGTGGTATAGTGTCTAGAGTCTTAAGGCCAACAGAAATGAGGTCAGAAAAAGAAGAGGAGGAAGGCTAAATGTTTAGTGGTGACCCTGTAGAGAGGCCATTTACAACACACAGCTACACTCTCTATTTTGTATAACTATGAAAGAGAAATACAAAAAGCTCAACTGTCAACTACCTCCAGTCATCTGACCCAGGTACGGATTGTACATTCCAATCCAGAGACAGCAAACATGAACTTGTTACCTGTACCAATTTGGAAGTTATACTTATAAACTGTAATAAGGCAACTCCAATATTATCCTATTGGGGAGCTAGGCCTTGCAGCAATAAATAATATTTTTGAGAGTTTTTTCACTATCAGAGCATATAAAACATTAAATGACATGTTCTGCTTTTTAAATACAATGCACTCTTCTCTCTGGTCTTTCCAGGGCCTACCAAAGGGGTGACCTATTTGCATTACAAATTGAAGATGTTGATCTGGCTAAGGTTTGTTTTCCAGGCTGACATGGCAGCTAAAACTGCACACACAGGCTGCAATGGCAGGATTGTGACATTTTTAAAATATGAGTTAAATGGGTGGCATAGTCAGCTCTGCAGGCCCATCCGTAGCATTTAATTTAAAATCCCTTAGTAAGTATAGTACCATTTTACTAGGGACTTACAAGTAAATTAAACATGCCAATTGGGTTACCATGTTTAGGAGAGAGCACAAAAGCACTTTGGCACTGTTTGTCAGTAGTAAAGTGTGCCGAGTCCTAAGGCCAGCAACAACAACTTCAGCATGAAAATGGAGGAATGGGGCAAAAAGTTTGGTGGAAGACCATCCTAAAGTTGCGAGGTCTAAGAGCAACAGTTGAATGTCAGTGTAGATAGTACACAGTTCAATATGGTGATTTAAAAAAAAATGTTATTTATACTTTTAAACATAAACCACAAAAGTATGAATAAGACACATGATACAGTATGCTTCATATAGTTAAATATTACACTTTTGCATATTAGTCTACCTAGAAACCTCATTCCATATTTTGCTGTATGCTTCAACTTTTGTTGTCTGATGATCACTCTATTTCCCTGCTTTGCATATATGTTCTGTAGATTGTCCAAAACCTGCTTGGATGTCCCTTCCAATACAATATTTTACCAAATTCGTCCATCCTTGTACTGAATCATATTATGCTTTTGAGCTATGCTTATGTTGTTGGGGCCCCTAGAGGCCATCCAATGGATCATCATTAGCCTCTTGGACACCCATCTGCACCTCCTGTTTGGAGTGTTCTCTGTTAGGTCCAACAGTAAAACAGAATGCCAGGGCACTCGTGTATCAAACACAGTCCAAAGTAAATGTTCAATGGTTCATTCTAAATATTTAGTGCCAGTGTCAATATGATACAATTCACTGTCGGACAGGGATTCGTGAATTGAACAGAACTCAATTTATTCTTTGAGAAGAGCAGATCATCTCGCAAATGTAGCCCTTCTTTGAATGAATATCCATAAAGCAACAACAGCCAAACGCCAACAACTGTTAGGTCCAACAGTGCAACTTGTGGAGTTGCCACAGGTTTACTTTCAAACACCCACTATGGCCTTGACTGGCTCTATGGGGCACTTGATGTTTATCCGGTAGGTTGGGAAGGTGGGGTTGTTGATGGGGGCTAGGATGGCCATGTTTATTACCCACAGCACTTAATCAAAACAACAATGCAAAACAAATGGTTTTAAAGTCATAGGGGGTAATTTTGACCTCAGCCGTCTTTTGTCAAGACCGCTGAGTGACCGCTGTGCTGAAGACCGCCAGTGGTGGCGGTTTTCCGCTCAGCGTATTATGACTGTTGGCAGCCCTCCGTCCTTTTTCGGACGGAGAGCCGCCAACAGCCATACTGGCGGTCAGCGGGGAAGTGGAGGTTACTACACCTCCACCGTCACATCAACAGAACACTGCCCGATTCGGCGTGGCGGTGTTCTCTTGACGGCGTGGTGTCGGCGGAGCAGCCCCCATGGATCCCGTCCTCTCCCGGAGGATCAACGGACCAGGTAAGTTGATCGTCCGTTAGGGGAGGAGCTGGGGGGGGGTATTGTGTGTTGTGTGCGTGCATGGGGGTGTGCGTGTGAGTATGTAGTGGAGGTGTGTGAGTGCGTGTATGCTTGCGGGGTGTTGTATGTTTGGGAATGAGTGCGTGTATGTCTGTAGGTATGTCTGTATAGATGTGTGCGTGTATGTTTAAATGTGGATGTGCGTTTCTGACTGTGTGTGGCTGTTGGCATGAATGTTGGTGTGTGTGCGGGTATGCGTGTCGAGTGTGAATGAGTGATGTGATGTTGGGGGTAGGGGTGGGGAGGGTCATCCTGCCACCTTTGGGGGGTGGCAGGGGTGGTGGGGGGTGTAGGCGAGGGAGTCGGGTTGGGGGGTGGGGGAGACCCCTATCAGTGCCAGGGAAGGAATTCCCTGGCACTGATAGTGCTTACCGCCATGGATTTCATGGCGGTTCCAAACCGCATGAAATCCATGGCGGTCAGCCGGGTCCAAATACCGCCGGCGGTATAGTGACGACCGCCGGGCTGGAGACCCAGGTCTCCAGCCCATCGGTCGTCTCCGCCCTGGCGGGCGGAACGGAGAATAGGCGGATGACCATGACGGTATCCGCCATGCTCATAATTGCAAAAATGTGACCACCAGCCTGTTGGCGGTCTTACCGCCGCTTCTCCACCGTCCGCCAGAGTCGTAATGACCCCCAGAGTATGCTTGCTTCAAAACCATTTGTTTTTGCATTTAATTGATTTCTGTCTCCTGCAGAATCACCACAAGCAGCACTGACGATTCTGGCTTTAGGGGGAACAGGGGTTAGGGGTTTGCTGCTGCTTGGCTAGAACATACATGAGAAAATGTTTTCAAAGTAATAGATTCTAATTATGAAGTTAGAAACATTAATGCTGCTACCCCCACTTCCTGACGACGGTGGTATTAGTGAACCAAGAGGAAAAACACTTATCTATTGCCCCTATATATTGCCTAGGGTGCTACTAGTGCTACTAGTGCGACTATAGATGCAGTGATATCATAGAGGCAAGTTTACAAACTGCATTGTGTATTACATTTAGAAGTACTACACTTGTACTACTAAAATGCAACAAAACCCACAAGGATAAATTTCCACTTCCACCTCTACTATATTTTCTAAGATGAGATCTTCACAAATTTTGGTTCACTACATAGCAGTAAATGTGGGTGAGGCCACATGAAGTAGCTCGAAAATGGATGCACTTACTACTAAATCAGGGTGCTTGAAGAAGGTTCAAGGAGGGCTTTAAGGAGGGTCATGGAGGGACTTTTGGAGTGACCTTCACCCACTAAACAGTAAACTGATTACTATTCACAAGCTTCACTTCTAATGTTACTGCAAACAGGGACCCAAAAGAGGAATAAATTACTCTTGCTGATACATGGGCAACCACTGGTACATCCTCCAATATAAAATATTGGAGGTAGTTAAAACCCCATAGAAAATAATGTTAGATTAAATTACATTTTGATATAGTTAAAAATATAAATGAACAAAATGTACTGTGAAAGAATCCAAAAAATAAAACAGATTTATTATTTAGTAATACAATATTTGACTTGTTTGGAAACAATGTAGTATTAATGATTATTTCAATATACTTAAATTATGTTTATTTAATTATATACATCATTTTAATAATTATTGTCACATTGAAAATACTTAGATCATAATTTATTTTTTAAATTAAACCCCAGTAAAATAATGTTTATTACATTTAATAACCTTAAAATAATTAAAGCTTATTTAATTCAAAATTGGGTTAAAAGGATTGTAATATTATTATTATATGTTGTTCTAATAAAAAAAAAAAATTGTTTTAATATTTAGCATAAAAATGTTTTACTCATTTTTTTTAGTTAAATACACTTTTTACTTTTCCCTGTAGTTTACCACAGGTAGACTCTAGACTCGAGGTACATATCTTCCTATCATAGAGCATTGTGAACAATTAAAAATGTAATAAACCTTATAATAAAGTAGTACAAATATTTGTTGGCCCTTATTACAAGTCTGGCTGCCCTCGGAACGCCAGACTCGCGGTGGTGGTCTGACTGCCACCAAAGCAGCGGGCCGTCCTCCACATTATGACCATGGCGGAGCTCCCACAGTTGCAGCGCCAGCACCGCCAGGTTGCTGCTGGTCTACAGCCTGGAGGTTCTGGCGGTCTCCTCTCCACTGGCTTTTTCATGGCAGTTCCACTGCCATGCAGAGGCTGGCAGAGACAGGGTGCTGTGGGCCCCATGGGGGCCTCTGCACAGCCCACGCTCTTGACATGGGCAGAGCAGGGGCCCCCATGGACACACCCGTCGTGCTTTTACCCTGCCTGAATTACAGACAGTGAAAAGCGCGACGGGGGCTGTTGCACCCAATGCATCGCAACATTGTCATCGGCCCCTAATCAATGTTGTGGCCTATTTCCCATAGCAGAAATGGTGTTTCTGCCCGCTGGTCCAGCAGGAAACTCATAACAGGGCCAGTGGGCTGAAAACCGGAGTGGTGGTTTTCTGTCCTAAAGTGTTTGGCGGGCAGCCTCAATGTTGGCCTTTATGTTGAGTGAGAGGGCATTCAATAAACACCGAAAAGAGATGATTGTGCAACGGGAAAATGCCCGAATTCCCAAAAACAGACAATGCAGGTGGAAATGCTTGCTCTTTACATTTTTTATGATTATTAAACTGAGAAGATGTTCTCAAATAGCAAGGCCAAGTTTACCTCATGGATATTTGGCTCTCTGGAGCTGGCCTTACCTGATTATTGTTGATACTTAGCCTCTGCATGTAAACATGTTTCTAGTCACCCTTCTACATTTATCCTCACAGGGAGAATTCTCACCAGCTGCCAATCCTGAATTTTAAGGGGCATGCCCCCTTGAAGATAATCAACTATGAATGCTGTAATAATAGGTATGACTCAGGGAAACATTAATTTGGGGAAGAGAATGTAATGGGGTAGAGAAAGTGCAAATGGAACATCTTTTGACTAAACGGATCACTATAAGAGCAAGAGGAACCATCACACAATATATCATTTGGATGCATTTTTATTAATACCTTATATTGTGAACAAGTGGGTTCGGAACCTGAATTAGTGTCATATGAATGATCGGATTACATTACCTCCTCATCTTCCATCAACCAACTCCGATAATGGGAAATGACCGCAGACTCATAGTTAAATAACTGAAAGTGGTGGGAATCAGAAAGTACCCCCACAATAACAAAATAAAAGGGAACAGAAAAATGGCCAACAAACACCAAAGGGGCCAGACGGTAAAAACATACAGCCGCCAGAACAGCCTGCCAAAAGTAGCACTGACCTCCTTCCACATGAGGGAGCCAGACTCTCAACTACCCTGGCACTCATAGAGACCAGTACCGTAGGAAACGACCGGCACAATCAGCACGCGAAACCAGTCCTGGTTGGCCTGAAATCTGCAGTGCACCTTGCTACATCCAAGTTCAGAGAGAAACCGGCATCCGACAAGACAGCCGCATCCAGATACCATGTGCACGTGAGACTAAGCGCACAGTGGGAAAAACACAAGCAGCAGAATACGAAGGATCCAACCACTGCAGAGGATGGACATGGGAGCAAATTGCGACCAGGGGAACAGAAAAAGGAAAAGCTGCAGGCAAGCTACCTTACACCAACTGATCCCACATCACAAAGACAGAAAGAACATGCACTGACCAGGGGGCACACAGCAGGTAAGCCCCCTGGTTCATAAATCTCCAGGCACAGTGCCCAGCACAGCACCCCCATCAGTGAGGCAAGTACAAGTAAGCCACACATCCATCCTCAAGAGGCCTAGCCTCCCAGGGCTTACCCTGAGTGGAAATGGCTCAAAAGTGCAAATTGTGGGAACTTGAGCCTGCACCATCAACCCTCCACTCTACCATGACCTCTGCAAATCCCTCTCCAACTATTTCCACCGCAAAACCGCAGACATACACAACAGCTTCACATCATCAGCACCCACTACCACCACCACCGGCACAACCAACACCACAACACCCTACCGCACCAACCGACTGAACACCTGGACCCCCACCAACGATGAAGAAATTGGCAAAACCATGAACTCCATCCACTCAGGCTCCCCTACAGACCCTTGCCCCCACCATATTTTCAACAAGGCCAGCCAAATCATTGCTCCCCAGCTCCGTGCCTTCATCAACAGTTCCTTCTACACCGCAACCTTCCCAGATATTTGGAAACATGCCGAAGTCAACGCTCTTCTCAAAAAACCCAAAGCAGACCCTGAAGACCTCACAAACTACCAACCCATTTCTCTTCTCCCCTTCCCCGCAAAGGTCACCGAGAAGATACTAAACGCATAACTGTCTCGCTTCCTAGAAGAAAACAACATACTCAACGCCTCCCACTCTGGATTCTGCAAGAACCACATCACTGAGACCGCCCTCATCGTCTGCACAGATGACATCAGGACCAGAGTGGACAAGGGCGAGCCCGTTGCCCTCATCCTCCTAGACCTCTCTGCAGCTTTTGACACTGTATGCCACCAAACCCTCCGCGCATGCCTTTTCGATGCCAGAATTCGCCACAAGGGCCTGCAGTGGCTTACCTCCTTCCTCTCCGAAAGAACCCAAAGAGTTCACCTCCCTCCTTTCAGGTATAAAGCCACCAAGATCATCTGTGGTGTCCCCTAAGGATCCTCCCTCAGCCCCACCCATTTCAACATCTTCATGGCTCCTCTCGCCAACATCCTCCGTCCCCACAACATCACCATCATCTCATACGCTGACAACACCCAGCTCATCATCTCCCTCACCAGGAACCCAGCCACTGCCAAGATTAACCTGCAGGCCGGACTCCTGGACATCGCCAAATGGATGACAACAAGCCACCTCAAATTGAACTCAAACAAAACAGAGATCATCATCTTTGGCCCCAACAAGACAGCATGGAACGACTCCTGGTGGCCCACCACCCTCGGACCACCCCCAACACCCACCACCCATGCACGCAACCTTGGCGTCGGACTGGACTCATCCCTCTCCATGACCCAGTAAATAAACACCATATCATCCTCCTGCTTCAACACCCTCCGCATGCTACGCAAGACTTTCAAATGGTTTCCTTTAGAAACAAGAAGAACAGTCACCCACGCCCTCATTAGCAGCAGACTGGACTACGGCAATGCCCTCTACACAGGGACCACAGCTAAGCTTAAAAAAAAACTCCAGCATATCCAGAACGCACCCGCACGTCTCATCCTCAACCTCTCTCGCCACAAACACATATCCACCACCTCAGATCCCTACACTGGTTGCCCATCAACAAAAGGATAATTTTCAAAGTCCTCGTCCACGCTCACAAAACCCTCCATGACACTGGACCGGCTTACTTCAATGAACGAGTAAACTTCCACATGCCAACCCGATAGCTCCGCTCCGACGACCTCGCCTTCGCTTCAGTCCCCCGCATCCAACACACCGCCTCCGGCGGCAGATCCTTCTCCCACCTCGCCACCAAGACCTGGAACTCCCTCCACACCAACCTATGCAAGACCCAGGACCTCCTAACCTTCAGAAAGCACCTAAAAAACATGCCTTTTTGAGCAGTAAACACCCCTCCCCCCCAGCGCCTTGAGACCCTACTAGGTGATTAGTGAGCTTAAGAAATTATTTGATTGATTGATTGATGAAAAGTGATTGGAGATTAGGGGGGGAGGGTCTGTTCACTAAAACCTGATTTGATTGGTTCTGGCTAGGGCACATGGGCCTGGGTACAGATGGAACACCTCATGATAGTAAGTACTGGAACAAGAAATAGGGGAATCTGAGTAATGAGAATTACCAGTAAGTAATGAATTCATTAACACAGCTTTTGAATCATGGCCAATAGTGCATAAATATAGCAGATAAATATACGTGAAAGGGTAATTGTTATTGTGTGGTAAAGCAATACACAATTAAACAGCTTTTACACTTTAAATATAGGTATTAATAAGTATTTATTGTGTACTTCCATGAAAAAGGTATAGCATTCACAAGTGACCTTCGTGGCACTAGGAGTACCAAAGAATATTGTTCTATTCTAATTCAGCTTCTTAGTAGTGGAATATCAACTTGTCTGGCAGACAGCGAATGCTTGAAACCGTGGACAACTCTTTGGATCTAATCTGCATTTTCATAGTATTCTCTTCCAGCAATAAGATACTGATAAAAAAAATGGGGGCAGGGAGAGATACAGACCCAGAATTGAATAATGATGTGTACCATTGTAGGAGGCTTGCCCTCTATATAGTGTGCAAAACTAGGCACACTCTGCAGGGGGTCCAGGCAACCACACGTTGGTTTCCAGAGGTAAAAAATAGACCACCTAATGCTCCAATTTTTAAGGTAGCTGGTTAAGCAGTTAGGCTAATCCAGGAGATGTGCTAAGTATTTTGTGTACTCATAATATCACTTATGCACCACACACACTCAATGAATAACTTGAGACCATAATTTTTAAAAATACTTTAGATTTTTATATAATGTTTTAAGACCAAAATGGTTAAGATACATTAAGTACTATTTGTATTATGATTTTTCCAAGTTTTAATAAAGTTAGTCTTCCTGTGCATGATTACACATATAGGAATCAATGGAAGGCCACCTTTAAAAATGCATATAAAATCACACAGGTGAGTTGCCAATCTCTTCTTTCGCAGAATGGTCGATGAGGTTGGTGGGCACATTGTGCCAGATGGAGAGTCTCGCTCGGGTGGCTCCTGGTACCGGCAGCAGCAGTGCTGGAAAGCCTCTTGGAACAGGCACAGAGTCACTTGGAGGGGCCACCTGGAAAAGGAGCTGGTTTGCAGGTTTAAAGGTGGTACCTTTGAATCCTCTTGGTCTGTCAAGGTCGTAAAAGGTTAGTGACCCGTGGCACGTTCCGCAGTGCAGGTCTTAGGGCGTCCGGATGCAGGGCGAGTTGGAGGTCTTGGAGGCTGTGTTCAATGGACCCTTTGGAGCTGGAGGTATGTCTTCTTACGGGGGAATGCAGGACGCTCTAATGGGAGATCCAGGGTGTTCCTGAAGTCCCTCAACTGGGGGTTCCTCTTGGTCCAGTTGCAGCTCTGGGTGAGCTGTTTTTGCTGTTGTCCGATGTGCACTGACCAGTATTGGCACAACTCGGCCATGGGAAGGAGCAATGACAGCAAATTTGGTACACTTGTAGGTTTCGTCCAGGCTGATATTGGGTCCAGCTGCAACTTCTAGTTGCAGGAATATCATCCAGTCAATGAAGCGACACTCACCATTTGTGGGTTCTTTGTTGGTTTCGTTAGTTTCTTGAGTGGTGCCTCCAATCAGGAGGGAGATCTTAGGCTTCTGGCTAAGCCTGGGGGTCCTCTGGGTCTTTTGAGGTTGGTCCAGTGGTCAGCTCCTGCACAGTGGCAATTTTCGAGACTCTGGTGCAGAAAGCAGGGGTCTTGGAGCCTCTTATGGTGCAGCAGGTCCTCTGTTAACGTGCTGTCGGGTTCTTTGGGGCTGTCTTCTTTTCTTCCTGATGAATCTGGTTTCTTGGTCTAGGGGAGCCCAACTAAATAATGAATTTAGTAGGCGTTTTAGGGGTAACCTGGTAGTGTCCAATGGGACACCTACCCTTGGATGGCTACACCCACTACAGTGACCACTTACAATGGAAAGAGTCAGTACCCTAAACCTCACTGGCTATTTTCCTGCCATCCAACATGGAGTAAAATTAAATGGAGGGTCTACCTCGTCTGCAAGCCCCTAGGTGTGGTGCATGCTCAGAGAGCCCCCTCCTCCTACACATTATGTGGTTTCCCGCCTTTGCTCCCACCAAAAGTGGAGGCTGGCAAAGGGGGAAGCCATCTTCTGCTAGCAGCAGGTCTGGGGGCTCGATATTTAAGGGCAGTAGCCCTTTGAAGTTCACCACCAGGTGAAGGCACATTCCTGAGGGAGGGGGTGTTAGTTCCTCCACCCAGGAAGGGCATTGTCTCACAACCCAGAGAGACAGGGCTCTCCCCCAAGGTTTGTGTATTCGCTGTCTGGGGGGGTGGCATGCTGAATGAAACCAGTCAACAACCATGCCAGTTAGGTTAGAGTTAGCAGGGGCACCTCTAAGGTGACTCCTGGGTACATTTAGAGATAAATCCAATACTGGTACTAGCTTGTCATCCTGAGCTGTTGATACCAAACAACGCAGGGTGAAGAGTGGTCATCATGTAGCTGGTGCACTCTTGTTTGAGAATTGTCCAGTACATGTACTTAAAATGGCTGCTCTGTTCACTCACTATGTCCCAGGTTTGGCAAGGACACAGTGGGGGTAAATGGCTCATACAACTATGCCCTCACATGTAGTATGATGCACCCTGCCTTAGGGCTGAAAGGCCTGTCAGACGGTAAACTTACCCATAACATCATATGCAGGGTAGGGTAGATAGGGTACACAGGGAGTGTGCCATTTCAAATTTTTCTTTTTAGGTTTGCCCCAGAACGCTCATCTTGCAATGGCAGTGCCTGGTGCATCTGGGTGCAGGGTCTGGGGGGGTCGCACAATCAGTGCTGCTGCCCTCAGGAGCCTACCCCTAATATTCCATGCCCTGGGTACAGGGGTACCCATTTACTAGGAACTTACAGTGAGATGTAAGAGTGAATCGAATTGTGCCAAGAATCACATCAGATTTCGGAAAAGAGCTCTGGCCCAGGGAATCTGGTTAGCGGGGGACCTGGGCACTACAACATCTAGGACGCATCAACATCAGGCAAAATTGAGGGGGGCTAACCATGCAAAAGGAGGCCTCCTCTCAAAATCATTGCTGTGGGATTTAGATGACATGCAACTGAGGTGTGGCTAGGATGCCACCTATGATGGCTGCCTGATCGGGGAGCTTAGTGCCATGCCAGAGCTTCAGGAGGTTTTTCCTGATTTTTGTTACATTTATGGGTCGTCCTACTACATAAATATAAGACATAATGATGCCTGGAATGGATTTCAGTGCTTTTGAAGCTTGTTGAAGGTACTTTTTAACTTAAAAATTGCAGTTTTGTAGACTGGATTACTGCAGCCACCTTTTTGTTCTCCTCACTGCGCTGCTTTTTATTTTTTTTCACCTCATAGAATGACACTTTCCTCACTTACCTACTGCCTTTCATGTTCATCCAACACTTTTTAAGTTTTTTGCATTTTAAATGACTATTTAAAGGCTGGATGTTTATTTCTCAGATTCCTCTTGGAATTATACTGTGAACTTTTTGAATAATATTTTTTTTTTCAGTGCACTCTGCTCATTTTCTCTCAAAACTGAGTCTGGGGTCCTGTAGTTCACTTTTCATGTCATTTGCTTTACATTTTTCTTTAAATCTGACATTTATGGGAAACAGTAACAAACTGTTGCAGCATACTAAAGCTCCCTCGAATATTATCTTGGCTTTGGATCATCCTTTTATGATTCCTTTGATGGAGGCTTCAATTTCTCCTGTTGACATGGCTCAAGCTAATTGTCCTCGTCCAACGACTTATATGCTCCTACCTTCAAAGTCGTCATTATCGTCTAGGCAAGGGTCACTCCCCTGGGGGTCAAATTGTATTTAGACCATTTCTGTCCCCCTTGGGGACAAATTGGCCAATTTTAGGTCAATCTGCCCCCAAGGGGGGCAGAAACAACTAGGCACCGGGGATTTTTTTTTTCCGCCAATGTCACGCAGGGGCGACCCCGTAGGCAAGGGTCGCTCGCCGGGGGGTTTAGGGGGGCAAATTTATTTTAGGCAATTTCTGCCCCCTCTGGGGCTGGCTGAGCTAGAGGCTAAAATCTACAGGTAGGCACTTTGCTAAAAACACCTCTGTTTTCTGTGAAAAAATGTGATGTGTCCATGTTGTGTTTTGGGGCGTTTACTTTTGTAGGCGGTAGGCCTACCCACACAAGTGAGGTACCATTTTTATTGGGAGACTTGGGGGAACGCTGGGTGGAAGGAAATTTGTGGCTCCTCTCAGATTCCAGAACTTCTGTCACCGAAATTAGAGAAAAAAGTGTTTTTTTGGCCAAATGTTAAGGTTTGCAAAGGATTCTGGGTAACAGAACCTGGTCAGATCCCCACAAGTCACCCCATCCTGGAATCCTCTAGGTGTCTAGTTTTCAAAAATGCACTGGTTTGCTAGGTTTGCCAAGGTGGCGACTGATCTAGAGGCCAAAATCCACAGGTAGGCACTTTGCAAAAAACACCTCTGTTTTCTGTGAAAAAATGTGATGTGTCCACGTTGTGTTTTGAGCCATTTCCTTTCATGGGCACTAGGCCTACCCACACAAGTGAGGTACCATTTTTACCGGTAGACCTGGGGGAGCATAGATTAGCAAAATAAGTGTTATTGCCCCTTGTCTTTCTCTACATTTTTTCCTTCCAAATGTAAGGCAGTGTGTAAAAAAGACGTCTATTTGATAAATGCCCTGCAATTCACATGCTGGTATGGGCACCCCGGAATTCAGAGATGTGCAAATAACCACTGCTTCTCAACACCTTATCTTGTGGCGATTTTGTAAATACAAAGGTTTTCTTGATACCTATTTTTCACTTTTTATATTTCAGCAAATGAATTGCTGTATGCCCGGTAAAGAATAAAAACTCATTGCAAGGTGCAGCTCATGCATTGGCTCTGGGTACCTAGAGTTCTTGATGAACCTACAAGCCCTAGATATCCCCGCAACCAGATGAGTCCAGCTGACATAACAGTATATTGCTTTAAAAAATCTGACATTGCAGGAAAAAGTTACAGAGTAAAACGTGGAGAAAAATGGCTGTTTTTTTTCACCTCAATTTCAATATTTTTTTGTTTCAGCTGTTATTTTCTGTACGAAACACTTGTAGGATCTACACAAATGACCCCTTGCGGAATTCAGAATTTTGTCTACTTTTCAGAAATGTTTAGCTTACTGGGATCAAGCATTGGTTTCTCACCCATTTTGGTCACTAACTGGAAGGAGGCTGAAAGCACAAAAAATAGTAAAAATGGGTTATGTCCCAGTAAAATGTCAAAAATGTATTGAAAAATTGGGTTTTCCAATTCAAGTCTGCCTGTTCCTGAAAATTGGGAAGATGGTGATCTTGCCCCCACAAACCCTTTGTTTGTGCCATTTTCAGGGAAAAAACCACGAGCTGCCTTCTGCAGCCCTTTTTTTTTTTTTAAACTAAATTTTCACTGTATTTTGGCTAATTTCTTGGTCTCCTTCAGGGGAAATCACAAAGTCTAGGTACCTCTAGAATCCCTAGGATGTTGGAAAAAAAGGACGCAAATTTGGCGTGGGTAGCTTATTTGAAGAAAAAGTTATGAGGGTCTAAGCACGAACTGCCCAAAATAGCCAAAAAAAGGCCCGGCACAGGAGGGGGAAAAGGCCTGGCAGCGAAGGGGTTAAGGTACGTTGTTCAGTCGTCATTTGACATGTACTGTCAACTCTTACTGTATTAGGTTTCTTTTCCCTCACATCTTCTCTTTTCCTTTTCCTTTTTCTTGTTTACCGTGTTCTTCTCTTTTTTTCTTCTTTTTCCTATTCCTGAATGTTTTTTTGTCTTCAGTTATAATTTTTGCATTTTTGAAGGTCGTGTAGCTCTATATTTATTTCCTGTTGGTTACATTCAGATTAATATCTTGGAATGTGAAAGGATTTGTTAATTCTGGTAAAAGACAGAGAATCTTATCTCACCTTGCCTCTACAATCCATATTTAGTGCTTTTGCAAGAGTCTCATCTTACTGAAAATTAGGCATTAAAACTTAAACGAAATTGGGTGGGATCAGTTTTTGTTTCTCCTACCTCTACTAAGAAAAATGGAGTAGTTGTTTTATGTCACAAAAATATGAATTGTATTGTTGTCTCTCAAGAAAATGATTCTAAAGGTAGATGGTTGTGTGTAAAATTACTTATAAATGGTATTCCGTTAACTGTCCTTAATGTATATGGCCCAACTAAACCAGATCTTTTGTTCTGGCCTAATATTGTTAAGAAATCTCTTCAGTATAAAGATGAATTCTTTATTTTAGGTGGTGACTGAAATCAGTTAACGGGCCCTTTTATTGACTGGAAACCTCAAATGTGTTTTCTTCCAAATAAGTCTTATAAGCAATTCCACTCCACCATTTCCCAGAATTCTTTAGCGGATGCGTGGAGATTATGTGATTCCATTGCTCAGAGTATTCCTTTTATTCCTCTCTGTTAGACCTGACAGCCTTAGGGTGGTCACCCCTAATGTTTTGCCTGCCTCCCTCCACTTTTTGGACACAGTTTTTGCTAGTTTTTAGACTCTGCGCACTTTACCACTGCTAACCAGTGCTAAAGTGCACATGCTCTCTCCCTTTAAACATGGTAACATTGGATCTGACCCAATTGGCCTATTTAATTTACTTATAAGTCCCTAGTAGAGTGCACTATGTGTGCCCAGGGCCTGTAGATTAAATGCTACTAGTGGGCCTGCAGCGCTGATTGTGCCACCCACTTAAGTGCACCTTTATCTTGTCTCAGGCCTGCCATTCGACTTGGCATTAAACAGTACTTGCCAAGCCTAAAACTCCCCTTTTTCTACAATAAAGACACCCCTGAGGTATGCCCTAGGTAGCCCATAGGGCAGGGTGCTGTGTAGGCAAAAGGCAGGACATGTACCTACGTAGTTTACATGTCCTGGTAGTGTAAAATTCCTAAAATTGTTTTTACACTGCTGTGAGATCCTTCACAGACTAACATTGGGGCTGCCCTCATACATTGTTTGAGTGGTAGCTGCTGATCTGAAAGGAGTAGGAAGGTCATATTTAGTATGACCAGAATGGTGATATAAAGTCCTGATGAAGTTGGATTTAATATTACTATTTTAGAAATGCCACTTTTAGAAAGTGAGCATTTCTCTGCACTTAAATCTTTCTGTGCCTTATAATCCATGTCTGGCTGGGTTTAGTTGACAGCTCCTTGTGCATTCACTCAGACACACCCCAAACACAGGATACTCAGCCTCACTTGCATACATCTGCATTTTTAATGGGTCTTCCTGGGCTGGGAGAGTGCAGGGTCTGCTTCCACAGAAAGGACTACCACACCCCCTACTGGGACCCTGGCAGACAGGATTGAACTGAAAGGGGACCTGGTGCACTTCTAAGCCACTCTTTGAGGTCTCCCCCACTTCAAAGGCACATTTGGGTATATAAACAGGGCCTCTGCCCCTTCCTACTCAGACACTTCTTGAGGTAGACATTCTACCTCACAGACACTTCCTGGAGAAGAAACTTGTAACCAGAACCTGCATCCTGCGAAGAACTGCCTGGCTGCCTAAAGGACACACCTGACTGCTTTCTGTGAAGGACTGCTGCCTTGCTGTTGCCCTGCTGCCTTGCTGCTCTCTGGCTGTGGTGAAGAAGTGCTCTCCAAGGGCTTGGATAAAGCTCGCCTCCTGTTCCCTGAAGTCTCAGAACCAAAAAGACTTCAGGTCAGATGTATGAAACTTTTTTGCATTCGCAAACGGTGTGAATCACAAAATTTGTCTGTTAGCAAATGCAAAAACGTGGTCTGCGATGCATGAAAGGCATTCGCAGACCAAATATAAGAAATCGCAAAAATTTCGATTTTTTGCGTTGCGACCTGTTTTTGCGAGTCGCATTTTGCGATTCAGTATTTCCAGTAGGAAATTGCGAGGTGCAAAATGTGATTCACAAAATCCAAGTCGCATTTTGATGCATCAAAAAATCGCAAATTGCGATTTTTTGCAGAATGGCATTTTGCACATGCAAAATACCACTAAGTGAAACTAGGTGGTAACCGGGTGCAACCTATATAAAGAGGCCCAGAATGCCTCAGACTCTTTTCCACAATGGCTGCACTCTACGTCATGGCGAGGAGGATGAGGATCTTGTCAGGTTTGAGGAGAGGGAGGAGGAGACAGAAGCGCATTTTCAGAGTGTGCATTACACTTTTTAACCAGACAGAGGAGGAAATATTTGAGAGGTATAGGTTGAACTCAGCCATGATACTTGATCTGATAGCTGAGCTACAACCCATACTGCAGCGCAGAACACAAAGGACTCACAGCATACCCACCCATGTGCAGTTATTATGTTCCTTCCACCTACTCGCCTCAGGGAGCTAACAAGGGATCATAGCAGCAGCTGGAGGGGTATCACAGAGTGCCCTCTCTAGATTTTTCAATGCATTTATCAATGCCATGCTGAGCAGGATACACCAGTACATCAGATTCCCCCAAACCCCACAAGATATACAGCAGACAAAAATAGATTTTTACCAGATAGCACAGTTCCCCCACGTCCTAGGTGCCACAGATGGGACACATGTTGCAATCTGTCCACCATCAGCCACAGAGTATGTGTACCGCAACCGTAAATACCAACATTCAATGAATATACAGGTGATTTGCAATGTCTCCTACATCATTACTGATCTCGTTGCCAGGGACCCAGGGAGCACACATGATTCGTACATCTTTCGCCATAGCAGCATTCACATAAGACTGCTAGCTGGGGAGTTTGGAGAAGGATATCTACTAGGTGTTGTCCCTCGGTACAATGGCGCATTGATGGCGTGCTGATGTTAGATGGCTCAGTTACTCACCATACCCTCTGTCCCTTCCAGGAGACAGTGCCTACGCGTGCGCACCTACATGATGATGCCCTACCTCAATCCTGCAACACCTGCTGAACTGAGATACAATGCAGCACACAGGGCGACCCGCAACGTGGTGGAGCGCATCTTTGGACTGCTGAAGAGTCGCTTCCGGTGCATCCACAAAAGTGGAGGGGCACTACAGTACAGCCCAGAGACCACATGTAGAATAGTGGCTACTTGTGCAATCTTAAACAATATAGCTACCACCAAGGGCATACCTGTAGAACTATGTGGTACTGAATCTGATGAGGATGATGATCCCATACCACCCCTACAACCAGCAGACAGGACCAGTGCAGCAGAGGGAAGGCAAAAGCGTGCTGACATCACACACAACCATTTCAGATGTAAGTATGAATAAGACAAATGCACTGACAAATGTACCTGTAGTGAAGTAAATTTATTACCTTAATGTCAGGTAATGTTAGTCCAACGAATAGCAACAAAAGTGTGTTAAAAAATAGAAACAATAGAAGTTCAGAGTAATGCACTATTACTTCATAGTATACTCATTACCCCTCCGGCCGCTACAGTTACTTCTTGTGGCCACGCACACCACTCAGGTGCCCAGTTACCTCACTGGCACCTCGATTGTCCACCTCAGTGGCAGTGCTGTGCCTGGCACTGCGCCGTCTGGTGTCCATTGCGAGTACAGCTAGGCTGCTGAGGCTGGAAGTGTCCTCCGTGTCCCCAAGTCCAAGCTCACTAGGTGTGGCTGACCTCTGTCCCATGATGTTGTCAATCACATTTGTGATTTGGACAAGTCCGTGAGCCACATCCCTGCTGCTGTGTGCTGTCTCCACCTGTGCAGCCACTGCACGACGTGCAATCAGTGAGGTTGATTTAGCTAGCCTGTTGAGAGAGCGACAGAATCCCCCAAACATGTTCATGAATCATTGCACCTGCCTGCGGTGGCTCACCCTGTCATGGCGCAACTCCTGGCATAGTTCCCGCACAGCAGAAGTAAGCTCCCCTGTGTCCTGTGATGCTTGCACCTTTCCCTCATGCAGCTGTTCTATATACGCATTCAGGCACTCCAGCTTGCGATGCAGGACCCCCATGTTGGCAATATGTTGCTGCATTTGTTTCTGTAAACCAGTGATCTTTTTTTTCTGTAGGCGCTGCTGCTGTAACGTAGCTGCTTCCAGCCCACCATAGAAGGAGGGACCCTCATCTGCCTCATTCGCCTGTGCACCGGCATTTGTTGCCATCCTGTGGGATGCTGTGGTCTGCTGAAAACTGACCTCCTGCATCTGGGTGCACCTGCCAGTTGGGGATGGTGAATGTGGCCCTTCCTGCTGCTCATCCGAGTCCTGACTGAGCTCTGGGAGTGGCAGTGCCCTGGACCTGCGTCGGAGTGGTGCAATGGTGAGAGTCATGTTTGAGTCTGAGGCTGGATGGGTGTCAGTCTCTCCTAAGCTGGCACATGCTGTGGCTGCTAGGCCTGGCCCACCTGCGACGACAATATGTAGCATGTTAGTTATGTTTGTTGCAAGTAAGGGCACACATTGGTAATAAAGGTACAGGTACTTCTCTTCACTGTGTTGTGGGTATTGTGTTCCTCTGGGTGCCGCTCTACCTAATTACAATGTATGTGCTAGTTTCAGCTCTGGGTTGTGGACTGCCACTCCCATAATGCATTGATGTGCTGTTTCTAATATGTGGAATGGACTACTTCTCACAATGTTTTACATTACTTGCTAATTCAAAAGGGGCTTTTGTGCATACACATATGGGGTTACAATTCAATATTGCACTTACATTTACTGGTACTTGGTGTGCCGGAGGTGTCTATCTCTGTGACCCCACTCACTGCTTCAGGGAGGAGTGTGGACTCCACTAGGTCCTCTAACGGGGTGGATGGTGAATGTGGGTGGACCGCCTCTTGTGCTCCTGGCCTCCTGCAGTCTTCTTGCCACCCTCTCCTTCCCACAGGACCGCAGGTCATACCACCTCTTCTTAATTTCGTCGACCGAGCACTGTGGCGCTCCAATAGCACAGATCTTAGATCGTATATCTGCCCAGAGTCTCCTTTTCTCACTCCGGCACCTGGAGTGAGCTTTTACCAAAAAGGCGGTCATGGCTCCTGACCACCTCCTCTGTCAGCACCTCTAGCTCTTGCTCACTAAATTTGAGCTTCCACTTACTTTCCCCCTTCTCCTTTCCTTGGGCTGAGTTGTCCATCATTGTTCAGGTGTGCTGCCTCCTTCAGAGTGTTGCTCAGTGTGGCTGGGCTGCTCTCTCTGGATGCTGGTTTGAAACTGCCTGCGATGACTCACTTCCTGCTTGTGATGTCATCAGTCTCCTCCATGTGTGCTTTCTCAAAATTTCTTGCAATTTGCGATTTTCAATTACCGAATTGCAATTTGCAAAAAGGCAAATTGCGATTTGGTAATTGGGCCCCGCAAACCACAAATAGCGATTTTTAAGAAATCGCTAATTCCGAATCGCAATTATGATACATGGCCTATTGCGACTCGGAAATAGCGATTTCTTAAAAATCGCTATTTGCGATTCGCAAGGCAATTTCTTCATACATCTGGTCCTTCATCTCTTCAAGAAGGACTCCTTGTGTGGTGAAATCCGACACACACAGCCTGCACTGCTGTGAAAATTTCATCGCATGCGAACCAGAACGACGCAGCCCGACTATGCAATGAGAATATCAATGCAGCGCTAGCGTAGCAACCGGAAATTTGAGGCACGACCCACTGGATCGACACATAACCGAGCTGGAACAACGCAGCCCAACTTCCAGAGAGGAATCGACTTAGTGGCTGCCATGTGGTAGAAAATTCAATGCAAAGCCCACCGGATCGACGCAGCTCCTGTGACTTCGTCCTAACAGCGCAGGAAATCCACACACCATCCCCGGGGTGTCTGAAAACCTGCAACCCGAAGATGATCCATGACCGAGGGCCGGAAATTGACGCACAGCCATCCCTGTGTGAAAACTAAACAACGCATCACCATGTGTGGCCCGAGAAATCAACGCACACCTCTTTGTTTCGAGGCTTCTCCTCCTCTACTGTTCTTTGCACAAATTTTTTACACGAACCAGGTACTTTGTGCATGAAAGAGACTTTGGGCCTGATTACAATTTTGGAGGAGGGTGTTAATCTTCCCCAAATGTGACGGATATACCACCCACCGCATTACGAGTCCATTATATCCTATGGAACTCGTAATACGGGGGGAAGGATATCAGTCACATTTGGGATGGATTAACACCATCCTCCAAAGTTGTAATCAGGCCCTTTGTTTGCTTTTAAAAGACTTAAGACACTTTATATCACTTTTCAGTGTAATCTCTACATATACTAATTGCACCTTTGATCGTTTTGACCTATATTATCCAGACAAACATTATATATTTTTCTAAACACTGTGTGGTGTATTTTTGTAGTGCTATATGGTGTTATTGTATGATTTATTGCACAAATACTTTACACATTGCCTTCTAGGTTAAGCCTGACTGCTTAGTGCCAAGCTACCAGAGGTTGGGCACAGGATAATTTGGATTGTGTGTGACTTACCCTGACTAGAGTGAGAGTCCTTGCCTGGACAGGGGGTAACCTGACTGCCAACCAAAGACCCCATTTCTAACACTCCCCACATGGCTCTCTTTCTCACCTATATCATATTTTTCTTAGCAAATCACTAACACAGAACCTTATTTCTGCCTCTATTGAACCTATAGTTATATCTGACCATGTCCTAATTGTTGCCGATTTGGATCTGGTTCAATCACATCCCAAGTCAGCTAGGTGGAGATTTAATAATGCGCTTTTGTTAGATCCAAACTTTTCCTCTTCCTTTGTATCGTTCATTAATTAATTATTTTTATATAATTCTACTTCTGACGCATCTCCCCAATTGGTGTGGGATTCCTTCAAAGCCTCAGCTCGTTATTTTATCATAGATTTTGTTTCTAAAAAGAAGACATTTTTTGCTCATCAGCAGAAATTCTTACTGTCTAACATTAAACGTTAAGAACATAATTTTTATTCCCCAGCTTCAGATTCTTCTTTGCATGAACTAGTTCAGGCCGAATTAGCCTTTGATAAAAAAATCAACTGATCAAGCTTGCTCCATGTTACTGCAAAGTAGTGCCCGTTACTATGGTGGTCTTAACAAATCAGGAAAACTTTTAGCCAATTATTTGAAAGTCTGTAAAGAACGCTCTTTTATCGAATCCATTCACTCCTCAGATGGGAATCTTTTATTTAAAGATGAGGACATTTTATCTGAATTCACAAAATTTTATAAAAATGGATGAACTCCAGGATATCCAATTAATTCTACTTTTATCGATTCTTATCTTAAAACTGTTTCACCTCATTCCCAGTCTTGAATTTTGATCCTTTTGAAGCTGATTTATCGATTACAGAATTACTAAAATCTCTTAACACACTGAAAAAAGTGAAATCGCCTTGCCCAGACGGGTTTACTGTAGAATTTTATTTACAGTTCTCAAATCTTTTGATGCCCAAATTTCTACAACTCTTTCAATATTTCTTCTTTACCGGCAAAGATGGCGGTACTTTTCAAGAGGCTACTATTTGTCTAATACATAAGGACGGGTGAGATCCTACACAGTGCAAGAATTATCATCCTATATCTCTTGCAAATTTACATTATACAATTTTTGCCAAATTACTGGCCCTTCGAATTGAGTCCCTTTTGCCTAAATTAATAGGTAAAGAACAGTGTGGTTTTGTTAAAGGCAGACTAATCTGATAAAATTCTAGTTTATTTTTTAATGTATTAAATAAAGCTCCTTCTCTTTCCTATTCTCTTGCAGCTATTTCTATAGATGGTGAAAAAGCCTTTGATAGAGTAAGCTGGTCTTTCTTACTCAAAGTACTGAAATCTTTTGATTTTGGACCCAAGATTACATCTCTTATTTCTTTGCTCTACACAGATCCTCAGGCTGCAGTATTAATTAATGGTTGTTGTATCTCACTATTTTTCCTTGCAATGAGGGTTTTTTCAAGGATGCCCTTTATCTCCTCTGTTATTTGTTTTAGCCCTTGAACCTTTTCTTTCTCATATCCGTGACAATACTCTTATATAAGGTTTTGATTATGGAAATAAACATTTATGCAGATAATATTCTTCTCTGCCTTTCTAAACCTGATATTTCTATTACTGCTTTGCTTAAGGAGCTTTCAAATTTTTTCTCTGTCTCTGGTTATAGAAAATTAATTGAGAGAAGACTGAAATTCCACCCCTTACTAAATTTTGGCCTAAGCATTCCTTCAACTCCACTGGGTTTCATTGGAATAATTCAAAAACCAAATATTTGGGTGTTTGCTTTAATAATTCCATTTTAGAGTCTGTTAAAATAAACATGAAGGAATATTTCAATAGATTTGTTAAATTACTGTCCTTCTGGAATCCTCTTCATTTATCTTGGTGGGGTCATATGGATTCCAAAAAATTATGATTATACCCATTGTTTTATATATCGTATCTGTGATCCCAGTTCACATACTAGATACTTACTTTAAAAAAAAATTTACTCACTTCTCTCCAAATTTCTTTGGGATAAGAAAAAATCTCTAATTTCTCTCTCACTTCTTAAAAAAGCTGAAGATAATGGAGGGGTGAGTTTTCCAGATTTGTGGGACTTATCGTAAAGATTTTTGTTTGAAACAAGCTACCAAATGGATTTCTTCTACTTATTCTTTTTTTATTCCCTTGTGGCTTGACAGTTAACTAATATTACTTGCACCTTTCTCTAGTAAGGACATTTTTGCGTTTTCTTAAAAGAAATAACATCACTTCCTCACTGCTTTTTAAACATACTTGCATCCCTATTATCAAATCAAAATCTCACCCAGAGCCACTTTTTTACATTCCCAGCTTTGGTATAAAAAGCTTATAAATATTAATAATAGGTCCTTATATTAGAATTCCTGGAGAACTAGGGGAATTATCTGGGTTCAAGATCTCTTTGATGACCTCAATCCTCATTCCTTCCCTCAATTTCAAGTGATTTTTGACTGTCCTCGATCATTTTGGCACAAATTTTCGATCCTTATGGAGATTGTTTTGGATATTTTTTGTTCATTCCCATCAGACTCCAGACCTCGCGACCTTTCTCACCCAGATTCACTTTTACATTTGTTATCTCTCAATCCTAAAGCCTCTCATATATACAAATATTTTCAGTCATCCAATCCATGTTGTCCTAAAGCCAAAGTAGAATTTACTTGGGAAGATGATTTGGGCTGTTGTTGGACCATTTTTTTCTGCTACAAAATATGGACCAGAGTCTTTAAAATTTCAAGATCGGCCTCTACCACTCAATCTATGTTTTTTCTTTATCATAGATTATATCATATACCAACATCCAAAGCCAAATTCGGTGTCATTTATCATACACCAACATCCCAAGCCAAATTTGGTGTCATCTCAGCCCTACTTGTTGGTCATGTAGGGGATTTGCTCCATATTCTTTTTTTATGCCCCCGCTACCGCTGTTTTTTGGTAAAAAGTATGGGCCCAACTTTCAATCATTTTTTAATTAAAACACTCTATGTCGATTATCATAATTTGTTTGGGTAGCTTATCAGATAAGATTGAATTACATGCTCAGGCAAAAGGATTATTTGATCTTATGTTGGCCTTAGCTTTTCAACAAGTTCAAATTAACTGGAAATTCTCCGCTGGTATATCTTTTGCAGCTTGGTGGAATAATGTGTGCCATTATGATTGCCTCAATATCATTTTTGCTTCTGTTTGTAGACCTCTGGTGAATAGAGATTTATATTGGGCCGCATTAATGAATTTTCTTAACAATAAGGTTAAACAATGTGTTCAATCCACAAGGTATGAGAATTTTAAACCACCATAATTTGTTTTTTCTCTGTTCTTTTCTCAGAAACATGGTTCTAGTTTTTCTTAATATACTTATATATTACTGTATATGCCTACCTGATCTTAAATATAGGCCCTCGTTACAACCCTGGCGGTAAATCCCGCTTACCGCCATGCTGAAGGCCGCCAACATACCGTGGCGGAAATTCGCTACAGGTATTACGACCCACATCTCGTAATCTGCCACAATACAGACACCCACACAAGTCCACCACACCAAAGGATAAACTGGCGATACCAAAACCTACACCGTCACGCCAACAGTAATACGCCTACACTATCACCACCCACAAATCAACGTGGCGATCTTTCAACCGTGGTAATCCATTGGCGGTACACCACTCAGCCTCGCTAAAAAAAAACACACACATTTACAAAACACAACCACATTGGACAATTCCAAATACACACACCTGATACAGATACACACACCACACCCACACACTCACACCACTATAAAACACCCACCCACATTACCCACAACCCCTTACAGCAACATTTTTTTGAAGACGCACAGAGAGAAAGAATAGTAAACACAACACTAGCATCCACAGGCACACAACACCATCACTCATACAACAGCCACGCACCTCAAAGAACATACATCAATACAACATATCACACAGCACAACAAACAGCACCTCACATATCACCCACACCACATTATGGCACCTCAAAGACACCCCAGGTTTTCTGAGGAGGAGCTCAGGGTCATGGTGGAGGAAATCATCCTTGTAGAGCCACAGCTTTTTGGATCACAGGTGCAGCAGACCTCCATTGCTAGGAAGATGGAGCTATGGCGGAGAATAGTTGACAGGGTCAACGCAGTGGGACAGCACCCTAGAACATGGGATGACATCAGGAAGAGGTGGAACGACCTACGGGGGATGGTGAGTTCCGTGGTATCCAGACATTAGGTAGTGGTACAGAGGACTGGCGGTGGACCCCCCCACCTCCTCCCCCACAACTAACAACATGGGAGGAGCAAGTCTTGGCAATCATGCATCCTGAGGGCCTTGTAGGAGTAGCAGGAGGACTGGACTCTGGTAAGTCAAACGTTATGACTACATCCCCCACCCCACCTGCATGTCATCACATACCCCCACCCTGACCCCCATCACTCCAACACCTCACATATGCCCCACCATTACAACCCACCCATCCCAATACCAAGCCCTGCATGCAACACCTATGCATGGACCCCCATCACCAAAGCATGTCCAGTACAGATACCCACCCAGACCTCAAAATCACTAATCACACAAGGGCAAACACAATAATGCAAGCACAGGAGCAGAGGGTAACTCACCCATTGCACAAGATGGCACACGCAGATACAGTGGAGAAGTGTTGCTCAATGGTTATAGTGGCAGTCCCTGATGCAGAGGTCTGGCCCGGGACCAGGGTTCATTTCCCGCCTCAGCAGGTCTTGGTCTCAATTTCCTCTGACCTGATAACTCTTGCCTCGGTGCCAATCTAATCATGGGTCCCACTCTCTAACTCTGGGCAATAGCTTGCTTAATCTTCACAACGGCCCCAAAAGCGCTGGGATGCCTGGCTTCACTTTGGGGGTGCTCAGGAGTGGGCACTTCACAGGGAAAGCCAGGAAGGGTTCCACAGCGGTATGCGTACAGCGCCAAGATGCCCGACTCACGGGGTAAAAGTGCGCTATACAAGTACGAAGTTTACAATAACAATGCATTTATACCCCAACAGGACCCATACCCAACGTCACTGGATAGGAGGTGCCAGACATATCCAGTTCCCCCACAGAAGAGGCCCACAGTGATGACAGCAGCTCTGCACGCCTGGATCAAGATGACCAGCCATCAGGAACCTCTGGACAGTCGGTTCCCCTGCCACATTCACAAACCACCACTGAACCTCCCCCCTCAGGAAACACTACCACAGCACCCACCCAGCGAGCCCATCCCTATGTCCCCAGGACACGTCAATCAGCAGTGTGTCCACCATTACAGGGACCTCAGGCAAGCCCACCAACCCAAGACAATCAGGGACCTGGGGTCAGTGGCAGTGGGCACACGGTTCAGGGGACAGAGGCACAGGATAACAGGGGAACTGGGAGGACTACTGTGTGACAGGGGGAGGACAGGCCCAGGAAACCCACTCTTAACGAGGCACTCTCCAACATCATGGGAGCATACCATCATTCCCAGGAGACCATGGGCATGGTACTGGCCAAGTTTCAGGACCCCCAGTGGCTGCAGGAGGAACAGTACCTGGGGATAAGGGAGAACTTGAAGTCCATCAACACCACCCTGGTCACCATTGCAGGGGTGCTGGCAGACATGGCCAACACTATGAGGGACACAGTGGCACACAAACGGGCCCCTGACAGTAGCCTGAACGATGAACAGCCCTCCACCTCTGCCGGCGCTAGTGGTCAGGAGGTCCCGCCACAAGACCAATAGGCCACCAGCACCCCACCCCCTGCAGAAGGAGAACCAGTCCGCAAACGATCCCTGAGATCCAGGAACAAGACAGAGAACATTCCCAAGACCCCCGTCAGGAAATAAAACTCTCCTGATTGTCACCCTTTTGTCCCACTTTGTCATCCTGACAACTTTGAACTGCCATTACTCCACTTCCTATACCCCCTTGGACAATGCACCTGTGGTACCAAGAGACTGGACTCTACCATGGATATTCCTCCACCATCACCCCAGCCCACTGCACAGCTCCCTCCACTTATTAGAACAGAAATAAACACCCTTGAATCACAAATCAATCTGGAGTCAGTCTGTACTTTCATAAATGTGCAATTGCAACCTCTCCGAAATATAGCAATGTCAATGTTCATGTTCACATACCAATGTTCGACAGTTGTTGGGCATCATTAAACATAGCAGAAGGCAGAAAATGTGACCCAGATTTGTGAAATGGAAAGCCAAAGTGACATGTCAAGGTCCATACAGAGATGTAAAAAGGCATATTCAGGCAATGTCCAACAATAGTGTGATATGAGAGGAGCAGTGCCAGTCTCTTACCTATGTCTCACTGGAAGTATTGCATGATGATGTTTCAGTTGTCTAAATCTTCTTCTTCTGCCTCCTCTTCTTCACTGTCCACAGGTGCCACAGCTGCCACAATACCAACATCAGGCCCATCCTCCTGCAGAAAAGGCACCTGGCATTGCAAATCCAGGTTATGCAACATACAGCATGCCACGATGATCTGGCACACCTTCTTGGGTGAGTAGTATAGGGGGCCACCTGTCAGATGGAGGCACCAGAATCTGGCCTTCAGGATGCCGAAGGTGCGCTCTATTATCCTCCTAGTTCACCCATGTGCCTCATTGTAGCGTTCCTCTGCCCTTGTCCTGGGATTCCTCACTGGGGTCCGTAGCCATGACAGGTTGGGGTATCCAGAGTCACCTGCAAATATCGAGGGACACCTGTTAGACATCCTCCAACCCTTAGGGACTCTCCCATACCCAGACACCTATGTCAACTGTGTTGGGACCTTGGGCTCGCCTATTAGACACACAGTGCCTCTGGAGTTGGCCCATCACATAAGGACTGCTGCTATTCCTCAAAATCTAAGCGTCATGCACTGAGGCAGGATACTTGGCATTCACATGGGGGATGTACTGGTCTGCCAAACACACCATCTGCACATTCAGAGAATGGTAGCTTTTGCGGTTTCTGTACACCTGTTCATTCCTGAGGGGGAACAAATGCCACATGTGTACCATCAATGGCACCAATGATGTTGGGGATATGTCCCAGGGCATAGAAGTCACCTTTCACTGTGGGCAAATCCTCCACCTGAGGGAAAACGATGTAGCTGCGCATGTGTTTCAGCAGGGAAGACAACACTCTGGACAACACGTTAGAGAACATTGGCTGTGACATCCCTGATGCCATGGCCACTGTTGTTTGAAAGGAACCACTGGCCAGGAAATGGAGTACTGACAGGCCCTGCACTAGAGGGGGGATTTCTGTGGGATGGCGGATAGCTGACATCAGGTCTGGCTCCAACTGGGCACACAGATCATGGATTGTGGCATGATCAAGTCTGTAGGTTATAATGATGTGTCTGTCTTCCGTTGTCGACAGGTCCACCAGGGGTCTGTATACCGGAGGATGACGCCATCTCATCACCTGCCCCAGCGGAAGTGCCCTATGGAGGATAAGGGTGAGCAGAGGGTCATACACCACATAGGTTTCACAAGGGTGTTTAGAACAATCCTGATGTAATCAGTGTGTGGCGCTGTCTGTCCGTATTCCTGGCCAAAAGTTAGTTGCCCTGCCATGTGCCCCCCTGAAATGGTGGCTGCCTGATCTGTAAGGAGGGACAAGGGAAAATGAGGTAACTGTGCTGGCGTTGTTCAGTGTCGCAGTAGGCAGTAAAAGACCGCAGCGCTAATCAGCATTGGTTATCATTGGGCCCTATGGGTTCCAGGAGCCAATGACGATGTACATCGGCGGTGACCGCACGCCCCGCCGCGGACGTGAACGACATTTTCTATCTGTTTACTCACTTGATACCTGACCTTCAACAGGAGAGGACCTAAACTGCAAGTGTTGCTGTGACCTGAGTCTGGAAGCAACAATGGCTACAGTATCTTGGGAAAGGACCCCTGCCTTCACCGCGGAGGAGTTGGACAAGCTGGTGGCTGTGGTACTCCCCCAGTACACGCTACGTTACGGTCCTCCAGACAAACAGGTGAGTACACTGTGAGCATGATGCATGGCACCTAAATGTATAGAGTGGCGTGGATGGAAGATACGGGGGCAGAGGCCAGTGTGTGAGGATGGTGAGTGTATGTTTTTCTGGACCAGGGTGGGAGGTTTATGGCCAATGAGTAAGAAGAACCAGACGGGAGAGTAACATCCATTCTTGCTTCACTTTTCCTCTAGGTCAGCGCCCACCAGAAGAAGGGTATTTGGTGTGCCATCGCCAAGGAAGTGCAGACCCTGGTGGTCTACCGTAGACAGAGCACCCAATGCCACAAAAGATGGGAGGACCTGCGCCGCTGGACCAAGAAGACGGCAGAGGCCCATCTGGGGATGGCCTCCCAACGTGGAAGGGTTGCCTGTCGCACCATGACCCCCCTGATGTACCAGATCCTGGCAGTGGCATATCCTGAGTTGGATGGGCGCTTGAGGGCACCACAGCAGCCACAAGGGGGTGAGTACAGTCTCATTCAGCTGACTCTGTGCGCTTTATGAGGTTTCTGGGTGGGGGAAGTGGGCTGTGGAGGGACACCTTCCTGCACAAAAAGAATCGATGGAAGCTTTTTCTATCTTTTTATATGTCCTGCAAAGTGCAACATACAAGAAAGAGGAAAAGCGATGAGAAATAAATATATTTCTCCTCATTGTACTTCCCCTCGGGAGGTGTAAAACTTTAATGCACTACCAAGTTTACAGATTCTTGTAAATCTGGAAATGCGTCCAAATCCATGGGTGTTGCTTGGGGAAACCCATCACAACCCCCATGGAATGCCTCCCTGACACAGTGTAAGGAAATGCAGTGGCTTGTGTATCATTGCCTTACACCATATCTACAAGGTTATGAAAAGCCACGCAAAGTGGCTTTGAGTGGCCTTGTAGATGGTCCTGCACTATGCCCCACTGATGCATCACAAAAAGTGACACAGCAGCGGTGCACATGGCTTGTAAATAAGAAAATAAGACCCATGGTGCAAGGCAATGCAGTGCAAGTCACTGCATTGCCTTACACTGTGTCAAGGAGGCGTGCCATGGGCATTGCTGTGGATATTCCGACTCAACACCGATGGTTTTTAACACTGCCCCAGAGTTACAACATAGCTTAAACTTATGCCTCCACAGATGAGGCGTAACTAGTAGAAATGTAACATTTCTCCTATTTTTTTCCTTTTTCCACATGTGCTGCAGAATGCAGCACAAATAGAACGAGGAAAACGCCTCTCATGATTGTTTTTGTGCCGGAAAGTGCCCCTTCCTGAGCAAAAACAATCATGGCAATAACACAGACACCCTTGCACCATAATGCAAGGGTGCCTGCTTTGTCAGTCGGCTGCAATTTGTGTACAGGCGCTGGTTGAAAGGTAAAAAATGCACTGTGTCTTATAGATACAGTGCATTCCTTCCCTGTCTAATTGTCGTAGGGCAGCGCAGCAAAATGAATTTCGGGTGATCGCAGACAGCAACAGCAGCGGCAGCTAACGTAGCGAGCGACTGCACGTTCTCGGCGAGATCCTTCTCTTGCCCCTCTCGTCGGCCTCATCACCCGCACCTGCACGGACACCCCTGCGCAGCGTCAGGGTGGGGGCTGCGAAACCCTGCAAGTGGCTGATAAAGCCTGTGATGCCCTGCCGGCACGGCCCCTGGGCCTCATGTCGGAGGCAGCTGAGCGCACCAAGCACACAGAGGAAGCCGTCCAAAACGCCGCAGGAAGTCGAGGTCCGACACGTGGTCTGACACGGCAAGACTAGCCCACGGAGGGCTCCTACAGCCCCCCAACCTCCCAGCCTCTAGCCTTTGCCAGCATCCCTGCCCCCCTGCCTCTTTGCCCCCTGCCCTCAGTGCGGAGCAGTGCACGGCAGCAGGAGGAAGAGAGAGGGGAAGGCGAGTGAAGCGGGCAAAAGCGGAAAAGCAGGGTGAATCATAGTGCAAGCGGGGCAGCCATCGGCGGCTACTGCCAAGAGGGAGCCCCGGCCCTCCATGAAGTGGCCCAGCCAGGTCAGGGTGAGGCTTGTGGGGAGGCTGGTGAGACCCGCTCACCAGCTGCACTCTTGAGAACACCACGCAAGGCTCCCCAGCCTCAGGCCACACAGCAAGGCCAAGACCAAGCTGGAGACAACCGGCCCCACCAGGCCCTACCAGGCCCCACCAGGCCCTCACCAGGACCATCTAGGAACAGACAGGACTACGGCAGGACCACAGCAGGGCAACCAGCAGGGCAACCAGGAGGGCTCAGCAGGATCCGGAAGGGCTCAGACGGCCCCATCAGCAGCCCAGCAGCCCAAAGGTTCCAGGTATTGAGGTACGTGGACCGCCACACCACCGAATAGCATTCCCCCAATCAGCAGCAACATTGTCAGCCACAACAAACAGATTCTAGAGTGGGTAGGAATAGCAAGTGACTATGAGAGCATGCAGCTCCCTCCTCCTGAGTGCCCACAACAGGATCCAAAACCTAATGAGAAAAGAGAAAGCAGCGCCCAAAATGCAGGGTTGGGGGAAGATGAAGCGCGTCAGGAGCCACCAAAACACAATAGAGGCAGACCCCCAGAAGGTCAACAAGTGCATGGAGCCAAAGGTGTGTACCCCCGGAGAACATAAGCAGACACATGGGGAAAGCCAAAGTACCAGGGGCCAAGGAATCGACAAGTGTTTCACACCTCTGGGTAAAAACATCTGCTGCAAACCCTCCCCAGGAGGAACGTTCTCAAGACCACAGCCAAACTCAAGACCACAACCAAACATGAGATCCTTCAGTGACAGTGCCATTACACTGAGCACTTCCTGGGAAATCGCTCCCCCAAGTAAAATGGCACAAGAATCCATGCCGGACTTGTCCATGCCAAGCCCACAACCCCTCCATATAGCTCAGGATGATTCACTTGAACACACCATCAATCCTCAAAAGTGGGGACCCCCAGTATCTCCTATCATAGCGATAAAAGGTAAAGGAGAGGGCGGGACACCCAGAACCCACGACCCCAAAGAAAACAGAACAGTAGGAAGGCAGGACAAACCGGGGCCAGTATCACCAGCACCAATCTTAGCAAAATTTTCAACCTCCCCCCGCTGGGAGGTCTCACTGACACAGGAGGAATTAGAGGAGGTCTTCAACTAACAAGTGAAGCAGTGTGCAGAAGAGGGAGAGGATGCTCTATTCACATACACAGAAAAAAGCACCAAACATTCCAGCAATACAGGGGTACAGGCACTTGAAACAGCACAAAACCACAGCTACACGGACATGAAGGACGCCCCGCTGACTGGATGGGATTCCCTAAACAACACACTAACGGCCATAACTAATGCAACAATCTTTAATACAGACAAATTAGACATCCAAATTGAAATTCTGCAAAGTTTGGCAACCACCGCAATGGCAATAGACAATAAGCTGGACAAGTTAAACGTGCTCATTTGAAGAGCACAGTCCCACATGGAGGCCAACAAGGGCAAGGTAAATCAGACATACCAGAGTCACTGTAGCCTACTTTTGGATAAACTCCAAGAACTGCCATAAGTTATGTTCAAACTTGTGACAGATCTAAAACAGGAATTGCTTTGGGGAAATATCAAGCAGGCCCCACAGAGCCCACAAGGTGCAAACAATTTGCAAAGAAGATCATCTATCCTCTCCGCCCAGGACGTAGCAATTCCAGCAAGCCCAGCACAGTCCTCAGAATCTTCAGTTGAAGGGTCAAACCAGGAACACACAGGCACGAAAGGCCCTTTCATCCCAGTCATTTCCAGAAAAAACAAAAAATGCCTCATGAAAATGGACAATAAAGCAGTGATGGAGTCGGAAAGTAAATACTCACACCCCTCCAGCCACGGCAATCACAGCCCACCAAGAGGAAACCCCATGGCCAAACAAAAGGAGCCCACAGCTGCCAAACTGGGTGACTCAAAGTCACCGACTACAACAGACCAGCGGCTGCCCCTACCGCCCAGGAACAATCCTACAAGGCCGCAAGAAGAAGGAAGAGCAGGACAAACCGGACAAAAGATCATGGGGCACTCGGCCCCAAAACCAGAATAGAAGATTCAAATGGATTATAATCAAACCATTCAGGACCAAAAACCGTGACACCATCCGTAACCCTAGAAGCAACCACTCAGCTCCCATCAACGGAGAAGACGGACGGTTAAATCATAGATCCATCCCCAGCTCAATGACACACCGGAAAAGAACAAGTAAACAAGAACATAGCAAGAACCAGCCCCACTCACACCAACTCAAGGCGCTCACACACGTATCCCCCCTCGGAAAGGACTCAGAGGGCTCCAACAGGTGGATGGTGATGCCAACTAAGGGTGGTCTACACACTGGACTCGAAAATCAACAATGTACTACCAAAACCCTCCATATCAGCAGCATCTTACAAACACCATGAATCAAGTTATCGCCGAATCACAAGAAAAGATAACCACAGACGCTGCAGTTACATCAGCCCTGCACACCACAAACAGTGTGAAATCAGCAAATAAGCCCACACCCCCAAAAGTCGGGGATGCTAACACCCTTAATTTCCACCCGTCGTACAAATCTCAGGGCCCTTGGAACATCCTTAACTGAGGCAATCTTCTGAGAATCTGCAGCACAATCCAAGGACTAGAAACAATAAGTAGTAAAGATCTGCAAAACGTGACCTTCATAACACCGGAAAAAGGTGACATAAGTGAAAGTACCGAAGTCTGCTTTAACAGCTCAGAGATAGCACAGTTAGTACGGTCCAAATCACAGATATTTGAAGATAGGGGCATAGAGCTGAAGGAAGCGCGTAAACCAAAATACCCCTTCTTTCTAATCCCGCAAGAGGAGACCAACAACAGGGACAACCTCTGGACAACTACCGCCTGAGCAGCTAATCAGCAATCCTTTTTGCAACACGCCAAAGGGGCATCCTCTACCTTCACCAAGAGCCCAAGAAAGATCACTACATCCATTGCCCTGGGCATCTCACAGATAGGGCATTGCCAGGAAGGTGGACTGCAAGAAGAGGGATGCAGCTGGCACAGATCCACTTCTCGATCCTGACGGAACCCTGCAGCATAATATCAGATCTGGGAGTTGCTCTGACAAAACAATCACAAACGGACCAATGCTGCCCAAAAGCAAGTTGTCGGTCACAAACACAATATCTTGGAACATTGCAGGGGCCAGCAAAATCAAGCAAGACCCAAATTTGGAAGCCTTTTTGAACGACTTCAACATCATCTGCCTACAGGAATGCTGGAAAGTATCAGAAAATCCGTTAGCTGGATTTGAAGAATTCCAAAGCCCGGAAGCTAGACTTAAACCCAGAGGGCACCCAAAAGCAGCCTCTCAATCTACATAACCACACGCAAATCTTTCAATGCCATGATCATGGACCTGAAGTCAGCTCACATGTTAGCTATTATTTTCGAAAACTGGATGCTGGAACAAATACCCATGTCTATCATATAATATATTTACATCAACCCTAACATGACGCATAATCAGCACCTACTAGACACAACCGAAAAAGAGTTGCTATTTCTAAAAACGGCATTTGGAAATGCCTCCTGGATCATCACACCCGATTTTAACATTTACATGGCCAACCATGGCAAAAGGAGGTCCTCAGAAGGCGCCCTGGACCAGCTTCTGGGGATTCCACCACAAGAATCACGTTTTAAGAACAAGGACAAATTTGATAACCCACCGGGCCAGACTTCAGGAGGCACTAGGACTAAGGGCCCTAAATGGCAGATTCCAAAAAGACATCCCAATGAACCCGAGCCACACAGCCAAGAAATCCTCTTCCACCCTAGACTACACTTTTGTGTCAATGGACATCTTCAACTACTTCCAAGATTTCAACATAGAGGTGAGATGCGAAAGTGACCACCACCCACAAACAATGAAAATAGCGAACAATAACGTGCTTGCTGCTCCATTAATGAGGAAAGGCGAACAAGACCCAGGAAGCCACCTTCATCGCATAAGCTGGTCCAACAAGTGCATGGAAAAACACGAAGTATGGTAAGACATCTTAATGTCGGACCAAATGGAACAGGTGGACATCATTTCAAAATGGGAGATCACATTAACATTATTAAGGAACCAGCTGGAGCCTAATAAACCATCCAAGGCTGTCCCACTACTGAGCAGAAATAGTTGGTTCATGCAGACATTATGGCAACAAAGACAACAGCTTAACAAAATCACCAGACTCCTAAAGAATCAACCGCCAGGTAACAGCTACGAGAGTACCTTTCATGAACTAAGAAAGGAATACAGGAAGGCAATATGGGAAACAAAGCAGGCTCAAATAGATCAGGAACGGATCAGAATTGTGGAAGCCACTAAAGAAAAGAACAGCCGGTCGCTGTGGTCTGTGGTCAATCAGCTGAAGCGCAGGACAACCAGGATCTAAAGTAACACGGTTCCAGACAGAAAGTGGATTGAACACATCTCCAATCTCTACGGCAACTCCAAGACAGAGGAGACATCTCCCACCGCAAGCAGAGAGACAAAGCCATTATCATTTGAAATACAAAACGTCGAGGAACAACTTTGAAGCTGCAGACAGAGTGGGGCTCCTGGACCAAATGGTCTGCTGGCAGGAATACTAAAACATGACCCTGCCCTTTGGACTGGCCTGCTCTGCAGCCTTTTCAATGTCAGCAGCGCGGTAAACAAAATTCTGGATTCCTGGAAAGGGGCAATATTCCATCCAAAATACAAGAAGGGCCCCTACGGGAACCCAGACAGCTATCGACTAATATCACTGTTTGACATTGACGCAAAAGTATTCGCTGGCCTCCTGCTTGAGGAACTCAAAGAATGGGCCAACAAATTCAATTTAATACCCCTGAATCAAACTGGCTTCTGGCCATCGGAAAGCACTTCTGACAACCTGATAACGCTAGCCATGCTTGCTGAAAAATATGCAAACAAAAAATGGCCCTCTACACCTGCTTTGTGGACTTGCCCAAAGCCTTTGAATTAGTGGACAGGAACAAGCTGTGGGGGAAACTAGCAAGCCTTAAAATCCCACCAGAGCTGCTAAAAGGAATACAGCTTCAGTACTCAGAAAATTGGGCAAGGGTGAAAGTTGGAAATAACGGAAGAGTGTCGGCCAGAATTCAGATAGACAGAGGTGTTAAGCAGGGCTGTGTTCTGGCCCCAGTGCTTTTCAACCTTTACCTGGCAGACCTGTCCACACAGCTAAACATCACCAGCTACCATCCCCCCAAACTGAGTAACCATCCCCTAACAGCATTACTATATGCAGATGACATCGTCTTACTAATTCTCACGGGTACAGTACTCCAAAAAGTGCTAAACACCTTCAATCAATATTGCACAACTAATGATCTGGTAATAAATAAAGAGAAAACCAAGGTAATCATCAGGTAATCATCTTTGGCAAACGGATAATTAAGAAAAATAAATGGTTCTGTGGGAATCAATCTGTGGAAAGAAGCAAAAGACATAATCACCTTGGCGTCTGACTACAGGAGCGCTGGTCACATCACCTGCACCTAAACACTCTGAAAGCAAGGCTAGCATTTCTACTTGCATCAGCCCTAGCCCTGGCCTCAAAACTACAAACTCCAATCTGGTGCCCACTTCTTACAGTGACAAAAGCAAAATTCATGCCAGCCCTAACATACGGTTCAGAAATATACCCAAGCAAACTGAACAATGTCATGAACATTGCACAAAGCAAGGTCTTTCGCCTTCTCTTTTGTCTTCCACACAGCTCCTCGCTAGTGCAGATTAGGTTGGAATTCGGATCACAAGATCAAACATTAGTGCAAGACTGGGCATTACTCAAATATGCTGCCATGCTAAGACTGGCCCAATCAAACACACTAAAGGCACTCATCTGGGAGGAAATCAACACAAACCAGGCTGAACCCCCAAATCCATGGCTAAAGAGAATTACTTTCGCCATAAAGCATCCGCAGGCAGAGGAGTTATGGCAAAGTCTTTACCCCATAAAAAGTTCAAGCAACTTCTAAACAAACAAAGATAAGTTCAGAAACCATTCTTACTCTTGGATGACAATTAACACGTATAAGGCTCCAACAGCACAACCTTATATGGCAGAAATATTAAAAACGTCACAAAAAATAAAGGTGCTACACGCCTGACTCGGTCTACTGCCTGCATTGGAGGCCGAACCAAAATGGCTTAGACCCACAAACAACAGACGGTGCAGACTCTGCGCACACCAACGGGAAAACTTCATACACATCCTTTGTATTCGCCCTGCTCTAATACACTGGAGAAAGCTGTATCTAAAAAACATTTTCAACACCAACAGTATCAGAAAATGCTGGCAGGCTATTCTGTTTAGTCTGAAAGGATTGACCCCACAACACATGGCCTGTTTCACAAAATGTATTTTAAAAACAGAACTTTCCCTAAAACATGTCACACAAAAATAAAAATGAGAAAACAAACCCTCAACTGGCATAGGAAATTAACACTGGCAGCTACCCAGGCTATGAGTAATGACCTCAGTCTCCACTCCAAAGGGACTCTGCATACTCCAAATGTGGATTGAACTATTATACTCTATTAGTTTTAACAAAAAAACAAACAAAAAAAAAATGTTTTTTTGATGTCTTTCACCTATATCACTTCGGGAAATGTCTAATTTAGTAGTCAGTAACTCAGTGTTGTCCAGTAAGACTATGCATCTCAAGACAATTAACAGGTGAACAGGGCTTAACTGGACTAATAACCACAAAGAAAGCAAGAATGTATTAATTGTTTTACAGTGTTTTTTCTTCTTCTTTTGAACATCTCCACTTGTAAAGTTGAAAGTATTTAAGAAATTACTCAACAAAGCATATTAAACTTTATCTTGCAGTGGTGCCCTACGTGAATTCTTTGTGGATAAGGCTCTAAATCAGTGGCGACATTATAAGTTAGATTAGTGAGAATCGATTGCATGAGGGTTTAAGTTGCATGTCTTTCTAAACGTTTGTAGGCAGCTTCGTAAGCAGTCTTAGACTCTGTTGTTTGCTTGTTTGCATGAGTTTGTTTACATGTGTATGACTGTTCCTGAAGGATTTACAAGTGAGAAGCTAGAATAGTGTCAAGCAAATGTTTGACTGGAGAATAGTTGTTTTGATGATTTGTGGGTTTATTCTTGCAGTGTTCCTTCTTCAGAATAGCTTGTTTGCATAAAATTACAGGGCAGTAGAAAAAACATAAGGCAGCCTTGTTTGAGCACCAGTGCAGAGAATGACACGAGCAGTAAGCTATCCTTTGTAGATGTAGAGCCATCCTTTTCAAGCACTGGTTTTCACCATTATGCAACGCAGCAATTTTGAATACTGCTCTGCATTGGTGACAAAATAAGCACATTTTGGCATGTCTATAATCATAGGATAACTTCTAATTTCGTGGACTTCTGGACATAAATTGCGTGGCTGACGAATAACGATTGCATTAGGTTGGGTACTTAGGCCCTCATTACAACCTTGGCGGGCAGCCACTCCCACCGGCCCCATTATGACATCCCCGCCAGCCCAGGGGGGATGTCAGCCGTAACATGGGAGCCGGCTCCTAATGGAGCTGGCGGTGTTGCGGCCGTGCGACGGGTGCAGCTGCACCCGCCGCGCTTTTCACTGTCTGTTGTGCAAACAGTGAAAAGCAGGGTGGGGCTTGCCTGGGGGCCCCTGCACTGCCCATGCTGGCGGGAAGAGGACTCGTAATCCCCTGGGCAGCGCTGCCTTGGTGGATTAAAACCGCCGGGACAACCATGGCGGTAAACCACCAGTCCCGGCAGTGCGACCGCAGCGCTTCCGCCGCAGTCAAAATGAGGCAGATTGTACCGCCAGCCTGTTGGCGGTACAATTGCCAAAACAACCCTGGCGGTCTTTGACCGCCAGGGTTGTAATGAGGCCCTTAGTGTGTGTGTAATTTGAGGCCCATTCCTCCTTATCACTTCAGAACGGCGGATAACATGCAAACAGTGCAAGTTCGCTCCCATTCTCTAGTGGGCAAACACTGCATCTGAGCTATTTCATGGTCATTTGAACCAGGTCTAACCTGTTGAAAATGGGCTGGGTTAAAACCACGGGGAAATAAAATGTGTGCGTATGAATTTGGGAGCAAACTGAAGTTTGCTCATGACTCATTATGCATCTACATTAATGGTCGTGGTCTTAGTGTTTACAAATACCAACTCACGTGCGGTGGAAGATAAACAACAAAGAAAAAAGAAGACGACAGCAAGATGTCAATCAAAATAAAAATTATCCTAAACCGAGAGAAGAGTAATACGCCTTCCAGTGGGATTGCACCCAGTATTTTTGTTAGATAGCCACGGCTTACAGCATCATACATCTCTCTTCGAAAGATGCCTTATTTGAAAATCTTTTCAATGCACGTTTCCTTCATCCATTTGATAATTTCGCCCGTGCATTTAACGTGTTGCATGACAGGAACACCTTTCTCCTTGTACCTTTCACAGATTGACTTTCTCAGCGCATCTGACTTGAGCATGCTATTGACAACACATTGTCACATTTACAAATATGCAGCGTGGTTTCTTCCAAGTTCAGAAGTTGTCACTGAATCAGGAAGCAATGACATCCCATCTGCGATATTTTACGTTCGCCTAGCTTCATTTTGCTACCTTCTGCGGGCCTTGTTTCTTGTGCATTTAAAAAACTAAAGTCCACCTGATGGTAATGTTTTGCTTTGGTTTTGAACCCTTCGTTTATGACAGTCTGCCTCTAGGCGCCTTGAGCTCTAACACTGATGGAAACGGCAGTACATGATTTTCAGATCCGAGGTTGCTAATAAGAGGCTGATGCAGTCGAGCTCAATGTTGAACACATCTCAACCCAGAAGGTTACAAGAAGGTGTAAACCATGCAATGAAAACAAATCCAGCAGCGTGCCACCATTTGACAGCTGTTTTTACAGTCTTGTAAATGCTTACATACATTCGAAGAAAAAAATCAATACTGTAGTTGTTAAATATACGAACTCCGAAAATGCTGAGGGTGTGTAACTATCTCAAGGCCGCGAGATGTGAAAACTCTTTGGAAGGGTAAACATGGTCTACATTTTCATTGTATAATTGTGCTCTGCATAAAAGTCCAAATGTGTGCTAAGTCATTTAATTCTATTTTACCGAGGGATGTAAATGTTACCTCTTCTTCGCCGAATGCTGTAGGTTCTTTTACCACATTGTCTCTGTCTCTTACTGCCATCTAGTTACGAACTTGTACCCTCAAACCCCCCCCTATTTTTCATTTTATAATTTCGCTATTAGAAGTCTATCTAAATCACTTTTCTAAGCAAATGGACCGTGCATCAATGGTCATATGACCAAAACATTACTACAATGATCGGGCAATAGAAGAATGTAGTGATGTCAGCAGCATGGATCAGGATTGATGTGATAGGTGAAGTGTGATTAGGGTTTTTCAACAGTTTGATTAAGGGCAAAAGTATGAGTGGAAACTAAATGGATCGAGACAAAGTTTAACAATCTACAACAAGCAGAAAATGCACAATTGTGAGCTATATTTTTCTTTGTAAGTGCAATATTTAATATGAGTCAGGATTTGACACATTTTGGGACCGATTTATAAGAAACTGGCGCAAAGTGGTGTTGCACCAAAATTAGCACTGCGGCACCATTTTTGAAATGCAGGGATGTGCTGTATTTACAAGAATACGGCATGCTACTGCGTTTCCCCCTCTGCCGGTGCTTAATTATGCAGCCTCTGCCATCGCAGGCATTCTTGCACCGTAGTGCAAGGGTGTCTGCGTTGAGGAGTGTGATTGTTTATGTGTAGGAAGGGACACCTTCTGGCACATAATCAATCATCTATGGCATTTTGCTTCTTCTATGTGTGCAGCAGAATACAGCACACATAGAAAAAGAAAAAACGAGGAGGAATAAAAAGATTCCTTATAGTTGTGCCATGCTAATGCAACCCATGGGGTGGTGTTAGATTTTGCCACTGCCTCAGATTTACAAAATCTTGTAAATCTGAGGCAGGGTCTAAAGCTATTGGTGTTGCAGTGGAACGCCCAGTCCAAAACCCATTGCACGCCCCTCTGACGCAGAAAACTGTGTTGGTGGGACCCTTATTTACAAGTAGGCGTAAAGCCAAAAAAAGTGGCATTATGCCTCCTTGTAAATATGGAGAAGTGGTTAGCTCCACCGGAGCTTTGCAAAAAGTGATGCTCCGGTGGCGCTAGGGCCTTGTACAACTGACCCTTTGTTCTGGACATCATAGGTGCTGGGTTTCAACTTGTTAATGAGGGACTGCGTCCTCGGGTGTTTGGAGGCATTTGTGATGTAAACCCAAAATGATAACTCAAAATGATGCCACCCCTGAAGAATGTAATGACAGGACCTGAGTCTCCCCTATGTCACAGATATTCATTAGTCTTGAGCTCAATGAGACCCACCTAAAGGTTTGGTACGCCCCTAAACGGTTGGAGGCGGCCTCCTCCACAGGGGCTGAAGGGCCCTTTGTTACGCCCGTGGATGTAAACACTCATACTGGGGACCAAGTACCCTTTTTAACACATTCCACCCTAGCAATTATATCATAACAATGCAAGGCTGTCTCAGACGAGTCCTGTGGGCTGTAAACACATAACTCAGCAATGAAGGAGTTAAATATTGAATACATAATTCTTCAGACAGTTCTTTAATACACACAAAGCTCATAACGCTAAACAGTGTGCACAAAATTACAAATATTTACAAGATTGCAGGTGGAACTTGGCAGCCTCCTAAAAGAAATTCGTAGAAGAACAAGGTTGGAAATAAAGGTCACATTGGCAAATAATAACCTAAATGCAGTCAGTGACAATCTGAGCATCAGCAAGCGCTAAGTTTCATAACATTAATCACCTTTTATATGCTTATAGAAAACATACCTGTATATTCACTATTGTTGTCAGGCCTACTGGTGCAATCAAAGAATTCATAAATCCAAACATTAGGCCTCTAGCTTTTGGCAACACGTTTCTTTTGAACCCAAAAGCCTACTAGCTTCAAGATAACGAACTAACCATGTGTTTTTTACCAAACCCAAGCCATCGCTTTTTCCATGGACATAGGGGCATATTTACAAGGCCCTTGTGCCACCTTGTGCCAGACTGGCATAATTGTTTTTAATGCTAAGGCAGCCCTAAGGTAGCTTTTTCCGTGCGCCATATTTACAAAGTGGAGCAATACTTGTATTGTGCCACTTTGCAACCCCTTGTGCCACATTATGCTTGCGTCAGGCATAATGTTACCCCCTGTCCAAGCAAGGACCCTCACTCTAGTCAGGGTAAAGGAGAATCACCCTTGGTTAACCCCTGCTCACTCCCTTGGTAGCTTGGCACGAGCAGGCAGGCTTTACTTCAGAAGCAATGTGTAAAGTATTTGTATCAACACACAGAGTAACTCAGTGAAAACACCACAAAATGACACAACACAAGTTTAGAAAAATAGATATTTATCTAAAAAAAAAGACCAAAATGAAAAAAAATCATTGAGTTATGAATTTTCAAAAGAATAAGAAAAGCAAACAGTGAGAATGCGGTTGTTTCACAAAAGTACCTAGGTAATGTCAAAATAAAGCAGCACGGGCGAGTGTGTGCTGAAAACGGCCAGCGATGCGCCGATATCTCATTCGCAAGCGAGATTGTGCATCGTTCCTCCTCCAGTCGGGTCTGCGTGCGTAGATTCTTCTCTCCCGCAAGAGAGTGATGCGTCGATCCGGACAGGCCCCTCTGGTCCAGACAGGCTTCGCATTGATTTTCCGCGCCCAGGGATGTTGCGTTAAAAATCTGGTCGCACGGTATCACAAACTGTGCTGGGTGGGGTTTGCGTCTAAATCAGTCTCTGTTAGAGTGTGTTGCACATCATTTCTCCAGCCACGTTGCATCGATCTTCCAGCTATGATGCAGGTGGAGCATTGATTTCAGTCGCGAAGCCGGCAGCGCGTTGTTGATCAGCCGCGTCACGGAAGGTGCGTCGAAAAGTTCCCAGCACAGTGGTCTGCATGGATTTTCTGTCTTTGTCTGCCAGCTTCACCTTTTAAGGGCCCAGGAACTGGATAGGCCACCACTTGGTAGGGCAGGAGTCTCAGCAGAGAGTCCAGGTGGTGGCAGGGGAAGTCTTTGATGGCCCTGAGACTTTAATAACAGGAGGCAAGCTCAGTTCAAGCCCTTGGAGATTCTTCACAAGAAGGAATGCACAACAAAGTCCAGTCTTTGTCCCCTTTCACAGGCAGAAGCAGCAACTGCAGGATAGCTCCACAAAGCACAGTCACAGGCAGGGCAGCACTTCTCCTCAGATCTTCACATCTTCTTCTTGGCAGAGGTTCCTCTTGATTCCAGAAATGATCTAATTTTCAGTGGTTTGGGGGGCTGTTCTTATCACTGTTAGAAATGGGGTCTTTGGTTGGCAGTCAGGTTACCCTCTGTCCAAGCAAGGACCCTCACTCTAGTCAGGGTAAGTCACACACAATCCAAATTATCCTGTGCCCACCCTCTGGTAGCTTGGCATTGAGCAGTCAGGCTTAACTTAAAAGGCAATGTGTAAAGTATTTGTGCAATAAATCATACAATAACACAATATAGCACCATAAAAATACACCACACAGTGTTTAGAAAAATATATAATATGTATCTGGATATTTGCAGGTCAAAATGATAAAAGATGCAATAAGAGATTGGAAAGATATCACTGGAAAGTGATATAAAGTGTCTTAAGTCTTTAAAAAGCAAAGAAAGTCTCTTTCAAGCACAAAGTACCTGGTTTGTAGTGAAAAATCTCTGCAAAGGGCCGCAGAGGAGGAGATGCGTGGAAAATGGTGTGTGCGTGGGTTTCGCCCCTTCACACAGGGACTTCGTGGTTATTTTTCACGCTGGGAAGCCGTTGCGTCGATTTCTGGCGCGCGGACAGGTCTCCTCTGTGGGTCGCGGAGTTTTCAGACACCCTGGGGTCTGTGTGTGGAATCCTGGGCTTGTTGACCGGCTGCGCGTCGTTCCGGTTGGCTGTGCGTGGAATTTTCTGCGTCACGGCAGGCACTGCGTTGATTTCCCCTCTGGAAGTCGGGCGGCGTTGTCCAGGCAGGCCGTGCGTCGAACTTCCGGTCGCACCGCATTCGCCGCGTCGATCTTTTCCTCGCGAAGACGAGCGGCGTCTTTCCGGTTCGGCGTACAATGAATTTTTCACAACAGAACAAGCTGTGCGTCAAAATTTTTGCCGCACAAGAAGTCCAGTTGCAAGAGAGAAGTCTTTTTGGTCCTGAGACTTCAGGGAACAGGAGGCAAGCTCTATCCAAGCCCTTAGAGAGCACTTCTGCAGCAAGGCAAGAGATCAGCAAGACAGCAGGGCAACAGCAAGGCAGCAGTCCTTTGTAGAAAGCAGTCAGGTGATTCCTTTAGGCAGCCAGGCAGTTTTTCTTGTCAGGGTGCAGGTTCTGATTAAGGTTTCTTCTCCAGGAATTGTCTGAAGTGGTAGGGCAGAGGCCCTGTTTTATACCCTAATGTGCCTTTGAAGTGGGGGAGACTTCAAAGAGTGGCTTAGAAGTGCACCATGTCCCCTTTCAGTTCAATCCTGTCTGCCAGGGTCCCAGTAGGGGGTGTGGCAGTCCTTTGTGTGAGAGCAGGCCCTCCACCCTCCCAGCCCAGGAAGACCCATTCAAAATGCAGATGTATGCAAGTGAGGCTGAGTACCCTGTGTTTGGGGTGTGTCTGAGTGAATGCACAAGGAGCTGTCAACTAAACCCAGCCAGGCATGGATTGTAAGGCACAGAAAGATTTAAGTGCAGAGAAATGCTCACTTTCTAAAAGTGGCATTTCTAAAATAGTAATATTAAATCCAACTTCACCAGTCAGCAGGATTTTGTATTACCATTCTGGCCATACTAAATATGACCTCCCTACTCCTTTCAGATCAGCAGCTACCACTTCAACAATGTATGAGGGCAGCCCCAATGTTAGCATATGAAGGGGGAAGGCCTCACAGTAGTGTAAAAATGAATTTAAGAGTTTTACACTACCAGGACATGTAAACTACACAGGTACATGTCCTACCTTTTACCCACACAGCACCCTGCTCTAGGGGTTACCTAGGGCACACATTAGGGGTGACTTATATGTAGAAAAAGGGGAGTTTTAGGCTTGGCAAGTACTTTTAAATGGCAAGTCGAAGTGACAGTCAAACTGCACACACAGGCCTTGCAATGGCAGGCCTGAGACAAGGTAAAGGGGCTACTAAAGTGGGTGGCACAACCAGTGCTGCAGGCCCACTAGTAGCATTTAATCTACAGGCCCTGGGCACATATATTGCACTCTACTAGGGACTTACAAGTAAATCAAATAGTCCTATTTGGTGTGATCCAAGGTTACCATGTTCAAAGGGAAAGAGCATATGCACTTTAGCACTGGTTAGCAGTGGTACAGTGCGCAGAGTCTAAAAGCCAGCAAAAACAGTGTCCAAAAAGTGGAGGGAGGCAGGCAAAAAGTTAGGAGTGACCACCCTAAGGCTGTCAGGTCTAACAATCACCCTTTCTGCTTTTTAAGTAGGCCTACTTCAAGAGAAGTCTCTGTTGATTTCCAGATCCTCCCTTGCCCAGGCCAGGCCCCAGGCACACACCAGGGGGTTGGAGACTCCCTTGTGTGAGAGCAGGACCAGCCCTTTCAGGTGTGAGTGACCACACCTCCTCTCCCCTCAGCCAAGATGGCCCATCAGGATATTCAGGCTACACCCCAGCTCCCTATGTGTCACTGTCTAGAGGAAAGGTGCAAACAGCCTAACTGTCAAACTGACCCAGACAGGGAGTCCACAAACAGCAGAGTCACAGAATGGTTTAAGCAAGAAAATGCCTGCTTTCTAAAAGTGGCATTTTCAAACAAACAATCTAAAAAACAAATTGACTAAAAGATGTATCTTTAAATTGTGAGTTCAGAGATGCCCAAACTCCACATGTCTATCTGCTCCAAAAGGAAACCTGCACTTTAATACTATTTAAATGCAGCCCCCATGTTAACCTATGGGCGACATAGGCCTTGCAACAGTGAAAAACGAATTTGGCAGTATTTCACTGTTAGGACATGTGGAACACATAAGTACATGTCCCATCTTTTACATACACTGCACACTGCCCACGGAGCTCCCTATCGCCTGTCTTAGAGGTGCCTTACATGTACAAAAAGGGAAGGTTTAGGCCTGGCAAGTGGCAGTTTAAAACTTCACACACACAGACAATGCAGTGGCTGGTCTGAGCCATGTTAACAGGGCTACTTATGTGGGTGGCAGAACCAGTGCTGTAGGCTCACTAGTAGCATTTGATTTACAGGCACTGGGCACCTCTAGTGCACTGTACTAGGGACTTACTAGTATATCAAATATGCCAATCATGGAAAGTCAATTACACATATATTTTATATAGGAGCACTTGCACTTTAGCACTGGATAGCAGAGGTGAAGTGTCCAGGGTAACAAAAACGGAAAAAAGAAGAGTTCAGTACACCTCAACAACCTGGGAAACAGACAAAAAGTTAAGGGAGACCACGTCAAGGATGCCAAGTCTAACAGTTACACATTAATGTTAGAATGATTCCATAGCACCAGACTGACACACACACTCACAAACACACAAACACAGTGCTGACATACATCATTGGCATATTCAAAGATCAAATCTATTTATAGACCACCAGACACACAGACAAACATATACACATAAAAATACAAACAGGAAAGAGGTAGACACAAGATGATATCCAGAATGTGGTAGATATACCCATGGATGACAAAGATAGTAACAGAGCAGACATACTGAATGCACACACTCTCTCTAAAACACAAAACACACACACACACATACACACACACCCCAACACACACACAGATGGAAGGCAGGCACATTGAGACTTAGGGTAAACACACTTATACTGTGTAGAAACATATTAGTAAAGGCTGACACATAGAGCATTCCCGCAGAAAGCAGATACACAAAAGTGCATAGCACCAACATACACAAAGTAGGCCCTCTGCTGCATACCCTCCCAAGTACATTAAAGTGTAGGAGGCTGGCTCTCTAAGTAGTTTGCAAAGCTTGGCCCACTGTGCAGAGAGTTTGGGCAACCAAACAATGTTTTGCAGAGGTAAAATGTAGACCACCCAGTACTGTAATGTTTATGGTAGCTAGGTTATGCAGTTAGGCTAATCTTTGCAAAATACAAAGAATTTGTTGTACTCACAGTATCAATAAATGAGAGACATACACTCAAAGGAATAACTAATGACCAATGTACAGAAATACTTAAGACTTTTATAACATTTTGAGAACCAAGATCATCAAAATCAGTTAAGTACTTTATAAGTTATGAACTTTCAAAGTTTAGAACATGTCTCAGCTCTGTGCAGAATTACACACCATAGGAATCAATCGAAAAATACTTTTAAAATGCACATACAATCAGGCAATGATTTACCAGTGTCTCCTCTTGGTTGTAGGTCGTGGTCATCAGTGGGTCCTGTGGATCAGCTAGAGAAGTTTGAGTGGCTCCCGGATTTGGTAGGAGGAGCTGCAGAAAGTCCCTGGAGCTGGTGCAAGGCCACTCCAGGGGGCCACTTGGAAAAGCACTGAACAGGTGGACTTCAAGGAGAATCCAGTGGGTCCCATTGGAGTGTTGAGGTCAAAATGGGTGGGGTAACCTTAGAATACAGTTGGATCTTGGGTGCAGGGTACAGGGTAGATTGGTGCAGAGCAAATCTGTGAGCCAAGAGCTGTGAGCAAAGGTACCTAGAAAGCAGGAGGTAAGTTACTTTAAGGGTCACTTGTAGGTCAGCAGGGTCACTCTGGTGGGAGGTCCTGGTGTTTTCTGAAGTCCCTTAATTTGGGCTTCCAGCTGGTCCTTTTGCATTCTGGAGTGGACTGTTTTTCTTGGTGTCCAATATAGGGGGTCCAGTACCCCTGGCTTTTGCACGGTGAAGCCACTGGAGCCTACAATGCCACCAAACTTGGCACATTTACTGGGTTTTTCCTCCTGGTTGGCTGGGTGAAATTTGGTCTAGCTGCAGCATCTGGTTCCTTAGTCACCAGCCGGTCAGTGAACTGGACTTCACTGGCATTTGGGTCCTTGATGCAAAAGAGTGATGCCTTCACTCTGAAGTGAGATCTTCAACAATTTTTAGAATTGCAAAGGTCCTCTGGGGTTTTTTAGAGTCCATCTGATGTCCAAGCAACCCCTCAGTGGCGATTGTCAAGTCCTGGGTGCAGAAGGCCGGGCTTGGCACCTTTTTCTTGCTGCAGCAGGACTTCAGTTCTCAAGCCTTGGGTCTTCTTTGTTGCTGGTCTTTTGCATTCTTGGAATATGAATCCCTGGTCTAGGGGTGCCCGCTAAATACTGTATTTAGTGGAGTTTAGGAGAGCACCTAGTAGTGACCAATGGGTCATCTACCGTAGAGTGACTACACCCACTATGTGACCACTTCCTGTGGGCAGAGAATACTTCTATTCCTGATAGGCTATTTTCCTACCATGAAAGAAGGAGGAAAATGAAATGAAGGGGTCACCTTGCATGCAACACCTTTGGGGTGGTGCAAGCTGGTGGGGGCCACTACTCCTGTCTTTTGTGTGTTTACCCGCTGTTGTTCCTGCCAAAAGTGTGGATTTGCAATGGGTGCAGCGATCTGCTGCTATCAGCAGGCCTGGGGGTCGAGTTTGAAAGGCAGTAAGCCCTTTGAATCTCGCTAGCAGAGCAGTGCACGTTCCTGAGGTGTGTGGTGTGACACCTCCTCCCAGGAAGGGCTTTGTTCTAAAACCCAGAGAGTAGGAGCGCTCACCCCAGTGTTCCAGAATCTTTTCTGGTGGTGGCAGGCAGGTTGTGACCGGCCAGCAACAATGCCAGTGTTAGGGCAAACCACAAAGGCAGGTACAGATAAAAATGCTTGGCACATGAGTAGACACACTTATAGAGGTAAGAGACAAACTCAGCAAATACAAATGCACACATACACACTCATGCCAGATATGCACACACATGAGACACACAAAATATACAAACACACAAAATGCTGACACATGTAAGTGACATACAGAAAGACACAGGTCTGACAAATACACAAACATGCCCACACACAAATACAGAGGACTATCACACATACACACGTGTAGGACTGCCACATGCAGAAAAATTGAGACATAAACACAAACAGATACAGGAAATAGAAACACATGCCATACAATCAGATTGCATTTCCCAGGACTGATTCTCAAAAGTAAATATACATGGGTATATTTACTCTTGTGTAGATCTAGTAGAGCTACATCTATACTTAGGTGCAACTCTCCTCTTATCCCCTACTCATCCTTTCCAAATGGAGATTTACACATAGGCACAGACTTACAATTTCCCACCCCCTCAAGTGAGGGGTGGAGGTTCATAAATATGGTTCACCAGTGCAACGTTTCCTTTGCCTGTTGGAGGAGATCTCCACTACCGGAGTAGTGATCTCCCTAATGATAGTGTAGGAAAATTTAAATCATTATTATTTTTTATGAGATATACTAATACTCTACTGGACAATAGTAATGCAAAATAAAATATAATATTTAATATTATTCTGTAACTGATAAAATAAATGATTACAGCACAACTTATCCATTTACAGGTGTATTAAATAATAAAATAAGTTATATTAATTTATTTCATTTATAAATAATAACTTTTAGTCAATAATTTAAAACAAATTAGCCACCCTTGCCAACATTTGTATTTTTAGTTTTAAATAAACGTATTTTAAAGTTATGTATTAAATGAAATAGGTTTTTCAAAAAGGCGTAAAAGTTTAACTTTAAAAAAAAAAATAACTTAATATTACATTATTTAAAACAAAATGAATGGATAATTATACATATTTTACCTCCAAGATCACTAGTGATATTAAGAAAAGAAAAGAAACCAGGGTCCAAGCCAGTAAATCTACCTGATGAAGTATCAGCATAGGATGTTGCAGAAGCAAACCTGCATATCAGAGAACTGTGCGACAAAGAGGCTGCCAGAGAGAACTGAGGAGGCAATGTGAGAAACAGCAGCCTCGACTGTGTGGCATATTTAGGAAGCTGCTGGACCTGGAGTGAGTCAAATTCTGAACTGTCAAATAAAATGTGGAGTAAATGTAGTGTAGTAGTCGTAAAGAGAAATGTGGTAACCATCTCAATGCATAAAATGGTAGCTTTTGGATTTGGTAGCGTTTATGGTAGAATCAGGTGATGATGTACACTGTCTGCTGAGGATGGTTTCAGCACTCTAAGGCAAGTTCATGCTTACCTGAGCGTCTTTCAGATCTGGAGAGATGCTATTTGTTTCACAGGATTAAACAACCAGCAGTCTCTTAAGCTATTGCATGTGACAATCTTGCCCAACCCAACAATGGGCACATAACATCATGAATCAATATCTGAATCCGAATATGAGAACGGAAATGATGTAATAGAATGATAAGGGTTATAGTTTACTGGTAAAGCAGTTAATGTCAGGTCATAAAGTATTTAAATAAGATGAATCTGTGGTAGCAAATAAAGTCAGCTCAGCAGTCTCTTAATAGACTGGCTAACTCTCTAGCTAGACATAGCTCACAAATACTTCCCTGTTAGTGAGAGGTTGCGTGGCAAGAGGACTCAAAGTTCAGAAGACCAATTGCATCTAAAACCTCCTAAAGCACAATGTATGGACTCTGCATTAGCTTGCAAGAGGTCGAGAAATGCTCCAATTTGGACGTTTGTTCAATAGTTCTCTGAGACAAGCCATCAGGGCACCATCTTTCTCTTCCTTGGAGTAGAAGCACTTCAGAAATAAAGACAGACTTCCATCTGACAGGACTGAACAGTCTTGACATCGGTACTGAGAATGGACGTTTTTGTCAATGTTAAGGGGAAAACATCCAGACATGGCAGAGTCATCCCCACTGTTCTTCCATCATTTGTGTTCTCGAGATGAGGAAAAAGCAATGGAAGAGATTTTCAGATCCGCCATGAAGGTCCCCATGGACTGGAGGCAGTGGGTAACGCATAATGATGCCCGTCCACCCCTCCGTTGAATGCAAGTTTGGGCAGTTAATTCCACCACCTGAGCATCACCAGAGTGTACCAGAGATTGTAAAATATGAACATTGTTTGATGATAATCATTCAAGGTAAAACTACACCAGGTCTGTTTATGTCTGCATCAGTCGGCAGCACGACTGTTTATACAAACCATCATTTATTCTGAATTAAATTCAATCAGATCAGAAATATCCTGAAGCATTTCTTGTAGACACATAAGACCAACATTTTTGTAGCTGTGGTGTGCTAAATAACTCATTATGGCGATGTTACCTTATCTAAATCAACGTTTACAACTGGTTTACAGCATGGATTCCACCTCCAATAATAAGTGAACCGAGTTTTAACCAAGTGATCCTATTATGGTTTAAATGGCTTTTGTTATATATCTGGAGTTTATCACAAGAAGCAAACAATGTCAACAGCCAGTCACCGGAACATGACTGGTCATTAAAATTGTTCACTACTATAAATAGAGCAGGTGCATATAAAACATAGAGTACTCTTTGTCATGAAGTGTGCTCTGTACAAAACGAATAGCAATTCATAACAAACTAAACAGTATTTTATGTCAGACTGTGATTTTGGACTCCATCGGTATTGCTTCCATTTGCAATGGTAATATACATAGATAGGATGAAACAGTTTATCTCTTGTTCTGAGGAATATTATCCTTTTTATTACTAAAATGTGTGAAAGTGACACCTACATTAACATTAGAAAATAAATGAGATATACAAATGAGGCATCTAATTACTGAATACAGTAAATTGGATCTGAAAACAAGATTTTTTCCTTAACAATGAGCATGATGATTTTGTGCATATATTTAGGAAGAATTTAAAATGTGAAATATATTTCAGTGATCAAAAATAGCATCCAGGTAAAACCTGTGCTGGGAAGGTGAACAACATTTTTATACAAAACCCATCACTGATATCTGATGAAACTTTGCTGAACAGTAATTGCAATAGCAATGTGGCGAGTGAATGCATTAAAGGACACTTAGGAGGTCATTTTGACCTTGGCGGGCGGCTATCGCCGCCCGCCAGGCGGAAACCGCCATGCGGCCGCACTCACACAGCCCCCATTCCGACATTCCTGCCGGCCCAGCGGGAATGAGGCCGCAACACAGGAGCCGGCTCTGAATGGAGCCGGCGGTGTTGCGGCCGTGCGACGGGTGCAGTTGCACCCGTGACGCTTTTCACTGTCTGCTATGCAGACAGTGAAAAGCTGGCCGGGGCCCTGTTAGGGGGCCCCTGCACTGCCCATGCCAATGGCATGGGCAGTGCAGGGGCCCCCAGGGGCCCCAGGACACCCCTTACCGCCAGCCTCTTCCTGGCGGTGAAAACCGCCAGAAACAGGCTGGCGGTAAGGGGGTCATAATCCCCAGGGCAGCGCTGCTTGCAGCGCTGCCCTGGCGGATTATCACCACCGGGGCAGAAACGACTGAAAACCGCCGGCCCCGGCGGTGCGACCGCAGCTTTACCGCCGCGGTCAGAATAGGGAAGAAAGCACCGCCAGCCTGTTGGTTGTGCTTTCAGTCATTATAGCCCTGGCGGTCTCGGACCGCCAGGGTCAGAATGACCCCCATAGTAGCCTTGGTACTATCAGCTTCCATTGAAGTAGGTCCAATCAGCAGCCTGAAATCAAGCTACCATTGCAGCACTCAGGAAAGCCTCCAGTAGAAAGAGGACAAACTGAGGAGAAATAAAGATATTTCTCTTCGTTGAACCTCCCCTGGGAAGGCATAGCATTTTGACCAATTCCCAGGTCTTTTCCTAATGATAAATCTGGGAATGTGGGAAATCTTGGTATCCATGTCTGGATGTGTGCGAACACCAACAATCCACCCATGGAACCTCCCTGGGGCAGGGTAACGCAAGGAAGAGCCTTGTGCTGCCATTCGTTACTCCAGATTTACCTAGCACCACAGGATCATGCAATATGGCCTTGTGTGGCTATGACAATCACACCTAGGTTTTGTGTAGCTCTTGCTAAACCTAGCAAGTGTTGTGCAAGTGTGACTCAAAACTTTGAGAAATATCCCCCTAATTGAGTATAGATGTGCCAGGTCTGAGGAATCAGGCTTGCTGGTCTGAGCATCTGCCCATGTCACCCCCTTGTTCTACCACTATATCTAGTGTAGCCCTGCCCCACAAAGGAATTGTACAGTGAGGGAGTGAAGCTGACTGAGTGGTAGCAGTTCTACTGCCAAAATAACATGTAGCAATTTAAAATACAACATGACCCATACTTTAAACAGTTTACCTTCTCATGGATAACATGCGAAAACTACCTCATATCCCAGCACTTTTATATAAGGGAATGTAGCGTACAACGTGAAATGACAAGCTTTGAAAGGTAGATTTAACTACATTAATACAAGTTTGATGTTTCCTTGCTATGAAATGATCCACATTGAGGTGATCTTCAGCAATAGTTCAAAACGGAATCATTCGCACAATCCGTTTGCCTGTTTTTCTTTAGATGCTTTTTACACTTTGAATCAGTTCTGCTGATGCAGTTCTATTTTCATGCTCAAAGACAGCCTTTGAGTATTTCCGTTTCCAACATGTGTGTTCGATTCACAGCTCACCGTTTAGGGCCTTCTTAAATTTACACAACACTCTATCCAATATCGTTAATATTCACTGGAAGTATATTCAACTTATCGGGTGGCTGATATTCAGTTATTACTTGTGCGCTGAAACATCAGAATATGTTTTTTGAGGGGCAGAGTGGAGGGAGAGATTGTGGTGTAATGGCTACAGCTGCCGACTTTGGAGATAGCGAACCAGGCGCGAGTCTCGGCGTCAGCCTAACATCCCGTAATTCTGGACAACTGGCTTAAATTTCCCGTCACTACCGAATATGAATGTCATTGTGCAACGTAACTGATGCTCATGCAGACCGATCCAAAACACTCGGGACAAGTTCGCTCTATATAAAAAAGCAGAGCACATTTTGGGGACTTTCCTGCGGAATCCTCACCTCTGATTGAGTCCATTAAGACCTTTAAGGCAGACAGATTAGAAAAGATTATTGGGTGTGATTTCCAATCCATTTGTTACATCCTGGACTGAGAATTGACTGTTCTCTTATGAAACATTTGAGAGACAAGTTAACAAAATGAAAAATTGTAACCTAACTTTAGTGAAATAGTCTTAGACCTGAAACACCAATGGTTAACAACAGGCGCTACCATAAATACAGCCTATGATTCACCATTGGCTTTGGGCCCTGAAGAATCTACACACTTTTCCACAATCTTTTACTGCCTTTTTTCCAGTATACGAACAAAAAAGGGCGAGGGGAGTTTAAGTATACTACACTAGAGATAGTGAGTGCTATAAAAATCCTTTGAAAGAACCCCTTCAAGGTGGGTAATTCATTAGCATGGGCAGTCAACTCTATTAGAATTAATTACATAATTCTGGCCTTATCTCTTTACTTAAATATGCATGAAATAAACAGTTTCTGGTAAATATAGGCATCGCACAAAATACAGTTATATTTCTCTTGAAAGGTTAGTCCCTCGGAATTTACATTAGAATAACTGCCTCACCATTTATGGTTGAGTGGGTTTGCTTGAACATTTTGGAAACGAGGCCTGGAGGCAAAATGTTTCTTTTTTGGTATTTACTTTCCGGGCAAATATTGCCTAAAAGTAACACAAAGTACCACACATCACTTCTTTGCGCTCGTTAGTGTCCAGAAAGCATTACATGGGCATTCCCATGCAACCACCAATGCTTTTGAAGGCAAACCCTATCTACCAAATATTAGAGACAAGGTTTTGCACCAAAATTAACACCATTTGAAAGAAGACATCAAAAGAAGTAATGATTTAATTTCTCCTTTCTTTTCCGACTTTGCATGTGTACTGCATCTTACATAACACATGCAAAATAGGAAAAGTTTCACAAGTTGTTTGGGCAAAGTATTTTGTACTAGAAAGATACTGTTCCACTACAAAACCTATTCCACACTCATGCATACACCCTTGCACTATTTCACAAAGGTGTGAGTATGGCACTTGGCAGCAAGATTATTTTTTCATCTTGGCCTCCATCACTTGGCCAACATTGTGTGTTTTTGGAGGATTACCTTTCGAACGTGTTCCTCCCGTCCCATTTTTTGTCCAACATTGGAAGTGTTTAAATGCATCCTAAAAGCTGTGAGTAAGTTTGTGGTTAAAATAATGGTTGAATATTACCTTATTGGAGACCAGGTTGAGAGTCTGGTCCCTCGTGTGTTTTTTCATCAAAATGTCAAATGCTTGTAAAGTAACTGACTTTGAAACAAGCAGTACTGCTCCGCTGTTAGACCTGACAGCCTTAGGGTAGTCACCCCTAACTTTTTGCCTGCCTCCCTCCACTTTTTGGACACTGTTTTTGCTGGTTTATAGACTCTGCGCACTTTACCCCTGCTAACCAGGGCTAAAGTGCATATGCTCTCTCCCCTAAAACATGGTAACCTGGAATCATACCTGATTGGACTATTAATTTACTTATAAGTCCCTAGTAAGGTGCACTTTATGTGCATAGGGCTGGTAAATTAAATGCTACTAGTGGGCCAGCGGCACTGGTTGTGCCACCCACTTAAGTAGCTCCTTTTCCTTGTCTCAGCCCTGCCATTGCAAGGCCTGTGTGTGCAGTTTCACTGCCACATCGACTTGGCATTTAAAAGCTCTTGCCAAGCCTAGAACTCCCCTTTTTCTACATATAAGTCACCCTTAAGGTATGCCCTAGGTAAACCCTAAGGCAGGGTGCTGTGTAGGTAAAAGGCAGGACATGTACCTGTGTAGTTATATGTCCTGGTAGTGTAAAACTCCTAAATTCGTTTTCACACTACTGTGAGGCCTGCTCCCTTCATAGGCTAACATTGGGGCTGCCCTCATACACTGTTGAAGTGGCAGCTGCTGATCTGAAAGGAGCAGGAAGGTCATATTTAGTATGGCCAGAATGGTAATACAAAATCCTACTGACTGGTGAAGTCGGATTTAATATTACTATTCTAGAAATGCCACTTTTAGAAAGTGAGCATTTCTTTGCACTTAAATCCTTCTGTGCCTTACAATCCACGTCTGGCTGGGCTTGGTTGACAGCCCCTTGTGCATTCACTCAGACACACCCCAAACACAGGGTACTCAGCCTCACTTGCATACATCTGCATTTTGAATGGGTCTTCCTGGGCTGGGAGGGTGGAGGGCCTGCCCTCACACAAAGGACTGCCACACCCCCTACTGGGACCCTGGCAGACAGGATTGAACTGAAAGGGGACCTGGTGCACTTCTTAGCCACTCTTTGAAGTCTCCCCCACTTCAAAGGCACCTTTGGGTATAAAACAGGGCCTCTGCCCTACCTCATCATACACTTGCTGGAGAAGAAACCTGAACCAGAAACTACATCCTGCCAAGAAGAACTGCCTGGCTGCTCAAAGGACTCACCTGCCTGCTTTCTACAAAGGACTGCTGCCTTGCTGTTGCCCTGCTGACTTGCTGAACTCTTGTCTGGCTGTGAAAGTGCTCTCCAAGGGCTTGGATAGAGCTTGCCTCCTGTTCCTTGAAGTCTCAGGACCAAAAAGCCTTCTCTCTTTTACTTGGACGATCCGTGCGCCGAAAATTTCGACGCACAGCTTGTATCGCGGCGAGAAAAACGCCGCACTCCGACGCTGATCGACGCAACGCTCTTGGGACGATCGAAGATCCGACGTACGGCCTCGCAAGGACAACGCCGCCCGACCTCTAGAGGAGAAATCGATGCGACGCCTGCCGTGAGATCGTAATTTCAACGCGCAGCCCCGCAGATCGAAGTCTAGAGGAGAAATCGACACGACGCCTGCCGTGAGATCGTAATTTCGACGCGCAGCCCGGCAGACCGACGCGCAGCCGGAGAACAAGCAGGAAAATCCACGCACAGACCCGGGACATCTGGTAATCCCCGCGATCCACAGAAAGAGACTGTCCGCGCGCCGGAAAACGACGCCCGACTTCCCCGCGTGGAAAATAACAACGCAAGTCCGTGTGTGCTGGAGAGAAATCGACGCACACACCCTTTTTCCACGCACCTCTTCTCTTGTGGCCCTCTGAGGAGATTTTTCCACGCCCAACCAGGTACTTGTGCTTGAAAGAGACTTTGTTTATATTCTAAAGACTTTAAGACACTTTATATCACTTTTCCATGATATTTCTACAATTTTCCATTGCAACTTTATTCTTTTTGACCTACAATTATCCTGATAAATATTATATATTTTTCTAAACACTGTGTGGTGTATTTTTGTGGTGCTATATGGTGGTATTGTATGATTTATTGCACAACTACTTTACACATTGCCTTCTAAGTTAAGCCTGACTGCTCATGCCAAGCTACCAGAGGGTGGGCACAGGATAATCTTGGATTGTGTGTGACTTACCCTGACTAGAGTGAGGGCTTTTGCTTGGACAGGGGGTAACCTGACTGCCAACCAAAAACCCCATTTCTAACATCCGCAATCTGCAGTATCCAACTTTACCTGCTATTTGATCTTGGGCAACTCATACTTGCTTTGTGCCACTGCTCCCTGATCTGAAATTATGTATACACTTTGAAAGACTTAATGAAGAAATAAACATATATTTTCATAACAGACCCCCAGCACAATTTTAATTCATTCATTTAAGGTAGTTTACGTGAAGATGTAAACATTCTTGATTTGCATTTTTAATGATGAATGCACTGCTGAAGTAGCGTTGCGCAGGGCAAAAAGACACCTATTTCACAGCTTATATGGGGCTGAAAGACTGTGTGGTGGATACCCTCGCAGGCTGCTTAAGGTGTATTGTCAATTATGTGCAATCTCATTATGACTGTCTCCCTTGTCCTGCAAGCAGCACAAAGCACGGTAGGCTTGATGATTTTCTGCATATATTTAGGAAGAATTTAAAATGTGAAATACATTTCAGTGATCAAAAATAGCATCCAGGTAAAACCTGTGCTGGGAAGGTGAACAACATTTTTATACAAAACCAATTACTGATATCTGATGAAACGTTGCTGAACAGTAATTGCAATAGCAATGTGGCGAGTGAATGCATTAAAGGACACTTAGTAGCCTTAGTACTATCGGCTTCCATTGAAGTAGGTCCAATCAGCAGCCCAAAATCAAGCTACCATTGCAGCACTCAGGAAAGCCTCCAGTAGAAAGAGGACAAACTGAGGAGAAATAAAGATATTTCTCTTCGTTGAACCTCCCCTGGGAAGGCATAGCATTTTGACCCATTCCCAGGTCTTTTACTAATGATAAATCTGGGAATGTGGGAAAACTTGGAATCCATGTCTGGATGCATGCAAACACCAACGATCCACCCATGTAACCTCCCTGGGGGGAAGTAACACAAGGCAGAGCCTTGTGCTGCCATCCGTTACTCCAGATTTACCAAGCACCACAGGATAATGCAATATGGTCTTGTGTGGCTATGACAATCTCACCAAGGTTTTGCACCCCACACCAGCTGATTGTGGCCAGTGGACAGAGAACTGAGGTGCAGGACAGCTATACAAGAAATGAGGTGGTTGTCAACCCTATTGATGTGCTGCCACACAGTAGTTGTTGAACTCTGCAATTTGGAAATCATATACTCAGCACTGGTTAAAAAAATACTTACACCTTACACAAACAGAGAGATGAGAGGTGAGACCTCCACACATCCTCCCAAATTCAAAACAGTATACACAAAGGGTGTGGAGGAACTTAGATTACTCTATCAGTAACAACCCCATTGGTTGTGATCCTGTTAATATTTTCTTGGGGTTCTTATTAAATAGTGTCATGCTTCATCATAGACCACCTCTCCTCGCCCTAGTAGGACAATGCCATCAGGGTGGACTCAACATCACGGTGAGATACATCCAGAGGGAGTTCTTCGATAACATTGTCTGGATAATAATGGGATCCAGTTGAAGTAAAAATGCCAAGCCGACAACCCGAGATATTACACTTTTAATAGTGGTGTCCGTTAGTAAGGTTAAAAAATGAATCAACAGTATATGATAGGTATAATGACTCACCCAATCGAAAGACAAAGCCACCATGTTTCTGCCACTATTAAGTGTGTGAGACCACCTATTCCATCAGGAGCACTTCCCCACATAGGTTCCAACACAAGTCTTTAATAAGAACCCCAAGAAAATATTGACAGTATCACAACCAATGTGGTTGTTGTTGATAGAGTGATCTCATTTCCTTTGTGTATGCTAAAAAAAATTATACATCTGAGGACAGAAGTTTGGAAAGTTTGGTTCCCCTTGATTTCTGTTCATATAGTACAAAGGAAATCAGAACTGTATCAAAATGCAAATTAGAGGGCTTCCCATGCCTATTGCTAACATGATCATGTCTGACTCCAGTGAGTGTTCTGACTGGTGCAAATGTAATTCTCTATGCACAGGACACATTTGTTTTGTTTTAGTCTCTTGCTGGTTTCTTTTCCTCTCCAAGTCCAGATGATTGCTTTGATTCCTCTTCACTGAGTTGACAGCCCATTCGCCATTTCACTTGCTCAGTTGTGTCCTGCAGTGCTCTATCTCCATTATCTGCTGACTCTGACTCAATTTTTCATAAAAACATGTCACATGTTTTTCAAACTGTAAAAAAATTGGGCTTATTCACAAACTGCACTTTGTAGTATGTTTAGTAAAATAATAGTATCACTCAAAAAGGACAAAATTGACAAACCTCTGTGTGAAGGCATTCTATCTTTTCTATGCTGTGATTGCTCCCCTGATTACAGAGGTCTCTGCACATCTAGGCATACGTTTTGGTAGTAAATATGGGAGGTACCTGAGGCAGTGGTTGGAAAATTGGGAATTTTTACTACTAACTGGAAGGGAATTAGAGAGGGCTGCAGAGATGATTAGGGCGTGCTAAGGAGGATTTAGGAAGGTATGTGCAAACGCAAAGACCCACCAAAGAATAAGCCCACTGCTATTCAAAAACTATGGGGCATATTTATACTCCGTTTGCGCCGGAATTGCGTCGTTTTTTTTTACGCAATTCCGACCCAAAACTAACTCCATATTTATACTTTGGCGTTAGACGCGTCTAGCGCCAAAGTCCATGGAGTTTGCGTCATTTTTTAGCGTGGACACCTACTTTGCGTTAATGAGATGCAAGGTAGGCGTTCCCGTCTAAAAAATCGACTCCGAGGCATGTGCGTCGGATTTATACTCCCGGGCGTGAAATTCACGCCCGGGAGTGGGCGGGTCAAAAAAAATGACGTACGGCCGCTTTTGCGCCGTTTTTTTGCGCCTGCAAAAGGCAGGCGTTAAGGGACCTGTGGGCTCTGAAGGAGCCCAGAGGTGCCCTCCCATGCCCCCAGGGACACCCCCTGTCACCCTTGCCCTCCCCAGGAGGACACCCAAGGCTGGAGGGACCCATCCCAGGGACATTAAGGTACGTTCAGGTAAGTGTTTTTTTTTGTGGCATAGGGGGGCCTGATTTGTGCCCCCCTGCATGCCACTATGCCCAATGACCATGCCCAGGGGACAGAAGTCCCCTGGGCATGGCCATTGGGCAAGGGGGCATGACTCCTGTCTTTGCTAAGACAGGAGTCATTTCTATGGGGGTTGGTAGTGAAAAAAAATGGCGCAAATCGGGTTGAGGTGAAAAAATTGCCTCAACCTGACTTGCCCCATTTCTTGACGCCCAAGCCCCATATCCCCCTACGCCGGCGCTGCCTGGTGTACGTCGTTTTTTTTAACGCACACCAGACGGCGCCGGCGGCTAACGCCGGCTAACGTCATTCAATACATACAGCGCCCGCTTCAGAATGGCGTTAGCCGGCGCAAATTTTTTTGACGCAAACCTGCGTTAGCGCAGTTTTGCGTCAAAAAGTATAAATATGGGCCTATACATCTAAAGTTATTACAGACAAATAGGGTGCAAATAAGTTGTAACTGTACTCCAGCTCAGCCTTAGAGTTAGTCCAGCACCACACATGGCCACTCATAGGTATGGTAATATAGAAATATAGAAAATATAGAAAACAATGGATTCTAGGACTTTAAAGAATGCCCCACAGGAATTAAAGTTAAATGAAATCATTTATTTTGAATTTTAATTCATACACATATGCACACATATCTATCTATCTATCTATCTATCTATCTATCTATCTATCTATCTATCTATCTATCTATCTATATATATATATAGATATAGATATAGATATAGAGTTATTAAATGTTATAAGTTGTATTTGTTTTCAAACTATTTTTTTAAATTCATATTTACTTTTAGAGTCAAATTATTCCAACAAATAAGTTTGACTAACACATACTGATTAGTAAGTAAATATAAAAATGATATTGAGTGTGGGCTTTTTAAAATGATCCTAAATAATAGTTCTAAATTCATTAATTGATATGTTTCAGGTTTTAATTATTTAATTCCTTAATGAGGTACAACATTTATTTTTTTAATTGTAAGATAATAATATTTTTTTTCCTTTATACATTTTTTATTATTGCTGTTTAATAATTATTACAAGTTTATATTTGTATATTAAATTTAGCATAACCAGATCTCCACCCTGGTGGCAGAGGCTTCAGTCTATGTGTGAAAAGTTACTAGTGGTAGGGTTGCCCATCGCACCATGACCCCCTGATGTTCAGGATCCTGGCGGTGGCGTACCCGGAGTTGGAGGGGCGCTTGAGGGCATCGCAGCAGCCACAAGGGGGTGAGTACACTCTCATTCAGCTGAATTTGCGCGCAGTGGAGGGGTCTGGGTGGGGGAGGTGGGCTGTGGGTTTCCCTAGGCCAGGGCGAGTTCCGTAGGCAAGGTCCCTCCATAAGGCAGTCCATGTGGCACCTCACCGCACCTCTGTAGAGTGCTAAGTACACCTAGTCATGCCACTGTGTCATCCATGTGTGCAGATGTCGTCTATAGCCTAGTTTTCTACCTGCGCCCCCTCTCACGTTTGATAGGGTGCAGACATGTAAGCCTGCACCAAGTTATAAAATTACACTTGAAATGGGGAAGAACTAAAAAGTCTAAAGTTATAACTAGGTGCATTAGTAGGTATACATATGGCTAAGGCTGCTCATGTAAATTTACCTTTGTGAACAGAGCGCTTTTTTTTCTCCTTACACTGTCAATATACACATACTGCTATTGATCTGTGGAATCGTGTACCATCTGGCTTTGAAATGCTGGTGCACAATAAAGAGCCACTTAAAATGCAAAGTCTTCAGGATAAGTAAAATGCCTTAGGGTATGTGGTAGTCCACTATTATGATATTTACTAAATTCGGCATTTGTATGCAGATTGGACTTTTAAATCAATCTCAGCAAGTCATGCAAAGATGTACAGTGCATTCCTTATGTAATTTAGATTTGAATCTTTTCTTCTGGACCTCAGCTTTCATAAATTGTGATCTTAAAATCAGGCTCTGGATCACATTGCTTATTTTGTTAATTGATTCATATATCTGAAGATGAAACTTGGAATTATAAATATGCACACGAGAATGAAAAACAATATGAATTAATAAAGTAATCAATGTTTAAATTAAAATGTCAATGACCATTTTAAAGACATTTAGAGCATATTTTCCTTTGTCACCTCAACAGATTTAAAGTTGGCACTTGATCTACATAGTATTACATATTAAAAATATATTATTTTACAAACATACATAAAAATACACATAAGAGTGAATAAGCCGTTAATTAAGATTGACAGCTGCACAAATTCTCGTGAAAGACTGATCGAAGCCCAGTGGATGCTCAGTAATCAGCAAGAGGATGTCACTCAGTACATATTAAAGAAATATAGTGAAATGGACAAGATGTCAATTTTTGGGAGAGGAATCTTTCCTAAATGGTGTGCAATTGGGTTAATCTGCCTGGAGTGCCCAACTGTGACAGGTATCCTTGTTTTTGATTTTGGCTGGTCTCACAAAAAAATAGTATGGCCTAAGCTTCTCTCTTGAGTAAGGTCCTTGATACGTTCTATGACATGGTGGAGCACACAAAGCATGACCATGTTTTACAGACAGTGGACTATCATCCCTGTCATTGGTTTTACATGTGGAGCTGTGGTGGTAGTATACCATCTATCCTGAATTCATAGTTGGGATTAGACATTTTTACCGTGGCACTGCATTGGAGGCTAACTGGCCCTCTCATGTAGTGTTTGTCTTCTATGTGTTATCCCAGATCCCTGTGCATCCAGCAGGGAGGTAGCCAGTGTGGTGGCAACCTCCCCGTCAGAAGTTCAGCAGATGGGTCTTCCCATTCGCTGAACTCTTAATGAGTCCCTAAGGTTGTGGAAATGTTCATATAGATGTGAGTCAGCACTGTCAAATTTATGGTGCTTTGTGCAACTAAAACAAAGCCATCTCGTCCAGTCACAACAAGGTGCCATTCACGTGATAAGCCCTGTGCTTTGTCTTTATTGCAATCTATGACCAATACAATTTTTGTGCAAGGAAGTCTTAAGTTTTTTGGGGCCTCTTTTCAGAAGATCTCTGAATTTAAGATCCAATTTCAGCTTTTTGATGCCTTCTTTGGCCAGGCCACTGCCACTGAACAGGCACACTGGTCCAAATACTAGATGTGTTTCCATCTAATATTCAGGGTTAGCAATGTGTAATTTCAATATTTCAATATTGTAATGTATCAACAGCTCACTAATGTTATTGCAAATAATGTCTGCAATCCGCTTCCATTTCTGATATGTGAGATCTTGTTTTATTTAAAATGAACTTTTTATAGATGTTGCATGACGTTGAAAAACAAAACACATTTCTCTGCAATATGTCTGTAAAAGACTCCCACACATCACCCATATTAAAAATAAAGAAAAATTATATTCAAAACAATTTAGGTTTTATTCAAGGTCATCAGGGCAGGACTATGTGGAGAATAGAGCCGATCTATCAAGCAACCCCTGGAAAGGCTGGGCCCATTTGCCAGAGCCCACATTTCCCCTGTCTTAAAACATCTATGTTTTTGTGTGGATAATGCATGGGTATGTTCACCCTCCAATGTGGCACAGTTACACATTATTCATAGTTATTGAAAATTCTTCAGATGAAGGTGGGAGAAATTAAAAAAAAGTATACTGAGACAATTTAATGGGAGAAAAATCTGTATGATAAGAGATTGAACCACAAAAGTCACTAAATAAACCTGTGGTTAACCCTTTGGTAACTTGGCAAAAAAACAGTTGTGCTTACCCTAGAGGCAATGTGTAATGTATTTATGCAGCACAGGATCAGTAATTAAGAAGAAACACAAGAAAAGGAAAATCCCAAACTAATTTAGAAAAATAGAGTACATGTTACCAAAATAAAAAAAATCCAAACAGTAGAACCGGAAATATTAAACTTTAAAGTTTTTAGTGAAAATAGCACCTAAAAGCACAAAATGCCATTCACGGTTATTTGGTCATACTAGAGAGGGGGAACTAAATATATTCAGGCCAACTACAATAGAGCGCAGATCGGATACAGGTACCAGGTTAGTCCAGCTGAAGTTATGTTCTCAAATCTGGTGAGAAGAGTTCCGTTCATTGTGGAGGAAACCGCGGATAGGACGCTTTCCTCTTGAAAAGCAGGTCAAACAATGCAGGTAATGGTTGTTATTGCACAAATATCCGGTCGTCATTGAAGCTTCAGATTTTCTGTCTTCATGGGCTGTCATTGCTGTAGCGCAAAGTGCAGGCCTCACTTTGATGGTCATCACAGATAGTCATTGTTCACATGAAGAACTGGTCTCATCGAAAATTCAGGTTGGTTGTCGTCATAGGCAGCAGGATTTCAGGAACCCTTCCAGCACAAAGAACTATGCTTAGTCTTACTTTTAAACTTTTTTGACTATGGATGTGTGCTGTGCATTACACATGCAAAGTTAGAAAAGTTTAGATGAAAAAAGGGCAGTCAAAAAATTCTGCCCCCGGCAGAGTTTGCTGAGTTTTGCTCAATCCATGTTTTGCTTGGAGTGCACAGTTCTAGGTTGTCTCGCGCATTGCTCACTGATGTTAAGTTGGAAAGCATGAGAGAGTATTTGTGTTCCATAGTGCGATTTTCATGGACCAGAATGCATCCCGGCATGAATTCTCAATGTTGGCGTCGTAGCAGGTCATTACCGCTCGTGCTGAGAAAGCTACCGCTCACCTTGAGAAAGCTGCTGCTCAAGTGGAATATCTACCTGAGTGGCAGGAAGAAACAGCATCCTCTAGCACTGCGTGGTTTCATTCGCATTGATTTTACAGCATGGGACAATCTCCTGATGCTAACAATCAGCGTGAGCAGCACAACATACTGAACTTTCGTGCTCACACAACTCTGTGGAATCTTTCAGAATTTTTAGGTAAGTCCACGGAATTCTGTGGAGTGAAACTCTGCAAGTTCCACTTAAAGCCTAGAGAAAAGGTGCATTTTGTCCTTTGCGTGTAATTTGAGGAAGCCTCATTTTTAGTGAAAAGCTCTCTCTTTACGCGTTAATACATAAGGTTTGCGTCAAAAACCATCATGGGTGGCTGTATGGGAACATCTGTACATCACCAATAAGACATTCCCTACATATAAGGTAGTGCAATGTAGCAAACAAAACCACTTTGCATTACTTTTAGACAAGTTTCCAGTGAAAAACAAGTTTTGGTGACCTTGCGCCAGTTGAAGTGTTGATGAATCTGGCTCCAAATGTTGGCATATTTCTGTGAAGCTTGCACCTCTGGAGCACCACTTTTTTTAATGCTCCAGCAGCATGAGGCTCTGAACCATATCTATGAGACCCCACAAAGCCACCCTCTGTGGCTTTGCATGGCCTCATAGATTAGAGTAAGATAAAGCAGTGCAAGTCACTGCATTGACTTACTTTGCGCCAGTGAGGCCTTCCAAGGCTGTTGAGATAGGTTTTCACACGCAATACCAATGGATTTTGTTGCTGACCCATATTTACTTAATCACGTAAACCTGGGGCAGTGCCAAAACTTTATGCCTCCACAGAGGAGGCATAACAAGGAGAAATATTTTATCTTTTCATGTGTGCTGCACTCTGCAAAACACATGGAAAGAGGAAAACACCTCATGGGATTTTTTGTGGCGGAAGGTGTCCCTTCCTGCATAAAAAAAAAAGCCTGCATGCAACTAAGACACCCTTGCATCATGGTGCAAGGTGGCCTGCTTTGGCGATAGGCAGCCAGTTGTGCACCAGTGCAGGGGCAAAGGACAGGAATGCACCGTATTATAAAAATATGGTGAATTACTGCCTTTCCCATTAGCGTAGGGCAGCACAGCAAGAAGACTTGCTACACTGCTCTACGCCAGTCCCCCATAAATATGGGCCCATGTTTATAACAACCTCAAAATGTTTTCTTTGGCAATTTTCAGTCACATACAGCTTTTTAGGAGAAAATGGCAATTATGCAGTATGAAATACGTTGCAAAAGTATGAATATTTATACTAATACGTTCAAGTCCAAACACAAAGAACTTCATGACCTTCATATATTTTTTGTGAGTAATGTGCAAAATCCCACAGAATAGAAAACTTTGAGCCAGATTTAAGAGCCCCTAGCACCACCTAGTGCCGACATAGCGGCATTTACTTTACAAGAAGGCAGCGCTAAAGCATAATTTTCCCTGAGTCAAATTTACTAAGTGGCGTAATGCATGCATTGCACTACTTTTTAAACCCTTATGCCACATTATGCCTGCGCCAGGCATAATGTATTCAAGGGGGGCATTTCCCCATAGGGGGACTTAAAAATTGGCACAAGGAAATCTCAGAGATTTCCTTGAGCCATTTTTTTCTGCACTTTTAATACCTGCACCGAGCAGATGTTTAATGGTGGCATACCATTATTTATAATGGGCCCCTATGTACGTTGCAGGAGTAGATCCAAAATTGTGGCGCTACTCCTGCAGAGTACATCAAGTGCGTAAAAATAATGACGCTATTGCCCCTTACCCTGCGCCATGGTGCACCGTGTTTTAAATAAAGCGCACACACTAAGGGTGCAGCAATACTTTACTTAAATCTGTCTCTTTGTAACTCCACACACCTGCATGTGATGATTATGATTTTACAAAAATTGGATTTTGCTGCCCTGCACACAGATAAACACCTGCACTAAAAGTTAGTCGCAAGCATTTAAATAAACATGTACATTTTATTATTAAGATACCTCTAAATCATATAATTTTAAAAATAGCATAATGTAGGAAGTCATTCCTACTTTTGACTTTTCTATTTTTTAGGCCACTGCTGCTTTCACAACAGAGAAAGACAGCACAAATAATATGGCAAACGATCAAGCCCCGTTGAATAGCTGGTCAATCTATTAATGTTATTCAATTATAATTAATTGTGATGATAATCTAAATTAATATCAGTAGGTAGCACTGCATGGATAAGAGGAATAACAGTAGCTTAATTGAGTGACACCTTTAGCTCTGTGGGCGACTCAAAGTTAATTTAAAATCACATTTAATATGCAATATCATACAAAAGTGTATTGGCAGGTGATCCACAAGGAGAATGAACAGAACTCGCTGCCTCCGTATCTATCCACAAAGAATCAGGCGATCACAGTTATTTTCCAGAACGCAATCAATAATAGGTGTTATTAGTTCCAGAACACAGCATACAGCACACCAGATGAAATCACACATTGAGTGTGAACACCAAAATGTACCGTTGAAAGAAAGGTTTAAAAAAAAAAAAAATCTACAGGTTGACAGGCGTGTAAACTCCAATTACAAATTGTCAAGCTGTGACTAGTAAAATAAATGAATAAGGTGCATGTGCCTAGTATGCTTATTAACTTTGAGGCTGGTGGGTGATAATGGCCTTAGACTTTAAAATGGATAGTGCTCTTTTCTATTTATTTTATTGAATCTGTGTCAACATTTAAATGGTTTGCCTTTTGAGAAGATTTTATTGTAATAATAGAGTTTGGGTGGCGAAGACAACAGAGGGGACTGCCGCAAACTTCAAGGGGGGATTTGGGGAAAATAATAAAAAAAAAATTAAAAGTACTTGTTCCACACCCGTGGCCATCTCGCTCCTCTTCTCTCCTGTTGTTGTCCCAGCAGTCCCTGGGACACCACCACAGACTCTTCATACAATACTAGCACTGCTTTCATGCTATACATAGAGCAGCCCCAGGATTGGTCTGATGTCTTGGTCTGCTTCTCAGACAGGGCATTGGAATCTGTGCTGTTTTCCAACACAGCTGAGCAACACATCCAGGTTGCAGAAACCTAAATGCACATGTAAGTTTGGCCGGCCTAAGATGGCTGCAAAATTGACATGCACACTTAAGTGCACTCCACTCCTCCTTCCACCCCCCCCCCCCCAATGGTCCAGCCCTGATCCTCCCTGCACATGCTGGCTCAGCCAGCAGATCAAAAATAAAATAATAATACAATATTGTTTTATTTTTCAGCTGCTAGCTCTTAGTCAGTGGGGCACGCTCCTTCACCATTGCAGGAGGGCTGTGGCTGGAAGACCACCAAGCAAAGTAAATTGTTTAGCTACAAAGATTTTATAGCTGTTTTGTATTCAATTTTAAATGTGATTCCCAGACCTCATCTTAATGAAATCGGAAAGAACACAGGAGAGCAATCAGTAAATATACGTTTCTCATTGAGAGACAAGTTAATGCTTTCCTTTTAGGTCTGGCACCAGAGAGCTTTAACTCTCTAGGAAGACCTGCTGTCACCACTACATACACCCTAGACAGTAAGTAGCAGACCTACACATGCCACATACTCCACATTACCTGCAGATACATAAACAAAAGGATCTCTGGCAGCTTCCTTTAGTCATTGAATATTTTGAGTGAACACCCTTCAGACATTTGCTTGATGAGCTCTTCACCACGTTTTGGCAACGCACAAGTGCAAGATATATCACATATATTTACTGTTAGACCTGGCATCCTTGGCGTGGTCTCCCCAAACCTTTGGCCTCTACTTCCCAGGTTGTTGCTGTGTGCTGGACTCTATTTTTTCTGTTTTCGTTACTCTGGGCACTATACCACTGCTGACCAGTGCTAAAGTGCAAGTGTTCCCTATGTGACAATGTATGTGTAATTGGCCTTTTCATAATTGCCATATTTGATTTACTAGTAAGTCCCTAGTAAAGTGCACTAGAGGTGCCTATGGCCTGTAAACCAAATGCTACTAGTGGGCCTGCAGCACTGATTGTGCCACCCACCTGAGTAGCCCTGTAAATATGGCTCCGACCTGCCACTGCAGTGTCTGTGTGGGCAGTTCTAAACTGCCAATTCAACTTGGCAAGTGTATCCACTTGCCAAGCCCAAACATTCCCTTTTATACATATAAGACATCCCTAAGGTAGACCCTGGGTAGCCCCATGGGCAGGGTGCACTGTATGTTAAAGGTGAGATATGTACTGATGTGTTTTACATGTTCTAACAGGGAAATGTTGCCAAATTTGGTTTTCACTGTTGCAAGGCTTATCTCCCTCATAGATTAACATGGGGGTTGCCTTTAAATATCCTTAATGTGCAGTGTCCCTTTGAGAGCAGATAGAAATTTGGAGTTTGGGGTCTCTGAACTCACAATTTAAAACTACATCTTTTAGTGAGGGAGGTTTTTAGACTGTCAGTTTGAAAATGCCACTTTTAGAAAGTGGCCATTTTCTTGCTTAAACCATTCTATGACTCTGCCTGTTTGTGGATTCCTTGTCTGGGTCAGACTGACAGTTGGGGTGTTTGTGCATCTCCACTTGACAGTGACACAAAGGGTTCTGGTGTATAACCTGCATATCGTGATGGGCCATCTGGGCTAGGCTGGAGGGAGGAGTGGTCACTTACACCTGAAAGGGTTGAGCCTGTCCTCACACAATGCAATCTCCAACCCCCTGGTGTGCATCTGGGACCAAGCCTGGGCAAGGCAGGATTCAAGAGGAACCTCTGCCAGGAGAAGAGCTGAAGGAGAAGTGCTGCCCCTGCCTGTGCTTTGTTGAGCTATCCTGCAGTTGCTACTTCTGCCTGAGAAAGGCGACAAAATCTGGACTATGTGGTATACTTCTGCTTGAGAGGTATCTCGAAGGGCTTGGACTGAGTTTGCCCCCTGTTCTGAAGTCTCAGGGCCATCAAAGACTTCCTCTGCCAGAACCTGGACTCTCTGTTGAGACTCCTGTCCTGCCAAGTGGTGCCTAATGCAGTCCCTGGGCCCTTGAAAGGAGAAGTTGGTGGAAAACAAAGAATAACCTAGTGCACCAACTTCGTACGATGCCAGACCGACGTTGCTGCCGGGTTCTGTGCCGCCTCCTGCAACTGAAACCATGGTCCTCGCTGGAGTGCAATGATCCCCCAGGCCTGACACCACAGCAGCCTCGCCAAAGTCCGAAACTCCATGAGTCCCAAAGTGCTGTGTCACCGACGTCCGTGACACCTGACTTTGCCACACCATGCTGTGACCGTCAGATTCGACTCACCAGGAAGTGCGCGGATACACCGCTCTGCAGCAAGGACCCAACACCTCTTTGTGATGCGTATGCTCCTTTTCTCCACAGCACCGGAACCAACGCCTCATTGGATCCAACGACGGCACGATCCCCGACTCCTTGTAGTGAATTGCTTCCTCATTTTCACAAGGTACTGTACGTCGGGGTCCGTGTGATTCTGACTAGCGTGATTAGCATCGGATTGTTAGAAAGACTCTGTCACAACTACGTGATAGCACCCATTTGAAGCATTTGAGTTTCTAAGCGCTATATTGAAGTTTAATCTTTAAAAATTCATAACTTTGCTTGTGTATGTTGGAGTTTTGACGTTTTGGCCTTGTTTTGTTCAGATAAATATTGGATATTTTTCTAACCTTGTGTTGAGTCATTTTGTAGTGTTTTCACTGTATTACTGTGTGTTGGTACAAATACTTTACACATTGTCTCTGGGTTAAGCCTTTCTGTTAGTGCCAAGCTACCAAGGGGATGAGCGGGGGTTATCAGCTTTGGTCCTCCTTTGCCCTGACTAGAGTGAGGATCTTTGCTTGGACAGGGGACAACTTGACTGCCAACCAAATACCCCATTTCTAACATTTACATGTAGCTGTTCATGTTATCATGAGTCCTAATATAGTCATTACAGCTAAGGCACAAATAGCATGATATTGCTTAAGGCTGACACATCCAGTTGTTGGTGAGTGGGGCATGAGTGGCAGCAGAACATGACTGCTGTTGACAGTGTAAATTGAACTATTACAGTGATGCCAGGTACTTGTGGTTGGCAAGACACCATATCGTGCAGATTAAATCAATGTACAACGCTTGATGATTGGACTGGAAGGCACCTTCCCAGTTCCCTTGATGTTCTTATTCTACAGCACATGATGCTCAATTCAGGAGTGGCTACTATATGATCATTGCCAAGTACCAACACCCTCCTCCTTCGGCTCACTGTGGTTAGGCTATGCAATTCTCCTGCCCTACTGCCTGTGACTTGAAATGCAGGCAGATAACTTGAAATCATATTCTAGGTCACTAAACATATGTAGAGTGAGTTAAGGTGCTTTAGTGAATGAGACAGAAGCGCTATAGCACTGAGTCAATAGACCCTGCTTGCTGTTGTCTCCCGGCATGCATAGGGACCTAAGCAGGGAGGCCTATTTGCATACCATCTACCTCTTCTAGGTACATAGATTTGCCCTGTTCTCAAATGATTTCTCTGCACAGCACTAACAAGCAAAACACTCTGCATTAAAGACAGCATCTCGTTTAAGGCTAATAACTCATATTTCTTAATTCCTCAGCTCTTATACATGACCTACTGATGTAGAGTTTTTCTTCTCATGTCCTCTTCTCTCTGCTTCGCTCGATGTAGTGGTAGGGAAAAAAGTGCTTTCTGTCTCCTCCCAGGAATCTCCTGGCATCTCTCCTCTGCCCGGGCTAGCTAGGCCACTAGCCTACTCACATAACAATGTCCTTTCCTAAAGTACAACCTTTGGGTTCTCTAGTTTGTTTCTTCACTCTGCAAATGTCGAACGTGGTTCTACAGATGTTGAGCGTGATGTCTGTTGTGGGTGTATTTGTTCGTGAGGTGAGCATCCTTTGGGCTCCATGATTGGTTGCTTTGCTCTTTGGATGTTGAGAGTGATTTCTGTTGCAAAATGCTTTTGTTTGTGAGGTGAGTGTTGTTCCCTCTCCACGGCTTTATGAGAGCAGGGGTCAGCTCTTGTGCCCATTTACTTGTCTTGTTTGCCTTACCCACACCCAGCCATCTATGGGAACGTTGAAGTCTTTGTCCATCTGGACATCTGCATGTTCTTTTTTCATTCCCCCTTTCCTTGTGAAGGACATGTCACTACTAACACTTCTCGGCCTTTCTTCTGGAGTGATAAGACATTTCCATGACATTTCTGGGGAATTTCCCATACATTTGTTCTTATTCTGCAAGCTCTTTAAGTTAGCCAAGAGGCCCCCGTTACAGGTGAAGGTGTAACGTTCATGTCTTGATGTGAACATAACTGACATAACAGTTTATGTTGTGGGGTAGATGATTGTTCTGAGTCATCAGCACGTGATGTATTGCTCTGAATGGGGAGAAAGTTCTCTGATTCTACTGTGTATTTGAGTGATTGACAGCATTTCTCAATCTTGACATGCCACTCTGCTTTTGACCTGAGTGATTGTACTGACACGCTTTCTGAATCAGGCAAATCTTCTAGTGGTTTCCTTTGAGGAATTTCTTTTGAGGGTAGTCTGACTGGTGAGTCTCTTGAGTAATGCTCTGTGACAAACTACACCTTGAGTCAGAGATATCTTTGGGATTGTTGTAAAGTCCCCTTTTTGGATGGTCACCCCCCCACATTTTTTGGTTGCTTGATGCTTTCATTTTGTTTACCTGAAAGTGTACTAAGGCCTGTTAATCAGACCTCACTGCCGGTGCTCTGTCTCTTAAATTGCACAATGGGTTTGTAAACTTGATTAGCAAGCATTTTACCACCCCTGGAAGGCCCTAGTAAATGGTACCAGTGGTACCCAGGGCAGGGATTGTAAAGGGGTCGCCAGGGCTGCAGCACTGATTGTGCCACCCTCTGTGACCCAAGTAAAAGTAAAGCCTGCAGAACTGCCATGTCAGCTTGTCTGCTCGAGTTCGGCTTTGACCAGACCAAGTGCAGGCAGAGTCCTTCACTGCCCATAGCACAGGTCAGTCACCCCTATAGCCAAAGAAGGAGGGTGCAATGTCTTGTGATTGTGGACATATGTGCATGAGCATATATGACCCTATGATAGCATTTAAAACTTAATGCTACAGTAAGTGACTGGCGGACGATAGAATAATATGGTCTGGCACCCGAGTAAACCCCAGATGTTGAGCTCCATGATGGCCCAGTTGATTTCCCCATGTTTGGAACCAAACACTGTGCTTTTTAACCCTGAGCATGATTCTGTTACCCGGGATTAGCTAGCGTATACCCTGGTGGCATTCTAGAGGGTGCCCACCAAGTTGCCAGCTTTCTCTTGCCTTGGTAGGCTTCCCTGAGCTGTTTGCCACCAAGACAAGAGTCTGCCCTCCTGCTGGTTGTGCTAGCACTTTCCCAGGATGGAGACCAAAGATCTGGGCAGGAACAAGGTCACACCTCCTCCCTCCCAACATGGCTAGTGTTTACAGTAATCAAGGCAGTGAGCCTCAAAGGCTTTCACCACCCTTGATATGTAATGTCTTGCCTTCCACTCAAGAACAAAGCCCTTTCAGCCCTGTTCAGGCTGACAGGTGGAAAAATTTGTTATGCAGGAGACGTGCACTCCCAAGAGGCTAGCCACACCTTTAGGGTGGGCTAAGAGGTCTGTACAGCCGAGGAAAGGCTCTGCCGTGTTAGCAAACCATGAAATTAGATGATTCTTGGTAGAAAAGTGATGTACTCCCAAAGGAAGTCATCACCTCAGGGGTGGACTAGCTGCAGACACCAGTAGCCCATTGGTTATTGACCCTAACACCCTTAATGCCCCCTAAATTAGGATTTAAGGGGCTCCCCTGGCACCATTTCTTTGAAATCCGAGAAGAGGCACACAGAAGATGCCAACACTGACAACAGACTCTGGACTACACTGTAGTGCAAAGGAGGATACTTACGTGCCCTGAGGGGACCTTATACTAGAACTGTGCAATCAACGTGTGCCTGTGGCAAAAGCTTGTTACTCCCAGCACGAGGGACTCCATTGGACACCAGAAACTAAAGCACACTCCCCTGACTGGTAGAATCAGTCACCTGCAGAAGAATCGTTGTGCTGCTTCACAAGAAGTGCAACCTGTCGGGCCCCTCTTGAGTGAGCCTAATGAAAGTCGATGACCTGCACCCCAGGAGCTGTAGTGAGGCTCACACCAAGGTTTGAGCCGCAACACCACTCCCATCGACCTCCAGCCAATAAAGCACCTGTGGACTTCTTTTGCCACTGCCAAGACTTGTCGGTCAACAGCCAGGCAACCACCCCTTGCCGGACATCATTGACTCCAGAGCAACTCCCAGCAATGTCAACTCATGTCAGCAATGACCCCACTGCTGAGATCCTGCGTCCTGAAGAAGGTGACTTCGACCAAGTGGCAAAGCATCTTTGGCATGGCCCTCCTGTGATTGACAGCTGCAAGGCTACCTCTGCACCTGGAGCAGCCAGACATGGTGGCGAAGTTCCAGATGGAAACCAGGTCCTGGCACAGCAAAGGCCTCAACTCTCTGAGGGTAGTGTTGATCCACCTCCAAGTGTGTTTTTGTCAAGTGCTGCAATTTTGACAGTGCCCATGGAGACCGTCAGCACCAAGGACAGCCAGAGCACTTCTACACCCGGATTCCCTGGGCCAGGTAACAAGATACTGTCTGCTGAGACTTGCTCTAAGGACCCAAATGACCTTAACTCAGAGTGGGTTCCAGGGAACTCACCCCACAAGTGACTGATTGCACACTGCTTTTCCCCTATTGACTTCAATGTTATCCGTTTGACAACTAGAAGTGCATCTATTTTTAAATGTTTTATAAATCTACAACTATGGTTGTATGTAAGATACAAAGTTAATTTTGGTGTCTAAATTAAGATAACAATATGCTTTATTTGTCTAAATTGGTGTTGAATTTCTTGTCATGTCAATTAGTTATCGTGGGTGTTGTGAAATGCTTTACACATGTTCCTTTAGTTTGCTTGACTGCTCTTTGCCACTCTACCAGGACTGAACCAAGGGATACTAGTTTGAACCCTAGGTCCCTTTCTGGGTAATATGCCAGTATTACATGGTAAGACCTTCAGTCCTTTGGGTTCATCTCTTGAAGTGCCTCTTGTGCTCTTGCACTGGAGGCATCATTTGATAGCTGAATGTTTTGTTTCTTTGTTTTGCTCCAGGGTGTTTTTTCCCTGTTCCTCTCATGTAATTTTAACTGTTGCTTCTCAGTTTTCTCCTTATTAATGTGGGTGTTTTAGGTGTGTTTGTATACCAGTTTCCAGAGTCTTGGTGAGTTGCCCAATCTTCTGTAGTTTGTTTCTTCTTCTCGCTTGTTGGGTGTGCTGTTATTTGTGCCATTTGTGTGATTTGTCCCACTGCTTGATGCTACTTCTCAAGAAGCAAAGAAGCTCAATGAATTGTGGGTGTCTCAGGTGTGCTTGTGGACCGGTTTCCAGAGTCTGGGTGAAATGCCCAATCTTCCGCAGTTTGTTTTGTCTTCTTATTTGCTGGCCACACTGTTGTCTGTGCCATTTGTGTGATCTGGCCCACTGCCTAATTCTGTTTTGGACTAGTCTGGGAAGTTTGATGAATGACTCATGGAAGTTGTTTCAGTTTGGCTGTCACAATTCCTGATTGTCCATGTCCTTCATTTGCCATCCTCCTCTACCAAGCGCATTGATGATTCTGAGTATTTAGTGTCACGGCGTCTATTGTGATATCTTGACTCTAGTCTGTCTTTGCCCTTGCCCTTTTCCTCTCTTTTGGTCTCTTTTGCTTTACTCTTTGACATGAGAAACATCTCATTTCTCTTGCCCTTCCATCTTGAATTGAGGTGCAATTCTTTTGCTTTGACCCACTGTCCTGATTTTGCCCTCCTGATGAGGTCCTTTAGTGAGAGCTGTTTTTGGGGGATCTTGCGCATAGTGTGTGGTGTGGAACAGCCCTCAATTATTCTGAGTCGAATTGAATCCTCAATTGTGAATTAATTGGAATCGTAGTATTGTACCAGACTTTGTAACCTTTATTGAAATTTGTTAAGGACTCACCTGGTTCCTGGCATGCTGAGTTGAGGAAGAGGTGTTCTTGAGCCACATCTTTCTTTGTGTTGAAATGGGCGTGTAGTGTCTCTTTGAGTTTTTCACATGTCTCAGCATCCTTTGATGAAGAAGCCCTGAGTAAGTCTCGGCCTTCATCCCGCACTGGCTGAAGTAGTAGTTGCAGCTGTTGTTTGGCTTTTCAATCACCGGGTGCTGCAAGAAATTCATCCACCAACTCCAGCCACCGGTTTCCATTTGGGACCCAAACTCTGGGTGCCGGTCTGTGTCACTGGAGGTGGCGTTTAAATGCAGAGTCTAGCTTTTTGTGTTCCTTTATCCTCCAATATGATGGTGGAATGTGTTGGTATGATGATGCCACAAGACTGCTCACTATGCTGTTTGTCATGTGTGCACTTGTTATGTATAATTTTTTGGCCTTCTTAGGTGGGGAATCTCGTGTGCTAGCTATCTTTTTGTGTTTCAGTGGTGTTTCGATTCCAGGCACACCTCACTTTGCTGCTTATCCCACTAGTATTTCTTTTCTTCCAATTCTGGGAGATCACACTCACAGGTGACTGCTGTATTCTTTCTGGCAGCTTCATACTTTCCTTGTAAAGCTATTCTGACTTTGATGCCCCCCAGATACGTGTATTCTTTCCAGAAGTTAACCTGGCTTTGTGTCTTGCATTTGTATAGCTGTCTCAGTAGACTTCAATGTGTTATTTCTGAATTGCCTGATTCCAATATGGTCGCCTCATTGATTTTAGTGTGTTTGTCTCTGGACTTCAATGGGCTATCCCTAAACTTGCCTGACTTCAAAATGACTGTCACCCAGCTGAAGCCTGCATGGCTTGTCGCTCCGATAATTCCTGCTTTTCATTAATGCTGTGCCAGCCTAAGGTAAATTGTGGTTCCTCAGCACTGGTACTTTCTTGTGTTACTTGCCTCTTTTGTCTGCAGGTGTGATTTTGGATCCCACCTCCTTCGCCAGTTGTCCTGTTCTGGAATGATTTCTCTTCACAGCACTGACAAGCAAAACGCTTACCATAAAAGACAGCATGTGGCGTAAGGCTACTAACTCATCTTTATTATTTCCTCTGCACTTCTACATGGCTTACTGATGTGGCGCTCCTCTCCACACATCCTCTTCTCTCTGCTTCCCTAAATGTAGTGAGAGCAAAAAACATTGCCTCCTATCTTCTTCTAGGAAGTTTCTGTCATCACACTTCTGTCCAGACCCACTAGACCGTTGAGCTACTTGTATAATAAAGCCCTTACCAAGAGGACATGACAAGATTTAGAAAGCAAAGCATACAGTTTTTCTACGTTGTCCCTTATCTGCCCTGTTGCCTGCAGTCAGCTGTTGAGTGATGCAAAATGCCCATATTTATTCTGCCTGCAGAAGGAAAAAGCTGCTTATAATATGAGTGGAACTTCCTGGCAGGATAGCTCAAGTGGCCTAGTACGATGTCCACCTCACTTTCTTTTAAGCTCATATGCACTGTGATAGCAGTACATGTCTGTAGATTGAAGGAAGGATCTGTGTCAAAGGTGTCCTCTTAAGAGGTGCTAATCAGAAATCTTACATTTTCATTCAAGCAATGGAAACTTTGCTGGGGATATGTCATGAGACTAACCCTCTCTGTTTATTTGATATTGACAGTTCAGGGAACAGAGGCACAAAGTCGGTATGAGTTGTCCAAGATCACCAGTAAAGTTGTAGACCTAAGGCTGCAAAGCTGTACATCTGGTCCAAAGGTCTGTTACTACACAAACATGATATTGTAGAGAATAGACTGTAAGAGTATACTGTGTCTACCTTCTCTCCCATGAGGTAAAATTTTCTTCATTTATTTCACCACCAACCTACTAACAGCTTTTTAAATGAGTCTAACCACATTCAATCTTGGACAAAACAAAATGTGAGGAGTGGAATAGTTTCAAAAGGTGATTGCCCAAGTTCACACAATTTTGACCAATCAGGAAGGCTGAGAGTAAAAGCACCTGATTCCATAGTGTCCAAGTAGCCAACTAAACTACTTGTGGGGATGAAGTGGTTCTGATAGAAAGTACAAGGAATACCCTTTCCAGGGAAATTATTGTTGGCCATACCTTTTTTACAATACAGTGTTAATTGCCTGTTCCTTTAGGTAAAGTAGTAAAGCTAGGATTGGAAATTAAGGCGTTATTTATAAAAAATGGCGCAGTTGTGCATCATTTGTTTTAAACGAGCCAACGGCATTTCGTAATGCCATCTGTGCGCCATATTTATGAAATGACGCATGATGGTGCTAAAGAATGGCTAGCATCTGAAAAAAAGACGATAGCTGGTGATGGATGGCATTAGGGGAAATGGCGCTAGTGGGTCACAAATGACATTAGGCTGATTAACAGCAAAATATCTGCGGCTAGTCAGCCTAGTATCATTTTTTGATGCACAAGCAGCCAAAAATGTATTGCTATCTAAGTACAGACAGGAGTCATTACCACTACCCCAATGTCCACCACAGGGACAATGTCCCCAGAGTAAGCTTTACATACACAGTGCCAGCCAGGGGGCCCCATGTAAGGCTGCACCCAGTGGCACACCACACACATACATTTACCTGCAACTTACCTGGGATGGGCTGCCTCCTCCTGTAGTGTCCCTGTGGTGTGGGTGGTGGTGATGCTGGGGATTGGGGTGGGCATTTTTGTGCCCATTCCAGGGTGTTTCCCCATGGAAATGGGCCTACCAGCACATCAGCATCTGGTCGGACCAGGTGTTAAATAATGACGCTAATCAGGCTTAGCGCCATTATTTAGTCCTGTCTCCTAGTTGCACGCATTTTCTGCGTCAGGTGTTAAATATAGCGCTGGTTGGCTAACGCCATTTTTAGGAAGGGAATGCCTACCTTGCATCTCATTGACACAAGGTGGGTTGGCACTTTCTAGAAATGACTCCAAGTCCAATATTTTGATGCTAGATGGGTCTAGCATTAAAGTTTAATATGGAGTTAAGTTATCGCCGCTTTAAAGTAAAAATAATGATGTTAGGGGGACACTAACTGTCCATGAATTTGGGCCTAAGTCTAGTGGTGGTGTCTGCCCAACCCAGTAAATTCATCATAGTGTTGTCAGTACCTTTTTAATAGCAATGGCTAACTGAACAGTGCGTAGTAATAAACCCCTAGGCCCATATTTATACTTTTTGACGCAAAACTGCGCTAACGCAGTTTTGCATAAAAAAAATTAGCGCCGGCTAACGCCATTCTGAAGCGCCATGCGGGCGCCGTATTTATCGAATGACGTTAGCCGGCGTTAGCCGCCGGCGCCGTCTGGTGTGCGTTAAAAAAAAACGACGTACACCAGGCAGCGCCGGCGTAGGGGGATATGGGGCTTGGGCGTCAAGAAATGGGGCAAGTCAGGTTGAGGCAATTTTTTCGCCTCAACCCGATTTGCACCGTTTTTTTTCACTCCCAACCCCCATAGAAATGACTCCTGTCTTAGCAAAGACAGGAGTCATGCCCCCTTGCCCAATGGCCATGCCCAGGGGACTTCTGTCCCCTGGGCATGGTCATTGGGCATAGTGTTATGTAGGGGGGCACAAATCAGGCCCCCCTATGCCACAAAAAAAAAAAAAAACACTTACCTGAACTTACCTTAATGTCCCTGGGAGTGGTCCCTCCAGCCTTGGGTGTCCTCCTGGGGTGGGCAAGGGTGACAGGGGGTGTCCCTAGGGGCATGGGAGGGCACCTCTGTGCTCCTTCAGAGCCCACAGGTCCCTTAACGCCTGCCTTTTGCAGGCGCTAAAAAACGGCGCAAAAGCGGGCGTACGTCATTTTTTTTGACCTGCCCACTCCCGGGCGTGAATTTTGCCCGGGAGTATAAATCCGACGCACATGCCTCGGAGTCGATTTTTTAGACGGGAACGCCTACCTTGCATATAATTAACGCAAAGTAGGTGTCCACGCTAAAAAATGACGCTAACTCCATGGACTTTGGCGCTAGACGCGTCTAACGCCAAAGTATAAATATGGAGTTAGTTTTGCGTCGGAATTGCGTAAAAAAAAACGACGCAATTCCGGCGCAAACGGAGTATAAATATGCCCCCTAATATGTTAATTTATTTGGAAAAAGGTAGAAATAAATTGTGAGTAATGTATAGATTGTTAGGTCCATGGGCAGTTGTAGTTTAATGGGCAGTAACTATGGTGGATTCTGTTGTTTACTGTTGGTGTTCCTGGTCTTATCAACTTTTATTATAACTGCATTATTATCTAATGCCCTTGGTTAGACATGACATGGTTTCCCCTAACGTTTTGTCCTCTGACCTCCTGTTTTTTAGGATTCAGGTTATTTTACCACTGCTGACCATGCTAAAGGGCAGGTGCTCTGCAAACTAAACATTGTAACATTGACACCTTCACAATTGGCATATTTAATTTAGTTGTAAGTCCTTTGAAAAGTGCACTATATGTGCCCAGGGCCTGTAAATGAAATGCTATGAGTGGACCTGCAGCACAGATTGAGACACCCGCTACAGTGGCCTTTCAAAACAGTCTCAGGCCTGCCACTGCTTAGCCCGTGTTAAACTGCCATTTCAATCTGGCAAGGGTACCCACTTGCCAGGCGAAACCCTTCCTTTTTATTGCAAGTATATAATCCCCAAGGTAGGTCCTAAATAGCCCCAAGAGCTGGGTGTAGTATATTAAAAAGTTGGACTTGTACTTTTAAGTTTAACATGTCCACATAGTGAAAAACTCCTAAATTTGTTTTTCACTATTGCATGGCCTATCTTTCCTATAGGACATCATTGGGATTACATTAAAACATCTTTTAAGTGTAATTTTCAATTGAGAAAATATAGAAATATGGAGTTTGGTGTCTCTGGATTCCCAATGTAAAAGCACAACTTTTGGTGAAGTCAGATTTTAAATTGCAAGTCTGAAAATGGCACTTTTAGGAAGTTGGCAACTTCTTTCTTTAACCATTCTGTGCCTTGCCTGTCTCTGAATACACATCTGGGGTTGATGACAGCTTGACTTTGTGCATTCCTCCTAGACAGTCACACAGTGGGAGCTTAGATGTGACATGTGCATCCTGATGGCCAGTCACCAGGCTGATTGGTCTTACTGGGCTAGATGTGTGGGAGGAGCTGACACTTACACATGAATAGGGCCCTGCCTCTTCTTACATAAAGGGTTCCATAATCTCATGTAGACCATCACTGGAGCCAGGGAAGGGAAGGGATCTCGTGATCTTCAAAGGCCTCTTTGAAGTCTCCCTCACTTCAAAGGTACATTTGGGTATAAGTACTAGACATCAAACCCCACAAAATCAGATCTCTACTACAATCAAGGACACTCTGCCAGGAAGAAGTACTGCTGTGCTGCCAGGAGGGACTGCCACTCTGCAACTACATTGCTGTGCTGGCCTACTGTTTGCTGTGCTGTAGGGGCGCCTTCTACTTTGATACTTGCTTTGCTGTATTGGCGTGCTACCTGCTGCTTCTTGCCTGTGATGAGAAGTACTGAACTTGCTGTCAGCATCCTTGAACCTAAGAAATCTTCAAGGGCTTGCCCTTGTTCTTCTGCAGTCTCAAGAACATCAAAGACTGCTTGCAACTCACTGGCGCTGTTGGACTCAGCAATCTGTGAGTCCTACCCTTGCCTGAGGTGACCCCCTCCAGTCCTAGGCCTCAGAAGAGAGTTCTGCAGCAAAATACAACACATTGCCCCAAGTGCAGAAGAAAAATCAGCACATCATTCATCAATAGCGATGCATCAGCTGCCCCATGACAGTGGATTTGTAGACTGTGCGGCCTGACAGCTATCCTCTGTGCGGCCCGACGATGACCAAGTGCCCTGAGTGTGAAACAAATATTGACACATCGTGCCCTTGCCGTTGATGCCATGCTCCATCAAAGGTACTCTTTCAACAGACCTTGTATGGATTCTGTAGCCAGCCTACCCTCCATCTCTGGGATTGGAATCTGCACTGGTCCCTCATGACCTCAAGTAATGTTTTGACTACTGGTGACTTCTAAACACTATTTTCACATTTTAACTTTAAAAATTATTATCTCAACTTTTACTTATTGGATTTTTATCATTGTGGTCCTGTTTTACTCAGATAGATATTATCTATTTTTCTAAACTGATGTTGACTCTTTTTGTGGTGTCTATCAGTATGTGACTGTAATTAAGTGTTGCACAAGTACTTTTCAAGTTGTCTCTTAAGTTAGGCCTCACTGCTGTGTGCCAAGCTACACGAGGGTGAGCACTGGTTAATTTTGCGAGTGCATCTGACTTACCCTGATTAGGATTGTAGTCCCTACTTCAACAGGGTGCATATCTCTACCAACTAAAGACCCAATTTCTAACACCCTTGCAATATGGTGGTTGGGATATTTGTCATGTTCGTAACAGTGTATTCCATCAGCCCAAAAAAATGATGGACAGCTCTGTGACCGAGGAGTGAATGATTGATTTGTTCCACATTCTGTTCATCATCTGTTCTTTTAAATCTGACTCAGGCCCTATTTCACTAAAGTGGGATGATAGTTGTTCAGTTAACTTATCTCTTAAAATGTGCCAGTTGAGAGAAGTCATTGCTTACTCCATGATTTGCTAAATGGACTGGAACCCAGATACTCCATGTGTGGGAACACTGGGCTGATTGCTGTAGCCCCCTCAATTTTTGCCCCCATTATTCTCTTATATTGGTGTTTTCCTGACTCAGACTATGCCCTGGGCACTGCTAATTAATCCCAGGGCCTGTGCTCTAATTAAAATAGTGTATGCAAAGTAGGCTAATTATAATTGGCAACTCCAACCTACCTATATGTCGCTAGTATATGGAAGGGTGTGGAGGTTTAGGGACCCCAACATAGATAGTACACCCATAGGTCCTGCCTTGCTTGCTACTTTTAAATTGAAGTTAATCTCAAATTCAAATTTGGTATTAAGGATACTTCTAAAGTCCTAAACTACCTTATTTTTACATGTTGTCACACCTAAGGTACCCTCAGGGTTTGGTGCAGTGTAACTATATGCAGGGGCTTTATAAAATATGTTTTATAATCCCTGGTGAGGGAAAAATAGTTAAAGTCGTTTTGGCCCATTGTAGTGAATGGGATTCATAGGCTAAATTTAATTAAAAATTATAAAGTATTATATTCCAAAGAAAGGAGCTAAATATAGCAAATTTGGTATCAAAATAAAAGTTATAATAAATCAAACAACTTGAACTCTTGTTAAAAGTTACCAACTTCACTCCGTAGTGCCCTTCTCCAATTGGTCAGCCTCTGGCAGACTGTGCAAGGCTCCCTTTATGAGGTGTGAAGTAGCCTATGCTGAAACAAAGGAAGTATTTGGTGAGGGAACTGCTTCAGCAGGTGGTAGAACAGGATGGGTGAGAGCAGCCAAACTGGACTTCAAAGGAGGCAAGGACATTTGAGACAGCAACTGGACCTCCCCCATTTTCTGCAGCCCCTTGATTAGATTAAGTGAGGTAGTGGAAAGGGGTATATTAAGGGAAAACTAGCCACAGCAGTGGTTAGACTCAGCCAGATCTAAACTCTAAGACTGAATTTTTGCCATCTTGGATTTTGGAGGAATGTTGTTCCCTGGGATTGATTTTTGCCACACTTCCCAGGAAGTCGCTTTCCATGTCCTGATAAGGCCTTGAATCGCAGGGCCGAAACGAATCGACTAACAATATGACGAGTGCTTGGAATTTATGAATTTACAGACTATGATACAGGATTATACCGTATTCAACTTAACTCGAATACCTATTTATTGTAGACGGTATTAATCATTCACTAACCCAAGTGGAGGAGTGCTTTAGAAAAAGTTATTTGTCAGCCCACAATTGCGAACACAGTTGGAAGCTTTTAATGCTTATTTGTTTGCACGTAGTACTGCTTTTTGTTTCTTTTTAATTGTGATGTATATTTTGGTGTGATGTACTGTATATATTTGTTTTAGTGGCGTGCATTGTAGTATTTATATGTTTTGTGATTTATGAAAAAGAGCAAGACAAATACCCATTTATTAAAAGTATAAATATTGGAATTAAAGAATGCTTCCAGTGATTAAATAGGGTTTTCTCTGTGTTGTATAGTATATTGGTATTTTTTCCTACTATACATCAGTTTTGTATTAGTACTCACAATATAAATATAGCAGCAATAACACTAATAGTGAAACTAATGGCAGGACATTATTTTGTGGCCGTTTGATCTTTCCAATATACTGGGGCAATTTCTGGAAGCATGCCACAGCCTACTTTTAGTGGTGTGCTACAAGAAGTCCTTGCTTCAATGAAGACACATTAAAAGCTTCATCCATTTTCCAAAACATCAGGATTTGGCCAGTGTGGGGCCCCTCCACTTGGCATGGGCAGTGCAGGGGCCCCTGTGCAGGGCCCTTTGCGCAGGTCTCTGCACGACCGGTGCAGCTGCACCCACCGCACAGAGGCATTGAGCTACCAGCAATGTCCCGGCCATGCATTCTGCTCGGCCGGCGGGCGGAAACAATGTTTCTGCCTGCCGGCCCAGCAGAATGTTCTTTATGCGGCCAGCGAGGTCCCAGGGGGGCTGGCGGTCAGTTAAATGACCGCCAGCATGAACACAGCAGTTAACACCGCCGTGTTCATAATGAGGGCCTTAGTCCTTAAAAAACAGTGAGAAAGCTGTTAGTGTACAATAGTACCTGGATAGCATAAAAAAAAAGCCGTGCCGGTGAGTGTGCATCAGAAAAGGCCAGCGATGCATCAATTTCCAACTCGCATTGGCCTGCGTCATTTCTTCTCTCACACAAGAGAGTGATGCATCGATCCGAGTGGGCACCTTGGGTCTGGGCAGGCTTTGCATTGATTTTCCACGCCCAGCGATGTTGCGTCAAAATCTGGTTGCACGGTGTCAAGAAACCTCGCTGCGCGGGGGCTTGCGTCATTAACAGCAGCTACTGTAGGGGTTGCACATTGTTTCTCCAGCCGTGCTGTATTGATCTCCCTGCAGCGATGCAGGTTGAGCATCGATTTTAGCCGCAAGGCTGGTGGCGCATTGTTTATCAGCCGCGAGGCGGGTGGTGCATTGAAAGTTTCTATGCAAGGCTGTCTTTGCATGAATTTCTGTCCTTTTCCACCAGCTGCACCTTTCAAGGGCCCAGAAACAGGTTAGGGCACCCCTTGGCAGGCAGGACTCTCCGCAGAAAGCTCAAATGCTGGCATGGAGAACTCTTTGTTGGCCCTGAAACTTCAACAACAGGGGTCAAGCTCAGTTCAAGCCCTTGAAGATTCTTCACCAGTGGGAAGTCACACAAAAGTCAGTCTTTGTCCTCTCTCAGGTAGGAGCAGCTACTGCAAGCCAACCCAGCAAAGTACAGTCACAGGCAAAGGGGCAATACTCCTCCTTCAGCTTCCCCAGCTCTCCTCCTTGGCAGAGGTTCCTCTTGGTTCCAGAAAGAATCTGATTTTCAGGGGTTTTGGGTGCTCTTCCTATACACCTTTCTGCCTTTGAAGTAGGCCTACTTCAAAGAGAAGTCTCTGCTGTTGTCAAGATCCTGCCTTGCCCAGACCAGGCCCCAGACACAGCACCAGGGGGTTGGAACCTGCATTGTGTGAGGCCAGGCACAGCCCTTTCAGGTGTAAGTGACCACACCTACCCTCCCCTTAGCCCAGATGGCCCATCAGGATATGCAGGCTACACGCCAGATTCCTTTGTGTCACTGTCTAGAGGAGAGGTGCAAACAGCCCAACTGTCAAACTGACCCAGACAGGGAATCCACAAACAGCAGAGTCAAAGAATGGTTTAAGCAAGAAAATGCCTACTTTATAAAAGTGACATTTTCAAACACACAATCTAAAAAACAACTTCACTGAAAGATGTATTTTTAAATTGTTAGTTCAGAGACTCCAAACTCCAAATGTCTATCTGCTCCCAAAGGGAATCTGCACTTTAATACTAATTAAAGGCAGCCCCATGTTAACCTATGAGAAAGATAGGCCTTGCAGCAGTGAAAACCAAATTTGGCGATATTTCACTGTCAGGACATGTGAAACACATAAGTACATGCCCCACCTTTAACACACACTGCACCCTGCCCATGGGGCTACCTAGGGCCTACCTTAATGGAGGCTTCCATGTATAAAAAGGGAAGGTTTAGGCCTGGTAAGTGGGTACACTTGCCAAGTCGAATTGGCATTTTAAAACTGCACCCACAGACTCTGCAGTGGCAGGTCTGAGCCATGTTCAGACGGCTACTAATGTGGGTAGCACAACCAGTGCTGCAAGCCCACTAGTAGCATTTCATTTACAGGCCTTGGGCACTTCTAGGGCACTTTACTAGGGACTTACTAGTAAATCAAATATGCCAATCATGGATAAGCCAAGGTACACATGTAATTTATACAGAGAACACTTACACTTTAGCACTGGTCAGCAGTGGTAAAGTGTCCAGAGCAACCAAACAGCAAAAACAGAGTCAAGCACACAGAAGCAACCTGGGAAGTAGAGGCAAAATGTTGGGGGAGACCATGCCAATGATGCCAAGTCTAACAAAATGTTTATACATAGCATGAAATGGTGAATGGTAGATACATAAACTTTGACATTTGTGAATAAATGGAAGAAAAGGGAGGTTGAGCAACGTTACATTACACTATTGTTTTCCAAAGACAAGAACAGGGCATTATGGTAGTTTTGGTCATTTGTTTACACCATTGCCAATACTTGTTAGAAAGTAGGTTACACGTACCTATTTAAATTACTGAAGTGAAAGTGAACACACATTTAAATATGTACTTGCATAAGTGTATAATGTGAATCAGCCAAAATACCACGTACAAGCATTATACCTTAATGTGCAAATAGATGGAGTTTGGAACCTGTTTTTTGGAGTACAGCAACCTACACTGAGATGTGAAATGCAAACGGATGATCCATGGAGAACAACACACAATCTGGCAAAACATATTGCTCGTTGTTAAAAACAGAGATATAGCCCTGATGCTAGTAATTTGGATGAAACAAGCTATTTTGGAGACTTGAGTATAGATAAATATGCCTTTGTAAGAAATGGGGTCTTTGGTTGACAGTCAGGTTACCCCCTGTTCAAGCAAGGACCCTCACTCTAGTCAGGGTAAAAGAGAATCACCCTCAGCTAACCCCTGCTTACCCCCTTGGTAGCTTGGCAGAGCAGTAGGCTTAACGTCACAGTACTAGGTGTAAAGTATTTGTACCAACACACACAGTAACTTAATGAACACACTACAAAATGACACAACACCGGTTTAGAAAAATAGGAAATATTTATCTAAACAAAATAAGACCAAAATGACAAAAAATCCAACATACACAAGTCAAGTTATGAATTTTTAAAGATTAAACTAAAAAATAGCGCTTAGAAACAAAAATGCTTTGATGAGATGTTAACACAGCGTCGTGACGGAGTGGTTCCCTACAAGCCAACACCAGCGGCGCCAGACACGGAGTCGTGTAGACCCCCAAGTACAGTACCTTTGGTGAAGAGTGAAAACAAGCCGATGCGCAAAGTCGGGAATTGCGGCGTCTGTGTGAAACGTTGAATCCGTGCACTTGAGCGGCGTCGGTCACGACGTGGTGCGGCGACTTCCACGGAGTCGCGGACTTCAGCGGGGCTGCTGCGGCGTCGGGCCTGCGAAGAGCGTTGCGTTCCAGCGAAGGTCACGGCGTCAGGTGCAGGCGGCGTTACCGGTTTCAGCAGGGGCGTCGGTCCGAAGTCGTCCGAAGTCGATTTCCTTGGATTTCCACCAGCTTTCCTTTCCAGGGCCCAGGGACTGGATAGGGCACCACTTGTTGGGGCAGGAGTCTCTCCAGAGACTCCAGGTGCTGGCAGAGAGAAGTCTTTGCTGTCCCTGAGACTTCAAACAACAGGAGGCAAGCTCTAACTCAAGCCCTTGGAGATTTCTTCACAAGATGGAAGGCACACAAAGTCCAGTCTTTGCCCTCTTACTCTGGCAGAAGCAGCACTGCAGGAAAGCTCCACAAAGGACAGTCACAGGCAGGGCAGCACTTCTTCCTCAGCTATCAGCTCTTCTCCAGACAGAGGTTCCTCTTGGTTCCAGAAGTGTTTCTGAAGTCTGTAGATTTGGGTGCCCTTCTTATACCCATTTTAGTCTTTGAAGTCACCTTTCTTCAAAGGGGACTCACACCTACTTGTGAAATCCTGCCTTGCCCAGGCAAGGCATCAGACACACAGCAGGGGGTTGGAGCCGGCATTGTCAGAGGCAGGCACAGTCCTTTTAGATGAGAGTGACCACTCCACCCCTCCCTCCTAGCAGAGATGGCTAATCAGGAAATGCAGGTTACACCCCAGCCCCCTTTGTGTCACTGTCTAGTGCGAGGTGAAAAACAACCCAACTGTCAAACTGACCCAGACAGGGAATCCACAAACAAGGCAGAGTCACAGAATGGTTTAAGCAAGAAAATGCTCACTTTCTAAAAGTGGCATTTTCAAACGCACAATCTTAAAATCAACTTTACTAAAAGATGTATTTTTTAATTGTGTGTTCAGGGACCCCAAACTCTACATGTCCATCTACTCTCTATGGGAATCTACACTTTAATCGTGTTTAAAGGTAGCCCCCATATTATCCTATTAGAGAGACAGGCCTTGCAACAGTGAAAAACGAAATTGGCAGTATTTCACTGTCAGGACATATAAACCACATTACTATATGTCCTACCTTATCCATACACTGCACCCCCTGCCCTTGGGGCTACCTAGGGCCTACCTTAGGGGTGTCTGACATGTAAGAAAAGGGAAGGTTTAGGCCTGGCAAGTGGGTACACTTGCCAAGTCGAATTTACAGTGTAAAAATACACTTACATACACTGCAGTGGTAGGTCTGAGACATGATTACAGGGTTACTTGTGTGGGTGGCACAACCAGTGCTGCAGGCCCACTAGTAACATTTGATTTACAGGCCCTGGGCACCTCTAGTGCACTTTACTAGGGACTTAACAGTAAAACAAATATGCCAATCATGGAGAACCAATTATGTACACATTTTGAACAGGAGCACTTGCACTTTAGCACTGGTTAGCAGTGGTAAAGTGCTCAGAGTAACAAAAACAGTAAAATCAGAGTCCAGCACACATCAACAACCTGGGGAACAGAGGCAAAAAGTTAAGGGAGACCATGCCAAGGATGAAAAGTCTAACAGTCTTGATAACGGTGAACATTCTGAACAGCTAACTAAAGTGCAAAAAGACCATTTGTGATTAATGAGGATGTAGTATCTGCAAGACCTTCTCCTCCCAGGGAAACAGTTGTAAGGGGGACCTGGGGGAATCACCACCAGTCCTCTGGCCCTGCAAGTGACACTTGGAGGTTAGTGAGCGTTCTCTCCCCCTCAGGTCTTTCCAACTTTTCCTAATTTCCATCTTTGTATACAGATTGTTAGCTACAGCATTCACTCTATTCAATATTCTGGTCAACACTTCCCTTTTCTGAGATATTGTTGTATTTTGTACTTGTTCTCTAAACAATTGTGGCTCTACACTAATACTTTCATCCTCCATGACTGATAATTCTGCCTTTGTAAAACATGGATTCCTCCTCCTTGCCATAGTGAATGTCTAAAACAATTAAGTGGTGACCCAAAAGTTGATGCAAAATAAAACAAATGTGTGAAAAGTAAACAAAGTACAGAGGGAGAAAAGGAAATCAACAAAACCTGTCTCCTGTGGCAAAACCTTCATCAAAATGCCCTGCTACAGTGGAATGACAAAAGATCATGGTCTGAAATGGAGTATGTTTTACAGTGTGTATTGTAGGTATTCACAGTTGTCCAATATACAGCAGTTGTAGGCAACAATCGTATAATGCTGAAAGGGTCTAGCAACACTCTCACACTGTCAAGGGGCCGCCGCTGACACACCACAAGCAAAACTGTGTTATCTAAATATGGTTGGCACAATACAGCCTTCCCAATGGCAACGGAGTAACACTTGACAGAATTGGAGTCCGATGCATCATCTGCGAGATATAGCTAGCGTGATGCAGTACACTATGATGATGCGGACAGTGGTTGAACCTCCATTATCTGAATATGGCAGTCAGAACACCATCAGCTTGATGGAGTACTTGGAACCACCGCCATATGTGCAGCAGTATAAGATGCAAATCAGCCCCAAAGTTTCCTTTGTCTTGCCTTGCAGACAGGGGTGCAGGCAGGTTTGGCAATAGCATTTCTAGAAGTGGTGAGACTGTTTAAGCAATTAAATGTATACCAGGGTAACAATGACCACCACCCACAATAAGAGGTGAACGTGGGCTAGTCATGCATACATTTTCCAGTAGATACTGAGAAGATGAGACCTGGCTCTTTCACAATAGTTTTATGCAACAAGGGCCCATATTTATACTTTTGTATCATCGCATTTATATAATTGTATTTTGTACGTTTATGCAGCTTTTGCGTCAAAACATGACGCAAATTTAGTACATATAAATATGGGCTAAAGTGCCTTAAGAGACAAATGCCCAGATTTAAGAGGGCCTATCGCCTCCCCTAGCGCCTTCTTGCACCACATTTGCATCATTTTCTACGGCGCTAATGTGGCTCAACGAGGCCAAAATCACTGCGCCACATTTACAAAGTGGTGCAATGCATGCATTCAGCCACTTTGTAACCCCTTGCGTCGCATTATGCCTGCTCCAGGCATAATGTATGTAAGGGGGCTTTCCCCAGTAGGGGGACTGCAAAAATAGCACAGTGGAATCTAAGATATTCCACTGCACCATTTTTAGCAGCTATTTTTAACACCTGCACAGAGCAGGCATTAAAAGGATGCATACCATTGTTTTCAATGTGCTCCTGTGTAAACTGCAGGATTAGCGTCAAAATGTTGGCGTTAATCCTGCACAGTACATCTATAGCGGCCAAAATTTTGACACTGGTGCCCCTACCCTGCACCATGTTGTGCCGTATATTAAATACGGCGCACACATGGTGGCGATAGGGGGGCACAAGAAAAGTGGCACTATATTGGATGAAGCGCCACTTTCATAAATTCCGGCCAAAATGGGATTGATTTTACATTTTGAGGATCACTTCATGCAGATGAAATTAACATGTGATATCCAAATGTACAAACAATTCAATGTAAATAGTGTGTGTTCAGGCAAAGGCCATGAAGCTGAGAGAACCATTGTGTACATGGCTTGAAGGCTGGAACGTATGCTGTGAAAGAGAGGACATGAATCCAGTACGAGCACAGTGTACACAGAGTAATAGCTGTGTTTGTGCTAGCATGCACACTCACAGTGTGCGTCGTGTAAGAGGTTTTATTTAATGCTACAACTTGCAACAAAACTCTCAAGATTTCAGTGCGCACTTTGAACATTCTTTGATTGGATACATCATGGCATTTACAGTGAACGTGGAGCCCAAGCAGCCACTACACCATTTCACAGGAACGGTGTCAACAATATTCTGATACAAATAGGTGGAATGCTTCTCTGGCATGTGCCGTAAACAGGGGCTCTCAGTCTAATCTCAAAAAGCTGCCACTGCAATGCTTAGAATAGGATACGCTGCTTTAGTCTGTGACAAAAGCTTAAATAATGATGTACAGAGCCCACCAGGTACAAGGAACAGTCTAGCACCCACATATTAGAGGTTATTGATGGGTACATTACAGATTCTGCCAGCTTTAAAGAATGCACTGGCGAGGGCTTTGAAACATTTACGCTGCAATGGCATTCTGCTGGAAAAATTAGCAGGTCTGGCTTTTATCTACAAATGTTTCTTCATTGAATGTGGAGATCGAGTGGTATTGTGAATTGGTGAATGCAAAAATGAGTCAATGGGTGAAGCATGGGTGCAACCAATGTAATAAGACACTTTGGCCCATATTTATACTTTTTTTGCGCCGCATTTGCGTCATTTTTTGACGCAGAAACGACGCAAACTTGAAAAATATAATTGGGCCTTATTTATACTTTTTGGTGCAAAACTGCACTAAGGCAGTTTTGCCCCAAAAAGTTTTGCACCGGCTTGCACCATTTTTTAGCACCATCTGGGCACCATATTTATGGAATGGTGCAAGCCGGTGCAAAGGGTAGGCTAGCTTTAAAAAAAATGACGTTAGGCAGTTTTGAGTCAAAATAAATGATTCTGACCAGATTAGCATCATTTTTTGACGCTAAGGGGCATATTTATACTCTGTTTGCACTGAATTAGCGTCATTTTTTTTTAACTCTAATTCAGTGCAAAACTAACTCCATATTTATACTTTGGTGCTAGACCCGTCTAGCACCAAATTTATGGAGTTAAAGTCATTTTTTGGAAGTGAAAACCTACCTTGCCTTAATGAGATACAAGGTAGGCGTTCCCGTGCAAAAAAATGACTCTATGGCCTTAACACCATATTTATACTCCCATGTAAAAATGGTGCAAGGGAGGGAGGAGGGGTCAAAAAATGGGGCAAAGCTTGCTTTGCCCCATTTTTTAAGACCTGGGTCAGGGCAGGTGTTAGGGGACCTGTGGCCCTATTTCCATGGTGGAACACCATGGAATAAGCCCAGAGGTGCCCTCCCTAGGCCCTAGGGGCACCCCCACCCACACTAGAGGGACTGCAAGGATGGGGGACCCCATCCCAGGTAAGTACAGGTAAGTGCATTTTATTTTTGAAAGTGCCATAGGGGGCCCTGAAATGGGCCCCCATACATGGCACCGGGTGCAATGGCCATGCCCAGGGGACCCCTGTCCTCTGTGCTGGCCACTGGGGTGGCGGGCATGACTCCTGCCTTTTCTAAGGCAGGAGTCATGTGGCATGGTAGGTTTAGCACCATAAAATGACGCTAATCTGGTTAGAGTCATTTTTTTTTACACTAACCTGCCTAAAGCCATTTTTTGGTGTTAAACCCTCTTCTTCTATACTGCCAGCCCCACCCGACTAAAGTCATTTTTTAAAACTCTAGCCTACCCTTTGCACCGGCTTGAACCATTCCATAAATATGGTGCCCAGGTGGTGCACAGAAATGGTGCAAGCCGGTGCTAAACTTTTTGGTGCAAAAATGAGTTAGTGCAGTTTTGCAGCAAAAAGTATAAATAAGGGCCAATATTTTGTAAGTTTGCGCCACTTTTGTGTCATAAAATGATGTTAATGCGGTGCAAAAAAAGTTTAAATCGGGGCCTTGGTGCTAGATGGGTCTAGCACCAAAGTATAAATATGGAGTTAGTTTTGCACCAAATTAGAGTAAAAAAAAATGACACTAATTTGGTGCAAACAGAGTATAAATATGCCGCAGAGTATAAATATGCCCCTAAATATGGCGTTAAGGCCATAGAGTCATTTTTTGCACAGGAACGCCTACCTTGCATCTCATTAAGGCAAAGTAGATCTCCACTTTCAAAAAATGACTTTAACTCCATAAATTTGGTGCTAGAGGGGTCTAGCACCAAAGTATAAATATGGAGTTAGTTTTGCACCGAATTAGAGTAAAAAAAAAATGACACTAATTCGGTGCAAACAGAGTATAAATATGCCCCAATTGTATTTTGGACGTTTGCGCCATTTTTGCGTCAAAAATGCGGCGCAAATGCAGCGCTAAAAAAGTATAAATATGGGCCTTTCAGTTTTAAATCTAACTGGCTCTCCAACGCCTTTTGTTGGCCTCATTATGGATAAGGAAGTGGAACTTACTAGCATCCTAATTGGTAATTACTGACGTCTTTTTAAGTTTAAGACCAAAATATTCAGGGGCATATTTATACTCTGTTTGCGCCGGAATTGCGTCGTTTTTTTTACGCAAATCCGATGTAAAGCTAACTCCATATTTATACTTTGGAGTTAGACCCGTCTAGCGCCAAAGATCTTGGAGTTTGCGTCTTTTTTTAGCGTGGACACCTACCTTGGGTTAATGATATGCAAGGTAGGCGTTCCCGTCTAAAAAATGACTCCAAGGCATGTGCGCCTTATTTAAACTCCTGTGCAAAAATGACGCACGGGAGTGGGCGGGTCAAAAAAAATTACGTCCAGCCGCTTTTGCGTCATTTTTTAACGCCTGGTCAGGGCAGGCGTTAAGGGACCTGTGGACTCGGAAGGAGCCCAGAGGTGCCCTCCCATGCCCCCAGGGACACCCCCTGCCACCCTTGCCCACCCCAGGAGGACGCCCAAGGATGGAGGGACCCATCCCAGGGAACTTAAGGTAAGTTCTGGTAAGTATTTTTATTTTATTTTTTTGTGGCATAGGGGGGCCTGATTTGTGCCCCCCTACATGCCACTATGCCCAATGACCATGCCCAGGGGACATAAGTCCCCTGGGCATGGCCATTGGGCAAGGGGGCATGACTCCTGTCTGTGCTAAGACAGGAGTCATTTCAATGGGGGTTGGGAGTCCAAAAAAATGGCGGAAATTGGGTTGAGGCCAATATTTTGCCTCAGCCCTGACTTGCCCCATTTTTTGACGCCCAAGCTCCATTTTCCCCTACGCCGGCGCTGCTTGGTGTGGGTCATTTTTTTTGACGCACACCAGTCAGCTGTGCCAGCTAACGTCATTCCATAAATACGGCGCCCGCATGGCGCTTTGGAATGGCGTTAGCCGGTGTTAAAGTTTTGACGCACAACTGCGTTGGCGCAGTTGTGCGTCAAAAAGTATAAATATAGTCCTCAGTCTAAAAGAAATTAATATTTCCCAGCAATAAAATTAATTGTGTCTGGGCACCAGCGGGGTTGGGGGAAGTTCTTCGTGGCTGGTAAATGCTTTGCCACTATCCATAGCTACATTTCTGTAGCTCAAAAAGAACACAGATCTCAACGGCCAAAACCCATTACGAAATACTGCAGGCAATATTTCAGATTCTACAAGGGAATTTTGCTGCTATTTTATGTTGAAATCAAAGTTCTGTTATATATCTGTGTAATGGACATAATTTTTGTCATCCACTGATTCTGTGTGAATGGGGTAATGCTAGTGTCAGTAATTACTGGAGAATTGTGGTGAACTCACCTCTTTTGTTCCAAGAAAGTATCTGATCATGTGTTTGTCATTAATATTACTAAGTTAGCGACTATATCACATACATTCATAAAACACAAAGTTGTAGAAAATCATTACTAAAAAAACAAATGATCAAAAGCCCATCAAGTGTGAAACAATTGAATAAAATTAGTTTGCTCTAAAAAAAAAATACCAACAATTCTGAAAATATTTTAAAATAATAAAAACATTCGATGCAATTAAAAAGGCAAGTAAAAAACAGTTTCGCACAGCAATTTCTTTATTAATTCTTTTAACTCTGTAGGAAATTTGACTACTGGTTGAGGGGATTGAAACCTTGCTCAAGCAACAACAACAATTATTGTCAAGATGAAACACAAGCAACCTCAAATTCACTGTGCTCAACCCTTTGGTAGCTTTGCACAAAAGCATTCAGGCTTAAATTTGAGGAATTGTGTAAAGTATTTATGCAGCACAAAAACAGTAATAAAGTGAAAATGCAACACAAAAACATTCCACACCAATTACTAAAAATACAGTAAAATGTATACATTTTTTGGCACCAAAAGGACATAACTCCAATTAGTGGAACTAGAGATATGCACTTTTAAAAACTGAGATGCAAATAGTGCTTATAAACCAAAGTGCCACATGGGTTGTCTGGTCGTGCAGGACAAGAACAAAGTCACAAGTTCAGGCTGACCCCAATGGCACTTGGGCTAGATATAGAGAACTAGTAAGGCCAAATAAACAAAGGGGGTCATTCCAACCCTGGCGGTCGGTGTTAAAGCGGCGGCCAACCCGCCAACAGGCAGGCAGTATAAAAAATGGAATTCTGACCCTGGCGGGAACCGCCAACATAGCCCGCCACTTTAACACTCCGACCGCCACGGCGGGACAAACAAACAGCGCGGCGGTCACTGCCAACAGACAGGAGGCAGACAATGTACCGCCCACCCTATCACGACCCACCAATCCTCCACCTTTTCCGGTGCGGGAGCCCCGCTGATAAAAACACGGCGGAAACAGACTACGAACGGGAAAACGCTCACCTCTATACAATCCACGAGGAATCTGGACAGCATGGAACCCGAATTAAACATCCTACCAGCTATTGTCTACCTGCTCCTCTACCAGGAGCACGAACGCCGGCGCAGACGACAACGGTGAGTACTGCACCTACGACACAGGGGAAGGGGGAGGAGAAAAGGTTACGGGCAAACACATACGCGACACCCCCCCCCCCACCCCCCCACCCCCAAATCCCTACACACCAATGCAGAGCAACAAGTCAGAGTGACACCCCCCAAACCCCCTGGAAGAATGCAAAGACAAAATAAATTAATCATGAAAATTGAAGTATATTATAGCATATTTGAAGTTAAGTGAAATATGAAATATCTAAATAAAATATATTACAACATGAACAATATATACATAGCCCAAAAGTCCGGCACATATTGGCTACCTTCCATTGTTCGTGGGCCAATGTGCATAAACACATGGGCAAAGCCCACACACGAGACCCGATTCCATTGGAGAGAACACTGCTGGGGCATCAGATAATAAAACTACAGGCACCTCAGGGGGAAGGGAAGGGGGGGCACCTCAGCCACATGAGTCCACGACGCCAGCTCCACGAGGGGCCTCCATGCCCACTGTACCATCCTGGGGAGTGCAAAGCCACAGTCTCTCAAGTCTCTACAGTGAGTGGATTGCCCACTGTACCATCCTGGGGAGTGCAAAGCCACAGTCTCTCAAGTCTCTACAGTGAGTGGGTTGACCACTGTCACATCCTGGGAAGTGCAAAGCAACAGTCCATCAGGTGGATTACAGACTCCACTGGTTATGGAGGAGGCATGTTGGCCAGAGTGCTTCGTGAAGCCCTGCCCGACACAGATCCGGCCCTGCCAATGGGCCAGCGGTGCTTGAGATGAAGGGCCCAGCGGAGCGGTGCTTGACAGGAAGGGCCCAGTGGAGCGGTGCTTGACAGGAAGGGTCCAGGGGAGCAGTTCAGAGACGGCGGTGCCCAGCGGAGCGGTGCTTGACAGGAAGGGCCCAGCGGAGCGGTGCTTGACAGGAAGGGCCCAGCGGAGCAGTTCAGAGACGGCAGTGCCCAGCGGAGCGGTGCTTGACAGGAAGGGCCCAGCGGAGCGGTGCTTGAGATGACGGGCCCAGCGGAGCGGTGCTTGACAGGAAGGGCCCAGCGGAGCGGTGCTTGACAGGAAGGACCCAGCGGAGCAGTTCAGAGATGGCGGTGCCCAGCAGAGCGGTGCTTGACAGGAAGGGCCCAGCGGAGCGGTGCTTGAGATGAAGGGCCCAGCGGAGCGGTGCTTGTTAGGAAGGGCCCAGCGGAGCGGTGCTTGACAGGAAGGGCCCTGTTCAGCTGTGCTTGTCACGGCGGGGCCCTGTTCAGCGGTTCTTGAGACGGCGGGGCCCTGTTTAGCGGTGCTTGTCTCGGCGGGGCCCTGTTCAGCGGTGCTTGTCACGGTGGGGCCCTGTTCAGCGGTGCTTGTCACAGCGGGGCCCTGTTCAGCGGTTCTTGAGACGGCGGGGCCCTGTTCAGCGGTGCTTGTCACGGCGGGGCCCTGTTCAGCGGTGCTTGTCACGGCGGGGCCCTGTTCAGCGGTTCTTGAGACGGCGGGGCCCTGTTCAGCGGTGCTTGTCACGGCGGGGCCCTGTTCAGCAGTGCTTGTCACGGCGGGGCCCTGTTCAGCGGTGCTTGTCACGGCGGGGCCCTGTTCAGCGGTTCTTGAGACGGCGGGCCCTGTTCAGCGGTTCTTGAGACGGCGGGGCCCTGTTCAGCGGTGCTTGTCACGGCGGGGCCCTGTTCAGCGGTTCTTGAGACGGCGGGGCCCTGTTCAGGGTTCTTGAGATGGCGGGCCCTGTTCAGCGGTGCTTGTCACGGCGGGGCCCTGTTCAGCGGTTCTTGAGACGGTGGGCCCTGTTCAGCGGTGCTTGTCACGGCGGGGCCCTGTTCAGCGGTTCTTGAGATGGGGGGGCCCTGTTCAGCGGTGCTTGTCACGGCGGGGCCCTGTTCAGCGGTGCTTGTCACGGTGGGGCCCTGTTCAGCGGTTCTTGAGATGGCGGGGCCCTGTTCAACGGTGCTTTTCATGACGGGCCCTGTTCAGCGGTGCTTGTCACGGCGGGTCCCTGTTCAGTGGTACTTGAGACAGCGGGCCCTGTTCAGCGGGGCTTGTCACGGCGGGGCCCTGTTCAGCGGTGCTTGTCACAGCGGGGCCCTGTTCAGCGGTGCTTGTCTTGTGTTCCTGGGGAACCGGATCTGGCCAATAATTCCCGCTCAGTCGCCATCCGACCTTTCGCTAGCGGGGCCCTCCTGTGCTGGAGTCCTGGGCCCGTGGGTGTCCTCCGTCACACCCGAAATGGGGCTGGTGGGGCCCTCCTGGGCAGCTCGCCTGCTGCCGGACTTGTCCGCCCTGCTGCCCTTGCCCTCCTTCGCCGAATCTCTGGGGCCCTTGCCTCCCTTTGTGGATGTGCCAGGTGACGGTGCAAGGGTAGTGTCCTTGGGGGCAGCCGTCTCAGGCCTGTCGCGCCGGCCCTTCCCTTTTTTGGTTCTTTTCCCAGGGGGTGGGCTGGCTGTCCCCTTGCTGCTGGCCGATGTTCCGGCCCTAGGAGCTGGTGGACTCCAATAGCCCTGAACTATGGTCCTAGTAGGTGCAGGGCTTGTGATGGCTGAGTTGCTGTTTGGACTCTTTTGAGATGGAGGGGGTGGGTCAGGTGATGCAAAGAGGTTAATTTTGGAGAGGAAAAACTTTTTAGGAGCAATGGGAAGGGTAGGTGCAGTGGGTATGGGAGTGGAGGAAGAGGATGTGGTTGTAGGAGAGTCAAGTGTGCTGTCTATGGGTGCAGGTGCTTGTGACGGAGGCTGTCGTGAGGTGGATGGCTGTTGGGTGGGTGGCTGCCTGCGTTTGTGTGGTTTGGAAGAGGACACAGGGGACGTGTAAATGGCAGTGGGGGTGGTGACTGCACGTGTGTGGAGTGTTCTGGTGGGTGTGCTGGTGATGGACGTAGTGGCTGATGATGTTGTGCATGCATGTGTGAACGGAGACGTCACAGGGAGGGAGGAGGGAGACGAGGAGGAGGGGGACACAGAGGAGGCAGTGGCTGTTGGCATGTCTGCATGTGGATGTTGCTTGGGCGAATGCTTGTGTGATCTGTGGTGCTTATGTCTTAATGAGCTGCCCTTGGGTGTTGATGTGTGTGCAGGCTGGTCTGTAGGTGTGTCTGGGATAGGTAGAGGAACAGGGGAGTGGGACTGGGTGGAGGGAGTTGGAGGAAGGAGGCTGGAGACAGGGACAATGGCTGCCGTCAGTGCTGAGGCCAGAGCGTTGAACGATCGCTGATGGGCAGCCTGACCCGAATGAATGCCCTCCAGGTATGCATTGCTCCGATGCACCTCCCTTTCCACCCCCTGGATGGCATTCAAAAGGGTATACTGCCCAACAATAAGCGTCTGGAGGAGGTCAATGATCTCCGCACTGAAGGCAGCAGGAGTAACTGGGGCAGGGCCTGAGGTGCCTGGGGCGAAGGTGATGCCCGGCTTCCTGGCCGAGTGGGCACGGGGCGAACGCTGAGGGGCTGCTGGGAGGGCGGAGCTGGTGCGCTGGGTGGCGGCTGTACCTGTTGTTGCGGTGGGCACGGATGTTGCCGCCACCACAAGGGAGCTCCCTTCCGAGGACGTGTCGGTGTCGCTGACGTCTCCACGGGTCCCCGTTGTGGTGCTCCCCTCGCCCTCCGTCTCACTGGTGAACTCGGAGTTGGTTGCAGGGCCCTCCGGGGCCATGTGAGATGCAGCTCCCTCGTGCGCCGATGCCACTTCTCCTCCGCCTGATGATGCTAATGCACACATGAACAGGAAAACCAAAAAAACAGGGGGGGGAGAAGAAAGAAAGACATGTTGAGTGCATGCAATGGCAGCACCGTTGGCGGAGAGGACAGACACAGAAGCCCCCTGCACTACGCCGCGCACTCGGGGTACACTACTCAATTATTGTGACTTGGCCTACAGGTCTATGGAGGACAACTGCACACATAGGTGAGCCCGGGCCATGGATAGCTGTACTTAGCACCCTACAGAGGTGGGGGGCGGGGCACAGGGCCATGCCTAACGGAGGGGCCTAGCCTACAGAAACTGCCCTGGCCTAGAGATAGCCACAGCCCTCCTCCACCACCCAGACACCTCCACTGTGCGCTGATATAGCAGAATGTGCTGAGACTCACCCCCTTGTGTCTGCTGTGATGTCCTCACGCGTCCATCCAAATCGGGGTAGGCCACCGCCAGGATCCGGGACATCAGGGGGTTCAATTGCCGTGTGGCATCCCTCCTAGGTTGGGAGGCCATCCCCAGCAGAGCCTCGGCGGTCTTTCTGCTCCCGCGGCGGATGTCCTCCCACCTCTTGCGGCAGTGGGTGCCCCGTCTGTTGTGGACCCCCAGGGCCCGGACGTCCTTGGCGATGGCACGCCAAATGTCGATCTTCTGATGGGCGCTGACCTATGTGACATGAACAGGGTGGGAAAATAAATATCATCACTTATCTATATGGTCGATGTGAGTGGCCACCCCTCCCCAACCTTGCCATGTGGCACATGCTCTCATCTGTTGTGCGTTGCATTCCTCATTCGCTCCCCTCCCCACCATCTTACATCCACCCCACTCAACACAGGCATAGCCCATACAACGTGCTCCCTGTGTACTTACCTGTTGGTCTGGAGGACCGGAGAGTAGCGCATACTGGGGAAGGACCCCATCAACAAGTTTCTCCAATTCCTCAGATGTGAAGGCAGGGGCCCTTTCCCCAGTCGCAGCAGCCATTGTCTCTTACAGACCGAGGTCACAGCAGCACTTGCAGTATAGGTCCTCTCCTGTGGATGATCAGGTCTCGAGTGATTAAGCAGATAGAAAATGGCGGTCACGCCTGCGGCGGTGCGTACCGCGTCCACCGGCGCACATCGTCATTGGCTCCTGAGACCCATAGGGTTCAATGTTAACCAATGCTGCTTTGCGCCGCGGTCTCCGACCGCCTACCGCCACGGTGTGCCACGCCAGCGCATTGACCTCACATCCCATTGTCACACTTCACAGGTCAGGCAGCCGCCATTTCAAGGGCCAACATGGCTTAATTTCTACAGTGTCACACAGGCCTAGGCCTTGCATTGCCAATCATACAAGCCATTCAATGCATAGCGAATCGTGTACTGTGCAAGCTGTGGTTACGTACCTGTGGGTTGCTTGACTCTGTGCTCCATGTTGTCCTTCCTAGGCACCGTCCGCTGGGACTTGCGAGGAGATGGAGGAATCCTCCTGTGTACAGACCGCTGGTGGACCTGTCGACAATGGAAGAAAGACATGTCATACTGACATACAGGCTTGACAGAGCCACTATACAGGAACTGTGTGCCCAGCTGGAGCCAGACCTGATGTCCCCCATTCGCCAACTCACAGGGATTCCCCCTCTGGTGCAGGTTCTGTCAGTACTCCATTTTTTGGCAAGTGGATCATTCCAAACAACAGTGGCCATATCATCAGGGATGTCTCAGCCTATGTTTTCTAAGGTTTTGTCCAGAGTGTTGTCTGCCCTGATGAAATACATGCGGAGATACATTGTTTTCCCTGAGGTGGGCGATTTGGCTACAGTGAAGGGTGATTTCTATGCCCTTGGCCATATCCTCAACATCACTGGTGCCATTGATGGGACTCATGTGGCTTTGGTTCCCCCCAGTGAAAGTGAGCAGGTGTACAGGAACAGAAAAAGTTATCATTCGATGAATGTCCAGGTGGTCTGTTTGGCTGACCAGTACATCTCCCTTGTAAATGCCAAGTTCCCTGGGTCAGTGCATGACGCGTACATCATGGGAAATAGCAGCATCCCTTATGTGATGGAACAGCTACAGAGACACCGTGTGTGGCTAATAGGTGACTCTGGTTACCCCAACCTGTCGTGGCTACTTACCCCAGTGAGGAATCCCAGGACAAGGGCAGAGGAACGCTACAATGAGGCCCATGGGCGAACTAGGAGGATTATAGAAAGAACCTTCGGCCTCCTGAAGGCCAGGTTTAGGTGCCTGCATATGACAGGTGGATCCCTAATGTACTCACCAAAGAAGGTGTGCCATATCATCGTGGCCTGCTGTATGCTTCACAACCTGGCTTTGCGCCGCCAGGTGCCTTTCCTGCAGGAGGATGGTCCAGATGGTGGTGTTGTAGCAGCTGTGGAGCCTGTGGAGAGTGAAGAGGAGGAAGACGACGGGGATGACACAGACAACAGGGACACTGTGATACAACAGTATTTTCAGTAGCACACAGGTACGAATCAACCACGCCATTTTACATTTACTTAAAGTCTCCTGCCTCTCTACTGTCTGAGTTTCCCACCAGTTCCTGTTAACTGAGTTGTGACTTTCCCTTCCGTTTTCAGAGCTGTGGGCCCCACTGCGTGACCTCTGCTTTGTTTGCCCATGGACTACAGCTGTGTGACAGTGGTATGTTGTCATCACAATGTGACTGAACATTATTGCACCGTTATGTCTAATACATTTGTTCAAAATACAAGCAGACTCCAGATTTTTTAAGTGCAATAAGTGATTTTAATAAAGTGCTACATTTAGGAACATGATTGTAAAACGGTGATGGGTGATGGTGGAGTAATGTCCATGGCAGAGTCCAGTTTTCAGTCTCACAGGTGCATTGTCCATATGCCTGTGGAAGGATGGAGCAGGCGCAGTTCAAGGTTGGACAGGGTGACAATGTGGGACATTGGGATGACATCAGGGGGTATCCTTTGCTGGCGGGGTCTTGGCATCCTACTCTGTTTTCTTGTGAGATCTCAGGTGCCGCTTGCGGAGTGGTTCTTCTTCTGCAGGAGGTAGGGTTCTGGTGGCCTGTCGTTGTGTGGGGGCCTCCTGTCCACTAGCGCTGGCGGAGGTGGTAGGCTGTTCCTGGTCCAGGCTAGTGACAGGGGCCCTTTGTGGTGCCACATGGTCCCGCAATGTCATGACTATCTGGTTAAGGGCCACAACGATGGTCCCCATTGCGGAACTAATGTTCCTCAGTTCCTCTCTGAACCCCATGTACTGTTCCTCCTGCAGTACCTGGATCTCCTGGAACTTGGCCAGTACCGTAGCCATCGTCTCCTGGGAGCGGTGGTATGCTCCCATGATGGAGGAGAGGGCCTCTTGGGGAGTCGGTTCCCTGGGCCTGTCCCCCCCCTGTCGCACAGCAGCCTCTGTCCCCTGGACGGTGTGCCCACTACCACTGCCCCCAGGTCCCTGTTGTTGTTGGGGTGGTGGGTCAACCTGGGTGCCCTGTAGTGGTGGACACACCGCTGATTGACGTGTCCTGGAGACAGAGGCATGGGCCCGCTGGGTGGGAGCTGTGCTGGTGTTCCCAGAGGGGGTTAGGTCGGGTGTAGCCTGTGGCTGTCTGTGGGGAACCGACTGTCCAGAGGTCCCCGATGGGCCGGGCTGGTCATCTGGGTCCAGGGAGACAGAGCTGCTGTCATCACTGGGGGCCTCTTCTGGGGGTGGGTGGACATCTCTGGACCCTCCGTGGCGGTGTGGTGGTGTTCGGGTCCTGCAGGGGTATAAGAGTATGGTTATTGCTTCTGTGTGTGGCATTTCGTGTAATGGGTGGGTGGCCGTGTACCCCAGTGCTGGCATTCCCTTGTGGGGGCTTTCGTGACTGTGGCTTATGGGGGTGATGGGTGTGTGCAGTGGGCATGCTTTGGTGATGGGTGTCCATGCTTTGGGGAGGCATGCAGGGCTAGGTTTTGGGATGGGTGGGTTGTGATGGTGAGCCATATGCAAGGAGTTGGTGTGATGGGGTGGGGGTGAGGGTGGGGGTATGATTTGGCATGCAGGTGGGGTGGGGGGAATGAAGTAGTGGAGATTTGCCTTACCAGAGTCCATTCCTCCGCCTACTCCTGCGAGGCCCTCAGGATGCAGGATGTGCAAGACTTCCTCCTCCCATGCTGTGAATTCTGGGGGAGTAGGTGGGGGTCCGCCGCCAGTCCGCTGTACTGCGATGTTGTGCCTTGATACCATGGAACGCACCTTCACCCGTAGGTCGTTCCACCGCTTCCTGATGTCGTCCCGATTGCGTGGATGCTGTCCCACAGCGTTGACCCTGTCCACTATTCTGCTCCATAGCTCCATCTTCCTGGCAATGGTGGTGTGCTGCACCTGTGCACCGAAGAGCTGGGGCTCTACATGAACTATTTCCTCCACCATGACCCTGAGTTCTGCGTCAGAGAACCTGGGGTGTCTTTGAGGTGCCATGGGGTGGTGTGGATGAGGTGAGGGGTGGTGTATGTGTTGTAGTGTGTGGTGAGTGTGATGGTGTATGGTGTTTTGTGCGTGGAAATTGTGTGGGTGATGTTGTGATTTGCCTCTGTGTGATGGTCTACTCTATGCTGTGCTGTCTCTCTCTGTCCTTCAGTCGCAATTGTGGTCGTAAGGGTTTGTGGGTGATGTGGGTGTGTGTTTTATATTTAATTGGGTGTGTGGGAGTGGAGTGTGTATGTGTCTCAGGTGTGTGTATTTTGATTTGTCCAATGTGGTGGTGTTTTGTAAAGGTGTGTGTATTTTGAGCGTGGCGGTGTGTACCGCCAATGGAATACCACGGTTGAAAGACCGCTGCGGGGATTTGTGGGTCGGAATGGCATGGGCGTATTTTTGTTGGCGTGACGGTGGAGGTTTGGTCATCGCCTGTTTTGCGCTGCCCGTTGGTGTGGCGGACTTTTGTGGATGTCGGGTTTTTGGCGGTTTGCCAGTTGCGGGTCAGAATGACCATGGCGGTTTACCGCGACCGCAGCGGTGTTATGGCGGTCTTCTGACCAGCGGTAAGCGCCTTTTACCGCCGAGGTCAGAATGACCCCCAAAGTACCTTAAATCTTCTTTGTGAAAAGTTGTCAGGCCCTGCACCAAGGATATGCTGTGCAGTGACGTTTCTGAGGAGATGAGGACACTGTGATGAAAGGTTTTGCATTGAGGAGGTGTCATGTAGTGCGTTTCCAGAGAGCTGCAAGGTTCTGCATCAAGGTTGCATTGTTCAGCAGCTGTTCTGATATCGAGCTGCAAGACGATGCATTGTACTGCATCAAATCTGCTAGGACCACATTTGGGCTGCCAGATCATTTTTATCCCCACTTCCAAGGGTCCAGGAATGTGGCAGTACCACTTGGAGGGCTAGGAGTCTAGGTGCAGGGTTCAAGGTTATTGGAGCCCTTGGACTCACTCTGTGGTCCTGGGTCCCAGGTGCATGTCCAGCCCTTCTTACTCAGGCAGCAGGGCAGCAGAGCAGTCCTTCTTGCAGGCAGAGCATCTGGGCAGTCCTTGTAGCAGGGCAGTAGAACAGCTGGGCAGTCCTTGCAGCAGGGCAGTAGAGCAGCTGGGCAGTCCTCCTTATAGCAGAGCAGCATAGTAGTGGAGAAGTGTTTTTTCTGAGTGTTCCACAGGTCTGCAAGTGAACTGAAGAACTGAACTGAGGTTCACATTTTTATACTCACTGCCTTCTTTTAAGTGGGAGAAGAATCCTGAGTTTTCCTCCTACAGAGGTGTCTGGAATTTCCTTCTTCCCAGCCGTGATCCCAGTTTGTCAGGGGGCATAATAGGCTACTATGAAGTCCTTTGTGAGTGTGCTCGGCCAGTGCCTTTGAAGTATAGCAGTTGGCAGTGCCACCCATCTTTATGCCAGGATGACCCATCCTGCCAACATTCAGACCCTCTATTGTAATACTGTTTGGAAGGAGTTACAAAGGCCAATTACCAATTGAAGCTAGTCATGTGATCCATGAACCAGCTGCAGGTACCAAAGGGTTAGGACAAGAAAATGCCAACTTTCTAAAAGTGGTTATTTCAGTATTTCAGTATCGTGAATTAAAATCCAACTTTACCAATAAAAATAGGTTTAAATTACAATTTGCAGACACCACATTTGACTTCACAGGATGAAATGGATGTTTCAAACTGCACACAAGGGCCACAATGGCAGGCCTAAGACATGTTTAAAAGGTCACTTAAATATGCTGCAAAATGAGTGCTGCAGGTCCACTAGTAGCATTACATTTACAGGCCCTGGGTACATGCAGTGCTACTTTATTAGGCTGTTAAAAGCAAATTAAACATGGCAATCAGGTGTAAGCCAATGTTACCATATGTTAGGGAGTGAGCACAAGCACTTTAGCACTGGTTAGCATTGTTTAAGTGCACATAATTGTTAGGCCAACAACCCTGCCAAGAGGGCCAACTCCAACATCCACAAATGTTATTCATATTGAAAATATTCCATTAAATAGTGTAGGTAATGGATTCAAAGGATTGCTGTTCTGTGGACTTATTTTCCTATGAAAGCACATAAAACCCTTAAATCACTGTGATGATGAATAACTCAAAAACATTAAACGATAGAGGTCCAAGTGGAGAAACTGTCTTTCAGAAAGTAGATTATTGATTGGAGAAGGGAGACTTACCAACTTAATAAATAATCCTTCCTTAGGTCACCACACAGTTCTGAATAAAAGTCTGTTACACCACACATATCTGCGGCACAAGCAGTAGGCAATTTCAAAAGAAATACTCTTTATTTTCAAACAGTACAACAATTTCAAAGTTAAAAAAATTGGACAATAACAATCTCAAACCAATTCAGCAATAAGAAACACAAATGGTTAACATCAGATAAGAGGAATAGGAGATTTGTTTTTTGGAGGTCTTTGCATAACTACGCATACTTTCATTTTCAGTACAACTACATAACTAAATTAGCTGCTCCTACGCCAGAAACAAAAGCAAGGAAAATTAACATGAAAACTGTTCTATCTAACAGAGGCTGGCAAAGTCACTAATCCATAGCTGCCAAGTTTTGAAATTACATATGTAGGACATTTCCATGAGTTCTCTGTGACATCCCATTGTCTTTTGTATGACATGCTGAGTGGTTTTATTTCATATAGAGGACAGCAGTAGCACCCTTGAAGTGATAAACATTTCACAAATTAACCATATAACATACAAACTGCCATAAAATGGTGCAACAACCCCGGAGTACTTATGCAGAGCAATGAAGTACCATAATAACCACTATACAAGAGTATTCAAGCCAGTACTATAGTTTCTTGAGCTTGGATGATGTACCAAATATAAAATGTGGCTGCATAAACCAAACTGCTAAACCATAGTTTTAACCTTCATTAATGAAAGTGCACCAACTACCAGAGACAAGAAATGGGGTAACCTGTGCCACTTTTTAAGAAACTGATATCGGAGATTAACAGCACAGGCAAACTGTGACCAACAACAGAGCAGGAACTCACAAAAAAGTGAATTGGAGTAAGAAGTAAGAAGTGCTATGTAACCACATTTATGGTGTGTAGGTCAAAATGTGCAGGGTTGAAATATGGCATCTATGACAGCCAAAGGCAGTCTGCATTCTTGAACTCTGAGAACATTAGCCCTTTTATCACTCTAACTTCTCAGTCATACCCCAGCACTAGAACAAGGACACATGACATCTGTCTTTCCTGACTTGCAGTGCACCTCATAGTGTAATTAGAGGCAAGGGTGCTGCCCTGTGCCCCAGCTGTGTTCTTCCTGATAAAACGTCGTAAGAGAGGTATCCAGGGAAAGCGCGTCTCTACTCACCTCTCTTATACCTGAGTTACTAGCATTTTACACCACTACACTGTGCTCAGAGTACCTTGAGCAATCCAGGAGGACATGAAAGTAGTTCTAGTTAGTGTGGCATTGCATTGCATTTCATTGAGGCACTGCGAGTACAAACACTGAAATGCATTAATTTAGCCTGTGATGCGTGGCACTTGGCAGGCCTGCTAATCTTTCCTAATGGTACATTTCAGTGCATGCACTTTTCCTGGGGATCCTGTGTGCCTCTGCTTCCTGCTATCATCAAAAGTCCCAAAAGTTTATTGATGCTGGGAAAGTCACTTTTTAGGTCTTTCTGGCAGTTCCTAGGTCCACAAGCTAGGCTTGCAGCCACTAGGTCTCCCTCTCCAGCCAGCGTCTCATCAGAAGAGATCAGTTGCAACTTCTTTCAAGTAAGAAGTCCTGCTTTTTGTATTCCTGTATGCAACAGTAGCAGAAGGCCAACCACTTAACCTTGGAGAACAGTTTCAATACTTGGGTATCTATGTGAGTGAGTAGTCCTCAGTCTTCCTTCCCCAGATATCAAGCATAGTCTTCTTTCATTTCAGATGTTTCTTACCAGGTCGAGGAATATTCTGAGAAGGTGATGGTCAGGTACCAGTATCAGTAAGCACACTAGCCATTGATTAGACAGATACCCAACTCTGTTTTCGCAGAGCCCCCATCTCATTTTTCACCACTCCTCTTTTGCTTTACTGCAAACCTACTTAGATTCCCTCAAGCAACATGGATATTCCACCATACAACTGGAAAAGCTCTGGCACTTCCCTTAGCTACTCCTCAGTGGAAATGGCTTGTCCTCCCCTTTGTTAGAGCTGGAGCTATTTTTCATGCTATATTTGGCACTTGTAAATCTATGATGGATCTGGGAATGAACAGTAGCAGTTCTTAGGAGCTCGATTTGATACCTTCAAGTTAAAGGAAGAAACATTAAAACTGCCCTTTATTCTGTCCTCGTCAAAGTTGGATAGTTCTTGCTAAGTGACCATATGCTTCCAACACCTCTTCGTTCCTGCTGTCAAAACCCAAATCACTATTCTCCAAGAGGAAAGTCATTAGTAAGTCTGACAATTATGGATATTTAGGCCCGTATTTATACTCCGTTTGCGCCGAATTAGCGTCGTTTTTTTCGACGCAAATTCGGCGCAAAACTAACGCCATATTTATACTTTGGCGTTAGACGCGTCTAGCGCCAAAGTATTGGCAAATAGCGTCATTTTTTTGCGTGAACGCCTTCCTTGCGTTAATGAGATGCAAGGAAGGCGTTCCCGTCTAAAAAAATGACGGCGACGCAAATGCGTCGTATTTATACTCCCGGGCAAAAATCACGCCCGGGAGTTGGCGGGTCAAAAAACCCCGCATTTGCGCCACTATTTAACGCCTGGGTCAGGGTAGGCGTTAAGGGGCCTGTGGGCTCAAAATGAGCCCACAGGTGCCCTCCCCTGCCCCCAGGGACCCCCCCTGCCACCCCTGCCCACCCCAGGAGGACACCCAAGGATGGAGGGACCCACCCCAGGGACATTCAGGTAAGTTCAGGTAAGTATAATTTTTTATATTTTTTAAATTTTTTTGGGTGGCATAGGGGGGCCTTATTTGTGCCCCCCTACATGCCACTATGCCCAATGACCATGCCCAGGGGACACAAGTCCCCTGGGCATGGCCATTGGGCAAGGGGGCATGACTCCTGTCTTTACTAAGACAGGAGTCATGAAATGGCGTCTGGGCGTCGTAAAAAAATGGCGCAAATCGGGTTGAGGCGATTTTTTTGTCTCAACCTGACTTGCCCCATTTTAAGACGCCCTAACGTCATTTTTGCCCAACGCCGGCGCTGCCTGGTCTACGTGGTTTTTTTCCACGCACACCAGGCAGCGCCGGTCTGCTTGCGCCGGCTAACGCCATTCCATAAATACGGCGCCCGCATGGCGCTTCAGAATGGCGTTAGACAGCGCTAAATTTTTTGACGCTAAACTGCGTTAGCGCAGTTTAGCGTCAAAAAGTATAAATATGGGCCTTAGGCCCGTATTTATACTCCGTTTGCGCCGAATTAGTGTCGTTTTTTTCGACGCAAATTCGGCGCAAAACTAACGCCATATTTATACTTTGGCGTTAGACGCGTCTAGCGCCAAAGTATTGGCAAATAGCGTCATTTTTTTGCGTGAACGCCTTCCTTGCATTAATGAGATGCAAGGAAGGCGTTCCCGTCTAAAAAAATGACGGCGACGCAAATGCGTCGTATTTATACTCCCGGGCAAAAATCACGCCCGGGAGTTGGCGGGTCAAAAAACCCCGCATTTGCGCCACTATTTAACGCCTGGGTCAGGGTAGGCGTTAAGGGGCCTGTGGGCTCAAAATGAGCCCACAGGTGCCCTCCCCTGCCCTCAGGGACCCCCCCTGTCACCCCTGCCCACCCCAGGAGGACACCCAAGGATGGAGGGACCCACCCCAGGGACATTCAGGTAAGTTCAGGTAAGTATAATTTTTTATATTTTTTAATTTTTTTGGGGTGGCATAGGGGGGCCTTATTTGTGCCCCCCTACATGCCACTATGCCCAATGACCATGCCCAGGGGACACAAGTCCCCTGGGCATGGCCATTGGGCAAGGGGGCATGACTCCTGTCTTTACTAAGACAGGAGTCATGAAATGGCGTCTGGGCGTCGTAACAAAATGGCGCAAATCGGGTTGAGGCGATTTTTTTGTCTCAACCTGACTTGCCCCATTTTAAGACGCCCTAACGTCATTTTTGCCCAACGCCGGCGCTGCCTGGTCTACGTGTTTTTTTTCCACGCACAGCAGGCAGCGCTAAATTTTTTGACGCTAAACTGCGTTAGCGCAGTTTAGCTTCAAAAAGTATAAATATGGGCCTTAGTCTCTGGAGTGACAGTGAGAAGCAAACTAGTTGTATATTAGTTTATGCTCAGGCAATACAAACTACTGTTTCCGAAAAAGGAAATATAGAAAACAACTTAATTTCTCAATTGAATTTAGGGGGTCATTCCGACCCTGGCGGTCCATGACCGCCAGGGCCGGGGACCGCGGAAGCACCGCCAACAGGCTGGCGTGCTTTCTGGGCCATTCTTACCGCCGTGGTCAGAAAAGGGCAACCGGCGGTTTCCCACCGGTTTACCCCTGGCCCAGGGAATCCTCCATGGCGGCACTGCTTGCCGCGCCGCCATGTGGATTCCGACCCCCTTCCCGCCATCCTGTTCCTGGCGGTTTTTACCGCCAGGAACAGTATGGCGGGAACGGGTGTCGTGGGGCCCCCTAACAGGGCCCCATAAAGATTTTTAGTGTCTGCTTTGCAGACACTGAAAATCGCGATGGGTGCCACTGCACCCGTCGCACCCCTACAACTCGCACCCCTACAACATTCGGAGCCGGCTTCATTGTTGAGGGGGGTTTCCCGCTGGGCCGGCGGGCGGCCTTCTGGCGGTCGGCCGCCGGCCCAGCGGGAAAGCCAGAATGGCCGCCGCGGTCTTTTGACCGCGGTGCGGTCATTCAGCGGTTCCCTCCAGGCGGGCGGCTCCCGCCACCCGCCGGGGTCAGAATGACCCCCTTAATGTTTTGAGACAAATAATAGCATCTCTAGTATTTTCTAATGCTTAAATATGGAACTAGATTTTTTTGTTTCTATCTCGCCCTGCTAAAGGAGAAATCAGCTTTTAGGAAACTGCTCACTGTAATGAAATAACTTCCTTACATCAGGTATTCTACAACTTATATACCTTTTATTTACTAAGCCTATGCGTTGTGAGCTTACAAATGCTAAACGAACAGGTGATGGATGGAATGTGGAAGAAATCAAACATTTACCCCCAGTCAATGTAATCCCTCATTTTGTTTTTGCTCGCCATGCAATTCCAGTTTGGAGCCTGCCATATGCAAGTCAGTCTTGACCCTGCTCCCTGCGGGAACAGTGCAGCCCGAACTGCCAGACCAAGTCCTCCCTAGCCCAGAAACAAGCATCATGGGACTGGTTTCTGGGTATCACCCTTTATCAGCAAGGCTAGCATGAATGTGGCAGCATAGCCAGCACCGAAACCACATCTCGGCATACCCTTCCCACTTAGGACGACAATTGCAGAAAGAACATATGATGGACTGAATGCGGAACAGATCAAGCATTCACTCCCAGTCAGAGGTCTGTGTTTAATCCATCATTTGTTCTCACCATGCTATTTCAGTTTGGAACTAGCCATTTGCAAATCATTCTTGACCCTGCTCCCCATGGGACCAGACCAGACCAGACCAGACAAGACCAAACTACCAAACCAGGAAATCCTTGGACCAGAAACAAGCACCCCGGGACCGTTTTTGTGGTATCGCCCTTTATCAGTCAGGCTAGCTTGAATCTGGTGGCATGGCAACCACGAAGCCCATGTCTATGCATACCCTTTCCACTTAGGGTGACAAATGCAAAAAGAACAGATGATGGACGGAACGTGTAACACATTAAACATTCATCCCCTGCCACAGGTCTGGGTTCAATCCATCACTATTTTTGCTTGCCATGCCATTTTGGTTTGGACCCAGCTATATGCAAATTAGTAAAGATTATTAATTTACAAGACTTCAAATACGTTTCTTCCATGGGAAAAGAGGAGATGCAATAGAAAAATGTGTACCACCATGCTTAGATTGGAACAGGTAACTATTGCACCAATGAGTGATATATATTAAGTGAGTGTGAGTGATGATTCATGTGGTGAAAGAAAGTGAGAGAAACTAAAATGTATAGACTTGTTTTCGATGACTTGCAGTGTCTAAGGACTGATGAGTGATTCTGCCTGAAGGTTATTGGGCCTTTCATACTTAGCTAGATTTACTTGCATGGCCCACTCCTCACTGTATTTTGTTTTTGGTGTTCTTCAGAGATCAGACTAGTCCTTTTAGTTAAAAAAAATAGAAACCAACACAAAATGCACTCTTTTTTGCTCTTCTTGTTCATCTAGAGCAGTATACTACAGATCTATCCCTCTTAATCTCATTTGGGTCAGGAGGACTTGGAAGTTGGAGTTAGTCAGGACTCAGAGACATACTCAGGACTCAGAGCAGGACTACCTCAACAGCAAGGAGGATGAATTGATCTAACCAACATGATTCAAAGAGGGCTACTCAGCCCTATGGACTGGAGAAAGGTGTATTGATTTGGCAAAAGCTGAGTAGTTTGTTTGGTAAAACTCCTCTAATTATGTGGATGTAGTCAGGGGGACAGTAACTGGAGACAGACATGTCAGATGATGGATGTACTCAGCTAAATGTCATGGTGGTTTTGAGGCTGATCAGCCAGGTACATACAGCTGCTTGTCCGCGTTTGATTGTAAAATTGTTCTCACTTCTCAGTTAATCGCACATGAGTCATCACAATTGTAGCAGCTTATGCTCTTGCCCTTCTCTTCATAAAGTTTACCTTCCTTCTCCTTGACTCCACAATATCAACATTTAAGGGCAGATTTAAGAAAAGTGTCACTGCACCTAGTGCAGTGGCACTTTTCTTGCGTCCTTTAGCGCCTTCCTCCCTCCACCATGTGTGCATCGTATTTAAAATACAGCTCAACATGGCACAGAGTAGGGGGCAATAGTGTAATGTTTCTTGACACTATTGATGTACTCTGCATGAGTAGCATCACATGTTGGATCTACTCCTGCAGAGTACACAGGGGCCCATTATAAATAATGAAAGCCCCTTTTTAAGCAGGCATCAAAAGTGCCCCAAAAAATGATGCAAGGAAATCTCCTTTCCTTGTGCATTTTTTTAGCCCCCCTAATGGGGGAACGCCCCCCTTGCATACATTATGCCTGGCGCAGGCATAACATGGCGCAAGGGTTTACAAAGTGGCACAATGCATGCATTGCAACACTTTGTAAATATAGCGCTGGGAAAATGCCACTTTAGCACCACCTTAGCATTAAAAACATTATGCTATGGCGGTTCTAAGGTGAGGCTAGGGGCGCTCAAATCTGCCCCTAACTGTTTTGAATCCATAGCCCTTCTATTTTCTTTACAAAAACTCCATTACACTCCTGCTTACCTTACTGGACTGGTTCAGACATACACCCAAGATGGACATTCAGAGAACAATGTAGATGCCTCCCAAATTGCCACTTATATTACATTAGTACTTTTCTTTTAACAAATGTTTTATATTTGTGTGGGTTCCCTCTTCCCTAATATGTATTTTTCAAACCTAGATGATAAAACAATTAGATAATAACTTGGGTCTCTGGGGCTATAACACTGCTTGCCATGTATTTAACTGAACTGTGCCATTCCTTCATTACCTTCTGCAACAGATTTTATGATGATTAGGTGCTGCTCAGCGGCCTGATGAATACTGTTCTCCTGTAGTGTTTGTCTTTGCCACACCTTTCTCCAACTCCCCATTTCCATCCATTCATCAAACCCCTAACCTTCTTCCCATGGGCTGTGTAATATATTGAGATGTGACTTACAAATTTATATCATAAATGGATCATACACTTGGTGGGGCAGATGTGGTGCAAGGGACACAAACACACTGCTGGAACTTCTCACATGAACAGTAGCCCCCGTAAGCCCCACTTACCCACCCAGGTATGAAAGCGATAACATTATCATAGTGCAGAGTAAAATCAATGTCTGATCCACTGTTCCATGACGGGTAGTAATACTAGTATGCACTATCTGGGCAGATTCAGTAAGGTAAAGTTGCACTTTTGCTGTAAGTTCACTCTTGCAGTTTAAATGAACTACCAGAAGTTTACCTTAATGAGTAGAAACCTTATGAGTAGTACCTAACTAGTAGTAATAACCCCTTTTAAAGTGATAGGGATTATTTACTACTCACAAAGTTACTATTCGTAAAGTTACTGATGGAACACTTATTAGTCATAAAGTCACACAGCAAGAGTCAGTTAACTAACACCAAAAGTGTAGCTTTACCTTTGTGAATCAGGTCCTTGCTATGTTACTTACAAAATCTATGCAACATAGAGTAGCCAAACCTTCTCCTCTTGAGTTATGGCTCCTGGATCAAGGATTTAGTACATTTAGATTTGTTTTATTTTTTATAAATTGGACAATTGATTGCTTGGTTACTACTGGTAGTTTTTAGGATAATGATGATGGAAAAGAAAAAAGTAAAGCTCATTTATCTATAGAACCACCCTCTCCACCCACATAAGACTCACCCCTCTCCAAGTGAAAAAAGTCCCAAAAGTTAAATGTCCAATGTTCAAAACCCTTTCCCCAACTTTCTGCACTTCCCACCCTCCCCACCTACAACACGCCCTCACACCAAAACAACAAAAAAAACAATAACAAGGGACTCAAGGGAACCCATTTCCCTGGCAAGGTTCTGCTGTCCATGCTGGAACACTGCTGTCTTGTGCCTCAGGTGGGACATCTAATGCCTGAGGTATGCCAGATCTCGTAGGACATGGTGGAGAAGGCATGGTGTTGAGTTCATGGAGGAGACGCTGACGATCGTATGGATGGCAGTGGCTGCAGTTGGCCGTAGCTGTTTGAGTTGGAGATGGGGCTGATTGGTAGCTTAAGGAAATTGAGGCCTGTGCATCGTCTTTTCCTCCAGGGCCGCCAGCTGACAATACCCCCTATCTACTGCCTCAAACCTCTGCTACCACAGCTTTCTCCTGCCATGTTGGGGCCGGCACCAGTTGCTGCCTGTTGCTAGCTCTGGCAGCAGGAGTAGCTACATCAAGAAAGTAAGAAGAACAAAATACTACAACATAAATTGTGATGCTCAGCTCAAACACTTGTTTATACTGTCTATAGTGGCACAGTACTGTAACAGAACATTGTTGTTCCCCTAGGGCCAATGGAATTTAAGTTAGATGGGAATGTTTGATCAATCAATCAACCAATATTTATAAAGCGCGGCTTATCACCCAGGGGGTATCAAGGCACTAGCTAGGGGCGCGGGTCAGTCGAAGAACCAGGTCTTGAGGTCCTTCCTGAACTGAGCCAGTGATGGGGACTGCCTGGGGTGGAGCTGCATCGTGTTCCAGGTCTGCACAATGAGGCAGGAGAAGGAACTTCCTCCAACTGTGCTCTTCCAGATCCTGGGGATGGAGCGAGGGCCAGTTGCACTGAGCGGAGTTGCCTGGTGTGGGTGTAGAAGGAGAGGCAGTGGTTGAGATAGGTGGGTCCTATGTTGTGGAAGGCCTTGTATGCATGAGTCAGGAGTTTGAAGGTGATGCATTTGTTGACGGGGAGCCAGTGTAGGTCTCTCAGGTGGTTTGAGATATGGTTGTTGCAGGGAATGTCCAGTATCAGTATGGCTGCGGCGTTCTGTATTCTCTGGAGTCCTGACTGGAGTTTATTGTTGATTCCAGCATAGAGTACATTGCCGTATTTGAGTTTACTGGTGACGAGGGCTTGGTAAACTTTCTTCTTGCATCAATGGGGATCCACTTGAAGATCTTCCTGAGCAGGCAAAGGATGTGGAAGCATGATGAGGAGATGCCGTTGACTCGGCGGACCATGAAGAGAAGTCAAGAATGATGCCAAGGTTGCAGGTGTGGTCAGTCTGAGGTGGGGCAGTTCTGAGGCTACTGGGCCACTTGGAGTCATCCCAGGCAGAAGTGGATGGGCCCAGGATGAGGAGCTCTGTCTTGTCTGAGTTGAATTTGAGGCAGCTGTCCCTAATCCAGTCAGCAACTGCCTTCATTCCGTTGTGAAAGTTCTTTTTGGCTGTTGATGGTTTGTCAGTGAGGGAGAGAATGAGCTGTGTGTCGTCGGCATGTGAGAAAATGGTGAAACAGTGGTGTCTGATGAATTTGGCAAGCAGGGTAATGTAGATGTTGAAGAGGGTGGGATCAGGGAGGAGCCGCGGGGAGCTCTGCATCTGGTTTCCGTCGGCTTCAAGGTGAAAGGTAGGAGCCTGACTCCCAGGGTTCGGCCAGTAAGGAAGGAGCTGATCCACTCCAGGGCTTTGTCATGGATGCCATCGTAGTGTAGTTTGGTGCACAAGGTGGTATGGGAGATGATGTCGAAAGTGGAAGAGAGGTCGAGGGGGATGAGGTCAGCTGTCTCGCCGCAGTCCAGTTGGGTGTGAATGTCATCGATGGCTGCTAGGAGTGTGGTTGCTCCTAAATCCAGATTGGGAGGGTTCGAGGATGTGGTTGGCTTCGATGAACTTGGTGAGCTGTGTGTTGATTGCTTTTAAGATTACCTTGGCCAGAAAAGGGACCAGTAAGATCGGTCTGCAGCTTTTTTCTGTTCTGTCTGCAAAAGGTTTTTTCAGTAGGGGTATATCTCTTCCTGTTTCCAGGCATCTGGGAAGGTGGTAGTTTTGATGGAGTGGGTGATGGTACAGCACAGTTCGGGTGCGATGATGGTGCTGGCGTGATTAAAAATGTGGTGGGGGCATGGGTCAGAGGCTGCCCCAGAATAGGTAGCATTCATGAGCTTGATGGTGTCTTTCGGAGTGAGGAGAGTCCAGTGATCCATGATCAGTTGGTGAAAAGCTTCCGTGGTAGTGCCGGTGGACGGGCCTTTGTTGCAAATCCTTCATAGATGTCCAGAATTTTCTGGTAGAAGAATGTGGGGAGGCTGTCACAGAGGTTTTGGGAGTGTGGGATGTCTGTGGTGTCCCTGTCAGGTTTTGTGAATTCCTTGACTAAGGTGAAAAGTTCCTTGCTAGTCTGCATGTTGGTGTTGATTCTCTGCTGAATGGCTGATTTTCTAGTCGATCTCATGAGCCGCTCATGTGATGTGATGGTTTCTTTGAAGGCTTTGTGGTCTGTTAAGCTCTTACTGCTGGGACACTCTCTCTAGTCTGTATGCGCTGCATGCACAGGAGCTGGGTCTCCTGTGGTGCGGATTGCTGGTAGGTTTCCTTAGGGGGACTAGGGTGTTGGTGCAATAAGTGATCTATTGTTGGAGGTTGTGGGCAGAGGCATTGACGTCCATGGTGTCTGGTGGTGGGGAGTGGTGGAGCGCGGTGGTGAGCTGGACTTCGGTGACTTTTGGCCAATTCCTGCCTTGGGGAGCAGTGGGCATGGGGCTGTTCGACCATCTTGGTGAAGGAGAATTGGACATAGTGGTGGTTGGGCCAATGGAGTTCAGAAGTGTGTGAGAAGGCGATGTGATTTGTGGCAGAGAAGACAGAGTTGAGGGTGTGTCCTGCTCAGTGTGTGGGGAGGTTGACCAGTTGCTATCAATATTGTTGATATTGATAGTACAAGTCACACAACCTGAGCCAAGATTTTCCCACCCATGCATCATACAATATCCAGGAAAGCAATAATAGCACCAACTGCAAGGAATAATTAAGCCAGAACACCAGGCCAACCAAAATGTGATTTTTGTTTAAAGGACTTAATAGTGAAACTGAACACACACATTTTGTATGTTAAAAATGAATTACCAGTCATTAATAAGCAAGGTGTATATAGATATGTATATATCTCATATGCTTCACAATTAATACTTGACTATGCAATATTAACGGAGCCATGCTGGTGGGTGTGCCTACTTTCCAGCATGTTATTGAGGAAGCCCAGCTGTAGCTTGTATGAACATATAATTCCAATGGCCCTGCTCTTCTAAAACTCCCTCCTCAATTCTACTACCCTACATTCAAACCTAGATTATTATAGGTTTAGGCTGACAGAGTCTGGAACACACTTTGCAGCTACTGGATATCTCATCCGACATATTATAGTAGATAGTGCATAGAAGGATATGATGAACAGTACTACAGTGAACAAGGTTTTGAATTTTTCACAAAGTACCCAATGTGCCAAAAGCTAAATCAGGCTCTTAGTCCCCCATTACCCCCAAACCACAATACAGATTACTCTGAAGAAATACCTTCACTTGGCAATAGGTAAAATTTGTCAGACAGGGAGGTAAGTTATTGGTAAGTTATAGGGATTGGGCTAGGTAGGGATTTAGCTGTGATTGATGGGAGCAAAAATATTGGAACCATCAATCTGTAGATGAAGGCATGAAATATGACTTCACTTGGGCAGAGAAACGTGGCACAGACATCATACACCAAGTTTAAATTGATGTTTTAGTTAGGTTGAGACAGAAAGACAGAATGATGAAGTGAAGCACTAGTAGGCAACTGAGTGGGCATTAGGCAACAGACCCTGCCTTGGTTTTGTGCATTACAGACTCAGCTCTGTTGTGCCACTATGTCACAGCAGCATTTCACTGCCTTCACTCACAACAGCACCAGATTGCACAGCACTTCAGTTTTAGGTGGAAAAATGCCGAGGGCTTGACTGTCGAGTTAATGGGAGGGATATCTGACTCATTTAAGCAAAACAGCATTGTCCATAAGATAGCAAGGTGACTTACCAATTGTCCCTGCCACCACAAAGACTTCTCTCTCATCTTGGAATGTATGCACCTCCACCGATATTTGTGCAATGGCAGTGCTGGTTGTCTCTGCACATGGTGACAAATATAGGCCCTCATTACAACATTGGCGGTAAAAGCCGCTTACCACCATTCAGAAGACCGCCAACACACCGCCGCGGCCGCGGAATTCCGCCACAGCTATTATGACCCACAGCACGGAATCTGCCAAAATTCAGACACCCACACAAGTCCGCCACACCAAAGGTCAATTATAAAATGGCGAAAACAAAACCTCCACCGTCACGCCAACAGAAATACGCCCACACGACACACTAATCCATGCGGCGGTCTTTCAACCGCGGTATTCCATTGACGGTACACACTGCCGCACTCAAAATACACACACATTTACAAAACACAGCCACATTGGACAATTCGAAACACACACACCTGATACACATACACACACCACACCCACACACCCAATACAATATCAAACACACACCCACATCACCCAGAAACCCCTACGACTAAAATCCCGAACGAAAGCCAGAGAGAGACACCACAAACAACTACCAAGCATCCACACAATACCATCACCCACAGAACTTCCATGCACCTCACACAACACACCACTAAATATCACCTCACTTATCACTACACATACCACCCCACACATCACCCACATCACCCCATGGCACGGCAAAGACACCCCAGGTTCTCTGAGGAGGAGCTCAGGGACATGGTGGAGGAAATCGTCCGGGTAGAGTCACAGCTATTCGGATCACAGGTGCAGCACACCTCCATAGCTAGGAAGATGGAGCTGTGGTGCAGAATAGTGGACAGGGTCAACGCAGTGGGACAGCACCCAAGAAATCAGGATGACATCAGGAAGTGGTGGAACGACCTACAGGGGAAGGTGCTTTCTGTGGTCTCAAGACACCACCTTGTGGTTCAGCGGACTGGCGGCGGACCCCTATCTCCTCCCCCACAACTAACAACATGGGAGGAGCAGGTCTTGGCAATTCTGCATCCTGAGGGCCTCGCAGGAGTAGATGGAGGAATGGACTCTGGTAAGTCAAATCTTAACTATTACATCCCCCATCCTACGTGCATGCCATCACATACCCCTCACCCTCACCTTCACCCCCATCACTCCTACTCCTCACAAATGTCCCACTATCACAACCCACCCATCCCAAAACCAAGCCCTGCATGCAACAACAAAGCATGGACACCCATCACCAAAGCATGCCCACTGCACATACCCATACACCCCCCTAAACCATCATCACACAAGGTCCTACACAGGAATGCAAGCACTGGGGTACACGGACACCCACCCATTGCACACCATGGCACACCCAGATGTAATAAACATCCTTTTATACCCCTGCAGGACCCCTACCCAACGTCACCGGACAGGAGGGTCCACACATGTCCACACCACCAACATAAGAGGCCCACAGTGATGACAGCAGCTCTTTCCAACTGGATCTAGATGACCAGCCCGGCCCATCGGGGACCTCGGGACAGTCGGTTCCCCTCACACAGTCACAGGCCACTACAGACCTTCCCCCCTCTGGAAATACCAGCACAGCACCCACCCAGCGGGCCCATACCTCCGTACCCAGGACACGTCAATCAGCAGTGTGTCCACCACTACAGGGAACCCAGGCTAATGCATCACCCCAAAAACAACAGGGACCTTGGGGCAGTGGTAGTGGGCACACGGTCCAGGGGACGGAGGCCCAGGAACACAGGGGAACTAGGAGGGCTGCTGTGCGACAGGGGGGGACCGGCCAAGGGAACCCACTCTCCACGAGGCCCTCTCCTCCATCATGGGAGCCTACAACCACTCCCAGGAGACGATGGCAACGGTACTGGCCAAGTTTCAGGAGACCCAGCGCCTGCAGGAGGAACAGTATTTGGGCTTCAGGGAGGAACTCAGAGCCATCAATTCCACCTTGGGCACCATCATAAGGGTGCTGAAGGAAGTACTCAACACCAGGAGGGACACTGTGGCACAACATGGGGCCCCTGACACTAGCATGAATGATGAACTGCCCACCACCTCCGTCGGCACTAGTGGACAGGAGGCACCACCACAGGACCACCACACCAGCATCCCACCCCCTGCAGAGGGAGAACCACCCCGCAAACGGTCCCTAAGATCCAGGACAAAGACAGAGAATGATGCCAAGACCCCCGCCAAGAAATGAGACCACCCTGAATTTCATCTTTTTGTCCCACCTTGTCACCCTGTCCATCCTCAAACTGCCCCAGCTCACATTCCTATGCCCATTTGGGCAATGCACCTGTGAGACTAATAGACTGGACTCTGCCATGGATATTCCTCCACCATCACCCCTCACCATTTTACAACCCCCTCCAATATTGAGCACTTAAATAAACACCCTTGAAGCACAAAACAATCTGGAGTCAGTCTGTGATTTCAGAATAGTGTATTAGCAATTTCTGTGGCAAAATGCTCTTTCAATTGTAATGTCAACATACCTATGTCACACAGCTCTAGTCCATGAGGAAACAAAGCAGATGTCACACTGTGGGACACACATCTGTGAAATCGTAAAGGAAAGTGACAACTAAGTGACCATACACTGGGTGAAAACGACAGACAGTAGAGAGGTAGTAGTGTTAAAGTACATGTAGTAGGCAGGTTTGTATTCTTACCTGTGTCTCACAGGAAATATTGCAGGATCACCGAGTTCCTGTTGTCCATGTCCTCTTCTTCTGCTTCCTCGTCTTCACTGTCCACACGCTCCACAGCTGCAACAACACCGCCATCTGGACCATTCTCCTGCAGAAAAGGCACCTGTCATAGCAAAACTAAGTTGTGAAGCATACAGCAGGCCACGATGATCTGGCACACCTTCTTTGGTGAGTAGAATAGGGATCCACCTGTCATATGGAGGCACCTGAACCTGGCCTTCAGGAGGCCGAAGGTCCGCTCTATTATCTGCCGAGTTCGCCATGGGCCTCATTGTAGCGTTCCTCTGCCCTTGTCCTGGGATTCCTCCCTGGGGTCAGTAGCTATGACAGGTTGGGGTAACCAGAGTCACCTGCAAATGGTGAGGGACAACTGTTAGACATACACTAACCTGGAGAGATCTCCCCAGACCCAGACAACCATTCCCAGTGAGTTGCTTCCAGGTGCTCATCTATTAGCCACACACAGTGCCTCTGGAGTTGACCCATCACATAAGGGATGCTGCTATTCCGCAGAATGTAGGCGTCATGCACTGAGCCAGGGAACTTTGGGAGATGTACTGGTCTGCCAAACACACCATCTGCACATTCATGGAATGATAACTCTTCTGGTTTCTGTACACCTGTTCACTCCTGCGGGGGGTGCCAAAGCCACATGGGTCCATCAATGGCACCTATGATGTTGGGGATATGTCCCAGGGCATAGAAGTCTCCTTTCACTGTAGGCAAATCCTCCACCTGAGGGAAAACGATGTAGCTCCGCATGTGTTTCAGCAGGGCAGACAACACTCTGGACAACACGTTGGAAAACATAGGCTGGGACATCCCTAATGCTATGGCCACTGTTGTTTGAAACGACCCACTTGCAAGGAAATGGAGTACTGACAGCACCTGCATTCCTGTGGGATGGCGGATAGCTCACATCAGGTCTGGCTCCAGCTGGGCTCACAGTTCCTGGATTGTGGCACGGTCAAGCCTGTAGGTGATGATCACATGTCTTTCCTCCATTTTCGACACGTCCACCAGAGGTCTGTACACCGGAGGATGCCGCCATCTCCTCACATGTCCCAGAGGACGGTGCCTATGAAGGACAACAGCTAGCACAGAGTAAAACAACTCAGAGGTACGTACCCACAGCTTACACAGAACACAAATCATAATCCGAAAATTGGCCTGTATGTGTGTTGAGGCTAGGCCTAGGTAAGTGTGACGCAGTTAAAAATTAAGCCATCTGGGCCCCTGAAATGGCGGCTGCCTGACCTGTAAAGTGGGACAATGGGATGTGAGGTAACTGCGCTGGTGTTGGACACCGGTGCGGTAGGCGGTCGAAGACAATGGCGCAATGCTGCATTGGTTAACATTGGACTCTATGGGTCCCAGGAGCCAATGACGATGTACGCCGGTGGTGATGGTACGCACTGCTGCGGACGTGACCGCCATTTTCTATCTCTTCAATCACTCGATACCTGATCTTCGACAGGAGAGGACCTACACTGCAAGTGCTGCTGTGACCTCGGTCTGGAAGAGACAATGGCTCGTGTGACAGGGGAAAGGGCCCCTGCCTTCACATCGGAGGAGTTGGAGAAACTCGTGGATCAGGTCCTCCCCCAGTACACGCTACTATACGGTCCTCCAGACAAACAGGTAAATACACTGGGAGCATGCTGTATGGGCTATGCCTGTGTGGAGTGGGGTGGATGAAAGATGGGGGGGTTGAGGCATGCATGAAACTACGGTGAGTGCATGTGCATCATGGCAAGGGTAGGGATGGGGGCCAATGACTGTGATGGTGCATTTGGTAATAACTTTTCTTTTCCCCCTGTACAATTCATGTAGGTCAGTGCCCACCAGAAAAAAGATATTTGGCATGCCATCGCCAAGGACGTCCGGACCCTGGGGTATACCACAGACGGAGCACCAACTGCCAGAAAAGATGGGAGGACATTCGCCGATGGAGCAAGAAGATGGCGGAGGCCCAGCTGGAGATGGCCTCCCAAAGTGGGAGGAGTGCCCATCGCACCATACCCCCCTGATGTTCCGGATCCTGGCGGTGGTGTACCTTGAGTTGGATGGGCACTTGGGGGCATCACAGCAGCCACAAGGGGGTGAGAACACTCTCATTCTGCTGATTTTGCGTGCAGTGGAGGTGTCTGAGTGGGGGAGGTGGGCTGTGGGTTTCCCTAGGCCAGGGCGAGCTTAGGAGGCAAGGTCCCCTTGTTCTGGCAGAGCCTGTGGAACCCCTCCCCACCTGTGTACAGTGCCAAGTACACCTAGTCAGGGTCCTGTGTCATCCATGTGCGCATATGTCGTCCATAGCCTTGTAGGCCATGTCCCAGGGATTGAACAGTGGAGGCCAAGAACGCGGCGTAGTGCAGGGGGCTTCTGTGTCTGTCGTGTCCGCCAACGGTGGCGGTAATGCATGCACTCAACATGTCTTTCTTCTGTCGTTCCCCCCTTTTTGTGGTCTCCCTGTTCTTGTGTGCATTAGCATCATCAGGCGGAGGAGCAGTGGCAACGGAGCAGGAGGGTGCTGCATCCCACATGGCCCTGGAGGGTGAGACAATGAACTCGGAGTTCACCAGTGGGACGGAGGGTGAGGGGAGCTCCACGGCGGGGACAGGAGCTGACACCAGTGACACGGACTCGTCCTCTGATGGGAGGTCCCTTGTGGTGGCGGCAACATCTGTGCCCCCTGCATCTACAGGTACAGCCGCCACCCCCCCTACCTGCACCGCCCTCCCAGAAGCCTCTCAGCCTTTGCCCCATGCCCGCTCAACCGGGAGGGTGGGCATCACCTTCGCCCCAGGCACCTCAGCCCCTGCTGCCCTCAGTAAGGAGGCCATTGACGTCCTCAGGTCCCTCACTGTTGGGCAGTCTACCATTTTGAATGTCATCCTGGGTGAAGAAAGGCAGTTGCAATAAACAAGTGCATTCCTGGAGGGCATTCATTCTGGTCAGGCAGCCCTTCAGCAAGCTTTTCAGACTCTGGCCTCAGCACTGATGGCAGCCATTGTCCATGTCTCTAGCCTCCCCCCTCCAACTTCCTCCACCCAGACCCAATCCCCTCTACCTCAGCCTATCCCAAGCACACCTTCAGACCAGCATGCACACACGTCAACACACAAGGGAAGCTCAGGCAAACATAAGCACCACACATCCCACAGGCACTCACACAAGCATCACACACATGCAGACACACCAACATCCACTGCCTCCACTGTGTCCCACTGCTCCTTGTCTCCCTCCTCCCTCCCAGTCTCGTCTCCACTCACACATGCATGCAGTACATCTACAGCCACTACTGACATCACCTGCACCAGCACACACACCACCACACCCCGCTCACGTGCAGTCACCACCCCCACTGCCATTCACACGTCCCCTGAGTCCTCTCCCAGTGTGTCTGTGACGCCCGCTCCCAAGATACACAAACGCAGGCACACACCCACCCAACAGCCATCCACCTCACAACAGCCTCCAGCGCATGCACCTTCACCCAAAGTCACCAAACACCTCCTACAACCACAACCTCTTCCTCCACTCCCAAACCCCCTCCAGCTACCCGTCCCAGTGTTTCCCCAAAACATTTCCTGTCCAACCTTGACCTCTTTTCCACACCTCCCCCACCCCATCCGTCTCCTAGGACCCGACTCTCCAGGTCTCAACCTAGCACCTCAGCCACAACATCTCCGGGACCAGTGGTGCCTGTAGTCACTGCAATCTGGAGTGCACTGGCCACCAGGGCAGCCAGTGTGGCACGGAGCCACAGCACGGACAGTCCCCCACCTGTGAAGCATCAAAAGTTGGCCAGTGCCTGGCGGGTGAGGGGGAAGACTCCAGCCACCAAAGCTGCTCCCAGGGGTACAGGTGGGAGTGTGGAGTCAGCTGCGACACCTTCCAAGGTGGGGAAGGGCCACAAGAAAGTCAGCAGGTCTGGGAAGAGCAGCATGGCGGAGAAGACCACCATCCTCCCCGCTGCCCAGGAGCCCACCGCCATCATCCCTGTAGTATGTCATAGCTTGTAGAATGTTTAAGATGTCATAGCTTGTAGAATGTAGAATTGTGAAGGGATGGTGGAATCCAGCAGAGAGAGAGTGGATGACGTGGAAGGAGGAGAAGGAGAAGCTGGCAGTTGATTGAGCTGGATGGGGTTTCTGTAATTGAATAAAGCTACTTCGTGAATTCAACGACTCATCGTGATTTATGGACTAAATCTTACACTGGCGACGACGTGGGATTGATTTTTCTTAAATACAGAAGCCTCAACAGCTTTACAAAAACAACGCAGATATTTTTAAACCGATGGAGAGGTGAGCGGACTTTGAGTACAATTTGATACTGTTTTGTTTGCCTTTTACTAATATAAAAAGAACGATCAAATCTGTTGAAGAACATTTCTGCTCGATGAGCGCGTATCTGGAAACCGGTGCGTTGTCAGGTGAGCGGACTTCGAGTGCTATTTGGAACTGTTTCATTCGCCGTTGCTAGTTTGAAGGGAACGATTGAAATCTGTCGAAGAGCATTTCTGCTCGACGAGCGCATACCTGGAAACCGGTAACGCGCTCAGCTGTGCGTGTTGTCAACACGCGCTGGACTCGCGCTTGACTGATGGTCATAGCAACGAGTACAGCGTCCTTCCGTCAATGTGATTTAAAACCAGAATACGCGAGGACGTGTTCAGCTGTGCATATTATAAATACACGCAGCGTATTACTCCAGTGTGTGCAGAACAAAAAGTGGAAAAAACAATGTCTTTGAAGTTAAGAATGAGATGGATGCAGGGGAATATGATGACTTTTAATGTGGCCAAATTATTCTGCAAGTTGAGGGAGAAGAAAAAAAAAGAAGGAAAGGCCCAATTGATGAAGTCATGATAGATGGGGAAAGAACTAGAGTATTGTTCGATTCTGGTGCCAAGATCACAATTATTTCAATGGAATTCTATATGGGAAAACTAAGAAACAAAGTTAAGCTGTTCAAACCGGATATCACACCCTTTGCATATGGTGGTGAACCAATTAAGCTCCATGGATACTTTTGGGGTTTGCTTGAGTTTAAACGAAAATTCACAAATGCAAAAATTTACGTTTCTAAGAAAGGAGACAGTGTACTCAGTTGGTTCCACCAGAAAGACTTGGGGGTTATTCTTGATCCAAATAGTGATCCACCGGTGAAAGTAAGGGATCAAATGGTTATCAACACTATTGGTGATCAAGGAAATTCTATCGACCGGAATCTCATGACTAACAGTGACTTTGTTATGGGACTAAGGAAAAAATTTCCTTTGGTATTTCAAGAAACATTAGGATGTCTTCAACATTATGTGCATCACATTCGGCTGAAGGAGGGTGTGAAACCGGTATGCAGCAAAGTTCGTGGAGTACCTGTTGCCCTACGTAAGGACATGAAATTGGAACTAGAAAGGCTTCGGAAAGAAGGAATTATAGAAGAAGTTGAAGGAACTGAGTGGTTGGCGCCAGTAGTCGTAGCCAGGAAACCGAATGGGACTATACGCTTGTGTGTGGACTTAAGAGAATTAAATAAGAATGTGATTGTGGATAGGTATCCCATACCTAATATTTCTGATATGTTGTTGCTTTTACAAGGTGCCAAGGTGTTTTCTACCATAGATTTAACATCTGCATATCATCAGATTAGATTGACTGAGAAATCCAAGGATCTTACCGCATTCATTACACCATTTGGTACTTTTAGGTATACCAGACTACCATTTGGTTTGGTGTCTGCGGCCTCTGTATTTCAACGAATTATGGAGAAGGTATTGAAAGATCTGGTTGGTGTGAGAGTGTATCAAGATGATGTGTTAGTATACGGGAAAGATCAGGTACAGCACGAAAAGAGGGTTGTTAGTGTTTTAGAAAGGTTGGAGGAATTCGGATTGACAGTCAAGATGGATAAGTGTAGATTTTGTAGTAAATCTATAGAGTATTTAGGTCACACTATAACTGGTGAAGGCATATCTCCAAAAAAGGAACTAGTAGATGCTATTGACAGACTACAATCGCCACAGAATAAAGAAGAACTTATGAAATTTTTAGGTATGGCTGAATATTACAGTAAATTTGTGAGGGGTTTTGCTGAGAAAAGTGTATTTATGAGAAAGTTATTACGGAAAGGAGTGGAATTTGTGTGGGATGAAGAGTGTGAAAAAGAATTTGGAAAAATTAAAAAGGAAATTGTGAAAGCTCCCAGATTGAAGAATTTTAATCCCAATTTGCCCTCGATCTTAATAACTGATGCAAGTGCGAAAGGCTTAGGGGCGGTGTTACAGCAAGGTGGCCAAAATAATAATCCAGTTGTATTATTTTTGTCACGAGCCTTAAGAGATGCAGAATTAAACTATAGTGTTATTGAGAGAGAGGCGCTTGCTGTCCATTGGGCAGTGAGAAAACTTAAGAATTTGTTGTGGGGAAATAAATTTGAGGTAAGGACGGATCATAAGCCCCTTTGTGAAATTTATAAAAAGAAAGGGGTGGATGCAGTTTCTAGTAGAATCACTAAGTGGGTCGTGTCGCTACAAGATTTTGATTTTGATATAAAGTATATTCCAGGTGCACAAAATAAGGTAGCGGACACACTGTCAAGATTAGTATTGGCAAATGAATTGGAAGAAGTGAAAGAAACAGATGGGGAAACGGAAATGGTGTGTGAGATTGAGGAGTATGGATTTGATGAAAGTGTTGTGACAAAGGAAAGGTGGCGGAGAGAATGTGAATCTGATGACACCATTGTGAAAGTGATATCCTTAATAAAAGAAGGTTGGAATAATAGGAATGAAGGAGGAGGTGAAACACAAAAATTCTGGCATGTGAGAGGTGAGTTGTCCTGCGATGATGGGTTTCTATTCAGAGGTACAAAATTAGTTCCTCCCACCACATTGAGGCAGGAGCTTGTTTCTCTTGCTCACACAGGTCACCAGGGAATGTCCAAGACCAAAGGGAGATTGCGTTTGACTTATTGGTGGCCAGGCATGGATTCCCAGGTAGAAAGGTCAATCAGAGAATGTATGCAATGTATCATGAGTGAGAAGACTGTGAAACCTAGGATTCAACCTATGGAAATAAGGGAACGCCCCTCTCAGCCGTGGGAGGAAGTTGCCTTAGACATTCTAGGGCCTATCCGTGGGGAAGGTTGTGATGTGTACCTGTTGGTGCTAGTTGATTTGTTTTCCAGGTGGCCCGAGATTAGATTTACGAGGAGTATTGAGACTAAACAAGTAATTGGTTTTCTCAAGGAAGTGTTTGGGAGAGAAGGACTGCCTAAGAGCGTTCTTACTGACAATGGGGTACAATTAGTATCGAAGGAAATGGAAAAGTATCTGGCTGATTGTGCTATAGTTCATAAAAAGTGTGCGTTATACCACCCCGAAACCAATGGCATGGTGGAACGATTTAATAGGGTGTTGAAAGAAACCATAGCTTTAGCTAAAGTTGGTGGATTGAACTGGAAGAAAGAAGTGATCAAGCGGGTTGAAGCATACAGAGTCTCGCCTCATGCCATTACTGGGAAATCACCTTTTGAGTTACTCAGAGCCAGACATCCTAATACGTTGGTGTCACCTAGGTGGGTCAATGACATGGGAGCAAGAACTGGAGTGGTGGTGTCTAATGGAACTTGGAAACGGGATGAAGAGGAAAAAATAAAAGCGCGGAAGGAATATTTTGATCGCAGGAAGTCAACTCACACAACCAAAGTTAATATTGGAGATTGGGTGTTAATTCGCAAACCTGTGGGTAAAGGAAGGAATGTCGACAAAGTTAAACCTTTAAGGGTAGTGAGACTATTCAACAATGCAGTAAGAACGGAGGATTCCAAGATATGGAATTTAAATCGTGTAGTGGTATTAAAATGTAAGGATGTATTGAGATAATGTGTATATACTGTTGTGTTTTTTTTCTTTCCTTTCTCTTTTTCTTGTTTATCTTGGTTTGTAAAGGGGGGAGGAGTGTAGTATGTCATAGCTTGTAGAATGTTTAAGATGTCATAGCTTGTAGAATGTAGAATTGTGAAGGGATGGTGGAATCCAGCAGAGAGAGAGTGGATGACGTGGAAGGAGGAGAAGGAGAAGCTGGCACTTGATTGAGCTGGATGGGGTTTCTGTAATTGAATAAAGCTACTTCGTGAATTCAACGACTCATCGTGATTTATGGACTAAATCTTACAATCCCCTCTGCCCAGGAGGCTACCACCAGCACCTGCCCTGCTGCCCAGGAGGCCACCGCAAGCACCTGCCCTGCTGCCCAGGAGGCCACTGCCTGCACCTGCCCTGCTGCCCAGGAGGCCACCGCCAGCACCTGCCCTGCTGCCCAAGAGGCCACTGCCAGCACCTGCCCTGCTGCCCAGGAGGCCACTGCCAGCACCTTTCCTGCTGCCCAAGAGGCCACCGCCAGCACTTGCCCTGCTGCCCAACCTGCCCTGCTGCCCAAGAGGCCTCCGCCAGCACCTGCCCTGCTGCCCAAGAGGCCACTGCCAGCACCAGCCCCGCTGGGCCAGAGAGGACCGCCAGCACCGGTCCTGCTGGGCCAGACAGGACCACCAGCACCAGCTCCGCTGGGCCAGAGAGGACCGCAGCACCAGCCCCGCTGGGCCAGACAGGACCGCCAGCACCAGCCCCACTGGGCCATGAAGGACCACCAGCAGCTGAGTTACTGCAAAGGACACCGCCGCCACAAGCACCGCTGAACAGGCCACCGCCGCCACAAGCACCACTGAACAGGGCACCGCCGTCACAAGCACCGCTGAACAGGGCACCGCCGCCACAAGCACCGCTGAACAGGGCACCGCCGCCACAAGCACCGCTGAACAGGGCTCCACCGCCACAAGCACCGCTGAACAGGGCACCGCCGCCGCCACACACACCGCTGGCCCATGAGCACCAAGGGCACTGACGCTACTGAGTCCATCCCAAGCAGGATGAGGCACTCTGGGCACCAAGCCCTCACTATCTCAGTCCCTGTCATCCACTTGAGAGACTGTAGCTTTGCACTCTCCAGGATGCAGCAGTGGGCAACCCACCCACTGTAGAGACTTGAGAGACTGTGGCTTTGCACTCCCCAGGATTGAACAGTGGGCAAACCACCCACTGTAGAGACTTGAGAGACTGTGGCTTTGCACTCCCCAGGATTGAACAGTGGGCAACCCACTAACTGTAGAGACTTGAGAGACTGTGGCTTTGCACTCCCCAGGATTGAACAGTGGGCCAACCACCCACTTTAGAGACTTGTGAGACTGTGGCTTTGCACTCCCCAGGATTGAACAGTGGGCAAACCACCCACTGTGGAGACTTGTGAGACTGTGGCTTTGCACTCCCCAGGATTGAACAGTGGGCATGTGGCCCCTCGTGGATTTGGCGTCGTGCACTCAACCAGCTGAGGTGCCCCCCTTTCCCTCCCCCTGAGGTGCCTGTTTTATTGCTATCTGATGCCCCTGCAGTGTTCTCTCCGTCATGGTTGGGGGTCTTGTGTGGGCCTCGTCCATACCGTGTGGGCCCAGTGTTCCACGGACTTCAATGGAGCACTACCTGGACTACTATTCTTGGTGTATATTGTTTATACCGTATATATATATATATATTTATATATATATATATTTGCAATCTGGATTTTAATATATTTCAATGGTTACACTCATTTTCTTTGGTCTTTGCATTCTTCTGGGGGGTTGGGGGGTGTAACTGTAATGTATCATGATGTATTCGTTTGTGTGTTGTCGTGGGTGGGGGTGGGGGTGTTGCGTGTGTGTGTCCCTGTTTTTCCCTGCCCCCTCCCCTGTGTAAGAGGTGCAGTACTCACCGTGGTCTTCGCCGCCGGCGTTTGTGCTCCTGGTACAGGAGCAAGAAGATAAGGGCTGGCAGGATCTGCAGCTCTGGTTCCATGACCGCCTGGTTCCTCGTGGGGTGTGTAGAGGTGAGCGTTTTCCCTTTGTGGTCCTGTTTCCGCCGTGTTTTTGTCCGCGGTGAATCTGCCCCGGAAAAGGTGGCAGATTGGTAGGTTGTGATACTGTGGGCAGTACTTTGTCCTCCGCCTGTCTGTTGGCGGTGACCGCCAAGCTGTTTGTTTGTGTCGCCGTGGCGGTCGGAGTGTTAAAGTGGCTGCCTTTGTTGGCGGTTTCCACCATGGTCGTAATTCAAATTTTTTTACTACCGGCCTGTTGGCGGTCTTATCGCCACTTTAACACCACCCGCCAGGGTTGTAATGACCACCATAATGTACCCATTTTGGATGTCAGATACTCACCTTAGTATTTATTTTGCACAAGGTACGACAGCCATACCTCACTACAGTTAGGTTCCCTATCTATCAGTATCTTCTTCTATTGAAAGTTATCACTTTGGTAGGTTTGCGTCATTACTTGACAACATATTAAGAATCAGGTAATCACTGAGTGAACCTAAACCTTTTTTCTCCTAATGGACTTTTTCTCTAATGGACTGATGAGATTAGCATTCAGGAATAAGGGGAGGGCATAAGGTATGGCTATAAATAGATAAGGGGTAGAATGTATTTCAAGGGACTTATGGTTTTGGTTGTGGTATCTCATTCCTGCCATGCTACACTGTCATGGAAACTGCTAGTATTAGACAACATTGGGGGTCCATGACAATGAATAAACTTAGTCTCTGCCCCCGTACGTTTTGACTTTTACATCAAGTAAACAACCAGCATGTTTGCTGATAGTGACTATAGTACTACTTGGGCCTGGCAGTGCGATCCTCTTTACATTACCAAAAATCTTTTCCCCTCTCAGTACTACACAAGAAGACATGCAAAAAAGGGGCAATTGGAAGCTGAAATAAAAAGGGAGCAGAACAAAGTTACAGACTGGAAAAAGTCATCTGAGGAAACTCGGAAATGCAGGGATAACAAACAACATTCAAAATTAAAAAACGCTACCAAACATACACAAGGGCATAATTTTAGCAGTGGTGGATAACAATTGCTTTCAGCGGTCAGAAGAACCATCTGCCACGGTCACAGCGCTGGGGCTGGTTGTGGTACCATCACACCGGCTGCTGCACTGGTGGCAGCCAGCCCAGATTCCATCTTGCCCTTGGGTGCTTAAGGATGAAGATAAAAAAATTATTAATGGTATCCTGTCCAAAAAACGTTTTGACAGGTACAGCAACTGATAGCCTATATCTTGTTTCATAATATTAAACCTCAAACAATAAAGTTTTAAGCTATTCATGCATTCCAAGAATGATCTTTGCTTCTCATGCCCCTTTTAATAGGTCAAGACTGTCCCCCTTTGCATATTGCACATCCAGGAGGTTGGAACTGCAAGCTTCAGAAAGCCACAGAAAAGAACACAAGTTTCACAATATACTCTGATATACTACCATTGTAAGAGTGAGTGACATGATGCGTTGACAATGAATCATGCCTTAAATCAGCCCAAGTGAGCACCTGCTCGTGCCTAGCTCAAATTGGAAGATAATCCTGGCAGTATTGTTCACGTGAATTCCACTTGCATCCTATGCTCCTAACTAAGTTTATACATGCTCCATGTCAGGCTGGCACCAGGCACAATTACTATATCAAGGACTTGTTTTGCTCTTGCCACTAAAAATTGGTTTTGTGCAGGGAGGAGTCCCTAAACAATCCAAGGGGCTGTGCCATTTAACATGGCACCTTTGCACCATCATGGAGCTAGTGTGCCTGCGTTTATGCGCTGGGCAGCACAGGAAGAGAGCAGGAATAAAACACCTTAATAAATCATATCACATTCATGCTTTCTCCCTTTGACGCAGCACAGCAAGTTGTCTTGCTGCCCTATATGAAATTGTGATATTTCCAGGCTTTGGCCACTGGTGCACTCAGTACTGTATTGATAAACCCTGGTATATTATTGCATCATAACCACACTCCTTTTGGAACAAAGACAGTGAATGCAAACTATCTCTGATGTTAAAGGTGCATTTAATTATGTGAGTGTAACACACTCACATTTAAAAATGTCCTCCATGAACAAGGTACTGCGCTCATAAATAAAATGTCCTTTTTGGCTTTGCACCAGAGGGCTCATGTGGTCATGTGGCCTCTGGCCGCTATCATTGCTGCGAAAGTATATATCTGTATATTACTATCTACACACACACCCATATACATATATATTCAACACAAAATACACAATCAATTTATTACATATGTAATTTCCATTTAAAATAAGTGAACACATTGAGATTATTATTATTATATATACAGTAAATATATTAATTACTTTTATATACTTTCATTATTTGTGAATAATGAATATGCACAATATTATGAACCAGTGTAAAAAATATTTAATTTTATGATGACAAAAATATGATACATTATTAGTCAATATGTAGAAAATATATAGGACAATTTCTGGTTCGACGCAGGAGGTGAAGATATGATAAAATGTTGGCATTTTCCCTATGGAGTTGCAGGAGCTTTTATCTTTGGGTCATAACATAATGTAATTTTGTGTCCATTATTTCTGTGCATGAAAGTCTGTATTTCCCCTTTTGTACTTGGTTATATCTTAATATATGTGAATTTCCTATGTGAGTTAACCTAGATTCCACGCTGGTATAACACCAGGACAAAATGGCACTTATGATTTTGTACACTGGGTGGATGGTGTTATATGACCCTTGGGAATTTAAACTCTGTGGGGCGCTCCACTGCTCTTGGGTGCAGGATCCTGGAATCGAGCATGATCTGCGTACATATATATATATATACATATATATATATATACATGTATATATATATATATATATATATATATATATATATACACATATATTTATACGCGCCCTGCAGCACTGGTCCTTCACTTTTTGTGACAGACTGGTGGCACATGCTGCACATCCATAGCTACAAGGTGATGCAAAGCCACTTTGAGTGGTTTTACATAGCTTTGTAGATTTGGAGTAAGGCAGCACAGTGCAAGTCGCTGCATTGCCTTACTTTGCGTCAAGGAGGCATTTCTATAGGTGTTGCATGGGTGTTCCTGTGCATCACCCATGGATTTTTAATGCATTCCCAGATATACAAGGTTTCATAAACCTGGAAATGCATCAAAAGCCTATGCTTCCCCAGGGGTGGAGTAAGAGTGACGCAACAGAGAGAAATATCTTTATTTCTCCATGTTGTTTCCTACGTCCCTTCCTCCACAAAAATAGGTGTCCCTTCCTGCACAAAAACAATCATCCCTACAATGCAGGCACCCTTACACCATTGTCCCAAGGTGCCTGCATTGGTGCATGGCAGCAATTTGTGCACCACCGAGGGGGAGAGGACAGAAATGCGCCAGATCTTGTAGATACGGTGCATTTCTGCCCTTTCCTGGTGGCACAGGAAGGCACTTGCTGTGCTGCTCTGTGCCATGGGCCTTGTACATATGGCCCCTAGTTTCCATGGGAAGAACAATTTTTGTTTTGCCAATAAATTTGGCACCGCTTGACAAATCTTCACAACCCTATTTAATCTGTTTAATTCGGTCTTAACTCTGGCTCTGATCGCAATAAATTCTCACCCACCCACGATGGGGGGTGGGGTTCCAGCTCTCAAATTTGTTGTATGCTGATGACTTGCTGCTAATAAGCCACACAAAGTTTGGGCTGCAACGTCTTTTTGATGCAGCGTTGGCTAACTCAATTAAGAATAGCCTGGTGATCAACCAAAACAAAACAAAGATCCTGCTTCTCAAAGGCAACCACTCAGATCATCAAACGTGGTTCATGGATACAGAGAGGCTGGAGTCCACCAACAGCTTTAAATACGAACAGATACGCAGATCAGTTGGAGGAAATCAGAGGGGAAGGAAATGCTCTGTGTGTGGGTCTCAGATCTCTCACCACAATGCTTAAATGCCCTACCCTGTCCCCTATTCTGCAGGTGTTTCAGGCAAAGGTTGTGCCCACGCTGGCTCATGGGAGTGAGGTACTTAAAAGGAAAGATTTTGAATTATTCAATAAAATGTTACTTAAAATCTATAGATTTTTCAGCCTCACTGATGTGTGTCATCTGCTCAGATCAGATGCAAATTTGTGATCACTAAGCAACCTTTGGCATGGATGAGGGCTTTTATCCTGCAATGTCACAAATTAAGGTCTGCATAAGAAGAATCTCTGTCCCACTACATATGGGTTTAAATGAACACAACACTCAGTTCCTAAGCACGATCTTACCTGCAATGGTCTCTGAACTCCTTGAATTTACAGTCTGCTTGGGATTTACCAATTAGTCATCAGGAGTTCAAAAGGATAATAAAGATAAGCAGTTAACAGCTTTCCCTGATTGAAGACAAGGCCACCCTAGCACCACGCAAACATGATTGGCTGACACTCTCAACTGACAAGGTGTTGAAACCCCAGAGTTATTTCAGTGACTCTTTTAAGGTAAAAAAATAAGTCTCACCTAATGAGATACAGACTGGGGCTACTACCTATCAGTTGTTACTTGCCAGTTTGGAAGAGATGTATAGAAAGAGGGAGCTGCCGGCAATGCCACATTGGGCCAGATGACATTTTCCTTGTACAGTGTATATGCCTGGCTCTACTACTGGATTGACGTCTGCTTCTTTGAAGTAGTTGGCGTTCTAGAGGTATAACGTTCTGTAGGGAGGCAGTTTTGTCCTGTTTTAACATTAGAGACCTCAGATTAAGCTGCGCTTCAGTAACATTTTCACAGAGATTTGGGTAGAGGTAAATTCATGTGGGAAACAGTGAGGGCTTGTGGTTAATTTGGCCAAGCCCTCAAGGCAAGAGCAGTTTATGTAGCCAGAACGAGCATAGCTAGTTTTCTCCTAGTCGGTGCTCCTAGGCATTTTAAAATACTTTGGTGGTACTGATTATTGTTTTACTTTTATTTTCCCCAAATAATTTTAAATTTGTGCTGGAAGCGGAGTAAGGGTATTTATACCAGTTTTATAATCCTGTTATTGTAAGGGTTTTGATAGTGATCAATATAAACTTAACATAATGCACTGCTGGCTGATGCACCCCACGCTGCTTTTCTAGAAGGGTAGGTTTCTTTAGACAATGATGTTACATCTGGAGCCAGCACAACTAGAGATGATAGTTCTAGTGCAATATTTGGGACACAGGACTATTTTATTCATTCATTCTTGGACACCATATTTTTTTAGCTTAAGGGTGCTAATACACTGATGCTGTAATGTAGGGCTAGGGCTTAACAGATGACACTACTCTATTTATCTTGCAAACTTTTTAATACCAATTTGTATTGTTGGCCACAGGGTATTTATATGGGACTATTTTAATGTTGTATTCTGTACTATCATACAACAATTTGAAGAAATCAAGCAATAAAGAATTTTAATGTGAATTTGAACTGGGGCACTTGCTACATTTATATTTGTAAGTGCTTCCTCTTGAGGCTTAAGTTCTGTGAAATTAGCATTATGGCCAGAAAGGAAGCTCACCTGCTTGTGTATCCAACAAGAGTCCACAAATTTGCACAAAATGTCTACTGAACTGGTTAGTTAGTAAGTGTTACCTCGTTGAGTAAATGTCCAGTGTGTATCCTACACTACAGCTGCCTGATGGACCACGAGGAAATGTCTCCAGCAACCTTGTGTGCGCTTGGCATTGTGATTGTTCCCTGTGCGTCATTCTCCAGAATTCTGTGATAACATGAATCCTCCCATAGAGAGGCCAACAAAACTACAAAGATGCCCCAGAGCCCCCAAGTACATTTCCTGCTTAATTTGATGGTGTGTTCTTGATGTCGAGCAATATGAGGACATGTCCACAAAACAAAGTAGAACTTGTTTCATGTAGATAAGAGGAAGGTCCCTGGTTTGGTGGAGATGAGCGTCTTTGTAGTCTCATTGGCCTCTCTATAGCAGGATTCATGTTATTGATGAATTCTAGAGAAACGGGTAACAGGAACAATCATGCTGCCAAAAGGGCACATTAGGTCACTGGTGACATTTCCTCGTGCTCTATTGTACAACTGTATTGTATAATACATAGTGGGCATTTACCAAAGGAGGTAGAAAGAACGCCACTTGGGCAGCTATTTCATGCACAGCTGTGGACTCTTGTTGGTTAAAAGGGCAGATGAGGTTCCTTTTCCCACACAGACACTCATACACCCACTCACAGATGCACTCAGACACTCATGTACCCACTCACATACCCACGCAGAGACTCACGCACTCACTCAGACACTCATGCACCCACTCAGACACACGCACCCACTCTGAGACACGCACTCACTCACAGACCCACTCAGACATGCATGCACCCACTCTCAGAACTACTCAGACATTCACTCACCCACTCTCAGACCCACTCAGACTCTCATACATACACTCAGAGACTTGCACAGATACTTACACTCCCACTCACAGAGACAGTCTCACACCCATTGTCACACCCAGAGACACTCTCCTACACCTACTCTCACACCCAGACACTCTCACATCCACTTTCCCATCCACATAGATCTACTCACACCCACTCTGAGACCCAGACAGATGCTCTCACACCCACTCTTACATCCAGGGATACCTCTCACACACACCTCACACCCAGAGAGACAGGTCCTGCATCCAAACACCACCTTTGACCATTCATGGCACTAGGTAGGGTGGTTATACAGGGCTGGCCACAGGGCCTGCAGCTAACCCCTGCTGCACACAGCAGTAGTTGGATTAACGTATAGTAATGAAAATACTTTCTGTTAAAAAAAACATAGAAACTCACTGAAAAAGTTACAGGGACATTATAGATAGGAAATCAAATTTAAAAAACATGGAAATTCACTTTTAAAAAACAAAGGTTACAGGAACATTATAGTTGTGTTTCTGAATTTACCCACACAAAATTCTGCAATTATAGTTAGTATTATTTAAAGTAACTATAAATTGTGGCCCAAAGAAACTATAATTCGCGCCCTTGCCTTGCACTGGTAATTGCTCCAGATATTACAGCACTCATGATAACTTTTATAAAGTCAATAAAAATATGAATGAAACATTAGAAATCAAATTATTGAAGAAAAAACTTTGCATGGTAGGGGCGTGAGTTATAGTTACCTACGGCTGTGAGGTACAGTTATTTGAAATAATATATATATATATTGTTAGAAATGGGTTATTTGGTTGGCAGTCAGGTTACCCCCTTTCCACACAAGGACCCTCACTCTAGTAAGGCTACGTCACACACAATCCAAATTATCCTATGCTCACCCTCTAGTAGTCTGGCACTGAGCAGTCAGGCTTAACTTAGAAGGTAATGTGTAAAGTATTTGTGCAATAAAACATGCAATAACACAGTAGAACACCCCTAACCTACACAAAACAGTGTTTAGAAAAATATATAATATTTATCTGGTAAGATGCAGGTCAGAACGATCAAGATTCAATAAGTATACCTTGAAATATCACTGTAAAAATGATATAAAGTGCCTTTAGTATTTAAAAAGCAAAAAGTGTCTCTTGCCAGCACAAAGTACCTGGTTTGCTTTCAAATTCTTCGCATGGGACCACAGAGGAGGAGTTGTGTGGAAAACAGGAAGGTGTGCGTCGATTTTTCCGGCACACACAGACGATGTGTCGTTGAGTTTTCAAGCAGGGCAGGCTTTGCGTCGATTTTCAGTGCGGAGACAGGAATACTCTTTGAGGTGCGGGGTTTTCAGACGCTCCGGGGTCAATGCATTGAAATCCTGGGTGTGCAGGATGAAGTCACAGGGTTGCATCAATCTGGTGGGCATTGTGCGGAAATTTCTGCCGCACGGCATGCGCTGTGTTGATTCCTCTCAGGAAGTCGGGCTGCGTCGTTCCAGTTCAGCTTTGCGTTGATCCAGTGGTCCGTGCATCAAATTTCCGGTTGCAACACTGGGTCTGCATCGGTCTTCTCGTCTGGAAGTTGGGCTGCATAGTTCCGGCTCGGCGTGCAGTGATTTTCTCACGACAAGGCAGGCTCTGCATCATTTCTTGCAGGTTGTGTGTCGATTTTCACTGCAGTTCTTTTGCAGAGATGAAGTCTTTTTGGTCCTGAGACTTCAGGGAACAGTAGGCAAGCTCTATCCAAGCCCTTGGAGAGCCCTTCTCAGCACAGCCAGAGAGCAGCAAGGCAGCAGGGCAACAGCAAGGTAGCAGTCCTTCTCAGAAAAGCAGTCCAGGTGAGTCCTTTGGGCAGCCAGGCAGTCCTTCTTGGCAGGTTGCAGGTTCTGGTTCAGGAATTCTTCACCAGTGGTATCTTGTTCAGAAGTGTCTGAGTTGGTAGGGTCAGAGACCCTGGTTAAATACCCAAATGTGCCTTTGAAGTGGGGGAGAATTCAAAGAGTGGCTTAGAAGTGCACAAGGTCCCCTTTCAGTTCCATCTTGTCTGCCAGGGTCCCAGAAGGGGGTGTGGCAGTCCTTTGTGTGAGGGCAGGCTACTGTCCTTTGACATGTAAGCGTCAGGCTCTCCACCCTCCCAGCCCAGGAAGACACATTCAATATGCAGATTTGTGAAAGCGTGACTGAGCATCCTGTGTTTGGGGTTGTCTGAGTGAATGCACAAGGGAGCTGTCAACTAAACCTAGCCAGACGTGGATTGGAAGGCACAGAAGGATTTAAGTGTAGAGAAATGCTCACTTTCTAAAAGTAGCATTTCTAAAATAGTAATAGAAAATCCAACTTCACCATTAAGCAGAATTTTGTATCACCATTCTGGCCATACTAAATATGACCTGGCTACTGCTTTCAGATCAGGATCTACCACTCAAACAGTAGATGAGGGTAGCCCTTCTGCTATCCTATGAAAGGAGCAGGCCTCACAGCAGTGTAAAACGATTTTAGGAGTTTTACACTGCCAGGACATTTGGAACACACATGTTCATGTCCTGCCTTCTACCTACATAGCACCCTTCCCTATGGGCTACCTAGGGCCTACCTTAGGGGTGACTTATATGTAGAAAAAGGGGAGTTTAAGGCTTGGCAAGTACTTTAAATGTCAAGTCAAAGTGGCAGTGAAACTGCACACACAGGCCCTGCAATGACAGGACTGAGACATGGTTAGGGGGCTACTTATGTGGGTGGCACAACCAGTGCTTCAGCCCACTAGCAGAATTTAATTTACAGGGCCTGGGCACGTGTAGTGCACCTGACTAGGGACTTACATGTAAATTAAATAAGACAATTGGGTATGAGCCAATATCACCATGTTTTAAGGAGAGAGCATATACACTTTAGCACTGATTAGCAGTGGTAAAGTGTGCAGAGTACTAAAGCCAGCAAAAATTAGGACAGAAAAACAGAAGGAGGAAGGCAAAAGTTTGGGGAGTGACCCTGCAGAAAGGCCATTTCCAACATATATATATATATATCAATATATATATATATATGTATAGATATATGTATATATATATATATATATATATATATATATATATATATATATATATATATTGTATATAATACACATTGACTACTTATGTATTATATTTTTGTAAAACCTACCTTACCTGTGATTGATGCCCAGCAGGTCGAGCAGGTCCTCTTCCCAGTCAATGAAATCTTCCCAGCAGTGTGTCAGCTGGTGCTGTGTGCATGTGGCTCGAGTGCAGTGGTCCACAACGCCGCACTCTCCCCAGAGCACCTAATGCTCTTGCAGGGCATTGCCTCTGTTGGGACCGCCATCTGATGCCAGCAACTGTGGGAGGTGGCACTAAACCCCGAAAATGAGTGCAGCCACTTCTGCCTTGCTGAAGATGGTTCGGGGCTGCACCCCCACCCATCTGTGCTGCCCGCATGGGGAGCTGGTGGTGCTCCCGCTGTCTGCTCCTGCCACAGGGACTAGTTGGGAATAAGATTAGGAAGTGGGACTGGAGTTAGAAGGGAGAGTAAGAAGAAACAGGAGCAAGACAGAGAGGGCAGGCAGGCTAGGAAAGGAAAACAAAAGTACAAAGTATGAAAGAGTGACCCAACCATAAAATAACCACAAAAAAGCACGGTGAAATTGAGACAGTAAGTACAAACAATTGGGGATTCTAAATAGGTAAGAGCACATTGGGTTGGATTAAGGAAAAGGGCAGCCAGCAAGGAGAAAGTAACAGAAGCAAGCAAAATGAAATGGCCACACCCTCGCAATCGACGTAGCGCCATTTGTGCTGAATTTTAAGCAAAGAAAGCACTACTGGCCTGAAAAATCTGCATGAATCACTGGTTGCATACCTTTCTACCACTTCATGGAGTTCTGTAGAGTCTTGTTGAGTGATTGTTGTACTTCTGTGGACTTCTGCTGAGTGAAACTATATGCGTTCTACCCATGCCTACTGAAAACCCCTGCTGTCCATGAAAACCTACACTGGTGAGCACAGATGACATTCTGGCAATGATAGCGAATTTGAAAAGAGAAAGGGGAAGGGAGAGAGAGAAACCCCATTCTGAAGCCATACATACTTGTGTCAGTCAAGGGAGACAGGGACTCTGTGAAACCTCAATCCTACGAAAATAGTTGTCTTTCATAGTCTGAAGGGCAGGTTATATATTGAAACAGCTACAAAGATACAGGAATCCAGTTGTAATCCTCAGGGCACAGCCACAAACAAATAAGTAATTTAGAAACTCAAAGGGCAAATACAACAACAAAAGGAGGGAAGGCAGTAAACTAAGAAGACAAAGAACGAAGAGAATCAAAGTGGAAAAACACAAAACATGAGGGTCAGATACTTGTGCATACTGGTACAAAAACTAAAAGAGTCAATGCAACTAATGGTAGTTCGCAAGCAAAGACTCTGAACCCTGATTGGTTTTCAATATAAGTCCACCCCTGTTGACCAGGACAACATCTTAACATCTTAACATTAGGGTGAATATGTGATTTTCATGCAGTGTTCCAACCCCTTGAGCATGCTATGTTTCCTGATTCTGCCTGAATCTATAAGTAGTCCCCATTAAAAATACCACCTCCCTGAAGTATGGTTGGCTCCCAGTTGCAACAGATATGTGCCATGAAGCATTTTAATTAATCTAAAGACAAAGACCACAGGCTCCCAAGACCTTTTGACACATAGGCCCTCATTACAACACTGGCGGTTGGCAGAACACTCGTGTTCCGCCAGCGTATTATGTGCGCCACGGTCATACCGCCAGTCCCTCCAATATACCGCCAGGCTTCTGCTAGGTGGTCACAATCCCCAACCGCCAACCTGTCCATGGCTGTAAACACCTCCATGGAAAGGATGGCAGTGAGGGGGGCTCGGGGTGCCCCTGGGGGCCCCTGCACTGCCCATGCACTTAAAATGGGCAGTGCAGGGGCCCCCAGACTCAGCCCCATTGCGCATTGCAATGCGCAACAGGTGCTGCTGCACCCATTGCACATCAACATTGCAGCTGACTCGATTACGAGCCGGCTGCAATGTTGATGTGACTTTTCTGCTGGGCCAGTGGACGGAAACGCTGTTTCCGTCCACTGGCCTAGTGGAAATGTCATAATAGGGGGCCAAGCATACCGCCAGCACTGACGGTATGTTGGCTCCCGCGGCTTCGGGGGTCTTTTTCAAAGACCGCCGAAGTCGTAATGAGGGCCATAATATCCTTTCCAAGCTATCAGACATTGTAATTGGCAAAGATGGATGCCAGGCTCCATAATGTTTTCCACATCATATTCCTGTGACCATCTAGTAGCAGTGGGAGAGGTTTACTTACTGCATCAGAATTAAGCTAGTTTGACTTTCAAGAAGTGAAAAATTGGATTAATTTGCTAATGTGTCGGAGGGTTAAGCATACTGCATATTTAAATAATTTTTTCTCAGTTGTGAATGGCCCAACAAAACAAGAATATAATTTCTCTTTGGTGAACGACTATACCTTACTTCCCTTTCTGATAATCTGTCAACTTCCTCCTATGCTTAAGTTTATCCCACACTTACCTGTACCAGATGCTTGTGTGCTTTTCTCACTATATATTCTCTGACTGACATAGAAGGGTTGTCACAGTGGGAAGTGAGTAAGTCATTGCATGCCTTGGTAGCATCTGTTAATGATATCTTTTAGATTAGAAGTCTGATCGTTTGAAAGAGGCATGCGAGGAGTTCTTGTAGACACAATATACTAAAGTGATCCACCAGTTCTATGCATTTAGATGCATTTAGATGGCTAATGACAAACAGTGTAAGTATTGTTTTAATGATTTATTTATTTACTACGACTGACCACCAGACTGTAGGTGCTAACTAGGCATGGGACTCGAGATCGTTGAACTCTGCTGTCGTGTTGGCTCTCATTGTACTAAATAAGCTATTGGATTAGAGCGGCAGCATCACCTGAATTGTGGGGAACTGAATCCAATCCTATACCCTGTGACAACTGTAGGCCTAACCCTTTTCCAGCCAGCTAACAGCACCTCATCTCTGCCCAAAAACGGTGATGATTGTGGCAACCAGGTGCATGCATGATGAATTCTCAAGGAAATCATGGTGAATGAGATCTCATCCTGTTCTGTCAGTTTCATTAGTCTCACACATGCAAAGGCAAACAGAGACAGGAAATGGTTCAATAAAATGTATTGAATCAGCTGCGTCTTAGATAAAAATGGCCTGAAATGTGATCATTAGAATGATGAAACACAGTAAAAGCAAAATGGTGACAAAGAAAGTGACACACAGGAAACATCCCACTATATTGTCACTTATGTACAATAAATGTGATTCCTACCTAAACTATGTTGGAGCACAGCAGGATAAGCCCTAATCCACCCTTCAGGATTCCCCCACGGAAAGACATCATCCCCTATACCTGAATATGACAGTGTTGAAGATGCCTGTTATCTATGGAGACACCATCGCCATGTAGGCCAAGGAACTGGTGATCTCAGCAAGCAGTCGTAATGAAGTCAGACAGCATGCAGCCATGGTCATCTGGCTGTAACCTCCCTCTAACGTGCATGGTACAGGGAAGTGTTTTTATAATAAAACAGCTGATGTTCTGAGGAAATGTCCCTATGTGAAGATACATATGTTTCTGTGAATGTTGAGACACAGTGTACCACTTGTGCCGACAATCCTATCTCACTGCAGGCTTGAGAAAAGCACAGAGTGAAAAGAATGTTGTACTAAGAAATGTAGTGCTTTCCTAGGTGAAAGGACAACTAGATAAAGAAAATAAAACACCACCACGAATGTGGCTGATTGTAAAGTAATAAAATGAAACAAAATGAAATGTCACTAGACTAAAAGGCATAAGCAGCTAAAATAATGTGCTCAGAGACATCACTAAAATGGCTCTACAAAACCCTCCCCTTGTCGGTTCAGAAGGGGAAAAGCAGTTGAGTTCCTAATTAATAAGCAACTAAAATGTAATGGATTAAAACATATTAAAATAAAAGTCAATTGTGACAAGCCAAAGCACATTTAAGTATGTGAAATGTTAGAAAAGGTCAATTTAGAAACTTAGCAGTGGTGCCAATGAAACCAAATTTAAAAGTCAATGTCAATTTTAAAATCTCCAATTACAGCCAGGACAATTGAAGCAAGGAAATGTTCCACTTTGGCAGGTGGTAATGTGACCAAATTGGTCCCAATGTAAACCAAAGAGCAATCATGTTCCAATGCCCAAGTCTCCAGCAGAGGCAGAAGAATTCCATGTTGATGTCATCACCACATGGTTTTGAAACAATAATGCCTTTAGTCTGCTTAACTTGTCAAAATTCACATTTGAAGTAACAGAGGCCAAATATCTGCTACTTTCGTCTGTTGCATGAGGGAAAATGAACATTCCTGCAACAGGTAACAATTTAGGAGACCGAAACAAAGTAAGACATTCTGGCTCCCATTCCACAACAGCTCTGACTGTTAAGAAGCACATAGCTTCCATTAGAGAGTACCTGGAACGCAGGTTTAATCAAGGAGAATGGAACTCCCTTTAGATAGCAAGCTAAATATGCTGCCGAAGAGTTACACGACCCGTGCAAGGACAGCTGCTTATAAACCATTGAATAGTTTACAGAAGTCTCACATTCACTGCAGCTAAGAAAGACCTCTTTCATGCCATTGAGATATTTGTGCGGAAAGGGAAGCTCCCACACTTCATGAATGCAACTATCTCCTAGCCTTTCACATCTGCCTACTGGAATGTGTTTCAAGCAGGACGTAAATTCCAGTGTTGAAATGGGCAGATTCATAATCATGTGTATTAACCATTCATCAGATAATATTTTAGCCACAGTAAAAGGCAACTTTTCTAATTTTTTCAGTGTAACATAACATAAGTTGCTTCCTTCTGTGCCATTATTTGTTGTTGTCATGTCAAAATAAATGCTGAAAAAATATGCCTTGCGCTGACTTGTTTCCACTGAACGCAACCAGATTTCATTTTTGTAGTGTCCAACCCAGCTGCATAATGGACCTTAGCTGACTCTGTCCATGTCGTAAAAATGACATGTCACTTTGTACAATGTCTATTGCAGATAAAACAATGTTGTTTAAAGTGTATATTCGGTTGGAAAAGGTATTAATCCCATTATCTACAACCAAAACCTTTCTTTAAGTTTTCCTGATCTATTTGCCTTAACCGGGCAGCAGCTTCTTGTTGAGAAAGATTCAAAATTTTGTTATAAACTGCATATAAAAGGCAATTTTTACATTGTGTTCTGGGGCCTAAAAGGAAATCCTGCAAAACTGTGTTATTAGACAGGAGACTGAGGTGTTCTGTAAGAGAATCTAGTGAGGAACTTTTTAGCCATTGCTGGCATAATTTCTTTACACTGTATGTTGTTACTATGCCCAAATGTTCTGATGACACATAGGACATAGGTCTTGTCTATTCATTCTAAAACCCCTTATGGAGTTAACAAAACACGCATGACAACTATTTGTGTCCACTGGTGACAAAAGCACCCTCCAGGACGTAAAAGTGATGTGTTAAATGTTCCATTTTGGACCCACCCATCGAGCTGATCTTCAGTTTCATTAATGTATTTTTGACATTTATAAAATTTAGCAGGGGCAGGAATACTGGGCGCATTCAAATTCCTAATTCTTGCCAAGCCTAAAAAACTTAACTCTTGAACAGTTTCACTTAAAAATATCATTAGAACAGGTGTCAGGCATGCTCTAAATAAAACTCCCTTTCCCCTTTGTTGCCAGTTTCTAGTTTCTCATACACTTTTTAAATCAATCGACTTCAGCCAATATTCATGGCCTTCTATAGCCAACCGAGAAAGAAAGGAATCAGAATAAATCAATTTTGTATCAGTTAATAAGATATGTTGCATTTCCATTATTGGAAATTTAAAATAATAAGACTCAACATTTTGAACATTGTACCCATAAAAATATGCAAACTTTTCAGAGTATGTTTTCAGACTCCAAATTGGCAGAGTTGGACGATGTTCTTGTGTGTAATTAAAAACATTCTTTGGGGTACTTGCTCTGTGAATGTAATGATGTCCATAATAATTATAACAGAACATATCTTCATAATTTTCTTTCAATTGATAAACATTTTCACTTTCAAATACAGTAAAATATTATAATTCAGATAACATAGAATCAACCTTTTTACATCCCAATCATCAAAAACACATCATTAATTGAAAATGTAAATACATATGGAATTTGAATATTCTCCGTTAGGCCATGTATATCAAACGATACTTTATCCCAAACAATCCCATCAGGAATAGGTATAGCTGAAATGTTCACTAGGGACAAGTCTCTGCGGACCTTGTTGGAGGAAGAATGTGGCTTTAAAACCTCATCCAGCAGTTCAATTATAGAGAATTCGGGAAGGTAATGACCATAAATTAATAAGAAAAAGACAATGACAAACCCAACCCAAAGAAGGAAGACAAGTACAGTTAATAAAAGCCACAGATAGGTTGATGAAAGAATGAAATAAATCATTTTCAGCCACTTGTCATCTTACATGCTCTTGACAGTCTTGTTGCAGAAGAGGCAGGTAAGTTGGAAAAAGAGTCTTTGATGTCAGCAAAATATTCAGAAGCAGAACATGGAAAAACTAGAGCTGTGTTTGGAGGAGAAGAGCTGGCACAAGTTTCCCTGGCTGGTTCATTGAAGACTATTCCATCCATTTGAGTTGAATTTGATTAAAATCCCTCAAGATTGTTGACATTGCTTCTCGCAGAAGAAGTTAATGGGACTAATGAAAGATCATTTTCCACCCTCCCAAGGTTTAAAGAGTTGTCAGCATTGCTGTTCAAAACCTGTAGAGGAACATCCTAATGTGTAGTGAGAGGGAGTCTTGAACTTCACAGGAGTCGTCTAGGACTTCTGTGCAGGATTGGCCATATGGTGAAGCAAGACGTTGTTGATGGAGACAAACTGATTTTCCTTAGAACCAGTCAGTGGTGGTGGAATACTAGTTCTGGTACCATGTACAATATAGGTATGACCTGACACCTTTTTTTACAGCAATCTTTTCATGCCCTCGATTGCCAACTTTTGGAATCCAGCTGGCAAGTGTTATTGGTGCATCTCTTATTCCCAAGGAGGCACCACTGGTGGATGTGTTGTCACTGGACTGTTATAAGTCCTGCAACACAGTGACATGTTTATTTATGTCAAAAGGTGTATCTGCCACCTCAGCACTAGGATCATCAAGATCTGGAACATACATTTTTGTCCTGAATAGGCATTCATATGTAGTATGTCTTCCCAGGGAACTTCGGGAAAGATTGTTAAGCGTTCTCTGGACTCCATACAGATGACTAAGAAAACTACAGCCCGTGCCTAATAGTCTGGCTGTTAATGATGCTTTAAGTCTCGGATTCTTCGCTCCCCAACACTGTTTTCCTCTGGATGATACAGAGACAAATATTATAATTGGACCCCTAATAAAGCCATGGTGTCCCGGAATGCCCTTGAGATGAAAGCAGGGCACGGGTCCGAATGGAAAGCCGCAACTCCATATGTGCTGATAAAGACTTGCAAATCTTTAATAACAGTTTGAGCGTCTGCCGAGCATTGTGGCCATACCCATAGAAATCTGAAGCAAGAGTCAACAGCGACTAAGATGTATTTATATGCACCATCAGGTTTCAGGGTACCACAGTGGTCCAGGTACACTCATTATAGTACACTCATTATAGGGTTGTGTAGGAAATTAAGAGGGGTGTCTGCGGTGGGCTTTTGATGGTGGACCCTTTTTTTTGCTGACAGATGTCACAGTAAAGCACATACCACTTGGTCACCAATAATGTGTTTTCACAGTGAAATAGTAGCCGCTACACCAGCACTGGCAGAAGCAACTTCCTTGTGGGTTGCTTTAATAAACTCAGGTATTTGATTTTTGTTGGCGATCACATGATTTCCCAGCCCTGGTGTTGTTACTAGGGCAGTATTAAGGCTAGGTATGCTGTAGAAATACTTGGCAGGATATGCCTTAGGCATGGGCTTGCCTTCAGCCGAAGGTCTCAGAGCAGCCAGTTTTTCATCATCCAATCTCAACTGTGAACGAGTTATTGCAGCAACAGAAGCTGTAGCTACTGCTGAATTGGCCGCTTCATCAGCCAAGGTATTGCCGGTAACATGTATTCAAACACGTTGATGTCCCAATGTATGAACTACATGGACATTAGGTAGTGTTTCTTTCAGATCTTCTACTTTCCCCCTCAATAGTTTGTGTTTGATGGTGTTGCCTTTTAAATCTCTGAACCCACTCTGGTGCTAGTAATGCAGGTATTTATTGAAGGACTGGACACAGTAATACAAATCACAGATGATTAGTGTGAACTGTCCTGGATCTATGTGTTCCAATAGCATCAACAGAGTCTTGAGCTCTGTTAGTTGTGCAGTGTAGTGCAGTTTCCTAAGGTCTGCGTGTAAGTGTGTTGTGGATGGAATGCACTATCCTTCATGTATCCACTCAAAACCGCACAGGCCATGGAGTATTGATGTATAGTGACTACTGCAGATTGGGCCGAACCATCAGTTTACATAATTTTTTGATATTGTTCAATAGGTAATGTGTTTGCTGGAACTGGGTATTCATGTTCATATTGTAGAAATTATTGAGTTTGTAATTTTGGGTCAAAAACATAGTCAAAATCAGTGGCCATCAGAGATGTTGCCCATTGAATCCGACGTGGATGTAGCGGCTTAGCATTGGGAAGGCTGGTTTTGGTGGCAGCCTCAAGGGCTGAGATCGGAGATAGAACAATGATGCATTACTCCAGGGCCAGAGGTCTCTCTTTAATGACAGGACTGCCTGGATCCACGTGTTGCAATAGCATCAACAGAGGCTTGAGGTCTTCTAGTTGTGTAGTGCAGTTCCTTAAGGTCTGCGTGTAAGTGTGTTGTGGATGGAATTCTCCATCCTTCGTGTAGCCACTCAAAACCACACAGCCGGTGGAGTATTGTTTAGTGCCTACTGCAGGTTGGGCTGGGCCGGGCCATCAGTATACATAATTTTTTTATATTGTTCGATAGGCAATGTGTTTGCTGGAACTGGGTATTCAAGGTCATATTGTAGAACTTCTTGAGTTTGTAGTTTTGGGTCAAAAAATAGTCAGCATCAGTGGCAATTAGAGACGCTGCCCATTGAATCCAATGTGGCTGTAGTGCCTTAGCATTGGGAACGCTGGCTTTAGTGACAGCCTCAAGGGCTGAGATCAGAAATGCAACAATGATGCATTTCCCTGGGGCCAGAGGTCTTTCTTTAATGACAGGACTGTCCTGGATCCGTGTGTTCCAATAGCATCAACAGAGTCTTGAGCTCTGGTAGTTGTGCAGTGCAGTCCCTTAAGGTCTGCAAGTAAGTGTGTTGAGGATGGAATTCACCATCCATCATGTAGCCACTCAAAATCACACAGGCGGTGGAGTATTGATGTTTAGTGCCTACTGCAAGTTGGGCTGAGCCACTCATGACCCCCCCACCACACTCACCACCTGGGCCCCCACCACACACGAAGAAACCAAAAAAAACATGAACTCCATCCACTCCAGATCCCCCTCTGACCCCTTTCCACATTGCATCTACAACAAAGCCATCCCAACCATCGCCCCCATACTCCGTGACATAATCAACTCCTCTTTCGACTCTGCCACCTACCCAGACCCCTGGAAGCACGCGGAAATCACTGCTCTCCTAAAAAAAAAAACCTGACCCGGAGATCCTCTCCAAATATCGCCCCATCTCCCTCCTCCCTTTCCCCGCCAAGGTTGCTGAGAAACTAGTCAACGCCTGTCTATCCCACTTCCTCGAAGAAAACAACACTATTGACCCCTCACAATCCAGGTTCCGCAAGAACCACAGCACGGAAACCGCCCTCATCGCATGCCCTGACGACATCAGGACCAAAGTTGACAAAGGTGAGACCGTCGCACTCATCCTCCTCCTAGACCTCTCCGCAGCCTTTGACACTGTCTGCCACCACACACTCCACAGACGCCTCCACACCATGGGAATTTGCCACAAAGCCTTAGACTGGCTCAACTCCTACCTCACCGGCCGGACCCAGAGAGTCTGCCTTCCACCTTTCCACTCCACCGCTACCAAGATCATATGTGGAGTCCCCCAAGGGTCCTCCCTCAGCCCTACACTCTTCAACATTCACATGATCACCCTAGCCAACATCCTCCGATCACACAGAATCACCATCCTCTCCTACGCAGATGACACTCAACTCATCCTCTCGCTCACCCGCAACCCCACCACTGCCAAAACCAACCTACACGCTGCTCTCCTCGACACCGCCAACTGGATGACAACTAAACACCTCAAGCTTAACTCCAACAAAACCGAGATCATCATCTTTGGCCCCAACAAAACCACATGGGATGACTCCTGGTGGCCCACCGCCCTAGGGCCCGCACCCACCCCCGCAAACCATGCACGCAAACTCGGCATCATCCTGGACCCCTCCCTCTCCATGACACAGCAAATCAATGCTCTAACCTCCTCCTGCTTCCACACACTCCGCACTCTAAAATAAAATAAAATCCTTCAAATGGATTCCCCCAGAGACCAGGAAGACTGTCACCCATGCACTCATCAGCAGCAGACTAGACTACGGTAACGCCCTCTACGCCGGCACCACACTCAAACTCAAACGCAAACCCCAGAGAATACAGAACACAGCTGCACGCCTCGTCCTTGTCCTCCCTAGCCACAAACTAATCTCACCACACATCAAATCCCTTCACTGGCTCCCCATAGACAAGAGAATCACATTCAAGATCCTCATCCACGCACACAAATCCCTCCACAACGCTGGCCCAACCTACCTCAACGAAAGAGTGAACTTCCACATTCCCACACGCAACCTCTGATCAGCCAAGCTCGCCCTAGCCACAGTCCCCCACATCCAAAGCACCACCACAGGAGGCAAGTCCTTCTCCTACCTCGCCCCCAAAACCTGGAGCTCCCTCCCACCAACCTTCGTGTTAGAAATGGGGTTTTTGGTTGGCAGTCAGGTTACCCCCTGTCCAAGCAAAAGCCCTCACTCTAGTCAGGGTAAGTCACACACAATCCAAGATTTTCCTGTGCCCACCCTCTGGTAGCTTGGCACGAGCAGTCAGGCTTAACTTAGAAGGCAATGTGTAAAGTATTTGTGCAATAAATCATACAATACCACCCTATAGCACCACAAAAATACACCACACAGTGTTTAGAAAAATATATAATGTTTATCAGGATAATTGTAGGTCAAAACGAATAAAGTTGCAATGTGAATTTGTTGAGATATCACTGAAAAGTGATATAAAGGCCCTCATTCCAAATACTGGCGGTCTGTGACCGCCAGGGCGGAGGGCAGCGGAAGCACCGCCAACAGGCTGGCGGTGCTTCCTGGGCTATTCTGACTGCGGCGGTAAAGCCGCGGTCAGAAAAGGGGAACCGGCGGTTTCCCGCCGGTTTTCCCCTGGCCCAGGGAATCCTCCATGGCGGCGCTGCTTGCAGCGCCGCCTTGGGGATTCTGACCCCCTTCCCGCCAGCCACCAGGATGGCGGGAACGGGTGTCGTGGGGCCCCTGGCCCCTGGCATGGGCAGTGCAGGGACCCCCTAACAGGGCCCCAAAGCAGACATTGAAAATCGCGACGGGTACCACTGCACCCGTCGCACCCCTGCAACTCCGCCGGTTCCATTCGGAGCCGGCTTCCTCGTTGCAGGGGCTTTCCCGCTGGGCTGGCGGGCGGCCTTTTGGCGGTCGCCCGCCGGCCCAGCGGGAAAGTTGGAATGGCTGCCGCGGTCTTTTGACCGCGGGCGGTCATTCAGCGGTAACCGCATGGTGGGCGGCGACCGTCGCCCGCCGCGGTCAGAATGACCGCCAAAGTGTCTTAAGTCCTTAAAAAGCAAACAAAGTCTCTTTCAAGCACAAAGTACCTGGTTTGGAGTGGAAAATCTCCTCAGAGGGCCACAGAAGAAGAGATACGTGGAAAAAGGGTGTCTGCGTCGATTTCTCCCCAGCACACACGGACTTGCGTCGTTATTTTTCACGCGGGGAAGTCGTGCGTCGTTTTCCAGCACCCGGACAGTCTCTTTCTGTGGATCACGGGGATTACCAGATGTCCCGGGTCTGTGCGTGGATTTTCCTGCTTGTTTTCCGGCTGCGTGTCGTTCTGCGGGGCTGTGCGTTGAAATTTCGATCTCACAGCAGGCGTTGCGTCGATTTCTCCTCTGGAGCTCGGGCGGCGTTGTCCTTGCGAAGCCATGCGTCGAAGTTTCGGTCGTCCTGAAGGCGTTGCGTCGATCAGCGTCGGTGTGCAGTGTTTTTCTCACCGCGGAACAGGCTGTGCGTCGATAATTTCGACGCACGGAGCATCCAAGTGAAAAAGAGAAGTCTTTTTGGTCCTGAGACTTCAGGGAACAGGATGCAAGCTCTATCCAAGCCCTTGGAGAGCACTTTCACAGCCAGACAAGAGTTCAGCAAGGCAGCAGGCCAACAGCAAGGCAGCAGTCCTTTTGTAGAAAGCAGACAGGTGAGTACTTTGAGCAACCAGGCAGTTCTTCTTGGCAGGATGTAGTTTCTGGTTCAGGTTTCTTCTCCAGCAAGTGTCTGATGAGGTAGGGCAGAGGCCCTGTTTTATAGCCAAATGTGCCTTTGAAGTGGGGGAGACTTCAAAGAGTGGCTAAGAAGTGCACCAGGTCCCCTTTCAGTTCAATCCTGTCTGCCAGGGTCCCAGTAGGGGGTGTGGCAGTCCTTTGTGTGAGAGCAGGCCCTCCACCCTCCCAGCCCAGGAAGACCCATTCAAACTGCCGATGTATGCAAGTGAGGCTGAGTACCCTGTGTTTGGGGTGTGTCTGAGTGAATGCACAAGGAGCTGTCAACTAAGCCCAGCCAGACATGGATTGTAAGGCACAGAAAGATTTATGTGCAAAGAAATGCTCACTTTCTAAAAGTGGCATTTCTAGAATAGTAATATTAAATCCAACTTCACCAGTCAGCTGGATTTCATATTACCATTCTGGCCATACTAAATATGACCTTCCTACTCCTTTCAGATCAGCAGCTACCACTTCAATACTGCATGAGGGCAGCCCCAATGTTAGCCTATGAAGGGAGCAGGCCTCACTACCAGGACATGTAAACTACACAGGTACATGTCCTGCCTTCCACCCACACAGCACCCTGCTTTAGGGGTTACCTAGGGCACACATTAGAGGTGACTTATATGTGGAGAAAGGGGAGGTTTAGGCTTGGCAAGTACTTTTAAATGCCAAGTCGAGGTGACAGTGAAACTGCACACACAGGCCTTGCAATGGCAGGCCTGAGACAAGGGAAAGGGGCTACTTAATTGGGTGGCACAACCAGTGCTGCAGGCCCACTAGTAGCATTTAATCTACCGGCCCTATGCACATAGAGTGCCCATTACTAGGGACTTATAAGTAAATTAATAGTCCAATCAGGTATGATTCAAGGTTACCATGTTTTAAGGGAGAGAGCATATGCACTTTAGCACTGGTTAGCAGTGGTAAAGTGCGCAGAGTCTAAAAGCCAGCAAAAACAGTGTCCAAAAAGTGGAGGGAGGCAGGCAAAAAGTTAGGGGTGACCACCCTAAGGCTGTCAGGTCTAACACTTCGCAAAACCAAAGACCTCCTGCTCTTCAGAAAGAACCTCAAGACATGGTTGTTTGAACAGCGACACTCCTTGCCCCCACCTCTTACCCCCCCAAGCGCCTTGAAACCCTCACGGGTGAGTAGCGCACTCTATAAATTTGTTTGATTGATTGATTGATTGAGTTGGCAGCATAGGAGCCTCAGCAGAGAGCCCAGGTGCTGGCAGAGGAAGTCTTTGTTGACCCTGAGACTTTAGAACAGGAGGCAAGCTCAGTCCAAGCCCTTAGAAAGACATTTCACATGCAGGAATATACCACAAAGTCCAGTCTTTGTCCTCTTTCAGGCAGAAGCAGCAACTGCAGGCCAACTCAGCGAAGGACAGTCACAGGCAAAGGGACAGTATTCCTCCTCCAGCTCTTCAGCTCTTCCCCTTTGCAGGGGTTCCTCTTAAGTCCAGAAGTAATCTAAAAATCTGAGGTTTTGGGTCCACTACTTATACCCTTTCTGCCTTTGTAGTTGGCAAACTTCAAAGGAAAGTATCTGTTGTTCACAAGATCCTGTCTTGCCCAGGGGTGGCTCCAGACACATACCAGCGGGTTGGAGACTGCATTGTGTGAGGGCCGGCATAGCCCATTCAGGTGTGTCTGCTTCTCCCTCTAGTTAAGTCCAGATGACTCATCAGGATGTGCAGGATACTCCCTACCTCCCTTTGTGTCACTGTCTAGTGGAGATTCAAAAATAGCCGAACTGACAATCTTACACAGACAGGAAATACACAAGCAGGCAGAGTCACAGAATTGTTTAAGCAAGAAAATGCCCACTTTCTAAAAGTGGCATTTTCAAACTGACAATCCTAAAAACAACTTTACCAAAAGATGTATTTTTAAATTGTGAGTTCAGAAACCCCCAAATCCATGTTTCTATCTGCTGCCAAAGAGAAACTGCACGTAAAATATATCTAAAGGCAGTCCCCATGTTAACCCATGAGAGAGATAAGCCTTGTAACAGTGAAACACAAATTTGGCTGAATTTCACTGTCAGGACATGTAAAACACATCAGTACATGTCCTACCTTTAACTTATACTTCACCCTGCCCATGGGGCTACCTATGTCCTGGCTTAGGGGTTCCTTTCATGCATAAAAAGGGAAGGTTTGGTCCTGGCAAGTGGGTACACTTGCCCAGTCGAATTGGCAGTTTAGAACTGCACATACAGACATTGCAGTGGTAGGTCTGAGACATACTTACAGGGCAACTATGTGGGTGGCTCAATCAGTGCTGCAGGCCCACTAGCAGCATTTGATTTACAGGCCCTGGCACCTACAGTGCACTTTACTAGGGACTTACTAGCAAATCAAATATGCCAATCATGGATAAACCAATCACCAATACAATTTACACAGAGAGCAAATGCACTTTAGCATTGGTTAGCATGGTAAAGTGCCCAGAGTACTAAAGCCAACAAAAATTGCTTTGAAAAAAATAGATGGAAGGAATAAAAAAAGTTTGGGCATGACCCTGCAAAAACGGCCAGGTCCAACAGTCATATAATGGTTTAATACATTGTGCATAATCAGGAATGTAAGTACTGACAAAGTTTAAAAAACCCAACAATGACTGGAGCTTTTTGATGGTGTTTGGTGGTTGCAGTTGTGCCCATTGATCTAAAAATTGGGGCGTCAGGCTCTTGACTTCATCTGATAGTTCGTATCCCAAAAATAGGACACTAAGGAAGGCTATTTTTGTTTTCTTGAAGTTAAATTTGTATCCTAATTTGCAAATCCCACAACAATATGGCTCACCCATTTTATATGTTGAACGAGATCATCGTCCGTAAGGTAGATGTCATCTACATAGGACAATGCCTCAGGGTCAATGTTGTCTATAAATGAAGTGACATGAGCTGAAAACAATCCTGGACTGTTTTAATACCCTTGTGGGAGTCGGCAACATTTATTCTAAGGCTCTAAAACTTGTTAAATCCCTACTTTCTGGTGCTATATTTGGCAGAAAAAAACATTGAAAATATCCAAGGTTATTTTGTGCACACTAAATTGTTAATAAGTGCAATGCTGTTTGCATTTTGAATGGCAAAAGTGTGTGTGTGACTATTTAAATATCTGCAGTCTAAGAATATTCTGTATGAATGTTCTGGATTAGCTATGAGGAACAACACGATGTTCAGTGGTGAAACACAGGTTTCAGTTATGCCGTGGTACTGTAACTATAAGAGGATTTCCCCCACAAGTGCTCTAGCTTCATTCTTAATTAGATTTTTGGATTGAGGTTGTGGTTGGGATCTAATTGGTATTATATGGTACACAAAATCTTTATCCCACCCTTCATGGTTGCAATATAATGTGGTTTCCTGAGCCAATGCCCAATCAAAAGCGCAAGCCTCCCTTAGCTCTCTTAGAGGAAAGAGGGTTCAATTACCTCTTTCTCATAGTGGAGATTACAGTCAAATTCTGGTGGCCATACTTTTTAGGCCAATAAAATATCATAAATTGTAACTACACAATCCCAAAAGATAGCATAAATTGTGCCCTCAATGTCTCCTTCCAATTGTATTTTTAGGCCCATATTTATACTGCTTTTGTGCTGCATTTGCGTCACTTTTTGATGCAAAAGTGGCGCAAACATACAAAATACAATTATATTTTGTAAGTTTGCCCTGCTTTTGCATCAAAAAATGATGCAAATGCTGTGCAAAAAAAGTATAAATATGTGCCTTAGTTTATACACCTTGTCGGACCCGCAGATGCTCATGTAGATTCCGGCAAACTATTGTGACTTCTGCCTTGCTGTCTAGTGGGCCAGTGCCCACTTCCTGTTCTTCAGTAAAGCTCTCCTCCTGAGTGACATTTTGTATAGAAATCACTGCCACTTTTTTTCTTTTTGAATTGAGGTTTTTGTTGGAGACATTTCTCTTTTTTCTTAACAGAACCTTCTGACGAACGTTGTGATTCCTTTCCCGGTTTCACATACTCAGTTCGCTGTTCATCCACCTCTCTCGCTGCTTTTACCCAGTGAGTCCTGAAAGAAACAAGATTGGCATGTATCAGTATATTGTTATCTATCAGGGGTCTTTATCTCTGTTTCTAAGATTATAGCAGTTTTGAGGGGTCTCCAAATGCAGATATTTTCCCCTTCATTTTTAGGTGCTTGTTTTTATTTATCCTAGCGTTTTTTCGATCCCTCGGGTGCTTGCTTTGTAGACTCCTTATTGGATTTACCCTGTAATTGTGGTTTATTGTTTGGCTCCCAGACTATCTCAACCAATACCACCTTAGTTCTCGATAATAATCTTTGGCAGCTCGTGTTCTTGATCCTGTACAGGAATGCCACACAGCTGCATGCGCACTGCTAGTGCAACTGCTTTTCCTTTAGGATTGCTTAATAATATTGAAGATACAGGGGGTCATTTTGACCCCGACCAGCGGCGGAAGCCGCCGGCCTGGCGGGAACCGCCAGAAGACCGTACCACGGTCAAAAGACCGCAGCGGTCATTCTGACTTTCCCGCTGGGCTGGCGGGCGACCGCCAAAAGGCCGCCCGCCCGCCCAGCGGGAAAGCACCAGCAACGAGGAAGCCGGCTCCGAATGGAGCCGGCGGAGTTGCTGGTGTGCGACTGGTGCAGTTGCACCCGTCGCTATTTTCAGTGTCTGCCACGTAGACATTGAAAATCAATGTGGGGCCCTGTTAGGGGGCCCTACGACACCCGTTCCCGCCAGCCAGGTTCTGGCGGTGAGAACCGCCAGAACCAGGCTGGCGGGAAGGGGGTCGGAATCCCCATGGCGGCGCTGCTTGCAGCGCCGCCGTGGAGGATTCCCTGGGGCAGCGGGAAGCCGGCGGGAAACCGCTGGCTTCCCTTTTCTGACCGCGGCTTTACTGCTGCGGTCAGAATGCCCCCGGAAGCACCACCAGCCTGTTGGCGGTGCTTCCGCGGTCATTGGCCCTGGCGGTCCATGATCGCCAGGGTCAGAATGACCCCCACAGTGTCAAAATTGCCCATTAATTTCATCCCCAAATCCAGGGCCAGGGCAGCCCCAAAATTCATCTTGTTTTTCTGGGACACTTCTGGAAGATTAGCAAGTGTTGCTGTACCGTGTGCTGTAGTATGGAGCATAGCAAATATGGTGCCTCAAGCATTGCAGTTATCTACTGTGGGATTCATCCCAAATGGCAAGCACATAGGGAGAAGTCTATGTTTACCTTGAAGTCCCGTATGGAGAAGAACTGATACCAGCACTTTTTATTTTGAGCTAACCAAAACGGAATTTCTACCTGTTTGGCGAGCACCTTACCCATAAGTAAATGTACAGTTGCAGGATTAATACCTGGTATGACTCCATGTGGTTCACTGGGGCAGCTCATACTGGGTTAGTATTTCATGTTTGCATTATAAACTGTACTAACAGTCTATAATTTCCTGCCAGCTCAATGTGTAAGTGGTAAACCTCAGCTACTGCCAAGGTGGCTGCATCATGGTACAGTGTATATGTGGCCAATAAAAGCCAGGTAGGACCATCATTGCTCAGAGGACCTAACCTAATGTGTAGTATTGTGTGGGGTAGGATGCCATCAAGCCAGTTACTATGGTCTCGATAAGCTAAAGGTATCTCTAAGTATGCATAAGCGTATGTTGTGCAGGTATATTAGCAGGTGTGTAATTTTGAAATGTATTAATGTTCCCATTGACTGCTGGAAAGTTGACCCAAGAATAGAATGTTTCTGTTCTATAGGTTGGATGAGCATCAACTACAAATGTTACAGGACCCCCGTGCTTTAAGGCCATTAGCTAACAAATGAGCAAGTGAGGGAGGTCGTGTGTTTACTGCAATTACTACCTTCTGCGGGTCGTCATATACCTGTTCAGAGATAAGGACACCAAATGGGGATTAATCCTTTTAAGTTTCAAGCTTGAACAACCTATAACATCAGGGTGTTACTACCTACCTAGCTGAGGAGGAAATCCTCAATAACACGGATGTCTCCGTATATAGTATTGAGGTGTCTTTAGCACATAGTGAGACAGAGATACTCAGGAAGATCTGGAAATAAGTGCCTGACCAAACGTTGGCTGAGCCGTGTTGCTTTGCCTCTCATTGTACTAATGAGGCTGCTGGATTTGGGAAACAGCATCACCTGAATTGTGGGGAACTGAGTTCAATCCCACAACTTGTGGCAATTGTCGACCTAATCCTTTTCCGGCCAGCTAGCAGTACCTCATCTCTGCCCAAGAGCAGGGATGATTTGTGGCAACCAGGCGTATGACATGATGAATTCTCAGGGAGATCGTAGTGGATCAGATCTCATCCTTTTCTCTCAGTTACATTAGTATCACACATGCAAAGAGAAACTGAGGCAGGAAATGGTTCATTAAGATTTATTGAATGAGCTGCATCTTAGATAAAATGGCATGAAATTCAATAATTATAATGATGAAACACACTAGAATCAAAATCGTGACAAGGAAAGTGAAACACAGGAAAACTTAATATATGCAATTTCTACTTAAGCTATGTTAGAGCACAGCAAGATAAGCCCTAATCCGCCCTTCTGAATTCCCCACTAGGAAGACATCATACCCCATACCTGAATATGACAGTTGTGGAAATGCCTGTCATCTATAGATAAACCGTCCCCATGTAGGCCAAGGAACTGGTGGTCTCAGAAAGGAGCTGTAACAAAGTCAGACAGCATGCAGTTGTGGTCATCTGGCTGGAACCTCCGTCTAACCTGCATGGGACAGGGAAGTGTTTTTTATAATAGAACATCTGATGTTCTGAGAAAATGTCCCACTTGTGCTGATAATCCTATCTTGCTGCAGGCTTGAGAAAATCACAGAGTGAAAAGAATGTTGTGCTAAGAAATGTCATGACTTGATAGGTGAAAGGACAACTAGATAAAGAAAATAAAACACCACCACAAATGTGGCTGATTCTAAAATAAATAAAATGAAACTAAATAAAATGTCACTAGGCTAAAGTGCACAAGCAGCAGGCCTAGTTGGTAAAATAGGGTGCCCTGAGATATCATTAAAATGACTTTAAAACATCGCAAAGTTAACAAAAAACTCTGCCGCGCTGCACAGAGTTCCACGAATCGGCGGAGTGTGTTAGGTTGCACTGTTGACACTGATTTTAAGTGTTGGGTGTTTGCCTATAAAATCAGCATGAACGGCTCCACACAAAGCTGCTTCTTTTCCGCCCCTCAAGTAGATTTTCCACTCAAGTGGTAGCTTCCTCAACGCGAACAGAAGGTTTTTCAACATGAGCTTTAGAGGGCATCTGCTACTGCCTGTGTTGCTAAATCTCACCAAGAGGTGGTCTGGAGAAAGATTTTCCTTGCTCACACATGCAAGCTTAATGCTGGTAAGCGAGGAAAAAACTCCTCTGTGTGGAGTTTTTTGGAACTACGCAATCTAAGCAGAGCACAGAGTGGGAAAAACTCTGCAACCTCCACAAGTAGACTTCATGGCCCACCCCTGGTGATAACTGATCATTTTAAAATACCTGTCCCTCTTCTTTTCATTAGTTCTGTCCAGAAAAAGTACTGCAGACTTGGTCCCTCTCTTATTAATGGTGGTTTCTGGATGAAATTTGAATAATGAAGATGCCAACTAATTCAACAGTGACCAGGAGTTTCTTTAGAGTAATGAAGTGTCTGACCTTTATGGTGTAGTCAATAACTACTGATAGTGTAGTACAGCCTTTGGAAGAAGGAACTTTGGCTATCAAATATATTGAACTCATAATCCATGGTTTATGACATGTGGGAAGCAGCTGTAACTCTCCAGCTGCTGGCATGTGAGAAATGTCAGCTTATTCATATGCTACACATCTTTCAACATATTTTTAACACATGCATACATGTTGGCACAGCAGTTAATGAAATCTGTCATTTTCCTTCATCCAACATGTCCTGCACCTGGAGAATAATGATACCCTTTCATAACCTTAGACTGGTATTAGGAGGATACAGTGTTTCTCTTGTTTGTCAGCTCAATTTGCCTCTATTGGTACTGTGAAACACCCTCCTGAGCTTCTTTGACAAGATTCATCAATTCAGAAGCTTATTTTGTTGCATGTTTCCAGCTCAATGTGAATGTCTCCATGAACTCGAAAGAAATACATGCCTAATATGCGTTCCTCACATTGGCACACCTCATTCTTCTTAGATACAATAGGTCAGTCTATACTCTTATCTTCTTATGATGTGCACCCTCCAAATAATGCATCCAGTTTCAGAAGGCTTCTTTAATAGCCAGCGGTTTTTGGTCTTCGATCATGTAGGGCTTTTCAATATCGATAAAGGTCCAAGAATAATAAGGAATTTGGTGAAGTTTCTCAGTATCTGATGCATGTTGTAGGAGAACTACTCCGATTGCAATGGAAGAGGCATTTGTTTTAACAACAAAAGGAAGTCTGTCCTGGGGTTTCTTGGGATAGGAGCAGAGGTGAAAATGGTTTCAATTCACTCCAGGAGAAAGTTTTCCTCCTTCCTGAATCAAATGAAATATGGCTTATGAGATGATAGAAACATTTGGAATAAACTGACTGTATAAAAAGCAAATAAAATGAATCTTTGTTCTTCTTTCACTGCTCATGGAGGAGGCCAATCCAAAACTGCTTTAATGTTTATTTATTCATTATTGATACCTTCACCTGAAATCTCAAAACAAAGGAAGTCAATGAGGGAAAACTCAAACAAACACCTTTCAGCCTTGGCCTAAAGCACATATTTTATGAGTCTGGCAAATAATTATTTGATTTGCTTTTGGTGTTCTTCAAAAGACTGTAAGTAATCAATATATCATCCTGATGTACAATCATGTAGACATCCCATACATTTCTGAATATATACTTCACAAAGTGTTGGAAGGTGGCAGTAGCACTGCAAACGTCGAAGGGCTTTGGAAGGTACTCAAAGTGGCAATAATGAGTGTTGAGGGTCATTTTACATTAATCTCCTCCATGAATGCACACTAGATTGTGGATGTCTCTGAGATACAACTTTGGGAAGGTCTTTTGATTTATTCTGATCAAAGATAATGGAAATAAAGGATAGAGGTTATTGATTATAAATCAGGATGGCACTGAGTTCCCTGCGATTGATACATGGTCTAATTTCCATACTGGCCTGAGTGACAAAGAAAATTAGTGTACCTGTTGGAGGAGGTGAGATTTGGATACCTTCTCAAGATTTTATTGCAGATATAGTCACAATATGTCCTCCTTCCCTTCAGTATGAAAATAGATTTGACAGTTAGGGATGGTTCCTCCCAGAATGTGATTGATTCAGCAGTCGTATTCACTGTGAGGATGCATGATTTTATATGAGAATTCTTTATTTTGTGCAGGGATAGCATGTTACTTCATCTTTGGTCTTTCAGTGTCAGTGGCGGATTAATGATTTCAGGATAAAACTATTCAATTGCCTCTGATGTGTCTTGCTTTAAAAGCAGTGTTTGTCACATAAGTAAGAATCAAAAGTAATCTTCTGTTGATCCCACTCAAATTGGGGATTAGCAGTCTCATGCATGTAGTACCAGGTAAGGATGGGAATGACAGTTCATTCATAAAATCAAACAGATTTCTCCACCTAACCGGTTTGCATGGCCATCACTAGTGGCAAAGTTTCCTAACCCACCATTCCAGGCATTAAAGATGTAGTTTCAGTTACTAAAATGTCATTTGGTACATAATTGTCTATACTGGAAATCTCAACCTCTGCTTGAAACTTATTATTATCCATAAAGCACCCAGGGGGGCCTGAATCATGTACTGTAAGTGATTCTCCGATTATAACTACATGCAGCAAGTAGTGTGCTGTCTTGTCAATGGTACTTCAGTAATCATTGTGTTAATTCTTGGTCTGTCTTTCTAGGGAAAACTAACCAGTTTCTCAGCAGTTGTGGGCAATTTCTAACAAAGTGTACCAGTTTCAAACAGTACAGGCATAGTGCTGTTTTTTCACAACTTCATTTCCTCTGGAGTAAGAGCCTTCAGTGTTTCTCAAAGGTTCTTCAGTCAAGGCTGTCATTTAATTATTTTCTAATGGCTTTAAAAAACACATTTGCTAAAATACATTTCTGTGCTGTGTTTGAAAGATTTGGTGATGACCTTCCTTCTGTAAAGTTAGATCAACTAAGGCAGTAGGTGTAGTGGGTCAATTGAAAATCAGGGAGAGAGTGCCTTTTATTTCCTCTTGCAGGAATTCATAAAAGGCAACTGCTTCAGACTCATCAGTCTATGTTGCTTCAGTAGCCAACTTAATGTCTAATGTAACTACCCAGGTCCAGATTTCCTCACTGTAAAATTAATTAACCTGATTGAACAGATTGCATGGTGTGCCTCTCATCAAAGATTGCTTAAATTGAGCCAGGAATCGTAACCAATTAGTTAACTAGGGGCCTTGATTTAGAATAAAGGGTGTGGTACACGCTAATGCATCCTTGTTTAAATAGGACAAGAATAAGTGATTATGGGAGTGTTGATGACAACAAGCTGTGATTTAACTAAAAACTGTAGTTGGCATTGAGTCAAAAAACTTTTAAATCAGTAGGCATTATAAACACACTTTTCTGATGCTTCACTAACTACATTAATGCTATTGCAAAGGCACTCCCTGACTGCACAGCCACAATTTTTAGTATCTTCCATGCTACTAATCACTGCTGCATTGTCAATCATCTGCAAAAGGAAATGGGAGTTTCAGCACCAGGTGTGAATAAATAAACATCTTGAACAAGAACACTTTCTCCTGACGAGCCACATCTAATTCTTCAGTTATGGACCATAAGCTGAAGGGAATGTTCAGTGAAGATCATGGTGGCCCTTGCACACTGTCAAGTTCTGAAGATGTTGACCTGCTGAAAACCCCTGCCATCCCTGAATAACTAGGTCGGTGAGCAGATATTGACATACTGCCATTGATAGGAATCTGTTGAGACACATGGAAAATGGGGATGGAGAAACACCAAACTGTTGCTCGCTCCCAGATACATTAGTCAGAGTCAAGGAATGGTACTGTGCAAACCTTCATGTTAAGGAGATAGTTTATTCCCACCACCTGGAAAACAGAACAGGGCAGGTAAGCATATTGATCCAGCTGGAGAGAAGAGAAGAGTTAGTTACAGAAGCGGTTTTAGAAGCAGATGTTGCCATGTTGAGCCTAAGGCCAACCTGGAATCCAGTTGTTCTTCCGAGGGCAATGAAAATATGCCAGTAATTCAGAGCTACAAGAGAAAAACACACAAACAAAGGTTAATGAGGAAAAAGGGTACTAAGGGAGAGAAAGAATTGAGGGAACTCGGTGCAAACTGATATGCAAATCAAAAAAATACATCTAGCAACATATTGCCAGGCAAAGACTTTGAGCCGGAATTATAATAAACATGAGTCCGCCACTGGTGACATGGACTCAGGGAAGTGAGTATTTGATTTTCATTAAAATGTAGCTTGCTGTCTAGTATCCATCATCTCATGAGTTTCCACTGGCTTGTCTTCCACAGTTTCCAGCCCGATGCATGCTCTTCTTCATGTGCCTGTCCTCAATCCTGAAAAGTTGGCTGTGTGTCTTACATTAGGTACTCCAAGGATGAGCTAGAGTCCTATTTCAACACTATTTGGGGCTGTTATAAATTTGTCAATACATTCTGTTACTTGCAACAGTCCTGCCATTGTGCACTTTAGCCGAGCTACATTTTATTCAGCATCACTTTATTTTTCTAGCAATAGCCACATTTGCGGTGTTGTTTTATTTTCTCCATCTAATTGTCTTTTCACCTAGAAACCATTACATTCTCAGTAGTACATTCATTTCACTTTTTGCTTTCTTCAAGGCTGCAGTCAGATAGGGTTGCCAGCAAAAGTGGTACACTGTGTGTCCAACATTCACAAAAACACACATATTCCTACGTGGGGACCCTTCTTTGAATGTCAACTTTTTTATTAGAAAACCACTCTTTTGTCCCATACATGTTAGAGGGAGATTCCAGCCAGATGACCATGACTGCATGCTGATTGCTGATTGTCTCGCTACAGCTACTTGCTTAGACTGCCGAACCCCTGGACTACATGGGGGCGGTGACTTTCTAGACTACAGCCTTCCTTACTTAGGCATGTGGGATGATGTCTTCCCAGGAGGGAAACCTGAAGGGTGAATTAGGGCTTATTATGCTGTGCTCTAACATAACTTAGGTAGGTGAACTATATATCACTCCTAGTGACAGTATGGTGGGACTGTTTTGTGTTTCACTGTATTTGTCACAATTTTGCTTTTATTATGTGTTACCATTCTGGTTATTGCAATAAATATAATTTATCTAAAATTACATTACTTCAATAAATCCCTATTGAATTATATGCTGCCTCTGTTTGTCTTTGCTTGTGTGAGACTAATGTAACTTAGAGAAAGGGATGAGATCTGATGGACCACGAATCCCCTGAGGAGTCTTTCTTGTCATGCGCACAGTTGCCACAATCATCCCTGCTCTTGGGTAGAGATGAGGCAGCCATAAAACCCGGATTAGGCTGACAGGTGTCACATGGTGTGGAATTGTACTTACTACCCCACAATCTATGCGATTCTCCTGCCCAAATCCAGTTGCCTCATTAGGATAATGACAACCTACTTGACAGTGAATGTTTTGAGTTAGCAGGACTTTCACTAACATTTTCTTAATTTTCCATTGGCCATTCCAATTGTGTAGTATGTATTACCCACTTTTCACCACTCTCAGTGGTACTCCCACATTTACTACAAATGTTTACCCCCACATGTGGAGATTCTCAGTACAGAAAAGATGAGAGGGACAGAAATGGACAACTTCACCCATAGGTTCGTGAATTGCATTTAGAGTACAAAAAGTAGAACTTCAGAACAACTACTTTGCTTATCCAAAATCTTGTTTGCAAATGAGGCCCATTATCTTTAGTAATATTCCATAGTTCTATGCCAAATTCTTTCCAAAAGTTAAATTAACACATAGTACCTTGGACATTAAAACACAAACTGGCATAGCATTAGTGTTGCAGCAAATATATAGCCTTCATCCTCATGTTCTCTCTTTTCTGAAAATATCTACAAATTTAAATATTTCCTAAACAAAACATATGGCATTTTTAACAGCCAATGGAGAGGCTGAGATCCCACCCACCAACAAATTTTTAAGTTGAACAATTTACGTATCTACTAAGCATGTCTTTTGTAAAAGATCTTTATTTTCAGTTGAGATAACTCTGGTTAGGTTCTCTTATCCTTCACTTGATTAGTCATACCTTTGACATTCCAAGAAATCATTTTCAAAATTAGTAATAATAAATGTACCTCCTTATTATTCGCAAACTAGAAATGTTAGAAGTCAAAATACTGCTCTAGAAAAAATAAAAGCTATGAATAAAGAAGACAAAGGATTAAGTGTTTGAGGCCAAGAGATGTTCAAACTAACAGGACAACATCATCGGCATAAAAAAGTGCCAGAAGGTACCAAAATATTGTGTAATAGTTAATGTGCTACAAGAACATTTATTTTACAAAATCGACTACAAACATATTCTGAAGATAAGTATATATACATCAGTATATATTTACAGATTTATTATACTTAGCATTGGGTTTACCTTGCTTTTCTTTAGAGTATGTTCCAGATAAATAAAAAATCTGATTTCTCTGACTCTCTTAGATGTAACTTTAGGCTGAAACATCTTTATGAATCATACAAGGTACTGAGGTTACATGGAGTGGGAGAAGTTGAATATCCCAGTTCTGATTACTACAGGTAAATAGGAAGAAACCTGAGAATATTAGAATCAGAAGATCCCTTCAATCTCATTTACACAACAATTAATCACCACCAACGGGTTACCTCAGAGATGATGGGCACCGTCCATGTTGATAAGTATGTGCACTGTTCAATATCCTGTGATGTATTATAGTAACATATTGCACCACTTATGCTATCTTGATGTACAGTGAAATGAGGAAAATTGATCCTATTTTATGTAGCTCTTTTATTTCCGTTTGTGCAAACTCCAGACTTTGTTTTGCAAAAATCAGTTTATGGTTGACACAGAAATGTGTTAGATCTATGTGTTCTTATTATGATTTAAACCATTAATATTTCTGCGTAATCCACAAATAATATTTCTGAGATTAAGCAAGAATGAAAAAACAATATTGTTCTGTCTCCAACTTTTTGTGGGAAAACAATCAGCATATCATGACAGTGAAGTAGCTCTGGCCTTGCCATAGGCCTGAACCCACATTTTGTCCAAACAGTCTGTGTATGGTAGTTTTCACCAACAATAAATATCCAGAGCAGTAGCTTCATTCTCTGTGCCAACTTAAGATCCAACCACATCAGGACTCCTGCACCGTGTTTCCACTACAATGGCACAATGTATTTTGCTCAAAAAATAATAATAATATATATATATATATATATATATATATATATATATATATATATATATATATATATATATATATATCTTTGCCATATAAGACCTTCTTGTTGCCTCTTCTGTAAGACCAACTGTTTATTCTACAAGTTATGCCATGTCAAGGTCATGTCTTAACAAACATAAAGTGCAATTTCTAACCCTTTCTTTTTGCCTTTGCCAAACATAGCCATAAAAGTTGCAGACTTAGGATCCAGATCGGCGGAAAGTGAATTTATTTAAATAGGGTACCTGAGACTCTATGTACTGCATTATTACTTCTTCTTCAGATGGCTTTCCTACGTGGGCCATCTGTAAAAGGTTACACAAAGGAATGTGACACTGGTGCATATTTAGAGTTTGTCATCTATCTAGGTCCCGAAAACAACAATATTTTCTTGTGAGGTGTCACATCACTGTACTAAAGCTTTGCAACAACAAGGAAACCAAACATTGACACTTTATGAATCACCGCATCCGTCTAAAGGGCTGGAACGTCAATCATCTCTTCTGAACAATAGGAGCACAAAAATACTTTTCTTTATCTCTCATGTGTTTTACTTACATATGGAGCTGAAGTTTTTTAAGTAAAGACTTGTGAAGGAAGGTTCCCATTGTTTCATGGAAATTACATTGCCAAACTGTAATCATGGAAGTCAGGTGTAGACATAACACGCCTCTTAGAAAACGAATTCTTATCAGAAACTTGAACGAAAAGTTCAAAATACTAATTCTCAGCAGTAGGGACGGTGGTTACTGCCATGAACGTTAATTCACCAGAATTCCAGTGTTAGAGGAAGTGACATCAACCACACGTTGATGGCACATTAAATCGCAACATTGGCCAATCATGCTCAGCTTTTAGGCCCACAGGGCTTGGGTAAAAGGGTAAGTGTTGAAACCATAGAAAATGAACAGTATGTTTTTTTTTTCCTTTCATGTCACAGCCTTGAAAATCCATCAAACCACGGGGAACAAAGGACAAGGCAGGTGTAGAGCCTGCTACAGGTTCAGCGGCTGTTACTCCTGGCTACTTGAATGTCGCTCTTCAAGGAACAGGCAGCCCAATTAGGTGTATCTGATATTGTTTATTCAAAAGCGAAATAAATATCATAGCAAAGTTTAAGCAGAGCTATTAACATTGCTTACATAATGGTATACATTTCCCCTAGAAACAAATCTTCGATTCAAATAGTTCTTTTCCATTAGTACGTAGGGAGGTGCAGTCATGTTTTTCTTTTTTTTTTTCCTTTTTTTGCCGGAAGGCTTTCAGACCGACCCCATGCACCACACCATACAACCTCAACATCCTTTATAGACAACAGGGTCCGAAGGGAGTCATTGACTTTTACCATTAGTCACAAGCAATTTATATATTTTATAGCCTCGCTAATGATTTCCTGTGCGCCCTGTTTTCAAATACTGACAATTTTTCTGGAGACAACGCGTCTGTTTTCACCTCTCTAATAGAGACACAATACAAACTGTCTTGCATTTCTAAAATGCATCTAAGAAATCATTCTTTGCGTTTTTCCCCTCGACGGGACAAAACAACATTTGATTTGCACAAGACGCTCCAGTACATTTGGAGACTGATATATTTACTTAAATCCATGCTGTAAAGCTAAATTACTAGAACGCATGAGCCGTTTCATGAGCTGTCCTGTACTCACTCTATCTATCTTAAAGAGTGCCAAATGCTTGATAAATTTATCAATTTGTTTCAGAGAATCATCCATACACCTCACACGAAGCCATTCACGAATCATTAGCACAGTTGTAGATTGGTGGGCGCCATGCTGCACTTCATAGCATATCCCGGAGGTTCTCACTTCACAATAATTAGCCGTATATTGAGCGCTTTTGCTGTGACGGGGGCAGTTTTCATATTGACGCACACTTAAAATATTTTCTTTTCAGATATTAAAATACAAGCCACTGGGAGGCGCAAACCTCTTTCTATTCATAGGATCACATTAAGTTGTCGTCATTTCCAATAAAATGTGTTAACGCATTGGCTTCAGACAGGCAGGCAGTGCTAAGTACAAATAAAACTGGAGTAGTTATGTAGTATTTATAGGCATTATCTCGTAGAATAAATTCAGACCGTTGTGACTATTTTCGGAAATTCAACATTTCGCAGGACAAAAAATATCACATTATGTTCTGAAGTAATAAATTAAGCCTAGCTTCTTCCGAGTCAGGCGCTGTGAGGCGCCTTTTTGGAACAAGAACAAACAATATGCATTATATATGTGTTTTATTTAGATGAGCAATGCCACAATTTTTGCTAATGTGATTAAATTAAACGAGAACATAAACTATGAAAGAACAATAGAAACATATCACGACCCACTACTTCCAAAGAGAGTGCCAGAACATTTAACAAGTGCTTAGCTCACGTAAGACACTAGCGAGTAATATAATGCCTATGGACTGCAAGGGACACGTCTCGAGGTGTATTGTTTTTCTGCTCTATGTACAACCTCAAGCAACAATGATTTTAAACAAGGGTCCATACATTTTTTTGAAAACTGCAGTCTGCATTTTTTAGGTAGGAGTAACGGTGACAGAACTAAACTCGGAACTTTAAGAAGGCCATAACTTCCCTAGTGTGTGCATATCTCCCTAACCCTATGTGGAGGTTCCATGGATTTTCAAAAATGGGCTTGGTTGGGATCAGGGACGGCTTTAGAGAATTGCGACCAGTGTAGCCCTACCTCTTGCTGTACTTGGGGGCGCTGTGCTTAGAAACAACTTACGGGTGTTGCCGAGTTTCTCGACTGCCCAGCAGTTTTCAGGCAAAATAGTGTGAAGATAACTCTAGTGATTAATGTTCCTGTTGGAGAAAAATCAAATGTGTGTCTATAGGCAGTTTTAATTAATTACAGAGTAACCTGGATGGCTAATATGGCTTGTAGATGCAGATCGAAGAACTGAATTTTATGTGGATTTCTCAGTGGATGTTTGCTTTCGTCAGAGGTCCTTTTGTTACTTGCAGTTCATAAATTGTGATCCTAATGTAGTACAGTGACCTATGAACTGTCATCAAATAGCTGCATATAAACTGCCTGGTACAGGTTAGATCATTTTGCTTTTTGGCCCAGTCTTTCATTATCCTGAAAGGGTTGGTTTGGGTAGAAACATTTTGTTATTAACAAAACCAACTCCAGCCATTCTATTATTTTTAAGTCCTAGGTTTGTGCTTCTCCAGACCAAACACTCTTAAAAATGTACTGCCTGCAAGTATGGATGGCATGTGATTCCTACACCTTTTATTCCTCAATGTCTTAGGTAATATTTCCTATAGACTTATTTATACATTTATTATTCATTGTTTCTGTATAATGCGTTTGTGATGTAAAGTTCTTTGACACCCTACACAGGTATGAGTAGCGGAAATGATGTGCCTCTTACTCTTGCAAATGGCTTTGTGAATGAGGTGAAAGTAAACACTGTTAATATTCACCCCATCTTAAAATCCATGTCATGGGAACTCCCACTGCTCTGAAGATATCACTTAGAACTGCAGAGAAATCTACATTTGGAAATTCCACAATCATGATCAGTCCCTGCACGCATAACTATGCTGCTGCTGAGTTTTATACCATTACAACAAATCCACTACAATGCATGGCAACTGCTACAAAATTAGTGCAATGCATTTACCTCTACAACACCATAAGGCACAATGCAATAGTTTAAATTCCTCACAATTCATTTTTAAAGGTTCGAACGTTTAGGAATCAATGTGCATATGAATGTTTAGGAATTTAGAGTTGGGCTATGTATATGATTTATTAATTGAATTTTAGGTTCAGAAAAGGGTACTGTTGTGTGATACAATGAGGTTGTGAACACACAAGGTGTGAGGGGAGAGGGTAAGGGGAACAGGTCTCTTATGGCTTATTCAGTGTACGCCAGTTAGGCGATTGCCTTTGTAGGTATGGAGGGTTGGCGGTGCTACTTTGATAAATCTATGAGGGAGTTCCCTTTACGGACTAGGTGGTCTCACACACATTATACTGTCATGCTTCATCATATGACCACCTAGCCCCACCTAGGTAAGGTGATACTACCTGGGCGGACTCAACCTTGATGTTAAAAGAACTCAGAGGAAGTGCTGCAATTTTATCTTGCTGGATAATACAAGGGATCCAGTTGAAAATAGTGATAGATAATACAATTACCTTGCAAATCACCAGTTTGGTTTGAAAATGTAATATCGGTGTTTGTAGGGAAAGTTAAGGGTTGGGGACACCTTTGGGTTTAATGGCTCAAGGTGTCTAAAAAGGTGGGGACCAACATGTTTCTGCCCGCGCTAAGAGCCTAGACGGTCTGGGGCATTCTTCAGGGTCGAGGATCCCTAAAAGGTGAGGAGCTAGACCGATATGCTCATTGAGAAAAACTGAATGCTCAAAAGGAAGAGGGGCCTACCTGATTATGCTTTAGGGGTATGGCCTAAAAGAGAAATGAGATCAGAATTCAAAAATCGTGAAATATCTACAAATAAGGTTTCAGGTTTCAGGGATGGATAATGTCTAGGTCTAGTAAGAGGTTTTTGTGAGATACTGGAGGCAGTGAATAGGGGTAATAGGGAGTTTTAGGGCTCAGGAATGGGTAGTTGAAATGGATTTTAGGCTTCAAGGATGTGTAGTTATAAGAAAGTGAATAAGGTATTGGTATGTGTAATAAAAGGGGTTATTAGTTAAGAGGGGAGGAATGCCAACATAAATAATAAACACAATCCTTGTCATGGTAAACTATAAAAATCACTAAATTAACCTGTGCTTAACTCTTTGGTAGCTTGGCATCAAACAGTCAAGATGTACTTATAGGCAATATGTAAAGTATTTATGTGGCACACAACAGTAGTAAAGTGTAAACACAACACAAGAAATATCCGAAGCCAATTTAGAAAACAACAGAGGACATTTTAGTAATAAAATGTCACTTAAATGATAAAAATCCAGTCAGTAGAACCAGAAACATTTGTTTTTTCATTTTGTAGGTGAAAATAGTGGTAAGGAGCACAGGTCATCCGGTCGCGCCAGTCTGGAGAAATTCACAAGTTCAGGCACAGGTATGAGGTTACTTCTGCTGAAGATACCTTTTCAAGTCTAGTGCGAATAGTGCAGTTTTCTGTGTCGGTGCTGTGAGGAGGAGGCTGCTGGCACGAAAGTCACATTGAGTGTCACAGATGGTCATCACTGTAGCACTAAGAGCCAGTCATCACTGGATCTTCATATTAGTTGATCGTCATGGACAGTCGCTGTGGGCATGAAGTGCAAGTCTTATATCCATGGTCGTTGCAGATGGTCATTGTTGTCGGGAAGAGTAGGTCCTTCTTAAACTTCACATTGGTGGTCGTCACGGGTGGACGATTCTCAGCTCAAAGAGGTCACTTTGCAGTCACAAGGAGCCCTTTTACATTGTAATCTGGGAAGGGTAGAGCTCCTTTTCAGCCATATTGTCATTACCATTTATTTAATTGTTATTAGCCTATCCGGCCTTAACAATAATCACACAATAGATATCAATCCCTCGAACTCAATAAAAATCACATTAAATAAAACATCTCAATAAAAGGAACTATGCTTGAATTTTTGATTTAACATGTGCCAAAATGTATCCAATTTACCATGCATTATCGTAAAACCTGATTTGACCATAATTTACATAAAAACTTAACTTATTCTAGAAAAACATTATGAGTCTAATATTTAAAATGTCTTATTATGGGACGAGTCATTTGGGGCCTTGCATTGCCTTCCAGCCATTTAATAAAAGCCAGAGGCCTAACCCAGTTTACACTACCCTGCACCTATTTCCCAAGCTAAATAGGTACGGGATAACATAGGCTATTGTGCCTGTGCCAACTGTAGGTGCATTGATAGACGTAATTTCCATGCTTCCAAGATATAGGTTGAGACCTTTGTCACAATGTATTTCTCATCTGAACGCATACATAGCGCTTCCGCCTCCTTGCACTTCCTAACTCCGGAAGTTCTGAAAAGTGGACGAAGGTACAATTTACGGAGTCTGAGCGTAAAGTGGCATAGTAAAAGGAAGTGGGAAAGTGTTTCCGGACCACCATGAAGGCATGGACAACATTCTAAACTACTCGGAGGAGCGGATTGCCATCTGTTGACCACCGCTGTCACTGGTAGTGTGCCCATACGGAATTTAAAGTAGAGAGCCCTTTTTTCCTCCGGATAAATACTGTCTATGAATAATGCTGGTTTAAGCTCTTGGTTAAACAAAATATACCGCTTGAATAAAGGGCTAAATGACTCGCACATAATCTCTGTCTTTCGCTCCCAATATGCCTTTTTTATGACAGCTAGACTAGGCCTTCCGATTTTTTCTGGATGGAGCCAAAAGTCATCCTGGCCGATAGCAGCCAGGATAGTTGAGATATGTTTGAACCAGGGCAGTTTCCGATGGTTTTGCAGCTTCATGATATCCTTAAGTACGTCTCTGAATGGTTTAAGAGCCTCTTTTGTCCAAATACGGATCCAGTATCTTACTGGAGCCAGAGCGATGTAGTCCTCAACCTTTCTCATCTGTAGATCAATTCTTATTGCGTTCATTGGTGTAGCATTACCTAGACAAAGTAATTGGCGTAAAAATTTGTTCTCGGTTACTTGTATTGATGGAATCTTTCTGAATCCCCAGATCTCTGCACTGTAAAGTGCTGCGGCTCTTGCTTTTGTTTTGTATGCAAGCAGTGCGGAGTTCACGGAGTGATTGCCTGTAGCCTTTGCAAATCTGAGTACTGCTCCGGCTTGTTGGGCCAAGGAAATTCTGCTTTTGTAGATTTGTGGTTTCCATGTCTGTTTTTCATCTAATCTGCAGCCCAGGTAATCATAGGTGGCCACTCGGGCCAAAGGCTTATTATTTACCCTAAAAGTCGATTGCAACGTCTGTTTTTGGTTGAGAATCATAAACTTTGTTTTCCCCTCATTGATTACCATGCTCCTTGAGGTACAGAAAGATTCGAAGCCCCTAAGTAGACCATGCATTGCTATCTCTGTTCTTGCCAGTAATACGGCGTCATCAGCAAAGAGCAAGATAGGTATACTTTCATTGGCTAGTTTTGGCACGTCCAGATTTAATTCCTTCAAAACTTGACTTACTTTATTTATATAACAATTGAATAAGGTTGGGGCCAAAACGCAGCCTTGTTTTACACCTCGCTCAATTGGAATTTTGGCCGTATAATCATTTCTCGTAGAATATCTGACCCTGGCAGTGTTTCCTGTATGCAATAGAATTAGCAGCCTTAAGATTTTTCCCTGTATGCCCATGTCCGACAATAGCTGCCATAATGTTTGGCGATTTACGCTGTCGAAGGCTGTTTGGAGATCCACAAAGACCAGGTATAATGGACAGTTTTTAAGGGTGGCGTATTTAGCACAGATCATGTTTAGCTTAAAAAGTTGGTCTGTTGTACTTTGGCCTCTCCTAAAACCAGCTTGGTGTGTTGATATTAAATCTCCGTCCTCTAGCCATTGGTCTAGACGCGACTGAATCAATTTGGCAAAAATCTTTCCAACACTATCAAGCAGTGAGATAGGTCTATAATTGCTCACCGTGTCCCGAGGCCCTTTTTTGTGAATTGGAACGATTATTGATTCCTTCCAAGAAGGAGGGATTACCTCGTAATGCCAAACACTGTTGAATAGACGGGCTAGAGCAGGTAACCATAACGTTAGCTGGTTACGGTAAGCATCTGAAGCGATGCCATCTGGGCCTGCAGCCTTATGCGGCTTTTGAAGGAGGATAACTTGTTTAATCTCTCTTTCACTGAATTCCGGTATTAACTTCATTGCACGTGGAATGACGTGGGCTACTTGCGTGGAATTTGTGCTGGAAAATTCGTTAGAGACTAGTGCATTCTGGGTTCCGTTTACCGATCTAAAAAGACAATTTGAAGATGCTGCATGGGTCTTTTGAAGAGGAAATACTTTGCTTAATCTTTGATTTCTGCCTCCCAGCCCTTGAGTGAGGATGTTTGGGTTAATGGTCATCCCTGGTTCTGTCTTGGCCACTTCCTGATACAAGGCAGTAAAGTGCTTTACCCAAAGTTGAGGGTTAATATTCAGTTCTAGGTTTTTCGGGGGGCCTTCGCATCCCCACCTGACTATCTCCCAAAACTTTTTGGGGTTCCCTGCCGTTATTGCTTGCAGTAAAGTTTTCCAAAGTTTATGTGGAAATATCTTCCTTTTGTATCTTAATAATTTTTTGTACTGTTGCCTACATCCATGAAAATGTTGCTCGTTGGAATCATTCAAGTGCCGGTTCTTCAGTGCTTGTGATAAGGTCTTTTTTAGCTTTAAACACTCTTCATCGAACCAGCCCTCCATCATTTTAGGATTGATTTGAGGATGCTTGATCTTTTCCTTTTTGTTTGCAGTAGCAAATTATTAAAGTTATGCAGGAGGGGTATAGCGTCATTATCTGATGGGTTTAAGAACGTGCTAAGTAATGACAACCATGTTTGGCTGGGGACACTCATATAAGGTTCATCCTCATTTGACCTTAATATGTTTTTCCTGTTTGGTCTCATAGTTATTGTTAGGCTATTTCCGTTGAATGGAGACTCCGCCTTCCCTGGGCTCGCGTCCGGATGGACTATCTCCATTAGCAGTGGGTCGTGATCACTCTCGATTCTGTCCCTTATTTCCATATCGATGACATAATGCCAGGCTTCGATGTTTATTGCCATATAGTCAATTATGCTTTGCCTTTTTCCAGTTCGAAAGGTAGATTTAAAGGTTTTATCTGACTTTGTTCTCCCATTTAATGTGCGAAGTCCTCCTTCTATTAATGCTTCAAAGATTAATTCTCCTTTCTTGGAGTCATTACAACGTTGGATAAGAGGCGTTGGGATATTCCAAGCATAATCTTCCTCTGCTACTTGTTCGTCCCAGAGGATAGAATGAGGTTTAGTGTTGAAGTCACCACATATCAATAAAAAGGTTTTACAAGGTTGGAGAGAGCGATTGTTCGTGTGACCTGGTACTGGGTTCCTCCGATCCATGGTTCTTTTGTTTAGGATATGTTCTTTAAGGAGCCGCACCCCTGGCATAACTTGAGCCCGGCTGATAGGTGGGAAGTACACATTTACTATTTCGAGTGACCATTCCTCGTATTTGACTGCGAGCGTCTGGATTCCCTTGCTTTGTACGGTGTGAGTTACTACGGAGTTCCTCAGTAATGAAGTTCTAATCCAAATACTCAGACCTCCCGAGGGTCTTCCTTTTTTTTGCTTAATTGCAGGTGAGTGGAAGGTGGCGAACCCGTCTAGGTCAATAGCATGAGTAGACCAAGTTTCTTGGAAGCAGCTGATGTCTTGTTTTTTAATAAATTCAACCCAGTCTTTATCTTCCATTTTGTTTTTTAAACCTGCTATGTTCCAGCTTAGAATTTTTAATATGGGACTGATTTTATTTTTTATGTTCGAGTTATCCATTTTTTGCTACGAGCTTTTAAATGATTGCTCTTTGCAATTCTGTAACTGTGGGGGATTACCCCTACTGTTTCTAGGGGAATTAGCTACCAGGCAGAACCTCATATTACTCAAGTTTGTTCGTTCAGGGAGTTGTTGTTTGGAGCTGATTGCTCCCTGAAGTATCGAGCCAGAATTGCCTTTTGCCTCTTGCCTACGCATCATGTTTCGGTCTGTAGCTTTTTCAAGAAGTATTGTTGGATATAGTTCTTTTTGCGGAGTAGCAATGGATATTCCCCAGGTCTTCATCGTGTTTGAACATTTTAAGATCTGTTCTGCTATCCAAGGTGAGGCCCAGACTGTTTCTGTTGATTCCCCGTTCTCTAATTCTTTTTTTGGTATGAATCTTACTGAAAGGAGATCTTTAGTTGTTACATTCTGTAAGGCTGGCAGGGAGTTGACAAGACATAAGATGTTAGACCTGTTCAGGATGTCGTGACTTCCTCTTGAGGAGTACTCAGGCATGAACAAGATCGTGGCTTCGGGCTTTTTAGTTGTTTCAGACCGGATCACAGTGTGCCCGCCACCTTCCTGCGACAGTCTTCCTTGGAGTTGGGTGTTCTCATTTTGTCTGTCTTGAGTGGTAGCTGCACGACTAGTAGGTGTTCGATTTACCTGGCCTTTTTCCCTCCCCAGTTGCACTTCTTTGTTCCTTTGTTCTTCGTAGGGTTGCCTTTTTGGAGGCCAATTGTCCCTTTTTCCTTTGATTTCATTGGTTTCCAGGTCCAGTGCTGGGCGCGATGGTGCAGGCGAATCAGTGATCCACCCAGGCTGGTTGCTGAGATTATAATTTCCAGGGCTGCCCTGAGAACAATATTTTGCCTTTGTCCGGGGTGCGGGAACTGGAGCTGTTGTGTTGTCCACGCACATGGTTGTTCTTATACTTTGTTCGTTTCGTATATACTCTGGGGTCTCTGCCCTTCTATTTTTGCCTTTGCTATTATCTTGTTCTGCCCCCTCACTAATGGAGTTCGGAGGCTGCTGGCATTTTCCGTAGTGGTCTTCTACTATGTTTGAGTAATGTACCTGAACTAAATGTTCAGTTTTTGTAGCTGGGAGGTGCTTATCGATACAAATGCTAGGTTTGGATGTTCCTGGGCTCCATTTGGGTTGTTCGTTGGCTGGAGGATCATTTACCTCGTTTATCCCATGATTTGTTCCAGGGTCTTTTCCGGACCACCTTTCTTTGTCTAAGTCATGCCCAGATGCTTGGTGTCCCCTGGGGCCAGTGGGTATGCGGTTTATATGGGAATGGTGAGTGCAACTTTTGTCGCACAATAATCCGGGATTTTTGTTTATAAAGTTAAAAACTTTATCAGTGGGTTTCTCAAAACTCTCCGACTTAATGCTTTTATCTTTATTCAGCCATATTGTAAAAAAGACCCTCTCTCCACACACCTAGCCTTAATACACAACCCACCACAGTAGCATCATTCCTAGTCATGTGACCCAGGACACTAGAAGTAAGGCACTGTTGGTTTGGGCAGAAAAATGCCAACTTTCTAAAAGTGACATTTTTTAAATTGTAACTTAAAATTCTACTTCACCATTAAAGAGGATTTTAAATTACAATTAATTTGAGTGCAAACACAATTTCTCTATCTGTTCCCAATCTGGCGTTTAGCACTTAATAAAGGTAATAAGGTACCCTGGAGGTAGTCTATGGAAGATAGAGGCTTACAACAGTGAAAAACGACTTTAGGACAATGCCACTGTCAGGACATGCAAAACATAAGCACACATGCCCTACATTTTACATTTTAAATATGAATCCGTCCCATGAGCCTTTAGGGCCTATTTTAGGGATGACTTATGAGTATTAAAAAGGAAGGTTGAGGTCTGGAAAAAGGTTTATTTAGCAAGGTCTTAAAGGCAGTTTAAAACACACGACAGGATGCAGAAGCAGGCCTCCTGAGACATGTTTTGAAAGGAGGCCGACTATTAGCTGCTGCCAACTAGAAGCATGTAATTTACAGGCTATGGGTACATGTAGGGCCTTGGAGTTACATGTAAGAACACAAGCACATTATCACTATTTAGTAGGATTTAAGTGCACTAGTCCTAATGCCAACAAAAACGATTGCAGCAAGGTAAGAGAGTGAAAAAAAGTCTGGAGGATTACCATACTAAGGATGTCAGGTCTCACAGTGGATTGTAGTCCAACACAGCTAATTAAGTCACAAATCTCCCAGGTCCAGCCAAAGGTTTCAATAATTTAAACCTGAGCCCAACCCCTGGTAGCTATGGCACAGTGCAGACACACTTAACATAAAGTAAAGTGTGTAAAGTATTTAGGGGTGCCAAAACAGTTAAATAGTCAAGGGCAAAACATAATAAAAATCCCCCTTCCATTTATTAAAAAAGAGAACCATGTATTATGCAAAATTACACTAAAATGATAAACATCCAGTAGGAGGAAGCAGAGATATGACTTGTTTAAGATTTAAAGGAAAAATTGCCAAGAAACACTTAAGAGCCAATGTAAGTCAATGGTCATGGTAGACTGGGACTAAGGTGCAAATCTAGGCTGACCCTGATTGAGTCTGGGTCAGATACACCATGTGAATTGGTCCCAGTGAAAGCCCAGAAGTAAAAAAGTTTAAAAAGTTTCTAAGTCCTACTTCAGAAAGTGACTTCCTTTCTTTCTTGAAGAAAAATGTTGAAATGATCTCTAAGTTGCAACAACGAATGGGACTTTATCACTTTTTGAGAAATCAAACACCCATGCCATGGAATAGAAAACCAAATACCTGAATCAGGTTGGTCCTGTAAATAACCTGGAGCTTTGTAGATTTCTCAATGAATATATTCTAAATCTTAACACAAAATGGGACTTTGTCACTTTTTCAGAGGTGTGGAGACCTCCATGTGGGCCGATGCTGAACTCTAATCCGACAGTGTGGAACTGCCAGTCAAATACTTTTACCACCAGATCCTGTTTAAGCTCTGGTGTCCAAATATCTACAAGAGTCCTTAGTCTCCCAGGACCATAGAGGAGGCACTTAAAGACTCTCAAGGTGTTAGATAGAGGCCAACTGCAGGGTCCAGTTCTATTGGTCAGCCTGGCTCTTCAGGAAGAAGGCCTCTTACATCTTGTTGTGTCTTCATTACAAGGAGAAAAAAATCAAGCCCTTCAGGTTCCCTTCCAGACTTCAAACAGTAGGTGCAGTCATTCTGCGGTTCTTCTACGGGTCTAGAAAGTGTTTTAAAGAAGGTTCCCTGGGATACCAAATTTAAGATTTGCAATAGCTACTGGGTGGGGGTAACTAATAGTTCCTTCCTGACAAATGAGGTATGAGGTCCTGAGAACAACCTTCCCCACTTTTTATTGGTTCCTGTGTGCCTTATTGTAACAGGCCCAAAATGCCATGTACCGTAGCAATGCTAAGATGGCCCAAGACTTTAGCCACACTAAACTTGGGCTCTGCGACCTCAAAGTATGTATGTGAGGGTACTATGAACATCTCCAGTGTCCACCCACATCAAACGTTAAAATCCAGTTTGAAGCAGGCCTTGGACCCAAACAAAACAGGAGACTGGGGACATAAGTCTGGTAGGGCAAAAGAAGGGTCCTTCAACAACCAGACAAGTGCTAGAGAAGAACTGTGTGCTGGTTCTGTTTGATCTAATATAAGGGCATAAAGGTTCCACATGTGCCACAGACAGCTCTGCGAGGCAGCATTTAACAGTGGTGTGCCAACAGGTGGGACAGTTGCCATCACCTTGAAGGTCCTGCTAAGCTCATAAGAGTTATCCATCCCAATTCAGAATGACCTGTCAATCAAAGTGGTATCTTGAGTAGCTCTGAGGAAGAATCTCACACCTCATTAAGGTCAAGCACCTGATTGACAGGTGCTGGGGAGCTAATGTAAATTAGTCTTCAAAAGCATCAGGTATGGAAAAGGTAACTTTTTAAATATTACTTTTCCTAAATATTTATTCTCAAGCTAAGTACCATTGAAGTGAGCTTTCAATGAGGAATAAAATAAGATGTTGTATTATTTTTCTAGCTGGTCCCAATCCCAAAGTAGCAGAATTAATGTTTTAGTGTGGAGTCTCGTTTTCTCATACAACAACCAGGGCTTTCACATTAAAAATAACTTTGGGGTACTGGTCACGTTAGGGACATGGTAACATTAAATTCGGACATGTCCCACTTTTAAATAACCGGCACCCTAACATGTGGACTAAAGGGGCCACACAGCTGTGGCTTATCAATATTTAAAAGGGACGTTTATTCTCTCTCAAAAGAGGTTTATTTTGTCAAGTCATGTTTACTTGGTCACACTAGTGGATGAAAAAATAAGTGCTACAGTTTACAGGAGACATTTGATTTTACATACCGTTGGAGTATTTTCTGCAACATATTCTATGGTCTTATAGGAGAGTTAAATATGCCAATCAGGAAAAAGACAATTTTTACAAGTTTTTAGGGTCTGGCCCCCAATGGTGAATTGTAGGACAGCAGTGCCCCAGAGTGCAGAGTCTAAAAAACAGCAATAAAATTCAGCAAAATATGCAGATAACTGGGCAAAAAGGTGCATATTCTCACATCAGTGTTTAGGGGTAGTAACATGTTTATGATTCATGGAAGAACAGTGTTAAGATGTTGCATGGGTTTTTAAGTTTCACAAACTGGAAGTGATAGTGTAGTATTAGGGTTTAGGGATGGGTAGTCACATATAGTGGCAGTAAGGGCATTTTACGGCTCAGGGATATGTAGTGCTAAGGGATAGTAAGTAGGTTTTATACATATATATATATATATATATATATTTGCACCAAAAAAGAAAGGGTAAAAGTAAAGTTATAGATTGGTCAAAATGTCAATATCCCCAAAGTTTTAAATGAAAAATTATTAAAATTCACCCGTTACACTTCTCACTAGTAACTATAACTTGTGCCTTAAGGTAACTGTTACTTGCACCTCCACCATGCACAATGTTGTCATCAATGATGTCATTTTAGATGTTGCAATGATGTTATCAATCATTTTGCAGAACAAGTCATGAGTGGTGTAATATGTAAGGTAATAAGTAGTGTATGGATCATAACTATAATATCAGATTAAGCTGTGCATTTCAGGTGAATTTCTTAGGATGTTTTACATAAACCAATATTTTCCTACCAATAATTTACAGTGCTTTTGCCTCTCTATTCCTTGCTAAGTATTTATTTTTTTCGTCAATCCGGAACTGACTTTGGAAAATATGTCTGGGCGCTAATCCTGCACAGTACAGCAATAGCGTCAAAAGTTTTGACGCCATTGCCTCTCCCCTGCACTATGGTGTGCCACATATTAAATACTGTGCACACATGATGGCATTATCATTAGGGGGCACTAAGGGAAGCGAGAAAAGTGGCACTGCATTGGATGCAGCACCACTTTTCTTGAATTTGGGCTTCAATTTTAGCGTGAGACTGCTTTTTTACAAAGTATGACATTACTTTTTCTGTTGCCTGTGTACTTGAATCAGTATGTTTAAAACAAAGAGGTAAACAACAATTTAAATGCAAGGTATGTTTATCAAAGTGTTTCTAAGTATTGTGCTAATTTAAATGTTTATTTAATGTAGGGTCTTGGACATGTTTCGTTCTTCAACCAGCTGCAAAACCTCAATGTGAATGCTGGAGAAATAGCTTAATAAGATAAATGAAGAGTCAAAATTCCAAATTTCCAATCCTTGCACATTCCTTCCTTACCCTTCCATGCTCTTGAAGGTCTGTGCACTATCACTTGTACCAAGGATTGGAAAATAGTAACATCTGTTATTTACATATCTTGAAGTGCTGTATGAAAGACAAAATAATATTATATGCAGCTTGTTAACAGCCCCTGCTGTTCATTATCTGACCTTGTTGCATTGAACAGCGAAGTGGGTGAAAAATTGAAGCTGGTGGGTGAGCGGGTGTATTGAGAGTTATGCAGGAAGGGTAAAGATATTCCTGTAGTATAAGTGGGTTAGCTCTCTGTAAGTAGCATTGGCAGGTGACAGATGCAATGAATTTGAAAAAGGAATCAGTTTGGTCACAAAGGTAGATTGTTGACACTAACTGTCCTGGACCTGGACCTGGACCAAAACCAAATTAACCAGAGTACAGAGAATTGTCCTTTCTCTGTGAAGTTTTGCTTGGTGACCATGAAGCATTCAAAAGGCAGTTTGTTTTGCCTAGTACATTGTTACGTTTCAAGTACTTTGCTATTATTATTCTTTTTCTTTCTGTTGAATAGTTGCTTATCCACTTCTCTTCACTTTCTTTATTATCTTGCCTGAGATTATCCCTAGCCAGTATACCAGAAAGTGTCACATGGTTTTAAAATATGTATGTTTGGGCAGAAAAGGTTATTTGACAGAGGCACCGGAGCTGACACCCACACATAAGTTATCAGAATGTATATTTTCCATCTGAGCAAACACTCACAGACAATGTGAGTCCCTGTACAAGGAAAGGCAAAGTAGGACCTGAATGACTGACCACTCAGGATCTCTTCGATTGTGATCCTCCTTTACGTTGATGTTATTATAATGATGGGTCATTGTTAGAAATGGGGTCTTTGGTTGGCAGTCAGGTTACCCCCTGTCCAAGCAAGGAACCTCACTCTAGTCAAAGTAAAGGAGAATCACCCTCAGTCAACCCCCGCTCACGCCTTTGGTAGCTTGGCACGAGCAGCCAGGCTTAACTTCAGAAGCAAGGTGTAAAGTATTTGTACCAACACACACAGGCCCGTATTTATACTTTTTTTGCGCCGCATTTGCGTCGTTTTTTGATGCAAAAACGGCGCAAACTTGCAAAATGCCATTGTATTTTGTAGGTTTGCGCCGTTTTGCGTCAAAAAGCGGCGCAAATGCGGCGCTAAAAAAAGTATAAATATGGGCCACAGTAACTCAGTGAAAAGACTACAAAATGACACAACACAGGTTTAGAGAAATAGTTAATATTTATCTAAACAAGACAAGACCAAAATGACAAAAATCTAACATACACAAGTCAAGTTATGAATTTAAAAAGTAAAAGAGTCTTAAATAATTTAGAAAACAGTGAGAATGTTGTTAGCGCAAAAAAGTACCTGGGCAGCATCAAAATAAAGCCGCACAGGTGAACATGCGTTGAAAAAGACCAGTGAGGCATCGATTTCTCACACAAGCGAGAGCGTGCATCGTTCCTCCTCCAGTCAGGTTTGTGTGCGTCATTTCTTCTCTCCCACAATAGAACGATTTAGATGGGCACCTCAGTCTTTGCTGTCGCTGAGACTTCAACAACAGGAGGCAAGCTCAGTTTCAAGCCCTTGGAGATTCTTTACCAGTAGGAAGTCACACAAAAGTCAGTCTTGGTTCTCTCTCAGGTCGAAACAGCTACTTCAGGCCAACCCAACAAAGCACAGGCAAATGAGCAGTACTCCTCCTCCAGCTTCTCTAGCTCTTCTCCTTGGCAGAGGTTCCTCTTGGTTTCAAGAGTAATCTACTTTTCAGGGGTTTTGGTGCTCTTCTTATACCCATTTCTGCCTTTGAAGTAGGGGTACTTCAAAGAAGAGTCTCTGTAGTTTTCAGGATCCTGCCTTGCTCAGGCCAGGCCCCAGACACACACCAGGGGATTGGAGACTGCATTGTGTGAGGGCAGGCACAGCCCTTTCAGGAGTAAGTGACCACTCCTCCCTTACCCTCAGCCCAGATGTCCCATCAGGATATGCAGGCTGCACCCCAGCTCCATTTCTGTCACTGTCTGGAGGAGAGGTGCAAACAGCCCAACTGTCAAACTGACCCATACAGGGAATCCAAAAATAAGCAGAGTCACAGAATGGCTTACACAAGAAAATGCCTATTTTCTAAAAGTGGCATTTTCAAACACACAATCTAAAAAACAACTTCACTAAAAGAAGTATTTTTAAACTGTGAGTTCAGAGACTCCAAACTCCTTATGTCTAACTGCCCCCGAAGTGAATCTGCGCTTTAATCATATTTAAAGGCAGCCCCCATGTTAACCTATGAAAGAGATAGGCCTTGCTACAGTGAAAAACGAATTTGGCAGTAATTCACTGTCATGACATGTAAAACGCATAAGTACATGTCCCACCTTTAACCTACACTGCACCCTGCCGTTGGGGCTACCTAGGGCTTACCTTAGGGGTTCCTGTCATGTATAAAAAGGGAAGGGTTAGACTGGAAAGTAGGTACACTTGCCAAGTGGAATTGGCAGTTTAAAACTGCACTCACACACACTGCAGTGGCAGGTCCGAGCCATGTTTACAGGGCTACTAATGTGGGTGGCACATCCAGTGCTGCAGGCCATCTAGTAGCATTTGATTTACAGGCCCTGGGCACCTCTAGTGCACTTTACTAGGGACTTACTAGTAAATCAAATATGCCAATCATGGATAAGCCAATGTACACATATAACTTATACAGGGAACACTTACACCTTAGCACTGGTCAGCAGTGGTAAAGTGTCCAGAGAACACAAAACAGCAGAAACAGAGTCCAGCACACAGAAGCGACCTGGGAAGTAAAGGTAAAATGTAGGGGAGACCATGCCAATGATGCCAAGTCTAACAGTCACTACATCAATATTGAAATTGCTGCCACAGAAAATGCCACTACACCATGTTCGCCATTTTCTTAAAGTATCATCAAATGTAGGGGTACATTTAAGAAAAGTGGCGCTGCACACAGTGCAGCGCCACTTTTCTTGCACCCTTTACTGCTCCCCCACTGCCACCATGTGTGTGCCTTATTTAAAATATGGCACAACAATGTGCAGGTATTGGGCAATAGTGTCATTTTTTGTGACACTATTGATGTACTCTGCAGGAGTAGCACCAACATTTTGGTGCTACTCCTGCAGAGTACATGGCGGCCAATTATAAACTATGGTGTTAGATTTCCTTGTGCCATTTTTATGCCCCCCCTTTGCATACATTATGCCTGGCTGAGGCATACTGTAGCATAAAGGGTTACAAAGCGGCGCAATGCAGGCATTGCGTCACGTTGTTAATATGGTGCCGGGATTTTGGCCTCGTTGGGCCACTTTAGCGTATAATAAAATGATGCTAATGTGGCACAAGGAGGCGCGAGGGCCTCTCAAATATG